>NC_134751.1:7500000-10000000 GCF_050436995.1 Anticarsia gemmatalis | reverse complement strand
CACTTTCGCGACTTTGCAATAAAAGTTGAGTCAAAATCGTTTTAAGAATTATTAAAACCATTTCGGTGTTCACAGAAATGAAAGATAACGCAAACAAAGAAATTCAGATTCACACAAAATATTACGATTTAAGACCATTCTTCAATGTTTTTATTTTGCGTAAATCCGGATTTATAGTGATCAATAAATATATGTTCTACCTGCAAAACGAACATTGCATTAGTATATTAGCATTGCCGCATTCAGTCACAAACGTAATTGGATCATTAAGGTTTAAATAAATGTATGTTAATTAATTGAATTAACCTATTCATTGTTATTAGTTAATACTGAAAATTGATTGTTCTGAATTTGCAGTAAAATAGATTTTATGGTGTAGTGATTAATGCTGATAATTTAAAATTTTATTCAATAGTCATAATCCAATTTGCTCTTTGATCAAAAAATAATTTAACCAATCCAAATATGTATATCAATCCATGATAATATTAAACGATAAATTATGTAATACAATTTTATTATTATAATATATTATAACTATACGAACGTAAATACGTTTAAACTTAAATTTATGCCGTATCCAATCATTAAATACTTTTTTTTACATTTGGTTTTCGTGCTTCATCAGGCAAAAAACCATATTATCCCTAATAAACATACATTATTACACGTTTGCTCTTAGAAAACGGGCTGGATATTATAAAAATAATAAGAATAAGATGAATGAGTAGGATTTATGATAAATGTAGATTGTATTTCCACCATCTTTGAATGTAGCGTCGAGCGCTAAGCGGGAAGGTGAAGAGTAATTACCCTCTGGACTAGATTAATTAATGCAGAAGTTGTAAAGACTCTAGTAACTATATACCTAATGAAGAGCTGACTAGAATTGCGCTGCACTATAAATGCCTTTTAAGATTCTTTTTCAGATTATCAGACTTAATGTTGGGAAATTTAGTGCGCTAATTATTTGAATGTTTTAAAGTGCTCGGATTCTTAAATTTTTATAAACTTCTATGAACAAAACACTAATTGATAATATAAAAAAAGAACTGTCACTTACTCACACACGTACCTTTTATGTCACATGCACTCGTAGTTCTAATCTGGGATTATTTCATTCCTTTAAAATTCTCAACGAAGAATAGTAAATAAATAAACCAAATAATCTCTATCTAGTATTAATCAATCTCCATAAGTAGATAATCTTGTTAGATAACACTCGATTTTGGTCACAACAATAGTACCAAATAAATAAATCAGATTGAACAGAACAAGCCTTCTTTAGGTCAAACATGCAATCGAGAGCTAAGCAATCCAATTCTTAGTCCTACAGTAATTGAGGATTTTTGCTCGCAATCGCCTGGGATTTGTGTAGCGCCGACAAATGGCAATTGGCTCGCCCATTGTCATTTTGAGAGCTAATTCAGTGCTTGCAAACTGCGAATTGGTCGATCCATCAGGGATTCAATCCAATAATTGCATGCGTGATGGGTACTACTAATGTTATAAATGTGAAATTGTACGTTTGTATGTATGTCAGACCACTTTAGCGGCGAAAAAGTCATGACATGTTAAAAGCATAAAATATGATGAAAATCAATTTAGTATAAGTAGACTAACGACATACCCCGGCTCCGCCCGGGCTAAACTTGTTGCAAACATATGACACCCAAAAATCTTCCCCGGAATAGCTTTACCTATAGATCGATTCTGAGATCACAAACTGGTACATGGACTTGGTTTTCTTAATATCAGTAATAGTGAAGATGGTTTATTTAACATACTTTTAATTTCTTTTTGAACATAAGAAACGGCTATCAAAAAAATAAGCATGAGAATGCTTCAAATTAAATGAAAAGTTTCAAACATCTTGAAAATAAAACCAGTATCGATTGAACAAACCATTGAAAGGTGACTTGTTACATCAGTCGAGTTTCGATGCGGTTGGCGTTTCAAGCCTTCTTTCTCCCATTTCAACGCTAGCACAGAGCGGACGACACTTGACTTGTGACGTAATAAACGATTGCTGTCTTTGAGAACTACTTTTGAGTTATTATTGATAGGATTGGAGTAGGAATTGAAAGAGTAACAAAATGGCCTGATTTTATAGTATTTAGAATTTAACTATCTATGAGACTTTTAAGTTGGCCTTGCACTATAGTGTAGTTACTTAATGTTGATGTCAATTTTCAAATTCAAATTTAAAATAGCCTTTATTTCGTAAACTTATTACAAAGTACTTGAAATAGTCATGTAATGTATTTCAAAATTAATGTAACATCTTATACCAAAGCAAAAAGTTCAATCAATCTAGCAAAAGCTTATACTAATCTTGGTAATCTTAGTCACTCTTTATCTGTTCCGTAGAAATTGTATAAAAATATTGTAATACCAAAGACAACGTCAAAATCATTTGCTAGTGTATTGAAATAAACAGGAACAATTTCAGTAAACGCATCCATGCCTGCAACATGCATTGCATTAAAGCAACCGCTAAATGATCAGAGTTTAATGGACAGCAATTGTTGTTACTCGCCACTGGAAACAGCGCACACGACTTAAATTTCAATTTATCTCCAACTTAAAACTTGTGTGATGCAAATTTTAATATTACATTACGTTGCTACTAATTTTGAAGCAGTCGTTTGCAATGTTTTGTGTCTGGAAATGAGACGACTTAATTAAATTGCAGTTTGAAATTTTAATATTCACTTTATTTTAAGATTCTTGTTTCTCGAACACAATTTATAACGGTTTTAATATAGATATACGAGTAATTTTACGTCATTTGCAATCATTCCGCTATCGACATTGTTCCCGTGTTTAAAAAGGTAACACCTGAGTTACATGTCAAAAAAGTTCTATCAATATATATTTGAGGTTCACACTATCATCATCGTTCTTATTTTATTTCAAACATAAGAATTAATTGTTAATTGCAGAATCGCTCAGTGACTTAAGACTAAACTTGGAATTTCCATTCTGTTGGTGACTTACAAAATTCATTCTCTCAAATTGCCCGAACTTCGGTTGGCGTCCAATGCACTGGATAATTGTAGTTTGCGTTTAGTTTCGCTCAGTGGGTAGATTATTGCAGTTGTTTGATCCAGGAAATGATTATGCTAATTTGTGAGAGAAAATTGAGATAAAGCAGAGGTTGAATAGAAACGTATTTTGATTTTCGGTAGAAATGTTGGTCTAAAATTGGTTGATAGCCAGATGCCAGATATTATGGCAATTATTTAGAACTAACTGACCTGCGCAACTTCGCTTGCGTCACGTAAGAGAGAATGGGTCATAATTTTCCCCGTTTTTGTAACATTTTTCGTTGATGATATATAACCTATAGCCTTCCTCAATAAATGGGCTATCTAACAGTGAAAGAATTTTTCAAATCGGACCAGTAGTTCCTGAGATTAGCGCGTTCAAACAAACAAACTCCTCAGCTTTATAATATTAGTATAGACTAGCTGACCCGCGCAACTTCGCTTGCGTTATATAAGCGTTAAAATTTTTCCCCGTTTTTGTAACATTTTTCACTGGTACTCTGCTCCTATTGGTAGTAGCGTGATGATATATATAGCCTATAACCTTCCTCGATAAATGGACTATCTAACACTGAAAGAATTTATCAAATCGGACCAGTACTTCCTGAGATTAGCGCGTTCAAATAAACAAACAAACAAACAAACAAACTCTTCAGCTTTATAAAATTAGTATAGTTTTGTAAGCCGGACGATTTTCCTGAACATTTTAGAAACCGGCCTGCGTTCGAGCCGCATTAGCACCTACTACTATTACATTATACAGATGTCAAACCGTTTAAAGATTACAAAGTTCGTTGTTGTCGATTTTACGTCGATTTTGGCTCTGACCAAATAAAACGATTTTATACATAGAACTTGCAACAAAAATTGCCAGGGGTGATTCGCAATTATTGCATCTATTGTCCTCATTTTGCCCAACTAAAACTAACGCTTGTTCAAATCTTTTCGTGTTGACATTATTATAAGCTATTGAATCTGCATTAGTGGCTAATTAGTTAACTGATTGGATATCATGTCTCATATTTAGATGTGTATCAGGTATCACTAAATCATAACAGGGACTTGAGAAGGTGTTAACGACTATACATAGAAATTATTAATGATGGCATAAAATAATAAAATATAATCACTAACAAAACAAATACTACTTTAATAAATTAAAATTTTCGTAAATATTGAAAAAGTAATTCACAATCATTAAATAATATCAAAAGGAATGTGTTTTATACTACTACTGTTTATGTGTACTGTTTGTGTATATTATTATTAGTATACAAACTAAATTATAATGATAGTGGAGTCATATAATTATTTTTACATTAATAATGTTGTTTCTAACCGAGTTTATTTAAGGATACTTTACTACAACCCGTAATTAGAAACTATTGAAAGGAAAATATATTATTATTTATTGAGGTAAATAGCCACAGTAATATAATAAGAGCGTCTAGGGGCTTTGTCTAAATATAGCAAAGATATTTGAAACCTAGATCGGACAGTGTCAGTAGGATATTCCTTTGGAATAATCTTAGAAGCAGCTCAAAGTTTTGGAAAGTTTCCTCCTAAATGGGAATAAAAAACATGGTTGGTTGCAGTGTACTTTTTGGTCCGTTGGAAAATTTAAAGAAAGTGCCTAAAATGCTACTTTTTATAATGCAAGACTCGTTAAACCTAACTTTACTATAGGCAAAATATCAGTCTCTAACTATACCAAATGTCTTTAGAAAAGCTTATACGAGCATAATATAAAATGTTGGAACGATATCTGGTTATATTTTGTTGTATAAAAACAAAATAAACTAGAGCGCCAAACGCCAAAGTAAAAATTACATACCATGCAATATCATTTAATCTTAATTACGTCTTTATAACGTAACAAGAGGGAAACATGCAACTCTTTGTCTACGCCCGCTAATTTCGAGAATCGCTAAGTGAATTTCACTGGGCGCCCGCAATTCGAGCTTTTATCAACATTTATATCTATAGCGGTTTGTTCACGCTATGAATTTGAGTGAAAATTGTATTGCAGAGTAGAGGTAAACCCAATTCTTTAAACAATTTCTTTAAAGCTGCTTTATCCAGGTTTTGTCGGAGAATTTGTTAGCTTACAATGATTATTTGTATCAAGAATGAATCTCAGAAATTTTAATGGTGGATAATTAGTGAAGTGACACCAATTACAAGTTACACGTAAAATATGAGAAACGAAGTAAATTTCTGATACTGCAGACTCTAAATTAAAAATCTTAACCGCTATCTACCTATTACAAAACATAGCTTCAAAATGTCGTGACTTTTCTACCTTACATATAAATTATAATGTTGGTAATAATAAAATCTACACAGTTCAAACATATTGAAGCTTAATCGTTAGAAAATACTTAAATAGGGTTCACATACACCTGTTCCTAGAGCAAACCACACATACAACCATTAAAACAAAAATGGGGGAAGCGAACGACGTTTTTTTTTCTATATTTCAAGCTATCCTTCATTATTTATGTGACAGCTACGTCAGTTTATTTTGTTTATATAATGACACAATAACAAAACAAAGTAAACTTTTGTTACGGTCCATATAAGTGATTTATGTATAATATTATTCACGGTCGTTATTAAAACGGCACCCGTAACTTCTGTGGTATTTGACACTATAAATCTTTGTGTAAATTAGGATTTGTTGCATAGCCATACATGGTATACTAATGGTGCAATATTTCAAATGTCGTTTAGTATTTTTTTATTTATTGAGCCAATAAAATGGGTACAAAATATTCGTATTATGCGTTTTCCTGTTGAAATAAACAATGAAACAAAGTTGGAAAAACTAGTTTCGTGTACAAAAAACTATTACGGTTTTCGTCACATCATTTAATACGCCGAGGACTTCAAAATTAGTAAAGGTCTTGTCAATAATAATAGCAAATAAATAATTTAACTATGATTGTCATCAATTCCAGATAAACAACGACGGCAATAAAAGTCGTTCTCTAATAGGTTCTGGAAAGATGTAAGACGATACTCAGTAAACACAATTACTCAGTAAACATCGTATAAGTTACATTTTCGCCCAAAGAACATGAATTGAAAAGTATACTGTCAGTAACCTACAGTTCGAGATACCTTTAACGACGTCACACTTTTACAACGTTGTACCTCAGAGAAATCTTTGAAGGAGTAATCCGACGGGATTCTGTTTAAAATATTCTCTAAAATTCCAACGGCGACTAAGAAAATGTATAGCGAAAACAGCAATCCTTTTATCTCCATATTTTTCTCTTTCGTTTTTCATTCGCGCAATGAACAGGGCGCTATATTATGTTTATAGTCACAGTAACTATCTCGGCAGTGAAATGTTCATAGCTGTACATAAAATGTTAGTATTTTAATTTTGAAACCGGCAAATGGTGTTAAACGATGTTTAACAGTTTATGGTGAAATATACTACTAATAAAGTACCAAAGCAGCTCTAAAAGCTGTCAAATAATTCATATCTATTTAAAAACGAGAAAAAAAACCAGTTTTTTTGGAGCATGACTGAAGTGGACAGAATATAAGATAGAAAATTATTATATTCATATTGTTGGTTACTGATGGCCGAGTGGTAAAATTTGTCACTTCCTACGCTAGAGGTCGACGGTTCGAACCCGAGGCAACACACCAATGATTTGTCGAAGTTATGTGTGTTCTATTTATAATCACTTGTTCCAACACTATGATGCAACCTCGTATGCCTGAGAGTTCTTCAGAACAGTTCTTAAAGGTAAGCAATATCCCGCACTTGGCCAGCGTGAAGGTCTCAATGCCTAAACCGTTTCTCATTTTGGTGTATCAATGTTACTGTAAAAGCCCGAACTGTGGTAAATCCTAAGATTTTCCGGTAAAACCTAAGATTTACCAACTCTCAATGGTAAAAGTCCGAACAAGCCAGAGTTTAAAAACTATGTTACGATATATAAAAAAATCCTCCTTCATAACTATGTCTATAACTATTTCACTGTATAATTATATACTGCGACATAGTTATAAAGAAGGAGTTTTGGGCAAAGCAACATGGGTAGGATAGGTTTCGAAGGCTAAGGTGGGAGCAAGCGAAGCGAAGCTCCCACCTTAGCCTTCGTGGTTATTTTTTTTTAACCACCCAAAAGGAGGAGCCCCGCGAAGCGGGGCTCCGGCGACATCTCGATATCATCATGTGAATATAGGTAAAAGTTCGAAATAAAAGAATTGGTCGGACTTTTACCATTGCGAGTTGGTAAATCTTAGGTTATACCGGAAAATCTTAGGATTTACCACCGTTCGGGCTTTTACAGTAACATCAATACCCTTGCCCAGTAGTGGGACATTAAGCCAAATAGCATATTACATGGCTTTTAGTAAATATATGGAAATTTTTAATCACGAAACTATTACAATTTTCTAATCTTGTTTCTCAAGAATAAAGATCTTATTTTGAAGTCAACATCGAGTCTTTTCTTTGTGATAAAAGTCGATGGAGAAATAATGTTAGGAGCAAACCACGCTAGTCACGACGAAAATCTTGCAAGATTGCATGTTTGTGCAGCCAAGTCACCTTTTATTTTTCAAAGGAAAGAATACTCAAATAGATTTTCTTTACGTAAACCCTGTAACAAACTTGAAACGTACTAAAATATGTATGTTTTGAGTAACTATGAATACGAAGAAGAATCGAAGGAAAGTCTCGCTCGAAGATACTTATATCATGTAATTAAAATTACTGTATGCTGTTATTGGCACAATTTACATAATAGTATGGAGCTAACAACTACTCTTACTGTGTTCTTCACAAACATTTTTTTGCCAGTAGGCTGTTAAAGCATTGCCATTTTGGACGATGAATGTGACGCAACGGGACTATGACGCAGAAGATTATTCAAACGTGAGAAGATTATGAAAGTAAGCGGCTACCAGATGCTCGTGATCGAATCGTTCTCACAGAAATTCGATAAGATTGGGTAATTACTCTTGTAATAATTTCACCTATATGCTATTGATACTCTATTAAAAATAAACACAAATATTTACACCTGGAAATTAAATTGATATCACCATATTTAAGGATCTTTGAGAAAAAATAATCTTAATTTAAGACAATCATTAAACCTAAACAAAGGCACTAAACTATCAAAACAACACATGGACTGAGGGATACAACCTCGTAGAAATGTATAAATAAACTGTACACAAAATTCATATTACACGAAAAACGGTCCGCATTTTCGACTAAAACAAAACCAAAGCGCCGTTTCATTTCCTTTCTTCAGCAGCTATGTAAAGTTAACAGTCACGAACAGAAGTTACTTCATTGATTCGCGAATTTATGGTAACTTTCTTCCCGTACCGATATCAGTTTTCACAAGTTGAAACTTTGTGCCGGGAAACCTCGTTTTACGTAGTTTAGTTATATTACCTGCTGTTACAAAATGTTCTGTCTCTGTCTTTCTGTGTTAATGACATTGGTTACTGTATCTAACGTGTAAAGTAAACGATACTTAAAGAATATAAAGTTTGGTGGAATGCTCGGTATTTGAAATTAGGTAAATTCACGAGTTGTCTGTAGCCCACAGCGGTGTATCGCGTGGTTTCTTAGTTTCACTTTATATGGAAATGTAGTCAGCACATACATAAGCCATGGACAGAATACGATCACCGCAAGAGCGAGTGTAACAGTGCAATGGGTTGATACAATGTGGTGAACCATAATACTTTTAGAAGTTAGTCAGCAAGTTGAATTGAAACTGAAGTCGAGTTAGAATAATGTCCTCAATTGTTATTTTAATATTGTTTTATGTCAATATGCTTTATTTATGTTTAATCTTTATTTGCCGATTTTAAAAAGAAAATAACCCACTACATCATCAGATTTTCGTACCTCAAAAAGACAATCAATATCGTAAAGGTGAAATTAATAAAAAAAATCATCTATAAAAGGGTACTCTTACTTATATGTGCAATATACGCTCTTTTAGTAAGAAAGAAGCTTAAGCACTAAGCACGTTACATTTACAGTTTCTCATGCTGACTAGCAAACGTAAAGAAAAAAAGGGCACTCTATTACGAATCTCGTCAAAACGGAATGACCCTTTTTTACCTTCAGAATGATAACCGTGTCTAAAGTTAGGACAAGGTAGGTAAGGTCTTTTCATTGTTAGGTTGAAACGCAAGAGAGACATATTATAAAGATAACAAAAAAATTTGGAAAAATACCTACTTTTTATCATGACTGATTTGAATATTTGTCTTTATTTTGTAAAAAAAAATGAAATAACTAATTTTAAACCAATTCTTAACGTAACTAATGCTATACTGTAATTTTAAAATTATGTCAATAAATTAAACAGAATTTCAAATACTAAGAAAATACGCAACAAAATTAAATACATTTTCTCAAAAACTGTGACGACGCCATCTCAGTTTCTTTCGCAAGATTATTGGTACTCAACAAGCACTGATATGGCTCGAGAGGTCATCCATTAAATGAAAACTTTATTTCCTTCGGAGCAATGAAACTCTTAAATAAAATGACTTTGTTTTTCTTAATATCACTGTATTTTATTCTATATTGTGTGTTAGAACTTAAATACAGCAAATTATGCTTCTAAGAAATCTGACAGAATTACCATATTTTTGCGTCAAACAACATTTTTCGATAGTTAGCCGGTTGTCGGTAGTCAATAGCAGGGGAGAATTGCGGTATTGGTCGGAAAACTCCAATTTTTAAAATGGACGTTGCTTGTTTGCTGCATTTTCTAGTTATTTTTGCTTAGTTTATCTGATATTCCGTAAAGCTCTATTTATGTCTCCGTCGTGAAATCTAAACGACTATTTTCACGTTCTACTGATTTCTATGAAAGAACCGGACGTTTTCACTAACAAGGACGTGTTTCAATTCCAATGAAATAAATGAAATACACGTGTAACTAGGATTTACAATGATACCTTTTCAGAAATAACATCAGCATCGACGAATTCTTGGTACGAATCAGCTTCAATTTAAAATTACGTAACGATTCAAATCACATCAATAGTTAGTTCTCAAAATGTTTTACTGAACAGCACAGTCAGATTTATAGTGTTATTTATTTATTTTTATTTACTGTTCAAATGATATATGTCTTGAGAACGATTAAGTAAAAAACAAACATTTGCCTTCTTCAAACTATAAAAAACGTCACAAATAAAACTTAGTTGTACCATTTTTTTTATTAAATCCTAGTTATATTTATCTAGTACGTACAGTGCAACCAATTATAATTGGGGTCAAAAGCCTTTCAATCACACACGGCTATGATCAAGCCATTATCAAAGTGCAGCAGTGATGACTGACATTCAATTTATGTCTAGCACCCTGCGGGCTCATTTATGTGAGTATCGTTATGCTATTTGGCTTAAACTAATCAATTTTATCATATTAAGTTTGGTTACTTACACAATTAACATTTATAGTTTCTAAAAAATAGAACTTTATGCGAAAACATTGTTTAATTGTCACATTAGACGAGTAAGATGGTAGTTTAAAATCCCAAACAAGACAGCACTGTGTGTGTGATTATATATATTGTACAGTGATGGTGCTGGTTATCTTCGCAGAGATGCAATACTTCTTATTAAAAAGTTGTTTTTGAACATACAGACCTGGGGGGCTATCACGTATCTCAGTTGTCAAATATTTGAAAGCCACTATACTGTACATTGCTTTCTTCCTTAGAATGAAGTGATTAACACGTTACGTCAAAGCAGCAATGTACTGAATAGTGAGCATCAATTTGACGTACACTAGTTGTCAAATGAGATACGTGATAAGCCCGCTGAACTCTCTACACTTGAAAAGCATAAAAGCGCTTTGCACAAAAATGCATTGGGAAGGAATACCGATAAACAGTTTGAATACCATAAGTGAATCTAAAACGTGCAGTCGATTTAGTACGAATTCAATATTATTGATAACCGCCGTTAACGCGTTTGGTGATCATAAACAACAATAATAGAAGAGCTTAAAAGCCACTAACCTGTACACGGGATTATCGTCCCTATACCACACGACGAGTAGTAAGCTATCGTTGTGCATTGGCGGTCGAGTGTCGCATGGCAAGTCAGCCTCACCGCCGACTATCGCTGGTACTCGAGTCACTGTTGCTGCTACCGGAGATGTTACTACTCCTCCGCCTGTTAAGGAAAAAAATGATTTAAATACCAGATTTTAAAATCAAGCAAATATTTACAGATTAAGACTACATTATAAGATAATATAGAATAATAGAAATAATGTAACTTTTTTGTGACATATAATCGCACAAAATATTTTTCCTTTAAAATTTGGAGGGTGAAAGTGAGAGTGAGTGTGAAAATTTCATGGGTAGAATCGACGGAAGTTTCCACAAAATAATTATAGGTTTCAACCCGTTTGATACTTGAGACTATCATTACACTAAACGCTTAAAAATAAAATATCAAAAGTGAGTTAGAATAAGTAACGCAAACTTATTATCTTAAATACTATAATTTTGCTACAGTGGCTTAAACTAATATGACTGCTGAAGTTTTCACTAAAACAAGACATAAACAGCATTGTAGGTTATCAAAATCTTATTGCAAAAAAAAAAGATTCTGACTATTTATTATTTAAGTAAAGATTACCGAACCTGTCGTGCCCGGATTGAGAATGATACCAGTATTATAACTGGTCAGATGAGTATGAGTAAAAAAACATTCAAGTCAAAAATATCATTTTCAGGAGAGTCCCAGAGAATCCCTGTGTTTATCTGCTTAAAGCCTTGTATGAAACAGTGTTACGTTGTAAGCGGACTAAATCCCTCAACAGGGGTACATACCTTAGGTTATAAGCTTAAGCGTGTGTAGAATACGAAACGAAAGAATGTGTTACTATGTAACGGAAATAGGATTTCTCGGTGTACATGAAACGTAGTAAGGTTGAGGATAAAGTTCAAATATTGCTACTTAGGATTCCATGTAATAACAGTTATGTTAGCTAGGAATTTTCATATTTTCTTGTTCAATGTGAGTTTAGTGATTTTTTATTAGGTTGCTATGCGTTTATGTGTACCAATTTGAAACAACGAGAATGGCTGTTTATTAGTGCAATTATTTTCAGAACAATCAGTATTCTACGATTGGTTCTTTCAAGTCGGATATAAGTTAAAATTAATGAATTCTATCGACGCCGCTAATATACAGTCATTTACACCACAGGCAACTAGGCTCAAAAACAAGAAAATGACATTCAGCGGTGGGTATATGCGGGCTGCCGAGCTGAACCGGACAATGTTGTGGCCGACACGCACACCTGCTTAACTAAAAACCTTTTTGGTATTCGGTCCGGCATAAAGAAGAGGCTAGTACAACGGCCAGGTAACAAAAAACTGTAGAGCCTCTACCTGTATTATGTAATAACGAACCTTCGTGGTAATGTCGTATACTTTTTAGATAAAAGGAATACGTGTGTGAAGTTTTAGGCTCAATATGTTAACCCTAGCCGTAATGAGTGTTTGATTAATTTTGTTTCGACTTTACTTTGAAAAAGTTTGGCTTTATGATTTAATTTGTATAAATGGTTGTTGGTTGGTTAATGGATTGTTTTCAATAATTAAATTTTTTTTTTCAATGGTTCATCATAACTTCATTAATGTGAGTGAGTGTTTTTGAAGAAAAAAAATGTAATAAATGCTTTTAGTAGGATTATTACGACATTGGTAGTCAGAAATACTTTTGTCGTCTACGTATTATTTAATCATTTAACTTAATGAAATATTAATGTAAAGTTTACGAATAGCTTTCCAAGAATTAATAATAAGAACTCGCACCCTAACTGTAGTCACGGGAAAGTGCAAAGCTTATTTAGGAATTTCTGTACATACCTAGTAAGGTTATTACACCGAATGTGTAAGCTTCAGAAAATTAGGAACATAATAATATTATCATTTTAACCCTTTGCTGAGAACCTTAGGGTCGACTTCCTGATCCGGCTTATTATGAAAATGTACACAGTGAATACACATACCTAGTATTATGTAATTCCATGTTTACCATAACCCGGGTGAGTACGTAGACAGGTTAACTAAGGTCCTAATCTTCGCACCAATTTTCATCGTAAATTTTATATTATTATTTAGTTGACACGAGTATACCAAAAGTATTTATATTATAAGAACAGCTTTTTAGATAATCATTTATATTTGAATATTTCATGTTACCTCTTATTTTGTTGTTATCTTAACTTGTAGAAAAATTGAGAATATATAATTCTTTTTCAAGAGATGATTAACATTATCCTTAGACCAAACTTAAGGATTTTTTTATACAAATTAAATTATAATACCAAACTTCTATAAACTATTAGAATTTTCTTAACGTCTACCAAAAATAGACAAGTCTTTGTTGTAAAAACTTTTGATCTCGCAACTAGGGTTTCAGTTCCCGAAAGAGCATAAAGACGGCCCTTACGCCTAACATCAGATAAGAGAACCTATTCAAAAACTAAAAGTCACTTAAAATATTCCCTTTTGTTATCTCCAAAATGGATCCCCAAGAGGTAGGCACTATTGTAAATCAGTGTTCGTTGACGATGTATTGTCCTGAGGATCTATAGACCCGTCGACATTTATCGGGAACAGTGGCTGTCTACCGTTGAGAAATGTTCGAGACAGCACAGGCTCAAGACACGCAAGGTAAGCTGATTCGGTGGCTGTTAGACGGATGAGATTTAGCCTGTAGATCCTCCATATGTACTACTCTGTATGTTACTCTCTTCTCTGATATGTGATGTTGCTAAGCTAGTGTCATGCTATCTTACGGCAACAGAAAAAGTTTCATGTCACCAAAAGCTCATATTATGCAGGTTAACAGTAATTTAAATTTAATAATAAATAATGTTTATTACGATTTTTAAAGCATATGCTTAGGATATTTTGGTTCTTAAAATTGTGCTAAACCAAAAAGAAAAACGCTGTATATTATATTAAATGATATCGCAAAAGCAAAGTAACATTAAAGTGATGACGACTGGACCAGTCTTTTTTTAAAGCTGACTTTATAAATAACTAAAAATTATAGTATTTTTAGTCCGACCATTATACCGTGTCAGACAATTAATATTGTTTAATATGCGAGGCACTGAAATACTAAGTTTCGTTCTAATTAATATTTGCTTAATTAAAATATAGGTTGTGCCTCCATAATATTATAATATTATATTCAGGGTGCAATATACGTAACTACACTTTGAAGTAATTAATGATATCTGCTGCGAAATGTCACGAAATCGTTGAATAACGTCCTTTGAAAGTTCTCCGTCTATAATTAAGTGTGGGAAGCGTGATAATTTCAAATCAAAACGTGTAAGGTGAGGTGTTTGTATAATCGAATGCGAGCTACACATGCTCCAAGAAATTGCTGGGTAAGTGGCTGAATATTTTTCTTCCATACAACCTGCTGTATACTGTTTGAATATTGTGGAACGAACCTGTTTCAATGTAATGTAAAATGAGTGTTTTTAAGTAAGTTACGCAAAAGCAGTCGGAAGACAAACAGATCATAATTTGAACTACAGCGTAAATCAGTTTTTAATCTAATAAATACTTTTAGTAATAGATCTGATTTCAGAATAATTTTCATCCTTCATAAGCTTGTCCTAAATTTAGCAATATCTTTTCGTCAAAATTATAAATATTATTGGAGATATAGATATTGTCATTCATGTCGTAACCGCATGCGTAGGCCAGTTTGTTACTTAAATTCCGCCTCACTCTACTGGGTTTTAATGAAAACGCGTGCTAACAATGGTACATCCCACGCAAGTGAAACCACAAAAGGTTAATAACACAATTTTCACGCTGAATCATAACTCCAATGAAAAACTATTTATGAAATATTACGTCACTGTGGTGGAGTGATTAGGTTGTACAGACGATACTTATTGTCAATGGGCTAGGATCGATGACTTCACTAAACCATATTTTCTCCAGACTTTATGACTTAGGCTAGACGTGCCCTGTATTTTGACTTGTTTACGACTTCATAATGTCTTTCAGCCTTCGTTTTATAACGCTAAAATAAAAATGTTAACGAAACTCGAAGTCACTAAATATAATGAAATACCTACTTTAAAAGAACGGGGTAAAAAGGCACATCACAATAATTTTTATTCAAGTCCCTTGTTGCTCTATATGACATAAAGAGACAACTGTCTTCAAAGGAAGCCAAAATCCTAAAGTATGAAAGCAGTACTTAGCATTGACGGCAAAAGTAGGATTAACCTAAATATTATGAGTCGAGAGAAAACAGCGGCTTGATATATTGTGAGCCTTTATTCGAGTAAAGAGAAACCAAAATGAAGGATTATTAATTTACCTTTGTCTCTGTGTGTGTACAACCACATACAAAAACACACGTACACTCTTACAACTCGGAAATAATACAACGATGTCGTATGTGACACTCTACAAGTGTACAAATGTTTGAACATGCCTGTGTGTATAAGTGATATGAAAGTTTTTGCTTGTGTGCGTTGCGAATGTTTTCGTAAGTCTAACATGGTAGGTTAATTTAGTTCATGTATAAATCTTTCAGTTATTATCTCAAGAACAAAGGTGCGTGGGCCAAGTCAACGTGTTTTGTATATTCACTCAGAGATTTTGTAAGCTTAGGTCTACATTGACGAATCCACCGCAAATAAGGTTAACAAGGGGACGCTTCAGTGTAAATGCGCTATATCACTCTAGGCGTCCAGCCTGACCGCAGCCTAATTTTGTTTCAACTAACACCCTGCGCATGAAATGTGTTGATTCCGACCTTTGACTGACCTGTAGGCAGAATCAGATGACGAGTTCCACCTATTTCGACTGGCTTTATTACTTAAACAGATTTCATGGGTTAATATCAAAAAGGCACAGTGTGTTCACATCCTTAGACTGCGTAACTGAATACTTTCATTAGATAGCTTTCCTTTGATTTTTGTTTATCTTTTTCTTTTATACGAACGTGAAAGTCATGCCTATTGTCTTTTGAGTACATTGTTTGTGTTGACTTTCATTAATAAAAAATGGTGTAGGTTGCTTTGTAGAGGTATAGATAGCTCTATCGAAAATTGACGCTGTTTATTCAGTAGGCAACATAAGTAAAATCTAAATCAGAATCCGACTTAATTTTGCTTAAAAAAATAACCAAAATATTATTCAAATTATAATTAGATGACGAGGACTATGAATTAAAAAACATAGCCTTCAACGGATAAACATTGATGAAAAAGTTAAAAGAAATATGCAGGCTGTAATAATTTAGTACCTCGAAATAAGTTTTACTATCTCGAATAAGTCCAAAAAGTCGATTGACAAATGAAACCTTGTACCTTAAAACCGCTTAATGGATCCTTCGTTCTTATAAGGAGATCCGAGACCTTGACAGTGTAAAGTTTATGTGTTTGTAACTCAACTACCCAACCGCAGGGTTTCTTGGGTCTGATTCCCACTCAAACTTCTAGAAAGTATAATGTTTAGGTGTTGTATCAAGTTTGTATTTATACGTTTGTAGGTACACAAAATGTTGCACATTGTTCCTATGCTAGAGGATGGAAATTATATCACAAAGTTATATTAGATGTACATCTTCTATAAGGTTGTACATTCAACCTAATAATATGATAAATTTAGTAAAACTATTTAAAATGTAATAACTGTTAGCAAACCAAAAAAATTAATAATAAAAGTTTTAAGGCAGCAGCAGTGCTAGTACTGAAAACATTTCATAATCAAACCTATATCTTGTGCAATATTTCATTTAAACCCAAAATTTGTTTAACGTTTTGCACAAAACTCTCTAATAAACTCTTGTAAAACCATCACAAAACGATACATTCTAGCAGTTTCTAGGTGTTTCCTCTATCAAAGCTAAGTAAACTGGGTGTGAATAATTATCCTCAAACTATCACTCAGTGCAGGCGTCGGCGGTGAGTGCACAACCTAATGGTTCACTGTTTGATGTTGCAGTGCCATCTAGTGGAAAATGAGCGGAAAATTCGAAGACTGTAAGTGACTATGTTTACGCTACTGTAGTTTTTCCTTGGACATAAATAAAGATTAGGGGTTTGAAAACGAGTTGCTTTTACAAATAGCAAATATTTCTGCGATTGAGTTATTTTTAGGTATGTTCATTTTAATGTAAATTGAAGTTTAAAAGGTATGTTAGTACTTAACACCCCCAGTAATAGATACTTCATACTAAATAATTTAAAAAGGTCACACACACTTACTTTACACTAAAGTAACTTTATTTTACTCAATGCATAAATTTATTCTACATATTATATTATTAACTTCCTAGTTATATAAATCTATAACAAAAGCGCAACACCTACAAATACAAAAGGTACACAATATTATATAACCCACGCATTCCGGCCGTCCTGTTATATTACAATGCGGGCTATAATTACACCGTGATAATAAATTAATGACAATAATGTAGGGTCAGGTAATTGTTAGGGCAGTATTTATCATCAGTGAGTTATTGGTGAGAAAAGCCGAGGTATTAATGATTGGGATCATTCCATTTTAAATGTTATGGAATGTTTAATAAATTGAACATGGGCTTTTGTGTATTGGTTTAATCTTTTTCAAATTAATCTGTAATATTATCTACAACTGCTACTGGTAATTATTTATAATATTCTTGCTGGAAAAAATTAAAACATAATTTTAATTTGTAATAAGTATTATTTTTCAGTAGATAGCATTATGGTTGCAACAGCGATAGTTCTTACTTACGCATTCTTACTTACGCATTTATTCAACATTTATATTAATTTACATGTTTGCCTTTTTATTGACGTCAATATTAAGAAAGAATCATTTACTAATACAGCTTTCATTGAAAGCTCAAGCTTAACGGTGACGTCACAAACGACTTAAGCGGGCTCAGAGTCGTCATTCTTCTGAAGGCCGGATCACACAACTTCGATTGCTGCAATCTGTTTGACTGGTTACTTCATTCCATTTATATGAATAATACTGAGTACAAATAAATATAGCCAAAAATGTGGCCTGTTTTATATTTCATATAAAATACATCCATGACGTTCGTTTAGTCAAATGTTTTTTTTTTATTTGTGTTAATTTTAATATATTGGCTGGAATAAAATTGTCTTCTTACCCCTCAAGTTATAATAAAACTAAGCGGATTGAATGAATGAATTGAAGAATTAGCCGCTATTCAGTAAGCTTACATGCTCTTCATGGCCTGTTATGTAAATACGGACATTTAATGAACACGAGGCGCTAATGGATCATTGTATAATATCTAACATTATTATACAATATTCCATTAGTGTAACACGTGCTAGGAATTCTATAGGAGCTGAGAAAAAGATTAATAAATAGAATAGTAAAACGACATAGGACACAGTTATAGTGCTGCTTTTTCAAAATTTATAGTACAGTAACTGGACTCCTTATTTAAAATAAATTTGGGCTATTATTAAAAAAAAAATAACTCGCAATCGCAAGTATTACCACAACAGATAGCCTCACGGACCGCAAAGATCTATCACTTTGTATTAATTTCTTTGACACCGGAATGCTGCACTAGTGGAAGCAGTACCGTAGAAGTTTCAAGTTAACACAAAGCAACAAATCTTTAAGGTCGGTACGCTCTGATCCTTGCGCAGGGGACAAGCAGTTTTATTGTGATGTTCTCATGAACAAAAAGGGTTTCGCAATTAGACGGTCGGTAAATATTTATGCTCATGATTGTACAATGTTCAATAAAGTTTGCAAAAACAGTTACGTAAAGAGCTCACAACGCTAATCTAAAATGTATATGACTATAAAGGCTGCAGTGTAACGCATGGCAAAGTTATCTGAAAACAACGCATTACTATCTAATGGTGCATACAATTTAGCGTAGCGTTTGCAACTACGCTGTGTGGGACTGAACTAGAATTATGAGTGAACTGGTGACTGTAATGTGATGTGATAGAATGATTTATATTTCGTTTTAATCTGGAATTGCATGTCGAAGTCGCTTGGATATTTAAATCTCAATAGTGTAGATACATACTGTTAAAGTGATGAGTTATGGAAAGTGTTGCTTTTCCAAAATGTATTTGTTGCACATTGCATTGGAATGTAATTTTATGTCGAAGTAAATTCTCTAAGCAGTACACGTGAATAAAAATGAGCTAACGCGCGGGCTCATTACAATTCGACGACCAGTTGAGGTCAAACGAAGCCGGTGCACTGATCCCATTCATAGCTTTTATTTAGTTCAAACCTAACAATAGTTGTAGAGCTTCAAACATGTTCACCTAGCTGATTTATTCTGCGTAATCCGTTCATAGTTTTTCACATAATCATTCCATTCCGTACTCATATACGTAGACATACATTACCAATATAACCTTCCTAACAACAATGTCGTATTACAGAACAATTTTCTTTCTTTATTAGGGGCGAAATTTGCCTTAGCCCCGCCTAATATCATCAATAATACTTGTAAATGGTCTTCGGGGTGTGTTTTGACTATGTATAAAGTAATACTCATTAATTTCTTTGCGGCATGCGATGTAAGATTTTGGGGTGAACGTGTAATGCTTTTTCGTTTAGCTATTTTAGGCTTTTGTGTGGCGTTATGTTCGTTTTTTAATTCGGTAGTGTGAAGGTTTTTAGGTTTATGTTTATAGTCATGTAAAGAATAAAATAGAAAATAAAATATGAAACCTTCCTACAAATTCATTTATTGACTGGTAGTTTCAAAGCCGAATGCTATAGTTTTACCTCAATGTATTTTTATGATAAAGACGTCTCAACAAAATACTCTAAATGTCAGTAAATCTTACACTAAGTATTCTCCTCTAACCAAGAACCAGCAAACGTATACAATGCATTAATAAAGGCTAAATGGTTCCGTCGGAGGAAGCCGGTTATCGATTGACGTCACGAAATCAATTAAATGGACTGAGGCATTACGCTCACTGACGTTTCAGCAACAAAACATAGAGAGATTGCTTGATAGATCCTCTGTTTGAATACATTATGCACCACATCACATATCTCTAGATAGTATAAAGCTTTTGACATATATATGTATATTATTTAGTGTGACGCTTCGTGATACGCCACCTAAAACTTGAAACGGATTTTTTTTACAACACAATGTTTTATTAATAAATTAATAAGTAAAATATCAGCACTTCAATTTAATATTTTTTTGATCTTCAAGACTTTTATTTTTGTTTGACGGAGTTTTGTATTACGCGTAAAGTATTACAGTTTTTTAGTATGGCCTATAAAAAAAAATATGCAATGAATATTAGCATTAGCATTCACTATATTTGCCCTTAAAATTTAAGCCTGATTGCATTTTCATCTCTGTGCAACAACTGATCAACCTTAAGGTTGGACCTATATATATCATGTCAACAACTTCTATCAACGCGGATAATTGTAGTAATCAAACTAGTCTCAACAAAGATAATTTGATTACACTCATTATGTAATATTTCACTCAATATGAAAATAATTAATCAGTAAAACTAAACATTACCTATGAAATATTGAATTAAATGTATTTGAATAATAAATACTGTGGATACTGAATGATAATTAGGACATTAGTTTGATATATTTCTAACTACAAAATGTCAGTTAAAATACTATTTAATGTGCTACATATTAAATTCACTAGGTTTGTTGACAGTACAGGATAATATTTGAAATGTTAATTGTTTTCATCGGTCATTTCCTAGTATTTGTGGTATTAACTCGATTTTATGTGAAAATTAGGTGTCAATGATATAATATTATGTGTTTGTACTAGAATGCAATGAAAATTAAACGTACACAGATTGTAGATAAAATGACGCATATTGAGTCATGCACATTTTTATCAGACGTGTTATGATTAAAATCTAAAATTAGGTATGCGTCAAGAAAGAAACATTACTAATATTCTGGAATGTAATTATCTAATATGACTTAATAGAATGTATCTATTAGACGAACTGGTTGGCATAATTTCGAACCTGGCATGTCTTGCATTTTTCCTCCAGCGATTGTCGATTTGATTGTATTCAGTGGTCACAATAATAATATAGTTCCGAACGATTGTATCATGATTTTCTTTTTAAAGTCGATATACTGATACCAAGAGTGCTAACCACGTTCATCCCACGCTAACGTAATTTGCACATTTGCTACGCAAATGCAGGCTGTGATTTTGTTTGTTTAGAGGTTGGATGTTGATTATGTTCTCGGGAGGATGAAATTGGATCTGTCGAATGGTCGGTCACCTAAATATTACGCATTACTCTCCTATACAGTGAAACTGAAACTTACTGTGCATTTATGACTACGTAGAAGATCTAGTAATAATAAGTATCTGATTAGATAAATGAGATAGACAGTTCTGGTCAATATTTTTTTGGCAATAAAATTAAAAGAGGTCAGACACGCTTCGTGGTTAAGACTCTAATAGAGGCCAAATCAAATCATGACTGATGATTAGGAAAGGAGAATGGGCAAAATAGTATGGAGCCTGGGCGATCCGCGGCCAAACTTGATTTTTTGTTTTTTTAATGTAGTTTAGTCCTATAATTACCGTGTAGAAGTTTTATTGCCGCGACGCACTTATATGACGAACAAAATACATTTTTGTTTTTGAGCACTTTTAATAGTATAAAAACATATTTTTGGCTTATATTCGGAGATTAAATAAAAAGTACTATTCATATTATTGCATACAAATGTAGACATTATTAATATTCGAACAATCATAACATGTAAATATATAAATATCGTAACAAGTAAACATCTTGCTCTTCTATAATATATTCACTGAGACGACTTATCTGTCTTGAATGCTCAGCTTAAAAACGAGGCGTTCATAGCCAGTTGCGCTCACTGGTCGGTAAACGATCCGTTGGTTAAGCAACCGTTGGCGCGGTCATTCTATAGATGGGTGACCGCATTGTGGTATTTGAACTGAGCTTCTCCGTGCTTCCGAGGGCACGTAAAAAGTCGGTCCCGGTTGTTGTCAACTAAGATAACATTCGGGCGGCTTGAACAACTTTGAAACTAGGTGAACCATATAATAGATAGATACGAGTTACGATTATTGTTCATTTTGATGGCATTGCAATCGTTATAAGAAGATGTAACGTTATTACACAACATTAAATGCATTACAGACACGAAATAATTGTATTTGTTCTATGAAATTCCATTATATTTACATGTCAATATATTGTTTCCTGAAAGGATTGCAGCGAAACGTTCTTAGTAAAAGTTGTTCCTAGTTATCATTACTTTAATTTGACACTACTTTCATTAATGGCCGCCGACCGCCCAGGAGTGCCCATTCTCCTTTGGGTTGCCGAAGGCTGTAATTGCGACATATTCATTTATAGTTACTCTTCTTGGAGTACATAGTGTATCGCTCGAACCGTTAATACGTTGATTACACCCTATTGCTTCTATGACCGATGTTGTAAAAACGGCCTTAAATGATAGTATGCAGTACATGTACACAACATAATTGAATTATCCTGACCCGGTAATTATTCACATCTAACAATCAAAAAGACGACAGTAGCAAATGAAGTCGCAAACTAAACTTTGACTTAGGGCTGAACATGGCTGCGCATAAATTCCAACTTATGCACAATTATGTATACGGCTACTTGCCTCTAATTGACTCATTAGCCAGTTAACTAATGAGTTTTCCTTTGACCTACTTTGTCTTATCTGGTCATAGGCATTATGGCTGGGGACTATTTAAATCTGTACTTAGGCAAATTACATTGTTCCAACTGTTTTATGAGGCTAAGGCTAATTTTCTTTGTAATACCTATTGATCGCGACTTAAACTACGTGGCATGTTGATTTTTAATTATATTTTATTTGTACACTTAAACACCCTAAGCTAAGTTAAGGTAAATAAAATAAAAAATACAATATCCTTGTATAACTCGAATACTCTTTTTTTTCGATCAGCAATCCACTGAACCTAATGCATAAATATGTTGGACATATTCATGTGTCGTGGAATTAATGAGAGCAGTAAAACTACCCTTTGTCCGGGGAAGGACTGGCCTGAAACTGCTGAAGCGAAAACTTGTCTTTGAACACCTGAGCACAGATCTGCGCGAGTCAGCTACAAAAAACAGAGAAATGTGACTCTATACTAAAGTTCTAACAAAAATAGCGAGGTATTTTTATCCGATAGATGCTTATTTTCCCGCTGTGTAGGCATGAAAGAGGATATTGCACTATGCTATTGCGAATGGTGAAAAGTGGAAGGTTTTTGTTCGAAATTATATGAATTTTGTGACCGTTTTTATAAGTATAATGCGGAATATACTTTGAATGTCAACTATTGTTTTAATGTTATAAATAGTAATATTTACAATATTTAAGAAATAATTTTCATAACTTTTAATGAAATCGTCCCTTGTGGTCTTACAAATCGAAAGAATCGTACATGGAGATAACGATTTGCTCACGTTTCTGGAAATTGAGTGTTCCATTAAGTGGGGCCGGTGTTTTTTTTTTCAATTTTGGTTAAATAAGTAATCGTGAAGGTATCATACTACAAAAAAAAAATCCCAAGAAACTATAAAACACAGTGGAAATCCATAAGCTTAAAGATTATTACAAAAAATATTTTTTTAATAATATTCAGAGTTACAAAGATAATATTTTAAAAACTATGCAATAATGAAAAAGTTACTCGTAGGTTGCGAATGCATACTAGGTGCTGCATTTATATTCCAATATTAAATACAAAAATAAAAATATTTCAGCAACTGAAATGCAGAAATCAAAATTCATAAATTTAATTTCAAAAAGTGAAATTACATTTCACAAACTTTGTATAAAATTAAAACGATCACATCGGAAACAAAGGTTAAAAATAGGATATAAACGTTTTCATTACAATAGCTTTCATACAATATTCTGCATTTACCCGCTCTACGTTAATTCTATAGGAGGCAATACACGCCCATAGATAATATAAACCCTAATTAACCTCATTGATCACATAGCTGGCTATCCGCAAAGTGCACTAGAACCACATAACAAGGCCGATGAAACTTCGTGCGGCCATAGCTCGTTAGCGATTGCTACGCCGTAGAGGTACTACGGCGTAGTACCGCTACGCCCAAGTTTACCGTCAAATACCATTGCAAATTCCGTAGACTACAGATACGCTTGTTGTTATTCCGGGATGTTTGGCGTTTGACAATACTACGTGTTTTCGTACGAACAGTACCTAACTGAGGAAAGGAATACGTGAACTGAAAAGGCTTGTATTTGTTGAGAATAAAATTTATTGCGGTTGCCTCACGTCTGCTGATTTTCTCTGTATAAATAGGAAAGCTTTAGGGGTTAGTTGCTGTTTACGTAGTTGTTGAATTTAACTTCGTGGTTCGGGTTCAGAGATTTTAGATACTTTCAACTGACGGAATCAAGAAACCTTAATCTTAATTTAGTATGACTTAAATATGGCTTAGCAAGTCAGGCAGTAAACAGTTTGATTTTATTATGAATGTATTATTTACCCATAACAAAGTTACACTCTGTGAAAAAATGCATACCAATTTATAGTTGCTTTGAAAGGCTGCATAATTTATGAATATTCCAGTTTATACAACTTAAAGGCACTATAACAAGTTGTGGCTTTTAAGCTATTTAAAGGTTTAGTTGACCGCCGTCATATTAAGTAATAAAAAGTAACACGATCATAGCTAAGTTGCTGGCGGTACCCAGAGTAATTTACCAACATAAACATACACGGGTCGTAAAAAGTTGTTACGGGTATACGTACTCGTAATAAAGATACGACAAAATGTGTAGGTTCTTTAAAGAATTAAGATGTTGTAAAAGCTTTTGAGGTAAATTGAAGCAACATTGAAATTCGTTAAGTTTGTTTTTTTCGTAAGAAATATACTATTTTTGGTTAAAGTCAAACTTATAGAAGAGTAACAAACAAGTCATCAAACTACGATTGAAAAATATGTTTTTTTTTTCTGCTTTTCGACATGTATTCGATAGAAGAATATTAAAATTCACATCGCAAGTTTAACTACATTAAATTCACTTTAGTCTGAATGAGTTTATAAAAAAAGTCTTTCATTTGTGAAAAGATGATCAAAGTTTACAATAAAAATCAAAGTTTTGCTTTGAAACAAAAAAAAAAAATAGAGACATTACAATAAATTGGTTAGTATTTTTTATAGTTACCATGTAATTGTATGAATAATTTTCGTTGACCGCGACACTCTATATTATATTTTGTAGCACCACACTGGGTTGGTAGGTTATTATGTGTAATTTTAGTTTCTAAAACAAATATTTCTATAGCCCACGCACGTAGTCGTTTATGTGTGAAACGGTATGATTCGGCCAATCCGGGACAAACTGAACGTGGGTATAAATTCTGAAGTGTGCCACACACAGTGTGCCGATTGCCGATAGATGTTGATTGCGCTTTGTACGTTAGTGCAGTCGCTAAATAAATGGTTGAGACTAGTGTGTACATTTTTTAAGTGGAAAACGCATGGTATATAGCGCTTTGGTAGAGAATATTTTTTTTATAGAAAAATTGAATCAATATTCTGTTGTCTAATCTAACTATCAGCTTTTTTTAGCTCATTTCAAATATTTATTTATGTTCAGTTTACATCAGGACTTACTTCGCTTTGCTTTGCATAGGGTCACGCTATATTTGTTTATAATTTAAACGGCTTGCAATTTTTGCGCCCTGAATATTGCGAAGGAGATATGATAATAATTTAAATACTTCTTTAAAATTATTTTTGGTTAGGTTCAAATACTACGTAACCTCTTTTTAGGCTAAATTTAACGATAATTATGAAAAAAGCTGTAATGAGACCAAGTAATCTCTATTGGCGAACCCATTTGAATGTTTATGTAGGTTAAAAGCGCTTAAAAAAAACATATCTTTTTGTTCATAAAATAGCAATCTCTCTTTGTTTTTTTTTTGTTACTTTAAATCACGTATTTTTACAAAATTTACCTTCATGGATCCAAATACATGTTAAAAATTATATGGCCTTAACATTTTGTCAAAGTGTAAACACACGTATAACAGACGGTGATAAATGGAGCTCAAAATAGCTCAATTTTAGAGTCCATTCGTTACCTCTGATACTAAAAGTTCGCAAAGAGACGTTTCATGTTTTTGCAAGTTGCTAATATGTAGCGCAATCAACTGTATACCCCGCGGGATATATAGTAGTTGTTACCGTAATCGCGTATAATAAACATAATGTATATGATCCTCGTAAAACGAATGTACATACTAAAAGTATGGTGGGGAATGTGACTGAAATATCCGACTTAAATGTGTAAGATAATTTAATAGACTTTGTAAGTGTACCAATCTAAAAAATAATATTAAAGTGTCGGTGTTCAACCAGACATATTATTACTTATTTTTTTTAGCATAAGCTTGAAGCAATAGTTGGAATGTAACGATTTGGTTTAAAAAAAGCATTTTACATAGAAGTGTTGTAACTCAACATAGAAGTTCTTCATGAGTTGAAATATGATATCAATTCTTATTTAGAAAAGTACCTCAAAGTTCAAACGTATAACATATATACATTTATCAAGTCATATTTTAAAAGTAGTAGACAGCATCGGACTAAGTAAGAGTTTGTACTAAACATTTGAACTCAGCACATTCCTAATTCATGCCGGAAATATAAAGTACGCTCGGCTCTCATGACTTCCACAAATTTTAGCTGCATGGTAAAACCGTCTGAAACCATCTGAGTACTGGGTATAACGTACTTTTTTTGGTTTTGCTGTTAATCCGCTAATAGAAAGTTCGATATGCATTCCCTTTGAAGGACGACGGTTTTAATTTGTTAGTTATTGGTGAAGGAAATATGAGTGCAGAATTTTAAAATGCTGTTAAATCAAAAAAGAAAATATTGGTTTACACAGTGTTTTGTCATTTTGAGATAAAAGACAAAATGATTTTAGCGATTTCGGTTTGGCCATCTCTAATGTTGTCCAAAAACTGTCACAATACAGGTATTGTGACAGTTTTTTGTAGTAGTTTTTGTCGTTTTTGCTTTTTAATCAAGCAATTAATTTTCCTTTTGTAATTCTCTTCATAATTCCTATATAACGATCTCTTACTAAATATACATGAAATAATTAACAACACATTGCAAACAGTTCGTTAAACATTATTTTGAGAGCTGTTATTTTAAGATATCCATAATATTATGTTTTATGAACACCCAGTATGTTGATAACATACTCGTGCCAAACCACTAATTATAATTTATTCCTTCATTAGCGTACGTTAAAGAGAGGTGCTAATATATTGGCAAAATTCTATCTGTTATAGACCTCCCACAAAAACACTTACGGAGCACATTGAGTTTTATAGCCAGAGAATTTTGAACCTTAACTTAACGGCATAGAGTATAATTTATTATGTATGATGTCGGCACACGTGAAGAGGTGGTCGTGCAAACATCTCTTAGTTTTCACGGCAGCGTCAAAATTCATTACCTGTTAAGTGTACTGAATAGCTTTATTACGTTTGGTCTACCTTACGAAGGGAATTTAGTTACTTTGTCGAGAATGGTAATGATATACATTTGTTTAAGCGTAACGTGTTGCCTCTTTAGGGCCTGGAATTCGTTGTTTTAATGTCTATTGATGTGTAAGTAAGAAATTATCCGTAACCTCTGAAGATAGAGTTTGTACAATAAGGTCTATTAATTTATTGAAAGTCGTTGCAAGAACATTATGACATGACTGTTACAATACTTACAATATTAGCATCTAATCTTACTTTATTTACGGCTAATATTATATATCTTTTAACGATGCAAATTATGTCAAACTAGCTAACAGTGCTATAGCTTTTTGAAAAAGTTATTAACATTTAAAGCAATAACAAGGCCATTACCGTAAAGAAAAGTTTCATCATACACGTAACATTTCATTATTGTAATAAACAATTTCAAATATTGTGGATGTTTTATTACGTAATATTCCCATAGAAATAGTAACACCGAGATATAAAATTGTTATATCACCAATTCAGGCATTTTATTTCTTCCGTATATGCCGCTGTACGTTCCATTTATGTTTACATGTGTGCATTATTCGGACCAGGGTTGTCTCGTAATAAAACAATAACTACTACAGTACAGTTGCTATTATACCATAATTATTGGCTCTTAATATTTCAAGCTATGAAAAATTTGAACCAAATAATTGTCATACAATCGTTTAAGCCTGGCCATCGTTGTAAAGGCGCTTACGTAATTTTTATTCCTTACTCACGTTCTTTATTTTAGTGTTTCATACAAGATTTTGTAAATAACGCTACAGGATAATTTAAAAAACAAACTTTAACATTTTTGTATTTTTACAGACTACTATTATGGGTCATAGAAATACAAAATTAAAGTCAAAATTATGATTTTATTTCTACAATTGACAGCCCTAATTCGTACCCTCCATGTTTTATAGCATAGCAAGTTATATTGTTACTATATAGTGCCACTTATCCTTTGTACGAAAAAGGAGGAGTGAATAAAAATAGGTACCTATTTCTAGTCGTAAAAGGAGCCATGTGGTGTGTTATCTTCTTTTATTTATTTTATTTTTTTGTTGAAAGGTATGGTATGGTAATGAGGCTGTCGAACAAAAAACTGGAATAAAAATCTCATCTCAAATAGAGACAGCATTTATGTTGAATTGTTGATGAATTATAATTATCTTGAAATTTGAGTTACCTTTGCAAAATAGTTTCATAATTTAATAAAACTGGTTCAGATAACATTAATTATTTTAAATGCATTAAGCTTTATTCTGCATTGCATTACTTATTTTAAAATCAGCATCGAGAAGACTATAGACTCTATCCGATTATTGTCTCTACTGGGCAAGGAAATTCGCAAAAAAAATACATACAACTAAAATTTATCGTGTTTAATCCGTAATATCGCGAAAACGTTGATACCTATTGCGAAATGCGATTTTTTTTGCGAAACGAGTTAAATCAAACAAAGAAGTTAAACAACAGAATTCATATGAACACGGTAAATTAATTCTGACAAAACTCCATTACGTTTAAAACTCATAAAATTTCGAGTACTTACACATAATGTTATTATAACGACGTAAGTACATTATAACTTGGCCATAATTGAGTTCAAACTGTAAATCAACTGTTTCAAAGAAGTAACCAATTTTCAAACTTTGGGCTTCCGTTTCGCGGTACATTAGGTTTAAGGCGTGTTATTACGTTATAAATTATCAGGCAATGGATGAAAGGAAAAATATGTGAAAATTTATTTTTCTTGATTGTTTTTTTGTACAAAGTTGCTTGGATTATTCTTGGGTCAAGTTTAAAAGCGAAAACCCAATAAAAAACGAACACAATGTGTGTTCGATTTTTTTGCTTGGTACTTCTAAATATAATATAAATAACCTATCAGATAAATAATCTCTAAGGTTTACTTTTCAATAAACCTATTATTTACGAATTCTTAATAAAGTTGGTGAGAACAGGATAAACAACACACTTTCAATATACCACGGGTGTATTATGAATTTGTTCATGGCAGCCATGTTAGCTTTGGCAAAAAGGTATCCACAAACTTTTTTCCCGCTCCGTTCATCAAACACCCCGAGCAATACAATGATAAAAGTTTTTGTCAGTAGAGTCTGTTTGAATAAAAACTTCATTACAGTTCACGACCAGATTCGGGTTCACCCCAAAAGAGTCGGTATTGATCAAAAAGGTTGGTTAACGGACCAAGGCTTTATTCTTTGATCATGTATTATCCTACAAACAAATAAATTACATTTTGTACAGCTTTTTTTTAATACACAATAGCAATCTAAGCCTATAGTAAGTTTCAATGGGAAAAAATATTACGTGTTACTATGAACTAGTTAGACTACAAAGAGTAGTCTATTCTTTGTCGGAAACGATACATCCTGTAAAAAGAAATAAATAGTACCCTTTTACATAATAGTTACGACGAAATAGCCCATTAATGTACTCCGCATCCGCGGACAGTGGAGCGAAAATATTTTACGTGGCCAAAATCTTAAGAAGAAACATTACACATCATGAAACAGCGATACAAAAGTTTCTTATGGCCGTTTAAGAGTGTTTGGCGTGAATACGTCGTTATATGGCCTAATGGAGATTAGAAACAAAGTTATCGGAATGTATTAAACTTCTATATTTTCCCCATTTATAGCTTCAGTAATCCTATGGAATTTTGACCGCTTTGGGTCTCACCACTTTTCTTTTCGTTTTAATTATATAAAAACTAAAAGCTTGAATATTTCACTAGGTTTTTCACGGTGCTTTTTCTGGGCGCTCTGTTGTATAACTTAGTTTAAAAACCATTTCTATTCTTTGATCAAACGAAGTGAAATAAAATAAAACTGTTAGTCGCTTTTCTGTCTTCTTTTTTGAAACTGAATTCAATACAAATGGTGCTGACACTGACGCTAGAATATAAATGTTATATTTGTTTGTCTTTTGTGGCAACGATCACAGCTTTTAAACACGAATGCTTTAAAAATCCTGAATTCGATCACTAGAATGAGTATAAGTGGGTAATTCTGACAGAATGAGTTTTGATTACTGTTCGTCTTTCGTCGTAATAAAAGCAATTGGATGAGACTTTACCGTCATGAATTTGAACTCTAATAGCCTTGTCTTCAAACTTAATATTAGCTGAACAACATTTAATATTGATTCCAGAACTTTCTTTGGGGAAATTACAAAAAACAATCAAAATCAAATCATTTATTCATTTAGGTCAAATATTGACACTTATGATAGTCGTTACAATTACTGAATCTACCACTAGCTCGGAAAGGGGGTAGAGCCTTATAAGAAGAGCTAGCAAGAAACTACAATACAATGGTAATACACTGGCAAAAATGTAATAAAAGTAATTGCAGTCATCATGAGAACAGATGATTCACAATAACAATTCATTCCGGACGTTCTAATTTAATTTTAATGTATTCGTTATTTAAAACAACCCTAATATTGAACCCGCGTCTGTTTTTATTAAACGACGTATTCTATATTTAAACCCAAAACTCAAAGTCGCAGATGCAAGTAATTGTTTTAATTTCACACGTTTCATCAGAAAAAGGAAAAATTGCAACAAAATGAAGGTGAAGTTAGTACAAACATTACCTTTTTATTTCAAGGGATCAGAGTGTGTGGGAGACAAAGCCATTTATGTTACGTTATCTTACGTGAACGACAAAGTTTTTGCCATGACAATTACACGTGAAGCGAAACAGGGCAAAGACGTTGCGACATTCAGCCTGCGGGACTTTCGTTAATGTTAAATTATTTATTTATGAGAAACTAAGGGAAGAACCCCAAGTTAAATTCTAAGACATAATTGAATTTCTAGAAAGTTTAACGGCTCGAGTTTGTGGTGCGGTAGTGGAGGACTAAATGGGTGTATTCAGTGTCTCCGTTCCGGCGGTTAGTTGTTTGCAAAATTCGGACAGAATTTAATACTGCGGCAATAAATTCTTTTGTTTATAACATTAATATCAATTTAGTCTGTCTCGGTAATATCAAAATACTGCGGTGTTCTGTTACGTTTAGTAGTTTTGAAGTGAATATAATAGTTAACGTTCCCGACAGCAACAAAATATTAGAAAATAGTAGTGATGTTACTGCCGTAATGTTTTATAACTACAAAATATGAATATGAATACGTTTTTACACTACAATAAAATAATATAATCCTTACATGAAATACATACTTATGCAATCTTACTAAAAATACTAGATGAACTATTTAATGATTTTAATTAAATGTTTGTTTATTGTGCGAAGCATAGTATGTGACGGGAAGATCATATTAGGTCGGAGAAAAACAACATTTTTGTTAATTACATGTCTAACAACTTCAATGTCATGAATTCAACAACAGCAAACCTAACATTTTAATTTCAAAAGAGATTTTAAATACAGATTATTTAGACATTGTACATAAATTTAGTACTGGCGATATTAAAGAAATAAATCAGGGGAGTTTTCGAGTTGCCGTCCATTGTTTTCACTCTACAACAGATTTATCTGGCCAGTTGAACCAGAAATTATTGGTTAGATGCCCGTAAAAAGGACACCTAATGTGTCTCTCTTAAAGGCTTTTTTTACACCAGCCATCGATTTTGCTTAAACGTATTAGTGAGCTCAATATATTTTTAGTAGCACAAGTGTTGTGTTTTTGAGCGTTATAGAGATTTATGCTAATGCTTCCTCTCTAATTTAGGTCTCAGGTATGCGAATTCGTTTGATAAATTAAAAATCTACTCACATAAATTATATTTCATTATCAAAAAATATCTAAATATATTACAGAGTTCTTTACAGTTTTTCTACGTGACTTTTGTGGAATAAACTCGAGGTCTACTAGAACTACTAACAAGCATATTTATCACGAACGGACGGCGATATTTTGCACGATTTCCAAACAATATTCCAAATATAACTAAGCGCATAGAGGTTCAAATAATCCTTTTGCTAGACAAAAACTATCTAAAACATGAGCTTATTATGTGACAAGTTAATGGTTTTCTAAACACTGCTAGACTGTATAGTGGAAAATAATATTTTATAGTTCAATTTCATTATAGTAATAAAATTCCGCAGTAAATCCAGAGAGCTTCGAATTCAAAATCCTAAATGTTCAATCTCCAAATTCTGTAGGCATGGCTGAGGGCGGGTTTTCGGCGAGATAGCACTACCGTTGATAGAGATATAAAGTCCCCGCTAAGATTAAGATAAACGTGGTAACGCTTCAGTTATAAATCTTTCGGTGGGTAGATAAAAGGCCGGTCACGTGGACTGCGTGCCACTGATTATTTCGGATATCGGATCACAATATATTTTTAGCTGTTTTTTTAGTTATTTATAAAAAAAATATCTTAAATAATATATTGTATTGTTTTCTGTCTGTTCCGTTTAAAAAAAAACAAATGTTTTGATAGTTAAGTGTAATTGTTGACTTAATAAAAAACAATTGAAACCAAATAAAAATACCTACCTACTAGCATCTCCTTTAAACTGATACATTGAAAACAATTCGTAACACACTTGATTATTCAAATAGGGGGTTTGGGACAGTCAATATAAATGGTCGCCGCATGACAAGGTTTTCTAACTTTTCAAGCTTGTTTAAAGTTAGCGAATGTAACCTTATTCACAGTTGTTCATAATGATCTTTTATATCTTCAAAATAGCTTTTTAAGATTAAAAACTGAACACGTTATTTTAAGTCGCATTATTTTTATTATTCCTTATAATTCAATTACGCAAATAAAATGTTTTGAAATATTACAAAAATACATAACTAACAAAATCGGGCTAACTATCAAAAAAAAAGTCTAAATAAATTCAAATACAAAATGATTGAGTGCAAAAATAGCGAATAACACTTTTGAAACTCTCGAGAAAAATATTCAATTAACCGTTAATCATTTTTATTTTTATCCAAGGATATTTTCGATATCCAGCCCCAAAATAACATTAAAGAGCAAAATTTATAAATTGAACAAAGCAAACCTCCGCAAAACTTAATCAATCACAAAAAAATACAAAATGTAAAATAAATATGGGTCATTATTCACTAAAATACAATACCACAAGAATCTAAGCATAAACTTCTTACCCATATTATTCAAAACCTAAATCTGGATGTAGCTAACAGATTCCATTGGAGCGTTAGTATTTTTTTCAAATAAATAGTTTTTTCTGCGGAAACCCGGCACGGCCCACTGTCCGCAGTATCTGACGTGGGCAAAAGATTTATATTCCCATAATGTCGGCTAGACAATACGTTCGGTATATTTTTCTTAGCGTTCTCGACGCTTTTATAAAAACACAAATTTACTGGGTACAGAAAATAATGTGGTTTTTCTTTCTTTTGGTTCATAACATGGAAGTAGTAAGAGGACTCTTTATTATGATGATTGTACTCTTTGATACTATTTTGGAATTGATAACAATATCATATTATTCTTTACCAAATTAATTGTGTTTTGTTGATGTAACCCATGCAAGGATTTTCGTTTGCTTTTTTTGGGTTCAGAAAAACAATTTATCATTTCACGTTAAACGTACGTATTTTTACGGATTTAAATTAAAATATGAAAAGATTTTTATTGAAAAACACTGTAAAACATAAAGCGGATTCTTTTTAACAATATTTATTATTTCGGAAGTGTTAATTATGCAAAACAGAAACTATTGTTTGAAATTGCAAATGGAATGTTACCGAATTGAATACCATAATGAAATGGCCGTATATTTTGGAATGCTATTAAGATCAAACAACATCTCTACATCTTCCCGTTTTCACAACGCTTTTTTAAAACGACGAATACAAAATGTCTCCCCCTGTCTCTTCGATATCAACACATCAACAATTGAATTTTAATGGTAACAGAATAAAATTACACCCACCTCCCGAGGTCACGATACGATTTACACAATTACCCTAAATTCACATTTTCCCCCAATATTTTTCATTTCATTCATTGTCCTCAATTATTTGAATCACAAAAGGAAAAAAATCACGAATAGGTCATTCATATTAATATGAAGAATATAAAGTCGTTTTCACACGGCGCGTTGCGACGACGCGTTTCCGCGAGTCTCAATTTGCATGAAATACGTTTACCCGCAAGGAGTATGAATAAAACAGGCATGCATTTGAAGCGTCTATCAATTTATTTACGCATAACGCTCAGCGAAGCAAAAACATAATTAGGAAATTGCGACGTAGATCGTAGAATCAATGTTGACAAGCATCGTTTTATTTTCCGTTAGATCATAATATCCTTGTGTAACATAATTTATTCCTTTATTAGTGTCTAATATTTATAATTCTTTTTAAATACTTTTGAACTTTTTACAAATGCTGATAGATTTGTGGTGTTATGGAGTATCTTTACCCCTCTTTATTTTGTTTATTCCAAGACTACAGATAGTTTTTAGTATAATATTATTAAAGCCATAATAAACAAAACATATATCATAATAAAGAAGCGTTTCATTTAAGTGCTTGAACTGTAAGGTGAGCGCAGTAGCGTTCAGTCATAATTGAATATTAATATCGCTAGTAAAAAGTTATGAGTGAACACGCCCTAATTAAAAACTTGAGGCGAAGTGAAAGTAAATTAGAGGTGTAGTTCATGTGGTGATCTACTATTTTATTTATGCCTAAGATTTATAATATAAATAAATATTTAATTTAAATTTTTTCAATGGATGCCTTGTCGAATATTGTTTCTACATACTTAAAATATACTAAAGTATATAAGTTTTGATCTAAGTAGTAATTATTATACCTATAAAACTTGTAAAGGTCAAAGTTTAGGTTTGAACTACAACTTTCTGCGTGGGAGGCAAATTATTATTATACTTATCGGTATAAAATATGAAATTACAACACGTAGGTATTTCTCTAACACATTCTCCAGCATTACTGAATTATTAGTAAGTATGTGGTATCAATACTAAAGGAAATCATCCAGGCTCCATACATTTTTGGGCCTTTTTCAAAGTGCCGGCCAACAAAAAAAAGTGGCATATATCGATAGAACTAGCCATTTGAAGCAATAGGGATCGAGGGTGCGGCCTCTTGGGTGCGAGTTGGATTCCCCCGGCGCCCCAATGCGTCGCCACTGGACTGGTCACTGGCGACTAGCGCAAGGTCAGCGCATCCCCCCTTAGCGAACCCAAGGGGCTGCACCCTCGATTGTGTGCAACTAACAAACCATCGTCTAGGTAAGAGGTCACCTAGAGTGTTGCCGTTGGGTTTTTATATCCGACTCATCGGCATGTGGAACAATATTTTGTGCTTCAGGCAAAATTTGTGATGAGGGACCTTGTTATGAGGACACATGTTGCGGTTTAGAGGGTATGCCCGCCCTTCTATCGGAATTTGCACATAGCCCGGCACTCCACCCTGGGTGCTTGTGTATGCATAATGCGCATACGCACCACTCCCATCGTCGTGAGCCGGGGCGATCACATAACGATTCCGATAAGTGTGTTACAGTAGGGAATTACATACAAATAATACTGATGAGCTCGAGTTGATGCGGTGATGACCCGTTTCTGAGTTGATACGTGTGCTTACGACCTTACATCAACTTCAGAGTGGTCGCTTCACAATCAAAATTGCTTTAGATAGTTAATTCTAGCAAAATCAATCATTATTTATGTTTCATAGCACTTCCAGAAATGAATAAATGTTTGAATATTATGAATCTTCAAACCTGTATAACTCAGTTCAAAGCGATCCTACCGGTTTCGTGCCATACTAACTATTGCTTCAAATGGCTAGCTCTATCGATACATGCCACTTTTTTTCGTTGGCCGGCACTTTGAAAAAAGGCCCAAAATGGATGATCTCCTTTGTATCATGGACTCTAGGACACGAAAACTATTTGAAATTGAAGAAACACAACATCACACCAATTAATTAAAAAATTGTATTGTTATTAATTTTCCTTTCATGGAAATAAAAAAAATATTTAAAATTGTGTTTATATGAAGTCTGCTACAATAGTCATTTATATTCAAAAATAATACACAATACGAAATGAAAAACATTGAAAACACTTCAAATACTGTGAAACTTGCAAATTGTTTCAAGTATCGTATGAACCCCGAGAGAAATCTCCAACTACCATTATAAAAACTTTGTAAAAACGTAATAACTGAGTTCAAAACAATAATTAGTATTTGCAAAGAAAATCTTAAAAGAATTTTGTGTACTGATTCTTTTCAGTTGATTAATAAAAATAATTTTCTTGTAATTATAGTTTTTTTATGTGAAACGAAAAAGTTATGAAAAAAAGTAAAAACAACACGTACAATCTATACTAATATTATAAAGCTGAAGAGTTTGTTTGTTTGTTAATCTCACGATCTACTGGTCCGATTTGAAAAATTCTTTCACTGTTTGAGAGCCCATTCATCGAGGAAGGCTATAGGCTATATAACATCGCGCTACTGTTATAAGGGGCGGAGTAGCAACTAAAAATGTTACAAAAACGGGGAAAATTTTTACCCACTCTCTTAGGTGACGCAAGCGAAGTTGCGCGGGTCAGCTAGTGAAGAATAATATTATTCTTTTTATACATTTTAATACATTTTATTTGATCATGTTCCAAAGTTTGATGGAACTTTAAGAATAGTACAATTAGAGCGCTCTAAGAATATAATCCTGATTTTAAAGTTGCATCACAATATTTATAGAGTTTTCAACAAGGATGAACAGCAAAGCAAGAGTAGCCATTTTTTCATATAATTCACAAACGATATTGTGAAAAACTTCTATCATACCGATACCCTTTTTAGATGCAAAACCCGAGTGGAATAATGAGGAAATGCTTCAAGCAGCTTGGGGCGCTGTGATTATCAACAAAAAGAAAAAACACAATTAACTAGACAGGTCCGTTGAAGAGTTGAATCCTTCTGTTTTAATTAAAACTGTGGTATTTTTTGTTTTACAAATACATTTTTTTTTATTTTGCGAAACAAAATATTATGTTTTGCGCAATGATTTGCTGAAATTACAATCAAGAATCATCAGAAAGATCAACGTAAAAGTGTAAAAATATTATTTTCTTTAGCGATAAGCACGCTAGAACAAGCTGCGCTCCCAATATTATTGAACTCTTGTGAAACATGCACAGCTCTACAAACAAAATTATTTTAAAAGAATAATATGAATGTGGGTTCCATAATATTAGCAATCTTCTTAACCCATTGTTAAGCCCAAAGGCTTTCGTTGGCTGATAGCACTATTTGAACATAATATTAATATGATTAAATAGACCACAATTAGATCTAAAAACCGAAATAGCGACTAGAAGTCCTAAATCGAATGATTATTCATTTTATATGTCCTTATCCCAATGAATAGATCAACAGACTAACTCAGCTTAAATATAGCCTATTCAGTCCATTCCGTGAGTAACATACTGTCAAGCATTTTGCCTCGTGTAACCTAAACAGCCAAATCGATTCGGACAAATTAGGTGTCGTGGGAGTCGTCAAAGTGTCTACTCTAGCGTAACACCAGCCAGTTAAACGCTAAATTGTTCGTTTGACGTTCTAAATGACATAGCGGATTTGTTTTCTGTGAGATCAATGAGCTTTGGATGCAAGAGAACCGCGTTTGTATCGTTCAAATGTCAAGCGTTAGGAGTGTTTGATGTTTAGACGTCAGTAGTCAATTTAGTACATAATGCTAGTATTTCTACTTGCTTACAAATTATACTAATCATCAACATAATACTAGTCATCTTTCATTATAGTTTCAAAAACTTTTAACTTTACTTTACTATTATCCATGAATAATTAACATAACAGGATAATCACTCATACAATTTTTTTATGTAGACTTTTTCATCAATTTATTTATGATATTCTAAAATTATAAACCAAGGACTCTGGTTATGAATAACTCGTTAATATTTGTAATATCGAGAGCAGTACCATAAAGCAATATTAGCTTTGGAGCTTAACGAATTCAACAATTTGTGCAGTCGCATAAACTATAACCCTCGTTCTAAATCGTTTACAATAACCTACAGACTATTTACAACTTTATTCTTTTGACTTAAGGCTTATTTTTTATTGTTCTTGGATTCGAATTCATTCATTCAAGTTCATGCGGGAAGGTCATCCAAACAATATCGAGTTGAACGATAATAATGAACCGTACAGTTGTAATAATTCACATAAATTGTGAGAAGGAATGTACCTACTTTAGTAACGTTGAATTATGTTCCACTAATTCGAATATTATTACTATGCTAATTCGCTAGGGTAGTTCTTTATTGACTCAGTCCGTGCAGCTGCAACTTTTGATCATAAAGTACTTTGTTTAATTCGAACTTCGTTTAAGATAAAGTTATTATTTCCTATCATAAAATTCTCTGAAGCAAGACGGCGTTTCAATTGTTCTTGTAATGCGCTTAGTTAGTAACGATAGTTTCCATATCATGAGCTCACCATTCACTACCGGATCCATCAAAGCTTTAGCAAGAGAAAACTTAAATAAACGTTTAAAGATTTTTGTAGGAAATACAGAAGCACATAAATATTCATTGCAACTCTATGCTACAATATAAGTTCAAGGACCGTCTTTTTCATTACACCCTTAGACCTCGCATTGAATAATATGAAGCTTAAAAGAAAAAAAGAATTGTTGCTGATAGGTATTTTCTGATTAGGTGTTTACTTCGTGATAATAAGGAGCTTTGCTATAATGCTGTTGAATCTCACGTACTAAATTGCAATGAAGATATTTTTATAAGAAAATCTTTATTAACCTAATATTGGTAATGCCCGATACATTGTCATAGGTCTGGCTCTAATATCCACGTAATTTGGGCCTGGATAAAACCAGCTTGCTTCAATATGATGGTCACGATACTAATACTTTCATTAGATACGCTTATAAATATACATTTTCATAATAGAGTATTTTTCAAAAGAAAAAAAAATCACAAATCTCAAAATTGTATTTGGAGGGTTGATGATTTCGACTTACTTGTAAATGTAAGGTCCCACGGTTTTAGCCAAAAGCAAATTTCAACTTTGTTTTAGAATGGATTTAGATACGCTATACATGTAAATACGCTTAATATGTTCGATCAACAAGAAGAATTGTTGGCAAAAATTGCTAACTGATATCTAAAGTATACATAAAAGCTTTTTCTCAATGTTTCCTGAACCATTGTTACATAGTAATATCACTATATTATTATTACCGCTATTTTGCAAGTAGATCCCAGATGACCATCCGCGTACCCAATACGTTTTCCCTGTTAATATAAAAGCAGGAAAAATGTACTTATTTTCGTATCTATGACAGAGAAATTACTCTATTCAGGTAACGTTGAATAGAATGGAATGGCTTCGTTTCATAATAAAAGCAAATATTCTTGTTATATACTGAGAGAATAGAGGTGACTCTTGAAAGGATTTATAAATATAAGTAGTTGTCTTTCAGAGAATTAGGACGTTATATCAAATGAAATTAACTTATTTATTTGCAAAAAAGTATTTATCCGAGTTATAAGTTCCGTGTATATGCCAAAGATGTTGATTCATAGCGTTTCCAAACGTGAGTCTAACGCCCTAAACAGAGGTTCAAATCAGAACACTGCTAAAAATGCCCAATTAACTCAATTGAGGGTATATTTAGCTGGATAAATAGTTTGGACTATGGATACAAACAGCATTGTTATATTATTATTCACAACTAAATTCCAACATATTATGTCCTAGGGATTCCAGAAAACGGTCTCAGCAAGAAAATACAAAAATTCTTAAATGGAGAAAACAAAATTTAATCCCAAAATACGTTTACAAATACAATCGAAGTGTTTTTTATAAAGACTCGCTTCGCCAAGTTTCTGCGGCCGATATTTCAAAGTACAACAAAAGGATTTGGAACAAAAAGAAGCACTATCCCGTATAGCCGTGGGCAAAGGCTAGCACTATTATAAATCTGTTCAGAATCTTCGAGACACTAAAGATATTTATAGAAGTTATTTCAAGCCGCTGGAAAATAATACAATATCCGCTAGATACCAAAATGCAGTAATTCTTCTGATGCGATTTTGCTTTTACCTTTCAACACAAATCAAATCTTTAATTAATTATTTTTGGTTTTAAGTTAACCTTAAGTTCTCTAATAAATAGTCAGTAAATCGCAATTTATATAACTTTGATTTGAACTACAAAACTACACAACTTGTATTGTATTGATCAAAATAACATAACTTTTAATATAAAATCATTCGTAGGTACGGTGAAAGCTCGCAATACGGAAATTTTACTAAGAATACGTATCTCACAAGCAACAAAAACACTGCGTAAAAATCTTTATCACATTTTCCTTTATATACATTACAACGGAGACCCTGAAAGGGAACCGCGGTCAATAGTTATGGGCATATCACATTATAATCGTACATTCCACGCCACGCAATGTTCTCACGCCACTACCCTATCACGACATAGTTTATAAAACAAAGGAATTACTACTTGAAACGTTACATGCTTTCTGATTTTTGATATTGAGCCCTTGAAAATGGAAACATTTTTTTAATATGAACGAATAACGGTACCTTTTGTTCGTCATGTGTCATGTTTGACAAACTTGATTATAATATTTTGTGTTATATTTTTTACAGTTAGAATTAGGCGAAGGGCAGTCAATAATTTTCGATAAATAAAAAAAAATGGTATCAACTCGATTCTCAAGAGTCCATAGTGTTAGGGTGGTATTAGACCATTAGACCCAATTGATAGCTTTGTTAGCTTTGATAAATACTTAAGGAAGTAATTATACTCTAAGAACAATATTATTATTTTTAGTAACATACAAAATTATAGAGTTTCATTTCATCTCAATTCTCACCAATAAAAACCTGCATTATTCTGAAGTTTCATAGTATTTTATGACGATAAATAGTTGAAGAAGTGAGAATCTTTCAACAGAGGCGAAGTAGCGAGCAAAGCTCGTCACATACAAACAAACTCAGGTTTCACAGAAACTTCCATGTTCAAAAGTAACATTCTACCTTCTTACAAAATGCAGGAGAAAACTGAGAGGAATGTTTATAGAAACTAACAAATAACACGCTGAAGTATGTTTAGCAAGTTACATGTTCTGTTAAACCGAGAGAACTTTACTGTGAACCGCTTTCGCGATACCTTGCTACTTTACGAACTGCAATAATATAGGTGTTTACAACAACTGAACACTTAAGAATAGAAATAATGTATCTTTAAGAATTGGAATAGTCGCTAAGTTTCAGACGTGATTTTTAAACGTACAAACTCACAATATTGGTCTCTGTTTCTTTCTTCAATTTCCTATGGAATATTGCCCATAGCGGCAAACAGTCGGGAGTCTTGGGTAAACTAAACACATATCGTTATCTACCTTTCGGATGTACCATGTATACATTGTTATTACGTTAAAAAAAATAGAATTCAATGAACTGAATTTTCTCTTCAATTCAATGATTAGATAAAATGGGACTACGTGAAATGTTTCTAAAAGTACCTATAACGTTTTGAAATAACTGAAATATAAAAATCTGTGTCAATATTATTACTCTCATTTTTTCTTTGTAGCGGTGGGTTCGTTTGTACAAGTAAGTACTTGAGTGTTAAAACAAATAATAAATTCAAGGAGATAATCTTTGAATGAATGTGTACCGTCCACAACGAAAGCTTTAAGTATTTCTCTGGAGACGTTAATGCTTGTCTACTGTTAATTTTAACCTTCTATACCAGATTATAACTTGTTTTAGGTACTTTTCGCATATTTTTATAAGACTGATTTTGGTTATTTTATTTGAGTGGCATAAATGAAATCACAATGTGTAATAAGTTATACTAGATTCTACTTATTTTAATAGATTCTGAGGAAAATATTTTAGCGCAAATACCAATTTATACAACATTGTTTGAATGGGTTTTATATAAGGCATCTTTTAGACATATTTAAAACATTTTTGTAAGGAAATCCATAGTAAGATATAATGTGAAACTTTAACTGTCCCAGTTCATTGTAGAACAATATTTTTGTCACCGAAATTCACTAGAATTTTTTACACAAAGCTTTGTTGCTAGCCGTACTATAAAAAATCCAAATTACCCTCGATTTTCTTCTTTGTAAATATGTAAATGATGTCTCGAGGTCACCGTTATCTGTCTAAGATTTATTATTTAAGAATGAAGTGGGCCGGTCATTTCTGTAAACAATCGCTTTTGCCGCAAATTTATTGAATGACATCAACGGGTTTTTATTTCAAGACAAAATAAAGGGTAGGCTTTTATGTTCGTGTTTTTCTTTGGTATTCGTTTTATTTTGAAAAAGTCTGTAACAGATTTAAATCTTTAAGCTTGAGTAAAGATATAGTTGGTATTTGAAATCTGTTTGTGAAGTGCAAAGATAAGGAGCTTGTTGCTAAGTGGTTTGAAGCGTACAGAGGTAAAATTATAAATAGATATCAAAAACAGTGGTTCGAGTTACATTAGATATTATGAAAAAAAAACAAGTTTATAAATATTTTATCCTGAAGTGGAAGAGAAAGGTTAGGAAAGCTGACCCCACTACCATATGGAATCCATAGCATAGAAGAGAGAGAGAGAGAAATACTTTATCCTGACTTCAAAGTATGCACGATCTAAAACAGTAACTGAAATAATGCACGCTAATATAAACTTTCAGAAAAAATCCTGCACTTTAAAACGAGTCTCTATTCTCGAGTGGCCAGAGAGTTATTTATAAGACTTACTTCCGTATGCAATGGTTCGAAAGTTGGTCATTACTGCCTGTGGATTACCGACGTTAAACTATGTACTTGAACCAACTAATTAGGATTAAGCTTTGTTTCAATGTGCTGGATTCGCTCGAAATAAAAGCCGAGAAATTAATCCCATTACTATTTTAGTACCTGCATGAAAAATCCATTGAGACGTACAGAATATTTTTTCATCAATGTTTTATACATTCGTATATTTTACAGTATTAAAATAGAATTTGGTCAGATTTGTGTTGCTTTGTTAAGGTCGTCTATTGTGAAGACGGCAAAGGGACAAGACACGAAATGAGGTAAAGACTGTATTGGAGCTCCGCAGTGGGATCCGCATCTGGGGAATTGTGTCAACAACATTATTGAAATCATTTGCTTTTACTTTTCCGAGAATGTCAACAATTACAGAAAAATGTGCAACAAAATACGAAAACAAATTACTAAACTATGTTATTGAGTTTCGATTTCCATTGCAGTACTTTTCATATTAGAACTAAGGCTCATAATCCTATGTTTCTACCTGTATACTGACCGTACCAAAGGTTGCTTTATTTCTCTGATTATTGTTTACTGAACACTGAGCTGTGACTACGACTATGAGCAGACCAATAGTGATTTGATATCATTGCTCCAGATCCCAAAGGGGCTTCATATATATTAAGGCCGTACAAGCTGAACCCTCAAACCCACACCCTCACACTCTGCAGGTAATTAACGCAAACAGTGTAAACACTGAAACATAAAATCGGAAAGTCGATAATGAAAACGACTTTGTTCTTTTTATTTCTATCTCTTTCGTTTTATTAGGCATTAACGGTCGTACATCGGCCCTGGCCCTTATCTGTCTGGTGAAGATTTATATAGGAACCACTCCCACGAATTTTACAGGCTTACTGTAAAAGGAAAATTACTGTTGAGAGAGATTTTTTAAAAGTTAATCTTAGCTGTCTTCTGTCCGAAATAATTTGCTTCGCAGCTAAAAGGATTCCGTGGATGGTATTTTATTTGTGAGCCTACGTGTGACGTAATGAGTTTTCAGAAAGCCTTTAGAGAAAGGAACAATGGGCATTAAGTGAGAACGCAAAGTGCTATAAACGCTGCAAATACAGAACTATTAATTCTGCAAGAAGTAGCACAAGTAGGTTTCGTTTGACCGAATTTCTTCATACGCGAATGCAATTAAAAACACAAAAGACCACCTACTGAGTAAGCTCGGCTGTGGTGTATAATTTTAAATTCAGTAACGTTTCTACAAATTTAAAATTAATCAAGTAACGTTATTCTACTTGAATATTAACTAGTATTTCTAATAACTATTAGAAGTCTTCAACCACTTATTATTATTACTCTACTTTAAGTCTGTCTCATTTATTTGTATTTTTTTTTCTCTTTGCAATTCTTTGTGAAATTATAGCCTACAGCGACGTTTGTTTTATGATAAATGTCGTGTCGCCTATTTGTATAGATCAAAAGGTTCTTAAAAACCAAACGTTCGAGTTCTGTATGAAAATCATTAGTGGTTTCACATAAGACGAAAAGTTACTATAAATAGAATAAATTGGAACAAACAGGTGACAAGCTTCACTGCCTTAAAGCGTTGTTGGGTAACGCAACTTGTGTCAATGTTACTTCAAAGGGATTGAAGGAATTCTGGTCGTATTTGTATAGTTATAATAATATATGCCTGTGTTTAAAACAGGGGTGACAAGAATTTCGTGAGGAAGTTCGCATTCGGAGAGAGTGACAGAGATAGAAAATTTACAGACGAATAGGCAACATGTTCTAATTTTAAATTCTATAATTACTTTGGCTTTGAAACTAGGTCGGTTAATCAAACGAGCACGTTATGTTTTGATAAGGCTTTGTTTCAACTGAATATAAATATTTAATTTGCTAATTAATGGTAAATTGATGCGTTGTAAGCACGTTTCGAAAGGATTGATTATATTATTATTATTTTCTGAAAAGGCGAACATACAATTAATGAAATGTAGAAAGATGTTGCATGTGCAAGCCGTTTATTAAAAAGCCCGTAATATGTAATCATAATAATAATCAACGAACTGGTCTTATTGAAGAATGCTAAAGAACCAAGTTCATAACATAAAAACGAACTTTCTTGTGTTGCCGTGAATTCCAAAGACATAAATATATCACTTATAAAACAGTGATTATGTTTAGGAGGCCATCATTATCCTTGCCATGTTACCAACTTGCTTGACAATCGCCTCCCTATCATCCGTCAAATATAAGTAACAACACACGTAAAGCACCGAACAAAAGCTGGTATTACATAAAATACGGACGTTACTAAAACAAATGTTAGTAAAGTACAAAATTAGGTCACCGAATATATTTTCGTACATAAAAGCCTGACATGGTCGTTCAACATAAGTCCTGTAATACGAACGTGTGTACTCACTGGTACAAACTTCATTACCATTCAGAACATGTAATGTCCTCCTAGCGGTCACGAATACGGGGAAAATCTTGAGACATTACCACACTTAATAAGCACTTTTCATGATTTCGGGGATTAAAGAAAAACAGGACAAGTTGCGGTAGTTGCTTGGATTAACTGCGCACAAAAACTTTCTTATATTTTCGTTCTTGTATCCAAAACAAACGATTACTGGGTAATTTCAAAATCATTTTGCTACTGTACTCTAGTTTCATAGCAAATTCTTGATACTTTATGTAGTTCATTGTCAATGACAAGCGTTGCGTTATTTGTTCAATATTACTATTTTAGTTACCTTTGGTTTTTATGAGAGGATAATACGCAATTATTACTGTTGTAGTCCAGCACCTACATATTTTAATGAAACCACATCTAACGATGGGTTTTTTGGAACCATAATCATGGGGGAGTATCAGTTTTATATTTTAACTACTGTCACTGCGTCATCAATTCCATAATTTTGTTACAAGGAGACATCACACACAATATAAGTATGACTTATATTGAACAAAAATGAAATTAAACACTTTTTTTCGAAAATAACATTCGAAAATAATGATTGTCTAAATACGAGAATATGATATCGTAACAAAAATTTGAATAATATAGTCAAAAAGCACATAATTAAACACAAAAGACACTTGTTAATATCGTTACGCCCATTGTGAACGTAGATTTCCAGAGGAGTGACGTAATTCTTAGAAGTGAGCCTGTTGTTTGAAATAAAAGCTTTGTTTGGCTTTTTTCAACGAGTGATTAAGACGACGATACGATGTAAGAGTGGCGTATTAAAAGGTTTTCTTTGAAATGAGACGTGATTTCGTTTATATAAGGTTAATGTTTAATCAAAATAGGTTTGAGAGGAATTTAGATGATGGGAAAAAGTAAATTATTTGTTTTTTTTTTTTTCTTGTAGTATGACTACGGGGAACTTGTGGATACATTACATTTAATTATTGTTTTTATTTTGGATCTTTATAGGTAGGTATGGTTTATGGGAAGAATTTAAATATGCAATACTAATACGACTACGTTTACTTGGAACACTAAAGGTGGAGAGTGGGCGGAGTTACGATCTTAATCGTTGTAACACAGACACAATCTGAGTGTAAGTAGTTACTAAATAAGTAATATAAAAATATTATGCCAAAGCTTTTAAAGTATCAACGTCTTTATTTCAGACTATAATCTCATATTGTTCGTATAAAAAAGCTTTCACATAACACTCTATATAATTACCTGAAATAACAGTGTTTAGCGTCGCCGACGGCGTAGTAACAGCAAGCAGCAAGAAAGCAATCACTGTCCTCACACATTCTACACTGTACATTTTGTTATTTGTTATATTATCTAGCTAAGAATAACACTAACATTAGTAATTTACATTCGGACTATAGCAAATTGATTTTATTAATTTATTATTTATTCCTTTATACACGTTCGGTGGTGAAACCTGAAACAAAACAAATTCAATGTTAGATAATCTAAATATGACCGTGACATTAGTGGCTTACATATATAATCACGATGACAATTCAATATGGAAATGACATCAAATTGTCATTATGACCGACGTACGCAATATTACATACCCGTGTTCTAAGAAACAATAATAATATTCACAGGAATTGGAGCAATCAATTTCCATGTTACAAAACTTAATTAGACAAAATGAACACAACATTATTTATTCGAATAGAATCCGCAGCAAATAACAACTGACAATCAATTCATCGAAAAAAAAAACAAAAGAATCTGTTGTATCTACGCGATTTTAATTTCGAAAATTAGAACAGTAATGCATCTCAAACAAATAGGTTTTATTTATTTTATAAGCGGTCAGAAATTTAAAACTAAAAATATTTTTTCTTTTACATCAAAGAAAAAAAAAGCCTATTAAACCAAAATAGATTTATGTGAGCTGAAATTAAGATTGATTGTAACATCTCGAGACAGCTACGCCAGAGAAAAATAAGAGTACATTGAAATTCCTCAACAATATTCGTATAAGTTTAGAATAATCCCTTTCTCGTAACACAAACATTGTAATATACATACTAGATACAGTAGACGCACGCTTGCCACTATATTGACTTAACCATTATGTAATGAGGTTCATCTATTATTCTGTCACTATACAGCCTCGTGTACTCCGTATTAATGAATTTGTATATGAAAAGAAACTATTTAATATAACGTAGACACTGTTTAGTGCCTATAAGGCTTCTAGTCTAGAACATAATTAGATTCTTTTATTAAGGTCTCCTTCTCAGACTCAAAAAATATTTTTTTTACATACATAATTATAAGAATATAGCATAATGTAGGCATAAAAATGTTTCTATGTTCTTTAAGAAATAAGTAAATGCTGGAAAATTCTATTAATTAATTGATTGCCATGGTTTCATAATTGGTCTCATAGATGCGTCAGATAGATGAATTTTTGTCACGAAGGAATGTCATCTTTAGTGGCTTAAAAGAACGATGCATGAGTTTTACGAATACTATTTTTCATAAAAATAATATTTATATTCTTACATAGAATATTAATTCGTGTGATATATCTTACATGATAATCTTTGTCTTCCAAATAATTTATCACTGTACCTACTAAAATATTCGCAAAATTTTACAGTTCGAGAATTCCGTTTATAATTCTATCAAGTAGAAGTTTAGGAACCATTTACATTCTTTACATTTTTTCAGGAACTTAGTTTGCTAATAATTTTGAAGGTATTTATATTAAATCTCTAGAATTTGATAAACATCTTCTTATACAAAAAAGGGTCGTTTTCACAAAGCAGTGAAACAAAAAACGAAGATATCGAAATCTATTTGTGGCCTCGATGAAATGCCAAATTAGTATTTAATAAATATAATATTTATATTTTTAAAGATATTTTAATATAAACTTAGAGAAAAAAGTCAGCCAGTCAGACAGACACTCTGTTTACATTCAACAGCGACATAGTGTGGTATTAGATTATAATTTAGTGTAGTGTAATCTAGTATTAACAAATGAAACTAAACAGAATTTGTTCAGCAAGAACACCAAACAAATATGAGTTTATTCAAATGAAATAGGGTCATGGACGCGTTTTTTTGTCATGTAGTCATCGAAGAATGAAGAATCAAACTACATAAAGTTTTAAATATGAACCGCCAACTGAAATTAAATCCCGACGTAGTGAAATGTTGATAGATGGCGTTGTTGTCAGTTGAGCCATAATCTGCTATATATGAACATCGAGTGAGCTCTCGAGTGACATGCGATTAATTGCTTCAGTTGCAAGACTCGCGGCCATATATCCCGGTTTGGTTATTCGCGACATTTTTTATTTAATGTTGTAAATTTATTTTTGGTTGGTCGCTTTCCTTAATAAAGTATTATGCGTATTGATGCATTTTATTAGTATATAGAAATCAGTATGAAAAAACCCGTGAAAAACTTGATTGATTATTTATTTAAATTATCCTTACTAAGATACCTACTTAAATAATACCAACATTATATTTCTTTTTCCTAGAAATTTACTGTAACTACTTTTAACATGGCTTCTATAGTTATAAAAAGTTGAGAATGTAAAGCGATAACAATCGAATCCTATACTGAAACTATCGCATAAATATCGATCATCTATCCAAGATATCCACTTTATTACAAAACTTTCTGCGAAGATCATAAGTCTCGGTCCTAAGCTAGCTCTAAATTATCCTGTAGACGAAGCGAATCCCTCCGATAGTTCTCGCGTGATTCCCAAACATTACGTATTGCAATAAAACTAGTTTGAGAACTTAGCCAAGTTTCGAGACTACACCAAAATCATTTTAGATATATATGATATTAGATTTTCGGTAAGCCTCTAGAGTAAATTGCATTTTGTTTGAAAGTGAATTGAAAATTTGTTTGAATAGGTGAGGATTGAAGTCACAAGTGATATATTCTCATAAATTGCCTACATATATGAAAATACAGATAACCATATTACGAAAAGTTTAAAATCTTTGTTTTATATCTCTTCTAAAAAGTTTTGAAGTAAGTAAACTAGTGTCACGTGATTTTAAAACTTACTTACTTAGAATTTGAAAAGTAAATAACATACGTACAATTTTGAAAACCCTTTGTACGGTAAAACGTAAATAATTTTGGAATCTACTTGAGATTTATTAAAATCTCATATATTATATTTAAAGCCGAAACTAGGGCAGTTATAGCATGACATCCAAGATTTGAGAAATAGAAATGTGTCGACCTCTTCACGTACGAAGTGGAGGACGGAAGTTAAATAAATATAAATATGGGAGCGGTCTTGCGAAAATGTGTTATGACATTCAAAATGTACGAAGATTATTCGACATTTAATAACTTTTCAAAAAAGTCCCATTTGAGGCGCTCATAGCCAATGGTTTAATCACTAATCATACGATAGAAAAATTAAAAATAAAACGATAAGAAAGGGTTACACAAAGCATGACAATATTGTTGGCAGTGTTTAGTGAATTAGTCTGTAATTGGTCACGTTTTTGTAAGATGACAGAATTTTGAAAGTGTCTAATATGTGCGTAGGTAGTTCAATAAAAAGATTGAAAACATTTTTCAAAGATCTCGGTAAGTTACAGGGATGAATGTCATAGTAAAGACGTAATATGTTGTACGAGAAATTTATTGACAGTTGAGAAGGTAAAATATGATTTTTTTTGTAACAACACGTGATATTATAAACAAGCATATTATTCGAATAAGGCATTAATATTACAATGAAAAGATGATAGATAATACATACAGAAAGAATATCACGCCTGGTAAACATGAAAGTGTAGGCTGGGCGAAGGTGTATGAAATACAGCCATGTCATTACCAATGTTAGTCCCGTGAAATACGGGTCACTCTATTACCTAATATCGGGAAAGTTACCAAACTTTGGGCTGCAATCCAGAAATATTAAAATATGTAACCGAAAATACCATTTTAGTACTTTGCTGCACCCGGAGATAGAACCCGAGACCTCGTGTTCCGCAGTCGGTTACACTACTGACCGCGCTGCTGAGGCAGTCTTAACGATAACAGATAAATAATGTTTGCTTAATAGAACAGGTTGATGATTAGGTTTTTACGAAATGTTTTAACTTTTGCCCTTGTTAAAAAAACTACTTGTAATTTCCTAACTCGTTTTAACTTAAATTAACTGTGGGCTATTCTAATTGCAATTCAAACAAACTCCGCAAAAATGTGTCGTGTACAACGGCAATTATTGTTTGCAATAATTACGGTCATATTATGACTTTCTTTAACAAATGCATTTACTTGACAAATAAATAATAACGTAATAACTATTTTTCAGGTCGCTATTCTCTAACGTTCAAACTCCAACTTAAATATTTAAATACTTTTCTCATTCTCGATGTAAACTCTGAAAAATAACTTTGTTAAAACAGAATGTTTTAACAAAGTTATTTTTCAGAGTTTCATAACGAGAATGTTGTTTGCTTCGTACGTACAAAACATAGTTGTTGCAGTATTTTTAAAATGTATAGCTTTATGACTCTCTTTTGCAGTTCATTTTGTCGTTTGCTGTGGTTACAAAACATCGTTACGAAGAGTTTTCAACGGCTACTCCTAATAATTAAAATTATAATGATTACTTCATTTATACGCGTTTTGCGACTGCTGCTTTACTTGTTTAGTTCTTCACGTGGTTATTGAAAAAAGGGAAGCTACATTGATCGAAACGAATTCTGCTAAAGTATAATTACACAATAGAATCGACATTTAAAGAAAAAACCTTTTGATCCACAGCAAGATCATATTATTATTTTTATACAGCGATTGCAAGAACGCGATAACAGTTAAAGCTAGAATCAAAATCTAGCTAGTTTCAGTTACTTTGTAATCATAGCAATTTATTCCATTGTTTTCCAAATAATCTTGAAACTATTTTAAGTATTTTATCATACTCTATCGTAATGATTGTCTTAGATACTCTTCGCGAAGTCACACAATATAGTTAATGTGGTAAAGTTTTGACTTCGAATATTGACTCGAGAAACTTGCAAGGGCGCCCTTAAGCGTTATTCAGGACTACTCACTTCAACTTAAATAATATAGGTTTAATAGTCAGAATGTCAATAAAGACTTGTAACTCAATCGAAAACGATTTACGCAGATGATTCTTGACTTTCGCAAAGTTTGGGCTTTGTTACTAGTCTACGTCATTTTCCGTGGGTGGATTAAAATTAGACTCGGGGCGGTGCTGAATTTTCATTCTTACTATTCGGTATTACTGATCGTGGCTTTTGTGAGTATCTGTCATTTAGGTCGATGACAAGTTTTCAACAATTTCAACTTCTAGAGTTCTTAATACAATACGATTCTGCCAAATTGCTAAACTTCAAAAACTAAGCAATGGACTACAAGTTAAACTATTATTTTATATCGATATATACTTTGCTACCATTTTATACCCCTTGGGTGAATATACCACCCATAAATACAAGTACAAATAATAATTTTCTCGAAACCAACAATAACATTAAAAAACCCCTAACATGTGCAGAACTGCTGGTATTTATTTTTTCTATTTTCCTCTCCAACGGAACAATGGGAGCCATTACATTTTATAGTAATGTTATAAAAGCCCCTTCACTACTGTAGTTGGTTCGTAGTTTTTCTAAACCACAATTGAGCTCAGACAATACCGTTTCAGCTATAAAAGAACGTGAATGGGTTAGGCTTAGTTAATAATATGTTCCATTGTGTTTTAACTAGGCTCTATACAAGTGGCTATGATTTTATTATCTAGATTACAGGAATTTCCTTTTTTATATGGTAATATATAATAGTCTTGAAAATAGTAATTTCGAAGTATTATTTTCATTCGAAGCTAGTACTCTTATTATTAACGTAGATATAAAAATAATTAATGATTCTGATTTATTTATTACCAAAATATGAAATAACAAAGATAGATTGATTAGAATTTAGGCAGTGGTCATATTTTTTTTATTATTAAATAATCATTATTATTATATTCTAACTGTCCATTTTAAAACTAAAGAATTACCACGACGCAATACAACTATAATACCAAAGCAAATTCAAAACTTAAATCTTGGTATGAATCATATCACAAGCCTATTAAGGAAGTTAGTGCTCTACATGTTGCTAAAGTTCCCGGACATATAAACTGTGATACATCCGCTGAAATAATTAATTTATATCTTCAGAGAGCTAACATTACTGTTTTGAAACTTAGAAGCTTTGTATTGTAAATATCAACAATTTATTAGTTTAACGCAGGATACTCATTTAAGAGACTTTGCCCTCTATTGTTTTGACTGGAACCTTTATGATGACCTCGAGTTTTAGAAGAATAATACCTAATTGAATCGTTAGTTGAACTACAACCATGGATTACGAGTACATTTACCTTTAAGACCACTTCTATAGCTCGATTCTCCAAAATCGGCTGTCGAGAAATTTTGCACAAAAACCTGATCAGCGCCCCTAGCGGGCACCGTGGGAACTATTTAACTCTATACTCGACAGTATCGACTGTAGAGAATGGCGCTACAGTTTGTAAATATCACGAAAATGTAGTTTGTTTAATGATTCAACCACTCCAATCGTCCCAGAACGAAGGTGATTGTGTTCATCTATTAAGTGCAGAATAGCTTCAAAAGGCTTTGAGGCTGAAGACTACTCACCATAATAGAATACATGATAGGTATTATTTTAAACGGCAATAAAACCACTCGATACTCGCTGTTAGATATTAATTTAACAGTTTTACAACTAACCACATTCAGAGACTAAAGTTTTAGCGGATTACACGACTGAATGATTTGTTCAAACGAATAACTACTGCTACGTTTGAGCAGTATCTAAATATGCTTTTCGTATTAACATGAGTTATCAAATGCGTAAGTTTGGGAGAATGAGGATAGATGTATGTTTATATGTTAGTGTGTATGGTACTCCTTCACTCAAAAACTGATTTTAATGAAATTTGGTACCGATATAGATACTTTGAACCCGCGAGATTTCTCAAGCCGACGAAGTTTTGAACAAATATAATGTAGCTAGTTATATTTAATAAATTAAAGTAAGAAACACGCACAGTTTAAAGAATATAGGGAATTTTGAAATCCTAGTAGACAACCTCTATTGGGTAATAGAATATTCTCTAACTAGGAATATATTTCGTGGAATTAATAGTCCCTCAATATCATATCATATCATAATTATTATCTCGTTAATCGTTCGCTGCGTCGTAATGACAGTAATAGACTACCTAAACGATCTAATTAGATATATTGCCTAGACTATAACATTTGATAGGCAGCCGTGTATCACTTTCTTGTCGATAAGCACTTTTATTAGTACTTACCCAATTTTATTGGTTTCAATCTTCTAGTGTTAAGGCAATAACATTATTTACTGTGTTTAGTGCTTAACATAACGGTTTTAATCTTATGCAGACATTTATCTTTAATTATATTGATATTGGACAATTTGGACATATTATATTAAATAAGAGAACAAAATTTATTATTTGTTGGCGCCTATCCATCTCTTAGCCGAAAAGTCGGTGATGGAAGGACCACGTTATTTCGGCTGGTGTGTGGATGAGAGGCGACTTAGAGAACACAGCAAAAGTGTTGAGCCGAATGTTCGGCGCCGAGTGTTGCGTAGGTGTAGAATTAGACTTAGGGATGAAAATAAATGAAATTCATTGGTATTTTACTGCGCCATCATCAAAACTCCAATACTTATACACTATTAAGATTTAACAAAAGCCTAAACGACACTCCTTAGCACTTAAATAAATTTTGAAGTACACCTCAATGTGATTATTATCAAACAAATCGTATTCTTATCAACAACACTTTTGTTTCTATCATCAAGTCTTTGTGTGGCTTCAGGTCTTTTGTAGTTACCGTCAGGTATTGTTTCATTCGTTCTAAATACTGTGATTACATCTGTAACGGCCCTTTTATCGACCAACGTAACGCCATCGTCGCCTTAAAACGACAATTAGAGATTGCCTGGAATAAACTATTATGTAAAACACCTAGAGAGAATAGGATTACTTTCTTTACGATATTTCTTGGTCTTTTAAGTGTTACGCACTAAAACTTATTTCCGCTGCTAGGGACAATTTCAGGCTTGCGTAATGTAATAATATATTATGTAAAATACTTTTAGTAGCATGTTAACGACACAAGCATTACGATATAATATGCGTCTTTGCCTGTTTGTTCAACTTCTTAGAAATTTTAATTATTCAAAATATACAAAATTCACAATCTTCTTTTACATAATAAGGATAGTAGTTTGAATACCTAGTCACCAACTTTTGTCCCACTTTTATAAAAATAGAAAACAAAATGAAAGTCACTCGTCTTACCGGCTTTGGCACTTTACTTTAGGGCTTAGGTAATCTGCGCCTGAAGCTAAAAGAAATTTGAATATTCTAATCTATTCGAAGGTAAAAAAGAGGACAAATCAGGCTTGTATGTAAATTTATCGCGACCAACCGTGAGTTGTTTATTTTGATTCTAAAAATATTCATGACAAAAAACTCCGTAACGCACGGAGAAATATTGTCTGTTACGCAATTCGCCGTCAACATTCATATATTGTTCAATGTAAGGAGATACAGTAAATTCTTACGTGAAATGTGAGTATGGTTCTAACTTATGGGAAATCAGAACAGGGACAGAAATATTAAAGTGTGTGATCAGACAGCTGCTTTAGCAATGTAGTTGTTACACTTACAGACACATTTTTTTATTTTAATAAATTGATAGTTATATCTGTTATTTTTAAGTATACCTACATAATAATACGGCAATGTCCCCGTAATTTATTCAGACAACACTGAGTTTTAAAAAAATACGTATCTTCGTGCATTTTTACCTTCGGACTCAACAGCGTTAGCAAAGGTGGCCAAAGCCTTAACAAAAATAAAATATATAACGTGCAATACTGTGTTATATTTTTTACTATGTGTTTGTGAAGTCACTTCCCGTCTTTAATACTGTGTCCAATAAATTACAAGTGTAACTCCTTCACGAATAAACCGAATCATTCACAAATTGCTTCACGGAAGTTGTATGTCAAGTAAAGGAAATAAGCTACTAGAGTTTTTGCATGTCATGCAAGCGTATTGTTTCTTTATTTACTTCAAATATTTTGACAAACTGGTTAAAATCGTAAAGTCTTATTAATTTTTGTAACGATAAGATGATTTATGATGGGATCACGATCGGATAGTTACATTTTTTTAGTTCTGTATTAATAAAAAAATATAAGAGTAAATTAATCGAAATAGGAAACAAGCAATATCGGATCGTAATCGATAATTTTGAAAAAAAAAACCTAAATATTTTGTAGAATTGTACAAGCATTGAAATTACACCTAAAAATTCTAAGAATAAGTCAGACTACAAGGCTATATGCTTCATATTGGTATCATCATACCTACTTTCATAGATGTCATAGAATGTATAGGTACTGACATGTATAAAGTACTCCACGAACTTACTTTCAAGTGCGAAGCGGAACTTCGAGTGTTAGCAATAGGTGCTTGAGTCACGTGCAAACGCATGCGTAATAGCAATCTGAATATTTTAGGCTGGATTTTTCACGCTCTATGTTTCGAGGATAGAATTACGTTTATTCCTGTGGGTAACACAAACCCGCAAAGGGATTATCCGGGCAATAACAGCTGGAAAAAAATGGACGGTAGTGTTTTTGTGGAGGGATATTTAGAGGCCATTATCCCGCTAGATTAGTATTAGTACAATAGGATTTATTTAAGTGGATGATAACACAAAATTGTTGTAGATTATGGGCAAGTATATTATGTTTTACGTTACAATATTTTTACAGTTGGCGACCTATGAAATTAGATCTCTGATAAGAAGATGGCAAGTTAGTTGTAATAAATTGATGTAGCTTTGATTCCAGCATTTGTTTAATTTTTTGTACACCATGTATTTTCGAAATGTTAATTTTTGAATAATCTTGGTCATTCCGGATCGATAGGCATGCTAGGGTAGTAATTACAATAACTTTAAATACTTTGTAATAGCTGACACCTGATGCTCAATCAATATAAGTATGATAATCTATCATCCGTAGCTAAGTATCTGTTCCGTGTTTTTTCATAATGAGCTGTAAAACGCTATACTCCATTCCAATGTCGAGTGAAATCGAGTGGTTTGTGAAACGTTTTAAATATTAACAAGAGCCGAAATAATATTGATATTATGGGATTTAGACAGAACAAGATACTATTCATTTTCATAAGACAATGTACGAAATATTTAATACGTTTGTATCGTAATAATTATTTGCAAATGGAAAATCGCCTCGACTATTTGGGGGTATAAAGCCATACGTTACCATTACAAATAACTTTTATCTAAACCACCACACATTCAATGGCTGCTAAGCCAAAAGATAACCAACAAACGACCCGCGACATGCCAAGAATAAACGACTCTCGCTATAGATTTGGGTTAACGACAAAATGATTTTACGAATTGGTACAACTACAATAATCGAATATTTCGCTGGAATAGGCAATTAGATCGACATCTCCAATTCCATGGCGGGATTACGTTGTATGAAATTTGAATAATTTTGCATTGTGATCTGACATTTTGATGGTATAAACATCGGTGTACGTACGCAATACGCTGTGAATTTGATTTTGTATCTATTTTCGATGGTAACCGAAGACGATGTAAAAGCATATGGCTTCCTATTTCAGCTACGATGTATTGTAGTGGTTTTATTTTACTCGTATACATAAAATGTTGAAAGGCCTCAATCGATTAGATTGTTTAGGAGTCTTGCGTAGGAGTAGAAGGGTCGTGCCTACGCCTGGCACTCTATCAAAATTGTGACATCTTCATGCATTTTATCTCTAGCTAAAAATATATCATGAAATGACTGTAGACATTTTAGATACTGTATCTATGCTAAATTTGATATTCGTAGATGCAAGTTATGACAAACGGTTTATAAACCCAAAAATATGTATAGAAGTTATCATGAATGCATGCATTATCGTACTGAATTGAGATTAATTGATCTATATTTATAATGACTGTCAATGATGACAACTTATGAATGAGAACAATGTGAGACAATTACAATCTCTATCAGCTGTCTTGATACTTTTTTTTCCTTATGATAAAGGATGATGTCGTCAGTTATACTGAAGGTCATATAAATTAGAAAAGTTGCACTTCCATTTCAAAATATATTGTCACAGACACATGATTTATTGACTTTTAAATATTATCTATAAAATATTTATATATTATTATGTGGTAGTTTTGTAGCCAAGATATAAAGATATAACAAACAAAGTCTATGTCAGATAACCTACAATTTGAAGTCGCATTATTATTGTTATGACCTCTAAAGTTGCAAGCTGTCAAAAACCTTAAGGTTATTCAACTACCATCTCATCCACAATGGTTCTTTATAAATAAAGTTTTATTTGCCAATATTTTTTATATTACAAATGCGTTAAAAATACAGCTTTGCACTAAAAATGACAGCTGGCTCCGCGCCATTTTCGATATGCTTATTGTTCTTTTTTAAAACTCTTTCGATACGCGGCATGAAACTGTTGACCATAAACCAATGATTTGGCTCTCAGTATCCATTATTTTTATTCTATAGATACGTAGAATTTCAGTCAAAAATCTTAAATTTGTTATAATTAAACACGTTATCAATTAAATACAATACGAAATACATATATTATAACCATTACAAAAAAATATAGTAAAAATAGAAATTAAGTACACTTCGTTTCGGGTAAATACTTATAATGTACATAAAGTATTACGAAGCATATTGCTGTTAAATTACGAAGTAATGTAAATTAACTTAAAAATGTAAATTGAAAACAAACCTGTGAATCCGATAGTGATTTTTTGTTTTTCATTTCAACAAGCCCGTTGTGCTTGTCTATTACAAACAAACAAAATGGCTTTCTTTGTAATATCAGCATGATAAATACAGACTTCGTCCAAGCTCGATCGTGGTCGGGTAAAAAGTAATATTGCGCAATTTTTTCATCTCGTAGCGGTCACCTCGACGGCCTATTTAATTTCAGAGGCGAAAGCTTTCTGCGAACTTTTTAATATTTTGTCATAATCCAGCCCACTAGAACATTATTATTATAGGTTGGTAACGTCCTTGGAACGTCTGACGGATTACTGCTGCAAAATGTAATGTAGCTAAAAGTAAAATCGTGGCTTAATGGAATAGGCTTTAGATATCAAAGTTTTAACAGGATATTTTTTTGGAGATCGTCTTTCAGTAAAATATTTTTAGGTTACCAATTTTATAAATTTTACACAATCACTCCTAGAGTAAACATTATCTTATAAACGAAAACGTCGATTACTTTCTACGCTCTGCGTGAAAAAATCCAGATGCTCTTACTTTTAATAGAACTTTTTAAGTCTAAGGTTTGATAAATTTATTTGATGTGTTAGTAAATAAAATCATACTTTTTGGTTTTATTTTAACCATATGAACTTAGCCTTCATTCTCTTTTATACGTCGCCGATTTGTTTGAACTTTAATATAGAACCCAAAATATTTAATTATGAATTTTTCGTAAAGGTTATTCTGTTCCATGAAATCCCGATTATATCGGTGCCGCCATTGGCCACTATGGAATTCAATAGTGACAGTGAAATCAACTTTCATAACCCTTTTGGGATACCCGAGTAATATGGGGTCGGTAGTTATTTTTATGCGCCGTTCATATGAAATTTGGTTTGACCTTTGGTAAATGTTTTTCTAAACTGCAAATAAAATAACTTGGGCGTCTTGATTTTTGTGAACACCTATGAACAGTGCAGTGGTTCAAGCACACTAAGATTTTTTAAGTTCTTTAGAAAAGTAAATCACTTCAGAAAAAAACGTTTATTTCAGGGACACGTATATGTAGATATAAATAGATATACATTAAATATATAATATGAAGCCTTCTACGTCGAATGGAAATCAAATTTTCTAGTTGAGGCAAAAAATCCTGTCATGTATGAAAATATGATGTCGGCTTTTGACGTGGATATTGACATAAATGTTATACACACTAACTTGTAGGAGTTGGTATCTGGATCAAATACTGTACTTTTATGGGTTAAATAAAACATACTTGGATTTAGATGTACGCATAGCAGTTTTTTTTATGTTCAATAACCCTCTCTGAGCTTTGAATTGCGATCTAGATTGGATTATAGAAAGTTAATATTTTTACTTAGTTTAAACATTATTAACAGATCAATGGACAAAATAAATTCAACCTACCATTGTTTAACATGAAACTTTTAAAAATGATTTATTAAATATTATCGGTTATATGTTCAAACTTAGATCACTTGATTAAAAGCATACATATTTTTGTACATTACTCTAAAAAGATATAAAAATAGGTACTATTTATCTTACTAGCAAATATCACAATCATCAGTAAAATAACAGCTAAATGACCGTGTGAAAATATCAACATCATCAGATGCCGCGGCAACGAATCTGATGTAATGCTCGAAACAAGGAATTTCATATTTCATGACGCAAGCGGAGACCGAAGAGGCAAACGTAGTGTACGCGGGGTAAGTGTAGCGACAAAATTGAGAAAGCTACATACTGTATACGGAAAATTGAGTATCTCCTTGTGTTAGTTTACAAACATTTACTTTTCTTTACGTTTGGTTAAAATTTTAAATGGAGTGGAATTTTTAACGGTGTTATTTGTACCGCTTGTATTTATTTTTTTGTACACAATTTATCATGTGAGAGAAGTACATGAGTTTTGCACCAATTGTCTTTTTATATAATAAAATATAAGATTTATACAGTAAACATTTTAAAAATGTTCGTACTACAATTTCAACGCATATCGTCAATAGCGTGTGTTAACAGCATTTGCCTGATCGATTTCTCCAACCTTTAATCTATTTAGGCAATCATAGATACCATAAGCCTTTCCCTCCAGAAATTTCCCCCAGCGATATTTCTATCTTCAAATATCGTGAGTAGACAAGCTAACAGTTTTCGGCGAATTTCGTTAAGCTGACGGAATTATTTATTTGGTAACGTTGCGATACAATATTCAAAGACTAAATAGCGAAATAGGGCAGACCAACTAACAGACCTCAGTTAACATCAGACAACTTAACTTTTGAATTTATTGAAGCGATCTTGAAGATAAATGTTTTTTGTCTATTCATAAACAATTCCAAAAATAGTTTTAGCAGATAGAGTTTCAAGTCTTTCAATTGGGTTTTTAAGGAACCTTTTTATCTGAGACCATTACTAATGTTACCATAACAAATGTTGAAATAGAATGTGCGTACTATGTAATTAATATTAACATTTAGTCGAATATCCTTATAGTAAACGTCCAGATTCTCACCGTTCGTCGGACGTACCGACAGAGACAGTAACGTACACCATTTGCCAATATTCGTGAACACAATACCTACACAATGCATCTTATTCATGGACTTGAAGGGTGCAGCGAAATGCTAATACAATATTGGAATCTTGAAGCTTGCAATATACATTGATCTGTGTAATTTATGCTCGTACAATATTGTCATTGAAAACCATGTTACATTAAAACAGTACATTAGGAAAAGCGGAGACGTAAAAAGTGTATTTTCTGATTCCGTATGAAACGTATATATCACATTAAAACCAGAAGGAAAAAAATGCTTGAAGGGGCTGATTTGTTATTTTATAAATATGGCAAAAGCTTTGTGTTTTTGTTCTCATATGTCTCTGACAGATCCAGGAAGTATTTAATACTGTTTGTCTACTCACGATATTCGCTTTTGGCGGATTTAATTTTTACGTGACGTAGTTTTTTATGTATTCAGCATAAGGTGCTATTATTTAGGTCTTCCAAGGATTGATTCTATAACTGCTTTCCCGTTGAACTTAGTATTTTACTGTCACAGTTTCACTTTTATCCCGTATTATTCTTGAAAAAATATTGAGTTGAAAATTCACGTTACGACGTAAAATATATTTTTTATGAAATGTTCAACAGGCTTCGTGTTACAGTTTTGATTCGTTTTTTTTCATAGTATGTAGAGGTGGGCGGATAATAATGTTCTTTGTGTGATGTACGACTTAAACGGTTTTGTTCGACTTAATGCTATTTTTGAATTCTGGTTATAATTATACAGCAGTTCATTATTTGTGTCATCATAAATCGCCCTTAATTACCTTGGCATCAGTAAAGGAGTAAATTGTAGTGCTTTGACATCTATGCTCTCTTCCTGAATGTTTTACTATTTCCAATCCATACTAATATTATAAATGCGAAAGTAACTCTGTCTGTCTGTCTGTCTGTCTGCTACTCAATCACGCCTAAACTACTGAAACAATTTGCATGAAATTTGGTATGGAGATATTTTGATACCCGAGAAAGGACATAGGCTACTTTTAAACCCGGGAAAATAACGCATTTCCCGGGAAAATTGAAACTGAAAATGAATAATCAATATTATAATGACATTGAATTAACAAAATTCCGTTGTCATGGCAACTGTTTTAATGACGGATATGCCTTAGCGCGACTTCGTTATATTATGAGATATAAATAATGCCATCAAAAACATTCTGTAAAAACCTCAAGTCTCGCCGTAAAAAGTTGTGAGATCTATATAATACCAAGTCGATTAATCTATTTAGTCTCTACTTAAAGGACCTTCTGTCTTAAGTTATTACGTATGTTATTATCATGCCAATTTAAAAAAAATATCTTTAAAACAAATAGACCGACCTGGCCATCGCATGATTTGATTATTAGTATGTATCACACTACACAGCACGACGAGAAGTTAATGCTCCTGAAATGTTAATGGCGAATTTGTGTTTTCTTGCGATGACCAAGTCGATCTATTTGTTTTAAAGATATTTTTTTAGAAGTACCTTAGACTTTTGATGATCGGTGAGTCAGTGAGTCAGTGAATCAGTGAATCAGTGAGTGACAAAATTCAAAATTTTAGCAAGTTGTCATTCTTAAACTACTGGTTCAAATTGACTGAAATTTTAAATATACCGTGTTGATACAATGACTGATTAGTTGCTGAAAATCCAGGCTTCTTGTTTTATCCACAACGAAATTATAGGGGTGTCAAAAATAGCCCGAATTGCTTCGAGAAAAGGATGTTACGGCCGTGCCGCTTTTTTTTTGCTCGACTTGCGGGGGCACTTCCGTGCCCCCAGATTTTGAGAATATTTTTCGTGAAAAAAAAACATATTTTATATCATCACGCTACGACCAGAGGAGCAGATTAAAATTAAAAGTGTTACAAAAATGTGAAAAATTCTGACCCATTCTCCCTTATGTGACGCAAGCGAAGTTGCGCGGGTCAGCTAGTAACCTAATATTTTCGGTTCAAAATTCTATTTTAATAGGCAATCACCCGCAATAAAGCAGTATTCCTAAGATAAGAATGTTCTTCAGTGTAATAAAAATGAACCATGAAAATATGCACAAGCTGCATGCAAAAATATAACTTATAGCGACATTAACGAGCTATTAAATACATTTTTTTGTCCTAAGCTTGTAAATTGCTTTTTAAGACCTGAATAACTTAGACCGTTTCAACAAATTAGGCGCCATTCGGCTTTTTCCGACGTCACGCAAGCCTTTGTAATGTTAGAAAGTGGGCTCGTTTTTTGTCATATGAGTGTATATGATTTTATATAAGTGGCTTCTTGAGGAAAATAACTATCGTTAAACTTAACTTGAGCACTATAACTTTTATTATAAGTCCTAAAAATTGCTAGACTTTGAAAGTGATTTCAATTACCAATATTTTTTCTATTCTTTTCTAGGGACTAATTATTATAGATATTTCTTAGAAGAGATAACAATAGAAATAACTGTATGAATTGAATAACTTGTCTACAACAATATTATGATCTAATGCTATGCTTTCAATACTTATTCGAGAATATCTCTTGGAAGAGATGTATAATGCATGAAATGTATCGAGGTTCATATTAATTTTGTCTTATATAGAAATCGGTACATAGGTCAAGCGAGAAAATTTTACATTTTCAATGAAAGAGTGAACGTATGAATAAAAATTTATAATCAGTTGTCGACCGAAGCTTGAAACTGCTTCCGGTAAATGGTAGTTGTGACGGTAATACGATACTTCGAGGAACAAGCAAATATTGTTTGTGTTCAAATATACACTGTTTTAAACAAGCTAAGAAAATACAGTCACAGTACGTAAAACATCAACAACCTTTCTTACAAAAGTTCATAACAAACTAGATTCTTGAATGAAAATCCAAAATGCCTAAACTGCTTAACGACACTGAAATGCTTCGCGCCCCAGATCCAACGTTTCCATTGTTTAAACAATTCGCAAAGTTGGAATGTCCCGGCAATAGATAGCGCCACTAATTGTCGCGGTGATCGTGAGCTAGTGACACAATTTTGTGAAAGGAGTAATTTTATGAGAAGATGCGTTATTCTTCATGATGAAATTCTTTTTATCTTAGATCGGGAAGTCGGACATTTAGGAATGAAATCTAATATTTGTATGCAAACAAGAAGCCCATCAAAAAAAGTAAGGTACCTGGGTCAAATAGGGCCAGCTAAAAATATAGTCACATACCATTATTCCAAACACGACCATAATATATTGTCGCTAATGTCGCATTTATCCGAACGGCGTTCCTATCAACCATGCTAGTGGCCTGGTAGCCTAGTGTCGGTTATAGAGAAACATTCTGTTGAGATTTGGAATAATGGTATGTGGTACAGGTACCTTAAAATAAAATCAAATTAATTCCAAAAGGCAACAAAATCCTCTACTTCCGTTCCTATACGACCGTAATATTAAGGTAAATCTCTCTTAGTCTGTTGAGAAAAATGTGGAGCACAAAATACCTACCAAGCGACTTCTATATCCAGTTCCTTCTAACGCTAAGCGCGGCGCCTTGCAAAGTCTACGAGCTTTGAAGTATGTCACAAAATCGACATCGATCAAGATCGTACGCGTTAAACGTAACGAAATGTTTTGTGTGCGTCTGCACGTCTGTCATAAATTTTATTTGTGAACGTAAATCTTCATCGAGGTGACGCCCGATGCATTTTTTATGGGAATCGGTTTGGGATCAGGCTTAAGTCAACCGAGATGTGGTACAGTGTATGTGATTTTCTCAGCGCAATAAAATCAGGTTTATATTACGGGCGTATAAGTTACAGAACTTCAGAAAAAAAACACGAAAGATACGACAAGGATCTTTTAATAAACCTTAACTTTCTTAAAATATTTTTTATATCAGGTAACTAAAATCATTTGTTTAAATAAGTGTAGCGTTTAAAGTATTTTCAAATTTTTTTATCCAGTTTCATAAGACTGAAACATTTTAATATTTAAAAAAGTTAGTCACAATGTTATCGAAAACTTTAGTGGAAAACATAATTCTTTATGTTCATACATCTACTTACACCTACCTTTTTCTATTTAATCCTACACCTACTTATACACGAGGCGAACTGACACAAAATTCGTCACAATTCCCACAACCTTTCACGAAAAACAATAAAGATACAGCGTTCCTAATAAAAACAGATTGAATAGTTAAATCGACCGGTCCCTTTGCACTAAGTTCTGTGCGTGACACGTCATTTTCTCAGATTCTGTCCGTAAACTTGATAGTGTCCAATGACAGATTTGCGGGACCCACATTCGGCCCGTATGACGTACACGTTCCCTTTTCAAATAGAAACAAAACGATGACGTCAATTATTCACTTGTCATTTTATTTTGAATTCAGAAACGCCGGAATAGAACCATACATCAAATGGTGGTTTTGATACTTGTTAGCCTTTCAAATCTATCTGTCGGTTTGTATGTGTCTAGTATGTATCGAATTATTATTTCATTTCCACTTTGAACTTTTAGTTTATCAAAAGCAGTATGCGTAATATGCGTATTTCTTATTTTTAATAGTATTAATTAAACCTTATACAAAAATGAAAATTTCTGGCCTAACGAATAAAGCGTTACAAGCGTTGGACTATCGTAGCTTAATATCAAATTTTCCCAGAACAAACAATTAGGTTATTGAACGCAGTACGTAAGTATGCCCTCGCTATCATTGACGGTCAATAGCACGCCATAAAATATTAACTTCATAATGACTGGGTTTTGTTTCATAGCTGCGACATTGTGGGTGTAACTATGACGAATATAGGTCACAGTTCGATTTAGTAAGGGAACATCTACTTAGTACAAGAACCGCGAGAGACTTAGTGAATAAGTTGACTAAAATCCTGAACAAAAGTTTACGTTAATGTATAATAGAATACGGGAATTAACGCGAACACGCATTTTACCTTAAAATGCCTTACGTTTCGGCGCAGGTTGCACTCGCCGTGGTCCCAGGCTGACTGGTAGTTAGGCATTTTAAGGTAAAATGCGTGTTCGCGTTAATTCCCGTATTCTATTATACATTAAACATGAAACGTAAACTCAAAAGTTATGAGTTTACGTTAAGTAAAGAGTCCGTGTCAAAAGCGTACTGGGAAAAGGTAAGTAAGAAAACAATAAAAAGATACGTTGTAATGATACGCTATTGTTCAAATACACTTTTCATCCTACATTTGATTTAATAGTTGATACCTATATTATATGAATATGTTATACCTTACTGGCTGTCCAAAATTTCGATTTCAACGTGCCTTATACGTGGTTCAAACTTGAACGTTTTTGGAGCTTCCGAGATAATGTTGTCTTGGTAACTCTGAAATTTGGTTAAGCAGCATTTGGAAAAAGTTGAGATTGGACATTTCCTATTGTCTGATTCTGTGGTTGGTGAAAAGTTTTTCGTATTAGAACTGTCACCTTGATAGATATATAGAAATGAATAAAGAATGATAGAAGTCATTTCTTATTGAAGTGCTTTTAGTTTTGACACAAAATATACTAGGTATATTTGTTAAAATAAAATTAAGTTATTTTTTTTATATCAGTCAACAATTGTGATTTAGCCATAATACAAAGATGCAAAATGAGTCGTAAACACTGTGAATCATATGAAAGTTACACTTCATTTGTAGGGTAAATTACTTTCTGTTATAACTATGTACTTCACTGCCTTGTTGTAGCAAGTATATGTAGTATATCTATGAGAGTAACTATCCGTAATTGGTGAAACAGACCCCTAATCTTGCAAACCTTAATCCTAAACCTAGAGCACAATATTAAGCCGTCACTCACGTTCGTCTTAAGGTCATAGTTGATAAACTAGTCAGTGGCTTCTAAAGCAGTTTATGAACTCGGACGGTAGAGTTGGTCAACTTCCAACAATGCTCACTTGCATAGTATTAGGTATCCTAGAGTTTGTAATAAATTATTTAATAGATAAACATTAAGTAAATATGTTTAATATCGTGAATATAAAAATTGACATGTCTGTATGTGAACTTTTGCAGTTGCGGTAAATATATAATTGACAGGAGTACCTTACTCTTGTACCTACGTGTTTAGTGCTTCTATTAAAGCATGGACTAAAATAGGGTTTTTGGTAATCTTAGAAAATTGTTACACTAGTATAAGATACCACTGTATTCATCTGATGTTACATTCTACAATTTTATATTATCTGATAAAATGCTCAATGAACTTGTTTATTAATACTTATTACCAACATCCCAACAAATTAATTTCGATAGCTATTAAAACTGAAAGTTTCAATACAGATATTAAATCATCTACAATGTCATTCTAGTTATTAAAAGCAACATAATAACAGTGTTCATTGTTTCCTCTCAATAACGTCCAATATAATCTTAGTCGTAACTTTTAATCCGTAGAGTGTGCTTGGCCTCACAATCGTACCCGACGAGAGGTCAGTTCGCTGCAGTAATAAAATAGAACTACCCTCTCATGTGTAGTTAAGTGCTGTGAGTTTATCCGATGCAGTTCTTACTATATTGTGTTTGAGATGAGACGCGAGCCCACTAGTGGGTAAATAAATAAGGACAATCATGCCTATGTTACCGTCATTGTTATTTAAGTAGTACTGCAAGAAACTACGCGGATACGAGCTTAAAAGAATATTGCGTTTTATTTGTACTGTGTTTGTTGACTTCCTGGTTTTATGATAGACAGAAAACTTTAAATTTCTCATCAATCATTTATATAAAATAAATATAGGTCTGTAAAAGTAATAACTTAATTTTTCAATTTATTCATGGGGCGAAGTGGCTAGTTACAAATATTAAACAGCAGATTTCAAGCTTTAATGAGCATCAATGACAACTTTATAGAAAGTGAGACAGTTTAGTTCTATAACATTCAAGTCTAAAAACTATTCACGTTAAATAGGGCTGTAATTTATAAAGCTCGTCAAAAGATTGTACCCGGTTTCTGTCATTAGGTCAGTAGTCGTATCGTCGAGTGAAAGGCCTCCGGGCGGTTTAAGCACCTTTGACACAAGGTTGACCACAAACCACATGAAAAAATACGGGAACACGACCCCTTCATTCCTGCTTTATTTAGACTGCTTTAGATTATGATGTAATATGAGCGACTATTGAAAGTTAGAAGTAACATTTAATCTTTGGTATAGTATTTTTATACACTTCATTTATATACTGCAGCGCGATTTTTTTCAGTCAGTTTATCAAGTAACGAGATTTTGATATACCTAATCATAGAAAATGTACTGACAAAATAGTTCTGCTTGTGACATCAATGATATTTTTGCTCGAAATTTGTCAATAGCTATCCGTTTGACGCCAATATATCACCTTTCCGTATGTGCCGTTATATTTTACGGTCGGAAATAATAGTTAGTAATTATTTTTTGTATATTTAACCCACTTACTTCGAGACTTATATAATATTGCTTAACCAAACCAATTGTATGAATCAAATGCAGTCGCGGCTCCGCTACCCCTCTTAAAACACCGCGAACTATGACGTAATCTTAAACTATTTCTCATTGGAAGTTTCTACTAAGTATGACATGATAGTTCAGTGACGATAAGCATGCGTTGCATCGAAACTCGTACAAGAATGCTTTGACGCATTGTTTTTCAAAGATATTCAAGTAAGGCGTTTAATTATACAGGTAGTTTCTCTTTTCAAGTGACTAACTTAGGAATAGTGTTGTGTTGCCAGTGGCTTTCAGATCATTATGTTCTGATTACGGACACAAAATGTTTAATATTGCAATTTTAACTGCCCCAGTGCAATTTTAAGTTGTGCAATTTTGTGGTTTAAGTTGCGCCGCCAACGCAAATGGTCGATGATTTGAACCAGTGAATTTTTGAAGTTATAGTAAGTTATATATGAAAATTCCAGGGCCCGCATTTGGCCAGCGTCGTGGACTGAAGGCCTAACCCCTCCCTCTTTCCAGGAGGAGACCTTACCCAACTGTGTTTTATATAACACAGTTCGTTTAACTCTTCGAAAGTCTGTTTTGATAAACACGTGTACCTAAAGAATGTTATAAATTACTTGTTTGTTGAAGATCAACATTACCTTCACTCATTAATTAGCAATTTTAATATCCGTACACATAAACATTTTCCTTATACCAAAATACCAGATATATATCAGTATATTTTTCTCTTCACACAGGAAGGAAACTTCGTAAGTAAATGAGGCTTTTACCAAGGTCATTAATTAAATTGTCGGGTTTGAACGTAGGTCCTTAGTTAAATTACTCGAATCAAATAATGTAGTACTGTAATTTATCGAATACGGTTAAAATATTTATTGCTTCAAATACAACTGGCCACAGGCCGGGCGTGACGAATTACTCAACCATTTCTTACAATTCCAGCTATTTCAAACTTTTTAATTGGATATTTTGAGCATAATAATGGTACTCGTACTGTTTTACTCATATTCGAAATAATAACTTATTTTAGTATTGAAATGTAAATATTTTTAGTTGCATTAATTTGAGACATTTCCTGCGCTTTCTAGGGCGTAAAATAAGCGTGGAATCCATGTTTCAATTTCATAATAATTATCTCATTTTTATAGTTGAATAGTAATTCACATCAATATAAGTATTATTCTTGATCAGAGATATATCTATGAGACGACATAGTAGAGCATGGGCTCAAACTTACTAATCTAAAGTGAATCGAAATAAAAGAAGAATGCCCCAATTCACACGTAAAACCTATACGGTACGTTTCCAACAATTCCTTAACACGGCATTTACTTCTCTTCTTGCCACTGGCAAAACTCGAAGCTTGAGTAGAGATGTATATTCTATGCTGAATAAATCCTTCACAACGATCAGCATGATAAGTGCATTGAGCGGGGCGTTTCGAGTATTCCCTGACTGTTCCTAATCACGTTTAATTCCCTGATAGACATAAGGGACTCTATGGATTCTCGGTGTCTTAAATTTCATAGTCCTGACTTCGACTACGCTTACATGATTAACCTTATCATCCCAGTAATACGAAACCAAACGACTTAGTATGCATGTTTGAGTCTGTGGTTTTAAGGAATGATTTCTGTTTTACCTATTTGAGAACCGTTTCAGTAAGTAGTATAATTGTGAACCATAGTAGTAAATATATTTTGATTCTAAACTCACTTTGACAAGAATAAAATATATTACATTATACTCCAAAAGTCCCACAACGGAGGTACAAAAGCTCTCTAGTATTAATTCGAATTACAGTTATGAATTCGTGCTCAAACAAACAAACTCAACCAAACAGTTTATTAGCAGTTCTGGTTTCTATAAAATAAACAACTACACATTTTCATATTAAACCCAGTGAAATCATAATTCGTCATGAATACAAAACGAATACTCACAAAACAACCGCATAAAAGCTTTGGAATAAAAAATATTCAGTTAAAATTAATAGCAGCCTGAAATGTTTATGAAATGGGAAGATAATTTCAACAAAGTCCGAAGTCAACAGGCACTTGATTAAGATTAACGGATTAAGGCCCAAGTCTTCCTAAGATCTGAGACTGACAGAGTTAGGGATTATTATTAATGGACCAACTAAACGGCTATCCGACAAGCCTAGTGTGCCCGACACTTTGTATAACTCGTTTAGAATCGTTTAAAATTAAGAGCCGCCGGGGATATCGAAACATTTTTTGATGTCTACGTATTTACCGCTAAAAATCTCTAGAGACTAAACTAATTAGATGAATGCATGGCCTGTAAAAAATCTTGTACAATTTTCAATGCTGATTTGAAGAAAAAAAAATCTGTTTTTGGTGTTAAGATTATCCAATTGAAATCACTATTCTTTATTGGAAGGGTTCATAAATGAGTAATTCTGTAGCGAACCTTCCATTTTGGTTCAGCGGTAAAATAAACTCAAAAGATCATTGGCGACCTTGCAATACAGTTTATAGCGTGAGTACCAAGCATAATTAGCGCAAACAATACAATCACATGCCTATTGTCACACAAATATCTACAAATAATAGGACACAAATTTCAAATAGCCTAGATCCATTTGTCCACGAGCTCAGTGTTAATGTATGCAATTTGTATGCATCCGTGATTCTGGTAATCAAGATTACACGCAGCAGGAATAATACCGACCAATGACATAACTGTTCAAGGTCGTATGCATGTTGTTGTATCATGTCGTGACATTTATCCCTCTAAGTCACGAACACTGAAATGTTTAAAAAAAGTTCAGTCACTTTCGTGATCTTTGGCTGTTTAGTTACGAGTTTTGAGAAAGGTATCTGAAATTGTTTGAGCTTGGCAGTGAACCCCGGTCACGTCTTAAAACTGTACTGCGTGGTTTGACCTCATAAAACGTGAATTATACCTAACAATAACTCAAGCGCTGAAAGTCGCAATAAGACGATTAAAATATTGGGCTGGGCATTTTAGCAAAACAGTACCTAATCTAGTAAAATTATGTTTTAATTAGATAGCATCGTACTTAAAAAAAACCAATTATCTGATAAACAGCATAAACAGAATATCTACCCCTAACAAGATAATTAGCAACGATCACGATTCTGAAATAACAGAAAAGAAACCCGAAAATAGCACTCTTCACCACTGTTTACTAAAAATAAACTTGCCAAAGTCAGGAACATTCATGAAACACGAGAAACAGATAATTAAGGCAAACATTGGGACTCGCCCGACCCATTTCTGTAGAAGGGTATCGGCTCTAACCGGTATCTTTGATAATGGCGAGATGAGAACCCGATAAATCTCACCTTATACATCAGTTCCCATATGACTAGAATAGCAAATACACTATCACAAATCTCAATATTCTAATATCTGCGGAAAGAATATTTGATTTGTATTTTTAGGCAGCCTTTTCTCCTTGGGTTAGCCGCGTTAGCAAAATTGCTTTAGGCTGCTATTTTCGCGTAAAAACTTGGTTTTTCTATTACAAAAATTTTCCGTTATCGGCCGTTATTGGAGTGAGTAAGGAAAATGGTTGGTTGCCCCTATCAAATTTAAGTTAATATCGCCGTTGTCGAACTATGACTATAATAAGTCCGTTATCCCTTAGGGAGGTTGTAAATTAATATTATGTAGAACTCAAGCTTACTAAAATGAAACTTGGAACGTTATAACTTTTGAAGGCTATTAAAATAAAGTGAGTGATGCCGACCTCATAATTCTCAAAGGTCAGTATCACTTACGTTTCGAATAAGAAATTCTTCTTAATCAGTAAAGTGAACCAAAAAAGAAAAAAAAAACTATCGCGGAACGCAAAGTAACTTTTGAACAATCTGTTGAAGTTGTGGGATTTTTTGTTATTTGTTCTATTCGTGGCGTAGTCGGTTCTGCAATGCAAAAGCTTTTAATCCGTAACCCTGTGTTTACAGATTCTTCTAGTCTAAAAATATTCTTGAAAAAATTTTACTTCTTAAATCATACCTATGGCGAATAGACATTTAATTTTCTTGGGGGTCAGGCGGTCTCTTCGCCTTTCTAAAAATAATTGTTGTCATAATAATATTTTCATTAACTAAACAATCTTAGTTAATGAATATAAAATGTCGCTTTATAGTTTATTAAAAATATCGAGTAAGTTTGATGATAACAGTTGTTACCTTATCGTACCGCACGTTCAATGCCCACACACAACATAAATATTATGTTCAAAACGAAACAATGTAAGACTAAAACTAATTATCGAATTAACTCTCTTATTATAATTAGATGATTCAAACAATGTTTGTTTTATTTAATTAACGCTTGTTTTTAACATATGTACATATTAATAAGTGGGTGTAACTTAAATACATTGTTCCTAAAAATAGTGTTTTGTGTTTATGTTTCATGATATTAGGGTTTTAGTTTTGTCCTCGATTCCAGAATTACAAACAGAATCTTAATTTAAAACCATTCAGACCCATTTATATCCCAGACTTGTTTTAAGATAGTATTCATCTGACTTGTCATTCCCTCAGAGAAATCAAAGTACAAACGTATAGCCTCATTAAAATAAACACGAAATTCGTAATATTTCAAAAGCAAAATACCTTTAAGAAGCCTAAGAAACGGATGGATGTTGTCAAAGCCTATTTGAGAACCAACAATCTGACTGTCGGAGGCCAAACCGAGTAAAGAAGGCTTTATAGCGAACTGAGGCAATAAATAGGTTCGGTTTGGTTAGCGCTTGGAGAATAAAAAATACGTCTTCAAACTTTTTAGTAGAATAGAACTAGATCTTAAGCCTGGGATTAAATTTTAAATCTTGAATGATTCCTTGATGAATTAAACTTTACTTATTATTGAATGATCTTTGAAATTATGAAATACGGCACCGTTTTTATTTCATTTCAGATGTTTGTTATTATTTGACATTTAACATCAAAACATAATATGAAATCAAATGTAATTCTCATAATAATGCTAAGAACGCGAATTATCATCAAACAATTAAAAAATAATAATTATTATAATCTAAATACAAACTGTAATTTACGCTCTCGTAGCGACAGATATTTCAGAGCGGAGACCCTTCGTAGACTTCAATCTATCTTTACCAATACAATATTTATATGGAACGAAATAAACGGCTAAACTCAAAACCAATTTCAATCCAGCGGGCTTATCACGTATCTCAGTTGACAGCTAGTGTACGTCAAATTGATGGACATTATTCAGTACATTGCTGCTTTGAAGTAACGTGCTAACCACAGTATTCTAAGGGAGAAAACAATGTACAGGGTAGTGTCTTTCAAATATTTGACAACTGAGATACGTGATAGCCCCCCAGATGCCTGAAGAAACCTGACAACTCATCTATAAAATTGTTTTATCAATTCAAGCTTCTATTGTTTATTCGAACGAGCAGTTGACGGTCTAGTGCTTAGTTATATTGAAATCTATATTAGACCATCCACGCATAATGATTGATCCGATTGACATGAAACTGCACTATTGAATACATCGCCACTCAAAATGGTGCGATATTCTATTCACGAGTTTTAATGAGCGAGAAAATTAGGACGTATTTAGATTTTAGAGGCAAATTTTATGAAGCAATTACGTATTTTGTGTCATATATTTCCGAATTTTCAATTATGTTTGATTTTGGTAGGGACTTTCTTATTTTTAATTAAGCAAAATATATTTAAAAATCAATTCCTTGAATCTGTAACAGTTTATGAGAATTGCTTATTATTATTCCATACTTGGAAATACTTGGCCGTTACAATTTTTCTTCGAACTCTAATAATTGAATTAAGTATTGAAACTTCAATGGGCATTGATGTTTTTAATACAACTCACAAAAGGGGAAAAACTGACTTCATATCATTTTCATGATATTATTATGAATACGCACGTATATTGGTAAACGCAAAAACAATAACACATAATATATTAATTGTTACAATAATATTACAGTTACGGTTAAAAAGAAGTTAAAAAAATAATGGCATTCAAAAACTCCGTTAACCTTTAATTTGCATGCTTATAAGAGCATAATTAAAACCGCTGTTAAACCTTTACTTAAGTTAAAAATAGCGGCATTCAAAACTGCAAAAAAAATATGGTCAAAGAATAATTTAAATTCCATCATCAAATAGTTTTCCATTTATTTATTAGCTAAATATGATTTTTATTAATATTAAACACTACCATCGTGAAACAACATTTACAAAATCATCAAAGTATTATTTCCATATTTATTATGACCTTGATAAGCGCCGGACTTTTATTTTAACAAAATTACTTGAAAAAGTTGCCAAAAGCCGGCTTGTACCATATCTTACAATATTTATTCTAGTCAACATAAGTTATGCTCCTACTGAAAATTCACTTAAAAGTTACTTTAAAATTTTTATGCAACAAAACTCACCGTTAAGCGGAATAAATATCCCACTTTTGCATTCGAACACATCGTTCACAAGCACAACTATAAACACAACCGAAAGAAAAAACTCTTCAAATTTCATAATAGTTTACGATACACACGCGAACTTGTTACCGACTCCAAAATATTTCCCCATCATTAATTCATGTTCACAATAACTTTTTTATCCGTCATCGTTTACGTCATTGACTACATTTATTTCGTTTGTAGGTTAATGAAACATCGTCCGTGAGTAGCTTAGATGATATTCGTGTGCACTCTCCGAATGCCGCGTCCACACTACGTAAGGGCGTAACTTGACGGATCCTTACTGCGCTTGCGTAAAACAGAGTGACTCTTCTCCCTGACGGACTTATTCACGAGTTAATTAATATATCAACTTTTCTCCGTCCCCCCTATATTAACTGTCACCTTTAATAAAATATTTTGGCTTAGTGTCTTTTCCCTCTGGTGGGCGGAAGTTTGACTTTCGAAATTTTACAATAAAATTAGTACCGACACTGCAACGTAACCAATTAAAGGGCTAATAAATTAATCTACTGCGTCCGTTGTCTTGACGCGGCACTTCAGACTTCTGCGCTAATTACAGTTTCTTAGCAAACTTAGGTATTTTGCTAATCTGTTCGTATTTAAATGGAGTTTTCAAGAGCAGATCTGTTAGAGGGGGATGATAGATTACCTACATTAATGAATATAAACAAATTGAAGTCCGTCGGTGTGTCTGCTCAATTCGGCAAAAAACGTGACTAGAAATGGAAATTCGCCCGCACTATTTCCAAAGGCACACTTCAGAAAAAGTGTTCGTTTATTTACTAAATTTTGCCGTCTGCCTTTCGCATTTCTGACTCGAGTTTAAGAATAATATTATTCTTGTGGGAAATTTCCGAACAGCGGTGCTTGCTTGAGATCAAACGTTGATTTAAATCCTTCCGGAGTTGTTGTTGAGAACTCTTGTCCATACATTAACGTAAAGCGGTCAATGAAAGTGATTACGTAATCGATAGCTTAACGGTTATTTTAATCTGAGTAAACTAAAACTAAAATAATAATATAGTAAATTGAGTCTAAATTATTTTTTTTTACTTTTGCGACGCATATAATAATATGTATATGGGATCCAGACTACCATAAGCGTATCAGCCACGTTGGCTCTACTACAAAGTATGGCGATACTGCGCTAACTGCTCGCGGACCGAGCGCTGCCGCGCTGCCTGGTTGACGCCTAACCGACAACAAGCAGCTGGAGTGAGGTAGCCGTGCCAATTTGTGTACCGTGCATTTGCAAATTTCATAGATTAAATATTGAGCGCCTTGAGGTATTGCCGTGTTGATTTACCAGTAATTCGGAGTACCTACTAACAAGCGTTACCTTAATATGAGTATTCGTTGCGATACTCAGTTTTAAGTACTGAATCTCTTTACTAGATAATAAGAGAGTCTGAACTGTAGGTACACTTGGCAGAAGAAAAAAAAGGCATTAGAGTAATTTATTCAATAGCTAAACAATATTCTCTTAAGGTGAACTTAAACATCCTTAATGTAGAAGCTTTTATCCTCTATTTTATACTATTAATACAAAAGCCCTTTTAAAACATTAGAGATGATGTAATAATATTTTTTATGAGAAAAACAAAAGCTCCTACATCTTCTATAGTTATATAGTTTTTAATAAAATGTTTTCAAAGTCGTGTTTTTAGTAATAATAGCAAAGTTTTGTTAATATAATTCAATTAAGATTTTTGATGAAATTTGGTGTTCTAAACATGAGAAATAGTTATATTTTGGCAAAATAAAGATTTTTTTTCTGGAAATGTATGTCCAAAATGGCCATATTTTCTTTTAAAATAGCTGAAATATGAATACACAAACGTTTATTTAATTCCTCATTCAACGTAAACTTGAGGCAAAAAAAAGCCGAAAACACAAATTCAAATTCCGTATAAATATTGGCATTGCAGACAGGATATTATGGCAATTAAGTAAATTAGTCGACTGACCAACATCATTCATAACCGAAGTAACAAGAGTCAAATTAATCTACTAATAATTTATTAGGCATGCGGGTGTGTTACGTCAAAAGCCGTCTACTTCCCAAGAGAGACCGATGACTTCTTCGTTATTATTTATACTCACTCCGCAACGCAGCTTTGCTTGCATTTTTTCTCTCTCCATAAATATTATTTATCTAGCTCCTGAGACTAATCCCATGAATTTTATAGGCATGCATGACTGTGTTCTTTTAATACGCTCTGCAGAAGAAAATGGTTCGAGAAAAAATGCGTTGTTCATATTCAGCTTTAGATTGCATTAAACTAAAATGGAAAACAGTTTTATGTGTGTTCAGGGATATATTTCTATGGTAATATGAGACGTTCTGTTGTAGTCAACTAGTTTAGTTCTAACTTCTATACATTTAAAACTATTAAACAACTTTGTACTAAGTGTAGTTTGCTTTTTCTTTTAAAGATACAGTAAACAAGCTAAAATTCTAAAGATTATGGACCCGTAACTTGAATATTGTTTTTCTATGAAGTACTAGACACATAGTTAGAATACAGCTACGATTGTAGCATTACTGAGAATATTCGTGAAGATAATCCTTGCAACAGTCAGCCGAGAGCATTACTGACAGACTTCCTACCAGATTTGAATACAGAGAACCAATACTGTATTGGTTCTAGCCATAGCAACTGGACGCATAAAATCAACATTTCAAAGAACGTAAATGAGAAAATAATAAAGATTACAATTATCAAGCTTTGTTAATATTTTTACTATAAAACATTTACAATAATATGAATACTATACTCTAAATCGCCATACCTACATATGGCACAGTAACCTATTCTGTGTTGTCTATATGTATAGACTCATTAGAGATTTGAGAGACAACAGCATAATGGATATAAAGCTGAAAAAATATTTAGTAATATTATCTTGAGAAGATAACTCTAAATATAAATATAACACTTTTACAGACTTAACTAAAAAGGATATTATTCTAACTATTTAAACAGTCATGACCTCACAAACCGTTATCAAAACAAGGTGTCGCCAACGTATGACGCGTCGAAATGATAACACCATAGACATGGATATTAACTATTCTAAGGGCAACATTATTAATTGAATTAAAACCCTGGCTCCGTCGGTATCAGCACGTAATGAAATTAGCATTTAATATTCATTCAACAAAGGCGTAACTGTAGATGTAGGTATCAAATATTTGTTAACAATGTAATTTCGTTGAGCTGGTATATCATATCGTTACAGGTTAACGTTTGAAATTAATTAGAATTTGAAATTAATTTGAATATTTGCAGTTTTATGAATTCATGGTCAGATATCTATACTATCTGGGTCACCACAAAATATTCGTGCTTTGCAGCAATCGTGTCATCAAAGTCCCTATCACGCACTTAGCACTGTTGTTTGAAGGCACCACGACATTCTGTGAATAGAATTTTACTAATAATATAACGAGTAAATTTATTAATTACTTGTCAAATAAATGACAGAGTATATTTGTAAAGTCCTCAAAGACAATGAAATATCCTTAGCTTATGTTGACGTTAACAAAAAACTTATTTCATTTAAACAGAACTTAAGGTAATTTTCTCGAGTCATGGATACCCTTAATAAAATGAGCATTATATAGCACGCGTACCTGCCAGCTGATTTCTATTAGACACCCGGCTATTAACTATGGGGTTTATAACAATACAAGGGGCGAACGGCTGTCCGTCAGTGACAGTATATTGTGACCGCCCCTGACGTTAGCGAATAGGGGCAGTTATGAACGTTTTGATGTGATTGATCGGTTGAATATTGGTGACAATTATTAACAAGGAAGTTGTTAATCATTTATAGATGTATTTCCGTCTTTTCTTTAAAATATATTAGTTTTATTATAATAGTCATAAGTGCTACAAATTATATTATAAGTTCAACGTAAAGAAAACGACAATTTAGTCCAGGGTACGTGAGTTTTGAGTTCATATGCTCCTTATTTTAAAACAAAATTAACAACCCCAACGATTACAGTGAACCTATCAGGTCAACAAATTCGGCTCTCATTCTAATAGCTAATAAAATTGTCCCTGCGATTCACGTTCCTACACACAAAATTGTATTTAATTCAGCTGTTACAATTTAACACCATTATGTCTATCTTCAGAGGAAATGTAACTAAAATAAAAGTAACATAAGTTTTCATAAGTAACATAAATAAATCTATAAAACTGTAACAGGCACTAAAGCTCTGCTCAAAGGATTAGCTTCATGTTGTGTTCATTATTATAATCTTCTTACGGCTACTTTGAGCTGCGTAGTCATGATCTTACGTGGTGTGCAATGTGTGAAGTTGCGGAAAAACTTGGTTCTAGTGTGAGTATACTCGGTATTGTTTTCAGTACTTGCATTGGATATAACTGATTACGAAGAGTCGGGTTCGTATCACGATTCACGAGTTTTATTTTTAAATAGCTTTTATTTCAAATATTTGGTAGCAGGTTTAGCTTGTCAACGCACCTGAAATGCAAATGAGTTGTTCTCATAAATTAAAAAGCATTGCAGAGAAAATAAGTTGACTTAAAATTCTCGAAAAATAAATAAATATATTTTCATCATACATTCACTCTCGTGCTGCTTCCAATATACAGTGACGTCAATAATTTATTATTTAACAAATATATGGAATATAAAGGAAGGATTATTCACTGGTTCGAATTCGAATAATTTATAAGGCACTGGGGAGCAGATTGTCCAGTTGTCGGTTAGCAGAAATACTAAGATACAGTTCCTATTGGGAGAACAATATTTCAAAGGAATGCTAATGTTTTGACAATCGATGAAGTACTCGATCATTGAATGGTTCCCAATTGCATATAGCTTTTGTGCAAGACAGAATACAGAATTTGTAAAAAAATACACAACTGCAAATTTCTTAGCAATTGGAAAAGACGTCAGTAATTAAAGTCAGTTGTAAAAATTGTATATTGCGACTATTTTCATTTATGCGACTATTTTATATTAGAAAAACCTAGGTATCTCAGGGGACAGACTGACACTGACTGACAGACTAGAGAAAAATAAGAATAAACCATATTTTTTACGCATAAAAAGTTCCTATTCGAAAACTTTCCCAAACGACGTTGTCAGGTAAAGTAAATGTCCGAGAGTAGAAATAGCGTCGGAAAACGGATGGCAATAAGGTTCGATGACATAGTGAAATTTGCCGGAAACACCACGGCCGAAGTGAGACAGAACGGGGATGAATTGCAAAAACCAAAGAAGGCTTATCCCTTGCAGCTTGCAGTAAAAACTCGGAATGATAATAATGACTAGGTTATTTCTCCACATTCGACCACTTTTCGGCAGCACTATAAGTTACAATTTCGCGCTAAAGTGCTTAAAATATATATTTGACAATCAGTTTCAATCAGTCTGCTAGTTGATTGTACTGTAGTTGGTTGTTGAGTGCGTTTTAAGTGCATTCAAAGTGCAGAAAATCAAAATTATAGTCTACAGTTTCCGAAAAGTCATACTTCGAACATTTTTACTTTATCTCTTCTAGGCAAAATCTTTCTTGAAAGTCGACCTAAAGGTAACTAGTTGTACTAGACCACACATTCTTCCAAGAACTATTTGTTTTCTTACGTTTCCCTTCTTGCAGTTAAAATCCTTTGGAAAATGTTTGCGTGGTACTGTTCAGATACTTGCGCACTTTCCTAAAAAACGTTCTATAACAATGTTTACAAGGCAATTAGCGTGCACGACTGAGTAATCCACGACGTATAAAAGTAGTTAATTACCTTATTCCCTCCGTATTCTAACCCGACATGAGTAATTAAAACTCATTTCGTATTTTATGTTGATTCTATACTGCTCACTCTTGCCAATTGTAAATTCATTGGAAAAGGCTTTCCGAGTAATGACTTAGTCCAGGCAATATTTTTAATGTTTTCGATGTTGTATTGCAGAAGTTTACTTATTGGTAGTTATGCAAAGCTTTTTTTGATTAAGGGTTGTTGGTAAAACTTCTGATGTGGTATAAATAGGGCTGTTTTCAGCAAATATGTTATTAAGTCCCCCAAAACAGTTAGGTGGCAGTCCTATACGCTATGTGACACGTAACACTGTGTATTAAAGAGTCAGTAAAACCAAGACAGTTAGTTAAATCAATAGTTCCTGTCAAACAAGTGTTTTCAAGGCGTGGTTATCCCGGTTTTATTTAAATTTTAAAAAGTACGGAAAAAAATAGGGTTGCATTCTACGTCGCTCCATGAAAACCATTACTTGAAATTATCAATATTTAAACATTGTAGTATACGTTAAAATATTACATAAGTACAGTAATCTACTTCATAACATAATATTGTTAAGTTAAAGTTTCGGATATAAAAATACAAGAAATGAGATTCAAAATTCAACAGTAAATTCATATCCCCGAAGACAGCGTAAACTTTTACAAAGACGAAATATTAAGACGTAAACCTAATTATTATCACAAGCATCTGCATATTCTTTGAAGACCTAACCCAATGAAAAGTTGGGTTCACTTTCCTCACTTATCAAACGGTCAAAGTCGCCCTAATAGCTCTAAGGGAATAAAGTTACACTCATTTGCATACATTACCTTCTATCCTTAAGAAAGTTAGCCGAAGATGTATTCCGCTTGCCGTCGAGTTGAATCGCTACTGAAATTTTAATAATACGAATTGTCTAATTGCTGAGCTGACGAAAGTTTCAAAGGGAATTAAAATATTAGTGTCCCGTAATGAAGTTCTGGCTTCGCGTTTTGAATAGTTGAATCTTTATTTCAATTCTGACTTTTTTGTTATCTTTTGTTCTTATATCTTCTGTTACTAAAAGTTATAAAGTTGTTCTTATTTTCCTTACTAACCTAAAGCTAAAAAAAGCAATATTTTTAACGCTGCGATTCATTCTTCAGTCGAAATATCCCGGTTGAATAAACAACAGTATGAAATGGTATGAGCAGTCTTGCAATTTATGGACTTTTACAACATACAAAATGTTTAAACAAAGGATCGAATAAACTCCAAAACGAGAGTAAGTAAAATAGGAAACTACCCAAACACCTGATCCATGAAGGAATCAAGGTAACAGAAATGGTAACTACCTTCACCAGTGTCGTTGAAAATAGCTTCTTTAATAACTACATTAAGCTTAATTTATATCACTGCAATTACGAGTATTTCAATTAATTACTTTAGTTTTCCTGGCTGCATTTTAATGAGCAGTAGTATTCACCATTCACGACAACTCTCGCTTTGCATAATACGTCTTTCAAATTTCTAGAGATAAATGAAAAAAAAAATTGGCCGATCTTTATAACACATATTTAACTACGGTTAATTTAATGAGAGGGAATAATAAATAACACATTTCACACTTATTACTTAAATGCAGAACGGCCTTAAATCACAGACATTAATCAAATAAACGTCAATCTGGCAATAATAACCTTTAAATTTTTACCGCGCATTATATTATCTATCCAATTTTTTTATCTATCTTTAGAATATATATTTAGATCAATGTCATGTAAATAATTAATTAAACAGATATATACAGTCGCGATAGAAATTATTCGGTGACTAGTAATTAATAATTACTAATTATTATAGTTAGTAGAAATACGAGTAAGATACAAGGCAAAAAAGGTTATAAGAACACAATGCACCCTGCAAAAATAAATTCTCACAAGTTTTCAATGCTTTCTATGGTGATTACACCAGCTAAAGTTTAAAATAACCGCTCTCTAAAATATTCAGGGTACGAGATAAATGTTGGATGCTAACAAAGTTACCCGACACTCGTATATAAAACGTTCTGCGTAGAAAGTCTTTTTGTCTTTAGAAAAAAAAACTTCTCACGGATTTTCAAGACAGGTGCGATTCTATGATAAAAAGTCGTTGTTTTATTTCCACTCCCTTTGTAGTCTGGGCGGTATTGTAAACGATCGCTGATCATGGGGTCTCGGACTCAATTCTTAGGTTTAGCAAAGTACTATTATTCTCCATCAATTTAGATTAGATTATTTTCAATAGTAGACTTGCAAGATTCCCAGATAAAAAAAAAGCTCACTCTCTATTACATACGACTATCATTGCAAATGGCGAAAAGTGGCTGATTTATATTCACCTCTACTTACACCTTCTGGTATGACAGGCAGGATGTAGTAACAACATACATACATACACAATATCACGTTTGTTATATCCGAAAGTTTAGAAGTAGTTTTAATACAGTAACAAATAAATTGAAAAAATATACAATATTTTACAACAACGCAAATTTTACCATAGTAAAGGAACTGTTAAGTTATTGAAGCGCGATCGAGAACTTTTAATAGTAACAGTAGGTAACGAGTTTTGTTTCATGCAAAAAACTTTCAGTTATTTTAAATTGCTATTATGTCTCACGATATTAAAATAGTATAATAAAACTATTCACCTTGTAGTAGCTTTAAGATTCTTAATTATATTTTATTCAACGAAAATGTGTAGGTCTTAAAATATTAATACCCTAACTTCATTAAGAAATGGTGTAAAATATCTGTTGGAAGGCTCTAAGGAATAACGCACAAAAAGTGTCCACCCACACAAGCTTTTCTTAAAATCTTGTTAAATACCTGTATAATGAGACGAACAAAAACTATTATTAGTGTTTCATAATTAGTTGATTATAATTATTGAAAGGTGTCTCATAAATATATACCTAACAAAACAAAAGGAAGAGCGCTTTTCATTTTTTGTTTGAATCAACCAATGCCAAAATCATATTATTATATAAATAAACACAATTCAACTCAAGTTGTTTCAAAAACTCTTTGTAAATATAAGTATTTAATATAAAATGAAAGTATATTGAAAAATTTAACATAAATTTTATATACTGTTTGTCTCCGTTCTTGGAAAAAACCTATATTATATTTACGGCAAAGTTATATTTATAAACAAAGCTTATCTTAAGAAATCACAAACATGATAAGGAAACTCGAGAATTTCACTGCCATACTTTGTCTGATTAAAATATTCCATCAAAAACAAGGACACGAAACTTGGGAGGTACGACAAATAATTTTCTATAAAAAGTAAGAAACAGTTTAAAAATACATTCTAATTTGAAAGCAGGTAAGGCTTGTGCAAAAATATACATTTGAGTGATCGAGTCGTAGGTTTAATTAGAAAATAACCCGATGGAAAATTGGGCAGATTTACGCTTAAAGAACTGCCCACGCTTAAAAAAAATTGAGGCTCGAATTATTCCGTTAATTTTTAAGAATTATATTGTACTGAAAGATTAACTTGCTTCATGGTTTGTTATACCGACCCAATACTGAGTATTAAAAAAAAAAACAATTAACGCTTCTGCAAACTTGTTCCCGAGACCCGGTGTCCCACAAACACATACGGTGCCACATAAAACACGAAAACAGTTATATAAATCCAACCAGTTTGAATCTAAAAAACTACGTCGATCAAACAATCATGGTTCAGTCTGTTCACATTCTGCTCGTAGGTAAATATATTTTAGAACCGCACAAACTTCTAAGTCTGTGTTTCCTTGAACCAGCTACAAAGACAGGTGAACAAACATTCTCATCTTGTGATTGAAAAGTCCCAAAGTACACACACAGCCTGAACAACTTTACTTATGGGAATTTAATTTTTGCAATTACTTACATTGATTGATGCGACAGTACTTTGTAATCCCTTTGTGGATTTTCTTTACTTTCCGAAGAGAACCTTGGTGAACTTTTACAAATTTAATTTAAGGGCCCTTCCATGATCTTCGTGTTTAATAGCATTTATTTCTAACGTGCCATTTTAGTACTCGTATTACAGAATAGAGACTACACAATTTGTACTAATATAAAAAAAAGCATTAACGAAAACCTAAACAATTCGAGCTGATGTTTGCTTAGACACCGCGATAAGACCAAGTTAAGTGGTTATTTCAAAAAGGCTATAACTATTTCAAAGGAATTTACAAAGATTTTGGAAAGATAATAAGATACGAAACAAAACTATGGAATGAAAATAAGCACAATCTATTTTGTTAATTTTCTTCTAATTGAATTTATCTTTTTCAATCAGGTTATGTTTAAAATCAAAAAGCAGAATATTTTAGAAATTTTTTGTTAGGTTATGTGTTTAAAAGTGATTGTTTTAAATTAAAAAAAAAAACAAAATCAGATTTTATTTGATTCAGCATCGACTCCCAGTAAATACTAATACTCTTATCGGGTCTTCCATAACAATGAACAATTTTTTTCCATAGTAAATAAGTACGTAATTAAAACATGCCTCATTCACTAACTTTTGTAAATCAGATTTCACTCCCGGATTCAAATTGTAAATTAAGTTAGTAAGTAGTTTTTGTTATTACATGGAAAAGCACATGAGAGTTTAATTTTTGTTGAAACGTTTTAGGGATTCAGTGAATTTAGAATCCAAATTTTAGCCGGTTTTATGTTTGTAAATTAACTTCCATTTTACAACCTGTTGAATAAAAGAAGTAATAAAAATATATTCTGCAACTGTATATAAATTCCGAACATTTTTTTAAAGTTACAGTGTTGTATTTCACGAATATATTGTATTTTTAAGTATACATATAAATTTATTTTGTATTCTGTACGAGACCTGTTTATGTAGAAATAACTCGTTCGAAACTAAAATAATTTTACAGTATATCTGTATAATTTTCAAGTATAAGTGAAAATAAATGTAACTATATTCAATTTTTAATTACACTATAATATAAAAACGAATGTTCAACAAAGGCTAACATTATATAAATAACATTTCGTAATTCCTTTATCAAGCACTAACATTTACGCAGAAACTAGATATCCGAAAATAAACCTTTTATAACACTCACCTGTCAAAAACGGACACAAAATGAGTAAGGTCAACTCTCACTTCACAGAACACGAACACATACATTCATTTTAAATTCACACACGACACTAAGAAGGAACCCGAATATGTGTAATGATGACACATGGAGAGTAAGAATGAGCTTAATGATACCCTCCCTTCCGACCAATTACATGTAATTGTATTGACCTAAGCTCACCCGAGTGATCTAATTCTGTCGTATGATGCATACTCTGCCTTATGGATAATGTACGGGGATTAAACTAATCTATGAATTGATTGTTTCAGTTGGATTATGATACTATGAGTGGGAATACGCATTAACCTATCGTAGTTCAGTACGTTATTCATTATAATTGAGTTGTTTGTCAGGTGCAGTTCTAAGTCAATACGCGGGGTTAAGGCGCATAAAGGCTGATTAAAAGATGGGTAGCCGAAAATCATCAGTATAGCATCACAGCAAATGCTAATAATTTGTCAGACAAAAGATTGCCTTATTATTAACATTATCAAAAATGGTTCAGGCAGCTACAATTACTTCAAGAGCAATAATTCACGATTGTGCTCATCACTGCTCATCCTTCATTTAAATGGTTAAAACAAGTGAATAATTTCAAAGGTGACCAACCTTACGAAGGAACAATCAACTGTAATTCTAAGTCTGTTTATGTTGTTAAAATTTGTTTATGCGTTAAAAAAGGTAAAAAATGTAACAAACATAAAAACAGCAGTAACATCTTACCATGCCTATGTTGAGTCCTTACTGCGATATGGACTTATGATGTGGGGTAATAGCGTGGATATTAAAAGAGCATTCATCGCGCAAAAAAAGTGTATTCGGGCATTATATGGCTTGCAACCGGATGAGTCCTGCGAGCCGGTATTTCGTAAGCTTGGTTTGTTACCACTACCATCGCTCTACATCTATGAATGTGCTATGTTTGTACATAAAAATAAAGCAATGTTCAAAACCGCCTCTTCGGTTAATTCTAGGAATAGGAGATATCCAAATATGTTAATTTTAAATGAAATACCCAGATTAACAAAATATAATAAAAGTTGCATAGCCATGTCAGTAAAATTGTACAATAAATTACCTACTTGTTTAAAATCTTTAAATTCAATGGCATTTAAGAAAAAAATGTATAATTGGTTACTTAGCAACAACTTTTATGATGTTAAAAGTTTCCTAGAGTTTAAGACATCGAACTAAAATGTTAGTCTTTAAGTTTTTGCATGCCAATAATGGCAAAATGTGATTGTTCTTTGAGATAATTAACACCTGTATACCTGTATACCACCACATTTTTTGCAAATAAAATATATTATTATTATTTTCGGGAGTGTATTTTTTCTCAGCTTTCGAGCTGGTGTTTACTACATTACGGGTCGAAACCAAGTAAATGCAGTGTGTGTGTGAGTTAAGTGTGTGGTGTGTAGTGTTGTGTCGTGTTGTGTTGTGTTGTTATATCGTTCTCGTCAATTTCTAGGAATTTTCGAACAATTCTACAAGTATTCAATATTGCTGCTTTTTGGAGGGTTATGTATGTTGTATTTTTTAGGTCTATTAGTTTGAGGCTGTGGTGAAGATGTTTAGGAATAACTCCTGTTGTCGAAAGAACGATACGATACGATACGATACGATTAATATACTCCGTCTTATTATTATTATTATTATGTCTGTTCATTATCTCGGGACTATGGAGTCCCGGACTTTTAGAAGGCGTGCGTGGGGCCGAAGCCAACACGTAGAGGCCCATTTAGACAGCTTTAATATTCAAACAGTATGTAAGGTGTCACAATCCGGTGACTATCCCTGTCTACACTATAAAATGCACCCAAGGACAGTCACCGGATTGTGTGGGACTATGGCAAAACTAAAGGGGAAAACTACTTGGACTATTAGATGAGGTGCTTGTGGACTGGGAAACTAGGAAATTACGGGAACTATGGCGCCTGCCGAAAACAATGTCAATAATGGCATGTAAAAATGGCAGGCGGAGACTTGCCAACTCACAAACTGGGCCACCCTAATCAAGTCGCACGAAAAGCAACTAGGGGGCAACAGGGACGTGAGCGGCTGAAGGACGGAGAGGCCTCGCTGGACGTTAAACTCAGATCACTTGCTCCCTGAGGGTCCGGCATCACTGGCCCACTAGCCACTTACGCTCAGCATCCGTCCTCCGAACAGAGTGGGAGCTCTGCTCTCGCGACTCCACTCTGGACGGCCAATGAAGGCAAGCCAGAGGCGGGGGACCGCTTCCTCGTCAGTTTTCACTCCGACCAGCCAACTAAGGCAAGCCAGAGATGAGGAAGGGTGACTTCCCCCTGGAGCACTCAGGTACCGCGGGGTCGCTACTCCCCGTCACCTCGCCTCAAGGTGCCCTGCGGGCTTATTATTATTATTATTATTAATCATACCTTTATTATTATTAATCATACCTTAAAATGTTTTCACGGAAATGACAGCCAACCAGCCATAACTCTAGTCAGAAATGGCTACTTAGAAACTTTTGAAATTCGATAAAAAAACCAGCAACTTCTATTAGAATATTTATACTTTTTTGTTATCATTACAAAGTCATGTCATACTACATACAGTTGTTGACACACAGAATACACTCGACACCTTTTCTTAACACACAATGAAGGCACTGAATCCAGGCGCGTGAAGTGACTGTACACAGGTCTTTGTCCAGATTAGCTACTGCAGTTCCTACGTTAGGGACATAGGGAAAAAATGAAGTATAAAAAATTCGTCTTCAGAATAACGAGTAAAAATACTAGTTTGTACGTTAATATTAGTGTATACTACACTAATATTAACGTACAAACTAGTATTTTTACTCGTTATTGGTGTTAGTGTGGCCTTGTCCTTAATACATTAGTACTTATAAGGAAATTATTTATGACATGCTATTGGTATACACTCGTTATTCTGAGGCTAAATTAAGGTGCTAACGTATTTGTTATGTTTTAACGAACTCGATCTCAAAGCTTACAGCGGTTAATTATTTTATTTTTGAACTTTAAAGTTGCACATCTTATCACATCGGTGTCGTTTTTTATGAAACATTCTGAGCAAATTTCGACGCTATGTAGCAGCAAAATTGCGAACAATATATTACAGGTTTCACTAATGCATAATATTCCCGTTCTGTCACGCCTTCAGCGTAGCCTCTGTGGACGCTGGTTTAGATTCAAAATCCGAACTTTATAATAATTTACTAAAATACAAATCACGTCAGTCCATCCAAGATCTGATTGGTTTATTTGAAAATTATGAGAAGCTTCTCTCTGTAAACGAGCTCCAAGGACCCGTTTCACAACGGAAAACTCTGTTAGACTAACTGAAACTTTGTTACAAGGAACAAAGTTCTAAGTGTATTCCATTTTGTGAATTCATCTTCTTTGGAGTTTTTAAAAATCGAGGACGACTCTAAACTGTCAAGTACCACGAGTTTGTTCGCGATGAAAAAAAGTTTGAATAAATTGAAAAATATTATTGTTGTTAAAAAGTCGGTGAAAATGTAAATTGGGCAAGCCTACTCAGAATTTTCTTTATTATTGTTGCGAGAACGCTGAGTGTAATTATCTCGCTAAGTGTCTAGAGTTCTAAGTAGAAGCAACACGCTTCTAGGTGATTGTTCTACATTAAACAAATTAGGTACAATTTTCTTGATAAAATTATGGTTTTTACTGGGTGATTTTATTTAGAAGTACCAACTGGCGAATTACATTACGTTAAACATAATGAAATAACAAATTTAGTTATATTTACTTCTATCTTAAACTTTGAAAACTATTTTTTTTTTGGTACGGAATATTAACGTCACTACTTATGAGTTAACGTTAAATTTTCATATCATAGGCGATACAAACATGAATATTTGTTTCAAAATTAAGTAATCAAATATGTATTACCTTTGAAGTGTCGATAGCCTCCGAGCATTTAAATCAAGTTTACAAAATTAATTTAATCATATATTATGCAAAACAGTACGAGATAAATTTCCTTTCAATATAACTTTAAATTACCTTTCTGCAGCGAGACTTAACAGCGATTCCACATAAAGTACGCTGCAGTGAAATTCCAGTCGCATCTGCATTATCTTCTGCATATTTTAGCTAATATGCACTTGTGAACAGTATGTAAATTACAAGGGAATTTAATTTTCTTCCAATGTGCAACACTATGAAGGCAAGAGGGCATAAATCGTCGGCAATTGGAGTATACGTCACAGTCTGCTACTTCAACGCCGTCTGGGAATTTTCACTATGTACAGAATGTTTTGTTTGACTATGATGTTTGCAAAGCTTTCCGCACAGGAGACCGGCTTTTACGTGGAAAAACATACTCTATAGTTTTTCAGGCGAACATTTGCCCTCGTGCTAGATGTACTTTTTCGAGTAATGTTTGTTCAGCTCATGTGTTTTAAAATATTTCGACAAACTTAATGTGAAATTATAAATATGGCTGTAGGCAATTTTGTTTCAGCTTTGATGACAAAAAAGAAAAATTTCACAACTTATTTATAATCCAATTTCAGTTATTAAAGTCAAACAATTTAATTCTCAGAGCATGAAATTCAATTTAAATGACTTTCCTTTCAACTACATACCAAGAATAGATTTGAAAATATACTCGAAATTTGATTCTTATCCACTGCTGTAATTTACACATTTATTCGGAGTAAGTGAAAATTACGTGGCGTAATCAAAATTTGTTGCTTTTGTATCGTCTACTGCATTGTGTAGTTCAATTTACTGTTATCTAAGTCAGATTATATCTTTAAGGGTCTCAGAATTAAGAGAGAGAGTTCGCTTTCGCTATTTAATTTAGCTTCTATCGTTATTAAAAGACAAGTACTCTGTAATAAGTGCAGAGGCGTAATTGCAAAATTCATTTTGTTATTATGTTGACGTTTTGATGAAGATGCAGCAGTAATGAAACTCATTTAGTCGTCGCATAAGTACTGATGAGATTTAATAATATGAAATTCGTATGTCACACGTATTAAATCTTTAGATAGCTCTTCACAATTGCCTTGTATATATTTGCCTCAAACTACTGCGATAAGTTTAATTTATTTTTAAGCAACAATTTTATCTGGGGATCATACTGAAAACAGGGTTCATAGATAAGCATTCTACGTATATAAAACAACAAATCTTATCAATAATGTTATAATTTTGTTCCTGTAATATCGTTTGACTATCCTATCTTATTTTAGAAACATTGATAAAGTTACTGTTTTATTGCTATAAATATGGTAAACTACTGAGTTACGATCCAATTTGTATTAAACCTATTGGTGATAGAAATAGAGTTTATAGTCGTTTGTTAATGTCCATAGTTGGAAACTCACCTTGACGTGGCACGTTTAAATAAAGCACGGATGAATTCAGTGGACCGGTCAGTCCTATGGGATACCGTTGAAGTTGCCTAACTAATTTGCATACATCGCCCGGGATTTTGAGATCATTCCAACGGTGTATTGTTTTTTTAAAAGATAACATTGTTGTTAGGAACGGAAGTGAGTTTTGATTTATCTTTGCAGTTTTGTATGCAAAATATTTTTGTTGGCTTTCGGCTATTTTTGGTACGGTTTCCGGGGTTGAAATACAACCATGGTACCGGTTCCCGTGGGTGCTTTACAAAGCAACAAAGGGTTTCTCAAGGGTACGTGGGCAGTACTATATTTCCATGTTATTCGTTTATGTAGAGCCTTGTTTACCAAGCGTAATGATAATGGCACACTTCCTTTTACGAAGGTTAGAACTATATTTTGCAGTGGTTTGTTTAAATACGTAACTTAATTATAAACTCAAATGAAAAACGTTTTTGTCAGACTTGTATTTTATACGTAGCTGACGATATTTTTACATATTGTTTACATAATTTCATTGTATAACTGTAGGTTGCAAAAAAAATATTTCAACATTTTATCATTTCGATAGTCCGGGAAGCCCAAAGAAGCCCAATCAATTACTAAACCTTCATACTAAATCAATGATACTAAATTTCAAGCAAACTATCAAAATATAAATTTCGAAATACATCTGATATCTCGAGAACGCTACAAGAAATTAATGTTACCAGCGGCGAAACAGATTTGAACTCCTCAGAGACTTGGTGAAACAGATTTCAGGTCTTCAAAGATTGAGAATTTTACTTGTTGGCAATATTTCTTGCGTTATGAGTAATGCTTCGCGCTAAGTTGCGAACTTACGTCTCAATTGGAAGTTATTTACGGATAAACCTGTCCAACGTAAATAATAAATTGGACTTTCGTTGTGAATAATTTGGTATACGCTAACCCCGGTTTGCACAGAGTAGTTGTTTTGCAGTATGAAATGGTAATTGAAAAACAGTGCAAGTATAGGAAATTTTGTGATATAAAAAGCGCATCTGCTATTCTTAAAATGTTCTCTTTTCTATAATCCGTTTGTTTTTTGCATTTTATTTACTTTTCGTTTGTCGGGATATTAACGAGTTACAAAGACTACAACCTAGAGTATTCCTTAGACTTTGGATTACAAAAAATATCACATTGCATATACTGGGTTGCAAGCGACTGATTTGATTCAAAGGAACATAATAATCAAAGGTGACTAAATTGAGCCAAGAGATGGGTTATTATAACAAAACTAAGTTATATTCCTCCTACAAACACAATTTTCCTACTGCATATTTCTACTCTGTAACGTTTCTAGTTGCTTGACTTAATAATTACTTACTAACCGCAAAGCACGTACTATAGTCTCTCACTCCACTAGACGAGATCAATCTATACATCACGCTGTTTGTGGCTCCGTCTGCTCTGGAGATGTATTTAATGCATTACACAGATAAATTACTCAGAAACCAGGCTTTAATTTGATAGTGTATGTAAATGACGCTCAAGTAGCAGAAGGATTAATGTATTCATCATCTTCAAAAATATATGACGCGACGCGGTGAATAAATTATTTTGCCTGATGTAGTTATTTTACTTTCTCATGTAGCTAATATTATTTCACATTGAATTATGTAAGTAGTGCCTTGCCACTTATTTTTATTAGTTCAGTTTTGTATTTAATGTTTTATTTCCTATGCCTATGCCTATGCAATGTAAGATCGTTGATTATTTATTCTTATCATAATTGTGTCCAGGCATGCATTCTGTATGTATAATCCAAAAATGTTCCCATTGCCATAAATTTGTTTAGCATTTGTGTATTCAGACACATGTTACATTGTTATCTGTACCTTTAGCAATATTTTGATAACATTTGAAATACAAATCCGAGTTGCTTTTCAACAGAAACGTACCAAAACACAAATTACCATCATTCGACAAAATAACCACAGGCAGTTAATGTTGAAATATGTAAAGGTACTCATGTTAACAAAACAGAGGACCTGAAACACAACGCGAAATATTCATGCATATTGTTATCAAGACGATCTCACAGATTCATTATACGCATTCCCTAAATTTGTCGGAATTTACTTTCACAGTAGGCCACACAGCACGTTAAACCTATCAAAAATGTACACAGAACAAGCGGCTTTACATCACAGAAGCAATGCCTAAATTCCTGTGTATGTTTTGGAGTGATGTCGCAACTCTATTCAGTAGTTGTTTAGCGTAATCCACAATGAAATAGAGCTATGTGGCTACGTGTAGCGGAAATTGAATTTATTAAAGCAGTGTCGTATCTAGGTTCTGTGAGCCTACACAATAAGCCTGAAGTGCGTTCTGGTGTTAAGAAGATAATCTGATGTAGTTTCGTACTGCGAATTCAAGGTTGGATGGAAGTAAATGATAATTAGATATCGTGTTACAATGAAACCGCTGTAAAACAGTCTTAGTTGGTCGCGTAGCGGTTAAGGGAACTCGCGTAGTACAAGGCCGTGTTCAAGATCAAAGCTGAGGTATGCAATAACAATGTTATTACCATTAAGGAGCATTGTCGTAATTATAAATACGGCAGTGAACATTATCACATTTGTAATTTTTTTTATAATATTTCAATAATGCATCTGTCATGTCTCAATTATTTAAATGTAATCATCAGAATAAAAATATTTCCTAAACAAGATTATAAAAAAAATTAAAGTTCTTTTTTTAGCAAGTACGCTACCCTCTTAAAGTTAGGTACACACAAATAAACTACCATCGGATTGGGCATTGCTTCATTGGTTTCCATAGTGCAAGTTTGTACACTAGTGACAAATTTAACTTGGTACTTTTTGAAAGTTTGGTACTTTTTGAAACTTTAAGCTCGAGTTCTGCCCAGTAAGTACCAGGAGAAAATGAATGTGAAGATATTTAGCGTTAGCATTGAGAGTAGTTCCCGAAGTTGGCAAGTAGGTAACTTTTGACACCGGTACGAATTGTCGGCTTTTAACATTCGTTAACCCAAATGTGTGGCTTAAAGTACTCGTATTTTAAGTAACGCAGTATTACTGAGAAGTTAAGTTTCTTTGAAAGTGAAAACAATATTTACAGCTTCAACTGGTCATGGGCATTCATTTAGTGACAATGGGTAATTTATAAAAGTGTGGTAATTTTATAATAGAAAGAAAGAAATATTTATTGTATATAAAATAAATCGCAATGTTTAGAATATTTAAACAAATTTTTGAATCATAAACATATCACTTGGTGCAATACTTTGATATAAAACTAAGAGATTAGTGAAGTTTTAAGAATTGATAAATATAGCTTTTTTTAAACTGTCGCTGTAATCATTCAATGTAATTTTTCAATCCATTAAACTTCCTTAATTGTAAATGCAAAACAAGTTTAAGTAAACATCTAATATCGCAGTTTAAGTACCTAAAGTATAACAAACTAAGCAAAACTATAACGAACCTTAGTATAAGAAAAGTAAATTACGTCTGCTGCATTCATAAAACGTATAAAACTCGTACCTATTCCTTGGAGTAAACTGCTTTCATTCATACAAACATTCATAATAAAGCTTGTTACATCCTGAGATGGTATCCGGGTTGTTTTAAGTCTTGCGTTATATAAAGTCCATCGGGACGAAGTGTTCTTGAAAGTCTTAAGACTCGCCGAGGCAGCCCGAGAGCATTCCAGGATATGAGTCTAGTGTACACTTGCGTAATCTCGACCTACTGCCAAGGTAACTTTATTTTTATATCAGCTAACATTACATGACTTGTTCATGTGGATTTACAAAAATGCGCGATCGCAAACTTTTGTGAAGATGAACAATTATTATGAGATTCTAGTTTTCATTTTAAAATATTGGATAAGGGTTTATTTTTTCTTATTTATGTGGATTAACGTTATGTTATGTTATTTGTTCTATTGTTTTGGAGTGTAAGTGAGAAATTCTTGAGATTTTTTCTGTTTTCAATTTTTTTCTGGTAATGTTGATTTAAGTACCATGCCGTTCGGGTGCGATGATTAAATTTAATAAGTAGCAAAAAGTTACAGAGTCTTTCTTAATGTAATAATGTTTTAATGCTATTATAATTACTGCAGGATAGGAGGCCAATGCGAATAAAAAAAACAAGTCAATCCGGACATAATAACGATCTATCTGCGTTTATCTTTTGTACAGTCGATGTAAAAGTATTGAATGTAAAATTCAAAAGAGAAACATACGTATTAGCAAATGCGATCGGAATTTAAAACGAGTCGTGTCTGGACAAGTCTTCGCGGCAATTCCACAAATTGTCCGGTTAAGGCCATTTGACACTTCAATTGGTGTTAACTCGCAAAGACATAGGTCGAAGCAATAAAGGCTAACGGTTAGATAATCTTACGTAATTAATACCACCTTGTTGTTTAACGAGTGCAATGAACATGAAATTGAAAAGAGATTGTTTAAAATATGAATAATTTAAAGTATCGTTGGTACCTACACCATAAAATATGAACAAACATAAACCGCTTTTTTGGTAAGCTAAGCTTGGTCTAATAGAAATTATTTCGTTAGTAGAACTCTGAGTCGAAATATAAATAGAGGACTTTATATATTCACTCAACAGATTGTAAAAACACCTTTCTTTAAACTCAAAATAAATAAACTTTTTCGTCTAGTTTGATCGAATTTTACTTTGTAAACCTATTTTTCGGTTCATAGTTGCAAAGCCAAGTCAAAATCCATCAAACGGCTTGTATAACTTTCAGACAAGGTCTATCACATTATAGTCTAGGTGCGTGCTTTATACCTTTCAGAAAAATAAAACCGAAACGTGATGTGATATTTTAAGTGGGTTTGGTATTTTCAATCCACTCTAAATCTACTTTGACAATCATAAAACGGGACGTGAGTCAGAACTCTTCCAAGCAAAGATGCTTCTTTGCTTAGAATCACACGGCCTTTGATTCCTAAACTATAAATATGCAAATTGCAGGAGTCAATTGAGAGCAATAGGTCGATAGTCGTCTTGCCAATTTGTGCACAACACCAACTGTCAGAGCGAAACTAGCCGATAGTCGCTTGATTCTATTAATTTAATGGCTTCAGACAATTTCTTGAGAAACCCACTTGCTTTTTATGTATTTTTTTAACATATTTATTTGTGACTAATGGTATCAAATTGGTAATACATTTCCTTCATGATTAATTTCAAATTGTTTGAAAACTATGCACAACACGTTGCTCAAAATTAGCCCCCAGTTCCATGTACCAGAGAGCCTCCTTGTTTCCATTCACCGAACACATTCACTTCAAGTTGTTACTGAGAAATCACTAATATAATTAATCTTCAAAATAATGCTTAATTATGACCCAATCTAACATCGGTCTTCGAATTCGTAACAACTTTACACAGAGGCTGAAAATAACAGTCGTGGTTAGATCTACTATGACTAGATGCATGATGTTCAGTTGATCCGCAGATTTACTATACAGTATGTTTCACTTTATCCGTCAGATACTATGCGATTTTATATTTGTAAATGGTATGATGGAGACGTGCATTTACGATACAAGTGCATATAAATTTTATACCAGCTTACAAACCGATTCGAGAGATATCTGGAATTCAAAGTTTAAAACTACAGATTTTCTTAAACTGCAATACGTCCGCTTCTCTTTTATTCAAGAACACGATATTACCGTGCATATTCCTTATTCTACATGATGTCCGAAGTTACGAGGCTATAAAAGCAACAACAGCTTGCTCGCTACTCAGCACACTGTTTCTATTACCTCCAGCTAAATTAATGATTACGTATGCAATACAAGATCGGGTACATGTTAGTCGTACTAGTTCGTACTTTGTATTGATTTGTGAAATTATGAATAAACTATATTTGTATAAAATCTTGAGGTTCAAGGTGATAAGGAGGAAGTCGCTATTACATTATAGATATTGTTATTTTATAAAGTCTAATGACGTCTTTCGCTGTAAAACTTTATCATTTCCTGACAACAATAATTAAGTTCGATAGTTTCAGGTAGGTTTATTTTAGGTACTAGTGAAGTTTCTGAATCCTCTAATATTTATACAAATTCTACAGCCAATCAATATTTGGATATTGAAAATAAAATAGCACCAGTATGGAATAACAATTAAGGCAACAGGAAACTTTTTAAACATTAGGCCAATCGATTTATTCCATTCTAATACCAAAAACTAATACCACTGGTATTTGTTTCAACTCATATTTTTTTTCTATTCCGAACGGATACCATTGTTTAAACTAATACCAAAACAAGTTCAAAGATATAAGGTACAGTCAGTAAAAATGCTTTGTATGTAAATATAAGACCTTTAATTGAAAATAAAAAACAGATAACTCCAAAAAAAAACAAATTTTGTTAGCAAACGTCTTGTTCAATGATAAAATATATATATCACCCTTTCTCGCAGGTAAAAAAAATAGCAAGATGATTCACTAAAACTACTCTTACCTATGCTAACCTTTGTAAAAATATTGGAGTGAAGTGAATTTGGAAAGTTTTAAGCATTATAATATTACGATTACATAAAAATATTGAAAAACAAAGGAGAATGCTCAAAAAAAACCCAGGCTGTACACAAAAGTTATGTAACTCAAAAAATTAGTTATACTGTGTAATTGAATTCCCAATGTTTACCTCTATCAAATTTGATCACTGAACATACTATTTTGCTATAACTTTTCAGTAGGGGTTTTCAGTTATATTTTTATATTTTTTAAATAAATTGCCTATATAAATGTTTAATCTTTTTTGAGTCACACATTTTGAATATAGGTATGTAACTGAGTTACAAATTAAAAATATTAAAAAATATATTTTTGAAAAATGAGTCATCATCACCAGGTCATATATGTCCCCACCGAGGGGCACGAGCCTCCCCTCTTAACAAAGAGGGGGATCAGGCCTTAGTCCACCACACTGGTCTAATGCGGGTTGGCAGACAATTGGAGGGCTATTATAAGGTAGAAAAGTGTTGTCATGGTGGTAGATTGCTAGCCTATAACCTATGAAGCACCAAACCCTTCCATCCCTCTACTGACTTTTGCAGTATGCACAGGAAGAAATGCAGCTGGCACCTTCTATGTACTATGTAGTGATAGAATATAATTATTTTATTGTTAATTATTTTTTTTAAATCACAGTTCCATTGAAATTAATTATTTATTAGTATTAGATATTTACTTATACAATTATATTATTCAAAAAATAATCATTGTGATGAATGTTTGAAAAATATTTATTTTTTAAATTCACCTTTTAAATAGTAGATAATAGCAAAAAATTGTATTTAGCCATCGAATTTGATAGAGGCGAATATCTGGAATTGAATCACTCAGTATCACTAAAATTCTGAGTTACACACCGTTTGTGTACGGCCTGGGTTTTTTTCCCATACATTTTGAGCATTCTCCTTTACTTTGATTAGGTTTGACTGCGCTGACTGTACCAAATTCAAGTTGTTGGTATTCGTTCGTACATTAAATTAAATTATTTAAAAAGTGGTATCCGTTCGGAATAGAAAAAAAAAGAGTTGAATCAAATACCAGTGGTATTAGTTTTTGGTATTAGAATGGAATAAATCGGCCAATCGTCAATTATCTGCCAAAGGAACATAATTACATATATAACAGATCGCGAAGTTTGTAAGGAACAAACATATCAATAACATAATATCCTAATTAAATCTATTAACATGATTGCTCTAATAGACATTAACACAATTTGCACCCGAAATGTACTTTACAATGTACAGATGTATCTATCCGATTATATAATATATCTTGGTACCGCTTACCCGGAATATTAACGGGCCGCTGCGATACATTCGTCAAGGCTACATGTTCAATAATTAATAAACTTCAACCTCTACTATAGATACAACTACGTACATCTAGTGTCCTTCTGGCCAATTTAAGCTACGGTGGCCAATTTTATTTAAACTGGTCCCCGTGCATAAGTCTGTTTGCTGCAGCCATAAGTGTACAAACTGCTTTTTAAATTTTCAAAATTCGGTGGGACAGTAGTTGTCATTAACCGATTAACGACAAATTCTATACTCCACTCACTAAAAGTTTTCGTGACGAATTGAAAATCAAACAAGCACAGCATTTTTTTTCGGTCCAATTACATAGTCCATGCATGTATGGTCCGACTACCATTTTTAGCCTTCAACTGTGTGTTTCCAAACGCATGCACTAACGCTGTACTACAGAGGCAATCATAGTCATCAAATAGTTGTTCAAATAGTAATCAAATCACAAAAAAAAACTCAAAACAATTTTGCATCAGAATATTTACACGCCTGGTTTCTATACAACGTGTTTACAAAAAGTTTTGGAAAAATGAAAAACCTACCGCCAAATATGGGTCTACAAAGCTGAAAATCGGATTCGTATGTAGATTTGAAATATTCGGATAAAAGTAGTAAAATATAGGATCGGATTGGTTTGACATAAAATGCGCCGTAAAAAAGTTCTGAATGTATATCAATTGAGTTTGTGCGACGTCTGTTTAGTGTATAATGCTCGGTTGCTGTGTATTTTCATTCTGTAAAAAATTGTATACGATTGTGTGGCAAAACGAGTTGCTTTGTATTTGAAATGGAAATGTCGTTGAAACTTCGTCTAGTTTTTATAACCTTTACTATTCGTTCTTTTTGTAACATAAAGTCAAAGCTTAACTATAAATACAGAAAGATAATGGATTATTATTCGTTGTAGACAAATTTCAGATTATTATCTTGCACCGATCCTCCGCCACACGCACCACAAGCAAGATTCCACTCAATTTTTATGTTTTAATAAAATATGTCGTAATAATTTTGAGCCATTTTTTTGAAGACATAACAGAGGAAACCAAATGACGTAATCACTACGCACCCGGCTCGGCACGCACCTGTCACTCAAGCAGCACCCGTTCACGAGCATGACACATGACCGAGTCACTCCGACGCCAGACAATGTAACCGGTTCATTGCAGTTTAATTGCAATTATATTAATTAACACGCCTTTTAAACTTTGTAAGTAATTTATGTCTGTCGCTAGGCTTGCGTGTTCATTATTTCGTTATTCAGAAACATTTTTGTCAAGATTGTTTGCTTTTTAACAATAATCTTAATATATATTGTGTATCTCAGTTGGCAACTGCGTGTATTGATTGATTGATAAATAGTCATGACTATGGAGTACATTGCTGCTTTGACATAACATAAACTAACCATAATTTGAAAAAAAGAGACCATGTACAGTATCATCATCATCATCATCATTGGCCTGTGACCATCTATATACAGTATAAAACCTAGCAAAACGTTGTCAAGTGAGATACACAATATCCCCTAGGTTCTTAGTCTAACACTTTATACAATTAAAAATATTTTTAGACTTTAATCTGAATGTAAAATTTGTTTACCACTCTTCTAATCTAGCCGAGCGTAAATTGATTTTAGATTATCGCTTGAGAAAGTCCCTAGGGCTCCTAATTACCATGGAAAGACTAAATTACGGAATAATGTTAACAAGAAACGTTAATAAAACAATCCATTAAAAGTTTAATTTTAGTTTACTTTATAACAACACAAAGCATAAATAATTATCATAACAGTACATAACCGCTATTTACAACTTTTCAAACTATTGTACATTAGGAGTAAAAGTTTCATAATAGTTTGCCTTACAACTCCGTCTATAAATACGGGGCTCCCACATGTAATGAAATGGTGTTATGCAATTATCATGGTATCTGTGTTATGGGTAATATTCACGCGATATTACCTTCATTCCATGTGTAGTTCTTGTATTCCTTTTGGTAATTGTTTAAGTTTCTGATTCCGTTCATTTTCATTCGTGTAGCTTGTAGTGAGTTAGTGTTTTACGAAAGGAAGGAGCTTATAAACTACTGACATCTGTGAACCCAAATTGGAAGAGAGTGGCATGTATTGTTATTTATACTTCAGAGTGAGTCAGTTCTTCTACTTCTTCTTTGTTAGGCCAAATATCGTCAAATTTACAAATAGATTGATGAAAAGTTTTTATTTTTTTTGGTAGAGATGCCATCCAAATAAACATCAACTGATTCCCGTATCTTACATTGAGGTAGATTCTTATCAAAACCCACTGTGACGTCTAAAACATCTCACTTTAAAATAAAATCTGTTCGATCCAATGTCACTGCCACAATATTTCACAAGGTAGATCTTCCTTTAAAACGGTAGCTCCTAAAAATAAATAAAGTCCGTTCTATTCTTAGACCGAAACCTTAGAACTGTCGAAAGACGAAAACGTGAAAAGGAAGTATTCAATATATTAGTACAGCCATTTCACTTTATTTATATCTCTGTACTTCACACAACTTCAAACTCTTAAAGCACTCATGCAAGATCGAACGTTCACCTAAAGACATCCAGGTTTCCAAGTAAATTTTAATTAGAAAAGTTGAGCAATTAGCTGCTTTGCTACCTCAGCCAACGAGCTGGTATTCGAGCCGGATAAATTGGAATTGTTTAATTTGCTACCTCTGCATTGTACAGCCATGTCGTTAATCTTTGTCGTCCGAACGTGCTAATGAATTAGAAAAAAAATAAAGCACTACAATCGCTTCAAAGCTTTTGTTGTAAGAGTACAATTAGGTAGAATGCAATGGTCAGAAAAGAGTTTCTGCGTTGTCTGCTGTGCCGTTGATTTGAAAATTCTCTTTGGCTTTTAGCCGTACCTACCATTTTGCGGTTTGAAAGCGGAAGGTTCTTAGTAAAAGGAAGTGAACAGTGTTACTACGAAAAAGGTGTAATTTTACTGTTTATTTAACAGAAGGTTGAGAAGAAGTGCGATAAATAAAATAGGTGTAGAAAATTTTACAACACCCCGGTTTCAGATTTGAAACGACAATGTTTGAATCTCTTGGAAGTATTGACAGGAAAAAGCTAATGCAGTGCAGCTTTTGCGTTTGACTGACACCAGTCATAGATGGTGGTGCCTGAACTGTTACCAGAACAATTCCTGACCATAAGCATGTGGCGTTATGCGTATGCTACTTCGACTACGCTATTTCGGACAAATAATAAATTAAAGGTCTTCTTTATAATTGCATCGTCGAAAGTTAATATATAGGGATTCAAGTAAACCTAATTGCACGAGGCTAAATTATACACAGCAGTAAAGAAACGAAAGCAGGCTTAAAATAATTTTCATGAAAAATCGTTTCAAAACGCTTGATTGAATATAAATTGCACGTAGGCTAACATCGTATTACCTGGCTTTAGAATACTTCAGCTTAGTTCTTAACTTAATGCAGCATATTTACTCTAGTATTTACAGGGAACGCTGCCGTTTGACCTCTACGACCCAATTAGCAAGGCTGCCGGTAATACAAGGAATTACTCGCACCATTAGCTATTATTACCTATTAATATTATAGTCTGTTGAACTATTTTATATTTTTTACAAAATTTAATTGCCCTAATTTGAATTAAGGGGTAATTGGGACGTAAGTTGATGGCTTAAAATACTTAAGTACTTTATAGTTGTGTATATCTATACTAATATTATAAAGCTGAAGAGTTTGTTTGTTTGTTTGTTTGTTTGTTTGAACGCGCTAATCTCAGGAACTACTGGTCCGATTTGCAAAAATCTTTCAGTGTTAGATAGTCCATTTATCGAGGAAGGCTATAGGCTATATATCATCACGCTGCGACCAATAGGAGCAGAGTAACAGTAAAAAATGTTACAAAAACGGGGATTATTATGACCCATTCTCTCTTATGTGACGCAAGCGAAGTTGCGCGGGTCAGCTAGTTATCAATAAAGCTTGTTATTTCTCTGTTGATATTTCTTTTTGATTTGTGTTTCTTAAACGCTGAACATGGGGCCTCGGTTTCGCTTCTCGGGTTGAGCAAAGGACTACTATTACAATATTTTATTAAATAGTTCGCAGTTTTGCAACGGTTACGATAAGTGACAATAAGCTCGCCCATTTTGACACCTAAACACCGGTTGCAACAGGCGTGATATTATGTGTGCATTTTATAAACTATTAGCTTCAAACTATGTTAAAACCTTTTAAATGTGAATTATTAATTTGAATGCGCTCATGTGAGTAATATTTATTTCAACTGAAATTAGATTTGGAGTAAACATACATTTTCAGTGAATAATAAAGTTAAACAAATTTTAAAGTTACAGCAGCGAAATTTCATTCATTTAGCTTTTACTGATTGTAATGAGAAAATGTGTCCACGTGTCGACACTGATTCCTTTTAACAGGGTTGCCGATTCACGGAATTCGGCTATTAATATTTTCATGTACCAAAAGCTACCTTAATCCTTTGTCGTGGGTTTAACGTATTCAGCAATTGGTTTTAAATTAGTTTTCGTTCATGACCTGTCATGGTAGAAAGTTAGGTTTGATTTTAATATTAATAGACTTTTGACAGCAAACGATAAATTTCAAAGAGGCAATTAAAGTGAATATTAATTTTCTTCAATTAGATAAGTATTTCAGAAACTTAAAATCACGGATGTGACGTATTCACTTAAACTCCAAACATCGTAGATTACTAGTATGCTAATAGAGAACTAGGACTTTTTCTTAAATTGTTAAATGTATTTTTTCAATAAATATTTAGTATATTCGAAAAAAAAAGCACAAGTCATTATACTTTATAGTTACACAATACTCTCTTGGTTCATAAAACAATGGTCACGTGTAAGCGTACACGTGTGCAAATCTACAAAAGGAATCTTTTGTCGGCAGCCCTAACTGTCGGACAACTTTACTTACGTAATAAAGCATATAATTGACGGCCAATTACCAGCTTGCAGTTACACGACTTTTGGACTTTCGTTGTATTTTGTACGGATTTATAATTTTAAAGTACGAGAATTTGCAGCGGACATATTTTATTTTATTTAAATTTTTAAGCTGGGGCTTAACTTTAAAATTGACGTTGACTTTTGTTCGAAGCAACGTAGATTTTTTTTTTTTTATTTAAATTGAAATGTTTTTTATTAGTGCTATTATTCAATAACAAATTATACGCTTTGTCCACTTGTAGGTAACAGTTACGATCAATAAAATATGTGCGATAATTTTTACAGCTGCGCTTTCGCGAGGGTGCTGTTAATCCATAAACAAAAACTTGAACCTCTTATTTATTCTGACTCAATCAGCAATTACTAAACTCACTTTCTTAAATCTAAGGGTATTTACGTAGTTAAAATATTGCTATTTTGACCTCAACGAACTTGCGTCAAACGAAGAAAGAAAAAAGCGTAGAGTTCTTCCTTTTCTCCTCTCCATTGTAAAGTGTGCTATTTACAATATGTAGTTTTTAAAACTACATTTACGTTACTGCAGTTCATTTAACGTTTGTTCTCAAGAGAATGGATATAAATAGGTCGCAGTAATAAGGTTTGTGGTGCGCGTTATAAAGGAATTTACCTTCGCACGGAATCCTTGAGTAGGAATGCTTTCTGAGACAGTAACTGATATAATGGTAATCGTAATGCGGTAAAAGGAACTTTCTTTGTAAAAATGTATTAAATATTTTAGTTTATCGGAAAATAAAAACTACATATTACCTAAATTACAACACGGAAATTTTGTCAAGCAAATAAAGGTATTTAAAGCGTTATTAGATAATTTATACATCTATGTTTATGATAACTATGTTTATGGTATTTTTTCAGATTGTACATCACGAAAATCGTTTTTACTTTAAACTTAAGCAGTAATTTGAAAAAAACTTCAAAATCCACAATATTACATTTTTAGAAATATTTAAGTGATTTTTTTCGCTAAACAACTTGTAAAAATACTTTTTGCGTAATATAACTTGTCCCACTTCTGTCCCCGCCAATTAATTCATCAATATTTTCAAAAGAAATTGTTAATTGAATTCTCAAATAACTTGTTGCCTCAACAATCGCTGGTTATCGTCGGGGGGAAATTAAAATGGCGTTTTAAAGGGTTTCAACAATTTGCGGGATCGCGTGACGGCGGAATGTAACGAAGTGTCTATTAAACTTAGTGTTGAGGGGTCATTAAGAGTTCTAGTTGCTTCCTGAGTTCTTTATATATACGCACACGTCATGCCAAAGCGTGATGCCAACGTTTCATGGAGTTTGAAGATCTTTATCCATTTAAGCTTTTAGTTTACTGTTTTGAGTCAGCAACGGCTTTGTTGTGAAATTAAATCTAAATTTGTTAGAATACCGTTGCGAAAAGGGGTATTTTGATATTGACGACTAGTCCTCAGTTAGAAAAATAAACAGTCAAAAATATTAAAATTAGTACCTTTTTGTTACAAATGAACTTAAAACGAAAGTAAATAATGCTTAGGACCACACGAAGCTTAGTTGTAAAAATAAACAAAGGCTATTTAAATTGTCTGCCTAAAATTAACTAGAATTTATACAAATTTTGGTTAATAAATAAATAAACTAACCAGCTGCGTTAGCCGCTAAACTGGCCAACTAACTTTATTAAAACAAAGCTCACAACTTGGTCAGACAATGTAATTATTAGACAAACTGGAATAACTTATCCGAGGCCGCCTAAACAAATGTATGAGAATTATGAGAGAAACAGGAATACTACAATCAGCTACAATTTGAATATTATTTATTTAACAATACATTTAAATTCATCGCTAAACGAAATATGTTCAGGTGCAATGGTTATCTTATCTCATAAGTTTATCAAATACTAATAACAGTAGTCACAGATGCTATAGGGTTAAGCGGAAAACAAACGAAAAAATAATCAATGTTCATCCCGCAAACGGTCGCATACATCATTATTAATACACGAACTCAAATCTTTATAAAGAATTAGATCTCATCATTCGAACAAAGCAAGAAACATGCTGCCTATATTTGACTGTACCTATTGTACCATCCCTCTGTTGACCGTTGAAATTATTTTAATATTTGCTCAACAGTACATGGGTACTGTATTATGTGTATTGTGTCGGGTATGTTGAACTGGTTCTGTTATTTGCTTTGGATTCTCTTGAATTTTAGTAGCGGTACATTTTGCTTCGTCGCCAGAACATTTAGGTGTATTGGCTTTCCTGACCGTGTGCTGTTTTGAAGTCGTTAGTCTTGGAGTCGTAAAAGCGTTGCTGTTTCTAGACTCGTGTACAATAAAATTTGAACTAATCATTTTCTGCAACGTCAAGAAGTTTTTAATACAGTCTGTATAAATACGGCTGCCTGCTGAGCTTTTTGCATTACTATACAGAGGTTATTTGTTTCCGGAAAAATCGGAAACAAAAGGGGTATCCTATTTACTTACTCATATTAATGTTAGAAATTGACTATATTTATGATAGCTTTGCTCCAACAATAAATAAATAAAATAATTTTCACCCATTAATGTCCCACTGCTGGGCAAGGGTCTCCTCCCGTAATGAGGGAGGGGTTGGCCCTTGAGTCCACCACGCTGGTCAAGTTGCACCAATAAATTATTCATTTTGTTAAAATTAAATGTAGTTAATACAATCATCATCAGGAAGCTTCAAAGAGAGGAAGCATGTAACATTTTCATGGCGAAAGCAAATTGACAGCAGACACTTAAGAAAATCGGACCAAAAATCACTGGGGCAGCTTAACCCTAAAACGATTTACCGTTAGAATTAAATAGAACTGACATTTGTGGCGTACCCTATTACGAATAGGGACTTTGAATCGATTACGCTGATGATAATCACGGGATTATACTTCAATTAAGTCCAATGACCTCGAATGGCTCTCCTTAGGAACTACTCAAACGATTTTATTGTTATGGGAACTAGGAAATAACTATGCGGGATATACCATATAATATTGGGCTTTAATAATGTGTATAGATTGTAGAAATATTTTATATAACTATTTTCAAATTCTAACCAAACGTTTTTTATTGCTGTTTTGATATGCCCTCCTGATTATACTGAAATATAGTCTTTACAGTTACATAAATAAAAGAATCTATTTTTTGTACGTTTAATCCAATCTCTGTTTACGAACAAAAAATGCACAATCTATAAGTATTCTTTTCAGCTCAATACACTCACTGGCATACAAAACTGCTCACTAGAAAACTAAATAATGTATATCCTGTCCTCGTTCCTACACATGTGACAGTCAACTAAAAATAGATACAGCAAAATAACTATCAAAGACAGAAAAGTTTCCTCTTACATTTGACAAATGAATGAAGTATTACAACAGTCTGGACTTAAAAGGCAGAACTGAACGAAAATAGACTTATTTTTTCCCGGTTTCCGCATACAAAACTTTCTCTTTGAATGGATTGTGGAAGAGTTCAGTGGTATTTTTGTACAGCTATTTAAAAACCTTTGTTAATCTATTAAATCTCCCGAACTACAGCTTTCAACGCTCAGTTCTTATCATTCAGGTCATCGTTGATAAGTAAGTTGGGTCTTTATAGTTGCGTACGGGTCAAGGGTCGTAGAATAAAGCGGCATACAGTTTTTTACCTGTTCTTCCTGCTTTTATGTTTTTGTGGTGTTTTCGCCAAATGAATAATGGTAGCTAGTGTTGTTGTCCTTATTCACCATATAGTTTTTGATCTCAATTTCTTTGGTTATTTCTTTGAATGCTTTTTTTAAAGACCTTTTTACTGAGTCAATTTTGTGGAAAGATATAAGAAATACAATTGAAAATAATTGAAATATTATTAAACTGTTGGTGTTGTTAATAAACAATACTCTTTTAATTAATTTAAACATAATTATATCAAGCAAAACTGACAATGGCCTATAATCAAAGTTATTTTTGGACAAAATAACTGCATAAATTTTCATACGCTGTCGCAATCATTACATTGTATAACAATTAGTTTAAAATTAATTTTGTCTTTGTGCTTAAAACTTAAATAAAAAACGTTTTAAGTTGCTGGCATTAAATAATAAACTCTAAAAAATGTTTTTTTTTTATTATTTGTTTCTGTTGACTATTCAACAGTACGTAGTATAACGTGCAAGTCGAACCCGAGATTAAAAATTACTATCAGCTGTAGCGCAATTCTGTACAGTCGGTATTTTCGAGTATCGTGGGTTTGACTTTTAAAATGTAGCTACTGCCAAAATAGTTTCTTCGATGCCCGCTAATGCGCTGAACCGCTTGTAATTTTTTTATGATACCTAGCGGGTTATCGGTGGTGGTTAGTGGTAGAGAATCGCGGCATAGTACTTAGTCTATTACAACCATAGCTTTCGCGTTGTGTGCATAATTCATACTAATATTATAAATGTGAAAGTAACTCTGTCTGTCTGTGTGTTACTCAATCACGCCTAAACTACTGAACCAATTTGCATGAAATTTGGTATGGAGATATTTTGATACCCGAGAAAGGTCATAGGCTATTTTTACCGCGGGAAAATGACGCATTCCCGTGGGAAAATTCAGGTGGCGGACAAAGTCGCGGGTAAAAGCTAGTATATATTATCAACGATCAGGCACTTATACAAAACTAACGCATACTAAGAGCAGGTTTAAAAAGCACGTTGTATGAAATTTAAACAATATCCTCGTACCTTCTTACAAGAAGATGTTCATCATTCCTACATAGTGTTGGCGTTATGTAAATAAGGGCTGACGGTAAATTAATTTATCTTCATTTCGTAGTACGCGGCACGTTGTTTAGTTTTGTCTTATGAAGCTATTTTAGGGGGCGCTGTTGCGCACCAACTTGAAATATAATTCATTATCATTATATTCTCATTTCGCGTCTTTTGGGGTGGGTGCAGTGTATGAAGAGTAATATCATACATTTATTCTATTTGTTTGTACTTGAATAAGGAAGACGTGCTGTTATTTTTGTGACGTATATTCAATAAATGTAACTTAAAGAGATCATGATCAAGAATTCTCATAATACAACTAATTAAAAACAACTAACAAAATCACATTTGCCCTTAATTTAATTTCTAAAAGCATTTATATTCTTTACATCATATTATAAGTTACATTCTGTATAAATGAAATTAAATTTGGTCACATATTTTATAAAGAGAAATAAATAAAATATGCCACAATTATATTTGTGATTTTCAATAAAAATGTGTTACTTTACTCTCAGCGTGGGCTTTGAAAGCCGCGTTCCTCGAAAGTACCCAAGGCATGCACTCTTCAATATAGCAACGAAAACATCAAATGTTTATCGTACGAACAAAATAAACTTGGCTTGTAAATACATTGTGCAGTGAAATATTATTACGAAAGTGATGTAATAATAATTCTATTAGTACATCAAGATTTTAAAGAAATAAGTCCATAACTCAAAGTAGTTAGAGTTTTTTATGTTTGTGTTTCTGAGACGGATTAAGCTAAAACAATTTTGAACTTAATGACATAATAACTCACTAAAATGGACATTTAAGTGACTAAGTGCTTAATACAAATCCAAACCATCTTCAGAATTTCCTTAAAAAAACATAATTATGTTCCTGCTAATTCACATGTGGCTGCCAACTATAAAGTTAAAATCGCTACACTGATATTATTATTCAGTTTAATACAACTACTAGATGAAGTAATAACATTAGGAAATAACAGCATCAGCAATATAATTAAAACGGAAGCCTCGGTTAAATAACACTAAACGTAAACATTTTACAGATTTCATAATTGTAACATTCTCAATGTTTAGTTTCAAACACTTGCATTGTATGTATTCCGTACGTATTTTCTGTGTGCACGGAATTAATTCTTGTTGCATAACAACGTCTGCTCAACTTGTAGGGGTATTTTATTAGTTTCCTTTCTATAATAACAGGGTAGGTTAAAATAATTTGAAGCTTTGTGAGGTAATGAGGTTGTTATTGTATTACGGAGAGGATACAAGTAATTTAGCTTTCAAGATAGTCTTATTATTTTTTATTTGTAGGTTTTATGCGTATTATATTTTCTTAGTTGATGAAATTTTACAATTTTATAACTGCTCCAATTTAGAAACGATTTCTGAGACTGAAGGATGTGCATCGAGACAACGTTGCATCTTTAGTTATTTGCATAACATACAAATTGGTTTGTTCCATGCGACAATCAAATTCACGATAACACCTTTACACCGTCGAAAAGATTATTCGATAAAATTCTTTATAGTAAAGATTCGTTGCGTAGATAGCGTCCATTTAAATCTTAAAAACGCCATAATTTCACGAAACAAAGACAGTAAAAGGAGGAAATCATTGCATTCATTACCTTGCTATCCAAACCAATGAATTCTATAACCTTTATCTTTTAGTAAGATAAATTAGATAGATTAGTAGAAAAGATAAAAACGGGGTAAAAAAACATTAAGAACACCAAAAAGATATTCGGCGGAAAACAGTAGCAAAACGACGTAATTACGCCAAAGGCCTCCTTAAAAATAATTGTAAGGGGATCTTTTATCATCCCTCTGAATTTAAGACGACTGTAAAATTCATCCAAATTGAATTTTGTAGACACGTTTAATTCTACTAAGTATTATATGGTAATTTTCAAATGGTTTTTGTTAGGATAATAAAAGTTGGCATTCGGGAAGTTTCGTCAATATTCAATTAGTCAGTGGGATAAGTAAATATTGAAAGGAAAATCATTAATCGTTTAAATTTCTAAACACTAGTTGCATGTTATTGAAATTTTCCAGCTTTCTACCAATTTATGGCGTTACAAAAAAATCTTCAGCTACCCTGACCTTGAAAAGGGTTAAAAAACAGATGTTAAAAGACAGCCGTATTTTTTGTAGTTACCTCTCTAAATAAGGAAAATGAACTGAAATATTAAAGAGGATTAATTCTGGGTTCTTTTAATTGTATCTGGCTGGTTGTTTACTTACCCTAACAGACTCTGATTGTAAGCATAGCAAAATACTCACATAATTAAATGTAATTTAATATACAATTGCCTATTTATAATCAACAAATTTGCAAAATACCTAAAAGATTAAACAACATTCGTCGCATAAAAAACTACAATACAACAGAATATAGGTACATTATATTATTCAAGAGTAACTAAACATAACAATTTTAATTTTCTCATACATTGCAAGTTCAGAAGTGGAATAACGCTGAATATGATTTTCAACTGTTGTCATGGAGTTGAATGTCCGCAATTGTGTTTGGGGCAAGTTCTCGCCTGCACTTTATTATATGGGAAATGTTAAGAGCCTCTCTACTGTTTACGGGTTAAAAGCGAATTTACACAAAGCGTTTGATGCTGCGCGCTCTTAAATAGAATAAAACAATTTTATGTAAGGTTTTAGTTGCGTTTTAAGTAAATTGTCTGTTGGTTGTAATTTTTTAATGAGTTTTAGGGCATTGTATTGTCCGAAAATATTAATAATTTTAATAAAAATAATATACATTAAATATGTTATTGTTTAATCTGTACTGCGGAAATATAATAATCATACCAATTTTCGTATAAAGATGATATTTACGCAGCACTCAAATAAAAAACTATTTATTTAAAATATTGTAATACGTGTTCAACATATTATAGCTCTTTTAATTTCAACCACTAACAATATATGTAATTATATTAAAAGAGGTAGTTACAAAATGCATTAAATATTAATAAACAAACCGTTTCAATAAATTTAAGAATCGGATTCAGGTCATCGTTTACAACATTTAAAATAAAATAAATCAGGTCACTGTAATATGACACCCAACTGTCCTATTAATTCATTCGGTTCTTACACTAACAAGTACTTTATTTTTCTCTACAAACTTTCGACGTCAAATAAAACTGAAATACATTTCAGTTGAAATCGAATTTCAAGTCCTTGGCTGAATTAACGCTGTTAGAACAGCGACCGTACGAATATGAATATTGTCAATATTAAGTTAAGCAAGCGTATTCCGTTAGACTGAGGGTACACTGAGAATTATCTTATATTTCCTCTTCACAGTTCTACGGTTAAAAGCTCTACTCATCCAAAAACTGACGTTCTATTTTCCTTCGGAGACAATTCTGTAATAGTATTAGGTGCATTCAATTTGATAAGGAATCTTGTATTTTTTACTTATTACTGTCTCACTGGTGGGCAAGAGTCTCCCACTCGAATAAATAAAGGGGATACTTCTTAAGTTCACTACGATTGCCAATTACGTGGGGCTTTTTATACCATGAAGAAACACACGATGGTTTTCTACACACGATGTTATTTAGAAGTTATCGATTTTAAATACCAAATGCAACACTTCTGCAATACAATCTGCGGATGCTAATTTCATGTTGATGGGTAAATCTTTCAATGGAAGCAGATAGAGTGAGAGAGAGTTGAGGTACTAATTTAGCTCCATATGACGCGGAATTTAAACATATTTTCATCGTATTTTCAGAATATTCAACCACAAAAATTCATGGCTTATGGCAGGGGGATTGCGATTGTCCGATATAAATTTACTAAAAGCGGGAAACCGGAATGCAATATTTTTTTAGATTAGATAGATTTATTCGGGAGATTTATTTTGACAACCCTTTTTTTGCACTTAATGGCTTTTAGAATGAACAATATTTTTTCAAAACTAAGTTTGTTTTGATTATATTGATGGCTTAAAATACTCGTTTGAAATAACATTTTTATTTAAGTTTAATAAAACAATTAGGAGTTTTATTACTAAATATTAGAAGTACCTATGAACAAGTTGAAAGAAGATACTCAATTTTAATTAGTTGCACTTCTTCTTGGTTATCAGAATATTATAGTTTGAATCTCAGATATTTATAGTTTAAACTGGCTGAACGTACTACCTTACGTTCAGAATAATATTTATCAGCGCAATACCACGCGAGGATTTAAAATGTCTTCTCTTCGGGTATCACGGGACTTATGTCAATGCATTTGCAACGGGCTCTCTACAAGGGTTGCTGTTGCTACAACGATAATCTTTTGCTTTTGGTTGAATATTATTTGATATTTTTAGCAGACATAACAAGATAATATTGTTATTTACTAGGTACTGTATTTTTGTTATCTAATTTCGATTCCTAGAAGGGAAAACTATGCCGATTAACATTTTATTAGAAACTAGCTGACCCGCGCAACTTCGCTTGCGTCACATAAGAGAATGGGTGAAAAGTTTCCCCGTTTTTGTAACATTTTTTACTGGTATTCTGGTCTTTTGGTCGTAGGGTGATGATATATAGCCTATAGCCTTCCTCGATAAAAGGGCTATCTAACAGTGAAATAATTTTTAAAATTGGACCAGTAGTTCCTGAGATTAGCGCGTTCAAACAAACAAACAATCAAACAAACTCTTCAGCTTAATAATATTAGTATAGATTTCAAGACAAAGTTGTTTGAAGTACACAGTTTTAATATTTGTTTATGCGTCAAAAAAAGTGTACTATTATGTTTTTATATAAATGAATAAATCACAGCACGTGTCATAGTTTTCAAGGTGTTTGCTGCCACCATAGCAACAGGTAGCTTAAATATGATTTCTTAACAGACCAAATATGGATGCCATACACAAAAGTAGCTGCGGGTCTTGTAGCACTTTAATATGTATGATTTTAAATTGTCTTATCGGATTTTTAGTGCAGAAGAAACAAAGCAACACGAGGATAAAGTAGTGATAACACTCGGAGGAAGAAAATAACAAAGAGTTATTGCGCCAACGTGCACTCATTTTGTTATTAATTTATTTAGAAAATTCTATACCGAATCTAATCACAGATAAAGTGAAATGATTAAGGCTTTTCTTGAAATTTTCGTAATCATTGACGACTTTTTCGTGTGCCAAATTATCAATAAAGTTCAAATACTTAATGAAAATATAAAATATATGTATATTAGTTTGGTTTCTTAATGTTTTTGCACTTACTTTAACTTTATACAAACATCAAAAAATTGTAAAACTGCCCTATTTGTATGATACGAGATACTGTAAAACTTTGCGACACTGTAGCGAGCGAGAGAAGCTATTGTTCGCATTTGTGCCTAACGTCCTATTATCATGCCTTTTGGGTTCGGAACTAAAGAGCGACCAAATGACTGTCAGTTTTTTTTACATTCACAAAAAAATATTTTCAATGAAAACGATCATTCTGAAGCCGTGCATATTTTCAATATGAAAAAAACTGGAGCATTCACATTCTATTACGAACCTTACTTGTGTGAATATTCGCAATATTCCCGGCATATTGCAACATCTGCACCCCCTACAAGGAAAAGTTCTTATAGATCGGGAAAAATAGCAGCCCTAACAAATAGTCCGTCTATTGTTGAGCGAACATAAAGAATTTTATCGTGCAAACGAAGCGTTACAGGAGTTATTCATTCAAAAATTGTTACTTCGAGGAAAGCAGGCCGCCTTTGTAAAACATTTGTCATTTTAATCACCCAAAGCTGCCGTCTGCGGTAATAAAATTATTTCACAGTAAACATTTTGAAAATTAAATTTTAAAGACTTCTCACTTGGAGTAATGGCCCGTTTTAAGTAGGGACGTGACGTAATAAGTGAACCTTCAAAACTTTATATAGATTTTTCTTTGTAGTATAGGCTTGAAAGATTTCAATTAAGATTACAGAATCAAGCTGCGATTTATATTGTAGAAGCCCTACAATAAGTCACTCAGTAGTTCTTGCAAACATTGTTTCGTCTTAGATTTAATTTAATTAAATTGTCTCAAAAATAGTAGAACTCTGAATTACTTGTATAATTCAAGTCTCCAAAAAATATGTACGAAAACTACTTAAACAAATTAATTTAGTATCAAAGTACAAGCTCAACTTGTTTAAAGTCTTAGTTGGTAAGGATTTAAATCTGTTAGTTATATAATAAAACAATTCAGTAATACAACTAAGCGTTTCACGGGTCTCAATATTCTTAAAATTAATTAGCCAAAGCCATTAGGGTTACAAGAATTTTGTGTTTCCACTTCACTATTCGAAATAAAGTAACAAGAATATTATTTGTACTATTAATGATATACGGTAATTTGGTATGTACTTTAAAATAGATTAACATAGACTGTTGTTAGGATTGTTGTTACAGTACTTTCGATTCTTATAATTAACAAGATAAGTGACCCTACCCACTAGTTTTTCTTTAGCAGCGTTTCATGGACGACAACGCGGCATATGCGACGGGAAGCCTGGTTATTGGGATATAAAGTAAGTTTCTTTTAGATCAAAAACCTATAACAACACATTTCATAAGACATTTTTGTCAAACAATAAATCGAAAATTTATAGACATCCTTCGTTTGTTGAACTGATCAAACGAAGCGTCATCATCATCGCCTTGAATGTATTGCGTATCGTATAGAAATATTTATTAAAAATATTTAACAAAGCACAGTCATTATAGCAATGTCGGCACCTCACGTTTATTGCTTTGCTTCAAAATTCCATGAAATCGTAATAGCAAAGGTGTTGGTTCTTCAGAATAATAACTTTAATGAAACACTTTTTACGCGAATATTGTGGAAATTGATACTTTTATGTAAACGTTGTTATAATAAAGCGGTATTTTTATTATAATTTAATGTACTATAATATGTATGTATTTTATTTTAATATGTTTTCGTAACACAATAAGTTTATAAAAAGGATGATTAGGACGAACATTCATCAAACTACCGATTAATTTTAATATTTTTTTACCTATTATGTGTTATAAATTCAACTTCCATGCCAAAATTATACCGCACCATGTTTAATGAATAAAACATGCCCACGTTTTTACTACAATTTTGCCTAAAATAGACTCGGGCTACTTTAATATTCATGCAAAAATAAAACTAAATTAAAATCTACTATAATGGGTAGCGCGTTCTCATCGCTACAGTGAGGTAATAAAATGTTCGAAACACAAAACCTCACTTCATTTCGCTCCCCAATCCGTTTTACCTGCTAACGTGAAAATATATGTGCTTAGGGTTGCAGCTGCAGCCATATGCTTAAATAAAATATAAAATTTATATTTTCTAGTAGCTGTAATATTTATCGCAAAAAAAAAATATTTATTTAGTAAAATCTAAATACTTTGTTTTGATCTCCAAAATAGTGGCCGGTACATTTTTAATCTTATTCTATAGTTTAAATTACTATACATACAGACTTCTACTTCTAACAGACATGATTCTATCTTTCTGTGCCATAAAGTTAACGCACTATACACTTTTTATTATTTTATTTTACATTGGCTCCTTTAAGTTAATATTGAAACATTGAAATTTTATCTTTATATTGTTAAAGCAATATAATAAATAAAAGTTAAAGTAATTTAATTTTTATGACTTCATTATTTATGTATCTACGTTTTACTTGTCTTTTATTACTTTCCTTACGTTACACACGGACAGCCCTTAGCCTTGGCAAAGTCAAAGTTTGCCTAATACGTCCTTATTTATTACCTATTTCTATCGGTGCCACCACAACCATGTCGAAAACGTAATGATTCAAAGGGTTTTACAAATTGCAACGAAAGCACCATTACTACACTAGCCAACCCCCGGACTCTGTCCGCGAAAACAAATTTTACCCCTTTTCACCCCATTAGATATCACCGAGAATCCTTTCTTACGCTTACGTAATAGTTCCGTGTTTTTCCTCAATAACATTTTTTGTTAATATGGGTCGTTTTTTTAGTATCCCAAGTTTATAGTTATTTAGTATACAAATATTTATAGGAGCTTTATTTTAAAAAGTCAATTACTCAAAGCCCGTTTAACGACCCAATAAAATTCCATAAATTTTTCTCCAATATTTCAAATATAATTCCTTATAAAAGATAGGTAAATAATAATGATATCTAATTTATGAATCCATGTTTATCAAAAGTGAATGACCTATTTTTTTGTTCCTTAGACAAACAACCACCTTTTCTTATATCTTAATTTCAGTAAACAATAGTTTAATATTCACAATATTTTTCTCATCGAATAAATTCGAGTTTAATGAAGACGCTTGACTTGGGGCCAATTACGAAATCCTTAATAGACACTCGAGAACAATAGTATAAACCCCTTTACCGAGGTGGTAGGGGGTAAACATTAATTAAATTAGGGAAGTTTTGTTTCTGCATTATGAAACGAGGACGAATCAGAAAAGTTATTACTTTTCTGATTAATTCTCTCTTGAGTGATTTATGAAAAAATAAACCTGTTTTTGATGTAATTTATTCATTACTGTAAAGGAAAAAATGTATACATAGAGAACTTGATAGAGAATTAAAAAAAATATATTTTCAGTAAATAGTTTGCGGTATAATTTATTTTTCGGTAGTTTTAGCTTACAATAAATGCATACATTCTGAGTTATTCTAAAATATACTTAGCTTCTAAAAGAAAATAAATATATTACGTCATTTTTTAAATTCAACATCAAAAAGACCGTAAACGCACGCAATTTATGGCTCTTTAAAAAACCATTTAATCAAACTAATACTGTTTTTTCGTATCAATAAAGTAAAACCTAATTAAAATCTACAAATAGACCGTACTGATAAACTTTGTATCAGAAATTCGGCGTGGTTCCAAGTGTATAATGTATGGACGAAATCAGGATAATCCCCGACGGATCCAACAGTGTTAGCATTTGGAAATATTTCAGATCAAATGCGGCTGTTGGTGTCAATGCTGCAATTTGCAGTGATTAGTTGCCAATCTATTGAATGCTCATTTTGTATTTACATACGTAGCCTCACGGACGTAATACCCGAAGACGTAGGCAGAGGTTTATGAAAATCATAATATATGGGTTTTATTTACATAGTGCATATCCGCTATACTGGGCACGTTACCAATCTTCAGGATACAAAATTAGAGTAGACCAAAAGCCTACTAACGCCCAGATTTTGTTGCCCAGCATATTGTTTTTGTTTTGTTAAATTACCCGAGATCAGTAGCAGGACTCTCTTCAGTCAATGCTATTGAATATCAAGGCTTCGACAATGTACTGCAAAAGTAGTTCTTACAGTACCCGCTAGAGGCGCTGATCATATTTTCGTATAAAAATTCTCTATAGTCGTTAAAGGTGATAGACGTCACTGAACTAGTTGTTAGCATGCATATTTATCTGTGTCACCAAAGAGACTATCTGAAACTATTTCGTTAGAAGACGTACAACTAGCTTCGAGGTGTTCACATTGTCTAATCTGATTTGGCAGACGATGTGCAAGTATTGCATCTAGCCAAGAAAGATAAAGTAGAAATATGAACTGGCATTTGAGAGCACTTTTATAGTTTGTAGCCAATTTCTTATTAGGTTGATCGTTTATTTATGACAGCATTAAAGCATTGGTCACAAAAGGGTCAATTAAAAGGGTCATATCGCCGCTGCAAAAAATCATCTAATCAGCAAGTCAGCCTTTGCAGAACATCTACTCGAAGCAAGGACTAATCACCGGATTGAGTTCTATCGCCTTCAAGTTCTTTCCACTGAAAAACATTTCTACCCTTTTTTTGTGAAGCGATCGAAATCAATAAACATTGAAGCAATGACGTACCAAGTTTTGTGTGAGAGTAAACCATACGTTCTAACTGACATGTAAACCAAAAATAAACGTATCGACAAAACACAAAACACCCATCACGAAAAAAAAACACGAGTAAAAATACCGGACGATATTAATTCCCTTGTACTAAACGCCATACATTTGTCCACGAAGATATATGATCAAACGAACAAAGAGAAACGTTCCGGCCATATTAATTTAAAGCCATACATCAAAACAATATGTTTAAGCCGCCCAGCGTTGACTTTTGGGCATATCCATTATTGTACATGGCATTTAAATTCTGAAAGTGCCTAAAGGGTCAGTGTCAAATAAAAAAATATAGGACGTCTGCTTTTACGGTGCGTTTATATTGATTACTCTATGTTATCTGTGGCCTCATTTGGCCTGATGGACGAAACTTAGCGGTTATGTAATGACATACCATTGGTCTTTTTGAGTAGATGTACTCTTTACACGTTTTTACGTTGATAGGGAAAGTAATATTCATTAGTTAGCTCGGCCCTATAACTTTGAACATAATGAATTAAAATTACAATGGTGTCGCATGACAGTTTTTTATTTGAATTGAAACTTTGTTTTCCTATATTTACTAAGAAAATTTTGGATCTTATAATAAAAACCATCACAAAATGCTTTGAGAACAATTTCAATTCCTTCGTCTCCAGATGGTCATAAAAAATTTAAGCAACAAATAACTAAACATTATTTCAATCGCTACTTTATTACGCTTCATTTGAACTTGTAGTCCTAATACATTAGAGTAATAGTTAGAACTTTCTAGAATTGCCACAGCTTTATCATTTGAGTAGGTGGTAATGATCTGAAATTGCAAAACATCATTTTAATATCACAAATTCTTCAACTCGATTATAACTCTTGCGAGATTCGAACAATATAACTAGACAATACTAAATATGTTAAATTCAAAGTCGCTAGTTTATTGGAAAACTTACAAGCAAAAAAAAACTTATTTATACAAAACTTTTTTTGAGTAACTTCGTTATACAATCAATTTAGTACCAAACAAGGAAAACGCATCAAAAGTATGTGTAAAAACTTAATAAAATGTATCTGTAAATATTTCTGAATAGGGTGTGGTTGTAACTCAAACAAAACTGCGAAATGTACAATTGTACACATTCATATTAGAGGGCAAAATAACAAAAGGTCAGGTGCATAATACGACATGCGTGGTTTTATTACAAATCGTTTTATACCGATTTAGAAGGGTGATAAATATTTATTAGTAATAATGTTTCGTGTAAAGTGTAATTCATATTATTATATTATGTTTGAGACCCACAATAAAGAATAAAAAGCAGTTTTGTTTACGTTATTAGATTTTTAAACATACCGACCTATTATTACTTTTCGAAGCAAAAATAACAAAACAGAAAAAGTCTATACTCTGTAGTGTAATTTCTTTCTCACACAATTTGCTCCAGAAAATTATTTTGCATAGAAACAAAATATCTCTGAAATACACCGAATGATTTTCAGCTCCAGGCTTATATTTCAGACTTTGTCAGATACAAAATGTAATACGAGAGTCTCCATCGCGCTGACATTTTCACCCGGTTTTGTTGTGCAAGTAAACTATTCGTATTCGCTGAAAACTAAATCTACTTTATCAATATTGATCACAAAGGAAATTTACGAGCAATAAGATAAGTAATAAAATACTAGAAAAATTTGAAAATCCTTCACAAAATCTTGTTAAATAATTCTGTGTATTTATCGTTAGTTTAAGAACACGACGTAATAGTGATCAGAAAAATTCAAACTTATTTTAATAGTGACTAAAGTCACTACTCACGATATTAATACTTTGTCATAAAAATATTACCTCGAAATATGTTTCGCCTTTAACTTACATGCAGCTTTCATAGTTTATCAGCTTAGCCTTTAACGTTTACTTTTACGATATTATAAAATGCGCCGGTTGCACTTAGGTATGAATTCATTGCACTCTTTTATGGAGGGAAGAAAGTGGAAGCGATCCGTATGCGAGGAATGCAGGTACCATTTTAAGTGCACGGTAGTAATATAAGAAAATGGAATGTTGGAGTAGTTCATATCAGGTACATATCTTGCGCTCCAAAGTGACTTATGTTTTATAGATTTGTGTTACAGCATTCTCGGTACGATTTTACATATTTATACGCAATTGGTAGTAAGAAAATCTCTTGTGAATAATATTGTTAGTGATTTACAAGCCTTATACTTTTACAGTCTGTATATATTTCCTTAACGCTATTTTTACTGTAGACTGCAATCTTTAAATGTATCCTTTATATTGCAGTAACACAAAATAATAATGTAAACTCTATACTTTAAAAAATACAAGAGTTTACTATTTATCTACCTAAAAACATCCCTTCCATAAGTTAAAAACGAAGAGAAACATACCTTGGAAATCTATCAAATAACTGTCAAGTCCTCACCCATACAAAGCCTTTAGGGAACAATATAAAATCTATAGCCAGGTCCTTTTGATACTGACTAAGGACCGGTGTTCAACAATAGGCTTTACAGAAACTTAACAATACACATTTGTGTAACCGTATCTCTGAATCCACCTGGCTTGTAACAGTGAAATAAGATCTAGTAATAATGTCGACCTGAGTGGACACTACTGACTAATGTGCGTTTTAATGGATGTTCCGGCTTGGCAGCTCCTCGAGAAACGGAATGGTCTACCATGTATCAACCGCTTGAATTCAAGGCTCTGCTGTGGCTGGCTAAATGAATTTGTCGATAACCAGAGCATATAGAATAGTATGGATTGCTCAGTGAATAAAGTGATATTTTACATACTGACTTACATACAATCTGTAATTGAGGAGTTTTAATTGAAAGGGACACTGCCTCGCGAATAATTTTGCTTATTTTTGGCCTCCTCTATTTTAAGAATAGTGATCAATTATAAAGTGATTAATGATATTTTCGTCTAAAAGCAATGGTCATTACCGATTGCTTGATGTGGTTTTGGGTCTAAAGCTACAGAGTTTGTGATTTGTATAATTTTGAAAAGCTCCCAAACGCATCATTTGTTCTTATTGTAGAAGTCAAAAGATGTTTACGTGCGTACAAATGGTTCAATTAATGTTACTTTCTACATAAATGAATGAAAGCAACGCAATTCAGAGCAGTCCTAAAAGTCACACTAAAACGCCCCAACAGTGTCTTTTAAAATAACATAAAGGTTGTATACCTACATTTGTTTTCTAATCTCAATGCACTTGGGTTACTCTAGTCTCATTTTAAGCAGTATAGAGTTTACGGTCGCGTCGGCCATTACCGTAAATTTTAATTCATACAGTCCCCGATGACAACTACATTAGAGGTACGTTAGTAAAAGTGAGTATGTTTGTTCAGAGAAATTACTTTTGAAGGTCTTGAAATGAGCCAGCTTTAAAATTTACGTTTTAATGTTGTTTACTTGAAAACATAAATTAAGTGTACTAAGTCTAAATGTCTTTTCTCTCGTTCGTGCTAATGTATGTGTTAGTGAAATGACCTTAGGGCCTTTGACTTGATTTAATAGCTGCAGTCTTAATGCACAGTACCCTTTACGCTAAGCTTACAGTGGACATACGGAATATTATTTTTATGTTGCCCTGTGCTAAACACCCGAATATTTTACACTTAAACTGAAAAATATTTATTTTAATGTAACTCATATTGTGATTAAAAATTAGCCTTTTATTGAATGTCCAAAGTGTGAATACAATTGTGTTGCCTTGCCTTAATATAGAAAGTTTGATGTTTAAAACTACTTGATAATAGTTATAAGTGATAGTGCTAGGGGCTTTGATATTTTTTTCGTAGTTAGATAAATAAAAGCTTCATTGATGTCAGTTAAATTCCCCACTTATTTAAAAAAAACTAAGTACAAATTTTTCAAAAGTTATACAAAAACCAAAGTTCACGACGAACAAAAATACAATGTTCTTATTGTTATCGCTTTCAGCGTTGCTCAGTCAAACGCCTCTGTTCGTTCCACTCGTAGCTTCCGAATACACGTCTTTTTAAATTGAACCAATTTGGTATTGCATGCCACTTTAGTATTCGTATTGAAATTGAAAATGCATTCTTGTCGACGCAAAAGTGTTGGATATGTTTCTGGGGCTTGTTTCACTACTCTATTATGGATTTTTATTGTACTATTATTTAAGGACCAATAAAATTTCATAATGTATTTTCTAACATATAACACTTTAAGTACATAGTAATTGTTTTAAATAAAATATAATTTAAGGAATAAAATTCGTATGTAAGAACCTAATTATTTGCTGAAAGCTTCGTTATACATATACCTAAAGCTGTGGCACGAAAAAAATATATGCCAAGAAATAGAAACCTTCTATGGAATGACTGAACACGTGAATACGTCTAGATTACACGTATTCACATGCTTCAGACTACTTTAAACGGGTTTAAAATTTCTTCGAAATGAAGCCTTTGTATAGAAATGTATGCATTGTCCAATAATGGGAATTTACAACTAATAGTTATTACTCCGTAAATGTTATGACTATCTACAAACTATTACCCATCTTATGGGAATGGTCGCATGCGATCAAGGTTATTGTTCAACTAAACAAAGCATTCACGCTGTTAGAAGGACGAATGATTGGAATTTCCCCTAACTTACCTATACCAAATATCAACTTCGTAATATACCAAATGTTATTAGGTATTTTGAGGAAATCTAGGAAAGTAAATAAGAAATGCAGTTGGTAGTATTGATTCCAAAACGTATCCAGTTTTTTATAATACTCTAACACACATACAAAAAAAATATTCTACTTACACCTATGGGAAAAAGGCGTGATTTTATTTATATATATGCTAACACTGCTACTATTTTAACATATAACAGCCAGTTCTTGACAACATGAAGTTACTTTGTTCAAATACCAACAAGAGGCTATAAATATCTACTCTGAGACTGGTAGTGCCAAAGATATACTTTACTAATCGTTTTCTGACAGGTGACAGCAATTTCTTAAAGACTAGTGCACAAGTTAAACATTCTTCGGCAAGCGAAGAACAATATAAGTCCGGGGTTTCTCCGAAAGACAAACTTTGTAAAAGGGTTGTCTGGTTAGGACTAGAGACAGCGATAGAATTCTTAGAACCATGCTTGTTGTTCAGGATTTTTAAAGAATAAATTCTTTAGGTAAAATATCCTCAACAATATCACGCATTTTTCTTGCAGCATTTAGAAAAGACTAAATAACAACACTGTGTTCAATCCTTAAATATATAGTAAAAATATTTATTTTGTTTGTATAAATTAATTCATCTCACAGAAGGAAAGGCATGCTATTTTGAAAGTAAATAATAAGTACACAAGTTGCTTAGTAATTAATTTACAGTTAAAAAGTAGCCCCTATGTTATAACAAGTACATTACTAAATTGTTATAAATTGTGCACATTTTTTACTATTAATTCCCACCTTAGGTCTTAAAAATGAAACTAGAATTCTTTAATTAACCTTACAAATGCAACCGCAAGTAACACAAAGCTGATTGTTCAACACAAAGAACACTAAAAATACCGACACCATAAGATACATAAAACATGAAATATCTTGAAGAAAATTCAACGCTTTGCTTCATCAGATAACTCGTGAAGTTTCGCATCGAGTTTCCTTCGGAGAGGTCAAAGGAATACTTCTCTTGTAAAATGCAACTGTTACCGCCCTCGTACGTTCAAACTGTTCGTTTTGTTGTCGATATGGCATTTATTGCGTTTCATTTTATTTAAATTCTTTCTATTTTGTTCTAGCTTTATGAATTTGTATAAAAGTTTTTGTAAGTTTCTTGAACTAAATGTAATTTGGAAGACAATTCGTTGGAGTATTTTTCTCAGTATTTGTTTTTTTCACTGACCCTTTCTCTACCGTCTGTTATACCCAATGTTCTTACTCTTACAATAATTTACCTATACACGGATATATATTGGTTTATCTAATTAAATCCGTAACCTTTTTAATCTCCGATTTTTTTTCGAAGAAATAAAAGCTAATAACTCACCAAGAACAATAAAATTATCGTTAAAATACTGCTTATCTTTTAATGTTTACAGCTTAAAATATGTTCCTATTAAATTTTTATAAAGCTTTATTAATTACACTTTAAAGTAAGTGGAAAAGTAAAACAAAAATTTAGGTCAACTAACCCCTATGATGCATTTTTTATAATAATTCGTGTCACGTGTTAGTTCCCTGGAGGGAAACTAAGTAGAACTTATTTTCCCCTTCCCTAATCAACACAGCTATACAACATTTTTAGACAAGTAAATGGGTCAAATTGAATTAAACGTGTTTGTTTACGTACACATATAACGCTTTGTATCCATGGAGTATGAGTGAAGAACGCTATCGTAATTTATAAAGAAGGGACTAGAGCATGTTGTAGGCAATTTCAGGCTGTGTAGAAATTCATACGGATTGGTGAAACGTAGCGTCGGAACTGTTGAAAGCCCCTTGTGAGATAGAACGACAGCCTACCGAAAACCGAACGAATAGATTTTCAAGTTACCGTGGCTTACGTTTGGGTCAGAATACATTCTGAAGGTGAGTATTCGGTTATCGTGTTTTCAACCTAGAATATCTATTTGAAGGTCTAGTGCTTTTACACGTTCTAAAGCCGGCCATAACGACCCCTTCATGTTTTTATATAAATTACCATGGGCTTTATAATAAACTCTTAGATGTTATTTGAAAAGATCAGACATTGAAAATAACTCTTATTTTGAATATTATCAGTGGGACGTATCCATGCCTCAAGTTTAAACAAAATATTATAGCGCTATAACATAATTTCACAACTTATTTATATATAGTTTCTCTTCTGTATACATCTCCTTCGCATTAGTTCCTTGCGAATATCAACCACCATAACCGCTTATTCCTCTGCAGTTGGTGCGAAGACAAAGGCAAGGCACGAGGCTCATAAACAGCCATATAAGCGTCACATGACAACCACGTCCCCCGAGACGTGAGGGGGACTTCCCACTTATTCTATGGTATATATTTCACTATACATAAATGTTATTGCGCTGTAGGAAAATGATATGAAACTACACCATAGTATATTTACATGGGTGTAGGAATATCACTTTAATTTGACTTTGTATTGAAAGGTGCACTTTAAGGTAACGACAAATGCTTTTAAAAAGTTTGTAGACATTTTTATATTATTTGTTGTTAGAAGTGCCGTGTGCTAACGTTGCACTAATTCAACAAATGAGTAAAGCATCTATTAAAAAAATAATAATATCTATTTTCTCTAAGACCTTGTCCAGAAGGGGTAAATTTGACGTGAATCATTTCGCGCGAGTTCATTCGCGCGTTACCGCGATACTAGGCGCCTATACATCGCGTCCAGAAGCTTCACGCGTGTAATCGCGGCGAATTAACCTCTTCTGGGCAAGATCTAAGCTCGCTGATATTTTTAAATGAACCCACAACAAAAAAATATCAGAATGAGAATTTTAATAAAAAATAATTCAGATTATATCTGCCCACGGGTAACCTTTGATTGCGACATAAATATTCTTTTAATCACACCCACAGGTTGTTAACAATGATGTTTTCAGTTATTTTTTCTATATAATATTAAATATTTAGGTATTATCGTAATACAAGGAAAAGTTTCCACTATGGGCGGAAACCCTCAAAACTGAGTTTTTGAATTCTGTCCCTAATAGCATTTAATGTAGGCGCATCATATTTAAGTATCACCTACATTGTAAATTTTAACCCACAGAAATATTTTCATAAAATATGTTGCCTACACGAAGCCATAACCATCTAACTTTACATGCCCAACCATAAATCTATAAGCCCTAATTTTGCACTTACGTCGCAGCGCAACTTGATCCTACTAAACAATTGAAAATACAGGAAGAAATACTATCCGCTCAGGCTAAAATTACTAGTTTAATATAAATAAAACAACCTAATATAAAATAAAGTGTGTCATCATAAACTGCCGCACAATTGTCGTCACGTGACACAGTGTCCCTCGGGATGTATCGCTGGAACTCATTTTGTCGCCTTCTCGCGACACAGGTGGGCTCATGTCATGACCTAAAAACAATTACGTGACCGAACTTCAAAGATAATTTTCATGTAGACATAAAAGCAATGTTCGTTATATTTAATATCATAAAATATTTGGTTAATTTGTTTTCAAGTCTGGATAGTTTTTGAAGAACAAAAACATACAATTAATTAGCCCCATTTTTAAGGACGTCTAGGTTATTTCATCGGTTCACATCGAGCAATATGTGTGTGTTTATGGCATACATATATTCATTTATACAAGACATTTCTTTGAAATCGGTCTATCTATTGGTAAAAATCATATGAAAATTCGTTCAGTAATTTTGGATTTATCGCGAAGAGACGAACAATTGAATTTAAATTATAATATGTATTGAAAGCAAAGCTGATCACTTTGCTTAATATAAGACAGTCTTAAATATAAAAACGAATATCCGATATCCATTACAGTGTTCATTAATTTTCAATACAGTTTCAGATTGCAGAGTTATAAATAGAGATACTTTAATAAACGCATAAAGATATCTGACATAAGAAATTAATAACAAGAGCTTTCATCAGCTATTTATAGACTGAATCATAACAAAGAGAAAACAATAAATTTTGATTAAGTTCCGTTTTAGATTGAAGTTTAAAGGTTATCCTGAATCACGGGACATTTGGCGCCTACTTACAAAATACTGCCTGGAGTTTATTTAGCATATAATGGTATGTAAAAAATAAAAATTAAATAAGATATTGTTTTATTGAACAAAATTATCTGTCTGTTCTAATTTATCCTCTCTTGTTACGCCGTTCGAAATGATGTATTTAAGGATACGTAGTAAAGCAAAAAAAATAATACGTTCTCTTAAATTAAGATGGTAATGTGTCGTTTTGTATGACCTGGCACACTGCTTAATATTTTTTATTTCTAGTAAAGTTTTTACAAAACACTTTATTGGACGAGTTGTTCACTATATACAAAACAGAAACAATGTCGATAGTATACATAATTCAGGCGAAGAAATCCTCGAATTTTCAGCCCACCACCTTACATTTTCTCTTATCGGTTAAGCAAGCTTACCTCAGAGTAATACCCACTGTACGAGAGTGGGGCTTAAAGTCGTCGCCGTAAAGAAAAACATATATTTCTGGGCTTAAATATTGCAACAGTGCACCGACTGGGGGAAATAACCCACTATGGGACTTTACAATGGTAACCCATTTCTCTCAGTTGCTTCTTACGGAAAGTTAAACTGGTTACGGCTACCTACTTTATTTGTTTTCCTAGCTGGTCTTATTTTCTTTGGCGAAAATATCTGGAATAATGTTTTTATGGAGCTATTTTGCAGGTGTTTTTATTTTTGCAATGTGCTGTGGACTTTTAGCACGCTTATTACAGTAATATGTATCGTTACATTTAGGACCATCAATCGTTTATATTGAAAACTTGCTTGAAATCAGTAATAATAATTAACTAAAATTTAATTTTCTCTGCTTTTTTTGATGGCATATAGCTCCGGATTTTAAGTTATGGTTTTAATAAAGGAAGTGTTTGCAGATAACGACTTTTACCAGAATGGTCAAAATAAAGGCTCGTTTTTAAAATGTTCGTAAACAAGAATATGTTAACTAGCAAACTTGTATTTGTCTTTAACATTACGTTTAAATTACTTGTCTCATAATTAATACATTTTTCGTACCTAGACTCGCTGTGGCAAGATGAAAATCCACTTAGAAAATAGGCGAGAAAAATGTGGGTACTTCTCACACCGCTGAACACTATCCTCCTCAAGTGCCTTTTAAAACTCAAGTAGTTTTAAACAAAGCCAATGCGACAATACATTTTATTTCGCACGTGATGAGTCACTATCAGTCAAATTCCCCAACCAGGGGTGTTCGCTCGAGTAGACGCATTAGGGTTTGGTCGCGTTCACGGCACGTATCGCGCGACATCCCTACGTGACGAAGAGCTCCCCAGCGAATAGCTGTCTGAAATAAAAACCCCTTTTTTCGACGAAAATCTCGTATTGCCTGCATATGAAGACATTTCTAATAATGTTTGAAAAGGGATCCCTTTGAGTGCGTCTGTGGTTTGCCTTAATTAACTGTTTTGGCGGGTTTTCAGTCAACTCAGTTCAGTATTTTTTGGGTCATGTATCGAATATATTTGAATGTACGTTTTAAACGTATTTGTTACGCCACGAATTGAACAAATTTCTTACATCCTGGCTAATTGTAGTAACTTTATGCTCAGAGTATTTTTTTACAAATAATAACACAGAAATTGTCACAACTAACTGTATATTTTTATTACAAGAATTCAAGGAAATGTAAACTTGTTGTTGTCATAAAATAAACAAAATAAATGTATGTTTCCGTTAAATATTTAAACATTTATCGCAATAAATGCGAACGTCATTCCTAGAACAAGGTTTGTAAAAGTTTTAAAATAAGACAATTTGAAATTGCTCTCTGCATCGCGTCGGAACGTAACAAAAGGGATTTCTGTTATACCACGTTACTTGGATACAAGTATTTTTCTATTTCGCTATTCAAAAGGAAACACTCACAGCATGAATGAAAATGGAGGTTGATTATTTGCGTGTAAACAGGCTTTTAACTGTATTCCTGTTTGAGATTTTTTTATTTAAGAAAAAATGGTTAATGAAAATTTGTTTCTTTTTCGAACAACAATATAGCCTAACAAAATTTGTCATGTTATCTCGAACATAGTCGGAAATAAGGTAAGCAGAAACAAATCATAATAACTAGGACATGCACATCATTAAATAGCTCTTCTCATACATTGAGCTGTCTACAATTCTAAAACTTCTCTTCAGAAGCACTCATGGAGCGTAACTAACGTGCATGTCACTTGCAACTCATTTTGCATTTCCCTGCCACAGTCGCAATATGTACATACCTTGATATGTATTATGCTAGAAGAGTTTACAATATGTCAAAAACAATACGTCAACCAATACAATCTTTCGTAACAGTAATATTTTGATCAATTGCAGTGCAATAGTGGGACGATTTTTTGTTATTTTCGACTACCGATTGCCAAATTATTGCTTAAAAAAAATGTCAGCGTTCCTCAGGTATTTTGCAAACACTATTTTTTTCCGGTAATTTTAATTGTCAAAAGTTCGCCAGTCGAACACACCGACAGCAGAAAATCGCACGACTGTAGCACGATTCTGTATCACTATCGACTCTTCACAACCGGCTAGCTATCGAGAAATCTGGTATAAAAATGTTTATAGCGCCTCTAACGGCGCCATAGGAACTATTTTTGCAGCACATTTTAACTGTCAAGCTTTTGATACTCGATTGTACTGACTGTAGAAAATCGCCATACAGAACCGCCATAATGAATGAATGTCGCGCCAATCAAGAATAAAAAAATATATCTATACTAATATTATAAAGCTGAAGAGTTTGTTTGTTTGTTTGTTTGAACGCGCTAATCTCACGATCTACTGGTCCGATTTGAAAAATTCTTTCACTGTTTGAGAGCCCATTCATCGAGGAAGGCTATAGGCTATATAACATTGCGCTACTGTTATAAGGGGCGGAGTAGCAACGACAAATGTTACAAAAACGGGGAAAATTTTTACCCACTCTCTTAGGTGACGCAAGCGAAGTTGCGCGGGTCAGCTAGTATTAAATATTCTTTGTTGATTTTAAAACTTTGTTTCTTATTTACCTGTTCAGCAGCTTTAAGCTGCTAAAAACCAAATCCGTACTTAATGTAAGCATACACACACTGATTGTGTAATATTAACTCCTTAAGAAAACCGTTTCTTATGCTATTCTTGGTTGGTTGCTCAGAAGTGTTCAGTTATAATTGTTAGAGTGAAGCATACTAATAAATTACTATTCTAATAATACCGACGTGTTAATTACGCCAAATTTTCCAGAGTTTCAGTTTAAAATTAAAGCAAAGCCAATCGGAATTACTCTTTACTATTGTTTCAGTTAGTTTTACTTGTCACGATCGAGACATAACATTTTATTATTTAATTTATCGTCACTGACCTATTAATATTTTTCTTAATATTAGCTTTAGTACTTTACATAAAAAAAGATTTCCTCAAACCTATAACTCGAAAATGAAAATGCATCATTAATTTTTAGACACATGAATTACTATGTTTCCGGCCTCAAAGTTCCTTTAGTAAACAAACCCAGGAAAACCTTGAAGCAATCATCTAAATGTGCACAAAATACAGTGGCGAAATTAATCTCCCCACTATCGCGTTTTGAGTAGATGATCGATCGTATTGACACTAAACTCCCAACGCCATCGATCACCGGTAAAATATCTTTATTGACTGTTATAGGAAAAACTTTCGCTAGTATTTTTGTTAGAGCAATATTTATTGAAAGAAAAGCGAGCATGAATGCACATCGATATATAAGAAATGACAAACGTTTTATAGAAACAAGAAGACGTATGATGGAGGGAATAAACTGAGGGACATTAAGGCTAATCTATCATATATGAATATGGTGTTTCATCAAAATATAAAAGGTATGTGACTATGAGGCTGAACTATTACAGTTTAGCCGTGTGTTGACCTAAATATATTTTTATTTAGCTACTAATTTTGATTTTAGGTCAAACACTCCCCTGATTAATGATGATGATGAATGATACGCATTTTAAAAGACACCATTTCTATAGGTAAATGTAGACGAAAATAGTATTTTTTCGCACAAAAGTATTCCATTTTTCCGACCACCAACCAACACATGCCCAATTTACTCTGAGTCTATCAGCTTCAGTCAGAAATCAACGACTCCAAACATCCCTAGTCCAATCAGTAACCGAGCCAGGCCGTTTCTATTAATTCTCGCACCGTACGCCCATCCATTAGTTTCACATCTAGGTAACACAGAAACGCCGGCACATCCTCGTTTCTAACTCTTTTCGAATGCAACTCGCTGCAGAAACGTTCTGAATGTGACGTTTGAACAGAACGCTCGAACGACGATTAAAAGCGCGCTTAGCTATACACATGACGTTTTCAGATGGACTTTATGTCGGCGCAAATTGAATCGGATTGAAAAACACAGCGACGCGGTAATTGCCGTACAACATGACGTTTGGTTGAAAGTTCCCTTTGCAAATCTTTTGATGTCTGGGTCTTTGAAATTGGGTGTTATCATACGTGTTAACCTAGATTTTGATTAAGCTTTCAGTTCTGTTTGCTCACGATTTCAATTTAACTGTGATGTCAAAATAAAATTAAGGTTGGAAGCATTTACTTTCATAAGTAATTTTGTCAGTCAGTTGGTTTAGTCAATAGCATCCATTTAGATTATAAATGAAAGCAAAAAGATATTAGGTATAACCATGTGTATTAAGTAGTACAGTAGTTAATTATGTTAGTTAGCGAGGCAATTCCAAAATCAAACATTTTCTCAGATATATATTATATGTATAAATTACCATACATTAACTTACAATCGCGGATGAAGTAGTGGGCGGATGGTAATAAATAGACGAAGGTCAGCAAACTACAACAAAATACACAATTAAACCTGAAAACGCTGGATAATGTACAAATTATCATATAAACACATTGTTAATTAGATAATCATTAAAGTGACCTTTCACCCCTTAATTATCATAGAAACATAATTAATATTTCTAATAAACAAAATTCCAATTTACAGAGGTACTGTCCGTTTGTTAATGGAAAATAAAATGGGGAAAGATTAATTGACGTGAAATTAAAACAGTGAGAGTTTAATCTAAAAGCCGTGTTTAACGCCGAGAAAATCTCGTCTCTCCAACAAATTAGTTGAATTTACTTCTTAACTAACGAAAGTTGAATCTCATAAAATGCTTCGCATAACGTAAAATAATTTGTTTTTAGACAACAACGCTTTTCCCTATAATAACTTTCCAAATTTTGTAATTGACGGACCGAACTTAATAACTTGGTTATTTAGGACCTCTAAAAATATACATAGGACTGTTTTTCCTAGTAAAATTTTTATTAGGGCGTGTACGTACTTGAGAAAACAAACACTGCGATTCGTTACAGTCGTGTTTTACTTAAAATGTTCATGTAGTTACTTGTGCGTACTACATAACGAAACATCGAACAATTTTCCACGAATCCATTCTCAATTTTTTTTGTCTGTCTAACCCAAACACAGGCTATGTATCCTTGATTTTTGTAGAGAACTACCCTTTCTCGTCTGGTGAAAACATATTGCAATTTTCCAAATTTTCATAAAACATATATAACTATAACTATTTCATCACAAATTCGCGGCCGAGCTTGTGCAAGTCTTTTCAATTTCAATCATTTACTTGTTTTGCCAGAAAACTTTTAGCCCCGTACTTTCAGTTTTTAACTCTTCAAAACTATGCTAGAGTTTTCAAAGATACCAAGCGTACCTCTTGTTTCGAACTAGGTCTTCGAAGTATACTTTTAGGAAACTTTCGCGGGAAAATGCCTCTTTTAACAGGCTGGAAGCTGTCTTTACATTTATAGCGAATGCTATCCGAATTATTGCTATTTACTCAGAAATTTCAAGTAACAGTATGCTCAACTATTAGTCAGTTATTAATTTCATATGGACTTTAAAGAAAATATTGAATCACAAATTCCAAAATTAATTCATAAAGCTTCGTCAATCATACTTTACAAATCCCGGTTATGCACTTTTGAAACAATAAAATTTAGCAAAGCTAAACCCACTCAAAAACAATCTTAGATCTGGCGTCCGAATATTGCGCCTTTGGGAAATGCGAATAAAACAACAACAGAATTTAAATACAAACATTTACATGCTCTCGACATATTTGCCCTGGAAAGATGGCATAAAATGATACGTACGAAGGAGCAAGGGTTCCGTATCGGTTGATTTCCATAAGCGGTGTTTACAACAACGTAACTTAGGATCAAGGAGTTGAAATCTCTGCCGGGATACCATATCTTAAAGGTCCCGACGTGATCGGATTTACATAATAGGGGACCAGTCGGCTTTCTTCTATGTAAATGTTGAGTTTTTCGTTCTACGTCCCGAATGGTATTAAGTGTAAAGGCTGTGGGATGATTGATACGAAACGGATGTGTTCCCAGATGATTTATGTGTCTTTTCCAACGTACATAAAGGCTTTGACGATTCTATCCAAAGCTGATGGCTAGATGTTGATTATAGTGGATGGTGTACTGACCGAGAATTACTTTATTGAACAGTTTTGAAGTCGTCACGAAACCTGCCAATCATAAAGTAAATGATCAATATTTTAATCGATGACTAAAGAAACAAAAAGAAAATCATCATCAAGGTTTTTTGTTCAATCAATACATAAAGAAAAATTATCCAAATATAGGCAACAGCTATTAAAAATAAATTACAAAAATGACACTAGAAAATTACATTTCGAAATTAAGTAATCAAAAGCCCAACTTTGATGAGTGTAATGTGTGAACAAATAAGCAATCTAAGTAATTGTCATTATAAATTCATGAGTCTATGTTTGATACATTTTATCAAAAAATCTAATTGTTAAAGGTCACCGTGGCAACTAATGACAAACGTTCCCAATAATCAGATAAAAATGTATTTATTTATATAAAATTAGAGTTAGTAACTCAGGAGCTCATTTTTTTGCAAAGAAGTAATAGCGATGAGTTTTGATTATAAACTTAATCAAAAAAATATCTAATTTCTTTGGCGTCATATAATAATAATATTTACAAATAAGTATTCGAGTTGCCAATTTTTATAAAAATTTAATTTAGAATATGAAAACGGTTTAACTATTATGTTATTATAAATACGAATTGTGTGTGAATAATAAAGGATTTTTTTCAATAAAATGGAATGCCAGGTTTATTTTTCAAAAGACAATAATTCCGATAACACAAAGAAAGCGTCTGACATTTCAGCAATATAATATTATTTGAGTTTAATCGCTGTATGCAAGTCAAAGGAGAGTGATTTCACAGTATTCAGGGAAACAATTATTTTGCAAAAGATTTTCATCAGAACTCGTTATATTCAACAAATACTTGTTCATAGTAAAATACACCAAAATAGTTTTCAACTCAATTAACGAAGCAATAAATTGACATCCCACCAGTTCTTCGAACCTCAAAATTTATTTAATAGTTACTATAAAATAACAGTGAAACACGATCGCATCTCGTAATTATGATGAATTAGGCCTGAAGACTCCCCCCTTCACCCTTCCCACCCCCCGCGCCGATAACGTCAAGTAATTAATCAACTTCATTAAACTTCCATTTGCTTTTGAGGTTCGGTTACATTTTATCTCTGATAGTAAAATTGTAAAAGTGTTCGGCTGTATATCTTTTATCAAGTGACAGCCCATTATTTCGAACTTAAAGTACGTTGACACTGGACACATCCATTACAATATTCTTTATGATATTCTCTGAAAGGGTAGACAATATAACATGGTTTATGAATCGATTTGTACTCGTATAGTTTGCACTACACTTAACTTTGCCAGCTGCAATATATCGAAATGTGTTGAACTTAGTAAAGAGATAAATAACAATAAGCTTGGGTTAAAGCATGCACAATACATCTACATTGTACCATATTTTATTTCAAACATAATGTTTGCCTAATTTATATTCAATTTTGCATACATTCCTGAACATTTGAATTAATTGAAAAGTAGGTCAAGAACTTATCACGCAGTTTATTGCTATCAAATTTCTCAATCACACGGTAGCGCACTATCCAATTTCATGGAACATATCTAACTAATCCTCAGTCACTCGATAAATTATGCTGCATATCAAATTTAGTACAATTTGGAGATCCGATCAAATCCGAATTTAAACTCATGGAACATGTCAAGTAAACATGTCCAAAGACCATTAACAACTATACTAAATTAATAATACAGCACTCCTAGCAAGTGACTTGAAATTCGCTTCAACAACTTCATAAGGTTAAGCGCTTTGAAATTTAATTTTCCGACGACGAAGGTAAACTAGAAAGTGAGTGAAAGCTGACATTAAACCTACACTACCTGATTACCAGAGCAGCGTGGAATTTTTATACTTTATTCTTATTTGAACTAGCAACAAAGTGCATACCTAAAGCAATTTGTTGGATACGCTTAGAGGCAAACTTATAGTTTTTTTAGTAAATTGATCTATAAACCAAAAATTACGCGTCTAAGTTTTAGTATAATATTTTTTATAATTTAATACTCGTTGTGACATGTCTGAACAACAATATCCCGCTTAGTCCGCGGATTTTATACTCAGCTAAATTTATGCCACGTCACAGAATAAACTCTTGCATATTCATAATATTCATATCATGTTGTTGTACTCGCTGCGTAGGCGAGAATTATAACTACGTGTACGAGTATGCATAGGTATTTATTTATGAAGTCGTATGGAAGTTTGACAAGATTTAACTTAATAGAAAGGGAATTTTCAAGTTTCCCGGGTATTTTATGCTTCAGAGAATGTTGATGCAAATTTTTGCTGCAAAGGATTTTTTCATGTGGTTGGTTTCAAGCTTAAAATAAAATGATACAGGCCGTGTCCGTTGCATACCTTTAGAATTGAAGGCGAAAATTCACAATGTAAAACCCCGCGGCGTGAGAACATCAGAAGTGTTAGCAAACATTGGAACTGGAAATAAGTTCTTGGTATTTTGAGGGATCCTATAGAGCAAGCCCATATTTTGTCTACTGGCAGATGTCAGTCACTTTTACAGATGTCACACAATTCGAATTTTTTTTAACGCATTTTGGAATCCTGAATTTCAGCGAGGTAGTTTGTTTTATGGTCTCTTTTGGAATAACTGTAAATACCAGAAAAAGAAACATAATTTTGATATCCAAAGAAGAGAAGGTCGTAATTTTTTACCTACACATAATACTTAAACGTGTGATAAAAACATTTGTTTTTTAAATTACCTAAAATACTGAAAAAATATAGCGAGAGGAAATTTTATGAAGAATATTAAAACATACAGAAAAACGTTTGCTGATCCATTGTGAATACGAATCAGGGTTTTATTTTTATGATGAAATTGTAAAACTGTATGGACGGTTTTAGCCCTGAAATGTGCGTGTTAATTGTCGATTACCAAAATGTTTATTAGACGTTGAAATATATTGTATCAATAGACAGATGAATACAAACAGTAACAAAATATAAAAAATACGAAAATAATAACGTATCTTGTAATATAAACCCTTTAGACATTTGCTCTATTCATAAAGTCTGGTATAATAAAAAAAAACAAAATTAAAAAGCGTTAAGTAAGACGTTGACGTCGCTTTAAAGGATAATTACTGACCGATTCCCTCATAATGACCGGTAACCGATTAACCAACGAGAGTATTGAGGAATTGGATTGAACTTGAATTAAAATCAATTAACACCATAATTGGTCGTGCTGTTAGATGACAGACAAGAACAACAAAAGAACTTTGATTAAGTAAATAAATGTATGTATAACTTTAATTATTTCAACACACTGAACGTAAGATGTTACAAAATGAACACAATGAATTTTATTAATCAAACGACCACTTGCTACTGAAACCTATAAAATTAATTATGTATTTATCAGGTAAAATAATGTTATGCAGGCCGAAATAATTGGGTCACCATTAAGTTTATGAAAAAGGTAATTAACAATGATTAAATACGGTGACGTTGTGAAATTTAAAAAGGGAATGAAGAAATCAATAATGGCAGTTGAGACGTTAAAAGCAAAATGGACATCGCTGAGGTTTTTAATCAAAACTTAAACAATACAAAAAGAGAGCTCGGTCCGTTTCTGAGCTGACACTTCTCGCAAGTAGGCCGTGCAGTACACATGGTGTCGAATAAAAGTGTACGCTACGGGCTTACTAGAACTCTATTTTACAAAACAATTTTCTTGAATATCTAAAAAGACCTTTTATTCTACTCACAACTTAATTTAGATCACATAATCGCAGCATTCGTAAAATAAGCCATGACAATCAATATTTAAATCAATTATTATACTTCTTCTGAGTGCGACTTTGACAGCATAAAAAGATTTCCTTAAAAAGGTATTCTATGTGTTGATCTAAGCTATAAACTATCAAATTTTATGAAAATCTGTCAGATAGTTTTTTGTTTTTAATATTATGGTCCCAAGACCCAAAATTAATTATTTTTATTTAAATAAAAGGGTACAAATATATCACAAAAAATGCTATGAAAATTAATGTTTTAATAATTCTGTATTTTTCACTGATAACGACCTAGCATTATGTAACGTAAGTGCTTCAAAAGATCTAATGCCGCATTCTAATAAAACTGAGCGTACTAACGTTCTAACAGTTATTAGTACGACCCATTAGAACGTTAGTAAAGCCACTTAAATTTCATAATAGCAGTTATTAGTGGTGCAATATTTCTGGCAACAAGTGTAAAGAGCCAGTCCGTTGCAGCGGACGCATTATGAAAGACGTACAATACAGCGTTTTGAATGAAAAACAAAAGAAAATCCACTCGGTCCCGCTTTCAACGTGTATTGTGGGCATGTAATACCATTGATATTGCTTTGAACTCTGCTTATTCTTTCATTTTAAAATTGAATGGTTAGTTAATTCAACAACAGTATGTAATATTGTAATATGGTTTTTATTTGGGTTATGAAAAGTATTAAGTTGCGCAAAACGATATTTTTTTGCACAACCGTTTGGCTTAGCTATCAGATTTTTTAAAGGCCATGTGGATGTTCTTAATATCAATTTCTATGTGTTATTATAAATTAGATAGTTAACCCAGATAAGCTCAGATCATTGAAAACGGCAAAAGTTTATTTCGTTTTATTGACGTAATGACGGCTGACCAAATCATATTGCGATAAATTAATGCCATTAGGCTAACACGAAACTTATTAGCTTTCTGATTATTGATATAAAATACTCATGATACATTCAGAAGCTATAATTATTGTAAACGGATATATCCATGCAGCCAACCATTTTCTCGAATGGGAGTATTAAAGTAACGTAATATCGTACGAACAGTGTACGTCAAAAATACTTATGAAATTGCCTGTTTGCTGCTAAAGCGGTCGGCTAAAATTAGATAGCTAAAAGGTAAAATACTTTTATGTTAAAATGAGGATGTATATTCAGGAATGTTCGTCATAAATATGTGGTATATTACGTGTTTGTTTTAAAAAGTATATAAGTAATATTATCAAGTAAAGGTTTTTGCTCACGGGAATTTTCCATTTTAGCCCTACTAAAATGGAAAAATAAACTTTTTTTCTGTCTGCCTCTTCTTTTTCCTAAATCATTGTATTGATTTGGAAGTTTTTTAAGATATAATTTAAAACCCGAGAAAGCACTAAAGCCTTTTTAACTTAAACTGTAACAGAAAAATCCTAAACAAACTTTACAAAAAGCCAGCAGTACGTAAGACTAAAGCCTGATAGCTGGGAAAAAAATGTAAATCTAAAACGTGAAAGTGAAGTGAAGGGACGTCAAAATTAATACGGTATCAGAGATAAGTAAAAAATATTTAAAAACTATTTCCAAAGCCAGTTAACCAAAGCAGTCTTGCTAGTTCATTTTTTTCCATTACAGTGTATCTATTATTAACGTTATGCCAACATAAAGGTGGTCTCTCAGATAAGAATTTCCTCTATTACCAACCTGAAACGACGAAAAGTATATAGAGATAATCCCAGCCTTTCCCCAAATTAGTTGTAGTGATGCGACATGTATGTTATTTCTGCAAAACTCAATTACGTTTTGCGAGGCCGGTGGATACCTAGGTAATATTGTTAGGGTTTCGAAGCAAGATATTATAAAAGAAGAAGGCAGGGTGTTAAGGTATTTCTGTATTGCGGCATTTTCTATAAAGGAAAAACGTGTCCCTTTTTTCGCCCAGTCTTGTACATTGATAAAGGTAATATTGGTACTATAAGTAATTTATACCAATAAAAAAAATTGATTTGTAGATTTTGCACAATTTATTTTGAAAAATAAATAGATTTTTATGTTTTGTTCTTTGTCTGCAATACTGCCAACAAACCAAATATCTAAGCTGTTTTGCGAACATTCGACAACGAATGCAAGTTCGCATATTAAGTGGTAAACGCTAGAAACGTAAAGTGTCTTCAAAACATTTTTTCCATATATAAACTTAAATATTTCACGTATTTATCATAGATTACCCAATTCTTAGTATATTTATTTCCGAACCTAAAATATAACAGGGCAAATTTCGGAATGACTATATCCCTTTCTGTAGAAAAACGGCGTAACAGTATGTTTTGTCGAAATAAGAGCTGGCTCTGGATTACGAGTTTTTTATTGATACGGTTAATAACACGGTATCAGACATGAATATTTCGCCAACATTATTTTATGCCAAGTAAGCCGAACCACGCTGAACATACGTATTGTATGTTACACCAAATGTATCGTTTGTACAATCGAATGCAAAGTTTACTAACACGATGTAATGAATTTTTGAGCTGCGAAATGTAAAATTGATATAACCAGTTTGTAATTGTTAGAAAGATCAAGTTGGTGATAATAAGTTTTTAATATTATTTCTAATATTTGGTTTTAGAATCCCTGGCATATAAATTACTATAAGCATATTTTTTAAATAGAAGTATTTTGTTAATTTTTTGAAATAATAGTGCATTAAAATTTATTCTCATCAGCAATTTAAAAATCAAAGCTTATATTTTGCCATTGCTTAGAATAACCATTGACCTTTGATAATTCTGGTTCCATGAAATAAAGATTTGTTTCGTTAAATAATTTAGTTTTTTCGGCTGCACTAAACGAATTCACTGGATGTTATCCAGTTGATTCCGCGCATTCATTTGAAGTTTCATTCAAAATAATCCCGAAATACCGGATTGTTGAGCAAAATTCAGATACGTAGTTCCAAAATACGCCAGTGTTGTTTATATGAAAAGTTTTGATTACGGTACCGGCAGTTATGAAAACGAACCGGACCGATATTTTGTCATCTAACACGCTGAGGGCACCCCTAATAATATATTACAAACCCCTTTTTTATTGGAAATCAAAACTTTTTACATCAATGCGTTTTGATGAGGTAAAATTCGGACGATATCCAAAAAATCACAGTTTAATTCGTTTGTTTCCATTTTTACAAATTAACTGTATTGTAAAAAACGAGTTTTATAAACAGTGTAACTTTTTTGATAATAGATAAAAATCGATTTGAATTCTATTTGAGCTGCAAAATAATGGCTAATCTTTATAACGACTACTTAACTACTGTCTCTTGTAACAGATACAAATCCTGGGGGTTATAAATGTCACCAAAATGTTCAGAAATAGAGAAATACAAAAAGCCAAGTTTTTTTTGTCCTACATCAGAATTTTTACTGCTAGAACTTAACTTTATTTTTAATTTATTCTGTTCTCATTTCCTTTGTAAGACCATTTCAAGTACTAACAACCTTTTAACGGATAATTATGCCCATCTTACTTAATCTGCAAATTAGTACAAATTTTATCTGCAGACGTCTTAAAAATAAGTGCGAGTTTTCTTTGGTCATTTTTTAGGAGCTTAGTGTCCCACCAGCCAAGTTTATTCAGGCTTAAGGCGTGTTTTCCCCATTTGTCGGGTTTCTTCAAGACTATGCAGCTAGAGTTTTAACGGGCCTTTATATTGCAGAAACCGTTTTCTGAATGGATAAAGGAAAATGACTGAGATTTCGAAAGTTCTGAAGCTATTACTATCCTTCTGGTAAGCGTTAAACGTATATAAGGGTCACCCTACATTTAGCAAACTTTAAATAAAGTCTCGGCCGTTTGTTTAGAAATATTTCAAATCGTTAATGAAGATTCAAAATTTAAATTTATTATTAAAGAAATGAACGAAAGATAGACCGCACTATTAATACAATCTGTTTTCTACCCGCCATTACCAAAAGTAAAAGCCAAAGAACAATTAATTAGCCAACTTCCATTTTCACGTTTCGCACATAACATAGTTGTACGCACTCGAGTTTGTGTTTAATGGATGGAAAATGGATATCGCAAGTGGTTTCAGGCTCATCACGCGACCTCAAAAGTATCGTTAAGCCCTCGTAACTTTGGTGTAAACATGTCCGTATATGACGTTGGGGGCAGTGGGCCACTTTGCCCGCTCCATAGTGGACTTAACTATTACGCGACAGTGTGTAAAAATATTGATCCCCGGACGGAACATTACGTAAAGGTTGTAAATGCTAAGTTGTTTTAGTTTTGTAACGGTTGACTGTGTTATTTTATCAGGTCTCAATAAGATTTTATTTAAAATAACTGCTGCGTCTTACAAGCAAATTGGTTCTATTGTCGTTTATAAAAACATCAGTCTATGAAATTGTGCGACGAAATCGGCTTTTAGTAGAAAGCGTAAAACATACAGTCACTTACACTACATCCGTGATCCGAACCCTCAAGGTAGGCAACCAACTCAAGTAGGCTGTAACCTATTTAAATTAAAATTACTAACTTCGCACACGAACGAGGAATGTTTATTCAAGGAACTTTCACCGCAGATTTCGTTTAAAGCGCCCTATTAGAAGCAAAAGCGAGAATTTTAAATTTAATTCCCTTGATGTTTGGCGTAGTATAATTTTATTAAGGCTGAATGTTCCGCAATGCTATTAAGATGACAAATGTACAGGGGCGTGGGAACCCTAATCTGCCTTTGTCTCGATATATCTAGATCGACTTGAACCGAACCGGTTCATGGAAGGCCGGTTTATGAAATTTAATTTTTCTCGGTATTTTTATTTTCAGAATGCAAATGAAGGATAGGAAGCGTACTCCAAACGCACAGTCAGTGAGCGTTTGATAATTAGGGGTGAAGATTTTCCTCCCTAAATTATACACATTTTTTGTGTAAATATATTTTTTTTATATTTTTCGCCGGAAGATATGATTTTTTCACGTTGTTTTCATAACAATCTTTGTTTACGAAATCATTTAATAGGCGGGGAGTTTTGTAATTACGGCAGGAATAAAATCATAACGTAATTTAATCAATAAAAGTTTATTTACAGGATAGAAATGAGCGCCGAAATAACTCGCAAGAGGAAAATATATTCCCGTCCAATATAAAATGCTTACAGTCATTCATATCTTATACTTGTGAGTATAACGTTAAAATGTGGGCACGTTATGCTCATCTCATTACCAAGAAGCATCACCATATGCCAATATTAGTCAGACAATATGTGAAAATGAAATCCCGCATATTATATTGTAAGGGATCCAATAACGGCCTACGGGAAACATCTGGGGAAAAGAAATTTATTATATACAGTGCTTCGCTCCTCGACTCGGCCCACACGTAGCAAAAATTCTAACTTGTTTGATATGAAATTGAAGTTTACATGGCAATGTTAACACCTCTTACTGCTATTTTCATCTTCAACATACACATAAATATGAGTGATTTAAAAATTAATTCTGACTAAACGAAGAAACAAAGAATTTTATAACATGAGTTTAACAAAACAAAATGCAAACGCGCTTTTGCGTTGTTTTATTTAACACAGTCACACAATTTTAAAATACTATTAGTAGATAGTCGAGACATGTCCCGAACAAGTTGCTTAGAGCGATTTTAACATAAAAAGACACTTACGTTTAGTCTACTTATAGTCGAGTCTTCACGTTTCTGATTCGAGGCTTAGCAAAAATCTAACCTAATGTAATAACATAGTAAACTAAGAATTTTTGGAATATGTTACAGAATAAAATTTCATACCTAGGTTAAAATATGGGAATGTTTTTCTGGGTAGGTATAAAGAGCAACAAAATATATCTACGTTCTCGCTAGGTAACGAGTAAATGAAAAATATAATATTTCTTAGAATATACCTAATATCTTTTGCCCTGCGTGGTAATGGGTATGGAATCAAAATGTTGAATAGTATTTTTATTTAGTAACGCAATTTTTTTGCTTCGAAAATTATCTGACAAGTGGCATCTTATCAGCATCGCCATTACTAGCCTCCCAGACAGATGTCTGACTTTCGGACTTACTTGAAATATTACAGAATATTTTGACGCAGTAGTAAATTTTACCAATGATTCTGGTACACTAGCGTCAGAGGTGACTCGATTGAACTATAAAAGCCGTTCAATGCGTTATTTACAAATAATATTTGTATTAAACCTAGGACTAAGATGATCTTTTATGGGGGTGAAGGGGAAACTATAGACAAAATGAAATGTTATCAATTTTGTTTATAAAAAAAAGTTACATAAAGGCGAGGTTTAAGCATTCTGATATTAAGGAACGACATTGTACGAAATGGTAAATAAAAATATACATTGGCTGGGTGGTCTTACACTATATTATGTAAGCATATTGCGGAAGTCCAATACGACTATGGACATCCGACTGTCGCAGTCCAATTACTAGTTGATAGGATATATTGATTGATGATGTCATTGTGGTAGCTTTACATCATTGACCCGTAATAATTTGAACTGTATGAAATGAATGCCAACCATTCATCTATGAATCACATTATAAAAGTACAATTGGCCAAATTTTTACAAGGTAAATTTCACTGTTGGCAAAGTTATTTACTACATTTTTGAGCTATTTAAAACTAAGTTTAAGACGTTGTATCAAGAATTACTTACGCATTACACGACATTATGTTCACGTGTGCAATATCAAAAGCTAGCACACAGATCCACTCTCGATCTTTTGTGCATTCATATTCATTTTTCCAGCTAAAATAAACACAACAGTATCGGGTTCCTCTCGCGTCTGTTGTCATATAAAAGGTCACAAGCTTATTTTTAAAATAAATATTACTTTGTAACTGCTAATGCGTGACTGGGATTTGAACTTTTTACGGAATAAATATACAAATTCTGCGTAGAAAAAAATACTTAACGTGTAAGCAGACGAACCCAAGGGACAGATTACTGTGACTGATTACATCTGGATCGCGTCGAATGGAATATCGGATATGTGTTGGGAAGTTTCCGTGTTTGGCGTAGGTTTGTTTAACAGTTATATAAATTAAGGAAAGGTGAATGATCTGTAAATATTTTCTGAAGATACTAGCGGACCCGACAGACGTTGTCCTGTCTACACGTCTTTAATTTGAAAATTTTAAACTTTTTTTAATAATCTAAACCATTCTCAGATCCCCTTGAACACACACAAAAAATCAATTTCATCAAAATCGGTCCAGTCGTTTAAAAGAAGTGCAGTGACATACACACTTACAGAAGAATTATATATATAAAGATATTTGAATCGGAAAATAAGACAATGACATGGCTTCACCATTCCTTCAAAGATTAGTCTTTTTCATATACTTGTTGTAACTTTATCTAACAGATAGGTTGTCTGACACTTCTTTAAAAGTTCAAACTGGCCCGAAACATTTGAATAAACTGAAATAAGATATTGTTTCTAGGAAATATTCCCAGTTGTATTAAAATTAATGGTTGGTGTGTCGCAAAATGACTTTGGGATTTTTATCTTCAAAGATCATCAGAACGGGAAGAGCGCGTTCTAGACTGATCGCGTCATGTAACAAAAATGCATGGTGATGTAAGTCTGCTATATTGTTAATTGTCACTAATTTGCTGTCTTAGCTTTTCAGGTATGACGTCTTTTATTTTCATAGTACTAAAATACTACTAGTACATAGTACTATTGCTATATAGAGCTGTGTAGGTACGTTTTTAAAACATAATTATTAGAAATTCCATTAAGAAACTTTACGCTTGTTAAAATTAGGTAACTTGTAAGTCTTGTCACAAATAAAACATCAGTAAATGAAAGGATTAGCGTTATTGCCACAAGTGTCCCTGTTAGTGAATTTGATGCCATTTGCAATCCCTCCTACTAGATAAAGAGGAGTAGGTAGACCTCCACATATTCAGCTTTGTCGCCTAAAATGGGACGTTTTTAATTAGCACCGACAAGAACGAAGGCACACATTCGCAACGACGTAATCTCTTAAAAGGCTGTTAAAAAGATTAATAGAAGGGTCGATGAGGTCATTGGTTCGTATTTAGTGCTCTCAGGGGTTGCATATACCAATCCCTTTTGTCTGCGCATCCTGGAGTTAACAGTTACGCACGATTAGATATTGTGTACGGCAGCTAATGGTTATCGGTGATGAAGGCTAAGTCTTTACCGACTTGGATTAAAACAAACTACGGTACAGAGCAATTTCGACTTTTATATGGAGTTTCGCAGGGTTTAATGCTGGCGCCAATATTGGAGATGAACTTTGCGTAATAAAGGTTGCAACGGACAGAAGCGGTCCGGGATAATTCATGGAAGAAACAAAGTTGGGTGGTCCTCAGAATTAGCAAGTCTAAGCGAGAGTGAGCGGGCTAGATAGTTTGCTAACTGATATAATTGATGGAGAAAACTACTTGAGGGTGGCGGCGGCAAACGGTAAGATTGAATTTGAGTGCCCAAACACTCTAGTTTTGCATATGATTTAGTAGAGAACTGGCTCCGTCTTTTTAAAAGACATAATTCAAAGGACATATGAAATCTACGGCTATAATCATGCTGCGATGGACAAAAAAGAAATTATATTGGTTAAATATCTCTTAAAATATAGTTAATTGCCGCATATTTTGTTTTATTGTACTAAGCCGTTATTCATAGTTAATTTTATTTAATATTTTTTGACTCGAATGGATTCCGGAAGCTAACCGGTAGAAGCTTAGGGGTCAGAGCCCATTCGTCCCCTAAGATTCGCACCCTGTGCCCACTCGTCCCCTGGAACTTTTGAGGGGCCCATTCGTCCCCTGAAGAATATTTATTTTTATTCATTCTTCTAATATAAGTACATGTATATGTGTATACTGCAGCTTGGTAGTCCTGGTACAGTCGCGCAGAAAAGGCTATAATAAATAATATAGTATTTCGGTAGATATCATGCTTATTTCAAATAAGATTAACACATACAAAATCACAATGTCCTAGAAACTAACAAAATACAACTCTTTTACAAAAATCAGTCTTGATTGACCATCATATAAATCAACATTAAATATAAAATATGCAGAAAAAAATAGAACACATATCAACAGTAAATAATTACTTCTTATTTTTTTGTATATTTACCAACTACATACATGCTAAATCATAATAGCTTAAATCTAAAAAATGATAACAGTACAAAAAAAATAAATAAAATCACAGTAATTATTGAACACTAGATAAATCAACATATAGCAAGACAGACAATCTTACATCGTAAGCCAATCGACAGGTTATCTGGGGGCACGGAAGTGCCCCCGCAAGTCGAGCAAAAAAAAGCGGCACGGCCGTAACATCCTTTTCTCGAAGCAATTCGGGCTATTTTTGACACCCCTATAATTTCGTTGTGGATAAAACAAGAAGCCTGGATTTTCAGCAACTAATCAGACATTGTATAAACACGGTATATTTAAAATTTCAGTCAATTTGAACCAGTAGTTTAAGAATGACAACTTGTTAAAATTTTGAATTTTGTCACTCACTGATTCACTGACTCACTGACTCACCGATCATCAAAAGTCTAAGGTACTTCTAGCAGACTTAGAAGCTCAAAATTTAGAATACAAATAGGATTTAGTGTCTTAATCATGGGAAAAATTCAATATTTTCTAATTTCGGTCCAGTTTTCTAAATACACCAACTGCAACAATAACTTTGTAATCCCATATAAATGTATAAGATTACAAGGTTACATTTGCAGTTAATGAATTATTATTACTGTAGAAAATAAAATAAATAGGTGTAAATAGGTACCTACTATATGAGGCATAACGGGAGGGGGTATAGGGTGGGTAAGGGTGTTTAGCCCATGAAACTGAACAACATTCCCATAGGAAAATATGTTGAATTATGAAAAAAAACGTCTTTCCATATGAATCGGACTTATGTTCGCTCTACAAAAAGAAGTGAGATGCCATCAAAAACATTCTGTAAAAACCTCAAGTCTCGCCGTAAAAAGTTGTGAGATCTATATAATACCAAGTCGATTAATCTATTTAGTCTCTACTTAAAGGACCTTCTGTCTTAAGTTATTACGTATGTTATTATCATGCCAATTTAAAAAAAAATACCTTTAAAACAAATAGATCGACTTGGTCATCGCAAGAAAACACAAATTCGCCATTAACATTTCAGGAGCATTAACTTCTTGTCGTGCTGTGTAGTGTGATACATACTAATAATCAAAGCATGCGATGGCCAGGTCGGTCTATTTGTTTTAAAGGTTTTTTTTTTTAAATAGGCATGATAATAACATACGTAATAACTTAAGACAGAGGTCCTTTAAGTAGAGACTAAATAGAATAATCGACTTGGTATTATATAGATCTCACAACTTTTTACGGCGAGACTTGAGGTTTTTACAGAATGTTTTTGATGGCATATTATTATCATGACGGATTATCATTCATCATAGCTCTTTTTTCAATGATCTGTTATGATTAATTAAATTAATTCCGTGAATAAACTGTTCACAAGTGTATTATGTTAACCGTTTCTTATGTAAAATATAGCTAATTTTATCTCAGGGGACCAATAGGCACCTGAATAGGTGCCGAATCTTTAACTTATATTGTATATATATTAGAGGGGACGAATGGGTACCTTAAAAATAATATTTTTTATTAAAATATTAATTGGTCCCCTACCAGGAGACCAATGGGCACCTATGTAGGGGCCGAATCTACAACTTTTATACTAGGGGACGAATTTTAGGGGACGAATGGGCTCTGACCCAAGCTTAGTGTTGTCAGTTAAGACATACAGTTTCGTATTGTTAGTATATAAATAATTGTACAATTACCATATATCTGCAAGAAAATGTAATTGAAATAGTTATTTAAGTACAAAAATAATATTTAAATAATAAATAAATACTACAATAACCCTTAATCAATATTTTGAATTATTTCACGAATCTATAAATAGCTTTTTTTTTAAGAAATTGCAACACTTGCCTTGATAATTTTTATTCCCTATAGTTTTCAAACCCTGCTAGTTAGCAGAATAAAAATTACACTAGAGGATAGCAGACTATTGTCTCTTCATAAAAACAAGCTTGGTTTTTTTGTCCATAACATAGCCTTTGTTGTATGGGGTTGTTGCGTATCTCCTTTACAACGAAGCATAAAACGTTGATACGAAATTGAATAGACTTACAATTCTGTCACTATAAAGTATCCTTTGGTTTGTTGCAATTCAACATCAATGATGAGTCACTGCCATACCCTACGATTAAAATCATCACTTGTTACAACGGTATACGTTTCAAAATCAAACGCACTACCATACAAACTTCAACACGCACTGAATAGCACACTGAATCGGTCCACAATAATTTGAAATCACGAATTCTGTTAAAATACACTTTGAAACTTATTCACTACACTCTGCCATTGATTTGAAATACTCTAAACATAGTTTTGTACAATTTAAACACAAAAATATTCTGATCAAAATATTTTAACACAGTATTTGCTGGGAGCGTGTTCATAAGTTGCTTTAATTGTTTGAATTGAATGATCAAAGACGAAACATGTTTGTAAACGGGTAGATGTTACATTGATGACGACAAGAGCGTCAGCGGTCATACTGATTTCATTTTGATTAGGGCAAATTGATGTATTTGTGGTACTGCTTAGTAATAAATAAGACAGTTTATTATTGTATTTTGTTTAAATAAAATAACGCAAATCACTCTGCAATGCTTAGTTTACGATTCATATTAGGTCCTTCCTGTAAAAAAAAGTGTCTATTTTTGTTTTGCCGTCAACATCTATATACTGTTTGTCTCCTGTAGAGGTACCTATGTTTGTTTTTATAAAACTTTTATGAATCTCGTTGTGTTGCGATGACATCATTCATGGGTGACATAATCCTTCAGTCTATGAAGCCCGATTACAATCTCAACACTGATGATAAAATCAATGACACTCAAGGCCCAGCAAATAACGTACAGTTAATAATGAACTCCATGTTGACATAAATATTAAAGAAACATTACTATCTCAGGTTCTACAATGGAAACCACCCGAAGGTCAATGATGAAATGTTGGATTATTATCGCGCAATGCTTAGTCTAAGCTAAAGGAAGAATCTGTTTTGTGCTTAGCTACAGACTACAGGCGTGCCAATGGCACACAAGTGATAGCAATGACAAGTTCATAGTAGATATAGTCAAAACCAACGATCCATTAGGCATGTTTAGTTCAGAAAATACAGATCTACCTACAAACTAGACTGACCAACGAACCTCATTTACCTCACGACCGGTAAGTGCAACTGGCAATAAAAGCCTACTGTGGGAAACGACAAACATGAAACCATCCTGCATCTGTCGTCACATTTCCCATTCCCAACAATACAACGGATCCATTTACAAAAGCAGCCATAATAGAAGAACCCACTATATTCAAAATATTCAAAGCAATTCTTCCATATTCAAAGCAATTGCTTTGAATATGGAAAAGCTTTTAATGAGAATAATGTTCTTTTTTGACGCCTACTCTGATTTTAATATATTTTAAGACGTGAACATGCTATAGCTGTTCTCAAAATGATGTAGAAAGCAATGTAATGTAAGATGAAAATAAACGGAGACAATTTTGATTTTCTGTTACCATGTTCTCTGAATCTTCGGAAACTTGCTTTACTACAACATCCATTAGAACAAAACTCTATAGTTATTATTCACAAAGACAGATTTTAGAAAGTCATCAGTCACAAAAGGTGCTTTATATTTCCTTTTGTAAAACTCGACAAACGGACGAATACCAGTTGATGTTCGCCGCAGCGTTTTATTACCGCATACAATAAAATAAGTCCACAAAAGAAATTCACGTTATCTGAATCTTGGAATACAACATCATTTGACATGTCAGCCATATTTGAGAATATAGGTATTAAAAGCTTATCCTTTTACTTCATATAGGAATTAATGGAACCAATCTCGTTCAAAGTCGAAGGAGATTATAACTTTGTGGGCGCCAGAAATGAAAGTTCTTTCCCCGATTTTATCTTTTCGTGTATCGATGGAAATGAAAATGTAATTTGACTTCACATTTAGGTAATAATAAAAAGTAGCCTTTTCAGTATCATTTTTTCAACTATGTAATATCTTTGCGAAGACGCAAAAAAGAGTTATTCTTAATAATTGCTTTAGTCTTAATGTATTTAATGTATTTATAAAATATATTTCTTGTTAGTACTAAATTCTTGGTATATTATAATATTCGTTATTAATGAAGCTGTTGGCTTAAAAACTTATATCTGATATGTTTTTGTTTGACTCTCTTTGAATTAATTAACGGTCTGTTATGAAAGTTCTTAGAAATAAATCCTAACATATACACAAATTCTGATTAAAATCTTAGTGATTAAGATTTCTAACGAAATAAAATTAATATTAAGAATGTTATGAATATTTATTGAAATAGCCTTGATATAAATATTTTCTGATCAATACGAAAAATTATTTATCTAGTTATATATTTTAACTTTAGCTTTTCGAGATAATGTAGTCCAAATAAACTGACATCAGAATTCGTCGAGGCACCAAAAATTAGGATTGCAAAAATTTCTTTCTTCGCAACAATTTTTAGTTTGGCCAGGTTTTGACCTCTGCAAACATAAGAGTATTTTTTTTCTCAATGTGTATTGACGTGGAAATGGGACAAAAGACCTTCGGTTCAATTCAAAGGATAATCAAATAGTTTACGGTTGGAAAACATTTGCGTTTCGTACTTTGGGGGAGCAGGTTTATTTATGTTCACAATAGCTTTCGGCGGGCGCCCTTCTTTGACAGATCATTTTGTGGTTAATGAAATGGACCAGTTACAAAGAAAGATAAGTATCGAAGCAATTGGCTCCTAGCAGTTTCACTAATGAAATTCGAGTACTTATTTTTGTGAACTCTATTACGTCAACGTTTAGTCTGATAAGTATTTGATCAGATGCAGATATCAAATATCGTGAAATTTGATTCTACTTTTTGTGAAGTTTCAGAATTTTTGAAACAGAAGTCCTTTGGATCGTTGCCTTAAAGAAGATTTTATTGATGTTAATATTTTAAACTTAACTATAGTATATTTTCAATCAGTAAATTTTAATTCTGAATCCTTAATTAAACCACAAAGGATTAATTATTTAAAAGCGAAACATCCCTTAAAGTGAGAATTTAATCTAAAACAGTAATTACGTTTGCATCTAACCTCGTGTGCAATCCAGAAAGCATCTGTTCGAGCAATTGTCTGTCTGATTACCAAGTCGATGAGTTTCTACGGGTAATTGTAGGGGGTCTGAGGTTAAGATTCGCACCCTGCAGTCTGTATCATAAAACATAAACAGTGCAAAATTAAATACGAATTTTAATTTGTAACAAAGTAGCAGCTTTTAACAAAACAACAAGTAACTTTCTCCATATGTGTAATTTTATTTAGGGAGAGCCTATACGAAAAATGCTTTTCACAGTATCTCTACATACATATTTTCCAACGATTGGGTGTGGTGATGACGATCTTTTCTGATATACTCATCCATTCAGCTAAAGGCACATTGAAGTATACAATTTTCCATACGAGCTGATGCTATTATTTTGTAAAACGTGTCGCTCATTAGCATTAAGTGCTAACAATCAAGTCTAGATTCAGCCTTGCTCTATAAAATACATTTATTTTCCACACAAAATGCTGCGGAAAAACGGAAGCGCGTGATTATCCACTTGCGCACATATGTTACAACCTTCATCCATCGGTGCACATTATGACGTCACTGAAACGCTCTTATGTAACCTTATGGAAGGCTTCGATATTATGGAAATTAAGCGAGGTTTTGCGCCAACAGTTTTGTAATAGTTTAACATCAAGTGGAAAGATTTAATATTACATAGGAATAAGTGTAACGGCCATTGTGCCGAAACGTCAAGTAAAAAATGGTTTTAAAGTTACAGCTAGAAACACTAGAAGCGAATTAGGTACCACATTGTCATAGTGCAATATTGATCGCAGAAATTACTCACGGATTTCCATTTCTGTGACAAAAAGACTGTGCGTCCGTTTTCTATACGCTAAAAAAACAAATAAAAGGAATAGCCAAGACACAAACTTACATAGAAACACTTTTTTTGTATTATTTCAGTGCTACTATTGTATTATTTTAGGTTACATTACGCTTTTGAAGTTCATAAACACTGAAATAATATTTTTGATGGCACTTCGTGACTACAGAAATTATTTTATCATTATCGTTACGATTTCTACGTAATAGTATTTACTTTTTTGAGTGGAAAAATCACATAATTTTTGATGACTCATCGATAGACTTTTGAGGCAGCAACCTTCACATCGTATTTTAGATTATTTAGAAGTAATTGAGATATTATTGTAATATAATAAAGTATGCTTTGTAGGAAAACACACTTTTATAGTCTGTTGTGTTGTATCAATAAGAATAATAACCCTACGTGCCGGTAGAGGCAACATACGGATTAGGCCAGTCGTGTAAACAAACGACCTCAGCTGATATTCAGATATAAATAAACGGTTTAAGGATATGTGATCGAATTCTGTGTTGATTATAAAGGAAAGTTAAATATCGTAAACGCCGTTGCAGTTATGTGGTTACAAATAAATGTATTCAATATAATATCAGTGGAAATGTTGTGATATAACTTGTTATAAAAATTATGACGGGATCTAAGAAACTAAAGCCATCAAAATACGACGCATAATATGTTATAAATAGTTATGTTAAATATAAAAAGATTTATAAATTTCTGTATGCCATTTTTTACATTGCAGCGCCAAAACTTTGAATGAAGAGCTTTGAGAGAAGATTTTTCACTGCAAACAGCGACAATCCCCAACACAAACATTTGGCGCAACACTTTCAAAAGATCACACGCGATCCGCGCAACTATCTAATGTAATGCAGCCTGCAAATATGCATGAAGAGAGCGCATACACAGCGCAACAACGGACGGTAACTACAAATTGTTTGGCCCAGTATTACCATCTTTATTAGTACGGGACTCTGTGTAATTTGTCCGGGAGCTCTCATATTTCCCGTACGGCTTTATTTAGGCAGTCGACATTAGCATAACGGTGCATTACAGTCCTGCAGCGGCGGACAACACCGAACATTGTTCTAAGCGCATTATCCTGATTTTATGTGTTAAGTTTAGCGTAATTATATTTGTTTATATGAGTTTGTAAATGTAAAACCTGTGATTTATCTAAACGATATTCGTGTGCTGCTACATAATATTACCTTAATATATGTACATATCTATATTCTACTTGTCTCGTAAGATAGTGGTAAGTCCATACCTATCTACGGAATAACAAAGCTGTGGTCACATTTTTATAATTTCTAGTCATAAAGTCTTACCTGACCTGCTTAGTTTAATATATGAGATTAAAAACGCGGATCGTGAAGCTTAACATTATCAAGCCACAAACATGTTTACCGTCTTGTAGAAAATACAATTTTCCTAAACTTTACACGCAAGAAGGAAAATATTTACTCTTAATAATTCGGTTTATGGGTTAAAAGTAACTTAAATTTACCGCCATAGAAACTTTTTCATAAAGCACTCCCTTTGATAATTTATAGTATCTAATATGTTGACACCATATGCGTAAAGGAGGCGATAAATTCAAATCAATATTACATAATCCAGCGAACCTCCAAACTTCTGTGTTATTACGCCCCCAAATCCTCAAGGTATTAGTTTGAATAGATATAACTAGAAAGTTGATAGAAGATAAGAACTTTCGTCAAAGATAATATTTAGAAGCTTTTTGTAATCATTTGTTCTACTTTCAGTAATATGTATCTAATTTATTCGATATTTATCATACAATAACATACAAAATATCACGCCTCTCATGCTCGAAGGTGTAGGTAGGAATGTGCGAAATACACCCATGTTCGTTATTAACAAGTTTAGCCTGAATCGAAAGCACTCCGTCCTACTACTAGAAAACGATAAAGACTATCGTTGATTTGATACCTATTTGAAGCAAATATAAAATGTATATGATCCACAAAACGTCTCTTATGTATTTCCCTGTAGAAAAACGCAAAAAGGATTATATTATAATTATTTCGGATTTAATCCTAAAAATCATAACATTTATAGAATAGATATCGATTCGATACAAGGGATTCTAGAGGCTACTTGACCAGTAGTTATCAGAGTAGCAATAAATCATTACGATCGTCTAAGTGATATATTACCGTGATGTTGCTGCAACATAATATTATAAGACGGAGAAAATAATATTTATAACAATATTTTAAGCATTATCTTATATAGAATTATATTAAGCTATTTATTCTTAAATCAGTTAGTTTAATTTTTTCTCTTCAGAATGTTTTTTTTTATCGCAGTTTGAAAAAATGTTGTATGTATTTTTTTGGTTGACATAATACACCTAGTTTTTTCATTAAAATTTCCTAGTTACAAAACTAAGAAGTTCAACAAAATTTTCCTCTATAGTAGATCCAATCCATCGCAAACAGACAACTTACACAAGAAACAAACCTCTCTATACGGAGCCATATGAAAAACCAATAGACGGGGTAAATAATCCGCTCCTAACTTTAGCAATATCGGCTCTTATGGGATTAATTCATATCCTGATACCATAAGTTACATGTTCGCATGAAAGTTTTATCCGCCATGACGTTAACGAGTGTAGTTCGACCTGATTTGACCTTCTAACACGTGTTGTTGACTTTGTATTAATTAAGGGATGACTTGTTTGTGGGCGGAAGTTATTTGGTGTCTCGTAATTAGAAAATGATACACAGGTCGTGACCGTTCAAGATGTGAGTATTTTAATTAGGCAATGTACATATCCGTCACACTTAAATTTCGAAAAGCAATTGTATTTTTTAAAATGTTAGGCCACGTTTTGATAGTTAAGATTCTGTCATTTCATGTGCTTCTCAAATTATTCTGATTTTGTCATAAAGTAACAATTAATTTTCTTTGCAATACAATTATATAAAACTTATGAAAGGTGCTTTCAAGTAATATACGAATAAACAGCCCTAGCTTCCCATTTGCACATAGATTCTAAAGTATGTGCGTTATTATTTTGAAATTCATACTGACGTTTTTCGCATTCAGACCAAATGTGGCTCGAAAACTCAAACGATAAAGGCGTCTTTACACTGAACATATTTTGGGCGAGTAGTTCGTATCACTTGACCGGGGTTGCCATAGATACAGGTAGCGGAGCTTAAGCGCGCCAAAAATACGACCGGGCGTGAAAACGTTCTCAAGCGTACTTTCATATTCTGCTCCCCCATAGATACACTTGTCTAGCTGCACGGTACATGTTAAGAAAACACTCAGGTTTTTTACTTAAAGTACATATTTGTGGCTTTTTTTTTTGTCAGCTAAGATATTCTTAATTTCAGTTGACAGAATTATTAAGAACTATTAGAATGACAGTAAGGTATAAAGATACCTTAGTAATAATTAATTTACAAAACATTAACAAAATGAATCTAAGCCGCAAGAGCTTGTTTACGTTGTGGCACAGGAGCGGTGCCATCTACACGAGCTCTTACAAATTCACCCGACACAGTACTCTCATAACCATATCGAGTAATTTGAACAGACGAACAGAACGTTAGCCAAAAATTTTTGAAATTTCCCGCTCAGATGAGCACATCTAACGTTTCACAGCTCTATTTAGCCGACGAGCCTAATTAGCATAATGCAACATTGCGACGCGCGACGATTTTGATTACATTGCCGCCTGACGACGTGAATGCTAATGGACTGTGCATACAAGAGCGGAATGCTATTCGGAAATGTCTATGATTGTGTGTAATGTAATAAGCAATTTTCTTGTGATGACTAGGTGAGATTGTGTATTCAAGAATTAATTTCTGTAAATGTGAATGTTGTTTTTGCAGCCAGTAAGCTATATAATAGAACAGGTGATAAAGGAACGTGTAAAATGATCTTTGTTTTTCTTTAAAAATAAGCAGCTTAATACCTAGCTGAAAAAATAAGTACATTATTCTTTATTATTAGAATTTTTAACAGTATTGCGAACAAAAGCAATATACCTTAATAATTGCTAATTAGTTAACCAATATAGACAAAGATCACATTTCTTAAGGAATACAGTTTTGTACTAGAAATAGATTTTCTTTTTGCATAAAGTAAAATTTTCAGATCAAGTAATTTTAACAAATCATCCAGAATGCACAAAAGCTAAAGTTTTAGAACATTCAAAAACCATATTCAAGAGAAATAAACATTAACTTCAACTTCAGTGAAGCCGAACAAAACTAAAAGCACTACAAAAAATCACCCAACGTTCCTTTGTTTATTCTAGAAGCATTCACCGCAAAGTCGAGTAAAATGAAATTGGTAAAGCTTTATTACATTCATTTCACCTGGTGCAACATTTAGGTATGAAAATGAGGGTGCAAATGAGGTCGAAAGTTGTTGGTGACACCGCGTCCACAATGAAGTGGGACCCTTAACTGTTGCGCGTATGGAATTAAAGCGCTAGATGTGTTAAACAATTGTAGTTTAAAATAATTGTTTGTATTGTGAAAATGCGTTTTTATTTTGTTTTGGCGCAATAATTTTTGTGCATTTCACAACATTTACGGTTTTAGTGCCCCGTTTTGATTATAAGTGTTAGTGGTGTGACACATGAATGAGAGTGATGATATTCAATTACCATGATTTTGATTAAAGTGATTGTGGCATTTTACATAACAATACGCAGGTTGAATAAACTCTCTATAAAATATATCGTATTTTGCTACTTCAAAGCTTTAAAGCCATTGACATTTTATTCAGATTAACGCAATGATGCATTGCAATTCATGCATAATGTCTTGCAGTACATGAAGTTTTAGACCATGTAGGTTAGTTTTTGATTACACGTTAATTCGAGGGACTACTAGGTAGCTGCTATCAACTAAAGCTAAGATATCCAGAGTATCAGACTTATTTTTATTCCGAAAACCCATTTATAACATATATATTGGTATACATTGGTATATATATTGGTATATATTGGTTTGTATATATTGGTTTAAAAAAAAACATTTAAGGAAAATAAAACAACAATAGCTCCTTCTCTTCCATTTTCTCTACATCGTTGTACCACCGCTTGTGTGTCACAGTCTGTAATTAAATGACTCGCGCGGACAACTCCCCGCACAAGTTTCTACAGCGTGTACTGCGAATTGTGTGATATAACAGACACTCAGAGGTATACTGTACAGAATATTTGCATATCAGATTTGTTAATGGATTTCTATGAATTATGTTTGGGGGTTGTGACTTAGAGATACGAAATCTCTATGGAAGATGTGTTTTTGAAAGGATGCTAAGTGTTTTAGATTGCTAATTTGTATTCTTGTCATAACTTATTATTTGTACCTACATGTATACACATACTTTTTAATGTAGGATTTTGTATAATATGATTTCAGATAATACTTAAAATGAGAGTATAATCCAAAACTGAAAGAAAACTTGGTGTATTAAGTTGAAATTTGGCAGTGTGGTGGATTCTCGAAGAAAGACATAATAAGCTATATAAAAAATTGTTTTGTGCTAGGTATATAGGCAAAAACTTCTGTGCATAAAAATATAAATATAATTTCATGAAACAAGATATTATGTTTTTAACCCAGTGAATTTGATATTAAGATGTATTATAAGCAAACAAAGATTCTAGAATTCCACTACATCCGGCGACGCTGTGTGAACTCATTTTAACCCGCAAGGCATTCATTATCATAACATAATAATATATATTATTTTATAAGGATATAGAGCTTAGCTCAAGCTACAAATCAGTTAAATACGTAAAGTATTATAATGTCACAGATAAACATACTTGATGTTGTAGACAATATAAAAATCAAACCGTTTCAAACATTAGTTACTACAAACGTTGTATTTGAAACAATACAAATATTAATAGTATGTAATTTACGAACAATGTTTCTATAATATTTCACAATTTATAAATTTAAGATACACAACCATTTATTAACAGGGCAACGTGTGTTAGAAATTTTCAACTTTCAGTCGCCGTGGGAACGATTTATCGTTTAATATAGCAACGTATAGCCGCAATATAGCTGCGGTGAGAGCCCCAGAGATAAGATTTTACCTACGCTAAGAAAACTGTATGAAACATCACTTAGTTCATATTTTTCATACGTGATGCAGACATGATTTAGCAAAAGTTTAATATGGAATTTATTCTGTCAAATTACACATGTGCTGCTCTGTGCTGTGTAAAACCATTATAAATTGTGATACTCGATAATGAAATTAGAATTTTCTGGTAATTCGATGATTTTTAACAGAGCTTGACGAATTCAGTCTTTACTTAATACCACCCAGATTCCAACAATAAGCACATTTTCGAAGCTTGTCTTAAAAAAGCCGCATCATAGATTTCCACACTTTAGCTAGTAAGTGCGAAATTGAAGAACAAATGCCTTTACCTTTAGCCAAGACAGTTTTTACAATCAACATTCGAAGCATAGAAACCTCTTTACGGCTCATTTACATCAAGTTTAACGGTCGTTAAGGTGCATGCAAGTACTTGGAATGTGGAGGAACGATTAATGAAAACGTTAATTCGTTCTACCGAAACGATTCGAAAGCATTTCGGCTTTCTCACTACACGGGACGTTAACTTAAAGTGATAGTATTTCTTCGTTCGTAGAGTCGGCATCAAAAGTCGCTGAATACTTTAAAGTTTTGAATAAAATGACATACCATGAGTTTTGTTGAATAAAATAATTTTTCGTCAGAAATACTTTCAGCTACTTTCGTTGCTGACTGTACTTTGTAAAGTATAATTAATTAGTTCAACATAACTTTGACTTTGAATAAATTGAGCAAATCATTTATTGAACTTTATATTTGCAGTGTAAATAAGGTGCCTAGTTTTAAAATCTAGATACGTCGAAAGGTTTTCTGCTGACTCTACAACTATGATAATTGGTTACTATCAGCAGCTCACAATGTTCTCTACGTATATACTAATTAATATTTTATAGATTTGATTTCAATATTTTGATGTTGTATAAAATTTCTAGATTAACAGAATGATCACGTAAAGTACGTGAACGTACGTACGTATATAAACAATATTTGTTAGCAGAACATGCAACGTAAGCTCCTGACTGGTTTTGCGGTCAGGCCGTTGTATGCGACGGCTCATCACGAAGTTTCGGGTTTGATTCCCGGTTTATACAATCAGACTTTTGTTGACTAGCATGTTATTAACAATAGCCCAGAATTTGACGGGGTACTCTGTGTATAATAATAATAATAATAATACGCACAAACGCTATTTGTAACACACAATTGTCCGGTAAACACCTAATAAAAGCTCTCAACACCTACGCTATACCGATACTTACCTATTCATTTGGTATTATTAAGTGGACCAAAACGGACATCGAACAAATAGAACGAACCACACGCACAACACTCACAAAACACAATAATTTACATCCAAAATCTGCAGTAGAAAGATTAACTATCAAACGACACAAGGGAGGAAGAGGCTTAATAGATATCCATCATCTCTGGCAAAAACAATTATATAACCTAAGGACATTCTTTCATACAAAATCTCACACAAGCAACATCCACAAAGCTATCACACAAAACGATCACAACTACACACCACTAAACCTTAGTGACCACTTAGACACACCGGACCCTAACAACACTAACCCACAAACGCAAAAATTGGAAACCTGGAAAAGGAAAGTACTCCACGGACGCCACCCACACGATCTGGAACAGGCACACATAGACACTATAGCATCCAACAAATGGCTCCAAACGGGTAACCTATTTCCTGAAACAGAAGGATTCATAATAGCCATACAAGACCAAATAATAAACACAAAAAATTATAGAAAATATATTATAAAAGACCCTACAGTAACAAACGACAAATGCCGGAGATGTCACAGTCAACCGGAAACCATACAGCACATAACCGGAGCTTGCACTACACTCACACAAACAGACTACACACACAGACACAACCAAATAGTCAACATCATACATCAAAACCTCGCACTCAAACATAACCTCATACAAAACACAAGCACACCATACTACAAATACACACCTGAAACTGTTTTAGAAAATGCATCATACAAACTATACTACGACAGAGCAATACTTACCGACAGAACCATACACTTTAACAGACCCGATATAACACTACAAGATAAAATAACAAAAACCACTTACCTGATAGATGTAGCAGTCCCCAACACCCACAATATACAGAAGACCATCACTGAAAAAATCAGTAAATACGCAGAACTCAAAGACGAAGTCGCGAGGATCTGGAAACAGAATAAAGTTTATGTTGTTCCCATAGTTGTGTCTACCACTGGCGTCATCCCAAAATACCTCCATCAATGCCTGAAAATTATTGACCTTAAACCGTCTACTTACATAATCATCCAAAAAGCCGCGATCTTAAACACCTGTAGAATAGTCAGAAAGTTCCTGCAAATAGAAGAAAACGACATCACACCACATCACACGACAACACAAACATAAACTCACACACCCTGCATTCACTTGGTGTACACCCGTGAATGCAGGCTATACCAGCTCATGAGCTGAGATTAAAAAACCTTTACACAAAAATAATAATATATTTTATTTGCAAAAAATGTGGTGGTATACAGGTATACAGGTGTTAATTATCTTAAAGAGCAATCACATTTTGCCATTAATGGCATGCAAAAACTTAAAGACTAACATTTTAGTTCGGTGTCTTAAACTCTAGAAAACTTTTAACATCATAAAAGTTGTTGCTAAGTAACCAATTATACAATTTTTTCTTAAATGCTATTGAATTTAAAGATTTTAAACAAGTAGGTAATTTATTGTACAATTTTACTGACATGGCTATGCAACTTTTATTATATTTTGTTAATCTGGGTATTTCATTTAAAATTAACATATTTGGATATCTCCTATTCCTAGAATTAACCGAAGAGGCGGTTTTGAACAATGCTTTATTTTTGTGTACAAACATAGCACATTCATAGATGTAGAGCGATGGTAGTGGTAACAAACCAAGCTTACGAAATACCGGCTCGCAGGACTCATCCGGTTGCAGGCCATATAACGCTCGAATACACTTTTTTTGCGCGATGAATGCTCTTTTAATATCCACGCTATTACCCCACATCATAAGTCCATATCGCAGTAAGGACTCAACATAGGCATGGTAAGATGTTACTGCTGTTTTTATGTTAGTTACATTTTTTACCTTTTTTAACGCATAAACAAATTTATTTATCCTGCTACACACACTGTCTATTTGTGCTTTCCAATTTAGGTTTTCATCAATATGTATTCCAAGAAATTTTACATGTGCTACTTCTTTAATTGTTGGTATGTTTAGCTTTAAGTTATGTTTAGTATTATTTGATTTATTGAATTGTATATATACGGATTTATCAAGATTAATTTTTAAGTGATTTGAGTCTAGCCAGTGTATCAATTTGTCAATAGTGTTGTTAATTTCATCTTCGTGATCATGAATTGTGTTACATTTTTTATCTGAGGAAACAACTATTGAGATGTCATCGGCAAACAAGACACATTTATGACCAGTAATATTAACAATATCATTAATATATAGAATAAAAAGTATAGGCCCAAGGACACTTCCTTGCGGAACGCCATATTTATTACATTGAAATTCAGATGAATACGGTACCATATCTCGATTTTCGTTAATTTTATTGATTGTAACACTTTGTTGTCTATTGCTGAGATATGAAGAGATCCACTGAAGTGTCGGTCCTCGAATGCCAATCGATTGAAGTTTTTGTAGCAGCAGGTCATGAGAAACAAGATCGAAAGCTTTGGAAAGATCAAAAAATAAGCCTGTTGTCATATTGTTATTATTGATATTAACTATAATATCCTTGATTTATGAGAAAGTAGCTAATGTTGTTGATTTTTGTTTCTGAAAACCACATTGCTCATCTTTAATAATATTGAATTTACTGCAGAAATCTATTATTCTCTTATACATGCACTTTTCATATATTTTAGATATAATAGGTATAAGTGTAACAGGACGGTAGTTATTAAGATCAGATCTATCTCCTTTTTTAAATAGTGGCTTAATTATAGAAAATTTCAAAGCGTCAGGAAAAGTTCCACATGAGAATGACAGATTAATTAGATGCGTTAATATCTTAGATAATTCCACAGAAGATGCCTTTATTATTTTTGTATTTATTTCATCATAGCCCTCAGATGATGTGTTATTTAGTGCTTTAATTTCCATTAGTACTTCATTTTCTGACATAGGTATTAGAAACATTGAGTTTGCATTGTATTTTTGATTTGTATTATGTGTACTTTGTTTTTCTGATGATTTATGTATGGAGTTAATATAGTAATTATTAAAAGCTGTGGCCATATCTGTTGGATTTGATACAACTGTGTTATTTATTTTAATATTATCTATATTATCCTTAATATTGCAGTTATTTATTTCCTCTTTAATCACAGCCCACGTAGCTTTACATTTGTTATCATTTTTATTTATAAATCTAATGTTTGAGTTCTTTTTTGAGTTATATATACATTTAATAGGCTTGCCGCCTTTTATATGAGAATAAAATGTTACAGGTAGGTTACGTACACTTCTGCCTACACCTTCGAGTATAACAGGCGTAGGCAGTATGTATTCAACATCCTAAAAAAAATGTTTCATATTTTAGGATTAAAATCTACTGTATAAAAACTCGCCGTAAAAAAGTCGAGCCCCACAAGCTTACAAGTATGACCTCATAACCAGCACGAATGAATTAAATGAAAACAATTAACCATCCAATGAAAGACTGATTCAACTGAAGGCGGCATTCAATAATTTATAATAGAACTGTGAATGAGACTCGCACTCGTTTTATGGACTTCGTTAGTAATCTAGGGCGTGCGTTCTCGTCTAATGTAAATGAGTTAATATGATTTATTTACTCTGTACGGGTATCTTATATAAACATTTATTTTACTTGATGAGTTACTTCAATTGCGTAAATATTATTGCGTTGCCCTTTTTTAGATCAGAAATATTTAAATGAGAATGAAGCAAAAGAAATGTTGTTTGTAGTAATTTCTAGTTCATCGGTGTTTGCCTAAACTAGTTAGGAAAATGCGTGATTTTATAAATATATTACTCGGTGAGTTACTTAAATAAAATACGTTGCTTGTTTTTAGATTTACAAAAATATTTTAATAGGAATGAAGCAAAAGTAATGTAGTTTGTAGTTTGTAGTGTCTTTCATCCCATTGGAAAAAAATGTCTTGTAAATAAATGTTTTAATAAGTTTTGGTTAAGTTTGTTTAGTAATGAATTAACCAATATTAACGTACTCATTTCATGCAGATATTATAAAAAATACAAACTTTTATGAAGGCAAAAGTCTCGTTGGATGTTCTTGTCGGTCGATTTTCAGCGCGTATTTTCGCAATTTTAATAGAGTTCGTCGTGGGGAAATTTTCGGCATCGAACGGAAACTGAACCTAAAAATGACGAAATGTTTTAATTAATACCCTTCTGCTACTGTGGTCTGCACGTTAGTCTTTCACGAGGTCGGATTAGATTTCCAGTTCAGACAAAATATTATCGGCTTTTCTGATTTCTGCCGGAATATTCTCAGAAGCAGAACTATAGCAACGAGTCTGGAATAACGGAAACAGGCGTACTTAACAAGCCTTAAACAAAACGTTGCTTAATATTTGGTTGGTAATAAATGTTTGATATACCTTTTCCAAGAAAACAAGCAAATTAACAAACAGTATTATAATAGAGTACAATAATATGATTATTATTATATAATCAAAATTTGTAACGGATATAATATTCTTATGGAGTATTAAACCAAATTAAAAATCACAGTAATATTCATTTGCCCAATGTTCAGGAACTTATAAAGTTTTTCAACAAATAACATACTACTAAGCCAACATAACAACTGCAAATGCAAGTGTAACTAACGCTTGCATGTTTGCCGTAACACAAGTAAGCACAGTTGAAGTGAGCTAACACTACAAACGATGCGTCTAATTAGCGAAGAAGACACTGTTAACGGAATGAAACTCAGAGAAAATATTTTCAAAGATATGTTGTAAAACTTTTTTATCGATACGGTGCTTCTACACTGCTGTTTTAAAACTTTAATTAACATTAGTAAGATTGATCACAATGTTTGGAAATGTTTTTATTTTAGGTAATGTTTGTAAACATGTATGAACAAAATTATACCAAATTGAAATAAAAAGCCTATTGAACTACGAATGAGTCATGAGCGCTACACCAACTTAATCTATCGTACGTAATTTTATCAAACTATAAACTTGGCATGTCAGTGTGGCAACATTTTCTATCGTAACTTTATTTATTTCAAAACAAAAACATTATTGTTATAAAAATGATAAGCTATGGCGTAGCCTATTCAAGGCCAGTTTACAAATGAAACCTCGAAAACCAACACCGTGTACCATTCGCGGTGCTTTTGTAAATGAAAGGTAAAAAATGGGCACAGGATTTGAAAAATACAGGTTACCCAAAAAAGGCAGTTTCAGACCAACGCGGGTGATTTTTTGTGGTTCGTTTGCGTAGTGATGTTTGAAACTGATATTAATTTTCATAGTATTGCCGCTCTATGGCTTAGAGAAGGTATATTTTGTGGGATTTCCATATGAAAGAAGAATAAAACTTCATAACGATGTGACTTAAGCTTAACGGATAGCAATGATCTTTCTGAAAACAGTAGTTTTTAGTAACACTATTTCATTCCCTTCAATACCAACCTAGTGCAGTATATTTCACATGCTTGGTGCAATAAATACCATAATTATATTTTATACAACAACATCCAACGAAAACTCAACCGATTTGCTTTCGTACTTGTCATGAATACATGGGCTCATACTCCTGAAAAATACATCTTTTAAACCTATACCTACCACCCACAAATAGCTTATATAATTACATTTGCAAAAACTATTACAGTAACATAAGTATTATACTATCTTTATCAATGCAATTAAGTTATTTATTAATCAAGAGAGTACTCTACTAGTAAGTGTTTTGAACTACCCGAAACCTATCAAAATATACCGCTAGTTATAATGTGTAAAACATAAACATGCCTACATCTGACTCCACACAAATTGCTCCGTTCAATTTACTTGATTAAAAAAGTGACATTTGTTTGTTTGTTAGCAAGCTATCGCTTGTAGCAATAAATGTAATGTGTTCAGATCAATATTAAGCCTCGTATTTAGTACGGATGTTTTAAAATATTATTTTGTGTAGGTGTAAATTGCTACGACGATATCGACGTGTGGTAATAACATGTCCGTGGTAACACTAATAATATACTGTGTGACGATTTGCTCTTTTGCGTGGGTAGAGACTTATGAAATATTTCTACGTACTATTTTTATTTGATCCGCAATTTCATGTTTCATTATTTGCTATCTGGCAGTGAATATTTTTCGCTTCAGTTTGATGATATTTGATATATTATTTCCGTTTTGATAGATATTTTTTTATAACTGTGGGATTACTATCTTTACGTATAAATGTATGATATATACCTGTGAACGGTACTTTACCCTTTAATGTTTCATTAAAATCAGTATCTACTGATTACATAAAAATAAAAAGCAAGAATCAATTGCCGGAATGCAACAAAAGGCAACAGCAAAATGCTTTAGTACGAGTTACTCTACGAACTAAATTACTGACCCAGTAGAAATCCAGCGCAGTCGGTCTTACCCGGCTATTAGTTTATTTAGAAGATGCACGAACTACGGAATACGTATCACCGACAACCGCTTCTCGCTGTGCATTTTATACTAACTCTGCTCAACTAACGCCGTTTAAAGGCTAGTACCGAAACACGCTTCTGTTTGTGTATGTAGGTGTCTTGACAGGTAGAATTTCATTTGCAAGGGGCTCCGGGTTTACTTGGAAGTAAATAGTTAAAATAAGTAATGAATACTGCTGTGTATACGCTGTTTGTATGCATATTAGAGATTGTAAAGTGTTTATGAAAGTGTTATCGTTTATAATGGGTAAGAAAATATGGCGGATTCACAAAAACGGAGTGTTTATCGAAATGTAATAATACAAATATTTCATTCCAGGAGTAATTAAGAGAAAAATAATAATAATAGTTAACATTTATATCATAAACCTAAATTGTTTATAAACACAAAATAAACAAGCAATAACTTTTTTCGTCTTTGAGATTTTCAAGCAGCCCTAGAGATCATATTTATACAAACATCTACAAGCATGGCTTTGACTATACATGGCTCTGCTTTTACTAGGTTAAGCGACCGCTGTCTTGATTGGCAGCAATCGAGTTCGACTTTATGTGATAAAGCTAAGAGAATCTCTAACAAAAACGCTGGACTTAAAACTACTATCAACCCACATAAACAAAACACATTCTATTCTTTTTCATTTCATTAAAGTATCAAAAACAATACCCTTAAATATAAATACCTACGTGTAATAAGGAAGACAGTTTAAAAAGCTAAAAAAACATTGTAACAACACGCCACTGCCATTAGAATACGCCCTAAACATCGCGACTGAGTAATCAATATACGAAATGGAATGGCCATACAATTTCATAATCACTATTTGGGAACACACGGCTAATGGCTGTGTTGATATGATGGTTTTAAGGGGGGTTAAGCTTTACGACTCACAAGTATTGTGCAATATTACACAAGCTTTGTTAATTCAATTATCCAAAACATTATTGAATAATTGATTGATAGCTTTTAATGCTTTTAGTTTTTCATTCATTCAAACAATAATTTGATAACTTGAAATTCTTACTTTTCCGTCAACCTGGCATATCTGATTGACTCTTCAAAGAAGAAATTGAAGCATCACAAGCTTTGCACGGTTAAATTGTTTTTTTTTTATGTCATCAACTATATATTCTAGCAGCTTTAAAGTCGAATAATATCTAATAATATAACCGTTCTATATCATAAAAATTAAATAGCCATTTAGGATACTAGTTATATAATTATGATTCGGAATTTAATTTCCATGAACACATGCATATTATGTTCGTGTACATTTTTCCTGCAACAACACAATACTAGATTACTCTCCCTATAACAGAGTCCACTGAATCCTCACACTGCGTGAAATATTTCTGTACGTCCGCGTTAACCACAAGCCCATTAAATTTAAGTGAAGGGACTCCGATGCTGTATATCACAAGTAAATAACATTTTTCATTTCGTTAGTCCAGGGGGAAAAATACGGAACTGCTGATCCCACCGGTCTTTTCGCCAATGCTTTGTTTGTTTCCTGCTCATAATCTCCCTAACTAAAGGACTATAAAGAAAGTATAGTTCACAAGGTGTTAAGATTTAGATCATTACATCATCGGTGATAGTTTTTAATCATAAGTTTTAAACTCTCGCGTTGCATGTTTAAGGTATAATAGAATACGGGAATTAACGCGAACACGCATTTTACCTTATTTTTATTGTTGTTCCTGAACGACAAAATGTATGTGCACAAGGCAAGGGAATTTTGTAAGGAATTATCCTTGATCCTGATTTGGTTCTCATGGTACGAATCAAAATATTGTAAGTATGTGCAAATGATTGACGTATTTTTAGAATTTTAGACCGTTACAACGTTGTTTTGTAATTTTTTGATAGATTATCCCGGATAAAGAACATTTTTCACAGTGACGTATGAAACGCAGGCTGTAAGTCAAAATACGTTGTCTATTGTATCGAGCCGTTGGAAGCAGTAACACTGGCTCGTGAATTTGATGTATGGGATAGTACCCAATACTGCTGCAATGATTTATACTGAGCTGTAAAACTTCGGTTATTTTTCATTGATAAGTGTTCCAGTCGGTTACATTCATATCTGTGAATCATTTTTAATTGTAGATGTAAATTAAAGCTTTTGCATTTAATATTACTGTCTTTTCCAACTGTTTATGTATTAATGAGAGCACATGGTTATATATCAAAATCGTAATCCTAGTACCATTTCTTGTATTTTATTTATCGTGACGAAATTAAATTTTCAATAATAGGTACATTCGTTTCTCTTAGTTTAAATTTTTATTACTTTATACAATACTAGACCTTTAAATGAAAATACGGTCAATTTACAACTGAAAACCGTCTCATAACAGATTGCCTAAGCAGCGTGACGAAACACCGGTTAATCAAACGCTAATCCAGATAAACCAATTAAGCCTCTGATTAAGAGATTCGATTAAAAAACTCGAGACTGGGATCAAAGGAGCTAAAGTACTTAATTAGTCGACTCTGAACACCATTTATGTTCCAACGTTCATAGACGTCGTGTCGTATATGTTCATACGAGTTCTTACTACATCATTCCACAAAATAAATTGTTACAGATACCTTACCAATCTTCTAAAAGAAAATGTGTGTGTTCGTTGAACGATTTCGCTTTACCTTCTAAATCAGCAGTATAGATATCTAGAAACAAAACAGAATTATTTTTTTATCCTTAATATAACTTCGAAAAGTCATTGGTGTATTGCCTCGGGTTAGAATACTGACTGACTCTCTCTTACTGCGGACGCGTTTTAGTGCAAGAGAGTCGCTCATTTCTAATTTTATTTTGTTCTTAAAATGTCATATCGTACTGTCCTAAGGCTATGTTTTCGGTATTATGATATAATAAACACTAATTAAACATTTTACTCGTAACTGTAATAGGGCTGTAGAGTACTACACCTCGTACACCTCGTATGCGTGTGTGAAAGTCTTACCTTCTGTATTAACTTTATCTGTGGTTATAATGTTATGTTAGAGGGTATTATGGTACGTGTTCTCATTAAGAGAGATTCTTTTAGGGAGTTTTACTGGAACGATATGGTCTGGTAGGCTTTTTAGTGGCCGTTTGTAGACCTTTTTCAATTAACTAACTTTTTAGGACTTGTAACAGCGACAAAATATCGTTAAGGCTACGATGATTTTAGTATAATTGCTTCCAAGTTGTATAAGTATAAGAGTCTTTATAAAACTGTCAAGATTATTTTTATTATACCAACACAACTAAAAAAATATTACGTTTTTCTGCAACTCATAACACTACGATATATTCAAGGAATCAATGTACCTATTAACTTCATCGTTTTTAAGTCTTAGTCTTACTTTTCATTAAAATTATTCTTACCTTTACCTCGGTAACGCAGCATTTCCCCATCTCACATCAAAACGTATAATCCGTAAAATATGAAAGCGTTAGGCATGTTTATTAGTTCAACGCTGTTTCATTTATGTCATTAGCGGTACTCGTCGGCTCTGATTAAAATTGTAATCAGCCGGTGCCACTGTAATGCAAAGTGATAACTGCCGGTGTATAATTGACCTGTTAGAAAAGGTACACCTGTTTTGTTGTAGGCAATTAGAGTGTTGAATTAATACAATATGAAAATATGATTTTAAGTCACAACTAAATGAAATCCAGCTTTTTTAATAAAGAACGTGAAGTAATCAATCTGCAGTTTGGAAAAGGTACAAAGGTAAGTTTGGTAACATTACAAAAACATGTGGAATGTGCCTTTTTCAAAATGGGTAGTAGGTAAGGCAATTTCCGTTGATAAAGCTTATTTATTTATTTATTTATCTTCCTTACAACTATCTTAACAACTTCTTATATTTCTTTAATACAAAATACAAAACGTAGGCCGTGATACAAACTACAATAAGTACAATTAAAGCGTACTATTATTTATATTTATTTAATCTAGATAATTAACTTTTCTGGTACGAAATGAGACATCAAATACGAATTTGTATTTTGATACTATTTTATCGTACAACATAGGCAGAGTAAACATTCTTGGAATCACAGAATAAATTATTAGATATGTATTACACATCTCCATATTAAATCTTACCTTCCGAGATATCGTTGGCGATAATAACCAATATAATCTAATCAAAATTACCAACATCAGGTTATTACTCTCATAAAAGATAAAACAGGTATTAATCTCCAAACCCATTTATTAGACATCGAACTATTACGTCATCGAAATTGGGGAGGACTCCAAAATAATTAATTAATAACCTTCACTCGATACTTGGGATCGATTGGGCGAAAGTTTTGCTTAATTGCCTCTTAACTTGCGTTGATCGCGTACAATCTGTTGCCATTCTTAATTCTGTTCGATCAAGGAAGTCTTAATTAATTGATTTTTAATCATCTTGATTATCTTGGCTGTTCGATCGAGATTGGTGAGGAGCGTTAATGATTTTAAGCAATTAGCGTTTGGTTTTGGTTATATTTTGTAAGTTTGAAATTTTGCGAGTTGTAATTAGGAGATCGGAGTACTTGTTTTGGTTGAGAAATAGGTCAAACTTGGTGATGTTTTATGATTAAGATTAAAACACTTTATACAGGTATTTAACACTTTAAACTTGGTAAACGAGATAGGCATAATTATTTGAAATTATAGAGTCGTTTTCGGAGCGAACATCAAAAATCGAACAGATATCTTATTGTAATATATTTTCTATGTTAACAGTAAAGGATTAATGTATAACTATGATGCAGTAATATGCGACGCAATTAAGTGGAATTTCAATTCGTGGAAATTAAACGATCTACAGCATACTCAAAGGTAAGAGAATGAATGGAATAGGATACGAATGTTATAGTTCTCGTGAAGATAACGGTATAATGGGAGTACAAGATATTACTTCGCAATAACTGTGTTTAGGTTAAACTAGATCTTGCAAATCTTGTATAACGTGCATATTTTGGGTCTTTAGAGTGCAGCCAAGTATTATTGCAATCTATGTAAGAAAATTCTGAGTAGCCCTTACAAGCCCTTACAACGCAGGAATAAAAATAATATAACTATTAAAAGTGTTCAAGTTCAATCAACACATAATATGTAGTAAGCTAGTTTTGTAATTATGTATTCATTTATTTTTTACGTAGAATAGTTAGTTAATAGGAAGTTCAAGCAAAGTAAAGCAGGGAATTGAATCAAATACTATGAATAAATATAAATTATAACTGTGTTGTAGCTTAACAAAGGATGCCATTAATTAAACCTAATACTACTGAGTAAATAAATAAAAAAATGTTTACTTCAGCTAATTTCCGACAACAAGCCAACAGTATATTATTAATCCTAATCCTGTTACTCCAAAAGTCGATTGGCAAAATACCCATAATAAATAAGTCTACCTTTAATACACATATTACAGAGATCTTTGAATAAAAAAGGAGATATTACATTGCTACACACAGTACAATTTCATTCGATTTCGCAAGAGGAAAATTGTCCACAAATCCAAGAATGATGTAAGCACTTTTTCATATTTCGATATTTATTTCTTTTGGTTCTTTATAACGTTACAAGTTTATGAGTGGAATAACATAATGTTGAACACGCGATTATCTCTTGGCGTTTCTCGTATATGTAAAAAGTTATTTTCGCCATTTCGTATTATTGCGAAAGTCCTTGTAGGAACATACTTGATAATGTTATTAGGGCGACAGTCTAGCGGCGAAAATGAAATTACGGAGCCACGTTCCCAGCCATTCAGGTCATCGGGATTGTGGTTGATTTGTAATACGGTTCTTGTATCGTGTGGTTACTAGCTAATCTAGTGTCACAGATGTTTGTTATTGTCGGATATTTGCCTACATTTAACAGTAATATTTAGATTACATATAAGGAAGTTTAAAAGCTTTTAGTGCTATGATAAAGATTTTTGACATAAGAATTAAAAGTACGTTTCTAACACCGAAGGATATTTTTTGTTACGTTGCTTATGTAACACCGACAGTGTACGCTTTATCAGTGACTTGTAATACGATATAAAAAAGCCTAGTACTGTTAAAGTTCAGGCATTCAAATCACTTACAATTATTTTTTCATAAAATTATGATTTAGCTCAAACACTGTTGCTTAAATTCTTCTACCAGAACATAAAATATTAGTATCAAACACTTATTGAACTTATATATGACATAAGTAATATCACATCGTCAGTATACGACAGATTTTAGTATCATTACACCGTAATGAGCGCCGTAATAATAAATTATTAGCCTAAGCAGTTTAGCTTAGGGCAATATACAACATTAATGTACCAATATTACGAGGACTTACATAAGTAATGGCAGTGTGTTGATCTATGACCCATGACGACATTATTAATAGGCTATTAACACACCAGATTTCTCAGATAACAGTCTAGATTTTAAGATTATAATTACCTAAAGCGCTTTCAAAGTAAACAAACAAAATTCTTTTTTTTTAATACCCATGACAACGAAACGGCAGTTTTTTCAACAAGCCATTTCATCGCAAAGTATTGCAACTTTCTACTATTTCCTTAATCTATATTGTTATCTCGTCTAAGTTTTCTATCGGTACTTTCGTTGTTGATTGTTTTACAAGAAATATTTCTGGAATCTTTTTCTCAGAAAGGTTATTGAACTCTGTTAAATTGTAATGTTCGAAAACTGTCTTTAACGTGTTTTACAACAAATCTTTTATGTTTTTGTAGTTCAAAGAGCCTTTATTGTCTAAAAATAATTTTATCCATGAAATGATCGTAGTTAATGAGCAATGTATTAAAAAAATATCAAAGCTTTAAAGTTTCTCCTCTAATATATTTATCTGAAGGAAGAATAGGCCTTGAAGCAAAATGTCTATAAATGTTTCTAGAATAATTCATTCAAACGTTTGTGTCCATTTACTATTTTGTCGGGATTCTGAACTCAATTTAAAGTTTTTTCACGCTCATTCGGTAGTAAAAGGTGTCAGCTGCTTACTGTCCCGCGCAACTCGTAAAACGGTATTGTGAAACTTTGGCGACTGTGAAAAACGACAGAGTGCATAGTCCATTTCTAAAATTTAGAGAAAACTAGTACATTACTCGTTGGATTTCAAAGGGACATGAAAAATAAGTGGAAACCATAAATTTTATCACGTAAAATACGTACATAAATAATGATTTTAAACACGATGCATTCCCAGTATTAAAACAGCTGTTCATTTATATTCTCTTATCTTAATAAAAGCGATTGTAACTTTTTGATTAAAACAATCCTCTTATACAGCTAAGTAATGAACAGACTGCGTATACCTTAGTAAAATAAAAGTTAACTGAATACCAATCACACTCTGCAAACGTATCACTAACAACGGGTGTACTCTACCACGGTATTCGAACTTTATTTAAAAATGTTCCACGTTTTAACAAAACAAACGTCGGAACAATTCAATCAGTTCATCTGAAGGTCGATACCTTTGCATGAGTTCAGAACGGTTCGTCCGACCCGTTCCATCTAGTCTATCTGTTTCCATGATTGTTATTGTAACTCGTGTATCGCAATCCACATTCTATTTTCTTTTGCAACCGATCCGCTGTGACGGTTTTTCGTATTCCAATAGTTGAATTTTTAACGTTTTAAGTTGTAGGATTTGTGTGGTTTTTTGTGATCGTAATCCTTTTACGATGTTTTAATTGGATTTTGTTTGTTCGTGTATTATTTTTGATAAAAATGTTATGGAAATGTTTTCACTGACCATGCAGCGCCAGCTTGTTCACCTAATCCAATGTCGATTTAAGTCATTTTCGCTGTAGCTTTTACAGATTGCTACTTTATAATAAATTTGATTACAAGGTGGTAAAAGATCGTTACTATCTCAGCCACAAAAAATATTCCACAACATAATTCAAAATGAAATGAATTATGAACTGTTTATGTTTACAAATGTGGTTACGTTTTAAAACATACAAGTCGAGCCTATAAAGTATGAATTAAATTAAACGTTTGAAAGGTGCATCACAATTCGTGGCCGACATATTGCCATCAATAATTCAATCGCTGGCCGAGATCTCGTCCGATCTCTGATTTATATGCGAGCACATGCAATGTATGCCATACTGATAGAATACTGAATTAGTCGTAAATAAAGTTTTGAATTTTTCATTCCGTTAAAATTTATCGAATTTCAGACACGAAAAATTGCCGTAACATGTTTATGATTTTTTTAGATTCCTGGTAAAGCTATTATCCTGATGGAATAGTTTATTTGTTTAGTTTCTCTGAATTTTATAGCTTTCCCATCAATTGGTAATATGGGATATTTTTTCTACACATACATGTTTAATACCTATGGCATATGACATGTATTTAAACAATTGGAAGCCGTGTATATTCTGTGTGAGTTTTTAGTACCGAAAGGCAATTTTCGTTTTGCACCATTAAAGTGGATATTAAGCATCGAAAGTAATGTCCCGAAGATACTGAAAAAATCCAGCAAAGTTAACAGAAATTCACATAAACCTGAATTTGATACTTACACCGCAACATCGTTGCATATTTTGTACACCTTGCCAATTCACGAAAATGTCTTGTTTTTATAGACACTTTACTTAAAATAGCGTTGCGACTTCATTTGAAGTTCCCCTTATATTGCAGTCGTTTACAGGTCGGTTTATTTTGAGGGGGACTGTCGTGTATGATGCCATTTTTTCCTTACAAAGTCAACCGACTAGGGACTTGGGGTCATGTTACTGAAGGCAGTTTTCTTTAGAACATTATTGAAGTTATTTCATAGCTACCTAACGACAACATATTTAATGGCGCTTTGACCAATATGCTTGATGGGTTGACTTTTCATATGCGATATTAGGTAATTGAATAGGTAGGGATCTCATAAATACAATTGGTTCAAAGAAGGATCGAGCTGATAATAATATATTAGAGGCAAGTAAAGTTAAATGTACAAACTAGCTGTTTGATAAGAATATAATTGTGTTCCGAAGAATTATTTTTTAGTCGCTTATTAAACGTGATTCATTTTTAATTGCTTTATATCTGGAACCACGAATAAAACAGATTTTAACCACCACGGAATAAAAACCGCAAACTTTCTTATTAGTGCGATAAAGTAACCCGCATCCCGCTTAAGCATATAAAAGTTTCAAAATCTATTTTGTAAGAACGATGCGCTTCTTAAATTAGAAAACTGTACCTATCTGTGATAAGGCTTCTTAGCTCATAAATTTGTTTTAATAAAACATATTTTCTATGTCCCAGATGATCTTAGCAGAGTAAGGTTTAAGAAACAACTTGTCAATCCAAACGTATTAAAAAAGAAATTCGTTTACTTATTTTCTACCTCGCATGTGTCGGGTGTGAAAAATCAACAAACATAATAATATACATTATTTTAGATCTTAGTTATATGTTCTAGTACACTGCGTAGATTAAGTAAAAAACTTGATATATTTAACTTTTTTAGGTAAAACAAGGACTCTTTACCCCTTTATCGTCATTACTTTTTAAACAGAATCCATAAAGTATGCGATATTATATACTCCCTGGTGACGCACATTTGTCACCTCATAACCATCATTTGTGTAACATTTCATAAGGGATTTCATCCGTTACTGAATACGACTGCCACAGGTAAAGCATTGTTCAAAAATTAAAAACCATTACACGCTCCAACCGCACGAGAGAGCACACAATAATAACATCATCGTAAAGTCATTGGGAATTATAAAATGTTAGTACATGTCTGTGATAGAATTCCCAAATATACCTACCTTATTTATAAACACACTATAAACCTAGTTTAGTTAAAAACTACTATAATATTATGCTTTCTCTTTTTCAGTTCGCTAAGGAGTGAAAGAAACAAAACTCTTTATAAGCGTTTCATAACTTAATATATTTTTATGAATAAGAGGGCTAAACGGAGATGGCGGGATGACCTGGATGCGTTCCTGGATGGATGGCCAGACGCAACCATCGACCGAGGAGACTGGAAACTCAGGGGAGAGGCCTTTGCTCAGCAGTGGGACATAGAAACAGGCTAAATAAAAAAAAAGGAGGGCTAATATCTAACTGTCTGCAAAAGCCAAATCTAGCTCTTTAACGTCTTGACATTCCAACCATCTTGAAGCTAAACAAGTTTACGAATACCAAAGTTGCTAGTGTATATTATTATCTTCGGTTATCATGAAAGAGTTAAGACAACGCCGACCCGTCTCAAAATAACTAAAACATTTTTTTTTCTTTTATGTCTGCCGTAAAGTATGCCTTACTTACTAGGTAACTTATAAAATTAAATTAAGACTTGTAATTTTTTATTGATAAGTACACATCAACAGATCGCATCACTGAAACGATTTCAAACAAGTTTGTATTAAATGAAACAACCGCGTCGGTGGCACATAAAAATTCCAAAGTCATTACTATATCAGCTCAGAGCGCAGTACTGGTCATCAATAATTCAGTGGGGTGCTCTCAATCCGTATCTCGCGTCGCCCCGCTAACGAGATTACCTGGACATTGTAGCTACACGATTTTACACGTTGGATTTATGTCTATTTGGGATTTGTTAAGTATATTTTTATTGAATTATCTGTTGGTATAAGATGTTCCACGGACATTATGTTTTGCATGACCAGATTTTTTTACCATTTTTTGGAAATTTTCACATGACCACAAATTGACTGGCTCCGTGGCGCAGTGGTTTAGATCACCACGCCGCTACCATGCGCCGGGAGGTCGTGGGTTCGATTCCCACACTAAACAATTATGAGTTAGTTGTACTTTGTATCCGTTGTTTGTATGTTTGTAAAATTTCCCGCGACACAAGGGCAATTGTTAGTGCGGGAGCTGTTTTAAAAAAAAGTTCAAGTAACTAAAAAATATGGGTGCCTTGGCACTGATAATTCAGATCTGAATGAATATAACTTTTGTCTATTTTCTTGAATTCATAGTATCAGTCTGCAGTTGAAACTAGTTCATTCGTAGACTGTTTGGTTATTAAATCCGTTAATGGCTTATTTCATTCTGCAGTTATATTATTATATTGCATACTAGTAAACGTTTTGCAAAATGAAAATAGTAATAACAGTAAATTATTTTATTATTAGTACTTCATACCGTCTCTTGTATAAACTTTAAGTAAGTTAAGTTAAGTTACAATAAAAGCCCGAAGTGAGGCAAAACTTAACATTTATCAATTTGAAGTTTGTAAAGGATCCAAATTTCTATGGTAATTGATCATCCCTAGTTTTTAACTTTTGCTTCCATTATTCGGTAAATTTGAAAATATGATCCCTATCGAAAAATGTGACATTTTCTTTATAATTAACTGTACTTAGTTTTACTTCAGTTATTGGTCAATAAATTGCCAGGGAGTAGGTTAAAATTAAATTTAATGCCTTTAATTATTTGTCTAAAACAAGAAAATATAAATTTTCGGTTTATTTTAAAGAAGAAATTCTTACGTTACTATAAATTGAGTAAGCAGAACAAACAGTTGTACTCGAAATGTTTCAAATACATTATTTGTTCATTGTTCCAGTGAAAAGTCAAGTATTTTCAACTTCAGATACCAGTGGCAGTCCGTAAAATCACTGGTCTTATTTCTGACGTGCCTGGTTGTATTGGACCGCTGAGGTTTCGGAAAAGTTACCCTCATTTCTAAAGGTAGAAAACAAAACTATTTCAACTGAAAGTATTAAATACTACGAATTGTGGTGTTCTCTTGCATTTACTTGTTAAGTTTAAAATTAACTTTGGGTATGGATTTTGTTCGTTTAATTAAATGAATTGGGAACTTTTTAAGTCCCGAAACATATTATATCTACTACATAATGTTATCAGGATATACAAATGTTGCATTTTGAAACCGTGAGTTATGTGGTATGTAGTTTTTTCTTTTTTTAATATTTGTATTTTTATTGTGTAAATAACAGTACTAAATCCAAACTAAGCGGAACGATACGACTAGGTAAAAGCATTTCAATTAAAATATTTATTTTATTCTTTTCAAAACAACACCTTTTAATTATTAAAGTAAAAGGTAGAAGATAATACCTATTCACGTACCTACTTCTAAGTAAACGTGTACTAATCTAGAAAAGTGCTTCTGTTATTCTTATACAAAACATTGATCGAAAAAGTACAATAAATAAAGCTTTCAAAAGAAAACATGATGGTAGCGAGTACATGAAAAATTAACAAGCTCCGAAATTATTACCTTTTTTCTGTAAGGCCGGCACGAAAATCTTTTCTGGAATATCTCCGTAATCCCATAAGATTACCCTTCATCGCTGAAGTCCATTCGTCTCAGTGGACCCGCTAATCTCTTTCGGTGAATATTGTAGGAACAAAAATCAGACTCCATTAGATCGAGCCTGGCCTCTTAGGAGCATTGCTCAATAATTCACGTTGTTAGTGTCACTCGGCCTTACCGTGGTCTTTTACTATTATTATTATGTATCATTACGTTAAGCTGCGACTTACTAGAAAAAAGGCTCTGTTTCGTGTAGTTCTTGGTAAGACATATATATTGTTTTATCTTTGTTTTACTTCGCAGTACACAAACTCAGTAGGCGGTACGATTCTTTGTTCGATATTGAAGTATCACTGTTTAAATTTCCACCATGATGGCACATTTGGGGAGATACCTACCAAACTTGTTACAGGTATGTGAAACTTCTTTAACCCTCGAATGGCAGTTTTGTAAAAATATCATGCTGATATCGTTATGTAGTTTACGATATTGACACGGTAAACTAAAAAAATCCTTCTACAAGGAAACTATGTTGTAATTGACGATGTAGTAAAAACATCTCGTGACAAATTTAATTTACGTTAAACAGCGGGATAGTGTTTTACTTTCCACGTTAACATAACCACGGCCTAAGCATATTATAGCCACACTATAAAACCCATGCATGCCACATAAAAAAATAATTCATTGTATACTGCAAAAAATACCTACTTATACTTAAAACTTATACTTGCTTTGTTGAATTGATCAGCTTTACGACCAAATAAAATGAAAAAGCCATATATTTCTTCCCAGTATTTGAAATTCTCGTGACAACTTTGTTTCATAATTAAGTCCAGTTCTCGGAAAAAGTGCGTAACCATAATTTTCAGACAAATATTTTTCATTTCCAATCTCTTAAAATAAAAATATTTCTTTTTCATATGATTTTTATTACCACTGGCAAAACATATTTATCCACGTATCAACGTATTGGTGAAATGCAAATAAAAATAATTCGCACTGACTCTTTGTAAAAATAAATTCTCCCAGTTACTTTTAGGTAAACCAAGTTTGGATCGATGCAAACGCATAATTACTGATGGTAATCTACTTTTGGCTTTAAAAGTTCAGAAGTTTAGTATTTGGTTAGTATCAAAGGGTTGCAGCAAGTACCTTTTTGAATTTTTAAAAGCCCGTTGGCTTTTCTTTTTAGTTACTCTCTGATGTCATACTGAATAGAAACTCGAGTATTAAAAGAAATTCGGTCCTTTGCTGTTTCACTTCTGGTGCTTATACGTACTCCATGTTTGATCATTTCATTTTCATAGTAAGAAGTAGTTTTAGTTTTAAATATAACACATATAAAATCAACAGATTTCTAAACCTTTTATACGAATTATATAAAAAAATATTTAATAAGAATAGAACAAAAGAAACTAGGTAAATAGAAATCGACAGAGCTAATAGAAATCTGATAACAAATGGTACGGAGGCTGCACTTTTCTGTCGTGAAATATGCAGTTGAGAACAATGTGTGGGAGGTTTCTACCAATATTTTTCTTAGTAAACTGAGTTTTTCACCACTGGATTATTGATAAAATATAGCGACTGTCGTATACTTTCTATAGAATGTAGTGACAAAGTACATAAAATTTTACTTTTATTTAAAATTGTTGAAGTCACTCTACTACTCGAATTGTTCAATATTTGCCTAATATGAATTTCCCAATATACCTTATTCTAAATATAATTAGCCCTTCTATCTTTCAAAATAAAAGTTCAGTGGAGTACGAGAACAAACGCATTGTAAAATAATACCCTATTCAAAGGTTACTCGATTGCTTGGATAGCACGTAATCACGCTAGTAAATCACATATCGTCCATATTTCATCGTATACGTTCGGAAGATTAGTATTCGTTACTTCACCCTGCTATCCAGTAGGTATTAAATCGATCCACGAGCCTAGTGTTCGTTCGATTGCTTTTCTATGAAATCTAGACGCAAGCAAGCAGAAAACCCTATACAATGTGTTACAGGAATTGTAAATATTCTCCAACAATATTCAGTTGTTATCATATTAACAAAGGAACATATTGTTTTCGTAGTCTGTCATATTTTTTATATTGTATATTTGTATATTTATTAACTTTTGACAGACATAAAATTTCTACTTGGAATGACGCTGTTCCTGAGGTTCCGCAAAGATAGTTTTAGTAAATTTTAAAATAAAATATTGAAAAGTTCTTTAGTGTCACCAGAACGTTTTGATTAAGCAAGCAAACTAAACGTTTGTACAAGATAAGCTCGGTACTAACTGCAACGATACTTCGTGATCGCGTTAGTTTGACTACTAACCGTAAAACAACAAGAGCACCTAAAGTTTTATAATTGAAACTAGCGTCCACGTTCCACTATAAAAACAATACAAAAACATGCAACCAATAACTAACCTATGCAACTTCATAAAACATGCTAAGCTAACACTAACATAACGACCAAGTTTACCAATTTCATCCGCAATCCAAACTACAGAGTTTAACGAACCATGTCCGTAGGACAAAAACACAATGCTGTTTGTCAAAACTGTATGATATATTGTTTAGTGCACCAACAGATTTGGGCCAACTCAAGCGTACTATTTCGTTTGCGAGAATTTTAAAATACAATTTTACGGTGGGCGGTTTTGTTTGAGCAATACGAAGTTAGTTATTCTATACTCAGATGAATCCGGTTATTCTATCAGTCTGGGTGATGAATTGGATTCAGGTATATTGGGTCTCATATCGTACAAACAGACAGAAAAATTTCAGTTAACGTAGAATAGGTTTTAGTACCTAAGCTGAATTAATATTTTTACAACGGTTGTGTAATATCGTCGCAGGGATTATAATACGTCTGTGTGCTATTTGAAAAGCTTTGCGCGGAAGCTTGTTACGGTGTTTATAAAAGGAATATAATAATACTTTTATAATGCACGATTACGAGTTCCGAAAAAACGGCTATAAAACGAAAAATGCATGTAGTTATTAAATTAAAGCATGTTTGTATTTCGTCGTTTTATATGAAATTCCAAGTAAGTGGTTTCTTTATATAAAGAAAGCACAACAACTGTAATAATATATTATGCTTAACTAGTAAAAGAATTATGTGTATTCAGACCGAATAAATAACCTACACCAGAAATACTCAATATTGCTACAAAAATAAACGTACAAAAACACATTGAAGAATTCATGTTAAACAACCCTTCCGCGGTCAAACCAATCAATCACGTAAAAAAATTTGCCACCAATGACAACTTGTTAACATTTTGTCGATTCAAAGCGACCTTTTTGGCAACCCCAGATCACGGACCGTGCGTCCAGGGACCCGCCATTTTAAGATTTACGACCAACACGGCGGCATCCATTTTGTTAAAACCTACTCACGTGCAACATGCAAAAGCACTCGACCCGAAAACTCTTGAATGTACCAAAACTACTCAACGCGACAGACGAACGCGAGTCGCTTGGGGCCGCAGTAATTAAACAATTTTCATTATTTCACCACACGTTACCCGCGTTATAATATATAAAATAATATATCCTGTATTTTAAGGGCGATGTGTTATAGAAATTTCGTAAAATTTATTTTAATGGAGGCCCGGATTATCCCACGATTAATTAACCTCATTTGTTTTAAAGTATGAGGCTTCCGAAGTGTCTGCCGGCAGAATTGTTGTTCATAATGACGTTTTTATTCGTTTCATTTCAGTTCATGTGTTTGCTTATCGAATTAATGAATACTTTTGAATTAATTAATGAAATTTTATTACCGTTTCCTTTATTTTAATGATGTTCAAATTATAAACACAGAAATATCACTTGTATGCCGTTTACTTCTTCAACTTTTTAAGCGCTTATAAAGATCATTGTTTCAATGAGCGAGTCGAACATGTACCTATATTTTCTGCATTATATTCATCTATCATGTATCATATCATTATACATCTATCGCTTGTGTACTATGTTTATTTAATGACGTATATTTTAAAACTTTGATAAAATGAGAACTATCTACATTTCACTATCATACTCACTGCGGGCGTAAGATTTCACTTTACCCGAACAATATAATTACGCTCTGTCTCCCAACGAACAGATAATTAATAGCACGAATAAATCTTATAACTTTTGTCGAGTTTTGTTACTTACCGTATTTATTATTTTAATACGCGCAAAAGTTTTTTATCTCGCTGAATTTCGGTTAAGTCGAAAGTAAGATGGAAGTTTTGGAAAAGTTTGTCGAATTAGCAAACTAAATATGGTAATAAATGTATGGTAATACAGTTTTATGGAAGGTGGTATCAGTTGCGAAGCAGTCGTGTGGTAGGAAATTTAATAAAGACTATCTTAAATTTTGTAGTTAGGTGTTACTACCACAATGTTATACAATTATAGCGTATATTTATTTCGGCTCCGGCTTTACTTTTTACTGTTATAGACCTACAGTAATAGACCTACTATGAAGAAAATATATCTGAAGGAAAGCGGGTTCAGTTCAGTTGTTTTGCTTTATTGAAGGTAAACAGGCTCGTCATTTAACATTGCAGGCAATTACGCAGCAAGCGCAAACAATTTTTTTGTAAACTTTACCAGTTAAGGAAAAAATGCTAGTATCAATCTGATGGTCGACAATCAGAATGATAATTAATTAATAATTCAGCGCCTGGCAAAATAGATAGGAGTAGGTAGGAGGAGTAAGTAGTACACGAACTAAAAGTTCTATTAATAAAACGCCTGTACTTCCCAAGGCAATCCTTTAAATTACAATATATAAATATGCGCAAAATCTTTTAAAAACAAATGTCATAATTTATCGGTATTAAGTTTACCAACAAAAAATACCTTATGTCTCCGAATTTATGAAACGTTAATATAAAAGGGTACGTAGAAAACACGACGATGCGGGTGAAACTTAAACTCGGGATCAAATAGTAAAGTCTTTCTCAGAGGTACTTAAGTCGAGACCTTTGCTGAATCTGTAATGGGTTCGTGACGAAACTCGCGATATTCTCAATATCATGTCGAAAACACCAGGTTTGGGTAACAAGTTATTTTTTATAGTTGTTTTTAATGGTCCGGAACGAATAAACATTGCTGGCTTTCGCAGTAATTTGAGGTTGTTTTAACGAGTTTTGGACTATGAAATAATATAGGCTTTGAGCTGTTAGATAGTATGGTAATAAAATGTTGATAGCTTTCAAATAAATGCTGCAGCGTTTTCTTTTTGATTTGTACATAGAGTACAATCGTTTTTACCGGGGGTGTAAAAAATAATAGATACCTTTTACAACTATCTCATTGCAAACTAGTCAAGTCCGTACTTCGGTTACTAGAGGGGCGATTTTCTACTACTATCGACTATTGACAACCTATAGGTAAACTATCAAAAATTCTGTATGAAAATCATGCCAGTATGCCAGGGTGATATTTGAGCCTATAATAAGGCAAGCGAAGTTTAAAGAGATGACTACCAATTCCACTAAATTTAAATAGCTATAAGAAAATGCTTTTATTCTGCGACTTTAATTGAATTCACTAAAGCCTTTTCGTTTTATTGGATTTTACTTATAAGCTAACATAGCAATACATCTTAGTATGTTCACATCAAATAAAATCGAAATATTTTTGCCGAAAGATCCAAATCCTTCACTACTTTCGGAATCATCGAAACGACTATTACATAAGCGATTTACGTTTATCCGATTTACCTATGATATTTTATTACTTACCTTTGGAATTGGCAATCTATGTAGGTTTACAGACGATGAGGAAATTATAGAAAAGGTAGTATAAATATTCATAAAACATATTCATTTTTGGGATTGAAAATGTTTTCTAGAATAATAAAATTTAAGCAGTATTAACAAACCAGTTTATTTTATTAATAAAAAAACACTTGCAGGTCAAATCCAATACAAAATTTATGAACGCAGCGCAATCATTCATCCACCTATAACACGAATATTTCAGAAAATGTACAGCAAAGCTTAAATTGGGATTAAATCGAAAACCAGGTAATTTGTTTACCAGTGAAAAGCGGCTGAAGTTGCCGTCCAAAGCTAGTATAATTTATGAAGGATCCGCTACAGCATTCGCTTGCATCGTAAACTTTAAATATACATAGCTAGCTATAATACCGACCTCCCGAGATCCTCATTAAAGCCGTTTATTATGGCTATCTACGGCTGAGGGCTCCCGGTACAAAGTGAAAACTCATGAAATTATGTTATGAAATTGAGGCAAGAGGTTCTAAGAATTATACGTGCAGTGAACTATTTGAGCTCCCCTTCATTAGATGCTAAGCTACAGATGCTCGGAAATTTTCATGTCTTACAACCTTATTTGCTCAGGCCCGCAGCAATACCTTCGTCTTAATAAAACATAAATGTTCACAATTATCCAACATTTTTAGTGAAATGAAAACTGAACCAGACTTAAAAAGAGGTCGATATGTTTACGTCACAAGTTGTTAATGGATAGTATCGAACGTGATTTTGGTCAAATTTAAAGGACTTTACAAAGTCACCGTGTTTTCTTTCATCTCTAAAACATTAACCTACGCCGTAGACTGCTACGCCAAATTTTTGTAGCTGCTACATCAAACTGGTCCAACGCAAGTTAAACGTAGCAGCTACGTAAACAATCACTTGATCCAGCGATTGCTTTGAATATTACATATTACAAGATACATTTTGATTCGGATATTTATAAAATAAATAAATGGAGGAAAAATATTTTAATTTTTTTCTCTACGCATTATTTCACAAAATCAGCTGTATTTGCACGTTCAGCAAAAGGCCTTTAGTTCCTTTCTTTTAAATGCGCTTTTCAATAAGTATTCTTTTCTTGAGTCAATTCAATAGTTTCAGCAATTGGACAGAATAATGTTAAATAACACTATGAATGAACTAAAAACATAAACCATGTTATTGTTTTGTTGTTATTAACGCAACTAGTTTCGTCATACAAACAATCCTTCTCAAATATGTGGGAACATTGACAACTGCTATACTGTTTTCCTTCTAACTTGAATTGTTTGGTTTAATAAACGGTTTCATGGGAATGTATGTCGCAGGGTTATTTAGAAATTGTATATTATATTGTCTGAGTAATTAAATACTAACAGCATTTGCACAAAATAAAAACGTACCCTTTTTTCGGGATATTAAGCTTTTCGTTAAACATTTTAAACGTACCAGTCGTTTAGCTGTGGAAGCGTACTAGACACATTTATTTACTTTTACATTTCAAAATTTTAAATTGCATAATTTAATGATGGTACATTATACTTTTATCGATATTTTTTTATCATAATCTCAATAAAATTACAATTGACAACATTTCATTTTTTTAAGTAACATATATTATCATTTTATTCTAAACTAGATGTGAAATAAAAGGACCCTTATTTTTTACTTTTGTGATATTTAGTTATTTTCATTCACGATTTTCACTTTGAAAATTGTTTCATTCTAAACGGACGTAAGTGCCAAATGACGTCACATATACGGCGGAATAGCATAATGCCTTTGCCTCACAAGTCACATCATTTTGAAAAAAAAATATATAAATGTCAGTGTCTTGTCAACCTGGCGCGTCTATCGTATTATTGTTTGCTTACAAATACATTAATTGTTTTATAAGTTATTATTTTCCGTTCTCCGTTATTTATAAGTCATAAAAGTATCTGAAGGATTCCAAGTTGCTGATAGCGGGAACTTGCGCATAGTAAATTACTTAATGCTTTTGGAATATATGCACGAAAACATACTTATGCATTACTTTGTACAAATTTTCTGAAGAATGTGAGAAGCGTAAAATAGACTCAGGACTTATCCTGAATTATTGTGGTAAACATCAGCCTACTTTATATGACTACAGCATATTTAATTTAATGCTCCAGTATATACACCAGCAGCAAGACCATAGCTATAGAGATTTTAATCAGTTCTGTCAAGATGCTCAAAGTGAAAAGGTGATTGACAGTGTGGCTGAAGCAACAAAAGATCAAGCAGATTCAAAGCTGTGGCATTCCATGTGTCAGGGAAGAGTCACTGGTTCTAGGATCTATGAAGCAGTACATTGTCAAACAGGAGATGGTGTTTTGGTGCAAAGTATCTTAGGTGGCTATAAGGTGCCTGAATTTAAAGCCATAAGACGAAGTAAAACATTATAAAAACAATTAATTAAAATATTAGAAAATGATTTTGGAGTTATTCTAAGTTCAGGCCTAATTCTAATTTCCCCTGTTGTTGGTGTTCCACCAGATGGGATTTCTGCGAAATTTGTTCTGGAGATAAAATGCCCAATAAGTGGAAAAACAATCAAGAATTATGTTAAAAATGGCGAACTCCAAGGATAATGTAAGGCCCAAATAATGGTTCCGATGCATGCTGAAAGATCTGTTTTGTATTGCTGGTCCAACTTTTGAACAGACAAAATTAATACACAAATTGAGTATGATGCAAATTACACTACAAAGATTTTAGAAGACGCTGAACCATTCTGGAAGCAATATATTGTTAAGACTTTTTTAGAAAGAGTTAAATAAAACAAATTGAAATTAGTTTACGTCTTTTTATTCATTTTTTTATTATAGGACTATGGAGATTCATTGACCCACATGCTACTGTGACTTTTTCATCTGAATGTTAAATTAGTTTATTATATATATAACAGTGTGGCTTGAGTATCTTAAACACGGACACACAACACCCACAGCATTACACTATTCTTGCTTGTTTGAGTTAGGCGCAGCAAAAAATTGTTTTCGATCGTCTCCAGAGCTGTTTTCGTAAGATGGTACAAAACAATATTTGAGATCCTTCGTAACCCTATACTGTTAACTAGAATTCATTTCGAGAAATCTATAATGTTTAAAGTTCATAAATGATGCGAAATACTTCAGTAACCTATTTACTGTGGTATTTTCGTGTTTGTTTACTTTAAAACATTATTGACATTTCAAATGTCAATCTACATAATTTTTATTCAAATTGCAAAGCAAAGGTAAGACGTTATTCTTCCGTATATGTGACGTCATAGCGTATTTTTTGGTTTTTATTTTATTTCTCCCGAAATATTGAGCCAAAAAATATAAAAAAATATGTTTTGTATTCAGGATGGGAAAATAAAGAAATGGTATTTTTATTTTAGGTACTTTAAAATTTTGAAATGTTGTCAATTATGCATCAATCACAAACAAAAGAACCTCTCATTTCTTAGTATAATTAAGGAGTACATTTGAAGGAAAGGGATTATATCCATTGGATTTGTAGTTGAGTACTACCAGTGTCTGTTACCGCACTGATAACATCGTACTGCAGCAAGTCCGCTTACTGTCAAAGTTAGTTTGAAAACGATTTCAACTTTTGACGTGATACTTACGTTGTCTTACTTTTGATTTCATTAACGCTACTTAAGTTTCATGGGCGTTTAGTAAATTTACGATTTATTCAAATGAATAATCGATATTAATAAGAGATATATATTTTTTTCGAAAGTGGGAATATGAGATGTTGAAAGATCTACAGCAAAACGTGCTAACCTAGTGAAGTACGTCGAGACGATCTGAACAACAGTGGGACAATAGATGAGTGACTGCTGTTAACTAAAGATGCTCAAAAACTTTACAGAGCTCATAATGATGTGAGGTGATGTGTTACCTAAGCAGCGTTGACGGAATTAAGTAATAGAATTATGTCCAATTCATTGCAACTATAAATAAAAACATACCTAGCAACACTAAAGGGAAAATATATTATTATTGGAACATACAATATATGTAATATTAATTCTCTGAATTATTCTTCTGTAATAATTACGTTCTGAAATAACTGTAATCAATTATTTCTTCCACGTGTTCCGTAGTTACTGAAACATTTATTGAAAACTTTTTATCGGGAATATTTGAGAGGAAAATTTTTGGAGGAAAACAACCAAGATATTTTCTAGATACAAGTTTCTTAATACATTAAAGAACCGAATGCTCAATTTAACGTACCTTTATCACCTAAAATTAAAGTCACTAACGACTTCTGCAAGGAAAGCGACCATAATATTATGTAAGTGAAGTGATTGAATTAAACTTGATAAAAATGATAAAATTTGAGGTTAGGAACTGTCAAGCTTTTTAAACTTTTCACATACTGATTAATAATGCTGGACACTTTAAATAATTTTGCAACAATAAAATTTGGGTACTAGTGTCTTAAACCAATGCATTTTATTTTAAATTATAATCTACTGAGATAATACTTAGAAAAGTAACGGACCACAAGGTACACACACTTTCCCTCAAAGGGCCCAAGTAAAATATACAGAGTATCCAGGAAATTCGTACAAAGAAAGAAAGGCATACTACTCTATTAACGAATGCTCGGCGGAGTAGTTCAGAGACGGATTAAGGCCGACTGACCTTATTTAATAACTCGACGCAGTCAATAAGCCGACGAAATGAAATCGCAAATCCCACCCAAAGGGCATGATATATTGGCAGGGGTATTTAATTTGAATCCCAAATGTGACTATTGTCCAACTATCCTTGAGGGTATTTATCATACGTTTGCAGGTCGATTTGTAGGAAACGTGTATTGATAAAATATTATGTACTTCTTTTTGTATTTGAATTTTTCATTGGATTGTTTTCTAAGAATACTATAGGATGGAGAAGTAAATCTAACGTAATGAACGTTTGATTCTCAGTAACAGTTTTCATACTTAGATTTTAGAATACGAACAGAAATAATAAGTAGAGAGGACGATTAAAAAATATAATTAGGTTTTCAATATTGTTTGATAAATATGCAAAATAAAATAGTCACAAATGAAATTCAATGCAAACACACAAAACTTATTACACCCTTATTACCCATGACGAGCACAGAAAATACCCAGTGCTCCCCCTTACATTAATCCCTGACATTTATCTCTTTATAAAGGATGCCACCAGTTGACATACATTAAGTTTAACGAGATCCGACTTGAGGTAGAACATTTCAATTCAATGAGCATTATAAAATATAAAGCGGGTCTTCACGTGTACGACGTAAGTCAATAAGGCTTCCGTACTTTCTTTTCTCCGTAAAATTGGCTTGAATATCTACGAAGAAATTCACATTCAAAATTATATATAGAAAGAGCCAGTCATTGGGAGGCAATATGAACCCGGTGGAGCACTCAGTCAGATTGGAGGCATTCTCAAGGCTTTCGTGTAGCGATCGGAAGCTTTCAAGATTTCCGACATTCTCCGCCTGAGCAATATCGTCTACGCTCCGCAGAGATCTAGACTAACGTCTACTTTTATACTAATGTGTGCATGTAAAGGTTGTGTGAAGAACAATAAAAGTCAGGATGTACTATTGGAAAGGCGCCGAGCGGGAAAGCGATTGCTGTTTATGTTTCTATCCTTCACGTTGTTTGTGGCTGTTCTCCTGTATTTTATTTAGTTTAATTTTTTTTTGTTTGTTTGATCTTTACTCATCATAATGTTTAAGCTTTTCATTTTAAGCAAAGAATACAATAAAGATTATTAGCATATACATTCATATTTATATTCAACTATTAACATAACATCAACATTTTAATCCTTATTTGAAAGTGAAATCAGCCATCAGGTGAAAATTCACTAATTACAATTATTTGTCCATATTCGCATCACGACGTCAGCGCACACATTAGCGCAGATTGAAACGTGTTTAAATAAATTCTCTATTAGCACATATAATTTACAGTCTCTAATTAAAACTCGATAATTATGCAAATTGATTCCCGCAGCGGCCGAACTACATCGCCGGGACATTGCGACCTAAAATAATTGAAATGGAAAAAAAAATGTCGCGTCTATCCTCCAATCAGACGTAAATTTGTCGCGTCACCAATAAAAAGGTCTATTTTATTATTCACTTAGAAACTTTTAACGAGAAAACTTGATGTTTAAGTTTCGGACTTTTTATTAGGCTTTGCTTTGTTGAATCAAAAAATACATAAAGTTGTTAACGTTAGGTTTATGAAACTCGTCACTTCGGGTGCGGAGCGTTTCAATAAAGTTTCGTGAAAATAATGATTAACTGAACTCCTCCTAAATTTGCCAAGTGACATTACAATAAATCCTGGATTTGTATATAAAAATGTTTACTGAGAATTAATTATGTCAACTTTTTAATTTATTCTCAGTAATACGTTAATTTTACACAGCAAAATCGTAGAAATTTCGCATTTCTTTTATATTAAAACTTTAGTAGAATTTATGAATTGTTCAAAAGTTCATAGATTACAATAAATAAAATCCTTTACTTGACCAAATTTACTCGCAGTTCACCATGTTAGCACAGTTTGTGTAGAAAATTCTATAAATTATTCTCTAATACCTTACTATTGACAGAAAAAGTGGTCTCAAAGGAGTATTATCAGATCGAACCTATACCTAATAATGTCCTACAATACGTAAGTGACAATAAAGCGTTCTAATAAATGTTCGAGAAGTTTGAGAAAGACCGACAAACGATAGGGATTTGCTAGCTTACGGGGGGACAAATAATAATAATATGATACAGGATTATACCGGACCCACCAAATATTTTTGGCAATTGAAATTGGCGCTTGGAAGTCATAACATAATATGTATAAGGCAATATATTAATTCTCATAGTTTTTATTAAAAAATAGGCGGTTGATTTTATTTTCTAGACTAACACTACTTATTTGTCGTAAAATTAGGTACAAAAATCTTATAATGCCTTTCCTTACTGATAATAACTCCAGCATATGATAGATGTGACGATGAGGTAAACATTGGATTTAAAATACTGATCAGTACGTAAACTGTAATATTTTCTGATTACAGCTTAAGGGTTATAAGCAGCTCATCGTTAATGAATGATGGGTAAATTAATTGCGCAAATTTTGAAGTTGCAATTTTCCTGTAAGAGTAAACATTTTTTATTCATTACGCATCTGTTATTGCTCGACAAAAGGTAAAAGGTTGTTACGGTGTTCGTTAGCAGCGGTAGGCTATTTTCTCCATTTACCACCATTAATATAAAATTATGATATTTTTAAAGTGGCTCCGAGCGATGATGGCGTATGAAGTGAAATATCATTTTATGGTTACTTTCATAATTTAACTGCACACAAATTACTTTAATAAAATGAAGTAAATATTTATTTATACACCGTATTTGATGTTGTGTATTTAATTTAATGATAATGAATGAAATTGTAGCCAAAATACGAGTAGATCATTTTACTTTGAGGTATTAACTCTTTGTCGTACATATTTCTCAGAATACCAACTGTGAGTATTTTACTTACTAGAACAAAATAACGTTTCTGAGTAATTATAATTAGCGTTGTTTTTCTTTCCTAAAGTCATAAAATATTGCAACATTTTGCCTTAAGCCTTTATCATATTTAGTATAAAAATAATTGCATGTCATTAAAAATTTAAATGATTACAAAATATAGAATAATATAAATTATACACGTTGCAATTAATCTATCGTTCTAATTAAGAACAATTAGAAATTTATATTCAGTAATAAAATATTCAGTTTCAGCATTAAAGCATTCGAGAAATTATAATAAAGTATTTTACAAGCGCACAATAAAATTTGACGATTCAAATTACGAGATCGTTCGAGACAACATTATGTCTTATTTTGTAAGCAATAAAGTTTAAATTTGTTGATAGTTTGGATTAAGTTGGATATCAATTTGTGGTGGTACTTTTATTGGGTCACGTTGGGTACAGGAGGTCGTTATAGGTTGGCCGACACGGAATGGGCGTGCACTTCTGAAGTTATACTGCAAGTAATGTTACTGATATAAGTGGATTTAAATTACATTAAGGAAGATTTATAGAGAAGCTTCCAGGTAGTTTTAGGGGGGTCACTGAATCTTGGTTTATGAATTCTGTTTCGTAAATAAAGTCTTTACTAGCTCATAAATAACTCGGTTTGATTGAATTTTACGAGTTATTATTTACCGTTTATACAAGAACTATAAAAATGAATTTAACTTCTTCAATTTTAAAATTGTTTTATGTGAAACTGAATTCAAGTTGCTACTAAGAGATTTCCAACGTAAACTTGAAAGACCTAAACATTATTATTTATTGCTCAGTTTTGAGTTTCCTACGTAATCGAGCGCGATTGCGACAAGCACATTCGCAATTTTGTCTTAATGACTGTGTTACAAATCACCATTAATTTTGAACATTCCAATACTGCAGGCGTTTAAACAAAGATCGGCTATATCTTGCTCTACCATTGTCCTTTTAATAATGATTAATGATGCATATTTTAGGCTTTCCGGTCCGCAAGTGACATCGTTAATAAGGGGTTTTATTGTATAAATTAATATAAAATATGCTTTACATTATATAAATTATGGAATTTAATTATGAGAATCTGTTTTTTTGATAAAACAGATTTACCTTTTGGCTTTTTTAAATAGGATCATAACAACTTGCTCTTACTTTGTTTTGGTTTTTGTTTTTAGCCGTGTGCCCTTAGCCCGTAATGGAATTGTCAAAATTATGTCCTACCTAGTTCAAATTATCTGGCTATAAGATTTGGAGTACCAAGTTTAATACGTACGGTTCGGTATTTATTTCGGTAATTGGCAGAAAGCTGGTTATTGAAACCAATAGAGTAGTTTGAGGGAATTGTTGGCAGTATGGCTTAAGAGAAAAATACATTTATTATTATTGACACAAAAGCTGGTACTATAATTAATAAAAGTGTTCATATTTTGGACTCACGGTTCATTAAATCTACAACGAACATACAAGAACAGTGTAATGTAAATTCCATCCCCAAAGACTAGCCATTATGATAATACAATTTTGAACAATTTGTATGATAAGCCAACGCCCCTACAAATATGATTGATTGCAGTCCGTAGTACAACACAATAGTTGACGTGCGTAATTAAATGTAAATACTGATTAAAAACGTCACGCGAACTAAACATTTTTGTGTATTTGTTTTTATAAATGTTTGACGTAATTGAACACTGAACAGGTATCTACTATCTTAAGGTCACGGTATTGAACTCAAGTTCTTTTAGATTAGCATTTTTGAATATTAAACTTTCAATCCACCCACAGTGCTTTTTGGTCGCAGATTAGAGTTCAAATAGAGTCGAAAGTGAAATCGAACGAATTAATCAATCGGTTGGTAATTATTCCATTAAAAGGTGTATTCTACTTAAAAAAATAACAGAATTACATTAAAGTCTCAATAATGAAGAATCAAAACCTGAAATATTCAACGTTTTCTTTTCCGTGCGGTTCAAGGTCGTAGTCATTTTTTCAGCTTCACCTACTTACACATTTATATTATGTAAATGTATGGGTAAACACATACATCTAAACCCTTTTAACGATCTACGAAGGTCTGAATAACACTGGCCATTTACTCAAAAATATTATATTTCAGAGCATATTTTATTATTTATAGCAGTACTCAGCAAGAGCAAAAAATGTTTAAGATTTATGACCAAGCCGACAACTTAAATTACAGCGATTATTACTTTTTTGCCTTAACCGACTTAGAGGGAAAATATCTTGTTAATTATCCCCTTATCTTAACGAAGGATTTAAAATACTGTAAGTGGGAGATGTTCTTTTATATTTTGTTATTTCTTATAGACTTAATAAGATCCGGATTATATAATTGCTTCTGGAAAATGGTAGTTTTGCTCAAAATCCAGAAATAGGTCCGAAGTCGGTTCGTGTTGATAGGAATTTTAGTTTGGAAATTTGCAGTGGCAATCTACCGTTTGATATGCTCGTCGAACGTTTTACAATCATAGAAGCACACTGAATTAAGCCTCAAAGTTTCATCAGAGCTACATATATTCTGCACAAGTTGTAAAGGACTAAGTATGCGTTGAAGTTATAATAAGTATCATTTATAAAAAACAAGTGCTACGTTAACGACCGTGGTGGTTTTTTATCCTTAGATTTAATATCTTAGTACATACTGCGACTATTTTAAATCACTTTCTAGAACTTGAGATAAAAAAATACTAACTAAATGACTTCATACCCTTTTATAAAAAAAAAGATACAAAAAAAAAGTATGCCATTAAATTCATCACCACTTCTTGAACCTTTACTCCTGAAACTTGTAAACTTTTACGGTGCCATTATACACTTAAACAACTTTATTTTAAAATTCAAATAAAGAATGGTAATTATGAGCATAATGTTTTAGGTCAAAATTAATTTCTAGACGATAATATTATGAAGCTCTAGTTTTACACTTCCTAACACTCAATTTTGACGTAAAGACATTTGCCTTTAATAGGGCGAGAACAGAGTAATGATAATATTGCAAAAAAGAAACAGATAATGTAGGTATGGCTTGCAGAGTTCAAAATAGGAAGGGGTACCTTAAGCGAAACACCATGGGATAATACAAATTAAAACAAGAAACAATGAAAAAATATTCTTTTACTAATTACTTTCCTTATAACCAAAAGAAACGTTCCCGTATCCCGTGCGTTTTCTCGTTTATCCGCGTACACCGAAATAGCACCTTAAAACGAACTTAAGTACAATATAGGCTCAACTTTTGTAATTGTTCTCAGTTTTGCATCCAAAATGCCGAGGGAAAATGTTGATTTTGGCTTATCGTCTCTTTACACGCGAATTCTGAATGACGTAATAATACGTTATTTGAATAAGATTAGACGTTTGAAATTAAAGTAATGCCTCGTTTAAAGCCGTCGCGAGATTCCCGGGCTTATCTGAGAAGTTTAATTATTGGATTTTAGTACCGCTGTTAATGACGTCACGGGTATTTCGACTTACTTTTTGTATCATACATGACAGGATGATTATAAATTGTGTGACGAGATAAGGGTTATTGCTTAAACGTATACAAAATTTTATTTATCTAGTAGCCTTTAGATTCCGGAGTCCGTATTACAAAAAATTATATACCCTAATGATTTTCTATGACGAGTCAATATTTTTTGGACATTATAAGTTATCATATCTATCCACCAAATTGAATAAAAAATTTTCAGAATTTAATGTTATGCAGACAAACTTAAGTATTGATAAGTTCTCTCCATGCTTTTATCGCGCATCAATCTATTTGATTCCTTTCACGCTCACTTTTGTGGGGGCGCTAAATTTGATTTGCATAACATGAATTTTCGACAGGACTCCATTAAAAACCGTTAACATCTATGGAAAAAAAAACGTATAAAGGTTATTACGTCGCTAATGGATGTAAAACGGGGAGGTCTTTCACTTAAGAGATTATTGCCTCTTTGTATTCCACAATGGTGTCAGAATTAGGGACGCGAGTGACGGAACAACAGTTGAAAGTTATGGTGCTTTTGGGTGTGTGATGGTGACGATGCAGTTTATTTGGAAAAATACTCTAAACTTGACGGGGCGTGTGACGTAACGTGATAGTCGGAGCGACCGCGAAACTTTTATTTTGTACCCTGTTTTCATTTTGTTCGGTCATATTTATAACAATATTATTTTGTGTGGTCTAATATCTGTTTGTAGTCGGGTATAACGTAACATATTTTTAACAAAAAAAAATGTTATTATAATTGAAAAGAAAAGGATTTTCTTATTGCTAGGTGTAAACAAAAGAAAAAAGTCTAAATATCAGTAAAGTAACTACGTACTTAAGAGTACGTAGATACTTTACTGATAAAGCTACACTTCAACGTTTTATTGCAAACCTTTTATAAGTTAATATTTCAATACCGGGCTTACTTTCTTATTACGTCGGCTCTATAAAGCCTGTTCATTAATGAAACAACGATCAATGAAGGCAATATTAATTTATAAAGCCTCTCTTTAAAGATACCGACCTCGACTCTGCAGTTAATCATTTATTTTGTGAGTAAGGTTTAATTTAAAACATTTATTTTTCTACCATAAATAAATATAAATCAAATTTTATGCAACTTTTTATATGAAACCTACTTATAAGCTTAAGATATTATTCGAAGCAAGTACTTAAAATATTCAGTGTGTAAAGTAAAAGCCTGGAGCACTTTCTATGTAAGTTTATTTACGAAAGAACTTAGTGTTATAATTTTAACATACATCAAGCTTAATAAGAGTATAATGAGAGGTTGAGTGGTAAATAATTTCGGGGTTAAATACCTTGAAATGAGCTGAAACGAATTATTATTGACTTGTTTATGCTTGCGACTAGATTCACATTAAAAGATCGCACGTAATCTTCTAACTAAACCACTTAGTATAAAAAATGTGTTCAATCGTTTGTGTTAGTATAAGATAATGATGACGTAAGTAGTAGGGTGCGTATAGCTATGTCAATTAACGAGTTTTAGTTTTCTGCTCTTAATAATGTATAATACTAAAATAACTTTAATATTTAACTGAACTAGATAAAAATCTGTGTTCATTTAAAATTTAAAATAATAATAACACTATTACACAATACTCTATTGTGAGGCATTTTATAAACACGATATAATCGAAACAACTATCTGTGGTTGCATAAAATATTTTTTCGCTGTAGGAATTTCATTTACGATACCCAACACAATGGTATCGTTGACCACTACAACCGCCGTATGCGTCCTATTAATTATGTGAAAATTATTCGTAAATCAAATATAATGTACTTTTTAGCGCACATACCACATTTTATGAAATTTATTAATATATTTCTGTGTTAGTGCTAAATAATGTTATGTAAGACTTGCTTCGTTAAAATGTGTTTATGTATAAATGGAAAAAAACTATACTTAAATTCTTCACGGCGATTGAATCAATACCATATTTAGTGCACATATCGACAGTCAATATTAATAAGTAACAAACAATGCGCATGGTGTTTCCAAACACAAAGACCAAAACCAATTAAATGCAAATTAAAATGCAAAGGAACCAATTACTCACCGAAGACAATTGTCGACAAAAAGAATCGATGGCTGAATTTTAAAATGGTTTCCCATTTGTTTTTTCAATAGCTTCCTTGATTCACAAGTTACTAAGTTCGTCTTCGAGATTTGCGTTCAATCCCCTCGCATCTTTCCCGTACTCGTATTTTCTTTCAATCGATTGGCTCGAGCTTTATTACTTTGTTCAAAAGCCATTTTTCAGCCGCTTAGCACGAACGCAACCCTCTCCAAAATATCTAAAACAAATTTATTCAAGCTTACGCGGGATATTTTGTTTGTACGACATAAATAGGTACGTTTATATTAACGCTCTTCGAAATTCGAATGTATTTAGTGTCTTTCAAGATCCCGTTTTGGTGGATTGAATTTCAAATGCTCGGTTTGTAGTACAACGGCTGTCGTGGCTTCTCGTCGAGAACACGGTGTAATAAGACACTTCAATTTCGACTCGCAAAGTAATTGTTTAATTACGCTCTGCGGCGTATTTGTTTTCGATCTTGATAGAGTTTTGAAGTTATTTAATTAGGAATTTTATTGATGTAAGTTTATTATCAGCACGCGAATTCCATTAAGGTCAAAAGTGAAGTGAGAGGTGAAATTTGTTTGAAATGAATACTTTCTGAAACTAACAAACTCCTCTTGAAAGCTCTTTTCGTATTAAAAGTAATAAATGTTGACGGAGATCTTCTGATTTAAACACTTTTATAGACAATGTAGTATTAGTTTATATAGTTCAGATCTAACATAGAATAATCTCCTAATAGGTAGATATATTCAGAGACATGGATATGTTAGTTAGCTAGCTAGTTCCTAATCAGAAGCGCACAAGAGCCACTATCCGGCATGCACGCTGTATACAGCTGCTGCACTATAAAATTACTTAAACTACTCGAATATTGTGTAAGCAATAATTTATCGGATATTTTAAAAGTATTATAAGAACATTTGTAAGTCTATTTGTATAATATTCTAGCTTGAAGTCCGTCTGGAAAATTTGATGAAATTTTCATCTTTGAAAAGTTAATAGGACTTCACGAATAAAAGTTAGGACTCAAAACTTCTTCTTTTAACTACGGTCTTTGGGAGATCGAGCGGAGGCGAACAATGAAGGAATGGTTGATGACTTATTTATAATTTCCCCGAAATTAGTTCCGACAGCGAAAAATATTTATTTATTTTTCGGAATTTAATTTCATGTTTTATTATTTAGCTACTAGCCTAAAATAGTAATTAGACGGTGAATTAAGAAATACGGGTAAGTAATTTTAACATCTTTAAAATTTATTTTTGACTTACATGTTCGTTCACGTTGTAAAAGATGAAATATCAACATCGCCAGCACTTACGCAATTTTGTCGACAGCTCATAGAAACGTGTTTCTATAAAACTCATATTCTTTAGCTTTCGAAACATCAACAAATAACCTAAATAACTCAACTAGAAACCCTAGAAGATGATAGAAGAAGACTAATTTATTATGGCTCTCAAATGCTTTTAGAATCATCGAACACATCAAAGTAGGAACAACTAAAATTACGAGCTTATTTACTTCGTATAAAATAAGAGAACAATAAAATAACTATTAAAAATAAATAACAATATTAATCTAACAAAACAAACTATTAAGAATAGCGAAGTTTCCACGATTCCTGTACAATTTATACTAGAACATAATCAATCAGTTTTGTAGTGAGTGCATTTGACCGTTCCAGCATCGAGGCATTGATGGATGGTGCAATACGTTGTGTATTTCGAATATTAAAACTTTTGAGACACACCTGAGTGTTTATTGATGGTTAAATTCCGGTTGACTTGTTGTTTATTCGTGTTCTTAGTGAATAATGGTGTCTTAAAATGTTCTCTTATTTATTCCACAGAAAAGCTTTTATGACAACTCTGTATCAATAACTAAGTGCACTAAGGTACAGGACAGTATCGGACTGGAAAAGGTATTTGCATTTATTTTTTTTCATGTATAAATTACAGAACTGCGTAATTAAAAGTTAACAATAATAGGTAATAAAAGCTTTTTGAATCCTTCTCTCCATAACTTATCATCGATATCTTATCTATTTTAAGCCCAAGTAAAACTGTTTTACTAACACGTATATTTAAATCTTTATTCCCCTCACAAACATACATTTCACTGATGTAGCCCTTCTTTAAACTAATGTATTTTTCCTCACATTTCTTACATTAAGTCATATTTTTATTACGACTTTTAATACGAAATTTGAAACGTGATTACTTTATCATAGTTACCACGCGGCTTAGCGATATAGGATGAATAACGTAACGTAAATTCAAATTGTGTAAACAGATTTCCAGAAGCGGTTCGGCTTATGTTATAGACTACGAATACTCTGACTTCGTTCGCCATATTTTATTGAAAGGGTGAAATAAATGGATTATAAGTACCTATATTGCTTTTCTTTACGTTCAAATGCTATGTAACGAGAAATACAAAATGCGTAGGTTAATATCCGATTAAATTAAAAATAAATCGAACTCTAACATTATCTATTAAATGCACAAAGCACAAACTAGTGTGTAGCTGCGAATAGGTTGGTCCAAACGAAAACAACGACAACCCGCTGAAACTCACACTTTCACACAACTTATCGACTTTCATGCGACTAAAATTCCACCCTAATTCTAAATATGAGCAAACGAATAATCGCATCGGACGCTACTATTTTTAGGCATTAGACCGGTGGGATCGTAAAACTCGGCATTTGGCCACTAAGCCGATTACACAGTGTAATCTGGCTTAGCCGTGACACACGAGCGTAGACGACGCCTTCAATTAGCTTTTCTATGTCACTACACTACTTTAGCTATGTTATATGGCAATTTTGTTATGTTTTTGATTTTTTCTGTAATCTTTAGCGGTTTAACTTTAAGATATTTCGAAATAATACAAACGAATGTAATGTATTACACTAATAGTATTGAATGAACACCCGAGGCGTCGTTGTCATTCGGTTTATTTATGTACCAAAGCTTCTCTTTATGTTTATAGATTTTATTAAAGTACTGTATTAAGTTTTTTTAAAACAAAGATAACAATCAATCATTAAAAAAAATAATAAGCAGAAGAAATTACTTTTATATTTTAACTTTGATTACGGGTTAATAGTGTTGTCTGCAATTTTTAATTTATCAGTCGTTAGCATTCTGAATGTAATTCAATGTTACCCTTAAGACTGGAACTGTAATCAAAAAAGGGTTACGGGTTTGCAACCAGTATTTGGTTCGCAAAATAACAACACACGAAACATAAATTGATGAAAGTAAATTATAAACTAAACATTAATCCTCATAATATATGTTGCGTTCCTCTATCCGCTAAGCTCTTAGCGTGAACCTAACTAAGTAATTTAAACTGTTAGTGTATAAACTTCCTGCCGGAAGATCATTAGTTTTGATCCGACTCGGTTGAATTATTCTGTTGAAATTGTTGTGGCAAAGAATTGTACGGTTGCCCGGCAAACTGAGAAAAATGTATAAATAATCAGTGAAATACGAGTACAATTTGATTTTCAAGCAATTTAATCTTTGGAATTCTACAGTGCAGTGTGCACTGCAGAATTCTAAAGATTAACTTCAAGTAGAGTTTCTAAATTTGTTTTTGATTACAGATTAAATACTGTTACTACTTTTATCTAAAAATTCGCGAAGTAAACCAAAAAATATGTAAAAGAAAATAAATATACTAGAATCAATACAAAAATACATCCGCAACATTTTTTTCCATTCGTAAACATTGTAACCCTAAAACGACCTGGCAAGGATCACGGATCGTGCCAAATGCTCTATAGGCCGATACAAACGGATTGTTTGCTTGTAATCTAAATCCCGCACAGGTGTATCGCGCACATTTGAATAAAACAACGTTTTTTCTAGCCTTTATTTTGGGGTTAGCGAAGCGTGGAAACTAGGTATATGTCAACGTTTTTTATTTATCTATCCTTTTTGAATTTGTTGGTTGTTGCCGTTTTTGTGAATGCACACACCAATGCTTGTGAGGTGGACTGTAAAGAGGATTATTGCTGCTAGTATTTAGTTGATAGATCACAACATGTCAACGCTAGCTATCACGCCGCTCTTATTTCAATCGTGTGTATATATTTTTTAAATATATTTTCGTGATATTTTTTTGAAAATATTTATTTTAATTATTTCAAAATATGTCGAGAACAAAGAAAATGTTTTCTTGTATATTAAAAAAAAACTTTTAACTAATGCTTGACCAGAGAGATAGATTGTTAGATCTTTTTAGATTAAGGCTGACAAATGGTTTCCACTAATAGAGAAATGACATCAAAAATGTAGATACAAAGTATCATATAAGATTTCATTACCATTTCATGTTTATGTGCTAATAGTGTTAAAATGTATATAAAACCGATGCTTTATGCAATTGAATTCGCCTTCTGAATACTAGAAACTCTTGCAGAAGTTTGACTTAATTCTTCAGTGGTCTGAAGTGCCAGTCAGTACAAGACCGAGACCGCACTTGTCATCTCATATCAACTGCAGCGCTATTGATACGATTGTGGCTTTCATGCAGTGTATGGTTGAGGTGTAGAGATCTCAAGATTGGGAATTGCTTTTACACTTTACGTAGTAAATTTCAGAAGAAGGAAGCTTTATACAAACGTAGACTGTCCAACCTACGTTAATAATGATGATGATGACATACCAATTAGATTTTCTAACAACTAATTCTATTATATCTCTTAAAAAGTTTGGTATCTAAATTAAATATTGCTTTGATTCCATTCATTTTGATCATAATATACGAAAGTTCTTCTTTATTCGTATCCTTGTCATTTTCTTTCTTGGTCACTTGCTCCAAATCCATAAAACATTACAAGGGAAGAGACTCAGGCCCTAACAAGCCTGCAAATATTCCTCCATTCTAAAACTAGAATTATAAAACAATTCACCGATAGACCGTTCCGAATAGAGGTCCCTCATTCTTTATTCATTATCTGAACATGTTCAATTAATGTAACATGTCTCAACACTGTTCTAGACCCTTCTCAATCAACGTCTATTTCGTGTGTCCTCACATCTCGTTCAGAATCGATTCCCCTTTTGTTTGTGTCTTCATATGTAATTCTTTTCTAAATATTTTATTTGCTGAAATAAGTTTTCAATCAGTTTTGATGGAGGACCTACCTCAATTTCGCTGCGGGAAAATCTCTGAAACGTTTTTCTGACAGTATTCTAGTATCGAAATTCGTAAAGAAATAGAATAAGGATAGGTTAAAGGAGTAATCTTGTATTGGTAATAAATTGTTTATTATAAGAAAAAAGAGCAACATTTACAGCTATTCGGCGCTTCAAAACTTGATATAAAAATAATAGTGACAAAAATACACGACTGGCAACCTTAATTCTCCTACAACGAGGATAGAATCTGAAGACTTATGTATATAAGTCTTCAGATTCTATCCTCGTTGTTGATGAAAAGATGGAATGATTAGAGAAAATATGAAATAGTAAGTATTTACTATTTCATATTTTCTCTAATCATTTTGTCTGTGCATAAACACTTCTTTGTACTATTTCCTACCACCTTAACAAATATTATTTAAGGCATGATTTTACCATTGACAGGCATAAACTTATGAAATACGGGCTTTTAATTTTGCGTAACTAACAAATTGAATGCAAGTATTTAACTCATGCAAATATCGTACAAATAAATCCGATACCTTTCGAAAGCGACCCCTTGTAACGTATTATAGAGATAAAAAGCAAACAGCAGAGTAAATAAGGGGATAACTCATGAAGGAGAATCTTGTACAATGCCGGAGGTCGGTTAGAGGTCACATTTAATATACTCCCCAAAATGTTGTATTACCCTCAGAGGGATCCTACTTGGGTAGCATCGCAGGTAACTACTCTATATATTTCATTGTAGTTCAGGCCAAATTAATGCGCACCCAAATAACATTAATATAGCTTCGTCTTCGGATTTATATATTTTTGAGTTCGAATGGTGAACGGTAGCAATGAAATATAAAGAAAAATGGTTCGAGAAATGTATGTATTAAAATAAAAATATAGCAAATGTTTTGATCTTCTTTAGCCATTAAAAGTAAATCAAAATGATGAGGTAAAATTATAATGTTGATAGTGGTAGTCGTAGACAGTTTGATACTTCAAATTAATACCCAGATCTTGTGAGCTTACTGTAATAAGCCTATGAAGTTAATATACTTATTATTACCTAAGTGCTATTAACTATTAAACTTCTTTCTTCTTTTTGGCTACTCACAACACTGGTATAGTCATGATTTTGTCAGTCATCTACAGACTAAACCAAAGACCCACACTTTTATTATCCCATGACCCGTGCTAGAAACGCAAGTTTAACGACCCAAAGTCATTCCACCGCTGACCAATAAAGCGCCATTAAAAAGTTCTTACCAGAATATATTTCCATAAAATCATTTTATTTGGCCTCAAGTGTAAAGAGATGGTGAAATGAATGTCGCCTGTGGGACTATAAATCCTTAAATATTAAAACTGGCACGGCAGTGACCATAGCCAGGACGTGGAATAATGAAGACATTCAACATGTTTGTTTTCACAGAAGGGGTATACTTTGTACTGATTTTTTTATGAAACAGCCGGTTTCATTAGACCTCGTGTCCGTTTATCTGATTCGGATGTTAAAGTTATTGGATAAAGTATCTAAGTTAATAATGTTTGTTTCGATTTTGAAAGTAATTTAGCACAGGCAATGTGGGTGTGTGTGGGTGAATATTATTCTTAGTGTTATAATTAACTTTATGTATTTCCGTAAATATTGTTTTATTAACTCCCGCATATAAGGTAATGGTCGTGCAACTGTAAAGTTTGCGAATCATGATTATATATTTGTCGAATTTCATCGGATGCTTTGTTATGTGAGGAGTACTATAACTTTCTTCTATTTCATAATTGTAAAGCAAATTGGCTTTAAATTAAGAGTCTCTCTTTTTATAGCAAACAATTTAAGAATTTTAATGTTCTTTGTCTTATTTATTAAACTTTATTGCTCAATAAAAAATCTGAAGCCGTCTTGCATTTCGCAAACAAAATTACCAGACGAAAAAATTATATTCTTAACTTAATATCACAAAGAAACCCTTAATATCTTTTAAATTAGGTAACAATAATATTCTTTCTTTTAAACAAACAGAAAATACTTCCCAAATTTGGAGGGCGCTCGAAAAATAATTTTGTCAGTATGAAAAGTTGTGAATCAAAGAGGGCTCTTAGTGAATTCATTTTATTGCCTCAAAATCTCATCGTAAATGACTTTTGAAGAAAAAAGAGACGAAAGATTTCATTTTTTTCTGGCAAGTTCATCACTCCACGGTTGAGATGAGAAGCGAAATTAAATTAGACGATTTTTTGTTTGATATTCTTTTTCTCTTATTGGATTGTTATGTAAATTATGTGAGTCAATATTATTACGACTTAATTTGTAAGAATATTAATGTCAAGTGTTAGATCAAAAGTATAGAAGGATGATCTAAACAATGAACGTAGTTATAAACGTTTCATCACACAATACTGAATTTGAAGAAGTATAGTGTGATGAAACGTTAAGTATACTTTCCTAAAGATAACTCCAACACTCAAAACCTCTACTTGAACACTGAACAGTCATCTTTCAACGTTGACTTAATTAAAACAAACACCAATTCTTTAAGCCGCAACTCGTAAATAACATCCTAAATTAAACCATTCACATCAGTCATGCAACCGAAAACATTTATCCGTTTACGAGAACCAAAATTAATTACGAACAATTCAGGTAAAATATTCCGCTTCTTATTCTCCACAACGATATTTTTACGTCAAACGTCATTCGTGTTAACACGAAAGCAATAAAGGTATATTAAAGCTGCGTAATACGTAGATAATGTGCGGCATCAGTCATTCTGTCGTACAAAACAACGGGGAAATTCAATCTGCTACGTTTGAACCCTCACCACGCGTCTGTCATTACATTTTATTAAAGCCTGCCGTCTCTGGTTTTTGAACACGTGTCTACGATAGTGCGCCGATTAAAATTTGTTGTTCGCAACTGCTATCCTTCATTTGGCTCTTGCGGTATGACATTTTGCATTGTGACTATTCGTGTTCTATTAATCCTATGAACTTTATTCGAAAAGTAATTCTTTTAATTGACAATACTGAGTAACTTGAGAAGTCATCTATTGAAAAAAAAAATAACTTGTTTTTGAGTACATTTTGGTTAATAAATAAAATGCATTTTAACGTTGTTTTCCAATAAATAAGTGTTTTTAAATTCAAAATATGTTTCAAATCGTATTATAATGCGAATTATTTTTCCATTAAGCACATAGCATTGTTCAAGAACTCAAGCGAACAATTAGCTTTCAGCTGAACTACAATCTGCATATAATATCCAACTAGTAATTAGATGTCAGTACGAACTTTCTGGTGGCTCAAGTGCCAGGCGCGGCAAGTTAAATCCATTTATTTCTTTAACTTGAAACGGTTAAGTAACACAAATACTGGCCGGTTGTATAACGAAAAGACAAACTTACCTTAGGCCAAGTGCAAAATTGTTGAAACTGCTTTCTAGGAATATTAAATGCTCTCTGTTAAGTTTTTAAAAGGATTCTCCTTTACATTTATTTTGATATCACATCTTTTCGGGTTGGTGGGCTAAGTTCAAAAATGAAAAAAAAAATGTTATCTAGTGGTTTTTCATAAATTTAAACATAATATTACATGTTTGCTTATAATCGCTCTCGATGGAGGCGTCGCCAAGAAAAGCACACACATAATCAGACCAAGAAATTAGTATAGTAATATTTCAAAACGCAAAAGTCAAGTGAAGTTTTATGTAAACAGGACACGCACCAAGATTCTCTGTCATACTCAGATTAGGTCTTATCTATACTTATAATAAATCTGTAGAGAGGTCAATTCTGTACATTGAATATATTTAAAAAAAAACCAATGGGGGATGTTTAGTAACGGATACTGATACCGAATCTGCAATTTATAATTTTCTTTTCTGTCTGTCTGTCTGTCCTCCGTCTGTATGTGTCGCTATCACGTAAAAACTACCGGACAGAATGCACTGAAATTTGGTATATGCATAGAATAAGTAGTGGAGCAATTTCTAGGATACTTTTTATAGCATAAAATTTCAAAATTTTTTAGAAAATTGAAAAAAGTACGTAGAAATCGTTTGAACCTACGTTTCCCTATATAGACCATAGATGGCGTTACAATCCATTTCACAACATTCGCATAGTTAACGCGGCGCCTGCCGTATCGATACCTGTTGTTCGCACCAACCAATAGATGGCGTTATAAACCGAAACAAAGCATGTTTTTTCTAATTAATTTATTTTGATGGCTTTATTGTAAAAAAATACCTTTGAAACATGCTATACATTTATAAGATTTTTAAACATAAATGTTGTATGATATATTACACAAAAATGTTGGTTTACGTGGGTCCGGTGCGATCGGGATATCCTAGATGGCAAACCGAGTAATTTCGTTTGTTGTCGTTGTTCGCCGCAACTGACAGATGGCGTTGTTGTTCGAATCACATAATATTTAATAACCAAATTAATTGGTTGCATTAAGGAAATAAATTGGATAATGAAACAGACTATGTGGTAAGTTTTAAAAAATAAACAACGGATGATATAAGTATAAAAAATAATTACGGGTTACGCGGTTTCGGACGTATCATCGCAAGTATACATTATTACGCGTCTGAAGAGCTCCGGCGCAGATAGGACCTATAATAATATTCTGAATCCAGACGGGTAAGCAATGGTCAGTCTATTATAAGGTATTATATTTTACACTGTAAACTGCTACGGATACAGACGAGAGCGGAAAGGAAGGTAACCACAGGAAATCAGGCCTGCCTGAGCCTGTGTCACATTGTGTGTCTTTCGGGTCCCTTTCGTAAATAACCATTAGATGACAAAAGAGTTGTTAACATTTTTATGTGTAGGTGTATCGAGTGCTTCGCAATTCGCGTGCTCAAACGAATAAGCAACAGTACGAAATTCACGCGAGCGGAGCCGCACGGGTCAGCTAGTTCATCATATAGGTAAGCCAAGAGAACTATGTCATGCCGTACTCCGTCATAACTGAATTATAAGGGTTCCTAACAGCTTTGCGGAGCCAAAAGCCTGCATAACTTAGTTTATTAGACTTTGTAGTGTATCATACATTTTGTACTGAATTAAGTAAGTGGAGAAAAAGTCCTGAGTAATTTAGGTAATGTTTTGAGTTGAACATTTTGTCCGGCGAGATATAAATGTACCACTTTTCTTTCTGCTGGACATTGGTACTACACCCAATAAAATAAAAATAAGTTTTTCGTGCTTACTTACGATAAAACTTAACATACTTCGAATATTTTTATCATAATATTATTTTCAAAGGATTTTCCTTGATGATCCTATTTTTTTACAATTGATCGCGTGATATCGATGCCGTAAAATAAATAAGAAACGGCTACACCGGCGAGTTAGATATTTATATTTAAATTAATTATTCGTGGAAAAGTTTAATGCGCAAATGTATGCTTTATGAACGATGATATAACTAACTTATAATTTTACACGTTTTTATTTTAAGTCTACTATTTCATTTGTTTTTATTCGCGTGGACAAGACACGTAATTTTATTACGTGTCTTGTTTTCCAAAATGGGGGCACCCATTTTAACATGAAAATCAGAAGCTTAAGTTTATTTACGTATGTTGGCAATGTCTATTATTACTCAACAGAATCTACTGTTTATTTATCGGGTATACATTATTTATAAATACTTTGAGACATTCTCGGAAATCAAAGCACTTAGGTTTGCTCTTAAAATTGATCTAGCAGTCTCAAAGTCCCTCGTCTCCGAGAAAAGGAAAATTATTTAAATAACAATGTTCGATACAAAAATAGAAACGGCTGATTTACAAAATAATACAGGTTTTTATTTAAAACTTCAAATAATAAACAAAAAAAATGGGAAACCATTTAACTGAATATATATTTTTTTATTTTGTTTCCAGACTGGTTTACTGTTAATTATTTCCGAACGATTATGAAAATTGCATATGAAAAATATTCAAAAACGTGATCTAGTTGATCTACAAAAACTTAATTAAAACGTGAAAACCGATTTCAATTACCCAATATTAAATATTATGTAGAACAATGATAAATAAATATGTAAGTATTGTTCTAATAGTTAATTAAAGTCTTATAAAACCTAAGATTAAATTTAAGTGTTTTATTAAGCATTGTTTGGAAGATAGTAAAATTTTCCTTCCTTCTGTTTGTTCTTCATACAACAGTTGCTAATTCTTAATAAGTAGCAGAAAAAAACTACATAAAAAGTACTTAAGCCTCCGAGTTAACAGAACGAACGTTTTGCGGGCCAGAAGGAAATCTTATTCCAAGTACCCGGTCATGTTCTATCGCGATTAGGCCCTGATAAAAGGGTGGAGGGATCTCATTTCCGTCGGCGCGGACTTGTGTCCGACCCGCTAAGGAAATAACGTTACGTTCCCCAGTTTATTCTCTTGAATTTATAAACGGTTTTACCAGCTGAAATTAAAAAAAAAGTCGTTCTTCGTGATGTGGTAATTGGGTGCTCTTGGTTTTTAATAGCGCTGTTAGTGTTGATGAAGTATTGTTGGTGGTCTTTTAAATATCAAAGGGAATGAAAAGACTGGTATTTATTGTGAGACTTGGTGTATTTTGTAGACTAACTCAAGCGTTATTTTATTTACAAACCTTGAACTTTAACAGTTTCTGAAAAAGGTTCGTTGTACATCGTATTAATTGTGTTTGGACCCAAAATATTTCGTACTTATATTATATGACTACGATTGTCTTAATTTGATTGGAAATTGAATATTCGAATAAGATTTCAATTCAGTTTTAACAAGCTAAGGATTTATTTATTGCAAATTTCGCTTTAAATATCAAAAACAATACAAAACTGAATTTGATATTTTCATCAGACGAATTACTCCTCAACATGTCAGATTTAAGCATTTGATCCAAAAATCACAAATCTGAAATAACGAATCCTAAACCAACAATGGTCCTTTTCTCTCGACTTGTGATAACGATCAAAAGAATAATTGCTTAGCCTTTGAAGTTCAAAACTATCGCCCGACTCTTGAAGGTGCAGCAGATAATGCAGGGTCACTTATTATTATCAGCAGTTCTATCTTATTTTATGCTAATGAAGATTTTCATAAAGTATTTGAGATGTTTGTTGAAGGCGGGTCGTATTTGACTTTTATTTAATACGCGAGCATGGTCAGTAATGTAGTGAAAGCTTCTTTTACCTAGAAAGGAGACGAGAATTAAATGAGTCTATAAAAAATAATCACTGCAATTGAAATTATTTGCAATACAAAGAGTTCGAGTTGAGATTTCGATTTTATAATAAATTAGAGGCCAGACTTATATGTTCCGTAATTACGGCATTTTAAATGGTGCTTAAAGTTACTTTTCCCTTTTTATATAAGATAACAAAAACGTACGTACTAATAGCCTCACGTGATTTGAAGCATATTTTGCACCTCCACTTCCACTAGAGTAGAACACTTTTTAATTTCAACAAATCTTTATGAAAGCGGTGAAGTCAAACCGAGAATATTTTTAATTTATTACTTCAAATGCGAATTATGAGAACAGAGTCGTTTGCAATATCCTCTCTCAATAAAACTCTCCTACCAAAGGCTTTAAAAATTCATGAAAACAGCACTTAGCGACTACTTTTTAAAATAAATTATTACGAGCCAATCTAAAGTGATTACTCTAGGGAATAGAGAAGGAAATTTGATTGGTTGAACAGCAGCCATGGAAACCTGCAATAATCCGTCTTGAAACGAAGTTGGAGTTTTTAAAAAGGAATTCCAGGAACGAGTTTTCAAAACATTTATTAATTTTAAAGATCGAATATTGCCAACTTTATATTAAATTGAATCGACCTACAACGCTGAAGGATAGCAAAGCTATCGGAGAAATGAAATTAAAAAATATCGGCACAGAAAAAAAAATGAAAACGGAGGCAAAAGTGTCTCACAGGTGCGTTACCCATTTATATTCTTTCTGAAGCTGAAATTGGGTATTATAATGTCTCGTTTCACAGTATGACAGAGAATTTGCACTTCATAAGCGTTAAATTGGTCATTAGGCCTCCCCGTCGTCAAATAAGCGTAGCAATAAAGTGTGAAATATTTATTATAACGTCTTCGCTCGCGAGTGTTGAGATGGGATGTGTTCGGTAAATTTTGTATTATACACGGGTATATTACGTGTGAATTGTTCGTTGTCAGCTGAATATCATTATATGACGTCAACGAGGCGGAATTTTAAGGAGTTATCAACGGAGATTCGTGGAATTATCTAAGTGGGATTTGTTAATGAACTCATCTACGAGCTTATGTCATCACGTCAATGCGTACTACCGGTTTTATGAGAGCTTGCAATATTGATAAGTATACTATGTACTAATTTTTATTTACAAATATGACATATAGTTTCAAGCTATCTTAAATCTATATCATAACCCAGGTCTGTCTTTACACAGTTTCCTCGCTCATCTTTACCTATATAAAATATATATCAGACCTTAATTATAAAATACGCGTTTTATTATTCTCACGTCTGAAATAAATTAAATAACTTTTAAACATAACGAACAACTTTTAGTAATTAAGATCGTACATCTAGTAATTTGCAAAGTACGCCGCCAATTAGTGTAACACAGTTCAAGGCAATTTTATGAGAAATACCTACTTTTGCTAAATGTAAAATTTAAACCTGAAAAGTCTACCTCCCAGACGGGGTTTGTGTTAAAGTCATTAATTTTAAACATGTAGGTAATGTATGTTCTTTTAGGTTTAATAATCTCGAATTTTATAGAACATATTAGTATTATAACATTTTGGTTATTATTAGTCTGGTAATTAGCAATGGTCCACGTACACATACATACAAGACTTTAATATAATAATAATATTCTACTCCGATTGAAAATACTTTAATAATAAGAGCTAATATTTGATTCGTTTAAGCGATAGTAAGCCAAAGCCGTATAGTACATTCTAGAACACTTTATATTACGTATTATTGAGTACAGTTCAAACATTGATTAAAGTGCGATAGAGCACAATATCCTGCTGAGAGCTGGAGGAGGAAGCAAAGACAACATGCAATGCAAACATCAGCGCTTGGTATCGATATCCGTTGCGAAAAGTACATAAGTATAATAAAATACAATCGAATCAGTTAACGAGAAGCGACACCGTATATCCACAAAGCACACATCACACTCATTGGTAGAACGGATCGAATAAACACTGTTGACATTGGAAATCGGACGCGTTTGGGATTGGTAGGCTTTCGGCGTGGACACCAATGTTTTATACGTAAAGGATTGTTGAGGAATATTGGGAGATTTACGCGCGTTCGATTTTTATGAACGTGTTTTTATAATCCATGTGATACAAAATGCTATAATTTTTAAGCTATGACGGCTTGCAGGTTTCCAAATTTTTTGTTGCTGTAGAACTCGTGAATTAACGCCTTCATGGCATGAAATGGTCAAAGTTGTTCAAACCATAGCATAGGCTTAAAATGTGGTTTAATCTGGGGGCACGGAAGTGCCCCCGCAAGTCGAGCAAAAAAAAAAGCGGCACGGCCGTAACATCCTTTTCTCGAAGCAATTCGGGCTATTTTTGACACCCCTATAATTTCGTTGTGGATAAAACAAGAAGCCTGGATTTTCAGCAACTAATCAGTCATTGTATAAACACGGTATATTTAAAATTTCAGTCAATTTGAACCAGTAGTTTAAGAATGACAACTTGTTAAAATTTTGAATTTTGTCACTCACTGATTCACTGACTCACTGACTCACCGATCATCAAAAGTCTAAGGTACTTCTAGCAGACTTAGAAGCTTAAATTTTAGAATACAAATAGGGTCCAGTGTCTTAATCATGGGAAAAATTTAATATTTTCTAATTTCGGTCAAGTTTTCTAAATACACCAACTGCAACAATAACTTTGTAATCCCATATAAATGTATAAGATTACAAGGTTACATTTGCAGTTAATGAATTAAATTATTATTTCTGTAGAAAATAAAATAAATAGGTGTAAATACGTATCTACTATATGAGACATAACAGGAGGGGTTATAGGGTGGGTAAGTGTGTTTAGCCCATGAAACTGAACAACATTCCCATAGGAAAATATGTTGAATTATGAAAAAAATACGGCTTTCCATACAAATTGGACTTATGTTCGCTCTACAAAAAGAAGTGAGATGCCATCAAAAACATTCTGTAAAAACCTCAAGTCTCGCCGTAAAAAGTGGTGAGATCTATATAATACCAAGTCGATTAATCTATTTAGTCTCTACATAAAGGACCTTCTGTCTTAAGTTATTACGTATGTTATTATCATGCCAATTAAAAAATATATATACCTTTAAAACAAATAGATCGACTTGGTCATCGCAAGAAAACACAAATTCGCCATTAACATTTCAGGAGCATTAACTTCTCGTCGTGCTGTGTAGTGTGATCATGGGATGACCAGGTCGGTCTATTTGTTTTAAAGGTATTTTTTTTTAAATTGGCATGATAATAACATACGTAATAACTTAAGACAGAAGGTCCTTTATGTAGAGACTAAATAGATTAATCGACTTGGTATTATATAGATCTCACCACTTTTTACGGCGAGACTTGAGGTTTTTACAGAATGTTTTTGATGGCATAACTTTTATCTTAATATATAACAAGCGGAACTGACTTTTCATTCCCTCCAGAGTCAGTCATTCAGGTCAAATACGACTAAGCGGACACCCATGTATAGAACATCAATGCCAATATTGCTTAACCCTCTGGTTTCTTTGGGACCAGTGTTTGCAACCAGCAATGAGCGCCTAGTTAACAAGATGTTTAGTTGGTCTTATAGGTTATGGGTCTACATCGCAAACTAAACGACGCATTTGATTTTTCTTACATTCTATATTGCTGTCTTAAGGTAAGAGTTTTCTTAGGCTAAATTAAATTTCTGTAAAAAATGCATGTGTCAATCCCAAACATTCTTTAAGACTAGATTTTTCAAGTGAAAATCTTTTTCTTGAGACTAAAAACTTTCGTGAAGACTTTTCATTATCTTTAAACATACCGTTCACGTTTACCTGTAATGAGTCGAGGACTAAATTACTAGACTTTTAACAGAATTACCTTCTATCATTTTAAAACCCGCTTAGTTTCAAGACTACGCTTAAAAAAGATAAAAAAGGAAAAAATAAAATTTAAAGCTACACAATTTTACTACAAACTACACGATTTTGTAAATAGCGCAACACCTTTTATTGGTATAGCAAAGTCCAACTTCGAATCTATTGCGTATAGATTTACAGTATGTCTTACTCTCGAAACTTCTTCTGCATACTTTCCAACTTTTAATCATAATTGGATTAAACATGGTATAAAATGAGCCTTAAAGTTATGTACTTTGCTAATCTTAAAAACTATTTCAAAGTTAAGTTGAAAGATAGAATCTCACGATAAACTTTTGGATCAGAAGGTATAAACTTGTTTAAATCAGCATCTGATAGTAGCGAAACATAAAATAAGTTGTGAATGCACGGCATCATTTCAAAATTGCGTATCATTTCGCAGACTGTTTAACTTTAAAGTTTTTTGATATACTTTCGAAAGTTGTGTTTAGTTGATCGATAAGCTATCATCGTACTACTCGCAACAGTTTCAAATTTACGAGCATGTTTTCGTTATTTGACCTGCGAGGTATAAGAATTTATTAATTGGGTACTTATTACAATAAAATTATCAATCGATACAATGTAAGCACATAAATTAATTGTACAATATTTTACTATGATTTCGTTGGTAGAGATTTTGTTTCATATATGAAATAACAAACCTGACATTACCTCCAAAAAAAATAAAATCAAAGTAACAACATCATTTGCTTAAAATAAACATACGCTCGAGGAAAGGAGTATAAATCAGAACTGAAAGCTCTGTAAGGCCAATCAAAGGCACACTTTGTTATTCAATCCCGTTGCTTTCAACTAAAAAAAGAGTCTGAAGATGTTTCGAAAAGCGCTTTTCATGAGCTAAGAACCGTTTCATATCAAGTCGAAATGGAGTGTGCATTGCATTGCGTCGTTGTTCAAACAAGACAAGACGCACTCATACAAATTGTACACTCCATTTAACTCGGCCTTTCTTGCATCGTTCGCATAATCGTAGGCAATCTTGGTCTCTCGTACGAACGCATCTTGGGTTTAACGATTTCTGCAAGCATTGTGGATTGCGCGCTTCTTTTCTATGCAGTTGGGAGTACGGAGTTTGATACGGAACGGTATGTTTCGCAACCAAGCTCGTCGCGTTTTACGTTTTTGGCGTAATAAATTATATGCAATTAACTGCAGTTCATGTCTTTTGTCGTTGTCCTGTAACTGTTATCTTGTTAGTCGTTGCAGACATTTCACGCACTTCTATTGCGGAAAGTTTTACAAACATACAAAAGTTGGACACAAAATACAAGTAGAGCTGATGAGTAGATGTATCATAAATATTTAATAATTGTGTGCATTCATCCTGTCCAACGACAATTTCACACAAACCGACTCAAGAATTCAGAAAAATAGGTAATATCTACTTAATATACGATAATTTAGCCAAAACGACCTAACTAGCTGATCAAAATAATAATAATAACAATATGGCCGCCTATTCTGCCTAATCATTATTTAGAGAGGCAAATTAAATAATTCAAAATTATTAGAGTATGAAATATTGCGAATTCGTTGGAACATCAATGAGCAATAATTGGCGTGTAATCGAGTTAATAATGTTATTAAATATGATTCACATTAGTATCGTAATTATTAGAATGTTTTGAGATCCAATTATAATGGTGCAGGTATCTCTATAATGGAATTTAGATTTCGACTAAACGATAATAATGCATTCACAGCGTACTTAAATGTTATGAAACATTATTTGGTATTATAATATTTGTTTATTATCTATGTACATATGTGCTTACACTAAGTAATTTGATGGTATTGTGAGAATTCAATTATATTTTTTTCGATTTAATATTTCTATGCGTTATTTTAACTGTGGTAGCGAACCTGCAGAACCGATATTGAAGACATCAACAGATTGTTGGAAAGTCAAGTTCTTTCTTTTTGCATACACAAATCCGCCTAGGCACTGACTGTTTTGTTCACAAAAATAGTGAAATGCCAAATGAATCCATAGTTGACGTCGTAATTATTTCTGCATAATTATATTATTACGAATGTAATCAAAAATTAATATTACTGGCGAGGAAATCTTTTGTGCAATCAAAACTATTGTAAACAGAGGTGCATGCAAACGACATCGATCTGCGGAGTCCGTAGTAAATGATGTGGTCATAAAACCGCAATAAACTTTCAACGGAAACTCGTCGCGAATATACAAGTTTGACATTCTGCTCTGTCTTTTACAATATTTTATGTTGAGACACAATTCACGAAGGACATTGTAACAATAAAAACAAAAGGCAGATTGAACTCGAAGTCGTTGGAATTGTAACATTGAAATTCGTGACAAATGACGTAATTTCGAATATTAATTAAAATCAAAACAGAACCAATCGTTTAGCGTTTGACTTGTGTCGTCAAACGATAGCAAAAGACCCTTTTAATAGCGCCGAGTCTAAAGAGAGTACGAATACGAATGCTCTTTTCGAAATGAAAAGAAAACACTACGATGTTTCCCAGCATAAATTCCTGGCACTCGGCAAAATTGAAAAGTCCACTCAGTAGAAGCTTCCGTTTAGGTAGAAGGCACAATCTCAAATTGTTTACGCTCTCATGCCCCTTAAGACAAGAATGGCGGCTCTTAGACGGCTAAGGAAATGAATATTAGAGTGTTTACATGTTTGTGTGTTCACTTCGTAAAATATGAATGACGACAGGGGAGCTAAGCGGTGGATAATAGCCGCTACTGTTTGTTGCAGAGTTTTATAATACGAATTGATAAATTGTTTTACGTCGCCGTATTTTGAGGAGCTTGAGTTTTGAAAAGTTAAAAGTTAATGAATTATTTATCTTAAGCCAGTCTTTTAGGCTGTTTCGTTTTCATAGCATATTTCCCATTCATATATTCATGGGATATTGTGTCGACTTTTCTGTGCTTTATAAAAACTGTGAGATGCTACTATTTAGTAACGGAAGTACCTAAGCATTATTTAGTAAGAGACATTTACCTTTCTTGAGTTTTTACCCGATCAAAATAAAACAGATGTAACAAATGATTCAATAACTGAATATCCCAAAGCTACCATTTTATGCCTGTCATCTGCCAGACTTTTGGGCGCATTCTACTTGTCATGTTTTCGGTTACACGTGTCTTTTTGAGGAAAACGGGTAAACAGGAAAATATGTAAGTAATTTTGTTAGCAATCAAGTACAAAATCTTTTATACCTGTCTGTGAAAAACGTAAATAATTGCCTTTTCTCAAGTTATTTCTTTGTCAAGATATGAACATTTGACAGGTCGTTGCACTCAATTGTATGAGTAGAATATATTACAGTCACTTAAGATGTCGCGTTCTTAGAATTAGCTAAATGATGACAGCAGATCGTTTAATTGGCATTTGCAAAAGATCAAATCTTTGTTTCGGGTTTGATAATTACGCTTTTGTTTACCGCATTTTCTTAATTCTTTATCTTCATTAATTATATAGGTATGTGCAGGTACAGCGGATAGATACTGGGCTCTGTACTATTACCACATATTTTGGTAAAGTATACGATAAGTCTGTGCTACGAAAGGATCAGTGTTTTTCTAATGGAATAAATAAATAATTAGGTCCATTATAAACTTAACGACCTAAATAAGCCATTATTGCACTATAACAAGACATGGATCTCCTGCCTGGCCACAGAAGAGCCTTATTATTCTTTGGCTCGTAACTTTAGATAAAATGTGTACGTTCAGGGCTATGAATGCCTTCAATAATGTATTTTTATAAGTAGCTAGTAAGCTTTAGGCTACTAAAACTTCCCTGTAGTATATTTTTCAATGGTACAGCAAGTTTTTGAGGCCCCCGTAGCCAGTTGCGCTCACCGGTCGGTAAACGATCTGTGGGTTAAGCAAACCTTGGCGCGGTCATTCCAAAGATGGGTGACCGCATAGTGGTATTTGAACAGGGCGTCTCCGTGCTTCGGAGGGCACGTAAAAAGTCGGTCCTGGTTGTTGTCAATTAAGATAACAGTCGTTAAGCCACGTCAAAGGCCTTTGGGCGGCTTGAACAACTATGCGGTAAATGTTTATAGCACGTGGTTTGGTGCTTATGATTTACCTATGAAGCCAATTCAGGTACCTTTTGCTTATAACAATTCCTCGAAAACTGAAAATAGATTTTAATAAATGAAGCTTCCACAAAATACTTACATGTAACGTCACAAGACATCAAACGGCAAATGTGTTGGCGTTGAGAACGTCGAATTCCAATCTTTTTCCCTTTACACTCAATAAAATCAAAGAGTCTTCTCATGTCGCTCTTCAACATATCCTAAACGATTGCCAAACTTCCCTTTGTCCCCTACCAGCTGTGTTTTAAAATAGCAACAGTTTATGATTCGAGAAATATTAAATTCGAGTTAGCAAAACAGCACGGCAACAAAATAAAACTAGTGATTAGACAACTTATTTAACCATATTTTGATAAATTATACTAATGAATGGAGATAAAATAATATCTTAGAATTATTACCCAAGAAAAAGTAAACCGTACTTTGGCATTATAATACGTTAGTAAATATCAAGGACAATTTGTCAATTCATAAAAATATCTAAAGAAAAGTAAAACTGTTCGTAAAAATAACTTAAAAGGTGGCTATTGTTTTATTACATTATTTTCAACTGCACTTTGGGTGAAAGTCTAGACTTCTAATGTAGCGTTGACCTTCAACTCAACTCAAAGACTATAAAATACTGAAATTTAGACTGCCATTATTAAAACAAATAGTATTAATATTTAAGTTGTCTAATACTGTTTTAAGTTGAATCATTTTAATGTTTTGGTCATATTTATTCGATAAAGTTTTATTGTGAGATACAATAATACAAGAAAACCATTACTTGTAATATTTTATGTATATATTTCCCTGCCATCAACCCTGAGTCAAATAATCGACATTGAATGTAGTTCATACATTCAATGTCGATTATTTAACATGGTTATCCTTAAATACCAAACTAGTAAACTAACACTTCGACTCACCACTTTAACGAATGAGTGTCAATCGAGAACAAAAAGTAGTAGCAATATTTTAATGCGATTGTGTTGTCTTTGATATTGCAAGAGATTTAACCATTTCAGTGCGTATTAGAAGTTCTTCAGCCGAGTATCTGGCGGCACAAATGTTTTGTGTTATTGTGTGTATTTATTTCATGGAGGATGGATACGATAATAACGTACCGTATTTAAACTTTATACTGTCATTTTGCTATGAAAGGGTTTGGAATAAATGGCTGGAATAAACATCGATTGCTCCATTTCGAACGTCGAAATGCTTATGAAGAGTTAGCTATTTTATTGCCAGTTTCATTTTAATACCCACTCAAATAAATAAAAATAGAACAAAATATTGCTTTTCCTAACAGTAACAGTTGTTCTATTTTCAATATATTTCTATTTTACAAATACTGGTTATTTTTTTAAAGCAAGAGCTTTATAATTTATCATCCGTTGATATTCTAAATTTAAAACGAATATTCTTGACGAAAAGTTGCGAAGTATCATGAAGTATGATACCATCGATCATTTCATAAGTTTTATAATACCAGTGATAAATGATAGGAAAAGGCGTAGATCGTAACTTAGTTTAGTTGACTTTTGAGTAATATCTTAAGCGGAGATTAAAATAACGATTTATTCTTTATTTTTGCTAGCTTCCTCCTGCAGTTTTGTCGCCAAAAAATGATTTTCCGATACAAAAAGTGCATCTAAAGTTATATTGTCTAGTTCGAAAACCATATTCCTGGCTATAACACTTTTTTGTGAATTTTGTTTATGGACCAAACGTTTTTGGTACACAAAACGGGTAGATTATTGGCTTTACAGGAGATAATGTTTCACATACAAAATGACTTGACACGAAGACCAACATGACATATGCCCAATGTTGAAACGACATCATGTCGAGTCATTTTAACTTGCAACCAACTTTTGGAAATAGACAGCGAGATTTTTTAATTGATATGTTTTCTAGTATTGGCCGAAATGTTTTATCTTTATGGGATTTTTATTTTTCTTTTAATTGATCTTCTTACACTTACTGTATTGTGAACTTAATTCATATCTTTTCGTCATGCACACAATTTAAAAGGTTACTTGGGACGAAACATTTTTTACGTGTTATTATTAAATTTTTTCTTCCTAAAATTAGAGACCAACTCGTTTTAACACATTTGATTTTAATTTATTTTCAGAGCTCGACCTACAAAATTTGGTTGAACATTAGGTTAAAAGTTCTAAGTCGGTTAATTAAGCAACCAACTTAATTATTGCTCACCTATGTTATAATTATTTGTAATCATAATAATGATGACTTTCCGTTATTTTTGTGATTAATTACAGCTCTTTTCACGTACAAATACGAAAGCTCTTAGCGTTTGAATTGCGTATAATTTCAGAAAGTAGAGTAATTATTCAAATTGACAAATATTTTGCGCTAGAAATAATTAGTATGTTGCTGAGTATAACGTTTATTTTGTCGTTAAATGGGGCCTTGACTCATTGTTGACAATTATAAAAACTTTACAATTGAGAGTAAATTATAATGGCGAAGTGTATTGTTGTTAAAATACTAATAATATTATGCTGATAGTTGACAGCTAACTAGTCTATGTCTAATAAAGTAATTAATTAACTAATGTAACTAAGAAAAAAGAAACATTTAGAGAAAATTTATGATAATCAGAATGAATTACCTCACTTACTTTTTTTCGTGATTGGTTATCTTTGAAATAAACACTTTCTTTACTCAATAGTTGAACAGTTAGTAACACGCTTCTTGTGCATTGTAGTAAAGTGTAGTTTAAAGCATACAATACATGGACAACAATTCACGGACCATCCAGTCTTACTAACAAGTTAGTACGAATGCTGAGTCACGCCCCCTTCGAGTAATAGATTTGCGAGCGGAACACACATTTGGTTCTCCCAACTCTAGTTATAAATAATAGGAACAACTACCAACTTCAGTGCTAGACATTAATAATAGAACAGTGTATGCTGTAACTACTAACCACGCTGGAACAAGTTTGAAATAGCATGGAATACGAAACGTAAGACAATCGTGTGGGTAATTCAGGCTGAACGGGTTAAAACTTCTTGACTCGGTAAAAGCTGGATACTTTAATATTTAAAATCTCTCAGGACCGTTGTATCAAAAATAGGCCATTAGACAGGCTATATTCGGAACAGTCAAGTAGTATTAGTTGCTCTACGATAATGTAGTACGTAAGGTTTTTCGCACAGTTGGTCTTTAGCAATGGCCATGAACACTTGTTGTAGACTAAGGTTAAACTTTGCAAGGTATTTAATCTATTTTAGTAAATGTCGAAAGTGAAAATATGAAAAATATTTGATCCCTATTAACCACAAATTTCGTCCAGAAAAAAATCGACGCGTGGCTAGATGACAAAACAGAAGAATACAAAATATTTATACAGAATATTGCGCTTATGATCAAAACGATTCCATTGATATATTTGACCTAAATACATGTCACTCACATCGTCTATACATAAAGGTCCCTATTGACTCCGGAAACTGATTCTAAACAGGAGGTAGGAATCCCGTCAAGCGCATAAACAACGGTCTAACTAAGGCAAAGTGACTAGAATGGTTCGGACCGATTGATTCGCAGTAGCCATTTAGCTACGACCTCAAACACTCAAGCAATGTACCGTCTATGTTTCCAATATTCCTGTTAACCTCTCCGACTAACTAAACAATGTGCTTCAAATTGCTAGCACATGCGATGTCAAAGAGTATTGCTTGTTTATTATTGTATAGTGAGGGTATTGTTTTGTCATCTATACTATTGTACGTTGCATATTGGTCTAGGATTAAACTTAATTTCCTCTCGCATTGGTTTTAAGCACGCTCATAACCTTTAGCTGACGGACAGACATTTTATTGCTGTCGTAATATGCCGCTAAACATGCCTCACAATATTATGGTATTGATAAAACATGGATCTGGGGGCACGGAAGTGCCCCCGCAAGTCGAGCAAAAAAAAGCGGCACGGCCGTACCATCCTTTTCTCGAAGCAATTCGAGCTATTTTCGACCCCCCTTTAATGTCGTTGTGGATTAAACAAGAAGCCTGAATTTTCAGCTACTAATTATTCATTGTATAAACACGGTATATTTAAAATTTCAGTCAATTTGAACCAGTAGTTTAAAAATGACAACTTGTTAAAATTTTGAATTTTGTCACTCACTGATTCACTGACTCACTGACTCACTGACTCACCGATCATCAAAAGTATAAGGTACTTCTAGCAGACTTAGAAGCTAAAAATTTAGAATACAAATAGGGTTAAGTGTCTTAATCATGGGAAAAATTCAATATTTTCTAATTTCGGTACAGTTTTCTAAATACACTAACTGCAACATTAACTTTGTAATCGCATATAAATGTATAAGATTACAAGATTACATTTGCAGTTAAGAATCATTATTACTGTAGAAAATAATAAATTATAGGTGTAGATAGGTACATACTATATGAGGCATAACGGGAGGGGATATAAGGTGGGTAAGGGTGCTTAGCCCATGAAACTGAAAAACATTCCCATAGGAAAATATGTTGAATTATAAGAAAAAACGTCTTTCCATACAAATTGGACTTATGTTCGTTCTACAAAAAGAAGTGAGATGCCACCAAAAACATTCTGTAAAACCTCAAGTCTCGCAGCTCAGTCTTTCTGGCGTAAAAAGTGGTGAGATCTATATAATACCAAGTCGATTAATCTATTTCGTCTCTACTTAAAGGACCTTCTGTCTTAAGTTATTACATAAGTTATTATCATGCCAATATTAAAAATATTTTACGTTTAAAACAAATAGATCGACTTGGTCATCGCATGAAAACACAAATTCGCCATTAAAATTTCAGGAGCATTAACTTCTCGTCGTGCTGTGTAGTGTAATACATACAAATCATGCGATGGCCAGGTCGGTCTATTTGTTTTAAACGTAAAATATTTTTAATATTGGCATGATAATAACTTATGTAATAACTTAAGACAGAAGGTCCTTTAAGTAGAGACGAAATAGATTAATCGACTTGGTATTATATAGATCTCACCACTTTTTACGCCAGAAAGACTGAGCTGCGAGACTTGAGGTTTTACAGAATGTTTTTGGTGGCATAGAAATAACAGCTGCAAAAAAGAGTCATAATTGTACTGAAAATCAGTCTTTTTAGGGTCTAGGATTTCGATTATCCTTACTTGGATTAAATAAATCATTTCCAAAAAGAATCTTCAAACATCAGCAAATTTCCTCAACAGCAAAATTTATATATTCATTCATCTATTTTACTTGAGTCAATATCAATATCTCCGGCATTAAGAAATAACGTCGTTCCCGTTTATCCGATCATCCCCTTAAGCTTTTGATTCATTCTGAAGCAGATATCATTGAGAACGCACCAATCCAAAGCCACTTAATCTCCTATTGCGATGTGACCAAAAATGCGAATTAGTACAAGCCTTGAACCTGCTTTGTGATAACGTGGATGGGAGTTTAAAAGTTTTGTTCAAGATTGGTTTCGTGAGTTATGTTACCGTGAGCGAAAATTACGAGGATTTTTTGAACGTATTAGTTAGAAATGTTTCAATAAAAAAATGAATACCTTCTTTTTATATTGTACAGATTTTTGTATTATAGAGTAAAACAATATACTCACTCAAAATTTTTAATGCAAAACATGGAACAAAGTGTTTTTAATTCACGCCTTGTATTTAGTTATCTTTTATTATTAAATCAATATAAAACCAGCATAAAATCTCCCAGCGGAATGTTAATAATTAAAGGACTTAAAAGATTGAGCTATCAGAATTAATAAGCAAGCCTTGTTATGTTTAACAAGAGGTACCCCGAAAAGGAGGTACCTATAAAAGGACGTCCCATTAAAGGTACGTTATAAGCGTAGGCGTATTCTTTCCTTTGTTTTAAATATTCATCACCTGCAACGTTTCTACTTAATTTAGAGGACATCGTAATCTGGCGTTCGGAGTGAGGCTTTAAATACCTTTTTAACTTACCTTTTGTTTTATTTTTCACAATTTATTTTGGACTAATGGATTGCTTTGAACTCTCGCTTGCGGTTAGTCGTTTTTGTGTATTTTGTGAATAAAATATTTTATGAGATTACTGGAGATGAATGGATTTAGATCGTGACTATTTTAGTATTTATGTTCATTCGATTTTCTTTACTATGTAAAATAATTTTCTTAAGTAGGTAATGGGTATTAGCCAAATAGTTAATTGTCTAAACGCGAGAGCAGCTTTGTCAGCCTGCCAAGGTCGAAAAAAATTTAAAGAAATCGTACATACTTACATGATCAAAAATCAAAATCAAAATCAAATCATTTATTCATTTAGGTCAAATATTGACACTTATGATAGTCGTAACAATTACTGAATCTACCACTAGCTCGGAAAGGGGGTAGAGCCTTATGAGAAGAGCTAGCGAGAAACTCACGGCCACTCTTTTCAATCGCCAAAAAGTTTTACAATGTGGTTGATACAATAATTGATCATGCGAGGAGCTGCCAACAATCAGCGATATAGACTAAACGTCAATTAAGTTAAATGAACATAGCTAGGTTATTTATTAGTCTCTGATCATACCGTATGTTGGGAGCACCTACTAGCATGTGATAATAAGAATATGGGCAGCAAGTGAGCACACTGGTTGTGAACATTATAAAAGAAAAAAGTGACAGTTTTATGAATAACATCAAATTGTACGTAACATCACCTATTTGCATCATTAATTGCCCATATTTTACAATATTTAGACCTACTGCTACTGAGTTTATACAATTTATAGCAAAGTTCCCTAATTTCAAAGAATCCTAATCAAGCGAGCGACTAATCCCAAGAGCTATTGTCGTTTAGATACTCATCAATTCTGTAATAAGCTTTCCTAACGAGATGTTCCTTAACAGCAACTTTGAATTTTGGCAGGGGTAAATCCATGATGTGCTTTGGAAGCTTGTTGAAGAAACGAATGCCGAGACCTACAAACGAATTGTGCACCTTGTGTAAACGATGATGGGGACCTACTAATTTGTGTCTGTTTCTAGTGTTGTAATTGTGTCTATCGCTATTTGTTGCGAAAGTCCCTAAATTTTGTTTTATATACAACAAGTTTGCAAGCACATACTGTGATGACACCGTCAGTATCCCTATCTGCCCAAAAAGCTCTCTCAAGGAGTCTCGCGCTCCTAAACTATAAATTGCACGGATAGCTCTTTTTTGAAGGACAAAAATAACATCTATATCAGCAGCCTTACCCCACAGTAATATACCGTAAGACATGACGCTGTGAAAATAACTAAAGTAAACCAGTCTTGCCGCATCCACACCAGCAAACTGTCTTACTTTTCTGATTGCGTACGCGGCGGAGCTGAGTCTCCCCGAGAGATGCGCTATCTGAGTGCCCCATTGGAGCTTGCTATCCAGACTGATACCTAAAAAAGTTGCCGAATCTACCAAATCGATAGTTTGCCCATTTACGACTATGTTAGTACCTAAATTCCTCGCGTTGGGCATAGTGAACCTAATGCACTTAGTTTTGTTAGAATTTAATAACAGATTATTACAAGTGAACCAGTTGTGGACCTGTTCAAGAATACTATTGATATCAATAAAACAAGACTTCGAACGATCTACTTTAAAAATGAGTGAAGTGTCATCTGCAAATAATATAATATCACATAAGTCCTGCACCTGAAAGGGGAGATCGTTTATATATACGAGAAAAAGAAACGGACCGAGTATCGAACCCTGAGGCACGCCGAGAGAAACAGCTGAACCTGAAGACCTTACACCATTGATATCTACTCGTTGAATCCTATTACTCAAATATGACGCAAGTAAATCGAGCGCTGTATCCCTAATTCCGTAGTGGTTTAGTTTCCTAAGGAGCGTATTATGTTGGACACAGTCAAATGCTTTGGAGAGATCGCAGAACACCCCAATGGCGTCCTGGGATGTCTCCCAAGCATCATAGATATGCTTGACGAGCGAAATACCTGCATCGATTGTTGACCTACCCTTTGTGAAACCATACTGTTTACCATGAAATAGCTGACTCGAGTTAAAGTGACTTTCGAGCTGCTCTAATATGACCTTTTCGAAGATTTTGCTAACCGCAGGCAAGATGGAAATGGGCCTGAAATTGCTGGGCTCACTCTTAGACACATGATATTATATAGCTTATGTCCAAGCAAAAAAGTACAATCAAGTAGGCAAATGATAATGCAATTAAAAATAACGCTCCGAGTACTCAAATCATCATGTTGAATATACCCAACAGGAATCTTTACAAAAAATTATATCATACCTGAAAATATCCAACATTTCTTCATTCAGTCAACCAGACCTTACTTTGTGACAAAAAATTGTCCAGCAAAATTATTTTTAAACTAAGACAAGACGAAGCTCATAGAACAAAATATAAGCGTAATAAGTCTTATAAAAGGGACCCCTGCTTTATTTATTTAGGACAACAGATTTTCGCGTTCACAGTAGGTACTGTACAGTCAACCTGTCGTCCTATTAAGTCTTACATCTCTGGGAGTCTTTGTTAGTTCCTTTTTACAAAAAAAGTTTATCAGCTTAAGTTTATTCAAGATTTTTTTGTTAAGAATTTTTGTGTTAATTCGTTCTAAGGGATTTACTGAGCGTTGTTTTTTGCGTTTGCAGTGTTCGGCTTTTGTCTTTTAGAAAGAAAACTAAACAAGATGGATAGAATAAAACCATAGTTTGTGTTCACGACACCGTGGGAGCAGTTTTTTGAATTTTTCGTAAACATATACTTCATTTGACTATTCGAGCAGATCCGATTAATGAAATAATAAAAAAATTCAAAAGATTTTAACATTGGTAACAAATTGGTAAAATTCTTTGAAATTAGTTGGCGTACCCAATTTCACTTGCGTTTGTGTTAGTACATGTCTCAACTTTGAGCATCGTTGTTTTAACGAGACTGCAGTTTATTTATCGTAAAAAATATCCAGTACTCAGTTCCAATGTACAGACTGCTACAAAGTCTTTTGACACAGATAAACCAGCTTGACTTCGCAATAAAAATAAACTAATGGGAATCCGAATTCGTAAAATACTGTAAACAACGTGATCAATTTATTTATTGGTGTGGTAAATATTTACTACTGTTGCGTGTTTTTCTGATAATTCATGCCAAACATGACGAATGGTATCACGATTCTGAAGGTTTTTATAGTCAGAAATGAAAACATCATTTTCATCGTAAAATTTTACTTAGTGAATAATTTACTTGCAAGTTTATTGCTGTTCGTATTTAATTGAATGCCTAAAGATACATATTTTAATGAAGGCCTTGCGATTACTTATTGATAAATTGGAATCGATATCATAAAATTATTTATTAAAATGTATTTGGTGAGAATGACAGAATACAAGTTTATTTGTTTTACATAGATAGCATGTTGCGCGGGTTGCCTGAAGATTTTTATTAAATTCTAATACAATTACTTACTGTAAAAAACTGGCGTACCATTGCTACAAATTAGAAAAAGCGTTTTGAACAATGAATTTTATAGCTCCACGTACAATATCAACTAGAGGCTTGCAACTAAACGTGCGAGCTCACCAAAAACTGACGTTCAAAAATTCCACCAGGTCCAAAGTTTTCAAATCCAGTTCTGCAAGTTTAAACCCACTTATGAATAGTGAATACTCGTGTGAATTTTCACAAATCCACTGCGTCGCTGGAAACTTAAACCGTGTTTGAACAGGTTTCAATTCAACTATCGAGAAATGCAAGTCGGTTGGATTCAATCTATCTCGAATCAAGTCAATGACATTTGTGTGGAATGAATTTGTGACAATGGTATTCATCATTTGTGTAAGGGATAATATTCAACTGTGTAATCGGTTGCGAGGAATAGCACTCAATGTTCTATATTGTGGGACTTGGCAAGCGGTTAAAATATTCCATTTGTAATTACGAAAGATAAATTGTGCAAGGAACTTAATAAAGCGAGGTAGTGGTATTGAAATACAAGTTTTAAGTGCACACACTCGTTCGACGCGTCATCAGTAGGAGCAAGGATGAAGAAAACTTTACTCTTACTATACTCACTTTATACATCTTTTAAGTTCTTAATGAGATAATAATAAGAAATCATATACTATTTAGTTACAATATGTAAGTAAGTAGACACATCATAATGAATATCATGAATGTCGTGACGTCATTGCAACAGAAACTTTTAAATAAATCTCGTGACGAGGGAAATCTTGGGATGTAATCAGATGAACTTTTTCCTTTATTTCATTTACTGATTTCCCTTAAGAATTGCAGTACAATATTTGATTGCCGTAGGACAATTAGATAATGAGATACCGGATTTTAAAAGGTCGTATAAGTTTTGAAATAACTGTTGCTTGTGACATTTTTCTTTTGAATGTTAGTACTTTTGTGTAGTTTTTTTATGAACGTTATTGAGTATAGACTGTAAAATTGTTCAGTTCTTCTCACAAAAATATAAAAGACGTGTTGCAGAGAGTGAATTTTGACACGTTCCATATAGTTTCCACGAATTGAAACATACATTTCGCAGTCACTACGCTTCTGTTACCGTCCAGTGTGAGAAAGCCTTCTATTTTCGCAACCATGCGAAGACAAAGGTAAAATAGTTCTCAGTGCACATAGCAAGTCGATCTGACCGTCTTTGTAGAATCACCATGAAAAGATATTGCTCGTGGCAAAGCATGCCTACTGTATAAAAGTATTTAAAAGGAAAAAGGAGACGTTTTCACTCCCTCGAAGGTGGAAGGTAGAAAAAATTGTGAGTAGCGGAACACAATAGACGTCATTAATGAGTGAATTTGTTTTCGCAAACAAACGTGTTTGCGTAGTGCCTCCCCACAATGCGTGTGCAGAACTAGGGTAGTTTAATTACACATTGGTACCAAAGACACGTGTAAGGGAATAATATAATATTATTGTAATATCTTTGTCATGTTTGTAACAGATCTTGTAATTATTGTTATTTGTATCTATATGTAATAATTAAAAATATTTTGTACGAAATGTTTGGTTTTGTTATTATCAAACTTCGGTTAATTTTTTTTTTTATCACTGTAAAAACAAATAGTATTGATTTTACAAAAACATGGCGGCACAAAATCTAGCTGGCTGAACTAGAAGCAGTAAAGCGGATAAGCGGCTAATACTCTAAACTCGAAAAACAAAATGGCAACTACGATAAGCCCGTAAGCCTAGCAACGTTTATGATTAATTCAAGCCACGGTAAATACGTTTATTTCGTCGTAGTGGCGTTGACAAAGCGCACGGCTGCGTACGTGACGAAATTTGCCGCACGCTCGATATCCGTGGGGGCTACGGCAAATAAATCGCTCGCGTGAACATTTAGCCCTGACTCTGATCATGTTAACTGGTAACTGAAACTCTTACAGGGTTATGGATTCTTGATCGCTTGTTACCGGTATATTTCAAAAGTTCGTTCACACCGAGTAAGGCCTATATGCTATATATTAACAATAATCTTGAACTCTGCCGAGAGTGCACTAATGATATGGTCTATACCGTAAAGATAACGAAAGAAAAGCGCTTCAATAAAAAATAATATATTGAAAACTGACTGCATAATTGGAGCCGGCATACTGTCACGTTGTCACTATTGTTATTATACGCGAGTTATTTGTCCATAAGTGAGTCAAAACCAAAAACATATTTCACTAACGAAGACTGATTCAGTCGAGCATAGAACTAAATATAATATCTGTCAAAGCACTCTTTTGAGACCGTCGAGTCCTAAAATACCAGGATTTTTTAAGAGAAGCCAGTCTAGTGTAAATCTAGGCTACTTCCGAGAAAATATCTAGGAGAAATGTGATCGCAAATACGAGCTAGTTCAAATAGGTCAGTAGCAATACTTTTTATATTAGGTTGTGGAATGTATCTTGTGAAACTGTGTAGTGTCGCGTGAGTTTCTATTGTGCTTTTGTAATGGTAAAATAAAATATACCGTCTTAGTTTAGTTATACACTTTTTTGAATTAAATTCCACTTGGTATTTAGTAAACTGCAAGAGGTTCAAAATTACTAAGCAGTTTTGCCTTAATTATGGTCTCTTAATTGATACTGGGTCTTTTTAAAGATAAGAGCTTAACACAACTAAAGACATGTTTTTAACAAGTCAAGACAACACTTCATGAATTGTTTTTAGTTGAATCAAATGGATGGAAATTTAAATGGCTGAAAGCTTTGAAATTAATACGTAGTTTACTTGTGTTTCCGCGTAATTAGGAATACACTTGATGATCAAATACCAGTAAATTAAAACAACAAATCAACATAACAGTATCGAAGTGATTGTCCTTAAAGAACGAACTATCGAAACGTGTGTTTAGTAAAGAAATTATCGAACATTTCTGAGCTAATAATGTGAACGGTAGAATCATCTGTGGTTGTTCCCACGCACGTTACAGAGTCAACTGAAAATCGATTACCATCATGTAACAATACCTTTACAATTTGCTTGTTGCTCACTCGTTAGGTAAATATTCTGACTCAAAGTGGATAAAGAATTTCGTATACAATTTGTAAATTCTTTTATTGAAAGACATTTTCGATATTAGTTTACAAATGACAAGGATGTTTGCTATTGTTGTCGGCCGAGTTTGGAGGTCATTGCCCTTTTGTTTCAGTTTGTTTGAGTAATTTGAATAGTATGTTACAGATTTTGACTTATTTATTTGGTCTATTTATCTGTTACTATGTTATGTTCTTTCAATGAATAATGAGATATTGTATTGGTATATTTATCTCTAATCAACTATCAGCAAATATTATACCTCTACAACCAATTTTCTTTTTGAATATAATATAGAGGTATAAGTGAATAAAGACCAAATGAGAAACCAAAATAAAAAAAAACTGTGATTTTAAAATTTGCCTAATTTGCTTTCTTAACTTTTTTCAAAAGCTCTTACAATAAATGACCCTTTACTTTAAAAACACGATTCGTATACACGACCCGGAAGCCAAAACAGCAATACAAAAAGGTTACGAGGATATTCATAAAATTGACCGTCGAAATGATCCGCTTTGCTTCATCAAAGACATTGAGAAGTTTTCAATTGAATATCCGCGCCAAACAAGAAGGGTCAAAGGGACACAAATGTGCTGTTGTTATGCTTCGGCCGAGTGTATTGATTTTACAGTTTTGTATGAAAAAATGAATGTATTTTAACTACCTCCTCTTTTAAAATCTTCTATAAAGTGTTGCTTGTCGATCAAGAAATCTAAAGTGATCTAAGAAAATTAGAAAATCCTAAGGTCGCTTTGCAACTCCCGTGCTTTACTTTTGCAACATTAGGGTGACAGTAGTTAAGTCCTTTAACTTAATGTCATGACTTATTGCCTTAATGTCATGAGAGACCTTTAGAATAACTACAAAAGAATAATTGACCTATTACTAAAATCCCTATGAGTACGAAAAACTCAATAATGACTAAAACAAATCGCAACTCGTGTCTTCAAAAGTCAACATTTTTTAATCATTAAGAACCATTTGCTCAAATCTAAAACAAAATCTGGTGTAATGTTCATAAAAGCCTAAAAGATGTGGCGGCACCTTTACTTCTTTATTGTAGGGACGACTGAGCGTGGATATTTTGTTTGTGTTTTGTATTCCAACTTGTTTGACGACTGGACTTTGTGGAGCTCATTTTGGGAGTAGACTTTTGGTATTAATGTTTGCCTGGTTTATTGTGGAGGAAAATATCCTAGGTTATATTATTTCATTACCGTACAATGAGAACGTTTAGTGCCGTAGTAAAGTTGAGATATTACAGTGGTTAGGGACAATTTTTATTGACGATATGTGGTGTTATTTCCTATATTTGTATTGTTTTTGTACTGGAAATCAGTCCAAAAAACCGTAAGTTTAAGTTTTTACAAAACTCATCATAGGAAGTGAGCACCGTTATTTTATACTACTTCTTGTTAATTATTTGACACTTGAAAACGAAACCTGTAGGACCTATAAGAGAAATGTTTAAAAAACACTTTTTATTATAGTTTCATAATGTTCGTAGGATTAAAAGCAATGATTGTACAGTTACTGTTTTATGATAGATGACATAAAACATAACATCGTGCCCGTATCTTCGTACAAATTGATCGCGTGTACCATTAATAACGTATGTATCGGAAACACGGTCTCCTCACACTATAAATATTGTATAAGTGTCACACTTAACAAATCAGCTATTACACAGCTATTCAGATCACGCGCAAGCCATATATCACGGCAAAATATTCACACCAGAAAATGGGAAGCCTTTTTAAGTATTCAGGAAATTCATATATGTTGCACGGTGCATGTTACTTTGTATCTGAATGTCAAAAATATGTTGCTGTGGTGTGATTTAGTATGAACGTAATACTTGGTATTACTATTTGGAAACCGGTGTGAATTCCTCGTGTCGTCTTTCGTGTTTCTAGAAAAGTTAGATTTGTTCACAGTATCTAGACACTGGCCTGTTCGAAATGGCATTGTTAGTGTATCCAACTGCTGATCATGAGGTAGTGCCCGGAGTTTGGTAACGTGTCCGGCCCCCTATTACATAATATTGCTAACGGCAAAACATAGGAATATTTTATACACATTACCCTTAACTTTCGGGTATAAAAGGTAATAAACAAAGGTAAATAACGACCATATTATGTTGTCGTTTATGAAGAAATAGGTGGTAAACAAATGTACAGTAGAATTCTATAAACGTATTAATTAAGATGATAGTAATATGTAGTTCATAATCATGTAGCGACTACATAGCACTACATCCACTACATCCCAATTTGAATAGTACATCGATATGTATTGATATTCGAGTGACAATCAGCGCGGTAGCCACAGGTCATTACCCTACAAATTGTATAGAGGAGATGTCGGCTTGTATGTGGTTGGATGGAATGTATAACAGGATTAGATGATCAATAAGGATTTAAATTCAGCCTACAAGATATTGGGAAGTGATCATCGAGGTCAGGCTGCTTTGGCGGTCATTGTGAAGAATATGATTGCTCGGTAATAAATATTTCAGTAAGTACCACTTATTTAGGCGAAAGAAAAAGTATAGGTATGGAAAATTACACAAGCGGGGAAAGGAGAAGCTGGTCGCTTGATTTTTTGTTTTATCGTTACGATAATTAAATTTCCCAAACATTTATGTCCACATTTTTATTATCATTTTAACTTAACCCGTGAGAAGGCGGGCCTTAAAAGAATACACGAGGAGGCGCGCGCGAGCAAAATGCTCACATAATTTCAAATAAGGTTTTTTAATCAATTATTGGTAAATGATACACATTTAATAGTATCAAAAGAAATAAAATACATGTATTGTACTATATATTAAGTTTAATTATCACTAATTAACAAAAAATGCAGTCTTATGCTTAAAGAAAAATAACGAATTAACTTTGGCTTTAACTTTGGGCTAATTAACAAAAATAAACTAAAAAAAAGCAAAGTAAAAGAAAAGATAGGATTTCTTATTCTTCCGTATTATTTTGATTAATATAACTATCGTAACATGTATGGCACATGTACATCACATGTTCAGAGCAGAGTAATTTTTTGCACAAAGTACATGCTTTTTTTGGAGCGTTTTACAACTCATCATTCTCTAGTTCCTCTGATCCTCTGTTCAGTATCGTCGTCGTGTAGGCTTTCTATAACAAGACCGTCGCTTTCAACATCATCAGCACGATTCACGTCTATGTCTTCAAAGTCTAATGGTTCTTCTTCCTCCGATTCCGGGTCTTCTAGCCAACTACGAATTTGAGCGTCCCTTTGGCCATCCATCTTGGCTTGTGTACTAAAATTATTGACCGAATATATTAACAATATATTTACTGAGGTAAATTATATAAAAACGCAAAATAATAAATATATATAATATAATAAATAAATAAAATAACAAAATTACACGCTAAAATAAATTTTATTCCTTACAAAAAATACTTACGTAGATAGGCGCGTGATGAGCAAAATGCCGCGCGGCACGACGTGATGCACATAAACACCTTACTGCGCGGTCGCAGCGGCACCGAGTGGCGCGTAAATCGCATCAAGGGAAGGGGGGTGAAATGTTAGGAAGGTACTGAGAAGCTCGCAGTGTTAGAGTGTTTCTAACGTAGAAAAAAATTGCAATGAAATTTTGTGTGAGCAAAATGCTCATAGCGCGCCTTCTCACGGGTTAAAAAAGCTTATTACTGGAGGAGACAAGAGAGAGGGGTGTGTTTGAGAAGTATCATAAAAAAAAAATCACGAAAATAATTTCAGACTAAATTGCCTGAAAAAAATGTCATAAACTTCCACGTTTGACAAAGGACATTACGGAACTACATGTAAAAAGGACAGCATTAACAAAAATGTATTTAAAATGACGTGGAGTGCGATTTAAAATGCTGAACGTAAAAGTCCCTTTCATTTTAGCTTTGACATAACGTAGCTTTGCCTTTCGCAGGCATCCTTTGAGCCACGTTAGGTGTGGATCACATTGCACGTAATTTTGTAGTTAGTACTTACTATTCTTTGTCGCTGTATTGTGTATTAACGTTGGTTTGTAATAGGGAAATCAGGAGTGCTGCGATACATCGAATCTGATAACATAGCCCTTTAGGTACAAAAGGTATCATTTAACGTACGACAGAATGAAATAATTTTTAATGATTGCAGCCTTTATAATATAATTGTAATAGATAAACTGTTAAATTGAGTAAATTTAGAATTTAAAGATAAATAGGCAATCGAGTTTTCATCTGTTCCGAAATTGGAGTTAAATATGCATACATTTTCTAGTTGTTATTATGAAACATTCGTAATATTCTGAAGATTAATATTTATAATTTCCATCGTAACATATTTACTATATTAAATAAAATAGATTAAATAGGTAAGTGGAACACAACAATTTATTTCCACCAATTGTTTTAATTAAATTTCCACTGTTTCGACATTTGAGTCCTTCAGAGTCAAGAGTTCGTAATTCAATTAGAATTTAAACTTTAAATTTTGTTCACATTTATAGTAGTAGATAATTTGCTATAAGAATTTATGTATGTAAAATGCAAGTATGTTGATTTTCTTGATTCTCAGCGTGTTTGCTAACTTTGAGTTTAAAAGTACACGGCACAATCATTTTCAATAGATGTTAGAGGCTGAATACAAGTTATGTACAGGCTTCAGAGGTTAATCAATCAAAACTCTTGCAAATTGTTAAACAGTTTTGGAATGATAAGATTTTTTTTTGTTTAAAATTTGGTCCATATTATCAAGGTGAGCGGCACAGGACAATAGCTACACGACTGACTAGTGTAATATACAGCCAACATACTAGTTTCGTAATATAAGACGCAACACAAAGCGTAATACACATGTTTCTTTCCCAGGTATGCAAATATTTGGATCACACCGAAAAAACTAAAAAATAATATGATCGCTTCATCGAACATTCCGAGCAGCTTGGCAGCCGACGTTTCCTCTCATGTATTAAGCACGAGACTTACTTTGGGCGCACATTCAATTACTCGTACGTTGAGTGTCAAAGAGCTTTCAGTGTCGTGTGTCGTTTAATCCCCAGCACTAAACGGTTCAGTCGTGCTAGCTTTTAAAATTTCTTATAATACACTCTTTGCATCTACCTCATGTAAAATGTAAAGGTTGAGATTTAAAATTTCGCGCCAACTTCATTTTACTCCTTTATAGGAAAAGTTTATTAAAATTTACATAATATATCAAACTATGAGAGTGTTGGCTTTATAGTTTCCTTGAAATATTTCAGTTTAATGTAATTAGGGACATGTTTTATGGCTTGATGTAAAAATGTTAACTGGTATTCGGTTTATGGTTTATAATGAATTGCTAATTTTAAAACTAATTTAGTAAATGATTCATGTAATATTTTTCCTTACCAACCAATGGATCCTTAGCATTCATACTAAGTACAGTATGCTCTTATGTAATCATAAAAAGCAACGTGGACATATTGGACGCCTTCGTATGGTTTGGTGACGACATTTCTGCGGTTATTGATTACACTAACAGCTGATTCACTGTATTCATCAGAAAGCACCACCTTTCCTGCAAGACTGATCCCTTAGATTAAATTACAAGCCACTTGTTGATTCGGTTTATTCATAAGGGCACATACCTAGTCCTAACATGGGTCAACTTGGACAGCTGACGTGACCACAGGGGCAATAACAGGTCTACTTGAGCCGGGACTTTTAATATCGTAGCCAGTGTCAACACCCTCTTTCTAATACTGTTGTAATTTGACAGGAAGGTCTACGCGATATGAATTAAGTTATACATGTCAGATTATATCGACGGTTGGGGAATGTAATGATTTAAAGGTCAGTGACATTAGTTTGGATTTTCTACGTATTTTTTTACTTGAGTTTCGTTGTTTGCATATTTGAGATTCCTATTTACTTATGATTGTAGATTTAATATTAAATGACCACAAGAATTTCTCGGGAAATTAAAGTATCGTCGTCATCATTACCATCTTATCACTTTCGAATTAACTTCCTTAAGAATACCGTAGTCATCGCTCCTATCCACTGGCTCCCGTATTTGCGTTTTTCCGATAAACTTCGTGTTTTACGTTGCCCCAGGTCGCTTCACGCTTATTTAATGAAAATTATGCTTGAATAAAATTGTCGACGATAGTGTTACCCTTTTTATAAATATAGGGCAGCAACAAGATGATCGATTTTCTTATGCAACGTCTTATTTTGCAGTGCTGCTATAATGATAGATTGATGTCACAGACAATCTCGGGGAATCAGCTGCTGAAACAAAATACTCACAAGGCGTGTGATAAAATTAATTTCATTTCGTAGTAAAACTTATAGATTATCATTTCATTTCTTACTACGAAATAAAATCTTTTTCCGATGTAAATAAGCGGGAAGAAAAGAACGCTACATGCAACGATCCCTTATACTAATTTTGCTTTGTTCACATAAATTGTCTTCTAAATAAAAAAGTATCATTGGAAAACTCACAGCCGACGCTGTGCTTAGTTTGAAATCAGTGACTGATTTCACATTAAGCAAAGCTTATACTATGGTAACCAAATGAACGATAAACGTACTTATATACTGCATTATATTCTTATAAAGAAATAGGCTCAGAACAGATACTTACTCGTTCTCAACACGACAGACAGAGTCTACTCTGTCTCGGATAAAAAAATCGAACTCACCACACGCGGCGCTACGGTTTTGCGGTATGCAGCTAAACACGTATATCTGTATAAAAATATTTCGTGTAACAAAAAGAGACTTATTTGTATAGTAATCACTCTAGAAACGGTCCACACATCAAAGGAGAACCCAAATGCGTTAATAGCCGACATACCACGATATAGTTATCCCTGTACACGAGTAAAGAGGCAACACATTACCCTATAGGTAGCTTTATAAAGCAGAAGAAGTATATAAATTGGTCCATTTCCTCCAGTTGACTTTTACGGCTTCTGTGAGGATTTATATCCTTAGGAGTACGTACTTAACTGTGCATTTTATCTTGCATTACAGATCAGCTAAATAATCAGCCGCTGAATGAGTGTAGTTTGCGTAACGAGGGTGTAGTCTTATTCTGGAACACAAATAGTTTATAGAACAACACTTAACCGAAGAAATAATACAATGGAATCGAAGATTTTTCAGTCATTGCTCAGATCAAAGGCTTGAAGGAGTTCACATTTCTGACAAAAGTAGTGTTTGCTAGTGGAACTACGTTTTTGATTAAGCAAAAAACTAATGTGGGTATAAAATATTCCGGATAATGCGTCAAACCCAAAAGCATTATACATACGTGTATTAATTAATATTAATAAAATAATATCGTTAATAAAAACACAAATAAAGCTTAAAGTATAATAAACGTCATATGAAAAACCCTTGCAGAAACGATTTAAAAACGAAAAAGATACCTGACCGGACTGTGGACATGATCATTAAAACGAAAACACGAATATATTGTATCGAGACCCATTAGTGGACAATTTTAACAGGACCGTCGAAATAATGAACGCTATATCGTATGTACACTGCACAGTACAAATATTGCTTGCAAACCAAAGTTTTGTTATTGAAAATACAAATACAGGCAAAATTCGTATGTAAACATTGACAATTTTGTTATTGCTCTGACCTCAGTGTTTTTATTCCTATATTATAGTGAAAAAAACGCGAATGTCGAGTGCGTTTTAAAATAATTGTTTCGTATTCACAGCGTCGAAAAACTGTTACAATGGTCACTTTAAAATTGCGCACTGATTGATTGATTGATAGACATTGCACGTGTATATTTCAAAAAAGAGTTTTGGTAATAGCTGATAATACTTAAGAAAGGCTAAACAGACACATACACTACATAGTACAAATATATTGAGTAGTAAATTGTTATAGAGCAATTGCATTACATGAAGACTGCTACAACTGTTGTAAAACACGTGCCATCAAATCGTGCTTTGATTTCTAAGAAAATATTTTCTTGAGACATATTTATAATAATATTTATTATAAGAAGCTTTATCATAGTTATCTTTTACAAATCACTGAATAAAAGTTACATCGTCATCTGTTGAAACACGACAACTTTAACTCAGCTGAATTATTTTAGAAACGTAAAATAAGTTATGAATATAATTATATTTCTAAGAAATTAGGGAATTCACAGTATCTTGGAAAATAATTGGTAACAAATCTATTATACTAATTATATTCAAGTACTAATATAACTCAAAAGTAAGTTTCTTTGTTTCATCTATGTTATTTAATTAAAATTTTGTAAAAGATAGGGTCTTTTGACGGAACGTACTTTCGTTATACTACATAATTAAAATTGCACCTGGACGGCTATTATCTACCTCAGTTGACAGCTTTTTGAGACCTACTATACTGTACATTGTATTTTCTCTTAAATAATAGCGATTAACATATTCCGTCAAAGCAGTAATGTACTCAATAGTAACAAACAGATGACTGTTCATAATACACCTATTTTAGACAAGTGGTGTAACTTTGTGATAGAAATATATGGTTTTTATTTTGCCTACGATAGTATAGTTATTTAGCGCCAACATATAGATAAGGATATACAGTTAAGGGCAGGATTTCCGGGTCATTCGTGTATTTATAAAAAAAATGGTAATATATTTAAACGTTCCTTCAGTTAATTGAATTATCTTCAATATATAAGTAGTAGTTTCGCTCTGTAGCATATCTTTTTTTTCTACCCTGTATATTATGTCTAAAGTGTTAAAAAGATAAATGCAGAAAAACGTTCAGAACAACGAAGGCCTTTTAAAAAATTCGCTACTGAAATAACAATTTAAAAAATCACACTGAAAAGCTCCTTCAACTCTTTTAGTTGGAAACATTTTATTTTTACGATAAAAGTTTGCGTTCGTAGGTGTTTTAAATATCATCGTTGTATTTTTGCATTTTTTTCTTCTTTGTTTTACTTAATTAAGTAACACCAAAAAAGAAAACCAATATCATTTTATACCTGTACCGTTCACAAAAAGCGGTACCTACTTGTTTAGTATTTTATTTACGTTCTAGTTCTAATCTTCCACAAAAATTGCTCAATTCGCTACCGCTATCGAGTATCGACAACCAGCTAGTTATTGAAGAATATGAAAATTTGAATAGCGCCTTTTGCGGACGCTGTAGACACTATTTTGAGAGTACAATTTAAACGTCAAACTCTCGAAACTCGATAATACCGACTGTAGAGAATCGCCCTAGAGATACTTATAATAATTATTATCAGTCTAATCTTTTTTCTGAATTACTTTGTCGATACTTGCAATATTAATAAATAAATAATTTGACCCATTACTGTCCCACTGCTGGGCACGGGTCTCCTCCCGTAATGTGGGAGGGGTTCTGAGTCCACAACGCTGGCCAAGTGCGGGTTGGGGACTTTGCATGCCCTCAATAAATGTATCAAACCAATTTTAGGCATGCAAGGTTTCCTCACAATGTTTTCCTTCACTGTTGCAATAAGCTAATATAAATACGTTAAGTTACAGAAGAGTATATCATGCACTGACTTTGTCCGTAAAATAAAAGCTTGCAAAGACGATGGAGCACACTGACGAGAAATTAAGCTAAGCACTCTTTAACACAAAGATGTCCTTTATACGAACACGACAGGGGATATAAGCATTGGATCGCACATAAAGCTGTGTACACACCGCTAGTAGCTTGCCCGGACATTCTTAACAAGTCTCGGCACTCGACCGAAGCTAGGATAATCTGAACAAACGTAAAGAGCCTTCGCAGACGAGAAACTTTTTAACTACAGAAAATTGTTAAGTGGAACACAACAAAATTGCTGCTAATGATCTATTGTTACTGTTCGAAGGGGTGCTAATTTTATTTATAATAAGTTTTATATCGTTTATTCCAGTATTGTGTGTATTTAAACTGTCTTCAGATTCTTATCGCTGTTATACGTCATGATTATTTTTAATGTACGTGGCAAAATAAACATCTACATTTATACGCATTCGCTTCTGCTATGGTTTGCTTTGGTGCTATTGTTACGGTCTAAAATCATAATAGTGTGAAACAGTATATAAAAGTAGAATAGACGCAATCCGGTCAGTAAATCAAAAGTATTAAAATAAAATGTTATATTTCAGTTCGCTACACACTGTGCCCCGTGTATTCAGTTTTTGTAACATTTTTTGCAAATAAACTAGTGAGTTTACGCAACCGTGTTTTCGCTTCGTTACCGTCATTCGCGTCACGTTTGTCTCATACAAATGCGCTGCTCTCGTTCTTCTGAATATTTACCTTTTTCATTCACCATAAATGCTATAATAAATCGTGTTTTTGCTGCTAGCAGTTTTGTAACGTGAAATCATTTTAATGAAAACTGCGTCATAAAGGTACTTTTGGAATTGAATTTAATGTAAAATGGTATTTTTTACACGTGTAAGTTTGTAGTACTTGTTTTTGTATTCACTTTTTTATTAAAGATTTTATGAATAAATAAAAACAACATTCGGAGTAATTTTATTCCAGAGTTTTTTCCTTAACTTATGATTCAGGTATAATAGTCGACAAAATTGCAATTTGTATTATAACCATCACGTCATTCTTTAAAAAGGAAAACTTGTTCCTAAATAGTATTGTATCAAACAAAACTTTCTATGTAAGACGATCCTCTTTATTTTTACGTTTACCTAATACTATCCCAAAAATAATCAACACTATGTTGGACCCGGGCATTGACCTTCAGGCTATTTCATCACTTCCACAGCTTCAACCACTGCGCCTGAAACAATAAAGCCGTTATAACAATGTCTCAACTCAAATGGCCAGAGTTAATGAATCACAATATTTAGGTTAGTGGTTAATCCCGTGTCAGAGTCGTTAAAGCCGTCTAAGAGCTTGTGGCTTAACGACTGCTGCTTAATGACAACATCCGGGCCGATGTTAACATGGCCTTTAACCACTGAATCACGGAGACACTCGGTTCAAAGACTTAAAGTCACCAATTCATGAAATAACCGCACGAATAATATTAACTTAACATCTGAGAAACCATTAAAAATTACAAAAGTGACAGTTTTCATCGAGTCGCCATTGATATTTCTATGCTTTACTCTGATAAGTGTTATGGTTGCCCCAAACAAGATAATTAACATGATATCAAAATGGCTGAAATAATTAAATTTACTAGAATGAAAACCTTTATATTGCTAATAATATAAGGAAAAACAAATTTTATTTGCCATTCTTTAATTTTCTACATTTTCTTAACTACCAAAAAACGAATTCTGTTTACATTCCGCCTAGTTGAAAATAATAAAGAATACAGTTTAAATTACACTGGTTTCCATTAAAATACTAATCTAAAAATAATATTTCTGAATACTTCGGACGTTTATTTTTGTATATGAAAGGTCAATTAAACTTTTAAACTAAATCTATATTTGTGGTACAATTTGCGGTAAAAATTGTTATTCCAGTCATATCGTTTTATTTATTGAATATGCGTATTTTTATAATTGGGCGTTTCGAATATTTTCAACACGTTTTTCCTAGAATGGGAGATTAGTTAATAGTAGCCAAAATTAAGTTTATCAATTACTAGCTGACCCGCGCAACTTCGCTTGCGTCACATAAGAGAGAATGGGTAAAATTTTTCCCCTTTTTTGTAACATTTTTTACTGGTACTCTGCTCTTATTGATTGTAGCGTGATGATATATAATATATAAACCTTCCTCGATAAATGGGCTATCTAACACTGAAAGATTTTTTCAAATCGGACCCGTAGTTCCTGAGATTAGCGCGTTCAAACAAACAAACAAACTCTTCAGCTTTATAATATTAGTATAGATTAGTAGAGATATGGCAACATGACATGTATTTTCTCACATTCATCATTTTATAACTGCTAATTCGCGCCAATAAATAAAAGCATAATGCTTTATTAATGACTACGCAGGCACTTACATAAAAAACAATGTCTGGAAGACAGCTTTATTTTAAGTATAAGTATGCTGGGTGCCAAAGATCAGAGGTAAATATCATATTATCGAAAAAAATTGCATTAATGTTTACACAACATACAACATACCTACCTACTAGATAAAACTTCAATGAATGATTACAGTCATACTATAGCATTAAGGTATATAGTATGAACGCTCCATGAATGCTTTGTAAAGCTATTATATAAAACTTATTATAATTAAAGCTAGTCGAACATTATATTAAGCTCTGACAATTTAATTTATACTTGAACACCGTTGGGTTTTAAAGCGAAAATAGTCTGTTCCTTGTTGTGCAAGCTGTTTGTTAATTAAATGTAAACAAACCGACGGTTTCGTTAGCATCGGTAGTTTTTACAATTTTACTTACACCGTGCTCACGTACCCCTTTTTGTAAACAACTATATATCTAGTTTGTTTACGGTGCTCTAACGATATTGCTCGAATGTAATATTGTGGATTTTCAATTTGTTGCTAGTGGTCAGCAATGTAAGAACCAGTTAAATAAACGTTTTTGAAGTTAACTAGAGTTTTGGTCACTCAGAATACGTAATAAAAATGAATCACCGAAATGCACGTGCATACATTTTTTAGCAACTTAATCAAATTTGTTTTTTTGAATAGGCTTGTATCTGCCGGGACACGCATTGTATGGGATCAATTTGATCAAAAGTTACATGGTAATGACATTAAGGGGTAAAGACAATATTGTCTTTATTAATAATAAAGCTCAAGCATACGCACATTAAAATAAAGTAATACGGTATCACAATTATTGTATTATGCTTTAATTGTAACTGCATAAAAAAAATGCGAATATAAACTAGACAATGCGGTGGCTCAGCGAAGAGACAAACTTAGTTTGTGAATAAATGTCAAAGAAAATAAAATTTGAAGCTTTGAAAATCTTAGATGTTATAAAACCTTGCAAAGAATCTCGAACAATAACACTCTCTACATTCAAAAGTAATTTCCAACACTTATCTCGCGAACAACGAAGTTTCACCTGTACTTTCTTACATTACCTCATATTTATTAGCTTGTAACGCCAATAAATTATATTAAAAGAAGCATGTTAACCACAATTTATACCCGTAAATATATTTAGTACGCCGAAATACCTCGGGTGTTGTAATGCGAAAACTTTTCCCATAGTACTGCCATAACGTACAAACGCTATAGGTTATCAGGGAAGTTTACTAATTTAATGTTAAACAACTATGTACTGACGTATCCTTGGAGTAATTGTTTTAACAATACGTTTCAATTTTGTTGAGTGTTCTACATTATTTTAGGGCGGAAACTTGAGTTTCTGTATACACAGTTGCGGTGTTTTTGAGAGTGTATTATTTTATTTTTTTGTAATTTATTTAATGACAAACAAATGAATATTGATACAATGTGATATGAATATACAAATATCTCGGTTATGGTACTTACTTCAGCTGTATAAATATGTTATGTATGTATATGTATATGTATGTTTTAGGTGTATAGGTTATACTATCATATTTGTTTCGTGTCTTGTTTTAAATCGTTTACCTTAGCTGTTGTGTTTATTAAACCTTGCTATTCAGTAATATTCGATAGATTAACAGACATGAATTACAAAAAATATTCAATATTACAAGTTTGAGAATCTTCAAGCTCTGAAAAGATACAAGATAAAGGAAATATCTCGATATTAAGCTACGAAAATAGTTGGAAACATAAGAAGATTCTTCAGAGACACCGCTACCATATTTCACTATTGGAACATGTATTCTAGCTGTCTTAGCAGATACAATTTACACATGTTTGAACAGAGCCAGGGACACCGGGAATTTTATATAAAACGTGTTTCGCGACGTGAGAATATAAGGTTTCTTTTCAGTTTTCACAAAAGTCACTCAGTCTGTAAGAATATTATTGTCATTACTTAAAATAATATCACAACTCGTTCTTTCGAGGAGAGGCAGAGAGTATTAAATGCTACATATTGTAAATACATACTTAGTACTACTTGTTTTTATTAGTTAGTATCTCTCCATACATAAGTACACAAAAGTACAATTTTATATAGACAGGGACAAATAATATGCGAATGGGAAAAAATGTAGTGATATTCAGATGAAGCGACTTTTTATAAATTGGAGAAAACATAGCATTTAGCATTGGTTTCAAAACAATAATTTTATTTATATACACAATCATTTATTCCAACTGCAGCTACTTTTATTAAAGCAATAACCTTAACACATAGATCAGATTCAAAAATTTTTTCAACCGCTTGTTGCTATGTGTTGTATATTGCTCATCGCACCATGACACGACATCGCAACATAGATAGATATTATAAAAACCATCTGTTAGTTATCATTAGCACAATGCTCTACAAGTCAGTACTATCAAGCATCTAGAATTTGACATATAAAATGTACTGCAAAAGTATAGTTTGTCGATAGGTTGTCGAAAGACGATAGTAAACAGAAATCGTTGGACAAAGTGTATATAGAAACGTTGCTTAACAAACAGTAACTGCGTGGCTAAGATTTACAGTAGCCACCTAAAGCGTACCGGACAGCAGTTTATCTTACCATACGACTATGTTCACAGCATCAGATAACTGTTATTCCAAGTTGTTGCAGTACGCAAAGAACAATAATGTCCTTAAAATATTGCTGTCTTTACGAAACAAGACTTTATCTAGTTTTGAAGTTAATAAAAGTCTGTAGATTATGTGAAAGTATATTAAGAGTGCATGCATTCATGAAGTACAACTTGTTCTCTTGAAGATAGGCAGAGACCACCACCAGGAACTTTTTTTGCTATATCCACATACAGTTTTCTTGTATTGCCCGTAACTGTATTTTAATTTACGTATTAAATCCTTCCTCACACCATATTCAACCACATTTACCCATTTCAGTTTCAAATACAAACTCTTTGTCTTGTTTGAAATTAAAGCCCTCAGAGAAAAGCCGGCTCTAATCATAAGGGTTCCGTTAATCTAGGTCTAGTTAATCCATAATTCCCTACATATTCAAGAAAACAAAGGAAAACTCCGTACAAAAGTTTTAATAAAACAGTACAGGGTACTCTAGAGAGCTCCCTGGGAGACCATGAAACGTTATAAGTTGAAAGCATCGTAGTGTTTTAGTGTACTTCTTATATACAGAGGGTTTATAGTAGCGGGTAACGGATAAGCTACTCTCTACCTGGCGCATTATACTTGGTTAAGTGGACTTGAATAGTTTATGCGCTTAGAATTTATATGGAAAAGTCGTATCGCTGTCGTCTAAAAGTTGATTGTTGGGCTTTTTACGGTGGAAGTGAATCCATTTTGACGCAGATGTCTGTGATGATAAGCACAGTGCAGTTAAGGACATAAAGCTTACGATTCCTGGTTCAATTTTTGGCTCTATAAAGGCTTCACTCTTTGTTTGTCAATTATTATGAGGTAATTAGTTAGATTTTATTATTTCCTATTGTTATTTTAGATATGTTTCAAACCATTCGCTTCGTTTTTGCTAACAATTTTAAGCCAATGAAAACTGAGACTATAAAATATTGTCAAATAAACCAACCCACAGTAACAATAATTCACGGCAACTAGCCGCTCTCCATATGTAACCATGATTACTATGAAATTTATTACATTCATTTACGTTATACAATGCTGAAATAAGCCTAGCTATTTTAAAGACTATCTTGTATATGCGGCATTAGGTTCGTTATAAATGTTTTCAGAACATGTATAATATTTCCAAGAAATTCCCACATTTTTTAGCTTAAGTCTAAGGTCTAAGAATTTGCTTTAATTACATATTGTTAAACTTTTTTTCAAAAGGTCATTAGTACACGATGTGTAGGTTTATAAGGTTAACATTTTGGTTGGAAAATCTTAATGCCAGACGTTTTAATAATATTTTCAATAATAGGCTTAGTCTGACCACCCACTCCATTTATATATTGCAAGCTGCTTTTCTTTTATAATAAATGGACAACCTCCAATCGAGACCACCTTCCACCAACCACCAACTTTACTCTACAGTTCGACGGCGAGAAACAACGGCTTTCCATTTTAAACGAGATTCTAAAAACATTCCGCAAACTGTATCCAAACTCTGAAATGAATATTTAAAATTAGTTCAGAAAGTATGCTTCCCGTATTCCATATCAACATGCAAAACTTAAACAGGAAAGAAATCTTGCCGTGAACAAATTCATCTGGGCACACAGTCTCTCCCGGGACACCGTTCTGAACTTTAATAGAGAAACTATCAAAGAAGACTTTGTGAACTCGTTTCAAATTGATTAACTTCCAAACAGTTTTTCATGAAATTTTGTTTGTGTTTTTAATTTTGTTTGGCTTAAACACTAAACTGGCTTAATACATACTTGATTGCCTTTCCTTGAGGATATACAATTTATTTAAGGTGAAAAAGTACGACAGAGTCAAAATACTACTTGTTATACATTTTTGCTCATGTACAACTTGTTTGCTTCCAGACTAAACAATTCTACTAATACATATGGGACGTAGTCTGCTTAGCAACAGGCAGTCCTATTTTGTTCTCTGATAAAATTCTTAATATCTTCTTTGTCTTGTCCTCATCTAGCGTGAATTGGGGCCGGTACAGCATGATTTCGCTTTCAAAAACATACTGTCTGTAAATTTGGCTGATACTTCTGCAACCGGCCACCTGAGGTCAACCTTCTTTATGAAACCTCAATTATGACTTTGTCTAATTCATTATGATTCACTTGATGTTTCAAAATGTTAAAATTAGCCCCAAATTCTACACCACTCTAAAAATACACAAACAAACTACACAGTACTTACGCTTCAGTGGGCATTTGGTTCGATGATCGCATCGCGCGAATCTTCTCACACTTGACGTGAGGACGCACGGAGCTTGTTTATCACGATTATCCGCAACATTACTTGCGACGGTCGCGTTGTTCGTAAAATGGAACGAGGTGATATCTCTTTCCTTAACGCAATGTCTTACGGTTGTTTTAAGAAGGTAGTGTGACATTTTTACGGCGGTAATTTTCATCGGCTTTTCGGTTACGCTGTTTTTAAATTTAGTGATGTTGTTGGATGTTATGTTCTTGTTGGTAGAGAATTTACAACTAGTGAGAGGTTCATAACTCAAAATTTAGAACAGGTACATAAAAATAAATGTCAATAGGGTTTCTGTCGGATATTGAGTAGCAAAGCCTAACAAAAAGAGAGACCAGGGTCAACTAGAGCGAAAGTCACAAATACTCTAGATGTGCTCTGAGTAACTCAACTTGGATGACTAGAACCGTATTAACGCACTTGTTTTGTTATTTATTTATTTTAAACTTCCGTCTCGTCCTCCTTTATACTAAAGTGTATGAAGGAGGACTTAATGCCAAAGGCATTTTCTGCTAGTCTCTTTGGGGTGATGCAGAGATTAAAATAAGTAGATGTTTAGAAAAAGCACGTTCTGTACCTCAATTCTCTACCACTATCGACTACCGACAACCGAGCTGTCATCGAAAAATTTTGTATGAGAATCTGTACCCCGATTCTCTACCACTATCGACTACCGACAACCGGCTAGCTATCGAAATTTTGACATTTAGAATGTACTGCCAAAATGTTTCCTACGACACCCGTCAGAGGCGCTGATCAGATTTTCATACAAAATTTCTCGATGACAGTTCGGTTGTCGGTAGTCGATAGTAGTAGAGAATCGAGGCACTGATCAGCCCCTCTGACGGGTGTCGTAGGAAACATTTCAAACATTTTTGGCAGTACATTCTAAATGTCAAAATTTCGATAGCTAGCCGGTTGTCAGTAGTCGATAGTAGTAGAGAATCGAAGTACAGAAAAAGGTTTACAAACAAACAGAATATAACATATAGAGGCCACTTCCCAGACATGGTAGGTAGGTAGGTAATGGCTTTTAGATATCATTAAGTAATATATTTTATTCATAGAATAATACAAAATTGTCTAAAAATTATTACTTAGGTTCCTGGTAATGCTAGACTCTATTAATAATCGAAAATCTAAGATAATGCTTTCCAGGAATATCGCCTCCTCTGCCTACAATCTCGTAAAAGAACGGAAGCTTGAATAAAAGGCATGTTTTACTTTCGGGAGTTTGCTATCTTAAGGCTATTTCCACATACAACGTATTTCAAGCGCGTGTCTCTATTATACCTACCCCAGAGAGGTGCAGCTTTGGAAGCGTGAAATTCAACAAATGTGCGTGAACAGTAGCTCGATTCTCTACGACTATCGACTACCAACAACCGACCTGTCTTTGAGAAATTTTGTATGAAAATCTGATCAGCGCCTCTGACGGGCGCTGATCAGATTTTCATACAAAATTTCTCGATGACAGGTCGGTTGTCGCTAGTCGATAGTAGTAGAGAATCGAGCTACTGGACGCCCAGTCAGAACGACTTTAACTAGAAACAAATTACTTATTACATCATTTTAAAGTATAAAACATCTACTCTATAACATTTTTAATAATTGTTAACAAAATAAAGCGTTAAAGTATTATAACTTGTGTATATTTGCATGAAAATGTTATGACGTACTAATTTGATAATGGCGAATAATCTGTCTAACATTATTATGGTCTCAAGAAATTCAAAACTTATAAAAATAAAGTGGTTGTCTAATTTGAATAACAAATTGATTATGATCGTCGATGTCAAGCGTTTGATGTTGAATTAACAATTAGGCCATCAAAATATTTCAACAAAAGTTAGTTTTTACTCCAATTTTGGTAAGATTTGACACTTTGACTTTAAAACTTATAAATGTCAGAAAAAATAACAAGACATCATAAAATATTGACATCACCAAATCTTTACATAATAAAGACAACATATCATATAATTTAACTGAAAAGGATTTAAAACATTGGTACACGCATAGTAAAAAAAAAAACAACAGAAATCCCTTCCGTACAACCTTAAACCTGTCATCAAGTTATTAAAACGCTATGACTTTCAGTACAGCAAACTGATTGACCGATGTACACACAACAACACATTCAAATTTATCGCCTGATGATATACGAATACTACGACTATCTACCAATATATTGTTGAACGAAAATATGGTTTTGTATGTTTGGAAAAATAGCTTTCCTTATAACCTTCTATGAATATTCGCTTGACCAATAACTTGCGTCCGCAAATCCGCAATGACGTCGACGGAAATTTGATTTCTTGGGTACCACGTTTGGGTTTCTTTTGAATTTTTGATTGATTGAACTGCATTATGAATGTTGGTTGTAAAAGAGATATGACTTGTTTATTTATATCCGTTAGACTGAAGGCTTATAAGTAGGCTTGAAATAATATATCACATCATTTTTGAACACAGAGTTGTAACTGGTCTCAAAATATAACTAATCTTGAAATTGACGATGACCTTTATCAACATTATTTAATTTTACAAAAGACAGTGTAGTGAGCATTTATATGGCAATGAGTTCGTCCTCTGCTACATGGGACTAACAAACGTAGGTGTATTTCATAAACATCTGCCTACATCATCCAGTATAACAAGTTATGTGTGTTTGTAAAATTGCGAATTTCACACAAGCACCCCACTCACCTTATGCTGGTTATAAGAGGAAGTTTCACTTCGATACTTTAATGAGCAGAATATGTACCTACTCAGTTTTCTCCTTCGGTACGAGAAGATAGAAGCCTTCGGTTCATGAAGTTATGGTGATGGCAATATCAACCATTTTTTTATGAAAGAGATACTTACTATTTGCCATTGGTTTAAAAATATTTTCCTGCTCTCTTTTCACCTGGGCCAGATATCCCGTAAGTCAGTCAACTATAAATAATAGTTCAATTGGTAAAAAGCATTGGTAAGTGATCTATCTTGCAAAAATCCGAAAATAGATAGAGATCCAATTTGATTTGTTTTCATCATTATAATGCAACAAAAATTACTCTGTTGAGACATAAAAAAATAATCCGAAAGAAGTCAAACAGGTGGTCATTAGTATAAAGTTTGCTCAAAATAAATGCGCCTAATACATGTTACCATACATTTTATAACAGTGTAGAATCTACACTGTTATAAAATGTATACACTGTAGATATTTCCTATAAACCTTATAATGTCAAGAGTAATCTTGTACTTAGAAAGCGAGTAGTGTATCATAGCACCGTGTTTAGAAAGGACTAAAAGGTAAATGTTGGTGGAACGCACCCAAGCAAAGCCTTAATAAAATATTCAGTGAGATTAGTTGGGATTGTAATTGATTCGGTACAAATATATTTAGAAAATAAAATGTAAAATAAGATGGTAGAAGCCCATATTAGACTTTTATCAAGACTATCAAAATCGACCATGACTTAACTGTAAAAGATGAAAGGCAAAAAAACGTAATGTATGTATATATCTTTGTTTTTGGCATCATGATAATTATGATTTTTAACAAATGTTATAATTATTGTAAATAGTTGTTCTATTTGTATGAAAAACTGGAAATATGAAGTCTAAGCACTTACTTGAAAATGTTTAACTTCAAATAACGCATTCGACCTACTCGTTTAAACATTTAACAATACTATCAGTCTTAGCGAATCTGTAAGCATATTCATATAATCAAGAGGTAGCCATAAAATTGGATCGTAAATCTTCTCGACATAGTACCGAACACAGATTTCTGTTCTCAAATCTGCATAATCCCTTAGTCACCTTTTAGGAAACCGGGATTCAAAAGGAAATTTCAGCAGTGCGGCCTTTTCGAGCCAAGAATTGTAGAGAACACCTAAAATATCAATATGTAAAAATTTTGCTGAACTTTTGATAAAATGTACTAACAAGGTGTGTTTACTTTTTCTACCGACTACAAGAAAAGCAGGAGGTTCTGAATTCGTCTATATTTTTTTATGTTTTTTTGCGTCACAATCTTTTAATGGCTGACAGATATTTTTTTTATTGGTTTTTTGGTTGGTTTTTTAGTGGTGGGTTTCATTTACTTTAAAAGGCACTTAGCGTACATACATTGCTTTAAACCGAAATTTACTTCGAAACTAGTCTTTTCTTAAGAATTATATTGTTAAAGAACGATTTTGCAAAAGTATTTGAAATCAAATAAAAGTTCATTGTACATACTGTGTTTTAATACTTTTAGTTAAATGTATAAATATTATTCAAACACGCCTTTGTAAACATACTCCCTTTATTCACTGAAGTGCTCTTAAAGCTCGGTGTTTCCATCACATATATGTATGTGTTGGGCGAATTCTGACAATCATTTGATTAGATGAAGCCGGTACAGCCGAAACAATTCCTTTATTATCACACTATTTCCGGGAAAACGCGGATTGATGTCACTCGTGTGGTGAATAGAATGTTAGGTGTAATGCGGAACGTTACTAAAATAATGATAGAATATGGCTTCATTATGGTGTTCTTCTTTTGTCTCTATGTTTGTATTGTTAAGTAAGAAGAGAAAAGTTGTATCTTCGCTTAAAATGGGACTTGGTGCAATTCATTGACCGAGCTGACTTTGAACATTTTTAGATTGACACTATTCGGAAACAATCATCAAACGATATTGTTTACTCTTTTTGCCATCAGATATTTCAATGTCTTCAGCACTACGCACATTTACACAACACTAATTAGCTTTTCATGTATAAGACAAATCCTTTGTAATTTACACATTCAATAGCAGATACATATTGTGTATGTACACGGTAATATAGTCCAAAACTAAACAACAACATTAATTAGGCCAGCAATTTCAATCAAAGACGCACCAAACTACCAATACACGTGCATTGCATATGGATTTCCAGAATACAGATTCATTTCAACCTGTCAAGCGCAAATCACCCACAGCAAACGCTCCAATTCTATTGTATACTACACAATATTCCAATAAAGCACTAAGCGAAATACGATAAAGGGGGAAACGTACCTGACTATGTAAAGAGCTCGAACCACACAGTGATCTATCATTTTTATGAGCTCCCCATAAAAGCCCTAAGCTCGAAAGCCGAGTGTATGTAACAGCCTATATAAAACCATTCTAGCGGGAAATTCACTAAAGTTTACGTTGTAATATCCACTATATTTGGTAATGTATTGCTAGTTGGAAGTATTGTGTGTGTCAAACGGTCGTTTGATGAGTTATCATTCGAATATGTTTGGGGTTGTGGTACAAATTGCGACGAGCAAGTGATGCGCTGCTGATTTATCGGTTACGATTTGTTGTGAATCTAAAAGTAAATAAAAAAGGGTTTCCGTGTCATTTACGAGCGACGGTCTGCAGTTGCTATTGCAAAGCTTTACAGTCTTCTCAAACGTCACAAAATGTTTTATGTAATGGCCTCTGAAAACTATTTCACCGCAAGTACTATTCGTGTAACTCGCAATTTTACAGTCTATATAATTTAAATAAACATCTAGTTTCTTCGTAATCTAATAAACGTGTCACGCGTATAACACTCCTTAAAATTACCTGTTCAACGTTTCAAGTCACGGACAAATAACACAAAAAGCAGAAGTTAAAACTCAGTAAGTCCCACTTGTTATTGTGCCTAACAAAATGCCAACACCATAAGGTAGCTGGTTCACAATCTGACCCTACTTATGCAAAATATTGTGATCTTTAACCCGACATGTTACTCGTGCGTACGGTTCCAGCGTTTATTCTTATTATGCAGGGCACGAGCAACTAGTGATATTATTGAAGGAGTTTCAATGTTGTTGTCTACTTTTACGAATTATTAGTATAACATTAATTCTGTTTTGGCTTTATTTGTGTATTTCTTTCAATATAAACTTAATGAAAGCAGACAGACATACAAAAATAATGAAAAATATATCCCTATAATTAAACCATACTTGCTCATGTTTGTACGAAATCACTGAAACTCAACAGTACAAAAACAAACTAAATGATTGACAATAAACAGCAACAAAAAAAATCACGTTCCACCTGTATTCAAACACAAACAATTCCCAAGAAATTTCACGTTGTCATAGCACCCTCTCACAGTTAAATGCACGCAAATATTTCTATAAGGAGAGTCTGTTTTTCCTGCAAACATTGTTTCGCGAATGCCACGTGCAAGTCACATGAGCAGTATAAAATCTACTCACTGAACACATTTAGCGCACTTGACCGACTTTTTTCACATACCACTTTGCTACGTCCCTCAGATCTTCACCCTAACCCAAGGGGTAAGGAAAACTGTAACATAAGATCGTAACGGCACATGAAACGGAGGGTGTTTTTACATAAAGATTTATAATGTTATAACATTTTTTGTATACAGGGGATGAGTTTTCAAATTTCCGCCTCCAGAAAGCAATTGCAATCTGTCGAATATTCCCTTCCGTGTGTTTGTCATTGGCTTCTATGTAATAACATTTCGATGTACCAACATATTTAATAATGTTTGAATTCTATACTCCTTATGTAATTAAAAATGTTATGATACAAGTTTTCGATTTAATTTTTAAAATTGAAGAAAGTTATAAAATGTTTTATTTGCACCCAATTTTTCATTTAGCCACAAAACATTTACGACAGAGCCAATAAAAATTAACATGTCACCACTAAACCCGAACTTATCCAATAAACCCGACCACTAATTCCGAAACTCAATAATGTACTTCTTAATAAAATTCCCAAGAACATTCGAACTACATAAAACTGAGAAATTCGACTGTATTGGACTTTAGGAGTGATTTAATGGGTCGTTATGGCGAAGATATTCGTGGAGATTCGGACCCTACTGTTAACGAAATAATGCGTATATTGTTATATCATGTGTTAGCCGTTGCAGACTAGAATGGCGCTTGGCACCCCATTAGGAAAAAGTTGTGTCCGCACATTCAAGTTATTTATGAAAAAATGTTACGGTTAGGACAATGTATCGGGAGAATATGGTAATTGATTTTGTTGTTTTCTATCCTCAAAAGTGGGAGAAAAATTGTCTTAGACGTGTTATCTTATAGGTACAATTATAGTATTTTTTGGTGAACTTTATTATAAGTCTACTTAGGCTTCTAGACAGTTTTGTCAGTAAGTGTTAAAAACTAAGAGAGCGGTATTCATTTTCCATTTCGCGTTATAAATAATAAAAATATTTTAGACAAATTGCGACAGAAAAATTCACTGAGTAGCTTTTTATAAGGCCAATCTAAAAGCTATAATGTGTCAAAGGAACTTTCGCAATAAACTTCAGAAATAATCATTCACTTTTGTAAAAGTTTTATTGTCTGTATAATTGTATTGAAGCGGCCATTTTTTAATTATACAAACTTCTATTGCGTAACGACGAGTGAATAAAATAATATTTTATAGTAACCTGATAAAAAGAAGTTAAAGAAGTCATCTCTCAGATTATGTTCTTCTGAAAACTTTTGTAATATGATTAAGTAGGTGGCTTTATTGGGCTTAATAAATTTTAACATAGCTTAGTAACGAGTATCTTAACTTGGCTTCATTTAACGAATATTTATAGGAGTACTTATGATTAATTCATAACTTTATTTTAAAAAATACACCCATGCCTGATATCACCTCTGCTGTGCTTTCAAGTACCGTTTAGCCTATCACGAGGAATATGTATAGATAGTTTCACACATTTACCGTCACTTGAACCAGCAGATAGGTTATCCAACACTTATCCATAAGCCACGAAACTGCTTCTTAATAATTTAAAATAGTTAACTTAACAATACTTCGTATAAACAAGCAATACAACTAAGTTCCTCTTTCACTGCCATTTTATACAAAGAGGACATAGTTACAAACTCTAAGAAGTTCATTAAAATAACGGCTCCAACTTCTGCATCCTCATAATTACCTTCATAAGAGAGTATTAAGCCATGTAGCATTATCACACGCCAGTGACAGTGTATTAACCCATTCACCCTATTAAACAGTCTATTAGTACGTCCGCGGAACATTGTTTACTTTTCATTACTTACATCTGTGCTAATTGTTTTAAGCTTTTCCACCGTGTTATGTTACAATTTGCTTTAGAAAATAAAACGTTGCGTTTTTCTGGATGATTAGGTGGGTGTATTATTGTAGCTGGGTTACAGTATGATTTTGCAAGGGGTGAATCATTCGATGCCCACGCAGAAATGTCGAGTTCATAATCGAACTGAAAATACTTTGCTAAAGTTTTTTTTAGATAATTATTCAACTTCTAATAAGTAGGTTGAAATTGGGGTTTCTGGATCAGATCAGATCCAGAAACACCCAATTTCAACCATCATTCAGTCATTCATTCATTCATTCTTATTATTCGAAAAATTACTATGTACTTAATTCTTAATGTATTTAGTTCAACAATTGCTATTTAATAATTTATCTGATCATTCTTGTTCACTTTTAACTGTTTATCTCTTCTGCTACATATTAAGAGGTTTATGAACAGCGTATAAAGAGGAACCAGTTTATGAACAGCTTATCCATAATGGCACAAGCTGTTGTGCAGACCAGATACCAGATTGCTGCAGATTCTAATTATTCGAGCCCAAAACATAAGTCCTTTCAAGCGATTTTTTTGAGAATTGAAAATTCTTTCTATGGCAAAGTATTTAAGATAGGTAGCAATACTGCTCTTGATTTCTTATTTTCACAATGTGAAGCTCACACAATCACTATTCTACTATCAATACCTGTACTCGTTCTTCTGTATTTAATGTCATGGTTACTGATTCAGTAATACTGTATATTTGTTTCTTTCGAACGAAATAACATGACATTTTACGGTCTCATAATACAGATGGTGCTGTATAGAAACATTCAGCAGAGTGTTGATGCAGCATGTAAGGTGCCTGTGTCCCAAATATTATAGACAAACTTGATCAAAATAATGACACATATGGGATGGGGGCAGGAAACTATATTTACTTGGTGAAATAAGAAAAACATTTATTTATATAAAAAGTTTATTATCAAAGCACCATTTTTTTAAACATATAACATTTTTTAATGCACATATTTCATTATGATAAAAACAACTATACAAATCTTCAGAATCCTTATAATGATTACATAAGCTTAACAAACTAGGACACATTTTATCTTCTAAATTGAATACATTATTGTTTTTTAAAATACTTATTAGCCATAGTACTTTCTCTACACCTTTTGTGTAGACACACTTATCCTTTAGAATATTCGAAATAATTAACTGATAATTTGAATATGGAATAAATCCTTCACGCCAGTATATTTTGCGGTTACGTTCAATCCAACCAACCTGTCGTCTTTCTGGTTTCGTCAAATCGTAAAAGGGAAATGGAGGCTTAATTAAAAATACTTGTAATTTCCTGTCACACCATACTGCAATTTCTTTTATTATAAATTCATTTGCTTCTGTTTTAAAGCCTTGGACATCTACAATGGCATTCATGATAGCCTGCGCACAATGTTGCTCAGAGGTTTGTATTCCACTAGTCGATCATTTATAATTAAACAGTAGGCAGCGGTGTTATCTGGTATTGGTTTTGAACATTCAATTTCTAAACGAACGTCTACTGGACCTGTTTTTAGACTATCGTTTTGCCTTGAACAATCTAAGATAAACAGGGGTGCCTTTTCTTTAAAATCTTGTAGATTAAGCAAAGGGTCGACTGGACAGTTATAATACGACTGACGAAATTTAGCATACATCTCGTATAATATAGAATATTTATTCTTGGAAAACTTTAAGCTTAGAGGCTCATAGGGATAATATTGTGAATTCAAGAAGAGGGTCACGTTTGTTACGTCACAATGATCGAATAGTGAACTATCTTTCAATTTATTGTTCTTTCTATTAGTTTGTAAGCAAACAATGACATATCTGGGCTTTTCCAATTGTGAAGCGGTTTTAACTGACCAAGAATGCTTTGTCGTTTTAGGCAGTAATGGATACTCATACAAATCCCAATTCCTGAAAGCCATCTGAATAGATTTATCTTTTTCTAAGTGTTTTAAAAGTGTCAGTCGTTCTCGATCTGATACTTTTATATGCGGTACCCTCCACTGAACTCTTTGTATATCTATTTGAAAATGAGCGATATCATCAGTAAGAATAACACTGTTTAGGTTAGAGTTACTTCTATTCAAGATAAGTTCATGTTTGCAGTTTATCACAATTTTATTGTAATCCTCTGCAAATCCTAGTAATTTATTTAATGGTATCACAGCACAAAAATGCCCATCACTTTGAAATCCACCTAAATTCCAACCCCATAAACCAGCAACTTTATTTTCCGCTTCATTCAATGAGATATATGACTTTATTGTTGACGTTATTCCCGAATTTTTTATACGGTCTATTTCAATACCATTTATTTCATATCTGATGTCTTGAAACAAAAACATAACAGGATTGTTAGTGAACGTAACAGTTTTCGTGATCGGATTCCCATCTTTGCCGAATAACTTTGCTTGACCTTCGATGTAAATTGAACTGGCTGATGGCAGAACGTATATGTCTTGCTGATGTATGGGAATTCTGATTTCATCGTTTTCTCTAAAGCTGTTATTGTAGGGATTATATGAATGGATTTCATAACTTTCAATCGAACTGTCAAAGTGTGGCAATTCAGTAATCTGGAGCATATTCACACTTTTAAGCCAAGAGCTTTAAGAAACTCTTTATTTGACTTAGTCAATTTTTTAATTTTTATATTACGTCTGTGCACCTTAGTGGTCGTAGAAGCAATAAGACGTTTTATTTTCACTGGCGTATTTTTATAATATACTATCATTTTGTTTTTCTTAAATGCAGACGTAGTTGAATACGTTCCTCTTTGAAGTTAATACAGTGACCAAATTGATCAACAATTTTAACAGATATAGATGAAATTATATTTTTGTTTACTGGAAAGTAGATAACATTTTGTGGTATCTCCACGTAATGATGACCTAGTGCAGTATTAGGCACAAATTCATGAATAAAATGTGTTGGTAATCCGTTGCAATATGAACCGTACACAAGATCACATTCGATTTTAATCACAGATAATTTGCTAGTTTTAGTAGTCTGATCTGGATCTGGTCTTGAATTAAATACTGAAAAGTATAGTAAGCCGCACTCGTATTGACCAGATAAATGAAGTGGCGGTTGAAAGTATGAAACTAATTCTGATTTATTTCCAGAGATTGTAACCGTAGTAGACATGCTTATATACTGGACTCTTATTAAAGATCACGCTTATTTAATACCTTATTACACCAAAACTTGTTTAAAAAGTCCAAGCAAAGATGTCCGCAATTAAAAGGATGGTCACGTTGTATATTTTCATAGTTGTAGTTCACTTTAGAACCCACATATTTTATGAATTCCTTTGGTGGTTTAAGATTGCCGTAACTATCAAAATACTCAATATAATCATAGTATTTTACATAGGCTACCCAATGAGATCCAGGGTTTTTAGAGCTATCTAAATTAATAATTCCACATTCTTTTTTGAAGGGACATTTAGGGAGCTCATCTCTCATGAAGACGCCTCTAAAATATGGAATAGTATTCCCATACTTTAATATGTCTAAATTAGTTAAAGCTCGATTGAGTAGCCGATATCTTAGTTTTTTTGTTTTGATACAAATATTCCAAGCCCATCTTTATGTGGCTTAAGGCTTAGTCCTTTGCCTATGCAAAGAGCTTCCATTTTTTCGTTATGCCTCTTCGATTCAGCTAACTGTTTTTTAGCCATTTTGAATTCATTTATGGTTTTAGCAATACCAGCTGCACCACCTGCTAAAGCTCCAGCCGCAGATAACCCCGCAAAAATAGGAATCAAAGGTAGCACTCCACCAGTTTTTGGTATAGGAATAATACGAGGAAGTTTAATTGGTGAATTATCAGCTAATTCCCTGGCAGCAGCCATAGCTAATTCTATAGCTACTCTTTTGCATTTCGGTTTTAATTTTTTCATTTGTTTTTTCGTTTTAGTAATAACGCTTTTCAATTTATTTTTTAGTCCTTTTCCAGATGTATCTTTTTGCGAACAATTGTAGTTACTCTTTTTTAGTCCAGAACCTGTTTTAATTTTGGCTGACATAGCGCTACATACTAAACGTGCTGCGAGTTTTTCACCGAGACTAGCATCCCGGGCAACTGCTCGCTTTTTCGTCATATTTAATAAAACTAAATCTGCCTTGTGGCGATCCTTCAAGTTCGAAGACTTATTATAAGCAATGTCGTGTTCTTTACAATATTCGTCTAATTTATTAACACCTTTATCTCCTCGTCTAAGTCTTCTAATTAATTTTGTGCCCGGCCCACAATAATTATAGCCTGGCAAGTGTAACTCAAACGGTAAATGATTTATTAGCCAATTGAGAAGACTGCTCTCTCCAATACACATGATAAGACTAATGATAATTATATTGAACCTTTAATAAATATAAAGTAAAAAAAAATATGTATTAATTTGTTACAATTTATTTGATTTTTCAATCCAACTATTCTCAGAAGGAGGCAAACCCAACCATTTCACGAAGACTTTATTTCCTTTCCGTCTTAGAATTTTCTCCACTAGATAGATATCTGGATGTTTCGTTCTTTGAAGCTCTTGCGCATAAAATGCACCTAAGATAGGTCGACCTCGAATTGTATCTTCAATTAAATATGTGATAGGCGTAGTACTTTGAATCTTTTTTATTTTAAATATTTCTGTTGACCAATTGGGTGTATATCCTTTTTCAAAAGTGCCCTTGTACTTACTAATACGTACATAATCGTCTACTTTAAACTTACTTTTCATACTTTTCACGTTTTTTGACAAACCTATATATCTTTCCAGTAGGCGTTTTTTATTTTTATTATCTACATCTGCAGGCATTTGATCAATTGTTCTATGTTTAGTATGATTATATTTATAGACAACATTATCAAGAGTATTATCTATCCATTTATAGTTTCCTTTTAAACTAAATTCTTTATACAGTTTGGATTTCAGGGTACGGATAAACCTCTCAACTATTGAAGCCTTTTTTGTTGAAAATGTTGAATAATGATTAATATGATATGTTATCATAAGATTTTGAAATGTATTGTTATAAAATTCAGTCCCATTATCCGTTTGCAGATTTTTAGGCACACGTCCTTTGTTTAACAACATCTTGAAAGTGTTACTTATAACATCTTTGTTCTTTGATTTCAAAGGAAAAGCCCATGCGTATTTCGAAAATGTATCAATAACAGCAAGAATAAATCTAAATTTTTTGTTTTCCTTAGAAAATGATTGCATGTCAATTAAATCCGCTTGCCATAGATCGTCTATATCTTTCATGATAACGTGTCTTCGTGAAAAGTTCACTCTTGCATTTTTATGAATTTCGTTGACCACATCGGCTTTACTCATGTTTCTTTTGTCTCAGTTTAATTATGCCTCTACGCAAGTTCTATGTAATACTGAATAAACGCCACATTATTTTTACTATTTATTCTTTAATAATACCAGCTTCCTTTAATTCTTCGATTATTGATAAAATTTCGTTATCGTGATTTGAATTGCCAGCATCTCTTGACGCAACTAATAATTGCAATCTCTCAACCAATTCATTAGGGTCATCCCAATATACTAAATCAGTGTTATTTTTGTATTCTTTAAGCTTTGGTAAGTTTCCTCCAAATTTAGTGGAAACTTTGTCATTGAATATTTCTGAAAACAATGGCCTGATGATTGCACGGTATTTTGTTCCTTTATCACCTCTTATTTGACCATTAGGATTAAAGTCTCTCTTATGCGCATTTGTAAAATGTAGCATATCCTTATAGACAAGTTTGTCTTTATCAGATATTAATTTTAAATCAGGTTTTCTTCGAAATAACAGTTCTTTTAGTCCAGGGGTTAAATTATAGGCTCTGTCACCGATTTTAACTAAAATGACATTATCCCTATTCAAGTTGTCTATTTTAGAAAAGGATACTGATAAATTACCCATCCATAATCTCTTATTTTCACTTCTTATCCCAAACGGTATATTTACACCATCATAAATGTCATGGATATCATAACCTTCTAATGATATTTCTAGGTCATCTGGTAATTCAACTTTGGGTGACTTTTCAACTTGTTGTTCAGAATCTTGGTTTGGGCTATAACTGTTCTCAAACATTGCATTTGAGCTAGTGTTGATGTCATCAGATTCAGTGTTTTTAGTATTGTTGAGAGATGTGTTTGCCACATTCGTATTCTTCATAATGGGTGTATTCGAGTCAACTAGCATTTTAAGAGGATCAGCGACAGGTTTTAGCATTTTATCAAGTGATAAGTTCATGGTATATTCCTGAGTTTTCATTTGTTTTATTTTATTCTTTATGGAGTCTACGGACTTCATTATTTCTATTTTAATATCTTTATCCATCTTACATTCAACGACCGCATTCACATAAAGAAGAACTAATACTAATTTACTTTGTATGTTATTCACAATTATATCAGTTTGTATCATCAACTCCATCAAATTTAAAAAATATATCAAAATTTTTTCTGTATCTGCCATTATTTAATGAACATTCTTTGTTAATAAGTATGAAATTGTAACGATTACTCCAAACTCTTTTACAAATATCTTTAAATTGGTTCCAATTTAAATCAGGGCTGACATGTTCCTCATAAATATGTTTTAAGTTCACATCATCTTGTTTAAATACTATAAGAAAATTTGCATTATCACGTAACAATTGCTTCGGGATTTTGGAATAAGTTTGAGATAAATAGAAACAATCGATTTGTTTATGTCGTCCCATACAGAAATAATTACGGATATTTGTCTGCTTCTCAGTTGCAACGTCATCAAAAATAAAAATGGAATTTGTTAAAGCTTCACTTGGAGCCATAACATCTTTATCATCATTAAATTCATAGAATTTAATCTGCGGAATTCTTTTTATTACTTCACTCAAAAAGCGATATTTTGGTTGAAAAGAGGTTTTAGAGTAAAGATATATATTTTTGAATTTCAGTCCATTTTCATGTAGCACTAAACTGATCATAACATTTGTTTTTCCACAGTTAGATGGCCCACATATTATACAACGTATTGTATTTGGTAATAAAGGGCTATGCTTTACGTGATGAGGAGAGTCACTAAAGCTTATATTATTAACATTCAGGGATATGGGCTGCTTGATCAACTGCATCTTGCCTATTAATATTATCACTAATAAACATACCAATATATACCCGCACAAAGTCTTACATTTTATGTTCCTTAAAATCAATATTCTTTATCCCCTCAATAACATTGTGAGGTAATTAAGTAAATTACTCGTAAGGTGATTTCATAAAATAAATAAATAAAATCAAAATTCTGAGTAAAATATGTTCTTTATTAAGCTTACAAAAATCATTACAAAATTTAATGTTTATAAAATCGTGGCATACATCGTACAAATATAATATTTATTATTCTAACATATGCGGTCACAATGACCCCAAGGTAAAGTGTCTATTTGATTAGTTTGAACAAGTCTTTTATCATCTATTCTATTTAAAATTACTTTATTAACTTCCTGCGAATACAATACATGTTTGCTGGATTTTATCATATTCATCTTACATTGTAAAGTAATATTCTTAAATAAAACTCTCTTATAATTAGATATTTTCAAACGCTTTGTGACAGGCTTTGATACTCCTTTGGCTTTATTAATCTGCGTTTTTATTGACTTAATACAATAGAGTTTTGCTCTCAAACCTGTGAATTCAGTTATTACATCGCCACCTAATTCATCTTTAAACAAGCCGGGAATTTTATTATTTACATTTGGAATACCGTAAGGATTATTGAAATCAAAGTTACTGGTATCAAATTTTAATATATTTTCTTTCAAATCCTTATAAAAGTTTTGTGTATGTATAAAGTATAATAAACTGTCAGTATCAGTATAACATAGTTTAACATTTTCACCGTATTTATTTTTAATGAAATCATAATGAAAATTATACATATGTTGTTTAGCATATTCTAATACAGCAAAACCAACGTAGATAGGTCTATCTAAAACAAGTTTTTCGGGATTCAATTGAACTGCAAGAAAGTCTTCACTAAATATACAGATACTTTTTAAGTTTGGTTTAGCAATTAGTTTTTCTGCACCTATTGTTTTATTTGTTCTATTCTTATTATCATTCCACTTAGTCACCAATTTAACATCAACTTGTTTTCGTTTATTTTCTATAGTTTTTCCAAATATTGAATTATTCAGAAGTTTAAAGAAATCCCTTTCAAAAGATGTCTTTGCTGCTTGACGCAATTGAGTATTTAAGTCTATATACTTTTTTAAAAAGTTTTCTTTTTTAAATTGCAGTATGCGATGTATTTTTTTCAATACAAGACCATTTTTAATACATTCTTTTAAATGAATATAATGTATTACATATTTATACTTGTCATATAAGTTCGCTATTAACTTTTCTGTCTTTCCTCCTATGGGTATGAACTTTTCTGGAGCGAAAGGCAAATCACTGTGTAAATTATGTAAGTGTTCGGGATACATTAGATCAACTTCTAAAATGTAGCCGTACTCAGCATCATCAGAGGTGTCAAATAGACGAAATGTTAATATTTCAGGGCTTGTCAAAAATTTAAAATCTGATATTGGTAATTTTCTAGTCATTGCATATCCATAAAGATTGTTACAGTCAAGATATACTAAAAACGTTGATGGTTTAGAATCATCAAAATGAGGGATATAAATATTATTGGCTTTAGCATATCGGTGGGAACATTGTGCTAATCCACCACGTATTCCTTTTTCTATCATATTATAAATGTCTAAATCATGAATCAATTCTAATTGAACGCCAGTGTAAAGGAGCATAGCGTCCCAACTTAAACCGGGGGAACTTACATAGTAAGCAGGATCAAGATTATAATATTGTAAACATATATTTCTAAAGTTTTCAAAAATATCGCACAGCAGTAAAACATCGCACTTCAAATATAAATCAGTATATTCACCAAGACTTCTAATATTAAAGAAATTCCAAATAGTTTGCGCATGTTCATATTCGCTATCTGTTAAATGTTTCATTTGCAAGCTGTTGTAAAAATAACGCTTTGGAGGAAGCTGTGTCTCATTATATTTGTCCCATGAATCAATATATTCGTAGGGATATATACCTTTCCTTCGTATCAAATCAAATTTTTCGTCAGCAGGAAAAAGTGATCTTAGATTTAAAAAATCACTGTCTGCTAAGCTTTTACTCAAATTATCTAGGCTTGAACTAAGAAACTGGAATGAATCTATGAATTTAATTTGCAAAGGTTTATTATATTTATCGGTTTCAATAAGTTTAGTAATACTTAAATATTTTTCTTTTGTCTTGGGAATTATTTTTATTTCTCCATCGTATTTTGCCAATTCTTTGATAAATAAATGGGAATCGTAACCGGATAGATTATGAAAAACGATAGGTATGAATGAACATACTCTATAAATTAAATTACAGTGTGAATGTGATGCGCCTCTATACTCTGATGAAATATGATCATGATCTCGCACTTTGTCATCAAACAACAATTGTTTACAAATATGACATGTGCTGGCATTGTGATAACTATTAATTTGCTCTGGAGTCATTGGTTTCATGGCTTTAACAGTTGTCAAGATCTCATGGATTGATTTAGTTTCTTCAATGATTTTCTGAACAAAAACTTGTACACAGTCTTCTCCTCGATAAGTTACAAATTTATTTAATTTTCTGTCATGTGAGCAACACACATAGTATGCAAAACATGAAGGCTGGTGCAATTTATTCTTTATAGTATTTTTATCAGTATTTGTTTCATTAAAATCGCATAACAGGCTTTCAAAATCGGCATATATAACAAAATTAATTTTTTGTTGTCTCTCAAAGTGCTTAAACTGTAACGTACTGTTTTTATCAGGTAATATAGTTATAATCTTAGAACATGCATGATAATGAAATTTTGCTGGACTTGTAAAAAATTGTAAACATGTCTCACATAAATACATTCGACCTTTATGTCGTGAAACTTGGCGTCTCACTAAACGTAATAAGTTTTTTATCAAACAATAATGACCTCTGTTATTTTTCTCGTAATATAATAAATTTACATGTTTATCTCTTCTGAAATTTGTTACATAAAGGGGACCAGTTACATTGTAATGTTTATCCAGTCCATAAATATTAATACTTAAATCACAATTCTTGTTCTCAAACAATTTGATATCTTTGGGTGATGGTGGGAATGTAATTCCAGTTATATTAAATATCGTGCTAAAATGTGGATAAGAGCTTGTCCTGCAGACATTATATTTAACTGGAAATAATGCTGCTAGAACGCTCCATAAAAAACAATATTCATCATCATTCTTAATATTTATACAACTCTTTGTATTCTTAATAACATCTGGTAGCTCTATGTAAGATCCACCTCTCATGGGAGAATATTTATTTATATTTATTTCTAAGTGACTCAGTGATGTGAATGACCATCCTGATTCACAGTGCTCAAATTCGGTTAATTTCGACTTAAAAGTATCTCTTAAATTTAAATAAAGTTCATTAAAATCTGTACTTTTATAAATAACTTCGTATTTTGTATTAAATGACTTCAACTGTTGCTCACCTGTTTTACTTAAAACAAAGTAAGCAAATAGCTCAAAGTTTATTTTAATACATGTATTCTTTAATAATGATATCTCAATCAGTTTCAAAATGTCATCTCGCTTAGCATCCAAGAACGTCTCTGCTAAGAGGTACTCGTCTTCTATGGATGGATTTAAGCGATAAGTCATTATTCTGTTCTTAAATGCTGTGGCTATTATATCAATATTTTCAAACTCTGATTTTATCAAACAATTCGATTTGTGGATATTAGTTCTTTTATGATATCTGTATTCATCTCTAGGAATCTCAATTTTACATTTATCACAATTTATACAGGATCTTGATGGTGAATCAGTAGAGGATGGTTTTGCTGAAAAGAATAATTTAAAAGAATAGTAGTAATACATTTATTTAAATACATTTATATAATATACATTATTATTCTAAGTATAAGGTATTGTCAATACACTTAAATCATAGTATGAGTTAAATTAACATTTATTCTATAAAAGTAATAAGATTATACATAATATACCTGGAGATTAGTTTAGATAGTATTAAGTATTCTACTGGTACGAGCTTATAAAAGTTGGTGTACGATTTTTAAATTCTTTCCTCGTCTCCTTTATAAATTCATTTATATGTTTCCAGGACTCAGTGTTTGAATTTGTTTTATTTTTTATAGTTATTACGGAATGCCGCCATCGATTGACTGGTGGCACCCGCTCAATTTCATCAGTATTATAAATCTTCAATTCAATATAATAATTTCCAGTTTTATCTTCATCTATTTGACGCGAAAAACCGTTTGCTAATCGCCTTGTTACGTAGGAATAAATGGGTGCTATTTTTTTACCGGTGGTGTTGCTACGATGCAGTTCGTCGTCGTCGTCGCTATCGGTGCCGAAGAGATCTCGCGCCGTAGCTTTCGCCTTCGTCTTCTTCGTAGTAGAAGGCTGGCTATCTGATGTCTTCTCAGGAACCTTTCGCTTCTTCTTGCTTGACTTTGTAGGAACGTCAACTGTTGACTCGTCGGATGATGGGAACAATTGGTCAGCCATTTGCTTAGACCTGAAAATAATAAATAATATTAGTAACTAAGTGGCAATAGTAACTTTATGATAAAGCTCCCCAATGGATAATAGATTGCTTTATTTTAAATAAATTATTATATTATTAAAGATTGAATACCTAGAAGAGCTTTTAAAATAGTTGAATGATCAAATAGTAGAATTATTGAATAGTTGATTGATCGAATAGTCGTTATTAAAAGTTTAATGACTGAATAGTAGAATTATTGAATAGTTGATTGATCGAATAGTCGTTATTAAAAGTTGAATGACTGAATAGTAAAATTAGTAAATGATCAAATAGAAATAAAAGTACTTACATCTTAGAGAAGATCTGGGAAGCTTCTAGGTACCGAGGGGAGCAGCTCCTGCTTGTAGCTCTTGAACAAATGTTATACGGTCTTCCTTCAGTAGCTACACTCTTAAATAGTGGTAAATCTACGTCACAGTATCCCAAATATAGAAAAGGGCACGTGTATTAAATGCTGTGTCAGAAAATATAATCCAAATACGATAGTTTACATTATCTTAAGCATTGTAACATAACACTAATTTAGCTTATTATGATAATACTTACCCGACTGCATCAAAGATGATGTGTTTAATGTATTTATTTTGTGAAACCAATTTCGTTAACCACGTTAATTTGTATAATTGCGCTATGGTGATCAACTGATCACATAGCTAATAAGCACGCATAATCAGTATGTTAAAAATACATATTAATTCATATTGATATAGTAAAATATATTTATCTCTTGGTGACTTACAAATCATAAGTTAAATTAATTTATGTAGAAATTAATAATATATAGTATATACATAGTCTCTGCCTACTCCGTTGGGAAAGAGGCGTGATGAATATGTATCTACGTATGTATGCATGTAAAAATAGGCGAAACCGATCACAAAAATAGTATGTTGATATAACGATATTGTTTTGATTAGTCTCCTTATAAAGAAATGCTTACATTGTAAAAAGTAAAATAATTATCTACGACATACTACTTACGATGACTTCACTCGCCGTATCTTCTCGATTAAATGTATGACAAAATATAGAGCGAACAAACGAACAGTCGTATTTATGTTATGAATGTATAATTATGGTAAACAATGATATATTAGGCGTCATGGTGTCTTACGGTTTCAATTACATGATACCATTTTAGACTGTGAATAAATATGCAACAAAATCATACGATTTTGAACTCTATAAATGAAAAAAATATCATATATAAGTAAATGAAAAAAAAAATATTTTTAAATCTATTCTGTTTCTACTTCGAGCGACATAGCGTTATTGCAGTGCAATGTCGGTAAGTAATTATTTTATTTGTAAAGTATAGTACAATTATACTTTAACCTTAATATAATATAATGGGTGGTATAAAGAATATTTCTGATTATTCCACAGGACACAGAAGATCTTTTCAATTTTATACCTATGGATCAAGCACCAGTGCAACAAAAGGCTGGACAAAAAACGCTGGGTCTTACACGCAAGAGATCAAAAACAGATCAAACATTTTTTCAGTATATAAAGAAACCCGTCACTCGAGGAACAAAAATAATTAAGATAGAAATTTATGACACCGACAATTTCCTAAAATCTGAACAACCGATATGCAACTGTGAAGCTGATGTGTGTGTTCAACATATCGTAAAAACTACATTATTTGATGACATTTATACCAGTACGAGAGAATTAATATCCAAAATTCAAGACGATATTGAAACAAAAGCATAGACTGACTAAGTAATTTGTATGATAAATTCTATACCATGTGTTTGAATGTTGTAAATAAATATGTATAAATGAGCATAATTTAAAAAATGTGTAACTTGAAATAAATTGATACTAAAATTAATATTTAGTTTATTTTCTATCTCATAAACTGCAGCACCTTTATAAGGCAGCGGCGGACGGCGCGTACGCGCATTCCAATACCAGCTACGTAACGTGTCGTATGGATCACGTGCTGCTTGAATGCGAGATATTGTTACCTAAAACGTCTTCTTGAATCATTGAATGAATCTAGCGTGCACTTTGTAAACCAGTAAAGAATTAGAATGCTTATACCTGAATTATGAATGCTGAATGAATGAATAATATACATGAATTTGAATGATTGTAGATTTTATTAATCAAATGCACATTGAAACGAATAAATAGGAATTAGATATAGGTTTAAGTTAGTATATTAAAAATAGTGTTAATTTAACAATACCAGAATCTCTATATTATTATTGGGTACTTTGCAGATTTATTTGCTCGGCGGCACGCGTTGGAGACGCTTACTTTAACTACAATATATCAATCCGATATTAATATCTATTTTCGAATAATAAGAATGAATGAATGACTGAATGATGGTTGAAATTGGGTGTTTCTGGATCTGATCTGATCCAGAAACCCCAATTTCAACCTACTCTAATAGTAACAATGTTAGACTTATACTATAGTGTAGTGAAACCATTGATCATCCAAAGAACATATTTTCGTGATATATATACAGACATAAAATTACGTTGTTTTCCCACAGGGTAGGCAGGGACCAAAAAACGCCACTTGGTACAATTCTTACAAACTTCCCTTGCGTCAGTCTATTCTACATATCTTACAGGACCGCCGTATTTTTTTTTATTATTCACTAATAGTAATGATATTGTTAAGCTAAGTTTGAGTCACAATTTCAAACTATTATTATCCTAACTGAAAGGCTTTAGTGACACTTAAGTCGAGCTCACAACTTTGTAAGACTAGACTAACTGTGACCAAGACGTACTCGTAATATAACTGCGGTCATAATCCGTAGCGGATGGTAAAGCTTCAATGTAATGTATACTGACTTTTAGAGGACTAAAGTAAATAAAATTAGGTTATGATGGACTAAAATGGGAATTAATATTAAGAAATGTAGTATTACATCCTTTTTAAGGCATGATAAAGAATGATTACCCGAAAGTTTTCCGTGTGCTGCATGAATTTTGTTCCGGAAAAACCGTCTTGTCAGTATTATATAATAAATTTCATCATATACTTCTACCGACAGCCTCCTAAATCCAGTAACGTACAAAAATAGCCCTATAAACGTAACGTTGGCGTTTCTCGTATCTGTTTAAAAGGAAACGCCGTGGACCATCTGAACTGCGCCTAAGTACGACTGTTTTATCTTTTGTTTACGGCTCTGAGCGTTATATGTGGCAGTTTACCAAAATTTAAGTCTCGTTTATGCTTACTTTACATTTTGTCGGCAAAGTTGGCAGAACATGGTACGTCTTAAACTTAGAATTACTGCGTGAATTTTGTTTTGATGTTGTTCGTATGTTGTGTTTTTCGTGTTCGGATTCTGTTTGACTTGTTTTGTAATGCTTGAGCATTAACATGTTGTGGTGTCGATTTAATTAATGGTATTGTTAACTTTTGAATACAAACAAGGCGCAAAAAGTTGACTTTTTAATAACCGTATCGGATTAGTATTCACCAAACTAAATTATGAAAATATATGTTATGTATGTATATCATTATGTATACATATATATGTCTTAAAATCAAATATTCCATTTGATATAACCAAAAACATAAAAAGTGTTTTTGTTGTAACTTTAGAGTCTACCTATATTTTACATCACAAAGACTTAAATCTATTTTCCATCAAAATATATTTATCTAGCAGACATCTGTAAAAACGAAGTCCATACAAAAAAATATTGCTGCATAAACTACTAAATAAACATAAATAATAAAACATGTTATTCGGCATCTCATGAATGTATCACAGAATTATATTGAGTCTTAAACTGAAATATTTTATTCATAGTTTTCAAATGACAGCACATATCGAAAAATTTGCAAGTATATTGTATGCGGGGCGTTCAGAATATATAAAAGTTTGCAATTTGATGTTGTAAGGGTATTAGATGCATCTTTGTGTAATACCTTTTAAAATTATACGATTTCAAGTGGCTCACTTTTATTTGGTGTTTCATATTTTTGATAACATTTGAATATATTTTGTACAGTTACTTTTATATTAAAAGAACAAAGGTCGGCAGTCTAAGAACTTAAACACTCACTATATTAGAGTTTTGTTCACATTTTTTATTCTTTTAACGGTAATAAGGAGTATTTCATACACCTCTGCCTTCTGTTTCTTCTAATCTTCCTTAAACTATGATAATAGTGATGATTCTGCAAATTTGTTCAGCAAGAGATCCCGAACTTTGGCCTTGAATGCCAGACGGTTAGTGGACGCCCTGATTTTGAAGGGGAGTGCATTCCATTATAGAATAGACCGAACATGGAAGGAGGACTTGACAAAACCAGAGGTGTGGGAGGGGCAAAGAAGAAGAAGATTGTTTGAAGAGCGGAGATGGCGATTGTGGTTATCACACAGGTATTGAACGTGGGGAGTCAGGTAGGCTGGGGGGGTGGGGGAGGTGAGAAGTGAGAAAAGTGTTGTAATAGCCCGTAAGTTGGTTTGTGCTTGTATATTGATGGTAAATGTACAAATATATAGGTACGCGATTAATCGGCCCTTACTAATCATTATTTAATAATATCGATTGTTGCCTAAAATCTGCAAAATACGTGAATGTTCTCGGGAGTAAACTGGAACTACTTTGAAAAAAAATCTTTTAAAAGCATATTATCAACTTTCTTCCAAACTTTAATATCTCGTATTAATCAAAGTATGAAATTACACCGAAAGTTCCCCTTCCTAGTTTTAAAAGATAAAATGGGAACCGCACGCGTGCTTGCAACTTAAATTGCCTGAGGTCTTTTTCTGTAAGAATGCAATATACTTGACTCGGGTACGTTTGTTTCGGGAACACCGTTTGAAAACCAAATGTAGTTCAAGCAGAAATTGTTGGGTAATAAACAACGTGTCCCATAATTTTCTTATATTTTGTATGTCAATTCTTACACAATTATAATCAATATCACTTATTCTATAGTTTTCTAAGAAAGAAATACTGTTAAGTTAAAATGTGGCTAAGATAATAAATAAACGAATCAATTTGATGAGTTTTATAAAAGTCATAAAAACTTTGTCAAATACTAAAAGCTTTGGAATTACCATCATAAAAATAGAAAAAACTATTTTATTCATCGACTAAAACTTTGTACGGGCACTTCGTATGAAGTTCTATTTAATTACGAATAAAACTTTAAAAAATATACTTGAAAAATCGGTCAAAAGTGGACGCGCTACATAGAAACTCCATTACACGCCGCTTGTGCGAAATATAATGTGTGTCCAAAGTTTTGACTAGCTAATGAAACGGCGATATTCGAATTTAAAAATACAGTTTGATGAATCGTATAAAGTGATAAAAAAGAAGCGCATTAGATATAATAATATATTTTCCTTAATCGATTATGGCAGACGTAACTTTGGTATCTAAATGTTTAGTAATTAAGCATTAGAATGCCTTAAATTGTTACAGGGTTATTATACTGCTTTATACTTTTATTAATAACAGCAATTCGTAATTTTTCACCAAGTTTTCATTTTAATCAACAACCATACATTCCATCAATTGACAAGAGCATGAGCAATGAGTAAGCACATAACTATTGTGGATCCAACTACGGTCCTCTTACAATTTGTACAATAAACGTAAATGAATCCCGACGGACCTAGACATCGCATGTATATTGTTGAAATTTTATTTTCTTTTAAGTGCTCGCGGTCACGAGTGCACTACAGATCGTGAGACAAGATAGAATATAAAAAGAATAAGAATAAAATAATCCTCCGTGGTCTATTTTATTCGAGTCGTGCTTGCTTTTCTACTTTTATATACATATTGATGGGTTATTTAGTTTAAATAAATGAATGACCTTAAAAAACTATAGTTATATCAAATTATTTGGACTTAAAAACAAGTAAGTAGGGGTCATTATTTTGTCAAAAATTTTTACAATAATGCCTGAATATAGTAGGCTCAATTACTACAAAATAACGATACAAAAATAAAAGATATTCATCGCGCATTCACTGTGTCGTTGGTATAAAATTGCCCTTACATAAGTGCAATATGCTGTAACGATACCCGAGCTTGCATCTTGATAGCCTTAAGTGCATTCGAGAGGAATTTTATTTCAATAGTTTGACAAGAAGTGGCTCTGACAGTTTGGAAATTATGGCACGTTTCTGTTACTTTATACATCGGCTTTGCTTCCGTAGTGTTATGTCTTAAAAATGTACCTTGGATTTTCTTCGGAAAATTCTTTTTGAATAGTTGCATAGTGAAGATTATTATTTTTGTATTATTTAACTAACTCAACATTTCAGCATTTTAACTTGGAATATTTTTTTTAATAATTGCCTTGAAGCACAACTTTACATAAAATTCGAATATCTCCGTGCATAACAACAACACAATGTTTCAGGATATAAACACAAACGTAGTAATAATAAAGAAAATTTTACCAAAGAAAATAAAAATCCAAGAAAAAGCCCGTAAGAAAGGCTATAAATATTTTAACAAATTAGCACCTCCATATTTCAAAATACTATAAAGGAGCTTATTTTCCTCGCAACAAACTTGTTTCGTATTTCCGTCTTAATTTGTGGAGTGCCCGACAAGAATTAGATCTATTATAATCGCTGAAGGAGACAATGGTGAGAGCCGCGGGCGTCCGCTTTAAGATTTTCGTTTATATTTTAACCTGAGATCAGACTACGTATTATACTTGAGTTTAATTCTTAACACTTAAATAATTTAACAGCTTGCATATTTAGAATAACGCAAATCCAATTAGACGGTTGCCATTCAATAATATTATCTGAAATATCAAAAACAAATAGCTACGTAAAATGCTATTTTAAACGCCTTACCCAGAGAAAATCTCTAGCAAGCAAGTATTTTCTGCATTCTACAATGTTGCTATGATATAAAAGCCCAAAAAAATACTCCAAACTTCACCTTAATGTGGAGGTCAGTGTATCAGAAATAATCTATCAAGTTCTAAAATGCCTAAGTCGTCTGGAAATATAACGTATGAGCCTTCGTATGAAATAGCTGTTTAGATACTCGGTATATATTTGGTTGGTTTGCAAGGAAATTGTGATAAATATTTAAAAACTGCTTTTTAAAAAATCAAAATATATACAATTGCAGTGAAAAAGAAGAATTGTGGTATTGAATACCACCTATCGTTAAAATATATTATTTATATAGTTTTGAGTTTTAAGTAGACTATCGTACGTTTATACTAAGTAAGTGCACAGCAGTTGTAAAGTAAACGCATTGAGTAAAATCAACCCTAAAAGACGTCGCACTTAGATACATTTCAAGTGCTAAACCATAAAAACTAGACGTGAGAAACGCTTCTAATAAAATTGTCATGTAACAAAATAAATGCTTCTTCACTGAGTAAAAAGCTAGACTTGCAAAATCGTCTGCTTTATGAACATCTTGTTTCGTAAACCCAAAATCTAGACATTATGTATTCCAAAAGGCTCTGTCTCATTTGTTGGACCTGTCTGAAGACATTTCATTGCACGTGACTTAGAATTCTATCGCATTTCGTATAACTGTTGCCAACACTTGAATTGCACTTTGTATGAGATATAATAATAGTTTTGTTCGAGAAGTAATTTGGAAATGCACAGAATACATTACGGGCAAATGCTTGAGTTGAAGCGATTCAAAGTTTTGTTTTTAGTTGAATTACTGAACTAAGTTTCTACAATTTCGTACAAGTTCTAAATGTTAAGCGTTCAAAATTAAATGTAGTTGCATTTATTTCCAAAACTGCAGGTAAAAATCACAATAATTTTAATGTATCATTTTTTAATAAACTTTGACAATCGTACACGTAATTTTGTCGAAACTATTCATATTTTTTGTTTATCATTGTAACTAATCCCTTAGACAATCGAAGTCTGAAACCTGTTAAACTTTTTATCAATATACATAGGTCTAGTGACTTTGCGTATTACGTACTTTTACACCGCCTCCATTTTCTTACACTTTCAAAGTTACGCAAGTGTGTTAACCATCTTTTCCGATAGTCATTTATAATGCTAGTGTAGTTCGGGATATCGATACCTTTTTTTGTTTTAGTTTCTTATATTAATACAGTCAACAAAATAGTTCACCCGAACAAACCCGATTTGATAGGGTACCTACTAAGTTTTAAAAAATGAAACATTTCTCATAAATCTGAATCTGAATATAGTCCTAACTATAATTTACTAACTTCTGGAGCCGGTATCAACTATATACAAACAGAACTATGGTATCTTAAGTTGCTTAATAGGCTTATTATTAAACATTTTACAATGAATGAAATGTGTCGAATAAATGAAAATTACTCAACACACGCAATAATACTATGGCCAAAAAATATTTGAATTCATAATTCTATCGACAATCTGCTAAGAAACCAGACATTTTAATTTCAGCTCATCTTTAAAGAGATTCATCAAATCCGCTTAAGTCGATAGACGACATCGCCCGAGGCATCCGATAAGGTAAACCTATTCACTCAAATTTAAGCCTAGGAAGACGAACCTGACTTGAAAAAAGCTTGTAAAAAGTAAGAAAGACTTTTACTTATATTCTCGAGTCATTTTTCTAGGAAAATCACCGAAACTACTGTTAGTTTTGATAGTAACTCAGACGCCTTTCTCAGAGGCTTGTTACCAAGGTGTATACAATATATTTTTTTACTATAATTCAGTTGCTATACTGAGATATTATGAGTTTTTTTTTTTAAATAATTAATTTAAACGTTGAATTCACGTCATTGTATGCACTTTGACCCCGGGTCCACTTTATTTTCGCCATTACTGACTAATTTTCAGAAAATTAAAAATGTAAAAAATAAAACATACAATTAAAAATAAAAATGTTCTACTTTCTAATACACATTGCATTCATCGAACCAATAACATAGTAGATGCAAGTCCTAATTTACCCTAAAATTATCTACTAAAATCAACTGTAATCATTAAAGTCTGGGTCTAAATTGGTTCTATCGAGACATGGAAATAGGACAGTTGAGTGACGCAGTAACCGCGACATTGTTGGCTATTCCAACATTTAGACCGTACCAGTTGTATTTAGACGCTAGCTATTGAACAAGTGATTAGTCTCCGTTTAGTTAATTGGTAAGACCGGTCCTTGATTTCTGTTTAGTGTGTTGATACTGGTTTGTTTGATGACTGTGATTAGATATAAATATATGGATTAGATGTGAACTTTAAAAGATCTACTTATGACCGACACACTGGATCAGGAAAATGTATACTATACGAGTATGTTTAGTTTTAACAAGACTATTTTGAGTGCAGGCATGAAAGGAGATAGCAATATTTACGTGTATTATCGACACAGGCGTATTGCAGAATATCTCAAGAAATAATAACATATTTTTGGAATAAATTCTTTACGCCGTGGGTTATGGGCATTCTTATACAGAAGAAAAGTTTATTATTGCATGTGAAGTATTCAATTTGGAATTTAAACAAAATTGTTGTGTGAATATTAAATAGTGGTGGTTTGCGTAAATAATGAAGCTGGAATCCTCCTAAAATATAATAACTAACGAAATATTCAGCTATTGTGACGTATATAACCACATTTTTATCGCGCATCTCAAATCAATCATAATATTTCAGAACGAATCAAACCACAGGTTTTAATGGATATGAATTATTGAACAAAAGTGGCGTATAAAATGTTAAGAGCATTCATTTTCATAGTTTTAAAATTGAAGTATTTACTTAAAATAGTGCCTTTCAGCGTTTTCAATTTAGATTTTGGCACGTGAAACTCTTTAGTTTATGAATTAATTTTTCGTTTAAACTTTTTGTTCGTATTCTTATTATATTTTAAAAACTGAATATTTTTAAGCTTTTTATTTTATACGAAATTCTGAGAAATAAAACGAACTAAAATATTTTTGTATTTTTTATATTAATTGCAATGTATTCCTCTTAACAAGTGTATGCACAGAAAATATGTTAAAAATATAAATACGTTTAAAATAAAAGTGTAAAAAAGCGACAATATTCCTGAAATATTCAAGACTTTTTAAATAAAAGTATTTTTATTAAGAATTACTACTTTTTTTTACTGCAAAAAATTACATTTCGTTTTCCGTAACATCATTTTAAACATATTTACCCTCGAAGTATACTTACTTAATTACTTTAAAATAAAATACACAATTTAATCAACGTAGTACGTACAACCAACAAACTTTCAAGTCCAGCATTTAATTTATCTAATATCGTATTTAAAAGTTTTAGAGAGCAACTGTTACATTGAAACTGTTTGACGTTATTTACCCACTATTAACCCGTTCAAAGGCTGCTCTTTGAAATCTAGCCTTCCCTGGAGAAAAGCCTCCGTGGAAATTATTCACAATTTTCCAGCCGCAATGCCTTTAGACGCTTTTATTTGACAACTCTTAGAAACTCTAAGATTAATTCGCTTTTGTTGAGAAATAGGTAATAGTTTGTTGTAGTTTTAGAAGTTTCTGAATAAGTGTTTTGTAGCAATTTGTTATTACTAAGAAACTTAGGTCACGTTGAATTAATGAAATTATTAAAATACCTTTAAATAAAAAATACGTAGATATTTTTTTACCAGTGCAATATAGTACGACTGTGCAAATTGTGTAAAAAAATATGGTAGCTCAGTATTAAAATTTCCAAATCTATATAATACCAAGTCGATTAATCTATTTAGTCTCTACTTAAAGGACCTTCTGTCTTAAGTTATTACGTATGTTATTATCATGCCAATTTTAAAAAAAATACATTTAAAACAAATAGATCGACTTGGTCATCGCAAGAAAACACAAATTCGCCATTAACATTTCAGGAGCATTAACTTCTTGTCGTGCTGTGTAGTGTGATACATACTAATAATTAAATCATGCGATGGCCACGTCGGTCTATTTGTTTTAAAGGTATTTTTTTTTTAAATTGGCATGATAATAACATACGTAATAACTTAAGACAGAAGGTCCTTTAAGTAGAGACTAAATAGATTAATCGACTTGGTATTATATAGATCTCACAACTTTTTACGGCGAGACTTGAGGTTTTTACAGAATGTTTTTGATGGCATATTTCTATTCCGGCTAAAGCATAAATCCGTTTCACATACATTTTATAATTTTATTTCAATGGTCCAACACTTTTTAGATCGCAGTCAGTCATATACATACTTGATCCGTATGTAAATCTCATATTCATTTTATTCCTTTTAAGTTGTATAAAACTTTCGAACGTCAACCGTTCACTCAGTTCCACTGAAAAAGGCGGTACATCGCAAATGCCAACGCGATTGGTACTGTCGGAAAGCAATTAAAACTTATCCCCATTTATCTCGGTTCGACGTTGTGCGTATACTGAACTATAGTTTTTGCTAATCGCATTCAACATACAAGTTTTAATTGCCAAGTGGTCACGTGAAAATTTATCTGACGCGGTTTTGTTACAAAACAGTTGGTTATACGCGAATTGTTTTAAATTGATACTGTGAATGTTGGTGACGCGATGGTAAATGGCAGAAGTTTATATTTACATCGTTTTCTTGTTTGAAAGTTGTTTATTTTTTTAATTTGAGAGTTATAATAACATCAGGTTTGTACGTTCAATTTGACAAAATCTTATAAGCTCAAAAACAAAATTTTGATTAAATATTTGTGCTGTTTGATATACTATGTTATTGATTACGTAATTCGTATGTGTCTGCAAAACACTTTGATTAGCAATTTCGTGAAAATCTTTGAACAGTCTTTAATAGGTTAAGCCAAACGCTATTCAGGTGTCCCAATTTTCAAACACAACCTCGACGAAATTCATAGAGCCAACGTTTTGAATTCCCCCTTTATATCGTTGTCAAGGTACTCGAATACTACGTGGACCAAAATAGCGGTGGCTGGCCGCCTCTTGCCGCGGTGAGTGGACGTGACTCCAGACGCTTTAACGAACTGAATATGCACCTATCATTGGAATACGAATACGGTTCAGAGTTAATGCAGGAGTAGAGATAAAAAAAATCTGTTACAAAGTAAATGGGTTTTAGGCACATGTTAAAGATTAAAGTTTGATGTGAAAACTTTACCGGCATTTCGTGATACAGCTTTTTAATTTAATAGGTATAACGGAATCACGCTTTACCTAATTGTAGATTGAGTGCTTTTCAAAACCTCATACACAATTTAAAACTACAATAGACAACAAAATGGTGTCTAGACACGTCTTGTTCACTCGACGGCTCGGATAGAATGCCACTTCGTTCGTTGTAGTAACCACTATGCCAACTTACGAACATCCGACTAGTCTCGGCAAAGTACGGTGACATCACGTTTGTATTTTCCTTATTCTTATAAGACCAAGAGGGAGACCCAAGACCACGTGGACAGAAGTGTTGCGGCGAGATATGAAGGCATGCGAGGTTGAGCAAGACGACGTCAAGGATAGGGCGAAGTGGTGGATGAGTGTAAGGAAGGCTGACCCCACTACCGTATGGTAAAAATAGCCAGGAAGAGAGAGAGATAGCAGCCGTACTACCCTTCATATATTATATAAAAAATAAACTTGTAACTGACTACTTGATGAAAAATAAATGGCAAAAATCAAAATGGAGAGTGTAACATCTCATTACCGCATTGAACTTAATTGCCCTTTCTCTACTTATAAGACAAAGATTTGAAGAAGCTGTGCTAAACAAAATGAAAAAACATCTATCAAATCAGAAGCTGAGCTTAATGCAGTTCACTTTGCAAATCAGCAAGTAATCTCAATTTCTGTGCAATTGCTAACATCTGCTCGAGATCGCTCACCATTTGTTCAGACTTAAACTTTAGTCTAGACGCAAAGAGAATGGCCAATTTATAGTGCTTTGTTGATCCTTTTTGCTGTTTAATTAACGAGAATACTAGATTTGCGCTTAAAGAATGACTTGGCAAGAACTATATAATATACTTTTGTATAATGATATTAGGATAAAAAACGAGATATGGCTTCCCAATACTGACTAGAATTTTTGTTTAATTTACCGAAAGACTTGGCAGATTTAAAAAAGATGGTCGTTTTCACCGTTCACACACTCGTTTTTAAATGAATGCCGGTTAGCTTATTGGTGGAAAAATTACAGTTTTTAACCCTAGCATGGTAACGTACATTGGGGTAAGTGCAGACCCAAACGAAGTAGTAATTTTATTGCAGGCACATTCAGCTTGGTTGCTTAAGATTAAGCCGCTTTCTATCATAATTATTACTAAGCCAAGTTGTAATATTTAGAAGTAAATTGCAACTATGCTTCAACGCACTGTGTTAGGTAAGGAAATAATTTCTGTAGCGTTGCTCAAGTATTATAATTATAAAGCAACTTAGAACTTTAAGCAAACTAGGTTTAAGTTTAAAATGTTTACACCAGTAACTGAGTTTCTACACGGATATTAAATTGAAACAAGAGCTAGCAGCTCATAAAGTTAGAAAGATTAAAAAAACCTCAAGAACAAGTTATATTGCTACTTTGCAAACACATAAACTTTCAGATTTTAATATTAGTAACAAGTTGAGCCCATAATTTCGAAATGTCAGAAGTACATACACGTGCCTAGGTTCGTACTTGAATTTCCAGGAAGGTTATATTACTAGACTACCCTCTCTTTACTTAGCAAACTTATAAAAGTAAGTATGTAGACTTTGTTTCATTAAATTCTAAACAAATTATCCCACAAGGGTAATCGAGTCTATTACAACACGTATGAGTCCTTAGATGTTCATTTAAAATTCTCCAAGTTAGTACATACGTTAGTACATCGGAGCGCGAAAGTCGAACAACTACATTTAAGATTTTAAAGTACACCCCATACTACAACTTATCTTTTGAGCTTCAAAGCGAGAGTTAGGTAATTAACTCCACTGTTGGTGGCGGAAGCCAACAGGTCTAAGGTTGTGGCTTCTAAATTAGAGCGGGCGAATGTGTGTATTGTTGATTGACTAAATGTCATTGTACGATAAAAATGTGTCTTTGCAAGAATATTAAACAAAAACCTGTAATAACACATTTTGTTTCCTGACGGACTGCGGTGACTGCTAATCAAAAACCCGTAAAAAATCTTTCTATATTTTCTTTTCTTGTCGTCAAAACAGTAATTTGGTTTATTTGAACGTATTTTAGGTTCATATTTTAACACTCCAGAAAACACGACATTTTAATGAGAAGAGCTTGTTTCTCGAGGTACAGCTGTAACGTTTTCGATACTGCAGCAGTATCAAGCAATTTACAGCCGTACTAGTATTTCTTAATATTCCTTCGTGAATAGAAAAAACTTATAAGAGAGACGAAACAAAGGAAAAGGTTATGCGAAAATATTTGGTGAATTTGCCTAAACAACGCAGTGTTTCGCAGTTTTCGTTGCCCAACCGAACGAGTTGGTAGCAAAAGTTTAAAATTCAATCAATTTTGCGCTCCGCAGCCTCTATTCACAGTTCGGGTGTTTTGTTCCTGTAATTTTCCTTGTACCGTATTACTTTTTCAGTTCGCTCCTGTTTCTCTGTGGTCATTGCGCAAACGGTTTAATATGAAACGACTTTCACGTAATCAGTATCGGGGTGTTTGAGCGGATTATTCCATTGTTTTTCAGGGCGATTTTATGTGAAATATTCGCATTGAGGTGCAGGCGTTAATTTGCAATGCTTTCACTGAATTCGTTGAAACCAAATGAGCGCGAATGGCCTGATAAAAGCGATCTATATGTAAAAAATGGGTATAAACAGCACGGTTTTGAGCCTTTGAGTATCTTTTATGACTAAATACTTTGAGTACTCTTTTTTCTTATCAAGATTCACACTCCTAACAATGTAAGAAAACACTTTGAAGTAGTAGCTCAGTACTTCGTGCTGATAGCATTGAGCGAATAATATGTGACTAATGACTAACAAATTTTATTAATCCAATCTTTAACATAAACATACCCCAAAACATAAAATGTTGTTTTGATACCGTAATATCAAAACAAAACAAAAAATAATCTCCATCTAAACGATATTTAGGCATTCGAATTGCGTTAGAGGGCGTGATAATCGCGTCAACGTGCTTCTCTTTACCGTCACGTAGAATATGGACGGCGTGTTTGCGTGAACGCCGCTAATGGGCCCAACTCTTGATGTATCGTAACTGTGGGATGATACACTTTTAAGAGTTGCGTTTTTAAGTAATTTTCTCTCGGCTGAAATTAAGAAGCATTTTTCATGCTACGTGCCATACGGATTAGTTTGTATGTCATAGCAAGAGTTACCTCTTAAAATCGACCCTTTTCCTCTCTGACAGGTCACTTTTGATTGTTTTTGTGTAAAGAAAATTGATAGCGATGTTGCAGCCTTAAGTGGCATTGACTATTTTCAAGGTTTTAAATATAAATGATATGAAAATCTTAACAAATGTAGCAAAAAAATGCGATGATACAAATTTGAAGAACACATTTATTCAGCACACAAGGTGGCCATTGTCATGTGACGCTATCTAGAAAATGACATTTCTAGATAAAAATATTAAAAGACGTATCCACTAAAGAGCAGTGATAGCCGAGTGGTTTAATTTGCGTCTCCCAAGTAAGTGGTCGAGGATTCGTACCCGAGGCAATACACCAATGACTTTTAGAAGTTATGTGTGACTTGTTACAACAATGAAGGAAAACATCGTGATGCAACCATGCACGCCTGAGAATTCTTTAGAACAGTTCTTGAAGTCACGCAATGTCTTTAACCCGCACTTGGCCAGTGTGGTGGATTTAAGTCCTAACCTCGTCCCTCATTCCGGAAGGACACCTTTGCCCGGCACATTACTGGGTTAGATTAATTAATTTTTACCTACCACTTTTTCGTAAAGGTTGAAAGCGTTCAAAGCACGTTTAACCAGTTTTTCTAGCGAAATTAAGTTACTTACTCACATTTTCACTATGTCATAAATAGGCACGTCTCAAAAATACGAGTCTATAAATATAAAACACACCTACGCAAGCATTTTATGAAAGTACGTAAGTAGCTGAAGAAAAATATGTTGGAAGAATTTGTTAAATGTCATCGCGTTCAATGCCACTATACATATTATTCTAAATGAAATTTATACCATGTACATCTACATTTTATGCTATAAATCTATATTATTAGCGTCCGATGAAAAAGAGAAGCATTATGTGTTTGACGCGTAAGCGTGTCACTTTGTCTGTCTGTATGACTGTGTGCCGCCGGATATCCTAACAACTAACATTTGAACTTATTTTCTTTTTATTTCTTTCCTCCACTTTTCATTTGTAGGGTGATAATCCAGTTAGATCAAGAATTATGGTACCACAGCAAAACAACTGTCTTATGATTATAACGCTGCACTAAGTAGTGATTTCCTACGACTATCTAGCTAGATATCAAATAGCTGTTAAGTTTATATTGAACATTGATTATTATTAGTGCGATTCTCTACAGTCGGTAATATGGAGCAATAAGATTTTGACATTTGCAATGTGCTGTAAAAATAAGTCCTGCTAGAGGCGCTGATAAGACTTTATATAAAATTTCTCGATAGCCGGTTGTCAAAAGTGTTAGGGGATTGCCCCTCAGCATCCTTGATGCATTTTGAAATAATTACCTAATTTATGTTAACTAATATTTATTCTCTACCAAAACAATACAATGGTACCAAGAGTAGAAAATTGCGGTGCTAGTAAAAAAATAATATAAGTTTTATTCGTAGAGTTTATTTCGTGGGTGCGGCGTGGTTGAGGACGTGGCCTCTAACGAACCAGGAGTTGCGGAACGACGGTATTTGAACAACATTGTCTGTGGATACACCACGGTTAAAAACTAAAGGCGGTTTCTCACTAGTTTTACATTTCGCTAGTGTTTATGTTGAATTGTTGAAAGTTTGCCCGCAAATGTTTTGGACAAAGCTGCTGAGGGTATATTTATGCATTTGAATTAAACTTTTATTTACGCGAATTGTTGAAGTGATAGAAAGCGGTGAACAAGTTTAATTTAGTTAATTAAATAGTAACCTTTTATTTTTTAAATTCTAAGGTTTTGAACTATTTTATTATATTTTTTTGGTATTTTATTTACAATACATTCATTTTGTTCGCAAAATTAATTTTATATCACACTTTCACATTATTCAATTAATTATTGTGATTTGCGAGCTACATTTCATGACAATGAAATGTACGTTGGTAAAACTTAAGTTATTCTCGCCTTAGTTCATTTTATTCTGAGGAAAATCTTTGATATTGACTTATTAATGAAATTCAAAGAATAGCAATTTACTCGTGAAAAGTTATTTGATAAAAAGCCGCAAACCACCTCGGCCACAATCAAAGTATTACAGGTTTCCTTTGAGAAAGCAGAGAAAACCAATAATATAAGTGGCCAACTAATTTAATATCGAAACCGGAACCACGCCGCGGCACCCGTTTAGTGAGAAAAGTCCTTCAGAAACTTTTTGTTTAGAACTGGCGGGCGCTGCCAAAAAATACTCATATAACTTGGGCTAGCTAAATCTGATTGCAACTACGCTGAATTTTTACAAAATGCAATTTAAACTCTACGAAATTTTGTTTCGGAGGAAACAAAATGAATTCATACTGCGATGCACTCTTCACTATATGCATTATGTTGGGCGGAGTTGTTTTAATACAAGTTAAGTGATCTTGCCGCGGTTTTAACTCATGCATGTTCCCAGGAAAGTTAAACGCAAGGACCGTATAGTTTACGTTGTAAGAGTACATTTCGAAAGAACACGCTCATCAGAGTTGGAGTCATTATGTGATGTGGTGTCTTTGCAGACAACTCTATATAGAGGATATAAATAATTAGTATGTTTTTGTTTCAATATTAAAAATCATGGTGAAAAACCTAAGCTTATTAATATCTATATTAATATTAAAATTCATAGTACAACGTTGTTCGGAACTTGAAATTAATTTAGCAAACTATACAGCCGAAATCTTAGGTCTCTCTTACGTAATACAGCCGAAAACTAAGCCAATATACGATATAACAGAAGCCAATTAAAAAGTTGCTACAGTGTGACAAGAAATCCAAACAAAGTTAGTAAAGTTTGTGTGTTGTCCCGACATATTTGCTGCGCGTGATGTCAACTTAGACGCTGTTGAACGATGTTGCGGAACTACAGAAATGCGGCACAAGGAACAAGCGGAGGAATGGTATTTCGCTGAGCAAAATTACGATATCACCGTTTTTGAGAATGATCGAACGATTGAAGAATAGCTATACATCGGGACTCACTTTGTAATAAAATTGTTATATTAATTGAAATAATTTTAAATTTACCTTAACCGTTTACTTTACTTAGCTATCTTAGTTCTAAGATCTAACTTTAATACTGCCCAGGATGCATAAGGTTTATTTTCTTATGATTTAGATGCCTAGTTATTTCCAGAATCTAGTACGTTATTTCGTTATCTTGGCTAAACTTAGATTCTTAAAAAACAATGAAAAATACTGATGCAAAGAAAAAGAGATATTTTTACATAATGTTGACATTTTAACTCGTGCGTGCCACGATTTGTATATCTTTTATTTTGCTATATTTTATGAATGATTTACCTCAGCTTTTTTCTACATGTTCAGCATTTTTGTTTTATTTATCTCTATATTCGTATCAATTTAGGTTTTTTATACAAATTTTAATATTAAAGATGAAGAATGTGAAGATAAAGTTCCTAACTTGCACCACTTCAAGAGCTACTATCGCTAGTGTCAGGAACAATCAATACGGTTTCTAGGACAGTTGTTATTTGTAGCAAGCAGAAGATTCTGCGGCTTCTTTTCCTGCTAATTGATTCGATGACTTGGAGATTGTTCGGTATCCCTGAACAAAACAAGTGTACGGAATAAAGTGCTGAGTACACTCTTTAACAAAGTTTGTTCTATAGTTCCTTATCAGCTGGCTATTGGTTTTAGTTACACTGCTGAATTGCGTTGCAATTTACACAGTATACGTTTCTATTGATTTCTTCACTTATAGGGGGACAGTATTTTATTTTAGTAACATTTAATTATTACTATTTGCAGAAAAACAAGTTCTGTACTTCGGGTATTTTAAAGTCAACAAAGCCTAAATAAGGATCAAAATGTTTTTCTATTGTATGAATTTGATTATTATACAGCTTTTTTATATAAGCAAATTACAATTAAGTTATTTTAAAATGCTTTCATGTTGTTACTGTAATGAAAATACTGCTCGATCGTTATCAATTTGGTAAATTTTCAATATGAACCAATTATTGTCAGCAAGGCTGAAGTGAAAAGTGAGGTTGTTACTTTGAAAATATGATGTGCCTGATGCGTTTGGAAGGTTTCCAGGGTCGTGTTGCAATATCCGATCGAGATAGCGATCCGCTTGTATGCCTCCAGTATTTATTGACTAAGCCTAATTGAGCTCAAGTGAAGGAAATGAAAAAGTAGAAGCAGCAACCAAACATTTCGATACTAAAATGTTAAATGCTATTTTCCGAAAAAAAATACATTCAAATTTTTAGTTTCTTTGTAGAGTGATTTGTCTTTACGTCTCTTAAACTGATGGTGAAATGTCTGCGCACGCAAAGATGCCTGTTCTCTTAATTCAGATGGTATAAACAAGCTTCTATTTTACCTGAAAATAGTGGTAAACATTATTAGATTTCTCAAGGTTATCCCTGTGTTTATAAGACTAAAGAAAACATTCTCCTAGGATAGTAAACAAGAAAATAATAATCATATAATTATTTTCTACCAAGCTTTATGTTATTCAAAGCTTAAAATACCACCCGCAGGTTATGTTTACGTGCAAAACTAAAGATGAAAGACGACTACATACATAATACGTATATAACATGGAACACAGTTAAATCTCTGTTTTAGCAACAAGGGAGCCTCGAAATTCTAACGTTCCCTTCTCGAACTATCGAATATTTAAGCTCTCAGTACGAGTAGCTAACTCTCTCCGAGCAGCTCTATCGTGTTGAAATTATAGCTGTGTCTATCAAACTACAGTGAAACAGACCGGACTACGAATGAAACCTTAAATTTGGTAATTTAATATGACTTAGAATTATGTTTTCAGAGGTAATTAAAGGTACATTTTGTAGATCACTGGAAATACCAGCCACATTCTGGAAATATATTGCTAATTAATAAAAGACCAACTATAGCAAGACAATTTTTATTCCGAGAAATATTCGTAGTATCGCATCGCAGGAAAACTTTCAACACAGGCAGAAGCTCGTAATTAATAACGCGTAAGTAATTACAAAATAGGTAGTTATTTAAGTCAAGTATTTAAAAAAATATGCTGCGTGATATTACAACAAAAAAAAAAAACTAGAAGCAATTGTGTATTTTGGAAAGCTACCTTACAAGTCAATTCAAGAGAACAAATGTTATATTGAAATTCCGTACTTCATTGAGACAGAAAACACCGTGATCCGGGTATCAACGTCCTAAAACATACACGGTCTCACTTCGCACACTGGAAAGATAAAATATTCTATGAATAATTCACATGTCATACATCGACAACACTGAATAAGATCGTCTATTCGTGTGCGGTGTAGTTGCGAGCGGTGCGAAGAACTTTTACGATCTGTTTCATAACATTCTGATCAGTGTTCGTTAGTTTGTAGGATGGAATTTCCTTCACAGATTTTATTTTCTGTTTTCTTTCGTATGACCTTAAAGATAGGATACTCAGAATCATAATTCTCTACCACTATCAATGTTGTAGTCTCGGCGATAGTCAATAGTGGTACTGAAAAAAATATGGATATCTTGTTGGCGTCTCTACCGGGAGCCGTAGGAACTATATTTGCCGTTCATTTAAAAATGTCAAACCCCTTGATACACGATAGTACGGACTGTAGGGAATCGGGCTACAGTACTTGTAATTCGTCTTGGCTTTACAGGTTCTTATTTGATGTGGTCACATATACATCAATTTTCTAAGTCAATGAATACATGAGTTTAAGTACGACATAGTTTAAATTATAACGGCCCTTTTATCGCTAGTTCTAAGACCACACTCTTCGTCTCGTCAACGCTGCGTCAAAAACCTTCGGTGAATACTTTTTGGCTCAAACGCGTTTAGGTAATGTTTACTCAGATATATAGCGAGGATATGTAAAATAACATAAGTGATTTATATCATATTTTCCAGTGTTCCTACTGAAAGCAGTTTTCCGTATGGGTTAATATTGTGTGCGTAGACGTAGTGTAAATGAAACACTACATTACACCTAAGGAAAATAGCATCTTCTTAAATAAAAATTAAATACATTTTGTTCTTTTTTTTTAAATACTTTTTTTTATCACGACTTAATTTTGGTATGTTAGATGATGATAGTGATTGGAAACTGAATTTGCTTTATAGACTATTTATATATCAATGTTCATGAACACGCTATGACACGGTTAGGCAATCCATCAACCTGTTTTATAAATATCTTGTCACAGCAGGTTAGGCTTGATTTAAAAAAAATAAAAACTAGATTTCAAAGAAGATTTTCTATACATAAATATAAAGTAATATTTTAATTTGTCTTTTCTTCAAAGATGCAAGTTTTAATACGATGGTAAATTAAATTAAATCTGGTATCAGTGAGTTGCAGCACGGATAATTAGTTATTGTCTATTGAGATAATTCATTGAACTGGGTTGTATGCGCATGTAATGATTGCGTTTAATAATCTAAAATTAATTTACTAAACATCATAATTAGGGCGAATTTGGAACATTGTGTAACTAAAAACCTTTGTCTATTATCCGATTTACCGTTGTTTTTTATAGCTAAACTTATTTAGTCAAGGTACAAACAAAAAAGCTTCTCATTTTCCTCCCACACGTTTCTGTATAAAATAACAACACCAATTCTTATCTAAGCCAAACAACATAAAACCGCCACCGTTTGTGTCAAAAATGACTTCCAAATTTTATTTGATGATTACAATAAAAAAGCTTTAGCGTTCGTCCCTACAAACGTTTGATGAAAATACAGTATTCAGCAGTCGAGTCACGATTCTGTTAAATTTCCCTAAAGATAATAAACATTTCCGAGGTAAATTAAACAGTTGTTTTGTACCGTACGGTGTTTTTTTTCGGCCACAAAAGTCGGTGAGTTCATGCGTTGTTTTTATATACCCTTCTGAGGACCTTATTAAGGAATGGAAATGACTACTGTAATTACAATGATAATGAAGTCTTTGGGTAAAAGGTCGATCGGAATGATTGTATAGGACAAGATGGGGACAGCCACTTAGTATGACGTAATTAAAGGATCACTTCTATATTTTCTTTAATTTTTATTAGGGGCCCTTTTATTTATTCCGTGTAATAATGGGTCTACTGACTTTTCCGGGAACCGTTGGAATGTCTAATTCAGTAGGTAAACAAATCAATCGGTAGGCACGACTTCAATTGCTTGTTAAAATGCGTGATCTGGGCAGACTTTGATCGAACTAGTTAATATATTATTTTTCTTAAGAAAAGTGCTCAAACCATAAAATTCAAGATATTTTGTAAATCCGCGGTTAACATTAACTAGAATGGTTCGAAAAGTCTATTCAGCAAAAAAAATCCTAGGATCTTAGTTTTGGATACAACTAAGAATTGCAGTTACAATAAACTGATCAAATGAGATAGCAAAGTTAAAACCTGAATCTTCAAATACTAGTGTGAAGCACCTTTATCTTCCTCGCCATAACATGATTCCATTAGTATAAGATACGAAAACTATACTTCGTACTAAATAAGACATTTAAAGGGTTTCACTTAATTGTACGTAGAAAATCATTGTACGGGCAAATTTGTTCGTGATTGGATATAATTATTATAACTTATACGGCTTCAGTGGGTATTATATTAGCCACATAATAGCGTAGTTTACAATTACATAATACGATTCATGAAATATTGTTCAGTTATCCGTTAATTTCACGCTTAGAAATTTCAATATGTTTCGCTTCATTTGATTTGATACGTATTTGTATGAGATGCTTAATTATGAAGCATAAACAATAATTGTACTGGCAACTCAGCAAGGAAAAAAATGCGGTATTTTTTTATAAAATAAGCAAAAATAAGACAGAGTTCTGATCGTTACTGCCATGGTATCACTTTTTAAAATGTCTTCAAATCTTTCGTTTAAGAATTATCCATCAAAGCAAATTATAAAGATAGGGAACAAAGAGTCATCATTTTCGTCGAATTGCAAGTTATCAGTAGGTACATATGTATATTGCTTCTACGCCAAACAATAACCAGGTTTTATTTTGTTACATAAAATTGTCAAAAGAAAAAATATTGAATCGTTAAAAAAACAATAGCAGTCTGGAAACAGAATCGCAACAAAAGAACTCGTAAGAACAATCCACCAGTAACTGATTGGTAGATAAAATTCGTACGTATTGTGGCTTTATTTATCGCCCTATACTTGAGTTGCAACGCCATAACCGAACTGAGTAAAATACGGCCTCGACTACAAGTCTGTTGACAAAGATGTAGAGTCACTAAAAGTGCCCTAGAAGTAAGATATTTTGTAGTTTTAACCTCCGACGTAAAAAGAGGTTAGAGAGAGGAGAGACTATTTGTCTTTATGTATGTTTATCTCTAGCGTCCGACGTCGATTCAGCCGTCAAGGTGATACAATATTACTTAGATTTAGATTAGCTTAATAAATGCATTTTTTTTCTTTGTGTGTGTCTACGTCTAAATTGAAGCAATTATTATGTTATGTTATAGTCATAATTTCCCATTGTATGTACCTATATTATAATACATTAATCAGTGTATTACAATATTTTGGAGCGAACTTTGAATACTTACAACAAAAAACTTATAAGTCTTATCTAGGTGGTTTTAGCTAGCCAGCAGGATCAATGTTAGACAAGTACACAATTTTATTGCAAGACGCTGCGCGCTGTGTGAGGACCATGGCTCATCTAGTGTCTCTACATCCCTCTACCAATGCATTTTGTATACTACCCACGTAGATGCACTAGCAACGGTTGAAGGCAAATAAATTCCGCGATTTGTGGTTGGAAAGCTTCCAGGACGCTGTTGTTGGTCGACTTGGGATGTTGGGTGCCCAAACACGGCTGGTAAGCTACAGAAGATAGTCCCGTGACATATTTTGTTGCTAATTTATTTTGGCAATGTACTGCTGTGATTAAGTACGGGTTTCTTGTAGCTCTGTACGTTGTTGTGCTGTTATGATAACGATGCTCACGCTTTTAAAATATTCTATGTGCGTATGGTTTACTATAAGAAACCCATTGCTCATCCATTGTAAATAATACAAAATATTCTGTGTATGGGTTACTATAAGAAACCATACATAGAATATTTTAAATACATTTATGGTTTATTTTAAGAAAATATTAGTTCCTTTGTCTGCATAGTAAGCTTTTCTAAAGTAAACGGTAAAAAAAATATTGTAACAGTCATAAGGAGTCACGCAAGTAATATAACATTTTTTTTTATATGGTTATGAAGTCAGCCAATAGAATTTTCATTTCAAAGAAAAATGATTCAACTATGTTCATGATATATCGTATGCAAGCCGTGTCACAATAAATACCGTTAACAACAGATAGTAAAGATTTCTTTATCGTTATGAATGACACAAATTCGTATTGATAATAATACTGAAATGTTTTGGTGTCTTTCAAATCACTTGAACATGTCATTTGCAACATTATCAGCTTCCGATTCAAACCGTTTTGTACATCAGTACGGAATAAACAATAACGTGACGATAAGATTTTTGATAAAAATAAATTATTTATTGCTCGTCATGTCATTGTCATCATCAGATAATTATCGCTTAGGTAAGTTAATGGAAACATACCTCAGCGATGATTATCTTTCTGCAATCGTTTTATAATGAGGTGTAATTATACGCGAAGATCAAAATCTTACTAACATTATAGGTAAATGCTAAAATTTGTATGTTTGAACAGACATTTTCTAATCAATGGCGCCAAAAGTATTGAAATTTTATTGTCATGACGACAAGGATCACAATAATGCTTTAGTAATAACTAACTTTAGCTGGTAGCTTCGTTCGCTTACACTGTGTTTTGGTAGCCGCATCTCATGTTCTTCTCTTTTTCTCAACCAATTCAGCAGATAAATCATAACAGTCAGTTCGCATTTACAACATTAGTATGGATCAAAAAACGTTTTCATAGATACGTTTTGCTCATTATAATGATTACACCTTATCCTAAGTTTTGCTTTACTAAGAACATTCAGTACCTACAATAAAATCCGCGAATAAAAAGCGAATACTAGAATTAAGGTCGGAATAATGTTGAGGAAGTAAAAGGAAGGGCGACGCGCGTAAATCTAAGTAATCTAACCGTAAAGTTGGATTTAATTATGGATACTAGCTTCTGTTGAATTGTTTTGTTTAAATTCTTTGATTCACCTATTGTTCTTTGTTTTTCAAGTGTTTGGTGTAAAGTTTAAAGTCTCTTTAATAGTGATTGGGCAGTGTTTGTCTAGTGAGTGAGTTTGTTGGTCTTTTTGTAGGTAAAAAGATTTTTGTTTTGAATTATTAAAACACTTTTTTTTGCCAGCTGTGTAGTATATTCCAGCATCATGCTAACTGGCACAATGCTCTGGCCTGGTAATTTATCGAAAAATCGCCATGGACAACCGGGTACATTTCTTAATTTTGTATTAAACCTGATTAATACTTACAAACAGTTTTTTTTTGTACCGACTGTAAAGAATTGCGATATAGTACCACTTTAATCGTTAACTGAATCAAATGCCTCTCGAATTACATCTTTCATGTTACTGCATATAAAATTAGATACCGTATTCAAATATACTGTAATATCGTTCAAAATATTCCAAACGAAACACGCGCCACCTATACAGGTGTACTACCGGCTTTAGATCCGAATATAAGCTGGAACAAATGTGTTCAACTATGAACACGATTCTCTACTTAATCTAGATATCCCAGCATTCTTTTCGGTTCGGTCAGTCGGACGAGCATTTCGATTCATTGTTCGTACGTGATTTCATGGAATCAGCTCTTATATTCTCTGGAGCTAATAAGTAGTTTTATCTCGTTATAATCTTCTTGCTGGCTACGTTTTTATACTAACGTGATTCTGATTAATGCATGAACTTTTTTATGTTCTAGGTTCGGATTATTGTTCCACGTTTATTACTTACTGTAGTGCTTTCCTGTAGCCTGGGGTTAAAACGGTTCTCATATAAAATTAAGTTTGCATGAAATGCGGCTAACACATATAAATACAACTTTGCTATCAATGGTCTGAAAGTACGTAGATTCATGAATACAATTTTACACTTTCCTCTTTTTATCATAAAGTATGAATGCAGTAGTAAATCACGAAATCACTCCACTTGAAACCTTTTATCACAATTTCCTATTAGTACTTTAAACATTTCAATTGAAAAATATCTCCAACAACACTATATTTATTCTGAACGAGTACTGGACACGTAAAATTACGACTTCCCTTACAAATGCGAAACTTCCGCGCAGTTTAGCTTGACATCATATATCATACTGTGAATGCCATGTTGGGTGACTCAATGTTCTGTCCAATAAACTACTGGCTTTCTTAAAAATACGCTGGATTTTTATATTTACTGTTTGTTTACACGAGTTTGTCTGTTTTGTGAATTTGTGGAAATATAAAAGCATAAACAGGAACCATGTTGGTTCAGGAATGCTTTGAGTATCAATTCGGTTCAGATTTACATAAAAATGTATTGCTCATTGATTTATTACCGCTTATTTTACTTGTAACGTAAGCTTTTTGTGTATAAGTTTAGTTACGCTATGTAAAAAACTATCGGCTTAAAATACACAGTTTCCTAATGCTTAGATAAGCCAGAACAGAACGCGTTAACATTATACGATCAGCTTTAATGTTTCGTCTAAGAAACCTTCTGCTTACTCAAGCAGTTAGAGACTAAGAAATCTTTGTCCACCTTTTAAAATGGCTAAGCGAAACAAATTCTGCGTTGTACTGCCCCCAGGCAATAAATTCACAGTCGTTGTGAAGTGACCGGACCACTTAGCCAGCACCTGCCCGTATCAGTGCAAGTGTGAACGGTTATAACAGGTGGCTTTCTGCCTTCATATAACATAAATTTAAGTTTTATTTTAAAGAAAATTGTACAAATACGAAGTAGATGTAGTAAATTAATACTAGTCCGGGCGATTTCCAATGGCTACCAAAAATTTTCACGCAAGTAACAAGTTTGGGCAAAAGCTGTACAATTCTTGGACGTTAGGCTTATAAACTCTGACGACATGATTAAATATTATCCATAGATGTTTATTTTTAGGTAATGCTAATTACCATCGAAAACACAGTTTATTCTAAAGTACTTAATTACCAAACCATCACATTATATTAAAATCTGACTGAAGTGACCAACGGGTAGCCCAAAGTTAAACCAATGGAGGACTCTATTAGTTAAGAGGCTCAGGCCAGTTGGCAGGAGCTCGCATAAATATTCAACATCATCCGAGTCAGGTGAAAGCTAGTCATATACTGTATAAAGGGCGAGCTCCAAATTGAAACTATATTGCTTTTTGACCTGTTAGTGCTTTGAAGTCAAATAAGTTTGGACAAACAATTTGGGTATAGAGAGATAGATTGCTGCAGCGAGATGACAAATTCTTGGTATTGTCGAATGGTCGTTGTAACAGATGTTGAGCACTTTTGAAATTTATTTTTGGTGAAGAATAAAGTAAAAAACAGTTTTTAATCAAATGAAATATTAAGGATAAACTGTAATTGCCGAAGGAAAGCATAATGACAGTCGCAATGTATCTGATAATAACAAACGCAGTACAGTTTTTGCATCATTTAGGTTTTGAAATACAGTCAAATCATCTTCTTTTCATTAAATAAACCTCCAAACACTTCAATTTGACGACAAACTATAGTAGCAAATGATGCTTTGTCAAAGAAACAATGAGAACGTGATGTCAAAGGATTTGTATCCAAACATTCCCCTACTTGCAAATTACCCGACAATCTTCAAACAAAACTTGCGAAAATCTTAACAAATGTTTTTTTATTCTTGTCCACGTGCTAAATTACTTGTTAAAAGAAAAAACGTGGGGACTCTGTTTCCTTATTTCTTGAATTGTATGCATTAGCGTCCCCTCTTCAAATGTTTAGCGAGGCAATTAAAGGACAATTTATTTCGTCTGTTTTGTGATTAAAATGCTTCGTTCGACGATGTATATTCAGCCTGTTGCGCGTAGGGTGGATATGAGTTTGGATGGAGGGAAAATGATGTCTATACATAATGAAAACAGGGTTTTTTCTTCCTTTATCTTGTTTGTTGTTGTTCTGTTATGGCAGGTTTGAAGGCAGTCATCTGTTACTGTCATGTTGAAGGCAGTTAGAGATATAGTTGCAGTTTTTGGATCCACAAATAAATATGAACATAAACAAAGTTTGGTAGCTTCAATTTATCAATTTTATGTACTAAGCAAGTATACGACGGTATAGGATTTAAGTTTAAGAACTTTATAATACTTCTATTTGAGTTTATAATATTTATATTTGAAAATGTTAGCCTTCTGTAAAGCTTTCCCTAAATAAATAACAAAATTCTGCAATTGATCTACGTCTAAAGCCGTAAACAATTTCACCTCAAGAAGTAATGTCCACAATATCTTAAGACTACCCACAACGGTTTTGTTGTAGCCTTAACTAATGTGAATAGTGGCAGCTCATTTATCGGTGCATTCAGTTCCGTGTGCAATTCTACCGAAATGGTCTTGTTTTAGACAAAATATTTATAGCCTTGTACACTCGCCATGAATGCCGGGATAAATTTAATTTATGCTTGCTGATATCTGGAACGAAAATTAAATTATTACGTTGAAAGTGAAAATTATAAATCTGACCAGAGAACGTAATAGTTAGTTGAAAATCACTGTTGAAAAGCCTCCCGTGTCGCGGACTCTAAGGATTTAATTGCTTAGATTTCCTAAATACGAAACTATTTTCGGTACAGTATATATATAAACCAAAGTTAACTTAGACACTATCGATGCACATTACTAATGAAATCTTTGATCGGAGCGCGGCGCCACAATTGAAATAGTTAAGTATCCAACAACTGTTCAAAGCGGTTGTTCATGCAATACTTACGGTTGCCGTCAAGAAAATTAACTTTGTATTCAGTACAATGACGGGACCCACTAAATTAATTTTAGTAAAGTTAGTTTCACAGAGAAATTCTGTGAAGGGCCAATTTACCCCCGAGCCTCGAGGTTCAGAATGTCTTCAAACGACTTGAAGATGCGGACTAGAGACGTTTTTGGTTTAATTTAAAAGAGCTTTGATGATTTACTGGTTTTGGAACGGCCAATGTCACTCCCCACTGAAGCACTTACAAAGTTTGAATATTTAAACCCCGCTTCTTCCAAATAGCTTGGGCGGATTGTTCCATTCTTGGCTTTTGTTTACTTGTAATAAGACAGTTTTCGAGGAAAAGGTTTAAAATCCATTTATTTATATTTCTTCCTTCTACCGCACATTAACAATTCGAACTCTCTGCTCTCCACCGTATCAACGATAGGTCGTATGTTATACTGTTACCGGTGTCTTAAACTTTGTCTGGACTAAAGAGGTTTTACGTTTTCTGCAATAACTACAAAGATGGCAAAAGGAAAATAGGTTGTGATAAATATTCCAATTTAAATACCATCTAAAAGAGACTCTAGACTGGCGTGAACCCCGCGTTAAACATTATTTCTATATACGACAAGAACATAACTTCAAGGTAAATAGATTACAACGACAGTATGATATTTGAATATTAGTTGAAACTTATTTATGAATATTATTAAAATTACAACATTGTTTTGTTTTTTTCGAAAGTAAGAAAATAAATATGCTGTAGTGGTTAAAACAACACAATTTATTTATTAATATGTGTGTTAGCTTTACAATATTTAGAGGCTCAAAAAAGTCTTGAGATTTTTATTGATTAAAAAGTGTATGTAGAATAAGAGAGATAGAGATTAGTTAACAAGTTTCTAAAGATAGATTATTCAACGACTTCTAAAATAAAAATTTAATTAACTCAAGTAAATTGAGGTGTAACTGAGCATATTGTTCAAACCTAATTTATAGGTGAACTTTTCTCTTCACCGAAACCTAATAGTTTCAAGAGGGTACTATCTAGGGACTTGATAAACTTAAGTTCTATTATGCTGAACTAACACTTTCTCAAACACAGTCCTTAGAGGACACCTATCATGTACCTGTTAATCACCGAATCGGGCCCAAGAGGCTTCAATTTTGTTATCAGGGTCTTAGCTGGGACATAATCTCCATTCGACCAGGAACCCATCTAATGAATTGCAACCAATATAAAATGATCCACTTCACTTCCCGCTAATGAAGAAACATATAACCTAACGAAGGTGTTTATGCATAGAATGAAAGAGCTCTATTAAATGTGGTCGGTACGTAAGCAAACTTAATAATTCAATTTAAATTAATGATAGCTTGGTTATTGCTAGAACTATCGGCGTGGCCTGTCGTAATGGAGGAATAAATAATGTTTACTACAACTGCGCATTATTCCGTGGAACAATGGGGTAGGCTACATTCACCGAACTTATCTTTTTGTATAGAGATAATTTTGTGCGAGCATGTTGCCGCTTTTTGTTGGTTGGTTCGCGTATTAACACTTTATTGTGGTATATTTTCACTTACACCATTTTTCTTTTAATTTTACACTGTTCGCGATTAAAAGTCGAGATTGCAAGTTATGACAATTATGGCTTTAATTCATTTTTCAGTACGGTAGAGGACACAGGAATTGTAGTAGTGGAATTATGTTTATTCTGCCATATATTTTATTATGTACGAGTTAGTAACAAATACGATTATGTTTGTATTTCATGTATTTTTCAATGACATGCTCATATTTATATTACTTAAATATATGACACCTGTGATAATATTGAAAATTGACAAACAGTATTTCTGATTCATAAAACGATATACTGTACTGCATTTACTTTTTGTACTTTAGAATACAACATTTTCAGCAAAATATGAACATGAATACTTTTAATTTCTTCAAGTCAAAACTTATCTTCATTATTTGTAATTTTCTAACACACAGCCACCCACGCCAGTTTACATCGATAATAACCGAACTTGTACAAACATATTCAAATTGGTATTTAGCGAATACGTTCATAGCAGTTGTGCCAACATAAACACGAGCGTCAATACGAGACCCGAAACAGCCGGATTTGTTGTCTGATCATTTAACAGTTAGTTAAGCATTCGATATTCTTGGCTTCGTATAATTTGTATGCTGTTATGGAATTTTAGAGGAGTGTTTGCTTTACGCAAGTTAACAAGTCTATTTTGAAAGTCGGTTGAGGTGCTAATGAATCTGCTAGTTTAAGTATACAATAATATTTGTTACAAAATTAGTTGTAATATACTAATGAATTTTTCGTGCGGCGAAGGATATTTGGATATATTTTTTGGATAATTTGATATAAGTATCTTATTATTTTATTTGAAATGATCATTTAAATGACATTTTCTGCAATGCTTTATTCATTCACGTTTTCACAAATAATACCCATTCATCTTTTCAATGAAAAAGATATTATGTCATTATTTCTCAGCAACTCTGAAAACAAAGCAATCAGATTCGATAAAATTTAACTCACGAAAACAACAGATAATATTTTTATCATCTCATTCAATAACGCAGTGTTCCAGCAAATTGACAATATCACGGCCAAACAGAGAAACTGAATAAGCAAACAATTGTCACTGATTTTAAACATCCCCGAACTGATGCTTTATCAGTAGCGAATCAACATAATTCAGCCTTCCATGAAAATCCAATGGAATTTGTCCATTTTAATAAGTTTAATTAATAGATAGCGGTGAATTATAGCGCCTTTCACATTTATCAATTGAAACATGATTTGCATATAGTTAATTGCATTTGGCACATAAATCTTTGGAGTGAATGAATTTCTGTACTAGTTGTTTGGTGTTCCTGTGTTGTGTACTTTTAAGCTAAATGTATGATTGCATTTAATTATCGTTGCATAATTTTCACCAGGCAGCAAAAAATTATCTTTTCTCAATATAATTGATATTTTATCAGTATGCGGAATAAATTCCACTAATTGCCATCAATTATTCGCACATGAACATTTACCATATAAAAACGGAAGAGTGAAAATGTAAATTTCCCAAAAAAAATCGAGCAAAATTTTCAACAATGAAAATGGCAACGGTATCGAACGCCTGAATGGTTTCCCTGAGGATTTTTAATATCTACCTGCAATCTCCGGACCGATTACCCGCCAATAGAATTATTCTTTCTCTTGCAAAATAAAAGTGACTCCCTTCATTTCCATGGAAAGCGATCTGAGTCGGTCCCGTTTATTGAATTCAAATCACATCGGCCGAGGACAAAGAACCTTGCAACATTGCTGATTTTATAATAATAATAGTTTTTCTGCTTCAACGCGCTTCAATTGGTTGCTTTTGTTGTTATTAGATGAGTTTTCTTTTAATTTCATAAAAAAAAACTATTATAGCATTTGATTAAAATACTGAATAGTTCAAATATAATCTTAAATTATCTTTATTTATACTGTATACAGTATTACTCGCCTGATTGTAGATTTATTTATAAAGGTATGTTTATCAGTTGTCTGGCTACCTTAGTACAGAGTCCGCTTAGTTTAGAAGTATGAGTTGTTATTATTCAATTATTTATATTACCAATTTTATGAAAATATTAACCACCGTTCATAATTCACATTTTGATGACGGAAAACAGTAACAAAATGGGTTTAAAAATGTGTTCAAAGGAACGGCTGTAATTCTCAAGATATAGTATCTCGATTAGTAAAAGGTATGCCTCTGTTACAGAATTGGTCAAGTGGTTACGATAAATGTAAGACGATTAACGATCGATTGTCGACTGAAGATTCAGTGCTCCTTCGCCAAGACGTATTGGACAGAAAGTAGATTGATGACGTCACTTCAATTGAAATTATTGATCTACAACTTGCATTGGACGGTCGAAGATGTTGCTAAGGTTAATTGGAATTTCGTTTCACGCACACGAAATATATTTTAGAATGCAATTTAATAGCGACAAAAAGGATTTGAGAAAATTCCGTCGTAATTGAAAAACCTAAGTATCCATTTGCAAGTAAGTATGTAAAAATTTGTAGGCATGGGACAAAAATAATAACATAAAAAAACTCGATGAACCTCTTTAATAAAAGTTGTGTCGAAAAATAAATCCGTACCCGCTATGTCAGGATGGATCACGCATAATATTCGTGGAATTGACTAGTAAAAATAACATTATATTTCTTAGGAGTATTGCTAAGTTTAGAAACGTATTAAAATCTGTTATAGCCATTATTATGCATCGAAAAAAGGGTTGCATAAAAGCGAAAAAGTGTTAAGTATTAGATAATATTAATCCCCATGTAAGAGTGCAATGTAAGCACAATTAAAAATACAAACACTGAGACAAATAGACGTTTTTATTTATCAAATATAAATGAAAATCTATTCTTAGTACAGCGGTCCCGTATCACAGAACCTCAACAATGCAAGTAGTAGAGTCAAACTGACAACTGAAATTCTGCATCGCTGTGAGATTTGGACGCTAATAAACCAGTTAACGTATCCAATTACCGTCCAAGTTATATGCTGGCCGGTCGCCGGACGAGTTAGGAACTTACACCGTACGATACGGTAGTTACAGTTTAGAACTAAACCCGGGTAGGTATATAGCTTCATTTTGAAATCCATACTAAGATTATGAATTCGAAAGTCGGTCTGTTACGCTTTAACTGCTATTATAAGAATAAAAATAAAGACCTGGGAACAAACATTGGGGCTTAATTTTTTTTGACATGAACGCAAACCAAGTATCTTACAACATCATTTTCTTTCTTGATGTTAGAACTCAAAGAGTATACTGTGCTCGTAATATCTGAGATTGTACTAGAATAATAAACAGATCTAAAGCTATGATATAAGAAATATTGATTGACATAAAACAGCAAACGGGACTATCCAGTTATTGTTAAATAACTGCGATAGTTAATTTTAAACAATTATAACAAATAATTACTTGGTAAGTCATTGCGAAGATATGGTTTTGTTACCTACAAAAAGTACTACTGCGTTACCTATTTATGCACGAGAATCTACAATGCATAAAGCACTTCTATAACATCGAAATAAGCGTTCTTTATAATTTTTAAATTACACTTATAAAAAATATTCGCGTATTAAAACAATTTTAACGCACTTTTAACTGTAAATTAAAACGAGATATTTTCAGTCGTGAAAATAATTTAATTGTACATAATTTGATATGCCTTATTTTCAACTAATTAACGAGAAATATATTTTTAATTAATGGAGCTTTTTAATTTATTTTAGTATTTTTTGTTCCAAAATGGATAAAGCTTAATATCACATGGTAGGTACAGTAACAAAGTTTCAATCTAGTACAAAACGTTCAATGGGTTTTTTACAATAAAGGTCTCTTGAAACCTCATGATTCTTCTCTGCTTCTCTCTTTTCTTTGTTTTTCTTTGGCTCTTATTTTTATTGCGTCTATAATTCAGCGTCACGAATGCCAGTTGAGCATTATATGAAATAATTTTACAACACTAAAGTCACTAGCCTTATGTAAGGTAAAAGAAGAAAAAAAAATCAACAACTGTACTTACTTTAGAACACTTTACAGTTTTTAAAATATTTTTATTTTCTAGAAACAAACAATTCTCAATTCAAATGAAATCATAATTTATTTGGTCTGAAAAAAAACTATAATCGTAAATTCCAAGTAGCTTGTTTCACAAACAATATTTATACAAGAAACTAACGAATAAAGTTTACTTAAACATAAAACAGCAAAGACTGCTTTTGACAAATCGAGCAATCATAATGTAAAAACTGAAATTGCTTTTACTTTCAGAATAACATTCTACAAAATTCAGTCACACACAGAAATAATTTATTCTAAAGCAAAACATCAAAACGAAAAACGTCAAAAGTCAAACTTTAGCAAAACTCACAACAACTTGAAACCCCAAAATTGATTCAAAATCAAACCGACTTAATCCGTCAATGAAGGCCAACAAATCCTTAACAGCTAATTCTGGGGCGAGTGTTAAAGCTAGTTTCGTTGAAACAATTACCGTGGGACGTTGTCGGGACAAGTTAGCGCTTTGATTAAACTGAGACCACAACTCGCACCTCGTCTGTACTTTGTAACTGACAGCGTGGAACAATGTTACTGCTTGTTATGAAAAATTGTTTGTATAAAAATGTTTTACAGATAATTTTGTGGAGGAAACGCGATGAGGGGAAATATAATTATGTTGTTGCAAAGTTTTAGTAAGGGTGCTTGCAGTAAGTTATTCAATTGTGAAAAGAAGGTTGGTTATAAAAGAAGTGTGAAAGCAAAAGCTTTCTATAGAAACAATGCAACGTGGAACTAAGTATAAAGAGTCTTTTGTATCTCTCTTTTTCCTCTCTTAGTACCGATACAATTTTAATTACTGCTTTACAAGCTAGCTAGTTTAAGCACATAGAATCACAGAAATCGAAGAAAGAATAAAGTTTTGCTATTATTAATGACATTTGTCTGTATTTACATTAAGACAAAATTATACGTAGGTATAAAAAATATAATCTGCGCTTTAAAGGCTATATGCCAACAAACTAATATTTGAGTAAGTAAATATAATACGGAATCAGATCGCAGGTGGATTTTGTCGGAGCAATGGCCAATTTCTATCACTTTGCCCAAATTGTCCCTTCCTTCTCTTTGTCATCTACAGGATGTGATGGATTGTTGAATTTCAAACAATGTTATACTAGCTAGGTTTGTTTTGACATAAAAGCAAAATATCATTTTTAAGACGCATCTGGAAATTGCTTATTGCTTAGAATTTTCTCAATAAGAAGTTGTTGGAAGAAAAACCAATTAAATATAACTAATTAATTAACTTTCAACGAAAGCCTTCTCACAGTACAGATACTTCTTTCAAGAGCGCCAATGTCGTTAACGTAGTGACGTAAGTGATCTACTTATTAAAAAAATATCTGAAAACTAAAATCAAAATAATTTTAATACAATTTACTTTTCCATTTTCGATATCGTCCATAAAAACATTCAGTTCAAAACCCTCAAATTCAACAGTTGTAAATTGTTAAATTCACGAGCACACTCAAAATGTAGCTGCGAATTTCGACAGGCCACTATAAATCCGGACCAAGGTACAACTTCCAGATTCAAGGTCTCTTAATTAAAGGTCCTGACCCCTGACTACGTTCAGCTTTAATCTTCATAGTAGTGCTAATAAACCCGCATAGTTAGAAACGTTTCGGAGTGTAAGGAAATTTAGGTTATACAACTAGACTGACCGGACGGCGGACTGTAATGGGCGATAAAAATTCTATTACCGAAGGCATAGTTGGTAGTGATGTGAATTGTTTGAGATGGTGTGTGCCGAAATTTAGGAAGCGTGAAATGTAATGATAAGGGCGTGAATGGTTAAGGATCATTTGGTTTCGAATACCGAATTACAAGTTACGTTTATTAGTTAGAATAAGATTTTTTTAATAATATTCAAGCCGATTTCTCCATTATTAAAGGAAGATAGTAGAAAGTGTAAATAGTATGCATATATAAACTTTCTTTGTTACTAAAGTAAATGGTGTCGCGATGAATTCAACTAAACAGGTAAAGTGCACAATTCATATTGTCACAAACATTTAACCGACCTGACCCGTCTTGAATGTGGTCGAAGAAATTTTCCTCAAAGTACGTGAAATGTCGAGGAAAATTTTCCTCAAGGCTTTTAAAACGACGTTTGTTGCTAGACAATGCATGTACACTACAATAACAGCACAGGTATTTCTATTACAATGGTTTGCTTTTACTTTGATAAGAAAATTGTAGCAGCTTTTAGTGGTCTGATTTTCAAAATATTGTGCTAGTTTATGTCAATCAGAATGTTCTCAGGATTTATTTTGGGAAAATGTTATTTATAAGCCACCTTACAGTGTTTCTGCGTAAAATATTTTTTCCCTAATCGTAGCTTGAAGTTAATTATAATTACGTAATCGTAAACGAGAAAGTCTTTATAAATAGGTTGTTGCACAATTTCGTATTTGAATAGAGCAAAAGGCTTGCATATCAACGACTTTGACAATCGTAGAAAGTCAACGTTATAACCACAAAAACTTTCCACCGTCAAACATTACGGTCGGAGCGTACTTCCCAATGTTTAGTTTTCTTTAGCTGCCGTTCTTAGCAAACTCGTTTCAAAAGTTTCTCTTGAATCCCACTGTTGGCAATTTTACACATTTCACAGAGGCTCAATACGGTCCAATAAAGGCGGAAAAGAGTACAGCCCGTTCAGGTGTGGCTTTAGTGTGCAAGGTTTTATTTTAAATACAGTTTAGTTCTGTTTAGGGAAATTTTATTCATATAAAAAGACAGTTGGACTTCAAAATGCTAATAACAATATTATCGCAGACAGAAATAGTAAAAACTTCATGTCATTTTTCCGGTCCGGAACAGAAACCGGTACATTTGGTGCATTATTATTTTAATGTATGATGATGCGAACACGATTTAGTTTTGCCTTGACAACTTCACTTTTTGTTAGGTATTTTAAGAATACGAAACATGATAGTTGCGGAAATGGCTGACATTATATGTAAACATCGCAGTTTAGCATTTTTATTCTTATTTTGTTACTGATAGGCATTCAAATGATCTTCCGTTGACGCCAAAATGTCGTATCGGCGTAGAGCTCTCTCAAGTCTTCCGGGTATTTGCGATCGCACAGTGATGTTATCAATTTCTAATTTGACGCCGCTATTCGTTCCCCTGGAGTAATAAATCTGTAACCTCTTACTACGCTCCGGGGAAGCGCAACTATCTTGAGTAAAAAAGTGTTAAAACTATGTTCCACATATTGCTCTACTAGTTCGGCCTTTAACAAAATGAAAAGTAACAAAAGGTTATAGATTTTTAACAAAAATAACAATTAAAACAAACTAAAACGTGAATGCACACGTCGAGTAAAAATATTATATACTGTAATACGAAATTTATAAGTATACCTACCAATTTCGAAATATTGTTTTAAAACTATTTACTACAACTGCAATAGTGCGGTCATAATAAAAGTAGATTTTGTACAGAAATTTCCACTCAGAATATTAAGTATGCAAATGCTAACGAAATTAAAGAGCACTGCATCTGGCACAGTATTCGAAAAAATGAATTGCGTTTAGTTCACCGATTGTGTTGTCGATGATAAAGAAAATATTTTTAGCGCTTGCATCTATCAAGTTTTAAGTTTATTCTTATGTGTGTGAATAAACTAAATCAAGTTTTCCTGTTGTGAGTGACACTTAATCTACTCAACATCCATACTAATATTATAAATGCGAAAGTAACTCTGTCTGTCTGTCTGTCTGTCTGTCTGCTACTCAATCACGCCTAAACTACTGAACCAATTTGCATGAAATTTGGTATGGAGATAGTTTGATACCCGAGAAAGGACATAGGCTACTTTTTACGCCGGGAAAATGACGGATTTCCCGGGAAAATTAAGGTGTCGCCACAAAAGTCGCGAATTATCAATATTATAATGACAATGAATTAACAAAATTCCGTTGTCATGGCAACAGTTTTAATGGCGGATATGCCTTAGCGCGACTTCGAAAATTATTTATATCTCTTAATATAAATTAGGAGATATAAATAATTTTAAGAGTATTTTTCGTGAAAAAAAGCATATTTTATATCATCACGCTACGACCAATAGGAGCAGAGTAACAGTAAAAACACGTTACAAAAACGTGGAAAATTCTGACCCATTCTCTCTTATGTGACGCAAGCGAAGTTGCGCGGGTCAGCTAGTATTATTATATCTTATATCCAAATACTTACCGCCTTATCTCTGGTCTACTTTCCACGAATTGCGCTACTGTAAATAAGACCGATCCGTATCGATAGTAAATACTATTGACAACTTTTTAGTTATCGAGATACTTAAGCACAAAAATCTGACTAGCCCCTCTTGTAGGCGTCGAAGGAACTATTTTCAGTACGTTTTAAATGTTGAACTCTCGATACCAGATAGTACCGACTACAGAGAATCCAACATGTACAACCACATAAGTCTCACATTTCAATTTTAAACTCTCAGTGTGAACAAAACGTAGATTCAAATATATTTTACTAAATGTCCCTGTCAGCATGTTCCCTACCTTACCCGAGACGGAATGCTTCAACCGCCGAAACACCGGAACTTTGTGCTAAAGGTGACATATGCACCTTAACAGCACTGAAACTTATTGTGGTTTCCATTTACTGATTGAAAAGTAGAACTCTTATTTTATCTGGGACTTCATTTCTGATATGAATTTTTGGGTTTGACACAGATGGTATTTGAGTTCTATCTATCTGTATCAGTTTGTTTGTGTTTTTTGTGAATGTAGCCTGAGAAATCTCTGAACCGTGAATTATGAATACGTACTATACGTAAACAAATCATTTACTACACTTTTTTGCTGTACGACTGTAGATACTGAAGCTAGCATGATACCTCATTTTAATGTCTCTTATGCGTTCAAAATGTCAACATATTAAGACATTAAATGGTTAAAAAAAATTTTTCTTCAAAAGCTTATTTTAAAAATCCTTGTACAATATACTCTTAAATGGAAAGAATCTCAAGAAGTTGTGTTAATTATTTTATTTAAAAAGCGATATTCTTTTCAACTCGGAAAAATCTTAAGATGCTTGCGGACTAAGCATCTAATAGACCAAAACTGCAATTGGTACTCTCATACCGCACATTTCAGTCATTTTCATTTAGTTTCTCAATCACCGCGTTGGTCCAACTCGGAACAATGTCGTCTGGTTATTTCCGCCCGTACTGTTGAGTCCCGTTTGCTCTTTACTTTGGAACCTTTGTTTTACTTGGTTCATTGTATTTGTTTTCTTGGTCTCCATTAGTATTGAGCAAGGTTTTGTCGGTATCGGGCTTCTTGCTGGCTATTTTTTGCCTTGTTTACTCCTAACGTACAAAACAACTCGCTGTAGGGTGCAATGGGACTGAGGTTTTTATCACAATAACACCATACTTGAAGCAACGTATTTATTGATTAGTGAGCTAGTTGCCAAAGATGCTTTATCATTTTCTATATTATTATATTTACTACAAAGTTCAATACAATTTCAATAAAAAAAAAAAACTTGAAAGTAAGGATAATAAAGCTTCTACGTATTCACTGAATATGCACAAACAGAATGGTTTATCGTTCCATGATCGCTCCTTTCAAAGCGGAGTAATAAAATCACGCACACATCTGCAAATCGCAAATGCGTTCAGATGAATGCGCCGCCTTGCATTAAATATGCGTGAGACTTGAACTACTAAGGTACTTACATTCAAACTTGTACAAGAATTCCTTTGCATTATACTTTGTTTTACGATTCGACGGTTAGATTTTGCGATCGAAACTTTCAGGAGCTATTTTATTTTGTATTTGGCCTTTCAATATTACAAACACAATATTACCTAACTTGCAAAAGTCTAATTTATTACAGAAATTAATTTGTTTCTGTATTAACTTTGCTTAAACATCAGTTTGTTCTCCAAAATATCGACTTGACAGAATTTAATACAAGCTATATTTATTCGAGATTTATTTGCGTTGTTGAGAAAATGCTGACTGGCGGCTTTAGACTTTCAATGTTTTAATAGAAAACAAACATTATTGGCTTATACCACTTTTGATTTAATATAGGTTAGTTAAACCAACTGAATGTACTTTGTTTCTATCAAATAATTTATCAGTTAGTGACCAGTTTGGCACTTATAAAAAATAAAACATTAACATTTAGACAAAAAGTTTCTTAAATGTTGTCTAAAATAAACAAATTAAATACATTAAAAAGAATTATCAGCGTATAATAATATTATTACTTAAACCTCCATCCTCCATTTATGGAAAATTTATTTAAACTACACGTACACTAAATTGATTCTAAAGTGTTACGGGCTAGGAGATAAATAGAGCAGTGTTTCAACAATCAATTAACAAGTCGTTAAAACAAACCATTTGAAGTCGGTAGCAGCACATACATTTTGTAAAAGACTCGGGAAAAAAGCTCGGACAATTGAGATGAAACCTGTTCGGGTTAGCACAACATAATAATACTGTGCGAACCACAATAACACACTTTATAGTCTTTTGTTGTTATAAAAACAGTAGTTATGAAAAAAAAGTCAATATTACAGCACTTATATCAAAAATGTTGTTAAGCTAAAAACTACCACAAGACAATATAAAAAGATCCTTTATTGACAATTACAGCAACTGACATATTATGTATACTGAATGTAACATTGGACCAACTGTTACACATCTCAGCAACATAAGCGGACATATTTTTCAAAGAAATATTAAATCTTAATCGGCCATTTAGGGCAGTAGTAGACCAAATTACCAAATTCTATCCACCACTTGACAGTACATCTAGCAACCCGATCACCGACCATAGTCATCAATCTGAGTGATAAGTGGCCGACCAAAACGATCTCACGTCTCGCCTCCATTTGCGGGAAGCTTTTAAGGGTTGATCACAACTGTAATCACTTCCTATGTATTCATGAGGGGAACGTATGAAGTAGGATTGCGTGCGAGCTGAGTAATTAAGTGCGTATGAAGGGTTCGTGGTAATAGAGGATATTGGTGTTCATGTATTCATTTTGTGTACTGGTTTTGAGGCTTGCTGCTAATTTGAACGTGTAAGGTTTGGTGATGAAACCGAAGTTAGAAAGTGAAATTTATTCGAAATAAAAAAAAATATTTGGCCACTAAGATATTATATATGTTTTGTTCGATCCAAAGTGTATTCACGTACTAATGAAATCACAAGTCATTTTACTTGTGACAAATAAAACTCATTTACTCAATATAAATCAAAAGAGTTTATTCATAACTTTTAATACGTTTTATACCTAAGTACTTTACCTGTATGTATTTATATATAAGAATAGAAGCAACTTATGTCACATAATAGTTTCAGAAGGTGTCCAGCGTCAGCACCTCCAAGCGTTCATATCATCAAAACTGAAGGCTTTGGCCGGTGACAAAAGGACGTTGAAGGCGTTGAAGCAATGTCTGCTTCACGAAAATGTAGATACGCATCAGCAATTAACACTTGAGCCTGTCATTTCGCTTAGTCCTTTGAGGCACCGCCAGACTTCTTACTTGATGCAACAGTTTCGATGAAAGAACCCGGTTATTTTGGTAATAACCCCCGGGAATTGAAGTATTCAGACGTCAGTACCGATACCAAAGCCTGTTTTGCTGGTGCAAATTTTGGCCAGGCTTGTGACCTGAATATCTAAATTGCAGCTTGGCAAGGAAGTTTTAAGTGCTTGACTTAGTCGGATTTTACTGCAGCCAGGAGAATTAAGAGGTTCGGATGCTAGTTAGCTTAGTGGAACTTTGTTCGACTTTTATTTTTGTTGAGTGCGAGGATTTTAAAGGTTTTGTCGTAATTATTTTCTGTAATCTTAATAGTATTCTGAGAGACTGCAATGCGGTCTGCAATTCAATTCTTCCATAAACATAAATAAATTTAATGTTTGTATGTAATTTTGTTGTTATTTTAGCTATATTTAATTTTCTACTCTATCGGGGCTGTGAAACAAGTTTCTAAATATGGACGTTACGAAGCCACCGCCAGTTCAATAGCTCTTTTCATGTGCTAAACTAACATTTTCTAGATAAATCTCTCCGATCTAGTTCAAATACTATCTTTACACATGAATGGAAGTAAAACGGAGTTTACAGGAGGGTGAATGAAGCAATTTTGGATGGCAGCCAGTGGACGAGTTTTATATTGATGTACAATAGCATTTGCATTGAAAGAACTCGTGAACTATGATTTTGAACTGTATGTATTGTTCAATAGTTTTTATAAGCCCGTAGAGTATTTCCGTGTAATACGTATTTTAATATACCTCTATACTGTATATTAAAATGTATTCTGAGGCGCGGTCGGTAGTGTTGGTCTCAGGTTTAAATCTGAGTTGGGGCAAAGTAAATTTTCCTTAGTTCTTCTGTTAAGTGTGGACCTGTGTTTTTTGCATCGTCTAGACACTATAAGTAAAGTCCTGCACTGTTGACAGATTTCAAACAAAATTGGTGTCTGTAGCCGGATATCGGCTAGGAGGACATTATTAGGTATAGAGTTATAACATAGATTAATTACTGTGATAGAAAACACGTGTCCAATAGAATTGATAATAATTTCATATCTTTTAATTTATTTTAATTAAAAGATTGACAGAAAATGTTATCTTAAATTAAATGAAACCGGTGATAAAAATTTCAGTGAGTTACTTTATCGCATATTAGTCATTTGAAATTATCAAATAAATGCAATAAAGGTACGTATAAGGTGACTAAAAAGCAATTATGCTTGTTTATCATAACATTAAGAGAGTTATTTATAAAATAAAGTTATATACCTATGTTTTTATACATAATTGTTGATGTAGATAAGAAACAAACATGATATGCATGAGCATTCTTTCACGAGTTGTGATAGTGACAATCCGATAAATGTTCATTGATAAATTTACGTGACATTGCAAATAAAAATTGCAGAATATCAATCTACCGAAAACAAGGTAACAATTTAAAATAGGCTCCAGTTTATTGCATCAAAATTTGAAGTTACTATTTTCACATTGTATCAGAATACTGCTGATCACGAGGTCTGGTTCGATTCCTGGGTTGAGCAAAGTGCTAGGTATTTACCTAGGAGAGCTCAGAGTTTGGTAACGAGCCCGGTATATGGCAATCCGGATAGCCCGGAGTTTGGCAACGTGTCTGATATATGGCAATCGGCTTGCCATTATTAGGTACTTGAGATTAACGTGGGTGTATTTAATGTAGCTCTGCTTATATCACAGGGTACATTAAGCGTGATATTATTTATGTATGTAGAAACTAAATTATCATAAGTATTGATATTATTCTAGTACTTTTGGCATGAACCTTTCGAATGTTCTTTATGTATCTTATCTAAATAATGAGCGGAAGTTGGATCACGCGTTGTCAGATTACACATCGATTTATAATGCGATTAGGTTGTTTTCATTTCGTGAGTGTCATAGCACAATGAAATAAAAATTACTTATCGTCGAGGATAGTGCAAATCCGTGTAAATTCACTAGCATTGGAGAGTACCGCGTATTCGGCATAATTTTACACGTAAAAGTAAAACCTCCTAATATCGTTACTTTAAGGTTTAAAAATGTATACGTTTTAAGTATTTTCACCATAAACTATGCATTACTCTTGCTCCGTTAAAATATTTGCGCGATTGTTTTGATAATATTTGTAATTAAGGTAATATTTATTTATTCAAAATATATGCATAATCATCATGAACGTTAATTTTCAACTAATATCTACAATTCTACATAAATAATATATAAAATAAATCTTTTTTTCCATAGGAGTAGGCATAGACCAAAGAACCCCACTTAGTAAGATCCTTAATTTTTACACATGATAAAAAAAATGTGATGATTTCACTGAGTGATTGAGAAGTGTTGTGTGTGTTTTAATTTTTTTCAGTATTGGTAAGTGTTATCTGTGACCTACCGAAGTTCATGTAGAATTATGGCGTGTGTCGCCATTACTTTATGAAGAGTTAATTATTTCGTATGGTTTTATTTCTAAATATACTAAATATTGATATATAATGAAACCTCAACATCACAGTTATATTCTTTGAGATATATAGGTTAAAACACAATTGTGCTCAAAAACGTGCTATGCCTGCGTTAAGCATAGCGACATCAAAGTCAAATATAAACAAACAAAACACTTCACTTCACAAACAATCAAGCACTCATACTAATCATAAATGACATAACAATTGACGCTTTACAATAACAACTTGAGGTACAATCGATGTTTATGTGAAATGCAGCCGAGCGGGCATTTTTTTGTGCGTCAGTAAAAAATCGACAGTGAAGTCAAATTTCGGGTTGGACAAGCCAGCGGATGGAAACTGTCTTTGCTTCATTCAAATCCAAATATTTTGTCATATAGGGCCGCCGGTTACAAGTCTTACTGCATCTGACCTTTTTGCTAGAAATCACCGATATGATCTTTGTAATTATATCATTGTTTGAAAGTAGATGTGGTGACAAGGATTGAGTTTGATTATAGTTTGTTCAAATGGTTTGGTCATTAAGAGAGAATTAATAAATTAATAAGAATTTACTGTGCGGACGTCAATGAAAACGCCGAGAGAAAAAGCTTTAAAAAGACATACAAATATCATGTCAATTAATATCTTTCACATGTTATCGGTATGCTAGCAACTAGATAACATATTAAAGCAAGCTTTTCCATCAGAAAGAATGTTAGCTATATAGCTTTATACTTACGTAAATTAAAGATTTAGAATGAGTTAATAATAAAAGAAAAGTTGGATTGAATCATTTATTCATTTAGATCAAATCTTGACACAAATGATAATTTTTACAAATATTGAAAATTTAAACGATATGATATGGGATACGAAAAATAGATGTTGGCTGACTGAGACTTACTCAATATGCTCACAAAATTTAATGAGAATCGATAAAGTCGTTTCGGAGGAGTACGGTAACTAACATTGTGACATGGAAATTTTAAATATAAGATAATACCTATATTTAAACAAAGAACATTCATATGTTCCTTGTTTAAATGCCTGCTAGCCGTAAAAGACTAAAACTTTAAGGTTTATTTCTTTCATTTTTCTATCATTGACTGTCCATCAAAGAAGCAAAGGCAAATAAAAAAGGTGATCGTACTTAATTCTATGTACAAAAAACTAGAAATGATTTGAAATGTGTATCGCTCTAGTTAAACATTGTAAGTTGTGTCCTACGAAGAAGCAAATAAGGAAAAAGATACAAAATAAATTATTAGCATGGACCAAGCTGCAGGGGCTTCATGGGCCCGCACCCCCTTGATAAGATAAGATTACATATACCACCTGTTACGAAACTTCAATGATAACACACAAATCAATATTGAAAACGCTTTTGAAAGGCATACAGGTTCACAGTATCGTAGAATGCGTTCAAGTATATAAAATATCGTGATTATCAAAACAGTGACAATGATAAGGATTTTGTTATGTGTTGCGCTTTTCTGTCTTTGTAGCATCAAATTAGGCAAATCATGTGAGTATGGAAACATTTTAATTGTGCATACCGAAACTTAGCAACTGTTATAATTGAGTTTACTAAGGTACTTAATACGTTCGAATTGTTTTGAGTTTTGTAAACTAATAGGGTTGCCAATATCGCAAAGAAAGCATTAATTTGCTGTTTAACTCAATGCACATTTTCTTTAATCCCTGGATAAACACAGTTTTGTACACTTGGCATTTTTTTCTGAGGAGTTAAATAGTATCACATACGAATATCTAAGAATTTATTAACATGCAAATTATGCTTGTTTCTTTATATCGGGACTATGGCATTCCGGACATTTATCATTACATATTATTTAAAACCTATATCGTCCCACCACGGGGCGAAGGCTTCCCCAATAGCTTTCCACTGTAGCTCGTCTTCGGCAATCTATATCCATTCTAGGTTGTAGGTGTCGTCCTTCGATCTTTCATGGAACTTACTTTTCCCAGTGCGTCTCTCTTCTCATCATGTCTGTCATCCATTTGGCATACTTAAAATATTCACAGTTTTATTGATAATGTTTTAAGCTGTGAGTGTCTCTACAATACGATGCAATATTTTTAGTATATTATTTCCTGCTAGACCTTTAACGACGAATGTTTATTTTAAAATAATGTTCTACGACGATGAAACTAATCGTTTCGATAACGTTATCAAAAGAGGATGCGATGATTATGAAGCACTTCGATACGCATCTTTAAATTATAAATAACACAAATGCAGATAAGAACCTAATAATGATTTTATTGCAAGAAAACTGTTAATAGTCAATCATATTAAGAGGTAGTAAAAACATGATAAATTTATGAGTGATTAAATTGATAAACAAAGGCTTATTGAATGATTCAATACAAGTAATTTATAGCAGTAAACACAGTAAATTGAGCGCCGTAGATAAAAAACTGACTGTATCAGACTCTGATCAATAATATCTTTTATGACTTTGTAATCATTTTCCAGACGCTATACACAATACATTATTTATGTATAATTAGCTTTTGCCCGCGACTTCGTTCGCGTGGTTTGTGCCTTGGGACAGAATTTTTATACAAACTTTCATCCCCTATTTTATCCCGTTGGGGGTACCGATCTATCCAGTGGTTTAGGCTGTACGTCGGTAAATCAGTGTTATTATCCCAATTTTGATATAATGACATAATATATGTACTTGTTTTACAAAGTCAGCTGCAAAAATAGTCCTACTGTATATACTCACCAAGAGTTCGCCACAATAATGCAAAACACAAATTTTTACACCAACGCTTATTTATAAAAACCCTAGTTGTAGCAAAATCTCTAATTGATTATACTATAATCAAATTTATTGCCGATTTCAGCCAAAATATGCGCGTCGCCAAAAGCACCGTTAACGATATGTCAAATTATATTCAAAGGTGAGAGCATCTCGTCTTGTGGGGAAGAAAATTCTGAGTAAGTATTGTGAAACGTATTCGTAATTCTAAAGAAAAGGTTAAATATAACTTTACATACAATACAGTACTACAATTATAATTCTGATATTTGTATTTATGTTGGCAAATATAAAACAAATATAATTTGACAAAACTTTCTGAACGTTCCAGCAGTGTAATTGAAGAGCTCTTTGGAAATAGCTTCCCACCTTACGACAACGATGCCATACTGTCTACTATCGGTGCTAATTCTGTGAGTTCAATCTACTTTTGTATACTAATGGTGCGGTAGAACTACATATTTATACTAATGTGCTATCTTATAAATAACTAGCGGACCCGATAGACGTTGTCCTGTCTACACGTTACTAATAAATTAAAAAATAATTAAAAAAACATTGTCCAGCGGACAAAATTGTGAATCTAAACCATTCTCAGATCCTCTTGAACACAAACAAAAAATTTCATCAAAATCGGTCCAGTCGTTTAAGAGCAGTTCAGTGACATACACACTTACAGAAGAATTATATATATGTAAAGATTTTCAAGAACTGTTATTTTACCAGTAGCTCAATTCTGTACTACTATCAACTACCGGCTGGCCATCAAGAATTTTTACATGAAAATCTATTAACCTCTCGAGCGCCCCACGTCAAAATTCAAATATACCGTTAAGCGTCCAGGCCAAAAATGGCGCGCGAAATTGAATTGGCGGTTGGCGTTTAAGCGCCGATTCCGTCATATTTTGATACTAACACCCTAGTCATACCTTATATATTTGAAATCTACATAAAATTTGCTATATATTAAAAAAATAAACCACAAATAATATTTGATAGTGGTGGTACAATAGTCGGTTTAATCTGAATATTGTGTGCTTTAGGCATGTGTTTGAAGAAAGTCTAAAAAATATTTTTAGGCATAAAAAATAATATGACGGAAGGTCTTATCGTGTAGTTAATGAATAATGACATTAAAATCCAACTGTAAAATATACTCAAATCTTTAAAATTAGTTAAAAAAAGTATTTACAATATTGGTCATAAAGGAACATGTCGTTGGGTCAGATGTTGTTTAAGGTGCTCTCTGGCCTATATCAACCACTTATTCAAGTGTGTGCATTAGATCGTCGTCTCGTTTCATCAGCTTCAATGTCAAATATGTTTGAAAGGTATAAACATAGTTTTAGCATTTAATTTCTACGTTTTTTTAATGTAAGATCGTTTTGCCGTACCACGGTGGCGGGACGCTTGACGGGGGTAGCACATTCAACCGTGACACGGTGGCCGGGCGCTTGAGAGGTTAAGCACTTTTACCGGCTCCGTAAGAAATATTTTGGCAGTAGGTACATAAAAGTCAAATTCTCGATACTCGACAGTACCGACGGTAGAAAATTGCGCTACTGTTCTTGAACTGCATGCTGGGCTTGGGCGTAAAGCTTAGTCTTTAATTAATCGACTTAAAGTCTTTTCATTATATTATTGTTTATTTTTCTAATTACAGACTTCGGCAGGTATACTCAGTTCATTATACAAGTACACCAATGATCTGGCAATCAAACGTAAGTATATCTTCTAACATTACACTATTGTTATAAATAATTATACGTTACTTATTGACATTACTGTAATAATTTTGATAACAAACTATGAAAATACACTACAAGAACATTACTGTTAACAACAGAAGAATAGTTATATTGGCAACTAAATAATTACTTTAAATTCCTCACGATTACATATTTAGGAAAAACAAAAAAAAACTAATCAACCACAATACGTGTAATTTAAAATTGAAGCTAATTACCACTATATCTCTTCTTTTCCAGCAAATCTGAACGCAGATCTTCGGGCAGAACCAATCCAACCTTTATGCAGCGACCAGTTTTCTGCTTTTCCCGGCGTCGATATTGATATCAGCTGTCTACTGGGATCTTTTGAAGAACCCGAAATACCTGAAATAAAGTACCTTACATCCTAGAATAATAATAATCTATTTTATATAATTTTTTAATGATTTTTAAACCTAGACAGCTTTTGGTAGCAAGCAAAGGATGAATTTATATGCTCATTTCAAAAAACAAAGAAATATGATTCATTTTCGTACATATCCCCGTCTATTTATAGTCAATCTTGATAATCTTTGCACAACATCGATGATTCGTTAATCTACACAATCGCATTAATATAATATTAATTGCTAATGGATGAATGATTAGATGTTTGTTAATCAATAACATCAAAACTGTTTTGATCAAATTTAGTAGGTACACGGATAGATTAAAGTTTTTGCCTAGCTAGAATTTTTGACATAAATAAATATTTGAAACAGATTACATTTTTTATATACAAATAGCCTAGAAAAGTATTAATGCAACCAAAACTTTTGTTCCACACCCGAAGCTATTTTACTTTAAATAACGATTTTAATTTTTGCTGACATCTTTCATTATAATTTGAATTATTTCCTTTGTTTTCAGAAACGATCCTGTGTTCGACGCTTTGAGTATTATTTTCGACACCCTCGACGCCTACTTTGGATATACCTTCGCTAACCACTTAATGAACTTTTTTATTTACACATTTGCCTGTTTAGTTATTTATTTTTGTATTAATGTTTTTGATACAGCTATTGTTAGAGGAATTGCGCGTAGTTATACTTAGTAGTGGCTACGGATATCAACAAAAATTGATTTGTTCAAGCAACCGTTTGAGTGGAAATATACGGCACATTAATGAAAAATACAATGTGGCTTGCACTGATCTGATTTCTAGCAACACGTAGTTCAAATTGGGTAGGACACAGCAGCATGGCAAGAAAACTGGCAGCCAATGATGGGGGCATGCGATACTCTCCGAAGCATATACCTTGCATGGTTGTGAATTGAAAAACGAATCTCTTTGTATAAGTAAACAGCGAGAGCTGCTGCTTCTTAAATCTACAGTTAAGAGTAACTGACCGTGTGTACTGTTAAACAAGTAACTATAGAAATATTAACGCAATCACTGAATAAGAAAGAAATATGTTATTACTGTAAAATAACTTGTTTTGCAAAAGACTATGAAGATAACTAATATTAATATTAGTGATCTTCATAGTCTTCTATTATATGGAATAAAATTTTAATAAAATGTGACTCATTGAATTAATTCATAAGACACATTTTTATTATTTACTGCAAATATGTAAAATATGATTTCATTTTAATTAAATGTACAGAATAACGAAATTAAATAAATTTTATTTTTATTTTTGTTACTTTATTTGTTTCATTATACCTCGTATGTTATGACCCAACACAATCATGCTAGTGACGACATCTACATAACTAGTTATAATGAAATAATGCCTATGTAGTCAGCATAATTGTATCACTCTTTCTAAGAAAACGCTATCGTCAGTACTCAAATCGAATCCATAAACTTCCTATCTGCATGATTAATGCAAGGCTTTAGATTTTATTGTTCTGAAACAGTTTTATTTATCACGGCATCATGTTTTTTGAGAAAAGAGAAACGTAATGTTTCGGTGAAGCTAAATGACTCGAAAACCACTATTAAGTAGCCAGAGTTGTGTATTTAAAATGTACTGCAAAAATAGTTCTTACCGCTCTCGCTAGAGGCGCTGATTCAATTACAGCGCTTCATAACTCTCGTATAAAGTTAAAAAACCATTTTACATTGGGCATAAAAAGTAAGTATTGTTGTGTTTTAAATCAACAAATTTGGCAATTAGAACTAAGAACTAAATATTTTAGTAAAGCAGTTTTATCGATTTACATTAAATATCAAATTGTGTCTAGTCATCGTTTACGCGGTATAATTTCTTGATAACGTAATTAATATGATTGCTTCATTACTCAATGAACGTAATAATTTTATTATCAATGAATATACAGGTAATCCTAAAACAATAGACAATTATGGGTAGATACTAGATAAAAAATGATACTTGGCGTATATCTTCAGAAGCGGTGATAACGATGAACAGATAATTTTACTTCCATTGATACTTTTGTAAATACCTATTGTTGTATTGTAAAGAACGATAACATATCAACTTTAGTTTTTCCAACTTAGAGTTAATAAATCGGGTGCGTTTCCATTGAAGCTGAGCTCGACAAAACGAAGTGACGCCCAGGCTAGCGTCTTCACCTTAGTATGAATTAAAGAACAATGGCAAAGACCTGAATACATATATTGTAATTACTTTAAATGTGTGAAATTAAAACTAATCGTTAACGTGAACCTAGCAAAAAATTAAGTCGGAATGCCTGAAATTTTTTGGCTTAATTCGCATCATTGACAAGAAATACAAAACTTATATTTAAATCTGTTGCCACTTTTGGCAATACCGGCAGTAAATAATGGAATAATAAGGATTTTAAGTTTACATTTTTATCCAGAAAGCATATTTAAAAAAAAGTTTATTACTAATTAATTATACGCATGAGGAACGACAAAATAATTTGCATGCTATTTATAGCAAATTCTTGAAAACACCAAGATTTTATTCAAAAAAGAACAATAATGTTTTTTGCAAAAAATACGATGGAATTTTGAATGAAGTTAAATATTTAAATATATGATACATTGTGATCAAGGCAGTAAGCTATAAACGTTAAATAAGACCGCGATTCTACCTTTATATACGACAATCGCCAAGCTATCGAAAAATATTGTATGACAATCTGTACCTCGATTCTCTCACTATCGACTACCGACAACCGGCTAGCTATCGAATTTTGCAATTTAGGATGTACTGCCAAAAAAGTTTTTTTACGACGCCCGTCAGAGGCCCTGATAAGATTTTCGATGACAGGTCGGTTTTCGGTAGTCGATAGTAATAGAGAATTGAGCTACTGTACCTCGATTCTCTACCACTATCGACTACCGACAACCTGCTAGCTATCGAAATTTTGACATTTAGAATGTACTGCCAAAATGTTTCCTACGACACCCGTCAGAGGCGCTGATCAGATTTTCATACAAAATTTCTCGATGACAGTTCGGTTGTCGGTAGTCGATAGTAGTAGAGAATCGAGGCACTGGTCAGCGCCTCGTAGAAACTATTTTGGCAGTACATTTTAAATGTCAACTCTCGATACTAGGTGGTTCCAATTGTAGAGAATCGCGCTACTTTTTTAACTGATTCGCCCAAAAAAGTATCAATGCGTTCAATTATAATTGACAAAAATCTATGAAATCACAGAGTTTAATATATGAAATGAATAAATTTAAGTAAATATTAGGTTGCAAATTTTATATATTATTATACAGCGCCATGATTTTGATAAAAAGAAAAAGAAAAACTATGTACAGGAATAAATTTTGGGACGACTAAGAAGGGAAATCTTAATTTTTATTACCAGAATTACACGCGAGTGAGCACGAATTTTAATAAAAGCTGTAATAACTTTTAATTGATTTTAATTTAATTGACGTTTAACGCTTTTGATAACAATTATTTGGCCGTCCTTTTTTGTTTATCTTTTTTATTGTTTCTTGCTCTGAGTAGTAAAAGATCTGAAATTCTCATGATCACGATTAATTTAATAGCTATGATTTAAATACGCCGCTAACCAACACAGAGTGAGAAACATGCTGCTGCAAGCGAAACTGGAATTTGGAAACAATGCAATCAAAAAATGTATTAATTTTTTTTTTAAAAGACGTAGTTTTTTATAAAAAAACACGTTTTATTAAACTACAAAATGTTGCAAATCATAAAACTCAAGAAAAAAATTTAATTGTTTTCAAAATCTCTACCACGTTTCTTATTTTCAGGAGAGATCTTACATATTTGTAAAACAAATATTTAACCATTTATTATACCTATTTAAATTAATATCAATTGGTGAAACTAAACCAGATAATATTTTTTGATCATTTTGTTAATATTTAAAAATTATTGATTTATAGTTATAATAATATTTATGGAAACATACCGATAAATCTACTGGTCAATTTGAAACTCTATTTTTATGACGTACGTATTGTTTCCGGGAGAGATTGACTTAGACTAAAGCGCGCCACCTGCTGCGATCGCTAAATATATAACAATATTGAGATAAAACTTAAGCGTTCTTTAGCGCTCTCCAATATGGTCCGCCGGCAAGATAAAGATTCTATAAATAAATCGTACTAATATTTCAAATGCGAAAAATTGATGTTTGGATGTGGAAATTTTCAGATTTTCAAATGTTGCGAAAGATGTTTTGATATAAATTATGAATTTATGTGGATGTTAGTCCCTGAAGAATAAGAATAAAATTTTCAATTCAATTTTCACAGACATTTTAACCTGGATTAACACACAGGATATTTTTTATCCCGGGATTTTTTTAACGTGGATGAAGTCGGCTGTAGAAGGTAGCAACATTATACACAAAATTTGCACCGGAAATGGATCGCATATTCGTAATTTTTTATTGCGCAATGTTTCACAACATGATTAAATCGACCCAACTCTGTAGGTTATATTCATTTTCTTGGAAAAAGATAAGCTTTGTTGATACAAACTAAGTTTCATGATTTGCGAGAATTATCTGCTAAATTTGTCTTAATGACTTTTGAGTATCGTTTCCGTTCTAGTTAGTATGCAGTTTATCTGGATCATCATCAACAGATCAATTATTTTCTAGGGCCGCAGGGGTGACGCTGTCTTTTTCAACTTCCCTGTGACGCCGTTTTGACGGTGAAAGAGTCCCTTTTGACATGACGTATCGTGTCAAAAGGGACTTTTCCTACCACTATTGACTTTCGATAATCGAGTAGGTATCGGCAAAACATATCTCCTAGCTCCCGTTCATTGTTGGGCTTGGGCTCAAAGTTAAAACAAAAATATTATAATCATTCGATTATAATAATAACATAAACAGTTTTTAATACTTTACATACATACAAACATAAACAGTTTGCAAATTGTTTAAAAATAAATTTCATATAAATACAACTTCACTGTCTAAGTATGTACGATGCTGTTGCCATTATTTTAATGATCATTATAATGTAAAATTCCGATTATGATGCGTCAAATAAAGGTCTTGGGTTCAAAGCGTGGGTAGGGCAAAATATACATTCTTAAGCTTTACTATAAAAATAAATTTGTGATTACCTAGAGCTAGGTAGTAGGAAGCGTAGTCCTTGATGCCCCGGGAAACAAGCAAAGAATGCGCTGGATTCGTCAGCAACCGGGTTACTAGAGTAATAGAGGGGATACTCGTATATTATGCACGCACACGTATGCAGCGATTTAATTTTCATTATGATGGGCGGTTCTGATAATTAGATATCACGTTGTCTCGCTCGTACTTACCGTACAATATGCAAGGAGCAATAAAATATAAACAGGGAGATACGATATATCTTAACATATAATATTATGTAAAACAAGGCTGATGATAAGACCCGTTGCATTGCCGACACCTAGGAAATTTATTGGTATTTTTCAGTAGGAATATTTGTCTGCAGGATCTAGACTTTCTGACTTTTTAAGGCTTGCTGCACACAATTGATTTTGTTCGGCATTAATCGGCCTAGCTGGGTGGCAAACACATACATGTGTAGATGATTGTTCAGGAAATGACGATCGACATCGCCGCGCCTGAATGTATAAACCTAATTGTGACGATCGGACCCGAAGGAATTTCTCGATCGGCTCAAGTCGAAGAAGCGCAGTAATTTCTCATCACTCTAAAAGGAGAGAGGGATCAACTGACACAACTGGAGAGAGGGCAGGCGCAGGTGTCAGTCCTGCGCCTGACCACGCGTCCGACGTTTACATAGGGTTTACGTAGGCTCTCCGAAGCACCACAGTACAAGACATCATTGAACTTTCTAAAGATAAAAACTCAGTAATAACTCTTTAGCTTAACTTAGTACTCAATTATTAGATCTCAGCTGCATGTGACACATGATATTTGGATACATTTGTACAATGTCACATGCATTTGGATACGCTCTTGAAATATAACGATATACTACATGTACGTCTTTTGTGTATTACGGGACTAGAGAGTCCCGGACATTTGGAAGGCGTGTCAAGACGTAAATAGAGGCCCTTTATAGACGTCTTAAATTTTCAACTTTGTATAGTGACACAAATTATTATACATAATTTATTATTAGGATTAAATTTAAATCGCTATGATTTTAATAATAATATTATATACACGTTGTTAACGTTGATTGTACAGTTCTAAAAAAGTAAAATCTCAGAGATGTTACAACTGTAGGTACAACATAAATGCAATAACAAAACATGACTTTTATCTTATGTTGTTATCTTATTTTTAGGTCGGCACTTTTGAAGCTTGCTCAATCTGGATGATCTCTTTTATATGTACAGCTGTTAGGTGTATACATCTGCTTTGTACAGCTGTTAGACTTATGTACATCTGTTTCTTTCATTGCGGGTGTATTACGATGATTTACTTTAATGTTTCCGCTTTATTGGTATTTTTCTTCTGTTTTAATTTGATAATTTTCTTTTTGAACTATAATAAATATCATAGTTAGCTTACAGATGTAACTATTGACAAATATAAATAAGCTGTAAATTATGTTATAAGACGTGCAATAAAAATAACTTGAGGTTTATCTATTTTTTTCAATTGATTTATTATATGTCGTACAGTAAGTTGCAAATCTAATTTCAAATTTGCTCAAACTACCCGGAAGAACTTTGTTGTCCTAGTGAACAATAGCCAGGACCGATTATTTACGTTTGCTCCAAAGCACGGAGACTTTTAGTTCAAATAATACTAAGCGGTCACCAATTCATGAAACAACTGAGCCAAGCATTGCTTGACCGGCTGATGAGCGCAATTGGCTGTGAGCATCTTAGTTGATAGTATTGAATGTAGGCAATAAGGTCCCGACAAACTTAACTGTATCTTTGTGTCTTAATTTGCCTGACTATGAAGTATTTCTTTATAGCAATTTCGATTTCGTTTTTATTTTGTATTTTGATAATATTAGGTCGGGGAAAAAGTCTTTTCGCATTATAGTATGTATGAACTTGTAATATGGTATATGGTACATAGAACAATTTATCTGTCTAAATATGCAGAACTGTGTCAAATCAAAGTTCAGGAATAACTGGCGAGCTACACCGTTGTTATTTCTACACGAACCATTATGGAGCATTTCGACCACCTCGTGATCTGTCTACGTCAAATTCTGCTTACTCATAATCTATTTAATTAATAGTATATTAGCGAGATAAACAAGTAAAAATAAATTACTTAGTAACACCTGAAATGGTTTTTAAGATATTAGCGACATAAAATCAATCAAATTAATCACTAACATAATTAGTCAAAGGAATGCTTCTGTGCGCGGGCGGCATTGAATCTGATCGTTGATCGTTAGGTATCGATTCCAGGGTTGGGAAAAGTACTATTGATATTTTCTTATTTTTATTAGAATATTTCTCTATAGAACTAGCAGTGATAGCCGAGTGGTATAAGTTGATACCTCCCACGCAAGTGGTTGTAGGTCCCAACCCGAGGCAACAAGACAATGATTTTTCGAAAGTGTATTAGAAATAATTATCACATGCCTAAAATTTCTTTTATACATTTATTGAGGGCATGCAACGTCCCCAACCCGCAATTGGCGAGCGTGGTGACTCAAGGTCTAACCCTTCAAAGGGAAATTGGTGGGTTAAATTTATTTTTCTACACTAGTCCCGAGTTTGGTAACGTGCCCAATATATGGTAGTAGGTTCCTCTCCTATTACATGGGACTAACATCGTTAACGGCAAAATATATTTCATACACTTTTACCTACGGGTCTAACGGGTTCTCATTTATATTAAAACAAGACAACTCCCGCACTAAGAATTGCTCTTGTGTCGCGGGGACTTTTACAAACATAAATAACAGACACAAAATCAACTAAGACCCGAAACAACTATTTATAATAATTGTGGGGATCGAACCCACAACCTCCCGCCACACTGGTAGCGGCATGGTGACCATGTTTAATGTAACAATTTTTAAAATTATAAATATAGATCTTATAACGACTAAGTTTGTTAGTCAGTATTTTGACAGTCAAACCTAACATATTGAAATGTTTTCTTAGAGATAAATAAAGTCTGTCATATTTTTCCTAAAATCTTAGCATCTCTTTGAAGTTCATGTTATTGATGCGATTTTAACTATATCATAGATCAAGGATCAAAAATAAATATCTGAGATCTTCTCTTCTTTTCAGAAAATAAAATGGGACAGATCTTATACTAGGTAATTAATTAATATACGCACGAAACAGGTAGCATTAAATAAGAACTTATTTTTTTAACTTTCTCACATAGCTATATTATTTAAATGAAGAAAATAATACCATTACATAAAAAAGGGTAGGTCATTGACCGCCGATTGATAGATTCAACGACAACAGTCATAATACATTATATCACATCGAAACTGCGACTGAATCATACCACAAAGGGTGGAGCCCTACCAAATAAACGCCACACGATTTTATCAACTTATCTGCCGTAGTATCAGTCTATCTTTAACAATACGAGGAAAAATGAGTGACCCAGCACTAATATTGTACAACAAGTTACTAAATTCGGATAGATAAGATACAAATCAATATATTATACACGCTTAAAAAAGATTAGGCATAAAGGTATACAGTATCGCTGGCAACGGTCTAATAAAATCATATATAAACACGTCCATGCAGTCGTAAAATTATAAACCGGCAAAATGGTTAAGGCTTCATACTTGTTTATTGTGGCAATCTACCTGGGCTTAGCCTCAGCACAAACATGTAAGTAAAACAATTAATTATTATATTTGCATCTAAAATTAAAAAAATAAAAATATTTGTTTTTATAAGTATTCTAAATTAATAAAATAATATAAAATTGGTGATAAATTCTAATAATTAGTTCTATTTTCCATGGCATTATTTTTTTTGCGGTTTCTTAAATCGATAATTCAAACCATCAGCGTTTGCTCCCCTTTATTTTCTTAGCATACATTTTTTGCTTTAAATATTTGATTTAGCATACCCATATTATTAAATTGTTAGTTTCTAAGTCTATCCATTAAGATCTTATTTTCATGCCATTTTTATAAGAAAAGTAGCATTAAAAGTATCTTAGACTAAAGCGTTTATTCCAGTGTAATACTAAACTAACGTTTCTGGTAGAGTACAATTTAATATAATTGGACAAATGATTAGCAAAATTAAGCTAAAATGTGCAGTTTCTAGTTACTTGATAATGTGTTTACTAAGTTTACAAAGCAACGAAGTAGGTAGACCGCAGTCTAGCTACTCTTAGCATTGGCATTTTAGAGCCTGCGATGCTAAATCACCTGTGTGTTTTTTTTTCGGCTTCTGTTTATTTTATCAAAAAAAATCATGGTGCTAAAAAATCTTTTAAACATTACTATCGAAAAAAATATGAGTCGTTCTATTGATAAAAAATTGTATTTATCACAATTCTTAGAAGACGCCGGATGCAGATAAAAAGTAGACTTTGGATGAATGACGAGGTATTCTGTAAACAACATGACTAAGTGAGACTTTAAAAACAAAATATCGCTTTCAATGATTAATCAAGCAAAGGAAATCGTTCCTAGAATGTTGAATAATGCACATTAAGAAATATAGTTCTATGCGTATAATCCTTTAATAAAACCTGATTTTCATTTATTCATAACCATGCAAACCTAAACCCAAAACTTGTCAGCAATACACTTTAATTAAACACCATAGAAAAAACAAAATTGACCTATTTACAAAACGTTGACACGCTGCTTTGATAAAGATCAATAACAGATAGAGATATCTAGTTCGTGTAATCCATCGTTGTGTTGATACAAAGCTCAGTGTAATCTTATTAGGTAATGTAATTAAATAATAAGCTAAAAACGATTAAATATGGTTTGAGACTTCTCACTTTTTTTGTGGCACGTCCATTTCAGAGTCTCTTCACGATGAGTTTAAGAGCATGATATTTTCTGTACAAATTCCCAGTTACATATTATTGTATTTATTTTTTTATGCTGTAACTAGTCCTTTATTTCTTTCAGTCCGAGTATGTGTACCCCCAAGTGTACCAAAATCGGTGTGCGAAGGCTTGGCCAAGGATAACAGCAATGCAGTTTGTCAAGAAGCAACGTCCAGGTAATTTAAAAAAAAGAAACTTCCAGATTGAGATAATCTTTCGCATAATTACTTGGCTTGTTTAAAAAGACTCTAAATTATGAGGACTTATATCCTCATAATTTAGAGTCTTTTTAACCTATCCATATTTGTAAAACTAGCCCTTAGGCTAGTTTTACAAATATGGATAGGTGTTGGATTAACTAACCGATGGATAAATTAATACCAAATGTTTGAAAATTGCTCTAAATATTTTCACCATTCCATCTTATAACCACTATTTTTTTATTTTCAGCTTGGAATGTGCGCTCAAGATGTCTACGTTCCAATCGGATATCAGCTATTTTTCACCAGAAGAAACCATTTTGTTCGGATTTCATCAACCTAACTGGTTCCGAGTTGTCGCTACCGTACGAGACACTGCAAAACTTGGTGAGTAAATATTGTATTGCTCTTAAACAAGTGATTATATTGAGCAATATAGCGTATTGCACGATAAAAAGGTGATATTTTTTGATCATCCAAAACCAGTCGCGAATTCAAAAGTTCCGCTGACAATTTTATTTGTCTGCTTCTAGATCCCTACTCATTTGAAGCAGTGGCAGTAGTCCCTGTCGGACACACAGATGGGTTTGAAGGTCTTCGCGGAGGTGTCTACTGTCACCCTGGATTCGACCAAGCTGATGTCAAATGGTCACCTAGAGTTCGCAAGACTTTGGAAAACTTGGTAAGCACTAAATATTTAGTAACCACCTAAAAAAAGGCAGCAGGCTTTTTTTGCATTTATTTGTTCGTTTATTATGTTCGGTTTCAAGTATTTATAAATATTTACTTCTAATCATTGTATTTTTATTTTGCAGGCTGCCCGTACTGACCATTGTGAAGTTAACACCGATACCACAGGAAAGACATCTGAAGAGATTGAGATTGACACTCTCAGCCAATTCTTCTCAGCTGGTTGTCGTCCAGGCACTTGGAGTTATTCTGACGCTGAAGATGCCGATCTTAGTAAGTTTTAAAAGTCAAATTTGAGATAAGTACTACCTAAAACTAATATTTTTTTCTAACTAAAACTAAAGGTTTTTCGTGTTTGAAACCTGTGTATTTTGAGTATGACTTGATAATTAATTGTAATATTAATTTATAGATTTTTAATAAGACTTATTTTTTTTCAGAAAACCGTTACTCCAACCTTTGCTCCCGTTGTGGTCCTAACTCTGATTGCTCACGTTACACCATTGATATGGGATCATCAGTCTCTGGTGTGAACAACGATATCCGTCATATTCAAGCTTTGGAGTGTTTGAGAACTAACTCACAGAATACTCCAGCAGTCGCTTACGTCGCTTGGGACTATGTTAGGGAATACTTCACTGTAAGTATGGTTTTTAAACCATATTTCGAATTATTTATATGGAAACATAAATTATTTCAAAGTCTACTGATCGGTTACCGTGATGAATCAGTACTAATTCCTGTAATAATATCGGTATAAAGAAATGAAAAAAGGAGGCACTAAAAGATTTTTATAGAATTATGTGAAAAAATATAGTTCTCTTTTCTCTCTTCCAGCTCCGCAACCCGCAACAAGCATCCTCTTTCGCTGTGCTTTGTAGCAATGGTCTTACTGTTCCTCTTAATGCGACCAACTTGGCTGACTCTATTTCACCCTGTGCTTTGGTCAGACAACCTTGGGCAACAATCATCGCTAGTCCGTAAGTATCATCCTGATTTCATGAGATTCTTGATAAAGTTGGCTATGAGCAGTAACTATTATTCATAATGATGATGACAAAACTAAAAACCTACTTTGACGAATCATAATGGAAACAGATATGTTGACCTTTATATTTACACTTTTTTATTTATTTCTACAGAAACGTAGCATCAAATGTTTTGAACAATATGAGAACTTGGTGGCCTAACGGTTCAAAGCCTTCAGGAGACACATGGCAAGCAAATCTATTCACAGCTCTTACTGGCGGCACTTCAAGCGCTCAAGTGGTATTCGAAAACTTCCCTGTGTTCCCCATTAATTACACCAGAGGAAGTAAGGACAACTTATACATTTATATTTTTATTCCAAACTTTAAACTTTTCAAGGAACTTATTCCAACGTAATTATATCTGTACAATCATTGATAGATTATCCAAGAAATATACTAATTAAACCGCACACCCCGTCACTAGTCGAAGTAAAATGAGGATCAAAATTGTCTGAAGAAAAATTTTCTCATCAGTTCGTGCTAGAACAGACTAAACATGATACTAAAAAGCATATATGTAAATGGAAAACAATACGTACTCAATACCAGGGACTAAACATTAATTCATTGTCATACTTTCAGTCCGTGTTATTCCTGAGCGTCGTGAGACCTGTATTACTCCCAGAAATTGGTGCACTACCTCAGCTGATGAACTCGTCAAATGTTTCTGGGTTCGCCAGGCGTCTCATATCCTGGGTCTTCAACCCCCAATTACATGCGTACGCAAGAACAATGTCTTTGAATGCCTTAACGATATCAGAAATAGTAATGCAGCAGATTTTATGTCACTGGATTCCAATTACGGATATTTGGCTAGAGTGTAAGTAGTTTTAAACTTTGAATTAATACAATAATCAGATTTTGTAACGAAAAACAAATAATTAAAGGTTACTATCCGTCTTTGTAGCAGTATTGTACATGAAACTCATCAACCACTCATATTTGTAGGTTGTACGGACTTGGCCCCGTCAAGCTTGTGCAAAATGCTGCGGCGGATACAGCTAAGATTGCTGCCTTCGTTAAAGAGTCTGCTATTGGCACTATCAGTAATTTTGAGCAGTTGCGTGGCAAGAAAGCTTGTTTCCCTGAATTTGGTGGTCTAGGTAAGTTGGGTTGAGAATATAAAACAATTTAGTGCAGTGATTAGTAAGTAATCATTGTCAGGCAAATACAGTTACAGGCAGTTATTAATGCATAATAATATCTATTTTATTGGGTTGTTGACTTCTTTAATATTTTCTTTTCATATATTGTTAATTTTCTTTGTTAAATCTTGGTGTTAGAAAACGTATCAAAATAAAACCATATTTTGTTTTGTAGCAAACATGGCATTCGTTCGTACTGGTCAAGAAGTTGGCGTCCTCTCTACCGCTCAGTGTGATTATGCCCGAGCGATCGGCGAATTCTTCAGCGGCGGCTGCGCTCCTGGCGCTACCGACAGCTCTCACGCGATTGGTGCTAACTCCGTGAGTCGAATTTTTTGTGCCCATTAAGCCCTTTTTTTGGGCAACAAAACTGTCAACGTGACTTATATTGCAGCCGCACAACATACCTAAGCATTTTATATCACGTCTAAGCAAACGTACTGCATGCTTTGAAAATACCTTATCATAAAAAAAATTACGATGCGGATACCGATTCGTGGGATTTGTCGTCACACAAGCTTTTAATCCTCATTAATCAATTTCAAATTGTGAATATTTCTTAACTATGTTGCAGACTTTTGACGCATCGGTACTTTGTTCAACATGCAAGTATACCACTACGCCTGCCTCCAATCGTAAGTAGTTTATTTCAAAAAGAACACTTTTTTCTATTTCTATCGGAGCACTTCATGGTCTCTTAATAGTGAGTACAAATAAACAATAAAATAAAGATATCATATCCCTAATATATTGCATTTTGTTTCTATTGCAGAAGTCTGTTCTTTCGACGACATTAATCTTTATGTTGGCAACAAAGGAGCCGTAGCATGTCTTGCCGATGCAGAGAATGATGTTGCTTTCTTGGACATTAGAGACATTTCTTGTAAGTAATCTTGTAAACCTGAAGATGTAGGCAAAAGTGTAAGAAACATTCAGTGCGAGTGCGATCAAATTACCTTACCAAACTTCGGGATACAATTGAAAAATATTTAACGATAAATAAGAAAATCCTTTTTTTCCTTTGTCTGACTCGAGAATCGAACCGTGATTAAAAGTCAGATACACCAACATCCAGACCACAGATGCAGTCCATCTGATCTAGATTATCTAGATTGTAGAAAAGCTATCATTAAATTTTATCACCGTCATATGTGTCTCAGTCAGTATAATGTATTTTCCCTTTTCTAGCAAATCTGGCCGCCGCTGGACTTCAAGCAAACCAAATCCGCGCTCTGTGCCGCAACAACCAGTTGGCGGCTACTGCTGGCATCAATGTGGACAATAGCTGCTTGCTGGCACATGTCGTCGATGCTGAAGTCGTTACTAGAAGGTATATTAAGACTATGATCTGAATCCCTAATTCTCTACTATCCTTACTAATATTATAAATGTAAAAGTTGGCAGCAGGTATTGTATATCTGGTATATCCAGTAAAAAGGTGGTAAAGGGATAGTTTAAGACCCAATAAAATACAAAGGGTAGCTTTTATACTAGAAAATCCACGGAAACGATTACTATGCGGATAATAAGAAATATAACTATAGTCCATGCGGACGTAATAGTCGCGAGCAGCAGCTAGTCCTAAATAAGTGGAAAATCCTTTATAAATAATTTTATAATGGATACATGATTATGTACTCACTTACTTGTCTAAAAAGTAATATAACATCTAGCATAAAAATATAAAGATTGCTACTATATATTGTAGTATTAGCCTTTTTTGGTAGCAGCGAAAATTAAATAAAATTTTCTCTTGCAGGAGCGACCCCATGCTCACCGCTGTGAGGGGTCTTCTGGAGAAACTCGATGCCTTCTTCGGATACACCGCTGCCAATCAGCTCATCAACCTCGAAATCTTCTCACCCTTCAACACTAAGAGCGACTTGCTGTTCAAAGACTCTGCTATTGGTTTTACTGACCCGTCTCCTGTGTCTGCGCACGAGCCTGCGAAGAATTACATGGAGTTGTTCGACCATCTCGACAAATGTACATATTCAGCGTCTGGTGCAACTGCTGTTAGTATGTCTTCATTATTTTTACTTATGATCGCATTTTTCACTAGATTTGTTAATATCTAATAACTTTATGAGGTAAAGTAATTTAGATATGCAAAGCACTAAGTAATAGGTCGATAATCCGGCTGTATCATTGTAAATGAAACTGAAGATATTTGTCGTTGTCATCCATGTAGGTTTTTTAGAATGAGTTAATCATAGGTACTTAGCATGCATTTTCATCAAAAGCCATTTTTATAAGCAATGCACCAATTCAAAATAACATCAATGTATTTTGTTTGTTGCATTCTTCTTGCTTCTTTTCAACTTCTTTTTTAATTCCTTACAGGTTCACCAAAGAGCTTGATTTGAGATAATACTATCCAATTAACCAATTTATTACTCTTTATGGTTCTAACGGTCTTGGCGATACACAAATATAATTTATTCATCATTTGAATTTGCTTTATGATTGCTCCCGTACTCCTAGAAAAATATTTTCCGCAATAAGGGAACACAAATAAATCAATTTGGTTTTTGTGTTAACATTTATTGAGTCAAAACTATTTAAACGCTACTTATATGCATACTTATTCAAGTATGCATATATTATTATGATTATTCAATCAGGTTATACATTTATTCTGCTATATCTGTGCATTTGATTCATAGTGTGTTGGTTCTAAAATGTGAATTGAAGCAGCGCGATATAGTATGATATAAATAGATTAAGGCAGCCTAAAATTGTATTCACTCTCAAAGGATAGTTGTGCCACAATGTGAATCTTGTTGAATTTGCCTCGATGTATTCGAGAGCATCGTTGAGGGCACGACGCAGCTTTATGTCTAGAATAGAAACATACATCCATGAGTTAAGTCACATGCTATGTGATCCTTGATTACAATTATTCAAATCAATGCCAAGATTAAAACACTAACTACACATTAATATAAGCATAATAATAAGTAGTACAATGGTTCGTCATTAGAACTTCTTTACATATTAATTTAGTCCTAAGGTTTTCTCTCAAGAAATGAGTAATGAATTGCCCGGAATTAGGAAATTGAGCAAAGCAAAGAGAACGGTTTTTTGCCTGATCTCTTGCCTCTAATGTTGGTTACTAATAGTAACTTGACCTTGTTCTACTACAGTAAGAATATAGAGAGTGTACCTCTGTATTCGGCACACATTTGAACACATAAACAAAGTCTTACCCCGTTGGCTGGTTTTAATAGAACTTGCCGCTGTAGCCAAATATTGGCTTAATATTTCTATAGTATTGATTACCTTTGTAAGTCAAAAGCTGGTTTGCGAGCATTTTTGTAATTGCCTCCAAATCATTGGCTGCAAGTTCCATCAGTACTAGTGGGATCCATGCCACTGTCAAATATGTCAATACTTCCGTACACCAAGGTAGTTCTCCTACTGGCTGTAACAATATAAAAACAAGTATGACGAAAACAAAGTGTTTGCGAAATCGCAACAGTAAACGTAATCTTACCAAAATAGCGTCCCCGGCTATTATTAACTGGAGTTCTATAAGCAATTTAAAGAAAGCACATCCAAATATTAATATTATCTGAAAAAAATAATAATATGTTTAATCACCGATGACAACACAAACGTCTTTTTCTAAAGATGATCTTTATCACAATGACCTTTGATTACAACATAAGCTTTACATTTCATTCTTAAGTGATCTTAAGTGATTCGAAATTATCATAAGCATAATATATATGGTGGCAATTCACGAAGGCGGAGAGCAGTGGAGCTGTCAGAATTTTAAAAATAATAACTAATGACAGTAGAGGAAGGGAGGTTTTGTGCAATTCCACAGGTTTACACGCAAAGCTCCAGTTCTCTTCATTGAACTAACTATCTAGAACTAGAAAAACTCACCCTAAATCTCAAGTACCGGACTATTTTACCAAAATTGATATTTAACTCTATGTAGGAATGTACAAAATCTTTCACAAGAATGCATTTTTCATCGTCGTTCAAAGGTTTCTCATCAAAAGTATTAGAACACAGTGATCTTCTCAGAAAAAACACAAGTTTACGAAATCCATCTGCCGCGTAGATCGATGTGAGATGACTCAAGCAGCAACAGAAAAATATATAAAAATGAAAGATGAATTTCTTACTGCTGACTGTTGCCGAACCAATAATACCATAAACTACAAATCTCATGACAGAACAACAAAATATTAACGAATATACGAAGTAGGATATAAAAGGTGAACTGTGTAAGAGATAAGGTTTAGACTGTAAAAAACAAGAGAATTTGATGATGTATTCTTCTTCTGTAATTAATGAAAATAATATAGTAGTGGGTGTTTCTATAAAAGTGATAAGAGAATAAGCAACTTCCAGAGTGCTGACATAAAAGTTAAAGTTATCGAAGATATAGAAGCACACAGAAATGTTGTATACAGCACCGGCAACACAATATAATTTCGCAATCCAACAAACGATAGTCGATGAACTGCACTTATAGTAAAGACTAAAAAACAATCTAAATTTCAGCAAAGATTTCAAAGAAAAGAAGGATTCGGACATTGGTTTTTGTAACATTGTTCCAGCCGACTCTTGTTTGTCGAATTTGATACAAACTTATAACAATATTTGGATAAACAGCAGGTTTTTTTACATTAACTCTGTCCTTCAAACTATTTTAATCAAATTATCAATCTAGCTAAGTGCAATGTGGTAGATTGGCTTTTGGTATATTATGCTTTAGTAATTGAGTATTTTTGAGTTTGTTTTTTTCCATAATGCATACTCTACTATCTAGATAAGTAAATCTATCTTTTGTTGCTACAAAAATATACTATGTTGTGAAGCAATAAAGAAATGTTCATGTCGCTTGACGCAATGTTGAAAAATGTATATAGCACAAATCATAGTCTGTAGATTTAAATATGCTGTCACGTAGTAGTTATACTAAGGTACTCTTATAAAGTTACTTCAATAGCAAATAATTCACTCACTATTCTGATGAAGCTCTATGTGACGATCAAAGAAAAAATCTTGCAGAACAACAAGGAAACTATTCGCAAAGGAAAATGAAGCCATCTCCATTGACTCGTTAAGATTTTTTTGTATCTACAAAATAACTTATACAAAAACAATTCTTTTGAAGACATCATCTTAATATCAAAGGATATATTTTCTGATTTTTTGTAAGAAAGGAATATTATGTATAAAATACTTTTACAACAAACCCATTTTCTTTTATAAATGTCTCTCGCATAATACGAACCGCACTTGTAATTCAAGACTCTTTATTCCCAGCTTTCGTAATAAAATCTCATAGGACACCGTACCTTTATCTCATTAGCCTTCCATTGTACCATAATACTGTATTCTTAACAAATCAAATAATACTCTTAATAAAAGAACGGAGAAAATAATTTTCTTGTTCTACAACTATGAGGTGAAAGGCAGGCTGCGCTGTACACCGATGTGACAGTTATTTTAAAACTATATTTTACTCTCGTTGCATTCTCGCAGTTTTAAAACTTCATTTGGTTAGAACGGTTTGTATTGTCTTTCAAACAAGCTCATCATCATGATTATATTTTATACACATTATTTTTATTTTATTTATGACTGTGTTTGTTTAAGTATAATATATTTTTAAGAGAAAATTGAAATTATAAATAAACATATGGAAAATATCTTGGGTTTTATTAATGAGTATACTTTATAACTGAAAAAGTCAGTACCTCAATTCTCTACCACTATCGACTACCGACAACCGACCAGTCATCGAGAAATTTTGTATGAAAATCTGATCAGCGCCTTTGACGGGCGTCGCAGAAACTTTTTGGCGGTAGCCGATAGTGGTAGAGAATCGAGGTGCTGTAAGTTCCTTGCATGTAACATATTTATAAACATATTTTATAACAGTTTTATAAATAGAAACGTAATAAAGTCCGTAGTTACCATATGAATGAAATAAGAGCGTACATTACACTTCGGAGTAACACACAGCTACGTTAACACCGGCATAGCTTGTACCCTGTCAGAACCACACTGTCGCTGACAAAATAGCTCTCGCCTGGCTTTAAACCCACAAATGGAGACCGAGCTTAACCCCTGACGTACACTGAATAAAACACTTTTGATAATACCTAAGTGAGGCAAATAGCTCCTCTATTTTTTGCCTTAACAATAGTAGAAAATATAATTCATATTTCGACGGAGTTTTTCTTATAATTTGATGCTAAGTATTATAGCAGTACCGGGAATTTGGTCCTATATTAGGGCATCTAGAATATTTTTCGTTGCGAATATTTCGCAGAAGTAGTTATTTTCTTTTGTGTAGGTGAGAATAGTTGAGAAGAGTTTTTTTTTGGCAAACTTTTGCCGTACCTACTTATTTTGTTAGTTATTACCAACATACTTTGCAGAAGTTGGAATATTTTGATTATTACAATCAGAAGAAACTGTATCAGTTGTATTTTACTGATTTTATATTTTTCTATTGAACCAAAAATCTTCGAATATTGCGAGTAATTCAAACAGAAGATTGTTTATGGAAACAAATATAATAATTTCTTAAATTTAACTTGCACTGATTGTCTTCAATATGCGACCTTTTCCACCCACATCATCGTTCCAGTCGTTTAAATGAACCGCCTACTTTGTTTACGTTTGTTGTTAGCATAAACGTCTTGGGACCTTTGAGAATGTTAATTATTATTTGTTTTTCTATAACGCTTGAATTGAAATTATATTAGGCTAGTTTATAAATATTCTTGTTAATCCAATTTAGTTAATATTTTAGGTTACTATATTAGGTTACTATATTATCATAGCCTATTAAGTTAAAAATGAAAATATATTATGATGATATTTTGGCAAAAAATCCCGTGACTCCGTCGGGATGGCTGAAAATCACGGCAAAAGTGCCTTGCTGGCCGAGGATCTTCGACGTGCGACAGGGAGACGTCGTACATAATAATTAAAAATACATTCTCAAATTTCTAATGGTGGCACGAAACAAACAATTCGCCATTACAACTCCTTCTAACAATACAAGGTAATTATCCTCCTCTAAAACGTTGCATATACGCTACAATAAAGCCGAGAACACACTGGCCGGAAGGTAGCGACAATGTATACAACGGTAGGAGACCGCCCCTTTCGTGTTACAACCAACGTTAACTACCAGACCTATAGACGGAAGTATGAAAGCGCCTTAATATTGAACAGGTACATTCAACTTGAGTGGAATATTCTAGGGGAATGGCTGGTGCAATGCAAATGAGTAATTTTGATAAGGGAAGCAAATCGACGCTTTTGAATGAGATATCTCATTTGGGTTGTTAAAGCGGTATTCAACAGAAATATTAGACTATATGCGGATTTAAAGTAAAAAAAAGATATTAAGTTATAAGAAAGATCTTATTATTACCTATGCTGATTTTAGCTGTGTTGACTTAAATAGTAGATCTATGGATTCATAGTCAGAATAAAAATAGTAGTCATTAAAACACTAAGCAGATGTATTTCTTCTGTATATACCAATACCAAATGCTACGAGTACAAGTTCTGCCGGATATAAAAAGTTTTGATCATTTTTTAAATTAATGTCTTGATTTCAAATTGACGATTGTTTGTTACAGCAATACGCAAGATTGTCAAATCAAAGTGTAGTTTCAGTTTAGGAACTTTTTTGATTTTTAATTATTATAAATTGAAACACGTTAAATGTTCTCGTAAATCAATAATTTTATGTATCCAAACTTTGAATTGCTTTGTTCTATAAAGTTTTATAAGCACACGTTTTTAATGTGAACAAGTGGCACTTCTGAAGTTGAAATTGTGTTGGAGAGTAGCTAGTTAATTTTAGTTTATAACTAGTATGAGAAACTTTTCATTTTATGCTTATGTGTATTAAAAGGTTGAATGAATATAGACAAATGTTTGTTAGTTAGTTTGTTGAAAGGAACCTAGTTTTAGTAGAAAATATTGTTGAAGCAGTCAACGCGTTAGGTAAAGCGTGAAACACAGAGTGAAAGCGTTTTTAATGTGTGGGTCGCGTCGTTTATTGTCTTCACACAAAACGCGGCTGAGAGTCAATTGCAGATACAGGTGCATTTTAAACATTCAGACTGTTGAAAATTACAAAACAGTCGTCATTGATAAAGCTCACGTAAAATATTACATATTAAAACGTTTCTAGGGGCGCTGATCAGTGTTTCGCTTATTGGTTTTTCGTTAGTCGAAAGCAGTACGAGCCCCCCCTCCCCACTCTCCTCTCCTGATCTACTAGGCTTTTTTGATTGCGGCTACCGCACATTGTCCGTCTTACGCCCGTCATATAATTTAATTTAATTAAAACAATTTATAATAAATATCATACATAATAGTAAAAAGAATGTTGGGTTTTACTCATTCTAGGCATCGATTAGAGTATCGCTATAGGTACTTATTACTATTACTATTCTTTTCTATTTTTGTCCCTTTTATCGAAAAAGGATGCGCAGATTATAGAGCTTTTCGATAGTTATCTTTATGGACAATTCTTTGTCGAAAACATTGTACAGAGATAAAATAGTAATCGAGGGATGTAAATTGTTTGTCAAAAGATTAATGGATAAAAACAATTTTACGATTATCAGATTCTGAGAATTATCTGCTAAAGCTGAATCTGCGATATGAGATAGCACATTTCCGGTTCCAATATTATATTTTTTTGATATTGTCTTTCCATTAGGTACTAACATTATCGGTTAGGAACAAGAAATAAAAAGGTATGAAATCTATTTAACTGAGAAGTTAATTACATATTACTTATGTAAATGAAAATTAGCTACAGTTAATCTAAGCTAGTACATCATACACCAAGATAATTAGTGGGGTTTCAAAATACATAGACTCAGCCACAGTTTCTTCAGGGTTAGTTAGTACACAATAATAGTCTCTCAAAGCTAAACGCTATACGCCTGTGCAATATTGTCATTACCATGACGTGCTTTAACGTTGTGATAATACAATTCTAATAATATACTAACTACAAGGTAACCTCAAGCAAGTTAGCTGAAATACTTGGAGCAATATAATTTCCCGCTTGTGATTTCATGTAATGGTTAGTACATTGTTCGTAGGACATTATGGGCTATAATAGGTAGTTTAGTTTGGTATCTTTAGGTATAAAGACCACTTTTCGAGTTACAAATCTTGTGGACGCTGAGCACAATAAAAACTATGTATTTCTTTTTTTTTATTGAGGAACCTTTACGGTGCAAATCGGATTCGGTGGAATGATTTGGAAGTCTTCCTAAATTTTGTTGATAGTTAGGGGTTATTCCCATCATCACGTACAGCATTCTTACTTTCGCATTCACACGTTACTATTGGTGACAAATATAATTAAATACTTCCAGTCTCAAAATTTTGGAACAAGCAACTTCCACGTTAAGAATTAATCCGTAATAATTTATAAAGATGGGTCTACACTTGAGAAGCCGAACACGATATAGGTTTAGAGCTTTAGGTTAGAGGGTAAGAGCCCCTAAATGTCAAATCTTAATATAAAAGAAGTCGCTTTTAGTAAAGGATAATTTATTTTAAGATTACAACTAGGTTTTATATAATAGCAGCTGATAAATTGATCTAACATAAAATCCCATGAAATGCAACAATACCAAAGTATAAAAGCCTATACGTATTTTTTGAGTATTACGAACAATAATCCTATCAATTTTTTGCAGTCCATCACATGCAAATCCTTTTAATCCGTCATCCGTGATTCTTCCGTACAATAGACACGTCACATAACCCACAAATCACGGACAACATTAAAATAACAATCAAAAACAGTTTAAATTAGTCAAATGTTAACCGATATTGTCATTTCAATTATGCGTGGATCGCGGGAACGAATTAATATGTATTTGTTACAATGGTCGCCTGAAACCGGTTGAAACCGGTATATTCTGCTATAATCCGACCAGACGCGGTCACAAGCGGATTTGTCGGATCGTGTTCAGACTGAATTTTAGTCGTACAAATGAAACGTGAATGTTTGTCGTGTAAGTTGTTGATAAACTTTTAGAACACTTTGTGAATTCAAGATCTAAAGCTCTTTTGAAAAATAGAGCAGTATTTCTTTAGCTACACGTTTTACTTAAACTTAAAATTTTAGTATCTAATTAATAGTTTTGAATCTTACAGACAGAAAAAAAAAATAAAAACATACAAATTTACAACTATATTTCGTAAACTGTAATATTAATAGAGACGGTAGCGTAGCAGACTCTTAAAATAACTGCTCAAACAAGCACAAGCCTACACAAACTACATCACAATATTATCTAAAGTTATCCTCGTCTATTTGTCGGTCCACCCTTCCACCTTTGTTACAAAAAGATATAGTGAGTTCTCGTATCAAATTCCGTCCAATCCTCCTTGGAGATTGAGCAGTAAAACGACATTAACCGACCCAAAACATCAGAGAATGAAAATTCTCGTCACGTGCGAATCAAGTCCCATAAGGGATGAGTTTGCGGGCCAAGTTTCAATGTCGGCGGCGTTTAAGGGTTTTTTTTCAGTAGATACTCAAACAAAACACAAAACCTCATCGCGACCTCTTTCGCTCTTTAATTTCAAACGTGGAACGCTTAAGAAAACGCGTGACGGAACATGGGGGATTATTCTTATAAAGATTTGTTTTCTACTAAACTGATGCCTACTTTAGTAGAAAAAAGCAACAGTAATACTGTTACTACTCAAAGCGACTTACTTCACTGCACTTGCAGCGCCAAATAATATTTAAAAAGTAACATTTGCGGGTATTGTAACATCTGCGCTACAGTATCTTGAAAGTATAAAATACATTTTGTAGAAGATTTTAACTATTAACGTAAAAAAAATCATTGCATCTACTGACATGATAATTATATCAGTTAAGTCAGATACTACGTTAGTGTCGTTATTTTCAGTACTGATAAACTAAAGATTGTATAAACGACAATGTCTCCAAGGAAGCTAATTCCTTCTATTTACAAAGATAATCGATACTCTAACTGCTATTTACTTAGGATGTAAAATAAACAGGAATTTGGGTGCTAACGTAATTGCAAAGTTATGCTGAATACAAAATTATACTGCGTTGTATAGAATTGGAATAAGAAAATCACGTGTCACGCCGGTCCAGTAAACATTTAAAACTGCTAAGAAGCGGAATCCAATAAAAAAGTACAGGTCAACAAGTCTCAACAAGTCAACATTTTTAATGAAGAGTAATTATTAGTTTAATAACAGGATAAAATTCATATACTGGGTATAATTAAACGATTGCATAATTAAGGCCCTCATTTAAATCTACGAGTTCATTCATTTATTCGTAAAATAACACGAACCATATTGAGTTTCAAAAGATTTTGTAGTTTTAAGCCCGTATTATTGGTTTGTATAAACCAATAATACGGGCTTACAAAGTAAAACAGAGAGGTCAAATTCAACAATGTCGCAGAGTTTACAAAGTAACCGACAAAATGTCGCACGTTTCCAGAATATGTGCTCTAACTTGATTAAGCAGTTTGGATGCCGACCCCGCATAGAAGGGATCTCTTGTCCATACACCTTTGTCCCATGAACAAGGTTTGTGACCGTACAACAAGGTAAAGGTCCATATTGTAGTCCAAGTAATGCCGGTAAGCTTTCAATGAAATCTTTTTTCTTGCAATAGATTGATATAAAGTTTTATTAAAAGGTCGTAAACATAGATAGGCGTACATCGTACATATAAAGGGTTGGAAAAAACACTTCGGCATTTTAGTCCGAATCGGTATATCTACCAGTGAATCGCACTAATATGGTGGCTGCAGCTCAAGAACAGTTGTATTTAGCACAACAGAATAGGCGACCTATTTACAAGGAAAATCAATTTCCGTTCACGATCAGAAAACATAAAACTACAAGCAATATAGCAACGAGATTGTTTCTGCTTCAGCTATCCTAGAATAATTTTTAGACCATAACACAAATATCGTCTCTAAAACATCGCATTATTTCGATGCTAACAAGAGACTATTACGGTCTGGAGTTTATCTCAGACATATTTCAGTCCTTTTCAGGGCCTTTAGCCTTAAGAAAGCGAGTTATTTAACCGTTTGCTCACTCGATAAGCACGCTGCATTTTATAGCCCTCGGGAGATCGTGGAAATAATTTGTGTTGATATTTTTTCTGCATTTTATGCGTTAAATAGCTGTCTCTTCTCTCGAGGATTATCATAAAAATACTCGAGATGTTTATTTATATGAATTGTTGCGGTGTGTCTCCTGTTTGGTGTGTTTTGGCAAGGGAAATTTGGCACGTTCGTTAAGTTGGTAACCCAGAATTTCAGTGGACATATTTACCAACTGCAGACAAGCTGTATAGTGTATAGTCTACTTCTAGGAATAATACCCGTATCAACTAGAGTCAAGTTGTGAGAGTCTGTGATGTTTACAATTTGGTCATAACTACGTCGTTAATCTTCATCTGCAAAACAGAGCTGTCTATCTCTGTGCAAAATCACGACTATATATTGATGTATGCTTGTTGATTTAGAATAGTGAAGGAAATAGACTTTACCTAAATGTTATCAATACCATTTCATGCAATCATCAGAACGCTGTATTAATACAACGTTATCCTGATTATTGTTTTCAAATTCAAAGGCAAAATTTTATTCGTACCTGTTAAATACTCACGTCGTAAATTCGTTTCTGCGGTATACAAAGCCTTGGAGAAACGTCGATAAAGCGGAATCTAATCACTTTTATCGCAACAATTGAGTGCAACACAATTAAACGAGAACCAAATCAAGTCGGTTGACGCTGATTCACTACGTTTCAAGACAATGCAGTCTCCATTAGCAAGTACCGAACGCTACCAACAATAGCCCACCGAACAATGAGACATTTTCCTTCACAATAGCTTTTCCTGAATATTGTATTTGACTATACTGTGTCACAGAATCTTAATAGCGCCCGCTCTTAAACTCCTGCCTAGGTACTTAAACTGGTAACTTCTTAGTGATACCCCAACTTTCTTGTGGTTCATACAAAACTTTTGACATATTCTCATACATATTTAACGGGAATGGAAACGAATGATGTAATTCATAGGTGTATGAAAATGAATACGGCCCCTTTCGTGTTATAGCGTGAATTTTAAATGAACTAATCCTTTTTATGTTTAATTTTAACAATGTAGTTGGTATATACGTAGGCCGTACTACGTTATACTACGTTACGTGTCTGTAATAAATTCGAAGCGAGGATCATGTTGGTTCGTTGATTTAATTCTTCAGACATACTTTCGCAGGTTGTGAGCTTCGATAAAATAATGTTACTATAGCATATCGCACCCTCAGTAATATAAAGGCACAATCCAAAATTATGGTAAACTGAGATTTGAAATGCTAAGGGCACAAAGTCAAATTATCTACCGGTTAGCGCTGACAGAGAGAGAAAAAGAACAATAATGACTCGGCAACTATAGTTGTGTCTCTCTCACACTCCCTCCGCCCGTCGCCCGCTCTTACTGCTTCTTGTAAGATTTCAAATCTCAGTTTACCATAATTTTGGATTGTGCCTTTATATTACTGAGGGTGCGATATTTAAGACCAATCAACTTTTATAATTGTGTTACTTCATATTTTTACTTAATTTATAATTATTTATTTATTACATTTACCTTAACATTAAATATTCCGAGAATCAGTGGGTTACTTTTAGTACCTTAAATGTCGGAATAGTATTATTGTTTATTTAAAAAGCCTAATGAGTTCTATTTGCGTAATGAGTGTTATTATTGAACGCTTACTTAACTTCTGATATGCACCATTTAACACCGCAATTAGTACCCAAATACTTCAAACAGTTTCAATACATCATAAACAATAAATTGAATTTCAGCATCAAGCTTAGCGGTCCAGAGATATATATCTAATATACAAAGATCTTGATATAATATTGTTCAAGTTTCCTTCTCACGTAATGTTGAAACGTGACGATCGTTCACGCCTGCTTGCTACAGCTTAAGTTTTGGTCTTGCCTTAAGTTGTGTAGGATTAGCGATTATGTTTGTTAGTAATGATACCTTAATTACGATACACTTTTTCTTATACTTTTAGATCCCATCTCGCATATTTTCCTGCTTTCCCCTTTCGGACAATTTTCTGGCGCTGAAGCAGGTGTAACTATACAATATATAGCTTGGTTTCGTCAGTCTTTTTTTTTCGTTTGAAATAAGAAGTGTTGATGGATTTCTTGTTCTTCAAAAACTTTCTGCTTGACATTTAAAAATACACTTTATTTGCGCGCTGTATTAAGTCAAACAACTCCTTGGCATTTAATTAAATCACGTTCTCTTTTGTATCTAGTGAAGTAGCAAAACATTTTTTATTTATTTTACAGTCATGTTCAGTAATGTTTAAATCATTTTGTGAACTCTGTCTCTCTTGGTGCAACACTTCAATATCAAACAATCACAATACTAACTAAACAATTGCCTTTTACTCCTTACATCAACAGTGTGTGAACAGTATAGTGCGTACAATGTATTCGTTGACAGCACACGACGCAGGTGGCCGCAAGTCCACCGCTGTGACCGCGAAGTGAGGGTTGACAGCGTGCCAACCACGCAATACGAACGCATCCGAGTTTAACGTAGTATGTCAGTGTTTTGAGGAACTGTGAACGTAGTGTTTGGTTATGCTCGTTGTATGAAAACAAATTCGTGTAGTATAGTGTAGATTTAGACATTGCAGCAATTTTAGCGTAACAAAACTAAAACTAAGATAAATTAGGTTTTTTGACATAGCCTCTAAATAAATTTGTTTACAACAAAAAAGATCGTATTTAATAATATTGTTTGTTAAGCCGATACGACATAATACCACTTTTTAAGCATTTTTTCGTAAGTTCGTGATAACGATTCATCGCTGAAAGCGTTTTACCTCTTACTTTCGGCTAAAATCTCGTAATTTGTACCAAAAACCGTTACTTACTTTAGCGGGTTGTTACACTAAAAGCACAATATTTTTAACAAATTAAGGTCCTTGTACATAAATGATTTGACATTAAACTGTTCTAGCGGTTTTTATTATTACAGGATAATGGAGGATAGGCTGTAGTGAATAAATAGATAAAAATACTATTTTGAAAGACGAAGATGAACTACGCATGACTGCTGCTTTAAATACTGTTGTTATGATTCTATAATTTTGAGAACTGTTCCTCAGTATGGCACAGTATGCTTTCTGCGGGCTTTTTAAGGTATCAATATGAAATGATGAAATATGAATCTTGTAAATAAAACATTTTCTTCTTATCTAATGTATTTACATCATACTTTTGGCAGATGTTTGTGTAACATGAGATAGGTCAGTAATAAACATTGCATGAATATTAAAGAAGTTCAATGAACTGAACGGAATTTTTGAATCAGTAACGATTTAACAGTAATACAAATAATAATAATCAAACTAGGTAAGAATAATTTAGAAGGACATCTTGACAGTCATTCAAAACTTTGACTAAGGGAATAAACAGAAGTAATTTTAGACGGTACGATTGTTTTAGAGCTTTCTTGAAATAATGAAACTTTTGAATGAAGCAAGAATTTTATCATCACGACAAAGGATGTTTGGAACAATAGAAATGGGAAGAGTATTTTAAAAACGTCAAGTTGGGGAAGTAAATTATTTTGTGATGAGACAAAAATCTTTGAAAACCCACGCTTATCTTTGTGATGAAGGTGAACGACCTGTAAAAATGACGTGTATATTATTAGGCAGTTATATATTTTTCTTGTTGGCATGTGAGTAGAATCAAAGGTTTTCCTGGTAATGACTGGAGTTGAGAAGTCATTACTTCTTCAATCAGGTTTATTTTGTGACAGGGGTAATGACCTTTTAGAGAAATAGAGATGTTAGTATTGCAAGTAGTTTTTATGACTATGTAGCTAGTAAATTTAAAACTATAAAACAAGTGGTTAGTCATTTTTTTATTTGATTTAGCGAACGCAAATTCTTGTATTTCTTTTTTCAAGAGCCATTGCGGGAAAATTGGAATTGTACATAAAAATTAAATTACATAACGATTTTAGTAAAGTTTAAATTTGCACTCTACAAAACATGTAGTTATTCGATATCTATGTAAACCAGACAAGAGAATATTACACGGTTCCAAAAGTGATGCATATGTTACTGTAAAAGCCCGAACTGTGGTAAATCCTAAGATTTTCCGGTAAAACCTAAGATTTACCAACTCTCAATGGTAAAAGTCCGAACATTTCTTTTATTTTGAACTTTTACCACTATTCACTTGATAGATCTTAGGATTTACATAATCACACGGTAAAAGTTGATAAAGTCATATCATAACGTGTTAAAAAATAAGGAAGTTTGGGCAAACCGACATGGGTAGGTTAGGTTAGGTTAGGTTAGTGATTCTTCGTGGTTATTTTTTTTTATACCGCCCAGAAGAAGGAGCCCCGCGGGGCTCCGGCGACATCTCGACATCATCAAGTGAATAGACGTAAAAGTTCGAAATAAAAGTATTGTTCGGACTTTTACCATTGAGAGTTGGTAATTCTTAGGTTTTACCGGAAAATCTTAGGATTTGCCACTGTTCGGGCTTTTACAGTAACACATACATTGCACTCAAAGTTCGCACTATGTCTGTGAGGAGTTAGCTGCTCAGATATTACGCAATAGCGCGCTGTAATCCTCTACGTGACGAACCGCTGAAGTTATTAGGCGATGACGTAAATTCACGGTTCATTCTTGATTAATGTGTAAAAAGCTAACTAAGACTAATCTGAGATCGTATTTGATAAGGAAATAAATCAGATAAGTAAATCTGGTAATTAACAAAAGAAAACGTAAGTCAAAATTATTAGTTTTTTTTTGTGTTTACCTTTACTAATGGTAAGCTTTACCATTATAGATTTTGAACAATACAAAATAAGTAGATAAAGGTAGATTTTGACACCAACATAAAAAAAAACGAAAAGAAAATTCAAATGTAATCAACTTTCAAAAACATTTTAAAGTCCATCAAATTATCTGGGCCAAAAGAAGTTCACAATTGAGATTTTATATAGCATTGTGGTCAAAACACTAGCCCGTTAATGGGGTTAATGGCTGAGGTAAACACTTGAGTGCACTCCACCGTGGGAAGCTATTTTCACTTAAAATATTACCCTTTTAGGATTACACGTAAGTCTCGCGCCAACTGCGGTCGACTGACGGTTTAAGCGTTAATGCAACGGTATCTTCAACGATGTTGTGTAAAATTTCTTCAGTATCATTATTACGGAGTTCAGTTACATCATCATCAAATAGGAATAAAATTTTATTTATTTATTTATTTTAAACTTTGTATACAGAGCTGTATAAAGGCGGACTTAATGCCAGGAGCATTTTCTGCCAGTCTACCTTAGGGTGATGCAGAGATTGTTGTGAAGGTGTTTAAAAAGAGGAAGGAGAGTGAGAGATGAGAAAAGTGTGTAAATAAATAATAATAGATGTAGACAATATGAGTGTAAATTAATAATTATATTAAATATATAGTAACATATTATTATAATTAAATACATACAAAATAATACATATACATACATATTAATTACATAAATGAAAATAACATACAATAAATATAAATATACAATAATAGGTAAATATATGAATACATATAAACTAAGCAAATTGTGACGATTCTGCAACTATGTTCAGCAATAGATTTTGTAATCATTTAACTGAGCTCATATAATTTATCTCTAAAGATTTAAGCAGACACGTTATATTAAAAAGCCGTATTCATTTACATAAATTTTTTTTCATCGCAAAGAAAGCAACGCAATACTTTCTTCAAGTATATTAGATTACGATAATAGCTCATCTTTCGAAGATTAAACTTAAATATTGAATAAGTTAAGTACTAGAAATCCTATCATCTAGATTTCCAATATCTGATCTTCAGCGTCTAAGAAATGAAATTATTCAATCTTTGTTGAAAAGTTTCAAATGGAACTTATCGAAAAGCGATGGAGGCCCTTTACTATTCAAATGAAGTTGATTTAGAAAATCTTATTATATTCTGGTAAGCCGGTTTAGAACTTTTATTATGTGTGGTAAATTGATTTATTTTTTCACGCGAGAGTGAAATGTCTATATAATACCAGTACACAGAGTTTCTTAAAAAAATAGAAAACGATTATAACTTTAACAAACATCAAGGGTGTATTATTTTTCACAAATTAAGAAATATGCCATTTGATTCTAGGATTTTTATAGAAAAGATACAATATTACACCAATTTATTATAGAAATTAATTGCAAGTTTTATTAGGTAGAAATGTACAGAAATTTATTACAATAAAACTTAACTATAAGTAACTTTTAAAAACTAAACTAAACTAGAAATAATTTAAAAAGACAAAATATTTACATACTTACAATTATACAATATATTTACAATATAAAATATGGATACAATTGCAAGTTAAATTTATTTATATTTAACATTAAAATACTATTTACAAATTACCATTATACCATACGTAAGTCGATATTTGATCTGAAAATTAATGTTTGATATTTCTCAAATACATCTCAATTTAAAGGTTGGCCATATCACACAAAGGAAATTCGATATATTCCAATTAGATTAACTAGTTAACAGGTAATTGTATTATTTATTAGTAGATTACAATTAACTAATAACAGTAGTAATTGTGCAATTAATTAATAGCAATCCATTAGTGATATTGAATTGTTTGATTGTGTCTATCTAAGATTGTCAGATTATCACTTCGTAGGTGAAATTGGTTAAACAAAAGTAGGTAAACGGTAAATAGGCTTAATTTGAGATAAAAAACCAGTAATCCCCTTTTTTACTATATATCTATAAAAGATTTGTATCAATGGCTTATAAAATAGTCGGTATTTTATTTATTGAAATTCTGGTTGCAATTATCAATATGATGCGATCAAAACATTTTTTAGTTTTTTCGCATTGCAAAGTTAACATTTCCCCAACGTAATAATTAACAGCGAAAGTCATAACACCAATTAAACTTACTGCACAGTTGCAAGTAAATTTACACCGGCCACAATAGGGAGACATTACGTAAACGCACGCGTTCGCCGTTAAATTCATCAATGCCCGGATTGAATAATCGCGCCGGTCACCTGCCAATTACCCCGACCAGTACGGACGCAATTTATTGTGAAAGCCCCACGGCACATCTATTATACGCCTCTTTTTCCAATATGAAGAATTTTACGGTTCGATGAAGGTCCAAACTGGGCTCAGCTTAATTTTAGTGTTGAATTTTTTCCCCGAAAATATATTGAAAGGCAAGTGATGGAAGAGTGACTAAGGAAAGAGTAATCGCGCAAATATAAATAAATTTAGAGGTAATTTTATTTGGGAGAGTGATCAGTTGTTCCATCAAATAAGCGTTTAACTTGATTGAACAGTTTATACAAAACGAGGAATGAAGAAAGGAATACATTTTACCGAATTTGGTAAAAATAAACTTGATCTTTTTCTTTTCTGAGGCAATTTTTTGCTCAAACTGCAATCGTAGCTACAGCCTTAGTGTATAATATTTAAGTTTTTGGTGCCCTTAATACCCACTAGATATACCTGCTCTTCAGGGTATCAGGTGTCTATAGCATACTGGCAACCTATGTTAAATATTTAGCATTTTTATTATACTTTTTTTTACTATATTACTGTATGCAAAGTGTATGTGCTGAACAGAAAAACTATTTTCCTTATAGCAAAAACTATTTGACAACGAACTCAACAGAAAAAAATATTTCATCAAGAATATCTTATTAAATGTTTAGAAAAGATTTGAAACATGTTCGGGTTCGGGCACGACATCCCATTACGTCGGCTACCCTTAACTATGCCGCGGTAATATTACAGCCAATATAAGAATATCCCTTATAGAGCGAGGGAAAAAACCGGCATAGATATTTTTTCTAACGGACGACTGGTTATGAGTTCCCTCCTTATATTATTAGTTTTCGGTCATATCCGGCTTGGGATCCGAAATTGATTTCTAGGCAGTAAGATTGGTATTGATTTTGAAGGATACAACTTGTAATATTGCGACTATCTTCAAAGATCAAGATGAATGGTGCGCCATAAGAGTGAGATATGTAGTAGCAAATACATAAATATAGCACTTATGTCGCGGATATAAGAAAATCTGCTGAACGTCATGACTTATTTAAGAAGATTGGGTATGGAATGGATTTTTAAGTCTGTTTTCACTAGCCCACTGTTTACAGAAAACTTTTGTCGTCTTACTAAAAACATTTTTTAGGATTTTCGTTTCATTCACAATCTCACTATTAATAACATTTTCAACAGAATATATAAATTCCGTACAAAAATCACTCTACAATATTCCAGAAATTTCAACTCCACTGCGTGCAGAGATAATTTTTTCGTCTACATCCATCTTGTTGGCTTACACCTATATTTATCACTAGCTTTAACAAAAGGGAAATCCTTGGTACGGATTCACACGGCACCGAGGATAATAAAGAGTAATTATTGTAAGAATGAAGTCAGGACCGTAAATGATAATAGGAGGAAAATTTCCACCTGGATTTATCGGAGCTTCTGATAATAATATTTTCTGGTTGGTTGAACAGGAAAGTAATTTTGTTCTTTTTTTTTGTTAAAATTTACGTATATTTCGCGGTTATTGATATTACTGTTAATGCCTCAAAAGGAAGAGGTGGTAAAGATTATAATCATAAGATTTTTAATTAATCATGGTCTTCCGGGTTTAGATTTTTAATTATTCACTTAATCAATGTAACTATGTACTGCTAAAATAAATTTTTGAAATGTTTGATAGTGTAATTTTTTTATTGCAATTCATTTCAGTTTTTAATGTCTCGCACTGTGTAAAAATGTCATTACGCGCTAGGATAAACTTTATGGGTGCTTAAAAGGGGACAGTAGACCAGCATTGCTTTAAAGACCAGATAGATGTATTTTTACAACTTCCGGCTTTTTTTCCCTATGGATCCGATTTGACGGCATAAAACAATTACATTGATTTAGACATCTATCTACTCTACTATATAATATCTACTATCATAATATGAAAATAACAACGAATACATAAAATATTTACTTTTATTAGCTCCCCAAAGGTTCAAATACAACATACTACATAACTTATAGCATGCTATTTATTATCCAAGTGCACCTGAACACGACTAACAAAACCCCTCGGAGAGAAGCCGCAGGAAAGAGCGATAGCACCATAAATTATTTGAGGGGCCAAAATCTGGGCCGGTGCCAATTAGACTGGGTATTTCGTTGCAGACTACTTATAGCCGCGTCAAGTACCGTAAGAAATAAAATTTTCGATGAGAGTCCAGTTCTAAATCCGATCGGAATACTACCAATTTAAAGTGTTAAAGCTAGCCTGTCGCACCAAATTGTCTCGTGGAAATCCGAAGTTATTTTGTTGATTGAAAGTTTGCGGAAGCCCAAAATACTGGAGCTTTTAACCTGGATTTCTTGCCGCTTTACTGAGGAGTAGGTATAGTAAGCTCTAAAAGTATAGTTGTTTCTGTAAAAAAGACGGATTTATTTTGTAACAATAAGCCGACACGGATCATATTTGAGTGCGCCTCAAAGGATATTAACTCGCATTTTGAAACATGCGATGCGCTTTTGATGTCTATCTCGCTGTAATGATCCCGAGCAATCATGAATGTGTACGTGACAAATATACGCTCGGTGTGAAACACTCCTTGTTCATATTCCAGGAACAGTATATGAATGGCACACACAATATCTTGAATAGAAGTTCTGACAAGTTTATATAATAAAGTGGATGAGTAACACAATTTCCTTTAGATATTCCCCCAGAATTCTTGTCCTTCTTTATAGGTGTTGTAAAAAAGGTGCCTTTCGCTTCGACACATTTATTCCAATCTGTCACGGCTCATAAAAACGTTGAGAATACTCGTTTACATAGTCGAAAATCGTACAATACGTGTTCACCATCCGCGTATTTAAAAGCAAAACGTGATACGAAACTCAACTCTATTGCTGTGACGTAAAAATATCATGAAACCACCCAGTCCCGAAACAACGTCATTTGGTATCGGCAATAAAAACTTCTAAAATTGTCAGTGTAGATATCGTCTGATCCAAATGTTCCCGATACACAGAGACACGATCCGATTCGAATAATCGTCCCCTTGGGCAGATCCGTCATCAATATTTCAAGGGGTATCGAATGCGGGCTGCCGATTTGCTCGTTCATTCCTTTTCCCGAATGTGTCGAGCTGATTGCTTTGGTCTCTCACTCATTTGGGTGAAAGAATTGTGAAAAACCTTTTTTTCAGGCGATATAAAATTTAGATAAAAATTTTATTCAAATTGATATTAAAGAATAATTCAGCTAACTAAATTTTCACATAACTGTGTATCATTTTAGCGAAATAGTTCATCAATGAAATATATTGAGTATTGTGCGACGTCCAAAATCACATTCTGTAGTTTTATTTCTGCATTTCAATTAAAATAAAGCATTTATTTTTAGGAACATCCAAAAAAAAATCATAAACCTCAAAGAGCACGTTGAACAAAACTCAGTACCTAAAATGAGATCAACCATGAATATTTTAGTAAGATCCCCATTTTATTAATATTAGTGCTAGAAATACCAGCGAATTATGCATGACTATGAAACTATGAAATTAATAGCATTACCGGGTATCTTGAACTGTTATACGCCTGCATGGACTTACCTTCCCCGATGAAGTTACAGCGGACTTTGTTACCTATAAAGTGTATAAGCTGCTTATCTCCTAGCGCAAGCTGCACGAGACAAGCAAGGACATAAGTCAATATAATGTCCGTAAACAACGAGCAACTTGTCCCTATTTATGCTAATCCGACCTACTGTATAATTGTTTAACGTCGGTAGCTCCAGGCGAGATTTGTTGTTTGGTTATCTTAGTAGAAGTTCTGCGATGTGTGCATTAAGTATGTGAGTTTGTAATTTTATGTTCAACGTTTATTTTGTGTGTCGGATTATAATATTGTTGTGTTTTGTTTCAGAAATACACTGATTAGTTAATAAAGTACTTTTTTAAGTTAAAAATTCATGTTGCCGTTTCATAAATCAACTTTGTAACTAATAAAATATAATGAACAAGTTTTATAAACGTACGGAAAGCCTTGAATAAAATGTTCGTCTAAAATAAAATCATTCAAATATTAAGTACAAGTCAGCTAGGAGTTATAAGTATTACACATCTAAGCTAGAAGTAATACTTACGAAATTGTATTCTGGTTATATAAAATACAATAAAATTCATACTTGAATTTTAAAAATACGTAACATTGCTGAAGCCATTTCATACTCCGACAAGACAGTTATTTCACATTGAACGTTATAAAAGTAAAATATGAGAAATATCGTGGACCGCAGCGTGTCATGCAGTTGCAGTTCTTTTTAATAAAACTGAAATGGACTTGATTTATACGTGTTTTGTCTGGTCGAAACAAGATGGCGCTCGTAATATCTGCATGGAACCGGTTAGATCCGGTTAGCGGGTGCAATTTTTCGCTTTTTCCTACTATCTAGCAGTTTGAAGCAAGCAGTTAGAGATAGAATCATTTTATTAAACACGCCGTTCTCTGCGACACTGTGATATTGTTTTTATTTTTAAACAGCCATTTGCGAGTTTTTACTGAGCTATTTCATTGAATCTCACATTGTGCTTTAATAATTAATTCATTTAAATACTTGATGTATTTTATACTCGAAATTCATTGATAGCAGGTGTAAAAGTCACTGACGAGGATTCTGGTCGAATTCCACGAAACGCATTTTATGTTTTTTAGCCATTCAATTCTGGGTAAAAGTTGATAGATTGGAAAATTAATCAAAACCTTTTCAAAAATGGTTTAACGTATATGAAATCATTCGCTTCTGTTTGGATTTGGATGGTTTGCCTTGGATAGTAGGAATTTTAGTAATTTGAAACGACATGGAAGAATTAAAATATACATTTATTCAATAAGCCAAAAAAAATACATATTCATTTTACTTTGTAGTACTATTATAACAAGAATATTTTACATGACAACGCTGATTTACGTGAGTCGATACATCAAAAGGCGAGAGTCTCATTATCGCACAAATACTGTAAGCTACATCATTAGTCATAAGCATTAAAATCTCCCTCACGTTCAAACTCACTGTTAATCACTTAATGAACTGAAGGCTCGTATAATTTGTGTCTAGATAAAAGCGATGCTGTAACAAAGCAGAACTTTTCAATACCGTGTCGCTACATATTTTAGTGGGCGACGGTAACTTGTCGAACTTATCTGCGAAAGAGCTAGGGATGGCACGCATTCGGTACAAAAGTATCGACGAAATTAATTTCGTTGAACGCTACTTAAAACTTTATAATTTGAATAAAGTAAATCAGTGCTTTCTTTTCCTGTTTTTATTTATAAAACTTAAATATAGTTTGCTTTACTACATACATCTATACTAATATTATAAAGCTGAAGAGTTTGTTTGTTTGTTTGATTGTTTGTTTGTTTGTTTGTTTGTTTGTTGGTTTGAACGCGCTAATTTCAGGAACTACTGGTCCGATTTAAAAAAATCTTTCAGTGTTAGATAGCCAATTTATCGAGGAAGGTTATAGGCTATAAATCATCACGCTACGACTAATAGGAGCAGAGTACCAGTAAAAAATGTTACAAAAACGGGAAATATTATGACCTATTCTCTTTGTGACGCAAGCGAAGTTGCGCGGTTCAGCTAGTATCTCATAATTCACTAATACTATACTAATTCATGTTATACTATAATTCGCTGACCTATCTCTTTTTAACCTCATATGCGTATAAATTTAATATCAAGTACTCAAATGATAATACTAAAAATCATCTTCTTAAACGGAGTTCAAACCCAGTTAAATTATAGTTTCGATGCACTCAAATTCTATTGTCGCTTTGCAAGTTATATTTCATTCTAAAATAAAACAGATTTAAATGGTTTAAATTTGCTACTCTAGCTTTAGTATCTTAATATATTCTATTTTATTAAGTAGGTACTAGCAGCCCACCCCGGCTTCACCCGGATTAAATTACAAAAAAATCCTTTTCAACTTTAACATTTAAACCTTTCTCTAAAATCACCATATCTGTAAAAAAACCGCATTAAAATCCGTTGCGTAGCTTTAAACAGGGACAGAGGCGGCAAGTGACTTTGCTTTATACTATGTACTGATTTTCTTCTGATTATATTTTGTTTTATTATTTTAGTTCTTGTTATATTATTTGCTAGTGAGTACAAAACCCACATGAAGCTCGATTTTCTACCACTATCGACCGGCGACAACCAGCTAGCTAACGAGAAATTTTGTGTGAAAATCTGATTAGCACCTCTAACGGGCGTCGCTATTTTGGCAGTATTTTTTAAATGTCAAACTTACAATACTCGACAGTAGCGACTGTAGATCATCGCGCTTCAGGGTCAGTTACATTCCTGGCAGCGCGTTTACATTACTCATGATTTACAATGTTATTATGAAACAAAAAATATTAAATCATCCGTGTTTGCTGATAAAATACAGAACAGAGGCAATATAAATAATTATATTGACATTTAATAAAACATTAATCCTTTTATTTATGTTGTACTGGAGGGGAAACAGCAATACACTATTAATAAATTTGTAAAATTATAACTTCAATAAATTCAGCGAGTAATAAATATTGTCCATCGGTTATTTATTTGTATTATCAAATATATATCTTCTAGTGTAATCAATTTTAATTTAGTCGCACAATGTGTGGCTGTAAATGACAGGCATAATTATTATCATATAATTTGTGTAGATAATAGATTTTATTTAAAAAAAATAAGTGAAGAAAACTAATAGAAGGATTATTAAGATAAGTTATCATTTTGTTATTCAAGAAAGGCCTATTTTTTCTGTAAAGTGTTCACTACTTACATAAAAAGGCAATAAGTGATGCAAGATAAAACATATATATTATATATGATGTATAAACTGCCAAGTTTTCAATCGTTATATTTATTTTATGAAAATGACTATTTTACTATTAATTGGTCAACAAGCAATGCGCAATAGTTGTATAATGTCTTAAAAATTATTATGTGGTAGTCATTTCACTATTTTCATGGATGAAAATGCTTTTTAATAATACATATATAGAGGTATGATAGAGGATACACATTTCTAATGCAGTCAGCATTGATGTATGACACGATGGCCTCCTTTTTGATTTTTGTTTGCAAATCAATGCAATGTATCGACTTATGTACCAGCGCAGCTCTATTATGCCACCTATGTATGTCACCCATTTAGTACGTACGGAACTTGGGCCCAAATCTTCGGAAATAAACTCTACTTATCCAGAGTGTACTTGGGAAAGAAATTTATGTGACAATCTTTGGACCTTTTTCAATCTCTGCTACCAGCCCTTTATATTGAGACTCATCTATTCATATTGACCCTTCTGCTGACCCTACCGATACGGTCGGTAGATACGACGAAAACAGTATCGGTTATGAAAGTTATCGATATTTCATGGGTATGTTTTAAAGTGCCTACCAGGAAGGAGACACATTATCGAAAATATTGATCAAAGTTTTATGGTTACAATATAATACATTTACTGATTAGACTGAACTAATTTTCTCGTATTAGTCGTCAAAATCGGAAACATAGGTTTTCCTATAACGATAATGTTACTGTAGAAATATATTCCACTCCAAATTCAAATACATTTTTGTGCCCGTTAAGTAAAGCATACCCAAAATTAAATCAAATGTGGTTATCATATCATACAATGATGATTGTTAAACTACAAATCATGAAATCAATTTAAAACGTTAACAAAATCTGTACACATCATTTAAATGTGGCTGACAAATACGTATTCGCAATCACTGGAATCAAACATAACTAGAAAACCAGCGGCGATCAAACATCATTTATTTTATTGACTTACCCAAAAAGTTGAAATAAATTACTGCGATGCATGTGCAAATAAAACTTGATAGTGTTTCTAAAATTAAAAAGTCATTTAACGAATGTAAAATAGATTTTGATGATTAAAATCGACAACTCAAATATCAAAATACGTATTTTGTCAAATAATCTACTGTTTTGTTCACATATATATATGTGTATATATCACTTACCTTATAAGCATTTCAAATGAATGTATCTTTTATAAACCCCGTGTATGCATTTGAAAGAAGTAGATTTTTGTTTAATTGTTGCCTGTCTTCGAGAGCAATGGAAAATCTGTGATACGTATTATGTAGTATTCCACAAATATGAAGAATCAAATAGAAATCAAATTGCTGATTAGAAAACGTAGAGAAAAGTTGTGACATTTAATTTCAATATTAAAAAAGACTAACTAGAACTTGACATTGTGTTCCACTGAGAGCGATTTAACAATGTTTGTTAAACTATTTATTTAATTTCTTAAATAATTTGACAAAGCAATAAAAATAGGTTTACATACTTTTAGTATGATTTTGGTTTGAATCTTCACTTTACACAAATAAAAAAAAAAACCATTGCTTGAATGATAAAACAGTTTTACGGTTAAAGAGAAGAGAAAAAATCGAAACAAACTCAGCTAGCAATAGATCACACGATACATAGTTTTATTTATAACGTTGATTACTCCTTTTCGATAGGATGACACAAGTACTCGTAAAATCCGAATGTATTATATGAAAAGCTAAGCCAAAATATATTAGCAGTAACTGCTTAATTCTGAGATGAATCTATGCAGACATAGAGCGATTTTGCTACGTGTTTATTCACTAACTCCCTGCTTCTCTCGCTCATTGAGACTGGTGCCTAAACAAGAAAATGAAGCAAATTGTTTTTTCGTCCCAGTACAGTGACATCACAGCAAAAACTGTTTCGGAACACGACCACAGAATACCGAAACGTAAAACAATTTGCAATCAGACTTTCCTTCAGCGAATAAATTAAAAGTTGCCGGCATTAAATTAGAGGTTTTCGAATAATTGAGATTGTTACCCGTAAGGTGGTTGGACGTGACTTCAACCGGCTGAACGAAAAATGTTGGTAACAACGCTTTGATTGGTATTTCTATTAGGGTTGAGTTAAAACAATTTTTAGAGACCGTTAAAATCTGTTAGTCAGATGTTTCTTTTCTGTTATTTCAAATTGCTTTTGTGACTACTCGCTTGTGATTTTAATTTATTTTACTGCAATATGTCATAAAAGTTTTAGCCAGCCAGTAACGTTTCCGGTCAATCTTGGCTTTCAACGTTAATATACATACATTGCAACATGCTAAAAACGAGTAAAATTAAGGGCTAGTTTTGTTACTATCCAAAATATTTTAAAATATCAATAAACCTTCACTGCTAGACTATATTCATTCCCTTTGAGGTTAATAAGGAACCATTATGTCTCTAACTTCCAAGTGCATATTGAGCTAAAGCAAAAGAGGTTCTAGGGTACAACCCGATTATTTTAAAAGGAAGAAAATGTTCTTTTTATTTTGACAAAATAAGCTGGCAAATAGTCACCTAATTAGTTTATTGTTATTTTTAAAAAATACATCATTTTATTTTAATAAATAACACAGATTGATTTAGTGACATCTATTACTAAGATAAGAAACTTCGTAACACGGTTTACACTTTCAGCGGCTCTACCTCATATCAGATGCAAGGGAGTTTCTATAGTTGTTGATAGATGGCGCTTTTAAAAACGTGTTTCACAAAGGTTGTACTCTTTTGGACTAGTGTGAAAATATATAAAAATTAAAGCTTCTATTTTCTTATTCTGGTATTAATGTAATTATATTATTATTATCATCCATGCTCAAAAAGCTATTTTATTAACAAAGTGTTAGAAAATAAAAAAGTGAAATTATGATTCCATGTATCAATCAATAAATATCTATATTATATTTCTACCATTTTATTATGTATAGATAGGTACACAAGTTCTAAAGGTCACGGGAACTCTGATACAAGATTACTGTAAGGTCAAACATCAGTGTAACGCGTGTTTCGTCGTGTTTCCAATACAAAAATACCATTCATACGTAGAACTATACAATTCGCCTATTTTATAAGAGCGTCATTTAATTGTATTCTACAGAGGATTTACCCTAAAAATGTATCACAAACTAAATTCTTAAATACACAATGATAAGTTTTCTACGCATTAGTAAACTGGCGGCCAGATGTTTCGTTGATATGATATCAGTCTACAAACACTTCCAGTATCATTTACAAGATTACTGATTTACGTAATAGTTATGGTCATGTGGACTTTTATTTATCAAGACCGTGTGGTCTCAATTGTTCAGCAAAATTTTATTCAAATACATCAAACTTTATCATTTAAAATCTTTACCAGATCTTTGGTATCTGGAAACAAGTGTGAGTAACAATCTTATTAGATAAATAAAGTGAATGGAAACTAAATCTAAACATATAAATATGTTGCTGGCGTGACTCAGCGGTTCAAACAAAAATACTTGAAAGATTACCAATAGTACGTAAAATGTGGACTTTGGAATAATAAGAAAATAGATACTTATACACGGAATTAGGCAGACGATTGTTCTAAGAAAACAGGCACCCAGTCTGGACTGATACTGAAAGTCAGCCATTACTAGGGACCCCCTTACCTACCCATACATTGAAGGAAATAAGCCATTGGAGCGGCTACAGGCGACTGTTTCGTTTGGACCACATTCTGCCTAATCCCTGTATATCGATAATACTTATAGTAGTTACAGCCTTAACAATATTGATAACAGATAATTAGTACGCTATGTATAGGTTTTGAAACTCAAAAATATATTAAAGTAATTATCAAAATGCAATCTGTTCCGATAGGTAGGTATTCATCAATTTTTTTGTCAGTCATTGTATTAAAATCTTGATTGGGTTCATAGCGTACGTTACGAAAATATGTAGACGTAAGTAAACTTAATCATGTTGTAAGGCCTCGATATCAAAATATGATTATTTTTTCAATTATATTATGTAATTTTACAGTAAACGGGTATTTAGGCGATTAATAAATGGTTAGATATTTTAGCCCCGAATGTAGGTATTCCTTCATTTCTATAAGTGTGTGATAGTGATATTAAAGTTACGGTATCTTATTTATTTGTTACCCGACGTTTCGATCGAGTTACACCGGTCGTGGTTACGGACAAATTGATGTGATCACAAGTACTAGTCACGATAATTTTTATGTAGTAAATTGTACTTTAGGAAAATAAGTTTATTGAACACAAATAATCCATTGCTTTAAAAAATATTTGCCTCTATTTGTTTCAAACGTTTAGTTAGATATATTTCTACATGAATTAGCACGAACCATTTATGGAAGTGTAAACAGCATTAATGGTTTCGGAATTTATAGGAGCTAGCTTATAGAACAGAATAAATAATAGAACAATTTTAACTGTGATGTTATTCAGTTAGTATTGTTATTGACAGACCATTTTATAGAAATAAATAAACTAGGTACTTATATAAAGTAATCTAGAGTAGAAAACTAAACCAAAAGTACTTATAAGAAAGTGGATTGGCTACCATGTAAAGGTATAAGTAAAAAAAATGAGGTCGGTGTTTTTATTACGAGTATCCTATCCGTTACCTATCTGTAACCTAACCATGTTGATAAACCTTAACTAAAAAAATAATAACCAGAAGTAAAATAAATCTTCTACGTAAAACTACGACTTGTGAATGCGGAGAGCACGTATACTAAACAATATATGTAATTATTATTATCGTTGGATTTAATTATGTACGTGAGTAGATAATGGTATGCTTAATAATAACATAACTCGTTTGCGATAGAATCAAATAATGTGGAGTTGACCTTTAATTTCAATCTAACACTTCAGCTTTTCAGCTGGTGATTATACTTTTTTTTTTCAATATTTAGGTAAAAACAGCTTTTTCAAATAGTTTGAACAATATACATGATTGAATTGAGAGATCAGTACCAAAACTTAAACTAACCTGGGTTGCCAAATGCTCACGTTATATTAATTTGATAATTAATAAATATCATTGGAGAACTCACGCACTGCCATCTGATCCCAAACTAAGCAGATCTTGTACTGTTGCAACTAGATATCTAGTAAACCTTCTTAAATACATCTAAAGACATACATATGCCGATGCATTTACAACTAGGTTCCGAACAGTACACGTGCACATCACAAAAATATTTACCCTGGGTGGTATTTGAAACCTACATGCAGCGCTTCGGTTATTGCGGCGCCACCACGCCAATTGTGCAGTTTTCAGTGTAAATTAGGTAGCAGTTATTCGATTATTAATATTTTGTTCTTACGATGTTCTATAAATATTTTATCAAGACAATTTTAATGTACCTACATGTAAGTTATTACATGTCATGTGTAGTAATTCTGTTGATGTAGGGCGGTAATCTTTATATATATAATTCTTCTGTAAGTGTGTATGTCACTGAACTTCTCATAAATGACTGGACCGATTTTGATGAAATTTTTTGTGTGTGTTCAAGGGGATCTGAGAATGGTTTAGATTCACAATTTTGTCCGCTGGACAATGTTTTTTTAATTATTTTTTGCAAATTAAAGACGTGTAGACAGGACAACGTCTGTCGGGTCCGCTAGTAAATATATAAATCTATACTAATATTATAAAGCTGAAGAGTTTGTTTGTTTGTTTGTTTGAACGCGCTAATCTCGGAAACTACTGGTCCGATTTGAAAAATTCAGTGTTAGATAGCCCATTTATCGAGAAAGGCTATAGGCTATATATCATCACGCTACGATCAATAGGAGCAGAGTACCAGTAAAAAATGTTACAAAAACGGGGAAAATTATGACCCATTCTCTCTTATGTGACACAAGCAAAGTTGCGCGAGGCAGCTAGTAAATAAATAAAACGCGAGAGTTTCAGAGCTATGAGTAACGTAGGTGATTCTAGATCTATTTGATTACAAGCCTGATGTATTCGAATATTATCTGGTTTGCTTAGTACAGATTCGTAGATATTTAGATACCTGTTATCTCAACACAAAAGCTTATTGTCTATTTATAATGAGTTGTTATCTTCAGATTTTCTTACTTCGCGGGTACTACGCTATTTAAATTGTTTAGGCACCTTTATGGGTATTGTGTACGTCAGTTGATAACGAGTGTATGTCAATTGGATATTTAATGTGCAGTTTATTACAGCTTTGATATAACATATTTCCAGCAATAATGTCAGAAAAGAAACGATATTATACAAAATAATCGCTATCAAATTGTTGTTAAATAATATACACAATAGCCAGGCAATCTAAGTAAACATGCGTGTTCGATTGGGCCTAATATAAATGCTAATTCTGTATTTGTACATAGCCAACTTAAACGTATTATCAAAGCTAATCATTATTTGAGTTCTATTATGTTTATCTTAAAGACGAGTATTGCTTTATTTCTCTTATTATGTCTCATTGATATCTAATGACAGTGATAACATGATAGATCACTTTAGGTTATCAAAGATATGTCAAAGTCCCTATTTCATCGTGAAACGTGCATGCACCCACGCACCATAATACAATTTTGATAATCTTACACTTGACAAAAATAAAATCGGACCGCTAAAGGCTGGGAAAAAAGTCTAAAACTGGCCTGTTCCCAAAAATATTTTAATAAATATACAATCAGCACCCGCTATATTAGCATGAATTTAAGGAGTGCCCGTGCACCTTCTGCCATCTTCCACCCTCGGATTTTCTTCCACCATCTTCTAGTCTACAATGAGACTAGTATAAAATGACCTTTCGATGCCTTTTTAAATCATTATTTTATGCAAAATTTCAACATAATATGTTTCAAGTCTTATGAACAAAAAGCGACAAAAATGACCTTGCACCCGACTTGACAAACTTTCACATCAAATAAAGAAGTAAGAGTAAAGAGCTAGTTATACAGTGGCCATCAGACATGTCTACGAGAAATCTTAAGTACGTATAGTTAATGAGAATGTAAATTTTCCAAGTTTTAAATTAATTTTATCGACTATTGTACGACAATTCCTTTTTGGTATGTAGCTTGTCTGATTTATTTAATGGATAGTCTGATCAATAGTGAAATAATTAGTACCTATCTAAGATAATGTCTCAATACTTTGCAAAGTCATTATCATAATTGGCTACTAATTGATAGTAAATCTATGTTATTAATTTATCTTTTAATCCAAACCATCAATTTTGGGCTTTTTGTTGTTCATTCTATAAAGACCCAATATGGTACCAGCTGTCTGTAAAGCCAGATCTGAATAAACGAAATTATTTATAGATTTATACTAATGTCTCCTATGTTACAGCCGCTAACATTTTCGTTGTCCAATTAGGATACCGTATTGCTGAAATTATTTTTGTCAATAATCACAGTAACTCAACGGTTTATTAAAGGTTTTATTTTAAGATTCTTTGTGTTGTTTAAATTAAGAACTACAAATTTAGGCCACCTGGGCAAAACAGATGTGGCAACATTGCTAACGGAGACAAGCACAATTGATATTAGCATTATCACAAAAACTGATCAATTCGCTTGCGCAATAATATGCAATAGAGGCACCTATCGACTTCAGAGGTTCAAATTTATCTATTTAACACATATATACAATAAAAATAATGGACATATTTTTGTCACTGTTTACGTGACTTTAAAATGATTTTAAAAAATGATTATATTTCATCATATTTTGCAATACTTCGCTGATAACAATATCAACAAGAGTAAAAATGTGTGCTGTTAAAATATACGTTTCGCTATTTACTTAAACATGGACACATGATTGGTGAAGGATACCTCCACATGAGAATACTTTACAATAGTGATGTGTTGCAGAACATAGCTGACGCGTCATCCCGTGTAGTGTAAAACAAAAACATGTAACCATTAGTGGGTCAACGTTAAATGTCAATAATTATACAGTAGCCAGTGTGTGGATGTTACAATGGATGTGAATTACTTGGACTGACCAGCTTTGCAGTGTCTGAAGTGTCTCAATAGAGATCCAGGCGCCAGCAGTGTTATTTTTCTCCGTACAACCAGCAATGGTCAACATTTATAGTCATACCTTGCATGTAAGTAAATTTTTTATATAAAATTCATTATATAAAACTTATCATCATAGATGCAATTTTACTACCATAAGATAAGATAAGAATATCAACCCCCTGGTTTTAATTAAAGTGTGAATCATGTTTTAATTCATTAAACACGTGCACTCAAAATTACGTAACACATTAGGCAAAAACTTTCAATGTAACAATTCCATACAAACTTCATGCATAGTGATAGAGTAGTTTTTTATCGTCAAAAATAGAACGTAGGTATATAAGTAGTTGATTAATTGTGAATAGGATTAAAGAAATAGAAATATTTAATCATGGCTATGTATTGATTTTTATGAATAGTATAAGTGGACCAAATTATTTTGGTTTTGCCTACCTTTAGTATTGCCACACGAAAAAATCTAGCGAAATTTTTCCGTGTTAAATAATTTGCATAAGATTAAAAAAATAAATATAAACAGTTCCAATATTTGATGATTATATCTTTCATCAAAATATTTCATATGAATTCAAGAAACAATACCAAAGACAGCTTCTGGTAGATAGTACCTACTTAACAGTTATGCAATCAGTTGCACATTGTCTGTGGTTGCGAAAAATAGAAAAATCAATACTTGCATGCAAAATTCACGAGTTAAACGGGCAAATACTAATTGAAAATTAATTAATAAATACAATCCTTTAGATAACAGTATGTAGACCCTGTATTCTTCTATTCCTGTACATGGCTGTAGCATTGAGTAGCATACATATTCTTAAAAGAAGCTCACCAAAACGAGATGGCAGTCGCATCACATAAGTTGGGATTATAGAATAGATTTTGTGAATATGAATGAAAAACCACGCGTGTTACAAAATGTGCTGTAGAGTAGAGTTTGAGTGATAGGAATGAACAACAAGTTAGGTTTCCCATTTTGAAGAAAATTTTTTATTATGTGCGTCAAGACCCAATAATCCTCTATAAGACGCCAAGATTTTCAATTTTGGCTATTCTAACAGAATGACAAAAGGAACCACCGATAAACGAAATCAGTTAAAGTTTATTGTTAAGAGCTTTTTATTTTTTCAAGGTGTATTTATTTATGATACGTTTATCCAATTTATTTATGTTTGACTCCATTCATTGTGGTCAAATGGCTTGTATAACCGAATTGTCAACTCATAGTCAGTTACTAACAGGTGACTAGATTGAAATATTTTAAATATTATTGAACAACTCACACGCGGTCATTTGATTCCAAATTAAGCAGAGCTTGTGCTATGGTAACCAAATAACTGATACATACCTATATACTTCTAAATATATACTTATATAGATAATTTGACAAACAGGCTCAGAACAAATACTCGTGCTCATCGCAAAGATTTGTCCCGGGTAGTATTCGAACCCACCACACACGGCGCTATGGTTGTTGCGGCGAGGTGACCGCTTAAACCAGTATTATATATTATAGATTTTAATCGATTTGTCAGCGAAGTCTCTATGTATGGATCTGTCCGATCATAGAATAGAGACATTTGGGCGATCAATCTCGACCTACCCGAGAGATTACAACCTTTATCCAAACCCATCAGTCTCGACTCAACCATCCCAGATTCCTACGCATTTCCACTGCCCAAATTTTCCTTTAACTCTCCGCTTTATGATAAGGATTCCCAAGAAGGATTGTAGTCAGGCAGGCGGCCGGGTGTAAAAACATTAGCCCAATCCGCTGTACAGTTTTTTTTTGAAACCTAACATGTTTTCCGACCCCACGCAACGTGGAATAAGGACAAGAAAAAGAAGGTTAGAGATAACGATGTTTAGGGAAAACTCTGAAATAAACAAACAGAATTAATTTGATCAATCAAAAGATAATCTAAACTTGTGCTTCAAGGAATTTAACTTATTTGATAATGATTTATATATATTGATAGATAATGATAAATGTTTTCCGTTTTAGATAGCTTTAACATCATCTACACGTTAATTTTAAACCATGACGATCATTGTGATCCTTGGAATGATAACTAGGATCCTACTGATACATTATCGGAGCTACGAAATAACTAAAGTATTATTCGTTTATCTTTCGTTATACACGTTATTATGACTTATATCTTTTTCGTATTGTTGCCTTCACAACAGATAGTATCGCTAAGGAACTAATATTTGATACGAAATTACTTTTTTGTAAAAAACATAAAGTTGTTTCTAAGTATTCCATAAGCCACTTTCATTGAGTTTGACCAATAATTTTTAAATAACCTATTTAAGTATGTTATACAAAGCAATATATTTATATGAATAGTGCATGAAAATCAGAATCAATAGTCTATATAAATAAGAAGTCGACTTGCTACTAGCAGCAATTATAACAAGAAGCTTGGAAACAAATCTTCATAGGGTAGCACCATCTTCTACATTTAAAGTTACCGTATTGGGACTATTCGCAATTTTTTTTTCTTTTTTTAAAGACTAAGAATTGCTCTTGTGTCGCGGAGACTTTACAAACATACAAACAACAGATACTAAGCACAACCAGACCCGAAACAATTATTAAAATTTGTGGATCGCGCAATTAATTGTTCAGAGTGGGAATCGAACCCACGACCTCCCGACGCAATAGTAGCGGTGTGGTGACCTAAACCACTGCGCCACGGAGGCAGTCATACAGATGTATATAAGACAGATATCTATCAAATTTGACTATAGAGATATACTATAGCGAGACTATATTTCGCTATCTAAAACATAAAAATAAATGTATAGACCAACACCTGTCCGTTCATATTTGTAGAAAACAGCTGTCCACAGCATAATATAATACTATTACATCTGCCAGGTGGGTTATTATATTTAAATCACCGGATATCGTGGATACAATAGGATCGTTCTCTTATCTAAACAGTATTTTATCATCAATAAATCTGTCATTTTGAAGGCAACTATATCGCATGTCCTTAGCATTGCAACATCTGCGAATCATCATTTTTTTAACAGATGCAATCTTAGAGTTTTATGCATACTAACAAAATACGGGAATTAACGGGACCGTGTGGTACCTATTGTAAAAGAATTTCTTGGTGATCTTAACATAACAAATTTTTAAAATGTAACTTTTAGATTCTAGACTGTGACACAAGCGTTGGTCAAGGTAATATTGACCTACAAATGAATCGAAAACTACCAAAAAGGTAACGGCTCATCCCGTTACTTTTTTTTTTCAAATAATGTTTTAGAATCAATCTAATGAATTAATTACCAGCAATTCCATTCCATTCAAAATTGCCTTATGTTGTAAACTTCGTCAAAATATGTGAAAAACCTTGCTTACTGTTTCCGATGATCATCTTCAGCCGTCTTCAGGTACTGTGTTGCAAAAAAAATTGGAATGTGTCTGTTAAAAAAAATATTATTTACTACATTCCTAATAGGCATATGTATTAGTACTATCTACAGCAAAATTTTGTTTTAATAATTTTATTACCGTAGTAAATTAAAAGATGCATTTGTAAATAGATAAAAAAAGGATATACATATCTATTTGGAGACGGATTAGTGGTCACCAGTTTGATCATAAAACTAGCCTTATCTGAGTCAAAATAAATTATATTATCAGTCGACCCACCTAATTTTAAATGACTCAGAATCGTGTGAAATGTTTAGTCTTAGTATTTAGAATGATTTATAGCACTTCGCTATAGCTGTTCGATTCGTCGGGTGTGTTTATGTAGTTTGTCATTTTATCTTATTATGAGCTGTTTTCATTTAATCTTAGGTTAATGCTGTTACTAGGTGATTGATTTTATATTTTTTGGTCTCTGCTTGACGAAGGAAAAGGGTGTATTTTTTTTGTATGTAAATTACATTTTCATTATCAAAATTTCTTCAAGTAATGTAACATTATCAGGACTTTTATTGATTATCAAGTTGAGATATTGATCAGTTTGCTTTATTGTTAAGTATCACACTTGAAACAAAAACATTTTTAGTATATTTAACAAAATACCTTACAATAAATTATAACATTATGTACAATTTTTCTACTATCATCATGGATATTATACTGGATTTAAACTGCAATTAGTCTTTCTGTCTCTCAAAGTCATATGATTTCACGTTCGAAGTGTTTATAATTGCTTTAAAAATTATGGGATTAAGACACAATAATTCTTTAAAATGTATACGATTGAATCTTGGAATATATGTAATAATGCAAAGACCCCTCTTAAAAAGTCGCTAAGAAATTTAAAGGAACGCGTCTTTAAAGAGCAGTTGGCTGAAACAACATGGCACTTTACTGCAGAATGTTGATGAGCATCGCTGTACACCAAGGCGAAGACGGCGAGAGGAGCTTGGTTCGAAGTCGTGAAAAATTGAAGAAGAGCCCTCTACCCCACAGTTTATTGTGTATCATAATTGTTTCAACAAAATTAACGTTTTACTTGAAATGCACAAAATATCATACGATGTTGATAGTCTATTAAATTATTAATTACTAATAGCATAATCTTCAAAGAGGTTTAACAAAATTTATAACTTTTTAATCGCTCCTGTTGGCACTATAAATTAATTATTATCATATCAAAATCCGTTTTTTATTGCATTAGCTTAATGATGTTCTAGTTTTCAGGAAATGATTGTTCTTGAATAATCTAAGAGTAAAGAAAACACCTGTAAAATTTTTATATAACAAAGACGTAAAGTAGAAATAAGAGACGGGTTTCGAATATAAATCATCAACCACTGAAATCATAAACCGATCGTTTAGATCCCAAATCTGTTTAAACTGTGTTTTCTTTCAGGTACTAATATTAGTTGGGTAGTGTGGTTTATGATGTTGATTGTTTTTTTTAAGTATAAATTAAACGTATTAACTGATACGAATTGTATTCAATGCCCTGCTCGACAATCGAGAACTTTTATCAAAATTAGTTCTACTCTTTCTATACATATTAAGGAACGGATCAAAAGTCGGTTTGAATAGTTCATTCTGTATCTGATTTGAATAGAAGTAGTGAGGCGTGGCGAAGATGTTACAAAATGAAAGTGGCCAATGGGAATAGCGTTTAATAACTGAAGGCAACGTGTTTCAACGATTTTTCAATCAAGTCGCGATAAAAAATGTTGTTTTTTAAGACATACGTCATATAAATGAAGCTCTATCGATTATATTATATTGACTGAATAATAAAAAAAAGAACATCCAGAATAAAGGTGCCATTCCACCAGAGATGTGAACATTTTAAGTGGATCGTCTTAAAACGTTCGTTAATCCTCATTTGGACAAACAGTGGTAGGTATCTTTTAACTGCCTCCGTAGACTGGGCGATAGTGAGCTTGATTTCCGTGCCGGCCAAAGTGCTATTTGTTTGAGAAACTAACAAAATCTTTTTAATTTTTTTAACAGTTAAATCTCAAAGATTTATTTTCTTCAACAGTTCAGAATATTCCAGATTAAATTTGCGTGAAGTGAACTTTGAATTTACTAATATCTGTTACATTGTATTTGACATAAGTATTATCTGTGATTAATTTATCGTGAAGTATCAAATCTGTACCCGGACTAAGCAATGATCAATTAATATATTGGACCAATAAAAAGATTAACAAACGTTTTTTGCACACTACTAGTTTTGGAACCTAGTGTTATTCCGCAATTTTATAGTCCAACAACTTTGTAGAAACTATTAAGCTACTACTAGTAGTAGTTAAGTAACTTACTAAGTTAGCTAGCTATTAGAGCAAGGTTTGCGACTAAACAATGTACAAAATTCAGGAATTACAACATATCAGTGACCCGTAGGTTAATGCAGCTGACGGCGGCCTGTTCGATGAAACTTTATTTGAAAAAAATCACAAAATTAATAATTACAATCTAGCATGCCTATGTAATTTTCCCTGTTGTCGAAATAAAGTTACTTTAGACTGTAAATTGTTTAAAAAAAACTATGTACCTACGTTTTGACCGACCTAACACGTGTAATTGTCCGAAAACAGAACGTGTAAAAGGATCTGTAATTAAACAATTCTTTGTTCTTACGTACAACACTTCCTTATTCTGAATTACATTTATTTAATTGTGGTAATCTTTATTTAGCACTATTATTTACCATTCATATAATACCATGTTTGTATAACATCTTGTTGGTATGTAGTTTTTATCATCGTGAGTCATGTTAAACGTAGTGTTAATTTACATATAATATGTCGCAGGTAAAATGGTACATCTAAATGGTGCCCACCAAGGGCCTCAGACAAAAAATGTTTTCTCACAACAACATTAAATGCACTGTTCGCTACCAAAAAGTAATACTTAGCTTTAAATCTCATATTGAGTTGTGCCAGAGAAGGCTTTGCACTTGCAATATTATTAAGGGTAATAAAAAATTACAAATTTTCATGTATTTATCTACCTTGATTTGAAATTATTAAAGATTATTATTCATCACATTTATGACACCTAATAAATAAATTAACTCGGACAACAATCTGTACTTTCCAAAGCTCCAATATAATATAAACAATTATATTTTATGGTCATATAATCTATTTAATTTTTTATATTCGATATTATGGCCAATATAATAATTAAAATATTATAATATTTATCACTGATTTTCCTCACTGCAATCACGAAGTTTGCGCATGGCGCTGTACACTACTTAATATGGTTGTAAATCATAATGAAATAACTGATTGTAATTTTACGGCCTTAGATAAGGTCTCACAAAATCCTGAGTTTGAAATGGTCCAATTTTTCAACTATCTTGATATTATCTTCCGCTGAAATGATGCAATAGTAATTGCAAGTCGTGAAACTTGAGTTTTCTATAAATAATAATATAATCTAGATTTTTTATCGATATACATTAGCGTGATTTGTATTTCATAGGGCATATTAATTAGTTTCGAGTATTGAGTGTGAAGATAACGGTCGACGCGGATGAATAGTAAAAATCCACAGTCATGTTTACTCGCACGCGAATAACTGATATCGAATGGACAAGAGATGACTATTGCAAAAATATTATCAATAATGTGCCACTAATTGCTTTGTCATTATTTATAAATATTTTACAAGATTGGTGTAATATGTCTGGAATCGAACGATAGTCACGAGACTATGACGTTTTATTTTTATGACTTAAGTGTCCAGCAAAAACGTTAAATCCTTTTTTTATTTTATCGTCAATTGAGCACCTCAACCCGAATAATTATCAATCGACAAACCCGGAGTGAGTGGATCAGCTAAATAAATTATTCATGTCCTCAATTAACAACAACTAGGAACAATGTCCTCTCATTCGAAAATCATAATAATATTATTTATTCACTTAGGTGTATTATTGTAAAAAATATTGTAAGTGAATTTATCACTCATTTGAAAGGTCTCTTTAATAACAAGCGTAATATTACGTATGTGTAAATCTCAAATAACATTAATGTTAGAAGGAGCCGCCACTGATATTACAGACCACACTCAGGTTACAAAATAATGAAATCAGGGTATTAGGGTTTTCACCTTCTGACGCACCTAGCTGACGTCAATAATAGGAAACATATTGGTAGTTTAAAAATCAGTAAAAAAATTGTAAGATGCACCTCAAAAGCATACTGTGGTAAGAATGAGTGTCGTAAAGGAATAAGTGTCAACTAAACTGTTTAAAAGTATTATACCAGTTCCTAACGTAGTTACTAGAGTTTCAAAGATATCGAGATAATTATGTTATTATACACACTGTATAATAGAAGCAGATAAGATACAGAAACTAAGGAGCCATAAAAACTGATAATTATTATATTTCAATTTAGTCACAAATATGAAAAGTGTAAGTGCACATGTTTATTTGTATTATAAATTCATCTTTTGAAAACTGAGGCCGTACTATGACATGCTTAAGCGATTTAACTTCCACTTTTAAGGAAGGATAGCGCTATCTAGATACTATAGCGCTATCTCGTTCTTTTGGTAGAAATTGGATCGCTTTAACATAGTTCGGTCTTTATATTCATTTGTCTGAGTGAGAAACGTAATCTTTGAACTTTAACCTCTGAATCAACAAAATAATATGTCGATCTCTTTCTATTATTATCACTTCTTAAGTGAAGCGTTACTTGCGCGAGATAACAATCCTATTATTACAATAACAATGTCTGAACTTAGTATGAATTCAAAGGCAAGCAAAGATTATGTTACGCAGTGTCTATATTTGCTGTCTTAATTGTGTTCATTAAAGGTTGTTGGTCATTGACTTCATGTTTCATTTATTTAATGTAATCTCTTTGCATACATAACATCACGCCTGTTATGCCCGAAAGTGTAGGCACAGGTATATTAGTAAAACCTACGTTTCAACAAGCATAATTTTAAGTACCATTAATATAATAAAGGGGAGCTTTTTGCCATGTTCACCGACCATGTTTCCCAAATTACTTTAAAAATCTAATATAAATATGAAAAGATCAAAAGCACTTTGTCGGATTCAGGATTCGAACCCACCACTCCAGCCTAAAATACTGAGGCAAAAATGTAATTTTTATTAACAGGTGAATGTGCCATAAGGTTTAAACAATATTGTTTAAGCACAATTTGAGTATATAATATAGGTATAATAGGATACGGAATTAACGCGAACACACATTTTACCTTGAAATACTTGACAGTTCGGCGCAGGTTACACTGGCCTTAGTACCCGTATTATATTGTATTATAAATATGCAAGAAGATAAAATGATCAATATGTAACCAATCGTGAAATGTATTTTGTTTGAATTTCCTTTTGTTTTCTAACTGGCATGCGATCGGAACCAAGATTTGGATAATACAGGTGGCACGTGTGATAACATCATAAAATAATATCCGAATTAATAATTTCCGTTATGATTATGTTAAGTAATAAAATAATCGATATAAACAATCGATACAATCTATTAATTTCTTCCTAATACCAATATTTATTAACATTTCGATGTTATCTAATACGATTATCAGGGTTCAACTTAATAAAACAATATTTTCTACTAAAAATAAACGGAATAACCATTTTGCACGCGAAAAATTGTTCATTGTTAAAACGTTATCAGCTTACAGGCGCCCAACGTGTGATTCCATGACGCATGTTTGATTAAAACATACGAATGTATCAAAATATTTAATTTATAAGTCAAGAATATTTTAAATATTTTTAATGTGTATACTTGTACAGTTGCAATGATAAGAAAGCGCGTGGTTAAACAGGATGAACCAACTTTTAATTTAAGTAATTTAAGATTACATGTTTTTAAAGCTATTAAGTAAAAAGGAGTCAAGTTTATTGAGTAGAACTTTTTTATAATGATTAATAGAAAAAGTTAATTATCTTGTTAATTTCTTAAAGGAAACTTTCATTCTGAAACCATAGTCCTTTTTTAACAGTTCTTGAAGAAATACAAAATCTCATCATGCGCACTTTGGCGTGTTGAACTCATTGCTTTACTCTTCTCATATTATGAGATAAAGTCATAGACAGGGTTTCGGTCACAGGCTCAGCAGTAATAATTGAGAAAATAGAAAATAATGTATTAAAATGTGAAGTAAGTAATCGAAAACACGCTACACAATTTGACACATTTATCTTAAATGCAAAGGTAAAGTAAATCCACGCAATTATAAACTTCTTACTTATGGCAAGGACCATAAAATAAATTACGTCTGGATGACAGCTAATTATAGGGAAATAAATATTATACAATATTTTCCTTATCTTGAAAATTTTGTTGCTCGGAAAATTAATGCGCAAACTCAATATTTTGTCAACTAATTAGCAAGTTACTTTACACCAATTTGTCACAATTGACACCAAAAATTACTTCAAATCCATTTTCCAGTTCTTGTCTATAAATATATATATATATATATATATATATATATAAAATATATATACATACTTCTAATATAAGATTATATTTTGGTTGCTGGTTTTTCCAAAAGCGGATGAGTGCAATACGGAAGTTATCAGACATTCAACACACATTGTGGAAAATAAATGTACAGATCGTTTGATAATCAAATTTATATCTGATATAAGGCAAAATATCTATCACCAAGAAGTACCACCTTCGGTCAATAAGAACCAAATCTTTTAAAGTTTCTCGAAACAAAACCAATAGTATATAATAGTAATAGTATTTCGGGATTCCATAAAGGTCAGAGCTGCAGCTCAAGTACCTTATACAAACCGTCGAAAAACCAGCATGATTTTGGAGAACACAATATTAACCTTGCCAGAAACATAACAGTAGGTGATTATTTACTAATCACCTCTCGTTTCCTTATAAAAATGGGTGTGTTACATGGATAATTTTTACGATAGCCGCAGTGTTGATGGCGCAGAAACAATCGCAAAAGATGTCGTTCATCATGCCCTACATTTGATTTATCAATCGAATTTATTACGTTCACAAATTTACCAATAATTGTACATAGATATACATATTATTACGACATTACATCATTATTGTTATACGTTATCTTTGAAAAGATAACAGCGACACGCCTCCGTAAGCATGTCCAAGACCCACGTCTACTAATCGTGTTCAGTTCACATTGTGACATTGTGTACGCAAGCCGCAAAGTTGTTTGACGCGTCTTTCAATTTTATCTATCGCTTTTTCGAATTTTTGTGTTTATCACAAGCTAAACAGAATTTCTGTTTAGCTTTTTAGTTGTGCTGTACATTTTTGTGACTCTGTTTTATACTTTGAGGACAAGTCTTATTCCAAATAAAGGTATTATAATGTGCTAGAATAATTGCGATTAAAATATATTCGCGCGTTTATTGTAGAAATATTATCTTGATCACTTTTCATACTCGTGATTAATGTTTTAAATGCTTTATCGTGTGTGATATTCAATAGTTTATAAAATTATAATTGTCTTTAATTGTAGTTTAATATTTTTCTTTTTTTTGTTATAGGTCCAGGAGGAACGAAGACGTAGAGATATTCATATCGTTTTTCTAAGGAATTAAGGCATGAACTACTTCTTTTCTTGCGCCAAAATATTTGAGGAAGTATACGTATCATACGGTAATCAAGACTTCTAAGTAAGTATATTTTTATTATACATTTTATTTAGCTTTATTTTTCTTAAGATTTTTAGTAAGGCAGTAAATTATACAGCATTTTTTTTTGCACGATCATGTCTTATCTACTTTGTCGAAACACTCAAGATCAGTGACTTTTTATTAGATATAGAATTTTGTTCTACAAAACTTATTAATGAAATTCCTACTTGTTTCAGATGTCGAAAAGAATGCGGCAAGATCTCCGCGATAGATTATCACTTGGAAAATCAATAGAGATCTCGTCAAGCTGGCCTAACGTTATTGTGCCGTGGCACAGGTTAACTCCTGGCCTTTTTTATTACTGTGATCAACCTCACGACGCATACTGGAAAATTTCAGGTAATTATCCAAATCAAATAATTTGTTTGATAAAAGTACCTACATAGATGATAATCAATGATATTCCACATACATAAATATTTTTCCGCAAGTGACGTGCAAATATTAACATTTTAGCGATAAGTGATGCCAAAGTTTAAGAAAATATATTACGTTTGACTTTTTGGTTTCAGATAAACGAGCATATAAATCAATTAAAAAATGGATTCTTACCATCTTGTGCCACCCATGGGTGCAGATAACATGATCAACTGGAGCTTCATTGAAACTTTCGGATCTAAAACCGAGACAACTACCAACAACGGTAAGTTAATATTTTCTAAGAGTATATTATAAATTATATTTTCACTATTAAAGTACCTTTGAACGTTTATTGGCACCTAAAAAGAAAATATAAAATAACAATCAGATAATAAGAATCTCTGACTAAGATTTAAAAACTGACCATTTTAATATGATTTGTTTCTTAGCAATGATGGCAACTCCCGTAATGGAAGGAAGCTACCTTCCGCAACATTATCCGTACCCTGGTCCACAAGAATTTGGAGAAGAACGTTCTCTACTTCTACTCGAAGGCCCATCTCGAAGCGAAGTGAAGCCTAAAGTAGAAGCCCCAACTCCTAAGGCTCAAGAGGAACCTAAAAAGAAAACCGTCAAAGAAAAGTCAATGCGATTCAAGTGTGAAATTGAAGGCTGTGGACGAACTTACAGCACTGTTGGAAATCTTCGTACGCATATTAAAACTCACAACGGTATGTTGTAATCATTATTTGCTTAGCAATAGATTGTCACGAGCTAGACAGAATCAGATACGGCGTGATACCAATTTTATTACTATTTGCTCATATTGATAAAATAACATTTATTTCAACATTTTATCTTAAGATTTTTCAAGAACATTTTCAAACGGGCGGCGTAATATCATAATGAGATAATATAATGTTTTAATTTTTGCAGGAGAGTACAAATTTAAATGTCCAATGCCGTCGTGCGACAAAGCATTTTTGACATCTTACGGTTTGAAGATACACATACGTGTGCATACTAAGGTTAAACCATTTGTATGCAACATTGGAAGTTGCAAAAAAGCGTTCAACACTTTGTACAGGTGAGCCACTTTGTTTTTATATAGTTCAGAATCCTACAAAATCGTGGTCTTTTAATTAATTACGAATTGACCTGAACCTGACGAATTTTGAAGGTTTTTATTCTGATTTCAGGCTACGAGCTCACCAAAGGTTACATAGCGGCAACACATTCAACTGCACAGCTGATGGCTGTTACAAGTTCTTCACAACACTTAGTGACCTGAAGAAGCATATTCGGACGCATACTCAGGAGACTCCGTTTAAGTGAGTATCGAATTTTTATTATTTCACAAACTTATTGTATACTTACATAAAAACCGGCATCGAGCACATAAAAAAATGGGAATGAAATAGGAATCGTACAAAGTAGTCGATGAATATCTCAGGCCTACAAAATCTTTATAAAATAATTTAAACTAAAAATATTATTACAATTTACTTCCAGATGTCAAAAAGAAGGATGCGACAAATCGTTCGCCACATCATATCATTTGAAAATTCACGGGCGCATTCACTCTGGGATCCGCCTGTTTACATGTACAGAAACGGGGTGCAATCGTCAATTCACAACTACGACTCGCTTGAAGGCACATGTAGCAAGGCATCAGGTGAGAATAGATATTTTTACTAACACAATCAAACAGTATGAGTTACTTTGTTTAAATATAATTTGCTAAAGGACGGATTTCTAATTTCAGGAGAAAAACAAACAAACTCACAAAAACGTCATCGACCTCCAACAGCAGAATTCCATGGAATCAATGGAACCAAACTGGGAAGGTCTAACTGGATCCTACGAATTAGGGGGCAATGATTCCAAAACCACTGAACAAAGCTTCGAAATAAAGCACTTTCAAGAAGAAACCACAACTCTTAAAAAGGAAGATTCACATTTAGAAAGTAGGCTGTCAAGTTTATCACTTACATCTCTGGTACCTGTTAGCACTGAGGAAAAAATCGAAAACTTCAATGATTCTTTGGACATCGTTGAACTACAACCTACAATACATTTAGACGAATCCCAAATTAAGATACCATCTAAGCCACAAACAGATACAAAATCAACTGAATTAGTTCCAACAATGTTTTCTGTTGCTCACGAAATGATACAAAAAGAAAGTAGCGATACATATCCGTTCACTTTAGAGACTTGTTGGCCTGAAGAAACTAGTCCCACGACTAGTTATATGCCTTACAATACCTATGATTTGAATACTCCAAGCACAGCGGAGTCGACGTCGAATAATAATACTTTCTTCGACGATGCTTTGTATGCTGAGCTAAGGAAATTCGAAGCTGAAGGAGATGCCTTGTCATCTAGTGATGATGATGATGACGATCGATCATTGAATACTCCATCACCAACAACCGTTATGAAACATTTGGAGAAAACTAGGAACGAAACTAATCATAGTCAAAGAGACGATGCTTTTGAAAGCAGTTTCTTTTTCAACTATGGCTCTACTGCGACTCCTGTCAAACAAGATTTCGGTTGGGTACACAACTTGTACAGTGAAAAGCCGAAACCTAGCAGCAGATATGAATGTTGAAACTGATATTATCAATTCTAGAATTATTTTGAAGATAAATAACAAGCAAAATATTGTAATTTGCACTAATTAGAAAAATCTTGGTATCGAGTATTGAAATTGAGTGGAACGAACATGTTGGATTGAACAAATCTTGTGCAATACTTTTGATTCTTACAAAATTAGAATTTAACGAATTTGAATTTATAATGTAAGTTAGTGTAAGAAAACGCGACCTGTAAACGCAATAATGGGTTAATTTATTGTCGCTTTGCATTAGGATAATTACTAAGTTACATAGGTATAAATAAAAGTTTTAAGGTGCCACTAAAAATTAGGAAGTTATTTGTAAAAATATTTAAGTTTCAATCAATTTGTTCGTTAAGTTTTAAAAGTTTATGTAAAAAATATGAATGTCTTAAATATAATTTTGTTGAATTGTTTATATTTATTAGTCCTAAATTTATTTGATGATAAAATTTATTTAATAAGTTAACAAATTATAGTATAATAAAGTAATTAATTGTTACCAAATGCGTATATTTTTCTACAAAAAATAAAAGATTCGAGAAGTTCGCGACATCTACCTTGTATCTAGTAAACTACAGCGTATTTCATAAAAAGAATGGTGTAATTTAGCATGAGAAACGTGCTGGTTACGCCATCTATCTCTGAAGATAGGAAGTCAGAATCATTAAAGGAATGAGACATACGTATGTTTTCCAGTACGATGTGATAGGTGGCGCTTTAGGCAATATGTCAGAAACATTTTGCTGAGTAAAGTTTATGCCATCAAAAACATTCTGTAAAAAACCTCAAGTCTCGCCGTGAAAAGTTGTGAGATCTATATAATACCAAGTCGATTAATCTATTTAGTCTCTACTTAAAGAACCTTCTGTCTTAAGTTATTACGTATGTTATTATCATGCCAATTTTTAAAAAATACCTCTAAAACAAATAGACCGACCTGGCCATCGCATGATTTGATTATTAGTATGTATCACACTACACAGCACGACGAGAAGTTAATGCTCCTGAAATGTTAATGGCGAATTTGTGTTTTCTTGCGATGACCAAGTCGATCTATTTGTTTTAAAGGTATTTTTTTTAAAATTGGCATGATAATAACATACGTAATAACTTAAGACAGAAGGTTCTTTAAGTAGAGACTAAATAGATTAATCGACTTGGTATTATATAGATCTCACAACTTTTCACGGCGAGACTTGAGGTTTTTTACAGAATGTTTTTGATGGCATCTCACTTCTTTTTGTAGAGCGAACATAAGTCCAATTTGTATGGAAAGACGTTTTTTTTCATAATTCAACATATTTTCCTATGGGAATGTTGTTCAGTTTCATGGGCTAAACACCCTTACCCACCGTATACCCCCTCCCGTTATGCCTCATATAGTAGGTACCTATTTACACCTATTTATTTTTATTTTATTTTCTACAGTAATAATAATTCATTAACTGCAAATGTAACCTTGTAATCTTATACATTTATATGGGATTACAAAGTTATTGTTGCAGTTGGTGTATTTAGAAAACTGGACCGAAATTAGAAAATATTAAATTTTTCCCATGATTAAGACACTAAACCCTATTTGTATTCTAAATTTTAAGCTTCTAGGTCTGCTAGAAGTACCTTAGACTTTTGATGATCGGTGAGTCAGTGAGTCAGTGAATCAGTGAGTGACAAAATTCAAAATTTTAACAAGTTGTCATTCTTAAACTACTGGTTCGAATTGACTGAAATTTTAAATATACCGTGTTTATACAATGACTGATTAGTTGCTGAAAATCCAGGCTTCTTGTTTTATCCACAACGAAATTATGGGGGGGTCAAAAATAGCCCGAATTGCTTCGAGAAAAGGATGGTACGGCCGTGCCGCTTTTTTTTTGCTCGACTTGCGGGGGCACTTCCGTGCCCCCAGATATTTTTAAGTTCTAAGATATTTTTTTTATTTTTATAGTCTTATATTATTTTCCTCCTGCTAGCGAGCTTATTGCATATTACATATCAAACGAATTTAGAACCCAGGCACCATAAGGGTCAGCGCAGACCAAGAGGAGCGCAGCGGAGAGGATTTTTTTAACGCACTTGAAAATCAACTTTAAATTAATTAAAGTAAAGTGCATAATTGCTTGAACCTGACAAAAAATGCTCGCGCGTCCTCGAGGATGCGCGGGTATCCCCGCGCATACTCGAGGACGCGCGAGCATCGTACGAAAAATTTCAATGTTGTTACTGAGTTTAAAGATAGAGAACATCATTTATATTCTTCTTCAGTCAAAAGAGCAATTATAATCATGGCCCAGTCTACCATCGTTGACGAATTTTCACGGAAACTGGCCTGTTTAATGAAGAATGGTAACCTAGAAAGTTTTCCTCGCGCAGGCTCGAGCAGTCGCGAGCATGCTCGAGCATCCGCGAGCCGTAAAGAAAATGCTCGAGACCGCGCGAGGATTATTCCGGTCTGTCTGCGCTGGGCCTTATTCCTATCATTATTAAGTTTTGACATTTGTAAAATTTATAAGTCACACCAGTGCACAGTGTAGCGCGTATATTTATTTTCGTAAAATTTCTAGCATTTCACTGTACTTGCATGACTTGCGGCTTTATGATAGACAACTTACCAACCAACTATTAAAATCTTACCAAAAGGCCGGGCATCGGGTCAAATGCATCAACATCCAGAATGAATCAAATCACTATTGAATTACATAATTTTATTATTTTGTTTATATTAGTGTCCCAACAGCTGCTGTGCAAAGGCTTCTCCTGTAGACTTCTATCCCACTGTCACTGTATACTAACTGATTAAATTAGAAACCTACAAAACACCTCTCAAACACAAACATTTATCTTTCACAGGCGAAAACATTCGAAAAATATACGACCGGGGTAGTACAAATAAAATTCCTGAAATATAGCAAGCGAACGCACACAATTTTATCTCGTGTTCAATACGTCGCCACTTGAAACGTATCCAAGTACATCCAGGTTTGGCACCAAAACACGCGGTTTCATTTCCTCCTGACCTCGATGGAGCGGTCCTGGCAACCGGATGATTAGTCGTTTAGGGACCCCTGAATTGTTTACGCACATTGACTTCCATTCTCCGAGGTGGTTAGTTATTGCGTGTGCTTTGTCCAGGGGTGACGGTTTTGAAATAGCAAGTAAGCGATCGAAGTGGCTTTTCATTCTTGTTTGACTGTTATGCTGCTGGATAATGTGCTGATACCAGCAGATTTGTAGAGTGTTTTGAAAATATATTTAGTGATGCTTGAGAATTAAGGCTGAGGTCGACTTTTAAAGCATATTTGTAGTCATTAATGTTTTTGTCAAAAAATTTAATCTGCCAAAAATATTTATAACAATCTTTAGGAAATGATTAAGAAAGAAAAACGTTCCTTAACAAATCTATTCGCAATCTCACATTACACTAATATCTTTTGAGTGCTCTTACAAAATTCATAGCTGCTCTTAACAGGAACATTGAGGCAGCAAGATTTAAAATAGTACTTCATAGTCACTGTAAGTCTGAGATACCACTCAAACAGTCCAGGTTGAAGACGTAGTCTAACAGAGGAGCGATGAATAAATAAGCTTGCGTCGGGGCGTTTAAGCGATAATAATGTGATGTGCAAAGACTGTCTGAGATTGTAAGGAAAATTGTAAAAGTGGATGAGATATTTATCCTTTATTACTACTCTTCTCGGGAAATTTTATAACTAAGTTGAAAATAGTATGAATGTTGCAAAAAAAATGGATGCTAGAATTGTCACAGATTATTCATTTATCCCATGTTCAAATGACTTTAAAAATGTTCTCTTGGCAACAGACCAATCGACACTAGTCTAGCTTATCACAGTTAACTAGCTATATTAACATTGAAATATTACTTCAGTTATAAATTCAGTACAAAACCTTGTGACAAACTGGCATAAAATACAAATTATTCTTTTATATGAAATTTTAAAATTTGAGTTTCAGAGTTTTGAGGACATTCAATTCAGCAGCTTTAAAAAAAAACAAAGCCATAAGCAAAATTATTCAAAACTGTTGCCGGTATTCTACACGAGTCTACTACTCGTACAAAATCACTCCGATGTAACTGTACTTGAGATAAAAGCTACGGTCCGATAAAAAATACACCAGGCCCAAGGATTAATGGCCACAAATCTTTAAGGATTATACTTATAATTATATATCGGTATACATTAACGACACTATCACAATATATCATTGGCACAATTAATGACTTCCTCCTTTACTCAGTCCAGTCCAGCTAATAATTTATCGCCATATCGGGCGACTCCATTCTCTTTTGTTCCAATAACGTATTGCACGCTATCCATCGACTAAATGTGCATTGGCTCTTTACCTATAGTTTGGTGTACTTGTGATTATAGAGGTTTAGTCTTAGTCAAAGTATTAAGCTGCCCTATTAAAGCCTGGCGTAAATTTGGCTCAGTAATAGTAAAACTGCATTTTTATCTTTCACTGACTTGAATTATAAAACTTGATTGAAAGTGGCAAAGAATAACACATGTCTCTAGTTGATTACTATTAACTGTAAAAAAATACAATAAAATGAATAAGCGACAACTTTTTAACTGACTTCAAATAAAGGTTTTGTTGAAAGAAAATTCGTAAACTTACTTCTACATGATGCAAAATATCGAGAATGCTGAGACCAAAATAGAACACATACTTAAGTTTGTACGATTTATGTTATATTAGTTCCAAAATGGTCTAGAAAACTGTTTTAACTAAATTCATATTTCCACTATCACTATGATTAACGTTCCCATTCTTCACCACAAAATCTTATTCTTTGTTTCAATGTTAAAGTACTCGGCTCAAAATAGCCCATAATTTACGGTCGTATCGCTTCAGTCCACTCCCGTTGATCCCGCTAACGTATCGGTCGCAATTCACTCTTACGAGCTCATTTAACATACTCAGTTACACTGATAAGTTTGAATAATCTCTCTTTTAAAATGTTTTGCAAGGCTTTTTGGAGTGCAGAAGGATTTAATCTGTTAGCGCTTTTGCGTTGCATTCAGGTTTTTTAAAAGTTAAGGACAGTGATTTTGACCACTATTTTATTTTGGCGAGGCGCTAGTTATATTTTGTGTATAAAGAAATTACAGCATAGTAAATTTCCTTTTTTTCGAGCCTCGATACAAAAGCAATGCGCGGTGTGTCAATGTCTCAATACGTACGAGTAGGTGACCAAAGTTGTGTAAGGTTTTAAAGCCAGCTATAGAAGTAACAGTAATATTTTTGTTTGAGCCAAACTCTAGCATGCTTTGGTGGCCCAGTTAAAAATAATATACACTGGTTCAAATGCAATTATAACAGAATCAAGTTATTACCTTAAGATTTCCGTTTCACTAAAGGTTTGTTTTAATATCCGCTGTTAATGTCAATCTTGCAGTTGGTAATTCAACGTTTAGTGCATTGTTTACGGGCTAGTTGCATGTTTAATGTACATTCAATGTGCTGCCCTCTGACGAGAATTGCAGTTATAAAATCATAAACCCATTATCGCTAAGTTATACGGCTTTTAATGCCATAAATTAATGGACCTACTGCATAATTACCTAGTCCGGCGTACAATTATATTAGTTTTATTTGTTTACGTGACAATAATAGCAATCATGAGAATATAGCTGCGAAATTGCCTGATTTAAAAAAATATAATTATCTTTAGTTTTAGGATTTGAAACTGGTGACTAAAGCACCAAAGTATCTATATTATATCCGTCAAAACGTTTGACTATGTATGCCAGTTTTATGCTAGTAGAAGTACGACATTACGTTTATTCAACTCACTCTCCGTATCATGGATTGAGTATTCCAGATCATCTCGTCAGTCCTTCCGGCTATGTGACTTATGTATTTCTCTGGGACAAAATCTCATGTATCATAACCATGAGCTCTCAAAACTTCACGTTCCATGACTACCCAAATCCTCAAACCACTCCAGCAGAACTAAAATATGTGACCTCCTTTTAAGGGAAGCTCGCCTCATTTCCCTCATAGAATCGGCAAGTGTATGAAAGCAGTAGGGATGAATGGATGACTGATTTTATGCATAACGCATGTCCCCGACAACTCAAGAGGTGTGTTATGATGCTGTCCTACACGCAAGTCACGTATTTTGACTTTAGTTTACGTTTACACTCGCTTTTACAAAGAAAGGGGTCGAATCTTAAGCGGTGTCAATGTTGTATGACTGAAAGCACTTCTCAGAAATGGGCTTTTGCAGTAGACTTGTTTAGGCACAATACATAAATGATAGGTTCGTCTGACAAGTTAATTAAGATTTGACAGATGAGTACTTAGTGCAATGAATAGGCTCTAACCTCAGCCAAATTTGAAATCTAGGTTTATTTGCATATGACCTTGTTGACAAGGCCTCAGGCTAATTATTTGCTATAAAGTTAATTTAGCATAGATATTTAATTAAAGAATGAGGCCTATTAAAATTAAAGTTTTATTCAGCTTACGAGTGACACCTCTGTTATAATAATAATGTCCTCCTGGCCGATATTTTGCTATGGCGGCCAGTTTCATAGATAATAGCCATGCTATGCAAAATTTTCATTATAGTGTCCGAAAACTTGCCTCTGTTTAAGGACATTATTAAATCAATTTCTTATTTTACTTCCCAAGGATCTAGTTAATAAAACTGCAAATGAGCGTGAATTGAATTGCAAGGTTCTTCAACACATGAATCACCGTGTACCCCATTCAATGCTCTATCAAGACGTCGAGACTACTGCTAGCATTAAATAATAGTCGGTTTAAAGTCGATCGAAGTCACATTAACTCATATTCGAACCACAATTTTATTATAAATATCAAACTTTATAAATCACTACATTATTTTTATCATTAAATTTACTGAAGTCCGTACAAATAGGTATAATTTATTCAGTATCCATCCCTAACTGAGCTAATTTGTTCCTCGATGGCGATCCATTAATATTAAATAATTTAATTGAACTCAACACTTTACCGACAAGGGTATCAAACTTTATAATTTACCCCCTTTTTCCTCCATATACCCCAAAGTCAGTTACCCTAGTTTTATTTAACAAGTTTATTTAATTATTTAAAGTTACGAAGTAGGAAAAAGTTTTACGATACAATTATGCATAAAGTATGGTAGGTTAAACGTTCACATAAAGAGAAAGTAAGTTATATGTTATACGTAGTGAATAATATAATTTAGAATTATTTTACTTTAAAATACTTTAAATCACGAAATCCTTGATCACTGTGCCTCAGAAAAAGAGTACTTGTTCCATATTTCGAGTCAGCTTTGTAAAAACATGGCATAGCAACCAACTAAAGCGTACCTACAAATCCTAAGCTTCATTTCTAGGACATTTCTCTCCTGTCCGAGGACACTCATTCAAACTCTCAAGAGAGTCGACCGGACCGGAATGACACCATCTTCACAGCGAGTTCGCAAATTGAAACGGAAGGTGTCCAATAAATTCCACGCAACCCAGCAAGGAATTCGGTCGAACAGACCCCCTATGTATGTGAATATTTTATCAAGGTTATTTTACCATTCTGTGTGGGTATATTCTACCCTTTTGTTATAGTTCAGTAAAAGGTTTGATTAAAGCTATCACTCTTGCGTGAACTCCATTTTCGTATTAGTTTTGTGATGAATTAAGAATGAGCGGTCATTCAGTTTACTGCCGGCTGTTTAACAGTGCTGTTGAGATTTTCATAATCAACATGGAAATGGGCTTGACCGAAACGCTCATTTAATTTTTATAAGGATTTATTCATTAATGGAGCTGTCTAATTTCGTAATCCTATTCAAACTTTCAGCTCCAGCATTAGATTACCTTTCTATTTTCTGCGAAATAGTGTAAGTAAACACGAACTCTGAATTTTAAATCTTCGCACTCTAAATCGAACTCATTCTTGAACATACAAATCGATCAACAAAGTGCTCACAAATTTCAGTTCGTGCCAAAACGTTGTCGTACCGAAACTAGATTTAGTGTAAACAAGTGAAATAAACAGAGTTGATCGAAACCGACCGAGCCAGATTTTGACTGATAGGTTTTATATTCACAGCAAACACACATTGTGCCGCTGAAATTGGAACAGGTATCACCGGAATAATTTAGGCATGTAATTATGTGGATTTAATTGATATCGGTGTGATTAAATATAGTTGATGTTGGCAAATCAAATGAAAGTTCAGTAGCAGATTAATTAGGAAGCTTGGCCTGTGTTGGTGTGTTGGCTTAAAATAAATCAACACTATTTTGTCACAGCTTAAAATTTAATTAGATTTGATGGGTATATTTTTTGAATATATAATTAGATGTTACAGGTTCTAAAATTACGTTACGTTTTACGTTCGTTGGTACTATAAGAATCGCATATTTAGTCGCTTGATCCATCATAGCAAGCGACGCGCTTTGGGTAAAACCTGGTAAAATATATCTGCACACAAACCTTCAGGTTGATAATTATAACATCTTACTTCAAAAAAGTCCAATCTTATCTAGCGTACTGCACCAAATGTCTATAAAACATTTCGAATAAACAGAAAAATACTTTAATTTACTTCTCTCCTAGAACTCACACCTAGTAGATAGACTACGTGAGTTGCCTGAGGGCTTGCACTAAGCGTAATATTTCTTGATTATCCCAGAAGCTCAACACTCACACAATTACTGGTAGTGCCAAGACTACCACTTTATAAGCTCTTAGTGAAATATTGCCGCCTGATAAAATATATACATTATGTCTTAGAACGATAGTCGTGATTCATGATTTAAAAGTTGTGGTAAGTCGTGATGGCTTTATATAAAACTTCATACAATGTTTAGGAAATGTAGTCAATGATCAAGAATCGTTAGCCTCGCTATCTTAGTTCTAGTCAAAAGGTCAGTGAACTCAAAAATTTATGGATTTTTATTTCGATCAAGAAGGTTGGTTTAATCCAAAATGTTTAATATCTTGGTAGTAAATCAATATTCAAAGTTCTTGGAATCAGTAAGTATCAATAGGACGAACGAGTGTTGGTTGAAGTATACTATAATTACATACAGACATCCATCTAAAATAGCCTTACTGCGTAAAAAAAAATGTTTTAGTCATTTACTAAACAATCCTGCTCACTATTAACATTTTATATAGAACTTATAAAAAAATAACAATAAAGAATAACAATTTTACCTTTATTTTCTTTATTTATTTTCCCACCGCTGGACAAGACTTTCCTCTCGTAGGTGAGTGTTTGGGCCTTAAGTCACGCTGGCCAAATGTGGTTCGAGGGCTTTGAACGGATACGAATCTAACGTAATATATTCATAATTAATATTAAAGTAACTATGACCAGAAATAATATTGAATATTTAATTCAGTCCATTATAATACGACACAGTAAAGCTTTTACCACGAACGAACAGGTTATAATTACCCTCGTTTAAAATAAGTACTAAGTGATTGATTGCGTTATTGTGTTAGTAGTTTGAACCACAGGGGATTATGATCAGGTTTGATTCTTTTAGTTAAATAAAATAAAGTTTACCTTTGCTGCTGTATAGCTTTGCTTTTTGCGGCTATTATGTTATTGCGCCGTCACTGAGCGCGGAGTGGTTTATCGAGGTCAAATAAATGTATATTTGAACTCTGTATAAGAATATTTGTGAAAGTACTTGCATAAAGTTGAAAAAAAAACCAACAAATTATTTCTTGCTATGTGCAACTGCATAACACAAGTTAGTATAGCGTTGGAATCTTCTGTAGCTTATTCTGTATTTTGCACACATTTCGCAGTTAAAACGCTCTAAACAACTAAAAGTACGTAATGAAATCCTTTATGTGCTACGCCGTAGCGTATTTGTAGAACTCTACGCGCTGTGACAGACGCTACGTGGTCTACGAAACGGAATCGGATTCCATGTTACACGGCACGTAATCTCTCATTCCATGCGTTCCTTATAAGTGTAACGTCACAAAGTGAATAGGACACTTCTAGTTGAACGATATATCTCATGATATGAGGAAATATATACTTACAACACAAAGTTTCTTGAAAAAATTATGAACGCTCTAATTTGGGAATCATGCTATTTACTAATTACGCAATGTTTACAGTGTAATAAGCGCTATCATACTTCCAAAGCAATGACTGCGATTTTGAACCCAAAAATGATGTTTTAGCAACGTGTACCATATGCAATTAGGCCTGCCTGTCTGTTACACTATTAAGGGGAAACGGCTGAACCAATTTGTTTTATTTTTGACGGGGTGATAGATCTAGGAAAATATTTTCAACGAATAATAGGCCGCTATTTCTAAAAAAGCTCGACATGCGCACAGCCGCGGATAGAAGTGATTGGTTTCGCATTTTAGATATTTTAGTTCAACGAACTGTTCAGTGAACTCTTGCCCCAAAAAATGTAAAAGATTGTTAAAAATTTTGATGAGTCACGATGATTTTAATCGATGCCGTTCAGTCAAAGGCCTCTTAGGCGTAACCTTATGTAAGTAACCTGCTATTCATTAACCCAAGCGTAGTTCAACAATAATGAATTCAGCCACTGAATTATTCCCAACATCATACATGTGTCACCATTGTTCCACGCCGCCAAGACGTTCTTTCATAGTTTAACCATACTCTATTGTACCACAGTCCCCAAATATTTAAAATTTAACAAGCCTATTGTCAAATGTGACCCTTCTATTCAAAATAGAATTTCACAAACTAAGGTAGCTGTGAGCAAATTAAATATGACTCGTTGTTAACTGTTTAGTGATGTGCAAAACCCAACATCGATGTGAATAACGATGAATCGATTATCGATTCCATATTCGATACCGTTTAACCGGATGTAGGTGCGGATGTGAATCGTTTTGTGTTATTGCTGTTAATTTGAATGCAAATAGTTTTATTTATTGTGTTTGTTTCGAAAATAAATAACGAGTTATTGTTATTGGTTTATGTCTGTGTTTTATTGAATGGGGGTGGTCTTTTGGAGTATGTACGTATTTTATTGAACAATATTAGTAATAGGAATTTGGTTCAACATATTTATGTTTGCGGAAAATTATTTCAATTATTTATTCGTTTGTTTATGTGAATAACTAATAAAACAGTTTCACAATTGAGATTGAATGACATAAATCAATTTATTTTTCAACTGTATCACAGTACGCATTATTTTACGAAGTAAATAAACAAATATTAAGAAGAACATCACTACAAGAATATTGTAAACAGTGAAACATTTTGTCTAACAATACAAGGGAGTTTATTGTCTCGTGTTAACTAACAGAGCCTATTGTTCTACTGAAAGAATTGTCCGACTCCACTGTTGAGCAGTAATTAATCAATCTTACGTAACATTCTTGTACACAAGAATATTGTTAATTACATAATTTGTTAATGTGATTGCGAGTCAAGCAGACAGTTTATCAATACTTCCAATTTCTATTCTTATGTTAACAATAGATGCCAACATTTGATAACTTCTAATAGTTTTCAATACATGTTTTAACTAATTTGTTGGCTGATTTTAACCATAGTGTCAACATTTTAGTAATATTAATAATCATATTTGGTCATCTACTCCGCATCAGTGGAAATAAAGGCCACATCTACAAATACGAACTTTCTAACCTTTGAATTTGAACGCAACATGTCCGAGAGAAATTGCATGGTGATGTCTCCGCAGCGGATATTTTTGATTATAGCTATTGATGCGCCTTTGGTTCAAATCTCTTTTCTTTGTGTGACGGAACATATTTTTGGCATTTACTAAGCAACGATAAAATAATATGGTTACTTTGCGTTGTATCTTGCGCAGTCATAGTAACAAAGCTTGAAAATTATTATTTTGCCTAAATTAATAAAATAGTTACAAAGAAAATTCTGGTACATTCCACCCCTATACTAAATATTACCCTTGAAACTTATGTTAACTATTTGCGAGGGGTCCTCAATAAACTTTGCAGCCCTATGTTCTGAAACTATTCTGATATTTATACGAGCTCATATGCCTAGAAGTTATTTTTCATTTAAAATGCCGGTTGTTTTAGTACAATTTTATATTTTATTATAATTAGTTTTTGCCAGTTATCTAACAAAGTTTAAATCAGAATCTGATTGTAGCGTTATTTGTGAACAACTAATTATCTTGTGTTTTGCTCTCATAGCCATTCTCGCAGATTGACTGCCTCCGTGGCGCAGTGGTTTAGGTTACCAAGCCGCTTTCACTGTGTCGGGAGGTCATGCGTTCGATTCTCACACGGAATAATTATTTGTCCTATCCATAAATACATTTTTTCGGACTGGTTGTACTTTGTGTCCATTGTTTTTATGTTTGTAAAAGTTCCCGCGACACGAGAAATTCTTAGTGCGTTGTCTTTTTTAAATGAAAATGCAAATTGTTTTGTTTTATTTTGATTATTTTGGTTTGATTCTTTTGTTTTATTGTTACCACTACTGCATTTATATAAGTCTGACATGTTCCCGTCGACCTCTTGCCAACTAAAGAACATAAAATAATCATTTCTCTAAAAAATTAAATTCGTTTTGGTTAACAAACAGTAGAATTTCGAACGTTTTCTTTTTACATTGCCATAAGTTTATTTATTAAATAGTTTTGTGCTAGTAATAAAACTTGCGATAGCTACCTCTATTGTAAAAACAAGTTATCAAAGATAACGAAATAAATAATACGAGAGGAACCCTTATAAAACTTCTAGAAAAATTACTGTTGTAAGTACACTAGTTTTGGTAAACTTCCGTTCCCGTAAGAGCGTTCTACGTGATTGTGATAGATTAGTTTTGGTCTCCTGAAATAAATCTCTATATTAGTGTATTGAACCAAGTTGTTATTTATTTGTTGTGCCTTTCTGATGTTGAACTGCGATTTGTCTCGATTTTTGCTTTGTAATCTCAAAGAACAATAGTTTTCTCGATATAATTTCGTAATAGGACTCACATATTTTATTGAGTCACTTTTTCAGTTAGTAAATTGTTTGAACTATTGTTTTTTTTGTGTACATAAAATTGCTCTAATTAAAACATGCGTAAACTTAATGATTTTATTTTCTAAAATGAAGGTAATTAAAATATGCCTGTGTAATAGTAATTTTAAGCCGTCAGTAAATAAACAGATTACACTTTTTCAGCTTGATGATAAAGTAAATACATTGGATAGAGGGAAAAATATAAATTAGTTTGAAATATAATGTATTTTTGCTCTGCCTCTATACATTATAATATGTTGCGCGCCGTAACTTTATCACATGCTAGTGACACAGCTTTTAATAACTCTGAAATCTGTACACCGTTTGTTTTATATCAAAAGTCCTTTGACAAGGTTGTCAGTAAACTGAAACTGGACAGCACATACGCTCTTGGTACTTTTCATTTTAAATATTCAATCCGGTACATGACACCAGGTAAAAGCCCTGTAAAATTGTTCGATAGATTCTTTATTAAAAATTCTTTAAAATAAAAATGCTATAGCTTTATGTGTGCTAGATTCCGAAACGTTATACAAGTAACTGATAGCAGGCTGGAGCAGTAGAGTAACATTTTGGAAAATCAGAGTAGTACGACCTTTCTGTAAAATTCTCACAAGCTACAAGTAGGTAGAACATAAAACTTATAACTACGGCTTTAGTAATACTCGAAGGGTTTGAAAAGAAAAAACTAATTTTAAGCAATTTCCATTCATATTTTCAAAGCTAGCCACATTTTAATATCAAACTTATTTACATATATACTTACTTTTGTTTCCTTTGATAAATGTCGTAATTGCACTTTACAATGTACTATGTTTAAAAGACCACTCAATCAAGCAGATACAAAGAACTTAAATACTTTAATCACTTTCAGTATTATGCTTTAAATGCCATGGAAGAGGATATTCTATATTTTATACGTAATAGAGAAAACACTCCGTCCGTTCCCATGGGTGTCGTACAGAATGGTTCACGGGTTAATCGAGGGGTACTTTCTCGATTAGATAATATTATTATTAAAATTTAAAGCCGCTTAGTAATTTTGGTAATAACCTTAACTTAAAATAATGTTTCGCAAATAAGAAAGAATAATACAATCTGCATGGGATATGGTAATCACACCATCATAAGATGATCACAGTATGTACATAAGATTCTTAAATTTTGCTGCCCCCCACTAATATAATATACTAATCGAAATTTCAAATATCAAACATCACGAAAGAATAAGTGTCTTTTTAATAGATCAATTATTATTACTCTTGTACTTTCGTGTAAAAAAGAACTCAAAACGGCGTTCAACTTTGAATTTCAAATATGTTCACATTTTTGGCGGTTTATTAGACAGAACATAAGCCTTGGGTATAAAGACTGCATCTTTTTAAGCTTGCACAAACAATAAACAGGAGAATTTATTCGAAGTGAAACGATACAGAGTAACATTAGATGATGCCGCAAAAATCCAAGGTTTACATCCCGCAGTGCGTGGGACAAAGCTGCAGTGGTACAAACTGAGCCGGCTTTGTTTTGGATTAACACGAGAAATTATTGCGTCGAACATTTTATCTGATGGTTTGTTCATACAAACCACTGGCAACTCTGTTGTGATTTTTATAAGTCTATTAATCATATTATATCAAAGCTTCACCACCTTGTGTCTAAATTTGTAATTTTAGAGACTTATTATAAGAAGTAAAATCAATGGTAACAAAAAAACGCTACCCTGTTACACTATATTATTTCTTTGTTTGTCTGAATAAATTGTATTTACTATGTTTTATATTGCTGCGAAAAAATGTATTTTAATTAAGAATAGCTACTAAATATTCGTAAATCATTACAAAATTGCGAAATAACGAGTAAGTGTGACTTATATACTTTACCTTTTCCAATAACGTGTGTTTTCAAAGTTGTATCAAGCGCAGGTGGTCCACAGCTCGAACGATACCGCAATAACACTAAAATAAAAGTAAGCTATTGCATTCTGGGAACTGACACTGATTTCCTTACGCCGCCCTTTACGGCCTTTGAAATAAGAGTCTCTATTGTGTTCCACTAGAATATGATTGTACCGTCTGAAGTTTTTATTACCTTTTGTAATTTCCTCGATGTTGTTCTGGAATTCCATTGCAAGTATATTGTTGGAAATCTTGTTACATAATCGATTTGTAAGTTTTTACTAGTTTTGAGTGACATCACAGTCATCAGAAAAATCACTATGAATTTTAGACGTTCTGTTTGTCTTTATTCACGAATTATTTTTCACAGCGGAACATTATTATTTGTTTAATACGGTAGCACAATACCTCAACATAAATATTAAATGCTTCTAGATATTTTTGTAAGTACACAATAACTGTTTTAAAAAACCATAATCATAAATTCTATCATATTTGATGTTTACCAGACCTAACATTAAAAGTAAACTTCCATGTTTTAAGACATAATATTAATGATGAAAAGCACTCTCCTTTACGTTTAAAACTTAAGCTTGCCCGATACATAATAATGCAGTTAAAAATATACTCTCTCTTGGCACTTGTTAAGAATATTCAACCGCTATTCCTGGGAAACACAGGAATGCTTTTTACGTCACAAGGCGACGGAATTTGTGGTTTGTGGACGACGCTATTGAGTGAATAACATGTGGTCAGAATCTTTTCAAAGAAGATTTTTACATACTTGATAGTAGTTATAAAAAGTTGCCGTAGGGTTAGTATATAATAATGAGTCATCGAAATTATTTTGTTGATTGTGAAAAAAATATTGTCAACAATGTTGACTTAGACTTACCGATCACAACCTACCGAGAAATTAAATCAGCCTATTAATATTTATATTAGACAGTCACAAATTTACTTAGGTGAGCGTGCCAACTAATATGTGTTTCCTTTACATTATACCGCATAACAAATTGATATTGTAAAGTGCATTGAGGCCAACAAAACCTATGTTTAAATCTTCATATATCTTCCACCCTTAAATTGTGTGTACAGAAGCATCAAAGGTTATTAGCGACACCCAGCGATATCAAAATCAAAAGCAATTTAAAATTCATTCCCTATTGCCTTCCGGACACCCTTCGCTCCCCTAACTACCATCTAATCATGTGGTTGAAGTGTGTGCACTCATGAAGTGGCTTTTCAAACATCAAAGCCAACGCCTCTGTCTATCCCCCAGGCTATAAGGGGGACATGAAAATTATTTATTAGTGTCAAAAAGGGAATTTTGTTGGCTTCCGATACGCCATTATTCTCTGAAATTCTGTCTTCAGAAACATAAGCCCTTTGAAGGTTTAAAATAAAAATGGCTTGGAGATTTCCTTAATTAAAGGTTTGAGAGTCGCTTTGATGTGCGTACGCGGGTTGAAAAAATTATGCCACATGAAAGTTTGTTCGTATGTGAAATTGTAGATGGTTTATGTATACCTTTACTTTTTACGCATAAATACATGATTTTAGTTCTTCTAATAGTCATATTTATTTTGTGTTTGAAAAATATTGTTCTCCTGTTATTTTTCTGTAAGCATCTATGGATGACATGTAAACAGTACTAACTTACTGACCGATTTAAGTTACTTTGACTACTTATACCTTATCCACGAACAGTTATCAAATAAAATTAAATTCAAAATATATTCAAAAACTATTTATTAAGTGTCACTTCTCATCCATAGTGTTGTTCGATCTTAAAACTAATGTAGCATTCGACAATGGCTTCAAAGGTTGAAACGACAATTGTAAAGTCTCATTGTTCTTATTATCAAATCGTACGTCTACTTTGATGTCTTCAGTTTCAAATTCTGTGTTATTCGTTTCAGTATTGTTTAGGTAAAAGTCTTCGAGATTTGTTGAACGCACTGGAATAAAGTAAATTCAATGACTGAATGCAGTGAAGTTTCGATTCCTAAGTCTTTTCACACCAAATGTTGATCAAGTAATATTCAAATTTTCGTGGCACAAATTTATTGTATTCATAATGTAATTAGTGGTTGTAATAGTATATTTGTTACGGACGTTGACAGGGCTTTGTTTTGAGATTTTTAACTTCTATCAAGTCTACAATGTTGATAGGCACGTTGACAGATTCCGGGCTACTATTGAGAATATTTAAAGAGGAAAATAATAGCATTTCCCCACTGATCGAACTATTTATTTAGTAATCAATAGACTCATACCACCACGCTTACAACGGATATAGGTATAAAATATTTATTTTATAGAATCCGTAAGCCTTGAAAGTTATAGTTATAGAATAAGTTTGTTTATCTAAATTTGAACTTACGTTGTCGAGACGTCAATTTCCACAGGATGTCAGAGAATTCCCTCGATATGATGTCAATCATGCTCTTGTTTCCATACCACACATCCATAGCACTATTTGCGACCCACTTTGAAGGAGTATAATCTCTTTTTGGTAATGCAACTCTCGCCTTTATACTATTCATTTTAAACGTCATAATTGCAAACGCTATTACTAAAGCAGTAGTAAAGTAATGTGTACTCATGTTGTCAGTTTCTTTTGATAGAATGGAAATCTGTGAAAATCTACTCAATGAAGAAACATCTTTTCCTGTGTCAGATTACTAACATGAGATTGTTTGCTTCCATTGTTTTAGAGTTGATTAGTCAATTTTTCTGTGAAAGAATAGGGTTTTGAGCAAATGTTAGTAAATATTATCTAAACTACTATTGCTACTTTCTACGCTAATTTTGAATACATGAACGTGATGCACGTCTTGTACAAGATTTTGCTGCAGACGTAATTTGTGCGGTCAGATGCAAACATTTCATCGGAAAAAATAGTCTAAAAAATCTTGCATTTGAATACTAAACAATAAGCACGAATATCACACAGACTATAAACTAATTCAACGCAAAACAAAGTCAAGAACATGTTAGCACTGTCAAAATAATTAAAAGCCTGCAATGGATTCATACAAAAGTTTATTTATAAAAATATAAAAATAAAATTCACAACTTAAATTAAAATAAAACTACGTATTTACAGTGTTTTACGTTCTAAAATGATCGAAGTCTTGAAAATTACACAGCATCGATTTCAGCTTATCTTATTTCTAACTCACAAATTATTTACAACTTAGGAATATATGGCTCTCCTTCAAATTGTGTACTCTTTACAAAATAAATTTAGATCCTTTGATGATGATTTGAGATATTTATCGGATGATCAAATAAAATGTTTAAAGAACCATTATTTTCTTCACTTCTAAAGGTTCTATAAGGATGAGTTAACGTTACATTATCTTCTACCGTTTTCAACTTAGCCTCTTCAGATTTTACCGAACGCACTGAAAAACAACAAAATTATTATTATTATGCGTAGTAGGCAACGACACAAAATATAATTATTGTTCTAATATACAAAAAATATCAACTTTCATCAGGCATTTATTAGATAGTTATTTGTCATACTAAACGAAACATTGATTACACCAATAAAAACAAATTTCACAGCTCCTAATAAAAATAAACAAAGGAAACAAAATTTTCTTCTATGCCAAATTCAATGGTTAAAATTTTGAACAAAAGTCTTTACAAACCTTGTCTATCCGTAAGTTTGTACATCAAATCAGAAAACTCTCTCCATACAATATCAATCATAGTTTTATTTCCATACCATACATCCATGGCACTATTAGAAATCCATTTTGACGGCGTATAATCCCTTGAAGGTGGTTTCGGACCCTCCCGAACACTTTGCCTTTTGCCATTTACTACCAAAATAGTAAAAGATATTAATAAAAATGAAATTGAGGCTTTAGTTTTAGTACTGAACATGTTGTCTTCGTGTTCGTAACTGATTTGTTAATCAGAATGATGGATGCAAGGTTATATAGCTCTTTACAAAAATGTTTCTTTCCTGTTTCCTGACTGAAAGGAACTAGTAGTTTACTCGTAAAGTTCCTAGTGGAAGTGCGGTTAGGAAGTTTGGTCAAAAGAAATCAACAGTTGGTCAAGGTTAAGTGTGTTTGTAAATAGTACGTAAATAACATGTGGATTTTCAGCACATCAGTCTTAACTAGTATCATATTCAGACGTGTCTTCCACAGTGGCCGTAGCTTATTGTTCAATTCATATTCAGTAGAAATTGATAGATTCTGCAATAGCTATAATAGATCACAAAATACAATTTCTGGCTTTAGCTATCATCTGAATCAATATAACCACCTCCTCCTTGAAGTCGGTTAATAACTGAAGAAATTGTCGAAACTCTATTTTGAAAATAATTGTTTCATCAGCTTAAAATACTTAGCATACAAACAGAACTGCAGGGGTTACCTAGTTTATTTTATGTATGCACAAACAGTGATAAAAATAGAATTCATTCAAGTAATATTTTCTAACATCAACATATTATATATTATTATGTTTACACACAGAAATGGCACGGTTTGCGCTTTGGAACATTATTAGTTGACAGTCAATATGTGTACGGTATTGGTTTTCGATTCATCGAGAGATATGTATTTGTGGGCAGAGTGAATGAGTATACATGTTTGCATCACTGCTCCAAAATCGTAAATTATTTTTAATGATCACTGTATCAAAATGTTGTATGATGACATGTTCATGATTTTACAAGTAAAACCAAAACATTATTCATTTACTTGTTACAAATAAATAACTATGTGTTGCGTAGGTTTATAATATGATCCTTGTTCTGGATATTGCTTTGAGACTGTCATTATAATGAATTAATTAGATGGTGTGTATAAATAAATTTATTCACGTTTTATTAACAAATGGAACCGGTCTATATCTTCCGGATGTATATAAACTCCTACAAATATATTTTGATTGAAAATTTCGCTAAACGAGCTCGAAGAAAGAATAACATGTAAGATAAAATGTTCCTGTAAAAATATACCCATTACAAAGATGTACCTGATTGTACCTGTGTCTGAATTTTCCTGCTTTGTTTTTATTTAATTATGGGTGCTACTTGTAAAGGAGCTTTATTTTATAACCATCTTTTCAGCCTACGTCTACCCACTCTGTTGAGTACTATGCCTCCCACACAATGTGTCAGATCTTATGGACTATGTATTTGTCTAATCAATGTTTAAGGCCTCTTCAGATTGAATCTGGGCGTTCCTCAAGCGTTTGATCGACTTGAGTGCTGAGAGTGTGGCATAGCAGCGTCGCGTGACCGTAGCGCGCGAGCGTTTTGCCAGTGCGCAGTATCTGTGCAGGACAATTAGTACTCACATGGTGGACTGGCGTCGTGTTCTTGCGAAAAACGTCACTCACACGCTCGAAAACGTGTGTGGGGTAGGCTTAAAAGATTGTTATCGTTATCCAATCATCTATAGCCACCTGGCTTACTGGCCGTTGTACTGGTTTACTTTCCACCTATTATCTATTTATAAGGATCTTATAATGATGTTTAAATTAAATGATTAAATAAATTTACTGCTTGACTTTGACAATAAAGATGATTTTAAATAAATGAGAGATTAAAATATACTTTCTTGAATAATTCAAAAACGCAATAAGAACGATTTCTTTGATATCAAAGAATATGATATACTTTAAAGTATCAAAATTTTTATTTTTAATTAAATTTCATAAAATATAAATAATCGAAATAATACTTAGTCATATTTCTTATTAAGTAACTAAGTATTTTTCGTAGAAGTATAACTTAAATAATTTCTATTAATATAATTTATTAAAAATGATACTTATATTGCCACGATTATTTTTTAAACGAGCATTGAACATTATTCAAGATCTTTCACTCAAAGATACATTAGGCAGAATAGGTTGCCTAATACATATTTAATTTTGATAGTGTATCGGTGCTCACTAATTCAATATCCAAACATTTTAAGGCAATCTGTTGCCTTTTTTCAGTATAAAGTACGTAGAAAATACCTTTAAAATCAAGTTAAACAAAAACATGTTACTTAAAACGACACATTTTATTACCAAAAACAACACATTTTAAACCACTGAAAACAAATTCATCGTCAACATTAACAACAACATCAGCAATTGTCCATTATCCACACTTAAGTATAACAATAATTTTCTTATTATTTTATTGAAAATTTGTAATTAATTCTATCCTTTTTCTTCAACGCTACCCAATAGGCTGAACTCCTATAAAATCATATTCCTTATTTATATCTCTTAACTACTATAAGTAATGTTCAATGGTTGGTCAAACGACATTGTGTGTAGCGTTTCATTTGTGTCTCTATTGCTGTATCTTATATCAACTCCAATCAAATCCTGAAGGAACGATGACGTTGTGTTGCCTTCCAAAACATGCATTTTCGTTTTAGGGAACCGCACTGAACGTTCTGAAAAATATAAAATGATGTGGTTATTATTACATCAATATAATCTGTTTAAAATATAGTTAAAATAAAAACAATATAAGGCTCTAATAAAAACAATATAAAATATAAGTACTGTTAAGTATCGTTTTGTTTTAAACGACGTAGCTAAATATTAAAAAATATCGCACCAATGAAAAAAATGATTTATTGCTGACAAATATTTAAAAATAATTACTCAAGGCAACAAGCTGGTTTACGGAAAATTTGTTTTTATTTACTTACTTTCTCTATCCGTCAGCTTATACATAAAATCGGAGAACTCCCTCCAAGCAATATCAATCAGAGTTTTATTACCATACCACACATCCATAGCACTGTTTGAAATCCATTTCGAAGGTCTATAATCTCTTCCTGGCGGTTTCGGACCCTCCCTTATGGTATTTACTTTGAGACCATCTACTTCTAATAGAAAAAGTATGAAAACCAATATCAAAATGACTGTAGATTTAAGAGTGAACAACATTTTGATGATTTTGTTCTGACTTGAAAATTGCTATGCTGGTTTATATAGTAATTTTGACAGCTAGTTACTTTCCTGTTTTTAATTGGAAAACGACAAACAGTTTACGTATCTAGTTCCTGCTTGTTCGTAATGTTTTCAAATATTTTTATGTTCAAGGTTAGTCAAGTGTAAATTGGTCGACTCGTAAATGTGAACTTGACGCATATTTGCAGAAACCTAGGTCGATATCGGTTGTAATGCTCTTAGAGTTTACGTAGGAACTTGTTACTGTAGTGAAATAATGTTGTTCATTTTATAAGAGAGTGTGGAATACATACGCACCTTAGAAATTCAGTGGTATTCAAGCAAAAAAAGGTAATCCTGATTTCAAAATATGCTTTTTCGTCTTTATCTAATTGTGTGACTGTGCTGTGATAGTGTCATTTTCGAAACGGCAATTTCAACACCAAAGGAGACAGAAGTGCTAGAGTGACTATGATAGAGTGGCGAAGTTTCGCTTTATAAAGAACGTTCAAGTATCTTCCTGCCATGTAGTTCTCTTGAAGCGCAAAACATCAACTTCGCCGAGCAGCATATTTGAAAGGAAGTCGTTTCACAGCGCATATCCTAACATGAAACACGACGAGCCTAATTAAAAAAAGTAATCCGAAATGATACAAAGATGTTCACCAACGAACAAAACTCTGAATACGAACCGTCAATTCAAAAACCACAGTCTACACAATACATCGCGCATCAAATATCAAAGACAATGTACCTCAGCCAAAACGTTCGGAGTACCTGAAGTTTTGTTTTCAAGTGAACTCATTAAGGACACTCACTTTTTGCACGAAAAATTCCGTCCCATCAAAAAACATGAATGCAAAAACCGGGACAAGTTCCACGAATAAGTTTGGAATAAAAATTCCGCAGGATGAAATTTGTTTGAGACTGACATGATAAAAAAAACTAATACGGGTAATCAGATTCATGTGTATTTTTATCCATGTTACCATTGTATAATTTGTAACTTTTATATCTTTTCGTTTTTATAAATTACAATTATTATTTATGAATGTAAACAAAGTCATACCTAGCCATTTAAGCCCCATTTGTAAATCTCGTATCTGTCTATCAGTATATAAATAAACAATGCATTTGATTTTGAGTGTCAATTTGTTAGAAATAGTCAGTAAATAAATCAAAATTGTAGGGTTTTACATCAATTAGGTACCTATAGTTTTACTTAATTACACAATTTCGTTTAACAAAATTTAATGACGACTCTGTTTTAGAACTTTACCGCTGCACTGTCGTGTGCCCTGTCTTCTGACGACCCACTAGAGAACTGTGTTTGAATAAAGCCTACTCTTCGAGTACAGTAATTAGTACTTAGTGTAGGCGCCTCGCTGATAATACTGTCTGCTGAATATAGAGGGAGATTGAAACCTTATAATGGGAAAGTAGATTGTACTACATCTATACTTCTCTGTACTTAAGCTTGTTACTACTTAGGTTGAATTGTAATGAAATATAACTCTGCAGAATTTATCACAACAAAATTATTTAAGCATATATTTAGGTCCTTAAAAAAGGTACTAATATCCCTAAGTTAGAGCTGTTCTATAATAATATAAATTCTATTGTTACTAATAGGTGTTAATCTATTTACACTTTATGTGTGACGTGCAAATTCCAAAAAAATAGTAATGTTAGTTTGCAAAAAATAGTTACCAAGAAATAATTTATTTTTCAACTTCAACTGAGGTCGGGACGTCACGATCAGCAGTTGCAAACGCTTTGACCACTTAATAAAAGTTTCATCACGCTGTCAAAGCGTAGACTCATAGACGTATTGTTCAATAAAACACATAGAGGCTGAAGAATTTTTGCAGTATCAATTTATTTATACAATAGGTTTCACAATTTATGGTTTTATTGGAATCGGGACTGCTACTGGAGGGGTTTGAAGGTTATTGTTCCGGAAATTCGGGTTCTGATAGTTTGGGATTTGGTAAGGGATTTGATAGTTCGGTACTTGATAGTTTGGGCTTGGATGATTTGGGACTTGATAGTTAGGATTTGGATAGTTAGGGATTTGATAGTTTGGGTTTGGATAGTTAATGCTTTGATATTCGGGATTTTGGTCGTTTGCTTTATCACTGTTAGGATATGCAGGTAGTTCCGGTTGCCGATCCACGGGCTTTTTACCTGAAAAAATTATAAATATTAATTAGTTAGGCCGTTTAATCGAAATGGTTTGTTTTAGTGGGTAAAATTAATTGATGGATGATTTTAATACCGCTGAATCAAGGATAAGCACGAGAAACTGGTAAATTATTCGTACTTTAAGGCAGTTGTTATTTAAAATAAATATAAATAATACTCGTAACTCACCTTTACCAGTTTTGACTTCAACAATTCTGTCTATAGCTCTCGTACCGACATTCCACAGCTCCCCTGCGAGCATCCCCATCATAGTTTTATTAGTGTTGATGAAATCCATCACTTTCCCCACCCACACATCTGCTGTACTAAATCCTTCCTTTTCCACTTTTTTCAATTGCGACTTCAAGTCTCCTGCAGTTTTGTATGAAACTATTTGATTATTACCAAGAATAAAGAAAGTTAATATTGTAAGGAACAATGCGACCGGTGCAGACATTGCGAGTAAGTGCGGTCGTAAGTGATAGCAGAATGAACTTGGCTTTTGTGTTGCGTATCGTTGTTCAATTTCGACGAATTAAGTAAAGGTTTAGCCACACGTTGGTAGTTTTTTTTATTATTTTTCTGCGAGAAATGTATATTTTTAACTCATTTTTGGTCAGTAAAACCTAAGGGACGAAATTCCTTAATACCTTAGAGAACAACATAAGCACGTAGATTAGTGAAGTGATATATCAGTTTGTTATTGTTAGAGATGTAAATAATATACTTTTTATTGCTTAAAATTTTATTAATTTTTAAAAGTCCTACAATATATTAAGATAGGTCCAAAATATTAAGATTAAAAGAACAGAAGATAACAAAAATCGTGAAAAAGTACAATGAATGTATGGACATTGCTTTACCATTTGTACAGGAACCAATATAATTAAAAACGATACTGGTAAACAAGAAGAAACAATTTCTAATCAATCTTAATCGTTTTTAAAACGACAATGGCAGACGATAAATGCGATTAAGTCCGTTGGAATTTAGATCCAAGAAGTCGTAATAGTCTTGTATTCGTGTCGCCAAACTGTCGAAAACAATACCTCTCTTCGTTGTTAGCACATAAAAATATATAATAATTACCTAATGACAGTTATTATCTATTAGTTTTGCCTCTCTTTTTGTACGCGCTTTTGTAAAATTATGTTTCTGAGTATTTTGGCCTGTGTAAGATTCAAATTTATTCTTTGAACGGAACAGCTCATAACTTAAATTTAATAACGATCAACTAGCTTTACTACTCGCCAGCAAAACAGTTTCAGCATAATAATCACATTTGGCTACCAAATAAAATTTTCATTGCTAAAATAGGGCGAATAAATGTGCACTAAAGTGCAATTCCCATTACTCAAAAAGAGATGTGTTAGTATAATGTAAGTGTATACAATAAAATGTATAAACAACTATAAAATATTTCAACTGCTCACAAATAACAGGTTTATCTTCGTCGTAAACATGAGCTAAAGTTTAATGCAAATGGATATACACTTCCGTGTTTTCGGATTTTATTTTCGCTAAGATTTACTTGGTACGAGTAAACCCTCGTTACTTTCCTTGTTGTTTTTGTTTTAAGAGATTTGCGTGTTAAGCAATACAACGTAGGCGTTTGTGATGTGCGGAGCATAAGTATGTTTAGATCCTTTTAGGTATACTTATTATTGCTTATTTTAAACCTACGCAATATGTACTTATAAATTATATATTGAGACAGGAAATAATACAGAGACTGTAACTGCTACTATTAGGCTTGGCTAGATTAATGCTTAAGAAAAAATGCTTTGACTCCTGAATAAAGTGTGGAGGGATATAAAGCATATGCTTAATTATGGGTAGGTACACAACATGATATTTAGAAAAATAATTTGTTATTGGTTAGAATAGGTATTATAGTAAAACTGAGATATGGTGTATGCAAACTAAACCGTAAAAATATAGGGTCCCTACACACTAACATGAATAAAACTTCTTACATCACTCGAAACACAAAATTTTTTATGTAATATTAAAATTGTTTTTGGTTGAAATTTTTAGGGAAAATAGGCAAATGGAATCCCATGTTCCCTGGTCGAATTTGGGGATGCGGTCCCCTTGGGGTACTGGATGCGCGTGACAAGTGGCCCAATACTTATGTTCTCTGGAATTCGTGGAAATTTCTCATCTCACTTTGGACTACCAGTAAAATTTCGTTATGGAAAATTTTCTCTCAAATAGAATACGTGAAAGTATTTCACTCATTTTATTTGCGTGTTCTACTCGTTTTGGGAACTATTATTGGACTATTACTTTTAATAACTACTTTTGAAGGAAAAAATTGTACACTGTTGTTGGTATTTTCAGCAAATCCTATTGTTTTTAAGTTGTACTGAACTTATTCCGCATTATACCAGAACGGAAATGTTGATATTATGACATCATTATTAAAACACTGTCCAGAACAACAAAATAATTCGTATCTTGACTAATATACTTATGTAGCGGACTATTAATATATGGAATCAGGCATGTTTCATTTCAGGTAAAAATACGGCTTCTTTGTCAGCAAACCAAAGTGCCAAAATGACATTTTTCTTCAAACATTGTTGGCATTTTTCGCCAAGCTCTCCATTTCATTGCATAACTCCACAATAAATCTGCTCAGCCTCTGAAGACTATCTGTGTCCAACAGCCCTACCTGTGAAGATTTGAAAGGATCCCGAGACGTCCCGGCTACGGTAAGACAGCTTTGTAAAGCTAAAAGATTTCTATTTCTAAAATAAAATACAAACGATAACGTACCGTTTGAACATTTTCAAAGGTTAAAATATAGCAAAATTTTATAGAACAAGTTCTTTCATGAAACATGAGAAATACAATGGCATGTATTATTGTATACCATGTTTTATTACTGAATAGAAAAAAAAATGAGACGGGACAAAATGCTAAAATTGCAGTTGGTGCATATAAGGACTTAAAATTAGTGTAATTTATCAGTTTTGAAAATACTTAACTGTGAATGGTATTATTTATTAATTTGATAAAAATGACATTATCTCTATAAATAGTATGCCAGATAGTATTCTCAACTTGATAATTATATTATCACGTTCTAAAGTTTACCAAGTGAACTGGCTTAACTGGGTTTGTAGTCTACAAGCAACCGCATACATCCCCTTCGAAAATGATACCTAAATCACTTGCGACACCCCCGAGAATTGATAAGCGCACCATATAACGAGGCTATTTAAATCACACTGCACACATTTGGTTCAAGAAAGTGCCGTCGTAACTTCAGTGCCAGATTTCCGAATTAGAAAAACAGCGCCAAGTTAACAGCACCGCTACTGAATAAATAAGGCTACTGACATAAAATATTCTTAATTATGTATTCTAAAGAATTGCCAAGTTGGTGGATCACCGTCTGCAGCTCAGCGATAAGGCTTGCTTACAAGCCCCGAGTTTATTTAACACTTTTGTATATTCAGCTCTCTACGGATTCCATTGTTGACAATTTTATCGCGTTTACATTTTTTTTTCTTTTTTGCCGACATCGAGTACTTGCTATGGGCTTGATCTAACTCAAGAGTAACAGAAGCGTTTCGATATTGGCCCTTGAAAGTGTAGAAATAACGAAATATATTTTGTAAAGAAAATACTAGTCACGCATGGACAAATTGAACAGTACGATACGATACATATCTAATTTGCTTAGGTTTGCTAGAGTCTGTTATTTGAATTAGGTAGTTGTCCTTTTTGTTTACCTTTCATTCTGTTCAATAACCTTTAAAAATGTATCTCGATTCCCTACTACTATCGACTACCGACAACCGGCTAGTCATCGAGAAATTTTGTATGAAAATCTGATCAGCGCCTCTGACGGGCGTCGAAGGAACTATTTTGGCAGTATATTTTAAATTTCAAACTTTCGATACTCGACAGTACCGAATGTAGAATGGCTTACCGTATCAAGGATTTATTTTTACCAAAATTGTGTAATAGTAACAACAATTATACTATGAACTACAAAATTTTAGAAAAGTAAATGGTCCCCCACGTAGCTACCAGCCAATCACAGGTTGTCGAATCCCAATCACGATAACGACAAAATCACAAACCGTCCTTTATCATTCGAACCATTAAATATTACTCCCGAAAAGCTACAGGCTTCGAACCAAAATAAAACGAATTAAAATTTCAAATCCTCGTCAATGCAGTAATTTGCAAGGGGATTACAATCATAAAAGTCTATTAACATCTGACGGAGGAAAAAGACCAATCAATAAAAATAAGGTCACGATTGTCGACATTATCTTTCGAGACCGAATGGGTCTGTTATCGATTCCGATAAATGCCGTTCTTTTATTTCAAGCGGAGTGAAAAAAAAAAGAAATTACAGCGAGCAGCTGAAATTCTCATTAAAATTCCATTACGACACCGTCGACTCGAATACGGCTATAGATTTTGACGGCGAAATTATTTTTTATAACAACTTATATAACGGGTCCTCTGTAATTTCAGTACGCATTTCTGTTTTAGATAAAAAAAATCGATAATGTTGTAATTGAAACATTTCGAGGCCGCGGTAAAACATCCCCAAGGTATCTTGAGGCTTGTGTATAGGGGTGTGTAAGGAAAATATTGAATGAATAATGATCGCAGCTCTTTCCCAGAGATTTGGCTACATAACCTTGTCGTGTATAATGTAGTACTTTTCTACTTTTACACCAAATAAAATCATGAGACTTTACGTTTGAGACGCAACAAGACTTTCTGTCAAATCTGTCGTTATCGACACAATACTAGGTTTCTTCTTTTTCAGCGAAAAATTCGAAATGTATCCTGAAGTTGGCTTCCATAAAAATATGATAAAATGTTGGGTACTACGGGATGACACAACAAAGAAACACAATCTACTTTATCATCCGATACAAAAAGAGGATCAAATAGTCAAAGGAAAATGCGAATATAGACCGAAACTAATAAGGCCTTTTCTTTATTGCATATACATGGATGTATTTCAAACAAAACCTATTCAAATACGGCAAACTTGGGCTCCTGACTCCCTGTAATCACGGTTCCGATCGGGCTTTGATTGACCTTTATGCAAATCCAAATTCGCTCAGGAGTATAACCTGTTTAATTGAATAATTAACCTGTCTGACGCACTTCGTTATAATTTAAAATTACTTTATACCTCTGGCATTTGTACTTCCTTAAAAATGGAAAATATCTCGTGATATTTTGGTCCCAAAACAGTGGTTGGTATTTCAGATAAGGCAATTATAATAAAAAACTTTGTGGCGGTAAACAGACACAGAGATATTATCGCTGGGAAATAGGTCTCCGTTTTCATATTTATAAAGTCCCTTATAAAAACGACTGTAAAAAATGTCGTACTCTAAAACAAAAGAAAATATAAACATGAGGGAGATAAAAAACACTATCTTAAACTTTTAAATTGATAAGCCCTCGAATAACTTTTCACTAATATTGAAATGCGACTGCAATAAGCCGGTAGTTGGATTAGTTTTGTATAAAAATAAAACAAATTTTATCTAACCTGTCACAATATCAAACAACTAGGAACAGTAAAAAACAAAATCATCGGTATCGATAAATTCATCTTTATTCACTCCACCAACTTCACTTCGGACGCTTCCCTTTATCACAACACCATTAAAATTCAGCCTCAACGTCCACTTCCGATAAATAAAAATGAAATAATAACAGTCTCGATAGACCCCAATTCGTAGAGCTCATGAATCACAAAAATTTTAAGCCCATCCCTTTCCAATTAGTTCTTTATTGGTCCAAAAATCTCGGGTCTAGTGGTGTACCCTTTACATTTTAATGAGACCGTTCTTTAGTTACATGAATATGGTCCCTTATAAGCTGAATAAATATTTATGGACAGGTGTTTGTTTTAGTGTTGCATGCATTATAGGAAATTGCGGTGTTCGTGGTACTTAGTGCTGGATATACGTAGGTTAGGTTTGATCCGTAGGTAATACTTCGCAAAAGAGGCTGGAAGGAATACAATGGTGGATTTTTAATTGAGTATTGGAAGGATTTCGTTATGATATAGCTGAAATAAATTATTAAAATGACTTTGTATTATTATAATGAACAGACATGGATAAAATAATTATGTACATTTTCAATTAAACTTATGATAATGTATGACCATAAAATATATTTGGGTCAATCATAAACATCACAATTTAAAAGCATTGTTATGCATCAACATTTTGCAAGCGACAATATCAGACCAAATATAAAATAAATTACATACGTCCACACAGCAAACGCGATCACCCCATTTCCATAACGTACATTATACAGCAACTTCATTTGCAAAACAATACCGCTTATCCGCATTTTGTAGGGTTCGCTTACCTCTAGGAAAACAAAAACAAAAGTGGAGTAAATCAAAACGATCATTTTCCCTATTTACTACTCAATTAGTTAATCGCAAACCACAAGATGAGGTGGGTAATAAACCCTGTCCACTCAATTTGGCGGCAAAGTTATAGCGGCAAAGAGATTTACTAATAAATAATTTAAGGAATCACATTTGATTTACGTCGCCCATAAAACGCTCGAGCCAAGCCACTATGTTTGTATTAATACCATAACACGCCTCCTGTAATGGTTGGGAAATTTTGCAATGAAATTTTTAGACTGTGTGTGTTGGACAACTTTGGTTCATGCTTTCCATTTTAAATACTAGACTTACGCTTCTTAGCTTTATTGGCTTTTATTTACTCGAATTCGAGATTTTTAATTCGAATGAATTAGCAATGTGTTTCGAAAATATTTTTTCTTGAATGTCAAAAATGTTAAGGTCTATACTACTACTGTCATTTCAATTAAAAATATTTGTTATAAATTCTGCAAGAAAAACTGTTATATTTTCGTTAATCGTTTAAGAAAGCAAAAAATTATATCTAAATTGCCAAATTATCATTAGACAATTCGTGTAACTGTATTTTTGGAAATATTTGAATACCACGTAACTGTTTTATCCTACAATTCGATAGAAACATATTTTTGATGACCGTAGGTTTATTTAGTTAGCTCGAAAATTTAATTCAACGTGGACGTCGCGGGATTTCAGTTCGCTGGAAATATTGAACACGTATCGTATGAGAAAAGGCAATTTATATTTTTTTCTATTTTGAAGTGTGAAATGTATATTTGACTAAAAATATACGAATTATTTATTTATAGAACGTAAACTGCGATGTCAATAAAATTTTCAATATCATGCAACAGAAAATTTTGGACATTATGCTACACTACTAGTATACATTTTTGATATTATGTAACCTACTCAAAATCGATTTCTTCATTACATTAGCCTAGCCTAGTTTCTTCTAAACTACGTTAGGGTTGGTTTCCAGTCTCACCGGATGCAGCTGAATATCAGTATTTTACATAGAGCGACTGCCTATCTGAGCTCCACAATCTAGTTACCTGGGTTATAACACGATACCCTTGGGTAACTCTGGGTTGTCAGACCGTCATTTTTATCCAAAAATAAGATTATTAGTATATTTTAATGACCCACTCATTTCTGCTTATGGAATATTATCCACACCTTAGTCAGATATGTATGTACAAATCACAAAAAAAATCTACATTTTGATCTTACAAAGATTTAAGGAGTCCTCATAGTACATCAAACTAAATCTTTTGTTCAAACGTCGACACACACATAACAATATGCCGCGGTGGTACAACACAGTCACCCCTTACATTTACATCCACCCCTGCTAGTTAGTATTACGTCACCAACCTCCCCCGCTGTATCCAAATTAAGCATGCAGGTTCGTGTCGTCATAGCATCAATGTCAGCCTCTAGTGGGTTGCCGATCACTACCTTATTGAGATACCTACTTTAATAAGGTTTTAACCAACATCTTTTGCAGATATTTCTTCTAACTGCTGCCATACGAAACTAAAATACTATTTTACAACACTTTTAGAGCTATAAGTGTGATCTTTATCATCAAGATCCAAAATGAGTAGAGAGAAAAAGAGAATAAATTTTTTAAGGTATAATGGTTTATGTGCTTGTTGATAACAGGCATTAAACATACAGAATCGTCTACTTGAGCACAGTAAAATTGAAAGAAATTATAGAACAGTAATTAATGGAAGTCAAAATTTAATATTACATCACCGGTTTGTATCAACGTCTTTAAAAGTTAATTTGACATCAAATTTTAGACATCAACATTATTAATAATACATAACTCATTAAGAACAAAGAACAAAAGCTGCACAAAATCAAAGTCAAATACAAAGTGAAATCCTATTACTCTTACGTAAAAGCATAATTAAAACGATTTTTAATTAGAGCAACTCACTTGTTAACGAGCTCACAAGAATATCAGATTCTCAAATGTGTGTCAACGTGGAAAAACCAATTTGGCACTGTGAAGCTTCGCACTCGGTATATTAGACACCCTTCCCTCTAGCAATTAATTCATAGTAACGCGAAATTTAATTAATCCCCCGATGTTTGGAATGATAATTGGGGATTGCCGCGGAATTCCACACTTGGGTACGATGTACAGGGGTGACGCAGCAATAGGGTTGTCTTGAGTGCTAATGTCACAGAAATGGCACGGTGTTTCCTTGAGCCCCTAGTTAAGTGCTGGGATTAATATTGTGATTAGGATTTTGGAAAATTTGGTACAGATTTTTCTAACAATTTTATATTGAATTCAATTTAAAAAAGGTATGTAAGTTATGTATGAATGAAACAATGATAATCTGTTAGTAATAAATTATGCAAATATTTTTTCATTTCGTTTATTGGTAAATTAATATGATAAATTTTTACACACACTGTTATTGTTTTGCAAGTTATTTTTTACTGAATGTCGGCGTTTTTGATGTCTATATCAAAATATAAACAACTATACAGTCTGTTTTTCGTGGACAACGAGCAGACGAATTTCTTTGATGTTGCAGAGAGCCACTCAGTAGGCACTCACGTAAGAACTCGCGGCAAACGTAAGGTGTTCTTAACGAAAAAGATCACGAACACGAGTTTTTTTTTTTGACAAACACGGGATGATTCCCCTTTAAATTATAAAAGTTTATTTTTATAAAATATATATTTACGTTGAAGCCTAAAATAATGCAAAAAGTAAAACAGCCATATAATTTTTCATGGAAAGATTAGTCAGAAAGTCATTGAGAAAGTTTAAAACAGAGAGATAAAAGAGAGAGAGAGTTGGAGAGTTTAACTCCATGACTATGCAATCTACGATATCAAAATATTTTTATCAAAAATTTTAATTCGCATAAAATTTTAATAAATGCTGGTAAATGCAATCCATCTTTATCCTAATAGCAAAACAAACTCCAAAACTAACCACCGAAAAAACAAAAACAAACTAGCCAGCATCCATTCGAAAATCAAAAAGTGTAAAACGGCGTCATTACACAACACATAAAAACTTTACCACAGACTATCTTTGCGTATGAATTCTACCTTTGATGTTCTTGAGTGGCACTCGACGAGTGCGTCTGGGGAAGTCAACAGCCCTCCCCTTGTGCTCTAAGGCTTCAAACGCTCTGATTCGCTTTTACACCTTGGAGTAGGCAGTTAAGTCGAGATTCAGACTCAGATCCCAGTACATGGACAATAGGCCGCCGTCTTTGAATTTTAAAGCTCCTAATTAAAATGTTTTGAATATTTTTGTTTAGGTTTCTTTTTGGATTTAGTTTCGTTTAATTTTTAACACTTTAGCGGGGAATGTCGCACAAGTTTTTCTTTAATTAGACTTCCTTTAATTAATTTACAGAGTCATTTTTTTGCCGACGATTTTCTTTAAAGTATTAATTAAAACTTTAACTATAAACTGGAATCAAATAGTTTAAACGGTTTCAATAAAAGCAATATAATATTAATTGTATCAAATAGCATAATAATCTATTCAGTGTTAAAGTTTTTTACTCGTCCGCATTATGGTTAGCTCCATGAAAACGAACGTTTATGCCTCAATGCCTTAACGAGCCAGAAAATTTGCGAGATAACATACTGAGCCACATTACGTGTCTATTGTAATATTAAGGTAATACTGGTGAAAACTGAGGGAGGAAGCTACGCTCAATTTTGTTAACAAGCACTGCAAGATTATGATATTACTGATAGATTACTTGAAATTAGTCTTATGTTAAAAGAAAATTCAAAATACGTATTCACAGCTTTAAAGTTCTCTTATGCTGTTACCAAAACCATGTTAACTATGAGAACAAAACAGAACACATTTCAAATCAGAATACAAGTTGCTTCTCTAACAAAATGGAATTTTTAAGTATCATGTAATTTGCGTCGGCTTGCTTGACGTTGCACGCAGATTATACTGGCCATGAGATATGAGGCCGCGCTGATTCACATAAAACATTAGAAGATTAAAAGTTTGAAAGAAAATATTTGACAGAAAATTCATAAAAAGCGTGGGATGTCTTAACTAGTTATTTAAAAAACCTATGTGGTCTATTGTGGTTAAGACATAGATATAATATTAAAAACTTTTAGGCTCTTATAGGTGTGATGTGATTATGCATTAACGCGATTGAAATTCAAAGAACGCTTTCATATTGATAGACAATCGAAACGTTACAATAATATTCAAATAACTGTAGTCTAGACGCATTAAATTATATTGTTATTGTACTTATTATTTATTATTCACTTAAGAAGAAAAAGCTATGTTTCGGTTTAAATCGTCGATAAACATGCTGAAATGTATTGACACTAATAAAGAATTATGTTAGCCTGTTCTTAATCAAACAATACTTTTTGTAAAAAAAAATATCAATTCTATTTCATTTTTATAATCCCACACAATTTAATAGTAATAAACTAGCTGTGTACACAATGACATCCAAATCCTTTAATGAATTTTTGCTTGAAAGAGTAACAAACAAACTTACATGTATACATAAATTTTGCCTTACAAACTTTCGCATTTATAATCAAATATTAGTAGAACGTAGAATCATGAAAATAATACAACTAAACATATTAATTTTAGAACAAAGAGATATTGAGCCAATTATAACACGAACACGTTACCATGAAATTAGCTTAGAACCTAAACTGAACACAGTATAATAGATTCCGACCGTGATGATGATCACATTGATTAGTACAATAATTCTGTTACTAGTTAGTTCTAGAGTTCAACCGGAGGTCAACATTGCATCAACTAATCAAATCAATTAGACCGTGCCCTGTTTGGAAATGTTTGGACAATACACTGATACCCAACGCTATTTGGATTGCATTGCTTTAATCAACGTTCTAAGCTACTGATTACTATGTATTTACTATACAGCTCAATGTCAGTGAAGTCACTACCCAGCTTTTCTATCGCATAGTTTTTGTCACATGAACTAGTAATCTTGATTCTATTCATATAGACGTACATTAATATAGGAACTTTTTAGTCTTGTTATTACTAAAATTATCGGCGGTATGATACTTCATAATCCATCTAACCCATTTTCTTTAACACATTTAATACGCCTTAAGAATGAAGATAAAATTTTCAAAGCGCCACCCACATTGTCACATGGGTATGACGTAAACCACAGCCAAGAATGGCTTCCAGGGGGGTTATGTATGACCTCCATTAAGAGCCTAATCTTCAAGCCTTTCTCATATAAATTATCAAGCCCGGCGAGAATTTCACACGGTATATTTGAAATATAAACAGCGGGCGTTCTCTAATAAAATTCGGAACTAAAGCTTTAGACCAAATTTTCTTGGTTTCGGTAAAATGTTTTACATTTTTCGTTACTCCGAGTTCGTAGTTCCGGTAAAAACTCTTCGAAAGAAAATAGCACAATTTCAATCTGGAATGATGGCAAAATTTCTTAAAAATACTGACGGTTTTTACAGGATGTTGCAGTTATTGAATGCTTATTTTCCTTTCTATCCTGTGTGTTGATAGTCTTGGTATGTAGTTTTTGTATTACGCTGCGTTTGTACTAAAAATATCAAAGTGTTTAAAGAAAATATATATTAAACCTTCTAAACAATTCTCGTTACTGCGTATTGACCTCGTAGAGACAGGTCAAGGCCACATACTTATATTTAGAGACCTTTTATTCCACATGATCGTTCGAAAATTCAAAACGGTCCGATATATTACGTGTTTAGAAAGAAAACCGTATTGAATTTGCCAGTAAAAGGAACACTGTCGTATGTAAAACGAGATGTAATGAAAAAGGCTTTGCTTTGTAATAGATGACTGTCTGAATGAGGGAAAGGGCCAGCCTTTAGGGTACGATTTTTTATAGAATGAAATGGATAGCTGATAGACTCTTGAATAGGGGATGGTCTGGGTAAGCAATTATATAGATCTGAGGTCTTTTTAATACGCGTTTGAATGGATTGGTCAGTAGGCGTTATATTTAGACTGAATAAATACATTATTATGGTAGTTACGAACCGAGCTTTGAATGAATGTTAACATTTAATAATCAGGAAGCAAAGAAATCAATTCTCATTCAGATATGATCAGTGATACCTCCCAACAAATACAAGAGTATTTTATTATGCGTGAAAAAATAATAATATGTGCTTTTAAGCTGGTATTTTTCAGGGTCGCAGTTTTGTGCTAGTCATGATATTGCGTTTGTTTAACTTCTGTAGGATATAAAAAAAAATTAGCAATTTTCGCAGACTTTATTCGCTTCTACGCCATGATAGTACATATTATTATATCAGTGCTTCTTACTCAACAGATTGTATGATTCATCGAACTTCTTTGACCACCAAGAAGTGTCAAGAAACGTACTCAAAGAAACATTAAACAGTAAACCGTTCAACAAACTGCGATGAAAGTCATTCTAATTAAAGTTCAAACTTCAAGCTCTTATCAAAGTAGGTCTTCGCAATGAAATCGTGGCTGTCAAAGTAATAAAATAAGTTCACAGTTCAAACTCACAGTTGAACTAGACAGTTTATTTGCTTCAGGTAGCGCCTCGACAGATCCAACCGGATCTTTGATACAACTTAGTATGCAAGGAAACGCAACACTGAGACGTGGCGTCTTGTATCCGTTGGTAATTAACAATTTGTATAACAAGGTTGAAGACTTTAAAATTAGGTTGCTTAATACTTTCTGCAAAATTATGTCCCAGAATATTCGTAAAATTTGGGATTGGATGCAAAAACCTAATGGCAGTCTTGTGGTATACAGAAATAAGCAAAAATAAAATAGCCAAAAAGACCGTGATACCTGCACGTATGATCTGTAAAGGAGATGCCATATGCAATAATGATAATATATAATTTATAAATAGCGTGTATGTTTACTAATTGGACTGTATATAGCATAAGCTTTTATGCGTAGCTGAAGAAACTACAATAACAAATAACGATGATTACGAGATCGATAGTACTCAAGTAAGATTTATCATACAAATGAATTATCAGTATGTATGTATGATTAAAGATATCATACATATTAGTAGAAATGATAGATAACTCCTCAAAATAGTATTTCTGAGAAGCACAATGTACAAAGATCCCTTACAAAACACCCCAGAGAAAACAAACTCGGAAATTATTTACCAAAAAAACTTCCACAAATATCATTTATATGAAGAATCAAAAGGTTATACGTCGATATGTTAAAGTAAATAAGGGTTTACGAGTGGCAGGTAATCACACATAAACACAGAAGTAAAATACGATCGTAAATATATTGGCTGCGATGTATCGTATATCGAAATTGTTTGACGATGATTTCAAGAAACTAGATGTGTTTGTTTTGAAAAACGATATCAAAGAAATAAAAGTTGTCGATATCAAAACGTGTTTATACGGCAATTATATAGTTGTATAAGAAACGTACACAACAAGTCCAGAAATAATCACTTCGGACGTATACACAAGATCCTTGTTTTGCTTTATCTTCGCTACTCCGGTGGAATATAGACAAATACTTTGATGTAGAGTTTGGTAACAGCATAGATTAATACTAAATGTAAGAAAAATGAAACTAACAAAGACTAGTGTTACTATTAAATCATCACTAGGAGTTGAGAAAAGTTAACAATACAATGTGAGCCCCTTTTTGTACACACGTACTCACATAGAAATAGCACTACATAAAGCTTTACCTTTTCAGCTCGAAACTTATCACAAAGCGCGCGATATCCATTCCATGTAACCTAATTCCATTGTCACTTACGACATAGCATTCGTCACGTGCCGCGGTCATATCCGCAGGGAACGGCGTTAGGAGACGTCCTTAAATTTTCATACAGTACACATTCCCCTATACGAGCTCAAAGTGAAAATAACAAATTGGCAAATAGAATGTTATGCGCGCCCATAAGTTTGGAGTATGACACGTCATCAGTCAAGTGCATGGGAACTATGAGATGTCGAGAATAATTTTGGATGATATGTTACTGGGATTTTTTTATGTGTAAGCGTATGTTGTTTTTGATTATTGTATATTTTGTCAGGTTAGATATTAAAAATTAGAATCAAAAGTTATTCTATTTTACTTATATATTTTTAATAGCTTGGCCCTGTAATAATTTAGTAAATGAGAACTTTTGAATTAAAACTAAATGCGAATTATGACATAACAAAGCAGTTTCGTTTTACTAGCTCCTATAAACCAAATTTTATAAGAGGACCTCACTAGCCCAAAAAAATCCGAACAAAAATAAACTTAAATAAAATATTAATACGACCCTCTGCATGAATTTTTTCACATCCCAACTAATCTCATATCAGGAGTGGGTCCAGTCTATGGGTTTAGGGTTCGAAAGTGCTACGTCATCGAACCCTTCGTCGACTATTGATGGTTTATTGCGTTTTTCTCGCTCATTAAGTTTTCAGAATAGCCTTATTCAAGATAAACAGGGTCACTTTCATATGTAGGTCGTGTCAACAATCGATCGTTGATGAAATTCAATTTTTACGTATTCTAGAGTAAATTGTATGGGTAGGTACTGGCATGGTGTATATGAAGAAACCCGATGATGCATACTAATCCTCTTGTGTAAGACCTTTGGGTTCTTTGATAATATACACCAGACCTCTCCATTGCTCAAAATATATGTTTTAGTAATAATAGTATGACCTTGTAATTATTCCTTGCGCGTGACCTGCTACACATTTGCAAGTAAGGGTTATGTTCTAAACAAAAACAAGTGGCGCTTAACTTACATATGTTGTGATTGTAAGTAAAAAAAGGATGTAAAAGTGGTTTTGTATTTTGTTTGGGCTACACCCAAAGAATTTGTTTCATAATTGAATTTCAAATAATCTTAATTTTATGCCCTATACGTAGTATTGCGCACATATTACACAACATTTCATAATGTTTCTTAACTTATATGATTGGAATTGGAGTGGCATCAAATTAGATTAACTCAAAAAATAATCTCCCTAAAATATTTATTCACATGTAATCAAAATGAAAGTTTGATGTTTGTGGACTTGACATATGACATTTTGAGTGATATTAAATAAAAAATATAAAGAATTATGTTATGAAAATATTGTATTTCTTTATATTACTCGTTTTCAATTACCTAAAGATGACAAATATTTTTAAGGTAGTGTGGGCGTTAATATTTTTTGCCGAACACAATAGTGAAATTGATTATGACTGCAAGTACATATACAACGTTTGATGTTCTTTGATTGTTTGTACAGAGTGATGCAGTTTTGATCATATTATTTTATTATTTAGTATGCATGACATATTTTTTTTTACAATTGGCCAACAATGTTAATTTTTTGTTTGTTACATGATTATTAAGCCCCAAACCTACCCATACATTGAAGAAAATAAGCCATTGGAGCGGCACGTTGTATAATAAATAGTATTAACTGGCAGTTACATATTATAAAACATGATTTCATATAACGAAATCCACAGTAGCGGTGCTGGTCGCAGCGAAATTTGCCACGAAGCGAACGAGTGAATTGACGCTGCTATCGTGGCAAAGTTTTCGTGGCCGAGCCATTACAGTCGCTTTAACGATTCTGACAAAAGTCGTCTATCTGCTTGCTAACCATTGAAAATAAAATTTGTTTCCAAATAAGTGTTTCAAGCATAACAATTCTATTACAATACACTCTCGAAGGCCCGCCACAACGAACTTCAAAATAAGCTAACAATATTATTTCGGTCAAATTTCGGTTAAATTGCGGTTAAAATTTTTACAACATCAACGACAACTTCAAAGGAACTGTTAAGGAGATTATTCCTTAATACCTTAACATAATTAATCAAATTTTATTAGAAGGACCGTGGCTTAATGTGCTTTGAACGGACCCTCATTGGGGTCTTTTGTCGTCTTCATGGGGTCTAAATTGACGTAATTAAGATATTTAGCTCGGGAATATTACGTTTCTGCGGCTAAATGGAATGACATCAACTTCCAAGTAAAGTTAATTAGACATTATTTACCAAGAAAATTGAGGTAGATAACGATAATATTTTGTTAAGTACTGATTACATGGTTGTGAAGGTCCGGTGTATACAAGTTTAGGATGCTATTATAGTGTGGGCGTGTTGTGTATTAGCTAAACCTATTGCTGTTAATGATTTTCTAGAATGGCCTGGAGGCTTTATGAGCCTAGTGCCTTGTTCAGCTTGTACAGGTTGCATGTGAAAGGGTCATGCGGTTATTCTGAAGCCTGACCAGTCCACTGCAGCCTGCGGCACTTGTCTGCTGCAAAAGGGTACTGTCCACTGCCCAGTATTAATTAGTGGTTGCTTAGCGCTTCTCGTGTATTATAGCGTTGATCATCATAAAAGTAACCTAGTATAACCCACTTACTTCTGCCCTAATTGTAATAATTATGTAATGGAATAATTAAATTTTCTCAAACAAAAAGAGGATGGAATGGTTTTCGACGAAAATGTTGTTTTTACACAATTAAGAATATCATCACAAAGAGTAGCACTAAATTAATCAATTATAAAGGCGACACAGTGATTGGATAACAAATACATAAAATAATTTTATTTTATGACTTTTAATAACTTTCTCAAGTTTGGGATTAGTTTGAATGAAATACTGCCCACATAGATTACTTAATTTTAAACATATTGTGATGTATATTCGTTTTGGCCCTGGGACCCTAAGTCAATTAAGAAAAGATCAAAACTTTAAATTGGGCAGCTCTAGTACGATTCAGATATAAAATAAATTATTTGATAAAATACAATGCAGATGCTTTTTCAAAATCCTCTGAAAACACAGGTATATTTTGATATAAAAGGTAAAGTATATTATGCGCTTTTAAAATAACCATTGGTAAAATAAACTTTGAAGGATCGAACGATCCGTAAAAAAGCCTACAAAAATAATTCCGAGAGCCTTCTAATTTTCTCTCATAACAAAACAGGGGTACAAGTGTACGCAAAATAAATTTTACAGCTTCCAAAACGTTTTACAAACAGAAGTATCACGTAAAATTGTAAGAAAAAACGCATGCAACGCCGCATGGAAAACGTAAAGCTTATTAATATTCATGAAACACAAATTGGAGCAGTGTACCAAATGACCGGGCTTTCCTAGGGATTAGTTATCGGAATTCCTTAATTTCACTCTGTGATTAGATTCTACTAGGCTAACGATATCATTTATTAAGTTGTTCACTCTTGCTCTGTCAAAGATAACTTGAATTGTCAGCCGTTTGAAAGTTAAAGTTTCAGATAAGTTTCATCTCGTTGGAAGTTAACCCGGCTATAGATCAACGGGATTTGTTTCGTTTTCAATAATAAAAATATTTCCACAATTGCTTTCATAATTACATTTACTTTTTATCGTTAGAAACAAGACGTGTGTTTGTTTTTCACACAGACATTTTGTGAGATACTCAAATAATCCTTGAGATAGAGCAAAAAAGAAACCACATGAATTAAAATAGGTTATTGAGAACGCTGGCCAACTGAATTTGGAGTTCATAACCACGGTTAAAAACCCAAAATATTAGAAAGGCTGGCAGTCATCTAAAAAAATCTGGCTTTCACATTCTTTATTTAAATTTTTATTTGCTTTCTTTCCATGTTAAATGTTTTGTAATGTTACCAGTACTTCATAAATCACTCGGAACAAAAGAAAGCGGAGGGCAGCGCGAAACAAAATGCAAAAGGAAAAATTTATCTTTTCGTACCTTTTTTTCTTTTAGAATTGCCGCTATTGCTTCTTTACCGGGAAGTCAATGTCTAATTTATTTTTCTTTTTTTTATTAGTTGGTTTCCATTAGTCTTTGGTGTTTCGAATGAATTACTGTTTTCAAATATGAATTATTTTTGCTTTTAGTAGTTGCTGAATGAAAACAATAAATGGTTCTGTGAATGAGTGTGGAGATAGGAAAGGAACTGTATTGTATTTTAAGTAATGACAACGACAATGGGTATAGAATATCACTATTTTGAGTATGTTGTGTTTGTTTATTATACTTCTGAAGTCGCCTGAACTAATTAAATATATTAAATGAATTGTGATAGACATATTTTTGTTGAGCCTGTTACTATCTCACTGCTTTACAAGGACAAAACAAATCTCTTCCCGAATTTCCAAATGATAATATTATACATAAAATAATGTTTTCTTAAATAATTAACATCGAAAAAAATAATATACATCTTTATTAAATTATATCTATAAGTAAAATTCTTCACCAACATTCATCTTACACTTACCTATGTTTTTACAACTCTTTAGGGTGTTTTTGAGACCATTTTTACTAGAAGACATTGTATATTAGCCCAATTTTTACATGCAACAGTAAATGTCCTTACGGAAACAAGACAATAATTAGACCGTTTGTCTGTCCTCCGTCCCCCGGAGCCGTAAAATTTTCTTGCCTCGTTGCCTACATTGTCCCAAATGTTGGTGAAAAAATATATATTTTGTTTTAGAGACGCCCCTTAAATGTTCGTCATCCGCTTACCTTTTGAAAAAGGCTTTTGAAGTCTAAATAATAAAAAAATGCAAATGAAAAATTATCAATTTATACATAATATACCGACCTGGATTCTAATCTGGCTCATTAGTTCACTGCCGTACCTATATTATTTGGCCTAATGTAATAATATTATGTCGTAAGTATCTAGAAATGTTTTATTCAATTGAATAAGTGAAAAACAAAATTCAATCACAACAACCATTCTTCGTTTATAAAAAACTAGCTGACCCGCGCAACTTCGCTTGCGTCACATAAGAGAGAATGGGTCAGAATTTTCCACGTTTTTGTAACACTTTTCTACTGTTACTCTGCTCCTATTGGTCGTAGCGTGATGATATAAAATACGCTTTTTTTTCACGAAAAATGTTCTTAAAATTATTTATATCTCTTAATATAACGAAGTCGCGCTAAGGCATTTCCGCCATCAAAACAGTTGCCATGACAATGGAATTTTGTTTATTTAATGTCATTATTATATTGATTACTCGCGACTTCGTTTGCCACCTGAATTTTCCCGGGAAATGCGTCATTTTCCTGGGGTAAAAAGTAGCCTATGTCCTTTCCCGGGTATCAAAATATCTCCATACCAAATTTCATGCAAATTGGTTCAGTAGTTTAGACGTGATTGAGTAGCAGATAGACAGACAGACAGACAGACAGACAGAGTTACTTTCGCATTTATAATATTAGTATGGATTACAAATTGCACAGTTTCACACACTAGTTAGTTATTGCTATGTAAAAATCAATTTGCAAAACACAATACCAAAATAAAATGACGCAGAAGTAAGAAAATTGCATTAACATACGTGCTATATACGACCAATAAACAATGATATTACAACCATACTCCCTTTCGATCTAAAACAAACATCGCTCGCAGGAAATCCTAAAAGCATGTTGTAATATACAAAATCCATTGAATAAATTAGTATTGTCTGGTAGTGCATTTACCCTTATTTATTGGACACAATACTATAAAAATAGTAATAAATGTTGCAATATTTCATGCATTTCTAAAACTTTACCCACAGAGCAAGCTATTGCATCCTTCATTATAATAAAATGGGGGAAGAAGAAATATAGCTTGCCTTAAATATCTCGGGGAAGTGCACCGGATAGAAATAATAGACTTATGGATATGTAGACGAACAATATTGGTAATTATAATATAGTGATACGAATTGTGAGGAAAATGTCCTATCTGTGTAGAGAGGATGAGTAGATTTATGAGTAGTTTTAATGAAAGTAAAAAATATGAGCAGTATTTTTTATTGTTAAAAAGTCAATAGTACATTGCGTTTAAAATAAGTTTTTTTTTTGGTGGGATGCACTTGGAATTTTCTTTTCATTTCTATGAAAAGGGCGTGATTTTATATTACAGGCCCACGATTTGACTATAATTTAATGTTGCAATAAGAAAACTAACAAAGTAAAAAAAAAGATCTCCTATGTAAAAGGTATGCATAATAAAAAACTTGCTTTATATAAATGGTCGCTTAAACTCTAACTTGCACTAAGACATCCAAAATTAAGAGGCACTTGCATCAAGAAAAAGGCGTACATATTCCTGAGAACGTAATCTCCTTGTAGACTCCTTCAAGAGTATCAAGCTAAATGTAGTGTACGGGATCAGAGCTTGCTCGACGAGTTTACCGTCTATGTAATCGTATACTCGTTGAGCAAATATTTTGAGACAGGATGTATAAGTTTGAAGCGTTCAGGATATTTTTGGCTGTTAGTATTCTAGATAGTGAATTATACAGTTAGTATTAAGTAATACTGTTAGTATTATACAACGCGGAAGTAAAATATTTTGTAGATTACATAAAATAAGTTGTTATACCCGTATACCAGAGTCACGAAAAAAAATTAAGCTGTGAGACAGTATAGGCTACAAGGGATGTGTTTATGTAATAATATAGGTTTTTCTTAATATTTTTTAGTCAGTATTCATGATAAACCAACGTAAGTTTTAATAATATCGCCCTACTTCTTTCTGGGTATAAACAAATTTTTGCGTTCGTGTTTCGACATGACTTTTATCCAATGCATGACGCTGTACGTTAGAAAACAAATCTAGTAATTATAACTTTTTTTTCTAGACTTAATATATTTAATTAATATAATAACATACCATTCACACACATGATCCTGACTGAGAAACTCAGCAAAATATTAATGAAAGTTGAAAACTTAATACACAGTTCAGTATTCAATGTTGCGACTGAAATAGTAGTAGAAGCTATTTAGAGCAACTTTGTTATCTTAGATACAAAGTTAGTAACATCTGCACTAAAACTTGTGTGGGATTTAATGAGATTATGTATTTTTGAGTGCCCAATTCAACATAAGCCCTAAATTAAATATTATTGCATAACTCAATTACGGTTATTTTATTGCAAACTAAGCAGATCTTGTAGTATGGCAACTAGATTACTGATATACATACTAATATATTTCTACATACATTCTTATATAGACAGATTTACAACCAAGCTCAGATACCTGTGCTCATCTCACAAATATTTGTAACTCACGGGATTCAAACCCATCACACGCAACGCTATTATTACAGAAATGTGACTACGTTAACCACTGCGCTAAACATGCAGGTAACAATTAAATAAACGTTTCTTTCTGAAAAAGAATAGCAATTTATGGTAGTTCAAACTATTATTCCGCTGTAATATCTTCTGCTCGCAATGTTTTCAATATTTTATTGTGATCTCCGACTATATTTCGGAATAAAGCAGTATTTTTTGTAGTTCCTTCCGCCGTCTCTCTTCCGGAATAAAAAGCTGTTCATGTTAATCACGGATAGTGGAAAGTTTTCTTAAGTTACAATCTGAAAAATCAGTAGCTATTTCCTAGACTTGGTACTATCAACTAGTGAGTGTTCGGTAGTTAAAATTACTTGAAAATAAAAGTTCTTGTAAAAAATGTTAGGAGCTTATGTTCCTAAGGCACCCACTAGGTATGTAGGTAGAGGATAGCTAGTCGAATTTCGTTATTTGATAATGGTAAAAAACCAAGGTACAGGATTTCATACAAGATTTGTCGATAGTTTCTCGGTTCTCTGCGCGCTCTTGAGCAGCGCCCCTCTGTTTGAAAGATCATATCCTAAAACAAGTACTACAACTTTATAATATTAATACTCTAACCTAGTTCAAACTTTGTTACTATTTGAAGCATGAAAGTTTAGACTTCTTAAGTTTCAAGCCCGCAGTCATGTCAAAGGGCGGCAGAGCGGAGAACGTTAGTGTGAAGTTCAGTGACCGTGTAACAATAGACTCAAAGACAGGTGTCACTATTATGAAGCTACATTGCGAACAACCTATAAACGTTATAACTTCACTACTAAAAGGTTCCTTTTCAACGTAAAGGTAATATCGTTTGCCTATTCTATGATATTTTTAAAGCTCAGACTTAAACTTCTTTAAAACCATGTAACCGATACAAAGAATTAACATCCTAAACACATTCATTAAAAAAATATTCAAATATTATACAAAAATCTTACTTATTCATCGCACCAGCACGGGTTTCTTACTCACTGCTTTCCTCTTCAATTTACAACACTTAATAAAATAAATTTTCTTTTCCTCCAATTACACAAGTTTAAAGCGGCATAATCATCTTGTAATACTTTCACAGTAATACAAATCTGCAGTTTCTCTTAAAATAAACTAAAAGACCTTACAAGGGGATCTGTCGTAGCCACTAGTTATCCTGCATCTCCTAAGTAGGATTTCAGTGTAATCTGTGCAACGAACCGATTCACGAGATTTATAAGTACAAAGGAAAATAAAGATTTTGGTCTGTAGTGTCTTAGACTTGAATGTCAGGTTTATTTCGAATGCATCAGTGATATAGTAGCAACTTACTGTAGTAGGATGAGTTCGTTTTGTGTAACGAGGAGCAGTGCATTATATCATTTTTGTCAGGGTTGGGTTTGGGTCAGGGTTGTGTATCTCAGTTGACAAGTACTTGAAAGTTTGTTTTCTCACTCAGATGAACGTGATTAAAAAGTTACGTCAAAGAAGCAATATACCGAATAGTGACCATCAATTTGGATGTAGACGGTCTATTGGATAACGATGGACGGATAACTTTTCATAAATATTTCATTTGAACAATTTCATGCTATGGAGGACATGTTACATGTATATTTGATTTAAGTCACTGCAAACTAAAAGTATTGAGTTTATTTCCAAAATTTGTCAGTTCGATAAATAAGATTATAATTTTGCTTTTTATTAAAATATTGCTGAGATCTAAAAATAGTAAGTAGTCTTCAAATCTAACTGAAAAACAAGATTGTAGGTATTACTTCCGAAAAGCAATCACAGACATAGTGTTTTTTGGTCCAGAAATAGATTCAGACTTTTTATTGGCAATTTAGATGTAAATCACGCTTAGGTTTCAATAAAATATCCAATATTTCATATTTCTTCTACCGTTTTACCTGGAAGGCTGTTCAGAAAGCAATAAAATTACTTTGTAGTACTAAGCCTATGTAATTTATTTCGATGTATTATTTCTATTGCCTGGTCGCCTCTTGGTCTAATAGTTTTTTACATAATAGTTTTTGTAGTTTAGTTGGCGTTCTGTACAATGTAGATATTTTGGTTAGTATACTATAGCGAAAATCTTAATTATGATAGAGGGTTAATTGCTTTTTAATACTACGAATAGAAAGTTATTAAAAATTAAAATCCTTTTGTCAAATAAGCATATGATTAGTAAAAGCTACTTTTAAACTTCACGTTAGTCATCGTAAACAGTAAATGAAAAGCTTAAGGAAAATAAATTGAATCTTTACAATTAATAGAAATAACAAAAATGTCTTTGCGTTTATATTTAATGGAAAATTTGAGAATCACCGATAATATTGATGAAAGGTTTTCTAAATCGTTCGCTTCAAGTAGTCCTTTTTGTACCACATTTAAATACCTAAATATTTACTTTTCAATATTACAATGAGGCAAATCGAAGATACAAATAAGATTTATTCATGAGCTCTCAAGCAAGTAAACCCAATTAAACGGTCAATTTAAATATATTTTAAGTGCAGTGTCTTGTACAAACGCCAATGGAACGAATAATCGAAAGACAAGTAGTAAACGAATGAATGAATATTGCTTAAGTGATGCTAAATTGGACTCCTGGAAATGATCACGCAGTAGGTGATGCTTAACTTTATATATTTACTCAATTTTGCTCACTAAATAAAAATAGTCATGTAAACCAAGATTCAGTCATTTTACCCACACTAGCATCAAAAAGATTCTAAGTCTTTATAAAAAGCTAATCCAATGTTGCACGAAGTAAACAGTTACAAATGGATAATCGAAAACACTCATCGAATGACAATAATATACCTATTATTTCACAATCATCATTACTCAGACAATAGGCTCTATAACCAAAACGTACTCATGGACTAGTAATATCAAAGTTTCCACGAAACGGTCGTGTTAAGCCCATAAAGCGAATCAAACCTATTCACAGGCAAATGACATCAAATAGTGCAACATTTGCCAGCCATTCCTTTCACTGCCATTGATGTCCCGGGAGTCGAAGCTATCGACAATAACGCGACTGATACCAAATTGACTGCGTTCGATCTCTCCTCATTTGAATTCAGAAAGCGATGTGTTGTGAAAGCTTGGGCTATCCGAAGGACGAAACAGCCGGTTTCAATTTTGCATTAATATCGCATCGAGATCTATTGTGTTTTGTTTGGATACGATGAATAATGTTTGTTATTTATTCCACTAATATATTCTGGATTTGCATAGGGTTTAATCTTGATCTTTGTAGTCTATGATGGATTAATGACCTTCGTGCAGACTGTTTTGTCTCTGTAATTGAGATTGCTAATACAATGTTTTGTTTAAAATATTCATTGAAAATAAATGATGAATATTATTATTTATTACACTATTAATCTAAGTCTAGACACTTGTCAGTGCTGAAGAATATCTTTTTATAAGATAAAATGCCTCATAGTCGCAGATTCAATATAAATATTAATATCAGACTCAAATCTATCAATGAAACAAGTTTCGTTATAAGTCCGATTGAGTCGATACTGAGATTTATCCAGTTTTTTCGTCGGTGAAGTATCTTATAAATATTTTACACGAAGGGTAGGGATACGCGGTTTCAGTAGCATATGTATGGCTGATGCTTTTATCCGTGAAAGGATTAGATAGTATAGGAATGTAGGCCCGAGGGAAAAGTAACGTAACAAGCTGTGATCCTATGTTTGTGTGGAAAAGTGAACTCAAAGCTTCTATATCGTCATAATGTACCTTTCTACTTACATACTTAAACGTATACTTGTATTTAATTTATTCGCCAGCTTTAAGGATGAAGTAATCTCCTATTCTACACAAAAATACAGAAACAACACACACATAAAAACATTTTAAAGTACCTAATTTAATCAAGTACTTAAGTTTAATTCTAAAATAAAGTAAAAGCAACTTTTTTACATGTTAAATAGCATGCGATGCGAAGCGCGGAACTTTTACACGCGATGGGCGGTTAATGACCGATCAACTGAGTCAAAGGTAACGTAATGAACGTGATACATTGCTCGTTTTGACCCACATTCACTAGTAGTAGTTCGTAATTAACTAGCGTTCTATCTTAATGAAATTTACATTTTATTTTTAAGTAGCGATGACTGCTCTCTCGTGTTAATTTGTGAAGTTTGAGTCAACTGCAATTAATGTAGTTGATTAGAAATTTTTAAATGAGAAGCGGGTGTTAATTCTATTTTTGATAAGGTAATGCAATAAAAAATAAGTATTCTTTTACGTGGAAAATAATATGTCAGCATCAATCAGAAATATCAGTAAGGTGATAGTAAAAAATATGAGCTTATTTTAACAGCGTTTTAAATTTTTTATCAACACGCCCATTTAAACAAATACACCTACAAAAATCACGTCGTACTACATTTTTGAATATAAAATATTCTGCGAAATTTTCCACCTCAATCAAATTTGAATAATGCAAGCCACAAAATAATTTGGACGGCCGCAATAATAATTTTATACGTAACGTTAACACAACAAACTCACATGAACGTCAAAACTGGACTAAAACAAACAGAGTACTAGTGAAGTTCGTATGTGGAATAACGAAGCATTTAATAAAGCCTAATTTGCTCTAACAAAGCTTACAAAATAGCCCAGTAATTCTCTTTTTAATTTACTAAGCCAGTGCACACAAAAATAATTCTAAAGCACACTACTAGCCGCAGTGATACAAGTATTTTGTTTCCATGTTACAAACCTAATAGGGGCATGTAGAGTAGATAAAAGCAGTGCAACAATGCGCGAGTAGAATGTGTATTTTTTTTAAATCATTACCGTATTATTCCTGACTGCCATTATCTTATAACAGTAATACGAAAGAATAGGTTTGATAGAATTCTTAAGTACACTTAAGTACCTATATACATATATTTTGTTAGCAAAGATGAGATCAGTGACTTGACTAAAGCCGTACACTTTTCATACTACTTTTAATGAGACAACAATAAATTTTAGATACAATTAAAGGAAAATGTTTAGCTTTTATTGCAACAGGATTAAGATACTGAACACTAAGATAAGCTGTGTCACTAAACCAGTTACACAAACGCTATCGCTGCACTTAATCTACTGCTCACATTCACTCTGTGATAGAGTTTAATTAGATTCTGCCTTTCAGACTGATTAAGAGTGAACGTGAATCGATGGCCCACATTCGTAACCATTCGTAAGTTACAAACGACACCTTTCCTACTATTTATATAAACAAGATAATGTACAAGTCTTTGAGGGAGACTACGTATTTGTCTAATTTAATTTGAGCGTTTTCCTTCTCAGGTTTATTGATATCTCTTTCCTTGCGGATAAATAGGGAATTAATTAGATTCGGAATGGATAAGGAAGACCTTAGGTAACAAATGATCGGGCATGAAAGGAGAGAAGTCAATTTACTGATTGTTGATAGGATTTAATATTATTCGTATAAAATGGACTCAACTGGTTGATCTAGTTTAGAAAGTAAAGTATTAACTTTATAATGGTTAAATTGATCGTTTTGAGATAAAAAGCGATTTCGAGGAACAAATTATATAGACCGTTAGGAAGAGGTTAGGTTACTTCAGTTATTCCCTCTATTTATTTTCCTTAGTACTTGTATTGAAAGTTCATAATCGCGCATTTACAATTATGAGCGTAGATTTTTTTTCAAAACAAATACTAGCAATTAACTTTATACTCCATCAACCACCACAACTTTTCAATCCATAAAAAACGATTTCATTTTATTCGTAATATTTTGCCAAAGTCCAGTAACAAGCTACTAACGGACAACGGCTTTACTCGTTAAAACAAAACGAGAGTTGTTAAAACTGACGACTGTTAAAAGGTTAAAGGGCTTTAAAATAAAATAATCCATAAACGCACCCGAGGCATTTATTGGGAGCTCCGACTTTTTGTCGCGATGACCGACAGCGGGAACAAAAATATTGTCGTTCGTTTTTAGTTTTGCATAACAAAAATAAAACACTAACGAGTGCATTCTATAAATATACGTTTCGATGTTTTGTTATAAAGTTGAATATATAGCGGTTTGTGTTTATTGAACATACATCCTTTTGAACGTAGTTTTACGTAGTTTGGCTAGTGCAAAACTTTGACTAGAATTATAAAAGCTGTCAAAAGTCTTTTAAGGTTGTTTTACAATCAGTAATATGATTGAAAATAAAAAGATCAAATCAGAGCGCTCCCTATAATTCAACGACAACATCTTTGCACAAAATGTTGCTTGATTTTTATCACGATTTCATTAAAAGACCTTGTAAACCTACTTCAATTCGCGAAAGTACGATAGTAAAAGATCTCAAAATCGATTTAGACAATTGATAGTTATTGAACATCGAAAATGTAATAGAGCATCGGATTTACGAAACGTAAGTAGGCTACAATAGGAATCCCTCAACTTTATTACTCGCATTGCTATGTGCTGAACCAAACCTACACATTAATTTACAAACCCACGCATAATATCCGAGCTCATTAACACCAAATGATCAGTATCAAAATAATTTCAACATAAAATTAACCGACAAGACAAAAAACTCGTATTAAAAAGGCTTATAAAAAACGGATTATTAAGCCTGAAAGCTTGTTAACTTTACATCATAAATCCGCTAACATAACGAGAGGTTTGCAGGGCTATTTATTCAAATGTAATTAAGGAGTTCATAAATAACATCCTTATCTTGTATGGAAAGAAGACTAATTTGAAAAAATGCCAGTACACAGTAACGTTGAAACACGACCGTGGAATAATGGCCACAAACATCCATTATGGTAAAAGCAGCGGTGTTAGAAATAGTGACTCCTGTTGTAGCAGCTTCGCCTCATTTTTCTTGGCCGGCTGTTGAAGAATTAAAGTTTGGATGGATGTTCTACTAAATTCGCTTCTGTTTTTAATCACATATATTACCAACATTATATGAAAAGCAAGGCTGAAGACCTTAATAATTGGATTTAACATTTATTGAAATCTGTTTATCTGAAATGCATTTCTAACTGTATTACCACCACTAATCACAACTATATCGTTTAGTATTTATAAACACATCTCGATTGCGCTTCAATAAAAAAAAAGGTATATAAAAATACAAACGAATATAATAAAAATAATAAAAACACTTTTCTGTAATCTTGATAAGTATATTACAAATGGAAAATAAAACTGCTTATGAGATTTATTCCAAATATGTAGACCCAATTTTCTATTTTGCAAGACTGAAATCAATTACTTAAATTAAAGTTGCGTAAAATACATTCTTTCTCGCGTGAATATGTATGTCGATATCGAAATTGTCAACACCATAAAACACGGTGTTGTTTACAAAGAACTTCAATTCACTAATTGGCGATTCGAAAATACATATCTCATTGCAGCTTTTTGCAATTTCTTTTGTGTTTTCCCCGTTGCAAGTTGCATTTCAATCATGATTTAATCCTTTTATTGTCGAAAGTATAAGTGATGATACTATACATAACTTTGTGAATATCATGCGGTAGTTCTTTAAAAAAAAGGAACGGTTTGGCAAAGTTTGTTCACCTATAAGGTTACCAATTATTTCGTAAGTTTGCAACTCGGAGGTCTAACTTCAAACAGATCAGGCGTATAACCTACATAATGATGTGTAAGGAAACTCATGTGTACTGGATCGGTATTGCAAAAGCTAGAACAACTTAATAATTTAATGACTACAAAACGTTACTAAACCTTAAACTCATTTAATCACCTCGTATTTCAATCATTTAACGAAATGTTAGAACATTTTCGTCTTTTCCAACTGTCAGTGCACTCTATATCCGTGTAGGTTGCAGTCCATGGTCCAACATAACAACGTAACTCTAACGTTGAACTGATGCCGGTGTGGTGCGCGCCGCAAATTACACTTTTAGCAAATTGTGTCCACTACTGACATTATTGCGGAGAATTGTTGGAATAAAACGCTAGATTACTATACTTTCTATATATTTATAGACCTTTATACAGCGGCTGGGCAAAGACCTCTTTACGGTGTCTGGTGAGTGAATTAAGGATTGGAATCAATAAATAAGTCGCTTATCGACAAGACGAGAGTTTATGGATGAATCAATAGAAGAATGAAAAGATTTGTAAGGGGTGGTCCGGAGTAATTGACTATAGTCTTGGCAACCAATATGGAGTAGTATCATTGCCCTGTACGTAATTGTAAAGTATTATTTGTGTTGTTTGGATAAAACTAATACAATCAAGAAAGTCTTGAAAGAACATGAATAGTTTCAAGAGATTGGCCAGTAGCCACACGTGATTAAGGATGTAGTACTCTTGTTATCGTCTACAACGACATACGCGCGCCAAGATTTTATCGAAATATATAGTAGAACGAAAATCGTTCCACTTTATCTTTCCATTCAAGATTCAATCTAGATTATATTATATACTTATTTTGATATTGATTATAGATAGTTCTAGTAATCGTATTGGCTATCATCTCAATTATTGTACATCACAATACAAAAAGTATTCTCATCTAAAAGCTGTTCAAAATAAGCGCCCTTTATTCCATTGTAAACGAACTCACAGGTATAAAATTGGTTATACCAATCGTAATAGCTGGTCCACTTGACATTTTTATTAAATTGGCAGCACCGATAAAAGTGATCGGGCACGGTATTCCCCGATCAATATGGAAGTTAATTGGAACGGATGGAACTTGAATTTGTAATTGAAAGATTACAGGTTCGCTTCCCAGTTTCGAGTGTCGAAGCATTGGAAAGATTGGTTTGTAGATGTTGGCTGAAAAAATTAATGATGTTTTGATGAGATTCCGGAATGACTCAAGTCGTAGCGAATAATGAAAGATTTTTCATAGCGATGAAATCTTTAATTAAATGTTTCAAAAGTTTAGGATTCAGCCGTTCACAAAGTGTAAAAACGGAATAAATTCCGCATAGTAATAAAAGCCGGAGTGGAGCTAATCGATCCTTTTGAAGCGCGGAGAGGGGTCGAATATTCCACTATCCCAAAATTCTATTAACTGAATGAACTACGCCTTTCAAAGGCAAAAATGTTTGGCAAATCCCGAGCCTACAAATCACAACACCAAACTTTGTTTCTATACACTGCAGTGTATCTAAGCCAGAAGTGTCTTTCCGGGAAACAGATACGCTCATGGCTCAAAGCAAAAACCGCCTTTGATGTTAAAAAAGCCACTTGAATGGTGTCTCATGGCGCACAATGCGATATCGCAGCGACACACGGCTTTGGCTGTCATCGTCGTACTAAAGTAGGTAAAGTGTACCCATTTTCTACTCACGGGGATTTTTTGTTCCTATATTTTGTATTGTTCCCAGTTTTGAATGGTTGCTTTGTATTGCTGCTAGGAACAAATCGAGGTTTGTGCTAAGTATTTTGCATGATTTCGGTGAAACTGAAATAGATTTTGCTTGCAAATATTTCACAATACTGAATTTTAAATAGTCACCAGTTTTCCGTTAGGGCAGATTGCAATTTAATCGAATTTATCCAGATTTTTGGGTATTTCAAGTCACTAAAAGACAATACAACACCAAAATATAAATTTGAACAAAATCAATAGGTGTCTCACGAAATCTAGAACATATCACAGTCTTCTGCTTTATGGGTAGTTGTATATACGTCATAAGTTTGATTTAAAGAGCATAAATAGAACAATCAAGTCGTAAAAAATACGCTTTGCATGATTGTACTCGTAATATAATGTTTTTATGCACTTTTTATTACAAAGCGGATTCTCATAAATATTTGCACCGCAACTTCAAAAACAATCTGTCAAACATTAAAAACAACTTACAAGTTGTCCCACTAGATGAGACGCTAATCCGTCTTGAAAAATAGCAAGTGTATCGTTTGTTTAAACTTTTCCATCAGAAGTTAAGATAAGTTCTACGTAATTTGATTTTAAAATGTGATGAGAAAAAGTTGGTAAGTAAACTAGAAGCTGTGATGGACAAAAATTGTTTTATCATATTTGGTTTAGCGTTACATTAACTTAAGGGTGTAAATTAAATTGATCAGCGGTTGGGAGTTTGTAAGTGGATTAAATATTTTGTTGAATAAACTTCATATTATGAATTGTTTATTGGACCAACAAACACGACATGTTTTTAAAAGATAAAATTGTCCTTCGTTGAAAACATCTGTTAGTCAGTTAAACAATAAAAAAATATTGATTAATAATTAAACTAGAAGCTTATTATAAAATTGTTATTCAAAAAAACTTGGGTAAGTCAAAGTTACTTAAAAATATTTTCAAATAGAGAAACCTACTCAACACAAAGAGGACTTCTAAGAAAAAATCACTGTTAGCTGTTTACACAATACGTCAACGTCATCATTACTCATTCTGTCGCCTCGCAAATCAGCGGTTGAGCAATACAAATCCTTTTCGAATTCATAATACAAAACAAACTTGACTTTGCTATGTGATCCTACCATTCACAGCATTCAATCTTTATCGCTATAAAAATAAGAGCTATATTTGCCTAATTTAACTGTTTGAATAACACAGCCCAGTGATGTATTGATGAAACAAGAATTTGTTTCAGAAATTCTTTTTTGCGAATGTGAAGGTAATCCAAATTGAATTTGGAACCGCAATTCAATTTTACATTCGTTGGCAGTGAGTGTTTTATATTTTGTTTCTAATTTCCAACGTTGCAATTTATTTGTTTTTGTAATATGATCTCTGTTGTGTGCTAAAGCAATATGTGCCTTATGTCTTAAATCTGCAGGTTAAATAAATAAATTCAAGCCACTGATGTCCCACTGCTGGGCAAAAGTCTTATCTCGTAATGAAGGAGAGGTTAGGTCTTGTGTCCACCACGCTAGGCCAGCCTGGCCTAGTGCTGGTTGAAGACTTTTAAGTTAAATATTTGAAAAAAATACTGTGCACAATTAATTGCTGACATTAGTTTTAATTTCACAGGACAGTAGTATCTGATATATACATCAAGGCATGGCGTGTTTATAAATCACGTGGGAACACCTAGCTGCTAGGTTTAAATCACGAACGCCATTTTTTTCCAACACATTGTACAAAAATGTAAATTATAATAATTTAAACTATAGAGTACATTATACATAGTAGTTGTTAGTAACAAAAGCTTTTTACGGAGTAAATGTCTTTCAAAATAACTTCTCATTCATTTTTGTGGTAACACGACAAAAGTTTAAACTGTTATGAACCTAAAAAAAATTAAAGTGTGAAATGTTTGCGGTGCGAATTTTATTTATAGCTTATATCGTAGTTCTGCATAAACTTTCTTGTGACCTGTAAATGTATCATTTCGTACAAGCATTGCTAAATATTTATGCACACAAACGCAAAGCAAGAAAGCTTAGATTATGTTGCAAAACACGATATCTGACGTAAAATTTATAACACAGTAATATGTTGTAGAAACTTTATACTTTTTATAGGTCAAACAATATTTCTGCACGTAATAACATTCTCTAGCCAAGGGTAAGATAAATTGTTACTGTAGTTATGGCCGTCGTTATCTAAAGACGTATTTATATCAAGTTGATAGTTTGCTGCAAATTGTTTGCCGAATTTATTGGAGGTAAACTTTATTATGTAAATTTTTCGACAACTGATCTATTGAGCCTTGTGATTTTTCGTCGAAATAAATGAATGAAATATATATCAAGTTTGTTTTTTTTTAGTGTTATGTGTTCACTTATACTTGTAGTTTACTGTTAAACTGCTTTACTGTTAGGCATATTAAGTTATCAATTAGCTAGCAAACTATTTGTCGCAAATTCTTAGCTTAATAAAAGTTGGTGTACATTTTGAAAACGAGCCAATTTTCTTGTAGCTTAATAACGTTTGTTTCAATCTAATGTGTTTTGGTGAGAAAAGTGTAGTAATTATGAATAGTGGTTTCATAAATTATTGCTAACATACGAGAATAAAACTTACGAGAAGAAAAAAGTGTTCTGGTATCTGGCAATAGTCCACATTGGCTTATAAAATGTACTCAACGCTCTTATATTATGTTCGGAATATTCTTATATTGGAGTTGTAAACAATTGGTTGGTTGTGCAAGGGTTTGAAACATGCATTTGCATGCTGATGGAGCCCGCTCTGGTCATTTAGTCAGATACACAAATAAGATATTATTTATGACAATTACGTTTTTAGTTAGTAAGCTTAATATGTATATATCTTTATATTAATATATCTTTTATATGAATAACATAAATTACATATTTTTTCGTACTATAATAATTTTCCAAACAAAAAACAAGACAATCTATCATTCACACCTCAAAATAAAATAGCTAAAAACAATAACTTAAGATAAACAAGTTATGTTAAACAATGTTTCAATTGTTTTATTTAGGTTAAAACCCACTTAACACTAATTGCCAATCTTTGGTCCGCCACAACACGGTTGCTTTTAAAACTTAAGTAAAATGGAGTTACGCGGGTATGTCCTAGTTTTGAGTGGACGCCACCGCAAGGGGAAACTTCCAAGGAATTATCACATAATTTCTGTTATGGATATTCTTAGGAAAATCTTCTGAAAGCTAAAATACGGTTTGTGTTTTGGTATCGCATCCGACTGTGGGTCATGAGGCCTCAGTGTCGTTTCCTAGGACGAGAAAAATACTGCTGGTCTCTTCTAATTTATATTTAAATAGCTGACCCGCGCAACTTCGCTTGCGTCACATAAGAGAGAATGGGTCAACTTTTTCCCCGTTTTTGTAACATTTTTTACTGGTACTCAGCTCCTACTGGTCGTAGCGTGATGATATATAGCCTATAACCTTCCTCGATAAATGGGCTATCTAACCCTGAAAGAGTTTTTCAAATCGGATCAGTAGTTTCTGAGATTAGCGCGTTCAAACAAACAAACAAACAAACTCTTCAGCTTTATAATATTAGTATAGATATTCTTCAATAGTAGCCCAGAGTTCGGTAGCTTGTCCAGTTAATAGCAATGGGCTCACTCCCTATTACATGGGACATACAGAATTGTTAGTGGCAAAACGTGGGTGTATTACGTACCTCTACAGCTTTGGGTATAACAGGCGTGCTTATTATGTATGCATAATTAATGTATCTTGTAGCTTTATTTTTGGTACAAAACAAAAGAATCTATAAATATCATTCGATTGATCTTTAGGGGTAAACAAGATAATGAAAAAACCGAAACGGCTCTGCCCACTCTTTCTTAGAAGCAGCCGTAATACAGTTTTTTTTTATATTATTCTTATTTACCTAAAGATGTACGAATAAACCTATAATTCCCCATCTGTATATTTGGATTGTCAAAACCAAATGGAATTCCTAGAAAATAATCAAATATACGGGCTGAATCTCTAGTCTATATCATTTATGAAAGTTTAGACTTCATAGAACAATTTCTAGGAACAGAAACCTACAGACTTCTACTATCACATTCTGATAGGTATAAGTTTTGCTGACAGCACTTGTTAACTTAAAATAAGCGGAGTCTTAGACTAAGGTTTCATAGATATAACTTAAGACATAAAACGGTTGGTTTGATCAAAGTTTAAATGGTTATAATCGTACTTGGTAATCTTAGCTATTTCGAGGTAGGCGGGGAAGTGAAGAGTTTTAGGCTAAATACTTTAAAACTATTTTTCACTTGCAATAAGTACGCTTATCTTTTAAAAAGTCTAATGGAGCTATAATTGAGGACAAACTGGATTGTTTATTCTTTTTAAGTACCTACTCCGTGTTGAGAATAAAAAATATAGGTATCTTAATATATGAATAAAAGACGTCCATGGTCAGTATTATAAAATAAGAAACTTAAGTCAATATATCGTTTACTTTGCTATAAAAAAACAATAAACAAGCAGAACCTGTTCACTGAATCTGTCAAAAATATTTAAATATTGATCCAAGCACGCTACAACTGCAATGTAGGTACACATTCAACATTTGATATCTTAGTCTCCGATATAAAAAAGGCTATGTATCTGATTTCTGTGATAAAAAATTTAGTAGCTTTATTTGGCGGATGGTCCCGGGAGAAATATTGGTTTTACGTGACAAATGCGGTCTGTGGACCCATGAAAATATACTACCCGTTTGATATATTGAGAAGTCGGGGCTTCGGGGATATGCATTGTTTAAGTCACTGTGTTACATTTTTTTACTTGAATTTACGTGTGACTGGGAATTTAAGACTACGTTGGTAGGTAATACGAAAGTATTGTATGCTTTTGCTGTTAATCGATTGGGTTATGATGAATTACTTACAAACAACTGATATTACTCGCTTGAAAATTTAAAAATAAATATCAATCAATTCATGATGACAGGACTATATCGAATTTTTCATTAAAGTTAGTCTTAGCAAAAAGAATATTTAGATGTGAGAAAAGACTACGGGATTAACTTATATCTATGAGATCTTATGTTTACAATAATTACACAAATTAAAAAAATATAATGCAATTATTAATTATACTACTTTTCTAAATATTAACGGTTCAGTATAATTTAAAAGTATACTAGTAAATACTGTTGGAGCAAATTAATTTCGAGCACAGAGAATGTGCACTTAATCAAGATAGTAAAACTCAATTTACGGAGAACCATAAAAACAAACCTTATATTAGAAAATGCTGTATGTTAATCTTAAATAAATGCATCTTTACAGCAATTTTACAACGTAGCAATGTAGAAATTCAACACGCCTTTCTATTTGGTTTCTACCCTTTTATTATAATCCTTCCTTTTTCTACCCGCCAAGAATAATCAACTTTCTGATTAGCGTAGAATTTCTAATTATCGAGTTAATAGAAAAAGAGCTGCTCTATACTTTGTAGAGACTCAACGATATCATCCTGTAACAGTTTTATATTAAAGTTCAGAGCATCCTTGAGGCGATGCGCTATTTATTGTTCACTTTTAAAATACTTGGTGTAACAAGAAAATATACGGTAAGCCGAGCGTTGGAGACGGTTACTTATATGGATATCGAAGTAAAAGTTGTGAATCTTTTGATGGATTGTTTAGTTTGGTACTTTGCTGTATGAACATTGAGAACAAAATCTATTAGTTTATATTTAAAACACGTCATTATTGACTATTCCTTTCTTTACCTTTAATCTGGGGGCACGGAAGTGCCCCCGCAAGTCGAGCAAAAAAAAAGCGGCACGGCCGTAACATCCTTTTCTCGAAGCAATTCGGGCTATTTTTGACACGCCTATAATTTCGTTGTGGATAAAACAAGAAGCCTGGATTTTCAGCAACTAATCAGTCATTGTATATACACGGTATATTTAAAATTTCAGTCAATTTGAAGCAGTAGTTTAAGAATGACAACTTGTTAAAATTTTGAATTTTGTCACTCACTGATTCACTGATTCACTGACTCACTGACTCACCGATCATCAAAAGTCTAAGATACTTCTAGCAGACTTAGAAGCTTAAAATTTAGAATACAAATAGGGTCTTAGCCGATGTCGAGGTCGAGTCGATAGCCAGGTCGGTCTATTTGTTTTAAAGGTATTTCTTTAAAATTGGCATGATAATAACATACGTAATAACTTAAGACAGAAGGTCCTTTAAGTAGAGACTAAATAGATTAATCGACTTGGTATTATATACATCTCACAACTTTTTACGGCGAGACTTGAGGTTTTTACAGAATGTTTTTGATGGCATTTTTTTTTCATGTATAATAGTAATTTGTATATATTCTTATGTAAATAATAAATAATTATACAGTTTCATAAACTATTAATAAATAGATTTCTAGACTATTGACGATTATTGACTTAGCTGGAATGTAACTAACATAACTTAGGTAATATTTGAATACGATAACCACATCGAAAACAAATATTGAACAACTGTTTAACAAAGATTTGTGCAGTCACATGTTATAACTAATCGTTATTTAGTCATAGAGAAACGCAATCCCAAAATGAACATGTAATAATAATTATACTTTAACCGAAATGCGTACATGGGAATGGTGGTTTAAATCTGTATTCACGCAAAGATACACTTCCGTAACCAGTCCGTATACACAAAACGCTTACTTTTCTTTACGCACACAACCAAACAGCTCCCAGCTTAATGAAAACTCCTGTTAATTAAAAACTTAAAAGATATAGAGGCCAACTTAATAATTCGACTTGTGCTACGACTGTCTTAATTAAAAATCACTGAGTCAATTTAAAATGCATTTCTGATTCTATTTACCGTGAAAGGTAGTGACCTGAATCTTGTGGACTCAGCAAAGATTATATTAACGCCCGTCGCTTCAGACCGAGTGCTATTTGCGTCTAAAAGTGAATTTACGAGGCAAAGAAAAGTCAAGATATAGGTATTTGAGTGCCTTCATAAATTCAAGTAGTTGCTTTGAAAATCTGTCCTAATAAATACCAATAAATTGTGTTCGGCTTTGTGTGCTTCGACAAAATTATTTAGATGTCTGGGCCGATGTGACTTTGAAATTGGATGAAAGGTTTTTATGTTTATGTTTAAGCGTTAATTTTCTTAGTGCTTGTTCACGTTGGAACTCGCGGGCGCGGTGGCGGTCGCGAGCGCGGGGACGTGGCGATTTGTGTTCACGTTGGCCGCCAGGCGGGCGTTTGGCTCAAACTGGCTCAAACTGGTTGAACTTACTTGACGTCGCGAGTGAATCGCGCCCGCCACCGCTAGTTCGACGTGAACACACTCGAACATCTTCACTTGTTTGATATTGGCGCGAGCGCGCCACACGGGCCGCGCGCGACACCGCTAGCTCGCCCGCGACTTAGACCGCGCGAACGGTTTGTACGTGAACACTTCGGTACATCGCCATATGTTTGATATTTCGCGACCGCGCCCGCCACCGCGCCCGCGAGTCAACGTGAATGAGCACTATGTATCTTATAAAGAACGGATAAGAACGTATTATATGAGACGCAATTATTTTTTTTATCGTGTATTCTAATTTAAATTGTAGTATGACAAAGACCATCTCAGGAATCATTCAATGTTACAAAAGATTCAATTACGACTAAAATAGCGATGACATACCTAAAAAAAAAGTATATTTATAAAGTAGTTTTTTCAATTCTTCTACCAAAATGTCGTTATGCTATCTAAGGTTCTATGTAGTTACATTAAAGTGCCTACTGAATTCTAAATAGGAGTCTTTATAGTATGAATAAAATTACTATAAACACTGTCTGCTGTTGTCTTACTTTACACATTTTCTTAAAGAAGCAAACGCTGCATAGCTGAACCTGCAAAGTGCAAACACTGGCTTTTTGAACTAAATACAAACTTAAAGTTGTATAATAAAATAAATTATCATTTTAATCGCAAAGATAAAATTATGTTAGAATTTTAGAACTAAAAGTTTTTATAATGAGCAATTACATCGAGATTGTAGTTACAACTGAAATAAAACTAACCATGAATTCTTAAAAATATAAAATTTCTATCTCTATTTCTCCAATCGCGCAAATGTTTTGTGCGCAAAGCTTTTGTCACTGACGGGTTGATTCTTAAAAATATGTAACCTATATGTCCTGTTTTTATCCATCTTAACGCTAAATTTCATCAAAACCTGCTCGATGGATTAACCCTAAAACGTAACAGACAAACAGACATTTAAAATACAATACAGATATGTAATACGAAGTGGAAGTAAACTCCTTAGAATATAATCCGAGTTACTTAACAGTAGAATTTTATTGTCATTTCAAGGTCAAGTTTCACCCTCGCGACCTTTAACCCTCTGCCTATTCACGTTAACCGCCAGTACATCTCTACGGTGACATTTTGTGCGATATACTTAATGTATGGCGGCATAGGATAGTCCCTCTTCATTGTTAGGGCTTACTTCATTCTGTCAACGTTCACCTTTTTAGGGTAAAAATTGAATGTCTTAATGTCCACTTGAACGAGTGTTTTTCGGTTCTCGGTATTTGACAATATCGGTAATAAATAAATGCGATTAATTGTTAGTCCGCCTTAATGTCTGGCATTTTTTTTTAATAACTCGTTTTCTTTCCTACTGCAAAGTAAGGGTTTCCTCCTAAACGAGGGAGAGGGGTTAGTATTAGTTAGCCATCTTGTAAATATAAAAAAAATTGTAACTTTAACGAGTTTATGTGAATTCCGAGCTGAGGTAAAACAAGACACTTTATATGAAGTGAAACTGCGAGTGAAAGCTTATTTACCATAAGCCACCGCTTTACCAATCGATATCCATACATACATAAAAAGACATCAAGCCGTGCGTATGAAGGATAATCTCGCTTCCGACTTGTTCGCTATCGAAGTTCCCATATTGCTACTCGAATTCAATAGCGAAACTCGAAAGAGAATTTTGCAGTCATTGTTTTCTATGTGGTTGAAAACATGGAATTCGTACTACACGTAATATGAGGTCGGAATAGTAAATGTGCGAAATTAAGCGACTCATTCAAATTGTGTTTTCCAGCAATCAATAACATTATTTATGCTTAAATATCCAACTTAATTATTTCTGCGGATTCGTTAACCAATAATAAAGAACAAAAGCTTTTTATTATTATTTTCAAACATACAGTTTACATACGAATGGCAGTTATATTTGCTCATAGAAAGCGAAATAACACATTTCCACGTATAAACGTCTCTGTTATCTTGTTTTAAGACTTACTGCAAATATATTACCATATTATTAGGATTGTACATACCAAAATAAATAATGAACACTCCCTTAAATTAGTTCAAGGACGTGAGTTAAGAGTGGTTCCACATCAACAGTGCAGTAAACCTCATTAAAACCCACAACTTTAAACTAATTCTTAAAAATAATATTTAATAACTTACTTACTAGATAACGACATCTTGGAAGTAAGTACTGTTTAGCCACGGTCTACGATTTTAATCAGATAAATAACAAGATAAGACATACATACATACGTAGATAAATACCAGTCTTTTCGCCATCAGATTTATTTCTAAACATAAACTTTAATATGAAACAAACAGGGTAACTATTTGATGAAATTACGTACATTCATCAAGGTATAGTCGTGAACATTAGCTTGCAGTTTATCATGCGAGTTACAAGGCTACGCCGGCTTGACATCTCTATGTATCACAATCCAGAATTTAAATCCGAATTATTTTGAGCTTGTAGAATACAAAATATAAATAATTTTGCATGATTTAAATGTAAAAATAATGAAAAATATATGAACTAAATTACTGTATTCATTTAACTTTAATATTTTGTTTAAATAACAAAATGTCAATAGCTTTCAGTACAATTATATACAAATTTAAATTAATGATATCATTATCAATAAATTAAAATGTATTCTAAAAAAATTACAGTTTTATGATTGGTTAAGTTTATATTGTTTGTTTGATATTCAGCAAAGATTTTGTTGGATTTAAATAAGAAATCACATTGAAAATTGTTCATAGAAAAATTACAAGCCTTCTCATGAACTAACCGATGTTGAACTTTAACATTTACCATTCTGGATTGTGATACGTAACCGTTCGACAAACTTACTACCGCGATATGCATAAACAATTCCAAACTTTCGTGCGTGTACGCTTTTGTTTATTAAAATGTTGTATGTGATGTATTGTTTGAAAAAGCCGTGACAAGGAGGGAACATTTTGAAGACCATTCAAGGTTGGCATAGCATGGTACTAGGGCGTTAGAAATACAAGGAAGTAAGAGATTTGTGACACGGAAATTAAACTTTATGATTACTGATTTTTAGGGATCCATATCTCAATAAGTAAAAAATATGAATAAATATAAAATTTTAGGATCTAGACAGTTTTTTTTATTAATGTGATTGTCAAGAATATGTATCATTTGAAAAGTTAAGTTATTTGTGTGTGAGAGTTCCAAAATTCGTGTCAGTTACGGTTGATTCCTTTATGGTGAAATTATTTATTTTAAACAAACATTTATTGCTATAAGTTAGCAATTGTATTGATCGTAGAATCTCAGAAAATCTAAATTATGGCATGTGCCTTTATAAATATTGCACCCTACAAGAATAGTATTAAAATTTGCCCTTGCCCAAAATACTGCAGAATAAACACACGGTGTTAAGTATCTCTCTCACACTCACGTTTCTCATAAATCGTCAGTAGAACATCAAATGGCAATTACTTGAGAAACGTAATTACTACCCAAACTAAATAGAACAGACGAATTTATAGTCATACCGGTGCTTATTGTTAATGGCACACCATTCTCTGCTCAAAAACTGATTAATTAAAAATTCGACGTATTATATCAGCTTAGCCTATCTTCCAAGCTATGTTGGAGTCGGCTACCAATCTCACCGGATGCAGCTGAATACCAGTGTTTTACATGGAGCGACTGCCTATCTGACCTCCGTAACCCAGTTACCTGGGATAACACGATACCCTTCGGTAAGACTGGTTGTCAGACTTTCAAGCTTCTGACTACTGTTAACAACTGTCAAAGATCTTCGAAAATGACAGCCGGGACCCACAATTTAACGTGCCTTCCGAAACACGGAGGAACTCGATATGTATAAGATGGTCACCCATCCACAAATCGACCTCGGTAAGCATGGCTTAACCTCAGAGATCGATCCGCGCGGCTGTTGTTAACTAAGCCACGAGCTCCTCTCCTAAAATTCGACGTATTATCTTTTTTTATTTTAAATATGAAAACATATGCTAAGGACAATACCCTCTGTACATATACTGTTTTTACTGTGAATTTAATCACTGATTTATAAAATTTCACCACGTTTATATTAATTCAATTTATTTATGGCAATATTACGTCACCCGAATCCATTCACGCTAGAAGCTCCCAATCAAGTACAAAAGCGTTCACGTGAAACCGTCGGTTCCCTTCCCAAGAACATTATCGTAACACCCAGTAACTACATTACGTACATATAGACTTCACGACAAGTTCTGAGGCAACACGGCAAAGCCCTTAGATGGCATAAAAGCCTTACCTAATATTGTTTATTATAAGGCCTCCGCTTAATTAACATTGGTATATTCTCAGGTCGTGAGTGGAGAAGAGAGTAGTGGAAGAAATATTTGTTGCGCAACTGTTGCGTGTGCATTTTTTAGCTTTCGAAAATCGCCGCGTTTGAAATTTGCGTGGAACGATACCTTGCCACTAATTGCAATTTCGATAAGCGCCGTAATCGCTGATGGTTAAAAATTGCTAGATGTTTTTGTCTCATAATAACAGAAACATTCTCTACAATTGGTAAAATTAAGAATTTTAGATTTTCATACAATATACCAATCTGTCGAGCAAAAAAAAGCGGCACGGCCGGCCAGGTCGATCTATATGTTTTAAACGTAAAATATTTTTAATATTGGAATGATAATAACTTATGTAATAACTTAAGACAGAAAGTCCTTTAAGTAGAGACTAAACAGATTAATCGACTTGGTATTACATAGATCTCACAACTTTTTACGGCAGAGAGAATGAACAGCGAGACTTGGGGTTTTTAATAGAATGTTTTTGATGACATTTTATCTACAGCTAGCAGGTAGTTGATAGTCGATAGTTGTAGGGAATCCCGCTACTGCATAGCTTGTATAATTAATATGTCAGTCTTTAATTAGGGTTGACAGTCCCCACTAATATATTGTGACACATGTTTAACTATTACAATAACGTTTATACGCTTACCTTCTTACCACAAAAATTAACTATAACTTCAGCTAAAACTTATGTATTGTCGTGTTCTTAATATACAAGCATGCCGAAACACGTTTTAAATACTCGCTTAACTTTTAAAGAATTATATTAAGATTAAACTGTTACTTGTGGTTGTTCGAATAAAACGTTGTCATAATAATATGTCATTCAGGAAATGGCAAGCAAAATAAAATTTACGGAGTTATAAGAACGACATGTAAGTCGGCATAGTGAACTTTGACCATTCTTCAGAAATGTTACACGTGACTTTGTTGCGCAACATTGAACATGTTGGTGTGAACCCGTCTTACAATGGGCTTATGTTCAGTCAAGTGAAGTGTGAAATTGGAGGGCATAGATGTTCAGGGTATTTTGCACAGTATTAATTTGAACGTTCGTGGAATACGGAGGTAGAATCCTCATTTGTCATTATACAAATTGAATAATATGGTTGTTAATTAAAGGGTTTATTGTTTGTTAAGATTTAAGTACATTTACTTGTGTATAATATCAATTGATATATCAAATTTCGTGCATAGCAAAGTAAAAAGTAGAATTTTAGTGTCATTTTATTTTCGTCACTGGTATTTTCAGGAGTATAATTTATAGAAAAAGGATGTAATTTTATGTATCATGTATTTTTTTTCGTACAGCGTTGCATAGTTTTGCTATGCCCGAAGGTCCAGGCAGACTCTATTTTCACTCCACAGCAAGGATCACAGAGAAATAAAGCAATTATTTTTCAGAGTCTCGAAATTGCTTGAATATTTTCTACTAAGCTTACGATAACTACAAAAAAGTCAACATAATTGTTAATTGAAACTTAAAATATCAACAATATTTTTATTATAATTGGGCTTCAATAACAGGTTAACTACCCGGGAAGCAGACACGTATGATAATTAAACAATTACCGCGCATATTATTATCAGGTTATTTACTCAGAAGCGAATGGGTTAATCCCACATATTTTTATCGCCAATAGTTTTATCAGTAACTGACTTGCGGCTGGAAAATAAAAGAAAATAGCAGAATTATTTCTTTACCCAACAATATGACGTGTAAAATAGTTACAAGATTGCACTGTCTTAAACAAGGCAATTTTAATTCAATACTGTATCTCTACAATTTCCCGGAAATACTGAACCTCTCAAGCATATCGTGCTCGAATTTTCTCAGAAATATCAATTAGAACGTTTGCTTTTAGTATGCTAACAAACCGATCCAATAATTTGAAGTCACACTGTTCGTTTTCGTAGAAATTACGCAGTTAGTATAACTAATCTCATAGGGGAAGTGGAAGTTAGGCTTGAGTTTCTCCTATACTGGCATTTGTGGCTTATTGCTTAGAATATTATAGAGAAATTATGTAATTTTAATGTTCTATGTGGTTGAGTCTTACGATCATATTATTACTCAATGTCAAACCTGAGAATATAGACTTCATGATCGACATCCAAAAACAAGCGATTTTAATTTTTTAGACTATTATTCGATTGGAAAGAGAGAACGACAATGTTCAGGTTATACTTAATCCTTGGAACAAACACACTTGTGTGAAAAACACTTTAAGAAAATTGGAACATAGGCTAAAATAACAATAATTTTCTTTTTCTCAAATCACGAGGCAATTCAAATATTTTGCCCTCTCAAAAGTAGCAATGATTCAGAATGAAGTAGGCACGATTGCATAGTGAATATCAGTGCCAGCAAATATTTTTATTGGCCCAATTGATTGCAATCCGTATCAGCTCAGTTTAAAAGCTGGCTTTTTCAGTTAAATCGCGTTTAATGGGCCGCTCGAATAAATCAACGGACAGATATGGAACCTGTATATTTGGATACGATTATTTTATCTGTGCATTAAGCAGAATAATATCTTTGTAGGAATCGATCGTTAAAACGTTCATTGTCATTGTGTTTCATTTTAAGTAGATTTATTGTTCCTTTGTTTGTTACAGGACATGTCATTCATGGCTATATTTTTAGTAGTTCATGGTTAAAGGGTTATATTTTAAGACTTGTTTAAACCACTTTATGCTCACACAATATTGCATTTTTCTAGCGCCAAAACCTGTATAATTACAAATATGAAGGATTTGTATCATATAAGGGTTAAAAAACGAGATATAATGATTTAATTTATTTATATTATGACTTATGGGTGTTCGGTAGTGTTGGTAGCAGCTCCTTACATCATCAAAGATTTATACCTAATAGAAAGATTGTTAAAACTAATTGGCAATTGAAAAGAGTGGCCTGGAGTTTCTTGCCAGCTCTTCTCATTGGCCCTACCTTCTGAACTGGCGGTAAATTCACTCTCTGTGTCATTGACTATCATAAGTGTTAGCATTTGACCTATAATAATTATGTAAATATAAATGATTTGATTTTGATTTTGATTTTGAGATACGGATTACTAGGCCCAACAACAAAACTACGCGTCTCTCTAAACCTCCATTTCAGGTATTATTTTTATGAGACCAGTCTATAAAAAACCAAATACGAAAAGAGGCGTACTTTGTCCATGCTTTTGGATTCACATTCTGTAAAATGTTCATTCATAAAATGAATACGCAGATTGCGTGAATATATTTCCACTTTATAATTAAAATAAATAAAAAATGTTCAAATAAACGTATTCCTAGAACAAAAAAGCGCTGCCTTTAGAAAGCAGGACTTCATTACGCGTGACATGACAAATTTCTTTACAAGAAAAGAATGTTGTAGTTCCTACATTTTATTATAACGTAAAATAAAAAAAGAACGGCTACCTGTTCCCCTACTATAGATTTCTTAGTAAACCGCTAACGAGTATAGTTTTGTCGTTAATTAAATTTGACCTTAGCTTATTTTGACAGTCGTTGTTTCAAGTTTTCGAATAAGCCGTTACACGTGTTATGATGCTTGATCGAATATAAACGCAATCGGATTTTTATCGTTGACAGAACGGAAAATTTCGTGATTAGCTTCCTCAAATATTTTAAGCGATAAAATCATGAAATCAGCTCGTAGCTTAAGTTTTTTTTCATTCCGTAGACGTTTTAGATACTGATAGATATCAGAAGACGACAATAGTAAACCTATAGTAATAATCTGTTAGCAAGTTGTACTATATTTCAGCGGCGCAAAAACCGGGAGATTAAAACTCTTGTCTCGCACCACGGTTCATTAAAATCCCTTCTCGTATAGAAAATTAAGCCCGCACGTTAAAATTTTAATGAAGCATTATTTCCTTGAGGAAAACTTAATAGCGCGCTGTGATTAAAGTTTTACCGGAGATGTTTATGTTCGCCAAGTAAATAGATACTTTGCAAGTTTTTGTGGCACCCACTTTGTGGTAATATATCGCCGGAATTTTAATCCTTGGGAGAGGCTACTGCTCTGATTAAAAATGTTTATATAATTTATGCGTGGTTTTAAATATAGATTTTCCGAACATCCAGGGTAACTCTAGGTTTATATGATTAAGAAATAAGTAGTTAATAAAATCAGGCTTTTTGATAATTTGCTACCAAATATGTATATCAAAGACGACAAAAAATAAATAGACCTGTCTCTTTCAATCTGTTTCAATACCTTAGTTATTTTTTGGTTTAAATCAATATTTGAATAGGCACTCTATACAGCCTCACTTCTTCAACTTCATACCTAAATCAACAAAGACAAGATACACTTTCATACCCAAAATACTATAAAAACCTTCCAATCCCACGGCAGGTACAAGTCGTACATAAGAAATAGACGTAAATTTCCCACGCGCCCAGATTCACCTATTTTCATATGGATCTAAGAATATGTGGTATTCAGGGGCTGATAGATTTTGAGGTTTACGCAAATCCTATCTTTTTGTGACAGTAATTTGTCTCCGCGGTACCCTTTGTTTTGTCCTTTTGTAACGCTGTGGATTGATCAATACGGACGGTAATGTAAAAGAAAATGTGAATTTCCATTCGAATAGAAATAAACGAGGATAATATTATTATAGTTTATAGTAACCAAAATGTAGCATACATTTGGTTAATATAAACCCTTAAGAAAAAAATAATGAGTCTTTGATGATGTAGGAAGCTGGACAACATAAAGTAAAGTTTCTAAGTTCTTTTTATTCAATTGTATAACATTGCGTTATTTAAATTATAATATTACGTTTGATAGTCATATTAACAAATTAGTTTATAGAATATGCTATTATAGCAATTCTTACTTTTATCGTCACAAATCTCGAATTGAATACAAGTGGCTACGTGAGTGATATAATTCAATACTTCTTTATAAAGTGCCCAAAGTGAAAATTGAATCTTATTATATACTGGTCACGGGCTGCCGTCGACTTTTGAATAAGAATATTTTCTTACGACGCTTCAACGTTGCATCTGTGACGTGCCATAAGTCAAAGGAGACCGATTCTCTCGAGATCTCTCGTAAAAATACACACTCGAAATGAAGTTAGATTTTTTTACGACTTCTTATATTTTCAGTTTTACTTTTATAATTTGTTGTAAATTGTAACGCAATGAAACTATGGGAAAGTGATTTAACTTTCATGGCATTTCATAACAAAATGATGAATAAAAAAACTTAATCTGTCAACTTACACGCTAAAAAACGTGTGTTTATTTGAATGAATATAATAAAATATTCCATGGCATGTAATAAAACAAAGAAGAAACAGATAACATTATCATCTGTAAAACTTGTTTGGTATGTAGCTGAAAAAGGGCCACTTCAACAATGGATGAAGAAAACCGACCAAATATACAATCGAACAACATCGAATCCATTGGCGGCATTCCAAAAGAAAAAAAATGCAACATTTTGTTGCCAGTATTTCTAAATTGAATAGTTCTTGTCTTTCATCGCTGCAGTTCTCCACATGCATCACAGTATTAGCATAACGTGGGCAGGTGCGGGCGAATAACTGAGCCGTCGCAATGCGGTATAGGAGATCTTATATTCATATTATTGTAGCACTGAGCCAGTGGCCGGGCTGACGATTTTAAATTCAGAAATCAAAAATGTTTCAATGTGTGCCGTTTTCGGGTTATGCGCTGCAGGTGTCTTGATGTCTTTATCATAGAAAGTTTTTAACTTAACTTTTTGGGATGTTCGCCAGTCGTTGCTACTTGTCGGTGGCTACTACGGAAAACATTCTTTATTGAGGCTTGGCTAAAGCTGGGTGGCCTCATACAACGACGGAGGACTCTGCTCTTTTTAATGCACCTCAAAAAGTCCGATAACATATCATAAGAAAGTATTATCAAAATTACGCTGTGTATTTTTTTACGTGAAGTATTCTTCATAACGACGTTGAAAATATAGTATTAATCCCCATTTCAATCAGGAAAATGACATCAAGGCTTAAAAATTAAGTAATTTACATCTCTTACCGAATTCTTGCCATTTATCGACCTGCATTATTGATCTGTTTTTCAGTTGACCGTGTCACAGATTGTATAATGCCTCTTATATTTTATTCATGAGAGAGTGTTCCTCGACATAAGCGCCTTACGGATTAAGGTACAGTAATTAAATTTGCGATCAATTAATAGTTAAAGCAGGTTTATGGAAAAATTGAATTTCTTCTTTCACCGCCGACATCAATTGAATGTTTATCAGGTATTTAATTATTGTGGTCTCGTGAGGTGAACGTGATTCTGAAATTGTGAGGTTTTGTAATTAATTACGGATTCGAGCAACATTAATGAGTAAAGTTTTTGTATTCGGACGTTTAAAAAACCTCGCCTTTGTCAGATGTGGTTATACTATTAAAAAGTTTTGCAGTTATGTGGTGAATAAATTGCGTTTATATTTTAATAGTTCATCTCCAATCGGTTTCAATTCAGAAGGTTTTTATTGTATTATACCTAAAGTAAAATTTTAAGCAATGTGTAAATAGACTTTAAGTAGACGCTAATGATGATCTTGTCAAAATTATATGAGCTTATTATTTATACACAAAATTAATTAATCAATACTCAAATTACTATATTATTCAAAATTCATATTATTTCATTTATTTAGAACGTTAATATTATTTCAAACGGCATTTGGTTTGTTGCCTGAAAATATACGAGTACGTGGGTATTACGAAACGCTTCAACAAATAATGTAATTACGACTAATAATGTACATTTGGATCCTAATTAATTCGATTATAGGTAAACACAATTTGCCCGCGGCTCCGTTTAGTTCCAATTAGTACAATCTGTTTTTACGTAAAAACTTCAGCATTGCTCACCAACCTTATAAAATTGTTTTTTTCTGTTTTATTATGATTTTGACTACAAATCACTAGCTCATACGCTGCAAGCATTTATATTATACCATTGTGGCAAAACATTATGAATACATAACATTTTGTAACATCTGTAATGTAAATACCTATGTTTAACATATTAAGATATTGTATTCTGTGACAAGCTTCATCAGCAATCTCTTGGGTTGGAACTATGTGTGTGGGTATATTTTCCAAAGACACTCACTCAACACAAATTGCACTAATAGGTAAAATTAAAAATGTATCGAAATCAACAAGAACAGTTGAAAACAATGCTAAACACTAGCAAATATTAAACGTTTAGCGCAAATCTGCGAACATTACCGACCATCCAAAAGTGATGAAATCAACCACACATAGCACCTAACGCCCGTTTTGAACTTATAAATATTCAACAAGGCAGCTAGGAGTAACAGTTCTGTGGTTTCCAGTCTGGGGTTCATATTTTATTCCTATTACCCGGTACTTGTTACCGGCTGACGTTTACCTTGTATTCATATTTTAAATGTACTCCAGTGTATTGATACTGACGACGGTTTTTTGTGGGTACTTCGTCACTAGAAAGGTTTCCCTGTTTGGGAAGCGCACGCTGGGTTTAGAAAAATATTTTTGCATATTTTTAGATGCATTGGTATTTCATCGTGAAATCACGAATTTCTTGATTTTTTGAGCTAGCTATAGAGGTATTCGTATAATGGATATTTCAACATCAAGATTATAAAAAAGCAGCAGGCATTGAGGGTGCTATAATAAAAAACTTAAGTAAATAATCGAACATTATCTACACTTGTTAAGTCTATGATTCTACTATACGACGCAAACCAGAGTCATGAAAAAACGATACCAAGAAGAAAACTCTACATTTCAGATTTATCTTTATTTTACAGCTTATGCACAGAAAACTGTTTCTTATAATACATTTCAGAAATATCAAGCAGTAAATAATTTCCAACAATCCTTACACTGCGTTTATTAAGTTACTTTCCACATTCATCAACTCATTTAATTTTAGAAAATTTAAAATTAATGCTCACTTCTCCACTCAAAACTATTTATGGCATTCTCGAAAATTGCTTTTAGTAAACCAGCGTGGACAGTAAATAACTGTGACGGGGTTTCGAGCCTGCAACAACTTGCTATCTTGCCAGAATAGTTTTAATACTTTCAAAGTGACTGGAAAGGAAATGCGGCGGTCTTTCTCTAACAATGCCCTACTGGTCCAAAATACTACGAAACTGAATTTTTATTCGTGCCAAAAAACTTTATGCTTTAATGCGTATGTTTCCCATCGGTTCGTTAGCTGAATTGAGCTGGGTACTTAAGTAATTGAGTCATATTGCGGCGCTCCAAGCTTTTTTGAACTAGCGGTTTTTTATTGAACCGCTATTATCCGATTGAATATTATACGGTAAAGGCTTTTTAATGGGCATCGGAAATTGCTTGATGGTTCAAAACGGTACTTTTAAAAATATAACGGAATGATAAAAATGTGTATTTTTTACGTACATTTCTAGTCAAAAGAAAGAATTGGAAACAAACAACACATATTCTAAAGTATTGTTTGGTTGTGACTTCCTAAAAGTGCGTCTTAATGAAAGTTATTGTACACTTGATAACACACATTAAAATCACGGCCTCTATTAACATGGTGGCCCTGAATACCTAACTATTAGAGTAACATCAAAATTTGTGTCCTCGAATCCTTCAAATTTGTTGACACGTGCATGTTTGCTTAACACGTGTCACGATAGTAGTTTACTACTTTTGCGGTAAATAAAAAGGTTCGTACGTAGATTTAAGAAATACCCTACTTTCAGATTCAGACAAACAAAGGGGATCCGAAATTAGTTAAAATCCAATTCGATAATTGTTTTTCTTCGCTAACATTTCAAAGTTTCCAAAAACTTGGTTAACTCTTTTCTTACATTTAGAGAAGTTCGGTACCAAACGCCATTCGCAGAAAATTAATGGCCAATTTTTCCTGCCTTTAACTTCCATTTTTCAAACGTTGAGTTCTCATTATTTTAGTTTAGCTTCGGTTATTTGGAACGTTTTCTTTTTGTATAATTTTTGCGGCCTTCTTTCTTTGTAAACTTCTGAAGTAAGATTTCTTATGTAATCAGTTCAGTTGCTTTTTTGATTGAATGATTTTATTTCTATCAATTAAAATATGAACGTTAATAAGTATGTGTCGACATTTTGGGTACATTGTCATGTTATAATTGTCTGCAACAATTTTGTACACTTGTATGCAAGTAAGGCTAAGTTTTTGTCGTCCACTTCAATAAGCTCTCTTGGGCGACTAAGCCACAATCGCTATTCTGAGCAGACGGATCAGTAGTTGCAGTAAAATTGAAATTAAGTATGCAGGTGAGCACTTCTCCCATCTGTCTCTATATTTCTCAATATAGTAGCTTAGTCAGAGGTAGTTTTATTTGTAATTATATACGGCACTCACTCCACGGTACTTGGGACTCGTATATCGTCATAAAAATATTATCAACTAAGATTAAAGTTTCATCATCATATGATTAATGAGTTGAATAAAAACGTGAAACAGAGAAACATGAAATAATCAATTCTCCAACAATATTAAACTAGATTCAACAGTAAACAAAAATAACAAACAAATGTATTCCGTAGGTACGTTAAGATATTTTTTAACCCTTCAATGGTAGGATAAATCATATGAAACTCATAAAACATCGCATAAATATACTTTATTATCATTAAAACAATGTTACCAAAGATACATTTCGTCTTCCTGTCTCTAGTCATTCTCAGAGTCAATATATCAGGGCTTAATGACGTAGAAATAAATTCTAAGGGTACGGTATTCATTGGCGCGAATAAGAATACTACGCGAAACATTTTGCAGACGAACGAACGTATGCGAACTTGCCTGGTATTTAATCTCGAAAATAATGGTGCTACATGCAATAATTAGGCTGGAAACCTTCTTCATCAACTTTGAATCTTATAGAGTAAACAAGTACCTTCTTTATGCTGCAAAATAAATTTGCGTGACTATTCGTGACGACTGTAATTCTAAGATGTGCGTGATATTTTATTGACAAACAAAAATGTTCGTAAACCAATCCAATCTGTATGAACGTTTATCTACCTTATACTTACACCACTATCGGATTGTTTTCTGATACGAACGTTTAATATTTATTTCTATTACTTTTTCACATATTTTATTTATAGTACGGATTTTTATTTTAATATTTTTCGACTTTGGTCTTAAATTGATCTGTCTATTTATTTTTCTTAGTTCGTGTTATCAAATTTGAAACGCGTACCGTTCTATTCTAAAATGTATCAAAAAGATAACATTAAGAGTTTTGTTATAAATACAGCTTCTTTAAGAGTGATTTCCATTATGTTTGTTATTGGCCTAATTGTACTACAGGGCAGTGCACTCATGCTTCACCTAGGTAATAGAATACAGGAATAAAAATTTGAAAGGACAAACCCCACAAAAAATACTTCACTATTTAAACGAAAAAATAATTTCAGCCCAGCTAAACAGCAGGCATTTTTACCATCCTTCACTAAAAACTATAGCTAATACAGAATTGACAAGCATCCTTTCAGGACTACTAAAATCATATAATTGTTTCCATTTACGTATTGCTCTACTGCCTTTGAACTATTAGTCTGATAGTCAGCCATATCATAAAATCAAATAACACCACTCTGGCTACAGTTAGGTGAGTTGGTTGAACTGCATCTATGGGTTAATGGCTATCGATTTACCATAGGCGGAGTGTACGTGTATCTCTACAGAGATCTTCGTAGCGATATTACCTTCGGGACTGTTGGGAATATAGTTATAATTTATTTAGAGTATTAGTAAATGAAACGATTTACGGCTACGGATCTTGTTAGAACTTGTAACATGTTTGATAAGTAAGTATATTATTGTGTCTATGATTGATTTGTATGAATTAAATAGTGAAGTTCTTTAGGAGGATATCGCGCCGATAACATAGACTGCAGAGAGCGTGACTCGCAAAAATGATAGTTTGAAATCGATTTAGCATTTTCTTCGTAAATAGCAGTAAAAAAAATATTTTGTTTGAAAAATATTTTATTCAGTTGTTCCCATCAAATAAGCATTGAGCATAATAAATGTACATAGCAATACAGGTTTTCGTTATGTGTATTATTTTACTCGATCCGGATTTGTACACGTATGTTTGTTTCCTGTGTAATATTGACTACAAAAAGAATATTTAATTTTTTAAATAGTTAATGGTGATTACAAAAGTGCAACTCAATTTCACGATACTGTATGTATCGCTTCAATAGTTAAATTTAAAAAATAACTGCTTAAATTGTTACAATTACATCAACCCTATTTAGTTCGCAAACTGTTTTTTTTTTCAACTGATCTTATGCCACAGACATGTTAACACTAGTTGTTTTTTTCCTTATAAGTTTATGTCCGATTACTTGAAAAAAGTCAAGTGGAAATCTCTTCAAACCCTTTAAGATAAAGACACAGTTAGAATAAATACTTTATGTTACACCAATTCGCAGCAAGTTGATCTAGTAAATAAGTTGCATCTTTCCCCAAACAATGTACATAGCAAAACTCTCCAAACATTACTGTAACTGCTGCAGTTTCATTTCGCCATCACATTAGTACACTAACACCATAACACTCGAGGATAAACACGAAAGACATTTAAGCTCCGCTGCTGTAAAATTGAAGTGCAATTGAGCAAACAATCGTATCAGCTCAACCGGATTCGTTTAGTGCACATCGACCTACGAACCTGTTGGATTACCATGGTTTCTTTTACTATAGTAGTAGTGAAGTATATCAAGAACGTATAAATAGTGTCACTCAAGTTAGGAAGTTGCGAAAGGTATCTGTAACGATAATAAATTTAAAATCAGTCAATGCATACACTAGTGATTAGCAACTTGTTTGATAGTTTACTAAGTAAATTAATAGTTACCTGTTATAATCATGTTTTATATCCACCTTTTCACCTATTTCCACCAACAATAAAACATCCCATCACATATCCCCAGACACAATTTTTTTGTTTAGCCACATTATCAAACTTGGAAACCTTGCATTTGCTCTTAGATTAGTATATAATAATTGCAGTTTTTCAATAAATAGTTAAAGAAGAAAAGATTTCCAGAGGTGTAGTAGTAATCGTTCTCACTCATAGTAAGGGTTTTGGGAAGCGGTGCAAATATGCAATAGTTTGGCAGTCCATGCATTCGCACTTGCATTTATATTAGAACTGAGGTGATATTGTAAGGTACCAAGCACAGAGAAATCTTTTTATGACTTTGTAAATGTGAGAGGTGAGTTCACAGATGCTGTTAAAATGTTTTGGTTTGGAAGAAAACAGTCAAGATTTGCATCTAGTAATAAAAGGAAGTGTTTTCTGCAAAATGTAGACATTCAGGTTTTACTATTTCCGTGAGCTAAGTTTTATTACAATCAAGCGAAGTTTGCAGTTATAGGATCGCTTGTTTAAGGAAGTTTATAAACGCAGCATGACTTTATACTACTGCGTGAAAATGTGTACTGCTTCCTGTATTTATTACAGTTTCAAGTTTTTTTAATTCACTTTCGTAGTTAATTCTGTGTGTTTATGTTTGTGGTGTGTGTGCGTGTGTGCCATAGTTCTTACTTTCTTGTCACTTGCGATAGTAGCGTGTGGTTAGAGGTCAAATAATGATCTCGAAAATTGTTATGATTATAAAAATTTAAAACAATATTATTTAATCATTAGTCTATGCGACTGTGGATTAAAATGATTGATAAATGTGAGCATTGAGCGTATAATGGATGCCATAAAATGTATACTATATTTATTATTCTAATTATGATATTTACGCTATTATGCTATAAATAGACTTTTCCAGAAATATGAACACACGTGGAAATGTCATCGTTCCACATTCGAGTCACTCGTGCTCCTGCGGAATACGTGAAGGTTTTCCAATTTATATTTCCGGTCCGTTACCACCAAAATTCAGCTTGATAGTTTATTTATAAAATACTATTTTGAAATGCTTCAATTAAAAAAAACGATTTTGTCTTATTTATACGAGTTTGTAAATATTGTTGTATGAATTCTGATTGCAAATATTGATTGAGTGGTAAGTAGACCCTAAATGCAACTACACTTTTGATCTTTGCTTTGTATGCTTCTAATGTCAAAATGATCAATTCTTGTAATTTATGAGCTCTTATAATTAGCCAAAAAATGTATACCCAGCAAAAAAACTATTTTGTGGTGCAACTTTATCGCGAATGCAAACGTACGAAAACGAAAATAGCATTTCGTTATGCGGCTTATAAATCAATACGGAACGCAATTTCCTCACTTGACCGACTTTTTATTTTTACTCATAGTCCTACCTTCCGTAAACGAATTCCCTTCACTATTCTATCCCTTTGTACCTGCGAAATATCATAGTAACAGTAAACGATCCCAACAGTTCGGAGTCTCTTACGTAAATTGGATCTCTGAATAGATATCATCTGATTGAATTAGTCGGTCTATCGACGCTCTCGACTCGTTCGCCATTTATACCTATAGGTAGGTTTGACAAAGGTGTTTGTTTGTGAATCACGACGTAAATAATAATAACATTCACGGACACATGATACCTGAAGCTATATTTATATCTGTCTACTTACTGGAATAGAAAAAAAAAGTAGCTTTGTTTTGTTGAATTAAACATTAAACTTATATTTAAACTAAAAAAGCATTTTCCATTTAAACGCACAAGAAACACTTTCAGTTCACAAAATTACTCGGAGACAATTAGTCTAAGCGGCTACGAGTCTACAATACTCGTAGATGTGCTACGACATTTGCTACGCGCTCTTAATTGTAAATGGTGAAGCTCATTATTTCTAAACTCTGCTACACAAGACAAATATAAGTGAAAATTGTAGGAGGTCAGTGCTATAAATAAGCTAGAAACACACTATATCGCGTCGTAGAAGTTTTTAGTACCCATTTGTTTCTTTGTTTTAACTAAAATCTGTTTAAAAAGTACAGTAAAAGCTGAAGCGTATACTAAACTACGAAGTAAAATTAATGTATTTTAGGTAATCTAATTACTAGTGCCTTCAAACGCAACTTACGCTCACCATTAATAATTTTCTTTTGTATAATCCGAGATCCAAAACTGAATCTTGGAGCACTGATGTGCATTCCATTAAGTTGATACAGCTGAAGTATAAATGTATATTAGCTATAACTACATTTTCGTACTCTATTTATATAGTAGGTTATAAAACAATAGGTGTGAAAAACACAAGCTAAACTCATTAGTAAACAAATTTAATTCAATAAAAAGTCTGAGAAACACGTACCTTCTCATAATTCTCGTTGAGTAGATACTTAAAGTAACTCCGGAAAGCAAGTACTTGTTATGTACGGTGTACTTGCTTTTATTACAATCGCGGACGGTCTCGAACTTTGTTTTTTTCTTACTTTGCTCTCAAAGTATTGCTGCTAAGTTGTAATTACGTTTTCTGTTTGCGAAGAGCAATTGGAAGTGTGATTTAATTTTATGTTCCTTTTTGTTTTCCTTCGTCAAGAAATGGAAGGCGATTGAAAAGAAACAGAGCCATAGTTCTGCAGTAAGTTTGGCTTACAGTTAATGAGAAAAAATGTTATTATTTGGAATAGAAACAGTACCTATTATTATTTAGTAGTAACATATTACACTTAAATTCATTTTTTTAATACTATGAGATTGCATATAATTATTCCTTATCCTTAACCTAAGTGTTAAAGTGAAGCAATCACAGTAATTGCATTGATTGCTAAACATCAAATTTAATTTTCCCTCTGAAAATGGAAACAAATTTCTGCGAGACTTTCCTAAAGATCAAAACATAATACCGCCATAATAACGATACACAATCCAAAACAATAACACACTTATCCCGTCTCAAAAAACAATCATCGTCGCCCTACCCCCGGGTAAAACATTGGTGAATTTTCCGGCACGTAACTCTCAGATTTAATGTAATTTATCTGCACTCATGAAGCTCTCATTTGAAACGATTTACGCGCGTGTACTCAACACTCACACGGCTCGCTTTTGTATGAAACAGTGAAGCTTAGTCGGTCACCGGGACCCGATGTTTGAACGATGTTTTCTCTTTCCGTTGAACTTTGGTTTGGTATATCGGAGTAGTTTTATTGTAACAACAAATAGTAACAAGACGTTACAAGCAAAAAGTAAAAGTATAATTATTATGAAAATAGGAAATATAAACGGGATAACGTTTCGTTTATCCTTATCTAAGAAAAATATTTTCCCTTTCGAATCAACACTGAAATTTGTAACGGTGTGATTGGCGACAATATGAATGAATAACCATTGCCTTCATCGAGTCGGTAATAACCGCTAAAATTTACTACAAAAAATATGTTAGTACCATAACAACAATTCAAACAGCAGCATCTAAGAAATGTTCGTCGTTTACAATAAGAAACAGAAATAAGGGCTTAAAGACTCGACAATTTTCTCGCACACACAAATAAGCCGCAGCAATTAGTCGACTCACACTGGCGATATTTATTACAACACATTCATTTGAACCTTTGACATTGAACAGGTATTAATTTGTTTGATTGGCCTAAAACTCCTAAAAACTCTTAAAGTGACCACTTATGTACTTAAAACTATACAAGGATAACTTTTGCTTTTGATGAATGTAGATATAAGAACATTTAAACAAAAATATTTTATATAAAATTTTATTAGGTATTTATATAAAATTTTAAGAAATATATCGCTCAGCGATCAAATAAACTGATCTTATAACATTTGTCAGTTTTTTTAGCTTAGAGCTTAGTCTGTGTTTAAAAATTCCAAAGTACTCACTGATAGGTAATTCACAGGAAGCTTATAAACTACCACGAGGAAGTTAGGTATATAATTACATACATTTCATGTCCCTATCAATGTGGTATATAGTATCAATAGTAATGGTTGAACAGTTCTTTGATTGAAGATAGTGGCACTAATTAAATGTACAGTCTTAATAATACCTTGACTTATTACTCGTATACTTCTCATGTACAGGTAGTTGATGACATAAAGCTCCTTATTTTTCACAGACCTGTGTGAGACGGGCCTCAAGTAAGCACACAATTATAATTTCGTATTCGGGACGCCGTAACGCAATAATTTAAGCTTACGAATACAATTTGTACGTCAGGGGGAACGAGTGAACGAATGAAGTGAGCGGAGTGAATAATTTTGTGTACGAGTACTGCGTTGAAGGGTTTTGTTGTACACGCTGTCACCTGTGCCAAGTAAATTACATTTTTAGAGCGTAAATTTAATTATTTCCAGAGAGATTTATGCTAATGTGGCTTGCGTTTAGAGTTATTCTGGTTCGTTGGTGTGAACGTACCGGCAAATTAACGTTGGAAATAAAATTATTGTTTGGCTATTAACGTAATCAACTACTTATTTGATGTTGTTTCGAAACAAAAAAGTCGGTCATAAAAAACAATAGTTTTTAAAGTCGACTTAGTAGCCAATTAGTAGCATTATCATGTTATCTACATACTGAACCAAACAGTCCGTGCTATTTTAACTGGATTGACATTTTCTAGTTAAGCGTATGTCAGAAGTCAATCACTATGTGAATGTACGTTCTATGTAGATTCTGACAGCGGACATTTCGATATCTGTAGTGCGGTTGACTTGGACAGCCAATGTTGACCCGAGATACCTTTGTTAGCGAAATAGAATGTACGTCGGTCAAGCTCCCTTTTGTTTCTATACATAACGAAGTATTTATAACAGTCTTTAAAAATAACCAGGCCTTGAAAATAAACGTAATTATGTCGGAGGCTTATAAAGGGTCGTCCTCTTTTTTCTTGGCTAAAAGAGTAACGAATAAATTATGAGTTACAGTGTGAAGGCACGATTTAGTGAAAAAAGATTGACTTCACGCGTATGTGGGTGAGTTTGTGAAAAAGTGAACTAGGAATGAGTATGCGAAAGATTTAATGGATATGAGAACAAAGATTAGGAAATGATTGTATTAACATATGAGAATTCGTTTGTGGAAAAACAAAGTGACCGTATAAATATATCTTAAGTGAAAGAAAATACAAAACTTTAACCTCTCCCCGTTTCATTGTTTCCACACATCAAAATGTGTTCACAAACAAATATTAAAGAGTAGTAAAGTTGGGGTACTTCACAGATCAAAGAAGTTTACACAGTTCGTTGGCTATGAGCATTACTGAGCTTTGAACGTACCGGGACTAAATATCGATTGTTCTATAATATTCTTTCTTTTTGCTTACTGAGTGTAATGCGGAGGTTTTTTGTTTTGTATAAAACGTTTGGATATTACAGGAACGGACCATTTACTTGATTTATTGTCACCGTAGCATCAGATGAAAAAGTATCTGGTGAAAATAATGTTTCCTGTCTATGATTAAATATTATATAGGAATACATTACAGCTATAGGTAATATATTACAATGGTAAGGCTTGCCCCCTATTACCTGGGACTAAGATTTTTAATAGCGAAATGTGTGTGTATTTTATACGCCTCTGCCTTCACCTTCGGGTACAACAGGCGTATGATATTATGTATGTACATTATAGCTCACTGGTTATATACAATATACATTGTACGGTGTAAATGTACGTTCTGTAACACAATAGTGTGTTTCAGCTTAGTTTCGCATCAGTACAAGCTGTAAATTAGGATAATGGTCTTTACTAATGTTCCGTGTTTGATTCCCAATAAATAATTATTTGCGACGGATTGTTTCGATTTCATCTATTTTTCCATGGCCGCATAATAATCCAAACGCGAAACCGTATTTTACTAAGGTTATCTGTAGCGCGATTTAGTTTGATATTTAAAATGTTCTTCAAAAATTGTTCCTACGGCGCCCGCTAGAGGTGCTGGTCAGTTTAATTTAATAGCGAAATATCTTAATAATATCATCATTTCTTGATAGCTAGCCTGTTGACGATAGTCGATGGTGATTGGTGGGAGAAAATCACGTTACTGTATAGTATTTTTAAGCAATATATATTATATATTTTCTTCGAAACGGCTACTCTTTCTCAATAAACGTTTTAATTATTGTCATAAATAAGACTAGCCTTATAAATTCGTTCCCTATTCACATCGACCTTTATAAAGGGGTTACTGATGTCACAGGGTGTTAATCCAACTGTGTCAGCCTGCAAATGTCAATAGAACTACCTTTTACTGAAGAATTCTGTATGAAATTGAGTGTACATTTTATGTTTAGACCAAATTAGAAGTTGAAAATCTTGTTTATTATATCAGATTTATAATATAGTTATTAATATTAGTGCCTTAGCCGTTTTTAGTCTTTACTTATATAAGCAAAAGTAGATTTTATGTTTGTTTTCCAGTTGCTAAAATAATATCAAACGACATGATTCCTATCACATAATAGGACAATTTATTATTATTATTGAAATCATAGCAGATCTTTACACCATATTCATATACTAACGACATTTAAAGCCTTACTAATATCGACCCCTCCTACGTAGACTATGGTAACCCCAAAATGTCAATTTTACAGTAGAGCTGTTTGAACATATAAAGTTGTATAAAATTTTGTTCTGTTTATATATTGACTTGAAAATTACTACGCAGACTAGTTAACAATTGCTCTTCAAGATGTTATTATATTTTATAAGGTTATTTTACTAGTTTTTGAGAAAATGATGTTACCATATTTTACTTCGTGCATTATGTTAGTAATTTTATCGTATGTACTACTTGCCATATTTTACATCGCAAAATAAATATCTGCTAATATGGTATATACAACTTACTACTTTTTACATGGTAAACTAATTAAGGATTTTAGTCGTTAGTAACACTTACTACAATATACGTTGGAATATTTTTAGGTTTCCAAATATAGTAAAACACAAAATATTGTTCAATCAAATTTATTTTATTCTCACTATCTTCATTCTTACAAAATATTAAACAATATAAAAAATATGTGTTAACATTATATTTTATATCTAAATTATAAAGTTATACTTTTAATAATCATTGAGATCAACAACAAAATCAGCCTTTTAAAAAGTACCGTCAAACATAAACAATTTTTTTTTTACTTATTAAATAAAAAAAAAAAAAAGAAACCAGGAAACAAATTGTAATTTCGGAATTTTTTTCATCAAATTTCAATAAAAAACAGTTCTAATAGTAGACATAATAGTAAGGTAAGGTAAGGTAAAGTAGGTTTGGTATGCATAACGAAAAAGATCTATAACTGCTTAATGTCAAAAGGTGAAAGAGATGCATGCAATAAAATGTACTAAGTTTACTTAAGCCAGCTATGACCAAACTATTGTTTACTGGGCATGTTGCAGTGTTTGCTTTCCCTATTACAGGTTACACAGTGAACCATGGCAAAAGTTGTTATATTCCAGATACAGAAACTGAAATTTTAGCTAATGAAAACGATAATTTAAGTACTCCATGCCCATCCATAGAGTGTGATTTCATTAATCACCTAGATAGTGACTGCCATAATAATTTCTGTCCATGGTTCGTTTCAAAGAATACGGAAGACATTATGTCCATAGACTCACCATTTATGTGACAAAATGGTTATGCTTCTACTCCTCAAGCAAACACTCCACTCTCATGCTCATCTGTAACGGCTACACCTCTGTCCAATAAACGAAAACTTCCAAGAAAAGACAAAGCAGATATAAGAAAAAGACACGTCTCTGAATGGATTGATGTTAAAAGAAAAGCTTTAAGGAACACCGGCAAGTAATATACGAGTCGTAATGGAACCATTAGGCCAAAGAAGTCAATGAAAGCACCATGTCCTCAAACATATCGCATGAAATGCTGCAGCGAAATTGACGAACAAGAGTACAAGTACAAGTTAATGTATAATAGAATACGGGAATTAACGCGAACACGCATTTTACCTGTCCCAGTGTCCCAGTTCAGCCTGGGACCACGGCGAGTGCAACCTGCGCCGAAACGTTAGGCATTTTAAGGTAAAATGCGTGTTCGCGTTAATTCCCGTATTCTATTATACATTAAACATGCAACGCGAGAGTTTAAAAGTTATGAAGTACAAGTTAATATGATGATGAATGTTTTTAGCTTATATTTACGGTCCCAGAAATTTTTAAAATGTTTAAGCGCTCTTGTTCGTCAATTTTGCTGCAGCATTTCATGCGACATGTTTGAGACTTCTTTGGCCTAATAGTTCCATTACGACTCGTATATTACTTGCCGGTGTTCCTTAAAGCTTTTCTTTTAACATCAATCCATTCAGAGACGTGTCTTTTTCTTATATCTGCTTTGTCTTTTCTTGGAAGTTTTCGTTTATTGGACAGAGGTGTAGCCGTTACAGATGAGCATGAGAGTGGAGTGTTTGCTTGAGGAGTAGAAGCATAACTATTTTGTCACATAAATGGTGAGTCTATGGACATAATGTCTTCCGTATTATTTGAAACGAACCATGGACAGAAATTATTATGGCAGTCACTATCTAGGTGATTAATGAAATCACACTCTGTGGATGGGCATGGAGTATTTAAATTATCGTTTTCATCAGCTAAAATATTTCAGTTTCCGAATCTGGAATGTAACAACTTCTGCCATGGCTCTCTGTGTAACCTGAAATAGGGAAAGCAAACACTGCAACATGCCCAATAAACAATAGTTTGGTCATAGCTAGCTTGAGTAAACTTAGTACATTTTATTGCATGCATCTCTTTCACCTTTCGATATTAAGCAGTTAAAAATATTTTTCGTTATGCATACCAAACCTACATCTCTCGCACTAGGAAAAAAAGAGATGATTTTTTTTCAAATATAAAAGTAGTTTATCAGTTTAAGAATGCAAAAATGTAGGTAAATAATAAATTCTCGTAGCTCAAGAAAGTCTCGGCAAAACAAACCAACACAAAATAATAAAAATAGGTACATATTTTAAAATTAGTATATAAAGAAGCATACATACTGTTAGGAATAGAATCATTAAAGGATTGGTTGCAAGTGTTAATCACGTATTAGCAGAAACATCTACTAAACTATTAGATCTCAATGTCACCAACACCAAGCGGCCAAGTGGGTCGCAAATTATCCATTAAACTATTTATTTCTTCTAAATCTGCTCCGGGGGGCAAAGGAGAATCTGAAATATAATAATACCAACAAAAATCAATATAATATGAATAAATCAATAATATTTAGGAACGTAATATATCGTATATTAATTATCTATCCACTGTGAATTGTGGTAAGTATTAGATACAATATTTTTTTGGTGTAATTTACGGTGTAAAGTATAGCAAGTGATTGTACAACATAAGGTTTCCTTATTTGGTCCAATGGAAAATATGACAACTATCACATACATTACATGAAAAAATGTGATTTCCGAAGTACAATATGGTATGTATCACTAACCATAAAATACGTCGGAGATATGGGCAAGTAATATAGCACACACAGCTTCGACTTCTTTACGTTTTAAGTATTTAAATATTTATAAAAAAGTAATTACTGAAGTAAATGAGTAATAATTTAATACCCATAGCTAATATTTACCTGGTTTATCTTCTGTTTCACCGCTAACATTAAATCGGTTGACGGCTAAATTAAATATAATGTCTGACATAGACGAAATTTTCTTACCAGTTACTGATGTCACAGGGTGTTAATCCAACTGTGTCAGCCTGCAAATGTCAATAGAACTACCTTTTACTGAAGAATTCTGTATGAAATTGAGTGTACATTTTATGTTTAGACCAAATTAGAAGTTGAAAATCTTGTTTATTATATCAGATTTATAATATAGTTATTAATATTAGTGCCTTAGCCGTTTTTAGTTTTTACTTATATAAGCAAAAGTAGATTTTATGTTTGTTTTCCAGTTGCTAAAATAATATCAAACGACATGATTCCTATCACATAATAGGACAATTTATTATTATTATTGAAATCATAGCAGATCTTTACACCATATTCATATACTAACGACATTTAAAGCCTTACTAATATATAGTATACTATATAGTTACACAAATATCACTGTTATAACAGTATAATAACTTGACAAGCGAAACCGCAAACGTTTGTGAGGATACGTATCTTTAAGTAACGAGGTAGGTAACAATACAGCTTTGTTCTATATTTAGCAATTTGAAACCGATTTATGTGACAAAATTCTTATTTTAATAATTATTTATTCTATAGTCGGAAGATGTGATTTCCAATTAAAATGATCTGATGTTGTCTTGGTCTACCAGACCTTGGTTTGGTTTTAGTTTCTGGGTTGGTATTCTGTTAATTTTATTTATGTTAGTGGTCAATCTTGTGTCAAAGTTGATAAAACAGATCGAAGGCATCATCAATCATCTACCATGGCTTACCGACTCCTATCTTAATTGACAATTAGCGGCACCAATTTTGTTTATAGTGTCCGACTCCTAAGCACAAAAGCACTTCTGTGCTTCTGTGTTTTGAATTCATTGTCTCTACAATGAGTTTAAATCATTAAGTGGGCACCCATCTTTTTGAAAACCGCGCTAACCATTTCTTTACTAACAAACACGTCAAATATTAAACAATAACAAACTTACGTTGGTTTGAAATTAAAGACCGCCTCTTGTAAATAATTCACAGTCTTCTCTTTAAACAACAGCACCTAATCATAAGTATCTGGTTACTATCTATATTAAATGAAGTATTTTATAACTATTGATTAAGACTGCAGGCTAAATAACCTTTAGTAGAGTTCATCGCACGCTCTCAGCCAACGTAGTTTACATCAGAAATCATAAATTGTAATCTTCGCCTCTTCATTATTGAAAATCTGTAATATCATGTTTCTCTCCGACATCGTGATTTTTATAAATTCTTAGTTTAAAGATAGTTCATTGTAGATAGTCTACAATTTAGTTTATTAACATTGTTACAATAAAAATTGGTGGCAAAAAATATTTTCGTGCTGACTTGTTTTTAAATACTACTTTCTGTATTTTCACGAAAATGCTACGCAACGAACGTATTTTTTACCCAGGCTCAAAATAAAACGCTCAATCTCAATTATCGCTTACGAACCGGTAAACAGATTTAAGCGCCTAAATGGATTTTATACCAATATTTTATTAATTTTAAAAACCTTTACTTAATAAACTCTTAATAATACTTCGTAAATCAAACAGTTATAATCCTCAAACGGTTTAAAAGTAACTCAATTTAAAGTACTATCTGTTCAACAAAAGAGATCCTTACTTAATCATAAATTCATACGCCCAAAGCCTTACAATCGATGACGTACCAAGGCCAAATGTTCTTCAAACATCTGAAAGAGTGTTCGAACGCTGACGACTCACTCTAAGAAATAAATTTCTCCCTTACACTTTAAGCTTTCACATCACGCGTCGCTGTCAAAATTCTCATACGTTTTGATCGCGTTATTACGTGCGTCGTGCAAAACAAATGAGACGGCGCGACGGGACTCGGTAATATTTCGCTAGATATGTTAGAATTCTATTAAAATAATGATTCCGGTCTTATATAAGTTACATTTTGAAGGTACTGATTTCTTCAAAATCGAATAGACCGATAGGTTGGTAAGAACTGAAGAAAAACTGACTTTGTAATTGATAAAGCTATCACAAAGTTGGGCTCGGAAATAAAGTGGAAAAAAAATGTAATCGAATATTATGAAGGGCATAACACCCTGGTATTATCACTAAGGAGTATTTATTTCAAAACAGAATAAGAAACGTATTATAATTTCTTTAAAATTATGTTGTATTACGTTAATATACTATTGTTACTTATAGTTAAGGCCTATCAGAAAGCCCTCAAATGACTGAAACAATTCTCCATTTTCCAACAAGAATCTTCTATATTCTCTCTATCTGCGTGCACAGGTGAGTGCGTAGCCTTCGCTCACGTACAACTCACTGCCTCGCTCTGAATCACAAGTGTTGTATATCGCACCGATATGAAATATTTCCCATTCATAAACTAACTGTTTCGGTTTTGCAAACGATACAGTTACTATTTTTCTTTTAAGTGGAACAAAACTTTTAGAGGGTTTGCTACAAATTGCGTTTTATTTGTCGTTTATGCAGCACTATTCTGACTTTAACTATGACCATTTTAATTTGTACTGCCTTTGATACGCATATGATACGACGATTTATCCAACTAACAATTTTTTTTCGCGCGCAATTTTACTTATTAACCACCCATTTACATTACATGACTCTTGACGGCATGTCATCTAAAGCTATGAGCAAGTTCAACAAAAAAAAAAATACAATATTATTCAAAATCTTGTTGAGTACAGAATTTTCTGATGACTATGTATAAAATCTGTTTTTCGTTTGTTCAGTAAATTCAAAGATACAGTAAACAGAGTAAGCTTCCAAAATGATGTTGTCGAAATTCATAAAGCGGATTCAGAACGCGTTGATGGAAATGGCTCTGTGATTGCACTGTATGCGTTTTCACATCGATGCGCAACAGTCAATACCAGAAAGGGAATAACCGACGATGACTGGGATTTAAATATTAATTTCATATTGACAATATTACTGCTTCTTTTACTGCAAGAAATTACTTAAATCAAAGCGTAACGATTACATTTACAAAAAAAAATGTGTTTTTATTAACAGCTCTGTATGTGTATCACGTTTCTCAATAGACATCTAGTGTACGTCAAATTGACGGTCACTATTCACTACATTGCTACTTTGATGTAATGTGCTAATCACTATAATCTATTTAAAAAAGCAATTTACAGCATAGTAGTGGCTTTCAAATAGTTACCACTAAGATGCTAGTTATCACTGGGTGTCATTTTCCATGCTAATTTACATATCATAATTAAACCTGTCTCAGTCACATCTGAGTCATATTTCTAAACAACACCCAAAAAGTCCCTGTTCAATGAAAACGATATGAAAGAGACAAAAGAAACAAACACGCAGTTCCTGAAACAATCAGTTAACGTGTATAATGTCACGCTATCGGAGATACAGAAGTTATTTGGATAATTCAGTTACAGCAATATCGTTTCCCAGTAACCATTAGGTAAGTTTCGGAACGGTTATTAATGCCGGAGCATCTTCGAGTTATTTGTTACACATTGGTTTTCTTTGAAGAATGTGTATCAATATTTCATTATTGGTCAATTAAGTATTATAACGTAATATTATGAGTTATTACAGTTTGAATTCATAATTCCGAATAACTTATTTCTATTATCGAAAACAGAAGCGCAATGCTGTATAATCTGTACCGTCAAGCATCGAGAGTTTGCTACTTAGAATGTACTGCCAAAATAGTTCCCGCGACGCCCATTAGAGGCGCTGATTTGATTTTCATACAAAATTAATAGTAGTAGAAAATCTAACTACAGGTGGCCAGTATTTGAAAACCATAGTATAGTGTATATTTTTTTTATTTAAATTAAGTACAACAAGTAGCTTGAATAAACGATTTCTCAGAGCTCCTCTCGATTTCTTCGGAATCCCATCTTCAGATCTCGACCTAGAGCCTATGGGCTCAACTTCAAAGTGTACCCTTTCAAACAAGAAACATTTTTTGGAAAAGGTTATTTCTGAGTAATTACAATGAATTTAAAAACTCCTTTTTTTTGGACGTCATTATAAAAGTATCACAAATAATATGGCTTAAGCTTTGTAACTGTCACTGTTTTAATTTCAAATGTGGAAGCGTTAGAACATAATAGTGTGGGTTTAATCACAGCTCATATTGTATTAGCGCGATTTATGAACGAATGAAATATATGAACAGAACAGTAAATGATATTAACTGTTGCTTCAATAGAATCAATAAAGCTCTTGTATTAGTTGGATATTGCGGTTATTGTGCTCCGGGATATCAGATTAGCTTTAGCTAGTTTATATACGGTTATGAATATGATGAATAGAGTTAAAATGAGGTATCCGTATATTGTTTCCGTAAATTGTTGGAGTGTATAAACGTGTCATCATTTTTTAATTGCTTGATAGAACAGTTTCCATTTTTATTCTAAGTAGTATTGTTGGTTAACAAATGAGACATTTTATGTATCTACAGCATACAGTGTTTCTTACATTCGTGATAACTTACAGAATTGTACGCGTTGAATTCCATATTCATAAATTCAGAGAAGAATTCGCAATACTTACCACAACATTTGCTTTCTTTGTAAACTTTCAAGAAAAAATATAATTATGTCGCCAGTTTTGTTTTGTTTAATAATATAATTAGCAAAGTTAAACATGTTTTGTCATTATTCTTACTGTCATTTTCTTACGTGAAAGTCTTGTAAACCGTAATTCCCAGAAAACCTCTCATTAAAACTAAACCTAAACTCAAATTATAAAGTTGTGCTTGTAAAATATACGGCTACAACAATAACAAGGCACACAACAGTTTCAAGATATTTTATCTTTTCATAAACACAAAACATCAATCGCTCCAGATTTACAGCTTCATATGAAAATCTACTAAATATTATATGGACTAAATGAGTACCGAATTTACCGTAACACTGAACACGAAAAATATGTTAGCAGAATATAAACCGAGCTGATATATAATTCAGTGGAGCATAAAAGACTATCTGTTTACCCTCGCGTTGACTATACGATCAATCATTCAAGCCCAAATTACTTGTACGCGTCAAACCGCGCCAAGAAAACTTTCATTTTGACTCCACATGAGCTATAGCCGAAATAGGTAACGAAGTCGATTTATACATACGGCTTTGCTCAGAGGTGGCGTGCTCAATAATTTAGTCGGATAATTCGTTCGGGAGAGAGCCAAGTTTATCTATTATTCAGTCGAAAGTCCGAAACTCGCGGGGATGGTCTAATGCATCCGAAAATGTTTTCTATTTCTGACCCGGTTACGGTTTGATGGATCACTCATACAAATTATGTTATGATTTAATTTTGTACGAAAAATCTGGCATTGAATCGTTGTCTGGTTGTGTTGAAAAGATTGATGTGTCGTTTGCCTTCTTATATTTATTTAAGGAAAAAAGCGAGTACGGCTTTATGGATCTGAGTGATAAAATATTATAGGCATTATGAAACGAGTTAGTACAATCAACTCAAATTATTTAAAGGACGATATTCATTTATCGTTATATGTTTTCTTCTGAATTAAATAAATTTTTTTTTTATTTTTAAGAAAACCAAATAAATGGTGTTTATTTCAAAAAGACATAAAAATGTGTACTACATACTAATACAACATATTTTTATGTTTCTCATTTCAAAAGAAAATGAGGTTCAATAAATTAAAAATAAATTATACATAAGACTGTCGATAAAGACCATTTAAAGTCTCAACACGATTTGTTTTTAATATTGTCGTCTAAGAGGTCAAAAGCCTTGCCAAATTTTACTGTCGTAAAACGGAATTTGCGAAGAAAGAAATGGTTGGGCACTGACAAAAAATATACTTGAAGCAGTCTCCACTAACGTACAAACCCCTTTAAGTTCAAATTTCACAAAGACAAAGGTATTAATGGTAATGAGGTTCCCAGTGCTTTGGCTTAAGCTAGAGGGAAAAGCGATTTTCCTAATGACAAAGTGATTTTACAAACTTTGTTGTGGGGTACATAAGAATGTATGGAAATTTTGCGAACACTAATGAAAGACTTGTTTTACAACATCCTAATTTGTCTGCTTCATTACCAATTTCCAGTTAAGGATAAAATTTTGTTTTAAATTTAATGGCAGTTATTTATGTGTACTACGAGAATTGATAGAATATCCTTTGCGAGACGGTTAGATAAGTTACCTTTTCATTACATGGAAAACTGGGCCTAGGCGTAAGAAAAGCTCATTACCAAAATAATTATGCTCATACCAATAACTTGTAACTTCCGTCAAGGTATAAACCCAAAGGGATTACAAGGGACCTTGTAAGGTTTAGGCTTTAATAAATATGTATAACCGGTACACTCATTAACGTTGTACCAGAATAATGAGATCCAACGCCACAGCTTATAGAGTCACAAAATCAGATATTTTCAAATGAAACCACAAATACACAACGATCCTTTTTATTTTAGGAAATTTCACAATAAAAGTCTTGACTGGATCTTATCCATAAACGGCAATATGCACAGCAAATATTATATCTAGTATTAGCCTATTAACAAAAGAAACTTATGATTTTTAATCCATACGAATATTTACACAAGCCCTTATTCATGAACAAATTTTTGTGAAAGCTTAAACTTAACCTAATGAGTACATTTTTCGGTTACTATTTATTATGACGTTAAAAAATCTATATGTTGTGATTTGTCAGTTTAAGATCAAACAGCATTCGTTATTAAAGCCAAAAAAATAAGTTTACGAATAAGGGCGAAACTTTTTACAATATTGTCCAAAATTCATACCGAACCGTGGCTAAACTTGAAAATTATAATGAACTAAATTCGATACCCTGTTTACAAAGGGAACCTTTTTTTCCCTTCTTGAAACACGAAGTAAGCATAAGATTAATAATCTCCTCAGATATAACACTCGGATGAAAATAATTGATAATGAAAAATACCATATTGAAATTATTATGAAAATATTTTATACAACAAAATATATTTTTTATGGATTTGGTCTTTATTTTTGGCGTAACAATATGATCAAACTGTTTTGGATAAGATTTCACGATGTCATTCATTACAACAGATTTTTGAGACCAAAATCTATTGTCACGCAACATGCAGTGAAGTGGTTTAGAAATAACATAACTTCATTGTAATAATGAGTGCTGTGTCTCTTTATCTTAAGATTATATTTTAGACTTTGTACAGGTTATACGTATATCGTCTTTGGAAATATTTTTCTAAATAAATATTGAATTTGACAGATTTATTCTATTAATTTATTCTTGAACATAATTGGCTATAGCTAAACAATTTACATCAAACGGTTCATCGGGAAAAGCAAATGACAGAGATTTGTTATAATAATAATGCAGTATATTAAACCAGAATTGAACAAATTACGTTTATTTCACAAATTGACGTTCTCGAGCGATTTTAGTCTAAGTAAGAACAAATGTTTCTCACAAGTTTTCAAAAGGTTATGTAATTCAAAAAAATAGTTATACTGTGTAATAAATCTTCAGGTTTATATTATAAAATTGTAATAGTGTAGGTAGAATTGACATCCAGACAAAAACCTTCAAACAATTTTACTTTCTAATATTTACATTCATCAATCTAATATTATTATAATGTACAGAAATTTATTACAATAAAACTTAACTATAAGTAACTTTTAAAAACTAAACTAAACTAGAAATAATTTAAAAAAACAAAATATTTACATACTTACAATTATACAATATATTTACAATATAAAATATGGATACAAAAGGAGTGCGTCACGCGTCGTAGAATTTCTCCTCACCATCGTCGACTGGTAACGTACCCAGAATGCTGGCAGCATTGCCACGTTGGATGGCAATGCTAATTCTTTGACCAAAGTAAAGGCCAGCACTCTGGTCACGCGTAGCATCGACGAGACGCTTCGCAATCTCTCGGTAGAGACTACGAGCACTCGGGCCCCACGGTCCCAAGGTTTCAACCCCAAACGGCACAAATACGTAATTACCAATAATGTTACTATATTTGCGCCGCTTGAGGTTTTCTGCTGATGCGGCAGCAGCGCCCGCAACGCCCACCGTACCTGGAATATGGGAAGGCGCCAAGGTGTCGACACAGGTTGCATCCCAAACCAAGGGCCTGCCCATACTCCAAGGCAACAACGACATACCGTCCGGCCTCTTCCCATCGTCGCGCGCCAGCCCATTGGGTTCTAATAGAGCTGGAACACCCGCGGTGGCAAGAGACCGGCGAATTATGTCGTTTAGGTGGGCGTGACGCGGGAAACGACCCGCACTCTTATTACATGATAGACCATGGTGCCCGAGCTCGCCGACAGCTTCCCCGCAGTGACAACGATGCGGAGAAACACACGAGGCTCCTAAACGAAGACATGTGGCGATGCGGAACGTGGTATCATCGAGCATGGTACCTACGTTAAATGAAGGGAGAGCCTGAAGCCAAAGCCCCGATTCCCATTCTCCCACAGCCAGAAGGCGAGCACGCTCAGCAGAAGTGGAAGATGTTAATAAAATATTTTCCTTAATCAAACTGCTGAGCGGCGCGTCCCACTGTCTCTGAGAGAACAAGTTTCGAGGTAAATCCGTGTTTGGAGCGGCCATTTTCCAGGCGTTCATGGCATCGGTCTTACACGACACTTCAGAATTAACCAGTGTAGGAGCTAAAATTTTCCTGGTCAATTCTTCCGTGCCGTGGACCGAGGACAGGAACGCAGGCAAACTAACATCTGAAATTTTGCGGACGCCGAGGCCTCCTAAACGAATAGGCAAGGAAGCCTGAAGCCATGCACGGTCGTCCAAGGCCACATTGAGAATTTTGGTGAGTGTATTTCTAATGATATCATCAATTTTGAGAAGTGGAACCGAGATTTTCCAAAAAGGCGAAGCTCTAAGGGCATGTGTAAATTTTGGGACGAAAAGACAAAACCGAATGATAGTAAATGCAGAATGAATATTAATTTTGATGAGGCGTTCCGAAATTTCATTAAAATTTTGAATTTTTTCCTCTATAAAAGGTTCAAAACCATCTTCTAAAATAGGGGACCCAAGGAGGCGAAGAGAGTTTTGTTGCATAATTTTCAAATTAGGAGCCAAAGTAGTGAATTTAGAAAAAGCCAAAGATTTGTCTGGTAAGTTATTAAAAAAAATTTCGCATTTATTTGAATTAAGTTCTAAACCAATTCGTTTGAATTCATTTTTTAGGAAAGCCAAATCATTAAAAACGGTATCTACATCGCCCCCAAGGGTACCATCATCCAAATACCAAACGTTAAATTTTGAATTTAGACGCCGAATAATGGGGTTAATAGCCAAGCTAAAAATGACCGGTCCAAGAGGGTCACCTTGTTGACAGCCTACTGAAGACTCCAAAAGATTATCCTTAAAGAGTAATTTAGAAGGGTGCCGATAACATTGCCAAAGAAATTTAAATAATTTAGGTGTTTCTAATTTTGCCTGTGTCAACAGAGTGTCCCGATTCACAGAATTGAAGGCATTCTTTAGGTCAACCTTTAGGATGACCTCACCTTCACTGCAGCGAAGGTACGTCCTCAGCGCGTGTATGGCAGCCTCACAGCCCCCTTTTGATCCGAAACCGAGTTGAAGGGGCTGGAATTTTGAAGCCAAATGTTCTTTATAAAATTTACAACCAATTTTTGCTGCCATACGCCGATAGGTACACCCGACGGCGATGGGGCGAATGCCGCCATCCGACTTTCGCAGGGCGCATAAATTGGCGCCATACAAAACGTCAACGACGGCACCGGCCACACCGCCGGAGAGCATCAAGTTAATCAGAGCGGTGAGCTCCTTCAGCAGTTCGCAACCGGCCTCACCGGCGCCCGGACTCACAAGGTCTTTCAGGTGTTGGGGCGTTAGCCCGTCGAGACCGCCGGCCGATCCACTCCTGAAAGAGCCCACAGCCGCGAGGACGTCCTTCGAAGTAGTCAGGATATGATCCATGTCTGGATCGGGCGGATCTGGGAAAATGAGGTCATCAGGCGGCGTCGGATGCTTGCTCTGCAGACCAGCAAGGGTGTCTGGAGAGCAAGGCGCCACCGAATCTGTGCTGAAGAGCAGTCTAGACGCACCAGAAATATCACCCTCCCTCAATTTGGCCTCTACATGTCGAAAGACCGTATCATTGTTGTATGTGTTTTTGTTTGTATATTTTAAAAATGTTGGGTCGAAATGATTGTTAGATTTATTACAATTTTGTTTAATTTTTGCTGTCAAAGTTTTAGTACTTCGGTCTTTCTGTACATGTAGAACCCTATAGGGGAAGGTTAAAAGCTGCTCCCAGGCACTAAAAGAGTTCTCCCGGACGGCGGAACCCACACAGTGAGCCAAGTTTTGAGCCACTGCAGGTCTCGCAGCCCGGGGAATGCGCTTTAAAATTGGGACCGAATGTTTAAGATTTGCAAGCTTTTGCCAAAAGGGAATTTGTGGGGAAAAATTGGTGTGATCAGAATTCTCGGGGCTGGAAAGCACATTCTGGGTTTTATGAACTTTGCCAAAATGTACTTTCAAGCCCCGCTCGCCTTTAAAGTAACGAGCCTGGGAGCATTGGGGGCAGCGCACTAGACCGCGCGATGACACAGATGGTTGACTGGCACTCACTTCTGCATCGCCACTGTCTCTGCACTGTGACATATACTTACCTCTAAATATTTACACTTATTACTAAAATAATTATAAAATTAAAACAATATATGTAAAAAACACCGAAAAAATGTGACAATGTCACAGATTGACAGCATAATAATAAAGCGTTGCCGGGGGCACCGTGAGCGTCGTGTCGTCCGCCGTTGCTCGGGGCGCCGCCGCCGCGCCAATCGGCGCGCTGGCCGAGGCGTTGCCTAGGAGCCGGCGGCGCCGCGTCCTGTCAGGGACAGCGACGCAATCACGCCGTCCCCGCCAAATCCAATTTTCGCTTTGCAAAATGTAAGTCCGCTTTTCAGTTAAACATTAATACGAATCATATTTGATTGCTCGATGTTCGTCGTATCGCAACCAGATGCTGTGACTTGACACTTTTGGCTTTTTTTTAGCTTTAGGTAGGTTTATTATTTTTTCAAAAACTAGCCCTCAAAGCGTTCCTAATTATTAAAAGACGTGCTCGAAGTTTTATTTTAGCCGAAAATCTCAAATCTTTGTTTTCAAAATAATTTTGACTTTATTTAATTTCACAATTTATTATTTTTCTAGTACAATTAAAATTATTTGTCTCTGTCATCTGCTTCATGATCTTTCATTGCCATATTCACATTTTCTTGCCTATGAATAATTCTATACAATAAAAAAATGCTTATCAACATCCAGTATTAAAATGTGATTCTATATATTATTAACTGACGTAAATGAAAATGTTCGCAACTTTAATTTATTTTTACAGACTCAACCACACATTCCACAAATTATTATTCACAATATTCTTTCTATGTCCTGCTTAGGCCCATGACCACACCGATAACTACGAGCATTGTCTGTACATTTTATTTCCAAGAAATTTTTATATACACATTTAAAACATCGGCTTTATATCTTGAAAAATATTTTTGAAATATGAAAATCCGTACACAGGTCTTTATTATCTATTTATATTTTATATATTCAGTTATTTTTGTTGCTTTTAACATGCCCATAACTTAGTGTATTACACATAAAGCTATTTTTTTTTGCATGACAATTATAAAACGGTGGATCTAATGTTGTTCCTTGTGAAACTCCTATTTGGTTTGACTTTTTTGGTTACTTTGGGTATGACTAGAACTATACCGTTTTGTGTCAGTAATATTAAGCCTTATTCTATTTCAGAAAATTACGCTGTGATGTGTCAGTTGCCATGATGATGGACTGAAATTGAGTGTATGACTATCAAACGTCATGTTAAGACCGTCATGTTAAGACCGTCACGTTAAACGGTAATATTTCATGTGACACATTCGAATGAAATGTAAGTTGTATTGTGTTTTATATTTTCTGTATGAAATTTATTTTTGACATGTTTTATGAGACGAGAACGCGAGCTAATGCTGATAAAGAAGCCATCGTGAGCGCTGTGTAGAAATTTGCTTCTGTAAAAGAGAAAAAAATATTAGTAATATCGAATACTTTTAAACATTTATTTGATAAACTCATCAAATTTTCGTGGATGATGTTGTGGCCCCAATTAAAATCGCTATTTTAAAGAGAGAAAAGATTGACTTAGAACTGGGGCCAATAAATTTTAAACTATTAAAAATTATGTAATGAAAACATTTTTAAAATTACCTAAAGAACTAACTGCTGCTGCAAGCTGCATGTCTGCCGCCGTTGGCATTTCAGGCGTTGTACTTATTGGGCCTGCGAACAAACATTAGTTAAATTAAATAGGTACTGGTGGTGTATATGACAAAGGTATAGGTAAGTTCTTTTATGCCACGAATGAAGATGTTACTTCGTAACAAATATTCCTCAATCTGACGCCACCTGAATCATCTGCAATAGATGGACACAGGCCAATGATGATGATGATGGTGATGTGGACAGACATAATATGATAGTTGTGGGCATGGCAGGATTTGGGACTTCGTAAGGTAAAAACGATTGAATGATTTTGATGCAATTTATATAGCAAACAGTTAGCATACTATTTGAATATGCGTATTAGTGTTTTAGACTAGTATCTTATCCATGCGGATGAAGTTGTGGGCAGAAACTAGTTCATATTTAACAAACATACATACTTACTTAGTTTACTACAGTTATTTAAATACGAATTAATAAAAACAACATAGTGTTGGCGTCAAGTAGAATTGCGTGTTTGACTAGATAAAGTCGTTGATTTATGTTTAGCATATCTGTGCCTATATTTATTCTAGTTGAACGTATTTTATAAATGTCTAAATGTTTGTTATTCTTTGCATGTTTCTGTGAATTTTTATGCTACAATAAAACTCAAACAAACCTAAAACGTGACCAATAAATAGATTCTATAAAGCGTTTTGCAGGATTCCGTTTATTTCCATTACAGAATTTAATTATGAAATACACCAATCTTAGTCAATCATTATTTTAATGAAGTTCGCCCATAATTTCCTTTCAAACTACCTTCAAAACAGATTTATTATTAGAAAGCTCTTAATTAACTTCCTGCTCCGTCCTGAATTTTCCAGGAAACTATTATGCTCTACTAATTTCCAAAGATAGGGCCATATCTCTATAATAATATGAGTATACTCGTATAGTATAATTAGTTTGAACATCCCATTTAACCTCTGAATTTTACTGTTTGTGATTTGATAACAGTTGATAATATAATATGACAATGCTAATCTGAAGTTAATTACTAATACTTGGTGCCAACATAGAGCCATAAGTGATAAAAAAAGTTATATAAATATCTCTTATCCATAACGCAAGTAATTTTATACACGCTGCAAAAGATTTATTTGAAGCACGGTAGCAAAACTTTGTTCATTAAATTAAGCTGGCTCATTCGAGATTTTATCTTTGCATTCTACAATTTATTAATATGGCGAAAATAATGGTTATAGCAGAGGTAAATATTCCCGGGGCTTCCTCTCTTGCAGGATAAACTGAGATATTTATGGCTTGTGATTTCGAAAATGAATGGGATAACTAGTCATGTTTTTGTAGAGTCAAGGTAACTTAGAATGTCATATCATATTTAGATAGTTATTATAGTACCTGTAGATTCCGTTTGTTTTGTTCAGTATATAAAAACGTCAATCTACTTTATAAAATATATATCACCAAGCTCTATTTTTGTAACTATCATGTTCCAAATAAAGCCTTAAAAAATCCGAGCTTATCTCACAGCCAACAGTTTGTCAACAGTAAATTGTTCTCGCCTCTAGGGAGGTCAGTACCAAAGTAACTAAAAAACTCTATCAATCATAATAATCCATCTTTCAATGTCCAATATAAAAAGATTTCCTAAGGTAAAATTGCGGAACTAGGGCTTGTTGACTTTTCATTACGGATCATAAGGAACAAACGCTGAGAAAAAATGTTTGAGCGCCCACCGATATTCTATTAAGCGCATTTACCCTCCACAATGGAGTTAACGAAGCATAAAATTATTCACGAGGACTGTAGGAAACGTTCCTCTCATGTACTTTAGATAGCTGTGTACACAAACTTTCCACTGATAAAAAGCTTAAATGGCCCTCTCGAAAATTATTCCGCAAAATTGTTATTTTCATGGCTCTCCTTAAAAAATATACCTATTCCTTATTCTTTTCGTTTCTAGCGGGCCGCATTAATGACGTTCGTCGACTTATAAAGCGGTTAAATTGCTTGTTTTAAATAAATAAACAGCTTTCAGGATGCCGCGTCGACATTTGTCCATTCATAATTCTCAGTCGTCATTTTAAATAGGCTTATTAAAAGTAAATGCCTGCATATTAAAGTCCACTCTTAAGAGAAGAAGTGTAGCTTTGGGTTTTTGTATTGTTGTAAAATAATATTTAGACAGAGCATTCAAGTAAACACTTTTTATTCTTGATTGGTTTTGAGTTACTCATACGTATAATACATGCATACATTATTTTTATTATAACTATTCCTTTGATAATTTCTAAATGATAATTTCACTGCCGAGTAAAATTTGAAGTAGAGTGTAGAACAATATTAATTTCTTTAATTAACCAGTGATACAATATATTTTATTTGACCTTTTAATTCATTACTAAAAACTGACATGAACTGTAATTTAGCTGCGTATGCCATTTATATATAGCAATTATACGTTGCGACATCCTACAATTAAATGCCGTAGCCCAAATAAACTATATCAAACAGAAAATCCAAAGGATGAAGAGCTATTTCATAGAATTTCGAGTGAAAACTCCATTCGGACGTTGATTATTCTATTGAAGCACTATTATGCAAATTAAAAACATTTAGAATTCGCTCGCTTGCTGTTGAGTGCTAAAATATTTTTCGCGTTTATTTCAGGAATCTGTACAGTTGGTTTTTTACTGTATATGAAGTTGTCGATAGTGTTGAATTTATTATTCTGAATAATCAATACGTTAGCTGCGGTATTTTCTTAACGGAATATTTTTTTCAAATTCACCGCACGTATTTGGCGAATACCTAAGGACTAGATAAATGAGAGTACCAATTTATGTGTATGATTTAGATACTAATATTAATTAAGTATATTTATTTATTAAGCATGTTAATTGGACTACATAAACTTATTAACAATATTAACGGCATTGAGAAAATTGTGTGTTAGATATTATAGGATAACATAGGTATGAGGCGCATGAATAGTATGTTTATAATGTATATCTAATGTAGGAAGACGAAATTTGTATCTAAAGTTTCTTGTTATACCGTTCCTTGTTGAAGTGTCAGGTTTAACAAAACATTTCACTGTTTACAAATTGTTGACATAAAATATATAAGATTATTACCTGGATAATAAATAGCTTCTTTTCTAACAGCATATTTTGCTTGTGGTATTCTCAACGTGCAGATAAACTCTGCCGGCGTCGGAAGGTCCGCGTCGTTGAGCGTCACCGACGCTACCGCGGAGTATCTCCCGTTGCTCTCCTTCACTTTGTGGTCTACTTGGAGATGCCTGGTGAAGAAATAGAAGGTTTTAATTCATTATCGTAAATGAAGAAAATGTGTTTTAATATTCTTCGTTACAATAAAAAATGCTGGTTCCGTTATAAGTATCCAGTGGCAAAAAATATATATTGCTTTTCGTTGTTAATACTAATATTACAATATCAGAAACGTGCTTTGAGGCACTAAAATTATCCGTACAAAACCTCTTTTGCTTGACATTTAGGCTGTGGTTGACCAAAATTTAACACACTCATGGAACAAAATATCAAAACAAATACAAAAACATTTTTATAATGAATGTACGAACTACAACGGTCTCAACTTTCTAATTTAACTTTGTGTAAACCAACATTACAAGCGGCGACCACATATTTGCTGTAACAATGAAGTTTTCCTTCCTCGAGGGAAATATGTCTTGGAACTAACAACAAAATTTAATCAAAAGGGAATGTTTTTAAAACTAGCGAGACATAGACACCGTACTTTGAATTATTCGAAGCTATTTTTATACTGAACAACATTGCATTATTTAATTCAAAGCGAAAAGATGTTGGAAATCAGAATGTGCAATTTTATTCTTTCCTAACGGTAATAGGGATGAAACAATGGAACACTACAGTGTCTTTGTATTGTTGCAATTTGATCTTAATTAGATGCAAACACGGCTTGCGTGCTTTGCTTGTAATTCAATATAATTGGATTGTATGTGGAAGATATTTTGTTCTTCTTAATAACATCTTTCAGACTGAGGCAGTGTTTAGAACTGTATAATTATGTATCTCACATTTTATTTTGCAGTATATAAATGATAATAATATGCTCATTTTGTTTATCGTATTGCTCAATGTACCTCACATCACTTTTAGTTTGTAACGCTATTGTCCAGAAACCTAGCAGTTACATTTGTCATAAATTGGATTTCCACTGTCTGTGACGTAACTATATTTCGAAACTACTTTTGTTCGGTACAAATAAGATTGGCGCAAAAGGGGTACATGTCTTATCCACACGTACGACGTTTATTCTAGAAATATACAAGCCAGAAAACTATACTTTACTGCGGTTTCACGTATCTCATTTTACTGTAGCAAAATTGTAACTGTGGTACAAATGTACTGAACGACTGTTGTAGCCGTCATCATAAGTTAAAAATAAGCTTTTCTTGTGCTATTCTCTATGTATAAGATGACAATAACATGGAACAAAAGTAATAAATCCCAAAGCGTCCACGTCCGGCGTAGGTTGTCACGTTGAATCTAGAGAAACGATTCCCTACTACCGGCAACCGAGTAGCTATAGACTTATTTAATACAAAATCATGATCAGTGCTCCTAGCGGATGCCATAGGTACTAATTTTCAAATACATTTTAAATGTCAAACATTCGATCAACCACAAATCATCGAACTCAAAAAATTTCGCCGCTGATAATAATATTAACATACGGAATTTCATAACTATAATTAAATTTGGTAACTGGCTTCTAAACATTTAAATAAACATCTCACACAGGTGATGTGTTACTGTTCAAATATAACACACATTTAACTTCTTCTTTATGACCCTCTTTACCGTACTCAGGTAATAAATGCTAATTAAAAGGAAATTTATCGACTTCCGTCGTGTGTCGACATCAAAGTGGATTATATAGTAAATCTAGGTCTCCTTAAATAAACAGTTCTTATCGTGGTTTATTTGTTTAACTAGGCGACCTGTTTTATGCACCTACACTGTAATTTTGGACAATTAGTCATAACTCTTAAACTGAATTTTTCGCATTTGCATATTTCTTATCTTATATTATCGACACATTACAGTTACCGTTAATTTTGCCTTTAATTACTTGACATCGTAACACAGATTATACTGGCCCTGGATTATATAAGACAATCGTCGATTTGTGCTAAGTTTTTTTTTAATACGTTATAAGTGTTATAACAAATACTATGTAGGTATTACACTTAAAATCTTGTTAATTATTACATAACATAAATGCATTTAATTATTTCATTCGCTAAACAATACTAGTGAAAACCAACAATGAAAATCGTATTAGTCAATCCACTCAATCATAAGCTCACTATTGCACATATACGCTCTATAATCCGCTTCGTTCCCGGCGGCGATAATTTTGTATTGTTTCATTTAGACGGCCTCATTCGACATTTCATCAGCTAAACTGTTTGCTCTATCGATGTCAGCCCGCAATTGTTGGTCAAATCGACTGTTAGGGACGGGCTTATAGTCTGTGTATTATGTAGAGGTAAAACCTAGTCTCGTCGGTCCAAAATGGACTGATTTTGTGTCCAAATTTTAGGGTTTTCGTTATGATGCTGTTCAATTACTGAATGACGAAGTAGCGAAATTAGGAAACGCTTGTCAGAGGCATATTGAATTACTCGATCTATTTTCACAATGTTTTATGTGAGAACAAATTTTAGACAATAGTAGCACGATTCTGAACTGTCGGTACTATCGAGCCTTAAGAGTTTGACACATAAAATGTACTTCAAAAATTGTTCCTATGGCAGCCACTAGAGGCGCTAATCAGATTTCTATACTACATAACTCGATAGCTAGCCGGTTGTCCGTAGTCGATAGTGTTAGAGCATCGCGGTACAGCAATCACCAATTACGTAATCTCTCTAAAATTCAACATTAATCACGGCTTAACAAAAAGGCTCACTCTTTGTCTATGGATAGAAATAAAACACACACTACTGTGACCAAAATGAAAATTTTAAGAAAATAATATCTTAAACGCGAGGAACTTGGCAGGTGAATCAGGTGGTGCCTTTAGGCAGTCGTAAGTTTAATCTCAGCTATTCTTAGCTCTTAACGTTGCCAACTTTCTTCATATTCTCATATAATCAATGGTTTGAAATGTGATATTATTCCAACTCATATGTAACAGGAATTTAAAAACCCAGTTGCAGTTTTACTTCAATAGAATATTTTTATATTCCCATCAGCTAAAAGAATTAAGGAGGAAAGCAGTCAGTAATGAAAAGTGCATGCTTAAATTTGTTGGAGTTAATTATTAAACTAACAACTTAATCTAATTGATTACTATGAAGTAAGTTATTTTTACAAGACTAAGACGTGAATGGAATAAATGAAATTTAGTCTGACGGATTCATATAATATTATCTTCTATCACTTTACCAACTATACGACATTGCATTAAACACATCCTATCTTACTGTAAGCAATATGTTAATGGTAAATTATGTAATGCAGTCAACCAGACATGTTCTGTTAAACGATATGAGATATCTCATACACGTTTTTCCTCAAGAAAGTAATGTTATTAATACCAGATGGTTTAACTCAAGCTAATGTGCCCAAAACAAATTAAGTGACACGTAACATCATTCTTGACCGTAAATAGTAAGAGGAACAGTGACAAAAATAACTAACTGATTATCCAATATTTTTTTCGCGAGTATTTTATACATCAGTATAATTAATATTTAGTATAATTTTTTTATCGTACGGGTAGTCAACTTGCAGTCAAAGTCGCTCAAGCCGCCCAAAAGCGGACATCAACCAAGACCGCGACTCTTTACAAACTTTCAGCAAGAAGAAGCTCATCTCAAATACCAATCAGTGACCACCCATTTATACAATATCCGCGGTAAGGTTGCTTATACCGCTAATTGATTACCGATCGGTGAGCGCTAATAGCTATAAGTGCGTCTAAAACTAGGGCATCTACTTTATACTATAACAGTAATACTCACCGCTCGCTAAATGACATGTGTGTTAAGCAACTGTTGGCACGGCCATTTTATAGATGGGTGACTTTGAAACTAGGTTGACCACTAACCATATGATAGATAGATAGATATGGTTGTGTATTATTATTGTGTAGCTCATTTGATATATTATGTATCTCAGTTGACAACCGTTTGTTAGCCACTATTCTCAACGCTATTTCTTTTGCAATGATGGTGAGAAGGTAATAAGTTATTTCAAAGCTGCAACGTACTACATAGTGGCTATCAAAGTCACGTACACTAGTAGTCAACTGAGATACACAATAGGATACTGGACCTCTCGACAAGTAGTCGTATTGGCAACCGCTCTGAACAGGGGACAACGCTATTGAAATTAACAAAGCTAATTAATAAATATGAGTGAATATTAATTCGGCCTTTCGATTAATAAGGATTAAAAATAATTAATGTTATTATCAAAATTATAATAATTTTACTGAATATTTGTCTAATTAGTAATTTTGATATTGAATAATTAAATAAGTAACATATTTGTATTTTGATTAATAGTATTGTTTGTTGAATTAAGGTTAACATAATGTTTAAAATCCTAGTAAACATGGCAACATGCTGATCTAATTAATTCAATGAATTAAGCTTAAATATAAATTTTAATTCAATGAAATAAGCGAATAACTTAGATTTAAACAAATACGCAATATGAAAAATCCTAGCCCAGAAATTCTGTTCAAAGAGTGTTTCATTTTGCTTATGTACTTAAGCTTAGAGCACCGTATATTTATTAACCTATTTCAAAAGATTACGACTCGTATCGAGCATTTTAAGTGGCTGCAAATCTTAAAACAATAATCCTACATTACGCGTGCTAACATTAATCTTTAACAATATATTTCCAATGAAATACAATCGAACGCGGAAACAATACAAAACCAAGCACCATGAAATGAACCTCAAATCCCGTACAACTGTTCGGGGACATTTCATATCAAATTGAGCTCAACATTAGCACATAACACGGACGCTTCCCGCAATGCGGTTACTATACGATAGGTTACTTCATACATCAGTCTCTAACCAGTCTACTCTGACACCTGAACTTGCTCTAACTAATCCCTGTGACAAGCGAATTTTGTACGACAAAGAACGGGGTGGGAGCTCTCATTAGATTTGATGCATGGCCTCCTTATCAAGCGATTCACGGGAAATTAGAGGGAATAAGAGGAAAGGTAGTTTGTGGTTCGGGTCCGGAATTGCATTTAAAACATTCTGTTGAGTAAAGTGTATTGCGTAAGCGTTTAACATGCTTCAAGATAAAGATAGATAGATGCTGCTTAAGGATATGCATTAAACAATTGATAATTAAAATCAAACAACTTAGTAGAGAGCCTTCTGTGCGAGATCCGCGGCGGGCGTGTACGAAATTCAGGATTTACAATATCATTGACACGCAGGCTTATGCAACTAACCGTGGCCTGCTCCATACGGCTAATTTATTTTAGAAAAAACGACATTAATTCACATCTGGATACATTGCACATGTCAAGGGTATCTGTACTAAGTTAAACCGTCATATTTTATTGCAAATATTGAAGTTGATTAAATCTTTATTTCAATCCCTGCGGAATATTTCATCATATCATTTCACAGCAAAAAGCGTTGTGCGATATCTTTAAATTATATTTCGCTTTCTGCTGTTACTATCTACTAGGATAATAAAGACTTTTTAGTGTAAAAGAGCAATAAAATGCACAAAAGAAGCCATAATAAGTTTCCGGAAATATATTTATTCGAGGTTCAACGTTACAGTGCGGTCTCCGGTCGAGCAAAGTGTTATTCAATTTCGCAGTGAGAAAATTCTGAGAAGCAATCCGGAATTAGAAAATGTAGCTAGAAGGTGTATAGCCGAGCCATTATACAATCTTTGACCTTTTATATCAATGAAATATCTTCGGAGTCCTGGTAACCATCAAAATACACTCGCTATTTAGTAGCACAATAAATACGGTATTTTTTTTATTGGGTACTTTTTTTAAATTTTGATTATTTTGTCGACCATGTTTACTAAACGGACCAGTAGCGCGGTTCTGTAGCTCGATTCTCTACAACTATCGACTGCCGACAACTAGTCTAAACTTAGTCGGTACTGTCGAGTATAGAAAGTTTGACATTTAGAATGTACTGGCAAAATATTTCCTACGACGCCCGTCAGTGGCGCTGTACCTCGATTCTGTACCACTATCGACTACCGACAACCGGCTAGCTATCGAAATTTTGACATTTAGAATGTACTGCCAAAATATTTTCTACGACACCCGTCAGAGGCGCTGATCAGATTTTCATACAAAATTTCTCGATGACAGGTCGGTTGTCGGTAGTCGATAGTAGTAGAGAATTGAGCTACTGATCAGATTTTTATACAAAATTTCTCGATGACACGTCGGTTTTCGGTTGTCGACTTATTACGTTATTTACTTTTTAAATAATTTCATGGGAACTGACAAGATGTATAATTATTTCAATTTCGTATTGTTCATCTAAATAAACTTACAAAGTAGTAATAGTACTAAACATAATATAAACAACTCCGAAAATATCGCGACTTAGATTTAGTCTATCTTAATAACTATAGTTATATAAAATGATACTCACTTTTCAGGTGTAGCTATAGTAAGATTAGGCGCAGGGAAGGCTCCGTCCGCTGCGCAGATGACGTTTACCGTGTCGTCATCAGTCTTGTTCTGGATCAGACGGAAGCTCGTCTCCGGCACTGGAATTTGATACATTTATAGACAATGCTTCATGATATATGTGAGTATAATGTGTTAGTGTGGATGTGGGTGAAGACAAAGATCTTGTAAAGATTACGCAATGTGGTTCGGATGTCAGATGTGTTTTGAATGATCATTGGTTGTGATATTATGCGTGTAATGTCTATGTAACATAGGTTAGCTACTTGTTTTTTGCGTGATTTAACTTAAGGATATTTTTATCACGTAACTAAATTAAGAGAAATAATTAATGCACATAAGTCCGCATTTTTTAAAAATGTTTATTGTTATTAGGCGCGGTAATAGCCGAGTGGTATAAGTTCGTACCTCCCACGCAAGTGGTCGCAGGTTCGAACCTCATTACAGGAGGAAACCCTTGCCCAGAAGTGGGACATTAATGAGTTAAATTAATTATTTATTTTATTATTGTTACTAAAATTCGTCCATTATTCTTTCTTTCCAAAACAAACCTTACTAGTAGTTTTAGAGATTAAACCTCACAGCCAATCTCATAATACCGGAGTAAATGGTAGAAGGGTATAATCCTTTATCACAAACAACATACGTAATATTGAAAATCACTTGCCCCTTCAATGAAATTGAAGCTTAATATTGATTTATAGAACACAGACGGGTCATAGCCATTTTATCTAAGTGCGGATTTGTTATCGAACACATTGGATTAGGCTTGAAGCTGACCCCAACCCATTCCAGACAGGGTTATAGGTTCAATTTATCTGGTTTACTCTCACAGAATGTATGTATGTATTACATACAATGTATGTTGAGGCTCATAGATAGTCCGAATAAATCGTGTACATTTTGTGTGCCGGTCAACAGATGACCGCTTTTATGATTTGTGGTCACTTGGCACGAAATATTTGCCTACCGTGGTTACTGTTGTACCTTTAATGGGAAAGTACTGTCCCAAATATAAATATAATTACACATTTACTTATTTATTAACTTCATATACAAAATGGTAGCGGACTTATTGCCAAAGGCTTTCTCTACAAGTCAGCCTTATAGTGATGCAGAGATAAAAAGTAGTAGGTGAGTAGTGTGAGATGAACAAGATAGATGTATTTCTTTGTGTAAGTATATCGGTCTTAGAAAACACGCCACGAAATAAAAAAATATCAGGTATCATAACAATATATTATGCTGTGTTTAACCAAAAACTTTTATAACGGTTATTGCAGCCGCAAATTGTTAATGAATGAGCCACAATTCGAATAGGAGGGAATATGGATCGGTCATTCACATCGTCCAATAAAGTGGTTTATACAGACGTTTACATTGTGTGCCATACGAATGCGAAGCTGCTACAATACACATAACCTTTTGTAAACTAGTGGTCTAGTTTAAAAATAAATCTTAGATTTTATTGCAGTACAAAAAGTAAAAGCAAATCAGATTATCGGTTAATAGTAGATTTTCTTTTGAATGAAACGGCTTCGTACGGCATTGCGACGTGAAGGAAGCGAACGTGAGAAAAAGAATGAAATCAAATCAATATAAAATGACTCACGACTTTCTTGACGTGAAGTTCGTAGAATTGTTGTCTTGAAAAGTAGAACGAATATTGTACCCTTTTCTAAGAAATATCGCAAACTAATTCATATCACACAGCAAATGCAATAAGATCCTTTTACTAATAGTTCTCTAACTAATCGACGAAGAACTCTTATTAAATTACCTTCCCCTAACTCTGGTAATTCCGTGAAACAGTAAACAGCTGCTACTGGTTTTTTCCCGTTACCGGGATGGTTGAAGAGTTAAGAATTCGGTGAACTCATGTAATAATATTTTTCGAAAAAAAAGACATAGGTAAATATAATATAGCACAAAACATACACACAGTGATAAGTTATAGCTTTTAGTAATTAATTTTGGTTATTAAATCGTATTTATTTTTACATGTACAAGGACACATCTATTCAGCAAATTAATGAGCCTCTTGTTATACTCTTTCTGATTTTACGTTTTCATAATAATATCAACTTAATAAACCCAGCAGACCCAACTAAGTATACGGTACTTAATTTTTTATCCAAAGATTTTATCTCCCATAAACTTTTATAACTTCACTCACAATGAATGCAATCCTGACTGAACGATCCAGTACAGTTTTATTTGGCCGAAGGCTTACAAGTGTCATTGACATAAAAAGAGCGGATAGCAGATGTTGGAATGTATAAAACTAGCTTAGTCGAACAAAAAGGATATCCGATACAAGTGAGAAGCGGTAGCGAATAGGAAATGATGGTAATCGGGCCGGCCGAAAAAATACGAAAGATTTTTTGCGTCTTGAGTAAAAGAAGAAGTGGTATGTTGTTTATTTTTAGTTCTAAAAAGGTACTAATTCTCAAGAAACTAGTGAGCACGAATCAAAAAAGAAAATTTTTGAATCTTTCAAGAGGCGCGCGTTTTCAAACAAATTTTTTCTATGTTTTCAATCGTACATAATAGTATTTATCAACTAAATATCTTTAATTTAACGTTCATTAAAGTTAGTTCCCAAGATATTTTATGGAATTCTGTATACATGCAACTCCCAAACTGCTTTTTAGTGTTTACGATAATTACGATTCAAGTCAAAATATATTACTTTATTCTATATTTATATTTAAATTAACTATTACACCCTTATAGTTTACACCATCTAGTTTATAAGTGTGTCACAATACTGTCGGTGTACGTGTTACGCAGGAAAATAAACGCTTTACGAGAGCCGGCCTACAAATATGAAATTCAATGTTTTCTTAGTATGGATTGGATGTTGTCCGGGCTTTATGTAAGTTTAACGTGAATTTTGGAGTATACAGTCTAGGCACGTGTGGTTGGAAATATACAGTGTAATGCTCGGAATGGAAATAAATGGGAGTTCTGCGCTTGCATTATAGTACTGTGGCTTCGATAAATAAAGTATTGCTCGCTCAGAAGAAGTAGCATTGTAGGATATGATAAGAAAAATAACGCTTTACAAAACTTGGAGTATGCAATCAATATACTCTTTACCTTTTTATTTTGTGTTTACACTAAGTATATAAGCAATAGCTTGCTTTTAATGATTGCATGTACTTAATAAAAAGAAGGGAAAGCAATCATTTGATATGCTTTACTGTTATTACATAAGTACAAGTTCATTATTCCAAATAAATTTATCCTTAATACCACATCAAAATACATGTCCAGAACAAAATTACATTAATATATTAGTTGTGTCAATGACCTGTTAAAATGTTACTAAATAGCTCTCAAACTAAAACCATTATAATTATTTGATACCACACGTGTGTTTTATTGCTACTAAAACAATAACAACTTTGAATTATTACCCTTTTAGTGATTAGGACGATATTATACCCATGATAGTATACGCTTATGTACTACAAATTAATAGAAAAGCATTTGATGACAACATGTTTGACATATTTTGTTACGCTTTCCACAGTTTTACAGCGTATTGACGAAATAATGTTAATTCAATAATTCATCGGTTACCGGCCATAGTATATTGAAATCGTTAGCGATATAAGGAAAAAACATACTTGGTGAAAATATAGTTCACGCAACTATCTCTCTCTCTCTCTCTATAGGTAAAAACGATACCTAAATTGTTTGTTAAACTATTGAACTCGAACTCATTTAGAAACAATAAAACTATAAGATAATTGTTGTAACTAGCCAAATCAAAGACATTGCTGGAAAAAAATATACTGCAGCCATAAAAGTACTCAAACGTCAAAAGTATTGAGAAGACATAATTTCTGGTAGAGATTTTCTGTCACTCCATTCTATTACGCGATGACAATGACTATATTATCACGTGGGCAGTCGTTTCTAAATATAGCTTTCATCTCACAGAAATAATTTTCAATTTCCCTAATACACAATTAATATAATTAGACACAGAACAGTCACAAATTGGGTCCCAAAGCAACATTAATTTGCATAGCTATTCCCGTCTCTAAACCAGAAGGAACAATATAATAACATAAGATATTTAGCGAACCGTAGACACAGGTAGTTTGTACGCCACAATAATTCAACTAGAGGTTGAATGATTGTAGGGGTTCAACTATTTGTAGCAATTAATACGGTAAAGAACCTATAAATTGTATACCGGAGTATAATTTAACGGTATTAAATGTCTGACTACAATTTAATAGCAGATTGCTATCAAGTTGAAACGAAATTAGAAGACCTGAGACTGAAGATAACAAAAATATTTTAAGCTCTATTCAGTTTTGAACTTATCTATTTGTTATGTGTATGACCCGGTTTGGCGGAGTTTTACAAATATGTGTGAGCGTTTCGTAATATAAAAAAATCATGTGAAATGATGAGCAACAAAAACAGTATTACACTTATTGTAATTGTTTACTGTCTAAGCGATGTATAATGAGTCGATCAAGGAAATATTTAAGTTTGTTGTGAAATGTTTAATCCTATGTTATTTTGCGTGCAAGAGTATAATTAGGTCTTTCATTTGTGTAAGTGTAAGTGCGTAATAAATATAAAATACTCACCGAAAACAGTCATGTGTTTACTTTTGAAGTCCTCGTCAATAAACGTAGACACAACACAAATGTAATCACCTGATATGTCCGTATCTAACTTAACTATTCTCAACGCTCTATACATTTTCAGGGGATCATCTGATGCCCTGTAATTCAGATCGACACGACCTCTCAGAATTCCTATGTCCTGAGGTTTTTGTGACACTATCCACTGGTACACCGGTTTCGTTTTGCTTCTGAAGAACCATTTCACCATTAGTCCGGGAGTTCTATTTCCATATGTATAATCACAGTCCAATATTACCGAGTCCTGAACACCATACTGTATTATCTCTGGCACGACTAACTTCACTATTTTTATAGCGTGTAAACCTGTAACAAAAGAAAACAATAGTTAGAATTGTTTACATTATAATGAAGCCGAATTTGGATAATTTAATGGTAATGGGACGTTCAAACATTAATAGGGTAGCTATTAATATTCAGGAATCTGCCTACATTCTCACGCTAGACCTGATTTAATGTAAGTAGAACAGACTACAAACGGTCGCTAACGACGACCTGGTTATTCAAGACCGATTAGAATTTCTACCAAAAGATTTATTTATTAGGACTAAAGTAATGTAAACAAGAGGCTCTAAGCATAATAAACTTAGCGCGAACACCAAACAGACTCATTTCTTGAATGACAACGTCGCATTAGCGACGACAGAAACAATAATAAATCGGAACGTAATATTGACGGAAAGAGGGCATCGAAGCGTTTCCTTGATAATGTAAATGATTAATATTCATTGGACAGCAACAAACAATTTGCTGAAGACACGTTGTCCCCTCAAGTTGCTTAAAGAAAACTCCCTCCGGCTAATCCATATCCATCAGTCTTGTAGTTTGCGAACCATTAATATTTATGCAATTCCCAAGTCAACGTTGTTGAAAGCTCATTTAAATTCATCCTTGGTCTTACTTAAAAGCGAGAGTAGGCACGACCTAAAAATTTGATTCGGTCGCACTTAACATTTCTCTGCTACCGTAGTACCTAAATATAGGAGCATCGAATAACAAATTCATAAAGGCAGACGTTTTAACTATAGATGGAAGTTTGATATTTTGAAATGTTGTACAGGTTTAGTGAAGTGCGAAGACAAGTCGACTTTCAAGTTTGTGTTCGCCAAGGGTGACGGAGAGGATAACATAATGGCCACTTAACTGCCAACAAGTTAGTCTACGGCTTTCAACGGTATCAAATTTGACGTACAACATAGTTGAGTTATTTATGTATTCCAGTAAAGGTACGAAACATTTCAACAAGGATTAGAATTTAGGCTATCCGTGATTTATGCCATACTTCAGCCTTTGATGAATTAAATTTATATTGTTTTAAATCTAAAAATATACCAACGATGACTTTCTGCTTTTACACATATAAAGTGAACTTAAATTTATAATGTATATAATTCAATTGTAAATCAAACAAACAAAGAATAATAAATAAATAAACAAGATTTTCTACTAACAAGTCACACGTGAATCATAAAAAAAAACAAAACCGCGAGAAAACACATAAAAAATTCAAAACACGTCCGATTTCTTCAAACAGTGACGTCGTTACTCGCATTCGTCTGCAGGTCCAAGAGCACTTGCGGCTGCCAGGACTTCAAAATTCTCACTAACGAGGTGACTATCTAGTTGTCACATTTGAATGAAGCCAGCGCGAGGTCAACTGAACATAGTTTGGGTAGCGGTGTTGCGGTCGGGAGGCTTTCTACTGACCATTGTTGCGACGAGATAACGTCAGCACCTCGACACGAAAGCCGCACAATTTCGCTCACTACAAATATTAAATGAAAATGTTTTTCAACGGTTGATAATAATATAATTGGTTTCAATATTGCAGACGTTGATGTTACAATCATGATTTAAAAATAATGTCGTAACTTTAAATTATGTAAAGCTTTCAAGTGCTTTGGAGAATAATACGGTAAATGTTATACGATTCAGTCCTACCCTGAGGACTAAGTACAAACTTTTCCACAACATTAATGTACAAGAAGTTGTTTCTTCAACGTTTTTGCGACACTTTCCGCTTTGTCATGACCTCACGTCTGACGTTATCAAGTGACAACAGCCAGGACCGGTAATTTTTCTTACCGTATTTATCATATAAATGAGTACAGAAAACACAAAAATAAATTGCGTATTACGTTTCTAAAGTGACCATTAGCTGTACGATAATAAGTCTCTTTGTGGAGTACAATAATTTACTTATAATGAGAGCGCTTCCACATTCGTAATTTTTGAAGCAAAAATTCTACGAAATCTAAAAGATTCCTTGTCGTACAAAAAAATATTTTGTACTGAGGTATGACGTATGAAATAGGTTCTCTTGTTCACTTTAGAAGGTTGAAACAAACCCCTTTGAAACTTTTAAAAATGGTACGGTTTTATCACGATTGCAACGATAGCAATTCCTTTCTTAGCGCCAAATGCACCCCAAAAATAGTTTAAAGACATTTGATTCAACACAGTATGTCAAATATGTCAACGCCAATTAAGATCCCATAGGAAATTAGAATACTGAAAGCAGAAAGTTTAAACACACAGCCTAATCTCGAACAACAAGAGAAGAGCAAACCAAACTGCCAGTTTCTTGTATCAGTACATAGATTGTCTAATTAAAGTTTGTTAACTCATTTGCAGAGGTTTTGTCTTTGTGCAAAACACATCCGAAATTAATGTTTACTATCGACTGTGTTAAATTTATATTGGCAAAGTTTGATAACAATATTCCGGATACCTTCGCGTAATAGTTATAGGATAATTTATTTTTTTTTTTATTTTTTATTTATTTTTTTTAGACAACTCCCGCACTAAGAATTGCTCTTGTGTCGCGGGGACTTTTACAAACATACAAACAACGGACACAAAGCACAACCAGACCCGAAGCAATTATTTGTGGATCGCACAAATATTTGCTCCGTGTGGGAATCGAACCCACGACCTCCCGTTGCAGTGATATCGGCGTGGCGACCTAAACCACTGCGCCACGGAGGCAGTCGTGTTTGTTTTGTGTAACATGCAAGGAATCTGGTAGTGAAATAATATGCGATCTTGACACAAACTAAATATCAAAAAAATAATTATTATTAATAACAGAATGATTCCATTTCTGATGAAAGAATGTTTAGTATTCTTATTAGTCTTCAGAAAAGTCTTCAAAGTTCGAAAATAATGTTTAGTTTCTTTACTGCGGCTGTTGATTGTTGGGCAGAAAAAGATTTAAATACCTTATTTTTATAGACTTATACCAGCTCGGTTCTAACTAAAGCTGCTGAACAGTAAATTGAAATCTATACTAATATTATAAAGCTGAAGAGTTTATTTGTTTGTATGTTTGTTTGTTTGAACGCGCTAATCTCAGGAACTACTGGTTTGATTTGAAAAATTCTTTCAGCGTAAGATAGCCCATTTATCGAAGAAGGTTATAGGCTATATAACATCACGCTATGATCATTAGGAGCGGAGTAGCAACGAAAGATGTTACAAAAACGGGGAAAATTTTGACCGATTCTCTTAGGTGACGCAAGCGAAGTTGCGCGGGTCAGCTAGTGTAATATAAGATGATCGAGATGTTTAATCGTAAATTAATTTAATTTGAGATGTTTAATCTCAAATTAAAATAATCTTACCAACACCTGGTTTAACTTCTAAACAAAAATACGCAATTTGAATTGATGTTTTATGTATCTACATTCACCGTAATATAGTCGACTCCACTACATCGGTTCGGCACTCAAGACAACTATCAAATATTGCATTACTAACTATTAAATCTAAAACCGATGAACTCATGCACGAAAGCCTTATCGATAGAATAACATTGGCAGTATTGAAAGACGTTATTATTTTTTAATTCGATTCCGAATCCCTAGTCGACCCTCCGATCTTATTTATATTTAATTTCGTCCGGTGAACACCGTAGGCATCGTATTTGTATCTAAAATCGAATTGGGGGCTTAGAATGGCATAAGAACGGCGAACTTTATCAATTTTCAACACTATAGCTGGAATTTAATTTGAATTATATTCGCTGATGTTTCTATTCAGCTTACCTTTAAATAATTTTATGGAGTGAATTATTTATTGAGGGCTTAACGGTATCGACATTTACTTAGGGAGCTTTTCAGACGCTATCGAAGTATTCAGTTTTCAATCAAGTATTAAGAGAGGTCTTTTGAGAATAAAATTGAGTACTCCATGTAGCTGAAATATTTTTTTTTAAGAAATTGTAAGACTTGCGCATAATTACCACGACTTAACTAATATTGTAGGCGAGTATTTTAAGAGGTATTTCAATAATGTTGATATTAATAAATATGCAAATCGTACTAAAATAAAAATACCGTTCCACGAGGAGTCCATTGAATGAAATAATAAATAAACAATTTTAAACTGTCGCGACTTGTACACATAATATTATAATGTAACGGGTCTTAATCGCGATTGAAAATTAAAGGTTAGAATACCTTATATGTTCACCCGACGTTTCGATCGCATTACAACGACCGTGGTCACGAGCTGACATATAAGGTATTCTAACCTTTAATTTTCAATCGCGATTAAGACCCGTTACATTATAATATTATAATAAATAAACAGTCTCAGAAAACAGCCTATTTTTCAACTAGCAAAAATATACTCGAATATTTTTGTTTGAAAACATCCGGAGACATAATTCGTGGAATACTTCTCTAAACGCATTTAGAAACAATTCCAACTAAACATACCAACATTAGGACAATATTTTCGAGTCCCAACCGGCATCAAAAGGTCACGATATATTATTTCCCAGTGGCAACCTCTGGGCTAGTCGGTGGCTATTAATAATAGGTTTCCTTTGCGTACGGTACATGTATGTGACAGTAACGACAATGCTTTTACTGGGTCATTTATTATGGCAGCTATTCTTTTTATCTGAATTCCTTTATTTTTTAGATATGGTAGTAGAATTAATAGGAATACTAAAAAAAGCAATGTCCATAAATCTGCACCATAAGTATTTTTGTTTAAGAAATAGAATTTATTAAAATTCCAAATATCTTATTTTATAATAAAGAGAATAATATTATAACAACCTTTAATATAGAAGTTAAAGTCAATACACAAGTTGTAAACAATGTTTTTTCTAATTGTAATAAATTAGTGTAAAAATAAACTAAAAACCCTCTCAGCAACAGAAGTCTGTAAAGTTACTTGCGCAAAATTCTAAATCAAATCTTGTATATTTATCACGAAGTTTGTTGCTAAAAGTACTTGACGGCATGCCCTACAAATTATTTTACTGTGTACTTCGAAGATTCTAAGTATAATAAAAAAACTCTTTGACTTGAAATTAAAATTGAAACAATTTTATTGAGGATTTCGATTTTGAAATTATTGTTAAAATAGATGATGTCAAAATGGTGATAGTGAGAAAAATAAAATCTCTTAATCAATATTTCGCTTTTGCGTTTTAAAAAGCACCCCAATGTAAGTTTTATAGTAAATAATAGTATTACGGTAGGAGTCTGCCGTGAAACATTTAAACGTGAATATTTTATGAGAAGACGTGATCTGGCTTAAAGCCAGTAAGAATATTATTTCGTTCGCGGGCTAGTATATTATAATAGCCGTCAGTTTTCATTTCGATCATTACCACATTATTGTCTATTAATTTTATTTTCAGAAATTTCTCAGTATCTTTAACATGTGTAAGGGTCTCCTCCGGAACGAGAGAGGACATTTAGGTTTGAGGCTACCACCCTAGCCAAATGAGGGTTGGGGACATTGCATGCCCTCAATAAATGAATTAAATAAATTTTAGGTATGCTAGGTTTTAGATTTCATTTTAATATAACTCAAAATAATGTATTCAACATACTTTTACACTGATTATTGAATAGTTCATAACAGTGGCAGATTTTAGTAATAGACATTTAAAATGCAACAACTTGTCTGAACATTTTCTGCTTTAAGTCAAACTTCATACTATTTCAATTTAAGCATTCAAATGACACCAGAGAAACAATTTTCATTAAAAGTTTCACGTAAGTAGAAATTCTAGTTAAAATTATCAACTTCATCAGAATAACAAATTCCAATGATAGAGAAATTGTAGAAAGCACTAGAAATAAGTTTGATAAAGTAGTTTTAATAGAAGCAAGCATCTGTATTACTAAAATCACAATGAAAATGAATCGTTGAGAAGATGAAATCGTGCCTAAGAGATTGGGTTGCAAGATAGTCTGAAAGTTTTATAGCTCGTTTCATGCCAAATTATATTTCAGATTATTAAAAAAGATATTCAAATTCTTTAGTTTATTCAAAAATAATTTAAGTAAAAATAATAATAGAAGAAATATATTTGACGATATTTTCAAGGAAGCAAGGGAAGTTTGTAAGGATCGTACCAAGTAGCGTTCTCTGCTAGAGACCAGGTGGAAGGCAGAGGCCTACCTCAATGAAAAGAAGGTGATTTGATGTACTCGTGATTTTACGTATATGTATATCTTCAACGGATGATACTAAAGCTTTGAATGGTGACTGGACTTCAATGTTTTAAAAAAACTTTAATCCAGTATAAACCATAATTTTAAAACAGTATCTAAAGACTGTTTTCAGGCTTCAAGGCATTCAAAAGCTTTTAAACTATGTTACCCATATTCATAAACATGGCTCGCTACTAGCTCTCGATGGTCATTTGATCAATTACTGGGGCGCTCTTGCTTACCTACGTTGTGTATAACGATATACGCTGATTAAACTAACCAGATTATTCTAAATATCAGTTGTGTTATGAAACATCAGCCTTCAAATTTAATCCTAGATTTAATGTAGGTAAACTTGAGAGAATCAGATGGCATCTAGTAATAGACATTTTGATTGCATCGGTCACGCCCGAAATTTAACTTACACCAAACTCTCCAGCTTAATTTTGATGGAATTATTGGTCGTGTCATAATTTATTATCATTTGATCATAAGTTTCTTTATTTTGATCATGATTTTTGTAGATATAAGAACACTAGAAATGCTAATATTTTTTTCTACACATTTTTAAATGGCTTTTTGGTTGTCAATAGTGGTAGGATGCCTTCCGGTTATTTTTTTTTTGTTGTGTTTATTTTATAGCTTTGTCGTTCAATAACATCTCACGCAAAATAAGATTAGCCATGCGTATCCCATTATGTCTTCATCTAAAAATAGATTTTGCGGGGTATTAGATTATCCCACACATGGAACGATAACATGTTTTGTATCCGCCTAATTTATCACTTTGACAATCCGCTTGCTAAATATAGATCCAAACATTTAACACGAATCTCGAATAAGTAGGTATTGTGGGCAAAGAGCCTCCCGCGATTGAATTATATCTTGGTTATAAACTATCTGTGTACCAAATTTCATCCCAATTTGTTACGTAGTTTTTGCGTGAATGAGTAATAAATACAAATATATCTTTACAAACTTACATATTTATATTATTAGTAGGATACTGATGGCTCGTTAAATATTTATAAGGGCCAACAGGTTAAAGTGAACTTGTATTTTTACTATGCCTTCAAGTTACAATTTTATTTTTACTTTACAACTGTTGCTTAAACTACTTTGATAATGGTAATTTCGATTGTAAATAAACCACTTTATGAGGACAAGATCGCTCTAAATACGAGGATCTTAAAGATTATTTATTATTCTCTTCTTCTTATCTTATATACTTGAAAGTACCAAATAGGTAATTTACTAGATTAGTTACAATTTCAATCAGAAATTGGAAAACAAATCACTGTTATAAATTTTGATAACATCTACATTGTTTGCTCGATTTATGACTTCACTACTCATAACTACGTTTACTATTGGGAATGTTAATATAAGGTCCCAAGTTTCATGAACTTTAAAGATAAATTGTAATTTCGCTTCAACTATAGTAAATGGACCAGTAAATTTAAGTAACAGAGTATTATGAAACAAATTAGAAATTCAATATTGTAAGTAATACTGACAGCAATACCGAAACAAGAGATGTTACAGTCAATGAGAATTAAATTGCTGCTTTAGACACAAATTATAATTCTGATAAACTAGTCCTACTAATTGGATTTAATAGTAGAAAAGCCTAGAACAAATAAAATGTGATAAGGGTTTACGCTACTGAAGTCTAAGAAAATGTATTTGTTACAATCAAGTCTAGATTCGAATCTAATTTATTACACAAAAATTACTCTAGAAAATATCTTGTTAATAGATAAATGTATTCAAATTAATTGCGAAGCATAAATAAAACTAAACACGAATAAAAACAAACAATCATCACCCAGAATTGCCAAAAAGTTGTTCACACAAAGACGGAACAACCCACGGTTTTAATTAATTAACGCCCAAACGGCAAATGCAGAACAAAGTAGCTTTTGCCACACAAAAATATCGTTGTTGCTGGGAGATGGAAACGAGCGCGAAATGTAGGTCAGACCGTCGTGAAGTAACTTACAAAGATGTAAAACTGCAGTTTGAGCCACAAGCGACTAGAGAGAGAGGCTATAAACGTAAAATTCACGGCCTTCCTTAGTAATTATATGTACCCAAAATTTGAGCAGCTACTGAAACTGTAAATTTACATATGCATGTATTAAGCTTTGGGTTGAAACGGCTTTAGCGTTAAAGGTAGTGCTGTGGTAGAAATGGTAACGCTTTATTATGTGAGGACGTAGTAGTTAAATGGAACTTAATAGAATCATGGCCCAAGATGTTTTACATAGACAATAGATAATATATTATTATGTACATTATGCTTGATGACTTGTTTTAAGTACTCAAGGTCAAATCGAACCCTTGTTCGGGAAGTAGCCCAGTAGTTAGACACTGAATAGGTTAAAAAAAATAACGCAAATTTAATCAGTGAATCCCTAATTCATAAAAAGCAGTTAATTATGTTTACAAAATATATTGTTCTAAGACTATGTTTTCTTTAACATAGCGCTGACTCTGCAACCTTATATTCTGACATACTTTTTTGCATTTTATGATGCAATTCTTTATTAGACTGTTTCTTTATAGCTACTTAAAATGTACGTCTCTTCCAGCATTCCCTCAAGACTTGTGACAAACTTTAAAAGCTGCAAGGCGTGTAATTTCTTGTGATCTCAAAACGCGGGGCGGTTCGTACGCCATTCTAACTGTCTCTTATTTTGTTAATATTTATTTATTTATTTATTTATTTTAAACTTCATATACATGTGTATATAGGCGGACTTAATGCCAAAGGCATTATCTACCAGTCTACCTTAGGGTGATGCAGAGATTGAAAGAAGTAGGTGTTTAAAAAAATAAAAATAAAGGACGTTAAGAACCAGGTTTACCAATAAATAAAAATAAGGTCATGTATGTACGTGTACTTAAATATAGATAGGTTTATACATACATAATGATTAACAAATAAGAAATATTAAATACATATATATACCCATATACATAAATAAATAATAAAATAAACTATATACTGAATTATACCATATATATACATTACGAATAATAAATATACATAAATAAAAACTAAGACGAGTGTGACGATTCTGCTACTTGTTTTAACAAGAGATTCCGCACTTTGATCTTAAACGTATGACGGTTAGTGGACATCCTGATTTCAAGAGGGAGCGCATTCCATAATAAAACCGATTGGACAGGAAAGGAAGAGTTGACAAACCCAGAAGTGTGAGATGGACATAGAAGAAGAAGATTGTTTGAGGAACGGAGGTTACGGTTGTGATTGTCGCACAGATATTGAAAGTAGGGAGTTAGGTAGGCTGGGGGAGTAGAAGAAGAGAGAAAAGAGAAGAGAGTCGTGAGTGCACGTAAGTGACGACGCTCACGAATAGGCAGCCACCTAAGTTGGGAGCGATAAGTAGATATATGATCATACTTGCGGAGGTTGAAGATGAATCGAATGCAGTTGTTAAGAAGACGGTCTAGTTTGTTGAGGAGATCTGCATTCAGGTCAAAGTAACACACATCACCATAGTCGATCAGAGGGAAGATTAAGGTCTGCACAAGCATAGCTTTAGTCCTAGAAGGTAAAAAGTTCTTAAGACGATAAAGAGCCCTCAGTATGCCAGTGACCCTTTTACAAACATTAGAAACTTGGGCTCTCCAGCTTAAAGTTGAGTCCAAGTACAGGCCAAGATCTTTTACGGTAGGGGTCAGTTCTATGGTAGAGCCATTAAATACAACTGGTGGTACCTGCTTATGATCTAACCTACTAATGCTACGATTACTTCCTACAACTATAGCCTGGCATTTGGTAGGATTAACAGCCAAGCCGAATTTCATCGACCAACACTTGACATGCTCGAGGTCGTTATTTAACGTGGCGACAACTGAGGCTATAGAATCCACTGTTCCTTGCGAGTAGAGTTGCAAGTCGTCCGCATACAGATGATACGCTCCCTGAAGGTTTTTAGTCACAAGATTAATGAAAATTGAAAACAATAGTGGAGAGAGGAGGCCGCCTTGTGGGACGCCAGTGTCGAGTTCACGCCAGCTCGATGAAGATTCACCGATGTGAACCGACTGTTGGCGTCCTTGAAGATACGAGGAAAACCAATCCAGCGCACCGGAAGATATGTTAAGATGGGAAAGGATGGCGAGAAGGATATCATGACTGACGGTATTAAAGGCGTTCGAGAAATCAACCAAAGCCACCACGGTGACTTTAGTATCCTCCATGCCTGCCCTAATATCGCCAGTCACTTTTAGGAGGGCGGAAGTAGTGCTATGACCTGGTCTGAACCCAGATTGAAGTGGGTCAAGGAGGTTGTTATTAAGCACAAACTGTGTTAGTTGCTTGTGTACACAGGCCTCAAGCACTTTGGAGAGGAAAGGGAGAATCGATATGGGGCGGAAGTGAGCTGGACTTGAGGGATTAGGAATTTTTGGTAACGGTATAATGTAGGCTTTGCGCCACAGAGAAGGAAAAGTACCAGAGGTAAGGGAGAAATTTATGATATGGGAAATGGCGGGGAGCAGATGATCCAAGACAGAGACGACCATATGACGACTAACGCCATCGGCGCCCACTGCATTGGACTTAATTGACAGGATAATCTTTTTAATATCTTCCGGTGTAACTGGAGCAAAATAAAAGGATTCGAAATTGAGTCGAGGTAAATTCATCAGGGCACGAACGGTGTTGCATTTGGTTTGGTGATCCAAAGGTACAGAGGAAGTGAAGTGGGTATTGATGTCATCCAAACCAACCGTGCACTGTGGATCGTTACTACGGTGTTTGCCGATACCTAGAGTCCCAAGGAACTTCCAGATATCAGCAGGGGAAGAAGAAGATAGATTACTGAGAATGTGTCGGCGTTTAGCATTGCGTACCATCTGATTGCATCTGTTCCTTGCAACTTTGAACCGAACCCAATTGTCGTCACAGCGGTCTCTGCGGAACTTTGCGAATGCCCTATCCCTACGCCTCATGGCCATACGAACTCCTTCAGTCATCCAGGGAGCAGGCGGTCGCTTGAGTTTCACTTTTCTGACGGGCGCATGGACGTCAAACAGCCCAATAACAGCTTTGTAAAAAATGCCTAACTTGTCATCGATTGTGTGGGCTGTCGTTAGCTGCTCCCAATCGATTTTCGCAGCGTCCCTACACAATTTAGTTACGTCCATACGCCCAAAGCAGCGTCTGTACAGAACCTTGGGACGGGATTTGGGCGGTTTGAGGATATAGGACAAATGAATTAGGTCGTGATGAGAGAAACCAGGGGCAGGGTATTGACCAAAAAATGAGGCAAGGGTGGGAGCAGACGTAATCATTAGGTCCAACCATGTATCATCGCCTTCGGTGTTGTGATGAGTGGCATTCAGTGGTAGAACATGTAGACTGGCGGACTTAATGATGTCTAGGAGTTTACGGGAACGGAGTGAACCGGGAGAGAGGAGATCGGTGTTGAGATCGCCCATGATGATGTGATGCGAGTAAGCGGACCCTAAAGATTCCAGCACTAGTTCAATGCTGGAGAAGTAGTCGACAGATGGGGGACAGTATACTACGCCAAGAAGGATTTTAGCCCCTTTGACCCAAACCTCCAAGAAAAGAAATTCGGCGGAAGCGGAGTAATTAGGACAGGAGGAAGCTACGATTTGATAAGGGAGGTCACTTCTGAGGTAGATAGCGACGCCACCCCCTCTCCTGTCTATCCGATCATTACGGATGAGAGAAAATCCAGGGAGGGGGTAAGAAGTTGAAGGAAGGTGAGGTTTGAGCCAGGTCTCCGAAATCAGGACGGCATGAACGTCAGCATCACAAAATGCCTCCCGCAGGTCATTGTAATGGCTAGGCACGCTTTGCGCATTTATGTGACATACGTTAAATAGATTTATCCCAGAACGCTCAAAGGTCTGTCGGACGAAGTCGCCTAGCGTGCCTGTCGTAGAGCAAAAGCTATCCGAGGATGTAGTAGAGTCGTTCGCAGAAACATATGAAGTATCATCATCAGACATAGTGTATAAATATTAAATAAATGATAGTATAATATATATATGTAATAAATAATTAAATAATTATAAAGATAAAAGTGATAAAAAAAAACAAAATACTACGGTGCAAATTGCATCTCTGCACCACCCGCCAGCTAACACAAAAAAGAATGGAAAAAAAAACAGTAAAAATATTAAACAATAAAACACATTTCCGAACGCAACTTAACTAATCAAAGGACTGTCAGTTTGACAACTAACAACCCTTCGACGCAGTCATTAACGTCATGTGTCAAACAAAACAGTTTATGGTGAAGAAATAAAAAGTTATAAAGTAACAATGCGTGTAGATAAAAAAAATATATAAAGTGGGTAAACATATTATCGGCGAAAACTACAAGTTACGTAGGATGCAAAACTAAACTGGAGCACGGCACAGTCTAACAATCGAATCAATTAACACGTAAACATTGCGTGTCTTACTTGCGTGTCTTAGATATCGCCGTCGATGATCCCGCACTTCCACTGGCTGCTCCGGTCTGGGAGGAATGAGAGGTACCGGTCACCTTTGGATGCTTGGCCGCCAACGCGTTCAGCTCGTCGGATGTTATGATCTTGTGGCGGCTTCCATCGGCAACTTTCACCACAATGACGCCGTCCTGTGTCCAGCATCCCCTCATACCGAAGTGCTGTCGTGCCTTGGCGAAAACAATTTGGCGGGTCCGCGTCAAGAACTCCTTTACGGCGACAGACGTTCCACGCAGCTTTGCCTTGGCACGCCAAACAGCGTTCCGGGTGTCCGCACTTGTGAAGCGCACCAGAATGGGTCGGTGATGCTTGCCTCCAGGGGCCCCAATCCGGTGACAGACTCTTATGGCGGCAGTTGAGACATCAGGCAACCCCATCTTGCTATTAAGGATCTCCGAAGCCAGAAACTGTTGGTCAACCTTTGCTGACTCCGGGATCCCCAGGAAGAGAAGATCCTTTCTTCGGTGCCTGGTCTCAATAGTGTCCACCATCCGGGCACACTCACTTATTTGTTGCCGCAGCAACCCAAGGACCCCAAACATGAGTTCCCGGAAAGTGCGGAACTCCTCTGCAACCTTAGCCACCGTGTCCTTGGCAGCACCAGTTTGGAGCTGCGCCTCGAGTTCAGCCATCCTCTTGCTGAAAGATTTCTCCAACTTCGCCTGTGTCATCTGTATGTCACTTAATTGAGACATAATGCAGTGTAGAGTGAAGTGTCTTGCAAAAATTGTGCTCAGCTGGCAGGTGGTGTATAACAGTACACTAATACTACATGTACTAGGTATTTACTATTTGTAGTACTTAAGGGCTAAATATATACTATTATTAAATGATTATAATTAATAAAAACGATTAAATAAATTAATTTTCAATAAATAAATGAGGAGTGATTTTTTGTGTGTCTACTTATTTTGACACCTACCGCCCAAAAAAAAATATATTCTTCTCATTTCCGCTACATGTTTGTAAGAAAACTTTGAAGAATTCAAAAATGATATGCTCTTGATGCTTCGTCTTGGAAATGAAATGAATTGTTATTTCCGGAGCAAATAGCTACTTTTGCTTTATGACTACATTATGATGTTATTGTATGAAATGGTATGTTATTGTGTCACAGCGTTTGTTTCTTTTGCTCTTGAATTTTCTATTACACGGGTTTCTCATTATGATAAAATGAGTTCGTATCTCATAGGTTCATTGCTTTGGTATCATATGTTTTATTATTTCTTTCAAGAACCTTATAATACAGGAGTTAACACAATACTCTATGAGCCTGTTTAACGTGCTTAGCAGTGGACGTCTTCTGATGACGATTATGCAACTTGATTTTCTCGTTACTCTAAATGTTAATGCCCTAAAGTTGTGTATAGGAACATATAACTCATAGTACGTGTCACCAGTTAACTGCAAATATAATACAATCTCATTTGCGCGGACAAAGAGAATTTAGTGTTATGTAAATTAACCCAATAAACACGATTGTAATTAATTTTGCTTTGAATCAAATCATGGATACTGTAATCTAATAGTAATATAGAAATTGGGACTTATTAGATTAGTTAATATCACATACTCGACCTAAATATTACGCCTTGAAAAAGGGCCAAATCTCAAAATCATTTATTAACACAAGGTATATTATGATATTATGTAACATTTTGTACAAAGTACGAAAATATTGTTCAGATAAAAGACAAATTTACTATATACTACCTTTGTTTTTTTTTTATATTACCACTTTTAATATGAAATATTTCTAACACCACAAGCTTAAATTAGTTTTGGTAGGTGTTTGTAGCGGACCGTCTTGATAGAAATCATAAATCAAAATTATAATAAGTTACATTCACGCGAGTATTCCAACGGAATATAATATGGAAACTAGAGGTACCGTGACGCTTAAAATGGTATAACACCTTAAAAATTCAATCAGAAATTTAAGCAAAAATCAAATAAAATAAACTACTGCTTATTGATGCCCCATATTGCGTCGTGTATATTATTTCATATGCCTGCCTTGAATTGTTTCATGACGTATACAAACATATTAGAATTAATCAAAAGCAAACCCTACCTCGAAATTCGGAAATCAAGTTCGGATGTCTCATAGAGAAATGATTATTGAAATGAGTGAAGCAACCATATGTTTCAATTCCCTATTTACATCTCCAAAATTTCAAAAAATATAAAAAGCGATGTTTTTCGTATCCTCTGTAATCGCATTACAGTTGTAAATCGATAGAACTAAGAGAAAAATCCATACTGCCACACTACAGTAAGCATTCTCTTCTGCACGTTTGCTCCTATTTTTTTCTAGAGCCGCAAGTAACGGGTATCCGGACACAGCTGAATGTTCGCGCCATATGGTGGCCCAGCGGGCACGAGTTACTGGACTTTAAAAGCAAGAATTTACGAGTCCAAGCGTTTTAGTTCTGACGTAAGTTACTACATTGTTTCCTTTTAAGTAAAACTGTAAGTTTTATAAGCTGTTAAAGAAAAAATAATAAGCTTAAGTTATGGGCAGAGTGCGCCGTTAAGGCCTTTATAAACTTTATCTTAGAGTAACGAAGTATGAATAATGCATAAAGATTTTTTGTATTTAGGCTTGTGGCAATACTTGGTTGGACTCAGTGCGAACATATGTAATTTCTTTATTCATATGAATTTCTCTACTTAGACGAATAATCTTTTATTGAATGAATCTTTTATAAATCTTTCTGATTGCATCCAAACAATTCCAGGCAGATACGTTTACAATATTAACTTAAGACATGAATTCAATTTTTATCTTTCTTTTATACAGAGGACTCATTAGTTGTATATTCGAGTGATAAGATTAGGCCCACATATACGCTTTCTACTTATAAGGTACTATAGGCTTAAATCCTCATATCATGCAGGTCATCACAGAACAATGTATTCAATCACCTTCTCTACGTATCAGGTATAGGTCTTCCAATATGCGCCGTTATCGGTTTTCCGCCTTTCGCATCCCAGTCACTACGTTCGCTCACTATATTTACTGGACACACTCAAATCGGTTTAAGTGGGCTATACTTACTATAGGTATCGGTTCCCTGCTCTACGTATCGGTTTAACCTAGAATCCGTATTCTACCTAAGTGCTTTCAGTTTCGATCGATAATGATCATTACGCCCGTTTTTCTTGAAAAGATTTGGACTCAAAGGTCTATAAGAGCGCGTGTTGGTAGCGCCAAATGTTAGTGCGGTTGATATGTTTCTCGCTAATAACACATGGAATCGAATAGAATCTACATATTTTTAACGGAAGTAACTATTTTTTGTTTTCTTGTTAACAGCAAGAGCTATAGATCGGTAAACGTAGTTTCGAAGAACTTCGTGTTTTATGTAATATTTTTTTTTGACGTGCATATTTATTTCTTGTTGGTATTTCATACGAACGAAATATTTTTTTTTATTCTGTTCACCGTATATATGTATGTTAGTCCTTCAATTACAATACATCCCAATTTTAGGAATCACATTCGACTATGTTATCGGAAACGTTTATTGAAACGCATTCGTAAAAAAAATACATATAACCCAAGTTATGTACTTCTCAATGAAGGGGGCACTATTTATATCGAAAATTTCTAACAGCAGTACTCAAGCCATCCCCAGTCCTGTTACCAGTAATGAATGATTACTGAAAGTTTTAACAAGGAGGTCCACTAAACATGTCATTACCTTTTGAAGGGAGGTTTCTGAACACTATTGATTGCTACCGTTGTATTTGAAACGCTTATGTTTTGTTAATTATAAATAGGTCAGAGGGACATGTGTTATTTGAACCATTTAATTGTTTTAATTGGACATATTTTTAAATGTTTTATTAAGTTTTAATGAAATACATGTTAAGCAAAATTATGTAAAATATATTTAAGGTAAATATTGCTAATGTCTTCGGTGTTCTAGCGGTGTATGAAGGAACTAATTTTGAATTGCACATATAAATCAATCAGAAAAGCTGACTTGTAATGCGCCTCTAGCAAAAATAAAAACAGCATCGAGCAACCGTAGTATTGAAAGTTCGTAATCCTGCTAAAGGTATAAGAAACTCATCAAACAACATAATTCCAAGAAAGCCTAGATAAAATATCGATGCGACTATAAGAGTTGATTACAGAACTTTACAACTCTATTTATAGCTACCTGACACAGGTTAGAGGTGACTTTATACTTCACGACATTGGGTTTTAGAGACGGTATCAAATATTTTATAACTTATAAAATGCTGAGTATAAAAATGATGAATGAAGGTGATACAACTGATGTATGTTATGTCACATTTTAGAGCTGTGATCTAATCATTTTGATTAGGCTATTCTGAAAAGATTAAGGAATATTACTAGAATATGACCATGCAACTATTTTATGTTTTTTTGTATGAAGTTTTGTATGTTAGAATGATTCCAATTTTGTCAATCTTGAAGGCGTTTCGATTGAAATGCGTTGACAATGTATAATAGAATACGGGAATTAACGCGAACATGCACTTTACCTTAAAATGCCTAACGTTTCGGCGCAGGATACACCAGTCAGCTTGCGACCACGGCGAGTGCAACAAACTCATTGCAGAGGACATACAAAACTAATGTGAACCGGCTATCATATATAGTTGTAACTCTTGAAGCTCTAGAGGCGTTCGTAGCTAATTGCGCTCACCGGTCGGTAAACGATCTGTGGGTAAAGCAATCTTTGGCGCGGTAATTCTATAGATGGGTGAGCGTATAGTGGTATTTGAACTGGTTGTGTCCATCCTTCGGAAAGCACGTAGAAAGTCGGTCCCGGTTGTTATCTACTAAGACAACTGTTGTTAAGCCATGTCAAATGCCTTTTGGGCGGACTGAAATACTTTGGTACTAGGTTGATCACCAACCATACGATGAAATAAAATAAAAAGATTTAACGCTATCAATTAAAAGGTACTTCCTTATCAACTACAGCATTTCTTGGTAGACAGTTTGTGACTAGAAAACAACAATATTGATAACAATGTTGTTACATATTTCTTAGAATAAAACTTTTTGTATTATCTCATAACGTTTCTCCGTAAAAAGCTATAACTGTACCATCCGGGTCACAAATCAATTTCTCTCTTATCTATTTGTTGGCAGTTGACGACTTGTGACATACAAAGCACGTACTGTTCAAACAAGTGATATGACAAAAATCTATTAATACTGTGATTTGTGTCTTTGCTTAACCCGACTTTTGAACTACAAAGAACGATAAATGAAGCAAGATAACAACTAATTAATTTAATCATTTTTATTTTATAGTGATAGGTCTATCTCGAAACAGTGATAGCCGAATGACAGTTTATACCTCCCACGCAAGTGGTCGACGGTTCGAACCCGTGGCAGCAGTGGGTTAAAAATATGTTTTTTTCCTTGTTACAGAAAAATAAACAATAGTTTATGAGAAATTAAGATTAAGATGATATGACATAAGTTGGTACAAGCATCATTCTTTTGTTTTTATCTAAAGGTCACTCCTACAGTCACTGAATACAACTTTCTTAGATAATAAGATCCATAATTTTGTATTCGTCTCAACTTGTTAGTGATAAGGCATATGTCTGTTTATTACAAAGATAAAGGTAGATAAATAAAAGATTTATTGTTTGTTATGTACAGTTGCTGACAAAAATACAAATAAATATTGTGATCTAATGGAAATTATTTCTTGACCTAACAAGGATATTTAATTATGTTCAAAGTTATTCTTTAGATAGAATATAAAATTAAATTGGGCTTTTCAACAGGATTTTAATAACAATAATATAAGAATTAAAACAGAATCACCTCAAAGTTGTTATGAATCGAAGTCAGGTCGCTAGCTACAATGAGAACAGTTTTTACTCACGTATCATATCGGAATCTGCTGTTGCAACTCAACGCAGTTAAGCTTGAATCCGCTGATACGTGCAAACAAAGTAAAATAAAATATATGATCGCGTTAATTTCTCTTTCGTATTATATAAATCGAGTGAGATAAAAATAGCGTTATCGTCCGTAAATATCCAGTATACAGTCCATCGCGCCAATTTTGTTAAAAGCCACCGACGTATCGCCTCCAACTCGATATTTGATACGAACGAGGTCGATACCTATCTACCGAGTAACGTCTTAAATAATACTATTGTCTATTTGTATTGGATTTTTATTTCTACTTGATAGAAAGAAATACCTTTGTGATTCTTGAATAGCATTTGAAACTCTCTTTGAGTTCTTTTTTAAGGCGAAGCTGTGTATTTATCCACTCACATTAGGACAAACGATTTGATTTTCATTTGAAATTTCGATAAAACTTCGATTTTTATTAAATTCAGGACAATTTTTTGGCAGATTTTCTATTAGGATACAACATTTTTGATTGATTTAAAAGATCAAGGTGTTTCCATTATTATAGTTATTTATTTGTGTTGTGCAAAAAATACATAATGATCGGCAATAATGTTGTACTGCTACTTGTACTGTTACTTCATACCAGAATAGCTTTGAGGAATTTTAGATCAAATGCGTTATGATGAACATTAAAACCAAAAGTTTTGTAAACGGATGTAAACTATAATTAATGCTGTTGAGATTACGTAAAATAAGAGCGTATTTCGAGTAAGTGGGGCCAACCTCCAACCTCAATCACTCTAGCCACAACGGCCGGGCGACTAAAATATTAACATCTGATACCAACATTAGGTAGCTAAGTATCCCGTAGGAAATGAGAGGGAATTCATTTTTCATGTTCCCATTCCAAAGTTTTAATGGCATCCGTGACGTAAGCGCTGGAGCATCTAGATTTTTCTTTGAAGATAACAAGTAATTACTTTTCACGTTCTTTAGTTTAGAACTAAAGCTGGCCGCATAGGATCAAGTAGTGTTGATCCTAGATAGTTTTTGATTTTTCACTTTATATTCAAACCATTTTAAAATCGTAATAGGTAGTATTAACATTAATTTATAGATTTAAACATAAGGACTTTGTACAATACTATAATAACAGTATTTTACAGGTTATTCTTCGTGTAAAACAGAATTATAGTTATCATAATAAAATTATACATTCACGGTATAAGTGTATAATTATCGAACTGAAAATCGATTAAATTCGAGTCAATTTTAAGTGTCGTAGTTTAAGGCCAGTTACGTTTAAATAAGTAATGCAGTTTAATCAACTTGAGGTCAATGTTTAACGATTTTTGTGTTACTAACACTTTCAGCGTTTCAACAAAGGCAAAAGAATATTCATGAATTTACCTTTGTAAACCGAAAGGTTAACTACTGAGCCAATTATTCTCCGAAAGTGACAAAGGGAAATGAGGGATTCGTTTTCCCGCAGCCTTTGTTAGTGGGCCTTTTAGAGGCATGTTCAATTTTTGCCAACAGCCCTGCCGACATCGGCTTAAAAAGGATAGAAGATTTTTTCGAAGATTTTGTGGAAGCAATTACAATTTTGGTTTCGTTGATAAGTATATAGATAGGAGACAGCTGGATATAATTACTATAAACCTTAAATCAATCTTTATGTATATAGTTGCTTGTTCAGACATGCATAAAACTATAACTTCAGAAATTTTGTTAGTACATACATATACTTTTGATGGATCAAAATAAGGATCTTCATCAAACCAGACAATACCCATCAAATCAAACAGTCGTCTAGTAATTCAAAACTACAGATCAAACAGTTTTATAGTGTATAGCGGTCCTTCGAAGCAATAGTCCCAAACGTCAGCGGGTATAAAAGACGTTTCGCTCCTCGCCCGAGGCAAGTTTAACTTAAGCTGAGCCGTTTCTTGCTCAAAGGCTAAAAGGCTGAGCGTTTTATACTATCGGATGACCGAGGCTTGTACAGGTAAAGCCTACAAGATTTTACAAAAACATGACGAGAAAACCTACACGAAATAAGTCTTGTGTTCGGTTTAACATATTGTATGTTTTATTTTTTGTAACATGTGAAGGGATACCGTTGTATCTATTTTTGTACTTGTAATTTAGAAATGTATTTGAGAAGATCTTGAGAGATGAGTACATCAAATAAATGAATTCATATTCTGTTGAAAAAAAGGTTACAACTCTATGTAAGCTTTAACCTAATTATGAATATATACCTACTACTTGTATTTTCATTAATTTTGATATTTTCGCAAAATTTTCCACAAAAAATTACTCGGCATTTCTCGGGGCGTTATTGCACTCATAAAGCTTCTTCAATGAAAAAAAAACTGGGGTTGAAAAGCAAAACATTGTATGATACATAATTAATATTCTTGTTAACTTTGGTTACTATGGAGAAAAGGTTTTAACAAAGTGACGCAACACGTCAATTCTTGATATTTTAAAATTTGAATGTGTTATTATTCATTAATTTGTCATTAGATAGATTTTAATGACTGAATTCTAAACACTCTTTAGAGCGATAAGCAAAACTGTAATAAACTTAGTAAAATTTAATTAATGTAAATAAGTGGATGAAAAAACTTGCAAACTATTGATTTATGCTTTAAATTGAGTATCTTCCTTAAACTTAAGCGAATACACTTTAGTTGCACAAACAAAATACTTTATAGTGGTATGTATCTACGCAATGTTTTGTCGTTAGTCAGTATCTGGCTACCAATAAAGAAATCAATGCCCTCAAAGTCCAAAAAGGTATCCTAATCCCAATAAATTATATTGCAAATAAAAAGCAAATAACAAAGCGGTGGATTCTATAAAAATAAGAAGAAACAACCAAAAATAAATGCAAGAAGTGCACACCGGAAAGTGGCACGTTGGTCGCAGAGAGAATTTAGCTCTGTTATATAGAGAACATCCGTGAATGGTCGGTTCTGCAAACGACACAGAATTTTATCGCCATACAGTGCTGTCTCGGTGTACAAAGTTGCAGTGTTTATAAGTTTAGTACTTTGACATATCTTTCGGCGTTTTGTTAGCATTTTTTTAGAAACGCTGAAGTATGGTAATGTGTTTGTTGTTGGTGGGTAGGACTAAAAGTAAACTTTGGTTTATCACGTGCAGTGGCGTACCACACTGTTGAGAAAGTTTGATTTCTGCTAGATCAATAAATTGTTTGGTTTGGTTTAAATCAATGTTTAACTACAGACTATTTTATAGTTTGTATTTGTTGGAATTGACTTATTTATTAAATATTGAGTTAATTACTTTAAAATAAATCAAAACAAAGTCATACTTCATATAAGAAAAAAATCAGACTGCATACAAAACATAAAAATATTACGTTTAGTCGTAAAACAATGATACACCACCCCATATTGTTGCTTGTACATTAACAAATTGCTCTCAGATTTTTTATTATACAAAAAACCCCAAACAAAATACCTCCATTTCCACGTTAATGACATCAAATTAAATTGCACAAAAACCACTTAGAATATCAGTATTCAACACTCATAGTACAAACGAGTCCACTTTCGGAGCGAGGCGCGGGCTAAAATGACACGGCATGACTCCGCTTCAACTCGCTAAGTAATTACATACACGTCACACGTTGACGTGGAACATATTCTGCGTCACAGGAATACCATGTTTTGGGGATTTAGAAGGCAAATTGGATAGTGAAAGGCTTATATTTTAACAGATAGATGAGTAAAACGGTTGAAAAACAAAAGCAACAAAATGCTTTTATGGTAAAAAACTTTTGGGGACTGCCTTTGTGTCGCGGTCGGTAGTCTCACCTCTGCCTAGTACCTAGGTCTTAACCTTTGAGTATAATAGGCGTGATAATGTATGACTTTCAGAGTTTAATAGTATTGTGATATGGTTAAGAAATTAGAAGATCTGAAAGCTTCTTAGTAATGTTGATGCAAATTGACAGCACCACAGTACAAATAGTCTCTGTATAGGTACACTGTCGGATTCTCGACAGCATTTTTATCAATGAAAATATTGAAATTACTGTTGTATATTAACTTCATTGTAGTTTTATAATCACTGCGTTCTTGTTTTTTGACCAATAACTTTATTTGGATCTCTTGAAAAGTCTTTCCTAAAAAGTGTCAAGATAAAATATGTTGTTGTTTGAATAAGGAAGGAAGTTGTTTCCTCAACCGCCTTTTTCTTCAAATGATAAAAGTTACACGTTTTTTACTGCTATGAGGAAAATAGTTGTCTTTTCCGCAAGTTTAAATGAAAAGCTAATGTTATCAGCAATAGTTTTTTAAGTCTGAGTGGTTGTGGCTTGAAGCGCATAGTTAAATGAAATGTTATTAAGCTTTAATATAAAAAACAGCTCCTGCCTGCCATAGTTTCCATTTCTATTGGATTTCTGGAATAAAAACTGTCCTTTTTCGGGTCTCAAAGTATTTTTGTACAAAATCTCATCAAAATTAGTTCAGCGGTTTCGGAATGAAAACTAAACCACGTTTTTTGGACAAAAGCCCGTTCATGCGGTTGACTATAATGAGGATTTATCTCTGGATGACAAAAATAATGGTTACCCTATTTTATATCGCGCGTTATTCAGAGGGTTGTAAAAGCAAGAAGCTGACTTGTAAATAAATAATGTAATGAAAAGCCTCACTACGTAACTGCCAGTTACATAATCAAATAATTAGATTTCTCGGAATTGCAACTTTTAACTTTACATTTCGAATGAGTAGCTTTTATTATATAAATTTAATGTCTAAATAACTAGCTTCCTGAAAGTAGCTATGCCCACTTGGAATTTCCAAAATCCTCTCTTAGTGCTCTTCTACACTCCTTAGAGAATCTTCATATCAAATGTCAACTTTCTACACTCTGTAGTTTCGGTTGTGCGTTGTCCATCAGTTATGCTTCGTATCTGAGATACATTTAGTGGTAGTTTATCGATACAATAGCGTTTAAACGCATATAAAACGCTATTGAATAGTTAGTAGTTAAGTAGGGTGTCAGTCAGTCAGCCCCTGAGTAACGAAAGCGTATTATATTATATTGATTGATATGTGTCGGGTAACCTATGTGCAACATGAAGTGACAACAGATGCTGTTATCCGGTAAGCTATCTCAAACTTATCCAATAATGTGTTGAAAACGGACCTCAATATTCAGTTTTAAGTAACCTTTTAAAACTGAACTGAAAATATTTTATTTGCTATCAAAAACGGAAACTTGGTTCGTGTATCGAACAACAGTTCTACGAGGGAAACGATTTTTAAAATCCGGCGCTATCTATTTCATGACTGTTAGTTTAAATCACCCGCGCGTTGCCAATTATTTTTATTTGGGTTCCAATTGTTTTTAATAAAGCCATGTTTTGTGAACCTTTGGTTTATTTGGAATTATTGTAGGACTTTTACAGTGCTACAAAATTGGTAACAATGATTGCATTTTGTTTGTTATTTAACGAGTTAATTAATTAACACACTATTTTTTCGAAGAAAATGTAATGGGTACATTATTTTACAACGACATAAAATCGAAAAATGATATGAATGATTATATACGACATAGTCGTATGTCGCTACATTTTCGTTAACGGCCATGGTACAAACATCACTCATAATGAAATAAAAAATGTACCCGCTGATCGATTTGCGGTGAAAAATAAAATGAATGTTGAAACTGACAGAGGCCTCTAGTTTGTATCGAAAAATACAGAGCATGTGGTATGGAGTTGGCACTGTTGGCAGTCATTCCTATGTTTCGAAATTCGTATTGATGGGAATTTGTACGTCAAAATACACAAGAATGGCCGTTGGTGTCGGGTTTCAAAGAGATTTGAAACTGAATACAATTTTGTACTCGACTGGAATGAAAGTCTAGAAATATAATAGCTTTATGATGAAAAAACAATATTGGTGTTTTATCGCGTACTGCGGAAACGATCGGTGTTTTATTTTATTTAAAATCCCAATGCTTTAACACCATTTTCACGTTACTTTGATGAAACTTTGCGCTAAAATCCAAAGCTTTGATTATGCTGAAAATAGTGACCCCTGCTAATGAAAAAATGTGAGACCGTAATCCATTGTTAGCAGCAGAAATGCAGGCTTAAATTTTGATGATGATGAGAACAAAATTTGAATGTACGAGCTCCAAAAAAAGGTAATAACAACACTTTGTTCACTTTTAAACAAAAATTGCTGCATGCATTTTTAATTAATCCTGACGTAGATGTGTCCTTTGAAAATTTTGGTATATTTTCGTTATTTTCCAATTCCACTGTGTGCAATTTATCTTTTGCCAGCAAAATATTTGCATGAAAGCTTCGTCAGTTTGATGAAGTCTCATTTAGTGAAAACAACTTATATAAAAATGTTTTTCCCACTTGCTTTGATGACTGATGAGTGGTGGAACTACCAAATTGAATGGATCGGCATTTTTTTCCGAAGTACTTTTTAAATTCAACCTTAATGGTTTTTGGTTGATAACATTTAAGGATAAGTAAAACTCAATAAATAGAACCGCGCCTATAGCCAACTAATTGGCAAACTTATTTTTAGGAACTGTTATTGAGTAGCTTTCTATAAAAGCCATTGCCCCAAAACTATCTATTTCAAACTAACTCATCAATAAGTGAATTCTAAGCTATTGATTATCTTAGCTCTAATTGAATGTCATTACCAGTGAGGCAGCGGTCTAGTTACTTACTGACCCGGAATATTGGTTAATACTAAAATTCTTGACTCAATCTGTTATCTGGGTGGTAAACTATACGACTGGTGATCACGAGATTTCGAGTTCTAGGATAGTGCAGTGCTATCGGTCTTTTCTAATTTATATTAACATATTTCTTTGCTTCGGGCACTATATACCTGATGGTACAAATAATTAATTTAAAGCTTATCCTATAATCTAACTAAACACTGAACATGACAAGAGAGCACTTGCAACTGACGTTTCGGAAAAATCATAGCATCACTGCGGGATTAATTATAATAGATATAATTCAATAGTCGTTCAATTTCTCTTTTAATTCAAAGTAACGATGTGTTCAAAACTAATTACATTCCATTAAATACAAATCGGTGCAGTTGATGTAGAGGCGGACCGCTCCGCCTATGCGTCCGCTGCTGTGATTACAGGTTCGATTTCCGGACGGGAAATTAGATGCTGGACTGTATTATTTTGTGGTTGGATTCAACAGCACAAGTTAAACAAGTGCATACATATTGCACAAGTTATTTGCAAAATATGAATGATAGTTTTGTGGTGCATACATAGACACATACATCATATTACTATTTTTATTTTATTTTATACATATTACTACATGTAGCCACTTACTATATGTATTTTGTATATCTACCATTCTAAGTACTAGTAAATTCTAGTAATTCTAGTCTTTTGTCCTATGGGAATGGTCGATAAGTGAGAGATTCCTCAAGTCACTCTAAAGCTCCGACAGTTAGTTGAGTCGCTAATTTAACTTGGCAACAACTAAACTCCTTGAGTTTAAGTGATAGAATTCAACGATATCTTCCGTCACCTATAATTTACAAGAAACTAGCATTGAAGTAAATTGCTACGATAATATTATATTTCCTCAATTTAATAAAGTTTCTTAAGTAGACCGAATTTTGGAGACGTGTGCGGGATATACTTGTAACCTCGCCTCATATTATAGCCTCGTATTAGAATTTTATTGAATTATTATCAGGCAAACAGTGTACACGAGGAACTTGAGTGTGTTTTGAGCCACTCTGTCTACATCTTTAGGTATAACTAGCGTAATGTTGTAAAATACTAGCTGACCCAGCAAACGATGTTTTGCTAAATATAAAAACAAAAATGGGAAAATAGATGTTGGCCGATTCTCAGACCTACTCAATGTGCTCACAAAGTTTCATGAGAATCGGTCAAGCCGTTTCGGAGGAGTACGGTAACGAAAACTGTGACGCGAGAATTTTATATATTAGATATTGTGCTATCAAGATTAGTTTCTAGATAATTCTATTTCTACACATAAAGAAGAAAAGAAATCTTAGTACGGCTAGCGACAAAAACAACGTTTTAGCTAATAATCTTCATAAATATGACGCGGGGACAAGGCTGAACACAATTGATCACTTCGTATTACATAAAAGCCGAGATTCGTGTCATGTACAAAGCACTATTACAGCCAAGAGCTACGAGCTTGTTTCTTCTGATTTCTTAATACCTTTATTAATAATTTGTTAGTTTAACGTATTATATATGGTAGAACGTTATATGAGTGTTAATTTAATGTGTATACATATTTCTATCATTATATTAGGTCGGGGAAAAAGTTTTTTCGCATTATAGTTTTTTTTTTTTTTTTTTTTTTTTTTTTTTTTTTTTTTTTTTTTTTTTGTTTTAAAAGACAACTCCCGCACTAAGAATTGCTCTTGTGTCGCGGGGACTTTTACAAACATACAAACAACGGACACAAAGCACAACCAGACCCGAAACAATTATTTGTGGATCGCACAAATAATTGCTCCGTGTGGGAATCGAACCCACGACCTCCCGATGCAGTGGTATCGGCGTGGTGGCCTAAACCACCGCGCCACGGAGGCAGTCAAATTCTGAGGATAAACATGTAATATTCTTTTTTCTCTACACGAAAAAGCTCGATATTTGGGTACCTCACGAGCTCACTAAAAGAAACCTAATGAAATATCATTTAAAACAGTTTTACCATAGTATAACTAGGCCAGGCCCTAAACAACTCCTCGTAGGTCTAACCCGCAACCCTCAATCGGAAAGACAGATGCATAACTACAACATCACAGATATTGGGAAAGTAGTAATGTCGTTTTTGAGAGTATGCCCAAAAAAAAAGACATACAAATAATATCAGACATAAACATCTAACAAAACACCTTCACATCACCTAATCTATAAAGGACACATACAAAAATAGCCTAAAAACTTCCCACTCAACCGCTTACAGAAAACACCGCTTATAGTTTATAAGTAGAGGCTAAATAGGTCACCATGTCGTCTAAGTAAGTCAGCATCCAGTTAGTTATTTATAGCCAGTTCCAACCTGTTTATTTATGTAATGAGTTGTGATTTTCGGGCTGATATTGCCGTTGCATGGTACAAGGCAGTCACACCTGCGGCCCTTGGGGAAATCCCAAGGCTGTGTTCAGCGGTTTAGGTGTTACAAACTAAATTAAGAAGTTTGTTATTTACATAGTAGAAGTTTTTAGAGTGTAAGAGCATTTTCTTCACTACATATGGGGCTTAATGTGAGTAACGAACAAACTTAGGCTAAAATAAACTTCAAAACAAGGTCATACAGGAAACGAAATATTAGCATCTTTGAAATAGAAAATAAAATCTACGGCCTGTGTGAGTGCAAGCGCAGAACAAGCTGTGGATGATCGAGTTTTCGATTGGGTTTGGTAGGATATAATAACTTTGCAAAGAAATAAAAGAAGCTTACTTTTCAATACACAGATTCACTATGGTATGGTTATTTTTTTACTTTACATGACACACAAAACTAAAGGTACTGTCATTACACATAAAGAATTATCTGAATCATGCTTCTTTTTTATTGTCTACTTTTTCTCCTATAACCTAAATTCTGATAACATCTTGATACTTTCGAACTACTTCCTTCAATGAAATCAGGAACTTAAAGTATCAACTATGTTTCCTCCACTAAAAAGCGAGCACCGAATCGATCGACAAACTTACTTCACTTCGCCACTTTTTCTGCCACTTGGGAATCAGTTCACACCGCAATCTTCCAAGTTAACCACTTCAACTAGTTTGCGTTAACTGGCCACATATACACAGTTATGAAACTTGGGACTTTTCTATACAATTATGGGACTAATTTGTATTGACTCTACAATCTTCGAGAAAATTAAGTTTGCCTTTCGTTTTCAAAAGCAAAGTTCTAGTGCTCTTAAACCTCATGTTGCCAAACATTGCTGCATTTAATTAAACAACAGTAAATAACAAGGTATTAGTGACTTGTTTTATTAGTAACGAATTTAAAGTGACTCTGATCGAATGTCATGGTTTCTTATTATTACCGTTACTGTCATCTCAAATGCTTCTTCCCATCGCCGAATTTCCCTCTTCCCAACGCACACTGTACTCCTCAAATGAGTATGAGGCATTTTTTTACTCCCTGTACTAAGCTCAAATGTATCAGATTTATTAAACCCGACCCACGAGTCATCATAGTGATAATATATTGCATACTGAGAAATATTGAAAATCAATTTTCAGTTGAATGGTAGCGATATAACAGAGACAAAACTTTGCCGTAAACTGACAAATTTTATGAGCGAAAAGTATCACTAATAAATCGGGTTCAATCCTATTCTATTAAAGAAAAGTAAATACACTACCAATATTCTAGTAAGCTTGAACCAAGCAATTTTGTTCCGTAAGTGGGTTAACCGCAGGAATTTAGTACAATAGTTTCACATTCCATTCAATATTGGGGAATCCAGATCTTCTTCATTGTCTCGAAGTCGGTTCCAACGTCTGACTTTACCGTGGTAATGTAGATCAATAGTTTTGAATCAACTAATGAAACGCTGGGGTCAATGAAACTGTTTTGTATTTGAACAAATCTAGGAATACTTTCCACAATCTACCTATTTCAGTTCACTATTTAATACCATTACACCATTCCATTATTTAGCTTTAGTTGTCTCTAACATTCTATGTAATTTGTCGCAATCTATATTGTGAAACGTTCCGCGTTATGTAGATAAATTTATGCTTACAAAGGCAAATACACCAAATATTGGTTTATTCAACACAAAAATATTGCACACACATTCCATGTCATACGATAATCCACATACATTCTAAATCTCCCTTCCATCCCTCATAAAAATAAACAACACATACGCCAATGTCATAAAAGATTAAACAAATTGTAACATAGAGTTACAAATCATTATGTCCGGTGACGTCATCCATTCGCGTCCGTACACTGGCGTGCAAAAAAAGCGGCACGAACAAATGATAACAGAGGCAACAATGAAAAACAAACATCAATAACTCTGGACCGCTCTGTTTAAACTCTAATGGCTTTTGATACTCAATTATTTGGGCCATATTTGTAATATTGCGGTACCATATAATGGGACTGTTTGTGCGATTGTTTGCTTTAAACGAGGGGTTAATTTGGGAGAGAATACAACAATGTTATATGAAAATGGTGCTAGGTTATCAGGTAATAGGGGCCTAATTCCAATAAATATTTTGTTTCATTGTTTGAGAGAGCGATGATGTTTTTATACTTGTCAATGATCAATGCTGCCAACAATGGAAATATATCTATATTAAGACGTGGCCTTGCATAAATTCCATTTCGTGCTAATAAAACTGGATTATAGAAGCGCCAAATAATTTTCAAATCTCGCATTTGAAAATCTGAAAACGTTTTTTTGTCGTCGTTCAAAAAAATTAAATAATTGTAATAAAAAAATGCATTGTAGAAAAAGTCTGACCAATCGAAGTAATTATTTATTTTCTTGTCAAATAAAAGGTTTTCATTACAAAATGGCAATTAGCTGCCATTAATATAATATCATACTCGTTATATTTTATTAAGATCGTAATCAAAGCTTCAACTTAATGAAGACAATTTTATGAAAAGAAATCATTATAATTATGCTTTTACATCTTTCCAAAGTTTCTGTGACCTTTTGAAATAACTTTTAATTACTCAACCTAAAGTTACGGACACCGTAAACTTTCATAAACAAACAGATTTTCATTTAACAGTTATTAAAAATGATTTTACAGGACCTGTTTACAAGTTGTTAAAATTTGTGATGGGGATTACAGTTTGCTTAATTGTTCTGATTCTGTGAATTCTGTAATATTTTGTTTATAAATTTATTGAGTTCTAACTTCGAGAGTGCGAAGCTGCTACATTATTTCGTAACTTCAGTACATGTGTATATTAAATTCAAATTGCAATACAGAAATATAACGAATAACTTGTTTGGTATAAACATCTTCAATTACACGATCCAATGAAAATGCTTTCCAGTTAACAATAGCTTGCCTTCATCATATTATGTCATGTTTTATGCCTTCTATCGCTTATCAAATACATATGAGAAGAATACAAAGTGAAAATAACAAAGAAAAAGTAAAACAAAAATCAAAGCTGGCTATTACATGTTTTTGGTAGACGGACGACACTATCATACAACTATATCACTACAACTGCTAACGCTATTTTAAACTTGTTTTTATATACGACTAGCTGACCCGCGCAACTTCGCTTGCGTCACATAAAAGAGAATGGGTCAGAATTTTCCACGTTTTTGTAACACTTTTTACTGTTACTCTGCTCCTATTGGTCGTGGCGTGATGATATAAAAAATTTTTTTTCACGAAAAATATTCTCAAAATTATTGATATCTCTTATATTATAACGAAATCGCGGTAAGGCATATCCGCCATTAAAGCAGTTGCCATGACAACGGAATTTGTTAATTCAGTGTCATTATAATATTGAATATTCGCGACTTCGTTCGCCACCTGAATTTTCCCGGGAAATGCGTCATTTTCCCGGGGTAAAAAGTAGCCTATGTCCTTTCTCGGATATCAAAATATCTCCATACCAAATTTCATGCAAATTGGTTCAGTAGTTTAGGCGTGATTGAGTAGCAGACAGACAGACAGACAGACAGACAGACAGACAGAGTTACTTTCGCTTTTATAATATTAGTATGGATTAATTTTCTGGCAATTAAATCATTTTAAAACGAAACTCCTTTGTTCATATTTTTAGGAAAACAGACTAACTGAAATGTCATGGCCCATATTGGTAGCTGACAGATGTTGTATAATTTAATAAGTATGTTTTAAATTAAACCATCAGCTACTCCCTCAATATATTTTTAAAGAATTTTTCTTCGTGTTAAAATAGCATCTTCATTTCCTAATAATAAGGCTTCACAGTTATGACATATTACACAGTATTTATAGCAACCAGTATTTACACAGACATCGTTCCAATAAACGTGTCACTTTATAATCGATAATCGATAAACAAGAGTTACATGTTGTTGTAATTTATCACAAAGTGACGTGTCTATGTTTGGTGATTAGCACCCCTAATGGCACTGAACGTGTTGTATACTTTATTTTGAACTGAAGTGTACTTTTTACTGTTTATTCGTTGTTTCGTTATCAGACCGTTTGTCAAATGGATTATAAATTATTTGTGATTCATCTTAAGTGTAATTGATTGGTTGATAACAATTGATTTATGGCGGTATGATAAACGAGGATTTGATATAATTTAATGTGTAGTATGTTAAGTTTGGATATGATTATGTGAGGCCACTTTGTTAAATTACTTACGTCTAATCGTTCCGTTAAGTAAAGGGCTGTTTGAATTATATAAACACCCCGTCTTTGTTTACTTATCGCTGATTATTTTTTTATGAATTTTCTTTGGTTATTAGAAGTGGGCATTTTTAATGCAAAGTAGGCTAGGCTAAGTTTAAAAAGAGTCGATTCATTGACTTTTTCAGAGAATGCTATTTTAGACTGAACTGCTACCAAGAATTGCAAGCAGAAAAAAATGCACACAGTTATTAAGTCCCAAAATTGCAAGTTTTATTTTTATGAAATGTCGTAATAAAGTCTGATCCCTTGTTTCCAAGTATTCACCAATAAGTTATAAAAATCTCTACGTTCGCTGCTTGCGTGCAACCTTTTCATTCAACATGAGCATGAATACAGCTCTGTCTGGTCAATGCACTACTGAATGCAAATCTTTTAGCGATTTGCAGCCAACTGGAAAAAGATTTAGAACGAATATTTCAAATACTGAGAGAGATATTTGTTAAATTGTCTTTATTTGAGGTCATTGACTCGGATTATAGCCGTAATTTGATTGTTTATTTTATGACACAGATCCTGAAGAAAATAAAACGATACGTAAATGTATTATTGTTTGTACCTGTTACTATGTATTAAATCAAAACTTACATAATATTTTTCTATGTATATTCTAACGCGTACAATCTAACCACTAGATAATAAAAAAGTACTTTCGGGGTAAAATAAAATGAAAAAAAGACAGAACACACATAAAAGTTTTACCAGGCAAAGGCCGGAACAGCCGGGCAGGGCCATCGAGGCGTTAACGCCGACACAACATGCCCGGTGTGACATTAAAAACGGTGGCGCGTTATCTTTTAACGGTTTTTTTTTGGATAAAGTAACCCCTTTTTACTTCTGTTATCGGTGTTTTGGTGAAGTGAAAGTAGTGCAGGACAACATTCAATATCAAAACAAAATTGAAAAATACATACAATATAAAATTGTGAAGGTTTGCGATACGGGATCGCGAATTCGAAGCGACTCTGTATAAGACAATCATCAATCTCATTTTATACGCAACTTAACAGCACCTCTAGTGCTTGCAGGATTTCTGGAACTAATTTAATGCAGCTCGAAATGACAAGTACAAATATTGGATTTGATTAATGAGCTCTACATTAAAGTCACAAAATGATGATGTCAAATTAATTACAGTTCACTCGTTAATCTGGAAATCAGTATGCCCAAAATGTGTGTCCAAAACATCATTTGTGACTCTTGATCAAATAGCTATCAAAATATTTACCTCTATTTCGCTTGGATTACACAAGTTCCTGGGATATTGTCCATAGCATTTTAGCCTGGTATTGCACGCATTAAATGAAGCTAAGCCACGTTTATTTACTCTCGTATTTGTGTTATTGAATATTTAGTTACCATGGAATCATTGGGTTTCCCAGGAGATCTGTTTATTAGCTGTTGCCTCGAAATCATACCGGGTTTGTAGATAATCCCTCAAAACGTGATGTACAAACATGATTTAATAGACAATGATCATAGTATCAATAATTGTTTGCATAAAATATTTAAAAAAAAATCGGCATGGAACGGTTTTGAAGCATAAAAAAATTAGATCATTTCGTGGGCAAATACAGGGAAATGTCTCCGGGACGCCTACCGAATACCAGTATCTGCGTATGCTGACTTCTCAAAAATAAAAGTATGGGCCAATGCATTTTGCTTCAAACCAAAATAAACATAATTACACTCACATATATTACGTGAGTCAGCATTATATCACAAAGGTTCTATTATTCACAGAGGCTGTTCGTCGCAGATGTGAGCGACACGTAAAAATTCGCTTGTCATTGCAGTATGTGCTCTATTTCAAATGTAGCTCAGGTAAATTCGAATGCAGCTTTTTGAATAGCAATTCAAGATTCCATCGATCAAAGTTATTAAAGATTTCGATCAAGATTTTGTGAATTAAAGTACTTTCTGTCGCTGCGATCTCCTTGACGACAGCACTCAATTGATGGAAGAATTGACTGAAGAGCGCTGAAATATTTATATTTATGTAGCTAGTATTATAATAAGGACTTGAGCCTTATATAATGTAGGACAGTAACAAAATATCAAATTACCTACCCAGTATACACAAAACTTAAAAGTCAGTTTTTTACATGTCATTTACCATTCCAGTTGTTGGAAGTAAGACAGTGGGTTGAATATTAAATTTCGTTTTTCACATGAATAACAGGCATTCCCAAACAAAGCCGTTCTAATAAAAACTCTGTTACCTTAGTTGACTTTAACAACTCACGCAAAAATATCAAGTAACTTTCACGATTCTTTCAAAATCTTTTCTTGCAAATTAGCATTACAATACATTGTCATGACGTTTTACTGGAGATATTATAATAAATATTTCGCCCCATCAAATGAAAGTATCATGCTCGTGAACGTTTATGACACGGAAACTTGGACCAACTTTGTTTAATATTCCGTCTACGTAAGTAAAAAACGATGATGGTTGGAGGTCCGAAAACTCAAAAAAAATCGAGGGTCAGTCGTTTCGACGTTACTTTTCTTGAAACTGTTGAAGTTTTTAAGGCTGCCGTTGATTTTAGAAATGTATTTTTGTATTTTCTTTATGTTTTATGGGCAAACGATTCTTCGAAATGTTTAGCGCCGTATGAACAGAAGGTTGTCCCGCATTGAATATAAATTCTCTCCGTAAACTGTTTCGGTTGGATAATACCCCAAGCATTATTGCTTGGTAGGTGGAGTTTAAGCTAGTATGATAGGTGCATAAAGTTTCATTGCAAACCCTATCGCTTCTACGAATATTACACAATTGTGAGGCCATATGTGGTTCTAGGACTTTACACAATTACCGAGGCACTAGGTACTAGGCAAAGAAAATACTTCATTGCACTTTATGAAATTCGCAGTGAAAAGTAACGATTGTAACTAAATCAATAAAAAGTCGTTTAACGTAAAAATACTTCACAGATAATGATAGTGCAATTTATAATACGGTTTCTTATTATATTAGCTTAACCATAACGCTAGGCAATAGTAATATTAGTTAATTGAGTATTATTCCAAAACGTTGCATAAAAATCTTAGCTAAAAACTTAATAGTTAGTGTAGTAGCTCATTTCCCTGGAGTTAAAACACCCGATATGTAAAGTGACCGCTCTTTATATAAGTGGTCTCTGTAAGGCATTATAATAACGTATTTTATAGAACGACCGTCTTGCTAGTGACGTTAATGACCTTTCCCATAAAATATGAGCCTTTTCAATCCCGACAGAATTTTAGCCAGTCAATTTTAGGTGCAATTTTTTGAACTCGCGTATTACAAAAAAGTTTGAAGGGTATTGGAGCTACGAACTTTGTTACTTACATTTTGTAATAATCGAGAATAGAACACTCGTATTTTATATGGCTTGCAATCCAATAAGTGTTATTAGAAATTTTATTTCTATTGAGAATATCTGTAATGGTTTGTACAACGTTGTTAGTGAGCTTTTATCAAAGTAAACATACTCTTACGATCAAACCTTATACAGCTAATGTTCAAGATTTTTCTATATGAAATACAGGCAAACTTATATAACGCATTCAAGTATGAACATCTTTCACGTATGTTGAACACACTTATAAAAGTCGAGATATTATTTTACACGATTTACTACAGAAGGGCTGACTAAAATTATCTCACTTCTTGCCGAGATTTCCTTCAGAAAATATTAGTCCCCGAACTGAACAAAAACCAATATTCGTTCAAATAGTCCTATCTAGTACATTACTATTACTACATATACATTTCTAGATAGTTGGGTGTTCAGGGTCAATTGAACAAGGCCGGGGTTATTGACCTTGGTCGTTTCACGCCCTAACGTTTGTAGGATTGACGAAAAAATAACTTTCGTTCTGTGTAATTGGAAAATGGCCTGTTTTTAATTGGTTCGAGTCTAGACTAAGATTGATATTTTAAACTTATTAGTTGAACCATAAAAGGGAGAACACGATTTAGGATTCGTGTACAAACGGCGTTTTTAATTGGGTTTAATTAAAAGTTTTAGACTTTGTTGTATTTTTATTAATATTTGATTGACAGCCATTTTAATACAGAGACCAGTGTAATTTTCGACCGTCTCAGTTAAAAAAACAACACGAATATATAGTAAGGCCTGTGATCAAATATTGCAATAAGTCTTCATTTAAATCACTAACTGCGTCGTTGGTTCACTGAGCTCATGATTGACGTGATGGATTCATATCTGGGTCGGATAAAGTGGCAATAAAAAGCACATCATTCTTTGCAGTACGGCTCAAACTATATCTAAATCAAAGTAACCAGACTTAAATCTGTATGCTACTTTATTTCACGCTAAGATTGCCTTATCAATAAATAAGCTACGGTGAATAATTACGGACTAATTACAATAATAGCCCTAGAAACAAACTGAGTAGCTACTAAACTGTTTTATTTACAAGCCTACTTTAGTTTCGGGTCGCGGCCTCGGGAAAAACTAAACAGTATTTTTTTGTGAACAATCCACCCCGTGACTTATTGACCTGTTAACAAAGTGTTTGTTGAATTTTAATGTTACTTCAAAGGATTTTATTTTTCTTAATAATATGATGTTTTATCAGAAAAGAAAAGTGGCGCGATTCTGTGCAGTCGGTACATTAGGATATCGAGAGTTTGACTTTTAAAATGTTCTGCATTATTAGTTTCTACGACGGCTGCTAGAGGCGCTGGACCGATTGTCAATCAAATAATTTCGATACTAGGCGGAAGCCAAAAATATTGCAGAAAGACACAATAATAAATAAAGTAATTACTGCAAAGGTTCTGTCTGTATTAAATTAATCTAGAAAAACACATATCCACGCCAGTTTTTCACGGAAACTACAACTAATATCTAGTGTATGAAACCTACACCCCGCAATTTTCGTTTCATTTATTCAACACCAGTACGATATTAACCGCTTATATGGACGGAAGCCGCGATAATCGTACAATTTAAATTTATATATTTATATAATACCGCGGGCTTAGAAACCGTTGAATAATAAATATTGTATGAAATGGCTTTTTGCGGTAGCGATAATTAAATGTGGAACTGGAAGTGCCGAAATGGTTTTTGAGTCTGTTTAATAATTCATAACACTTAAGTAAAGTAATATAACCTAATTGATGTTAAAAGTGGTAAAAACTATACTATTTTTGTATGGATTTTTGTCCATTAACAACAACCTTACTATGGCCATCTTATTACGCGTAGGTAGGGTCATGGCCAACTATGTAGGCGTCAAAGGTAATTATAATACTTACAGCCCAGAGTATAGGTGTTAAACCGCTTATAATAAGAACTAACATTTCAAACATAATTATTTCTAAATCATTGTGGGCGGCAACAATCTCAAATTTCATTTAACGAAAAGGTCTAAATGGTATTCTTGATAACCGTAAACCTCAAAATAACTAAACTAAAAATCATTCAAAAAGAGTCGGCATTTGAGAGTTTACTTAGAACCTAGATTTTAGTTAAACGATGTCAACATCGACGATTTCGCAGAAGGTTACGTGCCTCTTCAGCGCAAAATGACGACGTAAAATAGGATAAGATGGATACGAGTTACATAAGAATATTTTATGTATTTCGTATTTACCTTTTACGTTTATAGTTATTTGTTTGTTATGAAGACGACTTTTTCATGGGTAAATGAAAACACTTATATGGAATTGTTCTGCGTCATGAATTTTGAAGCTATATTAGAACTAGAGAACTACGCTTTGTGATGTCTAGACTGTATTCCAACGAAATAGTAATTATTAATCCCGTGCTTTGGAAACTTTCCTAAAATACAAGTAACTTAGACAAAACGGCTACATTTAAATCAAAAAATTTTATATCAATAAAAATAGGTGGATCTCAAAAACGGTTCCTTAGCATTATACATACTTATGTGTAACCACCATAACCAAATCGCCACAAATATCCTTAATAAACTGCCAAAATATTACAACAAGAACTTATCCAAGTTATACGATTAGAATGTACTAACACTAAGTAGGTCTGACGTCAAACTCGCAGGTCGTTGGAGCTAATGCCCTGTCACTGTATTAGACATCACCAAACTTGAACATGTGGAGTAAAATAGCAAAACTTATGCTTAAAGCTTTTCGACTTACGTATAAACTTTCTTGGATAACCTAAATATAGGAAGTGGCTTAACTGAGAAGCTATTCAGCTGTCTGTTTTGTATTAATGAGTGGAGTTTAAGATGCCCATCATAGTATATGTATTGTTATATATTATCTTGCCTGCTTTACTCAAAAGTGTACGTGTATGCTGTAATGTAATACACTCTAGTTTCGACATTAACAATCTTGGTCTTAATTCCTTGCCATGAAAAGGCAAGGAATTAAATTTATTAAAAGTAAGAAATATATTCTTACCTACTTTTAGATGATGCGTTATTACAACAATGAATTAATGAAATTACTTAAGTAATATATTCAATACGATTAGGAAGTTAGTTGCAGCACCTCACATCGATATTGTAAATGGATATACAAAGTGAAATTATTCCGTAAGCTAAAAAAGTCGTTGCAGAGATCTTGTCAGTCCAATTAATTAATGGTAAGCGTGATGACAGTCAAAAGTGGCACAGTGAAAACCTACACAACGTAATAAATTAATTTAATACTACCAAAGGAAATAATGACTGAACTCTTGATAGGAATACAAATGTACATAGATTTTAGACGGCGACCGCTACTGGACATCTGTCGATCCATGAAGGGCTTCATTCCTATATGTACCTATTGATCTTCCAACCAATACCAATGCCATTAAAACTACTGCTTGACTATATAAGCTGTTGTACTACAATACAGCTTTTATTCTTTCCGCAGACCTCCGACTTGGATTGATGATTGCTGTTGGATTCAACAAGGAAGGAGGTTTTGCGGCCGACAGTGCTTAGGCACTTAGCAGTACGATTAATCGGCCGCCTGTTTGTAAATTTGAAACGAGTAAAATCGGCGTTTGATACATATTTTTTATCCAAATAACAATTAAATAACGCAATTGTTATTTTTTTTACGCGAATTTATGGCTTGTGTACCTATCCGCAGGATTAAATTCGTATTATACCATGCACAAAATTATTTGTCAATAAGGTAATAACATTAACAAAACATTATTCCATGGTTTATACGTACACTTTTAATCCCATTCAACGCAACGCTCGCACATTTAACAAAGAATGTTAACCTTATCAAACTACATTTCATATGCAAATTGGAGCGTTATGTTAATTTTTAACATATTTACCGTGGCCATTACACTGATTATGAAGTTGTAATATTCGTGACAAGACTGCCTTGTGGCGTGTATGGAGGAAATAAAATTACAACGTATTGTTGTATTGAATTTATTATTATAAGCAACCTGTCGTTACCGAAAATAAAAGACACGTAGGAGAAACATACGGTGAGCGGGTGTGTACGGAATCGGATGCGTTTTTGTTTGCGCTTGTAAAGCTTCGGTGTCTCAGTTCCTGTTTTTTTTTATAGGATTGTTGAGGATGTTGGCGCTAAATAAAGCCATCTTATATTTTATCTTAGGTGCTGCTTGCGTGCTGTATTGTTAAGAAATAGTGTTAACAGTGTTATGCATTAACTTAAAAAATATTTTTTTATGTTGGTAGGTACCTAATGCAAGTGCTTATATAAAGTACGTTAGAACACGAACTTGTTTACGTAGATGTTTAAGTTCATTAGAATATCGGTGAGAATTCAAATAAAATACATCGAAAATTTACTACATCAACCGCGAAGCTAGTTAATTATGCATATATGCACAATTTACTGAATCAATACCAAAGCCACAGAATGTAACAAAACCAAAACCGTAACAATAATGTGGGCCAAATTTAAAAATCCCTAGAGAGTTTAACCAAAATCGGTGTTGAACCGGCCGTTGTTCCCGTGTGTTTTCACAATGATTTAACTGTTACGCGGTAGTCTGTGGTACATTATAGATGAGATGTGATTTCTTTGATCGATGGCGCCCGATTTGGACGACGGTCGTTTAGAGCCCTGCTCGACTAATATTTTATTCACAAAATGGCATATAGGTACTGACTGATAGATACTTAACCTTCCAATTTTATAGGATTTTCGATTATTCATGCTGAGGTTTTGTGCGTATTATTTGATTGCATTGGTTTTTCGTGAATGTCGTATTTTTATCAGGAAGTATTTTATATGTTTATGGTTTAACTTTATGGACTCGACTGTTAGTCAATAAAGGAAATGTGAGCTTGATTCTCATGCATAATAAATAATCCACAAGTTTATGATTCCTATCTTGAACTTAAACGGTATATTTTATTTTTATAGAAGCCAATAATTTTCTTAAATCTTCTAGGCTAGGAATCAACAAGTACTTTATAAAATGCATTTAATTTTTTTATGAATTCAAATAGCACCTCTTTTATAAAGTAGAATCATGAACAAAACTGGCGTTAATAGCCTCAAAAATAGCGATATCGAATAAAAGTTCAAACATTAATATAATAAAAAGTTGAACTAAAGTTATTTTATTAGCCGTAAATCTTTAGAAAGTAGTGAGATATATCTACTGAAGAAATTAAGTGTAGATACTTTTTTTACAACCAAACCGAAGTGATTTACGAGTGCGATAAGTAGACGACGAAAATTATAGAGGGGGTGCTTCTGAAGCAAAATTGTATCAATATTTTTCAACTGTAAATATCATACGAAAATGTTTCGGTCAAATTGGTTTTTGTGACCGATTTTCATTTATATTTACGATTGATAGAACTTACAAATTATTACAGCAGTATTTTTGTTTCCACCTTTTTTTATTTACACGGGTCATTTATTTAAATGTATGATATGAATGTTACTTTATTTCAATTAAATTATTAAAACTAACCGAAGTTTAAATCTTATTATTATGCGAAGTTAAATTAATGTAAATTTGAATAACATTTAAAGCACATCATGGTCAGCCCCAAACCTAATATTTTAACCAACTAAAATGTTTTATCCACACACCAACCTAAAATTCGGTTTAACACAGATTTATACGAACATCATTTAAATTATATTTGCTTTATTTTAATGAAAGATACAATAAATTTAAAAACTTATTTAAATACAAAATCTACTTTCTACACACGGTTTATTTTAAATTAAGAGATATTTAAATTTTTTTCTTAAAACCTTACTCGATAGTAAATTGATTTGTTTAATACCTACGATAGGAAATTGCATCGAAACAACAAAAAATAATCAATTATGACGTAGCAATGACAGTTTCTATTAAATAATAAGTAATGTGATTAATATCCAATTCAATATCGAATTTATATCCTATAAGAACTTGAGCGCACAATAATAGAGTCCATCACGGGACCCAGATGGTCAAAGATCCCTTAATTCCTTTATAAGAAGTTAGCAGTACGTAAAACATGTGAAATGAACTACTAACACAGTGACTGATTTTTATTAAATTTTCTGTTACGTTACACAAAATCAACTTAGGCTGACAAGTTTCTATTGGATTTGTTATGTGTGAAAGTTAGTTTTTTTGACAGTTTATTCCCAAATGTGTCTAGATCATTTTATTTTTTATATTCTCACGATTACAATTTGTTCATCTTACTGTGCGAAATTTTTTTTACAAACTTAAAAATAATTCATTTTTCCATGGCCGTCCTGGGGATTTTTTCGAGTAACTTGATTATGGCAAACGAGGTAACGAACACCTAAATATAAACCAGAAAACATTTTTAAAACGATATTTCAAAGTCATTATCATATCGTTCCATCAAACCTTTATGATAAGGAAATGTGTTCATTTTCCTCAATTCAAAATGGCAAAAATACATCATTCTTCCATCAATTACACACTGAATCCTATTGGGCCTAATCTTTACGAACAGACGCAAGCTGATGGTCGTCTTAGCATAATGTCCGTACGATTAACTGAGCCCGATATGTTTGTTTGGGGACGAGTAGGGACCAAGCGGAAGAGCGTCCGGTGTACGGATACCTTGTATAAATCACTGTTCAAATGGTACAGTTAAAATGTAGGGATTTATTTATAATGCTTTTGTGGGTGGTTGTACTGCTGGGAATGTTTGTGGTAAGATATTAACAGCGTTGTTTGTTTTAGTAGTAAATTAACTACATATCAAAGTGAAATCTAACTAATACAACTTATAGAATAATATTACTTAATTCATTAGCTAGCCAACGAAGTAACGAAGGGTTAATATAAAATCTATACTTAAGTTTTCTTTTACTCACTGTTTTATACAGTTACGCGTAAACTTATTTAATAAATGAAGAAAAACAGAGTCTTAAAGAAACCTGTGTTATCATTTGTTTTTCCTCAATCTCACGTTTCAGTATTCATTCTTTTAAAATATTAATTTCTCTCCTCAATACCCCGCAGGTTTCATATCGGAATCGTTTTTTTCCTTTTGAAGATCGTATCAATTTCGTTGAAAATAAGTTACCAACTAATTTCAAAGCGAACAACGAAAAGAGAGGTAATGGGAAAGATCCTTAGAGTTTTTGAGCGCTCAATTTCAATAGCAGAGATTTTATTGTGAAAAATATGAATATTTAAACTGAAACTGTTGAAGCAATATCAAAGTAAATATTTTTTAATATTCCATCGAATATTTGTTAGAATGATAAAAGTTTTATACGATTTTTGCGCTTTATTGCTTTCCAATCTCTATATTCTTTTAGTTTTTTATCCGTAGCTGCGATGAGATTAATAGTTCATCGTTCATATCAAATTATATGACGTCCTTGACCTTTTAATAACATTGAACAAACAATTATACATTTCTGTTTAACTTTCATGTCTGAGTGATATCTGAAAGTTAAATAATAGAGTCGATTGTTTGTTAATAAAAAAGTTGCTTAGTCATATTATTATCAATCACAACGTTTCATACGATATCTTCCATATATTGAAAAATACATGCCTTTTGTGTGATTTCTTAATGTAAAGGTCTGTAAATGGAAATGTACTGTTATTATTTTTCGAACTTAAAGACAGTTTACGCAGAATTTGACTGTTCGATATATTTATAGAAAAATAATGAAAACTGTTGTAATGTAAATCTCCACCTTTGTTAATACTTTAATTTAACTGCCCGGGGATTTCAAATTATCATTTAACTAGACAGGATGCTTCGTACCTAAATATGGAATTAAAGGATAAATAAATATTTAGGTTTTATACTTTAAATTAGTTATGCCGTTGATGTCGTTACACGCATCCCATCTATAGCTGAGTTTACAGCTTATCAAAATCAAATCATTTATTTACAATAACTATAGAGTAAAACCTCAAGAATTAAGGTATAGCAATGTTATGCATAAACACGTACATCATCAATCGTTCAGTTAATATAGGAAAAATAAACTAACAAGTCGATTTCGATACAAAAATATTTGCTTTCCATTCCATTTTATGTACAAACTTAAATAAATTGTATTTTTGTAGGCAAACAAACTTTTTCATATTATACTTAATCTAAACTATTTCACGAACAATAATCGAGTTACTTTATACGCAAATAATGTAAATTAGCAAAGTACTCCCTTCTCTTTGAAGGGAAAGAAAAGAAAACAATCATCACAGTTACGGTTTCCAACACGTTATTGCAGCAACCAATTTAATAATAATACTATGTGGAATTATATTCGTTAATATTACTACATAATTCTATACACGACTATGAATAATGTAACCGAAAACCAATTTTCATTTTAAATAAATCGTCTGAAACAAAGATAATAATTTTAGTTATGACAAGTCCCGAGCTATTACTTAAGTATCAAATAATACATAAAAACTGATATTTACGATATCCATACGATCATTATTTTATTTTCACTTTCACTCAGACATCCAATTTTGTTAGAGTGCTACTATTTCGATTATGGCCCTGAGACAAGGTATAAGTCCAATTTGTTTTATATCCAATAAAAATATCCAACAACGGAATAGAGCAATGAACTTTCGAATCTATTTTGTGTTTGTTTCAGTTTATTTTCAGTTTTATGAATCATTAAGTTTTCACTCCGTGTGTCGAAAACTGCTAAGCACTTACATTATTTATTACTATTGTCTCTAAAGAGGGCATATTTTTTTATAACCAAAGCATATTCAGATCTATTGAATATTTTTCATTTATGCTTTTATAAAATTACTATAAGTATTCATCCTACATGAGACAGTTGCATCCGTTATTTTCCTAAGAAACTTCACTAAGGTTCAGGATTTTAATGTCCTGCTACATTGAGCGGAGAGCCGTAAAACTTTAAAGTAGTTAAAAATTGCTAACGCAGAGGATTTCCGCTTGAAATAGTACGACAGCGATGAATTTATGTAGCTGACCGCCATTTCGGCTAGATTCCGAAAAATAATATTTTTTACTTTTTTTTGTTACTTAACGAATTTTAGCATTCATCCTTAATTTGTTTTAATTTACTACGTTATATTTACTTTCAGTAGCAAACTCAGAAACATGTCATAAACAAAGTTACTCCTACGAGCGCGATAATAAGTGGAGTATCGCAGAGTATACGAATACAAACCAATTCAATAAACGATACAACGATACACTGCAAACAAAATTTAATCGTCCATGCTTTGGACAATCATTGAATTTACGTTACTCCCAAAAACATATCCGTTCCAACAATATCGAAAAGGCTTTTTCAATGTTATCAAATTAAAAGACTGACCGAGTTTTAAATTCACGCCGCAATACGTCCAATAATGGGATAACATTTTTAAAACAAACCCATATAAACGTCACTTATAACAACTTTGTACAAAACGGTTAAAATAAACTAATAAGGTCAAAACTTTGTAACGGTCGCGACCACCGAACCGCATCGAATTACCACAACCCCTTTTGTACATTTGACCCTGGGACTAAAACTTACCGTGGAAACAGGTGACCAACCACAGGAGAGTGGTGCAGACATGCATGATGGTAACACGCTTCACACCTCGACAACGCACCATGGCACTATTATTAAAACACCATCCCACAGAACCAATTTATAAATCACCCCCAGAAGGACACTTATTATCTACGATCAAAATTTCACCCTCGAGCTGTACGTATGACGTAATACAAAGTTCGTGGCGTCCCGTTTTTCGGACGAGGCGACCGCTCGCTTCGGAGCGTCCCGTACAACTAAACGAACCACCGTTAAAGGCTGCGAGGGTGAGGGGAGGGCCGATATCAAATGTTTTGTATCCTCACACAGTCATTTCCCTCCAAGAGCGGCCACCACGTGCTGTGTTTAGTCAATTTTTGGCTGAATGGGCTGACGGCTATCAGTACTTTTATTGTTGTCATTAAACGTAACAGAATTAGTGTCGATTGTACGGTATGTAGGTACTACGTTTATTGGTTACTGTTGAAACGAGTTTAATGGAACAGTTTTGTTCTTGTTAATTAATTATAAATTGGTTAAACATTTTTTGTGCCGTTTTACGTAGATTGTAATGTTAGATTTTTTAAGTCCCTTTGAATAGGAGGGACAGGCATTGAGGAAAAAAGTCTTTGATTTTATAACGATAACGTCTGAAATACGAAACTCGTATTAAAGTCTGCGACGATGGGCGAAGTTTTGTCGGTTTTGTGCTAGGCCGCCCTGATACAAGGAGTTTTAACTTGAAGCCGGGTTCAGACTTATACACGACTTTGAGGGTTGATACTCGATTCGGAACTTTTATGAACAACGAAAAAGTGCGAAGATATTTGTTTGGGACTGAACTGAATAATTGTTCGTGTTGAGAAACTACTTCGTAAATTTATTTTCTTTCGAGAATTTTGTCCTTTAACTTATAACTTGATGAAATGGTTATTTCATTATTCATTGTTGTTAGTTTATGTTACATGTATTTTATTACTAAGCTTAATCAAATGATTTGAGATTTATTTACCCACATAATTCATTTATCGTTTTCCAAATTTGTCGTGTATAACAACAAATACGAGCGATCATAAATCAAAACCTTATCGAACAAACATTTATCAGTAAAATTGTCCTGGTCATAAAACAACGTTCTTCTAACCCAAATGACAGTGCACACGACAACAATAACAATATCGGAATAAGCAGGTTTTTAGAAGCAGAGCAAGGGTCTGCAGTTCAAAATAAATAAAAAATACTATTGTGGCCTAAAACAGTAATAATAATATTATGTTAAACATAGTCCTCCTTGTAAATCCTATATAGTCATTCTTATTGTTGTTGCGTGATCCAATTGGTAGCCAAACTGGTCAATGAATTCCTTTCGAGATTCTAAAATGACTGTGATTCCACTGCTGATTTAACAAAGTTTTGAGAATAATAGAAAATAATATTATGTGTGAGTCATTTTATACAAAATCAATAAAATTAATCGTTATTTAATAACATAATAACACGTAACATCAGTTTCATGCAATCTTGTGTAATTTACCGCGATGCACCGGTCATGCCCTCGAGTTCACGTCAAACAAAACGTTAACAAATAAGTTAATAATACATGATTGCATTTCCCTTGTCGTATTATTTCATTCAACGAATGAAAACTCGTGAAAGGGTCGCTTATTTGAACAGTGACCGAGGTATCGTCGGCAACCTGTATTGCGGAATTAACTAACGGCTGTGGCGTAGTATGACAATCACTACGATTGTCGAGAGGTATGAATTCGTTTCCCAGCTAGGTAAAAAATATTTGTTTACTATATTTTGGTCCGAATTACCGCAGTGTCTCAAGACGAAAGTCTTTGACCAGTGTGTGTTGCCAGTGATGACCTATGGCGCTGAAACGTGGTCGCTCACTATGGGCCTTATCAGATGCCTCAAAGTCTCCCAGAGGGCAATGGAGAAGGCTATGCTCGGAGTTTCCCTGCGAGATCGAATCAGAAATGAGGAGATCCGCAGGAGAACCAAAGTAACCGATATAGCCCTAAGAGTTGCGAACCTCAAGTGGCAGTGGGCTGGGCACATAGCTCGCAGAACCGACGGCCGTTGGGGCAGAAAGGTTCTGGAGTGGCGACCACGAACCGGGAAACGTAGTGTTGGCAGGCCCCCCACAAGATGGACCGACGACCTGGTAAGGGTTGCCGGAGTCCGATGGATGAGGGCGGCCCAGGACCGGTCCTATTGGCGCTCGATGGGGGAGGCCTTTGTCCAGCAGTGGACGATTCCCGGCTGAGATGATGATAATGATGATGATATTTTGGACTATTTTTAGGTATCAATATACCTAAAATGATAAGATTTTATAAACTTTTATATATAAATCAATGAGAAAGTTTTACTTTTGACCGCATTTTCAATATCTCCATTTTAAACTATTTTCATTCCTATAGAAGATGATAATAATACCATGAATAGTCGAGGTTCCGGCTCCGGTATCTATTGTTACAAAACTTTTCTCATAAAGCTTAGGCTTAACAATGAAAAGTAATCGCTGAAAAACTTCATGGGTTTATTAAAAATTGCCTGTTTTCGCTAGTATGTTCGAAGTAGAAATAAAATATGTCATCAGTTATTAATGTTATAATGGTCACACATTTTAATTGTAAATACTTCAAGTAAAAGTCCAGATTATTCGCACATAATTGGTGTTATTTTCATCTAATAAGAAAAAAATAGTTGCTCAATGTATAAAGGCATAAATCTTCTCCGCAGGTATTTTCCAGCCAAGGAAATAATTTTGACTTTTCTGTTAGAAAGTAAGTAGATAAGTGAAATATTCCCATGTTTGTAGTTCTAAGCGATATAAGACAATATATTATTATTTTAACGTGGAACTATATTCTAATGATTCATCATTTGATGTCTTTGAAAGCATTTAAATACTAGGAAAATGAACATTTTTGCAAAAGCGTGACAGTAAAACTAAAAGTAGAGAGTCGGAAACGCTTTTAATTTTATGACCTGTCTTCATTTTGATAATAACATGGGTTTAAACATATATTACTCAAAGTAAAAAAATATTCAACGTGTGTACAAAAAATCTTTAAGAACTTTAGCCAGTGCCTCTGTAGCGCTATCGGACTATCGACTACGCGGTCCCAAGTTCGAATCCCAGATCAGACCAAATACTATTTGTTTTTAATTTAAATTCCATTGTTTCTTAATGGTAGTTGAGAATTTGGTTACGTGCCCCATATAATGACTATAGGTTCGCCCCCTATTCCATGGGACTAACATTGTTAATGGCGAAACGCGGATGTATTTCATAAACTTTCAGGAACAACAAGCATGATATTAAGTATGTATGTAACTTCAGTCAGTCTGTGAATACATACTTATATCTTTATACACCACACACCATATAAAACACATTACTTATACCCCACCATATAAAGATAAAAGCTCGTTTTATGCCCCAAATCAGCATTAACTCCCGATTGATCGTCAAGCGCTTTCACGCACGAGATCACTTCAAAACGCAATCAGTTGGGAGAAAAAAAGCCTTCGTGTGATACCAAAAGTACCAAATGAAAATATATTTGAAGCTTGTGGTATATTATTATGTGACGTCATACAATCGGCACATGTGTGGTAACAAAGTCTCTCGATTCATAGCTTTTAAAATTACACAAGATTTATTATTATTTATTTATTTTGATGTTCTTGGGGAAAGCTCACCAATTTTGAGAAAGATTAACGACTGACTGAATGCATAAAAAAGAAATGAATATAAAATTATTGCAAAGCTTGAGCAATTTCGCCGGTATTCAATCCTATAGCGTTCTAAATTGTTTAGTCAGTATCTACAGCAAAACTAAGTCTTTCTATAATAAAACCTATAGTTTTGTACCTAAAGAAGGCATAAAATTTGTGAATACAACCAAGTATAAAATATAAATAAATGAAGACCCAACAACATAACTAGAGCATAATATTATACCTGAATACAAGTACTAGTACGAGCACTGTAGGAAACATAGCACTCGTTAATAATATAATAAACGTTATATAACTACATACTATGTTCGATATTGTGGATACCAGGTGGCAATAACAGGTGGCACTTTTGCAATTCTCGTGTCATTAGACGCCTTCAATTTTATTATAAAACTCACTTTATTCCAGAACGTGGCGCTGTTCTCACAATTTTTATATTCCATATAGAATTTCAATTAGTTTTCTATTTATTGCTGTGAATAATAATAGACACATAATATCATAAATATTTACAATAAGCTATTATTACGGCATGGTGGCGAAAACCTATACCACCATTATAAGCCTGGGAAGATTATTTTTGTTTTAACTCACTTCTTTCCGAATTACCATACTGCCGTCGTAAATGTAAACACAGTAACTTAAGTTACTGTGTTTATAGTTAGTTTAGTTCTTTGGAATCAGGAGACCGCGGGCTATTTGAGAAAGTTTTCGGTTTGTTTGTACGATGGATAGTTACCGAAATACATTAAATAAAAACACAGTATTTTTACAAAAAAAACATTTTTTTTAATAAAAAATACAGTATCTGTGTTATTTTAAATTAAATAACAGTATCTCACTACTAACTGTGTTTTTTTAACGTGAATAGATTTTAATTTTTTTATTTTGCTTGATTATAACACGGCTTCTTCAGTTACTGTGATTGCGTATAAAATATTGTTCAAAGATAAACAACAAATACTTGAATAAATCACAGTATCTCATTTACTGTATTACTGATTTTATACGTATTTCTAAGAAACATAGTTATAACACAGTATGTACATACTTACTGTGTCCTAATTCCCCTAATGTTAATATCTTTACAAAGTTACAACACAGTAATAGGTAAAACTTGGTTACAACACAGTAACCCTTGAGTTACCGTGTTGTAACTTAAAAAAGAAAAAAATATTATATTATTACCCTAGCTTAAAACACATTATCTAATTTTATTATTTATACAATAATAATATACTAGATATATATACACAGAATCAAAGATTTAACTATATACTAACATTAAAAGTTGCATGAAATAATATACAATAATTAGTATCTTCATGAGAGCAAAAATTAACCATTAAACTTCAACCGCGTTTTTCTCAAAACGCATATTTTGAAGTTACTGTGTTTAGATTTACGACGGCAGCATACGGATTAAAAAATATTTTTGGACTTAATTTTTTTTATTAAAAGACTACAAGCAAGATCTTGCGGCAATCTATGTATGAGCGGTGTAACTTACATTTATAAATAAGAGAAAAGCTATTTGAGAATAATGATGACCTGCAAAATTGCGCATGACATTATAGGTATTGACACGTAAATTAAAGATAATGCTATCTGGTAAACTGACGATTATCTGGAAAATTTTGGATAGAGAACGCTGACGCGGCCATGCGTTATAGAACTAGCCGTAAATTACCTATCAACAAGCCAGCACTATGACCGTGGCCACACTATTAGCGCGAGCCAAATAGCCCTTTCCATTCATAAGCGTATATCTAACAATGACACTAACGGGTAGTTAATGATGACAAAATGACAAAATTCAACTAACAAGACACAGCACAAAAACAATTACACAGCCAGGGCTCGTGACAAATCGTCGATATAACCACAAAGCCATTACTAACTGGCCGGCAGACATTTATGTATTAGAATAAAATATCGTCGGACCCCATTACGTAATGCCTCCATAAAATGGTTCCGCGTAATAACACTGATATATTATCCGAAAAGATATATTTCGAATAGTGTTGTAAAAACCGCTGTACAGTTTTCATAACGGGTCATCGTAATATAATAATGTGAACATAAATTAGACTTACATAAAAAATTTGCAAAAATTCTCGAACAGATAAACGAATTTTATAAACAGTAGTTTTGACAATTTCTGTATGATTTTCGCCTAAAATGCATCAAAGAACGAACTTTGTCCTTTTAGACGACCAAATGTCAAACTACCGTGTACGTTTGGCATTTGATTGGAGGGAGCTTAATAATTTGGAGAGTTTGTAATACCTCTACTTATTTCGACAAATGAAACTAAAGTTATAATCAATATTCCCTACTAACTATTACTTCGCCCGAGTACGTACTACGTTCTAATAAATTAATGTGAAATGTACTTATACTTGAATCTCGAACGCTATTTCTTACCATTTGTAATAATTTATCCACTTCAAACGATACGTACCGTACACGTGTCATACAAAAATAACTATCAGATCCTGTACGGATGTCCAATAATATTATGATTATTTTTATAAGACACGGTATGTAGTCCAAGAGATAGTAATAAATATATTTCACCGTCATAAATAGCCTACAGTTGCAATAAGAAACTCTTATTTTCAACACACTGAACAAACGCTCGGACTAAAAGCTGTAAAGGCCATCTGTGGTCGACGGCATCTTACAGAAATACGTAATATTTCTTCCTACGCTCTATGGCTTTGAGCATTATACATTAACAGCTTATTAAATACATCTTATGAAGATTTGTTGTCCCGAGTTTTTCCGCCTTTATAAGGCAATAAAGTACTTGGTAATTATTATCGTGTGCTATTTTCAAAATGTTTCCTGTTTTCTTTTTTCCTTTTTGTATCAGGAAGCGTGTAATAATATATCATAATGAAAATATTATTTTTTTTAAATAAAATTAATATTGGAAATGAAAATGAGAAAATTAAATGGATCTGATTTATTATTTTCCTTTTATAGAATTCGCCTTTCGATCTCGCCTAAAAAAATGAGGTCCATTTAAATGTCATACCATAATATGTCTCTCAGTTCGGTGATTTGATTTCAACTTAGCACAGCAGGTAATATTTATTATTAAATTATATTATTTATAGTTTCATAACTATCCTGATTTTTGTTAAAACTAACTTAATTTATTCATTATTCCTTCAAACATACTTCACAATCACAACTGCATTATACGTGACATAAAAATTCCGAACACATCCAAAAGCGAACACTAGCGAATAATGTGACCATCTTTTTTATGAGCCAGTAGACTTTAATGTTATTAGTTCGGACGCTCGTGCGATTTACAAGGATAATGTCCTGACCTTAATAGACTGTCCAAATGTCCATCTAAATTGTGGTCACACGAGTTGCTTTGTGAACAGAGATCACGTTGAGGAATTTTTATATTCAATTAGTATTGGCTTGTTATTGTGTTTTATTGCGGAGGAAAGATTTCGCTTTTGACGGTTTTATGCGTGTCTTGGAAAGGTGTTTTGAGATGAACTTGATTTATAGGTAGGTAAATATTCACATTTTATCGTATGGTGGTTATAAGGTAGGTAAGTACGTTTACAATTTAACATTAATTGTAAATAAAATATTAATCTTGAATTTTCGTTTGAATGCATGTATGGTAGTTAGTATCAATATTCCAAATCAAATACTTTTTAATGCTTACGCATTATTCAGCAGTGATAAACAAAACACTTAGATCATTTCTCAAAACATATTTTTTGACGAACACAAAATTTAAATTAGTTGGAATAGATGTTTACTGTACGTTTTCGCAGAAAATTCTCAGTACTCGTATTTCTTTAAATCAGATAACTTTAATACAAAACAAGGATAGATAACCACTTTATTCCACAAAATACGTCTTTACTTAGAATTTACATTGCTATCAGGAAACTCGCATTGTTATAGGTAACTTAATCGGACATCATTAAATCAAAGTAGGCATTTAACGTTTAAATACGATGCTCTGTATAGCATAAGATCAAATTACTAAACATCTTGGGACAAATTACGTCATGATTTATTTGTTATCATAGATGACTTAATTAATTATTAATCGTTTTTATTATTAAATTCTTTATTTAGACATTTTGTAAATTTTCTAAGTTCAAGTTGTTCATGGTTAGTATATAATACATTCGTAACTTAATTGTAATCATTGCGTTGATTTCATTGAAAATGGTTCAAAATTCCTTTTTCTAGTTTTTATAACAGTTGGAATCTAGGCCAATCCAAACCATTTTTTTGTGTTCCAGGTATATTGAAACGTACCTGGAATCACACAAAAATGGAAAAACTTAGCGTACCAGCGCTAACTACTGAGATAAACCTTGCTAAGTGGGCTTTATAGTCGACCTTGAATATAACCCACTTTTATCCTATTTATAACCTCAGATTTTGTGAAAAATGTTACACGAGAAAATCAATACGATGAATATTATAATAGGGCACGTTGACACATTTCGCAAGTCATGTGAATAAATGGCCCTCACTAAAGGTAGTCATTACACGGGTTATCTTAAAATTATATCGTATAAATTATGTAGGAGTTATAAAATGTGAATCTATGTATAGCTTATGTGTTTCTTACGTAATGGCAGTTATGTTTCGATGACGATTTCTTTTTTGTTTCCTTTGCAACGAGGTCACCAAAGTTAAATAAATAATGATAATTATGCTTGTTTTTATATTCAAGATAGAAATTGTTTCGACTAAGTATTATCGCTTATGTAGTTTATCACAAGGTCTTTATGTAATTACTTATATAACACCGTATTATATCACAAAAAAATCGTTATATAACACAAGTAGCCAAATATTACTGGAAAAAAATATTAAAAAGTTAGAATTCTTGGGAAAATGCGTCACGTTATTTAAAATCACCTTAAAAATACTCAAACAACAGTATGTTAAAACTTGTAAGAAAAATGTAGAGCAAAAATTCGCTCGCGAATTTCGGCAAAGCTACAACGGAATTCGAAACAACGAAATTCTTTAAAACGTTGTCTTCAAGAACGTAAGAATGCTTACATAAAAATGTTATAATATTTTTATAAGACATTTACAGTTAATAGAGTTTTAAATCTAACGGAGGGACGAAAGAGCGCTGTAAAAAGTAGTACGCGATTTATACCCACAGCGGACAGCAAAGAAAGTCGTTTAAAAAGATATATTAACTGAGAAAATGCAAGAGAATATGGGACGTTATGCATCACGAAAGGAACTTGATTTAGAACCTCTTTATGAGTGGTATAATTGAAAATGCGGTCATGCTGAATAATTATTTAGATTTAAAAATAGTGAAGAGTTTTCTGGAAATTGACATTCTTGCCTTAAATTTTTTAAACAGTGTACATGACAAATGTAATTATGTGACACATTTTAATGCGATATAATTGCAATTTATGTGACACTTTTAAAATACGAATACACTATATTATAAGAAAAGGCGACATGAGCAAAAACCATTGGATACCCGCCAGCACAGAAACCAACATTTTGGATAAGCCACTACAAGGCTCGCTATTTGCCCATATAATTTGCCACTGGGCAACCAAGATAGTCCCCATAACAAACTTTAAGCCTCAACAATACATACGTATTAAGTTGCATCGAAACCCAGGACTATCCAAGCCATTTCACACCCTGTAACGCGATAGCCTGAATAAATTTGTAATATTATGTTGCTTCGATAGAGACCGCATACAATGCTGCTTCGAAACAGATAAGGGAAAATGTCACGTGAAAACAGCAGCAATAAGCTTTGTACTATCAAATATTCAATTTAAGTGTAATTACTGATATTAAAATTTTCGATTTTTTTAAATACTGAGTAAGTGTGTATGTACTTACTTTAAACGAGTAACTAACAGTATGTACATTGTACATACAGTTTTAACTAAACGACTCCTACGCAAATTGATCGAGCAGCCATACTTTGTTAATGAATTGTCCTTGCATAAAAGTAAGTTGTGCGGACTTGAGTGGCATACTCTAAACCAGACGATAGACAGACTTTCTTTCGACGTAACTAATAAAGTTGGTAAAATCAAATCGAGTTCGTTAAAAGCCTTTTATCGTATTCCATTTCGAACAATAAATTTATGTAAAAATATGCCGCAACGATTATTTTCTATCGCTCTTAGGTTTGTAAAAAACTTGACTGTTCAGCGGTAAAATAATATAGCTATACAGAAAATTCGCATGCCAAGTCACGCGCCAACTAAAATTTTGTTGAATTTATTTAAAAATCAGACTATAAAATGCCATGTTGGTTTTTCGTTTTGAATATTTGCTGTGCCAACGATGTCTGGACAGATTAAAATCACGATTTACACTTGGTCCATTTTGTTTCTCTTGAACAGAATCTGTGCATTAACTCAATTTATTGTGTTGAAACTACAAAGTTGAATTCGCTTTGTATTATATTTTAAAAGTGACTTCCATATCTTGTTCCTTTAGACTATTATTTTGCAAGAAATTACTCGTAGCATTGATAGTACAAAATGAATTTCACTCTAAAGATTTGGTTAAAGATGAAGTGCAGCCAAAATCAAGATATGAGTAAGGAAAAATAGACGTACACTTTTATAAACGACTTGGCCTGATGGCGTTAGTTACAATTGAAATCTGATCTTGTGGGAGTTCCAGGGATATGATTTTCTTTATTTTTTGAGAATTTATTTTAATTTTCTGACATTCTAGCAGAATGACAGGTCAAAAGTAACTGTAACGATTTTCGATCGAACTTGGCGAGAACACTACCTGTTCTCCTCAGATGATATAGCAGATAAATGTTACCGTGAAACTGAATAATCTTTAAATGATAAACATTTAATCTGTTGTAAACTGTAAACTGGGCAATATAAACGTCCACTTTTATAAGTGACAAGATACATTACATAACAGGAAATAAATTCGCATTTCACACAGCAGTTCGCGACCTCAATTTTGGCGACCAAACAGTTTTTTTCTTCTAAAGTGACAAAGCGACCACAAACTCGGCTGTCGTATGTCGGGTCACGGCCTTAGTAAATCCTACGGATGTATGCAAAGGCCACGGACGGGAGTGAAATCTGATCAAATGGAATGCGAGGATTCAAAGTTTGAGGTCCGATGCCATTTTGCGGATCTCGCGTTGATGTGTCGCTCTGTTGGTCTAATCGAATCAAATAGTTTGGGGACACATGCTTAACTGATAGCCCTTGGATTTGCGTGTTAGGGTAGCGAAGTACCAGTTTGTTTATCACTTGTTTCATAAAAAGTGCGAATGGAGGGGCGATATCTCTCTATCTCGTTCTCGCTGAGTTGGTTTTGGCCACAGATAGTATAATGGCCACCGTCCTGTACGTCTTAGGAATCAATTGCAGGAAATAAGATTATTAGTTAATGGAGTCATTTCGGGCCGCTCCATGATTTCTTATCTCGTGATTTGTCAAAGCAATCTGCGGCCTACATTTGAGTATAAGATTGATTTGATTTTAACTTTCAAATACTCAACTGATGATGATATTCTTGTTTAAGAACACTTTTAACCGTGAGAACTCAATTGAAACTTCAAATACAGAATAATAAAATATGATTTATTAAGCAGCATATTTTTGTACCACCTACGTACGCCTGTTACGATTTGTATCAGATCTGAGACGCTTTGAATCTTGTATTCACATTTTCAATAACACAAGAAAAAACATTTTGATAATATTTATAGACAACGTTTACGCATTTTTTATTTTTTGGATATTCATTAAACATTGGGCCTTTGCAAAAATCTTTGATCAAAGTTACGATAGAATGGAAGGAGTTCATAAAACACTTTTACATATTTATTAGTTTACCTACATCAATAGCAAATAACCTTCGACATTTATGACACGTATGAAGGCACAACTTATTTTGTATTCGGCCGTCGGTACAAATTCCACAACATAATCAAAGCGGACGTCTACCTAACGGGTGTTCGGAACACTCCAACTTTGCGGGCCAGTTTGTCACACGGAGTCAAAAGTTCCACCCCCACTTGAAACGATTCGACTTGGACTTCGCGTGATTCGGAACAAAACTTCCACGTCCTACGCCTTTTTATTTTATGACGGGTGTCAATTACTGGATATCTTTTGTTCTTTTCGTCGAGTTTGAAGACTTAAACTTTCTACGTCGGATGTTTTTATTTCAGTTCGCTAGCGTATTTTGATATCATAATAAGAACGAGTAGGACTTTCAACTTAAGTAATATGCTACAAGTTTGGAAGGAATTGTGTTTTCGGGACAAAGAGAATCTGTTTTGGAAGAAAAAAGTTTGTATTTTATTTTCTATCGCAGAAACTAGTTCGCGAGGCGACGAAACCCGGAACCATGTCGGGCTTCCGCCTCCAAGCGTTGAGTCTTGTGCCGACGCTGATGTGTTCCGGCGCTGTATTAAGGGCGTATCCCTCTAAATTGCCAGAAACATCCGCCGCTATAGCATGTGGTCGAGGAATATCGGATCTCTCCGATATTCATGGACCGTCATGAACAACGTAACGAACATTCTTTATTAAGATTACGTACATTCTCGCAAGACACGCATCTGGAGTATGGGCAAATGCTTGCGATTAGAGCTTAGTGCATACGCAAGGCTTACACGTACTATTACTTATGTCTACGGAATGTGGCGGAATTTACGTGAGTATCGATATAGGATAGCGTGGGAGCACTGGTCTTAGGTTACATAATATTCATATATCTATAGCTCCAAAGTTTTGATTGAATTATTTTAAAAAATACTCTTATAGCATATCTTATTATCGAAATTTAAATGGAGTGCCGCTAAAACTACATATAATCTTGAACGAATTTAAAAGTGTCATATCACTTTTTTTTGTGGCTGATTTTTTACTAATTAAGGCTGAAAACTCAAATAAAATTATCAATAAGGTAATACAACAACCTTTGAAATCATTAAACGCGTAACGAGTCGGTCAGAGTGCATAAAAGCGGGGCGGTGACGGATAAAAACACCCGGTACTAGGCCGCTCTGTATAATCCTTGCAAAGCTGTGGCAGCCCCGTTTTATTGTACATTTTCCTGCAAAGTGCCTAGAAAGGCTGAAAGCTGAGCGAACGTTCATTTGCATAAAATGTTACAATATAATGTTGCTTTTAACTCGCCACCGCGAGGAATGCCTCATTTTGTTTGAGCCAACAATAGGTTTTTCAACAGAGCTGATTGATGGTGATGAAATAGGGTGAGTCGGGTCAACGCAGTAGGCTGGGGCAAAATACACAAATTATTGGAAGCGGAGAAAAATCGTTCGCGACACACGAATAAGCTACTTTTGTTTACACTCATCCTTTGTGACTGGGTAACGAAATTACTTCACATATTTTCTGAGTTCAAACTCTTTAGTGAACTTAGGATAAAACATGTGCTGACTTTGTTTAACACAAAGCGTTCTTTGTAGAATAAACTTAAGATAAACATGTAGATAGAACATTCTCGTTACTTTACGATAAGAATTAGACTGTATATTTTGTTATAATTTTAATCGTGAATAATTAATTCATAATATTGAGGAAGGTTATTAAGGTTTCTTGCATCACGTTGTGATTATATTGCAGTATTACATATCCCGATGGCAATAAATTTCATATTTGAAATTTGATTTATCCTTACTTATACGTACTTACTCATAATAAGGCTGTGTTTACATGGGAGCGGATTGCAACATAGCGGAGAGTAGTACGAAAGCGGTAATATTACACATTCTATACTTTAACTTAAATACAACTAAAAGTATATAATTTGTAAACGATGCTGACGTAGAAATTCTCGTAGCAACGTGTAACATAGTGATACGGAAGCAAATCTGTGTTGAGCAAAAGCGTCTGCTACGGCGCGACGGTATCCGCTACGGCGCCGCGACACGGCGTAGCAACTAGCAACGGGATTGTCTCAACTTAGTCATTATTACTATATATTATGTTTAAAAAATACTGTTTTTTCTATCCGACAAAGACTAGAAGAGTAGTTTATGTAGATTCGTAGCGAATGAGTAGAATAAAGCTACATTAAGATTTCGGATTTGAATTTGGAGTTTGTCACGCATAAAGGGGTTAGCAACAACTCTAGAACACTAAACACACCTGAATGGGCAGACATTATCTACCTACGTATTGTACAGTAAATTGCAAACACAAATACAAATAAACGCGCCACTGTTGTACAAACTGTGTTACTTTGAATTAGGGGCCGGACAAACAAACAAACGGTTCAGGCAAATTGCCTTTGGCCTTATTTATTACGGGACCCTAAAATAATACGGTGCAAATGTCTATTGTCTTGCTTTCTAAGATGCTTTTGAATTTTAATTTAGAAGGCCGAGTTTGTTTAGAGAATCTCTGTTGAAGAGGTCTTCTGTATCGAAGAATTGCCTCTTGATTATATTATGGTATCTATAGTCGTATAAATTAATTCAGTGAGAGGGTTGATGCCCTCCAAGTCGTGAAGCAATGACACGGTGGAAGGGTGGTATGCATTTCTGCGATATGGACGTGAAGTTTTCAACTTGGAATTTTATTATACCTTTTGCAAGATGCATAACAATGTTATGTAAAATAAGTTACAGCTCTCGATCATCGTACTGTAGGTAAAAGAAAAATGAAAAAATACTACATTTTTAAATGATTTTTATAGAATGGATTGTAAATAGGTTTTTTATGTAATAACTTGTGGTAACTGTAAAAGTAATTACTTTTAGAAACATAAATTGCGGTTAGCGACTCGATAACAGAGGTTCAAGTGGCTAGTCCTGTCACTTTGCGGTCATGTAAAGAAAATGGAATATTCCGAAATAAAGGAAGTGCCAACTAACAATAAACAGTAAGAGCTCTTCTTGGAAAAACCGTTTCAATTTCCTCTATTACTATGGCATCATATTTCTAGGACTCAATTCGCAATAACAACAAGTTGGCATACTCTATTATTCCTTCACATTATGTTATGTTAACACTGGCCGTATAATACTACGCCCTCAAAACGCTTGTCGCCAAAACAAGAAAAAAAACATTCCATATTATTTTTTTATTATACCTAGCTACTGTTATTCTATTCCGCTGTCGTCGACTGCCTTTATGCTTCATAAAAATTTAGTAGATACTTATATTTCTGCTTACTAGTTACATCAGAATTGTATTACTGTTTATGTAACTTATTTTTTATGGGCACAAGCCTTTCCCATGGTTTGCTTGCAAGGAGCGTGGAAGGTTTTTTCGGGGTAAAATTGGTTCGATTTTAGTATTACTGAAACATTATGCATTATGGGCGAAATAAAATGAATATAAGTCTACGCAACATAAACAAATTCCTGAAATAAACAACACCCAAGAATATCAAACGTTATTCTACGAGATTAATCGGCCATTGTGTTGGAAATGCGATCTTATCTGTTCTTGAAAGTATTTAAATTTTACGAGCTGTATAGAAAAACTGTATGCTTTTTCCATTTGCAAAGTAAAACGAATTGCCAAACATAGCAACGACAAGACTAAGTTAGATTTGCAATATTTTTTGTGAAATGTAATTAAAAGTACTGAAATACACCAGGTAAATAACAGAGACAAGTGTAAACAGAAATCAATTTCCTACTCAACAGAGCGCATCCTTTACAAACACTTACATCATGGCCACAAACACAATGTGTCGAGAAACTCATTAAACGCCGCACATTAAGGAAACTTGGAAAAATCCCATACAAATAGACCATTAACGTAACTTTTAATGGCGACTACGGGTTACAGTTGGTTAATGGAGTGCCATATTTGGCACCCTCGGTTATATCTTGAGCCGTTCGCGCCTCAGGATTATACGTTCGAATCCCGTGCGCGAAACTTAATTAAAGTTTTAATGAGCCACGCAATATATGTATTTTGGAATAGTGGCTAAGATTAAGTTTGGTTTTGTAGGCAGGTTAAATGCATATATGAAGAAGTAAGATTGATATAACATTTAAATACATAAACATACACAAACACAATTATAGAAATTTGGTGGACAAATTAAAAGACAACTAGTTATTATAGGCCTTAGAATGCTGCATAGTTTTTCATATATACATTAAAAGCAGATTTGTGCAATATCGTTCAGATTAATAATAACGATTTGTGAGTGCTATCAAACTTTACTATAAACCCAATGACCCAAAAACATTTTACTGAATGTGTCAAAATATTTAAACTAGAAATTATTTTTTTCACGTCACTAATAACTTATGCAAACTAGTGATAACTTGGCTGTCCTCCAAATGCTGGTATTAGTACCAGAGATTTGCAGATTCACCTGTCCTAGATCTTAACGGTGCTTACCACGTTAATGCTTTTGACATGCCAATTCTACAAATGGTTTTATTAATTGGATTGTTGAAGTACTGGTTTCCTACATAGACTTAACTGTTTTGAGTAATTTCAAAATTAACTTTAAACTACATTGAAATATTATATTTCATTACACGTTTGCGTTAACGATAAAACCTGTTGTAAAATTTCAACTTATTTTCTTGTATTCTTTAAATATCGCAATGTTTTAAATAATGTTTTACAAACAAGTGTTATGTAAATAATACACGAACTAAGAGTACCTACCGTAATCAAACATTCTATAACGCATCATCTGTTGTTTCAACCTACTTAATCTATGTCTCAAAGTTTAATTCTATGCAATGAGCGATATTCAAGTTAATTTAGACAGAACATTACAAAACCAATTTGCAATAGTTTAGTTTTGAATTTTAACTGTATTTGTTCCGCCGGACACGATGATTGAATACAAGTTCAATATTGAATCTGTTAAATCGATAAATAGTCGCGATACGGTAATTTAAAACATGTTATTGCTATCGGAAGTACTGAGTAAACATAATAAACGGTTATTTTGTTTTAATTTTCTCGTATCATTACGGACTGTTGTGGAAACAATAAAGGTTAAATAATCATTAAGAACTTATTAATTATAATGAACTGCAATGTCAAAAGTTATTTTAGCAATCAGTATAGTTCGTTTTAATAAAGAATCACGACAAGAACAGGTTAAAGCAGTATGTCTAAATTGTGTTATGTTGTTAAAGATGCTTGAAAATTACTAGAATAGCATGAAAAAATACGCGATAATATGATACCAATAAACACTCTCCATCTCTTTAAATTATGAAGTAAAGATTATAGTTGCGAGTGTAGCTTAGGCTTTTCTGGTTAATATTCCATGCAAAAAAATATAGCTTTGAGAATTACAATTGTTATACTTAATTGTCTAAGAATATATAGTTACTAAATTAGTTGATATTATGTATTAATAAAATACGAGCATTACGTGTTTGATATATTTATTGACAGAGAATGCCAAATCGTTATATGATTAATATATGGCATCTACCATAGAGTAGAAGGAGTTTAGGTGGAGTTTAGGTTCACCACATTTCTCCCCTCCTAACCTCTTAGCTGTTCTGCTGAATATAAGATGCAGCCAACACCTGGTTGAGGTGTCGGCGCCAGACATCGCCGTTGTCGGTGCGGATCTCATAATGAAGTCGGCCTAGACGTCTTGTGATAGTACCAAACTGCCAATGGTGCTTAGCACTCGTGTAGTCACGGGCCTGTACTCGTTCGCCGACTTCCAACTGTCTGACCTTGATCTCTTGATGTTTTGATGTAGTTTTTTTATGGGTGTTTCTAAACATGCAGTGTAATGCTGTTCGAACTTCTCTTCCAAACATTAACTGATAAGGTGTCTGACCATTCAAGTTTGGTGTCCGTCTGAGGCGAGTTTTTACCATGACAAGTTTCTCTTGAAGATTACCCCTTTCTCCCTCTAAGCTTCGTAAGATTCTCTTGACTGTTTGTACGTATCGTTCAGCTTGTCCATTGGTTGCAGGGTGGTATGGAGCAGAGGTTTTGTGCGAAATCATACAGTCTTTTAGAAATTTTTCGAACTCTCCCGATACGAATTGTCGGCCATTGTCTGAGACAAGGAGTAGAGGTGTTCCATAGGTGCAAAATAGTTCTTTCAATTTTTGGATGCACCAAGAGCTTGTCGTTGATTTAGTAGGTATAATCTCTGTCCATTTCGAAAATGCGTCTACAACTATTAAAAGATAGTATCCGTAAACAGGTCCGGCAAAATCAATATGAAGCCTTTGCCAGGGGCCCTTTGGGTGTTCCCAGTGGTGTAGTGGTGCTTTCTCTGGTTCATTTTGTTGTAATCTACATGTTCTACAGGACTTAACTTTTGTTTCGATATCATTGTCAATTCCTTTCCAGTATACAAAACTGCGGGCCAGTAGCTTCATTTTCACAATGCCCGGGTGACCGAGGTGTAGTTTGTAGTTCGTCCAGCACTCGTTCGCGTAATGTTTTTGGGATTAAGACTCGCGTTCCTCTTAGTATACATCCATCTTGTAAAGTAAATTCATTATCATTGTAACCGAGCGTTTTAAGTGATCGGCCAGTTTGTAATGCGAGTACTAATGGTGTATAATCGGAATCAATACTTGTCTCTTTCGCTATGATATTTGGGTTGACATCAATGGTATGTATTTGTTGAAGTTGAAAGCTGTAATTCTGGTCCATTTTGTTTGCCTTTGTGTTTTCTACTGGGAACCTGGATAGGTAATCTGCATTTGAGTTGTTAGGCGAAGTTCTGTATTCAATGTTGTAGTCAAATCCAGATAAGAAATGAGCGTAGTGGAATAATCGCATTGTACTCATTGCTGGTAACGTTTGATGTGGGTGGAAAATTATTGTCAGTGGTTTATGGTCTGTCACTAGGATAAATTTTCTACCGTAACAATAATAAAAGAACTTCTTCAATCCCCAGTATATGGCAGTAGCTTCTTTGTCAATTTGGCTGTACTTCTTCTCGCTATCCGATAGTGTTCTGGAAGCGAATGCTATCGGTCTTTCTGATCCATCTGGGAGTCTATGTGATAGTACTGCTCCGATTCCCAGTGGAGATGCGTCTGTTGCAAGAACCAAGGGCCTCTTGGGATCAAAATGTATAAGTACTCTTTCGCTTAGAATTTCTTTTTTAATGTGTATAAAGCTCTGTTCGCATTCTGTAGACCATCGAAAACTAGATTCTTTCTTGAGTAAGTTGTTCAGTGGATTCGTGATCGATGATAGGTTGGGTATAAATTTGTTGTAAAAATTTGCCATTCCAAGAAATGTCCTCAATTCTGCGGTGTTGACTGGGCGTTCTGTTTTAATTATTGCGTTAATCTTTTCTCTGTTTTTGTGTAGACCTTCTTTGTCGATAGTGTGTCCCAAATAGTCGATGCTTGTTTTGAAAAAGTGGCACTTATTTTTGTTTACTCGTAGGTTACTTTCTTTTAGTTTGTCTAACACGAGCTTAAGTCTCTGTAGTAATTGTTCTTTGTTGATGCCTTGAATGATGATGTCATCAAAGAAACATTTTACACCTTCGAGATCTTGAAGGAGTTTATCCATAAATTTCTGCCAAAGGCTCGGCGCGACCTTAACGCCGAACATTAGGCGGTTCACCTTAAAAGTGCCTCGATGCGTACTTAGTGTTTGTAGCATTGCGCTTTCTTCATCCATTGTCATGTTGAGATATGCCTGGGTGATGTCGAGTGTACAGAATAGTTTACCTCCGTTCATCTCTGCAAATATATCTTCTATCATAGGTATTGGATATTGTTCATCTTGTATGACTTTATTTAGTGTAACTTTATAATCAGCGCACAATCGGATACTCCCATTCGGTTTGACAACTGGTACCACTGGAGTACCCCAATCAGAGTGGTCGACTTTCGTGATGACACCCTGTTTGCATAGTCGCTCGATCTCTTCATCCACTTTGGTTTTTAAAGCGTACGGTATTCTACGTGGTTTGATAAAAATTGGTCTTGTGTTTTCTTGTAGATTTAGGTGTCCTCTGTAATTGGGTATTTCGCCTAAGTCGGATCGAAACACTGATGTCTTGTAAAGTTCCAAAAGCTGGTCTAATTCTAGATTTTCTGATTGCTGTAAAGTTTTTATATCTGCTAAATTTAGAGTTTCGAGTTCTTTCATCCAACTCCGGCCAAAAACGGGGTCAACGTTGTTGTTGATGAGGTATAATTTACCGTGGAATTCTTTTCCTTGGCATCTGCATTGAACGTATGCAACACCTGCAGGTTCGATTACTTCGCCGGTATATGTTTTGAGTTTTATATTAGTTTTAAAGATTCTTTTGCCGATTTTCAATTTTCTGTAGTCTCGTAATGACATAGAAGTAAGTGTGGCTCCAGTGTCAAATTCCATTTTCATCTTAGCATGTTCAATGTGTACCGTTATCATGTATTTTTCGGATGTTTCACCAGATATAACATTAATATCATTCCATTCATCATCATCGCTTATCGCTGAGTCGTTTAATTGATTTATATCCGGTGTAGTCTTACTGGGCTTCGCATCTGAGCGCCGTTGTAGACACACACTAGCTAAGTGTCCGACCTTCTTGCATTTATAGCATGTTATGTTTATAGCGCTACATTTCTTGGTTTCGTGATTTAAACCACAGCGGAAACATTTCCCTTTTAAATCTCTTGGTGTGATTCCTCTAAAAGGAGATTTTTTTGAATTATTGTAGGAATCAGTGGAAATTTTATTGATATTGTCACTACTTGGTTGTTCATTCGGAAGCATTGATGTATTTTCTGCTTTACTCATTTCAATAGATGTTGCAATCTGTGTCAGGTGTTTAAATGTACATACTGTTCGGTCTTGTAAAATTTTTGTACGTGCGTCGCTATCTTTCAATCCTCTTATGAGTTGAAGAGATAAAAAGCTTTCTGAAATGTTTTTCTGGCAGTGTTGACATTTAAATTCGCAGTTGGTAGTGAGCTTTTTTAAATCTGCGGCGTATTGCGCTACTGTTTCATCCGATTTTTGAGTTCTCGATATAAATTTATGTTGTAGAACCCATTTGCTAGGTTTTGGGTCTAAGTAGTCGTCAAGTGTTTCAGTAATTTCGTTAAATGTCTTATTCAATGGTTCGTCTGGTGCTATTAAATCACATAATTTTTCATGGAGTTCTGGTGATAATGTAGACAGAAGAATATTTGTCTTCATGTGGGGCTCAGTAATTTCATTAAGTCTAAAGTACACTTCCAGACGTTTTTTAAAGTTATTGAACGTTTCTGATTCATGTAAAGGATTAAATTGTATTTTTGGTATAATCTTATGGTATTGGTATATTCTATGTTGGTCTTCCTGTCGCTGACCTTGAATAATGGTTTTTTTTGTTAAAAGTTTTGATACTAAAATAGTGTGAAGTTCTTCGAATTCGTAGCCGTAATTTTGTTCGTGTAAATACGCTGTTTCATCGTTATCATCTATGGTTTTGTTTTCTATCTTCTCTTGTAACTCTCGCAGTGCTGTTATGGTGTCCTTCAAGGCTGCGGAGCGAGCGGTGATGTCCTCGTCAGACATCGTCGCCCTCTGCTCGATGTAGGTATCGAGTCTGGTGAGCATCCCACGTAGGGTGCTCCGTTTTTTACGTAGCTTTTCCATTTAGGTTCAGTTTTTCCTCGTCGCCAATATTATGTATTAATAAAATACGAGCATTACGTGTTTGATATATTTATTGACAGAGAATGCCAAATCGTTATATGATTAATATATGGCATCTACCATAGAGTAGAAGGAGTTTAGGTGGAGTTTAGGTTCACCACAGTTGACATTTAGAAACAAACTTTTACCTTACAAAAATTAAGTAATAAAATAATAATCTGATTTTTTGAATCGTTGAATACATAAGAGGTGCGTTTGGCGAGATTCCAGCATTCGGTTGCCGTCTGTTGCCAACCGTTTAGACCGGTAATTACGACGATATTTCAATAAAGCTCTGAAATTTTCGAGCATACTTGTTTTTGTTTGGATAACATGCACTTATTGCATTTTCATCCGCGTGTTAAGTTGGGCTTGAATAAAGTCAACTGAATCTTAAAGTTTCGTGTGTGTTTTGGATATTTTATGAGTTTATTTTATTCTTGGGAGTTGTATTCGAAAGTTTTCATATGTGTCACTATATAAACGTGTTACCTTCAGTGATTTTGAATGAATGTTGAATTCAAATAAAAGGAGTCGGAATCCTTGCATTGATTTGCAGCGGTACTCAATTTATCAAACTTTGTCATGCTTATTTCGATTTGCGTTCCAAAGCTACACGTAAACTACAAAAATAACAGTAAATTGTTAAGTAATTTGGGAAACAATATAATTGCTAGCGTCTAAAAATAGGAAGGAAGCATCGGACGGCGACAGATCGCTCCCAAAACCATTAACTAGCCCATTTCCTGATTTTTACAGCTTGCACCAAACAATAGCTTTCCTTAATACCGTGGCTTAAGCCATTACAGTCACCGGGAATAATGACGTTCAAAACATATTATACCAAAGCCCGCATTGCACCCTCAATTTAGATTTTTTGTCATGTTTTTCTACCAAAGGTTGTAGCGTGGTGACCAATAACGATATTTTCTCCGTTATGGCCAATTAATTTGTAGTTGCAGGCTAACACGTGGACTTTTGTAGTGTAGCGTTTAAGGTTGCGCTGAAATATTGTTGGTTGTACGTAAAATATTCTAGTTGGATTACCTGGATGGAGACTGCATTGGTTCGGGACAAAAAAGTTAACCCGAATGTTCATTTTGTGTTTATTTAATCTTATTTTCAGCTCTTCATAGATTAAAGAAGTTAAAAAAATAACAAATTGAAGGTATAATTTAAAAATATGATAAACATCGATGCTAATATCATTAGCATCAATCCTTACCGAACTAGAGAATCAGAAACCGTTGCCTCAAATTGTATAACTTTAATTATTAACAAAACAATAAAGACCGAATACCGTAGCAATCTTTAGATATCACATTTAATAGAATATGTGATAACAGTTTTGTAAAACGTAGTATCCGAGTCCAATATCTAGGCAAACAGCGCTACAAAAGCGACTTCACCTACTTTTCCCTTTTAACCTTTTACAGAAAAATCTCAGCGTTAAACGGTATCAACCTACTAATACAAAACGTAGCATTTAAAACGCAATAACCTGAGACGTACCGGAATCAGTGGGACTGGCGTGTTGCCAAACATCCGCACCTTCGTGGATACGGACGCTTCCGTTTTGTGACCGAACACGCCAACCGTATGTGGGACGTCGCGTCGTGTCATTAGAACGTGGCTGAGGTTTTTGGAATAAGCGCATTTTTAAAGGTCTGTTGGTGTTTGTTTTACAAATATATATTTTAGTTGTAGGCCTTAAACTGAATGCTGCAAAGGTAGTGAAGATGGCGACAAGTTTTTGATACACAACTTGATTACAAATGTTGAACGTGATCCAGTATGAAGCTGCAGAAATGGGAATACAATATAGACCGGAAATAAAAAATAAAAATTTGCTTAAACAGTTGTTGAAATGCCTCGTGTATTTTCGCTTTACGTTTTATGCTAAAGTTACTCAATCTGACTTTGTGCTAAATAATGTTCATTTTAGTTTATGTTAGTGATTACTATCGGCGTCTCCCTCAGCCAAAACAATATTTTCGTAACAAAACAAGTAATATGATAATATGTACTTGTATTTTATTTTGAACATGGTCATTCTGAAAGTCGAAGTGACTTGTTTGCGACTGTACCCACATCATAGTGTTGAAGTCGGACAATTGGGACAAACGTCAATGAGCGTCAATTGAGTTCGATCTACAATACGTTTGATAACGGAAACATATCTAAAAATAGCTTAGATGCGGATGTAAAGATAAATGTATATTTTTTTTGTGAAAATGATACTTTTCTGTATGTTATTTGTCTATACTCTTATGTATTTACAGATTTAAAAGATTTGTATGACAGTTACACGATTTACTTGATAAAACAAGCCGTTTGAAAGGCGCGTAATGATTATTAGATGCGGCCTCAAATAAAATGTGAAATGTACTTAATTTAAGGACTTTAACTGGTTTCATGAGATCTAAATGATTTTTAATAATAAATGTAGATGTAACAAACATACAGTAGTAGGAGGTATTGATCAAGTTTTAGTACAATTTTGTCGTTAGCTGGTTGTCGATAGTTAATGATAGTACAAAATCGCTCACTAGAAAATGTTACTTGTTACTATAACTACGTGTTTTTTTGCTATCATTTATACACACGTATACCGCTTGTACATACATTACAAGAGGTCCAAACATATTTAAATTTTTAAATTCGTTTGACAAAAATTCCAGGTTGTGACCGCTCACAATATCCGGCTTTGTGTTTCCACAACACAATCTCATTGCGTCTGCCATTACGATCTCGATGTAGGTGATTATTGAAATTATTTCGTTCACGGTTATCTTGACCGGTAGGCCTTACCAACCACTGTACAAACGGTCCTGATTACGTTGTATAGACTTAATTTCATTATAAGAGTTTTACTTATCGCGATCATGCTAATGTTATGGGGAAAAGCTTTGTTCTAAATGTTGGGAAAAGGGTAGTCTGATCTGATTATCAATCGAATTAAACGTAGTAGGTTCTATGGAGGGTATATTTACGAAACAGCGCCGTATTTGGCAACCGATACTCAACGACGTGCACAATGGCTATGAATACCTCATTGATTAAACCAAAACAACGATAGAAATTGTTTGCCAACGGTACCTTCCATTAGACATGCCTACCGTTACTTTACAGTTATTTAATTTGGTGTGAATATAATACAATAAGTTTCTTACCATCACGCTCAATATTCTGACGTATAATTGAGGAAAACAAAGTATATTCAGACCCAATTTAACAATTTATGGACAACGTATTTGTAGTTGTTTTGTAAATGAATTGTCCAGTCGGCGCCACAGGCGTAGCGTCGCGAGTTCTTAAGCTTTATTCACAGTCAACTTTACATCAATTAAATCAACGTAGAATAAACCGAACTTCATCATCTAACTAACTCCACATACATTTAAATTAATATCCTATTAGAACTCAACAGTTAACAGTCCAGATTCTGAGTTTATATGATTCCCGCATAGAGCACATTTATTAGTATACGCCGGTTGCTTTAATACAGAATTTTGGAAAACAGAATTGTTTATCCCGATGCTAGAATTTGGCTTGATGCCAACACACGCCACTCTCTCTAACACCTGAGCACGTAATTGCCCCGCACATTTCGGCCTGATTGTTGGAAACGGATACAATATTTCATTGGTATAGGATTATCGTTGTAAAATAGCTTAGTTTAGCCTTTGAGTGGAAATGCGTGTGCTGTTTTGGTTGTGTTCTGTTTCAACTACTATAAGGTTTCAGTATCACAAAGTCTTGTTTACAATTGTAATTGAAACCTTTGATATCCAAACGCATTTCCCGTATCGTACCAAGTGACATTTGCCAATGAGCGATTTTCTACCACTATCAACTATCAACAACCTGCTAGTCGAGAAATTTTGTATATACACCTGAAGGGAAGTCTCTCTTGATTTTGTTTTTGGTTTATTTCGAATGTCAAAATCTTGATACTCATACTGCCGACTGCACAAAACCTAAGACCTGAGACTTGTTTTTTTTACTCGATATTTTAATAATAGGTATACTCTATCGAGTTACCTAACAATGTTTACATTCATACGGACATTTTACAAAGTTAAACGCTATAATTACTGAAAACTTGTGCTCCAATTTTAAAACTTCACTTAGTTTTGCTTTCTGGTTAATTTGTACAATTAAATAAATGGGGCACTTTGTTGAAAACCTGTTAGCAATATTGAACTTTTAGTTTATAATGTTTTCCATACTGAACCGGTGTTAGAAGCATGTCGTTTTTTAGTTTTGCATTAATGTCTACCTTAGGGTATATAATTGTATTGTCCAACGGTCAATTAAGCCTCATTTCGAATACGCTTAATTATTTTCTTAAATTGGCTTCGATTTTGTAGGTCTTGAAGCTTGAGATAGTGTATTCTCTAACACACATTATACTTGTCTGTCAGGTGTCGGTAATTGGATGAAATTCGTATTTTAGACAACTACGTACTATACCGAATAGAACAGTTGCATCGCTATGATTACACTTCTTCGTAAGAATGTCTCATAAACAAAAGACGCTTTCAAATAATTTATTTATAGACAATAGTTTTGGGAAAGGGAATTACCCTTTTCCGAAATACCGAATAAAATAAATAATTCAACCCCAAAACGCGTAAGTTGAAAACAATGGGCGGGAAGAAACAAATCAGGCTGACATTTTACTAAAACAGTTCTATTAATATGTAAGAACTATGAGACAGATTCGACATCACACAGACAGCCAATTACGATGTTACTAAATATTAATGAGTTTATCAATTCTTAACGGGAATTTGGGAGATTCCCTTAAATTTCGTAGCACTAGCTGACTCTGGAAACCGTTCCAACCCCGAGCTTATAACACCACTTAGTAATTTTTTTCAACAAATTCCATAATCATCATCATCATTATTTTAGTCGATTTAGAAAAAGTACTGAAAAAAAAAGCTAGAATCTCGTTAATATTTTTTTTAGTTATGAAATACACATAAAAATCACTTCAGAGGTTTTTAAATATCTCTATGTTGCTTATAATTAAATTTGAAGCGATATTTCAAAGAGCTCAGTCACAATAAGCAGCGTTGCAAATTTATTATATTGTAATGGGACTCTGCATAAATTATATTCCTAATATTAAATTATTCCCAATAATATTTAAGCATCATAATCTGATATTAGCAATGTGCATAAATATTTTACAATAGAATTGTGGGTGGCTATTGTTTTAGTTCATATAAACCTAAAACTAAAATACTGAGTTGTTTTAGGCTGCCTAATGAGCATGAGTTTGCATTGTATTGTAGCATAAGTTTGAATCACGTCCATTGTAATAATGTTCTAACTGTTTATAAAAACAATCAACCGTTTTTTCAACAAAAGTATTTGCGTGAGCTCCCAAAACAATGCAAATAAAAATAATTCACAAAACACTCGTTTGCCAAAGTCGATTTTTGCGCGGCCGGTGTCTACGTAAGCATTAATTACATGGCTTGACCCGCGCGTGACGTCGCATAACGTTTGGACAACCGGTGATCATTTATAACTTGCGCCGGTGCGGCTCTGAGATACGCGAGTTTGTACATAAACAGTTTAAGGTGAATATATTGGATAGACAACTTGTAGAATAGCGTTTGTCTTTAGAATTTACTCTTACAAAACAACTTAAAGCGTTGAAAGAATAAAATTCGTAATGCTTTCGTTGTAGTAGTTCAAGTAATTTCGAAACAGGAATTGATAAAAAACAATATAGTCAACTAAATTGTTAAAATAATGTTTCAAATCATACTTGTAAATCACGTCATCTTTATTTTCAATGTAGCTATGTCGCTGCAGCTCTACGAATAAAACAGAATTCTGAATACTATTATTGCGCAGCTGAATCAAATACACAGTTAGCATGACGTACGTTTTGAGCAAGATTGATTACCTCCAATATGGAATTTAACAACCGCTTTACTAAAACTACGCTTATCATTCAACAAGACAGACATATTGTAATGTTTATTACAATTTCTACAGACTGAAACAATTTCAAATATCAGAAATACTAAACTAAAACGTACGCCTCCATTCATTTCCTAGAAACGACTTTAATAACAGTTGAAATGAGAAATATTCCTGATAATAACACGTCCATATTCAAGCTCTAAGACAGAGTTCACATCAGCAACTTAAATGAACTTTGTGACGTCAGACCTCGTGGCTCCGTACAATAGTAAATTTGTTGGGACTAAATGTTTATTAATGAGTGCGACTGTGTGAATAGGTTTTGTTTTGAGTGCGTCTTGTTATTCTGTTGGGAGATGTTTTAGGTGTATTTTGTAGAGGGAATTTTGTTTTGGTTAAGAGTTTTTACAGTGCAATCACAACATTTGATTATTGATCTTTCTAGATGCCTATTATGTCCATAAATCAAGATAATCAATTATATAAATTCTAAACTTTAATGAAATTGACCTTGCCTAATGAAAATTACGGATCTTACGACAATTTTGTATAAAAAAGGTTTTAATTACGCGCATTTTTTTTGTTTTCCCTCACAGAATATATACCAGACATATCGATGTAACAAAATACCGGCACATTTTTTGGCAACCACAGTTAAAAAACAAATAAAACTAATTAATCAACATAATACGAACCAAAATACTAGAGATAGATTAGTTGGGTATTGAAATTTGATACGGAAGCCATAGTGCGGAGGGCGGTGTGAATCGATAGGATTATCCCGTTACGATGACACCTCGCCAGCCTCTGCCACCGTTCACACGAATATGGGGGATTATGGCTACTTAGGACAGCTGGACTGAGTTTTTATATAAGAAATTGGATTTGAAATTAACTGTTCCGCTAGTGAGTAAGCGCTAAAAAATAAGTTCCCATTTTTTCTAACACAAAAAGCATGTATTAAAAAAAACGTAATAGAAAAATGCTGACATAACTAAGTTTGCTAAACATTTTTGTAGTTTATTTTTTATGTAGTAACCAATTCAACTTAATATGAATTTTCTTGGGACAGAGATCAAAGTATAAACTGAACTTTATATGTGTGTCCAGCGCTAAAATATTACATCAGAAATCTACTCATATTAAATCGGAAAAATAGCCAGGAATGTTTGGAAGGTACTTGCCAATAATACTAACAATCAAAAAGATGACAAAGCATCATAGAAGATCATAATAACCTAAAGATATCACCACTAAAATAGACAATACAAATTATTACTTAACTCTTGTTTCTACTCAAGTAATCTGGCATACAGCCAGTATCATAACTAAGGAATTCATGGAATACATGAAAAAAGTGCTAACACTCGAAATAATACATAATTTTCTATATCATCGTAATAATACATTACCATTGCTGATGCTTGAAGTATAAAGGAAATTGTACAGAGATCTCCTTTACCCAATAAAGAATCTGTTAGTCTCCCAAAGGCAGCTGACAGACCTCGTAATAAAATATTATGTTTATAGACCTGTTTTCTTTCGTCCAGTAATGTCCAAGGGTCCTATTTGAAGATTATATATTAGACAATGCATTAGGATAATGGACTTAGTGTTATATCAGCAAAGTCTGTGTAAAAAGATTGTCTTAAACAGTTTTGCGAGAATAAAGATGAGGATAACAATTTATTGGTTAAGCGAATGAAATATTTTCACTAAATTCATTAGTCTGAACCTTCACCTTTTTTCTTTTTAAAGTTTCTTGGTGTGTTGTCTAGTAATTACTAATATTCTTAGCCAGCTGAGTTTTTTAGGAAGAAGTTATGAGAGAACGATAGGTATCCAATTCTATGACGACTTGGTCAACGTTTAGAAACTTGAGCTACTAGAACAAGGTAATCTAAAAGTCACCACATCACCATTTTGTATTGGTGAGTCTGTAGAATAGCGTACGTGGAACGCTTAATGACGTGACGACTAATTCAGTGCGAAATCGTTAAAATTAATGATTTGTAGACTAATTTATGAGGTTGTCGCAATCCCAACTCACTGCGTATGTGACGTGGATACGATGTTACCATAAACGTATAAAGGATTCACGGTAATTTAGGAACAAAATGAATTTTGAAAGTATTTTAGGTTATTATGTCTAAGACAGAACCTACCTCGATTCTCTACCACTATCGACTACCGACAACCGGCTAGCTATCGAATTTTGACATTTAGAATGTACTGCCAAAATGTTTCCTACGACACCCGTCAGAGGCGCTGATCAGATTTTCATACAAAATTTCTCGATGACAGTTCGGTTGTCGGTAGTCGATAGTAGTAGAGAATCGAGGCACTGCACTATTAATGATTTATAAACACATGAAAGTTTTTACAATCGTACAAACAAACCTGTTGTATCACACAAATACTTGTGGAAACAGTAGAATGAGTCAATCAGCTTAACTAGTGCATCGCAGGCCAAAAAAAACAACCCACCAAGCTTGGTGCTTTACAGCTGTGAGTATAACGTTTTGATTCGTGTTAATAAAGCCTTACATTAATAGACATATGCCAGCATTGTCACGAAAGTAATACCACACCATTCAACATCTATTTTCCTGCAACACAAATCGTCTTAAGTTCTCCAATCTCAACATTTAACGCAATAGTACTTACGAAATAATTCCCTTCATAGTGAAAGCGTCTATTGTGTTTCGAGTTTATTTCCTCACTCATTTTTCAAGGAGGATCAACAGGGTCAGGCTGCGTTGGTCTATTGTCTGTGACGTCATCGCGTGGACCCATTGTGGCTCCGGCCTACTTACCGAGTTCGACCGACCGGACCGAATGTTCACGACATTTAATGCACTTGGTTTGACAGCCCCTTGAGTACCAGCTTAGATTAATCTGCGGAATCTAATGGAGAATTGATTGAAGGGATAAAAATGATCAGAGGATGAACTGACAAGTTTGAGGCTTTTATACTCAGTTGTACTGTGTAAACAGAGATTGACAAATAATTAACCTTCATAAGACCCTCATTTCTTTTCTCAAATAAGTTGAGAAATATAGTCTTGTAAAATAATATGCAATATTTTGAATAACACAAAAATCTGTTTGTTATTAATATTCGCTTTTCATTCAACAATTTACCTTAAACATTAACAGACTGTTAACATTTTAGGCTCTTCAAAATTCCACCCTTAACATGATCCCATTAATTTTGATAGCTATTTACCGCTATCAGATCACGTGATCCCTTCAAATATTAAAAGCGAAAAATGGAGCGTAATTGGCATCACCGAAAAAAACGCCACTAAAAGCGGAATCCTCCCTTAGAATCACCAAACAAACCCCCAAATAAAAGTTAACGCTGATGTTTGGAGCGGGCCGCGCAAAAAACTGGTATGACACTTAAAACATCCGAACTGAAGAGGAGAAAATTAAATGGCGCCCCTGTAATAATAAAAATGAGTGTTTGTTACACAATGGGAGTGTCTGCTCTCTATTCGAGCGACCTCATAATCAAGAAACTGGTCACTCGCAAAAGTTTGGAACAGTCCTCACATGGTTTCATACTCACACTAATGCAGTTGTCGTGTATGGCTTTGTAATCTGTGTGGGTTGTGTGGTTTGGAACGTTTCTGTGTGTGTGAACTTCACAGTCGTTGATTGTGATTATATTTGTGTGTGTGCGTTTTGAGGTTATTTTTTCGGTAGTGAACGTAGAGTTTATCTGTGAGTTGACCCTTGCCCGTACACGTCCATTATTAACGGACGTGTACATTGTGGACAATGGTGGAGATATTTTTTCGTGATGAGAAAATCCTTTAGCACTGAACGTTTAACTAACATATTGTATTAGAACATAGAGCGTAAAATAACCGTTACTGTTAACTATTTAACCCAATAATACTGGAGTATTCATACAATGATCATACTAATTAGGTTATCAAATATTTCGGTATTTATTAGTATTCAATTCATAACAATAATTAGTGTTATTTATAATTTCATTGATTATATAAGTAAAGTAAGTAATTAAAAACAAAATCCTTAATAAGTAGTCGATATAATATATGTATGAGTATTCTTATTTAACATGCAAGTCGTTATAGTAGTCTGACTTGATGAGCCTCCAATATAAAGTAAATAATTATATTTTATGAGCAAAATCGACAGATTTTACTGCAAAATATGTAATTTTTTATACCCAATCAACAGAGAACGTGTGTGCTTGAGAGTTTTTTGCCTCTTTGTAATGAGAGCACATCGATATTATTATTGTGGGACGTGTCCAGAATTCATTTACGCTTCGAAAGGTTGGGTTTAATTATATTTGAACATATTAATTACTTGGAACGTAGTGGGAGCTTTTGTAATAAGATTTTCATTTCAATGAATAAATCTGCTTCTTATCCTATAGGGAAATATATTATATTTTGTACAATTAAGTCGTTAATGATGTCACCTCGTAACTACCTCTGACAAAAAATTAAACCTCGGGTTAAACAATGAGATCAATAATATTCGTGAAATAAATCAATTCGTGTTTTTGCAAACACTCACTGCATAAGATAAATGTATAACTTTGTATGTATCTACAATTCTACATGTAAGATGAGTTATATATATATTTATCCAATCATGAAATTGTGCCATATTTTTGAGAAATACAAATCATAGACGGATACCTAAAACCGTTTTTTTATACATTTTAAAAACTAATCAAAGTGGATCATGCCGCTTTGCTTGTTTGTACGCTAATTCCTGATTGTTTTCACAAACTAGGTGTGTTTCGGGAACCATATTAACGCGGGTTCATAATAGAGTAATTTTATGTACCCTAAGCATTACCTTATAAAGGTGAAGGCACACTACCGGTCAGCGAGCGAAAAATACAGCGTAGTTCTAAGCTCCGGATAAATTAAGCTAAAAATAAATCATTGACTGAGGTTCAGTTGATACTTTAGAATGTGGTCAGAACCATAATAGTATGTCATCGTTAGTCAAAGACAGCAATAAAGTTTTTGATTTAAAGTCATTAAATCTATTGCTTTAACATGTATATTCCTAGCTCGTTGCTTGGTAGTTTATCTAGCTTTGGTAGATGATAAACTGCGGTACGACGATGGTCAACTGTATGTAACTATAAACAGAGGCATCGAGCAAGTTAGCCAATACTAGTACAACTAACTAATGACGCACATGAGCCAGTGATGCAGACAGTATTAGTGACGAAGTCAGGAAAGCGTTAGTGTCATAAATAAAATCAAAATTTTCTATAACTTATTTAACACTATGGCTAGAGTATCTGTCCACAGAAACCAATTTTAGAAACATAATTTTGGCATGTTATCAGTTGCTCGATTCTTTACTACTATCGAGTATCGATAACCGGCAAGCTATGGAAATTTCTTGTATGAAAATCTGATCAGTGCCTCTAGCGGACGTCGTAGAAACTATTTTTGCAGTACATTTTAAATGTCAAACTGTCGATACTCGATGGTTTGAATTGTAGAGAATCGGGCAACAGATAACGAGTTAGTATAGAATCTGTGAAGACGTCAATGTGATGAATAATAAGATTATCAGGTAGTAAAAAATCGGCTCTTATTGCATAAAATTAATAATATGTATTTTCAAAATTGAACCACAAAAACACATCAGCAGAACCAAAAAAGCATGTTTTTTTTAATGCGTAATCGCATAGCTAAGCGAAAAATAGTTCGTTTTGCAGTGGAGTTTCACCTCAACACTCGTTACGTAGCTTGTTACTTAATCTGATATTTAAGCTCAATATAAGCGGTTCGAAGTTTACAAGCGGGTACTTAGCCCGATTTTTATGACGGACTTTTACGATTTGTAAAGAACGATTGTTTTGCTTTAACGAGCGAAGTAAAGATATATTTGCTTTCGTTGTTAGCTTGATGGTTTTTGAAATTGGCATTCATGGTGGCAGCAGTTTAAAGCTTTTGGCACAATTTTTAACATTAATTTTACCAGTTTTTGTATAGTTTTATGGAAAAACAGTTACAATATGGCTAGGAGTAGACTAGTATCCATAGCAGTTTTTTTACGATTTAAAGAACTTTTTTTTTGCAGTTACGTGACAGTATGATGAGTTTCCATCAATGTATGTGATGTCGTGTTTAAGGTACTGGGCACATGCACAGGCAGAACGGCGCACGTTGTGGTTCTGGTACGGAGAGCGCGATGCGATGTTATAATATTTTAGTTTTTTTATATAGTTTTAATAAATTATTGTAAAGATACTTTAAAATCAATTACATTAAGTTGTCATTAAAAAAGTCTAATATTTCTTTTAATTATCAAATGTTAATTCACTTTTGTGACCAAATGACTAATCTGAGAGGACAAAGAAAAATATTATCAAAATATATAATACTAAACCCATATTTAAGGAAGCATTCATAAAACTTATAGTAGGTTATCTATAGAAGCAATTATTTGTTAATTGGTGTACATTTACAGGCCGTTTTTAGCGTCCGCCTAAAGTGTTGTACGTATTGGGGCAAGTCATAAATATTTAGCGTTTATGTGTCGATCGGGAATAACAATAAACAATTCTTTACTATCCCTAATTCCTTTATATAAATAGAGCCACATAGAACACTGTTTTAGATTAGACTACTTTTTTATTATTTTATAAGTTTTTGAATTTTTATGCATATATAATATGTCTTTTTAATGCCGATTTAATTCGCATGATAAGAAATACTCGTAAAAAAATAATTTCTCTTTTTCCATAACTTTTTGGTCTTTTTTATGACTTATTGGATGTACTGTGACTTAGTGTGTGTGTTTGTAGTTATTAAATAGTTAAGCAAAAGTAAGAAAAAGCTTCACTATGCTCTTTCTACAAAAGATTTTTAAATTATTTACTTAAAAAATTGTTTCTTTTCAAATAAATTTGATATCAAACCGCTTTCTTTTCTTATACCGCTTATAACTTAAACCCGACTTGGCTTACCGTCACGCAAGCACTCGCTTCTTTAGGCTCAACGATTATTTAACAATAAATTATTCGTGCCATAATAAATTTACATATTCAGAATCGCCCTCCGTTGAGTAGTAAATAAATTACGTTTCGTTACCTTCTCACTTCATCATAATTGAGTGGTAAAGTGTATTGAGTGGGGTTAAAGCCGTTACTTGTAAAAACACACCAACTTTGGTTGCATGCAAATGCATTCAGGAATTGGTTGCCATGTACAAAAGTAACGCACGGAATCCACGTCCAGGTTGAAGCAAAATAGTTGTGTAGATATTTCGGTTTGGAAGTGTTTCTGTCCCTATGCTAATTGCATGTAATGTTGTCGCAATGTAAAACCAGATTCTGGTGTGAATTTAGTACAAAATGTGTGAATCACACGACTAACATTTTATACAACAGTGATCGCATTAGCAATCTTGCGAGTAGTTCTAGTTGAATGCCTATTTTGGTTCGATCGTAACTGGTGATTTAAATACAAACATGTTGATTAAAGAATGTTCAGTTTTTACAAAATTTTAGTGCACGAATTTACATAGCAGTTTCAATTGTCCCAAGGCCGCTGTGAGAATTAACCTTTATTAATTTACATTACTCGACTACAGTAAGTACGCAACACAATGAATAATAACACGTCAGTACTTCATATTTCTACATAAAAATGAAACAAAAAATCAACGTCATGCACTCGCGTGTTCCAAACCCATGAATAAATTCAAAGTTCAATGTTTAAAGAAAAATTCTTATAAGGCCACATGTACAATGGTATTTAGAATTGGAAGTCTTTCATGCTCGAGTTTTAAAAACGCGATATATTGTAATGAGGTTTTTGAATGACTTATGTTTTCATCATGAGAGGTTGTTTTAGAGGTATGTTTAATTGATCAAGCTTTATTGCTAGCAAAGAATATTAGATAATCTCGAAGGTAGCCGTTTGTAGACCATCATTCACACTGATCAAAGACAATCACACCACTTCACTGTTTGATCAGTGCCTCTACACAAGATCTTAATTTTGTTAATCGGCCGTCATCAAACATTTACGATCCCTTAAAAATTCAACTATCCTACTAAAATCTTTTCCGTTCAAACCCAAAGAGTGAGCTACGAACAAGACTAACGCAGTACTTATTTAAACAAAATTTATACATACCAAATCTTGCGTTAATAATATAGCGGCATTATCCAGAACGTTTAGACCACACGCTGACTTCTTAAGAGGGCTATAAGTCAAAACCTCCCGTCAGAAGTACGACTCTCCCCCGACGTATCGCGTGACCACGAGCTCTGGGATCGAATACATCGGCCCACTTAGCCAATTATCGCGGGGTTGACGTGTTGTGCCCTGATGGTTCTATTAAACCAATAATTGTAGCATTTTTACCGCTTAGTAATTATTTTTACGTGTTTAAAACATCGATGTGGGGTGTTTTGTTTGTTTAATTTTAGTGGGGTTTACTTGGAACGTTGTAGTTTGTATGCTGATGACACGACACTACAACAGCGCCCCCGTTGCTTTGATTGATCGACCCACTTGTGTTTTTTAATAAGCCAAAGCGTTAAACGAATAAAAACTCGTCCTAGCAGAATTAAACAACCTAATCTCGATAAGTCTTCGCACGCTTGGTAGCGCATATGAACCGAATTCCCGGGTTCTCGTATTATATTATTTACTACCCTACTAACAGTACGACAAAAAGTACTCACTTCACTAATACTATGAGAACTAAGCATGTAAGAAGTATAAAATTAAAGTAAATTAAAAATTCTGCTTCATAAACAAGTAGTAAAGTAAGAGTATTGCTTGTGTAATTACATTAAAACCTGCACGTAATCCATCGAAGAAAATCCCTGAGGAGTAAACACATACCCATAATTCACCGATGGTAGGATTCTCATATATTAATCAGGTCAACGAAAACGTATAATATCAAATTGCAATATAAATTTTACAACAAATTTCGCATTAATAACACTTATTTACAAAGTCTTTATTAAAAACGTTATCATTTTACAAATACATAGAGATATTTACATCATTACTGTTATTTAAAGCTTGAAGAGGTTTTTAGCTCGATCTCTTATTTTCGTTCTTCGCTTAATTATCCAATCCCAATTATTGAAACGAAATTGTGTCCACTTCCATGTTTTTTTTTATATTATCCGATCATCAGACACTCATTGCTCCGATTCCAGTTTTACAGGGCAAGAAATGGAATATGACAATAACGGAACCGTCTGTGTTTCCGTAAGTCAGTGATTTTAACAATAAGGCCCTTAGGGTGGTTAGGTAAAAATATGGATTTACTTACAATCAAAAATGAAGACTGGTGATGTTTTCTTGTGAAACTTATCAGCAAACCAATTTAACTTCCGTTAAAATTGAAAGCAATTAAATACTATCACAAAAGAGCATCGAACAAAACGGCAACAAGAAATTAATATCACTTTACATAGTTCGTAATGAAGTACATAAAATAGAGCCGCATTCCACTCGCAAAACAAATGGAACAAAACAGAATTCCGAACTACACTTATAGAAGTTTATATTGGAAGTTTCCACTTATTATCACGGAATCACCAACTGTTATAGCCAATGGAATGCTGCAGTTGGAAGTCCGATCAAAGGGGTGGCTTTCGAAATAGTTGAAGGCTGGTTTAAACTGCTACTGCCTGGAATTCAGTTACATCGTAGAGTACAAGTTGAAACGGATTAAATTTAGTTCTAGCTACAATTTGAAGAGTTATTTGAATCCTTTACTGTTAGTGTTGACTTTCATTTGAGTTTTGGAGTAAATTAATTCATATAGATAGGAGACCATTTCTGTTACTACATTACTATCCTGTGACAGTCGTATTTTGTATGCTTACTGAGTCTTTCCGCGAGAAATTGCTCGGAGTACGAAAGAAAATTTAGATCCTGACATTGAGGAGCACATACATCGGTCTAGAGCCCAAATTCGTCGTGTCAAACCTACCATGATTATCAATATTATATTGAAATTTTATAGTGTATGGTTACAGACAATTATTTTTCTGTGGTTGCAAAAGAAAAGTCAATATTTCCTTAAATAAATGCATTTTCACGGAACCTACGTTCACGTTTAGTAAAAAAACCTGCATGGGTATAAAAACAGAAAAGAAAAATAGTGCCGTCCGACAAGCTAAAACGTCCGTGTGAATATTTTTCGTTGCAAAAACCATCCGGAGATTGAAAACGTTACTTTCGGAGGACGACACTTGACACTCGATGAGACAATTTGTCAATCAGTATCGGATTTCGTGTCATACATTTTTGCACCAATTTTTTTCACGTTCATGTTTTTCGTGGTGTGTAACTTTGCCTCCAGTCATGTACATCATTATGTGCTGTTAGTAGTTTTTAGATACATAGTTCCAAGTAAGTTATCCCTGATAATTAATACTAGAGGTCTGATGTAAAATTTATTTTAGCTGTTAAGCATACAACATATGCCCAGTTTTTAAATATATTTAAAAACTGGGCAACATTGATTATAAAATTGATAATGATACATTTTTGGGCTTTACAAAATTCACAAAACTTTATGATATCACAACTTTACTGCATATTGTAACAGTCATTTGCCGCAGACTGAATAGAAACTAGTTTCATAAAATCGCGTACTGCTTGGCTTAAAGATTTCCCCTAAACCGTTAATGTATATTTTGATTTATGGTCATTATTCAGAGTTAAACTCAGTTGGACACATGCCTTGTCTTTATGGTTTGATCCCAAAACTTAGCAATAACTATATGAAACTGTGATTAATATCAAAGAATATAATATAAAGTACATAAACGCCTAAAACTTGACACTTAGACCACATAATAACCGCTAGAAGTTTACCGCTCGGTAGGAATGCTATGTAGTGGTTACTATGGTTTTGAGTTATTATTATTAACTTTTATTCGTGTTACATTTTAACAAATACTTTAGTAAAGCTATGCAAATAAATAGTTTGCTAGTTACAGGTCAAATTATGTGGGTCGGGGTGAACACTATATTTGTTATTATTTATTGCTCCCTATTAATAGTTGTCTCGAAAATTTTGCGCTAAAGACTTAGGTTTAACGCATTATGTTGTACTTAAAATCTAGGACACATAATTTAACTTTTTATAGTTACCAATGTGTGGTAAGGTTTATCCTTATGCCTATTTGCTTGCTTGAGACTTTTGTAAAGAGAATGGTATTAATATGAGCTATCTTATATCAATTAAAATTATAACTCGGTACGAATGGCATGATGAACTGTTAATAAGCTCCGAACAACCAAGACCTCTCGCATATACCTAAGTGTAAATTAACAATCACTTTTTTCAACTCTCCCATCGAATTGTTAAAATATGGTAATTTATTAAAGAAAGAAATCGGGACAATTACATTTCAGAAAACCAGAGATATTAAAAATCCTTCTTCTTAAATTTGATAAAGCCATTAATACGCTCTATTTCCTTTGAAAATTAATATGATAATGATCATAACCTCTTTTTACCATATCTTAACTCGAACATTATCCTGTCCTACTTTGAAATTTCAAGCCGAATCCGCAAAAGGTTTTCGGTTACCCTCCGTTTTAATTAGTTTTATTTCGCGAATCCGACTTACGGATCTTATAAAACGTTGTGGCCGAACAATTTTAATGAAAGGATTTACACCATCAATTCATAAGAAAGTTGTTTAATTTAAGTCAAAATTGTGTTTTAACAAAGTGTAAAGCGTTATAGTCAATCTAGACGGTGACGAAGTTAAATTATTTCATTTATTATTTGACCTTCTTTTTTGTATTTGGGGAAAAATGGCGTCGGAGTTTTGGAGAGACAGGTGTCATTGGCAGTCAAAATACTGTGAAAACAAAACAAGGAAAATTGAGAGTACGTACTTATATAATTAATTTTAAATTCGTTTTTACTTTGTATTAAATCGCTGCATCTTTACATTGTATGTACTATGTTATTATGAGCCTGCGCATGAACACATTATTTATAGTTTGCTGTTGGGCAAGGATCTGCGTCTAGAATGAGAGAGGGATTAGGCGACTGTACGCCTATTCACCACGCTGGCTTAGTAGGAGTTGAGGACGGAGTACTCCTTGAAGAATTGTTACTAAGAACTAATGGGTTTAGTACTAGGTTTCTTGAACATTGTTTCCTTAATTTTTAAAGCAAGTAAATAGCATTATTTATAGCAGTACATAAGTAACCGTTTTGAACGTACAATTTATTAACAAAATTGTTTATTAACATTTACATAAATAAATAAAGATTTATTTATGTAAATGTTAACAGCACAATAATGAAACAAATAAACATTTACAATCATTTTATTTGAGCTCTCCATTACGTTCATTACTAGGCAACCAATTTATTGAAATAACACTCTAAAAATAATTTAATAAAGAGCTTTACATCATCATACTGACCACAACATTGGCTTTGGAAAAGTATCCACGTAATTACTTTACCACATAATATATTATTATTATGTGATTATTAATGTATACGTGGAAATTGAGAGGCTTTTAGGACAATCAACCAATAATTAATGCATCGAGGTGTTGGTGGATTTAAAGTTCGGGTTTGCACGGTCGTCAAAGAGAATGTTGTATTAATTGAAATAATTTACATGTAATTTTCGCCAAAATTCATCACAGCAAGAACCTGTTTATAACCTCATTTGCTCAAAGCTTCACCATTGTGTAACAAATGAACTTTAAAATTACACGAAGCAATAAAACACATTGCAAAAACAAACATTCACCACTCAAATAAAAAAACAACTTTAACTCATTACCCTTCACGACATTTCACTCTGCAAACATTCCATCAGACGAACAGCCCGACAAAAATAAAACACTCACAAAAAATAAACTGGGAGCAATGTGTATGAAAGTCTCATGACGGTGAAACTTTTCAGCGGCAAATTTGTCGTGTACGAGATAAACAAAGCCTCAACGATACAACACGGAGTTGACGCTATGAATATAAACAGTTAAATTAGGGCCGCCCGGACGGGCCCCAAATATGATATACAACATATGCGGCTAATTTAATTTCACTCGCCAAATTTAGTGTGTCCCTGGGCGGTGATAGTTTTTTCAGTTTTGTAGCATTCTGCGCGATGCGACGTTTCGGAGTTAGTTAATAGGACACGAAAATGAAAACATTTTATTGCTCAAATTGAAACTTTTAATCCTGTAAGACTCTTCAGAGAACACTTATTATCCAATCGAAAAAAAAAGAGAACCAAACAATTTTTTTTTTTTTTCTATGAGTATTTATTTCAAATAATATAACACGTAATATTTTTTAATGTTTGTAAGCTTGCTTTATGGGGAAATAATTTTGCAGAAACTCAGTATTGTACTCAGAGCGATTGTGCCACGAGTTAGCTATAAGATGTAGTTTTCAAGCGATTTAAGTGTGAAGTTTATGATTGTTGGATACAAAGAGGCTTGAATCATTGAAAAAAGGCCAGTAGTAGCCTGCAAATAAGTAATGTGTTACCAAAGTTGCATTATATGTACTTTTTGCTTTATAAGTCGCTTACAAGAGACGTAGAATTTACTAAAGGCCTACTTAATTTTCATAGTTTAGCAGGAAGACTTGGAAATGGCAATATAACATCATTAGTTTTGCTACCGCTGTGATTCCCCGATGTAATCTTTCATTCTACGACACCCACGGGACAACACGTTGGTTCTATTTCAAAAACCATTCGTCAGAGAATCCATTCATTATCAATATACTAACTAATTTCAAAAATTTTAGCATTATAACTTACTTTTTTCATACTATAACGTCGCATTTGGTGAAAAATAAAAAAATAAATTACCAAAAAATATCAAACCTGTAGAATTTGCTTGGTAAAATCATGCTACAACAAATTTTCAAACATTTTGAAATTAGGTGTCTGTTTTTTTGAGTACCTAATAATTAGTAAACAATACACAATTTCACTCCAAAAATATCGTAACGACGATAACATGCCTTTAATGTGATACAGTAGTCATAGTCTATTTATCAAGATATAGATTCCTAACCAGTCTTCACTTGAACATGAATAACAGTTCGTAAGACAATTAATTTCATATCATAGAAGTTTTAACAAGTTTTCCATTATCTTCAGTGCTTGGCTTTGCCCGTGATCATGATAATTCTCTATCTTAATTGTTATTTGAAAACTTTGAGTATTATTCAGAATTAGATGCACCGTCTACTTTTGTGATCTAATACATGATCAGTCGCCGTCAGGCATCGTTAGTGAGCACCCGCTTATTTAGCAAAACTCGGAAATATTCAGCGTTTCTCAAACTTTTGTTGCCAAGATGTTTACGTGTGCAAGCTGCGGTACTCATCACTCCGAAGGACCCGTTTGTAGTATATGCAAGCGTCACTATGACTACCAATGTTCTGGAGTTACCGAGGCTGGTTTTCGAAAACTTGGAGATCGAAAAAATAGTTGGCGCTGCCCTAAGTGCAGGTCTAGCCCTGCTCCATCTCCAGTCGCCGTCTCACCGCAACCTAGTCAGTTAGACAAAATGCAAGACCAACTCACCCAGATTGGACTCCAATTGGCGTCACTACCTCAACTAGTGTCAGACGTTCACTCTATTAAAAGTGAGCTGAATAACCTCAAAGAATCCATCGAAATGGCACATCACCTAATCAGCAACTTTTCGGACAAAGTGAAGTCATTAGAAACAAGGATAGTGGAGGTAGAGAAAATTGCGAACGAAGTTCCATCTCTTCGAAATGAGATTGTAAGGCTCAATTATGAAATGCAAAATAGAGATCAGTGGGCCAGAGCCAATAACGTTGAAATACGTGGGATACCCCAGAAGAAGAATGAGAACCTGTACGAGATAGTCCAAAAAATCACCAAATTGTCAAATATCAGCATACGAAATGAAGAGATAAACTACATAGCCCGGATACCTACTCGAGTACCGAATGCAGATAAATCTATTATTATCGCATTCCACAGCCGATATAAGAAAGAGGAATTTATTTCATCTGCACGCAAGAGTAACCAGCTTACCTTATCACACCTGGGCTTTTCATCAAATACTAATTTCTATATAAACGATCATTTGACGCCTGCCAACAAAATGTTACTGAATAAAGCAAGAGCACTGGTTAAAGAAAAACGGTACTTATACATCTGGGTCAAACACTGCAAGATTATGGTAAAGAAAACAGATACATCACCTACTTTTTTCATAAAAACCGAGAAGGACTTATTAAAAATTACATAATACAATATTCATACAACTTTAACAATTTTATTGTAAACAGTTTGAGAACCGTACTCATAACCGTAGTCTTTTGTCTTTATCTATACAATACAAGCGTGAATCATCTTCGACCGGCCAACAACTTATCGCAGGTAAGCACTCTATTCACACAGTTATCGCGCGCTCGAGTATGCGAAAGCTCTTGCTTTCCGGTCATTTTTGCTTGCGCGCTGTCTTGCTCCCTCAATGACTTTGGCTTTTGTGTGTTGCGCTTGTTACTCATACGCAGTGCTAAATTTTTTCAATCTGCCCGCTCTTTAGATTTGTTTCTAAATGTTACTCATAACATTTATTTTGCGTTCAATATTGTTGTTGGTGTCTCTCTGCCTAAGTTTTATATCAATTATGTTTTTTTGCAAATCACATCTGAATTTTCATGTTACAGGGAGCTCATACATGCAATAAACGCGTGTTTTTATCAGCTAATTGCAATACTGTCTTTCATACAGTTATTACATATTCAATCACTCCTGTACTGTGATTTTACACTACGCATATTATATTGCTGCCGCCAACATAATCACTGCCTTTATATTTATTATATATTTATATCTAGGCTTTGTAATAAAGCTATTGCTTTGCAAAATAGGTAAATGGCTGCTTTAAATGTTTATTATCAAAATACGAGAGGGCTGCGAACGAAAACACATATTTTTAAACGTCATTTACTCATGAATGCGTACGACGTTGTCGCCCTGTCCGAGTCTTGGTTACTTAGCAGTATTGCTGACAGCGAGCTCTTCGACGATCGGTACATGGTTTGGCGAAGAGACAGGAACTATCAGTCAACGCGAGAAATGTACGGGGGTGGGGTGGCTTTGGCCGTGCGTCGTGACCTTGCTGTGATTGAACGACCGGAGTGGCAATCCTCGGCGGAAGACCTGTGGGTCACCATCACTGTTATGAACAACAATGGTCGTGTCGCACAAAGAATACACATATGTACGCTCTATCTTTGCGCGGAGAAGCACGGTAATTCGTTCAATGTGCAGTTACAAAACTTTACGGATAAATTGTCAACAATAGTTAACTCATGTATCAACGATATTTTCTTAATCGTGGGGGATTTTAACTTAAGCAATATAGATTGGTCTTACCACGGAGATACCCTAGAGCCGATTGGTACAATCGGTGACACCCAATTTCATTTTTTAGATACTCTCTCAGAATGCAATTTAAAACAATTCAATTTATGCCGTAATGTAAACAATAGAATTTTAGATTTGGTGTTGAGTAATCATCATTTATCTGTCTCTGCCTGTGAAGATCCATTAGTACCTGAAGACGCGCACCATAAGTCTCTTCTTGTTCATTTAAATTCTATTAGCATGGGCGCATTGAAATCCTCTCCTAGAAAGAAATATCTTTATGATATTGCAGATTACGACATGATTAACTTGAAACTCAGTGAAATCAATTGGGAGGAGAGGTTGACTTCTATCCCATTAGATACTGCTGTTGAGCGTTTTTATGACTGTTTATACGACCTTAGAAATAAATATGTTCCCAGTAAGATCGTTTACCCCACACGATATCCGCCTTGGTATACACCAGCCTTAATTAAAATACTCAAAGAAAAACATAAATTTCTTAAAAAATTCAAGGTTTATGGCAACTCATCAGACTATGACACCTTTAGTCTACTTCGGAAGAGAGCTAAAAGGGTGGAAGATGAATGTTACCAAGCTTACCTAAATAGTATGGAGGAATCTATTGTCTACAATCCTAAATTATTTTGGGCATTTATAAAAAACAATAAACAGTGTTCCAATAATTTACCCTCCAAAATACAATATGAGGGAACTGAAGCATCAACAGGGGAAGATATATGTAACTTGTTCGCGACATACTTCCAGTCAACATTCCTTACCCCTTGTACACATACTAGTGGCTCTCCACCTGCAGAAAACCACAGGACATCCGAACTCACAAACATAGTTACTGACATTAGCATAGATTCCGACGTATTACGCAAGCTACTTGAGTCTGTGGATCTGTCTAAACGAGCTGGACCCGACGACATATCTCCTAAGTTTATAGTTAGATGCGCTACGGAGTTAACCAAACCACTGACTATATTGTTTCAACGGTCGATCACAGAAGGATATATGCCAGGCGTTTGGAAATCCGCATATATTACTCCTATACATAAAAGTGGCGATAAACAGTTGGCGGATAATTATAGGCCAATATCCAAACTCTGCATTTTTTCTAAAATATTTGAACGTATAGCATTTAATCAAGTATATTCTGCACTGTCTAACTACTTTATTCCGGAACAACATGGTTTTATAAGATGCAGATCAACAACAACAAATTTACTATCCTTTGTTGATTTCACCACGTCAAATATGATCTCTGGCGGTCAGGTAGACTCCATCTTTACAGACTATTGTAAAGCATTTGAGCGTATCGATCATTCAATACTTCTGGATAAGTTATTAGCAGCAGGAATACATGGCAATCTGTTTAGATGGTTTAGCTCTTACATCAAAAATAGGTCCCAGGCCGTGGCAATTAATGGTTATGTCTCTAGGTGGTTAACTGTTCCCTCTGGCGTCCCTCAAGGTTCGCTGATCGGGCCGTTATTATTTAATATATATATAAACGACATCTACTTATGTTTTCAAAACTCTAAATTCCTACTCTATGCTGACGACATGAAAATTTTCAAAGCAGTTAAAACAACTAACGACTGCTTGTTGCTGCAGCAAGATCTTTTCAGATTCGAGGAGTACTGTTTAAACAATAAATTAGACTTAAATATTTCGAAATGTTATTCTATAAGCTTCACGCGTAAAGCAAATAAAATTAATTATGAGTATTCTCTTAGAGGCTCTGTGCTGAAGCGAGTCGATCATATTCGTGACCTGGGTGTCATACACGACGCTAAGTTATTGTATGACAAACATGTTGAATATATTGTTACTAAAGCCAATAAGATGTTAGGTTTTGTCAAAAGATCTTGCTCACAGTTCAACAGCCTTAAAATCATGAAAGTCCTATATTGTTCATACGTTCGCAGCTCTCTAGAATATTGCTCTCAAATATGGAATCCACACTATGACATTTATATTAATAGAATTGAAGGTGTTCAGCGTAAATTTGCTAGATTTCTAGAGTTTAAATGCAGGCAGAGAGATAGCAACTACACAGAGAGATGTAAAAGACACCATTTACTCCCCCTTTATGAGAGGAGAAAGATTGCAGACGTAAGTCTCTTAGTTAAAATTGCACAGTCTCTAATAGACTCTCCACATCTCCTCTCAATGTTGGACATTAAAGTGCCTAATAGAACAGTAAGGATTCCTGCATATCTATCAGTCCCGCATAGCACTACCAACTATAGGGGAAGCTCGTTCTTTCCAAGAGCGGCGCGTTACGTTAACCAACTGGCTGATAATCCTGAGCTTGATTTGTTCAATAAAAGTCCCGCGAAATTTAAACGTTCTATGACCAATCAGTGGTTTGAGTCGGTTCTTTAATTGTAAACACTTAGGCACTTAAATATAAATTCATTGCTCTAGCTGTTTATATAAGTTTTTATATGCGAAAACACATAAATGGTTATTTGTTAAGTATGTAGTTGTAACCCTAGATTTAGAAACTGTTTGTTTTCCGAATAAAATAAAATAAAATAAAATAAAATAAAATAAAATGAACGACTGACTTATAGAACAAAGTCCTGGCTTTGGTTTCCTGACTGTCTGCGTGCGTATTCTGTATCACAGTTGACAACCTAATGAACGTCAATTTAATATCCACTATGCAGTACATTACTGCTTTAACATAACATGTTCATCTAAAAAAAATCAATGTACAGAATAGTGGCCATACGGTTGTTAAATTATTAGTGATTTTTGGTAGTGAACTTTGCATTAACTGCATTATTTATGTTCTTGGTACGCAGTATAGTATTTTCTTATATTCAGCTTTTAAAAACATATATCATAATGCTTTCTTCTTCGTCGTTTCTATCTTCCGAATAAAATAATTCTTTGTCGAAAATCTGTTTCTAATAAGGCGACCATAATGTTTTTTTAGGATCTCATTGTTGAAAATATAACATTAATGTACATACATATTATTATATTATTGCACGATTTTTGCTTCATTTGTTTTATCCTTCTATAACAAAATTATGTTTTTATTTCATTTGAGTTAGTTTTGTTTTTGTGTGTATTTTATTTTAATCAGTGGCTCACAAATTATTACCACTCACTGCAATATAAAAGCAAACAGATCAAAACAAAGTCTATATTAATTGAGAGAAAACAAAACGACTGAATGTTTCAAGAGTTAAACTCAAGAATAATTGTCAGCGATAGCTTTAAATTTAATACAAAAGGAGTCAATGCCGCGATTTGTTCCTTAAATGAAATCCAACCGCGAGACAAAGAAGATAGATTTACGTGGAAACGTCCAAGTAATTGTGAAAAATGCGAATCGTTTCCGAGCAAAAATAAAGGCAGCCGGCCTCAAAAGGACGATTGAAATTTAAACTTTAAGTGGGAACGCTTTAAATGTAATTTTGATCGGTTCGTAACGGAGGTGCCCTTCAAAATATGTTTATATAGAAATCTGGATAAACCCTAAACGTTTTCGTTGGCGCGTTTGTTACTAAATCCGGCCGAATTATATCCCGCAGGAATAAATTATGAGGGCGGGCCATTCCCTCTCAACAGCAAGGCTAAACTTTAATTAAGCTGCATTTCGACTGAAATGGGTTCCCCTTTCAAACATTTAGAGGCAACTTCGTACAGTCAAATGATGCCCAACTTTATATTAGACCTGGTGTTCTGAAATACTAGACGTTTTGTGGTCGTGCAAAAATGCAGGGTGGCCGGTGGCGCCCCCTCCGCCTCCTTGTGAAATGACTTCATTTTTCCACGTAATGCGATGAAAGAATTCGAATGGGCTCATTAGAGCTTTTTTCCCATTGCATGTTGAACACATAGTAAATAAGTTAAAAACGACAACTTTGTTAATGACGTGTGAAATACAGTCTGCGGTGTTTTATGTTCTGTTTGAACGAGAGTTTAAACCAAGCGAAGTACGTAATTAAACAGCAATAACGAAGAGAAGAAATTTTGTAGCACATTGAACGTATGTCGGCATTGTTCGCGCCATTCAACTTAAATGGAAACGTAAAATGGTGCTAATATTTTAACGGTTTCGTTTGTGGAAACAACGAATAGAATTATGGTTTTTAAACCTAGTTTATAATACTTACTGTTATATAATTGCAAGCTATTACAATAACCATCGACGTTTTTTGAATTATATTATCGAAAATTGCATTCTTTAAATATTTTGTTAGACAACAAAGAAACCCTGCTTTATAATATATTGTGACCAAAATTAAACCACGCATAAAACACCAAGAGTTTCTTCCAGCTATACGTTTATTATTTTTGTAATAATTTACGACTTCAAGGCGGGTGGAGCAAAAAGCGCCAGTTACGAGCGAGTGGCAAGTTTAATTTTATGCAGACAAACCCCACTCAGGACCGTTCTGCTTAGTAAATTAGAAGTTTCAATGCTTTAAAAGTCAAGAGAGTGCACAAAAAAGTGAGTCGAATGAACGCGGGTAATATAATTAACTGTTACTGCGGAAGAAGATCTTTGGTCACTGTTTTTTATAACTTTATGACCTTAAGGCTAATAACTCAATATAATAGCCATATAAACTGAAAACCGTAACATATTTCCAATCATGGCAAGTTTTGTTTCTTTACATGCTAAAAACTCAGTTTTCACAAATAACTTAATTTACGAGACGTGAGGTTATCCACCAATAAGCTGAGAAATAAATGGCCTCCAAAGGAAATAACATACTCATCACAGCCATTCCGTAGCAAAACTGCCAGTTCTGATTTATGAAAATGTCTGTATGATGATATGATTACACAAGACGAATACCCTTTCATTACACACACAAACACAAAAACAACCGCTCATAAAGCAAAAAACGGGTTCGTAATAGCAAAGTACATCAATTCAGTCTACTCAAAAACAAGTAAACAGCAACAAACACTATCAAAACGGATATTATGACAATAATAAAATATTATTTTCATGGAAGGATCACGAGAGTCACTCGAGTGGCCCGTCTGGCACTAGCCTGGGTACCCAGTGGAATTCAAGCTACATACTTACAAACTTACGTCTGTATTTGTGACAAACAATTCTAAGCTTTATGGTTTACGAATTAAGAGTTAATTTGAGTGTGTAGATATGATTGTATAAATTGCACATTTGGCTGGCGCCCAGCAGAGATTCGGTACGTTTTGGAGACAAATCATTGAGAGAAAACAGATTCGCGCCGCCATTGCACGCGACTACAGAGGAAATATCGTTTGTTATTGTTGCTCCCTTTCTTCCATTTGTACTGCTTTCATGAATTCCACCAAATCTAGTTTTAGATAGAGACGCTGGGATAAAATACAGCACTGTTTGTCTGTTTCTAATTGTTTCGCTTTAAAGTCTTGTTGTAAACAACCGAAATAGTTTTGCTACGATTTTATTTCTTAAACCGAAACAATTTATATTCTAGTTTAGCTTTGTATGATAAAAATAATGTAAAGTGGAGAGGTATTGTAATGTTATTTTGCTACCGTCTAGACATGAGTTGAAATAAAATCTGATACACCGATATTTTAAGTAATATCTACGAATATTTTTTTATTTTTTTAGTAAAAGTAAAACAGAGATCTAACTTGACTGAAGCATTGTTATTTTTGTTCAAACTCATGAAAAATAAGTTTAAAAAAGTGTGGGAGACGATATTTTTGATATTCTAGAAACATGTTAAAAGAAGATTAAAAGAAAATTTCATCATGTTTTGTAAAGCTATGATGCCGCTTCACCAAATAATCTTTACTGATAATTCTTTATTTTAATAATAACCACAAAACATAATTTAACAATAACATAATTTGGCCATAGCTATGAATCGAAAAAAACTTAAATCAATTTATTACAATTGACATTTATTTTTATGTTCATAAATCGATTACAAGCTTGTTGATTGATTTACTATTTTTATTGAATACAGTCAAAAACGATTAACTGAGTCTAAAATTCAATGATCATACTAGTGTACCTACATATACATGATTATATTTTAATCAAAACAAATTACTATTGTACCGATGACAGGTAGTAGTCATCAATCACACCGGCACTGTTCGCTTCATGATAATTACTTTCGTTCAATTATTAAAATGTCAATCATTACTGATTCAGTTTGCCGATACACGACTATTGTTTTGTCCAACTATGTTTGAAACTTTAAGGTCGCTTTGGCTATTTCTATTTATCTGTTCAGCCTAATTCTATTTTATATAGTTGAGTATACACTACAGCTATTTATATTACATAAGTTTCCTAGCCTATTTGTTGCCTAGTTTGTAATTAAAAGACAAGTTCACCGAACATGTTTTGCGCAAATATCGTTTATTACGATCTAATAGACGATATTTGTGACTTCACACTATATTTCATTCTAGTAATCTTAATCTTGAATGTTAGAAAAATATTAGGAGATATGCTTATGACTGCTTGTGATATTTGTAATGTAGCCTACAGCAACCCCGGTTTAAATTGTGGCTACTCAGTACTCATACAATAATAGATGACGATGTGCTGACTTGCTAAGTTATCAACACTCAATAAAAAAGTTACATAAAAATAAATAATTTTTGATCTTCATACATCAAACTTTTCCAACTAAAGGTTAAAATAAGACATTACTGACCTAGCTAACACCTAATCTCAGCTCATTTTCTGACAACTCAAAATATTAGCTCATAAAACTAATTTAACAGCCGAGCGCCGCTGTTTCTTCAGAAATTACGGTTATTACGCTTTCAGAATTGGTGTAAACTTGTCGAAACCAACATTTCTAAATACAATCACGCGAAAATAAAATAAAAAAACGAACTCGTTAAGACTTGTTAAATATATGGGCGTATGCATCAAAGTTTCTTTTGAAACACTCCAAGTTTACTCTAATGGACTCTTATCGATGGGGCGATCAGTTCTTTCTATCGAAATTTTCTTTGGTTGGCACACAATTAGCTCTGATAGCTTTTTGTACAACGTCATGCTTGCGTGGCGGTTTCAGTGGTCCCGTTACACTCAATGGATTCGACGCCACTCTGAAATTTCCATGAAATTGTATTTGACAACCTCGCTGTGACGCGATACTGCGCCGGTTTTTTATTACTAGATGGCACTTGATTGAAGTGTTTCTTTTTTTATTTAAAACGTTACCATCGAAATATGTAAAAGTTCAAAAAACTTTTCCATCAAAGTTTTAGGATTTGCATAATATTGTAATAGTATACATATGTATTGGCGCTGAACTGAGGTTTTCACAAAATGCTTTGTCCATTTTAAAAACTTTAAAATATATTATTGCACTGCAGCAAATAAAAAATACAATTATAATTAAGAACGTTAAAAACGTAAAGCTACAAAAACTTTGTTTACGACTCAAACAAAAAACATATGTCACGTTAACTTAATGCAACCATTTTGTAGTAATTTATGTTTTATTAAAAAGGTAATAGTTTACTACACTGCCCAAGCAATTAGCAAAACAACATAAACAACATTACGATGCATAATAATATTACAAACCCACCCTTAATGCTTGGGGTTGTGATATTATTACACAGTTACGATCTTCACCCTTACATTTTACCCTAAGTTGAGGCGCATGGCTGTGCAAACGTGCACTTAATTTAGATAATATTTCTTACAAATCTTTCAGAAATTATATTGATTTATCGTGCCGGAAGTTTTGTTATTTCAAAGACTGTTTTTTTATTCCTGAGAGATACCTTTCCTCCTATGTAGCCAACTGTCCAGAACATATTAAAATTCAATCTAAAAAAATATTCAGCTTCTATATTATTATTTGATACTCTACTTTAATTATTTTTTGATGAGTAACTATTGATATTAAAATAAGTCTTATAACGAAAGCGGTTCTGAGTAAAATAAATTTTGTAGCATAGCAAAAGCAACAAAAAGCAAAAGATTTAAAAAAGTCGTGACGTATAAACAACCTACGCTATTTCATCTGCGTCATTCTTTTGGATCGATTTAAATCATATATGTAATGAAACAGGCGTGTAGACGAGCATAAATTATGTACAAATGAAATTTCTAACTTCGTGATTTGATTTCTACTGGATTCAGAGAGGCATTGCGTATGTATGAGCCTAACAAGCTAGGAATGAGCAAAAGTAATGTTTTATTACAGTCTCGAGTCATTACATGAATATCAAAACCGAAACAGTGTCTGCTACTTAATGTCCGAAGTTGAGATTGTTGTGTAATTATGATGTTAACTTGACCTGAAAGATAAACAACCGTCTAGTTCTCTGGTCTAATTAAATCATCAGGATATAATGTTTTATGTCAAACTTGCTTTTTATGAGAATGGAATTGTATAAAAATATTTTTTAAAGTACTTTACAACGCGTAGAACTATTGAAATAGTTCAAGAACAGATGACCTTTCTGCCGACCTACAGTTTGGTTCTTAATAATTTATTTAACGAGACAATTATGTCCAGCACTCTCATACTAATTCTGGGTTTCTAATTGTTAGCTTGAAAAGACCTTTCCATTCCTTCCGAAAAATTTTCGATACGCATCAGGGACCGCGCGCTTTCTAGTCATTTATTCAATAAATAGAGAACTCATCCACAGTAATGGGAATACCAATCTTGCAGCGAGCCTTTCTAATTGGTTCAAGGACCCTCACTGTTAGTTTGGTTTGTTGAAACCAATGTGAAAAGTAAATCAATCACGATACGCAGTTACAACTAACGCATTTTCTGGTTATATCGTAACCTATTTATTTTATGCTTATCAAGAGGTTCAGATATCAAATATATTTCAACATTTTTATTATTTGGGTCTAATTTTGCTATTAAAAAAAATATTTCGGTATGTTCTGGTTGCGATAATTTGCAGTATCCTAGCATGCTTAAAGAAATAAAATTTCTTGAATATTTATCGCGAGAGGAAATCGTTTAATTAGTAAGGACTAGAGAATTTTAGACTCCAAAATAATAATTAAATCAAAAGCAACGAATTTTCTTCCTTGAAATATTAAAGTGCATATGACAATGCCAGTGAACAGCATAATAAGGCGAACAAAAGCCTTTAGTTCAGAATACTGAGGCTGATTTTTGTACGTTATTTATCTATCCACATTGTTTGCGAAGAGAAATTTCTAGAAGAACTTTGCTGGGAACAATAAAACGTGGTACGTGACGGTGGCCTCAGACGAATAGCGGAGCAAAGGCGTTATTTCGGAAACTTTCCTCCGCTTCCCTTCAAATTGCACTTTGTGAAAGAATTAAATATAAAATTTGCTTTAAGCCTCGTTGCTTTTTGACCCCCATATGTTTTACTTCTTCTTCTTCCATAATCTTCAATTGTCTATTTTCGACCTTTCTGTACAACAGACTCATCTCAAGCTGTTGATAGTATATTGATTTGTATACGAAATCTGAAACTACTGACTTTGATGGATGATTTGTTAGATTATACCCGGAAAAGTTGTCGACACAATTAGGTCAATGATATCATATTGCAAAAGTAGCAGAATATACCACTTGTAACATTAATATTATGTATTTTTTGCGTAATCAATCTATATGCATTTTTCTGAATGTAGAAGCTGTAGCAATTCTAACCAAATGAACGTGGTTTGGTCAACTTCTTTCCGTTAGTGCATACAAAATTTTGTTTGAAGCTTCCATATTTATGTATATGCTCGGTTGATGGCGAATACTACACCCGCAACAACAAGGGGCTGAAGACTATACCAAGTGACAACGTAGGTGCTTCTAGACACCCTTGTACTTATAAAAATATAATTATTTTTACCTCCATTTTACATCAATTTCGAGACGTCCCCGCACCCTACCTAGACAAATCGCAATTTTATTTGCACACCTACCCTTGTCGAAGAATCTCGTATCAATTCGGTTCGTTCAAATCAAATTGACAAAATAGCCATATTTATCGCTTCACTTATCTATATCGTCACGAATAAATAAAATTCAGTAGAAAAGTCGCAAGTCGCAACATATGGCCCGGAGCTAGATGTCCGACGTTGAAATTCAATCGCTTGAAAGCTTCCAATGTATGTAAGTAGAGGTAGCGATAGTGTGAAATTTAAAGCATTGGATGTCTGAGAGAATTGTTTTATTATTGTGCGCCTCTTATAGAAATACTTTTCCTGCCAGTCACTTGCCAAAGTAATATTTTGAGAGACCGACTGAATTCACTGACTTTTTTGTACACTGCCAGAAATAGACATGGGAAAGTTTTGTTCCACTTTTACTACCTATATCCTTCGTATATTTTTAGTAAGCAAGTAATACCAAAAATATATAAGTATAATTCACTTCCTTCTATAATAAAGTCTCTAATTCGGTCACAGTACGTTTATCCAAGGAATTGGGTGAGCGTCAAAATCGCCCACTCAATATTCCTTCGACCAGAAACAAACAGATTGCGAGTTTGGAACTTCGCACAGTTCGCTGAGGTGTTAGGACTTTACGCAGGCTTCAACAAGTCGGTTTAAGCCCAGCCGTGTTGTAATTCGAAGTTGGTGGGTTAAGTTATATGTATGTATATTGAAGGGTTTCCGATCCGTATTAAGTGAGCCATTTTCTTATTTGTATTTTGAAAGTAGAGCACTTATTCTTATTTGAATGATTCAGTATAATTTGCTTTTTGATGGATTTTTAGGGCTTTACAGTTCTAAAGTTAATTTAAACTTCCGTTTGAAAAATGATTTTGTAGTATCGTTAATTCTTTAAGCATTTGTAAACAATAAAAAAGAGTCGTATGAAAACTATAGCTGTTATTCTTTCAGGCATTATTTTACAAAAGGATGTATATTTTACACTACCGAACCTATAAATCCTTCTACATTATTTAAAAACGGCTGAGGTACATTCAACTTCATTTAAAATTCCCTCGTTGCGTGCCCGATACGCGCAATGTGTAATCAACATGCAAGACAAAAGCCTATACTATACGTACTCATAGTAAACGGTAACTATTAATTAAATACCTAAAATTTTATAGCCCCCTAGTTCCGAAGATCATAATCGCGGTAATTTACAACTTTTACAAGTTAACGACATCGTAAATAATATTATTTAGTGGGTCGTTTCGGCAAGGGGTAACCTAACATGTGGGCATCTGTTATTTTTATTACAATTTTATGTTAATCAACAGTGCAAAACAATCAGCCTGTGAAAAATTATGTTTATACGATGATTCGGAATGTTTGCGTAGATTTTATCGGGTATTGAAAAGTGCTTTTATGTTCAACCCATTCATGCTTTTATGGATGTGTTTTCTTCGCTTGCACAATAATATAATTCAGTGATCAATATGTTTGTGAAGAAACAAAAACGTTTAGAAAAGCCAAAGAATGACCTTAAGAGGTTTGTGCCGGATCATCAGTCTACCAATATGAAATTAGTTATATTTAACAATGTAGTTTTGATATGACAACAATTCACTCCTTACTATTACGTTACGTTTGATTAACTGAGAAATAAAAAGGTTTCTTCTTCAACTTAATGAAACGTTAAGTCATTACAATGTTTACTAATTAGAAAAATAACAAAGTAGAAGGCAGATTAAAAGGAGAGGATAACATTAAATGCAGTTCTTATTTCACAAACTCATTTCAAACAAAGTTGCTCAAGCTACTACCGTTTCGATTACACAGAACATGCGAGAAAGAAATTTATGGTAATGTGTACCTCCTCTCCTTTTCTTATTTATCAGAAAATATTATACTCTCATACCTAATTGTGGTTACTATTGTTGCATTACAAAAAATATTAGAAACGCTGACTCCACTACCATATGGGATTCATAGCATGGAAGAGAGAGAGAGAGTGTTGTATTACAAAATTGATTAAGTACTATGATATTTCAGATTTTTTCTTTATTTCACTTACCAGTAATAAACAAAATATCACGTGTTTGTTAAACTTCAAATGGTTCATTTTTTTTTACTCAAAGCCTTATAAATATTACTACACATAATCGTTCCGCATACTTCTATTTCCCAACATTTTATTACCACGATATGATTTGGTGCTCTTGTACAGTGATTTAACACTAAATCTTGCACCGACTTCAAAGTTCCTATCATAAAATCCACCAACACTTGCAATTGACTCGTCGCTTATCCCCTTTCCACCTTCAACCTGTATAAATTTGAGGCATGTTCCACTCGACCCCGTTTCACTCGTGGCGTGTGAAACAGACGTTAGGGTCACCCCGCGTTTTAATTTTCACATATCGTCCATATGCCACCTCCCTGCTTGTACCTTCACACGAGTATAGGGTTTATGGGATTGTAATATGATTATTGTTTTATATAAATATTAGGTTTTATGGTGGAGAAATGTGGGAATAGGGGGAGAGTAGTTGTATTTTGTAGTCGTGAACGTGATTTGACACAATATGTTAGGCCAGGGCTTTTGAATTCCAACAATATAGAGGTGAGAATTGTCTTAACTCAAGTATGAAGTTTTATTAGCTAAAAACTATTTTTCATTAGAATAAATCAAAATTATGCGACTACTGAACTCTTCGGCTCGAAGATTCTCTAATCATCTAAATTAATCAAAGCTCTCATTAAATCAAACAGAAATTATTCAACCGTAAACCTTCACTGATTAGCAAACTTCGTAAAACTAGAATTCATCTAGACTAAAATCTTATTTGCTTATACTTTGGATAACAAACTGTAGTTCTACAAATGAGTCCAAACTTTACCTGAGCATATGCATCGTGCACTAAACTTCTAACAGATTGAATTAAAATTAATTTAAACTAACGTTGTCCGCTGGGCAAGTTTCTAGTTAAATCCTTTACCAAGATTTAGAATCTAACTTACCGTCTTAAGATATAATTATTTCAAATTAGAATACATTTAAATTTTACTATACATTGCGTATTAACCTAACAAAGATTTGTCATAAATGTGAGTGGAACTAGCAGTGGATGAGCACGTACAAACGACTGAGCTTCAAACGTATGCTTGCGAGATTTATAGTGCAAGAAAGAGACTACAAAATAATTTAAGAGCTCTCAAGCGCGTTCTACTTAATATCATCTTAAGGCTTAATTGCTTAGTACAGAGCGTGTGTGTTTTATTCAACTATTCATTCTTTGCCTCGACGGAAGACGTCTGCAGATTTAATTTTAAGTCTTTTGTTTGCAAGCAATTTGGCATTGTTTCTATTGAGAGAGATTTATCGCAGCACGAATAACAAAGGTTTATAAACTGGTAATACAATACTGCCTCTGGATCTAATTAGTTTGGAGTACCGTTCTGCCCTGCAGCGTTTGGTGCCATATTTAGATTAATAAAACAGAATGAAATTAATTTTGGTGTTTTCTAGATTGTTACAAAATACGTTAGTGATTCTATCTACAACGCTTCAATTTTCAGAAAAAAACGTACCCACTTCTAAAAAGCTTAAAGATCATTTATTTTCTCCGCTAAAGTCGCTAAGAAAGTACAAAAAAAAAAACTTAAATTAAATGTTATTTATTTGTGAATTTTCTTTATAGTCGTTACTAGAGAATAATAATCGGAATAAATAATAACATCGCAATAAATTACGAGTCCGTAATTCACAAACATTCAGTACCAAAATCTTTTCTAAAATATATCCTTTCCGTAAAGGCAAATAAGGCTAAATTTCTAATAAAATAAATAACCAAGCTAGTGAAACGTCTATTTTCACGTCGGACGGAAACCTGGACGATACACGTCTAATTCTGGCTCATCCTAATCAGATTATGTCCGACGTTAGAAATAGCTTCCGCCCAAATGTGTCACCGCTTTGGGACCTCCGTTGTTGCTCGCTTGCTTTCTATCATCCTACTTTATATACAATTTATGTTTATTTTTTTTGGATAAAATTATTCGTGTTGTACAAACATAACGCTTTAGCGACTTATGGTAGAGTCGACTGAAAAAAATCACATAATATTTTAGGAATTACATAAAAATATCAATTGAAAATAACTGTTAAGCTTTGCTATTTCATATTTGAAGGTGATATCAAAACAACACAATGTTATGACAATAACTTCAACCATAAATCAGTAAGTTACGAATCCAGACGTCTCAGTATCATAAACATGTTGACAAGAAAATACTAGACAAAAACCATTAGGGCATAACACAATGGATTATCAAATAAGTCTTATTTCAATACCTAATCCCATAATATCTCAAAGAAACTGTACTTAGACGTAGAGAATATATTCTATGTATTTCTCTTACAGCATAACTTGGCTTTTTACTACGTGTGTATTATTTGCAACCACATAATATGTCGGAGATACCGTCTCACGCCGAATGGAATAATACAATTTATTTTATAAAAGTTGTTTTTGACGGCGGAGAAAATGTACTGCTTGTTTGTTGCTTTGTGTTTTCTCTACTTAGATATAGGCCAAGAAATTCGCGGAAGAACTGAAGAACGTCTTCACATCTAAAGGAATCTTTTTGCCTGCCTGTTGCAGTTGTAGTAACCAAATTAACTCGGTTCTTATTGTGCTACATTTTGTTGGTTTTCAATACAATATTGCCACCCCATAATATAAATAACATTTTCGCATTTACATAGAGGCCGATAAATTTGCCATCGTGGGCAAGGCTGACAGTACACAAACTCTTAATTAAGATACTACAAATTTTACATCTCAAGCGCAATATCAAACATTGTTAAAACACGACAAATTGCCAAGCTAATTAATATTTATTTTACCAATTCGACCGAACATTTTTTTTTTCCTGAACTGTCTTCCAAGCATCAGGCCTAGCTCAACGATGGTACAAACGCAGGAAAGGCGGAATATAGTAGTGAGAAAAGTACCATTTCTAAAGTTACAACGTAGAATAACTTTATTTTGTTATTAAAAAAACACAAGATATTAAAGTGTATAATTTCTATATAAATTTTCTATATAATTATAAGTGATAAAAATTTTCCCCAATTTTTTTTAACAACAAGTTTCTGAGCAAGCTCATACTAAACGCTGAAGCAATTGTAGGCTTAAGCCAAAAGTCGGACGATAGTTATGTTGCCTAAAATGGGGACGTTCCGACGCAGTTTTTAGGGCCCAACTATAAGGATATAATGTACTGTGCGACGACTCCACATAATGTGAGTCCTTGCCTTTGTTTATTTTTATATTATTCATTTTTATTTCGCTCACCGTGATGTGCAAACAACAATACTCTCTGGATATTAGGGGACGTGGTGTATATTTGGTTTCCGTACATTATTTATCATTCCATGACGGTTTGTGATTTTTGCCGGATGTAAGTAAATAAACACTATGTTAAATAACCTAAAGATGCCCCGCTATTCTAAAATTAAGTAAGTATTATTATTTTATACATTTAATTTAAGATTCACATTGATTAAGTTGAATATGCAGGTGATTTACTCTCGCAAAACGGTAACTATTGGTTGCTATTATAAAACATGTCATTGTATTTTGCCAAGTAAAACTTAAATCGACTGAAATAGTAAAGAACAGAATGTAAAACTACTGACTGACAATAACACTCTCTGAAAAGGTTGTTAAAAAAATTCTACAAAATATTGTTTTCATAAACCTGATGCACAATATGAAGCTTAAATAACGATAATAAAGTCACATAATTCCCAAAACTTTATTCATGACAGCTGCAGATTTTTCCGGACAGAAAAACAAACAACAAATTAATTCATACAACCGGAATAATAGCGAAACTTTCTATTATTTCGCTCATCCCCGAATTAAAAGTACCCGTAAAAGTGTATGAGTAGTGCAAGCGTAGTGACCCAGTTTCTTCACAATCGTAGTCTTCTCTATTATCACAACCAGTACAATTACAAAAGATGCCTCGAGGTACGTTTTCGTCGTGGCTAAAATGTTAAGCGGTGATAAAATGAAACGGGATTTTATTAAAATAGTTTTTGTCTAGTTATTACATATTTTCCAGATGAACGAGCAAGATTTTCATTAGTTTTATTTTTACGTTATTAACTTCCAGAGGCTTTTAGTTAATTGCTTTCGCTGTGAGTATGATTTCATTTTCGTAGTAATGTTTTGTCTGAGTATAATTTGTTTATAATTTGATGTTGTTTTTAACCTAGTCAAGTCAGGTCAAAACTTTATGATCTAATTAAGTATAATAACACAGTTTATTACTTACGCCTATTTCATATTCAGTTTGTTTTTAAGGTTTATGGCTATTTAAATATAATGAAAATATTCCAATTCAAGTAAGAATTAATAAGCTACTTTTATACACTGATATTAAAACCTTAACGTTGAAAGTAAACAAAATTTGCGATTTTACATTTAATTTTGTTATCTTTATTTTCGTTACCAAGTTTATGTAAATTTAATCTGCAATCATAAAAAACATTGGCCATTATCATTTGAACGTTTGTTTAAAAAGACTTTAAAAATTCACAAGCTGAAGTTTGTGGTCGTAAATAAATACTAAATTTGACTCTAGAGAGTGTATTGTGCAAGAATACAGCCCAAAGCAATAGGGGAGTGCTACTAAATTTCTAAATTTCTCTCTGGATGACACTAACAAAACTTCGGCCCCATCGCGTCTCAATAGAAACATACGGAGAGATATTCCCAATAGAACCGTACTTAGTGTTGAACTCTTGCCAGCTCACATAAACATGTTTAACCATTTCTTTGTTATTTTCTGGACTATTTTTGTTCTTTTCCCATTGTCTTCTCAAGATTAATCTTCAGTAGAAATCTTTTTAAAATGGTTCAAACTATATTCATCAGTCATTAAAAAGAATAATCATTCTAAGGTGATTGCTTGATGTCTAGATTCCTCGGTAAAACAAGTGCCAGCGTTTGCAAATTAAGAAGTTCCTTCATTCCACCTTAAGAATTGTCAAAAAAAAAAATTGAAAATGTCATTCATATGCAATGAACAGCATATGAATGACATTTTTTTCTAGTAGTTTTCTTTCATAAGAGTCTCATATTTTTATCCTACAAAGAGAGATATTTCTTACGTAATGCGTTAAACATTTTAATCGCTATCATTTATAACCAGTCTTCTCTCTGATGGTGCTTTAACAAGTCTGTATAATATGTGGACTTTATGTTTTGCGTTGTATTTGTATTTGACCGATATCGTCACCATAATCAAAAATTGATATTCGCCGTTCTGCCGCCATCAATCAGCCGTGTATATGTGTTCCAGTAGCGCAAGTTTCGCGGCCTGACGTCTATACAACCACAAACAGATGCAAGTTTAATGTCTTTCGCCCCACAATACCGTTCCCAACACAGTATGTGAACTACAACAGGATTATATCGATTTCCTTTACAATATACCTGATATAATGCGATTTGGTATAACAATTTTCAAGTTTGTAAACTTCTGTGCTAGTTTGAACATAGTTATGGACTTTTAAGATCGATCTTTAAGGCTTTTGTTGAAAATGAGATATAATTTTTATATTGTTTTTACTATCTCGTAGCTTGTTAATTTCGAACAGTAGGTTATTGAAAAAATATTGCGAATCGAATGTAATTATAGCATAAATTGTCATTGAAAATATCCACTGTTTTACAATAAAAAAACGAAATCTATCAGTTCATGAAACATTTTTAATTACATTCTGGAATGTAGATGTATTCATCAATATTTCATTTGTGTTAATATTTGTAAACAATTTTAAAACTACGCATCGTTATGCGAATATTAAAAATTCGAACAATACAATTTTGAATGACATGAATATGAATAAAGTGTTTTTATATTTTCGTACTGAAACAAAATTGTTTGTTTTAGGATTTTCATTATGTCAATATTTTAACTTTACATGTTCTAAAAAGGCATTTATTTAACAATACAAATCGTTTACAGATATAATTTACTCGCAACAAATAAATAAGAGAGATGTATTATTCATACTTATGCCACCAAAAGTAAGTTCGGCACAGCATGTTTTCTTTCTCAAAAACTAACTGTCGTGAGATTTGGATCTGATGATTTTACTACCAGCCTAACGTCAACCTTCTTTGAGAATCCTAGGTGTATTGAGATATTATGAAGCGAAATTAGGACAGTAGTGGGGATGCGGGTTAATGGTATAGTAAATTGGGATAAAGGTGAGGAGGAACCGTGGGACGCTGCAGCTGTGGAAAAGGAGAAGGTGAAGGCTGCGGTGGATCGGGTAGGTCGGGATCGCATGCCCGAATGTCTCTATTACATGATCGGTCAGATCCATAGGTAAAGACATCTTCAGCGTAATACTAAGTGCTACCAAAGTATTGGTCATTCGCATGATCGTAAATTAGCTTTCCTTAGGTTAAAACAATTCGATTTATTATCTTTGGCTTGCGTTATATTGCATCCCGATTTTCGCTATTTAACCTCAATCAACATAAAAAGATATAAAGCGTCTAAGATTGCAAAATCTTTTTTAAATATTCAAATTTATTCAACATAAAATAATCCCGTACATTTAAAATCGCGCTACATTTCAGGATTTATTAACTCATTCACCGTCAGTCGTAAAAAGCGGCGGGCGGTCTGTTCGACCCAACTCACTTGCTAAATCATCCGTTAAGTTTTGCGTTTCGGCTATTGTAATTAACCTGCTATACAGCGCAGCAATGGAAGGCGTTTCATTTATAAGCGCCGGTGTTGGATATTAATCTAAAATCGATAAAAGGAACCAGGAAGCATTTTTAGGTATTTATTGACTATTTTAAACCAATCTTATTTCAAGGCAAGTCTTTCGCCTCTATTTAATAAAGGATACATTCTGCTAATAGTTGTTCAAATACATTTTTTTGTTTTATCTGTATTGCAATCACGAATGGAACAAAAACAATTTCAAACGAATTCATCACAATGTCCAGAATTATTGCCCTGGATATTGTGACTAAAACACAGTAGAATATAATCAAATCCGTTCAGAATTTGATCCAAAAGCATTCTAGTATTCTACTCCAGAGAAGTATAACAGTCGTAGCAATGATTCGTTTGAAGAGTAATTGCGGCGGACTGTACAGACGTACACAAAGCGTGTGTACTTAACGGCCTTTGGGCCCAGTGTGAATATAGAGGAGTTGCATTTTGCGGCCTAATTGATACTTCCATATGTATGCGAGCTCAAGTTTCGAGATTCACGTGACTACGACTCGAGCCTGTAGTTTGTGAAGCGTGTAATCAGGACTCAGGATTATTGTAAAATTGTATTGTTACATAGTTTCGTCCAGTACTACAAATATGAATTTTGTTTCGCAAACGGTGTGTTTTATGAATGTATAAGCTTCATGAAAAACCATGAAGCGTTTAACTAAAAACACATCCCTGCAGTATTTTAATGAGCTGTTCACGTGTTGATGTGAGCAAAATAATGATAACGCAAGAAAAGTAAGTAAAGTAATTTAATAAAATAGGTACTGCTCATTGCAAATTCTGTTTGTAATTACCATAGCTCCTACTTTTATTTCCATTCACTATCATTACCCGAACCATTGTTAAAACATGCAAAATCCCACCGTTACGCGAGCAAATTGACAAAGAAGCGCCTATTATTATCTCTTTAGCAGCAATAAACTTTCAATTCAAAGCTAAACGAGTGGGGAGAACAATCGCCTTCCCATGAATCCGGTGAGTAAACTAGCCATTAATGGCTATCAGAAATCGTTATAACGTTTCAAAGGACATTTTAATAACTTCATTCAGCTACGTTCCATTAAACGGTGGCAATTTTTCGTCGTCAGTGCAACTTCCATTAGATGAAAAAACTCCATGATTGTGGGTAATGAAACTGTGAAGATTTTTTTTACTTATTTAGACATTAATTTATGAATGTTGTTTTCATCTGCCTAACATATAGTTTACCTGTCACTAGAACGTAATGATGTGTATTCTGTAGGTGATACTATAAATAAATACATTTTTCTAATAGATAAGATATTAAGTAGTATTATAATATTGTTGACATAGAAATCATCACCCAATCAGCCACCGAAGGAAAACTGCTTTCGTTCATAACTGCAATCCCTGTTTAAGTTCTATTAAATTATTCTTACTATCCGACATTACTCAAGTATTTAATCTCTGAAATCGTGAGTTTTAGAGCTAATTTATGTATATTACTAATAACATATAATATATTAGTTACTAGCTGACCCGCGCAACTTCGCTTGCGTCACTTAAGAGAATGGGTCAAAATTTTCCCCGTTTTTGTAACATTTTTCGTTGCTACTCCACTCCTAATGACTGTAGCGTGATGTTATATAGTCTATAGCCTTCCTCGATAAATAGGCTATCTAACACTGAAAGAATTTTTCAAATCGGACCAGTAGTTCCTGAGATTAGCGCGTTCAAACAAACAAACAAACAAACAAACAAACAATCAAACAAACAAACTCTTCAGCTTTATAATATTAGTATAGATTAGTTTGTGCAAATACAAATTTTGATCTGTATAAGCTATGCATGATAGCATCATTAATACATCCGGGTGGTGACCATTTGCCAAATGCAGTGTGCAGCCAAACTAATGATCTAACGTAACTAATGAGCTTTCATTCAATGTTAGAGGACCACCGGTGAGTGGTGACAGGTTTCAAATTAAATAAATCAACATTGGATTACGTATACGCATACTTGTATTTGTGGTTAATAGCTAGCAGATTTTTGTTACTTTATACTGGTTAAGGAATTGCATAAGCCTCAAAACAGTACGGAGAATATGTTTCACGTATATTTATGAAGAAAGAAAAGACTCACAGGACTTGTTAGGGAGTACTTAAAACGAGTATTATCTTGAAGTGAACAAACATTATGCAAAATAACATATGCTAAATACGTCATAATACAGTTATTATTATCTTTGTTACGACGAGAGACCAAAAGTAACGGTCGACTTTACGAAATTACGTCTGCAGCCAAATTAAATAAAACGCCCACGAAAATGAATATTCAACGGCGTCACTTAATGAAAAGCGATATCAATTTCGCAATTTCGTCCGAAACAAAATTCGAGCAATAAACATCTAATTTGGAACCCGATCTAGTTCCATTAAATTTAATCCCCTAAATATAAAAAGTAAACAGGCAAGTTCATAATGTGCCCGAAGAATCGTAATAGAGCCGGAATTTATTAAATTTCGTCTAAGCTACGTGACTGGCCCGAGGCCGCGGGGTTTCAACCCTATTAACCTTGTCTCCCCATGATTTAGGGGCGAAGTACGAATTTCCCCGTATTTCTGCCTTTCACCTTTTTGTTCGGAACAGATTTTTACTTGGGGGTTTAATAAACTGACACTCAGTAATGAAGCGAATTATCGCTCATTTGTTCGTTTAGAATTTTAAATTGGTTTCCAGTTGTTTCTTTGGTGGGTTACTAGAAATAGATAATTGTTTTTATTCTGTTTCAACTACCTACAAATTTTGACTGGTGTTTCAATTAAACTATGGAATAGGATATAATCATACGATATGTATAGTCAACCAGGAAGAGTTGTACTTTATTGAAAAGGGTTTAATATTTTGACAAACTGTTATAATTAGGGGTGCTACACACAATAGGGTGGATTCGGTTGATAAGATTTGTTCAGTGAAGTCAGTATTTACAGTGATCTTTAACTTTACAATAACACTCGCACTATCATCATAGTTTTTTTTAATCTCAGGAATCACAGAACCATTTTAATACCTACTTTCACAGGACACTAGATAACAAAACATCCCCTTGAACATAAGGCCGGATAATCATCAGCGACCGGAACTACACGCGAGCTGAGGATATTAACAACTAGATAAGGGGAAACAACTGATTGTGGAGGAAACAGGCTTATGTGGCCCACCCTTTATGTAGGGACCGGCCATTTCATACAGCTCGGTGATCCCGACTGTGGGAATGTTTGTACGGAAATTGTGCACTGTGTTTATGTTTTTTTATGTGTGTATTCGAATTTTAATGAAGATTGGACTGTGGTTTTATATTTTGGATGGATATAAAAATAACAAGTATGACATGCACGACAAGATCCATGCATGTGGATAAAACAAGAGTTTTTAGGCAAAGTCCGTAGCTTCTTCATTGTATGTTTAGATCGTACTTCTTAAACTGTGACCGAAGACAAAGATGGACATTAAAAAAACAGGTAATATTAGTATATATATTCGTATTAACAAAACATCCGAAACGTATTTAATTGTTCTTTAGCTATTTACCGTTACATAATTATGTGAAGACAGGAATACTTTAGGCTCCCATTGAGTCCATTATTTTGCTACCTATTACTTACATATTCAATACATCCAATCACCTGCTACAGAGACTTCCAGAGTACCTACAACCTTGAACAAAAATCAAGTACGAGCAATTAACCGCTATTACGCAATCGCATCAGGCTTTGTACTATGGCCTACGAAGCACCCATTTTCGTCCATTACAGGTCATCGCCACCAGGGGGCATGCATCAACATTTATCCCGGCCCCCAACTTCCTGCGGGCCCACGTTCCCGCCAGATAAAACTTAATGGCCCAACTTACCGCGAATTATTCCCTTGGTGGGGCATATTTTTTTTCGGTATCTCAACAGTGTAAATGTTTCAATAATTTAGGCTGTTCTCTTTTTTAACGAGCTGTATTTATGGGTTTATGGTAATTTTTTGGTGGGTGAAAATGTCTTGGAAATAAATTATAACTAGGTATTCAAACAAATGGTGGCTGTAAACAACGGATAAGGGCAAAATTGCCACGATTCGTGACAAATCTTATTTTTAAACTGAAGGGAGCAAGTAAAGACTTTGTTTATGATGTCTTTGTTAACTGGCAAGTGACTATCGAACGGATTGGACAGCTTTTCAGCTTATACCAAAAGTTACTTAGTTAATTAATTTAAGTGTTCTCGAAATCAAGGTTCAAAACAATTGAGGTAAAGTTCCAGATCGCGCAACAATTAAATAATTTTCAATGCAACAACGCGTAATGTGCCAATTTCATTATACCTGCACGTTACTCCAATTAATTCACATTGTATTGGGATCTTATAAAGAATTGTGAAATCAATTTATTAATTTAAAATTCATCTATTAATTTCACGAAATTTAAAATTAATGCCCGTGGCTGAATCGTGTTTTATTTCAAAAGTAATTTTATTATTTTGTTAAGTCGTGTTTTCGACGACTGAAATCAATTTAGTTTTTAAATGAATTGTTGTTGAATTAACTTTTTTGTCAATATAAATTTTAGGGATACAATCGACGTTTTTGGTATAGTTTTTTTTTTTTTGTTATATTGTAGTTAGTATAAAGATTATTTACACGGAAAAACCATATACAATGGTTTCAATTTGTTGTATTTTTGTAGGCACTTTTTGACAACAAACAAGGAAAACCCCGTTGATACCATTTCCCTTGAAGATATAGATATTACAAGTCGCTTGTGTAGGGGTTAGTTGGACAAAAATAAAAATCACGTGGGACATACACGTGTCATCAAGAGATGAAAGCAAACGACTGACTTCATACCGGAATGATTATTAGGGATATGATATTTTTTGTGAGTTGCGAGTGAGTTTTTGTAAGAACAAATTTATATTTTTTTTTTTTCCTTTTTGATGATAAAAGTCTATCATTTTTGTATGCGTATATGGTTTACTTGATCTAGAGATTGAAGAAAATGTTTTATCAAGCTCATGTATCCCGACTTTATTAGCAAATCGTAGTCCTCTTAAAAAAAAACTGTGTATCATACGTAGATGTATTTATTTATTTATTGTTATAGATCTCCAACAAAGGATACATTACATATCTAAATACAAAAATATAATTGACATTTATAACATAATGCTCCTTCAATAATAGGAGATTAAAGCATACTCTAAAAATTATCATAAAATACTTTCTGAATTGCATACTTACCTATACACCAGTTATACTACCTGGGTACGGCAAACTATCCATTAAAAATTGTGACGACAAAATTCAATAAAGGTTTGTGACAGAATTTTCTTTGTAGCACTAGATAAAAAAGTTAGTAGTTCAGTCGGCCGACATCTGAAATTCTCGGGTCAACATAAAACGTTTTTTTAATCCTTGTAGTGAGCGAAAGTGAATTACTTTTTGTGCGAATGGAACATGAAACCGAGTCACCCTTTAAACCTTTTCCGTTCATCTTCAAGGGATGTAAACATTGGAAACACTGTTTACGTTTGGTTAGTAAGCATATATAATACCGATCACCATACATGATATTATAAATAAATAAGTACGTATTTCTAATCAAATAAAAGTATTCACAATGTATTATGTGTTTCTACGTTAACTCTGTACCCCTTTATGTTTATGTTAATAATATTATTGTTAAATCCAATACTGTGTTTTTTGCAGTGCTATGTATTTTTATAAATATTTTGCTGGTTGCTTTAGTAAATCATGACATTTAACAACAACATAAAACGAGAAACAATGTTTAAATCGTTCCCATTTTCCACCTATTCGTTATATAATTTGGAAACATTTGGCAGAATAAAGCGCTGGCTCTAACCTCTGGAGTAATTCCAGCTACAATATTTTACAAATTCATATTTAGAACAAGTTTAATATCACTAAATTGTTGACTGGAAAGAGTAATTAAACCTCTTTTCACGTCTTCCGAAGGAAAACAACCGTGGAATATAATATTAGACGGTGAAATACTCGTTTTAGTTTTGCTTCACAGAAAATACCTATTATAAGGCTCTCACTTTCAAGTCTAGAGCACTTCGTGGAAATTTATCGAGGTGAACCTATAAACTCTTACGATTGAGTGAAACACTGACTTAATACTAGATATTAACATAGAATAGTATTAAGTTCAAAATTGACAATTGGGTTTAATAAATCACTTTAATAAATTATATCATTAAAATAGGAATCCCTACTAAATTAAAGATTGTGTCTCGACTCTCGACTGATATGAAACAACTAAATAATTAAAGCACAATTTTCTGGCATATTGACAGTGTAGCGTTTGAAATGTTGTGTTGTTGTAAAGTTCCTTAGACCACAAGCCTCATTTTTCCCGAAGGAGTCGTCTTTACACCTTGCCTCCAATAACGTAATCAAACGTGGTCGCTGGTACAATTATAAAACAATTAGCTCGTCGCGTGTTAAACGAGTTCGTTGGAACTGCAGAGCTTCTGCGGAGGCGATGCTATTAGCATGTCGTCTTGTTTGCTTTGAATCAAGTAGATTATTGGTTGAAAGTTGATGGAAAGAAATGTTTAGTAGGTTGTCCTGTCTGGCGTGTGGCTTTCCTACAATGTAAATAATCGTATTTTGGTGTTTACAATTTGAGTGATTTAAATTTTCAGGTACGCCCGTACCTGATTAGTGTAAAATTCTGTGCAGCTATGGTTCTCTTATTAATCTATTTATCTATTCAGCCCACTTTTAGCAGCTGTTAGTAGGCCTCACTCATTGGCACGCTACTTTAAACAGGCCTGCATCGGTCTCATAAATTTCATATCTCTCTAACACAATTCTGTAAATATTAGGTAGATACTAATAAAAATATACATGTATGTCACGTAAACTACTGAAATTATTGCTAACTATAGCCGCCTTAACGAAATCATTTGCTTGTTGCTTGTGCGACAGAAAATTTTAAATTTTCCTTCACACACGTCCAACTCAAAATTTAATACACGTCGTAGTATTTGACGCAAATTTTCAATTTTATATTCTAGCGAAGTGTTGTTAGAGCTTTTTACGTGGGATGTACGTCAAATGTCCGCTTGCTTCCTATTGGCTGTAGCGAAAATGTTGCGCTTATATTTTTATTTTTAAACGTGTTTCGAATTTAATAGTTTGGAGTTTTCTACGAATTTTGGTTTCATTAAAATATGGTTAGTGAACAAAAAATGAGTTGCAGAGTAAAATTATTATTCTAGGAAAATTTTATAACAAAAATAATCTAATCTGATATAGATTGATTTTAATTGTGAATGTAAATTTTTCACCTTTCCATTGATAGACCGTTTTTTAGTTAAAAATCTATTCTCCTCAAAACTGTTTACACGAGAAACAACTGGCATAAATTTATAGTTGAAATCAAAACAACCTAACTATTCACCATCTTATGCAACTAGCCTTACATTGTCGTCTTCCACCACTAGATGGCAGCACTCGAGTTTTTCATCTTTATTGTTATAGAGATTGTTACACTGCCATCTGCGGTTGGAGCATGATGTGCCCTGATGCTAAGGGTATAAACTGCTTGGATGTTTAGTATGGTGCTAAAGTATATTGCGCTGTATTCTCCCCAGTCTAGCTTGAAACAGCGTCTGGAGTATGTTATGTTATTATCTACGTTTATATGAATAGAGGAATAACTTTCTGCTAGTTTAATTTTGGATTTTTATTAACGTCGTGTCTGTGTTTAACGTAACTGTTTATAACTCTATAATATAACTTATTTATACCCTGGTTTATTTGGCAACTAAGAATTTATTAAAACGGTATTTAATTATATCATATCGGTAAAAATCTATTACGGTTTTGAGCCTCATTATGAAGGGTACTGAGCATATGTGCTAGAACGATAATATATTTTCTAACGATATCTATGTAATTAATTAAGCATATTTATGTTATTAAGTATCCTATACAGACATCACATATATTATGAACTTTTATCTGAGTCTTAGTATTACACGCGAAATGATATGCCCTATAGATTACAATCCGAAACTTTTCCTCAAAAGTTTCGAACAAAAGAGATTACTCAAATTATTATCTAAAACTATAACAAAGAGGTAGAGAACATTCTCGAAGCTGTGATGTTCCTAGACTTTACATAACTAAAACTTTGCAAGCACAGACAAGTTTCTAACGATCAAAACCAAATTAATTTTAAGTTTCGACGACCTAAATACGTAATTTCTTTCTTGGAAACTTTAGGATATATCTTTAGATTAAAAATGTTAATTCTTATTCAATTACATTCAAAGTACGTGAGTCAGCTGTATTTAATTATATACCAATAGTAAGTAAGGTTATTCTACTATTATGAAGCGAAATTTATGCTGAAATGATGAGTAAAATCGTTACAAGGTATAATTTTACAAATTTTATAGAACTATAAAATGTTTGCCGTTTACTCTATTTCATCTTTTTCATCTTTAAAAAGACAACTCCCGCACTAAGAATTGCATTGTGTCGCGGGGACTTTTACAAACATTCAAACAACGGACACAAACACATCCAGACCCGAAACTATTATTTGTGGCTCACACAAATAATTGCTCCGTGTGGGAATCGAACCCACGACCTCCTGACGCAGTGGTATCGACGTGGCGACCTAAACCACTGCGCCACGGAGGCAGTCTCTATTATATGGTAGCCTTTAGATGTATCTGCATCATAAACCATAAAGTAACCTGAAGAAGGATACCCCAAACCAAAACATTTCTCGTTTTTCGCTTAACGCAAATAAAAATAATAGGAAACGAAATAAAGCAATGCAAATCATTGTAACAGCGTTTACATCGCGTCAAAACTATCAGCACATAATGTTCTCACAAAACACTAAAAAAGTACCAGTAAAATAAGTGTCCATTTTCTCCATTCTTATTAAATTTTCACACGTGGCGAAAGAATAGTTTTCAGAATACCCGTTTTACCCTGTAAGGGGTACTGGGTAAAACTGGGTGTGGGTAAAAGGAGTATAGGGAGTTACGAGTACGAGTTTGAATAAAACGTGTGGGAACTGAGCAGTGCCAGTGTAATAGTCTAGGTAATAGTGTAAGTGGAGGAACATTTAACAAGCAATATTATCTGTAAAGGTTGTAGCTGGGTTTGTACTTTTGCTGTTATTTTAGTTGAATTAGACTTTGTTAAATAAAGTGCATTGTATGCAGTGGCACAATTTTCTTCGTCATAATGATACTATGCGGAATTTGAACGCATATTTTACATTACAGTGATTCGCGAATTAGAATAGCGATTAGAGTAGTTCTTAAAAGTATGGAACATCCTAATATTCCATTACATTCAAGTATATGACTAATTAGAACAATACAAGAACTTGAAGTAATGTCTTGCGATCAAAGGGCTGTACCTACATCATAGCTGTATTCTTCAGGTAAATACTACATACTATTATCGGCCTAGAATAAACATTTCACATTTACCTTTAAAAATAAACTGGGTTCGCGATTGTAATCTGTAGTAAACATTAACAAGATCCACGTAGCTTCACCTTTATAAAAAACATTTTAACAAAATTAAGTTTTTTTTTCTAAACCGGTAGATACCTCTAAAACGCAGTGTAACGCTGACCCACTTTCATCCACCATGCAAGGGTAAACACGCGTAAAGATAAGTGCAAAATATGATTACTTGCTAAAAATTCAACAACGTTACACGACATTCTTCAAAGAGAAGCTTATAACAGAATCGCTTTTACGGCAACCATAGGGTCAAAGCCGTTTAATCGTTCGGAACACTTTACGACTACTCGTTCCATTCTCGCCGGGCTCCTTCGGATATTTCACCCTCGAATGTACCAAGAAAAGGTGCATGTACGTACTAACAAAATTAGATACCGCAAAAAGGCTGTAAAATCTACTAGGGCCATGTTTTATTATTGTATCCGTATTGACTTATTTTACGGTTCATAAAATTTTGGATTGTTATCGCTTCTGTATAATCGTATTGATAATATTTGCATGTTTAGGTACCGTTTGCGAACGACCTTCTTCTTCAATGTCTCGGTTTGCAGTATCGTGATGTTCGATTTGCTTAACAACTTTTTGATTATTCCTTGCGTCTATAACATCATGTTTTGTGTATTAAGCGTCCCAATTTGAATGTACATAATGTGAAATGTACTACCGATAATAACTGGTATCGTTAACAAGTTGAGTAGATGTCTCCGTTTTGTACGGAATTGTGTCACGCAAAAACTGTTAAAACGAAACGGTTACAATCAAATGCGATATAAAATCGGTAGTTTCTGATATTGTACATAGATACTTAACAAGCATTTTGTTTCGCCTTATAAGTCTACAGTCTTTCAGTTCTTTGTTAATAAAATTAAATGCAAACTAGCCTTTTAAGATAATGCCATAAAAATAAAACATACATCTTACATGACATTGTTTATTCGTAGAAACTTGCTAAAAAGTTCTTACGTTTCAGTTATGTAATAAAATGTGAAGACAAGTACTAAAATCTGAATAGCTTATACGTGAGTGTCTGTATCTCTAAAACGATTGGATTTTATTGAGATTGTCTTATGTCTTCTTTGTAAAGCACATTGTTTAGTTTAGAAATTGATGTTATAACCTAGAATGTAAAGAAAAACAAGTAGACGTTATTGAACATCAAGTGTGTAAAGAAAAGTCTTGCAAATAGAATTCATATAATGGTTGGTATAGTATGTTCCTACGTCGATAATTTGCCTGTTGCATATTCACATCTGCAACACATGGTTTCAAATAGTAAATGGAAGAAGAAAGAAGAAATTAGAAGATCCTTAAATCCAACTATCACCTTAAACCTCTAAACAATTAGACTTGTGGTTTTATCTCTCACATTTTAGAAATTAGTGCTTTACAAAGGTTACAAATAACACATTATGAGCGCTCAGAATTCATCGTCTCTATTAAGCATGAAATTTCTAACTCTACCCTTTGAGATAGCTCTATATTCTCAGCGGGTAGAGGATCGCGTGACGGCAAAGGCTCTACAATCAACGTGAATCAGTGCACATGGAAGTTTGGTGCAAGATTGAGGCGCATACAGTCAACTGCATTCACTGCTTGACTAACCGATGTTAAGTTTTGCTCAGCTTAATATGTATTACAAAAAAACTGTTTATATTTCGTATATGCTAGGTAAGGCTTTACATGACAAGGAAAGAATAGGTACATTCCATTCTATTTGAATGGAATGTACCAATACAATATTTTGAGTTGAATGAAGCAATACAATATTTTACGTTTCGTCTTAGTTATAAGTGACTTTTCAAATCATAAAAGAAAATTACTCTTTATCGCGTGACAACACATTCTTATCTAACGATTTTAGAACTAAAACTAAACAATAGTTCCAAGAAAGCAACCGCTTGTTCCTACATTTAGTCCACGACCAAACACACGGGTGTGTTTTATGCAAAGCAACCGGCTAATTGTGCCGGCTCTAGAACTGTGGCGATGGAGTGAGCACGCCTTTTCGACCCGTCGCAACCCGGACTTTACGGGCTCGTAAAATATGGAGAATTCAGACGGTCTATATTTGCTTCTGCTGCATTTGGTAAAGTATTGAAATTTTATTGGTGTTTTTTTATTGATGTAGATTTGATGTTTTGATGGTGATTGATTATGTTTTGTGTTTTGTATCGGAAGATTCGGAATATTTTAAATAATTTCAATGTAATATTCAGCAGGTTCATTTTTTTTTGTAAAATAATGCTGAAAATATTTATGCAAAGTAAAATGGTGAATAAGTTACGCGCAGCTTTAGGTAATTTAAAGGATGGGTAAAATCTGCCTGCTTAAAGATGATTTATACTTTAACAGCTGCTGTCTCTAATAGTTTTTGTTAAAAACAATCAACCGCCTCCCAGCACAGCGTCTCTGGTACAGCTTGTGAATTATTTGACCTTGAAATGATAAAACTCACTAAAAAACAAAACATTTCACCCACAATTCCTTAACATTTATGAGCCAAAAACAATGTAACGTTAAATTAAAGGAACTTGCCGGCATCAAAACTATTTCAAATTAAAATTTCTGCGAGATTAACGAAAGGGAAATGGCCAAGCAAATTCAATTTAACGCCTCAGCCGACCTTTCGTACAAAGCTCCATTAAGGGAGTAACTGAAGAAAAACGCCGATAACAGATGTTAATGAATCGAATAAATCTAAAAGGGTACGAACAGATTGGCATGTATACAACACAACGGTACTGAACAACAGAGGTTATGACGTAAGATTACGTCAATTGAGGTTTCTACGCCGATGACTCTTACCCTTATACAGTCTTATAAGAACACACGTTTACTTCAAAAACCTTTAATTTAGAAAGTCATCTTCATAAGCCTCCTTATACATTGTAGAGCTTTACTGAAAAAGTGCGTGTGTATTTAATGATCATATTGAAATAGAAATAATCATTTTCAAAATTGGTTTTGCTGTCGCCAATGTGTTAGTTCTTTTACAGTAACGTTACCCGATGGAAAGGTCTGTAATAGAATGACATCGCTTGTTGAGCAATTAACTACTGTTTTGCTGTGATGTTATTGTTTACGAAACGTTTTAGATTACAATGGCTTTTATTAGAGCTACCGAGATCGTTATAGAGTATCAAGTTTATTAGGAGTCAGACAATCTTTAGTTAGAAACTGTCTTTGATTCAATGACCAGAATAGTTGTTTATCTAAATAACAATACGTAAGTAATAGTAAATTTAAATTGTATTTGTGTTATTTTTATGTAGCGTTCTACTTTGAAACGAGTCTTCAACGAAGGAGAGGTTAGTCATTGAGTACAAAACGATGACCAATGTGGATTGGGGACTTCGCATGCGGTCAAGATATGTGTTAAAGTCAACATCTTCACGATGTTCTCGTTCACTGTTGGAACAAGTGATAAATAATTATTTACTCTTTGACAACAATATAATGTTTAGAAATGTTGAAAATAAAAAGAAAAAAGGACTCCTTGCTTATATCATACTTCTATTTTGGTTTGGTAAGCGTAATATTCACTACTTACATATTATATACCTCATATATATTATCATACCTCAATTTTTGTAATTGTTAACATAACATACTGTTGGCATCACTATCAACTTAAGTTATACTTGTTGAAAACTTTCAATAAACTTTTAATGATCTGTCTAATGCCCAAAGAACGTAGCGAAAGGTCACGAGAGAAAGGTCGTAAGTGCCTAACAAAGTTAACGCAAAGACGCGGTCGCCATACTTCTCCCCACACGATGCGGTTTGAAGGCTTTAACGCTAAAGTAACATGATAATACTTGACTTATATAATGAAGATCTTATGTGTGGAAACTCAAAACTCTTGCACAAAATAGTTACTGTTTATAAAGTTCGATTAATTGGTGAATCAAACCAGAGTCCTTATGATTAGAGACATCGTTTTCGCGCAGACCACAGACGTAGTTCTGCACTTAATATTAAATAATTATGTCTTACGACACTGAAACAAATGCCATATTTGTAAGTATAAGCAACCAAATAAGAAGCTATTTTCTAATATAAATGTATTTCACACACTTTTCCAAAGAATTACGTAAAATACGTATGATATTACGGATCCAAACACCCAAAATTAAATACACCAATCAAATTAATTTACAATTAGTATAATTAAAATAAAGCACTCACAGAATAAAATTTATAATTAATCACCAATCCCTGGTCGTTCGTTTTAAAATAAATTTTATATTTAAACGTAAGTCAGTTTATAATATGAACCATCAAAATCACGACATGAAATTGATATTAATTAATTTAAGAGCTTACCTCTGGGCCGTTACACAGAGCTCGCTTTTACTGGGTTTCCATATATTTTCCGCGCATATTAATTACGAGCGGTTAACGTCTGGCATCGAGGAGCATTAGCTTAATTCGATGTCAGATACGATTTCGATTTTATTAATTTTTCCGCTCACATGGGATTGCGGAGTTAAAGATTGGCTGGAAGTGATTGGACGCAGTCAAGCATATTGATTCTATTGCTGTGTCTAAAATTTTGTTTTATTAAGAGAGAAAATTTCTTGTGTTTTCGTCTCATACAGTTATTACATTACTTTACTTAATATCTGATTAACTATTTTAAACTATACTGACATAATTAAGTAATTCGTAAATGAGTAAACCGTAAAAGCTTAATCAATAGTAGATAATAATTTCAACCAAGCGTATAGCTAATTCTAAATTATCAATTGCATAACTACTACAGTTTATTCTATTCACATATGAAGACTGGCAATAACAAATATTTTAATTGGTGCGAAATAATTGTGATTTTAAATTGTGAATTAGAAAAAAAATAACTAAACTTTCTCCTCCCCTTTAAACTATTACACACACTAAGCAAAATAGCGAACCTCAATTCCTAGCACAGTACGACTTTGAACATCTTTTAAAGCAGTGTGCCTAAATAATTTAAATCCATTGCAAAGAACTCCCAGTAGGCTCTTCCAGCAGTCATAAAACGCCACCGGTCGCGTGGGAGACGCACATTACGAACCGTTGCGGTGAAATACGACGCTCGGTATCAGCGTGTCACAAAAATTGGAGGACGCGTGCTTTTTATTGGTTACCCCAACACCCCGGACTACACCCCACTCCCCTCGGATACCCTTGGCCACCCCTAGGCCATCCTAAGGCTACCCAGGATGTTGCTGAGTCCGGAACCCACCTGTACCGATCGTATTTATGTTTGTTTTTTGTTTATCACAAATAATAAAAATTGAGAGCTTGTTCAAGTTATTTGCTTCGTGGTAAAGGTTAGGTTTTCGACGTATATTGAAAGGCTAGAATGTTTTCCGCAGTCATCCTTCAGACGACAATAATTGTATTATGACCTACTTAGTTGACTTGCGTTTACTAAACAGTCGACTAATGCGTGATTGACAGAAGAGCAATGTGTTTATTATGGCAATGTGCACAATCATTTTAAAACAGAATTATTAAACTACAACTACAAAACTGTGATTTTCTTAAGCTTTTGGGATACTTGTAAAGTCAAAACATAACCGTGCCTTTCGGCACTATATTGCAAATCTTAAATACGTATTTTATGTTTATTTCATGGTTTTAGTTTTGAACCGATAAACATCAAACTCAACCCAGAGTTAAGTCATTATAAGCAAACACTCGAATACAATAATATCACGAAAGTAATTACGGAAAATTAGTTTTTTCAACGCTAGTGTTGTACCGGTTTAACTGCCACTAGAACGAATGAAGTTATTTTGCGTGACTCTAATAAGTGCTGATTGGATTAGTGATGTTCTTTTTTCATGCAATATCCGAATACTGTAATATTTTTATATTGGTTGAACGGTTTGAAGATCCAATAAGTACTTACTCAATTTCTCGCTTGCTCGTGGCTAAGTTACACCAGCCGCGCAGATCCATCTCTAAGCTATGCTTGCCAAGGTTTACCTGTGGATGGGTTTTTCAGAAAGCACGATAAATTGTGGGTCCGGCGGTCCTTTTCAAAGATCTATGACAGTCGTCACCAAAAGCTTGAAAATCAGACAACACAAGAGTTTATTTTTTACGACAATTTATTTATCTTCTTGCATAGCTCGTACTTTTTTATAACTAGCACCTTTTCGGATTACCGTAATAATATCCGCATCGATATATTGGACATCACTAAACTAATGGACGGTTTTAAAAGAGTATGTAGTGTATGTTTTTTTACAGAAAAGCTAATGTTGAAAAGGTTTGAGTGCTAGTTAATTGAGAGAGGGGATGCAAAAAGTTGTAGGACTTTAGCGTATGTGTATTTATACTAATTTCGTTGAGTATTTTGCTAATAAAACGTAGAATTGATGGTTCTGTTAATGGAGCTAGTCCTGGGGGGTTTGCTTCGTAGATGGGAAAGATAATTTTTACTTTTTTAGAATTAATCAAACGAAGATTATCGTGTTAGAAATTACTGTTTCTGTATCGTTTACTTTCATCAATAAAAAAATGCGATGACTATCGTTGTGCTGCGGGAGAAAATATCTTGTCGTTAGCTTTAATTCTTGCCCAAGTCCTGAACCATTTTTGAGTTAAAATCTAACATTTCCGTCACACTACAAGCACGAAGCGTATAATATAATATACCTTAATTTTATAACACTTCGTAGTAAAGAGTGCTTGTAAAATAAATCACTTAGAAACAACCAAATAAAGAAATTTGCTAAAACTTTTTTAATGACTTAATAAACGAAGACATATTTCCGTACAAAACGTTCCAAAAACGGGCTTCTCGGTGATTGTGTTCATTCCCAGAAATGAAGGCACGTAATTTAAAAGCTGTTGTTAGGTGAAATTACCAAATTAACGAAAAATAAAATACATATTTCCTTTCTTTACGTCAGTTAAACATTCTTGTTATGGTAAATTGATATAAACAGTTCAAACGCGTTTATAAAAATAAATCACAACTAAAACTTGTTAATCTGTTTCAGATGCTGCAAACACCGGCATTGCTTTATATTTTTATAAATTTTATCTGTATGTGTTGTTAATTGAACGTAAAATCTAATCCACGCATTTAGATTACGCATGATATAAGACAGTAATGTCAAATAAAAGTTTCATTAAATTAATTAAATATCTTAGCCTGTTTCGACCGTCTGTTAGTTTTATTATCCGTTAACCAAGCAACTAACGAATTATAACTAACGCTTTACGAAACTTATTTTAACCATTGCGCTAAGCGTGTATTCAAAACAGAACTTATTGTTAATAAAACTGCTACGTAAACATATAAGGAAGAAAATATTTATTCAGTTTTTACAACTCTCTTCTGCGAATAACATCACTAACAATAGAAAAATATTAGCTTCGTCTCATGATACTCTAACGCACAAAACACATAAATATACCTACATAAAACACCTGAAGATTTGACATAGCTATCGCTCTCTCTGTCCAATCTGCAGATAAAGAGCAAGAGAGCAATAACTCTTGGAGATAAAACGAGTCGGTGTCGTATATTCAGACCGTTTGTTTTGAACGCCTCATGTACTTTTATGTCCTTAGTCAAGTACAAGGCAGTGTGCTGCATTGCTCCTTGTTATCAGATAATATTTTTAAAACTCTATAAAATTGTTGTAAAATTCACGTTTTTTGTGATATTGGCTCTCGAGGATAAAGGAAGAGTTGGTGTAACAGCTTATGAGGTGTAAAGATTTTTCAGCGATGCATGTTGTCGTAAAAAATGAAAAATATAAAAAAACATCTTTCAGATAAGCTTGCAATTTTCATTAAGTACCTACGTTATTCATGTTTGAACTATATTATTACATTAAAAATTACCTAGTAAATAAATTTTCTTTAATTTTTACTGTTTTAAATATTTGTTTAAAATATTATTTGCTTGACTGAGTATGTATAAAGCGATATAATCGTTTTCATATCAAAAATTAAATCGTAGGTCACCCGGGTGATTCTAAACGATTAACACCAATTATAACATTAAGCTACAGTGAATAGCACTTCACAACGTTTTACAAAACCCGTAACAATTGTACCGTATGACCTTAAAGCCTTACAATTAGATTTAACCCCAGAATGACCCAAAGAAAACCTCTATGAAAGTTAAATAAATGATTAAAATCGACCGCTTGCTTTACCAAGAATCGGAACAACCAAAACAACTTACTCCTTAGATCTGATAAACAAATTAAATATTAAATTGTTTGGAAAATGCCTCCGTTTTATGTAGCGCATAGTCAAGCTTGTATTGCATTTTTATTTCATTACTTAAGTAACAATTTTTAGCGTGGTTTGTTCATAGCATGTTGCCTAAGTTTCCACTAAATTAGTTATTCATTTTGGGAAAATATTGAGGTAAGTAGGTATATAAACAATAAATAGTCGCAGCATAATATATTTAAAGAATCCGTTATCCAAAGGATATAATTGTTGTAAAACTATAAAACAGTGAGCATGTTGATACAACGTTGACGAGGCAAATAAAAACTGTTGAAAAAAGCAATTGAAATGTATTAGAAGTTTTTTTTGTTTTGGTAGGCAATAAAATCAACATAAGAAACCAATAAAGTCAAGTGAGATTGAGGATTCGTCCAGTATTTTACGCGAAGTAGGTGAACTGTATTATAATGTGTACTTTTAAATTGGACTATCTCCTCACCACTACTGGGTATTAGTGACGGTCTTGTAGGAGAAAATGTATAGATGAGAATGAAGCAAGAGTAGTTTATAAGCATCTTACCAAGTGGTATTCTCTGGTCCCTGCTTACCCCTACAGGAAAAGAAGGATTTTACATATTATGTATGTACTGGGTTTTAAAAAATAAAAGTTTATTCACTATCATATTCTTTTGAACTATGTCATATTTGTAACGTAAGCTAAAACTGACGCTATAACATTATTAGGTACAAAGTGCAAATCATTTACAATTTCTTAAGTCATTACTTTCATTAAAATGACATTCGATATTTGTATTCCGCTAGATTTATAAACTGAATTCAAAGAACATCTACTTACAAATTATACACACAAGTTGTATGTTCGTAGCCATTACGGGAAGGCACAAAGCGACTGCAATTCCGTTTGCAGTTGCCTGCCTTTATGCAGCAGAAATAGGGTGGCCATGAACGGTTCGATTTACTAGCTGTGACGGGTAAACAAATTCGAAGAGTAGAAGTTTAGGCAAATTGTCCACGCTTTTAAGTATTGTAACGCATGTTATCGTACAAAAAAAATTGTTGTTGTTGTGGTTACGGAAGTGTGGTTAGAGGAAAGGGACCGGTGCAGGAATTTGAAGGACCTTGGGACCTTTGCAGTGTGGGTCAGTAGGTACAGGCCAAGAAAAAAAAATATAGTAAAGCGCTGTATGTGCAATGTGCATTGTGACGACAGATTTTTTATTTTTTCAATCATGCTGTTTTATTATACATCATTTGATTAATTATTTAAAACCATTCTTAGATTTCTCTATAATAACAATTGATTATATTATATATTCAAGTAACAGTGAAATAACGTTCTATATATCTTAAAACTTAGTAAAAAGTTAGAAGATTTTAATCGTATTTCCTAGTCACCCTACATAGAACGTAGCTTATTTAATAGTTTCTTAATTACTGCTAATCTTGCTGCACTGTATCCACCTAGTAATTTGCTCTATTTAAACCGTCTGACGAACTGAAAGGGCCTTCTCAGTAAATTAGATGCGAGATAAATTGACTCGCGTGTAGTCGAGTTACTTTTATACATTTTTAGCGTTCGCTTTGATATGTGCCTTGATTAAATTGCTGGTATTTTGATGCACATAGTTTATTTGCTTTGATGTAAGTAAATGTTTATGTTTAGGAGGGAATATGTGTAAGACTTTTTCTTATATAAAATTCTGCGAACATAGTGTCATTTATAAAAAGTTTCTTGCTAGTCATGAGTCTTTTGCTAACTCTTCTCATAAGGCTTTACCCACCTTTTAAACTTGTGGTCAATTCAGTAATATTTACGACCGTCTTAAGTGTGAAACATTTGACCTTAATGAAAAAATGACCTTATGTTGATGAATTTTTTCACCAAACATCTTTTAACTTGAAGGATACCACACCTATTTGTACTTTAGGGTAGTTATAAGGTTTTAATCTCAATAAATACTTTTTTACTCGAGGCCAAGTTAATGCGTGGGAGCCAATTATATTACGATTTTTATAAGTAAATTTAGAACGAGGCTATTGTCATTTGCAAATATATTCGGGAACCTGAAGTTATATTTAGCACATTTTTTTCACGTCTTTTTGATTCAGGTTTAACCCACGCAAATAACCTTAGAAAATAATGACAAAAGTTTTATTTCGAATAAAATTAGTACTCTATTTGACTGTAGATGTAAATAATGACAAAAAACCCTCTTACTACGATCTGACGATCTATAACGTAAACTTTTTTGTTTAATTCTCATTCGATCGTCTTATTTTAATAGTATCAAATATTTGTCTCACAATCTCATTCATGCATAATGAGGAGCTTGTGGCTTAGATAACAGCCACGCAGATCGATCTCTGAGGTAAAGCCACACTTGCCGAGGATGTTTTTTGGATGGGTGACCATCTTATACATATCGAGTTCCTACGTGTTTCGGAAGGCACGTTAAATTGTGGGTCCCGGCTGTCATGTAAAATACTTATATTCAGTTGCATCTAGTGAGACTGGACGCCGACTCTATCATAGTTTAGAAGAAGGGCTCTGCTGATAGATAATCTCATTTATACACCACATATGAGAAAACATTCCCCTTCGAATAAATAGGCTTAAAATTAACTGTTGTGTATATAATAATATGTGCTATAATATTTAGTAATAACTATATGTAATATGTATATCCTCAATTAGACGCTACAATATCATCGGATATATCCGTCCATATTAGCTACGTATGTATTTCGCTTTGATAGATTATATCCATTACGTGGTCATTGCACCGCACTGCGGTTCGTTAGTGGTCGAATCATGTCGTTTGTGATTTTTCCAATGAGGTCATAATTAGAATATTATTATACATATATTATATCACGAGCTAGGCAATTTGATGACAAAATATTTATATATCATCGGATTTAGTTCAAACTGGAATTTTAGTTGCAGATTGTATAATGTAAATTAACAAAATAGCTTCATCTATTTCATTTTGCCTGCTAAATGTGTTAGTGATTTGTATTTCAAATATTTCTGGTGTTATAATATTTGTAGTCAGTGTGGTCATAAGGTGGTTGGTGGCTATTTGATGCTATAGGCTCAAGGACAGCAAATTGGTAACATCTAACACAACTAACGCGATTTCTGTGTCAAATCATTATTTGGAGAAACCACAAACACACATCATAACAAATACTTTTCTTCAGTGGTACATAATAATATACAACTAACAGAAAGATCTAAACGAACACAACATTTTCAATAAAGCAATTAATATTAAAAGCATAACGCGGTTCATTTGTAACAATAAAACCTAAAAGCAAGGTATTGTTGCTCAATAACATAACAAAACAACACAATAGGATATTGAAATAAAAATAACGCGCTCGGTTGGATTCATTGTGATCCTTTCCGACGATTTAGACATTAAGGAAACGTTCGCAGAAGGTTAACAATATTGTAGAGATATTAGAAAAATATAACATTTTATGAAATATAAAAATGAAAATAATATTCTAAACTAAATGACTGATTGCACGTGTCATGAAACCGATTCTAACACAGACAATACTAACTGTGCCCTGAATAGCGAGTTTTTTTTTCAATAGAAACCTAACATGCAAAATACGAAAAAAGGAAAAGTGATGTACCTATATATGGGTGGGGTATGATTAACAAAATATTAAAGTTAAGTTCGGTACATACATTCTTTACAATTCCGTACAGATACACTTTCGGTAAATATTCATGTACATTTTCTTTTATATAATAATAACCACTCAACTAGCTCATATACTCATACCCAATAAAGTACGGCTTATTTAACTACTAACACAAGTAGAAGTGTAAACTATGTGCTGACGGCTTTGCCAGCTCATTTAAAGCAAATTAATTTACGTCTAACAGTCGATTTTAGTGAGAAACCTAACTAACTTTTAGTCGATACCTTTGCAAGTGCCAACGTATGAACTCAGTTAATTAAATTCCCAAGCGTACATGTGTTTCACTATTGCAATACTCCGAATAGGAAATACAATATAAGGTTTTACATTTCTCGGGCCTCGTATTTTGACAAATCTAAATAGTAAAAGAACGAAAATATAATTCAACTCATTCGGTATACATTAAGACTGAAATTAAACCTTCACAAAAATCCAAACATTCGAATAATATTTATTATTGATTAACAAAATAATATCTGCAAGTCCCAGTAACCGTTCGATAAAAGTTGCATCTTAAAAAATAAAGTTTTTGTTACACATAAATTTATTACTATTTTGGCAAAAATATATTTATTGGTCATTATGTCATGCATGATCTGCGCAAGCAAAGATAGCAATCTGAAATCATAACCGGTTTAAACCGGTTATTTTCATATTCCATCCGCTAAAGCAAATACATTGCTGGAAGCAATTAGTAAAGTTAGAACGTGCCCTAATACCACGAACCATTCGTTGCGATCCCGCCCAACGATTTAGAAATTTAAATTAAGGGTCTTCGCTGTAATTTTAATATTTCACGTCGGCTATGTACGTGTGTATGAATTAATTATGTAAATAGTTTTGTTGGTTCATTGAAAATTAGCTGCGTTATAATAAGCACAATTAATATTGCAATGGCTTTTTATAATAATATTACAATTATGAACAAAATTAAATGCACAACTTGAAAATTGGTTTGTTCTATTCAACATAACTGGCCGCGGTTTTTTATCCAAATTAGCCCAATATACATTTAGACCAAGTTAATAAAACTAGTTTTGAGAATACTTAAAAACGAGGAGTGAGAAATAACAGTAACATTATAAGGAATTTCTTAATACCAGGTTCGAGCTAATAACTACGTTTTATTTTTCATTTTGTATTTAATTCAAAATTTTAAATACCAATAGCTCAATTTCTCTATCACTTTCGGCAACTGGCTAGCTATCGAGAACTTTTGCATGAAAATCTGATCCGCGCTTAAATGTCAAACTTTCGATACTCGACAGAACCGACTGTAGAGAATCGCGCTACTAACTCACGCATTTAGTTACACGTGTCAAATCTTTGATTCTACTTACCAGCAAATTATTTATAGTTTGACATTTCAACATCATAATGAAGCGTATTAAATGTCAACTACTATCGAATATACGGTAGTTTTATTATTCTAAGTGCTTGATTCCACCTTACAGTTTTATTAAAGGTCCGTTATTAGGAAAATGAAGCATTATCTTTTCATGTAGACACGTGTTTAAGATTTCCTTGAAGGTGTGATTTCTTTGAACAGTAATTTATAGTAATTAGCTGTAGTCTGAAAGGGCTAATGGAATTCGCTGTAAAAGTATGAGCTCAAAATAACGAATCGAATTCCATCCAGGACATGTCTTTGTGTGATGAGCACGAGTATAATGTTCTGAGCCAGGCTGTTAATTTATCTATATAAGTATGTATTTAGAAGTATATAAGTATGTTTATCAGCTATTTGGTTACCATAGTACAAGCTCTGCTTAGTTTGGAATCAAATGACCGTGTGTGAGTTGTCCCACGATATTTATTTATTTTATTTATTTATTTAAATCCATGGCACGAAGCTGGATAAAAGTGAAGTACTTGGATTCAGTACAAACAAGCAGTTAGTTACGTTAAGGAGAACCAGTCTGGCAAAAGATAGGCCAGGGTAATTATTCCCACATTATCAAAGGTCAATGTTGGACTAATTAGCATGCCACACATTGTCATCAAACGTCATTGAACTTTGGAATTTAAAAAGGGCAACGTGTAAATGGGTACTTAGAGCACGGTTGGTGCTTAATGAAAAATAGCCAAATCAATTCAGTGAATCACAATACGATCAACACTCGAATGTCATGACACCGAGCGATTCATCAAGAGGATCATTTGTCCAAATGCACGTACACTTCAATTCTGAAGTGACTACATCAAAGCGTGAAAGTGAATGTGCTTTTAAAAACCGCCATTGAAGGGCGTTTGCAAATCAATATAGAGCCATCTATGGAGTTGCTATCGACATAAATTTGCAAGAAAAAAGTACTACAATAGAAAGTGAAGCAGAATGCTAATATTATTGTAGTTTTTAATTACTCTACCCTTTTTTGGTTACAGATTTACTTTATACTAATTACCTACACAACTAATAAAAAACGGTAAACAGTATTTTCTAAGCTAAAACGATGTCACTGCACTTATCAACAACGTCCTTTACTACAAATGTAACCTTCGTTAACTACAAAGTCCTGCACAAACAAACACATTTTAACCACATTACTAAGTATATTACTGCATCCCCAAAGTAATTGACAACAAGCCTATTTCCATTTGCAGGCATACTGCCTTTGTGGCATCGTAAGAGCAAAAAACAATGACACTTTTGCCTGGCCTAGAAATAAGATCACAGAAGCATAAGTGTTTCACAGCTGTATCACAGACTGTATTGTGGGTCACCTAATATTTTCTCTGTGTAGAAGCTTTTAGGGTTATCTTACTTTTGCACGAAAATGTAGTTGGTTATTAGGGATTTGTTTATTTGTTAGCTGTTAGATGAGTTTTGAACAAACAACGGATTATTCAAATGAAATAAAATAATTTAGAGCAATTTTATAGCGAATCATTTCTGTTGCATAAAGAATTAGATCACTTAGTATTATTGCTAGGTTTTATACTCAAAAAAAAAATAACATTTTTGAGTATGAAACTTTAATGACTGCCAATTTCTGGACAAATCTATTTTATTTATTTGCCACCAACTTCGAAGAAATCACATAAAATTCAACGCCGCCAATCACAATTACACAAAAAGAACAAACCGCAATACAACAAAACCAAAGAAATAAAACGGGACCTTACCGAGAGCCTACATCAAGCAATTTAGAAATATTGGCAAAGAACTGCGATATGAGAAACGTGTTCCGTCGTCATTCTTATTAGAGGCCTTATTTCATACGCATTTTGTTCCTCAAGTAGACGTCAGAATTCAGAGAACGTCGTTCGCTAAATATTCCTTTGGGCAGAGCCGATTTGCATCTGTATTACCGACAAGAACAGTTGCTCCTTACTCTTGGAGATGTTGAGTTAAATTTAGACTGGAAATGGCAAGACGAATTGCTTATTACGTTTTGTTGTTTGTCTTTCGTAATACGTAATTAGGTTTTGTTGATGTTTGTTTTCAAATGTTAAATAGTACCATTAAGTTGTATAGAATGTATGTTTAATTATGATTACTATGGCTACTTTAAATGGCAATATTGCGTAAATTTAATTATTTCGAAATATATTTTTGAACCAATAATAATAATACCGTAGGAAACTAGAGTGCTGGCGTGATATTTCGCAAAATATTTTAACAGCAGGAATTACTGCAAAATGATTGACAAGATGAATTATAGCTACACTACATCTTCCTTTGCTCAACAGAACAATCCATTAGGATGCTTTGAAGGAACTCCCGTACTATTCAAACATACAATACAAGTTATACGACCTGCTATTCCATTGAAGTTAATTCCACTCAATAAGTCAGTCTAGAACTAAATTCTGCTAAACTTGAACTCGGCTAAATCTAGCCCAAGGCTGAAGCCGAAACTATGTTCAGGTTTCTAGTCTAAGTCTGATAAGTATCTTACACTGACGCCTGAAATGTCGATACTACTAGTACGAAAGCATGCTACTATAATTTGATAAGATCATATTAAAAACGCTTGATAAATACCGATTTTTGCCGTTTCTTTGTGTAAAAGTGAAATTCAACATTAGGTTTTCAATCAGATAGTTATACCATATCAATCCATCGTCCAAGCCACTTATGTTGATGTTTGATCAAAAGATCATTGTCTCAAAAATAAATTATAAATACGCTATCAATTGAGGCAAAAAGAAGAATTGAAAATCTAGGACTAAGAATAAAGTTAAAATTGTCTCTTCGTGAAAATACTAAGATTCTCGTCCTCATGTTTAGATTAGTAGTCAGCATATAATACGAACATTTTCATCCATAAATATACATATCCATTGCCATATCGAAGACAGTTGAGGCAAGGACACACATTTAGGGTCAACCAAATTACCTTCTGAATCCTTTTACTAATTTGGTGTAGTGTCTAAACATAGGAATGGATTATAATAAGTACCTAACATTTTCATTTTTTTGGGGTAAAATCGTGAAAATGAGAGTCGGCTGCTGCTTAATTTTTTTTTAATACCATTGACATTAATTGTAAAATTACGATTTTCTACGGTTTACATACAACTCATACTCCAATTTGCTAAAGCTTTTAAATAATGCGCTGGTTATTTTCTACAAAAATATCATCAGGTAAAAGATGTTTGCAAGAATTGGGTCACGAAGTCTTCTTTGGCCACTGTCTACACCCGTGAGATACAGGACTACAGATGTGATTTTCCAAATGTTCATAACAATATCTTCAGTAGTCATCTAACTCTATATTTTCTTCAGTAATATAATTCCTTTTATATCTCACAAAAACAAACGGCTCCATTTAACGATTACTCTCCACAGTATACGAGTATGTGTCCTGCGGTAAATAAAGCCGTAACATTACATAGAGAAAGACTAATCTGCGCACACTGGCCAGTAACAAGTGGTGCAGGCAGTAATGGCATACTTTGTCTCGCGACACGCGATGCGGCTGCACTTTGTCAACCGCGTCAACGCATTTTTTATTATGTAGCGTTGCTTTTAACTGAATTGCTATGTGCCGTCTAATGGTGTGTGGTATTATAGCCATTTCTTAGTGGTGCTGCTGTTAGGTCAGTGATGCATCATGAGATAAGGTGTTGTGTTCTATTAAGATATATTATATCGGGATGGGCATATCAACCAAGGTTGTAGCTAATGGAATGAAGTTAATCAAAGTAAATGAGTTGAAGTAGGTAACATTTCACATTTTTCTTAACCAACAGAATGTTGACGGATTAACGGATTTTAAAACGCTTTCATGCTTAAAATGTTCTTAAGTTATGTTTTTTACTGAACATACTTGAATATCTGCAATTTAGTAAACTGTTGAACGTTTCAACTATCTAATTATTGACAACTGGAGCTTATTTACCCAATTTGTTTTCTTGGAATATGTTTTCGTGTCCAATCATTTTCAACGATACTTTACAGACAAACTTACAAATCAACGGTATCGTAGCACGTAAACAGCTGAAAGTTTTGAAACAAATACCTTATTGTCCTCGTTTCAGTGTTAACAAGATATCCGTAACAATTAAAGCAGGGCTCGTCAAAAGTTTTAATGACTACCCAGTTGTACTCAGTGAAAAAATTCGGAGTGCGAAACACCGATTGAATAGAAGTTGTCGAAGAAACTGCTACCTGTTTTCCGTTGTTTTTCCTTTAAAATTAGCCCACTTTTACTTGAACAGCTTTCGGATATCGTTTCTAACGTTTTATAAATTGTAAAAAGTTTTTGAGTTATTTGATCGTGAAGAATTTTTAAGAGTTTCTCGCAAAGTAACAGACTAGATATTTCTGACCTAAATTGTGAATCAGTTCTTACTGGATAAAAATACAATAATTAGGTATTTGTGTCTATTGAACTTTCTGTATGTTGTCAGGTCGAGTGTTTCATAATCTATACTATAATATTATAAAGCTGAAGAGTTTGTTTGTTTGTTTGTTTGAACGCGCTAATCTCGGGAACTACTGGTCCGATATGAAAAATTCTTTCGGTGTTAGATAGCCCATTTATCGAGGAAGGCTATAGGCTATATATCATCACGCTACGACCAAAAGGAGCAGAGTACCAGTGAAAAATGTTACAAAAACGGGGAAAATTATGATTCTCTTATGTGACGCAAGCGAAGTTGCGCTGGTCAGCTAGTTAATTATAAGCGTTTATCACATAATACAAACTATGATATAGGACACTCTGAAACATTGTCCTTAATTCCCGTTTCATGATCCACAGAGGTCATTAGCCCGATAAATCCTATGTCACCCACAATACCAACTACATAATGATAATGGAGATTTAAGGATATTCATATCCATTTATAATTTGTTTCAAAAGGTCACATATACTGTTAATTTACGTAATAGCTCAATAAAAGCCTCGGATCCAACTCGTTGTCCTAATAGGCTCTGTTTTGAACACGAAACAGATACCCCAAAGAGCTATAACTCATGCAAAACGCTTTGCGTAATACCAAAAATGTTTAAAATGACCCAACTTCGAACAGTTTGCGTAGTACTAGAGCTAGTGCTTAGTTTGTTAATGAATATTTTATTTCCACTTGTTCAAGAGTTAGAACACTTTTTAACTCTTGAAAGGCATTAGTTGCTTACGTAAGAGGCTTGGACTAGTGATTCAAACACAGTCACTCGATTAGGATAAGTGATTGTTTGTATATACGCAATAATATACATTTTAAACAACATTGTAAATAGTGTATGGCAATCCTATTTACATCCGGAACGAAGCTATTACGAGTAATTTAAAAAAAATCTTTAAATGTTTTTAGGTCCTGAAAATGTTTCCAGGATCAAGTCTTCTAACATGCACTTGAAAAAAATAAATCATTGTAAAATTCTTCATGATATAATGATATGTTAGTTTATAGTGAACATTTATTTAAAAGTGAATATTATGAAAAAAACATGAAAAAAATACAATTTAACAATTTAAACTTTAGTTTCAATATAGATAAGTGAAATATTTTTACGTATGTAAATAACTTCATAAGTTTTAAATTAATATTTTTGTAACATTTGCGTTCAATTTTATCTATACTAATATTATAAAGCTGAAGAGTTTGTTTGTTTGTTTGATTGTTTGTTTGTTTGATTGTTTGTTTGTTTGAACGCGCTAATCTCAGGAACTACTGGTCCGATTTGAAAAATTCTTTCATCGTTAGATAGTCCATTTATCGAGGAAGGCTTTAGGCTATATAACATCACGCTACGGCCATTAAGAGCGGAGTAGCAACGAAAAATGTTACAAAAACGGGGATTTTTTTTTTCATTCTTTCTTATGTGACGCAAGCGAAGTTGCGCGGGTCAGCTAGTGTTGAAATAAAATTGGTTCTATAAACTAGACCCCAGCGGCATTTAAAACCTGTGTTAAAGTATTTATTTTTCAAAAACTCCGTGTTTTCCAGAGGTGGTGTAAGTTTAAACGTGTCCTTTGTTTCTTAGTTAGACAAAGAAAGTTCAATGTTTTAAGATTACACCCTAAGGTCTACTATTAGTGAGACACAAAGAAATGGTGTTAATTTGTTCTTCTTAGCTTATACAACAGAGTAAGCTTATCAACGTTTCAAGATATATTTTCGCGTTGAATAAGTGTTAGAAACTGCATGTTTTCTGCAGAGTTTCTTTTTGTAACTATTGTCATGTGACTTTCCAAAATAGTATGTATAAATGGAAGGTAAATAATATTTTGGTATCATAGTGAGCAGTGATAGACAAGTGGTATAAATTGACATCTCTCATGCCAGTGGTCGCAGGTTCGAATCCGAGGCAACACACCAATGACTTTTCGAAGTTATGTGTGTATTATAAATAATCATCACTTGCTCCAACGGTGAAGGAAAACATCGTGAGGAAACCTTGCATGCCTAAAATTTGTTAAATACATTTATTGAGGGCATGCAAAGTACCCAACCCGCACTTGGCCAGCGTGGTGGACTTAAGGCCTAACCCCTCCCTCATTACGGGAGGAGACCCTTGCCCAGCAGTGGGACAGTAATGGGTTAAATTTATTTATTTTATTTTATTATCATAGTACTGAAATTTTGTAATACAGTTCTAACGATCAACAAAATAGTAAACCCAGAAATCCTCACGAAACTTACAAATAAAAATACAACGATTTTAAATATCCAATCAACAAATATATAATATAACAGAGTATAAAATTATATAGCATTAAATTCAACTCATTTGATTTTATCACCGTAATTCAACCTCAACTAGCGAACAGGAAAGCTACAAACTGCCGAAAAGTTCGCAAACAGATCGGTCAGATTTTTCGTTTAATTTAACTGAATGTTGTTTTCGAAGCAGTTTATAGCGTCATGAAGTTCGCAACAACCAACTGTCTGCCAACTTTTAGTAGTTTCCACTTGTATTCTTTTAGATTTTGGCTCTGTTTGGCCGAGGTAATTTTTACGCCGAATATTTTTTGGTTTGCCAAAACTTTTCTGAGGACATTGAATTATGTTTTCAGTGGTTTTGTTTGGCAGTCTAGAAAGTTAGAGGATATTCATTATCGAGAATAACAACATTTTGTACAACACAGCTGATTTTGTTCATTGATACGCAAGAATAAGCTAATTTAATATAATTAGCGTAATTAATTATTATTTTGCTATACGTTGCGTAAACTCGATTTTAGATTTGGTAATGACAGACTACAATGAACCGACAAATGGCAAACTCTGCCTTAAACTGCGAGTACAATTGACTACATATACACCCGACTTTGGCGCATTGATAAATTGAAACTTTGGAATCAACATAGGCTATAATTTGTATTAAGTAATTGTTTTTTTAATCTTCACTTATTTATTGCACATCAGCACTTAACGTTATAGCAGAAGGCATATTTTTGTTTCCATATCCATTGCTGCATCCGTGGAAAGTAGGACACACTCTAAAGTAGGACTTCAGATTTCTTCCTCAACCGAGTTCCGTGCCACGACTCATTCCTACAATCACACCATCTTCTACAAAACTTCATTCGAATCATCAAAGAAAGGTTATTCAGTAAACGTCTCCAAGTCTCTGGTGTTGATATAACTTGTGAGAGCATCTGTGTGCGTCAATCGCATACGTGGAAAGTGAAAAGTTTTCACGTGATAAAGTGAACGTGAGTTGTGGTAAAGAGTTATAAAGTTGTCTGTGTTCGATGGATGTGGTACAAACCAGGAAGTTCAATGATAAAGTTTGGGTTCGTGGTTTAAATATAGGTTTCGTTTTTAATTTACTTGTCTTTTTCTTGTTGTCACCAGCAACACCATGTTTGTTGACTTAGTATTATCAGCAATCCGAGTGTAAACTTATATTACTTTAGTTTACACACGGATTGCACTGCTGTATAATATACTTAAGTCTGAACTATGTTAGCAGAGTTCTTTTTTAACGTAATAACCAACAATTTTCAGTAGCTTATTGAAGCTTAAATTTTTTTCTGCTCGTAGTATGTAGGAGGAAATTAAGATTTCTGTAAAGTATTAAAATTTTAAATACTGAAACTGATAAATTTTTCATGAAAATGTTATGCCACATCTACTATTTTCTTGTCACCCCCACCGCATCGGTATCACTCTTGCCGTTCTGAATTTTTAAGGCGCCCAGTTCACCGATGCTTTCAACGAGTTTCTCTGACTAACTTACCACGATTTACATAACACGCGTTATGCACTTCCAAACTTTTCTTTCGCCATCTCCGATTGCTTTCCATCTATCAAAGGTTTGGTTTTACGTGGTTTGAATATTTCATCTTAATGGGTTCTGATTGAAAAAAATAAGTAGCGGTATCCAGTAACTGTTTTAAGAAGCTTGCAGAACGTGGGACAAATATAAATGTTGCTTTACTTTGCGCTTGTCTGTGTTTTGACATAAAATTATATAACACAATTATAAGAGATAACCATTCCTCTATTTGCATAAAACCGGTAATGAAAACTCAAAAAGTTGAGGTTTCAAAATGCCACGGCAGACATATAATTTACAAAATGCAAATTAAACAAATGACTTAAAACCCGTCACTCTCCGTCTCTATTTAGAGATAGTGTTCAGCTTCATAACGATAAAAAAACACTGAAAACTTTACGTTCCCGTTTAATAAATTAAAGTTTGATCTCGTTACACCTGCAGCCGTCATTTTTAATTTCTGTAGCAAAATGAATCCGACAGAGCGAGTTATAAGACAAACAAAGGTTCCATTATGATTTCAAAGCAAATTAGCGCATCAGCTGCAGGCAAATGCTTGTTGTTAGTTATGCGGGTCAACAGAGGGCGTTGGTTAATCAACAACGTATAACTTAGTTCCAGTTTGCGCCCTTAAGGGATACGACTGTTCGTTAAATTTTTGAGCATTTGACTAATTTATTGCGAATTTGATTTTGTACAGGTTTATCGTGTAAAGTAAGTTTTTACCAATTAAATGACTGTCTGTTTGTTGGCATTGTCCAACTAGTTAACAGAAAGATAAACTGTAGTGATTGCCTTAGATGTTTTCCTTGCACCTTCATTAATCTCAATGTGTTTTTTTTAAACTGGTAGGTTCAAAGTCTAATTTAATAATTAGTGATTTTTACCTTAATACGAGGAATTGAAGCGTTTTGAATAAACTTGTATCTTTCGCGTTTATTATCTTGAAATCGTTGCATATATTTGCTGTTATTTACCTAACATTTTACGTTTTGTAAATGTCACCAGACTGTGATAAAAGTACAAGCCAGATAAGCACAAAGATTTGATATAGAGTATGAATATAAAGTGATAGTAAATTCATTATAATAGAAACATTGAAAAGCAATGAAGTCAGTTTACTCTGTAATAACTTTGAGTATATTTTTATTATAAATCGGTTTTTTTCGAATTTGGTGCTTTGACTTTACTTTTACTTTCTTTTCATATTTATTATCGACTTATAAGACTGTGTCGCGTTTTATTAAATCGTAGAATTCTGTGATCTGTTTTTCTGTTACTAGGATTTAACTCTTGACAGTTCTAAATAGCTATGCTGCTTAACCAAATAATATGTTAAGTTATATCATATTATCTGTAACCATTCCACTTTCTGACCACTCGACCAAATACATAATAACTCTTCGATAGCACCTGTGAAGATTCCTACAACATTTATGCATGACATAATTCTCTCACCAATACAGCACATTCCAAGATATACTCGTACCTATAAATAAATACCTACGTATATAAGATAAACTAAAGGGTGCAGCAAGATTCGATGAAGTGTCACAAATGAAAGCGGTCAAGCGTCGCCGCCGCATCCACCACAAGTCCGGAGATAACGACTAACAAGGCGAAAACAACCACGTTTTCGCCAATTTCTGACGTCATTTTATGAACGCTAACGAATTATGTCCTGCTTCAGTGGTTGGAATAGAATTCGATGAATTGAGTCTAATTATCAACTATTTATTTTGTTGATGGGTTTTGTGAGGAGAAATGGTTCCAGTTAGGACGCCGTTGTAAATTACAACCAAATTGTTTCGTTTAGTTATTGCTACGTATTATTACTATTTGTGGTTTTAATTGGTCCAAACGGTAGTCCCATGTTGGGCGCCAATATCTTGTCTTTCTATAAAATCTGTCTCGGTAGGCCACGAAAAAAAATCACTTGCCGGGAAAAAAGTATGTGTAGTTCTACTATCTACTTAACTACTATATTGCGGTACATTATGGAACTGTGCAAACATTTGAATAAACAATGTTGTTGTTGGGATTAACGGCAAAAATGTTGAAATTTACACATAGCAAATGAAAAACCTTCGTTTTAATGTTCCTGTGTACACTAATACATTACGATAAATTGCTTCAACCGTCCGTTATCCATTCAGATCGAACGTAGATGGACAAAAGCTAACAACTTCCATCGATACCCCCGTTTCTATAGAAATGGGGCAAGATGAATAAATGGCTGCCAGTAATACTGGAATGATACATTTCTACCTGAGTCGTAGTCGACTGAATAGTGAATGCCGATCGGTTCTATTACGACGCGGAGACCAAGTGATTTGTGGATTGTTTGCTTACAAAAGTGACTGGGTAGAATGAATTATTACAGGACTCATTCTGCATGTAATTTTACTAAAAGTTTAATTCAAACGAAAGTGAACTTATTTACCTTCCAACTATGCTAGAAATACATGCAAACCCGACTTACTTCAGATATAAATACTCGGACTATATACTGTATTTCTTTCCATAATCAATATTTAATAACGTATGTCTATATTTTGATGATTACAATATTTTTTTAAATAATAATTGGAAAGTAACATTGTTAAAATCTCAATAGAGTTAAAATCTTGAATTCGATCTTTATCAAATTATGTCTCTTTAACTCAAAATTGTCCGTGATACCTTCACAAAAGGCTTTCAATGACTTCTTGAGGATCGAATACGAATTACGATCCAGTACCGTTCTTTGTTTTAAATTGAAAATTCTCGACGATGGGCAGAAATAGTAAGTGGACGGAGGCTCGACACTCAACTCATTCTGGCTGAATATTAAAACGAGCGATGATGACAGCTTGAGGCAAAAAAAATATTCTTTCACCAAAAACTATACGAATTAAGTAAGCTAGACAGACCTTGTGCAAGGAGAGATGTGCAAAACAAAAAAAAACTTACTAAAGAAAACATGGATGTATATAATTGTAATATTTATTAGAATTCACTCAAAGTATCTCTTAACCAACCTTTGGTTTTTTTTTTATCCTTTGGTTAAAAACCTTTTACTAACAGAAGTCAATATTCAGTTCTAGTTTTCTTACAAAACATATTCTAATACAATGTTTTTCTAATACCTGTATTTAAATGTAGTCTTATCAATTTACTATGAGTAATTCTCGCTTTCCGCTCCGCTTGTGTTAAACGTACTGCCTAAAGTCGAAGCTCAGACACCCGACTGACTCTTATAATTGATAACACTCGAAAGCTTCGATAGCGAGATTTATTTCTACGCTAATTGTAAAATGCTGACAGTGAAACAGTCGTTTATTTGGCTTTATATCTTGTATTTAAGTCATTGACTTTTACTGACTACTGACTGAAATATATTCATTTGCACACATACATAAAATCAAGCCGTCTTCCCATAAGGGTAGGCAGAGGCTAGAAAATGCCACTTGGTACGATTCTTATAAACTTTTATTGCTTCATTATTTATATACATTTATATCTATACTAAGCTGAAGAGTTTGTTTGTTTGTTTGTTTGTTTGAACGCGCTAATCTCAGGAACTACGGGTCCGATTTGAAAAAATCTTTCAGTGTTAGATAGCCCATTTATCGAGGAAGGCTATAGGCTATATAACATCACGCTACGGTCATTAGGAGCGGAGTAGCAACGAAAAATGTCACAAAAACGGGGAAAATTTTGACCCATTCTCTTAGGTGACGCAAGCGAAGTTGCGCGGGTCAGCTAGTAAATAATATCACGCCTGTTAGACCCGATAGTGTAGGCTGAGGTTATAAAAAACACGCACATTTCGCTAATCATAATGTCAGTCCCATAGTAATAGTTGCGAGCTCTTGCCGTATTACACTTGTTTCATTGCCAGTTCACCGACCTCTGGGCTACTATTGAAATATTTTAATAAGAATAAGAAAAAACCAATAGCACTCTGCTCGACCCAGGTACCTATCGAACCCGAGATTTACTCGTAATTAGCTGTCCTACGCCACAGAGACAGTCATAAAATATTTTTAACTAACGTGTAATTATGTATAAAGACTTATATATTTGTTTGCTAGGTAAGCAAAATGAAAATGGATGCAGAAACTTGCTGCTATTTCCCATACTTGTGAAATACTAGTGTGTAACCGAAGGTGTAAGTTACGAGTAACAACATTTTGTACCGAGAACAGGTTGTTAACTCAAATCAACTTAATAGTGACCAAGAAAAACATAATAAGTGAAAAATATTGCTGCATTTACTTGCACGATACATCCAAACGTAGATGCAAAGGTTACCTTTTGGAACTTAAAAATATTTAATAAATTTGAAGAGACTTGGATACTATAGTTATTAACCCGCGAGCACACGCGCTATGAGCATTTCCCTCACGGTGAATTTAAAATTTCCGCAATTTATTGATTTATTTGTCTACGGTTGTCATTTGCCCAATAGCTGAGTTTTATACTTCCCCTGTCCCGTACATAACGGTTTTTTTATGTTAGTGTGCATCAATCGCTTAGTGGAGGTGGTTTGTTTCGGCGAGTCTCGTCGCGCGGCATTTTGCTCATCGCGCGACTAACAGCGTAAGTATTATTTTTTATTGCTATTCTATTTTCTTACAGTATTATACCTTATTTAAAGTCTTTATTTTTATTTTATTGATGAATACTGGTGCAATATGAGTTTATTAAGCAGTTTACATACAAATATAATAGTTTTTTTACAGATGGATAGACAAAAACAACAAATTTATTGAAAGTGATGGAGAGAGTGAGCACAGCGACCACAACACTTGTACTGAGCAGTTATCTTTCTCATCCTCTTCAACAAATTATCAAAAGATTCACAAATGAACCAGGCTTTTCAGAAAATGTGATGAAACCTGACGGTGTGCGATCTGCGCGATCTGTCCAAGGCGTAAAATTAGCAAGACGAAAAAAACATGTATTACATGTAAAAAAAAAAATGCACTGAACATGCTTTTACTTTGTGTGACATGTGTAAAGCTCGTGCATTTGATGAAGATTAATGATTTGTTGTTCACTCCTTAAATTTTTTGATAAAAGTTTATTTTTTTTAGTTTATACCAAAAGTGCATTTAAGAAATGCCAATTTAGTTCCTATTTTTGTGATTCAAATATTATAGCATAACGAATGTAAAATATTAAAAATAAATATTTGATTTGATTTATCACTTTCTTTTTATTATAATTAAGCAGTAAAATATATAAAAATACTATAAATTGTGTATTTTTCGGTTATTTGTAAAACGTGAGCAAAATGCTCTATACGCGAGTGGTCGTGTAAGTTGTAAAGGCGCGTGTGCTCCCGGGTTAATCTAGCGAATTTCGAAAAAAAAATCATTTGTAGGAGAAGTATGATGTGTTACCACCATCCCACTCCTTTTCATCACCATTCACAATCTGCCAACATTCTTTTAATGAAATAACTAATTTGCGCTGCTAGTGTTTATTGTAAACTACTTTTTCTAGCACCGTCAACTGCCAAACTGTCGCAGCGCAAGCAGTATCATAGTGCTTTATTTAGCAAATTTAGCATTTTGCTTTTATTTAAATGTAGCCTGTACATTCTAAGCTTGCTCTCCGTTCAACAGTGATGCAGGCTAAGCAACATTGCGTTCGGTTACCCGCAGTATGTAAACATCTGTTGCCAACCTTTGTTTACACTGCGTGCCTAGTAGCAAGGCATTCTGGGATGATATGTTAACATTGGTAACGTTAGTTATACACGAGAATTGGTCAGTAGTGATAACTATTACAACCAAGTCTTGGTAAAGTTTTGTAGGTAATAATATTATCATTAACTCCTAAATCATCTTGTACTAGAAAAAATAGGTAATTTTAAAAGTTTTTTGTAAGTAATAATTAACGTCGGAAGCAATAAACGCTTATTAAGGAGTATGAAATTTGAGAAACATGATGTACAATCAAGAGCATAATTTGGAACACGAAACTCTTAAATATATTATTTGTTAGTTCTAATTCAGTTCTTTAGACGTCAGTTACCACGAAACTCATAAACACCCAACAATCGAGTAGTTTCCTTGGTCCACTGCTGTTTAATTTTCTCCGGTCTGTCAGCTTATTTCAAAGTTACATAAATGGTCTTCTTTGTCACTAGTACAACTTCTAAGCTATTGCGCCGTCTGTTCAGACGACTAATAACATCTAGAACTTGGAGTTTCATTGTCTTAAGTAAAATTTACTGCAGCCACAAATTAAAGAAGCCATTTTGTATGCAGCTGAAATAGCTGTCTAATTAGAACTTAAAAGGTTGAGACTGCAACGAAGATTCGATTTTGCTAAGTGCAGTCGTATGTCGACGTGACAAAATGTACCTAAGTATCTTTTACTTTTACTTAGCAGTAATGATAAAAATGCGATAGATGCAATATGAATAAGCAAAATTAAATATTGAGCAAATCATATTAAAGCAAGCCTTTGTGCTTTATGAAATTGACATTATAATCGGATTTTTTTACAGAGTGAACTTTTCCCGAAAAGACGTAATAATTGATTGTGTCGGAACTAATATACACATATAACATTTCGTTATGCTGGTATGACGTATCTTTTCAAATGCCATTTTGTTTTAAATACGTGATTCGAATGAAACGATGTATAGAATTATGTCTAAAGATTAGCACATAGTGAAAAAAACGCTTCATTTTTACTAAGTACTTCGCATAGATATTTAGCAGTTTCATAACAACACGTTGAATTTACGCTCACAACCTTTGGATGAAAACGTGAGCGGTCACGTTAGGTCCTTATCTCACACTCCACTGTCTGCTCCCGACACAAGGAAATTTCGGACAGAATCTAAATTAAATGTTATTCTTTTATACATGTTAGAAAAACAAATCATGTTTTTTGTTTTTGTAGCATTTCGTAGTACGTGCATTCGGTATCGTGTTGGATCAGAGTACGTCACTTATTTACATAAAATTTCTAAGCTGAATCGATGACAGAAAATGATGGAGTTGTCATATATCAAAAATAAGATTTAGTAACGACGATAAAACAAACAGACTAAACAACTTTAGTTTATCATTAGAATTTTTATTTAAAACGAAATTAAAAAGCAAGAAGAATTTTTTAGTTTCACAGTGGAAAAGTCCGCATGTGTATTTTCAGCTAAGTCGCATCCACTGTAGTATTAAACAGATTCATACTATTCTAGCCTTGCAGAAAATAATTCTTATCCAATCCCTAAAGCATCTACTTAGCTAAGAGCTGCTGCTAAATCCGTGCCTGTCTACCTGCAGTGATAAGTTAAAAGCGTTCTATTTTCATACTTGTTTCCAGACAAAGCTGCTAGCGTAAAGACGACTATGATTTTAAATGATTTTGGAACATAATTTCAAGATAAATTTACGTTTGATATTTTGACACATGATGAGAAAACTGCTATGCTAAAGTGTGAATTACTTTGTGCTCCGACTGTTTTGATTTGCAATTACATTAAGAATATTAGATAGCCCACCCACTTGTAAATTAGCTTAGATTGCGTGGTAGCATTGTAAATTAAATGACCGTCTAGTCTCTACCTCCGCATAATATGCATGAGTACTAACTATCTTTGAATGACTTCAGACCGGCCAATGGACTGATCTTTAACAAATATTTCTTGACTGCTTTCAGTAAAAAAGAATATTCCGTACCTACACATAAATATAGAGTAGTTAAGACATCAACTTTATATCATGATAAATTGAACAATAAAAGAAGCTGATTCACCCTCAAAGAAGAAACTACCCATCATTTTTCCACAACGACAAGCAAAGAAAGAACAAACAGGCAACTCATGAAACACATACACCAATTGGTTTACCAACTCCACAAACGAACGAATAAGGTAAAGGGCAACAATCCTACGGTAATATAAAACAGCCTGTAATGGCCACTAAAACTTTTCTAATGACCGCAATGTCCCGAAACTGTCTCCAGAGAGAGAAGTTCCAGTAAAATATTTATGATTTTTGCCCTGCCATGTTTTCGTGGTCGTATTTTATTTATGTAAGCTCTCTCGCCGGTTGTGTGGGTTTGTACTGTGGATATTGTTTTTATTAAATAAATATGTGTAGGAACAGATTTCTTATTTGTTGCGTACATATTATATTACCTATTTTATGCTATTTTTATTTTTTCACTTTTCTCTTATGTAGAGCCGGCGGTCTAAGTGGTTTAAAGATACAAAATATTTTTAAGTTCCGCAGTATTCCACCTTTGTTAAAAATAAATAGCATTGTTATGGTTTGTTATAATTGTGTGGTTGTCCCTAGAAGTCCTTTAAACGCGAGCCAAGAACAACATGAGTATAATATGAAACACTAAATATGCCATAACTTTAAAATAAAATAAAATTCACTTCACCTCATATTGCGTCCAGAACACATTAAACTTAAGCTTTATTGCCTTGCAGCTACAAAAATACCACTAATAACATATCGCCGTAAGTCCTTATAAGTGCAATATCAGTATCATAAAGTAAAACGTTTTATAGACCATCGGGGAGGCGCTGCGGACCTCGAATTATACAGATTTACTCGACGTGCCTTCAAGAATTGTTAGCTGGGAGCCTGTGGGCCGAGCGTATTGGACCATTGGAGCCAACACGGAAAACCTAATAAAAGCGTTACCTACCGTTTATGGCCAACATTGGTACAGTCACAGAGCTGTTACATTAACATTAACAGCCCGTTAACGTTGTGTTCAGCAATTACTAATGGCTAATTTGTGAATTTTGGAACAAATAGGTATGTGATTTCTCTTTTTTGCTTCAAGGACTACTTTTTGATATAAGAAACACTCCTTTGATCATCTGGAAATTCGATTTTTTATTTTGACACTTTAATTTTATATTAATATTTTGAAGCAGTTTAGGAAATATAATATGTAGATTTTTTTGAAACTTGTTACGTAATTTCTATTCTTTTCAAGCCAGACTTAAATAGGGATTTCTTTTAATAATGAAAACTCTGTAGTTATAATAAAAATCGTGCTGAAACATTAAACTTGTATATGAAAACACAAAAATATATTCACCATTAGTCCGTGCAATGTTTGTGATCACCATTATTTGCAAGTAAAAAGCCGCTACATGTAAATTCCAATGAATGTGTATGGTATTAACTGATTTGTTGCGGATTTAAAATGTTCTGTTTTTAGTCTAAAAAAGTATAATGCGTTTAAAACCGTCCGTGTTTTTGTAAATCCGCACCGAAATGCGGATTTAAGCGTTCAGCGTACACGTTTTTGGGCTAGGCTTAATGTGCGTGAGTTATTATAGTTGCTGTTTGGAATACAATATACTTTTGTACAGTTTTTCTGTGGTTTATTTTAATTAAAATAAAATGGCCTGTGTTGTGTATGTATGCATGTTCGCAGCTGTGTTGTGTTGTACACGGCGGTCATGTATGATAAGATGTATGAATGAGTGTTCGAATAAAGTGCTAGTGACGCAAAAGTAGTTTAAATATGAAGCAGATGGTGTCTACGAGTACACAAACCAAAAAAATACAGAATGAAACAGATTACATTAATAATTTATTATTATAATCTAGATTTCAGAAATATTTTATCAAATCTACACTCAAGAAAATTATTTCTTCGCTGCCATTATTCCTTGTTATTGTATTAATAGCTCAGATATGAGAAAATGAAAACAGCAGCAATTTGTGTAGCAACAATATTAAATACACTTTCCTCAAATAATAAACAATACATAACTAAAACAATAAATCTTACTTCGTACTTTACTAAATTTATAAACAATCAATCTTCTAAAGGGTAACATTTCATTGGTTAAACGCTATAAAATAACATACTCAAAATCAATACACGAACAAAAACTACAAATATTAACAGCTAATTCGCAACTCGAGCAACTATTATGTCGAGAAATATGATTTCTGGGGCAGGCCCCAAGGGATCGCATAAAGAAAACTTTAAGGCACCATTAGCCTCGGTTTTATTTGCCCCTAGCCCAGAGGCTTTGAGATTTACGTACGCACCAACTCAACGTCACGATTTAACGCAGTTCCGGCCATATTTTAAACTGGGTAAATCCCTGTGGGTAAAGCAATATTTTGTTTTACAGTACAACGAGTCTGCCTCTTAAAATGTGTTGAGTTACTGTCGGCCCAATATCAGAGGATATGTATTGACGCCTAGATGATTTTACTGAAAATATTTATTTGTTTGAAATTCTACGAATGTTGAAGCGCGTATTAAAGGGAATGTTTCAGCTGATGACAAAGTTTCAGTAAAATTCACAGGAATTCACGTGAAACTGTTTTAAATCACTGTTTTGTTTCAGGCTCTCGAGGATAGGTTTTATATTATTTGGGCTTTGACGTATACTTCCAACCATTATCTGAATTTAGAAAATCAACGTAGAAGAATATTACAAAAATTAAACAAAATACCGGGAAGATTCCAGCCAATTTACTTTTACTCGTTCAGAAAATGACGACTAACAAAAAATCTCGCAACCATAAACTGAAATAAACAGCTCTTAAAAGTGTATTGACGCAAATAAAACGCCAATGAAAAGTTGTAGGAACTCTGGCCGCGTAACGCTACGAATTTCGCATGTTTATTGCACACTGTACTCCTTAATATTTTAGCTATAGAGGAACCCTTCGCCATTGTTCCAACCGTACTTAAACGAGACGAAGCTCTGAATAATTAAATGTGTCAAAAGTCAGCCCAGTCCGCCGAGACGTTTTTAAATGCATAAAAATAAAACGTAATTTTATATTTTAAAACGGATAAAATGGAAAAGAATTCTTGTAAACAGTGTTGAGAATAGTATAAAAGATTCATTTTATGTTTTTTCTCTGGAGAATGCGTACTTTTTATTCACTTTTAGGCGAGAGAAAAAATTAAGCATTTATTTTAGCCTGTTAAAATTCAAATTCTTCGAAAAACACTCGGGTCTATCAAAATTTTGTAACGAAAAATAACAAGCACAACAAAACTAAAAAACCTAATACAAAATTAAAAGGATGCGCTAAAATTGTACCAAAACTCTGGAAACAAGACTACTTTTATTTCGTACAAACTGGACTTCGTTTTCAGGGTAGAAATGCTTTGAAATATTAATAAGTCACTCTCGGGAGGCTATACGTCTTACTAATTACTTCTTGAAAGGACTGTAGTTAAATAAGATTTGGTGTGAAAAGTAGAATAGCTGTAATTGAGAAGAACACTTTCACTTTTATTGGCCAGCTTGCTTATACTTTACTTTGTATATTCATTTGTTCTTCTATTATATTATATGATTGTTTTATCTGTCATGATTTAATAAGCTTTCGGCTTAACCGTATTTTTCCCTAAGAACTGTACAATAGTGGAGTGTTGAATACCAAGTATGTTTTGTGTGTCGATTTGCTATTAAAGCAGAACATTTTTCATGCATGTTCGCAACAATAAATGTACATAGTTTTTAGTAATTATTTAACCTACTCTTTGTGAATCCAATCCTGTAGTTACAAACTAGATGTTTACTATTAATTAATTAATGATCAATAGATTCAGTTTATGCCACAACTCTAATCTATTCATCGTTTGACATAATAATTTTACCAATATTATTAACACATAAGTCTAATTATCATGCGAGCATAAATTTCACTTTATTGTTTATTATATTTAATGCCTAGTAACGAGCCATTGTTGGTGTATTTAGTAAATCCGAGGCTAACAAAGCTTATCACTGTTTATGCATAAATAAAGAGATATAAGTCGTTTCGTATAAAGGACTGCCCTGAATGTACAACGAGCAACGAGTTAAGAAGTATGCAGAATTTCTAAAATAAATAGGTTTTCTTAGGATTACTAAGCATGTTTAAGAATTTTTTATATTATTGCATTTTTTACCGCGAAAATTCTATTAAATATAAATTTATCACGTTAATTGCGCTGTGAAGTCAATATCTTAAATTGAAGCAAGTACCTATCGAAATGCTAAGGTTGGCATGTATAGAGGTTAAACACCAAATGTCTCACTGATGTGCGTTCCGGTGGTCGTTCCACAGTATGTACTCGATATTCTAATGGAAAATGTATATTAAAATGGTGCAATTAAACATCTTCAGAAAGAAAAACAAATCATTCTATTGATAATTTTATATCTATTCCATTTCTCTTCTCTTCGTAGCTCTACGTTGATGTCTCAGAAATAATTCACACGTCCCCCGAGAACAAAGCGTTGGCTAAAGGGTTATTTTATACAACACAAGCGCTGCATACACATTAATATAATGTCCTTGCTAAGATACCCCGCTAATACAATTACGTGGAGACTAATCGATAATGTGTACGGTCCTTATTCTGGAACATTTACATTTATTATTTACAACTAGTTTTGTTTCTGTATATTGTTGTATGTTCAGTAGCGCAATTCTCTACAGTCGATACTATCGAGTCTCGTGAGATATTGTGCAAAAATAAGTCCAATGAAACTCGTCAGAGGCGCTGATCAGACTTTCGTACAAAATTTCTTTATAGCTTAACCGTTTGTTAACAGAAAAGTGTCAATTAACAATTCTTGCCACTAGTTTTCATAGAACATATTGCAATATTATCATAGGTCTGGTCTATATATGGCATAGGCCCTAGGTCCGTGTTTTATTACATGGGACTAATATCCTAATGGCGGAACACGGGGTGTTTATTTTATATACATTTACCCCACACCGTTAATTACCCAAAAATATTGTCATATTTAATGATTCTCGTCTCAGTAGCTTTCAAAATGTTTTGACTTATCCCAGCGACTCTTTCCATCATTATAATCACCTAAATAAATCGTGTATTATTTATACCAAGTTTCGAATTCGTAGAACTTTTACGCGTGTAACAAAATCTAAAGTAACTACCCCGAGGTGATGTTTGAAAAATATATTATTTCCGTGTCCACAAAATGAATTTCTTCTCCAAACTTAAGTTTCGATACACGGCCAGTTCACAAAACCACTAAATCATAACACAAAGTTTCTTTAATAACAAGCTGTGACGTTTCAAAACAATATTCTACCTCAAAAACACGTTATATAAGGACATTTTTTGTAGGAACTGACTTTCTTCGAAGTGTGGCGATTTCGCAAAGTTTAAGTGGCCATTAGCGAAGTTGTTTACAACTGCCCCAAGACAACTGGTCCTGGAGAGCTACTATGGTTCTCGGCTATTCTACGTGACGGTATTTGGTAGAAATGCATTTTTTAACTAGCTCTTCTTGCATTGTTCTACAAGTAATGTTTCAAAATTTTTTGTGTCTGTAAGTATCAAAAATTGTAGTAAAACTGTAATATTATCTGATCTGATAATTTAAAGTGTTCGACGTTACCATACGCGTTAAATAAAGTAAAGTATTACTAAATCAAACCAGATAGTCTAACCCAAAGCTAGATTTAAGGAGAAACAGTTCCTGACGTTTTATAACCAAAGTGTAAGCTTGTCGAGAAATTGAGGGCAAAATAGTAATACAAGTCAGCTGCTAAAGACTTTCCACTGGAAGTCGGCTCAGGAATAAAAGTTAATTGTGAAATTCTAAGTACTCGTCCGTGCATTAAACTTGGATCGTCAACTTAGATCGTTAAAAACAAGTTAGGAATAGAAGTTTTCGTATATATCTTCATATTTGTTTTATCACGGGGCACATCAACGGATACTTAGGTTTGTCGAAAACTTAGTTTTGCTTCATGTTCGTCTTGTTTATTGGAATAACAACTTGGAACAGTTACAAGGATCACTCAGAGTCTACCGCAATGCTGTCACCTGTCGCAATAGGCAGTACGGAAAATGAACATGCACTACCCAATTTGCGGCATGCGTTCGAGAAAATTAAGTTTGTTCACCTCACTTCATTTAGAAATTCTTTCACGCTAAAAAAAACCCCTGTATTGTTGCAGACTTTAAAACTATAAACAACGGACTCAAAACCAGACTCGTAACAAATTTAGCGACCATATTTGTTTCGTTGTGTCGAGAAATCATAAAATCCGGTGCAATGTTATCACATACGACGTCTTAAAACTTTTTTCATTGTCTATTGTTAAAAAGTTATGTGTCAAATTCCGTTAGTATAAAAATAATAGGTGAGCACAAAATGCCTCTCCAACTTCAGCACTTAGTTACAGAACAATTTTAATCAACGCCAACTAGACCAATGTAGTTAGGTTTAGTTTGTGTTACCGTTCGCTTACTGTAGAACGATATTGTTATTTGTACTCGTACGTTTTTTGCACCATATATCTGTCGTATGCATTGGTTCTAAAACCTACTGTTTGTGTTTGCAACTTTTGAAACAGCATACTACGGTATGCAGTCCGTTAGTCTAAACGACAAATTCACGTTCGATCTGTTTTGAGTTTTCCGTACGAAATCTCGATACCGATCCCGATTTATTGTGCGAAAATGAATCTACGATAATTTGTAATTGCTGTCACATTTAATAATTAACGTAGAACAATCAAATTGAATGCCTGTAGTATTGAGACTATGTCACACCGCACTTTGCATGAGAAAACACAATAAAGATGTAATTCAAATAACAAAACTTCTGGGTCTTGCCCTAGACGTTAGACGAAAATCACAAACAATTCTTACTCTGCCCAGTTCATATAACTTTGTATTACATCTATAGAACTAAATAGTTCGTAACGCGTTGACGTGACCGCCTGAACCCTTTACTTTGGTATAATTTAGTGCAAACGTGAGCCTCGAAGGGCGATGCTAGATATCGATTCGGGATTCGGATTTTGACAGTAAGTCGGTTGTTGGAATATCGTTTTCCGATATGGATAACGATAAAGGGGTTTATTTATAGGTGTCTTACGTTGACAGCTTGGTGAAGTCAGCTACTCGGGACAAGATCAGGGTCGTATTTTGTTCAAGGTATTGCATCGTGTAAGAGATATTCGAAGTTCAGGATGAGAGCAATGGCCTTGAATTATTTCGTTGTAATAACGTTGCGTCAAATTATTGCAATGCATTGGTTTAATCAAAACATCACAAAGTAATGAATCTAAGTAAAACATTTTTTTGGTTAAGATATTTTCAATTGGCTTATTCTAGAAAATGAATGAATCGGTTTAATAAAACCAGAAATGCAAACTCTAAATCCCGTTTCTATATGAGTTAGTGGAACACAAACCAATACCGGATATTAACATTACATATTAATAAACATACATTCAAAATAACCAACGAGACTTTCAACGTTGTAATTTCCTTCGGAAAACAAATACAAAAAAATAACGACCGATGGAAATGAAATTTTTCTCTTTATCCTTGTGAAAATATTGAATATCTGCCGGCGACGCTCGTATTACGAACATCGTGGGGCTTCGAGAAGTAATCGGTGTCGATTATCACATGATATCGGAAATCTGTCATGTTCATGTCGTTTCCGCAACATGTGTTTAAAAATCGCGAGATTGTACTATAAGAGGTCTTGCACGCTTGCACCAGAATATCAAGCAATCTTCCCGAAGTTCAAATTTAAATATTCATATTTTAAAAGTATTTGAAATCGTCTTAAATAATTTATATACGCTGATAAGTGCACTGGTTTAAATCGCACTTATCACACAGAAAATAAACAAAATGATACATTTTTTTCAGAATATCGGTATCATCAGTTGCCCAGACTATTAAACTTACTTTTTTAAAAGTAGTGTGTGATTAAAGGGTAAAACATAATTCAGATATTATTTCTTAATAATATTGTGTTGATAACAAACGATAACAATAGTAAATAATTCGCTTACAGAAAGCGGCAAGTCTACGCTTCACTAGTCGTGTCCAGCTTGTTAGAGGCAACAATTATCTGCTCCAGTTATTGACATATAATCACAATATAGACCCAATTAATGTCAAAGTGTTTCTTGATACGTGAATGTTGTCCTGTTTGAAGATTATTGAAACAAAGCTGTTGTTCCTTTTCTACATTGAGATAACTTTTGCAGGATATAGAGCAGTTTTTAAGTCTCATGAGGAGTCAGTAACCCGTTCATAATTTTGGTGAGGTTGCTTTCGTTGACGATTAATTGAATATATTTTCTTGTTTACTTTGCGCCGTGACCAGTCGTACCATTACATCATATTTTCATAGTTAAATATTTTTACAATAGTCACGTACCAAATATTATTAATTCCTTGGCAAAGTTAAACCGTCTTTCTGCCTGTCCTATAACGTTAAAGCCACAGCCTAAATATTATACGTTACTAATCGACATCAGTACCTCTCCAAAAAGGCAATACACACAGGTTTCTAAAATATCAAAATACAAATACAACTTCACCTGTTACAAAATGCCTATAAACATTTTAATCTACACTGCAAAAATTAATATTCGCCAACCACGATTTTTTACATCCAATATACAAACACCTTTATCGGAGGCACGCGCCATGACAGGGCGGCGCGGACTCTGATTAAATTTGAAACCATAAAAAATCATGAACGCTCAAATGAGGTTTTGTTACTTGCGTGCTCATACATTGTTAAATAAATTTTGCCGTTACATTGGTATAAGTAAACAGTCGGTTTACGCTCGCATGTCCTCAACCCGTATTGGCCTAATGTAAGGCTGTAGCTTTGAAATTGTAGAAGCGATGAGCGGAATTTATAGCGTTTTGTCTTACTGTTACAAGAATATTGTGTAAATAAAGTTGTAAAATGATAACTGACAGAATGACGTTTAAATATATTGATACTGAAATGTGCTAACAATACAGTGAGTAATTACTTTGAACTACATAAACCATTCAGATTATTCTTGGATTTAAATAACTCTAACGACGTATTGTAAATATCTACTTAAATAGATATTTGTGTGTTTGGAAGAAAATATTATTTTTGCACCCGTTCTCGCTAAGCTTATTCCAACTGTGCTGTCTATCATGCCCCAACTAATGCTTAGATTAAAGATATTTTTTATAGATTCCGAATTACGTAGGTTTTATGTTCGTTTTTATGTGTCTGTCTTTTTAGTTGAAAGCGGCTGTCTAGTTAATGAGGTTTGTCGTAAAATTGTTGTTATTGACAAAGACTAAAGTTTTAGTACATGGGTACTTTTATCCGTTTGATTACGGATTTACAGTTTCGAAGAGAATGTAGGTCGCGGTTTCTTAGTGCTTACACATTGTGGTACTCGAATAGGTTGTTGAGAATAGGGTGAATGGTAATTGGCTTGAAAATAAAACTTCGCAAGTCCTTACAATTATTTACTCGTGTATTCGGGCATGCCTAAAAGAGAACCTAAATGTATGTTTCTAGCAATAACCAAGCCCAAAACTATGTTCCATATTAGTTGATTAGAGTATGGCACCGGTTTATTCGCATGAAAATATTTTTGTAATATTATTGTATGAATAAAAACATTCTGAAACTTATTTTAGTTAAAAAAGCCAGCGAATAAATTGTACAGCGATAGTTAGGGAAGTCGACGGAGCAACTAAAAATAATTTATCGTTCAGCCTCTACACTGACTTTGCGTTTACTGCAGCCCGCACAGAATAAACACAGCAAAATTTAAGATATATACGCTTTTATTCCACAATTTTAGTAAGTAAAGTAATTTGCAAAAATGTGGGACGGAATCTTAACTTCTTTTTTGTGTCATAATATTATACTTATTAAGAATATTCAAAAAGAATACAGCAGTAATTTTGATTTCAAATTTGTTTATTTGTTCATTCCATAAGAAAACACACTAGGATTCGTTACTCTATTTTCGCATCCCGTAATTCTTTACAATAATAATAAAAATATTGGAGTCTACGTCTCGAATATTTTACTATTTTAAAGTCCACTCACGGTCTATAACATAGATAAAAACGTTATACGGAATAAGCCGCTATAATAGTAATTATAACAGTACTATTTCATAACACAAATTAAATTATCAAAGTACCTGCATTTGTATGCAATTAGCTGGTACTGTATAATTAAGCTACACGGGCAAATTAATTAATTTATGTGTTATGCTTTTGCCATTTACCAGGTTCAGCTAAATGCTTTGAATATGGAGAATAATTGCATTTTCTTTAACCTAAGATAATTAGTCGGTTTCAATTGAAGATAAACAATACAATATTGAATGCGAATAGAATAATATTTCATTGTGTTTAGCAAATTTTGTTTTATGTAATGCAAATTGTAGATTATTTGTTATGTATCTAGTAAATCTTCGACGCGGATTCAGAACTTACGACAATCATTTTTCGAAAAAAGTAAGATTAAATAGATTTTTAACACAAATCGACTAATTACACAAAGGAATCGAAAATGCTACGGCGTAGCATATAAGACGTAGACTTGTACCTAAAACACAAAATTTGAAGTAGAAATTTAATCTTAACCGTGTTGTTTATTTATTAAAACAAAAACGATATACAAATCAAATTCAAACAGACATAATCTACAGGCTGACCACCAGCCTTAGTCTAAGGCATAACTTCAATTCGATTACAGGTATTAACACGGCAGCTAAACTTCCCGGAATAGTATAAGATTAGTATTGCCGGACAACTATAAACACTAGTACCTAGTTGTAAAGACTACCGGGCTATTTCAAGATGTAAGCCCCTTGCCTATTGTGAATGCAATCACAGATGCACCAAGTTGCTTTGAAACTAGTTACTATTTTGAACTAAGTTTTGCTACGTAGATGGTATTGGGGAGAGATTGACACTAAAATGTATTGAGCTGAGGTATCTGAAATGTGTAACCTAATATATGTCCTTACTATGATCACTTAAAAATTGGAGTGTTTAATTGGAATTTGTATAAAAATATAATAATATGTTATTTATGCGAAGATATAAGTTTTGTTTTTACAAAGTAAGTAAAGATTAAATAAAAATGGCAAGGCCTCTTATAGAAATTTGGTTATTTAGCCAAACTTGAATAAAGCCTATTTTTAGGCTATACAGCGGAAAGCCTCTTCAAAATAAATTCTAGATTTCAACTTCATACCTACATCATAAGTCATAAGTAACCGTATACATGCCGTCTGAAATATATTATGAAGAAGACATTACTTCCTTCCGTCGGTCGTAACTCTACGAGAGGGAACACTTCACACATTAATACATGTCACCGCTAGTATAAGACCCAGAGAAATACAGAAAAAAAAGGCTCTGCAAAATCCAATAGAAATGAAAAAACTGTGCGGTGTTGTAAAAAGTTTCGTTTCCAACAATTTTGCTGTTCTTTTTGGTGTAAAATGGACATCAATATTTTTTGCTTGTAGCTTTCCTTAAAAGAGATAGCAGTAGCGAATAAAATACATATTGAAATCCGGACAACCAAATGCTGCCAAGTATTCTTTCGTTTCGTATTCGTAGATTATTCTTTCACTTATAACTTTGTACATTACCAAACTTAATGCTTCACATTATGCATTTCTTGACAGAATCAATTTTCAAATATCGAAGCCCTTAAAATCTAGCCTAGACTAATGTTTTTTTTTTAATATAGTTTGTACGAAAAAACAATAAATGTGCAGCATCCATCTGCATGCTGAGATGGAAAATATAATGATATTCACGGGACATGTCCCTAAAGATTTGTAAAGGATAAAGGAGCGTCGATAAACAAAGAGACCTATACTTAGCTAGTGACAAAATTAGAACGTACAGACTCTAATTCTAACCATATCTCTAGATGACAATAAGCGTTACAACAATTTACCCGAGTCTTACGAACATAACATTGCTGTAAATACACAGATGTTCACATGTTATTTCCACTTCAAAATAAGTTGTAACAAAAAGTAAATACACCCGCTTGCTACAGCACTACAATATTCCCATAATCAGAATGCATATAAAAATGCAAGCAACAATGAACTCTATTTACTTCAGCTAGGTGAATGTCCTGGCGACACAGTTTTATAGTGGATGCTTATTTGTTCATAGTCCATACGGGTGTTATCGACAAGGCTTTGTTTGACGGAAAACTACCCTCCGATTAACTTCAAAGATTACTTTTTTTAGTGTAGTGAAAATAGGCTGCTGTTGTTGATAATCTCCGTGTCATATTTTTGGGCCATTTCTTTTCAGTTTTCCCAAACATAATTGTTCTGTGGTGCTATAACATATTTAGTGAAACAACATTGATAAATATAATATTATAACGAGAACAATTGCACTGTCATAAGGCTCCACTTTGATCCACAAAAAGTAAATAAGCTTTTTTACAAACACAAGAGCCGTCAGAAGCATTATTGCAATTGATAATAACGTAGACTTAATTAAATAAAGAAACCTCGCAATAAGTAACTGAACGTTCTTTACTTTATCTTAATTAATTAATTAACAGTCGCCGCTTGCAGTGAAATACTCTAGGCTGGTAATAAATAAATAAGTTCTGTAATACCTTCACTTGAAGAACTTTTTGTAACTGGAGAAAAGGTAAATAAATTCAAAGTGCATAGCGCTCTGATGAAGAATTAAATGTAGTACTTGCCACTACACTGTTAAAAAATGCTGTCTGTAATTTGAATTTGCTAATTTTGTCTGTCATTAAACAATAAAAATTAGAGTCTAGAGTAATCTAGTCTAAGAAACTAACCAATGGCGAATTACCGATTGTTTTTATAGTGTGTTTGGTAGTTTGGTCTTTTTTATCGTGGAAAGCTTTTTATAATATAAAAATTTGTAAAGTAAATGTTATGAAAACTTGCCCGCTTTCTAAACAATTTAGCAAATAGAAACTTAATAAAATATTTAACCTTGTCGCTAAGGGTAAGCTTAATTACTGGAAATAAACGTATTAAAACTATTGCGGTTGGTTCATTGGAAAAAGTAAGGCTATTCTAATGTTTAATCTCTATGGAATAGCGGTTCTTAGTCTCCGATCTAAAGAATTAAAAAGCTCTGGTAATCTTTAGTATTTATTTTAATCCGCAATAAATTGCACCACCGTTTATTTTGTTTTAAGTTACTTTTACGTGGTACATGAGTTCTGTTGTGTTCCCATACAACGTAGTACAACAAAAGTGATGTTTATTTTATTTTATAGAATATTTTTGGACTGCATGTGTAAAGTGAGTTAAAAAAATATTGAAGTTATATTTTTATTTTATTTACAGTTTGTTATTTGCTGTGCGGATATTTTTGTTTTATTGCATTGTTTTAGTCGGAGTGTGGTTTTAGTTTTTAGTTTCAATTGATGCTTCGTGTAAAATTCAACTAACGATTCTAAAAATGTTTTCAGATTTGTTGTAAAAAAAAACAAAAAAGAACTGCTGCATAACGAGTAACAAAAACACACCTTCATAAAGTGGTAAAAACTGGTTTTAAAATTTTCTCTGGTTTTGAACTTTGTATTAAACTCAGTTGAATACAACCACTCAGTGTCAGGATTACAGCCTTACACTAGAAGCAAATACTACCATAGCAGACAGACACGTGCAATACTACAATGTTCAATAAACTCGTTCCTTCCTTGTTGTGAGATTGCACTGTTAATCTAGTACCAGCAACTTGAACCTATCGGGATTAAGAGACGCGTATTGCATTTTCTAAATAAAGTACAGTCACTGATGTACGTAACTATACTGTACTGACCGAACCTTACCGTCAGAAAAAACGTTATTTTTGAGTTCGACACAATTAATGCATACATGCCAATGATTGTGTAGTGTACTTACTTAATACGTATTATCGATATCGAGATTCTTTACAAACGCTTGTGTGAAGCCACCTTTACAAACATTTCACTCCTTTAATGTTTCCTCTACGTAGACCGAGGTACCCCGGTGTCATAACTCAATTGAATAGTGCCTTTGTGTCTAGAGCCAGTGTTCTAACGCAGTTAACCATCGGTGTATATCCGATTAAAGATCTTAATGGTGCATAAGTACCCGGTTGTTTTCGTGTTACTTTCAGAAAATAATTATCCGGAGTATATTTTCTTGGTGCAAACAAAAAGTTGGAAGAAGAAAGCACAATTTTATGTAGCGCTATCTTTCCTGCTGTAAGTACAGAAAAAGTATGATACCTATTAAGTTGATGCAACCAGTTAGTTAAACTAGCCGTTTAATTAACCTTCTCCAGTCACATAACAAATTAACTTCCTTTACCTAACGTTTAAACACTATTTAATAGTAGTTTAGGCAAGACCTGAAGACTATTCGTACAGTGCGAATTCTATCAATTATCCATCGGCTATTCCGAGACAAAAACAAGCGACTTATACATTTATGTGACGCAATAGCTTCATTAATTTTCATTATATAATATTTTAACAGAAACTTAATTTTCATGCATATTTTACTATTAAATGTATCTACTGCAGCTGTTTAAAACACTTACTTATAAGACTGAAAATTTTATCGTAATGACTTTCCACTGAAGGCGTATCGGTAGCTAACTACAAGTGCTACGATTTTTACACACAGCAACATTTAAATGCATCGAACTGCTGTCTGTTTACAGGTTGATACAGCAGAACATAGCCCGAAATAATGTATGTGTGTTACTGGGATACTTATATTGTACCGTTTTGTGAAAAACAGATTAGGCTAATTCCTAGTAACTCCATCCCTTGAAGTAGAGGATTGTGATTTTTCGAGAATCAAGAGTATTGTGAAACAGATTTTTACAGGAAATTAATAAGCTACTTCAGAATTTTCAGGTAATTTTATTATGCAATACAATGGATAGCCTCGAAAACTTGCAATGGTGCTATCGCCCGTAACTATTAACGTTAACGATATTCTACAGCAATATAGTAAGGCTCACTGTAGGCGTATTCAGTGCAATTACGTCGTCTGGTAAAAGCCTTTCCGTACTTACCTACTTACCTGTGTTATTGATTTCAACGCTTAATGGAGTGGAGTGACCCAATTTTATTATTTTTCCCGATATTCATGGATTTGGGGGATTTTCTAATTTGCCTAATGTGATTTTCTATCAATGCGCTCCTGATGAATGTGTGTGGATGTTAAAATGTTTTGTAAAAGATAGAAATCTGAATGCAAGTTATTCTGAGGATTCCTTTAAATGTTCCTGGGAATGCTTAACAACGTTTTTATTCAAATTGACTTTAGTATTGCTTAAGTTAGCCTTGCTTGTAAGTAGATGAAAAACTGGTGGAGTACCGCAGGAGTGGAGCTTAATCACGTATAGGATAATACGATCTTACTTAATAAGAAAAAGACATCAATCTTTACTCTAGAACGATAGTTCAATAGGTAAACATAATATACGCAATATTTGTATAGTGAGGAGATAAAATAAAACTTGTGGCAACAACAACAAACCGATATATGAAATAAGAGTCATCCAAGTACTCGTAATATTGTCCAACGAAATTTCTGAAACAGTGCATAACAACGCAAGTCACGGTATCTAATGTACAGTACACTTTGCTCTGTACATTGCAGGCCAAAAAACTGAACCAACAATAATATTTTATGCTCCGAAATAAAACTTTGTTACAACTGTTTGTATTTTTACGAGTTGGAGTGTTTAAAATAAATTTTGTTTAAATAAACAATTATGTTTTAATCAGGAAGTCTCTTAGCTTGTTTTGGTATAGGTCATTATGTTTTACTAAATGACTGTTTCATCTTTTTACCTTTTACTATAATTTTGAATAATCTATTTCCTTAAGTAGGTACTCACTGAACAACTTATCTGCATTAAATAAATACTAATATTGGAACAAAATATGTGAGATTTGTTCGCCCGCATTAGCTCATTGCTAAAAACCAACAATTTTAGTATAACAATACATATAGACAAAGTTATCTTCTGCTAAAACGGCTCCCGTAATAACGATCGAAAAAAGAAATTAATACTCGCAGTACCTGCACAAAATATTGAAAACTCCAATAACAAAAAAACTACACCTCTATTACAGCAATTTTACCTCACTTCGATGTAACTGGCGTGAACAAAAATCGCTTCACTAAAACACTTTTATACGACAACACATTTCAATTCCAATTTTATAAAATAGCGCTCTGATATCCCGGTATTGAAGCTATCGAACAGTTCCGAAGCAATAAAACTTTTAACTTGTATTGGCCTCAAGTGTATACGGTTACACTGTAGTGCAACGACCACACACGTATTGTAAGGAAAGCGTAACAGAACCGGTTTGAATTTAAACGTATAATTGTTTTACTTTTGTGTTATCAGTGCGCTAATTTCTATGTAAAGTAGTGTACTTATCTCTAATAAGTTGACTGTAGTAAAAATACATCGCATTTACACTTGTTTAAACAGGGTTAGTATGAAAAAGAAATAAGGTAAGGGTATGATACAATCTATTGCACTACATTACATTAGCGTAGCGTAGCGTAGTCAAGGCAAGGCAACGTGTAATATTTTGTAATCGTTAATCCTAGTATAGGATTCAATTTATTACTGGTACTACAAAACGGGTTTTTTTTTTTACTTAGTCATTATTTTAAACTTTTGTTATAGCATGTGACGTAGCTTACAGAAAACCGGACAATTATGTTAACAATATCATCATCAGCTACTAACAGTAAAGTATTAGACCCTGATCACATCATCCAAAAACCCTGTATAAATAAAATTAAAAAGGCCACACATCGGTAATCACAAGTGTACACCGCGACCCTATCGGAATGCGGCGGGCGTTCCGGCCGAGTTCACCGGAAGTCCGCACACGGCCGCTTCCGGCCCGGTCCGGTCCGTCACGGTTTAGCTTTGAGCTTTTTTTGTTAGATTAATGTGGCTAATCGCGTGTATGATTTTGCTTTATTGGTTGTAAAATTTTGGTACTGCAAAAATAGCCAATAAAATGACGCAGTGACGCAACGTTGGATCTTTTGTGATGGGGTTAAGGTTACGCTTGTACCGTGAAACTGACCGAAAGTTGTTTTGGGTTAAAGCTAATACATTTTGTTACGCAGAACCTACAAGATATATAGTTCAGAGTAAAGAACTGTATTTTTATCCTTATTTACATGTTAAATGTTCGTCCAGATTCCACCACAAAGAATGCTATAGCAAACTCTTCTAAAAAGGAGGAAAATAAATAAAGTGATCTGAGGAGACGAATGAAGTGACATTACCTCTAATAAAATATCCCGAGACAAATAAACCAGAGCGGTTCAATGTTCACAAATAACGTAAAGGACATTTAATTAATATTTATGGTACACGACGTCCGGAGCCGAGAGTTTATTGAATCAAATCATTGTACGGGCGATAAACACTTAATGTACGGGGATTTTTTTTGACCTGATTCAAATTATGGTGGTGTTTGATTATTGTAAGGGTGATCTCTGTGATTTTGTTATAGTTTTATTAGTATTGAATAGTAGGTGTGGCGACATAAATATCACGCTCTGTTCATAAAGAGGGAGCTTGGCTTTTTTCAAATAGTTTTTTTTTAGAAAAATTAAAACAGAATTTTCCTTTTCTTTTCTTTCCTGTGACAAAATAATATCTTTTGTACTTTTGTAGATATTGTACTACTATTATTTTGTCCACTGACTGAAAAATTCAATCTAATTCGTATATCAACGAGTTTAATACATCCTGTCGGTGAATAAATATACCAATTTATTAAAAATCACAACAGCGCTCCTCCAATTTATAAAGCTCTTTTGTGCGCCGGCAAAAAGCAATTTTACGCTATGCACCTGATGGCATTAACTTAAAAGTTAAATATAACTGACGATAGAACATTCAAAGACAGCTAAAAAGTAGGTTAAAAAGACTTTATCCGCAAAACTATTCATCGTCCTCGGAGGAAAAACTTCAACTACAAAATAAGACAACTTCCCAAGTAAAATAAGACCGACATTTTCCGGTTAATAGTTCCCGAGTTGACGTTAAAACAGCGTAGTACACCAATAATTTCGAAAACTTCCAATTGGGTATCTCCGGAATGCTTAATAATAGAAAATGTACGATACCTTGACTTAAGTTTCGCAAGAACTAAGGACTCAACAATTAATACAAGTTTAACTATGAGAATTCTTGGCTGTTTAACTGAGAAACTCCGGGACTCATTTATATTTAATTTACTTGGAGATAGACGCGTCTAAATGTTTTATAAGCAATTGTTTTGGAAGTACTTTTACAAAGTTCCGCGTCTGTTTTGTTGGTACTAAATAACTGTTAAAATTTTGCTACAATTCTTCGAAGAATATTTAAAGGATTCTAACGGGGTAAGTAGGTTCCGTAACATATTTCTTAATAACAATGTCAATACAGTCTGAAGACAATGTTTTGATTTTTAGTGAGATTTGACTTGAAGTGCTTTAATCTTTTAAACATTTCCTTCTGTCTGTACTTGTGTTTTTAATTAAATCATTGCTATGTGCTCACTCCTTTACTTATAAGGTCTTAGAGATTTGTTTCCAATTATTCACTCACATCAATTTTCAACTTGCCATTTGAGGCATTACGCCCATGTCATTAATGCAAACCATGGAGTCATTATCGCATCTTACGTGTGATTGAGAAATTCAAAGTGAGATTGAGCGAACTAATCGTTCAATTGTCTTATGAATGGATTGGTTTCATGGAGTTGAGTAATTTCGTGTTGAGGTAGGCCAGAGGTCGAATGTTCAATCAGTTCTAATGTTGCAATTAATTTTGACCCATATTGAATATCTGACGCCTACGACTTATTTTACTGACAGTTTGTTTTAGACCCCTTTTTAAGGAAATTGTGTATCTAAATCAATCTGTTTGTTGACAAAATTGCAAATGATTCAGGTCAAATACTTTTTTATCTAGATTTGTTGCATTCAATAGAACCGCTTGTGACAATTCGACACACTTTACTTACACATAACAAAGTTATTGTTCAAGCAATGAAACATCAAAATTATACGTTCAATCCAATTACTCATTTACCTTGAATTAAAAACTAAGACAATTAAAACACCTACCAATAAAGAACTAGACACACATGAAGTATTAGAATAAATTATCCAATAGCTGCACAGTACAAGTGCTTCCGACATGGTTGGCTGCTACCGGACGTCAGTTGGTCCAAGTGGTTAGTTCCAAGCCTGGGTTCGAACCCCTCACACGTTGGGAACGTGATACAACTCGGTAAAAAGTTTGCGCGCGTACTTACGAAGTTTGGAATATTATTTGAATTTAAAAGTTGGAATATACGGTGTGGTGTTGGTGAATGTTTGGACAAACGTTGGTTGTTGGATTGTGGCAATATGTGGTGGTTGGTGAAGTTGTCGATTGTTTTGCATTGTAAGTTTTTGAAATCACATTTTTTATTTCTGAAGTATGAGAAAAACAGCGATTTTCTTTTCGTTTTTATGAATTTCTATTCACACCTACATCGTAAAGAAGGCTGTCCTCGCATGCAACAAATTTAACACGTCATGTTTAATATATGCCGTTTATAAATTCAAGAAAATATCCCTTAACCGTGAAACATACCGTTTCATAATCTATGTGTATATCTACGTTCAACTACGCTACGATGGATATGAGTAGGTTACGTGCGAGTACAAATGAAGACACTGCATTTGCAACACACGCACACGCCTATGAAACGATCAAGGAATAAACTGATTGTTAAATAGATATTTCACTTTAAGTACAATAATTTTACAAAAATCCATGTATGTGGTAACATTATTAAAAGTTGCGTTGTCTTTTTAAAAAGTGGTGTTCATGTGTGACCTTGACTTTGTCGTGAAATACCGATTTTTTAATATGATTTATATAATATAATTTACGCGCCTTGTGTACTCAACAGTACAATAATACGTGGAAACAAGTTCATTGGGTGTTTAACCCGTAACATATCGATTGTCAATAGTTCACACACGGATATGGTCGTTCCGTTTCAAAGATTTTAGGAAACACCGGTGTAGGGTGTGAGTGTGTCACTGAATTATAATGTGAGAGATTATTTTAAACAAAATTTTATGTAACTATTTCTTACGGCTAAATATGTTTTCAATTATGTTTTTCCAAAGATTGTAATAATTTTGCCTAATTTTTCTAACATCAAAACTGTTACTTTGTATATAAGTTACTCAACTGGTGTAGTCTGCCGAGAAAATAAACAAATAATCCTAGAGTATAAGTTGATTCAGAAATTTACCGCGAAAACCAAACAGATACACAAATAACCACTATCGAATTTAAATTACTAGTAATAATATAAGTTAATAAATAGTAATACAATAATGTTTCATAAATTTCACTGGATTGGCTGGCAAATTGAAATAATATAATCAAAATTGATATCATTTTAACATGAAAGCAGTAAGCAATTGGTATTACAAACGCATGGCAATAAAACAATACGTAGAAAATGCAATTAATCATAGTAGTAACAACAATACTACGAAGGAAGCAGAAGCATTTCATTGGATAGTGTATGACAAACGTCAATTTAAACTCATGTATAATTCATGATGAGTGTTGTATCACCTAACCCTATATGTGTGACAACCAATTAAATATTATGGGCAGTTTGTGATTTGAAATGCAATTGATGACATGAATCTCAAGATATTTAATTTTTTATTGGCCATTATTATAATTACGACGAGTTATAATTGGTTAAGTTCAGTTCATCTGTTTCTTCCATGATACCTGGAAAACTTTCTGTTTGAAATGAAAACTGGCTACCTGATAACATTCATCACAAATAAGTATCAACTAAACTTTGCTAACAAAACATATTAGCTAGGAAGATATAAACCGTCCTGCAAATTTGAAGAATAAAAAGTATTACAATCTCTTGATAGCCTTCCCTGGCTAAAAGCTAAAGAACGTTCCATTAAATCATATGCAGGTAATTCGTGAGATAATGTACGCTAATTGAAAATCCCGCAGACTTCCACATTTTCCGGAGAATACAACTTGCGGCAAGGTGTGTTTTCGCGAATTATGCAAACATAAACCTTGCACTATAATGTTTTGAGTAAACTTTCTGGATTGTAGAAGATAATGGTCTAAAATATGCTGTGGTTGTCTATTCCAGCTTAATATTTTATCTTGCAGCATAGTTAAGCGTTTCGTTGCCATAACAACGATTTAAGACCTCGAAATATAAGAGCTTAGACTAAAATTATTTAAGAGATACTTCTCGTAAAATAGCAGCGAGTAGTAGGTAAGATTTTTTTATTCAATTATAACTATTTCACTCGATCAAGCTGCGGGTGGCCCATGGTTAAAGCATCGGATTTGCTATTGAGGAGGCGTCACATCTAACTCACTGCATTACTGATGTGATTCATCTTCAACAATTCATTCAGCTTAGCCTGGGTTACTAGGTAAACCACTTTTTTTTTTCTAAAACAGAAATAGCTCAATAGTCAATCCTACTAAATCAACATTCATAAGCATTTATTCTTTGTGGGGGATCAACATCCTTCAATTTGACATTTGAATGAAAGCTAAACTATCCATAATGGGGTCCTTTGTGGATAAAAGCAATTCTTTATGATAAGTAATATTGCTCTAATAGATGTTATTATGGAATTCTTGGACGATAATAGATAGTTGATTGAATTATGACTTATAGAAACATATAAATGCTTGAAGGTCTATGTGGATGTTATTTTTATATTAGGAAGCATATTTTTCGTAAGTTCTATAGCAAGCAAGCAAGATTCTAGTCGGAAAGAATTTGGCAATGCTTGGTTAATACAACTAACAAACCAATACCAGTGAAAAGTCATCAAAATTTCAAATCTCATAAACGTCTTATTTTTATGTTTTAAATCTGTAGCAAGCAAAGAAATTCATTAAATAATTTATTTTCGTTCACCAAAAAAGTAATTAAAGTGGGAATCACAAAACACATTTCCTTAATTTCTCAATGTTTAACAAGAATGCGGGCTTCTTAGGCTTACATTAATTTATTCATTCGTCTCGCAATCAAAGCCTTTGGAAGCGTGAATTACGATTAAGATGTTGACTTACCGAAAAATTCACTTACTTTGGAATATTCTGGATTCTCGAATACGCGTTATTCCAAAGGATCCTACAGGTGGAATTCTGAATAATTGGATTCGGAATAGCTGGCGTGCCTCGATCTCTGAACCGCGAAAGTGTTACCATAATGATAAATCATTGTCGTGTTCGATGTATCGGCGAATAATGTTACGGGGGCGAATCTTTGCAATATTTTTGGGAGACTTGAACTCTTGCCAATATAATTTTACCGCATAGGAGGAATAAGGAGAAGTTAAGTACAGTTCACACATTTGTGTTCTAAAATATAATCTTTACTTCGGAGCCAATTTGATTTCTCATCTTTGATAAAACGTTTCGTAACATACTTCAGTCAATATCTGATTGAACAAATTAAATGATGTTACTACCTCCTTATAATAAAGGCGTCATAGTAATATACTGAATCATGCTACCTACCTCCTTAAAAACAAAACGTCATATTAGTATACTCAATCAATTCATGGGAAAAGTTGATAAGGTAAAATAAAAAATGCAAAAAAAATTGACCAATTTTAATATTTTCTACAAATGCGAAGTAGTAAACAACATTTCAAACATCCCGTTCACAACATTTGTTGCTCACAGATTATAACTCATAACTGTAGGAGAACTGTAATTCCAACCATTCTGCGACTAAATCTCAGCAAGTCAAAAGCAGGCTAGCATCAGACTTAATTGTTTTGGAATTGTACTCATTCCAGGACTGGAATAAACTTTAACATTAATGGAGTTTTACATTAACTTCATGTCGTAGAGATGGGAAATGTTGCCGCCGCAACAATATAGCGTCGTTTGAATAAAATACTGTTGCTAATGAACATAGAAGTCGTTTGAAGACTTCTGAAGAATGAACACAGTGATGTTGTTTTAAAACTAGTTATCTACACGTTGTGTCTGTAATAAAACTTGTGAAGTGTGAATCATACAGTACTATGAATGTTTAATTTGTATGAAAACCTCTGTATGCCAAATAAGTTTCAATAATTCTTATCGCAATAATTAAAACAAGAATTTGACACATAGTTTCTTTTCACTGCAACTGTGACAAAATTTAATATTTTACAAACAAAGCGAGGAAAATTAACTAAATATTTACCAAATATAGTATATTTCATAGTATCAGCAAGTATATAAACAAGTAAAGTATGTTATTGTTGTCTTATGTGTTGATGCAACGTTGAAACAGTTTGAGCTCAGCTAAGAACGGAAATAGAGCGTGAAGACGCAACTGTAACGTACCGGTAAAACTTCAACACGCATCATGTCTACACAACAATGAAAGAAAACAACCACTATACTGTATCATTATAGACTTTCAGTAAAGTAGTAACAAGCTGAAATAAATAAAATAAATCAAAAATGAATTATAAACCATGAAATCTAGCTAAGGCGTTGATGATGGTCTTTGTGGGTGTACGGCTTCTCGTACTGAGTTTTGATATTGTTTATTCTGTATGCACTATTATAATATCCAAATTCTTGGTTGGTCGCTCGCTGTAATTTTAGATCTATGTGGTCAACTTTCTTTATTTACCTTAAAATAACGTGAATTGACTTACAACTAAATAGATTGTCGAGTACTACTTTGTACTTCCCAAATCTATCTCTAGCTTAGTTTTTCTGCTATCACCCTTTGCACAATACTCAAAACAATTACTGAATACCACACACAACAAAGTTTCCAAACATTTTTAATAAACTGCGACACAAAAACGTTCAGAGTCATTGTAGGCCAGTGTTAACCGAACCAACTTTTGATTGAGTTCCAATTAAAAACACAATTCGAACGTTATGTTCGATATAAAATGCGCGCGGTTTCTGAAACTTTCTGTTCAAAACAAACTGTTTGAATTACCCTTTTTCATGTGTTCTGACTAGTTCATAGAATTGCAGTTAGATTGCCGTGGTCTAGTGAACAGATCTAGCAATGTAGGTATGAAAGTATTGAACGTCTTAATGAGAGTGTAGAAAGTAAAAAGTTGCTATTTCATGGAGTTGTAGCTTGTTTAATACAAGTAGTAAGTGGGAGTATGGCATCTTAAAGTACTAAGACACAGCTAACTGCAACGTATCTTAAAGTACCAAAGTATCAAGAAGCCGTATAAACCGTTTAATTTTGCTCATAAAATAAGGCATCTGTAGGCGCCACAACAACAAATTTAGGTCCTAAAGAAGAGTTGCATAACAATTCAACACAAAAAAAAATCGCTTATACGTGACTGTATAAGAAAAGGAAGGACGTAATACGTAAGTATACATTGTACACAATCGTACATAAATTATAGAGAGGAATAGGATGTCATTAGTTGTAGTTTTCATATTCGATGTATGGAAATTAGTCGCGTAGACGTTTTACTATTGCAATTTGTATTCTTAGCGAGTTTGCTAATAGAGTAAGTCCAATCCGGTGTAGTTCTTACTAATGTCGGCTTTAATGAATGTGTGAATGACGATTTTTGATATGTAGATGATGTTATAAATATGCATGATTATAATGCTAATTCCTTTTTCGTTCTGTCACTTCTAGAACTATAACTAAACTATAACTTTCCTATAATAAATTGGTTTTCAACAAAAATTCATAGGTTCTGGATACACAAGACTTAAAAAGAAAAAAGAAACCCAAAAACAAGCATCAAAATAACTCTACTAGACCACGATTACATTAAAAAATACCAAGTAAACCAATAGGATTATAAGAAGATATAAGATAATTTATAAAAAAAATCCTGAATTAAACAAACTACATAAACGCAGGACAGATCATAAGCTCCACATTCTTATTGCAGCAATAAACTTCCAACGCCTTCTCGACTTATCAAAACCATTTGTTTCAACAGAAATAAGTGAAGGTATTTGCGCAAGGTGAGACACAAGCACGGTACTTGAAGCCGTACAAAGCATCGTCTTCCGGACTACTGTCGGATGCGAGGTTTGTGCTCGTTTTATTAATAAACAGCTGTGAGGTACACGTTTTGTGATCTTGAGAGATGAGTGCGACAAAATAGTATTATTATTTATCGTAGTTCTGTAAATGTTTCTATTCGCATCGAACGAATAGAATAGAAAATTTGTTGGAAAGTTATGACTGTTCGGGTAAAATCACTGTTAGTTTAGTGATTTTGACATAAAAATATTAATAAATAGAGAGCATAAAAAGTATATTCAAGAGGAAAATAACTAAAACCACAACGCGCTACTTTTAGGTAAACTAGAAGGTCAAAGTACTACCAGCAAATCACAACCATACAGAATTATCGTGAGCATAAAGCCGACTATTCTACATAAAAACTAAAAACATCCTCGTCTCATGTCAGTAAGCATTCAATTTCTTACCTTTGCACAATTAATAATAACCATAAAAAGAATAATGACTCCTGGTATCTTCACCTCCCCTAACTTTTTTCTTAAGTATTTTCTTAGCGCGTGCTGCACACACGACCGAGACATATGCGTCTACGGTTCGCTGCGCAAGTCGTAAGGACAAAGGTGCTTTTTTAATAAACATTAAAACACAGGAATCCCGCTCCCGTGAACACGTGTCGTTTTTTATCTATCGAAGAAACTTGTTATGTGCAGTATGTGCAATTTATTCTGGATATAAAAAAAAATGCTCTTTCATGAGCAAATCTGATGACCTTTGAAGTGATTTGCGGCGTGATTGTTTGTATAACGAGTGATATCGTGTATAAATAGAATATTTTATTTATAGACTTTGTGGATGTTTTCAGTAGTATAAAAGATTATTAGTTTACTCAAGAGTACTTTACGAATAGTTAAAGCAAAAAACGCACTTTGTTTTATACAAAATCTCTGAAAACTTCGATGTGTATCTGACTTTAAAGCTCAAAAATATATCGCACCTTTCCAAACAGCGAAGTCAAACAATTTCACGCAAGTCTTCAAAGGATCTCGAAAATTGCCTCAAGAAACCGCCTCTTTGGAGTCATTAAATACACATCTAAAGAATCCTCAGTCAGTATCAAAATCCTAAGAATAATATAAAGTTTCCCGATGTGGAATATCGTGAAAGTGACTTGCTTAATGTTAATAGAGGTTCGACACTCCAATGTCACTTTTGCCTTTGAATTTTTAAAGCCACTGAGTTAAAACTTTCTCATGCATTGGGGTAGCCAAATTGTACAGCCCTTATCCGGAATTTAGGCTTATTCTACCAATTACCGGATAAATGTTTAAGCTCTCAAACGTAACTCAAAACGTAGATATCATTGCAAAGCAATTAGCAGTTACCTCATTAGTGTAAAAAGTGATGTGCCTGTATCCGTGTTCGTGTCCGTCAAATTAACTCTTTCTGCATTAATAAATAAAGTTGATATGTTATTGCCACTTTTGTTATTTATTTGAAATGCATTTCAACTAATTAATAAAAAGCTCTACTTTACTATCAGGTAACATATCATACATTCGTATTACAATTTATTCAGAAATAAATTTTGCTACGTAATGCTGTTAAACAACCCACGCATCCACAAAGCCGTCGTGTCAATTTCAAATCAGAGTAAAACTAACTTACACAACGCGTCCTTAAACGTAGTCTAAGCTTATTTAGGGAACAAAGGCTTTTTTCATTTCAAATAATGTGAAACCGTAACTTCTGTTGAGGTTTCAAGATAGAATAAAAAGAGTCCCTGAAGCATTTCTTTCTATGAAATAGCAAAGATTTTTACCATTCTATTCTGCTAATGTAATGTAAAAATGGTGAAAAAATATTTTTCTTTGTTCTGAAATGATAATTTTATTACTGATACTTCATCAAATGAGGTCGGTTACCTCGCTCGGGATTTAGTGTTAATGTTGTAATATTTTTAAGATAATACTATTTTAAAAAGGTTTCGTCTGAAAGTCTTATTATTACTTCACATGAAGATGTGAGGCCATATTCGTAATGTTCGTTTTATAGGTTACAATTTGAATAAAAATATAATAAACATGAATATACCTGTAGCTGGCAAAAGCATACCTATGGTAAAAATTTACTAAAAAAGTATTTATTGTGGTCACAGTATCGTTGTAACTAAATTAACAATAAATTACAAACTTCATTTTTTTTCTATCAACATTAGTAGCATCAGAATGGACAATAATATTTTATTGTAATTTATTCTATCCGTCGTAAAGTTGAGTCACCCTAGCTAAGTAATTCCCGAAAGGAACCGAGTGACGAACTTGGCGGAACTTATCCCGGGACGATTTACATAACACGTGACACTGTTCCGGCGTCAATCTCAGTTTCGTGTCATCAAAAGTTCGTACTCTTTGCCTTTAATAACTAATGAGGATGTACTGAACACGAAACTGACTTACGAGTTATGAAATGTCTTTACAATGAGTTGAGCAGGTAAGATCTAAAATGTCTTAACTCTTTGATAATTTGATAATAATAAGCATAGACTTTATGACATCATTCTATTTAAGATATTATCATTGCCCTTTGAAGCAATACACTTATTTATTATTATGCAAATATTTGAAATTGTAACGGTTACTTTACCTGCACTAGTCAAGTTAAAGCCCCATACAAATTACAATGACCCAAGAACAATATAGAACCGGCAGTTACTCCCTATCTTACTATCAGCGGTTTAATAGAGTGCGCACGCGTCGTCACACCCGATGATTCCGATACAGATGTTATATCGCGCACTCTTTCTCCCCTAAACAGAAGACGTCAAACTATGTAATGCTATCTCTTTCTTGCGTATAACATGTGATTAATTCGACAACACGTGCCGGAAGGTGCGTGTTTAAATATTCAAGATGGATATTCAAATGAACTTTAAACGGATCCTCGCTTAAATAGCGACGTGACATGGAAGGTGAAAAGGAAAAAATTCTGCGCTATTATTTTTAAAGATATCTAAGTTTATCTTTGAGGTTTATCTTTCGATTACAGTTCTATTCTAGTTGTAGGTTTTAATATCAAAATATTAAGGCCTCTTAGCATTTTCTTTTATTTTTTCCAGGCAGCGAAGTTTCTCATTGTTGTGAGTAAATAGCAAAAAGTTTAGAACATCAGTTTGTTTTGACTTTTCTGTGTTCTGTAGAGTACTAAGTCACAACTTAGACTAATAAAGCAAAGAAAGTTCTTTCTATTCATTTTTTTCGTTCAAACATACTATATCATTACACACATTTAAATTCCAATAAACACTTGACTGACCCCAAAAAAGGCCAGATGTTGTCCGTTTTTTGTCACAACAATACCATATCGAACAGAATTTAGAACACACTCTTGCCATAAAGGTAAAAAGTATGAATTCTAACATGATTTTTGTACCGTGACGAGGGTGTGCAACGAAGCGATGCGCAGGAGCAACGGCCTGTGCGATACTTACTTCAACATAGCACGGGCATATGACGAGATAAAAAAAGAAAACACCTGGAAAGCAATCCTTTGTGCTAGACTAAATTGGCCTATTCTTGGATATCCATATATTTGTATCACTTTATAATATAAATATTATAATTAAACCACTCCAGGTTAAGACAGTTATTATAATCGGTAGAGCACAAAAATACTATTTTTGTTTTACACCCTTATAGGTAAAATTCCATTAATTCATTCATGTGTAAAATATTTAATATATTAAAAGTAGTATGCTACTGATAGAAGCAGATGGAATTATTTTATTTCCCAAAAGACGTAATCACATAATAATATGTTATATGATAATTTTTGCGCTACTATTGCTGTCATGATACCCCATGTTAGGTTATTGCAATACCACTACCACAACTTGCTACACATGCTATTGTGTCGACATTATTACAATCCTGAGGTATGTTATTTATTTTGTTATTGTGATATTCGAGAGCAAGCATACGGATATGCCCCTTCTATGACTAAAGTACAACTGGCGGTTGATCGTAACGTATTACAATTATAAGAACACTTTTTTATCTTTTGGTCAAATGGCGTCAAAATCTAGACGGTGAATTCCCTTTAAATATTTTGTTAGACTAACAAATCCATTCTGAAATAAATTAAGAATATACACAGAACGAAAATATATGAGGCTCTATTGGTAATGAAAACGTTTGAAGAGAAAACAGTGATCTATTACCACGGCTAAGCTCATTCGTTGCATGTTCCTTCAAGGCATTTGATGTTTGCTTGTGATAAATCATAGTCAATTAAATGCGCCTAATTAGCAGTTAATACTTAGATAACTTGCATTATTTATGTATCAAGATAGCGTTGATGCACTTTTCTTAGATATCCATCAAATCGTTGTAATATTTTCTCCACTACCTTTGCTGTGTTCTTGAATCGTCACCACTATATCACAAAATAATTAACAAAATTGAAAGATATTATGGTTTATTATGCAATAAAAACTGCTGCTTGTGACTAAAAAGAAAAAAAAAACAATAACGGAAAGGAAACTTTGCAATCAAAATAACAGCTCAATATTAAACTATAATAAAATCATTTGAAATATAAAATCACACCTGATTGAATTTAAGTGCCGTTATAGGTACTTTGGATGTTATAATTTACCGCCTGTGTGGCAATGTGCCAAGTCTGTTCAATATGTTGCCGTCTTATATTGCGATGCTCATTGCAAACCTCTTGTCAAACGATGAGGTTGCACCTTGACCATCTTAAATTAGAAAACTGGACGATAGACACGTTTAAAGTGCTGTCTACAACAATATTACAATTTCACACTTCTGTTGAAGAAGCTTGTGTTGGTTTACTGCGCTTAATATAAAGACTTTTGTCTTATACCTCACGTATTCACGGTACTAATGGAAGGTGTATTTCAAAATTATAATAATATCATTACGCAGTAATTTTTTAACATCAATAGAGAAAAATAATTACGAGTATAACAATTCTGAAATATTTCTTGTGTTCTCTACAACTTAAATAAATTAATATTTATTTGCACAAACCTAAATTTCAAAACTGAAAATATCACGATAACTTTACACTTTTCTTTTCGCAGATTTTACAACGAAAGCTTTTGTGTTTACTTTTTTAATTAAAATAACATAACTTTATTTATATGACAAACATAATACAAATAACTAAACTCTATCACCCCATACATCAAAAGAATATCATAATGTCCAAGAAGTAATGAGTCCGTCTGTCCACGATATTGTCCCATTGTCACAGTAGCTGGCTCAGATAATAATATACTGGCAACTGCATGCAATATGCCAACTTTCTGCGATGTGCACTCGCTTCGGTGGACGTCGGCTTTTAATAAAACTGTTTGTATGTAAGTGATGAAAGGAAAATGTGGCTTTAATTCTGTCTTTGCCCATTAGACTTTGTTGTTCGTATCGAAATAGATCATTATTTTGCAGAAATATTAGACTAACATGCTGAACAGCAAAAGTAGCACAATACATACTAAAAGTCGAACGAAGTGATACATGAAGCAAATTTATCACTCGATACATCCGTGATTTATATTGGATTCAACCCAATTCCGAATAAAACAGAATAATTTAAGCAAAACTGATTAAAAAACCCTGATGCAAAAAAACATTATCGACTCGTCCCCAAAATTAATTTAACAGCTGAGATTTATCCAAATTACTTCGGACCTCAATAAATTAATTTTCTACCGCCGTATAATTTCGTTAATACAGAACAAAAACGGTTTCCAATAACAACCCTAAAATATTTGACGGAAAAACGGGCGAAGAGCTCAAAGGCATCCCCGGAATTGATAGGAAACCACGAAACAATATTCCGGTGGATTCCTCCGTCGATAATATGATGTTTCCGCTAGAATGGCAGCCTAATGCGTCCTCACGGAATCCCTTCAATTTTGTGCCAGATTATTTTGGGTAAAAATAAAAATCTTTTATACAAATATCGATAAAACTGATTTTCGTTAGCTTTTGTTCCGTTGCGGATGGAGATTAGGGCCTGACATACACGTGAAAATTGCAATACGTTATATTTTTGATTAGCTTACCTTCGATGTTTGGTTTTCACAAGATTTTGCTTTGTATCTTACGAAGCGAAATCTTTAAATATTTATTAGAAAAGTTATCCTTGAGCTTAATTTTTATGAATAATAAAAGTAATACATAGCTGATATTTTTGTATGTGGTTTTCCTTGAAGCATTAGAAAAACAACATTCCGAGTTAATTCATCTCTTGATAAATTCACAAGATTAATAAAGTATAAATTGATGATCTATAAAAGTACACAATTGGCGAATCAAAATCATCTCAAATGTCATTCAGTTCTCTAAAATCGGTAGCAACAGTCAGAAGTATTCAAGTTCAATAACATTAAGTGGTAAACAATGTTCGTATTCCAAAAGTAGATGTCAAAATTGACAGGCAGGTAGCCACCGATCAAAACCAATTGGCCAGGTATTTATAAAACCCAGTGGGTTTGACCGCTGACGCGTGAAGGTCCCTGGAGATGCGGCTCCGTTATTATTGATTTTGCCAATACCATCGAATGTTTTAATTTTTTCCGGAATTTGCACCAGGATTGGACTCCACAGTTATCATGTTCAGAATGTTGTCGTGATAAATTGGATTATTTTATTATTTGTCGATTGATTAACCTGTATTATGTTGCGGTATTTCCTACAACTGTCTACTGACAACTGGCTAGCAATCGACAAATACTGCACAAAAGTTCACCAGCGCCCCTAGCGGCAGCCGTAAGAACTAATTTGTAAGTGCATTATAAATTTTAAAGTCACTTTCGATACTCGATAGTCCCGACTGTAAAAAAAATTAATGATATTTCGATATGTTAACTAATTGGCTTCTGTAATTGGGTTCACGTGCGTTTTTGTTACTTTCATGGAATCTCGACATGTGATATTCAAATATTTTATACTGAGGGAATATTCGTTCCCATTTTGTACCTAACGAATTACAGAGATGAGAATTCTGGCACTATTGTTACTTTTATTGTTTCACGCGGGGAAGCCGAACGTTTTATTTAAATGTGTAAATGCTCAGTATTCTTCGCAACTATTTGCTTTATTTTTCTTTCGTTCTTTCTAGTTAAATTGTTTAGCAATCATTGAAAGCAATTTTTTAATTTAACCACATAAACCAATCTTAATGATATTGTATATAGAATAATATTAGAAAGATATTGATATAAAGATAAAATGGAATAACTAGTGATTCGATTTATTTTTAATACAAACAACACGGCTTTGTCAGTCTGTACTGTATGTATACAGAGTACGTTTTCGAAAAATATTAAAATCAAATTTTGGTTTGCAATTAAGAAAAGACTGTTCATTTGTCCATTGTGTGACCTATTTATTTTGCATTGTTTTCAGGCGTGCATTCGGTCCGCATAATCAACATACGAGTTCCAGACGTGATACAATACGGGACTAAGGACGCTGTCACACTAGATTGTGATTTCGTCACTAGTAACGTCACTGGATTGGTTGTGAAGTGGTTTTATATGGACAAGACGCAGCCAGTGTATCAGTGGATACCGCCGCAAAAGCCTCAAGCATTAGGCATTTTGAGAAATAGAGTAAGTTCAACGCATATATTATGTACAAAAAAAAAGGTATTTTCGTCTTACGTTACGTCTTACGCCTTACGTTTGTCACACACCAGTAGCATAAATCAGTTCTCTGGATAGAGTATAAAACGCAAGTCTTCCTTCTAAAATACAGAAGGTTTTAAAGATTTTTTATTCGTTTTCCAGGTAGACTTATCATACAAAGTATCGCACAATCCATATACACAGCATCGAGCTCTTCGTATCACATCACCGGAACCGGAGTTGACTGGAAACTACACTTGCGTTGTGTCCACTTTCTTAGCTGAAGATGAGAAGACCAGGCCTATGACTATATTTGGTAAATTTTATTTTATTATTATTGTCTTATTATGTTTACGAACCCCGGATCGAGTTCCTATTTCTGTCGATATCGAAAACCGTCTAGCTATTGATAAATTTTGAATAAAATCTGATCAGCGTCTTTAATGGATTCCGTTTGAACTAATTTTGCAGTAAATTTTAAATATCAAATTCTCTATACTCAATACTTCTGATTGTAGAATTCGCGCTAATGTACAGGATCGTTGAATAAAGCAGGCAACTATGATTTATACACTGAGTTTCAATTCTCAGTTCGTCTAAAAGCTTCTCAAGACAAAATGTGTGAAAAGTACGTAATAGTCAAGACGTTCTCACAGCTCGTCTGCTACGGGGCGGTAGACGACTCAACGAAGCGTTGTCAATTGGTTTAATGTGCACAATACTAAGAATTCCCAAGTCCTTATTCTAAAAAGACGTTATTTGAATAGACCTAATTTAGATATAATGCTGTGATACTTAAACGTGGGTGGAAGTCAAATCTATTGAAGTAAATTGTTTTCTTTTAATACTGTAAATAGACAAGATATTTATTTTTGTAAATAATTTTTTAATCAAAATATTTATAAGACCAGTCCTTGACATTCATTCCTTTGTTAAATATCGACCAAACTGAATAGTTTCTTTACTTAAACATTGTTCTTTTTTCTATAAGTAAGGTCCTTTCGTATAAATTGTTAAGGGCATGTTAAACGTACAGATTGACTATAAAAATAAAGCCCATTGCATTGAAATGTTGATATTATTATATCAAATGAATGAACACAGTAAATACTGAAACATCGCTACAATAAGCTTCACGAGACGAGACTGAACGGAAATTACTTGTGCAAGTGTATCTGTAGGTGGCGTAGGAACCACCTTTCTAGTCACGACTTATTATAAAAATGTGGGATTATAGTAAACAATAAAATTTTATTGTAGAAATTAGTTTTTATTCATTTATCAGTTACTGTTTCGGCGGTTGACGTGTGACACACGCATTGACTGCCGCAGCAGTTATTGCTATTATAGCGTGGTGGCAGACGTTTGGAGCCAATAAAGATTACATTATGGTTTTTTTAAGATTTTTGGAATTATATTAGGTAGTCATTAGTTGCTGTTACAATACATGATAAAGTAACTAATCTAAAATAAATATAGGTAGGTATTAATAATCCACAAATAAATGTTTGAGGTGCATAAAGAACTCTTTTTTATATTTTCCTTTTGCAAAGTAAAACAATGAATTTGTACGAAATGGTTCATATTATATAAATACTCCTAACACAGTTTTAAAAATAAATTGCTGCCTTTTTGACGCTTTCTTGGCCGACTTGTCGCCACGTTGTCGCTTTCAGGATATCATAACATAATTAAAAAAAACAAAACGAACGGACCGAGAAACCTCATCTCATTTCAGTAATGAATTATTCGTAAAGCTCATTAATTTTGTGAATTATTTATACATTCCACAGAGATTTTAGTTCTGAATACTAAATAGACAACTGTTTGCGATTTGGTAAATATTATGAAAAATATTACAAAGTAAATTCAGAACCGACAAAGGAAATAACAAATTACTATCGCGGCTTTTGTTAAGAAAATATTTTTTTAGAGTAAATGTAGAATATTTTTTGGTGGCCTTTACTAATAATAACTAAAAGATTACAAAATAATATTATAAGTTCAATTAAAGTATATTAAATATTCTTCTAATATATTGGAAGAACAACATAAAAGTTGCACACACTGATTTTAAACCTAATACTTTATAGTACCCGACTCCAACCATTTCGTAAATGAAACTGTCTTCATAAACATACAGTTTTAAAAATTGAATTTTAATAGAAGTTAAGTTCGAATGCGCTGCAAAGTATGGCGGACTAAAAAGTCAAAGAAAGCAAGCTAATGGAATACAAATGGGTGTTTTGCTTATATTAGAAAATCCATCAATATTTGAAGTAAAACAACAACCCGTGTATTTTTAGAACTGGAAGCGGTCTAAATGCTTTAAGTGAGAGAAAAGTTTTCCTGGTTACGATGTCTATTTATATTTTGTTCTTTTATAACATTTTTCATTGCTCTGCATACGCACAAAAAAAAACAATTAGTATTTTTTTTAAACCGGAAAATGATTGAATGCATAATTTTATTATCACCAAGCACCAGAGAATCAAAAAAAATTTTATGTTAACAATTTAATACCTCGATATTATTTCTCGTATGTGTCATTAATATGCATTAAATTAAGTTTATCTAGGCCGATTAGCTGGTGAAAACCCTCGAATCAAGAGTCATTTTGATTTCATACTAACGTAACTTTCTGAAGAAAGTAGCTACCCTTGTCTTATTAAAACTATCTCAACTATTCCATCTAATCCGACTCGATGTACAGTAAAAGCAGTATCCATTACCGTTCGCGTGATCAAAGACAGTAGATATTTTGTTCCTAGCGAAGTCGTGAACAAACACAGGCATTCGATGACGTTCACATCACAGACGGTATTAGACAGTTTGAGTAAAAGCAATGGCGGACAATAAATTTTGTTTATTGCAAATATTACTTTGGTAGGGTGACTTTATACTGAATGTATTTTGATAATGCATCAACGTCAGCTCTGTTTATTGAAGCCGGAAAACTGCAATTACTGTTGCAAGTTAAAAATGGAAGACATTAGAAATAATAATATGTATACCTACTTTATGTGTTAAACCGACAAATCCCATTAAGTTCTATATTTTAGAAGCAATAATCCAAAACAGTTTTTGATAGCACCACACTTTACTTCCGTTTTGACTGTATCGTAGGGTACCTGGTACTGTACTATACCTTTGAATATACTCAATAAAATTATACTATATTATTAACCAACGATTGGCCAACTTTAAAAGAATGCTGCAAATGATGATAAAACAATTGTATTAATTTGTTACAGTGCCCGAAACCAAATTCGACATGATCCAAGATCGGCTGGACGAGAAGTACCTGAATATTATTTGCTCAGTAGAAGGCGTTTATCCAAAACCAGAGCTCGTTATATTAGCTGGAAACAGGTAATATATTTTTCTAAAAACTATAGCACAGCTACATGGAGTAGCTGGGCTATAGTTTTAATGCTATGACTAAAACTGGGTTATGTAATGTCGAAAAGCTGTATTAATTATTGTTATACGTACGTATAATCTACATTGTAGGTTTTCTCTTGATTGAAACTTCACATAATGTATCAGAATAAAGTCGTAATTTATAAAATGATATAGCTGCATAGCCAGTGCGACGAGGGCACAAAATAAAACAAGAGACGTAAGAGAGCTGAGACAGCCTGTTTTACGTACTCAGACAACAAATCAAAACGAGACACAGTGAAATTGCTCTTGTAAAACAAGAGCCGTCAATGTTCGAATAGTTCCCAATATCCTTTACATCACCAAACCCATTGAACTAAACACCTAAATTCTAATGAAACACGTCTACATACATGTACATGGGGGTAATCGATGCAGGATCAAAACTCAAACGCCTGTGCGCTCGACTGTACGCCGTGGCTGTTAGATGTCACACAAGACTTGAGTTACGATGGCATGCTAAATTGAACCTCTAGTGCTGCTTACACGGTGATGGCTTTATGTGGGGTTGATAGGAGGATAGGGGAATGGTACAAATACCTGGAAATATATCTATTGTTTTGATTGTTTCGTTAGTAAATGACTTTAAAATTTTAATACCTCACTGAACAACAGAAAATTTTAAGTTTTTTTCCCGTCATTTCAAAATGGAGAATAAACAATGGAGTTCCTGGGATTTAGTTTGAAGAAACATTATTTGGTTGATAATATAAAGAGACTCAAAATTTTGTTTATTTCATTGTTTCGCCTGAAATCTAAAAGAATACTTAAAAATATTTATTTTAAAATGAAAAAATCCAATATGTTATGGCACAAAATAAATTCCAATCAATTGTTTGGAATGGCGCACAACGACTGAAACTCCCGGACATCCGATTGGTTCGTGAATAATACCGGATACGATCACTTGAACGTTCCTTAATCTCGAAACACAAGGGAGAACATTTGGAAAGATACAGCGAAGTACGGAATAAAAAAATAATGTAAATTTATCTATACTAATATTATAAAGCTGAAGAGTTTGTTTGTTTGTTTGTTTGTTTGAACGCGCTAATCTCAGGAACTATGGGTCCGATTTGGAAAATTCTTTCAGTGTTAGATAGCCCATTTATCGAGGAAGGTTATAGGCTATATATCATCACGCTACTACCAATAGGAGCAGAGTAACAGTAAAAAATGTTACACAAACGGGGAAAATTTTGACCCATTCTCTCTTAAGTGACGCAAGCGAAGTTGCGCGGGTCAGCTAGTTTTCAAATAAAATTTGCTAGATGTTTACATTTGATCCTACATAGAATCCTTTAGTAAACCTTAAATTCCCACCGATGTGTTTTAATTCATACTGACACTCAGACTGAAATTCAGATTTCAAAGGACTTTAAGTCAAACACTCCATAAACATAGTAGTTAATCATCATTTTTTTCATTTCATCATTAAAAAAAAAAAAAAAAATATCGTCCGATATTTTTAAAACTTTGATTGATATTTTTTTAATTAGTATGTTCCGCCGTGAATCGTTTTGATTATGGACTCTCCTCTCCGTTTATTTAGTAAAATAAATAGTTTTAAAGCAACTGCCCACAATTTAACTCCCAATGTTTTCTTACCTTAGAGTTTTAGTCTGAATAATTTGGATGTTCCGCGAAAGTTGGCTAACAACCTCGACATCGCTCCGATCACATACCCGAGCGAGTGGATTCAGTTTGTCGTCGTATTACCTCTAGTCTGTAATCCTTCGAATTCATATTAGCTTGGGAAAGTAGCTTCTGTGATATTGAACTTTGGATATTGTATGATATCGTGAAATATTTTATTTGGCATGTTTTGATATTTGAGTTACATTATAGACTTATTGAACTTACAACTGGTAAATAAGGATAATAAAAGAATTTGCATTTTTTGGTCAAAATTCTAAGTAAAAAAAAAGGTGATTTATTTTTAAATAGTGAAAAAGGGAAAAGTGTTGTACGGAGATAATTACTATTTCTATGTTGGATTGGTAGAGGTTACTAGGTGTGTTTGCAATTAGATTATTGTAAGTATGACAAATTCCGAGTAGATAAAATTATGAATCTATGATCAAGTAAATTCCTATTTACTTACTAAATTGAGAGTATGTTCAATACTCATTTGACCTACCTGCAACAAAACATAATTCAGTCTATGAATTAATTTCAAAATATTGACCGACGGTGCGCAGGTACAACAAAGGAAATGGGAGGATGACCTAAAATTAACTGGAAGCTAGAACGGCTTGTGGTAGTGGACAATAGAGCATTCCTGACTACGCTTCATGCTCAAGGAATATTAAATTTTGGTGAAGCAATATCAAAGCTTACTAAAATATACTATTTAAAATGTTATACGCCTCTTTGAAATACTGAGAACCTAAGAAAACCTAATAATAGTGGGCAGATTGTGGGTTTTATTAATATCTTATTTATTTACTTTATTACTACTGGGTATAAAACTATTGATATTCAAATTTCAAAGAGCGATATTTAACACCTACAAGGTATAACTTTATTTAGACTTACTGGACTTTTAAAACGTCGCCAGTAGGCTGGTAGTACGTTAATTACAAATAACGTAAGACTAAGCTATATTAGTGTCCGATTTGTTTCATGTAGACTTTCATTTCTCTTGCTTATGCTCGCTATTTATACTATTATCATAAGGGCAGCGGTTTCTGATGAATAATTATGATCTGTATTTGACCATTTACTATGGTTTTCACGCATTTTACATCAGTTTGCTTGACGTTTCAGTGCAAGTAGGGTTGCATTAAAACAATCCAGCAAAAATCTACTTTCAGTCATATCGTAGGGACTATTTTAGCCATTGATTTGGTGACAAAATATTTACTTCGGAACATTACAGAGATGCTGATTCGTATCAAAAATTCGATATCTACTTGCTATTTGATAGCGGCAAACTTCTTTATAAATAAACAAAGACATCAGATATTATTAGTAACAATCCCACATGGTCTGCAGGCAAGTGAACGCGAAGTCGTCGATCAAAGTCATCGGCGGCCGCTACACCGCGCTAACGACTTCGGTCGTGAGGATCGACGCGTTGCCCCCCACTGTCGAGATCTTGTGCGACATGCAGGTCCCACTTGCCAACTATTATAGCAGAAAGAGGGATATATTTTATAGAGGTGAGATTTTACTTTACTGAAAAATACTTTTATTTAATTTTTGTGGTATTTGGTTCTTTATATTGTGTCTGTTTTTCAGAAGATGGATAAGACTTTGAGGTCACATATTTTAGTCCTTCACTTAAATTAACTGCAATGAATTACTTACTAACTTATTTTCTGGCTTCTATAATCTAGTCTTAAGAAAAAAGATCTTTCTTACTCAGAAATTCGTTACAGTAACTGAGCTCTTAATATGACAATGATATAAACCAGCCGTGTTGTTGTTTGTTGTTTACATACGTTAACCTTTCAAAGACTAATTAATTGCTAAAGAATCTATGTCAATCAAATCTATTAATACAAGAAACTTGTAAATCACATTGAATAAACTCCATAATAAGTCTTCACTGGCAGACATTCCTTACAACTCCCAACAATAAGATTAGACATACAAAGATCACCTGACAACCTTCCCTGTAATTGCCTTCTATAAATAAATCACAAAGGAAATTTCCTACCCTCACATACAGATAATATTCGCAAACAGTGGCTCTCAAAGTATTTTCGCAAATCATTTTGATACGTACAAGTACTTGTGGCTTAGTCGCTTGTAATATTGTTTTATGATTGTCTGTTGTACGTATTTTTTGTTTTTTATGAGTTACAAAATTACCTACTTGGGAAAAAGGTGACTGAAAGAATTCAAACCTTTGTTAAATGACAGTAATAGTAAATTGTGTTAAACCTAAATCACTAATTTCTGGACATAAAAAGCATTTACTTACACGTCTTATAAAAAATACAACATGATTTTATATAAATCGCTATATGTACGCTGAGCTGACAAGTGGGATACATTGTAGCATGCAGCAGGAAAATTACAAAGCCCTCAAAATAAACTGATTAAAAATATTTGAGAATCTCTGTTTTAAAATATTCGTTTTAATATAAAAATGTATTTTGATCAGATCCGCCGCCGACATCGTCGGAAACTTCAGTGCAAGCTGCGCCAGATACAGGTATAATATTTGCTGACTTTACGACTAATACAATATAACTATGTTTTTAGAGCTTATTGAAAGCTAAAAGTTAGAAAATTCCCTCTACTTGTTCACGTAGTACACTTTTAAAACTTAAAAGAACACTATATTACATTGTAAAACGATCGTTACATGTATTAATAAGATTTTAATTATTATCTTCGACATAATTGCTAAAAATAACTGAAACACAAATTCCAAGTCTAGAGTCATTAGTTCTCATAAAAATTAATAATAATATTATCATTTGATAATTTCGTCAACTCACTTATATTAAATACAAAATAATATATATTTCATCTTTTTCCCTTTCAGGATATCAAACATCATGTACAAACTCAGTTCTATTCGCGTCCCTAGTTATCAGTCTACTCCGGTTACAAGGCGATACGTGACCGAAACAAGGGGATCCAATGGGTTTAAAAGTTATGAAATTGTAATAAATAATGTAAATAAAAACCTAAGTTTTAGATTAAAGATTAGGCCAGTGTAAGGCGATGAACAGAATGGCAGTTGATTTCTTTGTTCAGTAAGTCTGTGGGCACTGTTAAAGACTTATTATTAAAATTATAATATAATAATTACATAGACTATCATAGATTAATTGTATATTTTTAAATATTTTTTGTACATAGATGTAATTTTTGTAAACATTCCTAATTATTTTGTTTACAACGAAAATTAGTTTAATTTAGGAGCCTAATATATTTAATTTAAATTGAATTTAATGTATAACCTGATTTTATTTATGTATCCACCCTAGGAACAAATAAGATTCTCTTTTCGTATGTATTATTATACATTTTCGGTATCGGTAATAAAGTACTTGATACTTTCACAGCGCAAAGCGCACTGCTAATGTAACAGTCATCAAAGTTTGAAAAATAATGTTGATGACATATTTAACCAAAGTATTTATCTTTCCATGTATGAATTACTCAAATAAAAATAATATAATATTAATTGAATTAACATGAATCTGAAGCATTCCAAAGATAAGATGTTATCTAGTCTTATAATAAAATATAATACCGAAGCAAGAAGTTTTATTGACCTTTATCATCCACGAATACCTTACTAATTTAATAAAACTTAAGAGTTAAAAAAACTTATAGGGAACATTGTTTTGATTCGCTTAATTTGTTCCACTGCTGGGCAAGGATCTTCTATCGAACGAGTGAGGGATTATGCCTTGAGTCCACCCCGCTGACCAAGTACGGGTTCGGGACTTTGCATGCCCTCAATAAATGACGTATTAAACTTGGAGCATGCAAGGTTTCATCAGTATGATTTCCTTCACTGGTAGAGCAAGTGATAATTATTTCTATTCATGGTTGGTTTATGTCATTGGTGTGTTGCCTCGGGTTTGAACCGTCGACCACTTGCGTGAGAGGTGCCAGCTTTTACAACTTGGATATCACATAAACCATACAGAACAAAATTAAGTTAAGAAGAATCACTCACATTTTCAACTTGTTGTGCTATTATGTTTTAGATGTAGTCTTGCCGTAAAATTTATGATTATTTTGCTTAACCATAATTACATTTACATAATATTTTTGTACAAACAGCTACTTATAAAGCATTTTCAAACGCAGAAATATACCTTGTATCTACCTAGTTTTTGATCTTCGTGTTATGAAACTGCAATTACCCCAAAAAAATAGTTATTCAAAATGTGATACATTTATTTGATATCAATTTCCACTTTTTTAAGCCGCTATGAAATTGAATTTGCGTGCATCCATCAAATATAGGCTTAAACTGACACAACGTGGTTTTGTTCACAAACCAACTAACCGACTATTGTCCTACATTGGTTTTTACACAAACAACTAACATTATACGGGGAATTGTTTTTAGATTGTCCATTACGAAATTGTGTTACCTACATTGTTTGGAAGAGTTGAATATTTTGTGAATTGAATATCACTGCTTTTGAAATAGCCAATATTTCATAAATTCTCTAAGTTATTGTAGGGGACAGTTTTTTGCGCCGTAAATATGAGTGAATGTGTCGAAGGGCCATTAAAGCCTTACGACATGTTAGAGTTAATTTCTAGAAAAAACTGATTAGCCGAATGAATAATTTTATTGTGACATAACATAACATTTAATCCTGACATCACTAGTTTAAGATCTTTGACAGATATTATTAACTAGCTGACCCGCGCAACTTCGTTTGCGTCACATAAGAGAGAATGGGTCAAAAATGTTCCCCGTTTTTGTAACATTGTTTTCTGGTACGCTGCTCCTTTTGGTCGTAGATGATGATATAAAACCTATGCCATCAAAAACATTCTGTAAAAACCTCAAGTCTCGCCGTAAAAAGTTGTGAGATCTATGTAATACCAAGTCGATTAATCTATTTAGTCTCTACTTAAAGGACTTTCTGCCTTAAGTTATTACGTATGTTATTATCATGCCAATTTAAAAAAAATACCTCTAAAACAAATAGACCGACCTGGCCATCGCATGATTTGATTATTAGTATGTATCACACTACACAGCACGACGAGAAGTTAATGCTCCTGAAATGTTAATGGCGAATTTGTGTTTTCTTGCGATGACCAAGTCGATCTATTTGTTTTAAAGGTATTTTTTTTTAAATTGGCATGATAATAACATACGTAATAACTTAAGACAGAAGGTCCTTTAAGTAGAGACTAAATAGATTAATCGACTTGGTATTACATAGATCTCACAACTTTTTACGGCGAGACTTGAGGTTTTTACAGAATGTTTTTGATGGCATCTCACTTCTTTTTGTAGAGCGAATAGAGCAAACATAAGTCCATTTGTATGGAAAGCCGTATTTTTTTCATAATTCAACATATTTTCCTATGGGAATGTTGTTCAGTTTCATGGGCTAAACACCCTTACCCACCCTATACCCCCTCCCGTTATGTCTCATATAGTAGATACATATTTACACCTATTTATTTTATTTTCTACGGAAATAATAATTTAATTCATTAACTGCAAATGTAACTTTGTAATCTTATACATTTATATGGGATTACAAAGTTATTGTTGCAGTTAGTGTATTTAGAAAACTTGACCGAAATTAGAAAATATTGAATTTTTCCCATGATTAAGACACTAAACCCTATTTGTATTCTAAATTTTAATCTTCTAAGTCTGCTAGAAGTACCTTAGACTTTTGATGATCGGTGAGTCAGTGAGTCAGTGAATCAGTGAGTGACAAAATTCAAAATTTTAACAAGTTGTCATTCTTAAACTACTGGTTCAAATTGACTGAAATTTTAAATATACCGTATTTATACAATGACTGATTAGTTGCTGAAAATCCAGGCTTCTTGTTTTATCCACTACGAAATTATAGGGGTGTCAAAAATAGCCCGAATTGCTTCGAGAAAAGGATGTTACGGCCGTGCCGCTTTTTTTTTGCTCGACTTGCGGGGGCACTTCCGTGCCCCCAGATAGCCTTCCTCGATAAATGGGGTATCTAACACTGAAAGTTTTTTTCAAATCGGACCAGTAGTTCCTGAGATTAGCGCGTTCAAACAAACAATCAAACAAACAAACTCTTCAGCTTTATAACATTAGTATAGATATCACGGGATGGTTTGTAATCAATACTAAGAAAATTTTTAGTTCCTAAGTAAGTTATGTTTTGGCGATGACACCAAAGCACGATATACTGGTAGCGCTGTCTGAAATAGGAATCGTTAAACCATAGAACAGCCTTAGAAAAGGTCTAGAAATACAACTCAAATCGACATTAGTGCGTTCATAAATCAAATTATTACAATAACCTACATTCAGTAATTCAGTTGACAAAGCTTCAAGCAAGTATGGAAGTAACAATATAAAACACGGAGCACACAATCGACGTTCGTATTGCGGTGCTCGTTAAAAAGTTACCAACTAGACATGAAAATTGGCGTACAATTCACATAGTTGTTGCACAAATATTTTTATTTCAATTTGTTTTATTTGTGTAACAAGATAAAATGTGATTGTTGATGACTTATTTATAGCAAGAGCTGTATTATGAAATATAGTTAGGCGTGTATTCAAATAGTATCAAAATAACGAATAATAGAAAAAAAATATGTCTAAAAAAAAACATGTAAAGCTACTTGTGGACGAAGATGCCGCAATTCGCGACAGTTTTCACAAAACTTGTGTAAACTCAAGTTAACTTAAGTTGATAAAAGTAAAGCATTTATGCGCTACGAGCTAAAACTTTTCTATATCAGTAATTGCCAAGTATGGGAATCCTCACGTTATTTCCCACGCCGCATGTTGTGGGGACACAATGACTTTTTTTTCAACCAATCCAATCCTTTCGGACGCAATACACTCCCGTGTGAATTGGACACGAGCGCCACCTGCTACTCCGGATAGCTTCGCATCAATTCTGATGGTTACATGGACAAAATTTTGTATTGCTTGTCGTCGATACTTTTAACGGGTTGGCTGTTATACTGCGAGGGGTTGAATAGGTTATACAGCGAATGCTCTGCTCCCGAACAACAATGTAACGTTTTTTGGTGTTACAAAAAGCAGGTTTTCGTTTCCAATATAGCGTGAAAAATGCACTGCAAGTCTTTTCCAGCAATAAACATTCTGTGCTCCAGTTTGTTAGGTTTGGAGCTTTTGTTTATTTGTAAGAAACAAGCAATGGCGTTTAAAACAAATGCAACATTGTGCAGACAACTTAGTAACTTATTTTATTGCAACTAAATATCATATTCAAAATCTAACAACAGAGATAAAATATCTCAAGGGAAATCAGAATAGCCACTGGACTATCGGGGAGCTCATGATAAAAGCATGGAGGAACATCACCGAAGTAATGCCGCATCGAAGGACAAAACGCAAGTTATACTGGCTCAGGATCTGCCGCAAATAAATTTCCCACGAGGCACGTATTTTACATCGTTGGCGACAACTGAGACGCAAGATGATCCGAAATATTTTAAAAAGGACGTTAGAAGACGCACTACTTATTAGTTTGGGGGAAATTGAAATGGTATTCCCATGAACATTGCCTTCTTGGTTTATGGGAATTTGGAGGCAAATTGGATTTAAGATGTCTGCTACTGGAATATGCGGTGACGTTTTTTATTGAGTTGGGCTTTGTGGAATAAAATGTTTTATTTTTATAGTTTTGCATCACTTTATTTTTATAATGTGAAGAGGGATTTGAAACACATTAAAATTTGTAAGAAAGTTTCTTATACATGTGGGAGACTATCTAAGATTACCCGACCTCCAGTATTTGGTTATCAAATATCGTTTTTCATCAGTCTATCTATCAGACTACCCATTTGTAAATTACGTATAAGGAGGACTTAGTTCAAGCATATAATTTGCGGAATAAAGCGACTACTACACCGAAAATAGCATAAACAAAATTATTTCCTCGTTACGTGATACGATTTCGTTAAAAGTTTTTCAAGAACGGTTATAAATAGAATGGGGAGCAAAAGTTAATATTTTTGTAATCGCTGCCCTCCAATTAATTAATTTTAATTATTTAGGGAACGAATGCTTTCTTCAAACTTTTCTTATAAATCGCCTTTGTTGCGGAACGTACCAACATAATGAATGGTGGTCGTGTAATGAGCGCGTTCTAAATATTTGTTTGTTATATTCTCTATGGAGTCTTTCTGATTAAAAGTAATTTTATTTTTGTCAAGTGTTTTTTTTTCGTTGTTGATTAAAAAAGCAGAATTATGATAGCATAAATCATGCATTAAAAAATGTTGTACACATTTGAGGTATCCTTAATTTAGTCTAGGCTTGAATACCGAGCTCTATGGCTAATTAAACATACTTCTGTACTAACATCCGTCTTTACCCTAGATTTATGAACAGACTACACGCGAGGAACTAATTAAACTTAGCCTAGTAATATTTAATTCCTTAATTTCATGAGAATTCTGGTAAAATTAGTTATAATCAAAAGCAAACATGACACCTAAATAAATTAGTATAATAGATACATAACATAGATACATAGTAACAGCGAGCATTTCAATGTAACCAGCCTGCGGTAGGCTCTAAATCAAAACAAATTGAGATATACGATCCTGTCACATGGAACTAACTAACTTAGGACGGATGCCGACTAGGCTTGTGCTTTGTTCAGACGATAGGTAATGGGCCGATGACTGGAACAAGTCACTTGATCATCATTGTACTTGTACTAAATGACTTGCAAAACATTATTATCTATGTTATTGTGCTGTTAGTAGAAAATGTTTTAATAGCGTGTACTATCATTATTACCGAATTATTGATATTTTATAGACTAGCCAATCAGGACAATATGCCTCCATTTGAGTGTGAAAGGAAGAGTTGACACCTGTAATACACAGTGGATCAATATTTCAATTAAATGTTTGCCTCAAAAATTTCTTGTCTTAAACCCAAAAATACCAATGCGCGAAATATGTATGTGACGGAAATTAGTTTAGTTTATTTTATTTGATCAAAAGCTTAGCTACGAGAAAGGTGTGAACAGAGCTTAACAGGTACTGTGTTAGTGAGGCTCCTCCTAAGATAATTCCTTACTCTGTTATACTGGAATATGCTTTTGGTCTATGAAAGCAATATCTTGTTCCTGCATCGACGATGTTAATCCTAGATTTAACTGGCTGTTATTCACAATATTCTAAATTTGAGTTTACGATGGCCCATAAATGCAAGAACTGCTTTCTGCTTGCCATAAAATATTGGATGTCTGATTTGCGAAGGGTTTTAATTTACCATATAATAGAGTGTTCTTAGCTGGTTTGAGATTTTATTCTGCTTAAGTTTAACACTTTATAGTTGAATGACTTGGGGAATGATTGAAAAACTTGCAGTCTTCTTACACGAAACATATTTTGCATCAGCATCAAACCATAGGAAACATTGAAAGTAAATTTAACCGTAACTGTTTTGACAGCATTTAAATACAATTGGCAGAAAAGACGTTCGTTTACTAATATTGTTTACAGTTAAGTTATTGACTATATTTTAACCAAAACAAACTCTCACTTTCTATTGGTAGACTATATTAACCAAATACTTGGAAAGGTCTTTCCCAGAAGTCCCTATTGCCTCAGTATATGACATAGCAGAAACATGAACCAAATTCACGTCATTCCATCTACGACATCGAGACAATTACTTCTCACATCCCGTGACAACAATTAGTCAATTTCAAAGCCTACTGAAGTACTCGTACTAACAGGTTACAATTCCCAGTCGCCGGTCTCTGTGTCCCAATCAAAGGAACATTAATATAATTTGAAGCTGTGATCCGGCTTCGAGCATCATTTGGGAGAACACTGCTATTGTTGATCTAATTTATTCACTTGAACATGAGACCGTGTTATTGTTTGAATAGTTACTGGGTTATGTTATTTTGAATGTGATTTAATATAGTTTGTTTAATTTTTATGTTAGTTTTGTTATCAAAAATCATGTCAGTTTTGGTTTGTTACCAATTCTCCGTATTATTACCAAAAATATAGAAAAATAATTAACATAGTTTCAATATCAATATTTTTAAGCGCACGAATGGCAGTTTTTGGCTTGCCGTGTTATTGTATATTGTCTGTAACTAAATAATATTTTTGTCGAAATTTTGCATTATGCTATAGAAATGGCGTTTGTTGAAGATTATAGCTACTAACGATTTAACACCTCATTTGTTCTCAACACAAATTGTGAAATTAAGCACGAAACTGCATGGCCACGGGTCAAAATTAATAATGAACAGATTGGCATAATTATACCAAAGCTAACTTTGACGATTGACTATTGAATAATTGGGGAGCGCTCATCAATTCTCTTTGGCGTTGATCACACTATGGCCGCATTATGCTAATAGATAATAGCATACTTATGAATTCAATACAATTATAGTTAGAACACGGACAAACTGGACTAGAGTAGGTATTAAGTCCATTGGACTATGCGATGCCATTAATTTTGATATAGACTCGTTCAGTGATTGTCACTAGAGCACAGTCAAAATAAAATACAATCGTCTTTCTTAAAATATACGTCCCGTTTTGACTCATGCCTTATTGTATTCTGAAATATTTAATCATGACAAGAGTGCTGTTACACTATACCTATATGTGCCTAGTAGCTACTCAGTCAGGACGATATTCTACGTTCTTATTTCATATGGCATACAACTACAATCAGTTGAACTTATCCATTGTCACATTAAAGCTTCATTTGTAATAAAAGTAAATAAATAAGTTGTCTGAATAGAAATATATTTAGGTACTAAACTTATCTGTATATTTAAGAATATTCAACTTCTATCAACTTTATTTACTTAAGAGTTTAATATAACTTTACATTTATTAAAAAAGTTGTTTACACAAAACACCTGTAGACGTAAAAACTTAATTTATTGAAAACTATTTTCATCAAGCGTTTGACGTTGATAAATCATTAAAATATTCTAAAGAGAAATTCGAGTATTCAATCTTGAATATTATTTTGTTAGATAAAAATATTACGTAACAGAAAAGGTTTTGAATAGATATAGAAAGTCTATTGAAGTCTTAAATACATTGTACACTGTTTAATTTGGTTTAATATTTTGTATCGAATATCAATAAATATTATTAGTAATTTCGAATTTATGTTATAAAAATAGCAATGATAATACTATCGTTTAACCAAATACTTTTTTCCAATGCCTAATTTTGTTACCTACTAAAATTAAATATAAATTCATCACTTTTTTTTTGTCTAGGTAATGGCTACGAACTATTTTTATAGAGTACCGAACAGAGAGTACCCCGGATATAAAATTGTCAGCCTGCAGTCACCCTTACACAACTTTTTTCTCATTTAAACTTTCAAATTTGTCACAACATTGTTTAACAGGATTTATAATGTTTCAATTAAAAGTCAGTATTAAATTACTTAAATGTTTCAAACTCAATTTGAAACTTTTTCGTTGTGGATACGCTAGTGCCATATTACTTCATAATTAAAAACTGGTGAGTAAAATTAAAAGTACGTAGGAATTATAGAAAAATATGTGTTTTTGAAGGTTTGCTATGAGATCACGGGTTCAGCAATATATTAGGCTTTGAGGCTTTTAATACACGACATCAAATACGTACAATGTGTGAATGTGTTGTTGCGACATTGCGTGTCATTTGCGGCCGCGGTAATGTTGCGAAATAGACGTGGATATTAGGTTATATCCTGGCTTTTGGCTTAACATGCGTTATCAATATTAGCAACTACACGAATTCTATTCTGGGTATTTATTGTTTAGTTCGTGAGTATTGATGTGCATTTGCGAAAATATAGTCTCAGGCTGAATAGAATAACGTACAACACAATTTGAAGTAGTTTAGTTTTGTGCCACGTTTATGACCCAAATGGGATAAATATTTACGAAGCACATAAACAGTCAATAGCAAACACTTTATACTGCACATATTTCAGTGGATATTTATTTCGTGATAAAGGTACTTCTACGACCGCTATAAACTAACTCCTACATTGTACAGTAAAATACTAAAAGCGGTTACAAAACCGCCTTATTATCGTTCCATTAATCAGAATCCGCAAACTAAACAACGTAACACGAATAGTTCGCGACTTAGTTTTGTATAATTTGTGCCAACTTAAATTAATTACAACGGCAAAGACCCGTAATGGCCGTTCTATATTATTTATTGAATAATAATTAGAATTGTTGTTGGAAAGTCACGTAATTATGGCACGATGCGAAATAATTATGTTTTTTGTTCAGTGTAATATCTAACAAATTTGATGGGACAATTATTACAATTGCTTTCGATTGTGTTTCGTTGTTTATCCTATATCCGGGGGCTAGAGTTTAAACGTCAATGGCGGTAAACATTTTATTGTATGCTTAAAGTATGTGTTTCAAAAACTCCTTAATATGAAAAGAGTGTAGTTAAATCTAATTACATTCTCATTTAAGACACCACCTAATAATGTTATCTATCCTAATAACGGCTTGAACGGTACTAAATAAACGAACTATTTTGTACCGTCTATTTGAAAACTAAAAAATAACAGTTTTTCTACTAACGTGGAGGCAACTGATACTGTTTACGTAGTTTAGATATAACGGTTTAGATATAAAAATACTAAAGCCGAGAGCAGTTTCCGCATTTTACACGACCCAACACCCCATATCGAGTGTCATTGGTGTTCATAACAGCCTTACGCCGGCTTTACGCTGTATTCCCCATACCATCGAGTATAAACTTTCAAAGCACATCACAAACAAAGTCCAGCAAAATTGCAAGCTTTCAGCGAACAATGCTTTGCTGTTACACATTCGAAATTACCTTTGTCGTTTCATCAATATGTAGTAGAGTTTTTCTTTTACAAACTGTTTCTCTATGCTCGTATATGCAACGAGTGTATGTACCATTTGCATATTGGATCATTCCGAGAGAGTTAACAAATCTCCCCTGTTCTTGTATGCAGAATACAATGTAATATTCTTGTGTGTCTGTGTGTGGGTGATTGATAAAATATTGATTCGATCTGTGGTTCCGAAAAGATGAAGTGTGTATTTTTGATCGCAGACAGTGATTATGAATGAGGGGGTTGCATGTTGAATGTAAATAAACAAGTGATCGGCAACATAATAATAAAAGTATTGAATGTTGATATGATTTTACAAAATATATAAGACCTATTGCATAAGACAAGTTTGTTTATAAATGGTGATTAATTTTTTTATTTGTTTTTGTATTAAAAATTCCAATGTTTGTTTGTAATATTATTTTTTTTGCACTTTAGACTATTTGTAAACACATCGTCTTTTACAAAATTGATAAAAAGTAACAAGAGACACTCGTTTTGAAATGGCAAAGAAGACCGAGATCCGAAGACTTTATAGTTTTGTTTAAAATTAAGGTCATTAAACTCATTCATTACTAGAAAATTTGACATCACAGATCATCACAAAATACCACGCAAAGCCGTCAAGCGCTAGTTGTATCCAATAAAAATGTTAAGCCGCCGTTCGTTTCAATCTGTATTCGGTATCGAGGCCCGGGGCCGATTTACATGCATATAGAGTGGAGCTACGGCTTTATTTGCTTTATTCCAATATATCCATCGTGTGCAGTTGATGCGCCCTTTTGGTGCGCACTTTGAGTTGCAAACATTCCATAGGGGTACGGTGACCGCTTGGAGCGAGACGGGCGACGCGTGATCTAAAGCTTTTGATACACTGAGGTGTAAGCTTCTTGCTGCATACGTGAATGGCCAGATTAAATTTTGTCTGTTGAATCTTTAAAATATAAAGTGGCGTTTTTTCCATGTCAATTAAAATGATATGAAATCTTTGTATTAAAATATTAACTAATGTTTGGGATCTATTTGGGAATATCTATGTTGCAAATTCGTAGGCATAGTTTGGGACGTATAATCTACCTAATTGTATTTTTACAAGACTGTCAGGGCCTAATAAGCTTGAACAGTTAGTTCATGTGCTAACGTTTCTACATTAACAATGTTTTTTTTAGGTATTAATAAAAACAATTAATGTCCATCTACAAATCGGCTGAATTTTCTAAACGCTTTTACAGCTCGCAATAAAAATAGCTTCTGTCTCATAACGCAGTGAACATGAAACCTAAGTTTTGTTTCCTGTTGAAAGGTTGCGAGAGGAACAATATATTACACTCAGTCGCAACAACTTATCCTTCGTTTGCTCCATTATACGGAACAAGTGAAGGATTGTACTGAAACCGAATGATTTATTTGTTTCGACAAACGGACATGGGGCGTTTTGTTGCTGTTGCCAACTTTTTTCTAAGGAATTGGGTTTGTAATCTGGTAAGAAAGTTACTTATACTTGTATTTTGTAAATAAGGCTTTAAATGATTTGTAAGTGCCGCATTTAATTAGTAATAATATGCGTAGTATTTTTAATATGATTCAGAGTGATAGACAAGGATCAGTTTAAATCGAACGCATAACGTTACAATTAGTGAATGCAATCCCGATCTCGCGGGATCCCGATCTCGCGAGATCCCGTGTATTTTTTCGGGATCAATCCCGAAGCATAATATGACGAGATCCCGTTCGGGATTGTCGGAGAGGGCATTTTCAGCAGCTGGCTACATTGCAATAGACTTAAGATGCCGATTAGAAGCTCGTACTATTGATACACATTGTATTTTAAGAGGCTACTTTCAAAATGCCATGTGATTACTTTTTATTTTGATCTCCTGGAGCTACACCTACTTTTTTGATTATGTTCATATTATTACACCTGTTAATTATGTTACGTTGTTAGTAATATTGAAAAATAAAGGCTTTTATTTTCTTTCAAATAATAATTTATTGCATTCACCACACTATCACACACATATTACATTAAACAAGCCTTTCGAATTGTATTATTTTTACTAACTAGACGGGATCCCGAAAATCTCGGGATCCCGCGGGATTGATATTTCTGATCGCGAGGGATCTCGAGTTGACGATCTCGAGTCGGGATTGCATTCCCTAGTTACAATACACTAGGTTGATTAGAGTAGAGGTATATTATTTTTGATACGCATTATATAAGAATCAAGATACAAGAATAATACGGTGACATTTGTCTTTACCTGATACTCGAAGAACTTCAGTAGTGTTTCATCAAATATTAAAATTTCACTATTTGAATTATAGGCAACAATTCTCATTTTCAAAGCCCGGATTTAGGCTTCTAAAAGCCTCTAATTTAAATCTGTTTCTCATCAAACAAACAGTAGAACAAACTCAGTACAAACAGCCCGCATATAATCATTACAGAACTCACACCCCACGCATTTGACGATAATTTTCTTTTGAAATTTCCTTTGAAAAGCTTTCGTCACTCTCGACGCAAATTAAAGGAAGAACTTAGATTTCTAGGCAGCTTGTTAAATATTAACATAAGTGTCACCTAATTAATACCTTTGTAGGGGTGAAATATAAAATATAGGTTTGAGGAATCGTTAAAGTTTTGTTTCTGTTACGAATTTCTAAATAATTATGTTTGGGTATCTTAGAAATTATGTATACTAGGTAAACGTTCTACATTTAGAAAAAAAATATGTGCATCTTCAAATTTTGAAACTGTGATCTATCTTATTATAATCACTCAAGTTAATTTTATTAAGTAAGACAACAAAAATAGCAAATGTTTTGTTGCTCTTTAATGATATAATGAAAAAGATAAAAGATAATTGTCTTAAAATATCATAAACCAAACATTTTCGCTTTAAGCAAAAACTAACCAATAATCCCACTGATTCCCAAGAAACGCTTAGCAATAAACACAAAGATTTTGTTCATTAACATCATAAAATATTAAGGCGAATAGCTGCTAATATTGTTAAGTTGTTAATAAATTATTTTACGAAACTGCCGTCACTTAGCTGGGGAATTCTCATAACCACTCAACAAAATCAGGTCTTTGATTTATGAACTTCTGTTTATTACTGTTATTAAAAGGGCGAGTTTATGAAACTGTTTTGTGAAGGAGTTTTTAGCTGAATTATTGGTTGTTCGTGTTGTGTAGCAAAGCCGTAACTGTAGCGCGATTTCTACAGCCATTACTATCGAGTATCGGTTTGGTACTCAAAACTAATTCCTACGGCATCCACTAGAGGCGCTAATCCGATTTTTAGATGTCTGGTTAGACCTCCGGTTGACTTAAGAAGAAAAATAGTTGTACTCTCAAATCAGTGTATGAAATTGTAAAAAACAACACAGCACTTGATGAAATAGAGCTATCTATTATGAGATAAATGCAAGATTTCAAACATGTCCCTTACTAACCAACCAATCATTAATTTGGTTTCATTTTCCATAATTATAGATATCTTCAATTCAACAAAAACATTCTGTCAATAATTCTGATGTAATTTATAACCAGCTGTTCAAGACTACTTTCATGAACCAAATAACTTTATTTTACTTCAAGATAATATTTTAGTAGGGCGCTCCACTTAAGCGTTCTATTCACAGCCCAGACGTCAAAGCTTCCTAGATTAAACTCTTGGACACGTTAATTGCTAAAAACAAGACTATTTAAGCATTGATTTTTCAGACTTACTATACTCTATGGAAGAACAACAAATTGACTTATTACAATTATAATGATAGAAGAATAATATCAAATCCAAAAAAATGGTATCAAACATTATATTTTTTACGCAAATAAAACCCACTCTTATTATTCTCTTCGTCTTTATTACGTTTCTATTATAAAAGAAAAATACTGTGAGTACTTTGTTTCATTTTGTATTAAAACAGTCAAGAAATCATATTCTTTTATAATTTGATTATATTATATATTTGCCTCGTCCTTGACTTCAATACGGTTCTCAGACAGGATTACAAAGCTTTTAAAAGATAATAACACCCTACTAAAAACTTCAACTAAAAATAGTTGCTAAACTCAAGTACGTATCAGAATCTCCTACTAAGTCTAAAGTTAGTACAAGCAGATGTTTCGAGAAGTTGTATTCCGAATATATTCTGGAACCCACAATAATTCCGCCCGTACGTGTTAGAGTATGTTAGTCCTGGCGTTAGTTTGTTATTCTCGTCAAATTGACGTGTTCCCACGCTTAGTCTCACAAGGTTAATGAATACGGGACCCCGGGTGCAAGCTAGTGATTACGTGAGCATCGTTCGTGTATTACTGTCGGTGTAATTGTGTGTGCAGTTTGTATGATAGAGCTCGGGGTGTGATCATTTGGGATATCTTGGTGAGTGGATTTGAATAATTTAGTGTTGTTGTTTTGTTCTTAGGAATAGTTTTTATTTGGAAGCCTAGTAGATACTCTTGAATAGATATGACTGTATTTATTAAATGACAAAAGCTTACTTATAAACCGAGAAATTTATATGCAGCAAGCTTTTTTGTACGCTTCGTAAATTTGGTTTTAACTAGCAGATTGGTAAGTCACATAATATTTTCATCCGTATACACTTCTCGTTAAAAATAATGATATTTAAAATACTTTATGAATCGGGACTTAGCTTGTCGATCGCCATAATATTTAATGTCGGAGTCAGTTTGCAATCATGGCCAGTGTAATCTGCGCCGAAACGTCAAGCATTCTATGGTAAAATGCGTGTTCGCGTAAATTCCTGCATACTTATTATAAACTCTATGCCCTATACAAAACATCCACTTCAGCATTAATGAACACCATAAAACCATCCCAAACTAGCAACCGTATCAAACTCTCATTAGCGACAGAGTACATACTATTAGAACACCGAAGAATGAACGGCACTAAACAGGCGTTCAACTAATTGGATATCAGTTGGATACGCGCCTTGCAATGTGAGAGCTGCACGTTGCAGACTACATCGATTACATCTTAGACTATTAGAGCAAGCTGTCTGGATGTGAATTGATACGTCGTAGTGCACGGTCTAAAGCTCTAAGAGTAATTATGTTTGTATTTTACGTTTCACCTTTGATATACTAAAGCATTGATCAAGTTCTAAACACGATGAGGTCACTATTGTGTCTGGCATTTAAGTGTCGTAAGAAGAATGTATCACGCAAATATTTAGTAAGTTGATATCTTGAGGAGATAGTTAGCTGATCGGTCTACTCAAATATATCCTTGGATTGAATCCATACTAATATTATAAATGCGAAAGTAACTCTGTCTGTCTGTCTGTCTGTCTGTCTGTCTGTCTGCTACTCAATCACGTCTAAACTACTGAATTTGCATGAAATTTGGTATGGAGATATTTTGATACCCGAGAAAGGACATAGGCTACTTTTTACCCCGGGAAAATGACATTTCACGGGAAAATTCAACGAAGTCGCGAAATATCAATATTATAATGACATTGAATTAACAAAATTACGTTGCAATGGCAACTGTTTTAATGGCGGATATGTCTTAGTGCGACTTCGTTATATTAAGAGATATAAATAATTTTGAGAATATTTTTCGTGAAAAAAAAAGGATATTTTATATCATCACGCTACGACCAATAGGAGCAGAGTAGGTAACAGTAAAAAGTGTTACAAAAATATGGCGTCATATGTGACGCAAGCGAAGTTGCGCGGGTCAGCTAGTAAATATATAAAATGAAGAAAATTATTGATTGGCATACATCGTAAATTAACCTCTAACAACACTAGTTTCATTAAAATTTAAAACAAAAAAATATCTTTGAAAATGTTTTAAAGGATAAAAGAAAGAATTCCATAAATTGAGACGTTAATAAAGTAGAACGAAAACACTAGCCCGAAAACTTTCTAAAGCCAAAAAGAACTTCGTTATTCAAACAAATCAATCCGTCATAATACTAACAATAAAAAATCCATTATCGCCATTCCAAACTTCCATTCATCTTTTTATAATAGCCGTGATTGAGTCATAAGGGCTACAAAACTGGGGCATATTATAGTCCTAATAAAAGGTTATATTTGCATAGTCATAGCACTATAAAACCTTGAATCGGTTCATTACCCTACCGTCCGGTAATGAGTCCGAGGAAATAGGGGTCCACTCCTACTTTCGGCTGTTTTTACCTTCGATTATTATAATGAGTGTTTGTATAAGAAATTGGCTGTTTAAAAGTCAAGTATTTTTTTATTGTTTGCCAGTTTATGTTAGGTGTATCGCGAGTGAAATGCTATCTATGTCTATCTTACTTGTTGGACACACTTGACGAACAAATTGTCAATTGTTGTATAATGTTTTTATGGACGAAACAAAAGTCCTTGTGTTAAATCTTTAACACTATCGTAATGTATGAATGCCATTCATTAATAAAAATACACAATGATACAAAATTTGCCGTTGCCGTGGTTTCAAACACACATGCAACAACATTGCATATGATTTCGCAAACACAAAATCTATCGACTACATGACAAACACCAAAAATGAAATTACAATCAATTTGCAAGATAAACACACGAATTTATATTCGTTCATACAATTTCCCCTTGCCCACCGCCGCTGGCGAAACGGCTAAACTATTCTATGCATTTGTGATTGATCCGATAACCGGGACCCTTCGTGTGTTATTTAACGGCAATTGGGAATGATTGGTGCGATCCCCCGGGTAACCGTATGATTGATAGTCTCCGGGTTTTTACCTGTATCTCACTCCAAAGTGTGATTAGGTTTCGTTTTATGTTTGTTTTGTGACTGTGTCAATGTTTGGTGGAGATTGGTGGAACTATCGAGTTATACGGTTGTTAGTGTGTTTGTGGATACTCAAAGGGAAGCGTACTGGTTAAGTGCTGTTATGACGTTTATTCTTTTAAAACAGTAGTCAAATAGTTATTGACTTAAAACAAGTCAAAATACATGGAAATAATAACGATGTCATTAAAAATAAAATTTAAGTAAGTAAAAATTTTACTTACTACATAATTATACAATCAAATTCACTTACAACTACACCACTTAAACACTAACCTCCTTAAGCACAAAACACATCTTAAAACATAAACTATAAATTCAACAACAAGATTAACGTTACGGTAATCTTACGAAAACGGCGTCAAAAGAAAATCGTCAAAGTACACGTCGATTAAATCTACGCGAAACATAACGAAATAGACTCTTTAATAACGCCGCTGCTCTGCGTAAGTAATTACCAACGCTGTTAATGAAATTTCGTATGCTAATTGACTAAATACAATTATGGGAGCGAACCTAAGACTGCGAGTACTTCTAGGTAGCGTAGATGTAGAGATTGTTCATCTAGATGTTCCTTGAAATATCATTAAAGAAAAACAGGTTTGAAAGGCAGGTTTTCTTATGAAATTTTGTTGTTTATTAATTCGTTAATTTTGTTCTATTACAGGAAAAACATTTTTTAAGGCAATTTTAAGATTATAGAGGGCAGTTTTGGTACTAGATAATTTAATAAAACCAACGTACAGTTATTTTCTCTTTATAAAGCTGGCTCTACTAAACGTCTACGCATCAATAGACAAGCCACGGTTGTATGCTTCGTAATTATTCGTTTATTGACCGATGAGGCTTCAGAAACGAAAAAAATACTCTTACAATTGAGTTTCATATAGTACATTTTAGTTCATTTGCTTACACAACTTAAATGTCAATTTCAAGAAGTCAATGACTTGTAATCAACACGTAAACTGTGTGGGCACTCCCTCTCGGGTTCAAACTTGCTCAGTTTAATCAAGGATCAATTACTGTTTGCATATCAAAGCTGAGGTCTGGAGATGCTAACGACATCCTAATGAATGTCTCGGTCAACTATATTCATATACCTATTGCAAATTAATCCTATGCAAAGCTACGACCTTTCCTATTTCGATATTCTCTAGCTAAAATGATATGAAAAAGTTTATACATAGCTTTTTTCTTTTGGTTTTGCGAAAATTAGGCCCATAAGTGTTTGTCTTTTGATTTCAAACACCAATTTTTGGCTGTTAAATGTGCCCAAAATTCCATTGTCATGTTTTTAACTTAGAGATTTTACGAGCCTACTACAAATTAAAATACTCTTTAAACGTATGTACCGTAGCTCATAAAAATAAAGTATGTTGATATTTTACTTTTGCAGAAAATATATAATTTAGTACAGTCGCTTCTAGTATAAGCGACTAGCATTCGCTGTTAATTAAATATCAAGTTTAAGGCACGGAGCAGGTGCCGGGAGCGAGTCGCGATAACGTGTGGCCCGTTCCATTCGAGACACGGTTTTTGAGGTAAGCCTTATTTACGGAGAGACTTTAGTTTTTAGTACCACTTACCTGGATCACTTTAATTTATTGAGTTTAGAGAACTTGTTTTGGTTTTATTTTTTTCGTATCGGTTGAAAAGCTTATGAAAAGTGATTACTGATGATAATAATAAGAATTATGCTTTTTATAGGTCTACATAAGATTTCAGGAATACCGCTTGCACCTAAAACGAAATATTGCCATTTTACAGTATTTAAAAGACCTAATTTCGTAAATTGTGACTAGAGTTCTATGTTTAAGAACCAAATAGTGACAACGTATGTAATTGATTAAGTTAATTTGTTATTTAAAGAAAAAAACAATGACCATTAATTTTCATTTTGTTATAAAACTGAAATTTTGAGATTATAATTATGTAAATTAATATTAAGCAGAATATATTCACTACAACTTAGTAAATGAAAGCTAGTTTCCATACTCAGTTACTCGCCGTTGTAATTAGCGTGCTACGTATCTGCGTAGCTTGTAGTTCCGTAGCGTACATATATTAGCTACGCTCGTAGCAAGTACTGTAGAAAGTCAGGTACTAATCTTTTCTTATTAAAATAACTACATTAGGTAAATAATTTGTAGAGGAATGTACTAAAAGTATTAGCTGCTATGACGTCATTATATTATTTGGACATTAGCGCATTGCTTTTCGAGTTTTAATACTGATTATCAGCCTCAGTTGTCAGCCAATCAGCTAAATCTAACCCGGATCCATAGCGCGCATCACATTAAATACAGAATTGAACCCCGTTACATCAAATGAAGTCAATCGAATACGATTAATTAATATTAAACCCACTAACTAGACGCAGTACAAACACCAATAATATTCACGTACATATCAATGTTATTTTAGTAGCGAGCAATATCTGTTAGCGGATATGTTACATATTAATCTAACATAATGTGTGTACTAACAACTGGTATAACGTGAATGCGATGTAGCGAACAACCAAAACATTGGTTACCTTCCTGTGAATATAGATATTATTTAATGTAAGATATCAGCTTCGGATATTGGTATAAATAATAACACAAAATAGATATCAACTGTTTTATTATATACGTCGTGTTAGCTCTGATACCCAATATCTTTATGTCACTTCTAAACAATTTTGGAACTGTATATCAGTAGCTGTATCAGAGCTTACACAGTGTTTATTAGTAAGACAGCAAGGCATGGGACTGTCATGTATTTTATATAAAAGTCCCTAAACTAAATAAAGAATAAAAAAAAAAGACAGCAAGGCCATAATATATTCCTTAGTTTGAAATATAAAGTTAGTGGTAACTGTAGTTATAAAAGCAGTCGCTGCATTACTGCTACTTTGCTAGGTATATTTATTTACTAGTATGTTTATTCAGGTTTGATAAAGTAAAGGAGATCATCCACGCTCCATACATTTTTGGGCCTTTTTTCAAAGTGCCGGCCAACAAAAAAAAGTGGCATGTATCGATAGAGCTAGCCATTTGAAGCAATAGTTAGTATGGCACGAAACCGGTAGGATCGCTTTGAACCGAGTTATACAGGTTTGAAGATTCATAATATTCAAACATTAATTCATTTCTGAAAGTGCTGTGAAACATAAAATAATGGTTGATTTTGCTAGAATTAACTATCTAAAGCAAACGACCACTCTGAAGTTGATTTAAGGTCGTAAGCACACGTATCAACTCGGAAACGGGTCGTCTCCGTATCAACTCGAGCTCATCAGTATTATTTGTATGTAATTCCCTACTGTAACACACTTATCGGAATCGTTACGTGATCGCCCCGGCTCACGACCATAGGAGTGGTTCGTATGCGCATTACGCATACACCAGCACCCAGGGTGGAGTGCAGGACTATGTGCAAATTCCGATAGAAGGGCGGGCATACCTTCTAAACCGCAACATGTGTCCTCATAACAAGGGCCCTCATCACAAATGGTGCCCGAAGCACAAAATATTGTTCCACATGCCGATGAGTCGGACATAACAACCCAACGGCAACACTCTAGATGACCTCTTACCTAGACGATGGTTTGTTAGTTGCACACAATCGAGGGTGCGGCCCCTTGGGTTCGCTAAGGGAGGATGCGCTGACCTTGCGCTAGTCGCCAGTGACCAGTCCAGTTGCGACGCATTGAGGCGCCGGGGGAATCAAACTCGCACCTTAGGGGCCGCACCCTCGGTTGTGTGCAACTAACAAACCATCGTCTAGGTAAGAGGTCATCTAGAGCGTTGCCGTTGGGTTGTTATGTCCGACTCATCGGCATGTGGAACAATATGTTGTGCTTCGGGCACGATTTGTGATGAGGGCCCTTGTTATGAGGACACATGTTGCGGTTTAGAAGGTATGCCCGCCCTTCTATCGGAATTTGCACATAGCCCCGCAATCCACCGTGGGTGCTGGTGTATGCATAATGCGCATACGAACCACTCCTATGGTCGTGAGCCGGGGCGATCACATAACGATTCCGATAAGTGTGTTACAGTAGGGAATTACATACAAATAATACTGATGAGCTCGAGTTGATACGGTGACGACCCGTTTCCGAGTTGATACGTGTGCTTACGACCTTAAATCAACTTCAGAGTGGTCGTTTGCTTTAGATAGTTAATTCTAGCAAAATCAATCATTATTTTACGTTTCACAGCACTTTCAGAAATGAATTAATGTTTGAATATTATGAATCTTCAAACCTGTATAACTCGGTTCAAAGCGATCCTACCGGTTTCGTGCCATACTAACTATTGCTTCAAATGGCTAGCTCTATCGACACATGCCACTTTTTTTTGTTGGCCGGCACTTTGAAAAAAGGCCCAAAATGGATGATCTCCTTTCCAATAATTTGATATGATTAACTCAGCCCGTACGCTCTTGTTCTATGTTAGTCATTTTGGTGGCTTCAGTTGACTTTTCAGAAAAAAACAAACATTGGAAAATAACCAAAATAGTATAGAATTGATAACACAAAATATGCTGTTTGTGTTAGTATTATCCGTTTTATAGTAGACCACAGAAGTATTCATTTTTATTTACATATGCTTGTAATACGAGATTATATCTTAAGAGCAATAAAATATAAATAATTCTATCAACAATCCACTTCTTATAACCCGATAAATTACCATCAAAAGCCTTGTTAAATAAATATTTCATAGAGTTAAATAAAATTAAGAAAAAAGTATTCGTTGAGAATTCTATCGGACGATTGCTATTCGGGCCGGGTTGCCTTCAGTATGTACTAATCGTAAATAAATCTTGAGAGAGTGGCGAGGCAGTAAATTGAACACGTGACTCGGACGGGTAAGGGAAACCGCGCATTGTTAGCCCAGAAACCAAGCTGTCGTATTTTAAAAGATTTCGCAAACTTTTGTGTGATGAAGCCTAAAAAAGTTAGAAATTATGTTTCTCAAGTTTACTTTTTTGTAACAGTATATTTTTATTAGCAATATTTTAGCAAGGTGAAATAGCTTTGCCAATTGCTTGGGAAAAGGTTAGATATATCGCAAAAACTTCAATGCGAGAAGTTGACTTTGAAAATATCGCATACTATTATTTAAGTACCGCGCTGCATTTTACTCTGAAAAAAAACCAGCTGACGATATAATTTTGTAGCTTTGTTATAGTTTGTACTCGAATCAAGTCGTTACAAATCATAGGTAACTTCTAACCGTCCTTTAAACGGAGTAAATGAATTACCTTATAAATTAAAATTGGCGTTTAAAAATTCAGTGAAGTCCTTTAAAATCATATTTTCGTTATCTGGGGGCACGGAAGTGCCCCCGCAAGTCGAGCAAAAAAAAAGCGGCACGGCCGTAACATCCTTTTCTCGAAGCAATTCGGGCTATTTTTGACTACCCTATAATTTCGTTGTGATTAAAACAAGAAGCCTGGATTTTCAGCAACTAATCAGTCATTGTATAAACACGGTATATTTAAAATTTCAGTCAATTTGAACCAGTAGTTTAAGAATGACAACTTGTTAAAATTTTGAATTTTGTCACTCACTGATTCACTGACTCACTGACTCACCGATCATCAAAAGTCTAAGGTACTTCTAGCAGACTTAGAAGCTTAAAATTTAGAATACAAATAGGGTTTAGTGTCTTAATCATGGGAAAAATTTAATATTTTCTAATTTCGGTCCAGTTTTCTAAATACACCAACTGCAACAATAACTTTGTAATTCCATATAAATGTATAAGATTACAAGGTTACATTTGCAGTTAATGAATTATTATTACTGTAGAAAATAAAATAAATAGGTGTAAATAGGTACCTACTATATGAGGCATAACGGGAGGGGGTAAAGGGTGGGTAAGGGTCTTTAGCCCATAAAACTGAACAACATTCCCATAGGAAAATATGTTGAATTATGAAAAAAAAACGTCTTTCCATACAAATTTGACTTCTGTTCGCTCTACAAAAAGAAGTGAGATGCCATCAAAAACATTCTGTAAAAACCTCAAGTCTCGCCGTAAAAAGTTGTGAGATCTATATAATACCAAGTCGATTGATCTATTTAGTCTCTACTTAAAGGACCTTCTATCTTAAGTTATTACGTATGTTATTATCATGCCAATTTTAAAAAAATACCTTTAAAACAAATAGATCGACTTGGTCATCGCAAGAAAACACAAATTCGCCATTATTAACATTTCAGGAGCATTAACTTCTTGTCGTGCTGTGTAGTGTGATACATACTAATAATCAAATCATGCGATGGCCAGGTCGGTCTATTTGTTTTAGAGGTATTTTTTTTAAATTGGCATGATAATAACATACGTAATAACTTAAGACAGAAGGTCCTTTAAGTAGAGACTAAATAGATCAATCGACTTGGTATTATATAGATCTCACAACTTTTTACGGCGAGACTTGAGGTTTTTACAGAATGTTTTTGATGGCATAAAATATGCAGTTTCTCGCTCAAAATTTTAAATACGCATTAAACCGTAACCACACATAAATTAACATACAAAACCGCAGTAAAATAAATTAAGTGGAGACAAAACGTGAATGTGCGGCGGGCCTTATCTTAAACGTAAATAATCAGGTGAATAGTTAAGGGTTTTATGCTTTCACAGAAAGGCATAAATGAACCTTTATCTACAAGAGCCTGAAAAACTTTTAGTACAAAGCATTTTGTGAGAAACATGATAAAAATACTGTAAAAACGTACGTACGTTTCGATAGTACTGCATGTTTATAATGTAATAAATGTCAAAATACTAAAAGATTGTTCACTTTACTGTATAGCTCATAAATTCATCAAGCGTTAGGGTTCAGCTTATCTTTTGACGATACTTTTTGAACGTTTTATATTTTAAGTTATAAATATTCAAGATAAATCTTAGCTTCATTTCTCTTTACTTCATACAACTATATCTGTATAATTAACATAACAAAAGCATAGTCTTAAAGTGTAACATCTACACCGGCAGATGTACAGTCAAGACCTCAGTAACTAAAAAACTATACTAACGTTAATTTATACGTATTTTATTCAGCTTCAACAAATAATTTTATTTTACTAGAACGACACAAGAATCAACAAACAAACTTATAATGTTACTCTTCGTTTATTTAATTTGCCTTGTTTCAAAAAAACAAAGCCCAAATATCAATTTCTTACAATAACAATAGACATGAAATGAGCGTTTTTATGTCACTACCACTGAAAGTAATATCGGCACTTCCTTCCTGTACATCTTGCATGGCGGGCACGTACCACGGCCGAGGGCCTTGATGACTTCATGCTGCTCTAATCGACGGACGCAACTAAGAACGTATACTTTAGATTGGACTGATAGGAGCTAAATAATGAGACAGAAGCTAATTAATTGTTTAAGTATATGTATAGTTTTTAATTTAGCTGAAGCGCTGTTTAATTTATTGGGGAAATTAAGACAGAATGATTAAATTACACATTCGTAAATACCCTGTATAATTTTTAAATAGTCAGGTCAGTGCAGATTCAAATAACGAAATGATATTTTCGCCTTTTTCCCATAGGTAGAGAACAAAGAACTACTAATCATAAAATATTTTTGTATTTGTACTTAATTACTATATGCGATAAAATAAATATCTTTAGCAAGTATGCTTTTAATCAGATGGCGTAACACCTCTAGCTGTTATGACTAGGTTTCTACATTACCTAGAAAATAAATAGACTAAACACAAGATTAAAGACTGTGAATAATATATTATTATTATGTTAGTATTTTTATAAAGAAGGAAAAAACAAAACACTATCATCTCTTATCTCCGAACAATAGCCTACTAAATACGTGTACGAAAAGTTAAAGCATTAATCATTGTTCAGTAACTTCCCGGTAAAGTTGATGTTTCATAAGGCAATAAATCCATAGAAAAGTACCTTTTAGCTAAAACCTTTGTTTGTCTATACACGGAACAACAGGTTTTACGAGGCTCGTAACAAGTCGGGTAGTCGAGTGCTTTCCTCCTAGTTAAGGGGAGTTTTGATTGCTAAGGGCAGTGATATTATACGTATTATTAGCTTTGAGTGCCTTAAGATATTACTGCTATAAGTTATCAAGTAGCAATGACATACGGTGCTTATAATTTATCTTTAGTTTGGGGTAGAGATAGGATTGCTTGGTTACTATACGACTATAATGTTAATAAAATAGTCGTCGATCAAATGGTTTCTCAATTTGGAAAAAAACATCACGCGCTTGTGATTTTGTGGAACGCTCTTTTCAAAATTGAATATTCAATTAGTATCCATACGCATATGCATTTTAATACTTCGGTCAACCGAACTATCTCGTAAAAACATTTCAAATATTTTTTGTTCGTAAGAAAATAATTCATAAGATAAAAAAATACATAACTATTTCTACAATTTATATCACGAGGCTATTTCATTTTTATCGCCCATATTTTTAGTTATCATTTTCATCGAGTCGTTAAATGGACGAACCTTTAAATCGTAAGCTTACGAAAGTAATAAAAATCTAGAGAATGAGAGATACTTCATAAAATGTAACATTTTATACGATAGATTTTTAAATTGAATTCTTTTTAAATATTTTTCCTCATCCAAAAAAATATTCGTTCGTCTCGGCCGGAATCCTGAAATTTTAATAAAGCTATGTTTTTTACGGCGTTTCATGGTATTACGAGTAGTTTATTTTATATTACAGACACTATTATTTGAACAAATATTTTGACGAAGATATTTAATAAAAATTATATTTATAGAAATAAGACTGAGCGGTTGCTTAAAAATTTCTCACAACGCGCTATTATATTACCATTAGATTTACTTTCATTAATTTAAGACAAATACATAAATATTTGAATCATGTACTAACATCGGCTCTCTAATACTATCTCGTGGCAATTGTATTGCCTTGTTGTTACGTATATTTTGATAGGTATTTCATAAGCTAGTCGCTGTTAAATTCAAGAACGTATATCGTTCGGTCCAGAGTTTGATTCCCAATTCAAGCGTATGAAAGGTACTACAGACCTACGCGGTTCAATGGTTGTCTGCCGAATTTTCATATAGCTCTTATTTCGCTATTTCAGATCTCACTTACGCGGTCAACTGTTTTAACTATGAATAACTATCAGATCACCGGTTGTAAAAGTTGGGCTCAAAAGATAACATGATGCTAGTCCGTAGCATAACTGATATTCACTCAGATTTCGACGTACAATAAATTAGATTTTCCATATTTTGCACCCTGTCCCATTTCCATTTCAAGTTTCTATAATATAAATCATTTTCTCTACCTACCTACCCCCTTTCCGAAAAAGAACACCCTGTCTTTCCGTCCTAGATAGCAACAATATTTTTAAGTTTTGTTATCAATTGGATTGTTGAACCTTCATAAATAACAAAAAACTATTTTTTACCAATATCCATTTATTCAAACCTTACAGACAACATTGATATCAGCAATAACTGATTATATACTTATAAAAGAAATTTTTAAGTATATAATCAGTTATTGCTGATATCAATGTTGTATCTCTTTAAAAGCATTCTTAATTACACTACACAATACAATTTCATTCGTAGCTAAAGACGAAAGAAAGTCCCATTCAAATCAGTTTCTAAACTACCAAGACAATTATTCTTTAAAGTTAAAACCGTATAAAATGATCAATGTACCATGTAACCATCATACAAACCAATATTTTAATGTTAAAACGCATTATTTCACTTCATTGTACTACAGTTACAATAAATTATCACGACTCAATAAATACTTCTAAACCGAACTCATTCGTTAGCGGCTGCGGTCGTTGCAACTACATATTAAAACCATACATCGGACTGGTGACGTTTAAACGATGACGGGTCGCGGACATAAACTGTACGAATCGCTCTACTGGTTTTTTAAATAAAAATAAATGTGTTTATTTGACAATATCGACTATTAGCCTCCTTTATTTGAAACGTACAATTAAAGTTATCTCTATTATTTCATTTGAATATGTAAGATTCATGATTGCATATTGCGATGAAAAAATTGACTCTTAGCCAACACTAGCCAGCTAACGGTGTGAGGCATCATGTATTGTTTACAAGCTTTATAAATCCGTTCTACTAGTCACTATATTACAATTGCACTCAATCAATTTTTTCTTTCTATTCAATTCAATTTAAAATATCGTTAATTTCGTAAATTCCCCAAAGCAGAAAAATATTATCATTTTATTTTTATCGTTAAAATAATCATAAACTTTTTGGCAGCTTAGGCTACCCACAAAATTTATTAAACAGTGCTGCACATTTCATCAAAAACAAAAGGCTGTAAGGCCTGATAAAGCCTGGAAAATATACACTTTCCCACAAAAACGGTTAATCGTGTTTTTTCCGATAAAAATCGTGCCTTGAACCGCGGGAGCCGGAGTAATCCGTTTATTGATTTCAAGCACTTTTCCGCTCTCAATAGATTTTTTATTTTCACTAAAATGTTTTTTGCGTAAACAACTGGATTATGGGCTTCTAATAATGAAATTGTATTTTCTTCCTTTTGCTGCTTTTGCATAGCTCTCTTTGGTGAATCAAATAGTTTTGTATCTGGTTGAACAGCTTAAAGAATGTTATTAGACCACACATAAAAAAATAAACCAAATTTTAAATGTCACTGAAAGGTTTTAATTAGTTTTTATCGCTAACTGTACCTTTATTTTTGTCAGCTCTGATTATGATTTTGTATAACTCAGTCTCGGCAGCGTTGTTTGCCCGTCCAGATAATTTGATCTTGGCGAAGTCATTCAGTTACAACGCCCTCTAGCCCTTTAAAGGGCAAACAATTTGCTACGTATTATTCACGAAAATTAAATCAAATTATTGTTCCTGCATAAGGGAGGTGAATATATTAAAGGACCCCTGAAGAATAAATATGAAGGGTGTCCGCTATATTTGACTATAAAATGTAATTATAAATTGTAGAAGTACCTTTGAAATATCCTGTTCTATTTATTTAAACAACGATAACTATACTATTGTATCAACACAGCAAAGGTATCAATTATGTTAGTCGCAAATATAGTTGTTACTTATGGTTTCCGTGCCGATATTTGATTTTATAATTTTCTCAAGGCAGTCAGCCAAAGCTACAAGCAAGTTTAAATGTTTGAATGCAAATTTTACTGACGTAAATTAAACACCATCTCCCAATTTTGTGAAATATGTTCTTTTAAAAAGATAAAAAGAAAAGCAAGTGTAAACGCGGAGCACGGAACTCAAACCTCTTTTTACACCGGGACCATCACAAAAAGACACCAATAAAACGCCGAATAAACGTTCTTTTCCTACAGTAGCGTAAACAAGACAATAGTTGTTGGAAACTGTGAATAAACAAATTAAAATAGAGCTGGGAAACGTTGAAACTTTGCATGTTTCAATGTGTCACCTCTAGTGAATAGCGGCTGATTGAGAGTAACATTTTTGTAAGCTCGCGAATTTGCGCGATTCAGACTCCGCGTGTACACGCTCTGTAATTCTAGCGTTCGAATGCAAGATGGTCTAAAGCCTTGTACACCGTGGTTACTGTGTTAATATGTAAAGCTTGGCAAATTAAATTTTATTACGTATAGGTATAATGGTCGTCATCTTGAATGGTAAGTAAATAGTAGTAATAAACAATAAAAAAAATACATTTAGGTTTTTAACCAGTACAGTATTCAAGCACAGTGCCCAATGTTTTACATTTTTTAAGCTTCGTCCTAAATAATAATACTATAGCCGGTTCTATTCTATGGATATGCATTTTATACCGCAAACCAGAGTAAAACTCAATATAAAATACTGAGCGACAATGAATTCGTGTATTCACAGATAAGCCGAAAATAATTTAAAATAAAATGGCTTATTTTTAATACCTTTTTAAACAATCAAAAATAATAAATAACAAGCTTAAAGTTGTTGAATTTTATACAATTCACAAAATACATAAAATCACAGTAGCATATCAAGAGTTATTTCGTTTCCATTTGAGAAAGGAAATGCATTTCTGAACTCAACAATGGAACAACGGTCCCAAAGCCAAAAAATATTCTCTCGATAATGACTTTATCGAAGTGCCTATAAAAATATATTGCATTCGATTTTCACAATTTCACTTAAATCCCGTTGTACATTTTTATCTTTCTTTGTAATTGTTACTGGTTTTTAACTTTAATATTTAAATGTAAATTGCATACTCTGGTAACTGCATATAGTAATGTGAAGAGAATTGTTTGGCATTGCTTTGTGGAATGAAAAGCTGCTTTTAAATTTAATGTGCTTCGATAATCACTTTGAATTGCCAATAGCGGCTGTTGCATCCAAGCTTAAATCAAGAAAAAGGCAAGTCATTGAGACGAAAAAACGTTATGCGTTCTGCGTTCGAAAAAACGTTATGCGTTCCATTACAAAAATGGTCAAAGGTACCGTGTTACTAACTCTGCAAGTCTTTTACTCTAAAATTCATGTAATCGGATACATTGAATCTATGGGCTTACCGAAGGAATCAGATACACAAATAAATCATCGATATTGCAATGCGGCTTTTCGCTATTCTTAGACATCCAATCTTCTCCAGCCGCCATCACCACAGTATTCACTCAATAAAAATCTAGAATATTTGAGATCTTATTTGAAATTCGTACATAATACATACAGCATGTGAAAACGCCTTTACTATGATGGAGTCACGTCGCGAAACGTGCAGACGTGGTTAAAAATGTTCCATCCGCGAAGATACCGTTCTAAAGTTAAAAATTCAATGTTTTAGCTCGCTCGGCCGTCACTCAGTTTGTAATAAGAACATAAACATTTTTAGTACGAGATGTGATCGTAAAAACTTTTTTGTGTGCCTACAGGCAATACAATCGGTGTTGTTCGCAAGTTGAATTATTATTGAGAAACGAACCTTCTTGTTTGTGTTTTATTTTATCAGTCATGAATATTTCTCCAAAATGTAGCCTTTAAATCCGAGTACCATTATAGGTACTGGGATTTCGAAATACTACATTTTTATACACTACAGAAGCATAAAGCCAAACATAAAAAATACTAAAAATCACCCAATACCCAAATATTTTCGATTGTGGCTGATAAATATTTCAGGGAAAAAAATGGATTCCAACACTACCTGACCGGATTAAATCCACGTCAGTGAATCATCACGAGAAACTAAAGTTTGCTGCTAAAATTCTAGATTTAAATTTCATATTTATCGATCGATTGTTTTAAAACTCCGGGATGACTTTTTTACTTATATTGGCGCAAACATATTAGTAAAACAAATATCCACAGATCAATTTGAACATTTTTTATATCACTTTTTAAAATATTATTTTCAACAAAACCTAATAGCTAATTGCTGTTCAACTGGTGCGATAGTAGCGCGATTCTCTACCACTATCGACTAACAATTTTCGAAGTACAGTTCAAATGTCAAGCTTTCGATATTCGATGGTACCTACTGTACAGAATCGCGCCATAGACATCATGCAGAACCCAATACAGTTATGATAAAAAACAGTGTACTCAATCACTTTACATGGATTGAAAGCGATTATTCCACTTTAAAATCGATTTTAATTTTAAATCCAAAAATCGACATTAGTTGCAATTTAAAGAATCGCAATCGTTAGCGTCGCGTCATTGCGAGAAAAAGTGTGATTTCCCACGAACTCTTTGTAAGTCAAGCCTCGATTCTTGACCCTTGTTAGAGCACAAAGCCACCCTTTCTTTTCTTTTAAAAGACACCACTAATTCTAACCTTTGTGTCTTTGATTACAGATCCAAAGGTGACGTGTCTGTAGACAATGGGGACTTGTAAGGGTGCCGGGTTAACGTATGTTAGATGAATATAGGTTAAAATATTCTCGTCTCAGGTTATAAGTTCTTTTTTATCAAAGGCCCATTTTACTAAACAACGCTACCTAATCTGAAAATAGACACTCGTCAGAAATGACAATTCTTCGAATTTAGTGTTGATAATTTTATTTTTATTCCAATAATTTGATTCGAATTGTGTCAACAAATACAAAAATAATATTAATAACACGAATTAATTATAATGACCAATAATTTAAATAATTCCCCTAATTCATTAATTGAATTCTGCGCCTGACAATGATAACAAAATGCGTGTTTAAAGAAATACATAATGATTAAACTATAAATAATGCAGTTAAATATCTATAATATTATAATGCAACGGGTCTTATACGCGATTGAAAATTTAAAGGTTAGGATACCTTATTTGCTGCCCGACGTTTCGATCGCATTACAACGACCGTGGTCACGAGCTGACTCTCGTGAAAAAAAAAATAAATATCAATTTATAGACCTAAGAAATCAAATAAAATTCTAGATATTTTGATTGATATTTGTTCTACTAGCACAGCTTCAACACATCACAACAAAGTGCGAAATCGATCATCCCGACAATCTGGTGACGCGTATTTATCATAATCATAATAAAGTATCTCTTTTTACATGTTTCTGTAATACTTTTATGTTGCCAAACCAAAATCGACCTTATAGTTATACTATAAGGATTATAGTGATAGTAAATATGAGTTGGCGGTTCATGTCATGGTGTAATTGAATCATCCATCACTGTAACGTGAAGGATTCACCTGACGGGCGAGGAATTGATCATTGACAGATATTTTGCACTCATTTGTTCATCAAATATGTGATATTGATACAAATTAGACCCACTAACTATGCAAATTTTAGTACCTAGAGATTATTGACGATGAATTCTAAATTGATTGCATTTTTAAAGCCTTGTGGTAAACCAATTTTGGTTACGCCACTATATGTCTCTTAATTATTATCATGTATCTTTTTGACCCAAATAAAGAAACAAAATGCTTTTAAACCGCTACTGTCTAATGCTACACTTCGCTATCGCAACACATATCACTGCAAAAGTAAATAAAACACCAACCGTACAAACACGGAGATTTATAAAACAAAGAACACAACATCGCATTAGTGCGGTAAAATGTTTGTACAACGAACTTAGATATAAAACACTGTGCGGCGTTTTATTGAAAATCCATTGAATAAACTAGTGTACTGCAAGTTTCAGTGAGAATGCTTTTAGACACAAATCCCTTCATGTATAAATCCCTTGTGTTACAGAACGTAACGCAATGGAACAGTGGCGAGGAAAACATGTTGGTGATATCCATCCATCCGTGATATGGACCGACCAGATACAGGGATTTTAATTTCATATGTGTAGTTTGTTTGTTGCTTTACTTTTGAAATCCTTAAGCTCTGTTAGTCTAGCTGCAGTGTTAAACTACAAAGTTGGAAAAAAAATATGTGGTTCAAAAAAGCAGCATAATTGAAATTATTTCAAACGATCTACTGATGCACAGGAGATACAGATGCGTTAAATTATACCGTTTAAGTACTTGCCATCATGTAGGTACTCATGACAAAATAAAGTAAGAATAAAACCAAGCCACTTTTAATCCCCATATTCCACTTCAAAACAAAGTTCAAAGCTATCACATTTAGGGCCCAAAATCCGGCTCATGAAGTGGTAAATTAAGCAGACGCACCCGAGCCCTGAGGCAGATAAAATAAGTTAAAATGGGAAAACTTCCATTAGGTTATGAAATGAAAAGATCACGGTTATCTCACAAGAGCATACTACTTTTGAATTATGTCCAACTTCCTACGATTGTCTCGGCGAATTATTCTGAAAAGCAACTGGGATACTGTTTCGATGTCACTTCGAATATAAAAATATGTAGTGGGAAATAGTGCAAGATTATATTTTAAGAAACCGAAATTGTCCTTGCACTACATATTTTTCTCAAGTTAAGTTAATCTTCTTCAGAACTTGCAATTTGATGGACATTGCAATGCTTGAACAGTCGATTCAGTGCTATGGAACACATCGATCGATGGCCAATTAATTCATTACCCTCTATTAATGCATTGAATCCTATATTGAGTTTCGAGTTGCTGGGTTCAATTCTATAGCCACGATATTGAATCATAATCTGCTCCAATACGCCTGTAACTTCAGGGCACAGTCGTGTCAGTTTACTCCTATCGCACCAATTATGTATAGCTCCACTTGTGAACTATAACATAATCGATAGTATACAATATGAGCAAGGCAATATCTTCAATATAACATATTGATAATGTTAAGCAAATTTACCTAAACAAATATCCTGCCAATAGATGAGAAAGAGGGTTTAAAGAACTCTCATATCGAAATGTTCATTCTTTACAGTTAAAGTAATATGAATAATTATTTTCGTAAAGCAACAGTAGCTAGAAAGGTTACCAAAGTTCATATTGATATTGTTCACAATCTACAGAATAGGTGCGCACTTAAAATTATAACGGTCCTTTTCTGCATTACGGAATTAAAATTCGCTGAGCAAAGCGTTGCGTATAAATATAAGATTTCGCTTGCAATTTGCGAACTCCGGAATCCTTTGCTTAATCTGGGGGCACGGAAGTGCCCCCGCAAGTCGAGCAAAAAAGAAGCGGCACGGCCGTAACATCCTTTTCTCGAAGCAATTCGGGCTATTTTTGACACCCCTATAATTTCGTTGTGGATAAAACAAGAAGCCTGGATTTTCAGCAACTAATCAGTCATTGTATAAACACGGTATATTTAAAATTTCAGTCAATTTGAACCAGTAGTTTAAGAATGACAACTTGTTAAAATTTTGAATTTTGTCACTCACTGATTCACTGACTCACTGACTCACCGATCATCAAAAGTCTAAGGTACTTCTAGCAGACTTAGAAGCTTAAAATTTAGAATACAAATAGGGTTTAGTGTTTTGATCATGGGAAAAATGTAACATTTTCTAATTTCGGTCTAGTTTTCTAAATACACCAACTGCAACAATAACTTTGTAATCCCATATAAATGTATAAGATTACAAGGTTATATTTGCAGTTAATGAATTATTATTACTGTAGAACAATAAATAGGTGTAAATAGGTACCTACTATATGAGGCATAACGGGAGGGGGTATAGGGTGGGTAAGGGTGTTTGACCCATGAAACTGCACAACATTCCCATAGGAAAATATGTTGAATGATGAAAAAAAACGTCTTCCCATACAAATTAGACTTATATTCGCTCTACAAAAAGAAGTGAGATGCCATCAAAAACATTCTGTAAAAACCTCAAGTCTCGCCGTAAAAAGTTGTGAGATCTTTATAATACCAAGTCGATTAATCTATTTAGTCTCTACTTAAAGGACCTTCTGTCTTAAGTTATTACGTATGTTATTATCATGCCAATTTAAAAAAAAAACCTTTAAAACAAATAGATCGACTTGGTCATCGCAAGAAAACACAAATTCGCCATTAACATTTCAGGAGCATTAACTTCTCGTCATGCTGTGTAGTGTGATACATACTAATGATCAAATCATGCGATGGCCAGGTCGATCTATTTGTTTTAAAGGTATTTTTTTTTTATTGGCATGATAATAACATACGTAATAACTTAAGACAGAAGGTCCTTTAAGTAGAGACTAAATAGATTAATCGACTTGGTATTATAAAGATCTCACAACTTTTTACGGCGAGACTTGAGGTTTTTACAGAATGTTTTTGATGGCATTATATTATCTTTTGAGCACTTTCTGGTGGCGTTAAGTGGGGCCATGTTTTTAATTACCCATTTTAAGATGTTTTTGTAGCCGTTCCAACTTATTTTTCGACATAACACTTTATAGCATTGTTTGGACAGATAATTTTTAAATATATTACTGTTGCCGATTTTGGAAACATGCCGATTTAGTGGACATTTGTATAAACTTAAAATACTGAAGTCATTTGCTGCACTGTTTTACTTTAAGATAGCATCGTGTAGTCGTGTAGTAATGTGTATTTCAACTACATTAAATTTAATAGTTATGACCTGAGTTACTTCTAGTGTTTTCTAAGAGATAATTATCTGTTTAAACTTTACTTCCTTGTTCTTTATTCACGGTATACTTCTAATTCATTATAATTATAAGCAAATTCTGTTTACGTAACAAAAATTACCACCAAACATTACCATATCAAAGAAGGAAAAAGGCTGGCCCGAAAATCTCCAAAACCACTCAACGGATTTGGATACAGGAGAGCATTCGTTTTTGGGCATTATGATATATCTCGTGAGCCAAAGTGGTTTGTAGCGGAAAAACAAAAGTTAGCATGGAAACTCTTTGGGCGGAAAATAGTTGAAACATCGTAGGAGTTTGCTACGCATGGTGTTCGGAGTTAGTTGTTTATTAACTACTCGCATATAAATTTTGTTTTAGACATTTTTTTTGAGAAAACTTTGATACACGAAATACTGGTAGTACAGCCATTTTATTAAATGGTTCTATGGCGCTACATTGTTGGTAGATTGTTGGTTTAAACTTCAATTTTATGGACTCCTAAAGTAACGATTGATTAAAATTGACCCTTTGATTTTTTATATAAATAACATAATAAATAATTGTAGTTAAATTGAATCAAATCAAATACAAGCCCATTTCGTACCGTTAGCAAAACAAACATTAAATTATTTTTATAATCCTGTCAAACAACAGACAAACATCCCTAAACCAAATACCGTATTTTTATACACCAATATACTAAAGGGTCATCCACAAAAACACTATTTGCCATGTCCAACGAAATGATTCGACCGAATTCCTCCCTTACATCCCACACTGAGCATTAGCAACCCTATATCTTATTACATGGGTCAATCTTTTAAGGGCGGTCCTGCATTAGCCTCCTGACCGAATTCAAAGGAAATGGTAGGAGATGCTTGCTAATGGACCCATTGATTTTCAGGAATCAAACGCTTGCTTTGGCAAAGGTTGTGTATAAAAACATGAAGTATGTTTGGGCGTGGTCCGTTTATGAGCTTCGGTTAAGGTGTAAGGTAAATTGATGAGAGGTATCAGCAACTAATGGTTTAGTTATAGAGGGTGTGGTGGCGATTAATGGTGGTGCTGTAATGAGAACACGTACTGAGTCACAACGCTTGATAGGTAGACGGAATATGTAATTAAAGGTGAAACTAATCAAGGGAGACGGGGATGCACCAACACTTAAACAGAGAACATAGTTTCTTGATTAGTTATTTTTTTTCTTGATTTAAAGAATTGTCTGACTATCATGACTGCGCTTGTGTGTAATTGTAATTTGAGTAAATTGTTGAGTTTTCAATCTCCTTACTCATGAAAATCTAGTTAGCGGTTTAGCTGAATAAACGTAGCACAAAACATTGTAAGACAGACTCTCGCATTTATAATGTTTAATTTGATACTTCTTGATACATTTTAAATAAAATTCATTCTCCGCAGCACATAAAGCGAAAAATACATTGTTCTTAACAATGTTTATTGTTGCTTACAAAAAGCTCGATTTAGCAATAAACTTGCCAAATTGGGTACTAAAAGCTATACTGGATTAACGCCAGAATTTTTGCTAAAATTTAAAAATACGTTGGTCCGGATCGTCTTTGATTTACGTTTGTGGTAAATATCTTTCATTCTTATTTTGTTTACGGAAAAAATATTAATTACAGTGGGTTAATTATTTTAAAATAATTACCAATGTAGCAAACGATGAGAGTCCATAATGAAGGTATTGATCACGAATGTATTTAATGTTTTGAATATAATACGAAACTTATGAACAGATAAAGGACTATTGAAAAAGATATATGCAGTGTATGACAATGTAAAACAAACTATTTTCATTTCAACAATTCTTTATATTAATAGTACAAGTGATCGATTAATGTAAATTATTATATCAAACGAATCCAACATAAAATAGGAAAAAAGTGTTAAAAGGGTTTGGGATTTACTTAATTTTTGTACTTTCATCAACCACCAAAATTCACAAACCTATGTACAAACTGCATTGCAATCAGAGCTTAAATAATTACCGTGGCTTAGCAAACTGCGCTCGGTCAGGTGGTCTGCCCGTGGTGAATTAATCACGGTGCCCGCTGAGTCAACGGGTGTCTAATTGGTGTTCCTCCCCTGACAATCGACTCATCAAAGTGGTCAAACAGTGACGTGTTTGCGCAGTTCCTGCTGCGGGAGTAATGACGTCATCTTTCATTTAAGGTGTTGGAGGTGAAAGTTGTTGTTGATAGGGAAGGACAGGGATCGTGAATATCGCGATTATCTTGATCACTGCCCTGAGATGAAAAAAAATCACGGTTAACATCAAAATAAATTTTCAACCCACTAGGTCCCAACTATGCTATTGAATTTTTGGTAGAGCCTAAAAAAGTAGTCACGTCACTATAACGTTATAAAATGTAATTAAAAGTAAGTAAATGAAATGTGCTATGCTATGATATTAATAGCAATTGACTACTTTGTACCTACCATACTCTTCTACTTAAATTGACAAAATATCGAGTCAAAAGTCGCCTGTTTGGAAACAAAATGGCCCGCATTTAAAGGAGAACGTCATCTATCAAGCTGTTTACTGCAGGTGCGACACACAAATATATCGAGTGCCATGAATCCAATATACTAACACTAAATTCTAGCATCGATTTTCACACAAAAGTATTTTCTCGTCTAGGCGTATACACTTGTACAGATTGGTTCAAATAGCCTAGTTTACGCTACGCATGATAATTAGCTATTACTTAGAGATCTGCCGTTACTCATGTTTTATAGCATCAAAATCTTGTTTTGTTATAATAGACTTTAAGTCATCGTACCCTATAACACGGCGTACTTTATAATCCACCTAAATCTGACTAGGAAAATGTATAAAAAATAATGTGAAAAACATCTTTAAAGATCAAGCTCGTTGCTATCATTAAGAATCACGATGATACATTTCTCCATTGAAACGCTGCTTCCCACTTGATCTGAAAGACACCTGCTTCACAAAGCCTCCCCAAATCTCTTAACATCTATATCATTATGTATCTACATCTAATTCTTTTGTATCAATCACGAGCCAGTAATGACGCCTTTTCATTGCTTCAAAAAGGAAGTTTTCCCATTTAAAGTTCCCAGCCTTTTTATCTGCGAGTCGCGAGTTAAAAATAAAATTATTTAACGGTTAGACAGTCGTTATAATGCGGGTATAATATACCTTTAGCGATAATGGACGTTTCGTGTTACGGCTACGAATTTAATCGTGGCGCAACAGAATTTTTGTCGATATTCACGGTTATTGTGGAGTGCGGTAATTGGGAAACTTTGTTCGGGCAATTGACGACTGATACTGTTTCGGGAATGAGCGGCCTTTTTTGAGGCTGTGTTAAATTTAATTTTCATTATGAGCGCCAGAGATGTTTGAGCTTGTTCGCCCAAATTGGATGCGCATGGGGGCTGTTTACGTTGGGTATTAAAATTTTGGAACGCCTGTTTGAATTTAATAGCAATTTGTCTTGTCTAGAAAGATGTTTATGTAAAAAAATACGTAGCGGTAGTGATCTTTTGTGATGTTTTATATATGTACTCCTGATCTAATAGGCTGATAAATATTATATGAAAAATATTACCCACGACTTGACAGAAAGCAAAACCACAAAATTTTATACCAAAGCCCAATATTGTTCGGATCAGATATCCCTTACCTTATGGCCGGTGAAAATATCAGAGAAGAATTTTCGATAGAATTAGAAGTGTTGCCGTCAATCCTTCTTATCGTTTGTGCCGATCCTTACCTGGGAAAAAAATGGAGTTGCCGAGAAAAATTCCGGTAAGTGATTTGTACTATACTTAAAGAAGTTTTTTCTTAGATTTACTGTATTAGGGAGGAGACTGGTAGACATTGAGATTGTATTATTTGATCCAATAACGTTTGCTAAACATTTTCGTTTACCATTTTCTTTTCAATTGTAAGTTCACAATTAAATTAACAAATTTCGTTAAATTTCACAATTAAATTAACAAATTTTGTTAAATTTCATCATTTTATATCATTGAATATTATAAATGCCTGTGTAATTCTAAAATAAGATTTACAGATTAACATTATGTTAATCGTAAAACATACTTTTATGGGTATTAATTCTAAAGCAACTTTGATATTTGTTGCCCATTCGACCCAAAAAGGCTCCAAGGTTTTCAAATTAAACCTAAAAGCTTAGCGTAAGGATTACCATATACATAATTTCACATTTTACTTTTGTATGAAATCAAAGGAACTCCAATCTACTTATACCGTACAAATATTACAATACCATCTTTCAAAGAAGATTAAATAGGACGGTTTATGATAAAGTCTTGTTAGTTTCACGGAATAGGCGTAGTTAGTAGATGTAGAAAAAAACCTCTATCATACAAATTTTACTTACTAGGTACTACAAAAAGGGAATCTTAGATTGAGATATCTTATTTTTTTTTTTTTTTTTTTAAAAAGACAACTCCCGCACTAAGAATTGCTCTTGTGTCGCGGGGACTTTTACAAACATACAAACAACGGACACAAAGCACAACCAGACCCGAAACAATTATTTGTGGATCGCACAAATAATTGCTCCGTGTGGGAATCGAACCCACGACCTCCCGATGCAGTGGTATCGGCGTGGTGACCTAAACCACTGCGCCACGGAGGCAGTCATCTAAAGTTTATATTTTATTTTTATATATAGTTTTCTACCACTAGGCAATTTACTTATTTTAAAACAGAATAATAATTTGTTTCTAACGTTCGGCATATTGAACGAGAATTTTGTTAACATATTTTGTATAAAGAGCTAATTTGAAACACGAAGGAAATCATTACTTAGATACTTAAGTTACTATTTAATTCTACATGCCCTTAAACAAAAGCGTTATCATCTTGTAAAGCGAGCAAGTCAACATAAATCTGAATTAATTTCCATACAGCTATGCTACGTTCTGGTTCAATGTAAATGGAAGTACGAGTATCATACGCATTGCATGCATTAGCATCACTTCACTTACACGAGAGAAGTACATGCATTGTTAGATAAATGTTAGCTCTTAGATAAGACATTCAGAACAAGATAGTTGTATTTGGAATAGCTCGTAATATAATACGGATGCAGTTTTAGTTGCTAAAGTATATGTAAGAAAAGGTTATGCGATTGTAACACTAGCACTAATGAAGAAATAGTAATACAAGTTATGTTTTAAGGTTAGTTATTAATATAATACTAAGGAAAGTCTTTATTAACGATTGTGTTCTTTAACATGATTTTAAATTTAGGCGACTCAGGGGTGTAATGCAAAGGCATTTGCCCAGTAGTGAGACATTGACGAAAACTATGAAGCATGAATATGAAGTAATTACTAAATAGTTAACTATAAAGAGTTTAGCTAGACGCCAACATCCTGTTATTATTACTAATCTCATCCAAATCGATATTACTAATCGGATTGACGTATAACCTGAATTCTTAGTACTCGTTAACGTTCATGATTTAAGCTGACTAAGCGGTTAGATACACATATGAACTCTTATGATATTATTATATTCCGATGTATTTACTGATATTAGTAGTCTTACAGCATATTATATATTATAGTTGAGGAGGAAATAAACTCTATCCTCAAATAAAAATACTTAGCGGTCTGCTATCACACATTGTAAGCTTTACAAACATGTTTGATTAAAATTGTCACACAGCAGTGTTTAGTTGTCTATTAATAAACTACTATAATTATCATAAATTGAAAAATATATTTGTAAATATACTTTTAATTAATAAACATCTCCTCAATATTAATTGGTAAATGAATTTTACAGGGAACGACTCTTGGACCGCATTTTCCTTTCTCCAGACTATCATAATTTGTTTACAACGTCATTCCACCGCCAAGGTTAGAGTTGAGCACAAGTAATTACCGAAACATATTCCAAACATTATCTATATACAACAGCTGCTGGGGGCGACGAAACATATGATATGAATGCTAATGAAAGATTTGCATGTAGCCCGCGGGAACGCCTTGACACGACTTTGAAGTACTGCAAGTAAAGCCGAGGGAATAACTTGATACGTACTTGCTATGATATTTTAACGTATAGCGGTAAAACCTTATATTTAAATCTACATTTTTCTAGTTTAATGCTGGTAGGTCAATGACCTCATGGGCATTAGAAATGAATATCCCAATCGAAGAGGCTCTGCTACGGCTTTTCAGAATCTGTTGTTCAACTTTGAAATTCTTCAACAATGTTTTTGTATACAAATTCTCGACACCCCATACAAACTATTGGACATAGTTAGTTGTAAAACTTGACTTGAACGTAAGACACACATCTGCATTTGAATATGCAGTGGACAAACAAGAAACCAAAAGCAAGCAACGCAAATAGTAAATTTAAATGCTAGAAAATCGGAAATGGTGAAAAATAATGGGTTTGGCTGGAATTTTAAATGCAGATTCTTTGCGAACACGTGAAGCACAAATAGTTCCCCGGAGACGTAGAATCTGACTTTCAAGAGCGCAAACTCTTCGTAAAGACATTCCAATCTATTTGTGGGACTTACTTTGTAAATTGATGGCAATAATTATTATCGTTTGATGTATTTGATAGTATAATTATGTGGATATCGATTAAATTGTTCATGTTAATTAGTTCGCAGAATTACTGAATAAGTAAGTCAGCATACAAAAAACGTATCTGAAACACGTTAAATTGCTTAGATAAAACAACTATGACCTATATTGTTGTTCCCCAAAATAACTTGGATATAACCGCTTTGAAAGGTTTGACAATAATAATATCCCGCGTAACAAGCTCTCATTAAAATTTAAGCCTTCTTTGATACATAGTAACGGCGCGTCTTACGATACCTGTACCTCCAAACATCTTATAAGAAATCTTACCTCGTTTTTCCATCCGTTTGAACATAAAGTCATTTCGCACTCGCATTCCCATTTCCGTTTAAATTATAGAAAATTTCCAACGGCATGAATTTCTCGAGCTCGCCACTCGATTTCCCGATTTATCAAAGTACCAACAAAAAAAGAAGTTGTCGCACTTAAATGAAAAATAGATTATTTGAAAGGATTTTAAATCACACAGTATAAAATGTTCGATTCCAAGTGAAAATCGAAGTGAATAACTTTTATTCGAAAGCGTTGTATAACGAACATTGAAATTAGTTTTTTATAACAGGCCCAAGACGTACCTCTCAGCATATACGTACATATCAGGTCATATAGAATGTTTAGTTTTCAAGCAACAATCAACACTAGATTTTAGCGCCCACAAGCCATTGTCATCACACTGCCTATACATTATACCTAATATATAGTCAAGAATTTGACAAGAGAGCTGCCATATAAAGTTCAAAAACATAAAATAGACTATAAACAGTCAACACATTCAGAAACCTAATGTTAACAATAATGTATGACAGTGTAAAGTGAAACTTATCGTAATTTACAAAACTATCGTATTTCGTTCGCATTTCCAGGATCTAATAACCTTAGAGAAACACTATACTTGGTGTTCTAAACTAGCCTCAAACATATCAATATCATGTTGAAGACGAGTGTGAATATCAGAGGCGATGTGCAAAATACTGCCTGTCTGTTTAAACTAAACATACTCAGCGTAAAGCAAATTTCATGCATAAAATTATTGAAGGTGCCTGCACCAAACATACGACTACCTGTCGAAGTTGTACCACCTTAACTTAGAGGAGAACGCGATTGATTGAAGACAAGTGTAGTAATAATCGAATATCAAATAGAGCACAAGTAGTATTTTAATTTTTATAATTATTAAACAAAAAAAAAATAAAAAAATATGAACATGTTGTAATGCTATACATACATTAGGTACTTCACTGACATAGAAAGCGCAATTTTCTGTCGTCGGTACTTTTTACCAGCGAGCGTTTGGCAGAAATACATAGACTAGAAAATAAATAGACTATAAGGCTGACAGATTATCTTAAAAATTGTATTGATACATTTTCTATACCTGTCACTGCGAAGAGAATATTAAAACAAATTTGAGTGCAAACTCAAAAACCCTTACTTCTTACTACCTTTACTATGGTTCTTATGACTATAGAAAACCAAGACGTGGGACGATATCAAACTTTTTGCATATTTTTGGTATGCAAAAAACCCAACGCGAAGTTCCTTACTTGAGCTCAACATTATAAAGTCACGACCACACTTGCGAGCACCCATTCAACTGTTCGACGCTTGTTGATATTGAAATGAAGCCTGAAATTAATATGTATGGTGGGTCGCGATACAATCGGGTGCCAATGTTTGTGCTAAGTTTCAATAACTGTATTACCTGTGAACGATAGACGTGGAGCGAATGGAATATGTAGATGTTGGACTAATAATAACAGCCCCTGAATCGGTTGTATGATTGTCATGGGTTTTGGTCGTACAAATGAATTTTAATTAGTATTGTTTTAGTAGCGGTACAGGAAATGTGCTTTACTATCACATGTTACTGAAGGTTTCAAACTAATTTATTTAACAATGGTGGTATTAAGCTTTCATCCATGATTCAATTCCATACAAAAGTCTATACATTTGTCTGTAACGTTTTACAATACTTGAAGAGATACAGTATCCAACGCAGTCTATTAAAAAGCAAACCCTAGCAACATTAATATAAGATGAAACTTTGTATTAGAGATGAGCCGCGCGTGTCAGTTAGTATTAATTTCAAATCATGCATGTCTCCATGACATGGCAATAAATCCTCCCTTTCCCATAAGAAACTAAGAATTTCGCACAATCAAAAAGTATTATACCTCCTCATGGGCAGTATTATACCTCCTTATTTCAAAACAATTGAAATAATACATAATCAAATAAAACCTAATACACTAAACGACTTCATGTTCCTCGAAAAATATTCCCAAAAACCAAATTAAAGGAAGTGAAACGTATTATCTCACTATTACTTTCCCTCTATTATCCAGTCTGCTGCTATAATGGCGACGATTAAGGTCCCAAACGTCGGGAAAATAAGCAATAAACGAGAAATAACCAATAAGATTAGTCTTAGTACTGCGATAAATACTGTTTGCCTACTGCCTAAACGTTAGGGAGGTTTGGAGAGGAAATTTCGCGATATAAAAGGCAACATACACAATAATATAGAGCTTTAAGCTGTCTTTACGTATTTATGTATATAGTAAATGCAAGAAGTTTGCCATATCAATCAAGTTTAACTACTACTTAGGAGAGCGATTGAACAGTCGAAATACAAAATGCCCTTTTATGATTATGCCCAAAACTTTATGAGATAAAAAAAATATCTCTTCACGGTAATTAAAAGCATTCTAAAATTATATATTCCTTAAAATACATTTCGCATAAGATATTGCATCTCAAAAACAAACTTACATGAATACGTAGACTGTGGCGTGATCAATTAGCACCCAATCTCACGAAAAGAGAATTCCGACCACCCCTAAAACACATTACCTATGCCATTTCCCAATGTCTGATCAGTTATTACATGTATCAACTAACTTAACGGCACAATTTGATTTCCATTCCTTCAAAATTCTGTCACTCCTCCATATCCGGGTATGAATCGAATCCCCTGTTGATTTTCACTGTTAACTTTGAATTGAACAGACGAGCAGTTTTTTTTATGTTAATTCTAAGAGAAAAAACAGCTATTCAAGCACTTGTGGTTTTTGTTATAAATTGTCGATATAAAAGCTACCGACCGCAATGTTAACGCGAGACAAGTTTTTAAATTTCTTAAAAATTAATTATTGCTTATGGAGTGATTTAAAACCCCAAAATAAAATTGTACGCGGGTTACCGTCAACTTTCAATTGTAAGAAAGCGGCCATTATTAGCAGTAGCTTATTGAATTCTAATTTTGCAGTTGCCCTGATGCCATTTAAAACACGTCTTTCTATTTCATTTTGTATCCAAATATATGAAACGGAATTTATACCAGTTCGAGCGCAGAATCAACAACATTAATTTCAATTTATAGTTATTTCTCTGGACAATATCAAGCATCATAAATCTTTTCACTCAATTTACTCCGTTTATTTGAAATTATTGTCGTAAATAAGAGAACGAAATACAATTTGATAACTGTAACGACCAAAAAAACATGCTTAGTTGTTTATTCTGGGTGGGAAAATATTTCTATTTTATTGACGAAGAAGAAGAAGAATTTCATTTTAAAATATTGCTATCTCCCTCACTCTTAACGTGCCCTATTAAAGTAAGCGGCATTGTTTCCTTGAAACAAAACAGACACGTGCAATTATCTTATTTTATTTTCAAACTTCTATACTGGGAAAAGTCCTCGCATCAAAACAACCTTCGAAATATTGAAAAATTGAGACACGAGCTTCCAATTTGACATGTCAAACAAATACGTTCTTGGAAGTTAAACCTGGTGCACGTGCTAAAAAGAATTGTTCAAATATAATATTTTTTTGATTTCAAATCTATAAGATTTCCTTTTCCATCAACCTAATAAAATTTACTATAGAAAACCGGCTAGTAAGAAGTTTTGTACGAAAATATGACCAGCGCTACTAAGGAGTCTCTTAGGAACGAATTATAAAACAGTGTGTGCAAGTGTAGAAAAAGACGCAAAAGTTCAACATCCAAAAAATATTAGATTTCCATCAAATGCTTTTTCATTTTCAACTCCACAGTTGTAAAAACATCATCTTTATCAATCGCACGTCTGTATTCTCAACATACCGTCAGTCATTCGTCAGATCGCGTCAGAATCGATCGGTACTGACAGCCCAATCACAAGCCTAGTCGACACGGTAAAAACACGAGGGGCGTCGAGCATCGTAATCTAATACTGGCCGAGACTCATCAGATGGTGGTTAACTTGCGTTTAGAGTACCTAAATATAGGGAGGGAACTGTACTGAATTTTGTGGCAAGAGAAATGCCGCCTTAGTCATTTATTCCTTGATAGACTCGTCTTAATCTGATTGGAGTCTATGCTGAAATTGTTTTCTACGGTCATAAAAATAATGTTTTGTTGTAATATTCTGCTAATTGTTTCGTAAGTAATATGGTATTTGTTGAAATTTTCCTCGTTATAATGCGTATTATTATCCACTTGACTAAAGTTTGAATACGGCTATGGGAAAATGTATCGATTAAGAAAGAAACTTTCGTTGTTATTTATTGCATAGAAATCGTTTGAATAAAAACCACTTCACAAAAAAAATCTAATACTAAGTACTGTCTTAAAATTCACGTCTTTTTCATGGATTAAAGTGCTATGGTTGTTTCTCTAGTGCATTAGTGATTGCAGCGTTATTTTTTTTTTGCATTCCCTTTTTATACTTTCATCACGCTAACATTTTTAATTAAAGCCATAAACATAATAACCGTAAGAATCAAAAGCCATTACTTTAATAATGATTCATCTCAGGAGCTTAATTATATCAACAGTAGACAGTCTATCAAATTCCAAAAGTAATGCAACAGGTATTTTCCATTATCCCAAGATTATAAGAAAACGATCCCCTACAAACGGGGTGTCTATTCCTTAAAGGGTGGAAGGATTTAATAGCTTTTGTGCACAGTTATACCTTTGTTGTGTAAATTACAAAACGGTGTTTGATAGAAGCTAATGTAAAAATACCTTGACTTTACTCAAGAAAAGTAATTAAGCTTGTAATAGACTGCTTTAGATAGCTCCTGGCTTTTCATTCGTACTCCTAGCTGAAGGCAATTAGATTTTTCTTACGGAAAGATTTCAATTAATGTTGGATCTAGAATAAGAGTACATTTTATGATAGTACTACTTAAATGAACTCCAGATATTTTATAATTTGTAAAAGCTTTTTCGTCCTTTTGCATTTGATGAAACTTATGACTTTTAATTGTGCACTAAGCTTTAGTGTACAAAACAAAACACGTAAAACCCTTTCTGGTGATATCCGAGCATTTATTTGTCGAAAATTATTTTCTTAGTTCAATGGTTAAAGCAAAGCAATTATCAAAATGCCGCACTCGCCCCAAAGTATTATGATAGAATAACTTCAACTGGCTTCAACAAAAATGGGTGTGAAAATATTGACACTCTTAAAATACACTTACATTCCCAGTCACCATAAACCTTATAGCACAAATTAAAAAGCAAATAGAACACACAAAAGGATGAAATTGCACTGCTGTCACGTCTTTAACCATATCGTTGTTCAAGCAAAATTACTTCAGAGTTCAGAGCGTGGGAAAAGCAACTTTATTGCTATAGTTTTAAGGTCTTGTAATATTATCAGTTAGATTGCGATAGTATTTGCCGAAGCGCCTTGTTTTCGACTTGTAAATTGATTGAAACGCTCGGCAACTGATAATTGCTAATAGTTTTCTTGTTAACGCCAAAGTGGGAAGTTGGCAGACTACTTGATTTCTTTCAAAAGTTCCATTTCCCTTCTCTGTTGTAAGTGTTTGATTGCGAATCGCTTTGAATGTTTATTGATCTATTTTGTTTCTAGTTGCAAGCAGTTTTTGCAATATTTTTTTATTCAGAAAGCAAAGTCTTGTTTTGCTCATAACCATAACCGATTGAGTTTAAAGAAGCTATAATTTAGATTGTATTTTGTTTTCAAGCGTTATATTAATAACTCTATTTTGCACACAAGTCACAGATGATGTCCACAGTACTCTGACCAGATTGGCAGCCAATTTAAACTTTCATAGGTTTCGAGGCTAGTCTGCGAGGCCATAAAAAATACGAAAAAACTTTTGAAAGAGGCCGAAATTAGCTGTGAGCGTGGCAATGGCGTCTTTATTATAGCTAGTTTAATTTCTGTCCAGCATTTGAGCTATTCAGTCTGGAAAGCAGACTGCTACAAACTTACGTTCCAAATTAAGTTGGGATACAATTTTCAGTACTATTTCCAACGTTTTGAGAATTCGTTGATTTTCTAGAAGCTCTCAAGTATTGTTTTCAAAGCTCTTCACGCTTCTGACAGTCGAAATAGTTTTAGTACTCGAGAATGAACTAACTGCCTGGATTTTTTCAGATGGAATAGAAAATTAGTAGTAATATTTTAGCGTAACTTACGTTATTTGCGGGAGACATCTTGCAAAAACTCACTTGTACACGCAAAACACCGAAGATAATATGCAACGGAAACTATAAAATCTCACAATATGAACACTTCTCTATCACTGCTAGTTCTTAGAAGTATCAATAAAGTAACAGCACATTTTACTTCTACTCTTAGTGTTTCTTTTACCTTTAAATTTAATATTAAATTATTTTTAACGGGATTTTCACAAACATTTCATACGCACGTTTTGTGTTAAGTATCAAAATGTACTTACACCTTAACAATATACCGATCCAATTAACGGAAAATACTTGAATCATACATTTGAATGGGAAAAATCATTATAGAGATTCGCATTTTACCACCCAAGTAATTAAAATACAATTTTATTACGATCTACGCCTTAATTTTCTTAATTAAAATTGGTATAATTGAATAAATTGAAGCTCCGAACGGACAGAATAATGAAGTAATCGGTACGGAATCGTGATTTTTGCGTCACTTGTAATCACGAGGCGTTTCACTTGTAATTTTGTAATGCCAGTCTATAATTTTGGTTAGAACCTTCGTTTTATTCGCTTTCAGAAGTATTTAAGCTAGCCAGGAATGTTGAGGAACTTGTGAAATTCTACACTCGAACCATCGATTGGGTCTGAGTAGAGAATATCTGAGATTCCCAGACAATTGAACAAGAACTGGGGTGTGCACAACGAGATGGTTTTGTAATATAAGTAGGAGTTCAATAAAGTTGAATTTTAATAACACAATTTTAATTAAAGCATAGAATTGTGTCGCTAATTTAAGGTTTTGAAAAACCGACTCTCTAAACTAATGTTTAGTTTGTCAATTGTCACTCTCATATATGTAGGTACATAAAAGGCTAATTTAAAACATTTGAAATGTTCTAAATAGCCTAAACCAAAATAATTTAAGATAGTGTGGAAAAAATCCTTACAATACAGCATAACAGTTTTTGCTGAGTTGCAGTTAGTGCTGAGACAATAAATTATGGCATTCAAAATCGTCTCTGATACAACAATTAAGAGCTGTACACAGTAAGCACGTCTCAGTGTAACGGTTCCTGACACCAAGTCTGTTCTCAATGTGCAGCCCTAATTACCGCAGATCATCCTCTTAGCGGCATTCTGCTAAATTAATACGCCTTACTCCTGTAACTTCGTGGTCCAATATAAAGAAGAAAGCGTTTAAAAATGGCAGCATATTGTCAGTATAACATCTCGTAAATTTAATTCAAAAATCATGTGCACGTGTTGGGTTTGCTTCACCCTTAAATTAGGAGCATGTAAAGGTCAAAATTAATTATTAATGCAATAAATTAGAAGTGGACTATAGGGGCCATAACGGACATTACGTTGATGTCAAATTTAATGCATAAAACTCATAAATTGGACGACTCTCTTGAGATGTGAACCCTCATAATAAAATAGAACACTCATGAGTGTGAAATTTTAATGAACAACATTGTTGACCAAGCTATCTATAATTTTTATAGAAAGGTAATAAGTACATATATTAAACGGTAGCCCGTTTAATATATGTATAAATTTCTTGATATTCGCCTTATTTTGTTGGTAGTAGTTTTGAAGGAAAAAAAAATTGATTTCCCTACATTAGATGTTTCAGTTTACTTCTACATTTCGTTTTGGGACACACCAACTTCATATTTGCGATATTATGACTATGCAAGGATGTTTCGCTATCGCTTATAACTCGGACCATACAGTAATGCGGTGGGATTAAGCGGCTCTATTAATATACGTATTGTACAGAATGAAGCCTCTTCAATTCACCACCGTATATTGCGTTTAATTTGAAATAATCGCTTGATACTGTCTAATCTATATAGTTTATACGATCTTGCACAAGTACTTGATTGAAAGTGCAAGAACCTGTAAGACATTGTCTCAATATTATTTGATTCAAATTGTGCAGACTATTTTCTTCAATTTGTCTCTCCGAAGGAAAGATAAGGCTTTTTTTATATTGACAATACATTTTCTTGCTGTAAAAACTTTTCTTCAAGTTTTTATTACTAAAATAGAAGTGAGGCAATGGCGTAATATTTTTTATTCGACAGTAACTGCATTTTTTTGCTTCATAGTGGAATGATATATATGCAATGATAATATAATCTTTACTTTTTGTGCCTACGAATCAAAGACCTCCTTTTTGAAGTCGCTTAATGAGTTTGATGAGGAAAGGTAGGTGATGTTTGTTAACACTAAGGAAGCACCAAATCAGATATTTTGCCGAATCGTTGTCCCATTTGAATTATTTTTCGATCGGGAGAAATTTCACGTATTCCGTATTCAAGACCTACTGAACACAATCAAACGGCAAACTAAGCGAGGTACCCACAGGTGTATCATAAATCGTGCCTATAAGGGCTCGGACTATACCTCAACGGGACTAAGTGCTATATAAGCTCAATAGATCCCCGTTTATCTGGTGCTAGTGTACCGCTGGCCTTATTTATGGCTCTCCGCAGACTATTCATTTGGTAAGACGTTATGGAGTTGTTTGGTTCATCCCCCATTTTTATGGGTCTCGCCAAGATAAACTGTGTGGTGTCTGGCTCCCCGACTATAGTTGAATCCCACGGGATTTGGAATGAAGGAAATAATCAATTGGTTCAAAGATTAGTTGAGATATATGTTCTGACTTCTTTAGTTGGTGAAGACAGTAATTCTTTTTTAGTGCTTTTAGTTACATATTTAATTATTTTATTAGTTCAGCTCGTTGAATTTAGTTTTGTTTGAATGTGATTTATACAGGAAAACAAAAGATAAAACATTTCTTAGAACATTTGTAAGATAACTTTAATACATTTCTAACTCGAAATGACTAAACGTTATTCTTAAAAACGCAGCCCAGCGATATTGCAGCTGTATTTTAGTAGGCGCTATAAGCAGCGCTCTCGAAACGCTATCTTACAATTAAATTCTAATACTACATTTAAAGAGAAAAGAGTCAATAAGCAACTAAAGTATCAGATAAGTTACTTCTCCTTTTAAAAAAGTAATAAAGTTACATTACATAAAAAGAAAAATCACAAAATCGTTAACTTTTCAATCAGTATCAAATCTCTTTGTTCATCAAAAAACTGTAAAAGAAAACAACCGAAATCGTAATTACTTTGGCCTCTCACACCTAATACCTCTACATCCGTAAAAAAGTCGTAAATCCATCTTTGTATTATGAGCAGATGCTCCGTACCTAATACCTGGTTCTATATTTAATTTACCTGGGCATTATGAATCCGTACCAGGATTTGTTGAGGGCATATAACGGGTGTTTTACAACACCCTGAAGAGTCGTTTAGCCGCGACTACGGGTAATACAACGTTTCATTTATGTCTAATTTGCTGAACACATTAAGTATTGATACACCGAAAAATTATATTAAAGCAAGCGTGAGGAATAGCGGGGTTTTGTAGGTTTTGCTTGAAAGAATAAGTTATGTTTTTCCTGTTTCAACTAGACAGCGCGGACAAAGGGAACATTTGCCTTTGTCTAATATAAGTGAACTTAATGAAACACACACGGAGAAAAAACGGTTCAGTTAACTTAGGACCTAAAGGTTGTTCTCATATATAACACTTCGTAAAATTAAACGATATTTTTTCCGTTACTAGGTGCTGCGTTTTACATTATAAAAAAGAGCAACACTAGCTGAGTGTAATCTAGATCTCCTAGTTTTTTCTTTACTTTCCTAAACTGGCGTTTCTTTTCATAAAACAATATTTAACCTCTCTCCTCTCTCCTCCAGCCCAACACGTAGGTAGTGCAATGAGTGCTATAAAAACCTACGACCTTTCTATGGCTACGCCTTAGCCATTCAACAACTTAAACAAGGAGCATAATGTTCTGTATCATTACTCTCGAAGCCTATATCTAATTTATCTTTTTTTTTCAGAAAACCCTTCAATAAATAATAATTAAATTAATTCCTTTAGGCACCACCGAATCTATTGAAATTTACAAATGGAAAGATCTCCGGCGATGCGTGGCAAAAATTTAATTCAATTAATTGAAAAGCTCCTCGGCAGAGTACCACCCATAGTGAAAGGGTGGATACAGTTTTTCCAATATTAAATTGATTCTGTTAACGTTTAAAACATTTTTTAATTAAATAATTATTTGGTAGTCGACGAATTTCTGGGGATGACAGGATTGGCAGTTTAATTTCACGGGCCTACGCGCTATTTGTTGACGAACGGGATTCCAACCGTCACACGTTATTACAGACTAAAAATCCTTGAGTCATAAATATTTTCCCATATTTTTATTACATCATGCATATGAAACTTAGCAATGCATTAATTGCAAGAACAACAACTAATAAAACTTTTAAAATATGTTTGTATCCAGCATTATTATGTTTGAAAGTTCCAAAAATAATATAAATTATACATTCGCACATCTATATGTATCACTGCGATTTTTCAATCTCCCAAAATGGTCCCAACAGCAACAATTAATTAAACCGCACACACCCAGAGTTTCAGTTTGTTATTTCTCCATGTCTCCATTGACTACAAACAAGAACTGTCTATTCCAAGCCACGACTACTCTTATAGTTTTGCAATAAACCTTCCGAACAGAGCGCAAGCGACATGTGTCTGACGCGTGCTACCGTCGCCAGAAAAGGAAGACCTCTACCCTCTCCCCCAAGCGTAAAGATCTAAGGTTATTTTGGCGGTAAGTCGGAAGCGTCAGGTGTCAAAATAAATTGGACAGGCGACGGTGCCGCTGAGTTTCCAAAGAGACGTGTTGCACGTACGACGTCTTCATAAACGATAGGGAATTGACGGAATACAAAGTGAAGTGTATTTCACTGAATCTGACACCTTTATTTAACTAGTTTTGCCGTGAAAATATAGGAGTTCAGTTTCACTAGATCTGTCTTATACGTGATTAGTAGTAGAAAAAAAATCTTATATTTTTATCAGCATTCTTGCAAAGGTAACTACTGTGCGTAAAGGTCGTAGGTTCGTTTCCCACATTTTTTGTGATCCACATATTATATTACTTATCACAGCTGTTTTCTGGGATTTGTATGTTTATTAAAGTTGAAAATACGTGTTACGCACCTTAAAGTGTTAGTCAATTTTAAAATATATATGTAGATGGAAAATTAATTGTATCTAAACCAGATAAAAACTGCAGTAGACCTAATTGAATCGAGGAAAACGTTAATTACCCACAAGCTCGTTGCATCGAACGTCGCGGTGAAACACGATGCCGTAGGCGTTTCATTATAATACGCTTGTTATCATACAATGCGAGCTTGCACCACTCGAAATGATGATAAATAAAATTTAATTTAAGTATTAAAACTCCGAAAGAGCGCTTACGAACGTTTCGCCGGCGGCCGACAAGTCACTGGTAATGAGAGTATTGTTTAAAACAATGTTTTTATTCTTGTTTATAACGAATGCGCTATTGTCGTCACACGGTAATTAAAACTTCAGCAACTACGTTTTCGTACGTCACATTGAGCATTCAGGAAGGTGTTTGGCTAATATAATAAAAGGTCTCGTTTTAAAACGCCCGAAGTTACTTAAATCACGCTTAACGCCGTAAGCCGCGCGGCTGGTAATAAACATTTTTAATGGAATAACAAGCCCTTAAAAACCTATTTCATCCCCCTTTACCCACCTTATGCTACTTTCATCTAAAAATGTTCTTGTTTCGCCAAAACCCGTAATAATATTTCGGTTAGAACCTCGTCGTTTCTTTGCAAGGAAGTTGTGAAATTACGTATAATTTATACTTCAAACGGTCTTGCAAAATTGAAAATTATAGAGTTGATAGCATACAATTTCAACCCCGAAAAACATTTTTGAGTAAAAGCTAAGTTCAATCATTGAATAATAAAGAATTACAATCATAAAACAGTTTTTACGGTCGAGTTCTTTTTTTAGAGATAAAGAGGACACGTTGTTGTGTTTGAACGTTTCTATCTATCTAAGCTTTATAATATGGCCATCTATGAGTAATGGTTATTTAAATCTAAAAACTTTTGTGATACGTTTTAAGAATATATTATTTTTATAAAATTAAACCCGGTATGTAATTATTCTCACGGTTTAGTATTGAAGATGGCATAGAAATATGGATTGGACGATTGCTCGAACACTATCTCCGGGGATTTGTATTTTCATTTTACAGGAACAGATATGTTTTCCTTTGCCAATCAAAAATTGGGTATTATCTAGATATTGTATGAGTACACACAAACAAATCCTTCTTTGTTTCATACAGTCGGGTAAAAATGGAATAGCTCATCAATTTGATTCATTGCCGTCGCGCAGCGCATCAATCCTTGATTATCCTTCTCTGCCATACGCATCGTTATTTCACCCAATACAAACAACAAAACTGGCTCGTCCTGGCCGTCGAGTCGAAGGCTACTTTTATTTCCCGTCGACGTTATCAAGCAACCATTGTTTCCCTGTCAATTACCCAACGAACGTTTGACGTAACAAGTTACCGTTTGAACGGAAAAGATCTTTTTTGTATTTTCCCTTTACAGGATCAATATGGGTAATGAATTGAATCAGCCTTCGGAAATCTATTGTAGAACAATGATTGAGGCAATCTTCCACGTGGACTTGTCAATCTTGATCATAGGAAAAGGTTCGTAGAACTAACTTCGATGATGTTTTCATTTGTTCATACGTACGTGAGGTGAAGCAGTTGGTCTCCTCATTCGCACCATCAATAAAAAAGACATTAAACGACGGTTGGTGTGTGGAATATGAACCTAAGATTGAAAGGTTTACAATGCTCTTTTTGTCACATTTCCTGTATCACATTAAACTAAAATATAACACTTAGATGGAAGAAAATTAAAACAACTTTATAAATAAGAAAGTAGGATTTTATTGTTTAAAAATATATTACAAAAGTTTTTATCTAGCCAACTTTATATTCTCAATAAACGAAATGGGATGATATGGTGACATGATTATGGCCATGTGACGATTCTTACTAGTGTAATTTACTCAGTGAGTACTGCGGGGAAATGTTAAGCTATGACCAAACAAGTAACAAGACAATTTGAAATTGATACGTCTATATTAGACGATCTTTAGCTTCTTTTCCTTATTTTACACCCAAATCTAGATAACTAACGAAACGTTTAGATACTTAGATTTCACTATGTTTTAATAGAGAGGCAGACATTTTATTTGTGAAAAAGAACAGTTTAGGGATGTATCCTGCGGTTTGTTTGATCACAACTTGAAAATTACTATTCTAACTTAATTCCAAGGAAGTATTTCGTAATGAATACTAATATATTATTGATTTCGTGTCTTTCGAAAATGAAATAATGAATGAGAATGAAGCTAAAAATAAATTACAAAATTCTTATATGAATGTTGTTTGATTGGTCGATGAAATGTCTTAAATAACTACAAATATATATCAAACTAAAACTACAATGAAACGTTTGATTTATGTATATGTGCATATCCTATAAAGAATATGTGTAATAGGCGTTTACCTTATTTACAAAATTGCTTTCTGAATTTACATTAGGTATTTTTAATTTATTGTTATCCAATGGATAAAGGATATTTTCTACAATGATGGCGGATTGTGAATTTTATACAAGTCACAGACGGATAGTAAAAATAGGACTTTAGATAAAATACACCTTTGTTTTGTCTTAAAGAATCTTGTTCTTTCTTCACTAATGTTGTTTTATCTAATTAGGTGTAGTTCGGAGTTGCCCTGACAACAGTATGAGCATGATCAACTAGTTTCCCAGTGCTCTTGTGTATATGAAACTGCAAGAATTTGCTAGTCGTTTAACAAGAAGCCCATTTTCACTACGCATCTGCAACATTATGTATTGTGTTTAAATTTTCCTGTAAAATATTCCATGTCCGTGTCCGTGAGAAACTTCTTCTTCCGGCTTCGGCTTAGGCAGGAACGGATTGTGGTAAGGGTCCGCGTTTAACCTGGTTAACAAAGTTACGATTATTTTATACTTTCCCCATAAGTTTTGTTTACCATACTTTTAAGAGTTGAAAAAAAATACGCGATCTGATGTGATCTAAAAAAAATCGATAATTCTGATACATTTGTTACCCCTAGTAATGGATAGGTTTCAAATTTCATTGCAAATTAGCAACCGTTCTTTCAATCGACGCCTGTTTCTAGAACTGCTTGACTAAAATCCTAGTCATCATTTGCCCAGTTAAGATATATATTAAATAACAATGATGTTTTAACGAGAAGAGAGATACATTGAGAAAATTTCCAACTTTAAACCTCATAATAGCTTATGGTGATTACTGTCCCCAAATAAATAACCTTTCAATACTTTCACTAAGAAAGTCAGCACTTACTTGTACAAATTGATGGCCTTGGAACAGTCGACGTTGTACCACCAGTCACACGCGAACTTGGCTTGATCGAACAGCGTACCGTTAGTGCAGAGGAACGACGCTCCTTGTTCACCCTCACGACCGTCGTGGCAGACGTGGTAGGCCTAAAAACAAAGAATTATAGAGTATGCCGTCAGTACCTCGATTCTCTACCACTATAGACTACCGACAACCGGCTACCTACCGAAATTTTGAAATTTAGAATGTACTGCCAAAACATTTCCTACGACGCCCGTCAGAGGCGCTGATCAGATTTTCATTCAAAATTTTTCGATGACAGGTCGGTGGTCGGTAGTCGATAGTAGTAGAGAATCGAGCTACTGTTTAATCGGTTTATTTTTCACACAGTGCGTGTTATAATTCCGCGTTACTTCGGGAAATAGTCCCACGGGATTTACCCAACTAACACTTTGCTCGCGCCAAGAACTGAGTACGAGACCGCAATTGACGGTCCGTTCAGACAACAGAAGCAATTATCTTATAGCTCTCTTAACTTTACAATAACTTTAGACTTTTTTTTACACAACATAATAGTTAATCTCGTTTAAACTTTGCACTTCAATTATAAGAAACATTGCCTTTTCAATATAAACTTCTTAGTATTTGACAAGTTGTATGTTTTAGAAAGTCCAGTGTATCTTTGCCTTACTCAGAAGGCCGTGTTCTCTTAGGAGTATGCACGTGTTCCCGTTTTCTTACTTCCCGGAAAACTTTTCATACTAATTAAATTCAACAAAATAATTTGGGATCCTTTAGGAAACGGAAACCTTAAAAAACTTTAATAAGGAACTTTTACTAAATCAACTCTATGAAAGTTAGGTTTCCAAGTAATTATATAACCAAACAGTGTAGAAAGGGGGTATTTTTTTCACAGTCGACCGTTACTCAAAAGTTTTATTAATTTAACTAAATTATAACGTGATTCAAATCATAAGTTTTGGATTAGTGTCGACGCCTGAAGCCTTGTGGAAGTAGGTAATAATACAATATCTCGGAACTTATCCAATTAGGTGGAATTGGCCCGCCATGATAATTTAGCCGCACTACTTTGGATTTCGTTTTATTGTGACCAAAGAAATATGATTAAGTTTTCTTAGGATTAAGATTATATAATATTAAAAGATATAAATATTAGTATATTTCTGGATTTTTGTTACATACACTTTGACTTGGGTTATGGCGTAGAAAACATTTATTTCTTTCCTCTTACTTTAGATTTTTTATACCTTAGTATGTATTCTTATAGATTGGTATGGATCTTTTTCTTTTCGTATTTATCCTTGTCATCAAATTCATTTAATTTTGTTGCGGCTTAGAAAATGTCAAAGGCTTTTCATTGAACTATTGTAACATATCTAATTCAATATTGAAAACTCTATTAATCTAGAAATTCTCAATGAACAAGCTGCCAAAAACGATACTGGGAAACTATATTGGAAAATGCAAGTACCAAGTATGAGTGAACCCAGTGAGTGCAGATTGCAGAAGCGATTGCTACTGTATCTTGCATCATAAATCGGTCGACAGCACACACGCTAGATGAGAAAAGTTCGTACGAATATTGAACCGTATCAATTCGTGAGCCAATGTTTTCTGTTGCTTAATTTGATTTTTGGAGTTGCTCCATGTTTTGTATAATAAGGAAGTTGTTTGTGTAATGGTATTGTTTTCGTGTTTAATCTCAATTAACCTGGTTTAGTGCTTATATTTGCTATTTAGTGGCGTAATTGTAGGTGCAACATTTTTTTTACAGTCATTTAAAATAAACTGGTAGCTACTTACTGTGTGACGAAAGACTTAACATGCATTTTAGCTTTTAATCTATACTAATATTATAAAGCTGAAGAGTTTGTTTGTTTGTTTGTTTGTTTGAACGCGCTAATCTCAGGAACTGCTGGTCCTATTCGAAAAATTCTTTCACTGTTAGTTAGCCCATTTATCGAGGAAAGCTATAGGCTATATATCATCACGCTACGACCAATAGGAGCAGAGTACCAGTAAAAAATGTTACAAAAACGGGGAAAATTATGACCCATTCTCTCTTACGTGACGCAAGCGAAGTTGCGTGGGTCAGCTAGTTAAAAAATATGATATTAGCAAAGCGTTCCTAAAATTGCTCAAATGTGCTATCATTAAAAACATTGAAATTAAAAAAAATTGCACAATAATACGTGTTCCAGTTCGTAAAGCCAAAAATACTACACCCAAATAATTCATCACCCAAAGATTTTCCAAACAAAACACTTGACATTTACACCATGCAACCTTTAACTAAAGGCACTAAAGGTAAGGACATAACAAAAGATATACGTGTAAACACCTCGGCTTTCAACAGTTGTTTGGCTGTTTATGTTACGTTGTGTACACACCCTTTTGTGACGTCGCTCTATTGTTTTGATGTAAAACAAAATTTGACATGTTTAATGAATATTACAGTAGGTAGAAAAGGGACGCATGGTTCCATTAAATATACGACGAAGTAAGTACATATTTCTTTTGCAGATTTCGAGGTACTTAAAGACTTATCTAGCTTCAAACCAGATTAAACTGCTTGGATCTTACTTTCCTGTTAGTAAAATTCTGTTAAGTACATATAACCAGGAAATTTATTACATGTTAATTTATTCTAGTTATAATCTAAAGGCATTTTCCTGTTATGGTACTTGTAGTTCAAGTCAATTTATCGCTACCAATCTCACAGAATATTACAGCAAGCTCTACTCATACATGGAAATTCCTTCAATGATTTTAGCAACGCTCCCGAGGCGAAGTTCTCAAACTATTGAGACATAGTGTAAAGTCTAGACCAAGAATATGCTTGTGAAGCTTTACACCGTCGCTACGTGTCAAGAGCTGGATTGACATTTAATTAACTTAACGTGCTTCCTTCACTGTATATCAAAATTTGCGACAGTATCGTTCGTGCTTAATGCTTACAAAATCAGTAGCGCGATTTGGAACTCTCTATAGTACAGGCTTTATATATATGTATATGTATATATATAGAGCGCTTGCCATTTGAAATAAAGATAGAGCTACAGCTTGGTATCAAAATAGTCCGCCTGAAGTATGCTTGACGGATTTTTTTCATATAAGTACATTAAAGTCTTTCTGTCTACATAGACGTTATTTCTAAGTTAATGGTCGTATTGGTTGACGCTAAGTAGCATTCAAAATCATCGCATTTAAAATTATTAATGTACCTACTAACCTGCTACCGAGTTCTAATTACATAATTTCGAAATATTTTGGTTTTAGTTCTAAAAACATGACACAAAAACCATAGTCAACATCACTTTGTGTCTGAGGAATCAGTCGACCCGTTCAAATCACACAGCCACCAAATCGGAGTCTCGGTTCGCACTATTGATCACGCATACGGATATTAAACTAATCTGATATCACTTCTATACATATAATACATAGGGCTATACGTTTAACCCTAGTACTAATCCTAATAATATAGGACGGCGCATAAATCACTCGAACTATTATCCGTAGGCTTCAGAGCTTCAATCTGCACAATGTCCATCTATCATTAGCCGCTGTGGCTAATTTAAACCGGCGCAAAGCCTTGACGGAGGATAAACTGATTTTAGACTAATTTGTGTATTACAATAACTCTGTATGGCCTGTATGCCAATAATTCATAACACTTCTTTCTCATAAGCATAGGCAAAACTGTGATTAGCTAACTGGCACTGTTGTCCTAGCTATCTTCCTCTACGGACTTTATTAAAATCTTCCGACACATTGTACCTTACTTCCTACGATATATTTCGTTTCAAAGCTTTACTCTTTAAACGTTTTAATTCAATTAAATTGGTGCTATTATTGACTCGGTATCATTTTCTTTTCCATAGTCAGTTTTAGTTCAGATTCTATAAGCAGATGGCGCTAGTGTATGTTGTAATAGAGAGGGATAAGTGTCAAAATAAGCTCATAGTAAAACAAAATAAAATGAAGATTATTTAAAAACTCGTTAAGCCTAACAAATCGCGAATAATAACTCAAATAAATATACTGATCCAATATTCTGAGAATGGTCACGCAAATAAATTATTTTGCTTGTTTTGTGATCGCAGTAACTGCAATCCGACTTTAATGAATTTACTAGAGAAATATGAGGTCGCAAATGTGTTTCGAATTTTAATTCACTTTATACGCGTGTCACTGTAAAATACGAAGCGCTGGGATTTTTATACGGTTTATAAATATACGTAAATTAAAATCATACTGTTTTGTATGTGAGGGGCGAATGCAGGCCGCTTAATTAGTAATTTGGACGCTGTTTATTGCGCTGGTTTTAAATCTGAAGAATAATACTTTTGTGAGGACTGAAATGCGAAATTAAAGCGTTGAATAACGTAATTTAGGCTGTTACTGGCTGGTTTTCCCTCAAGCTTTTTGCTTAGACAAATATTTTATCTTACTATGGTCCTAACCACTAGTCTACTCGTTAAGCGTCTATTTAAATTAAATATTTATAGTGTAGTGTTTCTTATTTTAGACTGTTTCAAATCGTCAGTTCTTATGTTTCTACTCGAACTGGTATATTTTATAATATTTGTACACTTGTCTGCAATATAAACATTGCACGGAGCATTGTCTTTCTATATGTATACAGTGGCAATTATAGTTAACTTAATGCTCTCAATGTATTTAAATATTCACATACAGCCATTCAGTCTGCTAATTTCCCAATATTAATTCAATGAATATTGTGGTCTATTACAATAATTTCAATGAACCAGCAAACATTTACAGTCATATTATCAAACTGTTTGTTTCATTGCTTGTTCAACATCGCACAATTGACTGAATGAGTTATAATTTAGTTATAATATTATGTTTTAGAGGCCATCAATATTCTATCAACCGTAATAGCATTATGCAAAAGTAATTAACTGGATAATTGCACTTTAGGGAATATTACCGTAATCAATATAGAGTGAACATGTACGATGACTATGGGAATAATACTGAGAATATTATTGTATTTGGTATTTATTATTTGGCCCCTATCTACTTCCATAGAAAATATGTTTGGGATTTCTGAATATTAAATAGGAAAATTTAATTAACATTGAAAAGGAACAGAAAAATTAAACAACTAACTTTAAAACAAAATTCTGACTTGATAAAAATTAATAGATTGAAGACAAAAACATAGATATTTACAAAAATCGAAAAGACTTCTTTTCATAAACGTACCTGGCATCCAGTTTCTACATTGGCGTACATTCCCGGGGTGGCCGGCACGTGGTGGCAAGAGAACCCTGTCTCCGGAACTTCATGGTATATCGGGAAGTCGACTCCTGGCGTGCCGGGCACATTGCGGAGGTCTTGAGGCTTTTCATGCTCACGGAGAGGCTTGGGACGAACCACTGCTTGATGGTAAGGTACTGGCTCGTATGCGTCATACTGCTGGAACAAAATGTGTAAATTAAATATCTTAAATTGAGATTAAATATGTATTTTTCGTTAATTGCGCCGGAAACAATAAGATCTCGTCTTAATTAAAGGAGATTTGTACAAGCATAAAAAGAATGAACGCAGCACAATCACAGTTATTTACAGATATATTCCATGAGCAAAGTACCCCGACTTTCTGCCACTGTGAATGCAGCGTGACGACCAACCAGACTTCTAAGCCATGGTGACAAAAAACTTTAAACAGTTTAAGCACTAGTAAGTTACACACTACAGTACTCAATCATCATAACCTCTCTTTTCATATCATTAATTTCTTTTGACATACTAACTACATCAACCTTTATACACTCGCCCTTTAATTGAGAGCAACAATCAATGGCCGACCGTGACACCGTTACAAATGGATTACGACACAGTATGTGTATCGTCGACTTTCTTACATAACGTGACTGTTACAGTTATTTAGTTAACCGGTGTTATTGAGGCCGCAGCGAAAGTTCGGCGCAAAATGTTTGCATTGCGTTTGTGGTACCTACTGTAAGTACTATATTTTGGTATTGTGTGAGTTTTATTGAGATATTTATTACTTCCTTAATAAAAATTCTTAAATCGATCGACTAAATGTTTCTAAAGAATGTTTGTAAATATTTTTTCTTATAGTAATTTTTATGACGACCAATCACGCTAAATAGTGTCAAAAAAAACATGACAAAAATACGGGTAACGTGTTTTTCTCTATGAAATAAAACAAAAATTAAGCATTTCAATCAGCATTCTTCGCACAATGTAATAAAAAGTGGACGTATTTCATCAAATAATTGACTAATCGAAAAAAATATTTAAACATAAAGTCAACCTATTTACAATATTTTATGCATGCATTACAAAATAAACATTAAGATTATATCCTAACATTTATAAAGTAAACTAAATTCGCATGATGTCGCAAGTTCCGCAGCTAGTGAGAGGGGATCAACGCACGCATGCGCTGTCACGGACGCCCGGAGTTGCGCAGCCGCACCGAAATGCAACTCGAAAGATCTAAAGGCAATGTTCGTTGATAATGTGGGGTTTTTAACCTTTTTATTGTAAGGAGGAAAATATTTGCACCTATGTTCCAATCAGCCATACACTATCATGAAATTACAGTGACGAAAAATACGAAAAAGATGACTCTTTTTCTGCCTCTACAAACAATCACAGTCTCACACACTCATGCTCATTTGCTAAAATGAAAATATAAAACTCAGGCTAATAAACTTTAGTTTCTGGTTCTTGAAGGTCCTTGAAGGTCCTTGAAATAGACAGTAGCTGTGAGATTGTTTAATCTGTTTCATACTGAAATAAGCACAATCTAGCACACAACCCTAATTACACGTAGTATTACATTACGTACGAATCCAAGACAATTTACAGTATCATTACCCCAAAAACAATTGACCCAATTCTTCACTACCCCAAACTAATTAAAAAATACAATTTACTTAGTCCTCATAAAATAGTCGTAACAATTTTACTGGACGATAACGCACAAGGTCTTATTATTGTGGTTATCTGATCGTTGTTGGAGTAGGGACCCACTAAGTAAGCCCGTTATTACGTACCTACATTGTTTTTCTTTTAATTGTGGTCAGCGTGTGTTCTGTTTGGTATTTTGTTTAGAAAATACAACATTATTCTGATTAATGTTTTTTTTTATAAAATATTAGATCGAAAATATTACCACTTTTTGGATGTATTTTGTTTCATATGGAAGTCGAACATGTGTCGACCAAGACAGCATGGCGACTACGCAAACAATGACTAAAAAAACACGCTTGTAGATAGTTTTGAAACTGTTTTCTTACTATGTAAGTAGACCCGATTTAGTGATGAGGAACATTGGTAATACTAAAAAATGTTAACTCGAAATAAGTATTATCCAGAAAAAGCATGAGTGCACCGGAACTCCCAACGCACTGTTATATTTCCGGAGACTTTCGAGCTTCGTATTATATCGCATATTGCCGTTGTATTGCGAATGTTCGTAAAAGTATCCTTTTATTTTCTTTGCAAATTATATAACAATTAAGTCCATCACCATTGTTATCAGTCTGAATTGTACCACTGCAGAGGATCATAGGATCTCTAGGCTCCCTTTTCTCCTAACATCTCTGTTTAGGGTAACATGTGACCAATCTTGCATATGAGAGTCCAACTTATCTCTTACTTATGTAAAAAATAAAATTTCAAATGTTCTATTAAATGTCATTGTGCATAAAAATGACACTAAGGTGTCAAACAAAGAAAACGTATACGGAACAATATGTCCATACGTTCCCATTTAGGCAAGCAGTACTTTCCAAATTTCATGTAACACCGTTGCGTAAAACATAAAAGCTATACAAATTAATGGAATATCAATTATACACTATTAAGAGAAAGGTTTCCGTGTACGTCGAGTAAACCTCTCGCTTAAAACCTTAAGCAATACCTATTGGACATTCTCGAAAATTTATAAGCCTAGATCTAGTTATTACTAAAGACTGTACCCGTTTGTCTTGTCGGTTTTGTAACACAAAATGCTTCCGATACTTGCCAATGCCGATGTTTAAAGCAACTCAGAATTATGTAAAGAATATTGTTTGCCGAATTTTAAGAACGAATAAAAAATTTAAGGAAGTACTTTAGTCTTTTCATTTTTTTTATTTTGCACTGAAGCACCCACCCAGCAGGACTTCGTATTTTGTTACAATATTATGAGACCAGGTTATGAACTAAACAAAAGACAAGAACTATAAGTTTACATACCTGTAATCTACTTGTAATATACCTATGATATATAAATATAACTAATAAAAACATTCACCCTTTCACCTTCTTTTTACGACTCGGTTGTTTAAAAGTCTCTTCATTAAATTATTAATTAGACACTTGTGCGAATAAAAACTTTAATTTCAAAGATTTTATGTTACGAGCTTTAATATTAAATTCTAATCCCTTGCTATTTGACCTACGTTCGACGAATTTTTATCAAATATATTTTTAACACAAATTAATAGCTAGTTACGAGCTAAACAAGTCTCATTAGTATATAGAGCACTAAAACGGTGACTGCTTCAGAGCTCAATAATTAAGAAAAACAAAATTGTGTTAAAGATAATACTTATCTTATTAGAACTTAAACAGAATCTAGATTATGTTATGATAGTTTTCAGCACGATTACTCTCTCAACATCTCGAACTTATTTACTTTTAATACGAACCAATTACGTTATCACTAACATACTTAACCCTATTCGCGTAATCCGCTTAGAGGTGCGCTAATGCCTAGAGTTTACCCATTAACTAAATTGAATTCATAAGAGCACCCTTAAACATCAGAGTTCAGCTAAATTAACAAAAAGAAAGTAAGAAACTCAAAGAAAAAGAAAAATATAACAGCAACACTAGAGGTGCGAATTTGCAAAATTACTCCTGAATACCAATTCTTGGACGAAACCAAGTTTCAAACAATTTCCACTTTGAGAGGCTTGATCAAAGAAATAAAACTAAAAAACAGGCCTTCCTCAGGCTTGCCGACGAAAATGAGAGTAAATTTAACCAACAGTAATTCGCCTTTGAAGGCCTCCAGGGAGCCCAGCTGAAAGGAAAATTGCAAAAGTTAGCGTTCCCTTATGAGGGGCCGAGTTATACCAACTAGATATTTTAAGGTCGCGAGTGGCTACCCTTTTATTGTAATAACTCTACTTGAAACATTGAACAACTTGCGCCTTTGAACTATGCAATTATTTGAAAAGTTTCAAAAATTATTACGCTCTTATTTGCATGCTAATGTGAAGAATTTTGGCTGTAAAATAAAGGTAATTTGATTAGGCTGCTGGTATTTATTTTGAAGTGAACTTTGTCTTGATTACGATATCTTTGTTGTAGTCGCAAATTCTAGGCCATCATTATACAGTTTTGTTACACGAACGTGCAATTATTAAAAAAGAAATAAGAAGGCAAATATTATGGGTATAATGACACCTACATGAAGTTAGTTTTGGCCAAACATAATTAAATATTGCCAGCAACTCATCACATCATCTACTAAGAATTACATAATACTTGAAAACGTGTTTGTACAAACATACATTTGAACAAACCTCCGTAGTAACGATCAAAAATTTCCGTTTCCACAATTACAACGAACACAAATCAAACAAACTCAACAAATACTTTGTTGTCCCTAATGTATCCGTACTAAAAAAATAACGAAACGTACCGAAAACACGAGAGGGACAAACAGCCTTAACAAACAGTATTATTGACTGGACCAGATGTTTGAACAACAATATTTGTTTGCTCACCACGTGGTGTAATCGCGACTGTATTACGTTGTGTCCTGTGGGATGTGTACGTCATTTGTACAAGCAAATAAAGTACTATAAAATAATGTTATACCTGTATCTCTAAGGGGTTCGAGGAAAAGATATATGAAACTAGCGGTGCGTTAGCTAGATGTCACGTTTGCCGCAGTGGTTAAAGTGTTCGCAACATTTGTACTACTGCGCCGGAATTATTGGTTCGATTTTTCCACAAGGAAACATTTACTTGGCTAATGTTGATTTTTTATGTGACTAGCTAAGATTAAACTCTGTCAATCGTGAAAATATAAATAGCAATTGCTAAGACAATTCACGGTATTTAATAAAATCTTAATTATAGGCTTCAAATGAATCTACCAACTGGTCCCGTTGTATCTTAGATTAGAAAGCTACAATCCGAATTATTCAATGAATATCAAAGTTACTATGAATTAAAAAAATGCAAGTATTCAATCACATACGACAGCTTTTGGTTCATAAAAGTCATTCACGTTTTGCTATGAGGCAATAAATCAAATGTCAAAACCAACTACTTTCTTTTCTTTGCAAATAAAATTGTGTAATAATGAATTAAACAATACAAAATTACTCTGCATATATTTATCCAAGGGATTTCACATTATTGTACTAGATAGTATTGCAAACTATAATAAACATACGTATATTTCAATTCTTAATATTAAATTATTTTTATAATAACTTGAATTCAATCACACAGATATAGTAAAATGTTGTTAATCTATAAGATAATCTATCTTCATTTTTATTATACCTTCCCGTTCCTTGCATAATCGTTCGAAAGGTCCCTGGTCCAATTCACTGGTATAAAAGCTAGTACCTACTGTTTCAACGGTACAATAAATGAGATCTACTATGCTTATTTAGGAGACTATCAAAGCATTAAAATATACGTAACTATCTCTTCCAATTCCATTTAATGAAAAAGACTATCAAAGGCATCTTAGCGAAAAGTCAAAGTAGACAAATGCAGAACATTATCCACTTTTATCCAAAAAAATCTTATACAAGCAAGAGACTAACGAATATTCGGTATATTTAAGAATACTCTAAAAATTAATTTAGATACATACCTGTAGGTACGCTGCATCAGACACAAGGCCGCACAACAGGGCTCCCGTCAACGCCCTCAAAACTGCCTTACCCATTTCCCCACACATTTTGATCAAACTCCTAAGGCTATACTATATAATGATATATTCGTGAAGGTACTGAACTCGAGTGGTCGGTCTAACTGAATGCTTGGTAACATTGCATTGACTCCCCACTAAAAGACCGTCGTGGTAGGGCATGACTGTTGAAAGAGTGCCTGTCCAATTTAATATAATGTCGGTGTAGGTTTTGAGTGATAGGTAGAAAGATATAGATTATAGATATCACTGACTGACACCCGTTTAGTTGTTGATTTCATTTTGCACCCCTTTGACTCAGTTTCAAAATACCTGCTGCAACAATTTTTTTCTCATGATAATGTTAGCTTCGTTCTAGATTTACCACGAAAATTCAAACTTGAGGTCAAAAGCAGTAAGCGATGTTTCTCTAGTTTCTGTCTACCCTTATTGAATTAACACATGATTTCACGCACATAATATGTAAGTAAAATCTAAAAGAAAAAGTAACTTTCATAGCTTTAAACTTTAACAAGTACCAAAATGCTAAGTTCTTCTATATATCGCCGATCAAACGATATCGTTGCTGAAACCATTACCCTCTGCGTACTCCCTATGTAAACTACGTACTGACAATAAGTGGGAATATTGATGCACTTTCACTAAACCTTTTACTCAACACTGGCTTGATTTTAATAGCAAAAACAGCACAATATTAATTATTTTGATTGCCGTAACAGGAACGTTTTTCCTTCAAAATAAAGCTTTTAAAACAATTTGCGCAGAAAATAAGATTACTAGTGCTTTCGTCACTCGAAACACATCAGGGGATTAACATCGGTTTTTTACAACGAAAACGGTTTTTTCGACGATGCATTTTTCGGTGGAAACCCGTCGATGCTGCCAGCACTTTGTGATTGACTTTGTGCTGGAAAAATTTATCAAACGTCCATTGGATTAAGACATTTTTAGCGGTTGACGATTTTTTTGCTTATGGAATGTTGACACGTTAGAATTTAATTTCAGTGTTGATACTTTTAAGGAATCTGAAATGTTGAACAGTCAAAAATAATAAATAGGTACCTACTTTCGGAATTTAGACCATAGTTCACTTTGATCAAAACGCATTACTTTCAAGCATTAAAATTTCAAAACACAAAATTAGGACATCGTGATCCGTACTGGCGACAGACACTGACACACGAACCTAGGAGGCATAAAAACATCAAATCATATTTAGTATAATATCGGTTTTACTTCGGCTTCTATATAAGTTCCTGTGTATAATAATTAGAAAATTCCTCATTGGTACATTTTGTAACGATCGTCCTTCACTAGTTACCGTCTGGTGAAATATCCCGACAAAGTTATATCAAGTACAGTCTTGTACTTAAGGTTTATAAATTCATTTATTTCATGGTTCGAAGAATACCTTTATGAAGCAAAGGACAAACAAATTTCAACATTTCGTGGAAATATGGAAGTCGAAATCAATGTCACGCTTTTTAATTAAAATATTTATTTTTTTGTATATTTTTTTTCACCGCCTAAAACATTTTATTTCACCTTTATCATGTAGATTCGTTTTCTTTTACAAATTCATTAGAAGATCTTTATTCCTTGTCAAAATCGATCCAACTAATCACATCGCAACGGCGTCACCTTAACTACTGAGCCATGCGTTACCAATTTGACAAAATATTCGTTCTGATAGTAATCGAATAGTATTGTATTAGGCGCATCACTAATAAAACGTGCATGTTCGGCATAACGCAGTTAATGTAGATTAACATTAGTGCGCGATGTTACACAGAACGGAAGATACACTAGAAACTCTCTAACACCTGTTTTAACAATTTACAATCAACTCAATGTATTTTAAAGTAATAATTAAATTCAGTTTTTGAGTTTAATGAATTTCTAACTAAAGTTGGACACTTTTTCTGATTTGCAACGAAAGACTTTTCATTATGAGTTCGGAAAATGACATAATAGAAGATGTTGCGGTTGAAGAAGAGGTAAGTGCCAAATCTTTTTTACAAGATGCTAATCAATGTTTGGCCGCAGTGTATGAAATATTGCAAGTCAAATTATATGCTTTTTATTAATAAAAATGATGTGTTGAATAATTTATCATTTGGATAAAATATTATAGGGAACACTGGTATACACCCGAATAGACTTCCAGGTCTTGCAATCAAAAAATGATTAACTGATAGTTAAAAATAATTTTACATGCATCACCCCTTTGCACATGAAAAGGTTTTTGTGGAAGCGTTTTATAAAACACACGTAAAAAATAATATTTGTGATTAAGCTAGCAGACGAAAGGAGACTTAAGGATACTCATAATATTATACCTAATATATCCTGCTCAGAGTAACCGTAAACAGAACTTCGCAGTAAACTGTGTAGCTATCATCGTATCGTGTTGTAATATTTGTTATGCGCCTTAACAAAACAATGTACTCGTAAATACATAATACCACATAACTATTGCGTCGTCGGTAGAAATTACTAACAGTTAGTTGGTAATTAAACACTTTCAATTGTTACGGGCCGGTGAATGCGGCACTGACCGTGCGTTTGTTCCGATGTTTTTCTTAGAATATTGTAATCGTAGTTTATTTTCCTTTCAAATTCTTTTTAAGTTATGATATTATTTTTAAATATAATAATATAACAATAACTATAGAGAATTATCGTCGCGAATTTGTTATGTTTGTGCCAAAGTTTATCACGAGATCAATAGTATCATTTCCGGATTTCATTGTGCATATTTTTTACTCAATTGCTTCCTATCTAGACATTCTGTTTACGGTAATAGTTATCGTTGATGTAAGCGCGGATTATTTTTCTCATAGGACGTGCAAATTCTTAAGTTATTGTTCTTGAGACGAGTGAAGGCGAAGAAGGTTTCAAATTATAGGGGCCGCCATTGGCATGATTTCTGTTTGTGAATTCTAAAACGAGGATATCTTCCTCAAATCACGCTTATTTAGGACAACATTTTGTGTATTATTAACTTTAGTATGAACGAAATTTACGGGATTATTATATTTCTCATCGTCTCATATTGGTTCAAGCAAGTCGCATAACATCATGGCTTTAGGTTAGCTGCCCTTTCGCTATATTATTTTTGCCACCCAAAAAATTTTAGTATCGAAACCATTGACCGAAATGATACAACTGTCTATAATCTAGGGACGTCACGTATTTGCACATTTGTGTACGTGCCCTAAAGACTTGTTTACACTGGATCTATCACGTATTTCTACGTAGGTACTATGCTGACGATTCATATACATTATCATTAGTTAAATGGTAGAAGAGCTGTCAGTAGAAAAGTAGTTTCCCATTCGTTTACGTACACACAGTGTCTTGGATTTTTCGTCAATCATTTTTGCCGGAACCAAGGTCAGTACTTACAATTAAATTTCATAAACTTCTGTGCAAATGTTTTGGATTTTTTTGTCGTCGCAAGTTTTACCTACCTTTTTTTCAAAAATGTAGGAAGTAAGAAAAAACTCTTGTCTAACGCTAATATCTAGTCATATAGATGGTAGACATGAAAGATATCACATTAATATAGCTATACATATCTTCATTTATCTAGAATATAGTAACTAGTGTTGTTGATTCCATAATCTCTAAAAAAAGTCGTGTAGTAGTATTAATAGTTGCTTTGAACAAATTTCCGTAAACAAAATTAAATTGACCACATCCAGGTTCTATTTCGTACTATCACCAAGTCTTGCAAAAGACCATTGCTGTCTCTATCTGACATGTAACTCTATCTCTTTTCCGCATAGTAGTTCGGAACCCCTGAGCCAGAATGACTGGTCAGTTGCGAAAGTACAGGTTACATACAACGCGGGCCTTCGGAAACTTGTTCCTAACTAAAGTGCACATGGTAGGACAATAAGTTACTTGCGGTTTTGGTACCTAATTATATAGTACTTATATATTCTCGTAGTATTTAATTACCGTGCCATACTGTGTAACACCATAAAGTTTAGATACATTTGGTAGGCAGAGGTCAAAGAACACCACTTAGTATGATTCTTCCAAACATCCCTTGCTACGTTTACGTCCACGCATCTTGGCATACAGGACCGGCGGTTACGAGTACTATACACGAGACCTTTTTCGTAGGCATCACTGATGTGGTCTACGCTAGTGTCTGCCTACGCCTAAGGGAAAAGCGTAGTTTTTATTTATGCATGTACAATGCAACGAGCGACACTTAAAATATATTCTATTACTGCAAGAAGTCATAGATAACAAACACAACGTCCTACCTTTTCATAAACAAACATTAGTTTACCTCTATTTTATTTTCGTTAGCATATTGATTGTAATCTAAGTTATCAGTTCAATGGCATTCAATTCTTAAAGAAAATAAGCATCCAATTAAAGAAATACTACTCCCACGAACAATCAATTTGTTGATAAGACGTTGTGACCTTTGAGAAAAATGCATAAAGCATACAAAATTCATTGTCCGTTGGCTAATTTTCTTGGAATCTGTGAGAATGCTTATAACAAGCACTCAAGTGTAATTTAGGTATGAAGCAGGAAATAAGCATGTCAAATATCCCATTATAGAACTTTATACCTGGGTATAAAAAACTACTGGTAGTTTATACAAAGGTTAAACTACTACCAAATCCTCATAACTAAAAAACCGGTAGCGTTACTTAGAAACGGTTTCGTATCAGAATTGACATTCTATACCAAAACAGTTATCCATATCGGTCCAATAGTTTCTGATGTTAAATTGCACAAACAATATCTTCAGTTCTATTACATTAGTACGGATTTATTTCATAAGACGAACCATAATCTAGTTTAAACCAAACCGTATCGTGCCTTTTAATCCTATTTGATACGACACTAGACTGTAGTTAGTATTTGTCGTACACAATGTACAGATTGCAACAAAAATAGCTAAGACATTCAGAATAATTATACAATCAGAGCATACGCACTTGAATAATTAGCCACCTGTTTCAGACAATCGAAACATTTTTCAGAGCTTTCGCATGATGAACTATAACTCGCTTATATATTGTTCCGTTACGTCGTGTTGTCTCATTTATACACATAACCAAAAACAGAGATAGAATACTCGATTTCATAGAGAAACCCAAATAGCCAAGTTTATGCTCACAATAAGGCATGTAAAGGGGTTTTGAATATCAAAATGTATTTAATAGCGTTCGCTACTGACCGTACCTTTGTTTCGGTGCAATCCCGTAAGGTGGCGAAGGTCTGTTGGATCACATAACGAATGTACTCGCCTGGCTTTGCAACAAACTCGAGCAGTAAAGACCGTCAGAGGCGGAACTAACTACTGAAACAACGCAGCTCGTACTAAGGCAAGGATGTAGGGTATTATGAAGAGGCAATGACATCTAAGCGGAATTTAAATCTTCTTCAGTGTTGAATCCCTATTGTTGGACACACGTTTTTTTTTATTTTTGTATTTATTAGGAGATTAGCAAAAAAGAAAAAGCTACCAGCTTTATAACTCGATATTTTGCGGTATTTTTACATGGGTGCAGAATTTATTTATCAAATTAATTGTTCTCTGGAATACATTGTTTTAAAGCCGTCAAGATATTTTACACACAACAAAAAACTCCTAATTCCTTCAAAATACAATTAATAATATATTTCACTTCAAAATAAATACCAATATCTAAAATTCGTTATGTCTTGTGCATAATTTTTCATTTTATTTAAATAATTGTTTTAAATAAGTACGTTTTAAGGAATCTATTCCATTCTCGTTACATCGTTGTAGTACACGGGAGCTCTCGAGAAGGATACTAGATAGAGTAAGTTAGTGAAGGCTATTTCTCTCAGTTTAATAGTTCCTAACAATATCGACCACCGGTCAGGATTTCAACAGCCCTCTTACACGTTTTATACGAGATTAATTACAAAATATCCAAAGACTGGGCATGTTTGAAATTCTTGATTTAGTTTAAACGAAGTTTAGGATCTAAACGCCTTTAATACTTACTTTAGTAAATCATCTGCATCACTCATACGAAATTTGCTTTATCGGTTAATATTGAGTTAAAAAATAGGTTTCAAATAATAGATTTTAGTAGATGCAATAAATCTTTTAGTTAAAAACCGCTCATTTACATAAATTATATTATTAAATATGCTCAAAATAAGACGTGGCTCAACAATTTAAAAAACGTCTTCAAGCCTCTAGTTCGCACTTACTTGTATTTCCGTCGCCCATTCTAATTACTTTTCAACCGAGCACTGATTATAAAGTAATCACATAATCAGCACTTTCCCAAGCAATTGAATGTAAATATCGCAGTTCACTTCCGATTACTTACATAAAGACTTAGTCAGATTGATATTCATGACGCGAAGAATGCATCCCTATAGACTTTAGTTATGAGAGTATCATAACATCCACATTATGACGTTTAGGGCCTTATGACATTTCCACAACAGAAGACAGGTAGTGGCAAAAAAACTGCTCTACATGATTTATTACTCCTTCTCATAAACTTGAACAATCAATTGTTAAAGCACCGAAAAAACCTTTAAATTTACCCCAAGCTCTTTCAAACACAGAAACGCTCAGTTCAAAAACCACTTTCTGGCTACCGAACTATGGAATGTGCGCTACAAATTTCCTAAACAAGTTTATTGACCGATTAATGCAATTTTATTGGATTTAAATGCTTCATAGCTTATAATAATTACTTTTCGTGACTTCAATAATTATTGGTATCATGGATATTCATGCATATGTCATTGTAACAGGCATTTATTGTCATCAATTCCGGTGTATTTTACTGTCTTTTACTCAATTAAAGAAATTGCTGTGGTATAAGAAATCTATTTCATGATGCTATTTTAAACATGTCACTTATCAGTTTAACGATCGATTTTCCGTCTGGAAAAGTGCCATAATATATCTGTATTTCATCAGCCTAACTACCAAAGTACTACGGTAGTCATGGGCTCGAAAACCGTTTAGAACAAAAAAGAACTAATACGTACACGAATTATTGTAATAAACCAGTAATTAGTAGTGGTTCTTCGCGACACACAATAAATTTTGAGTAAGCAAATAAATATTTTATTTCGTCAAAGCCATGTTGTAAACATCTATAGAACTACAAAATATGGACAGTGACAGTGAAAATCTTAAGCAAATGAACTCAGTCAAAACACAACGACATCATAATGTAACAAGTTAATAGAGAATCTATTAAAAGGTTAGCCACAGAGCTAAGTACTCGGCGTCTAGGACACATAACATTAATCTAGATACTGAAAACGTTCGACACTTTTATGGACATTACGCTAGCGACTCCATAATGCTGTGGACCCGTAGATAGTGTTCTATAAACAAGCTTATTTAAAATGCTTACTTTATTATGGCTATTTAGTTAGAAGGTTACTTTTAGAAACTTATAAAAAAATACAAAATATCACACATATTCGATATTGCTATTTGATAATGCTGGATGAAACATTGTACCTATCTAACTTTTTGTAGTTGTCTCGATTCTTCACATTCGTTGTTGTAAGCGAACTCCTGTACAATAATCGCTTTAATATGGTAGTTTATTTTTAATATATTTTATGGAATTTATGTTTCAAATATAAACGTTTTTACAGAAAAAGTCAACCAACACTTTCATGTAAGTACACTAAGCTGATTTTTTTAGCTTAAAGGATATTGACATCAACTACCTTGTCTGTAGCTGATACGAAATAAATCTTTATACCTAATATTTGAAAAATCCTTGTTCATTAAATATTTCAATGGGTCATTTTTCCAGGTATAAAAAAATCCTTACATGTATAAAAATGTTAAACATGTAACATTTAGCAACATTTCTAAGAATTTCTTATTAAGAGTCAATCTTTATGTATCGCTAGATCTTCGCTGTTTACTTACATTTTCCGACAGATCTTTTGTAGATTAAATATGTAGGTTTAGAAGAATGATATATGGATATGGTATTCTTCTAGAGCTTAAAAAATATTCTCTTAATAATATATAGGGGTGTTTGTCATCAAGGAAGAAAAATCTGGTGTCACCGATAGATAAGTTAAGAAGACCTCAATACAAACTAAATACCATACTTTATCTACTTAAGATAGAGACCTCGTCTCAAATGTTATTTTCTTACTTGAAAACCGAAATAGTTCTGTGGTAGCCTTTTATAAACGCCTATTACCTGCGACATTCAACAAACTAACTCAACCACGCTACACATGTTGTCCATAAAACCATATACAAAAGTAAGAACAAACAAAATCCCATAAAATTTATTTTATTACAGTTAAAAGGGCACAGAGGGAGACCGTAAACAACTTTAATTTATACACGTACAATATAAAATAAGCGAATAAAAAGCGACGCCTGAGAAGTTTCGGCCGTATGTGGCGAATGCTTAAAATGCGTGAAACCAAGCTTACTTGTGCTCCCGGTTTAATAAAATACGTCTTACACAGAGCCATATGTTCTCAGCCTAATATTGAACAAGCCATGTTTACTTAGGGGAATACATAATGAATACACGCGTTCGGTTCGCTTACCATCAGTGGTTAGTGACTATGGTAGTTATAGTTTAAGTTATGTTAGCAAGCTAGGCTTGTTCTGGCTATGAAAAATTCCTCAGAGGTATTCATTTCAATTTTAATATTTCTCTAAAACAAATAAACTTGTCAATATATAAAAACTACGATAAGTGGTATTCTTTAAAGCAATAAGTGTATGTAAGCTGGTGAAAAGGCTATGAAACTGTATTGAGTTTGGAGCAAGATAGAGGTAGCCTTATGACAAGTAGACTAGAGCATACGTAGAAGAGGTTAAAAATACTTCCCAAAGTCACATGTGGAATAAATATAAGCCTACCAATAGTTCACCCGTGTATAGTCTTGTAAAGTACGGTGTATCATAGTAGAGGTACAGAATTTGTCACACACTACACCGGCAATATTCACACGATAGTAAAATGTGACGTCACGGCCAGAAATTCTTATGAAATCCCTTTGTTTTTGTACAAGAAATTGTGGACAAAAGATTTTGGTGAATTTTTAACAAGTGACAATGAAAGAGTAATCGCTCCGCGGTGCCGTACGTCGATAGCAACGAAATTAATCTCTGTCTTAACGGTTCTTTAAAGAAAAATAGGTAGTCGATAATATATTTTAAAGTAGTAGTGGGATTGAAAAGTCTCGCTGTCCGCTTTGTACTAAAGAATATGCAATGCTGAAGTATACACGTAGAGAGAGATAATTTAAGCAATTCTAACTTTTTTGATTACAAGAACCTTCTCAGATATTATTCCTGAAATTCAGCCTATTTTGGTAAAGATAAAAGGTGTTATTTCTGTAACGCCCTTGCGAAGGTGATATGATTGCTAGATTCAATCTTTTAAAATAACATTATATCACAGCAATAATAAATAAAGTATCAAGATAACTACAATATCAAAAGATAACAAACATTTGTCCCAACTTTATATCCAACATCATAGCCAACCGATAACATTCGTACAACACACCCAGATTAGACCAACTACATAGTACATTATAGGCGTAACCTATGTCCAATACGGGTTTTTATGTGCACATGAACTTTGTGCCAACATATACGTATACTAAAGGCCTTGGTGGAAGGGAAAGGACCTAAGCTTGTCGCATGGTTGACTGACCGTTCAACCTGATATTTATTGCACATGCATATGTCGTATTTGGTTCAAAGCTAAGTGATACCTTCCATTGGAATCCTATCGTTACACAAAGAACGATTAACGAATTGTTTCGAATACAAACTTGTCATTTCTTTTTACGATTTCACGCAGTTTAGTTTTATAACCGCGATATTTCTCTCTATGCACCAAGACTTAAAAAATATGAAACTGCAGTATAATATAACAACAATATAACGTGCCTATTATCTTGAGATAACAGCAATGACTAAAAATGCTTTTAAAGCAATACTCTCCTTTACCCGACCTGGGATTCGTACCCGTGACCTCATGATCAGCAGTGGTTTATTCTACCAACCATGCCAAAGAAACAGTTTGTTGTGGTTCGTCAACAACCAAAAAGCTCAAAATTTTCAGCCCTAAATTATTACAAAAGTTATAAAAGGTAGTTAGCATCTAAATGCTAATTACATATTTTTAAAACAGTACTCCCTTTATGTAATGTAATTATACGATAGTGTCACCCCCAGGCATCCCATACGCACAATTAATAAGACCATGAACTAACCTACAATCAAATCAGTGGCAAACGAAGCAAACCACGCGGCAATAATGTAGTTTGCATAATAATTATACATTATACAAGGGTTGAAAATTTAAATAGAGGTACAAATGCACTGATATTATGCAACACTAGACAAAGACCGCTACTTTACGCACGCGTAGTTCAATATCTATTATAATGTCTATAAAATACGAAGATTTTATTTAAAATAACAAGGTATATTTAGCTAAGTCAATAAAATTAAATCTTGAGAGAGGATTTTATCCAAATATACCAAAGAAAACATAGTACTGCTAAAGTATGAGTGTATTGACACGACTTCACTTTTGGGTAAAACACGCGTGGCGATCTAAATAACTAAGTATTACATAATTCAAAACAAACAGACAAACAGTTACATCTTCTGTTTGGTATAGAACTGCAAATTTGTATTCAAAGAGGGTGCAAGTGAAGGGCCCGTATTCATGATATATGCTAATAAGCTGGCCATTTTTAAACCTTTTCGTACATGGTAGTACGTGGTGTTCTTTCAACGTTTAAAAGTAATGTTTTCAAAAATCCTCGTAACGAGGAAATGTCGGAATGAGTCAAAGGGTTAATCTGTAAATTATTTTCAAATGTACAGGCTATTTTAGCCCGCTTTTAGACGCCTTTGCGAGTGTTTTAGAAGGGATTTGAATTTCAAGTATTTTGAAAGGATACTAAAGATTTTTGGATTCTAAATCCTCTTTACGTGGGAGATATCCAAATCTAGAAACGTATGCTAAACGGCCTTCCGAATTTTAATTTTTAAGCCCGCTGTTGCTTCTTTGACTTGTATATAGATAGTAGATAGAAATAATTTTAAGCAGCACCAACATTTCAAAGAGACAGTTTTGAATGGAGGTCTTTGCTAATTTAACATATATTTTTATTAAAGAAAAATACGTACCACTGTACCAGTAACGGTAAAGTAACCAATGCTTAAAAACTATGGGACATTTCCGTCATTTCTCCATTTGCTCCTTGAAACAAAAAAGATAGCATACGATGATTTTTACATACTTTGTAACCGCTTCTTATATCTGATATCGTATTTAGTGTGTCTGGTGAAGGTGTCAAGGTATTTTTTTATTACTATCTAGAGTAAAGTGCACAAAGCAGTTCGCAACACCCGTCTCAGAATAAAGCAGCGGTGTTAGTGCTCGCGGATCAACTAAATCCGTACTACATTGTGTTAAAGTTACTTTGTCAGTATTATAATTATGGTTACAAACTTTAGAATATCAAGACAAAATTCGGCTATTAATGAAGATAATAATATGATAGATAGACTAGCATTGGAAATGAGTTACATTTTCTAAGAAACATACTTAAGAGTTTTTCGGTTATTGCTTCTTTGCAACGCGCAGTAGGGTTGTGTCTGGAGAATATTTTATTTTATTTCTCGTCACTAAGTACAATTACTGGTACTACCATTTCAGGGGGTTAGTGATTGCTTTGTAATATTTATGTTCGCCTTATTTATACAATGATAAACTTATCGAAAGTCCATCATGGATGTTGTTATGCGCTTAACCAATTAAAAAATCTAATCAAAAAATTAATTCAATCCATATAAAACGAACGAAAATTAGGCTTAATCTCTAACAGTTTTCCCGCGTGCACTGAGACGGCACCTCCCCAAAGCGCTCAGCTAATGTGGACATAACAGTAACGTGCCGCGATAGTGCTCTCACCATGTCTTAATGGCCTATTATATTTTATGCTTAATTCAAACACTACCCAGAGAATTGGGTGCTAGGATTATACATATGTATGTTAAGATAGCTTGTATTGATGATGCTCGGTGAAGTTTATAGAGCGTGTTAACGGAGTAGCGAATCTTGGAACTATAAACATTTGTTATAGATAACTTGGTTACTATTTAAATAGATTATATTGATACTCCCAGTCTACGTCGAGTCACTGCTGGGCAAAGTTGTCTCCCATGACATCATTCTGTAATAAATAAAATAAATTTAACACAATTATATCCCACCCTTCTGGGCAAGGGTCTCCTCTCGTAATGAGAGAGGTGTTAAGCCTTGAGTCCAGACTAGTCTTCAAGCTATTCTAAAGAACTCTCAGGCATGCTAGGTTGCGTCACGATGTTTTTTCTTCAACAGTAGAGGTGAACAAATGACAATTATTACCAAATTATACCACTCGGCCATCGTTGCTTGATGATATCTATAAAAGTAAATTGAGTTCAGTAATTCTATACTCTAACTTGAAAATCGCTAAACATAACGAAATAATTACGTTGGTAGATTTTAAGACCCTCTATTCTTCTAGTGTGGTCACCGGTTTTGTTCCGCCAATGATATTGAAAATGACATAACTATCACATATAATATTAGAACATATTGTACTCTTGGTCATGTCCAACAATGAATTGCATTATATTCAATTCAGTATTAATTTCCTTTTCAATTAATGTCAGCGTGTTCCAATTAGCGTCGTTAAATCGACATAGCATTTATGTATGGAATTCTCGAAATCGCTTATATGATTACTTACAATGTGAGGTATCGTTTACATTTCACAATGCTGCACTATTACGTAAATGCCTGTTATTTTATAAAATTATATCAATTGTAATATCATTAATTTTAGATTTTATCAAGTAAAATAGCATATAGTTTGAAGAAGTCAATACGTCAGAACGGCGGTGTTTACAACTGCTGATCAGGACTCGGGTTCGATTTCCGATTTAGACACCCAGCTTTCTGTTAACGATTTCTGTTGGAATCTTCTCAACAGTAGCTTGAAGCGTTAGAAACATTCCTTGGAATTACGTCGCGTTGCTTTGTTTTGTTGCTTTCACGCTCAAAGCATAGAGTCCAAGATTTTCGCTTAGTCATTAAGTTCAATAACATCAACCCTTTTTACTGTCCGACTACTAGAAATGTGTTTCCCTTCGGGTTAAGTTGCAGTCAACCGAATCCCTAAGTAGGGGTCACTCTTTGTAAACACAACACTTCCCTATATCGCCAAACAAAGCCTTTTTATATTTTTACTAATGACATGCTCCGCGGCTTCGCCCGGATGGAATTGGTTTATTTGCTCTTGTCCATTTTCCAATAAGAATAATGTATCTCTTAAATAGTGAAATATTTTTTCAAATACCGAAACGTATCCGGAGTTTACCGACTACACACACTTCCGCACAAAACTCTCGATCTCTGTTCTTAACATTACGAGAACAGTTTTTGTCAAAAGTGCATAGTCACGCTCAAAATTAAATCTTAATTTCTTTTTAATTTGTATGCGCCTGTCATGCTAAAGAGATAAAGGATATCACAATAATCGACTACATCATAAAATACTAATTGAATTCCGATTGATTTACGTATTCAATAATTTTGTTTGGCTCAGCATTACGGACTTAATTAGCTCATCGATAATTACTGCGGTAATTACTAGAAGTAATTGTGGTTAGCACAAACTGTAACAATATTGCATACAAACATAGATGTAATACTAACGCGTAACTTGAAGCCGTTTTCCGTCAGTCAAGACATTCGTTTCAGCAACCTTCTGCTGAAAACTTTGATAATTATCTTAAAAATCTACTCCAACACTACAAACAATTTTTACGTCACAAATATTTGTTCTGAAAGAGAATGTATCCCACGCCCCCGCGTTTTATTGTGTTAAGTCATGGCTAACTCTTTCCAATGCAACACAGCTGCAACAAGGAAAAACGATTTTAACGTCCATACTCAATTAAAGAACTGATCACATACGAAAAAGGTAGTGTTTTCTGTTCGACAGAAATCAATGTTACTTGTTGACGCAAGTGATTCTTGATTGCCCTTTTGTATTCAGCAATCAGTTGAATCAACTCGATTGACCCATCTTAAACGCAACAACACATGAAAGAATAAAACTGTCCGTTTTATAGTTGATTTTTGTATAATACTATATAAGAATATTCAATGCGAAGGATTCCATTTATTGAACAACAGAAGAAGAAAACTTTCAAGTACTCAACGAGTAAAACACCACGCTTGATTCCCACGCCTTTTTCCAACCAAAATCAAAGAACCTATTAAAAGAACGAGTACAACGTGCGTAAATGTTGTTTTTCCTTGTAAATTGGTCCAATAAAATACCCCCGAATCGCTTTACAGGTGTATAACCGTATGTTACAGAGTCCCCTTTGGTTGCGCATCACGTATTCAATTAGAATTTGTCTTCCAAACACCAATACCACGTACATAAGTTGTACACATACTAAGTTCGTCTTCCCTTGCATATTATGTTACGTTGCAGATAAATCTTGAGTGGGAATTTGATGCGACATAACAACGATGCGGCAAACATACCGTTGTATAGGTATAAATTAAACTTATCGTGTAGATTACTGAATTACTACGCATTGAATCGCTTTACACAACTTCAGACATAATTATAGAGACAGGTTTATTCTTTATAATGCTTGTACTATCACGCTGAGTGGAGCGTATAAGTTAATGCACTGAGCCTGCCAAAATAAGATTAGGACCACGGGAACCACTCCTAAGCGTGGCAAATACGTATAGGCTTTTTGTTAAACCGGGCTATGTTGGGCATGATGATTGTGTCTGTTGATGAATCACTAACAAGAAACCAACGGCTTCTATATCCATGAAATGAACTTTGCAAACAGTTTCAAAACCCAAACCACCAAACTATCTGCAGATCATACCAATATTTGTTCCGTACAGAGATAGAAACTACCGTAGAAATACCGTAGGCATTGGCAAAGCTGCAATCACTATCAACAAGGCACCTTTCCATTATCCCGATAGCATATTGCAACCCAATAGGTGCTTTCATAATAATTCTGAGGCTAAAATCGTATGGAGACGAAAGGTGTTAGAAATGCTGTAGTTGAAATACTGTATACCTAAAAACAATTCACGTTGTTTTCTAAATGTATAAAACTTAGCGATAATAACTTGCATGGTTACTGGGAACAAATGGGTTACCAAACCAACTTTTGATCATCCGAGAATGAGTGAGATAAAATTGTTTCTCCCCCTCACAAAGCTAAACACTGGAACATAAAAAATGCAATGAAAAAGACCTAAAAATCCTTTCGTCTACACCGTTGGAATACTTGGCCATTCAAGATTCACAACAGTCACATTAGAAGTAGGCACTTTCAGATTATCACACGTAGTACAATACTAAAAGGAAGTGTTTCTTTGGGAAAGGCCGGCTCCATAAGTGCTATAGGCTGTTGATGATAACGATAATGAAGACTGTTTGCTACTTTCTTCAAAACGTATAATTGCTCTCTTTGCACTCTGTGAAAGGTTTTATTTTTAAAACTATAATGATAAATTATAATATTCAGGAATAAGTGATAAAATCACATTACCAAAACAATTAGCGAGCTAAACAACGTCCTTTCAATTATTCACAAATGACTACTCATGGACAATTAAATCTCACACAAAAGTTTCCCTCAAATGTCTCTAGGTGGCGCTGTTCCAATACGTATCACAAAGTTAATGTAATTTAGCAAACATTTCATAAATTGAATATCACGAATATCATTTTATTTTTAGGACTATGGAAATGGTTTAACATTCTCCCCTTTTATCTTTTGAGCATCTGATCGGTTTCGCTGTATTGAACGCGACACCCTGCTTCGCACCCCTAATGGGAACTTTTAAATGCTACGACACGACCACGACTTACCATGCTAATGGAAAATTCTTTAATTATACAGTGCGAAAACAATTGGCCATGGCATTTTTTTATCATGTTTTACGCCATAATGGAAGCCAGTCAGTATTTTTTTTATTTATTTCATAGCTGTGTATCTTTATGTCGTAAATATAGAATAAAATGTAGTAACCACAATCAGAATCTAAAATCAATCGCTTTCAATTCCCTTAACGGGTAACCTAAGTTCGTACATTATAAATATCCTTTACAAGATAAAGATAGGCACATACCAGCCGGAGCACGTGTAATTTCTCTCGTTTCTCTATGTTTTACATTCCCCCTGTGTCTCCTGGGAGCGTTCCGACACAGAGCCGGTTATTTCTTACATTCTGTACTAAATTCACAGTTAGGAAATTGAATTTTTCGAATTCCACGTCTTTTACACCCGTCGGCCATTTTAACCTGGTCTCCCCTCACGCGCTCTTCGTTCAAATTTGGGGTGAAATGATGTTGACGTATGGAGTGTCGATGGTCATATTAAACTGGATATTTCTTTTTTCTGAAGAGTAGCTTGAAACACTGGTGGCCAGTGTGTTCAGTTATTTAATAGAGGTGATTTATTTCGCAATGTAATAGTAGACTATCAACTTTTGTTAAAGAAACCAGTAAAACACTTGTATTTATGATATATAGATGCCACCAAAAACATTCTGTAAAAATCTCAAGTCTCGCCGTAAAAAGTGATGAGATCTATATAATACCAAGTCGATTAATCTATTTAGTCCCTACTTAAAGGACCTTCTGTCTTAAGTTATTACGTATGTTATTATCATGCCAATTTTAAAAAAATACTATTAAAACAAATAGACCGACTTGGTCTCGTCGTGAACAACATATCAACTGGATGCTATAACACAACATTCCTAGGACAGCAATTGATTATTATATCGTATAAATACAGTTACATAGATACCTGTCCATGACACTTTGATGCCGCAGAGGGGATACTAATCTAATTACGTTATCACAAATTAATTACTAACAATATTACCCTAAATTAGTAACAGTAAATGAGCCATGAGACAGATTAAACGCGTTAATTAAAATTGTCACCGATTCATACTCACATCAACGCGAATAAAATGAAACATGTACCGTTTTTTGAGCCTCCGTTGCAAATATAATTGTGCATGTCATTTCGAAAAGAGCTTATCTCACCTTACAAATCATATGACATGTGTCTTTTTTACAATTGTGTTTTAAATTCACATTGTAAAAAAGTAAAATGAATGACTTAATAACGACTTTCTACTTTAACAACTAAGATATAAAGTTAAAAATTAATTGTGAATATAACGGTTGGCTGAAAACCCATTTTAATATGGCAAACAATTCCGCTAATGACAGGTTTTATTAAAATTGGAATGAAGTCGTCGAGATTGGACAGTTTTTGTTGCAGTTTCATAGTGAAGTTATTCAGTTAAAATAGAGTATATCGAAAAGGTTCATTGCGTCCCATGGAAAAAAATAATTAACGAAGAAAGTAATTCAAATAAATAGCTGAAGTTCATTATATTTAAAAAATAAAAAGAAAAAATATCATGATGTCGATAGTGGTAGATAAAAATGAGAAATAAACGATATATTCTCGCTTTCTCAGTTCGAACACAAGAACTCAGAAAAAATATCATATCATATTATTATTAAAACTATATTCAGTAGATCGCAAGCGAACAGCGCGGAACGCAACTGAACTAACGTTTGCAATAAGCGAAATGTTTGTGCAACTAGCGTACGTTCACAAACGCTGCAATTCTTTGAGTCAGTCATTAACATAGACTATGTGTGAAGACGAGACATCTTAGCATAAAAGTACGTAAAAATATGATGTAAAAAAAATTGCGTAGATAAGCTTGAGACATGCAATAATTAAAGAAACCAAATATGAAGAGAAAACTTTGAAGATAAAGATCTTCTTTTCGCTGAAACCAAACGAAGTTATATTATACGAAGTAATATTTCCTCACATCTGTGAAAAATAGGACATAATATCGTTAAAGTTATCCCTTAGAGAATATTATGTTTTAAGGAGTATGAAACTAATTAATAGTAATTTTCATCATTAAGTAGAATTTATTAAACTTAATTAACTAACCGACTAAATACAGCAAACATCATTTGAATAATTTTCCTTCATACTGTGTAGAGAACTCCCTTGCGAGATTTTCTCATAGAAGCATTCCGTCTGAAGGCACAAAACTTTCCACAATAATTGTCCTATGAGAACTATCTTTGTCATTCTAACCATTACACTCGGAAAGGACCGTAACGCCTCACGATATTCGCTGGCAAACTTGAAGCTAAAACTAACTTTCATTTGCATTTCTAACACACTCTACTCTTATTAACATAAGGCTTAATTTGGAATGTAAATTGTCACATTAAAGTTGGTCCACAATCTCAGTATGGAGTACTTTGACATTTTGTGAATTGATAACATCTTTGAACACGCGACATGTTGTTTTGTTGATGTGAGATAATACCTGTTTATTACCTATTATTACTAGTTACTATTGGTTTTGTGATTAATGTTAAGCTTGTTTTGTTCTACGATATTAATAGAAAACCTGTATATCTCTGGAAAACACTGCTTGTGATTTATTTGTTGTTGCTTTAGTAATACTGGCAACTATCAGGTCCTTATAACAAGATATATTAAGTCCAAGGCAATTAAATAAAATGGATATTTTTTGCCTGTTCTAAGAAATCTGACACGAATTCTAGGCAGCGGTTTTGCTTGGCGCGCCCATGTTATAACATGTTTCTTTCTGCATGAGTTATTGACTGCTTAGGCATTATAAATACATATAGTTTAATCATTTTTTTGTCGTGTTTATATTAAGCCAAGATATACACACCCACTTTGTTAATAATGTTGTATAAGAATCCCACGTAACTCACCAATACAAACCTTCTATTAAAAAGAAAGAAGGAGTTATATGTAGGAGTAATCTCTCAAATTCAGATTTGCATTATCTAAAACAAATCAGAATTAAACCGATTTGGGCCTTTAGTTATCCTGAAGCATATTCATCTTGTTCTTATTGGTCATTTGTTCATATAAAGGTATTAAAAAGTGTTAAAAGTAGACAAGATTTTATTACATTATTATTATTGCCAAGTTATCCGTTTTTCGCTCTAATCCTCGAAATTGCTGAATAAACCACAGTCTTTGATTGTAGTTGAATTTAGTAAAGCTGACTTAATTAAAAGTATCACTCCTAAAGTCGCTAAACGCTAATTTGGTCTGAAGTTTTGTAAAGCATTTTAGTCTCTTGTTGGTAAATTATAAATAAATATCTCCGTGAGCAAGAAATAAATTTAAACTAATTGTTATGTCCCTACAAACTGGGAACGAGATAGAACCTTATAATAGCAAAATAATTATCTGATATATCATGGAATTTGACAAAATTTTAATTTTGACAACTGAAACCTACTACTAGTGATATACTTGTGATCTCATTTGAGAAGAAGGGAAAGAAATATAATATAAGGATTCGGCCATTTAATTCATAAAGGAGACTTATTTAATGACTACTGAATATGTAAAATAACTGTCTAGACTTGCAAATAAACGTAACGCGTAAAGTTTAATTATGTTTATGAAACCCTAATTTGGGTTAGGGCCAAAAAGCACACGAACCAAAACCGCAAAACTCCAACACTTTCCAAGCATCTGTTTTGAAATCGCTAAGATTTAATTAAACGAAGTTTCCAGAAGTTGTTTTAAATATTGAGTTTTGTTGCAAGATGTAAACATGATTTGTATGACTGTTTAATTTTAATTAAAAGACCAAACGTCTAAAAGTTTATTTGAGATAATATTTTGAGAGGTGGTAATGCGAAGTTAATTAACTGAATTACTTACATAAGTTCGAATTTAAAGACGCTCATAGCCTGTGGCGTTCACCGGTCGATAATGAAAGTGATTTTGCCTTATCTCTTATAAAGATGGGTGGCCGCTGCGTGATGTTTAATATTGTTTAAGTACCAAAAATAATAACAAAAATAGGCGTTGGACGTTGTTTTCATTGTAGCAAAGTTGTTAAGATGAAGTAAGTATACCCTTCTGTCGCTACTGGTACACGATTTCGTGGTTGAATTTAGTTTGTCATTGAGCGTATTTGAACAATAAGCCGAGTCTAGTTCAAATAAGCATCCAAAAATTACTAGAATATACCCTAAAGCTACCAATAACTAGGACAAATGGAATTTGTATTCAACGGTTGCGAATGCATGTGGCAATAACAAAGGAAAGTCAATGGGTTATTGTTAGCAAAGAAGGATATGGTTTAATGGATCAGTCGTGTAGAAACTTTGCCAAAGGAAAATGTGCAAGACTCGAAATATTAGTTCGATCGGACTTTGTATGCAGGTAGGCTACTAAAACAAGTTTTGGCTACTAACGAGGTTTTGAAATAATTTGTAATTCTATTCATCTTCTTATTTTAACTGTCAAGGAAAACATCTTGATGCAACCTTGCATGCTTCATGCCCATGTTCTTGAGGGTATACAAAATCCCCAACTCGCATTTGGCCAGCGTGCAACATTAATGGGTTAAATTTATTATTTTATTTTAACAACATTGTTTTTTCTTTAATTTCTTCGGTATATACTACTCTCTACAATTGAGCCTCTTCTGTAGAACCACTTCTACCGATTAAACCCAATCACATTAAACAAATCTTATAAAACAGACTCATCCACATTAATCCACACATCACGGACGCATACAAAGACCAATTGTTTCGTATTATCCAATGTGCGACGCGGTTACGTGCAATCAAAGCTTCGGATTACCGTCCTCTACCACAATAAGCCGCAATTAGTACCGAAAGGCTTTTAATGCGAAAAGCGCGCCAAGTGGACGGAAAATAGCGGAGTGAGGTGAAAAGGTAATTTTTTTGCAAAGCGTTGACCTTAAACTGCTCCTGTGATGTAGGTTGTACGTTGGCAACGTTAAAAAGTTTACAAAACAAGCATTTATACGCCGCTGTTTGCAGTTTTGTATTTGTAATTGCTTTATAAGCTTCGAATTAGCTTAGGTTATTGAAATGCCGATTGAAATAAACAAATTGTTTGGTAAAACATGTATCTACTTGATACTTTTCGCTAGTTTTAATAAAGTCGTTAAAATATCCTTACTACTTAATAGCATTGCACCGTTATTAAAGTATCAATATAGTAGCAGCAGTCAACAATATGACAGTACAAAGACCCGCGAATGCTTTTATTTTAAACCACGTCCCAAAAAAGTACACAACACAGTGACAAAGACGCTAGAGGCCACGGAAGCGATCCTTCATTAGGGCCAAAGGTCAATATGCCCCACGGGACAGCCCTGTCCTCTGATTAAACCCGAATCATGACCCTTCGCCCCTTTTTTTTGTTGTTCTCTAATCACACCGTATGATAATATAGGATTAAAATTAACATGACGAACATATACGTCATGGAGAAGCAAAGGTAGGGATCATCAATCCCTTTGAATTAGGGGGCTTCTAAAATATGGTAATCGAGAAAGGGGAATACGAAAATATTATTGTTATGTTTCTGCCATGTTTTAAGCTGAAAGAGAGGTAAAATTTGGGTAAGCGTGTTTTTGTACGGTATATTATTATCCTTCCAGCTCCGAACCTTCTAATATAAGTTTCTTTCCACCTTACCTGATGCAACAAGCTAGTTGTTCCGTGTTGAGTATTTTAGAAAACTTTGTCAACATATTATTTAAGTAGGTATATAATAATTATGTATAGCTACGTTAGACCTTCTAAAGATGTCTCTGTTGAAGAATTAATCCGAAGCTAGACAAGTACTTACGTCACAAACCTTATTTGTAGTCCGGTCAAATTGCCTTTTTTCGGATAAATCTTGAAATACTCTATTTTTAATCCAACTGATTGTAAGTATAGTTACCATAAAACAATTAAATTACTGACTCAGTAGCTAGTAATATACCTAGTACATCAGAGCTTAATAGTTGTTTATGAAAATCTACATAACGTCTTCTTAAGAGCCACCGTGGTAAACTGTTAGCTGCACTTCAACAATCTGATGCTCAATTAATTAAACAGTCGCAGTACAGAAGCAAGTATGCAAATGCAGTAGAAACCACAACCTCAAGATTTGTGGTCTTGGCTTCGTGTTGCGGAGTTATGATAGTCGAGTTGGGAATATTAATCCCGCGTGCAATGTCGGGATACGCGCGGCGTGCAAGGAATCTCTGCCTAATCTTGTATATACGTTTGGAACGTTTTATTACGTGCTTTATTTTATTTTCGTTTAAGATGACATTCAAGGGTATTTTTCGAAGAGTTGTTTTTGTTTGTACTTCATCTTAAGCAGTAATCATTACATTTAAACGCATACACACCTGTAGCGCAATTTTCTTCAGTGGCTACTATTGGGAACGGAGAGTTTGACATAAAAAATCGTCTCTTACAGACTTTAACTGACTAACCGCTACAGGACTTCCCCCCGGTTTCTGAGGTACATTAAGCGACAGTTTATCTATTCAATAGCATTACAACTCATATAAAAAACTGTTTGAATAGATAAACTACCGCAAAATGTACCTCAGAAACCAAGCTTCAACCGCTGGAGGCGGTGTATAGATATACATTTTAAATTCGTCCATGCCTGTTGTGCATTGTCAGCAGCAGAAGATCCCATCGAAAAACATACTTTTCAACGGAAAGTGGTAAATCACCCAAATATTTTATCCGTATTGTAATTGAACTCACGACCCCTCGGGCACTGTGGTAACGGTACAGCGCGCGGCGTGTTGACCACCTTAACCACTGCACCTCGGAGGCGAAAACCGATAAAAATATAGCATGCAGTACCAATATTGCATTCAGAATAAGTTTTAATTTAAAGCTTTCGATGATGTTATTCATTCATCCTAAATTTATTTATTCAAACGTTGACTGTTGCATCACAGCCTAACCGCTGAGCCGAGTAAAATAATGTAATAAGTATAACGACAGATAATAATAGATATTGTCAGAGACCCATGTTGATATTTAGGTTACATTTTTACAATACCCCTTTTTTACTGCCCGAAAGGAGTAGCGTAGTTCAACTAGTAATAAATTATTCAAAAGAACAAAGCTCTATATTCATTTCAAAACTAACCCTGTAACCCCAATCAATACACCTAATATGATCTCTAATCTTAGCTGATCTCAGCGCATTAATATTACGTAGAATTAATAGTGCATTATCAAATACTAATGACCGTGGCTGCTTCGTCGAGACAAATGACTGACAGCCACTTAATTACTCGCTCGATATATTCATAATGTGCTAGCGCTATTTTGGATTTAGTATATGCATAAATTTAAAGGATTATAGTGAAAAGGGTTGAATATTACACATGCTGTACCGTTTTACATTTTCTAAATGTTTAACTTGTAACTAATGCAATGGTACCCCGTAATATTGTATGGTTTTATGAGAAAAACTTATAGAACGAAATATTGAAATTAAATATTAAAACGTTAAGTATTTATGCGCTTTTTAATATTTTAGCAATTTGTAAGACTATCTAGGTACCTACGTATTCTTAAGAAGTAATCATAATATTATTCCTTTAACGCTAGTTTTGTTCAATCGTACCCATTATAACACAGATAACGAAAGAAAATCTACGTTATTTCTTTTACTTAACGACTACTACTCCTGCCTTAAGTTTTTAAGTATATTATCACATCCATAAGTATTGTAAATAATAATAGTAAAGGAAGCACTAATTGGAAATGGATGTAACAAGCATTATTAAACTAATTGGCTAGCGTGTAAAACATAGTCGATAATATTTGACAGGCGTTTGATTTATCAAAACATTTTGATATATTCGTATGAACATATTATATTATGGAAGTATTCGAATTAAAATTTACATCAAAAATTGTCGCATTCCATAGAATATTTGTTTATAGGTTAATATAGTATAATAATTTCTGCCCGCAACTTCGCCCTCGTAAAATGATTTAGGTTCTAAAGCAAATTTCATTAAAATCTGTTCGGTCTTTTTGGCGTGCTTGAGTAACAATTGTACTTATAAGCAATCTGACTTTTAGATTTTAATTATAAGAGTATATCTTGGGTTACTTATAACAGATAAATTAGTACCGATCCAGTCGTGTTTTACTTTAAAGCCTAACCCTAGATCAACTCACTATAGAAACACTAACATCCTCAATTACCCCAAAGCAGACGGAAGGCCTTTGGCACAATAAAGCAAACTTACCAACGTTTAACTTAGCTGAAGCCTCCGTTTATCTTTCTATGATAAGTTTATAACAATTTGTACATGTTTATCTTTATTAAGACCGGACTTTGGCTACCTTTGGTAAGTTACAGTTGTGTTAGATTAACCCCGTTTACTGAAATGTACGACGCTGTCTTAGGTCTGTTGGCATTAGCAAATTTGAGGCATTTATAGCCAGTTGCACTCACTGGTTGGTAAATTATATGAGCGTTAAGCAACCCTGGGTGCAATCATTAATGTGGTTTGTTGTCAATTAAGAAAAAATCGTTAAGCCAAAGAAAGGCCTTTCAGGCGACTTGAACAACTTTAACACTAGGTTAACACAAACACAACAATCCATGAAATTAAAAAAAAAATGTAAAGTACAATATTAAAACTATTCACCATGATGAAATACTAATTTATGATCCGAAAAAACTCAAAATAGCATTATCTTAGCAAGTGAACGCCGTCATTAAGTCATTCACATGACGCATAAGCACACCGAACTTTAGAATTGACGTTGAATGTATAATTTTAAACCTGATAACCCTAGCCCATGTTATCTTATTAGGTACTACGTATTTTGCTAATGAGAATGATGAGGATTTGGAAATAACCTTACGACCATTAAACTTTTTTACAAGTAGATAAGGGTATAATGAATGTACGAATTACAGAAAACGAATAATGTGCTCATAACCAGAAATGTATGAAACACACCTACCTTTCGCCATTAAAATGTTTATCTAGCGAGGAAATACAGTTTGTCGTTACTATGTCAGTCGATCTGTGAAGTTTATGAAAAAGCCACAGAAATCTTTTTAAATCCTTTATTTTAATATTAACCCGTTACTGTTCCACTGCAGGGCCAGGGTCTCCTCCCAAAACTGGGGTTAGGCCTCGAGTCCACCACGCTGGCCAAGTGCGGGTTGGGGACTGTGTATGCCCTCAGTAATGTAATGCAAATTTTAGGCATGCAAAGTTTCCTCACGATGTTTTCCTTTGCCGTTAGAGCAAGTTATAATTATTTCTAATACACACATAACTTCGAAAGTCATTGGTGTGTTGCCTCGGATTCGAACGAGAACCAACTTAAAAAAACGGATATCAATAGCTGAGTGGGCTATTGATATCCGTTTTTTTGTAACTTGCGTATCAATTGGGCTTGTATCAATGATGTGGAAAAAATGAAGAATACTCTGCTTAGGCTGGTAAATAACATCATGAAACGAGAATTTACACAACGCACTCTATACCGAATAGAGCACATTGATTCGACCAAAATACAGGCACATCATCGTACGTGATCGTTCACCATAATTCATTACGGTGCTTATTACCTAATATCACCTATAGCTGCAGTAGTAGGCTGGGTAGTAATCGGTTGCGGCCTCGTCAACATTTGGCAAGTGATCGATTGACGTCACGTGTGCCGTGCTGGTAATTAGCCGCCCTAATTAGTTATTTTATGGAGTCCAAAGCTTTGGCTTTGTTCCAGAAGATATTTGTATAAATTTTACATTAGCTAATACGCTGAACAACTATCTTGTATGTTAAGCGTGTCACTAAGTTGGGTTATACATTTTCTAAGGCAACTCTTACACTACGAGTTGATCTAAGGTGTACTATTCGTGGACGACATAATTGATTAGATATGCATCAAAAGAAAAGTTGAATGTTATCCTTTATAATGACAGGCAGCTCAAAATCAAGATCAAAAATAATTATTAATTTCGCTCAAATGTTAACACATGTCGTTACGACGACTGAAGCTACCACTAGCTCAGAAATAAATAAGCACCACATTTTCTTATAAAAGTAACTTTAAGCTTGTAGCTATCATAACCGTTACGTAAACCATTATTTACATAACCGATGTGACATAACTTTATCAATGATAAGGTCACGGAGGTCACACGATCATGTAACACGTAACTTTGACCTTTTGTTTGTTTCCAAGCACTGGTAGAACTATTATACCTCAAGCAGTGGTTAGTTGATAGTGAGAAGTGTTCTTTTTGTTTACGCTTAAGATAATAGCGGTTCCAATAATCACCAGTTAGTGCAATGGAGCAATTTTCTACAAATAATCTTTCCATAAATTTTGTATGTAATACTGATTTTCTCTCTAGCGTATTTCTCAAGAACTATTCACTCCGGGCAATTTAAATGTCAACTGTGTTTATTGCTACCCAAAAAAACCGTTTATCACGTTCCACCACGGTATGATTCCAAAATAAATATTTAAATAGTTAACATAGATCTTAAGAACCTAGTCGTACTTCTTGCAAAGGTTCTGCATGACAAAATAGAAAGCTTTTGTCTAAACTCAATGTCTCCTGTACACTAGTAATACTTACCAATGACTGCAATGAAATGAAACCTATTCTTGTTTCAATATCTTTTAATTATTTTAAACTAAATAAACAATTTAAACCTTATTCCAACTTAGCAATCTAAGAGAATACAAAAACAAGTAAGAAACTCGCCGAAGATATTAAAAATAAATCGGAACCAACAGATAGCCTGTCACCGACACATCCCAGTTAGATTTACCGCCGAGCTACGAGAAATACCGTGAAAGTAAAGTTTTATACAAACGACTACCACCGTTTTAAAGTTCCTTTAGCAATCTTCTTTAAAGAAATCTGTTGCAAGGGAATCGGGTGAAAGAGGGCGGGGCCGGGCGGCGAGTTATGTCTGCAGGCGACACTCATTCAATTGAATTTATTATAGTCTTTTATGCGGTGCTTTGGAAGCTCTCGTGGACACGTCGTAAACGGTTTAGGTAAATCAGGTGGAGAATTTTGGCGCCAGCACTACAGTTTGAGTTTATAATCTACTGAAAATTGCACTAGGTTAAAGTTTGTTTACTGTAAAGGCTGTTATTGTGCTAATTACAATCTACAAAACTACGATTGTAATATTTGTCTTAGTCGCATATTAAGGTACAATAGGCATAGTATACCTGATATTTCATAGCACTACAGCTGTTTAAAGCGCATTATAGTCATATTCACAAAAATCCCTTAACAACACTAAACATTAATCACAGCCAATATCAAATGTCCTGATTGATTACCCAATGCAAACAAAGGCCCAGCAATAAATTATTTAAAAAAATATCAAACCGTAAACAACAGCGCTGATCATCCAAAAACTCCGAACAATTTAATCATCTTTTTCATACAAAATAACAACAGTAAAAGAGCGCAATTCGTCGTCCATTCGAACTGGGAGTCAAACAATAGCGGCCCAAACGTCCCGTCACTGGATGTCGCAGAGTAATGTACAACACACCGCCGAACAATTTACACTGAATTATTGCATATAGCAGTCCCATTGGTGTGTTCCTTGTGGACCCATATATAACGTAAAAATATTGAGCTATAAATGAATGGCTTTATTGCGTATGTCACGTACGATGATATCCGTGTTTGAACTCCGTGTACCTGTGTAGCTACGACCATATTTGTGCGCTGACATCTTTTCAGGCGTCTTGAAATTTTATTTTATTCTAGCCGTAATTTGTTGACTGTTTCTCTCGGTACCTTTAAGTAACAGCTTATGTTACTAGTCATAAAAGAACTTTCAAAATCTGGATTTTAATTTCGGACATAAACGTTCTTTACATATTTACTTAGTCATACTTTTGGCGCATATTGCCTGGATATTTTATCAACAAATGTAGACGAATGTATTTAAATCAAACCGAAGTAAACGTAATAGGATATTATAAACACTTGAATACGAATCTAGTACATAACTTAAAAATACATTGTTCGAGAACTGTTCATAATCAGTTTTGTAAATATTAGGTGACTAATTTTGAAACCTTAACATCATCATGAAATGCATTTTCCAGTTTTGGCGCTATTGTAAAACCTTTGTTTTCTTAAATAATATTTATTTAAGATTCGTTATATTTATCAATTACATGTTTTTCCAAGGACGTGATATAAAAAAATCATCATGACTGGCATATATCTTAAATGCAGTTTACGTCGCGTTTGTATAGGAAATTTTCGTGAGTATACTCACAAACTATTTTCATACGGCTCTAGAAAATAAACATAGTAACGAGTAAACATTTAGATAGCAATTAGCATGTTATTTTTACTGAACATATTGAACTGACCTGGTACAAAAGAGTCACGACTTACACACGACGAGCTTGTGACGAGTATAACGTACTTTTTGACATCTTATTTCAATGAACGGTTCAATTATACTACAAACCAAATCAATGTTGTAAAATGCGAATGATTTTTTGTCTATATGTTACGCTATTAAGGCTTAACGGCTGAAACTATTATTATGAGCTAAATCCCTAAGCTAAAAATTTGTACGATAACGGAGTAGCACGGATTGGCTTTACATTTTTTCTCTAAAGGAATGACCAGAAATTATTCGAAGAGGTTTACACTTATGTATTTAGGTAATGTAGGTATAACAATTGAAAAACAAGAACAAAACAAATTTATTTCGTTACCAATTGTAAAGATCTAAACACTGTTTTGTAAATAAAAGCGGAGACTTCTGAAACTTAAATGCTGTGAATTTCGAGTTCATTTTCAAGGTAGTTTTCGACTAGAGCAAGTTTATATGTTTTAACAACTGTTGAATAAATATTTACAAAGGTTTTGATTTGTGTATGAGGTAAATTTCTATAATAATCTATGATGTAGGTCACTGAAAAGGATCTTTAAGTTTATGGTCATTATTTCTTAGTCATAGCTAATTTATATAAGTTCCAAGCGACTTTACGACGATATTTTTCAGAAAACTGTGTTTTGTTCTTATGACTTGAAACAGATAACATATGCTTGTTTTTAAGTGAATGTATTAGTGAGTTGAATCTGTGTTTTTAAAAATAAGAAACACATATAACTTATTATCCATTTAACCATTACCGGTAGTTTAATAAGTAATTAAATCAAATGAGTGATTCAGAGAATATTAGCTAAAATTCCTACGTTTTCTGTTCTTTTAACGTGAATAACTAGAATAGGGCAGGTTTTAGTCGGAAGTAACACGGCTGGTAACCGCATAATTTATAGGCATTAAATTATAATAAAATGACATAACCTAAGTTAATTAAATTATGAAACGGTACCGTGCGGAGCCCACCTGCTGACGGCGACCGATAAATTATAACAAGTAACGGGTACAGTGATTTACAATAATACGTTTAAATAGCATAAACACTGGGATTGTTTGTTCATAGGTTAAATTCATACTCATTATTTTTTAGTTTGATTATACATAACTCGCTTTTGCCTGCGACTGTATCCGTGTAGAAACATTTCCTGTAACAACAAATGTTAATGCTGATTTTAAACTGTACTAAATTTCATTAAAATCCGTTCAGCACTTTTTGTGTGAAAGAGTAACAAACATCCATACAAACTCTCAAAATTTCACACTTATAATATTAATAGGTTAATAATTTTGAATAATAATTTATGAATGGTAAACAACCAAAGTTATTCTTAAAAAGGTTGCGATTATTATAATACGTACAACTATTCACACAAATTTAAGCATTTAAAATAAATAGGATTGACAAAATAATTTTATTGTTGGTTTAAACTTCCAGACTTAATGCAACGCAATATTGTATTAACGCCCAATGCAGTGTATTTACTTTTAACTTTTACGCTTACTTACACTACAGTATATCGATAAAGTTTCAAGGTTCCAAATAATTTTCCTGTTAACATTACTGACCTTAGTCACTATACTATAAGTTCAAACGTAACGTTCTGTTATTGCGTAGTTAAAAACTAAACAAATCACCTATTTGTTCAAGTTACATACGTCACACGTAATACGTTATAGTCCTATACTACTTAATAGGGAGCCTTGGGATGCGTGATCTATATTATAATTCAAGATTCTGTGTGTTTTCAATTCTCTACTACAGCCGACTGCCGACAACCGGCTAGCTATCGGGAAATTTTACACTTAAATCTGTTTAGCGCCTCTACCGGGCGTCGTAAGAACTATTGTACATGTACATTTTAAATGTCACATATTCGATACTCGATGGTACCGACTGCAGAGAATCGCGCGTTACAGGTCACTGACGTTCTAAATTCTAAATTTTGCTGGTCGCAAACTGCTAGTCGCAAGCCGTTTTCTACTAAGATGTTGTCCTATAGTTACGCTTCGAAAAGAAATAAGTTCGCGAAAAACAAACAAATTACAGCTACACGCGAAACAACAGTACGAAAAGTTCCGAAGCTGTTTAAAATTTAAAATAGCGAAGGACGCAGCAATAAATCACTTTTTGTGTCCTATCTCAATGATGGATTATCTCACCGAGCACACCAATAATAACTTTTGTAGCCATTGACAATTCCCATAATACTACTGTTTTTATTTTTATCTTTGCCGTGATATTTGTTAAACAATATGGTTTCATGTGCTTCGTTTATTTTGTACTGACTTTACAAACATGTAAGTACATATTTTATGTAACAAAAATACGATTGCAATACTTTGTAGGTAAATTAATTTAGCGGATAGTAAGACTACTAACAAGCCTTGATTCCTGCATTGATTATATTATAGTACAATGTAAATGGCTCTACTTTTCAAACTGGCGGTATATTCACCTACTGTATTTTTGTCAAAAATAAGTGAGTCTATATTTGATCTAAATTATCTGAAATTGATTTCGATGGGACTATTTTTAAGTCACAATTCACAACACAGTCACAATAAGGGACAGTCCGTCGCAATTTCTATCTACGCAGTTTTTATAATCGCAGAATGATTTCGCAATATTGAAATCCATAATAACAATTACAAAACAACATTCTTTTGACATCATTTTGAACACATAAATAATTTAAACGGCTTTGTTTTCTCTATGGCAAATTCGAATTATTCATTCAATTTTGAGGAAAAAACAACCAAAAATCATGGTGGTCTGGTTGAGACGGCAAATATTTTCTTGTAAAAAAGTAAGAGTTACAATATATTGTGAGTTTACTTTCGGCACTTTATTGAATGCTTTATAGTTATAATCTTCCAAGATAAGGAAAATTAATTTGAATTTATTTTATACCTATACTGATAAAGGCCAAAATAATAATATTAAAAATCTAGATTTTCGTACCCACAGTTAAAAAAATAATGGCTAAGAACACATTTTCAGTATAAATAGATTTAACCTCTTGCCAAGGAAGAAGTATAACTTAATTATGGTAGTTCTCAATTGTATATGTTACTGTAAAAGACCGAACGGTGGTAAATCCTAAGATTTTCCGGTATAACCTAAGATTTACCAACTCGCAATGGTAAAAGTCCGAACAAGCCAGAGTTTAAAAACTATGTTACGATTTATAAAAAAATCCTGCTTCATAATTATGCTTATAACTATTTCACGGTATAATGATATACTGTGACATAGTTATAAAGAAGGAGTTTTGGGCAAAGCGACATGGGTAGGTTAGGTTAGAAGGCTAAGGTGGGAGCGAGCGAAGCGAAGCTCCCACCTTAGCCTTCGTGGTTATTTTTTTTAACCACCCAGAAGGAGGAGCCCCGCGAAGCGGGGCTCCGGCGACATCTCGACATCATCAAGTGAATATAGGTAAAAGTTCGAAATAAAAGAATTGTTCGGACTTTTACCATTGCGAGTTGGTAAATCTTAGGTTATACCGGAAAATCTTAGGATTTACCACCGTTCGGGCTTTTACAGTAACATATATATTGATTTAATTTAATTTATGTTATGACCAAAGTGTGTTCGGTAGTGTTGGTAGGTAGCAGCTACTTACATCATCAATGTTTTATACCAGCATAAATATTGTTAAAATCATTTGGCGATTAAAAAGAGTGGCCAGGAGTTTCTTGCTAGCTCTTTTCATTGGCCCTACCTTCCGAACTGGCGGTAAATTAACTCTCTGTAACATTGACTATCATAAGTGTCAGCACTTGACCTAAATGAATAAATGATTTGATTTTGATTTTTGATTTTAATCTTAGATTTCAAACATCAACTAAAGTGACGTTATCCATAGGTAGATAATTACTTATACTTATCGATTAACATAACACTTGTCACCGTCATTTATAATATTATAATTTTATTCTAATTTTCCCATACAGGTGCCATAATTGTACTTCGCTCTATGTAGTCTGTTCACTTTTAGCAACATTGTGAAATGTAAATAAATAATATAAATAATGACATATCATGATGATACGCGGATAAACCAGTTGCTGACCCACTAACATTGTAAAGGCGTTGTAAGGCTCGAGACCACGTCGATCCTGAATTAACTCCTTGTGAAACAATTTATAGAGAACCATACTCCCACTTTCTGCCGCTAGGGCGCTATTTACATACAATGTAAACTGTCATTTCATATCGTTTTATTTGATTTCATTTTCAAGAAAATATACAAACCTTCCTCTTTAATTTTTGTCTGTTTTATTTTCGGTACAAATCAAACAAAAAGATTTAAAGATATATTATGTTTAACCAATCTAAATTAGTACACACAAGAAAAGTAACTCCAGAAAAAAGTAATTAATTACTTATGATTCCCATAAATAATTTCAAAATCCAGTTTGACCCAGTATTCTTCATGAGTACAAGAGATTTATAAGTGTGTGCCGGACTTCCGTACTCCGTATCGTTAGGGTTCCGTACATTATCTTTAGAAAACGACAACGTTCTGTTACTGTGAGAATTACGTTGTAAACTAGCAAAGCCGAGAGAGACGGATAAGATTTGCAACAGAAATACATCATCCGTAAAAAAATCTACTGTCTCACTATCACAATTCATAAGATACGACCTGGTAACCGACACACGGGAAGACAAGACGGTCAAAGGAGAATAATGGAGTCCCGTTTTTACCCTTTGCTTACGGAACCCGAAAATCCTACGGTCTCGCTAAACGCGATAAAGATAAAGCGAACTACTTCAATAAAACTACTAACATGTTCTTCATAATATCCACGAAAGGATTACGTATTAACTTCGAAAGTATGAAACTAATGTGCGCAAAACTGTCTAGGCGCCATAAACTTATGAAGTAAAGCGCTCCAAGTTGGCCGGCACGAGATTTTTAAACTTCTCTCATAAAGGATTTCGTTATGCTTTATGAATATGAAAACGTTAGCTTGAAATTTATTGAGAGGGATTACTTAGGATGTTGTAAAATGTAGCACTGATATTAGAAAATTATTTTCTTGTAAGTTTTTTTAAATTTTCATCTCTTATTTTAATTTACATTGGTGGTACACAACTATATCAATCTTAATTACTTAGATATTTGTCTGTATCATATTGTATGTCATTATCTGTCAACAATTAATGTTACGTGCATTTTAGTAGCCCTTCTACAAATTCCATACTCCAAAATCCTATTGAAAACTTTCACGCAGGAAATGGACTTGTACATTTTTACAGCTATCAACGTCAGAAATAGCTTAACATCTACGTTTAAGTACATAGCACTACGTACTGACAATCAAAAACCGTGGACGTCGCAACTCGCGGCACGTCACGTATCACGTTTCATCCAGTTCATATGAGAATGTCCACAGTAGTCGGCAAACGCTAGCTTTAGCATCCAATATTGGATGCCGAGGTCTGTTTTCCATTCCAAAATGTAGATTTTTGATATTTAGGGCAATTTTTACTATGAATCCATTTAAGGAACATTAGACGAGCATCGAGGGAATAAAAGCCTAAACTTTTTTCAACGCATTACTGTCCTACTGCTGGGCAAGTATGTCCTCCTGAATGAGGGAGAGGTTAGGCCTTGATTCCACCACTTTGACCAAATTTAAAGTTACGATCTATTTCATGTGTTTTAAATTTTATAGAATTACTCTGGAATATACTGGTGAAAAACAAAATACAGTGTTCGTTCTGCTTTTTTTCTCATTCATCCAGACACCCTTCTACAAAAACTTTTTAGGCGACTTTAGTCACAAATGCACTCTCTCTATACACTTAAACACTTCCTACTCGGATTCTGTTTTACAATACCTACTAAGACCCAAATAACAAATGTTATTTAGTATATAAAGAATCGTATAAACCCATCGGAACGATAGTTTAAAGGCTGTAGTAGTAAGGTCGATCCGGGATGATAGTGTAGACAATGCTATAGGAAATTAGATTCGCCTCGCAGTCCGGGCACGTGGCCGGCGCGCTGGACGGCTAGTTATGTACCACTATGAATAGTAGAGACTTGAAAATATTTATGAAAATGTATTTATAAAGAAAGCTTGTTCAATGTCCCAAGGTGACCCTAATTCTGGCTCCTAATCCTTTTGAAAACACATTTAAGTAGAGTAGTAGAGTAGTAACTCTACATATTTACATTTCTTTGTTGTCTAAAAGCTTTTCCATAAATAAATAAATAAATATCATTGGACAATAGACATAGTTCAATCATTAGTTCGTTAAATATTTTTGACAAACATTTCCTGGCAGATAGCATTTAAGTGAACTATTGGGATCCCATTAAAAAACTTAAGTAATAAATAAATAATATTAAATCCTATTTATAACATGCTCACATAATATAACACTTTCAATGGTCCATGAATCACAGTTTAAATACACGGAACACGCCTCTTTTACTTAACCTTGCCTATTCTATACGAACAGCAAATGAAAATAGTACCCACACAAAATGTCTCAAATCCACAGTCTACAGAGCGCTAATATGTTACAAGTTGCCTATTTGCGCGGACGAGGCGACCTGCAAACTTAAACAAGCTCCTTGTCTTTGTCCAGCTGCTAACAGTTCACTTTACTAACAAATCACACTCGAAACAAAAGAACAATTCTAACGCTGTTTACTCCCAATCATGTAGCTGTATTATGTAGCTGATTTATACAGGAAATTGGCGACACGTTATTGCTGAGCTTCTCAAGAGAAATCGGTTATTTGTTGTATAAAATGTTCTTGATTCTTTTTATTTAATTTTGATAGATCATATATGTTGTTATGTTTAGCTAGTTTAAAGATACCTTTTTCTTATAGTAAGGCGTATGAAATTACTATCTTATTAAATGTTAACTTGGAGGAAGATCAATGTAGCTGCCAATTATTATTACACATAGTTTCAAGTCTCGTTCCAAGTAAACATTGACATTACGCTGAACGTTAAAAATCTATATTTCCCAAAGTTTTCCAGAAAGTAACATCAACAAAAACAATAAATACGCTTTTAACTTTATTACACGAAATTCATTCAATATACACTAATCAGATTCAACGCGATGAAATATGTTAACTGTTTCACATTTCGGGCTCATTCACCCGAGAGCTGACTGTCACACGAAATAACGCGATTGTGTAATTGAGCTGAATAAGTGGATTCACTCTATGAAACCGTTATTATATCCCGCATTGTAATACCCGCGGATCCTTTAAAATGTTATTACAATTCCACATGAACTGCTATAACCGAGTGAAAACCGCCGCCCTCAGGAAGTAGCTTTCAATTCGGAGAACTGACTTTACCAAATTATTTAAGTAATACAATGAAAAAAGACGTATAAATAATGAAAAAATACTAGGTAGAGAAACCACAATCTCTAGGTCACCGAGGAAAAGTATATAGTACGTTGATTTATTTTATACTGAAAAAAAATATTTTCTCCACAATGGAACTGAGATAAATCCATGAGCTGAGCTCAATATTATTCATTTATTAGATATAAATTTATTATAATCCAACACAGTAACACCCACGGATCCTTTAAAATGTTATTACAATTCCCCGATAGGAAATTGAGAACGACAAAAAAAACCGTCGCAAAACTTTTCACTTCAAATATTTGTACAAGTTTGATTCCGGAAAACCTTTTTTCCCCTAAGAGTCGCGGTAAATTCATAAAGAATGAAACATTTGCAAGTGAAATGAAAGCCGGGAGACGAGAAAAATAAAGGATCCCCGGTCGGAAGAGAAATTCCCATTGTTACAACATTCCCGAATGAGGTCCATTTATGCATACGAAAACTTATTACGATTTCCAACGAAAAAGTGTGAGATTCTCGCTTTTTGTCTAAGTAAGCGGTCTTGGGATTCCGACACCCTTTCTTTAGCATCGAATTAAGTAAAAATGTGATGCTGATATTTCTTTAAACTGTTTACTTGTTCACAAGGTTAACATTCTTTTGTTGTGTTTTCGCTGTTTGGCTCTTTACATCCGTTAAGAACAAAGCGTTATATGAAAAGTCATCGTGTCTTTGTTTCCTTATACTATACTATACCAGATATTTTCTTCTAAAGCACTTTGCACACTATTGCGATATAGACATACCTACGCACTTTATGATACGAGATTTGCATATACGGAATTGAGACTGCGCAGTATAACCATTTTCTTCCAATCTAACCTCTCGGATAAATTTCCCCACAAAAGCAATATTTATTTTTTAAATTTTCTAAACATAAAAGTATAAGAACCTGCGCACATGTATGGCTCACGGCCTTCATAGCTTTTTTTATAAAGGTAGATTCACTTTTATGTCCGAAGTGTACGAACGCTATGAGTATGAAATCATACAGGGAGGTTCGTTATAACATGAAGAGCATTAGTGCCGACCCCGGCCTCTGAAGGATAATATGAAATAAAAGCCTTAAAACATAATGTCATGATATAGGAGAGTTCGTCGGCGATGTTCGCTGAAAAAGATAGTTAAATCAGTTTAATTAACAATAAAATTATAATCATATGTAACAACGATAATTGTGAGTCTAGTTATTCTTCGTCCTACAAATTAAAAAAAATAAGTAAACTGTTACTTCGTTTTCTTCCTTAGCCTGGTTGAGTGTCCCACAACTGGGCAAAAGCCTCGTCCTTTCCTCCCAAATCAAACATTTACTTTATAGAAAATATAGAAAATGTGTTTATAATATTCTACAGAGGCAAATATAGATTTACTAGCTGACCCGCGCAACTTCGTTTGCGTGTATCCCGCTACTTCGACAAATACAGTCAACGCACCAACACATATTGGATACTAATTTTCAATTCACAATAACTTCTCTTTCCCTTAACCGCGTTTAAAATATTAAAATGTTTTTTGGTTTCTGTGACTCTTCTTTGATCGCCCCCCCTATCAGTTTTTGGAAAAAATATTTAAGTAATGTACAGTTTTTTTTTTGTCTTATATGCATAGATCAAAGTCGTAGTACTTACCTACTTTTTAATATTCCCGCCGCCGCGACCGGCCCGTACCGTGCCGCAATACTAATATCGTGATATCTCCTAAACTATATGTCTAAATAACACACTGTAAACTGCAAAAATAATCTAAATTAAATGCTCGTGATGATGAACTTACTTATTTTGATAAGGATATATGTATTATTGGTTATATCACCAGTTAAACATCACCCAACGAATTAAATGTTTTTTTAATACAGAAAAGTAGTTTTTGTGACTTAAATAAAAAAGCTGGATATATGTCATCGCGGACTTTTTTGTAGAACTAATAAAGACCAATGTTTTTGCTATACATTGTTCTTACTTGTATCCAACGGTATAAGCGGCGCACGCACAAATCCAATCTTCAATTAGATTTTTTTTCTGACTTCTTGGACATAAATCGCTATAACTCAGCTAATATAGTTTCAATGTATTTCAATTATATATAAAAACCTGTCGGAGAAAATACTCTTTCTATTAGTGAAAACCGCATCAAAATCCGTTGCGTAGTTTTAAAGTTTTATGCATACGAAGGGACTACAGACAAAATGGGCGACTTTGTTTTATACTATGTAGTGATTAAAGTTGTTATTAGCGATGAAATAATGTTTACCAAAAAGCACAGAGTCATTATTACAACAGCAGGAAAGCTAGAAAAATAAATCAAAGAGTAAAACGGGAAAGACTAATGGCCGAACCAAAAAACTCTGGCAGATTTTCGACATGTACATACTAGTTTTATTCTGTTCGTAGATAACAAACAGATACACAGATTTCTGTGAAACTGGTATGTAGCGAGCGCCCGGCAGCCGTAATACTTAATCCGCTTTTTGGTTCTTTTAAAGAGCCATTATGTGTGCTCCTAACAAACGAAAAGAAAGACTAGTAAAGACAAAGATAAAGACGCTTTTTACGTGTACCATGACTTTTTGAGTTAGCTTAATATAATGAAATCCGAATGTAACATAAAATAAAATATTTTGTGACATTTCTTTAAGTCCTACTTGACCTCTTATAACACATTCCTTCTGTGTTGCCAGGCGCGTTCCGAGGTGTGTCAAATGTTTGTCTGAAAATATTCTATTATTTGTGATATTAGCAGAATTTTGCTTAAAGCCATCGCGATCGAACAAATAAAAAATAGTTTGATTACGTCTACGTGCTAGAATCCTGGAGATTTAACTTTTCATTAAATGTACTCCTAGCCCACTTATACGCCCGTAAATAAGAAATAACTCATTACGCAAGTGTTTTATAATCTCCCAGGAATGTAATTCTCAACTTCTAGTACACGCGTGTGTGACTTCTTCTTAATGATCTCACTTTATTATTCGTTATCTAGTTACTATGTTAGTACATCATTAATATTAAACCAAGGTTTGCTTACTAATTAAATTGCGTAATTTTACTATTACATAAGTATTAGGTATGCAAGATAGAAAGGATTGTAAATACTTTCAAGATTACTTATTTCACCGTCACAAGATTGTGGGATTCCCCATTTTCTTTGACAATTATATGGTAGAACTATTCACAAGTTTCCTTGTTACTGATAAGCCATCATATTCTATCATAAGGTATCCAAATTAAACCCCTATGAATCTTGTTAGTACAGTGTGAGATGTTTTAACATAGAATTTGGAGTAACTGATATTGAGCAGTCACATTACTCTATAATTTTGTAATAAACAAATATATAAAGAAATCTGTTATTCGTCGATAGATTAAAATCATTTGGCATAGTCAGTACAAATTGTTTAACCAGTTTGAAAACATACATCCTACAGTCCCGCGTCACACGGTTGAGATTTGCTGGAAATATCATCGGCAATGATGAACGATGCTGAGGCCAGCTTACGAATGATTGACCGCAGCTTACGCATTCAATTTTACCTGCAGACTAGAAACTCGCACTAAAATCATACGAAAGCACATGCATCGGTTCTAACTTTGTGCATTTACGATAATTTGTGAGATTGTTTATCATTTCCACACGTGTAGAATATTAATAGGGTGATGATCGAGACTTGTGTCGCGAGGACTTTTAAAAATATACAAACGACGGACACAAAGTATAACCAGAACCGTAACTATTTGTGGATGGTACAAATAAATGTTACATGTGGGAATGGAACTCATGAGCTCTCGACGCAATAGTACTGGCGTGGTGACCACCTTATCTACCACATCACTGAAGTTGTCGGAGTAGTTGGTATCGAAGATTGAATATTTACCAAAAAAATGGATGGATAACTGACTAGCACTCCTAGTATCTTACGAAGGAACTATTTTAAAAAAACCTGCAAATTTAAATGTCCTGTCTCGATGCGAACACAATGGCCATTATCGGGCGTAGAAAATTGCTAACACTACCGCCTGAACAGAACCTACTCATATTTGAATATACCCTGTAGTACACTACAGACATTACTAGTATTGTTTTACAGTATATCGTGACAGGTCTAAAACAGTATTATTATACGTGGCTCGATGTCAGTGATGTACACATCTCGTGGGAAATTCGTCCTGTCGACGCCGCACTTAAGTTTTACTTTATTGTTTTACGCAGTTGTTTCTTTAGTGAATCTCTCTGGGTACAATGTCAATTCTTGTCGGTGTATTTGTGTTATATGAACGCTACCTACTGTCTGCTCTAGAATATTATTTGTTCTTTTCGCTACTGACAATAATTTGCTACGCTTTCAGTAGCGCATTGTATACAGTCGTCTACAGTATTTAGTATAAGAGAATTTAAAAATTACCACCTATGGCAACCGCTAGCTAGGGGCGCTGATTAAGTTTTCGTACCTTGGTGACAGCTAGCCGATCGTCAATAAAAGTTAGTAATAAAAAATCGTCCTACAGTATTTTTATGGCTGGTAATTAGGATTTTCTGGAGAAAAACTAATTTTATGGTACTTAAGCCGTGTGCCACAAATATTGATTAAATATATGTAAGTATATGTTAAACAGTTGAACATACATTGAGTAAATTTAACTTAAAGTTGATTTTCTCTTATCGCAAAATTATTCAAACGACATTTGTTGTCACGACAGTAGATAAATTAGCGTTGCTACTTATAAGGTTAGACATAAATCTCTATGTACACAACCGCTCCCGCGTAAATCTAGTGCAAAATTAGTAACAATTACCGCTATCTTCATTGTGAGGTTACGGCCTTATTTATGAGCCAGACTTTACATATTCAAAGACAGTTTACTTTTTAAGTTACACTTTATATATAGGTTTTAATCTCGTTAATAATTAGGGAGACGCTCATAGCCAGTTGAGCTCACCGGTCTGTAAACGATCTGTGGGTTAAGCAACTGTTGGCGCGGTCATTCTATAGATGGGTGACCGCATAGTGGTATTTGTACTGAGCGTCTCCGTCCTTCGGAGGGCACGTAAAAAGTCGGTCCCGGCTGTTGTCAATCAAGATAACAGTCGTTAAGCCATGTCAAAGGCTTCGGGCGGCTTGAATAACTTTGACACTAGGTTGACCACTAACCATACGAGAGATAGATAGAAAGAGTTAAAAAGAGATATATAATGCAATGTGGCGTACGAAAAATAAGTCATACGCAAAAAGCCGTCGTTGGACCACTCATACAATTATATCTTTTTTTTTTCTTTTGCGTCTCCAAGTACCTAAGACGGACAGTACATTTATCGATGTCGCGTGCTCCTGCTTATTCCTACGAAAAATTAAATAAGTACTCAATACTAAATAACTGTTTGTCATATAATGTCATGTGAGTTTTATTTTCTTAAAATTAACAAATATGCCAAAATAAGTTATGAAAAAAAATGGTCTTTGATTCTAAAGTCACGTAAAAAATTGGAGCTTTAGTTTAGATAGTTGTATGTTGGTGATCGTGACCCTTAAAAAAGCGGCATCTTTTGTAAAAATCTTAGCATACTTAAATATTGATAATTACAAGGACCCTCTTGAACCATTGTCATACATATCCTTACATTACAATTACACAATAACTTTATAGAGTCAACTTTGGTCTATGAAAGCAAAACATTTGTTAAGACTCATCTTTTTTTTTGTATCAAACGGATTTATACCTTTTCTCTGCGAACTCACAAATACCTACCTAATATTATCTCAACGCTAATAAACAGTATGTAAAGGCGTAGTTCTAGTGAATTAATTTGACAGTACGTTTGTCTAAACTGTGGCATAAATGAGTTAGATTAGACGATGTCTATTGTGCTTGTTCACTAGTGAGGTCGTATTCTAAGCTTTGTTTTAGTAACACCTGCTGAGGGATGTTTGCGAAAGCTGAAAGGAGAAACAGCTTCAGGGAGATTCATAGAAATTGCTATTGTGTGGTTTAAATCAAGAGAATATTTATTATGAAATGTGAGATCTGATATTATCGTAATACTTTTGAAGATTTTGTCGTAAAAAACACATGGATGGTTAAAATTATCGCCATTTCGATTCCATTAGTTTGGAAAATGACCATGCAATTCCAATCAAAAGTTTCGGGATTATGATCGTTGTTTGTCGTCACTAAAATTGTGCAGTGGAAAATGATTGAAATTCTAAAGGTGCCCAATCAGAAATAGAGTCAGTTATTACAGAGAAAATTCTAAACATAAACAAGCAACTCCCATTAACTTTCAGTTCACACTCTTTATGCCTATGAATAAAAATTGGCAAGAACCATTTCATTTGTCGGAGTGCAGACGGTCGTGCGTGGCCCTTTGATCTTCGAACAGATCGCGGCTAAATATTATTGAAAACGTGATATAAATGCGGATAGGGCAACATGTGTACCCTTTTTGAATGTAAGCGGAAATTTAAATGGCTGCCCTGTTGCTGACCTTGAAAAAAATATATGAAAGCTTTGATATCATACCAACAGTATTGATATTGAAATATACCCCTTTACAAAAGTAAGCAGGTATGAAAATTTCAGTGAAAAGGACTATGGGCAAAAATGTATGGGCTCCGTCCCCACCTACCAACAAACATGGAACTGATACCAACGTGTTCATAAAGTGCCCCCTATTTAATTAAAATCCTTTGTTTTTGATAAATCAGTGGGAATATATGTATATTTAAAAAAAAAACAATTTGTAATTGTTATTTAACGTATATTTTTATTTTACATTTGTAAGTTATTTTAACATTATTGTTATATTACAGTACTAACTCATATGTATAATAATGTCCTCCTAGCCGATATACGGCTACGGCGGTCAGTTTCATTGAAACTGGCCATCTGTGCCGGACTTTGTTTATAGTGTCCAAGTGTGTGCACAATACACAGGTACACTCTCTATTCCATCACTCTCATAGTTTGGTGGGACGGATAACCGACACGACCAGTGAGAGGTCAGGCGCAGGACCGACGGCTTTACGTGCTCTCCGAGACACGGAGGTCTTCGACCTCAACTTCCTAACTCCGGGCAATCTCTAGGAAATTCTTAACAGAAAATCTCAGAAAAGACTGTTTGGCCCGACCCAGGATTCGAACCCGAGACCTCTCGCACCGCAGTCGCATATACTACCGACCGCGCCACAGAGGCACTCATATGTAGATATATACTTATATCATTTCCGTTATATGGTTAATACATGTTATTGATTTCATATTTCAATAATTATTTTTACTCGTCAATTATAATGCTGTCTAACAGATGCGCTAGCAGATTAAAATCTGATCAGATCTAAAATCGTGGGTTGGAGAGCGGGGGGAGGGGGTTATTTTGTACCCAGCTATCTTTATGTGCATGCGGCGTCCGCCGCTGTGCACTAATTAATAAATAAATGAGCATGTATTTTGGAATTAGTCGTCAATAATACGTTAACGAGATATTTGTTTAAACGTAAGATACTATGAGAACCCCATGCATTTGGGCAATGTCGCCATAGTATAAAAATATCGTCTTGCCAAGATATATCAATTGAGCTACATTTCATTTTTGTTGATGGGTGGGGACGATTCCGCCCATAGTCCTTTCACCGGCATGCCATCAGTTGAAACAGGCAATTGTAGTATAGTTGGTCATACAGAAACAGTGTAAACAAAATGTAGTTCATTTTCATCTCCTTAGTATCTCCTACTAACAATCTAATGAGTTGCGCAAAAGTTTGGAAACCTTTTCGGTTGAAGGTTTACGAGTAGAAGATGTCCTGGTACAAAACAAAATTAAAATCATTTTATCGTTCCTCAATAACTCTATCGAGACTAAATCACATAAACCATGTGACTCTTGACGTCTGACTGAAATCAAAGCTTCATAAAATCGATTAAAAATGTATTTAGTGAAGGCGCAATTAAGATAAGGGGCTAATGCACTGATTGCTCATAATTATTTATAGGTCACTACAGTTGCACAAACAACATTCATGCAATAATTAATTGCTGATAAAAAGTTTAATGACCTTTCTTTGTTAACTTATAAGATTTAAATACAAAAACGACTTCTAATTAATTATACAAATATTTATACATATAGAGATAATGTAAAGTCGAAATAGTGTTCAAATAAATGCATCAAAATTAAATCAATGTCAAATCACTTTAGACTATGAATAAGAATGTCTTTATTAGCAAACACGTAGAAAATACGTTTATACATAGTAGACTTTGAGATAAAACAAATTACCTTAAACAAAAAATTTAACATCCCATAGTGTGTGGCTACGAAACCGAATATCGCAATGCTCGATGAAACAATACTTTTTACTCGACTGCGCAACGCGAAAAATATTATTATGAACAATTCTACAGGGTAAGATGTTTTCATTTAAACAACGGGTCTTCCACTTTTCTTTTAAAACGTCTTTAGAAGCAAACAAATGAATCATTATTGAACACAAACAAGCTAGTGTCGTATTGTTTACCGCGGTAACAGGCGAGAGCTAACAGAATACTAATTCGGGAGGTTTGTTCCCGGGCAAGGCAAATAACAGGGCAGATCCATTTGAAGGTGGCGTTTAATTAAATCAGTACATCTTGTGTTTACATGATAACTACCGTGGACGGGAACAGACTTAGTTAATTCGATTTTAGACTCCAACCTGCAGTGTTATGACGGACGAAACTGTTTTAGTCAGATTACGCTAAATGAAGATGAAACTCAGTAGAAGATGGTGTTATTTGAAAACAAGGTGTGTGTGACTGTAACGTATGAATAGGTCCCAGATTTTATACTTTTTATAAGAAAAATATTAGAATAACCATGTTCAATAACTATTATTATGTATTTCGTCGCCTATTTATTGAGAAAATTATCAGACGCATATTAATTCTGTAGGTCTACGGACGATATAATAATGAATGCAGTGTTGACATTTGTGGTACCAGAAAAAGTAAGAGAGAAAGAATATATGATGGAGCGTGCATATTTACGTCACTTTTTTTTTATTCAGATTGTTCTTGCCCTCGATTTCGTCTAGACTATTTTTCTATAACTTACGTGTTATTCTGATGAATAAACTAATATTTAACACTGCCCAGCTTCACCAAAATCCGTTGAGGAGTTTTAACGTGATGAACCATCCAACAATTTAAATCTGTGCGATATATCGAATAGAGATCAAAGAAATAGTTCAGCCCTAGTTCTTCCTAGCTCTCCCTAGTTCATCAAAGAAAAATTATACATTTCGCCAAGTAACTCACTAATTTCCTGTGCAATAAATCAACAAAGAGAAAGATTGTCGGTTTAACAAAAAAATACAGGTTTTAGAAAACAGGTTTGTGATTCTCAATTATGTTAATGGTATTCGTTATATCAATATCGTAGTTAAATATTATGCCGTTAATTTATCAAAGATGTAAATAAACATGACTAAGCACATTTTACGATGATAGAAGCAGTTTTTTATCGTTACGTGTTAAAACCAACATGGTGCAATGTTCTGACTAAAATAGAATGGCCAAAACCTGTCTGTAGATTGCGTTTTCGTTACAATTTCTATATCTAGCTTTCAAAAAAAAAAAATGAATTAAATCAAATTAGATTTAAGCTTCTTATGCTCTCAATATGTATAGTATGTACCTTAACATAAAATATAATATGACATTTCGAAGTTATGTGTGCATTAGAAATAATTATCACTTGCCTTAACGGTGAAGGAAAACATCGCGATGAGACCTGGTATGCCTAAAAATTGTTTTACTCATTTCTTGTGGGCATGAAGTACCCAACCCATACTTGACAAGCGTGGTCTACACCAGGGCCCAACCCCTCATTCGTTCGAGAGGAGACCCTTGCCCAGCAGTGGGACAGTCACGGAAGAAAGAATTTAAAAAATAAGTAGTCTGCAATATGCCTTGTTTAAAACAGAGATAAAATTATTCATTTACTTACTTATGAAACAGAATACCTAGGTACTAAAAGCCGAAGTAACAAGCCACGCTGCGCATCAGTGCATAACTCCAACGCAATAACTTGCGGTCAGCTGTTAATCGTTTTTTAACTGTGATCAGTTTTTGTAACGTTGAACTTGACATTGAATGGGCTAAAGATACGAAAGGCTGCATGTTTTTTAACAATTAAGGCTTATTTACAACTAATTGTACAACAACTTGGTAGAGAATCTTTTATGCTTACTTCGCGGCTGGCAGAGGTATACAACGTTCAGAAATTAGGACATCATTGACCCGCAGGCTTATGCAGGTGACTGTGATCTATTTGATACAGCTACTTTAATTGGTCGATATACATCTTTTCATATTCTAGATGAATCGCATTTGCCAATGTTCCTACCTAGTGGTACTAAAGCCGCTAATGAGTTGGCAGTCTTAAATCCATCACTCTTAACAATCTTAACCCCTTATATTTTTTGCAACATCCAAGTACAATTAGGCTCAAGCTGCGCCCAGCGCCGTTAATTCGATGGGGGACACAACACAATTCCGGCAGGTAAAAGTATTACCCCTAAACAATATTAGCTACGTGAGGGGAATGCCACAACGATTGACTTACAAGATACGTGGGTGATACTTCGGTGCTTTTACAAGGGAAACATGTTATGGGACTTAAAAATAAATGGATCACATTTCGATAAAAGTGAGCATTCTTAAACTTACAAGGATTTGCTACTTGTTTTTATTATTGGCCTAGAAAGTATCGTATTTTTCCGTGTGTTTATCCAATTGCTGACAGAATCATTATATTGTTAAAAATGTAGAGCTAAAGATAGTAATTGTCTAACGTTTAGTTAAATTATCTGCGTAATTTAATCATCAGTACAATCAGAAAAGAAAATATTTCATTACTGATAGTGATTTTTTGGGTATAGGTGTAGGACATTGACTTCACATTATTAAGAGATATATTATATATATATGGATATGGATGGTAAACAAACCAAATTATTTTAAAAAGGTTGCTTAGAATTTTTACTCACACGTTTCTTAACCTACATGTACTCGAAGTCACATTTTAATCATTATGTATGTGTAACAAAAATTCTAAGATAACATTCAAACAACTTGCGTCTAAGTTTAATCATTCAAACAATCACCATTTATTAGCAATATCAAGTAAACGTCTAACATCTAGACAACTTATTTAATAGACAAAAATATAATAGTGCTACATTTTAGGTCAATGGGTTACAATTACCGACAAATTATACAGGCATTAAACAATATAATCATATCGGGGTCGTTGACATACGCCACAATACATCGTAGAAACATTACACAGGGCCACCCTTTTAGCAAACAGTGGAAAACCTTCCGCGAAATTCATCGGCACTTAAAATCAAGAGGCATGAAGACTGCAAACACAAGCTCCTAATACGTGCCGTATCTTTGTCGGCAATAATCAAACCTAATTCGGGATTCACGGGCACATTCGACTGTTGTATGTATTGCGTTGCTGCTCGATATTTCGCATCACGCTCGCAATATGTGTCGCGAGGGTTAAGCTCCGCTCGCATTGTTGTGGTACGGATAGGGGTGTTTTCTTTAGACCGTTACACATTTATATGTGGACTTAAAATAGTTTATTTTTAAAAGATGCGTATCGCTTTTATTGTGTGTTATATTTAATTGATTTGAACAAAACATCATATGAAAAGACAGTACATCAAGTACCAACCTGTCAATAGTAAATATAAAATAAAAGATACTACAGAAAATAAGCAAACAATTAAAAAAATTGACGTCATGAATTCGGCGAAGCATAAACCAGAGAACAAAGAGCAATGGACCAAGATCCCAGAGCTGCCAGACCTACGTCATTTTAGCAAAGCTGAAACTTTGAGGATTGTTAGTATAAAGGGTCTGTTAAGAGGTATGCACATCCACTACCTTGAAAGCGGGGCCGTTTCTGAGGTAGCGCGGAGTGAAGGTGCGTAAAAAACGACCCAACCTACGTTATAGTAGCAAAGTTGGTTTTCAGAAATGTTATTAATGATATTATGTAGAATTAAAATTGACTATTGCCAGACCGTTTCCCGGGGCCATTACTTCTGCCAGACGCCTTAAATGTTATAAAAAAATGAGGTCAACTACGTCACAGTAGCAAGCCTAAATTTTATATATGTTATTAAAGGTACAATTTTAAGACCCCCTGTATGCGGACAGACCATTCCGCGGGGCCCTTCGTCCCCTAGACGCCATTAAACTTTCCCTATGAGTGCGAGAGTAAGAGCATTATTCATACGCATAAATGAAAAACAATTGAATTAAAAAAATAAAAATTGAAAAATTATTGAATACTAACTGACCCGCGCATCTTTGCTTGCGTCACTTAAGAGAAATAGGTCAAAATGTTACATAAACGGGTTATGTAACATTTTTCACTGGTACTCTGCTCCTATTGGTCGTAGCGTGATGATATATAGCTTATAGCTTTTCTCAATAAATAGGCTATCCAACAGTAAAATATTTTTTTATTCGCACCAGTAGTTCCTGAGATTAGCGCGTTCACACAAACAAACAAACTTCTCAGCTTTATAAAATTAGTATAGATTAAAAGTACTTGGAATGTTTAGGAAGATAAGTAACATTATTTTGGGAATTATTTTAGAAATAGATATGGTTTACACTATTCACAAAAATTATGAAAAAAAAATTGTAGTCATTCATCATCATCATCATTATCTGAGCTCTTACTTCCCTCATCAAATTGAATATTTAAATCATCGCCACCATCGTCTTCATTGTTACTTGAATTCTCTGTAAAAAAAATGTAGGTAATGATGTTGAAAACAGTTACAAGTAGGTATATTGAAATAATAAAATAATGAAATAAAATAATATAATATATAATATAATAATTGAAATAATGTTACTTATCTTCCTAAACATTCCAAGTACTTTTAATCTATACTAATTTTATAAAGCTGAGAAGTTTGTTTGTTTGTGTGAACGCGCTAATCTCAGGAACTACTGGTGCGAATAAAAAAATATTTTACTGTTGGATAGCCTATTTATTGAGAAAAGCTATAAGCTATATATCATCACGCTACGACCAATAGGAGCAGAGTACCAGTGAAAAATGTTACATAACCCGTTTATGTAACATTTCGACCTATTTCTCTTAAGTGACGCAAGCAAAGATGCGCGGGTCAGTTAGTATTCAATAATTTTTCAATTTTTATTTTTTTAATTCAATTGTTTTTCATTTATGCGTATGAATAATGCTCTTACTCTCGCACTCATAGGGAAAGTTTAATGGCGTCTAGGGGACGAAGGGCCCCGCGGAATGGTCTGTCCGCATACAGGGGGTCTTAAAATTGTACCTTTAATAACATATATAAAATTTAGGCTTGCTACTATGACGTAGTTGACCTCATTTTTTTATAACATTTAAGGCGTCTGGCAGAAGTAATGGCCCCGGGAAACGGTCTGGCAATAGTCAATTTTAATTCTACATAATATCATTAATAACATATCTGAAAACCAACTTTGCTACTATAACGTAGGTTGGGTCGTTTTTTACGCACCTTCACTCCGCGCTACCTCAGAAACGGCCCCGCTTTCAAGGTAGTGGATGTGCATACCTCTTAACAGACCCTTTATACTAACAATCCTCAAAGTTTCAGCTTTGCTAAAATGACGTAGGTCTGGCAGCTCTGGGATCTTACTCTACAATATTTAGGACGAAACAAAAGTGCGTCTATTGGCTAGACGTATTATTCTTATTTTCTGGAACGAACATTGATTCCTGGAACATCACAAAGAAGAGCAAAAATATGACACTGAAATCTAAAATAGATCGAGTGTGGTAGTGAGTACAAAGCCTAAAAGAACCTTGATCGAACCTCTTCGGGTGTCACAAGCTACATTGAATATCCGCCGCGCGTTTGGGTGCCTATTACGTGAAACGCACATCGATAGTGTTTCATGATCTCCTCTAGATATTTCACCGTGTCTCACACAGGAAAATAGTCGTAAATTCTACGTATCAGGGTGTGAGAAAAAATTGTATACATCGAGAGCGTAGGCGCTATTGAGTGGTTTTGAAGATAGGTGCCCCGGGAAATAGGGTGTCGCGCCTCCCGAATATATGACACGTATTTTCAACGAGATATAGAAATTGTTTCTAGGTAGTGCTTTTGCGTCTTCGTTGCTCCAGTTCTATCAATATTGTATTCGTGGGTTACACTTGATATATTTGGTAAAGAAAAGCAAATAATCTTTGATTAAACAATGCATAACATTGAACTTATCTCTGGCGTGCTTTTAAGGCAAACTCAACCTTCTCATTTAACATACTTGCATCTTTTCCCATAAATGATACTTCATTTACACTCGAGAACTCTAAGAAACTTTCCATTTACAAGAATAGTAACATCAAAAAAGAGACAATATTTAAACAGCTTTTGCAGTAGAAGCTATACACTTCGTACAGAAACACTTCACAAAGATTAAACTGAACATCAACTTTCAGCATTTCACCGTTACAAGACGTTGTATGCTCCTAGAATATCAGATGTAGTAACACTTTTGTTTCAAAGCCCGCGGTAGTCTTTATCAAGCTGTCAGCGTTATTCTTACGTGTGTACTATTTCAATATACAAGTGAAAAATGTTGAGACGTGCGAGTTTTGATCTGGAGTTTGTAAGGTGCTGGCACTGTGGGTACAATTGTTATTCCCTGGAGCATTCAATGGGAATACCCATTGTATTTCATTCATTCGAAATAAACAAGTAGAGTAGTATTAATACAAGTGGAATTTTAAAATTACTTGAGTAAGAGTATTAAATCGATTTCATGTTTCGACTGTCTTAATAAGTAATTCTAACTACTCCAGAACAATCGTCTGGCTAAACTTCTGATAATGCTTCATTTTTAAAGAAGTGTTCTGATTTATGATATTTAATTTCAATGTTAGATACATGTTATTGTAGAGTTCGTCACAGCAATAATTACAACAATTATCTAAAACTAAGAACACTTTAAATTAAACTACGTATATTATTACAATATCTTTCAAGTTTAATCCTACATCCGATATGATAATGTTTTATTCCGTCCTTCCTGTTTACAAAACAACAAATCAATCGGTAAAATTCCTATTAATCATAGAAAACTTGCAAGTCATTACGGACTGCAGATTTGTAACCTACTGTGTTATCGCGTAGTTTATCTAGTAAACAAATCTTTACTATGTAGTCGGTTAAATGGATTGAGAAGAGCTATTTTTAGACTAGATAATCCACGCGGCTTTACTCGCTTACAAAGTTTAATGCCCTGTTTAGCGTTTAAGAGGCTAATTATTAAAATTTAAAAAGAAGCGTTGAAATTAGTTTATTTTGACTCCTGGCCTCGAACTAGTTACACGATAAATTTCATCAAAAAGAGCCAGTAGTTTAGCAGTATTAGGGTACAAACAAACATACATAATTACGTGTTTACGAAATGGTTAACAGGTATGCCTTGATGCATTAGGTCCTCGCGGAAGACCAGTACCATGTATGAAAACGTTTAAATAAATAAATATTAGAATAGAAGATCGGCAAACTTTCACACTTAGAATTTTGATATGGAAGTTTGGATTGTATAGATAAAGAGGAATACGAAATATTGGTGTATTAACCCCGTGTTAATGTAAACCGGTATGTGTTTGTTTTCATGGAATGTTTGCGTTGTTAAGTAAAATGTCTAGTCATGGCCGCGAGTAGTCGCAACGACTATACGATGTTGATATTCTCGTATTAGATGGGATTTGCGCAGTAAACTAACAGTTTATTTACAATTTATAATAATACATTTGCTCACGACTCCACCCACGTACTTTAGTACCGTAGCGTCTTTTGGGAAATATCGCTGTGCCAACAGCGTAACTGATAAACAGTATTTTTTTCATTTATAATAAACAAATATAATAAATATATATTTTATTAATTCTTCCACCTTTTGATCCTACATGCCTGTTGGGTATACGTGAATGTGTAGGAAGAGACGTCTAGAAATACACCCACTTTGAAATTATTGAAAGACTTAAGCAGCACTTTGCTTGACTCGGGAATTGAGTTCCAGATCTTATGATTGACAGTCTTTTACTTATGTATAGGATTTGGAATATTACCAAAAACGTCTGCTTTTCTAAGATAAAGAAACTGCCTTATCTCATCACCAAGGGTCTAACAAGTTAACAACCACTCATATTTTATCAACTTGTATCAATACATTAAATATAATCATTTATCTCAAGTATTACTAGTCCTCATCTTTGTTGCACACTTGCACAGCATCATTTGAAATGAAACAGCAAAGTACAGTCAGCAACAAAAAATACTGTATAACTGTTTAATTTATAAGATCAATTAGTATTTCTTATTAGCAGTCTGGAGTTTAGTAGTGTTCCCGGTATATAACAAAAGGTTCAGCTCCTTTACTTCATTTTATTTAACATCGTTAATGGTGAACGCGGGAGTTTTTGATACACCCACGGCTACAACAGGCTTGATATTATGTATAAATGTATTAATGTAATTAAGTAGAAATATTTGTTTTAGGGTTCTCAATTGTAACAAATTTACATACAAATAATTCAAAAGAATACATACTAATTAAGAATAGAAAACAAAGGCTCTTGTAAAACATTGTTGACTGGAGTCAGCGTGAAATATGTATACAATGTTTAATTTTCAATCATAGTATACTTTATTGTATTAAAATATACATGAAGTTATTCATTAATCGTCAAATAAATTTGTATACTGCAGCAAGTTAACAATTTCCATAGATAATGAAATGCTTTTGAAAATATGACAGCATACCTATGCATATTATTGACGCTGACTGTACATAAAGGATCATGATACATCTGCTCATTACATCATCACACAATTGCATATACTCATAAATGGAATGTCCAGGTATAATCACGATGCATCCATCGAGATAGAGGAAATACTTGTATCTATGTTTCTGTTTTATATTATTAATATGCATGTTTGTTATTTTCCTATAATATTACTATTGCGTTAGGTAACTGCTTGGAAAAGTTGACAGATAGATTGATGAAGATAGACATAAAGTCCTACAACTTATTAGCGAACATTATGTGAAAGGGTCGCGGTGGGCAAATTTAGGATTTAGAACATCAATGGAAATACATAGAATTCTTAATAAAAATCTTGACAAATTGTTCTTACTAGGGCTCTCTATGAAGTTGTCGGACTATAAAAGATACTGTTACTTTGTCTTTGCTATTCGACTGTCGAGCAAAAGCCTTACCCGATCCCACTCATCTTCAACTAATATTACCGTGGTCTAGGATGTTCTAGTGCCTCATCAGGATGATTGTAAATTAATTGTGTTATAGGTATCGGAAGCCCCTTACTACAATAATAATGTGTTTTTCTGTAGAAATCATTAAGCATTCATCACACGTATTTTCCCTGAGTTGCCTACAAGCAATAAGGGAAAATGTCTAGATTAAAGTCTACTACTAACAGCAAGTCATTATATGAAATGCATCGTAAAATTAAGATTTCAAATGTCAATTGTGCTTAAAAATTATTTAATGATTAAACATAATAATTTGTAGTCAATACTTACAACGAATCAATGCAAGCAATTTTCGCGTAACTTCTACCGTAATTAACAAATATTAATTAAAAAACCGCTTGCCAAATTCACGACCATCTGATAGTGGTAAGCTAATTAAATACCATTTGGAGAAATGTTCTATGATAAGAGGACCGTTATCTTTCTTATCTTAAATGTCACTGTCTAAATTATTTGCTGATTCAATTTTCTTCTCGATGGGAGGTAAAATTCAAGGAAGGCGTAATCGGTTTTGTATCAAACAGTCAGGAAAGGTCACATTCTGTAAAAGCTGTAATAATAATCTAATGGTCTTCGAAAATTCAATAAAATGTCTGTTTACACAAAGAAGGAATGATTCGTTATTTTGTCACCTGTATTTTATATCAGATCAGACCAGCGTGTTTAAAAATAAAGTAAAGATTACTCTAAATGTCTAATTGTATTACTTACATAAAAGTAAAAGTCGGTAGCATAAGAGCAACCATCGGTTTTGTTTAACATTTTAATAGATTTGTAAGAGTCATCAGATAGGAAGTTGGTGGCAGACTAGAAAAGTACCGAATGTTTCATCATAATTCAGTACTACAAACGAAGAAACACACCCTTTACTTTCCCTCATTAGTCAGGGGAAGATGACTACAGTCGTTTTTCACATTATACAGTGTGTTCAAATGATTACCATATTGAAAAGAACTTCCGTGCAAACATTACATCAGAAACTTACATCATTTTGTAGAAAGCTAGTAGATAATCAACATACTAGTAGAAGGCACAATCAGGAGTCTTTTATAAAAATATTAGAATCCAATGTTAGTAGAAAAACATAGGTTGCAATTAATTTTGATAGTCCTATCTAGTACCTTTTGGAAACCCATTGTCTGGTTTCTGATATTGTGTTTTAAACGTAAATAATTGCAGTCATTTGCTACTACTAAATCCAAATCTAATTTAAATCTGAATGATGATTTCTGTGTAATCTATAAAATAAATAGTTAGCTGATTCACGAATCCTTGAAAACGGCAAACCCAAACAATTTAAAAACAAAAAACTAAATTGCCTATCAACATCACAAACACCGTAACGAGACAAAACAAAGTATTATCATTAGCATCTAAAAGATTGCACACATTGTCAGTGTGTATGCAAGAGTAATGCACTGATTGAGTGAACCAGACGCACGCACACAAATGTATAAAAACCAATAAATGAATTGATAAAAATAATGGTGTATATTGGACAAGTCTAACTGGTCTAGTACGCACGCCGCCGTGAAAAGCTCGCGATCTTTGTAGCCACAGTCGCTTGATAAACGCGAACGCGGTTACGTTCAAAACGTGGTTTACCTACCTTTGTAAATTGTGAGTGAAAACTAAAACTATGTTGGGTGTGTTTGATTGTTTCGTGCTATTTGGGAGATCGAGGCCCGATCCTACACCTAAGGGCATTTATATACGGGAGGTAAGCTATTTTTGCAAATAATAGATGTAAGAGTAAAAGAAAGTTAGTGTATATTTTTTGCGGGTAGTAAGCGAAAAGAGAAAATGTGAGAGTTTAAGTCTATAAAAATTTAATAGTGAGACGGTAGACCCTGAGAATTATAGTAAAGGAAAAAGTATAGAAATGGTTCACAAATATTTTGGATTTTTTTATAAAATGAAAAGTGTAGTAAAAAAATAATAAGTGACCATAAAAAATTTGCTTAAAATAAGCAACAATGAAATAAAACTAACATTGCTTTTAATAATTTGGACCTAAGTGAGTTTACCTAGTATGAATTCTAATATATTTTAGAGATTAAAGCTGCGCGAAAATCTTCTATGAAAAGCTCTGCTTAGAAACCGATACTGATAGCGAACCTCTCGGTCGCGTAGCTTGACAGATTATTTTAAATTTCTATTCATTGCTTACATTATTTTAAATGATTTTGATTTATTTGTTACTTCTTATGAAATCAACATGGTTTGAGCTAAACTTACTAACTTACGGTATCTATACATTGGAGACCACATAAAGGATTGTTCTGTTTCTGGTTATTAAATATATAAAAATGAGGTGCTTATTCAAGGAACTTTGTGGCTTCGCGGGATTATCTTTGTGAGCGTCTTCATGAAGTCAGAAATCTGCATGTTTAAATACATACACTGGGATATGTTGCTTAAAAGTGTTTAAATAATCCCAAAACAACGGAAAATCGTGTTGAAATTTATTTTCCCAAAATGCACATTTTGAATAGGTATGAATGGACGCTTTTATTATTTTTTTTATATTTATATTATGCAGTGGTATTTAGAAATGTTGACATTTTATTCGAATTATGCAAAGATGTCAGACACTTCAGAAAACTAATATTAGTGCACTTAATTGCTTTTTTGCAAGAGCATTGCACTACAAGGTCATATATTAACCACTTGTTTAAATCTTATCATTTACTAAATCCGTTTCACGCCAAGCCTTATTAAGTTATTGTTTAAAGGGTAACCAAACAGATATGGTCAACGAACTCAGTGTTAAAATCCTCTTGAAATAAAATGATTAAAGACTAATTAAAGACTTGCATCTTGTCCTCTTTAAACTAGTTACTAAATATAGTTTAGAAAAAAAAATATTTAGAGAACACTTTATGTTTGTGTCACGTTACGCTTGGCATCCCTACATAAGCTTGCATGTATACTGCCTGAAACTATACTTTGGCATTGCCAATACATAGAACTAATATTATTATTTCCGTACACATATATAATGCACCATCAAAATTAATTAATGATTCAACGTCTCCCTGATAGTGAAGTCTAAAACCGTTTTTTTATAGTTCATAGATAACTTTACTAACACATTTTACAAAAGAAAGTTAATAGCTTTGCTAAGAACATGAATCAATAAAATTATATAACTTTTGTAGCATTTTGTTGCAACTATTTTCCTTATAATATGAGTGGTATCTAATACAAGTATACAACTCGTTGGGCATATTCTTAAACATAAAACTACTAGGTATATTCTAGGAGAAAAAACGCAGAACAAAAATGCAGCCGGAATGCAAACCAATTATTGACACTATGATTTCCAGTTCCATTGCTTATTTAGTTTTATTATTATGCTAGAAAATTCCACGTGGCATATTACTAAATTGTATTAAAACATTGATTCAATAGTGATTTGCTAAATTTGTCATAGCATTTTGGAACCATTCAATGCTTTGAGATCCCGTAGACGCTCATTAAAAAAACGCAAGTCATTGTAACGTCCGCGAAACAAGCCTACGAGAATAGAAGCGTAGATTCGCGGATGAAGCCGGTTTGTCGTAGCGCTGTATACCTCTAGTTTTCTTAAGTTTGTGAATTCATATCGAAAAATTGTGTAAGTTTTGCATAAAGTTGAGGCAATTAATGTATTGGGCACTTGGTAGTATTCAAACTGGGCGTTTCTAAGCTTTGAAGAGAACCTTTATATTTAAGTAGATTCCAGCACTTATCCACTGATGCTGGCAGTCGTTTGAAAATTAGTTAATTAAATAAATTAGGTATATCTATTTGCTTTTTTGAAGTATCTGTAAATAATTTAAGATGAAGTTAACTAGGTATTCAAATGACGTATTGAAAATGCATTTATCTTCTCAAAACTCACAATATTCATGTTCTTATTACTTAAAAATAATAAATTTACAATCGCACACGACTGTTAATATGTTAGTCACCAGACTTTGAAGGACTTAATAACGGATTGAGCAAAAAATTATTATTTTTCGTCGGCTATAAATAGCTCTTCTAAAATTATCTTAATGAGTGAATCCGTTCAGGTACCCAGTACCTCAGGTTATGTTGGTATGGTGCATTTTTAAATAATTTGTTATTTCAATTATAAGTATTGGAATCTTTCGACTGGACATACTATTATGGTTCATTAGTTTTATGGTTGCCTTTCTATAATAATGGCTGCGAGACCTGAGAAGAGGTAAACGAGATATTATTTTAATTATATTAAGAAAAGTTTCTTCAAATATATAAATGGGCTGTAGATTTAGTTAATTCATTCATATCCAAAAGAAATGGATTATTAAAAATAGATTCAGTGGCTTTCAACGAATTTTTCTTTCGAGTTCATAGACCTTTTAATTGTAACAGATTTTTTCGAATAACACAATCTATAAATAAAGTTTGTCGTATTTCAGTTTTATAGTAGTAGGTATAGACAGAGATCGATTAAGTTTTATCGCTTCATAGTAATAAATCCGTGCAATATGCAAGTCATCGTCTACATCAACATTAATAAGAGTATTAACTACTGTTTATATTGCACCTGTACTATATAAGTACTTATTACATAGTGTTTACCAATAAAGACACTCGCATGGCCGGTTTCCACACCTCTGGATAAGTAGCAGTTAACGTAACAAGTAGAATTTTATAATATTTTTTTATATTTACCTAATAATTGGATACGTATTTGTATACACGTACGTTATCTCTCTTGTCTTTATGATGAACTAATCAGAAATATTTTTAAATGATGAATGCGATTGTTTAAAAACAGCCAAAACCAAATAACTAAATAATACTTAACATTGAAGCTAACGACAACAATAAGAATTATATCAACCTAAATGAATCATTTAAGTCAAATAATGACACATATATTTATTAAAATCTCTATTTGATTAGAAAAGTAGTTGCAACAGGAATCAAAAATGATTTGAAAGAAACATCCTAGACAGTGCAGTAAAATTGAAATAAAACCAGTTTTTGTTTAAACTACCGTACCGCATTCAAATCTTTACCTATTCCCTCAGGAAAAAATGTTGTTAGACAACTAGCATACTTTTAAATCGAATACTTATGACAGAATCCAGACGTATTTCAGTTGACAATTACAGCCATTATGCTGTACATTGTTTTCTCCCTTAGATGATAGTGATTAACACGTTACATCAAAACAGCAATGCACTGAATAGTGACCATCGATTTGACGTATGCTAGTTGTCAACTGAGATAAGCCCGCAGGTGGGGCAATCAATTCCAATTATAGAGATGGAATGTTTTCAAACAAGTTTAGTGAACGAACAGAATGATTCAGCATATTCTCAACAGCCTTGAGTCTTCTTAGACACATTTTACTACGATTTAGTAAATTAGATGACTTTCGAATACACATTTTAATTATATGCGTCGACAACCAACATTCAATAATGAAATAAAATGTCAACTTAGTATATCAAAATACTTTCTACAAGAAAAAAGACAATATTGCCGGTCGATTACGATGTTGCTAATTTGAATAAATTATGTAAATTCTCCTAGCGCTTGCGATTAAAGTGAATAGATTGTTCGGTTTTTCTTTGATAAAGTCGTAGTTGGATTTGATTGTAATTTTTTTAATAGGAAACAATTAGGCTTAACTTTTAATGTTGTATAAATAGATCTATTATTTACCCATAATACAAAGTACAAACAAGTTTCACAGTGGTGTTTTTACGATAACATTGATCGCATGTTTTTTATTAAGTCGATCGGTAAATTAATTTAATTAGGTTGCAAAATGTGATAGTACTAATTGTCCGTAACTCCCTTGGCTTGGATTTTGTTGCATTCTGCTCTATTTTTTTAAGTATAAATTCAATCGTTAATGTGTGAAAGACATACAAATATTTTTTAGATCAACGTTAATAAATATAAGCACTAGTATGTATTTATTCAACAAAGTAACATTTCCATAACAACATAAGAAATATATCGTATACTAATTGCGCCACTATATGAATTATAGCCCATCGTTAATCACAATACGTTTACTTAAGAAGCAACCAGTATTAGCATTAATTTATAATGTACAACATCAACAATGACGAGACAGAATCTTTTACAAAAGGTGACAATATAGTACAAAAAATGTGTGACGATATTGTGATATAAGTTTTAAGATAAGATGAACTTGAACTTGTATCGTTTTGAGGTCAATTGCATCCGTGGCGCACCGGTAGTGAATAATAGAAACATAGACAGATGTTCTACAGTCGGTGCTATTGACTAGTAAGCGTTTGACATTTCAATTACTTGCAAAATCCGTTAGGAACATTGTTTCGTTTTTAACTCAAAATTTGTCGATAGCTAGCCGCTTGTCGATAATTTAGTCGTAGTAGTATTACTTAATCACCCCTTTCAAGTTTCGTCGTTTCAAGTCTTCGTTTCGTACGGGTGGGACCAAAATGTATTTCTTAATTTTTCTATCAAACTAAATTCCGATTGAAGCATAGTTAAAGTAACCAACAGTGCTTTGGACTGTTCATAGAGCCGTCACCAGTTTTGTCGCCCATTGGGTAATGAAAATCAGAGAAAAAAGAATATACCTTTCTACTGTACTGTTTCAGTTGGCGAAGGACATTATTATTACTAAGGTTAATTCAGTGCTAAATTGTTTACTCAGTTTATACATCACTTAGCGATAAACTCGATCAAACTTGAACCTATCTCCATGACAGCGTATTGTTAGTATTCCTGGAATTATTTGCTCGACTTAAGATCCGATTAATGAGATCAATACGATAACTATATTTAACCTACTCACTTCTGCCCACGACTGTGGGAACATTTTCCTTGCCTGTGTCCGTAATAAAAAGTATCAGTTAATATAAACTTGGCACACAGATAAACATGATTGGCACATATGGTAAACTTGCGGATACGCTAGATGTAATTAAGCATATTGACTTGAGCTCTTCAACGATCTACACACAAATTTCATTAAAATCGATTCAACAGTTAAACCGTGAAGCTTGCTACCGTGAATAATATTAGAATCAAATTTTACAGTCACTTAAATAATGGTTACCTACTGAGTCTTTTCATTTGGCTCTTGTTTTCAAATAATGCATGTACTTTCACTTTCGTAGGTGCCTTCTTGATTAAAATCATAAAAAAATATTTTTTACAAGAAACATTTTAGACAAATATATTTACTCGTAGGAATAACGATTGAAGTTCTGTCACATTATTTAATACGGATTTGTCCCTAACCTAAGATTACGTACTTGAAATTATGGATGTTGTATTTCCCAAGTAATATTAGATCATGATGTAATGACACACCTCTACCGAACACTTGAGAGATCAATGTCTTGATACAAATTTCTTCATCTTTGTACAGCCACAAGTATAAATATGTATATGTTACTGTAAAAGCCCGAACTGTGGTAAATTCTAAGATTTTCCGGTAAAACCTAAGATTTACCAACTCTCAATGGTAAAATTCCGAACAAGCCAGAGTTAAAAAACTATGTTACGATATATAAAAAAATCCTCCTTCATAACTATGTTTATAATTATTTAACGGTATAATTATATACTGTGACATAGTTATAAAGAAGGAGTTTTGGGCAAAGCGACATGGGTAGGTTAGGTTAGAAGGCTAAGGTGGGAGCGAACGAAGCGAAGCTTCCACCTTAGCCTTCGTGGTTATTTTTTTTTAACCACCCAGAAGGAAGAGCCCCGCGAAGCGGGGCTCCGGCGACATCTAGACATCATCAAGTGAATATAGGTAAAAGTTCGAAATAAAAAAATTGTTCGGACTTTTACCATTGCGAGTTGGTAAATCTTAGGTTATACCGGAAAATCTTAGGATTCACCACCGTTCGGGCTTTTACAGTAACATATACACTATACAGTATCACATTTTCAATCGTTGTTTTCCTGTGAAAATATCAGTTTAATTGTTGCTTGGTTAACAAAACTATTTTAAAACTACTTTGTAGCTAATTAACTACCGATACTTTGAAATGATATAAAACATTTACACTTATATATAAATAAACATGAATGCTAGAGAAATTGTGCCAGTGTGAACATATTTTTGCTTTTCACTTTACTTACTCAATGATTTGCGTCTCACAGGTGCAATGTAGATAACTAATCCCTAAGCTGTTCTACAACTTGTCACATTTAGATAAAAATGTATCTCCTTATCGTATTATAATATTATTTGTTTATTGAAACGGAAAAACTCTCTCATTCATGTCAAGATAAGATATTTTTGATTGATTTTTGTATTTACTAAATGATTTTTGTTGTTATGTCAATTTTATGTTTATTTATATCATAATCTGTATGTAAACAGGTTACGGATATTATAAATAAATTAAGCGTATATGTAGTTAGATATGTTTTCTTTAAATACTCCTTGATTGAATTCAGTGTATGGCTAGTGGTCCCTATAATGCCAAAGTTTTTTAACCCTCCAAAAAGGCCCAATACATAATTTATTGATTGACACCAACAAGAAAGACTTTTATCTACTTTCTGAAGCACAGATGAATAAACCAGTGGTATTTCTAGAACAAATAAATAATAAGTATATAAAAAAGATCATTAACGGATGTAATCGGTGATATCCTTCAAGACAGATGCGTAGGAGTTGCAACAAACTAGAATAATCAATGACATTGTATAAATGTGCAGTAAATGGCATTCCGTAGTCTTTATTAATGGTATTATCATAAACAAGAAGTAAATAAATTGTTGCTTTATGATTATACATAGAACATAATAATAAATTAACCTTATAAAATGTAAAGAAATATTTATTTACTTACAATATACATATGTATGTCTTTTTAAGTCCAACACATAATCGTTTTTTCAAGTAATAAAAAGCATGAGGAAAAGTTTTGACAGCATTCATTTATAATCATTAATACAATATCTATTTAATCACAGTTCGAAGTTGTACATTACCTTTCTATAATTTTGCACTAGAAAAAGACCAACGGCACTTTGTTCGACACAGGAATCGAAACCGAGACCTCAGCATAAGCAATCATATCCATTACCACTTAGATCATAGAGGAAGTCAAGTATGAGTTAACTACATATATTATATCAACTATCAAGTGAACTCTTTTTCTAATGAAAAATAGAAATATGGGTTCTCCTAAGACAAGGTTACTAAGGAAGTATTGTACAAGTATCTATACTAATATCATAAAGCTGAAGAGTTTGTTTGATTGTTTGTTTGAACGCGCTAATCTCAGGAACTACTTGTCCGATTTGAAAAATTCTTTCAGTGTTAGATAGCACATTTATCAAGGAAGGCTATAAGTTATATAGCATCACGCTACAATCAATAGGAGCAGAGTACCAGTATAAAATGTTACAAAAACGGGGAAAATTATGACCTATTCTCTCTTATGTGACGCAAGCGACGTTGCGCGGGTCAGCTAGTAATACTATAAGAACAATACTTAAGGATCAATATCTCTTGTTAAGATCACGCAGACATTAATGAAGTAATTAGGACTTATTTGTTATCCTTTGTTTACAACATGACTAGCGTTTTCTACAAGGATTTCTAACAGCTAATTTCAATGTCTATAAGTAATAAATAACTGTACAATAGTTAAGATATGTAAAATACAAATGTTATAATGGTCCTTCTTATATTGACTGCTCCTATGGCGCGGTTGGTATGGTTGGTTTATATGGCGGCTGATCACATGTCCGATTTCCGAGTCAAGCGAAGTGCTATTAGTACTTTCTTATTTATATTTGTAGCCCGGAATTTGACAACGCGGGATTAATACTATAAATTGGGAAACGGGGTATATTTCATATGTCCCTACATAGTTGCGTCTTACGAACGTAATGTTATGTATAATCATTATGTATGTAGTACCTAACTACAAAAAATGATAACAACATTTTTTTTTTTGTATTTTGGAAAATACGAGCTGACTGAACTATTTTTATATCAATATGTATTTGCATGTTACATTGTATAAAGGTCATCAAACAAGCTACCTAAAGACCTTAGAAAAACGAAAAAAAACACTTAATATTTACATTATTTTCGCTTCTAATGGTTTATTTTTATACATTAATAGTGTATTAGTCACAGTACTGCCCAAACTTGCTATTACTGATTAAATTAAATAATCACATTAGCAATATATTCAAATAACCATTAATCACATTTCAGTCATTTTATTTATGTTCTCACGATTTTATAGCCAAATAAAATATTGGTCCATATTCAATTATTCAATAGGTGGTCACATGACTTATGCTAATAGTTTTAACAAGTTACTTTTTAGTTACTAGGCGGAAAAATATGACTAATTCTCTTCGACATATATTTGGTAAAAGCTGGTAAATTAATACAATGTTACTTATTATTGCTATTTTTGTTGTTTTGTATACTCTAACAATTAAAACGTAATTTCTAGAGTATTGTGCAACAAAAATATGTCAATAACATATTAACCTAGAAATTAATCTGTGGGTATCTGATAAGAGCCAAGATGCATTGATAAGGAATTATTATAAACACGAATTAATTGATAGTATGCTATCAGCAATTATAATTAATCGTGTAACTTCCTAATTAGTTCCCTAAATTGTATTTATTTTCAATTATATTATTATACGAACGCAAATAAAAAACTCAATAGGAAAGTAATCAAAAATATTTGTCATTCAATTGATACAATTAACGATTTTAATAACGCCGGGTAACAAATAATTAATCGAAGTCTTTAAATTTTCAAACGCTTGAGACCTGTGCAGCATCAGATGCTGTTTAGTATCCGAATATTCGTCGCTTCAAAATATCGGTCACTTTTATTTTAGTCCTCTTTTATGTGTCCAAAATAAATACGTAATTCGAAAAGAACTCATTTAAATAAACAAAAAAGAACAAAAATCTACGAACTCAAAGAATAACTTTGTGCTAGTTTGTACCTTCAAATACTTAGATTATAAGAACTGTTATTGAATTTCGCACCCAAACTACTTAAAATTCTGCTTTTTATTTATTTATGACGACATTAATAGCCAATTTAGATATTATATTAAACATTCAAAAGGTTTTATATGCCATTAGATAAATTAAAACAACAATTATAATAAAATAATACGAGAAAAAAATGTAAAATCTTTCAATTTTGGTTTACATTCTTAGGCAAAAAAGGGTGCAAAATTGTACCTAATCATTTAAACAGTAATACTGCTATTTGTCTAACGGGGGGTACATGTAAGTGGTTGAGAAAACTACATAATAAGTCAAAGAAACCAGAATGAAAATAAAGAATACACATTTTGTACGCAAAAGATTTTCCATGTGCGTATACTTACAAAATACCAACACATGTCAATAAGAATTAGAATTGATTTCTATATAAAAAGTTGTCATAGAAACTATATAGAACTATTCCGACAAGCAAATCAGTTCAGCCTTTTAATTTTTTCATAGTCATGTACAGTCACGTGCAGTAAAATATCTGAATAATAATTGTTGATAGTACATAGATTCGGTTCTGAAGAGATTCTCACTTGTAATGGCAATATTAAAGCTTATTTCTAACAAACCAGCAAAATTTCAAATTATATTCAGTTTAACTTCAACAATGGCAGTAACTTTGCAACGAACTAAATACACGTTTGGTTTTCCGAAAAGTTTGGCTGCATTGTTCGTAAAAAAATGGGCAAAAGTTGTTTTCAAACCGCACATGTGCATGGGACAGACGAAGTTTTGGCTAAACCTCCTAAATACTGACCACGACTTTAATATCCGTACTCTAGGAGTAATCTCTGTTTCGTGTTTCAAGTCTAGTTTATAGTGAACAGAAAATTGTTGTGCAAAAATTTAGCGTAAAAAAACCGCTTTTTACACTGCTGCTATTTGGCTCTTTTTCGATGTATTAAATCATGTTTAAAAGCATCTACAGAAATAAAATATAGGCAAAGTGAAATATATTCAAAGTTTTGAAATCACAATCTCAGTAAAAATCTGTTGAAAAGTACACAGTCCTAGAACATACAAAATGTACAAGAAAACTATAACAACACGACTCTCTCAGACGCAGATAGGTAATAAAACGACAATAACATCGACATCTCATAAAATAAAAAAATACAACTCAATTTATAGCAACTCGAAATGTTTCCTGATCTCTCCCAATGACGGAGACTGCCTAGTCTATAACCATAATAACTAATAGTACAAACCACTACTACTAGTGCATTACTACCGAGAAACCTGTCTTTATAAGGGCAACGTATCCCGTTGCACTTTGAAGATCTCAAGGCTACATGTATAGAGGAGAGAGGGGAGCGTATGTTTCTGGAAACTGCATAGAACATCTCAGTGTCATGGTAACTCTAGCTTCAAATGAGTGTATTGGCCCCGATTTTAGTTGACGCGACTTGATTCTCCGAGTATTTGCTTGAAAATTTTACGAAGTTTTTGAAAAATACTGACTTTTTCTCTGTGAATAATGTTTTTGAAATTTTGGACGTATTTAAAAAGGCGTTTTCCATGTGATTGTTTAAATGGAGGACCAAATGTAAGTAACATATTTCATTCTATGCTAAAATATTCCTACAGTGTTCAATAAATCAATCAAGTGACCGTGATTTGACTAATATATCCGTTGTTGCATTCATGAATGTATTAATCGTACTGATTGATATTTATTAGAGCACGTTTTCTGAAGCATTGGAAGCACGAGACGTCGGAAAAGTGTAAAATTTCTAATAAAAGTAAATGATTACCATTAAATAGTTTCATTAAAGGAGTAGCGTATAAAAGTGTAGGAAAACGTGTAAAATTTTAAACAAACCGTGAAAAATTATTTGATTTAGCGCGTACATATTAGAAACTTTATAGATTCCTCTGAATCACTAAGCGGCAAGTGTGCGTACAGTCAACAACAAACGCAGTTATCACTAACTCATTTGGTTTGTAAGTCTAGTAACATCGTAGTTTATTTTCTGATAGGACTAGTAACAGATCTGCTTCATGTTTCTGTGTATTTGGAAATTCTGTTGTGCAAATTAAAAATAAGTACTACGAGGTCACCTTTACTTTTTCATAGAAGTCACTACATACACATGCGACTGTTCTATTTAATTTACTCACTGAAAGACACCTAATGAACCGTGTACTCATTTGTGATTCTTGAAGCCAATGAGATTTTATTACAAGTTCTACATACTATAATGCGAAAATACTTTTTCCCCGACCTCATATAAACTTTAATTAACCTTGCTCTATTTTGCCCCATCAAGTTCAGCGACCTTAGTTTCCGACTGTACAATCTTTATGACTTAGGTATCCAAGATAACTGTAACAAGTAATATTTCGTAACATCTGAAGAGTGTTTCCCAAGTGTTAAATATTTGCTATAGTTTTATCTAATCTGATATAACTGTTTACAAGACGATTATGAGACGGCAATGTAAATCACTGTTACATGTATTTTTTAACTACTAGTTTATTGCAGTGATAGCCGAGTGGTATAAATTTCACCTCCTACGCAAGTGGTCGCAGGTTCGAACCCGAGGCAACACACCAATGACTTTTCGAAGTTATGTGTGTATTAGAAATAATTGTCACATGCTCCAACGGTGAAGGAAAACATAGTGAGGAAACCTTGCATGCCCAAAAATTTGTTTAATACATTTATTGAGGGCATGCAAAGTCCCCAACCCGCACTTGGCCAGCGTGGTGGACTCAAGGCCTAACCCCTCCCTTATTACGGGAGGAGACCCTTGCCCAGCAGTGGGACAGTAATGGGTTAAATTTATTATTTATTATTTATTAGTTTATTGCAGTTTTGTTTGAAATGACAATACGTCATACTGTAAATAATAGTATGAAGTTTTGAAGAAAATCTTGTGGCTTAAATGTCACGCAAGTATCGGATGTACCAACAAGAGATTACCTGACTATCGTCGTTATTTTCTACATTTTTGTACTGACTTTTCACAATGATAACACGTTTTTTTTTCGTGCATGTCGCATAAGTAATACATGTAGATTTCACTGTTAGTTTTAACAGTTGCCAAGCCGATAACAAAATTAAACTAATTAATCTAGAAAAGTAACTAAATTTCATAAGATACACACAATTTTATTTCAAAATAATAAACGAATTACGATAAGCTTTAACAAAAAAAAACCTAACAATATTTAACCATGCATCCAGCACTTTTAAAATTGCGTCATTCAGTTTGACTCTTATAACACGTTGATAAACTTCTAAATATTTTTTTAACGTAATATATTATTAATATGCCTACGTGTATATTGTCATTTGCTTTATTTTCTTTGTAAACACACTTTATTATCAATTTAACGACTGCCTTTCATGTAGGTACATGACCTAAATCACATTGTCTTTACTTTCCCTACGCGATAAGAAAACTGGACAAGAACAACAATATCGAGTACTCAAGGTTCCGTACTTGTAATATTGGAATAAGAAAACGAAATAGCAATTAACATATATATGTACATGTATCTCTCAAATATAAATTGATAACTTTTAGTATTTTTGTTTAAGATGTCATTTTATTTTACTATTATTATAAGTATAGAATAGATTTGCGAAAAATGTCTTAAATATTATTAGTGGCCTTTTAAGTATATTTTTTATTCTATTCTATTCTTCTCTAAAAACATTTATTCTTTTCCAAAATTCTGGCTTTATATTTCACCTAACAAACTTTAGTGATACAGCTAAATTTAAGGGATCAATTGCGACCGAACAAACCAATAAAACGAAACGAAAATTGAACCACCTGTATATCTGACTGAATGCTTACTTAATTTTAGAATATATGTTCCACATTCCACACGAACCCTTAAATAATTATCAAAACAGCGTACTAGAACTAAAGCGCAATAATTCTTCAATCAGTTATAGACAGAACAGTCAGTTGCAATTTCATTTCATATTGCGTAGTACATAAAATAATATCTGCACAACGTGACAACAGATAATAAAAACATTACTGGGGGATAATGATAACCTTATAAGTTCATTGTTTATCTTACGTCAAACTTACTATCTTTTAGGCGTATATATAGAGTCGTCAACTCTCGTACATACTCAGTTCGGAATCTCCTCGCGGTTTGCATTCGTCTGAAATTTTATTTTTTATGTGAGTATGGAACATATTGTACAGTGTTATTTTATATATTTATTTAAATATTTAATTCGGCTGCTCTATAAAGGGTTTTATAAATTGATCGGGTTTTTAAAGTGTTCTATTTAATTTAATTAATATTTAAAATATCTCCGCTATTTTAATATTAGTTTTTTAAACGTCTTTCATCAAATTTAAAAATCAAAGTTAAATACTGAAATTAAAAGTCAATACATTGAACTAAATTTAATTAAGTACCTAATCCAATAAAATACATTACAATAATAATAATATACATAAAGCTACAATTCAATGCAAAAATTATTGAACAACTCAATAATTCAATCGATAAAAGGAAGTAACTAAGTACTAAATTATTCAAATCAACTCCTTATTACAATACAACTTTGTAGTTTAACCATTATGCATTCACATTAGTGTGTAAACGAACTTTAACACAACGTGAGACAATTGGCGCACGCGCGCCAAACTGCTATATGAAATAATCCCGCGCCTACGTTTGAAACTGACTTGCTTGACTATTGAGTCTATTGGAAAGTCAGTGCATGTAACAGTTTCACTTATTACTACTCACTTGTGAGCGGAAAATGAAATATTTGAAGTGTTTTAGTTTAAATTCAATGATGAACGGAAAGCTAAACGTGCGTATTTTAAAAATCGTGTTTTGGAGGGGACTATTTGTTTTAAAAAAATTGCGTGATAAATTTACTAAATAGCTATTATATTTATTTTTATTTTATTAAATTAGGTTACTATTATAGATTTAAATAATTACTGCGTACGTTTCTTTGAAATTAATCTTCGTTCAAGTGTGTTAATACAAATACGGATTGTGAATCAACATCGAGTTTGATTCATAAATATCTGTGATAAAAATTGCGCAAATAATTTTATTTTTTACGCTTTTACTAATAGTGGGAAAGCGTAATAAGAAGCTTATAAGAAAGAACACCACATGCTTTTTGCAATTTTGGACTAAGCTGAAGATGTGAAAAATAACGCAACTAATTTTAATTTTCTTATTACTAACACAATCTTTCTTGTGAAACTTAGGGAATGGTTTTAAGGAGGACCTTGCATGGAGCTAACAGGCCTTTTTAAAATTATGCTCTAAAGTTGAAAGTGTAACAAATATATTAACTAACCAATGCTAATACTAACTGCAAAAGACTAACTTTTCTTGTAAAACTAGGGGAACTGTTTTGAAAAGGCTGTACGCTATTTTTCTAAGCCAAGACTTTTTAAAATCGTGCCCCAAAGTTGGATTATAATAACTAACATTACTGGCCTCAAGCCTTTTTTCTTTTGTTGTGAAACTGCGGGAACTGCTCCAAGGAGGTTATTGGCAAAAGTATGATGCCTAACACCTTTTTTGAGACGTGCCCTAAAGTTGAAAATGTCAAAATAACCGTTTCCAGATCTATCTGAAACTAACTTTCCTTGTGAAACTAGGGGAACCGTTCTAAGGAGGTTATTGGCTGTAGTATGAAGCCTGAAAACCTTTTTATAATCGTGCCCCAAAGTTGAAAAATGTGAATAACAACCACTTCGTGTCAATCCTGAACTATCTTCTTTTGTGAAACTATGGGAACTGTTCTAAGGAGGTTGTTGGCAAGAGTATGATGCCTAAAAACCTTTTTAGAATCGTGCCCTAAAGTTGCAATGTGGAATAACAAAAACTATTTCAAGTCTTGCTGAAACTAACTTTCTTTGTGAAACTAGGGGAACCGTTCTAAGGGGGTCATTGGCGATAGTATGAAGCCTAAAGACCTTTTTAGAAATGTGCCCCAAAGTTGTAACTGCGCGTACCCTGTGAAGCTTAGGGAACGATTTTCTGGAGCAAAATTTTAAACAAGCTTCCTAAAAATTGTGCCCTGAGTATGATTTTTATTTCAGCCAAAATGCAGTTTTTTCTTGTGAAACTAGGGGAACCGTTATAAGGATATAAAGTTTATGAGAGATTCCTCCAAATATATTCTTAAAATTGTGCCCCTAAGTTGGAAATTAATGCAGTGTGATGAAGTGGCGTAAGTATGTGACCTGCTTATTGTGAAGCCGTATTCAATAGTCAGAGGACAAAAAATAGAAACATAAATTAAACCTCCTAATTTTAAATAAAATAGGGAATACAAAATGGTGATTTTACAAAATTTCGAATATTTGTAAAGTAATTTTCATTAACAAAATCGAATATTTGTAATAATATATCATTTCATGAATAGTGTTGCATAATAGTAAAGTAATGTATAAGTACGTCATTAAACATGACCTACTTAAGTTGCTACTGAAGTACATAATATATTTTATCATAAAATATATTATCTTAGCGGCTATCAAAACAATGCCAGTGCTCGCAAACGTTCAAAGGAATAATATAATTATTATAAATTAATATACATAATTGTGTACACTGTACAATCGCCATTTAAATATGTTTAGAGCGAACTAACCCCTTGACAGGTTTATTTCTTAATAAAATCAGTTATCGTCTATACCGCCTCTTGTTACTGAACACTTAGTTACAGGCGTATGTAACTGCAATAAGCGCAAAGCAAAGCGCCTTAATCAGTGATAGTAGCAATGAAGTGGAAATAGGCATATAAATCTAAAGATAATGATTGTTGCCTGCATAAAGAATTTCCTAATTTGTATTTAGTCAATTTGCTTTGAATGTTACATGGACAATAATATTATAGGTTTTCCTAATAAAAGGGGTTCATAACAATATTATAGATAATCAAATAAGTATCAAAGCAGTAGATTGAACGGCTATTCACAATTCTTCTGTCTTCTCTTCTTCTTGTAACAATTCTGTATCTACTCTTCTCTTCTGCTTCCTGCACATCTTCGTGAACATGCTTACTCTTCCATCTATGTAAAACTGTGGGAACCATTCTAAAAAGTTCATTGACACTAAACTGACTTTTTACGACTTTTTAGAAGCGTGCCCTAAAGAGTAAAATGTGATTACAAATCTGAATTTGGAAAATACTAAACACAATCGTTTAATACTACATTATATTGTACAGTGTACCTTTAGAACTATGTTTTAAGGGTAAAAATGGGACGATGAACTTCAGAATTAACTTGTTATTTTTGTATATCTATAAAAACAGGTATATTTATCTTACTATAATTGATAATGAACAAATGCACGTGATCATTTTTAAACTGCATCTCGAAGCCGATATAGTGAATAACATGACTTACTTAAATTGAATTCAAAAACTTATCCAAGTATAGTGGAAGTAATAATAACAATTCAATATTGGTTGAAATATCTTCTTCTGATGATATAGAAGATTGTATTCATGGCCAAGATAAAAAAGGTAGAATTACTACTAACGTCGGGTGAGATGTAATAGTTAAAGACTCACAAATTTAATACCACGTTTCGGGAGTCGATACCCATGCGTGAAATATCGTAGATAAATAATATATGAGACAGCCAAAAAGTAACCTTAAAGTGTAGTTAAAAGTGTAGTGGTAGTAGAAAACAATGCTCCGCAAGTCCTTAATGAACATATTTCTTCGTATCGTCAAAAAATATTAGGGTTCCCATTTCGAGTAATTTGAACTCAAAATCGTCATGAAGAGACTTAGGAATTTCTTCATTTATTTATTAAATGAATTGCTTATCCGACTAAGTTACGTAATTGAATGTCACGTCTAAAGTCTAAATTTAAATCATTTTTTTAAACAATATAGAATAAAGCGAATTGCGTTAAACTTGAATACGTCATTTGTTGTTTCCGGCATACTTCCATCGGCATCTGTACTTTCTGGAGCAACGATTAAAATTAGAAAAGGATTATGTCCTACTCAAACTGTTCAAGTCTTCCAATAATATTATTATAATACAAGTGCTGTGTGACACATATTTCTCATCGCGAGTGCTTTTTATTTCTGTAGTCACGATTTACATAAAATAGCAGTTAGCCATTAATTTATCAAAGAACAAGAAATACGGGTATCTTTTAAATTATAAATTATATTAACTCGATAACATCACCAGTGACCGATTAGTAATGATAAATGACGACTATTAGAATAACTATTGTTCCTAACAAATCACACGCAAAGTAAATCCCATCAAAAACATTCTGTAAAAACCTCAAGTCTCGCCGTAAAAAGTTGTGAGATCTATATAATACCAAGTCGATTAATCTATTTAGTCTCTACTTAAAGGACCTTCTGTCTTAAGTTATTACGTATGTTATTATCATGCCAATTTTAAAAAAATACCTTTAAAACAAATAGACCGACCTGGCCATCGCATGATTTGATTATTAGTATGTATCACACTACACAGCACGACGAGAAGTTAATGCTCCTGAAATGTTAATGGCGAATTTGTGTTTTCTTGCGATGACCAAGTCGATCTATTTGTTTTAAAGGTTTTTTTTTAAATTGGCATGATAATAACATACGTAATAACTTAAGACAGAAGGTCCTTTAAGTAGAGACTAAATAGATTAATCGACTTGGTATTATATAGATCTCACAACTTTTTACGGCGAGACTTGAGGTTTTTACAGAATGTTTTTGATGGGATCTCACTTCTTTTTGTAGAGCGAACATAAGTCCAATTTGTATGGAAAGACGTTTTTTTTTCATAATTCAACATATTTTCCTATGGGAATGTTGTTCAGTTTCATGGGCTAAACACCCTTACCCACCCTATACCCCCTCCCGTTATGCCTAATATAGTAGGTACCTATTTATTTTATTTTCTACAGTAATAAAAATTCATTAACTGCAAATGTAACCTTGTAATCTTATACATTTATATGGGATTACAAAGTTATTGTTGCAATTAGTGTATTTAGAAAACTGGACCGAAATTAGAAAATATTGAATTTTTCCCATGATTAAGACACTAAACCCTATTTGTATTCTAAATTTTAGGCTTCTAAGTCTGCTAGAAGTACCTTAGACTTTTGATGATCGGTGAGTCAGTGAGTCAGTGAATCAGTGAGTGACAAAATTCAAAATTTTAACAAGTTGTCATTCTTAAACTACTGGTTCAAATTGACTGAAATTTTAAATATACCGTGTTTATACAATGACTGATTAGTTGCTGAAAATCCAGGCTTCTTGTTTTATCCACCACGAAATTATAGGGGTGTCAAAAATAGCCCGAATTGCTTCGAGAAAAGGATGTTACGGCCGTGCCGCTTTTTTTTGCTCGACTTGCGGGGGCACTTCCGTGCCCCCAGATAATTTTCGCTATTACTTTATTATCAGGCGTTCTAAATAGTGAACGAGTGACGTATGAGCAACGCGGTGCAACGATAAATGCGGACAAATTGTGGATAGGCGCTTCATATTTGAAACATCATTTAGATAACACTATGAGCAGATTAAAGATTCAATACTATTGTATGTTAAAGTTGGTCTGTCAAAGCTTAACAAGCCACCATTTAAAATAATTAAAAACAACTAATCTAGGATTCATCTCCAATGCTGTATGTTAAGTTGTTTAGAAATGAATGTGATTAATCTACCTTTGATTGGAATTGGAGTCTAATTTTGAACAAGCACGATTTGAAATATACCTATATAATTAAATATTCAAACACAAGATTCATATTTAGTTGTAATAAATCAAGATAACTACTTAATTTGAATAGGCGCCATGACAAAGTTCAGATAAGGTCAATAACAAATTGTAGGGTAAAAGAACTGCGTTGACTCTCCATACATACATACTGAATTGTTACGATAAGTACAATGATTAGAATCCTTTATTTCTGAAGTTTAAGCAAATATTTTTAAATCAATGAAGAATCAACAAACATAGAAGTAAATTGAAACTAACAGATTTAAAAAAAAAATTAACACTTACAGATTTATTGTAATGTTGACGATAACATTTTTTTAATTACAACACTATAACTGTCGCTAAAATGGTAGAAGATCATAAAGAATTCGAAAATCTTCGAAATAAATTATTCAAGTCGATATTCAAACAATTTCATTAAAACTTATGTTTACACTTACTTCTCTATGAACACTCAAAGCTTGGGAGAGACGAATGCTATAACCGGTTTAGTAGGCACTATAGATTGGAATGTAACCTGCATTGAAACTATTTTCTTCGTGTTTGAACTTATAAACATATACTTGGTTTTTTATTTGCTAACTTACACTCCTTAATATTTTTGCTCTTTATAGGAACTTAGGTGTACCTATTATTTCGATTGTTATGGCTTAATTAATAATATTATTATAATCTACGACCGTAGTTTCCTAGTACTTTCAGTTAAGCAATCATTCGTAAGGATTGCCTAGTGCATATACATATAGGTACCGTGATCATGTTTTAATTATGAATGAAATACTTATGCAAATATTTTTATAACTCAAGGACCTTAGATGGTGTTAACTAATTAACAATGCACCGATAGAATAATGAATAAAATTGTGACTGTAGATGCCAGTCGTCAGCCATTGTTCAAAAGAATAAAAATATTAAACTCGTTCAATGAATTTAATATTGAACGTCATCAAACTGTTAACTGATTGCTTTCTTTCTCTAACTACAACTATCCATGAACTATATTAAAATTAGGACAGTTAGAGAAGATCTTAACTCATATGAATGAACCGTGACTGCGTGACCAGACGTCTCGGAATTTCAGTTTTTTTATATGATGTATCAATCATTCAAATATGAGCAATGCTGCTCTCGCGATAAAGTTTAATTTTCTTTGTCTTAATTGCGTGTCTTGCTAGCATGTGGTGTAGCATGAACTTGTTTCGCCCAGCTGATAGATTATGGTTTGTGACGACATTTTGTGATAACGTGTTACCATAACATTGGAATATAGAATATATCACATACTTAAGAGATATATTATATACTAAATTGATTAAATTAAATGAACTATAGTAATAAATTATATCAAGAATAAAACCTTAGATGGCGAGTTTATTGTTCAAGAAGTGTAAAAAAATATGGAAGTTCTTTAACAGTCTTTGGTATTGTTTCTATAATTTAATTTTTAAACTTTTAGCTAACTTGCAACGACTTTTAAAACTTTGTTTACCCATAGACTGACATTAGAAACCCGATAGCTATCCCCCTAATATGAAGCCACACACGCTCACCCTGCCTTGTTTTATTCAAACACAAATTATTACGCTGGCAACCATTCTTCATAACCTTACAATTTTGTACGCTGGTAACCGAGAAACAAACCTTATTTTTCCCTTTTTACGTAATACAATTAATAAAGCATTAGAATTTCATTTAAATATGCAATAGAGTTTTACTTACTACGGTCAAGGGCAATATTCTCTTTATATTCATGGCTATTTTTAACTCATGCAAACAACCTTACGTGACCTGTTGCGTTGAGAAATATTTTTGTTTACTCTTAAGACGTTGAATCAATCATTAGCATTGATACAAATCTATATTATTGTTAAAATAGTATCGATATGAAGAACTGAAAATAGAAATGATCCCAACTCTAGTGAAGTGTCAATCGAGTATGACAATTGACAAACACTTCAGTTTCGCACACTGTATTGAAACTTTGGCCGTGTACTTGTATTACCAAAACATCGCTTAGACTTTTAACATTAATTTTAAATATTTTTAATAAATTTCTATTCAATATGACGAGAAAAAATTATACGTACGATGTTGTCCCGGATAATGAGGTAAAGTAAAAGTAAAAATAAATTATTTCAGTAATTTATTGGCCTTGCAATTGTATTTAAATATGTAAAATAATTATTGAGTTATAGAGGTTTGTTGCTATGCTCTCGTAATTTTTTTCGAATAATATTATGTATAAAATACCACGTGTAGAGTGACGTTGGCTGGTGCTATTTGTAAATATACAAGCCGGAGTACGCCGGCCTATTTCTGTTTATTTTTCAATAACAAACGTATCGAGAGGAGGCGTATAGCGACTTCGTAATAAATGTTAAATACAACATATTGTCCTCATACTGATGCTATTTTTTTCTGACATACCAACTTTTATTATTTACAAAAGGACGGTAGTTGGCGCCGTGTAACGTATGCTAATAATAATCTTTCGCAACCTAATTGATAATTATAAAAATAAACCGCTTTGCGTGTTTCTAGGATAGACGATAGGCAAATGTTTTGGCGTAAAAGATAAAAAATATTGATTATCTAAGTACACCTATTTGATACTTAATGAATGTGGGTATTTTAATGCATGTAAGGTGGGTCGTTTATAGTGCTTTAGGGAGATTGGTTGCGTGTATGCATAGGAAGTTGTATATTTATGGGGTTTGTTAACGAATAAGGCGCCTATGCGTCGCGTCACGGCTGCCCCGAATGTCCCATTAGATTACTCGCAAAATTGCGGTTTTGTCAGTTTATTGTACTCGACAATTTTCCTATTTAATTATGTATTTTATGTGATGATGACGAATAGCGCATAGGTACCTATGTGTGATATTGTCATCGGATCACTTCCATGATTCCATGACTTAGGAAAGATAAGAATGATTTACGATACCTTGAAGTGTTTAATGTATTATAGGTATGATACTTATTTATGTTTAAAGGGATCATAAGTCGAGTACCAATTTACCACAAGGGCTAAATGTATTGGCATCAGAATATAAGCTTGATAAGCTACCTTTGAATCGTTAGACGATTCGCCTGTGTTTTACCATTTAAAGCATGAAATGCAAGCAAATGCAGCAATGAACGCCGATATACTTATAATTATAACAAAGCATAAACATAGGTGTAACCATCAAACGTTGCCATTTTCTTATCAAGAGTTATTTATAAAGTCTTTGAACTACAAGTTTTATACTTTGTTCCTTAGTAACGTAAAAAATTCTCCAACACTTAAATCGAGTAACAGAAATTAATAGGAAACTCAAATTCGTTGACACAGGAGCAGAAAAATGTATACGTCATATTTCTTTTCTTACAGGTAATGAAACCTCCGAACTGCAATTTGTTCATCTGTTCACGAATTTCTGAAATATACAGACTTCCAAAAACCGGTTTCCGTGCAGAGGTCATTGAACCAAATTGCCTCGTTACCGCATACTGAATTGCACTTTTTTGTTTCAGATCCACGAAATGGGTGTGGCTCCAGTGGCGAAGAAAGGCGAGCCGACTTCGGCGACCCTCGACGAAGCAATGTTGCTATCAGGTAACTACTTGTCAATCTTGTCACGTGTTGTTACAATGTTGTGGCAATGATTAATGTCAAGAACAATTCAGAGGCTGTTCGCATTCACACCAAAGAAATGACACTGCATTTCATAATAACGAGTAAAAAAAACAGGCTTTGTTTCATTGTAAAGGTTATCAATGTACTCACTATGCATATCGAACTATATTGACTCAATACTTATTCAGGTAACAAAATTGGTCTATTTTGATCATGATATTGGTCTTCAGTATCATGATTAATGTTTGACAACAACTCGTCACTTCCGCAGATAAGTAAGTAGTATAACAATTTGCTATCTTATGTCTGTTAAAGTAAATAAGAGATATAATTAAAAGATTCTAATTCGTCAACAATAATAGACGTTAATCCACTCCCAGACACAATAGAATGTGCTTATCAGCGTCGAGTCATATTTTGAAGTATGTAATAACATTAAAAAAACATCATCGTTTCCTCATTGACATTCCTCTAATTATATTTCTAACTAACTTCGCCCGCGTAGAATTATTCTCCTTAACATATGCTTGGATAAATTGATATCACATCTGAACAGATGTCCATTTAGATTTTGATGTATATAATGGTTATAAAATATTATCCAAATCTGTCAATTTATTTTTACGAGATGTACCTACCTAGTTGTTAATCTTTTTTAGTATTAAGGGTAGGACCAGTATTTTCTTCCATTTTAATATTTGCCTTCCCCAATTACGTGTCTTTTCTTGTATGATAAGACTTGGGGCATAGTCTGTTACGTTAGCAAAATGCGAATGTACTCTCTTGGCACCTCTTCAAGAACAGTTTAAAAAATTCTCAGTCGAATGCAAGTTTCGTCACCATGTTTTGTTTACATTCACAACTGACAGTTTACCTCTAATTCACACATACACTCGAAATATCATAGGTTCTTAGGGTTATGACCTTAACTTCCTACGTGGGGGTCTTATTGCTATCACAAGAACTTTAAACTAACTTTGAGTGCAATAAAAGAATCTGAAACAGAAATTATAATCCCAGTTACAATTATTAATGCTGGTACTTTTTCTAGGATACCAATTTAATTTTAATTTCGATATCATAACATTTCCCGTAGCACTTATTTCAAATTCCACATAATCGTTTTGTTTTATAATTTAATGGATATGCCCTAGTGATACACCAGTATGTCAACTAAAATGTCAAACATCATTAAAATGTGGGAACATACATACAATTAGTTTATCTAACTTTAAACAAAACTTAATTTAGTTTGATATTCCCACGATGATATAGCCGATATCAAAATCCAATTATCAGGATACTAATAAGTCCGTAAAAATATGTAAAAGTAAAACAGTATTACATTCAACAGAACAAACTCAACAAATTCTGTAGGGCAGAGTCATTGTTAGCATTCCACAATTATATATCCTTAGTTGTTAAATGTAAAAGACCATCAATGTGCTTTTCAATCAATCGTCGTATTATGTAAATTGTTTCTATATTGAATATTCAGAATACACTGCATGTATTGGTAACTATCGTAACGCCCCTTTTATATTCAAGAGCAATTCTGAATTAAATTAATAATTAAAGCTAACACACCTACACAAATTGTTTATAAATTGCTATACGAAAGGAATAAAAAAAAATGTTTTAATACAATTTGCTATTTTCTTATAGAAATAGTATACATAAAAGTGTATTTAGAAAATACAAAGCTGTTCATACAAAAACGAACAAATCAACAAGATATGAAAACATAAAGGAAACAGAAACAGCGCCAAGAAATGTTTGTATGAACAATATAAACACTGCAATTATAATCTACGTTTCTCATTTAACTGTAAATTATCTTGCATACAAAGTACATACAACGAGACAATATCAGTAATTCCTCACAGCATGTGAAATGACGCATATCAAAACTATAAAGACATGTGTTAGCCATACTTTATTAAGTAAAGTATCGACCTAATTGCATAGAAAAATTATACGTCATGCCATAAGTTATTGTGCCCTTAAGTTAAGAGAGAGAGAAAGTTTAATTGGTTATTTCCGTCAAATTTGTACTATCACTATGCAGTGAATTAGATAGATGGTTGTACATAACCATATAGGCATCTGGACTCCTGCAGACCGTTCTTACCATTCAACTTAAATAAAGACTCACCATTTTGGAGATATGATACTAAATCTCTCAAATTAAAAAGGTATAACTGAAGATTCTTTAAGGAAATTTGAAGAACTCTGACAATCGTCCGCCTTACGCTCTATTTAAAGCAAGGGGGAAACCTCCCTAAGATTAATACCGTACGTAGTCACTAGTCACATTGATATAATTGTCAAAATTTGTTACATGACACGGCTTAAGGTACAATAACAATTTATTATATTTTCCTCTTACAAGAAAATCTTTTGTTATCTTAAAAGTACTATACTACCATACAAAACGATTCGAACCAGTTTACACGTGTAACATCTCATCATAAAGAGGTTTATTTTTGGATAAGTATATAAATTAAAAACAACGTAATTCATATACCGAAATTTATTGGTTTGTAATACGAGTTCTTTACATACATAATTTTCTAATATTTACGAATTAGTCTTCCTTGTATAAACATAAGCTTTAAAATAATCTTTTACACTCTATGTTTACAGACAGTCAAATAAACCAATTGACAGATTTCATTAGGTATGCTACTTCGAAAAGGTCTTATCTTGCATTACAAAAACACAAAACATGTGCTCTTTTCAAAATTGTATAGGTCTTCCGGGTAGTTGCTTGTAGACACCCAATCTAATTAAACCTTTCCCAACACGGATACTAGACCGGAACCCAATAATTAGCTGTAGCGTTTCTAATTAATCAAACAAATAAGTTAATTAGGTCTTAGGTACTTTTAATCAAAAAATTTGTTCATTCATTGGCCATGATATTTACAAAATCACACTATCCGTGTCTAGTAACAATCGCAAAAGGATACATTAATTCGTCACACAAGCTTTAAGCAAACTTAAAGCATGTATTTATTACCGTACTGAACTACTGTACTAGATTATGCGTCTTCTGATCATAATCTTCCAAGCTGTTGTCTAGAATATAGCGAGTTCATGGCTAAGGGCTAACCAGAATCGAAATGTTCCGGAATATTTTACCAGCTAGGAAGTTGTAAATAAACGGGACTATTAATAACTCGTCCTCCGTCAAATTACAACTAAACACATGTGGCGTAATCTAAATGAATTCATACACCTCTCGTTTAGATAAAATCCTGGCGCTAAAAGGTTGCCGATTTTGTGGAGACGTCTAGCTACACAAAAAGTCTTCATTAGTAAACACACATACTGATACAATTTACATCTAACAATCATTTACTGACATTGGCAGATGATTCACAGAAGATTTGAAAGTAAAATAAACGGAAACACTAATGGTTGCCACATTGGTCTCTTACACCGTGACGTCAAAAGCGTGCCGTGACGTGCGACGATAATTTACAAAAACGTCTAAAAGTAACTAACAATGTTTATTTATTTTCTGAATATTAAATGGACTTTTATTACCATTGTTCAACAATGTCATTATAACTATACAAACAAAACATATTTACAAGGAAAATTCACAGACTAATATTATCAATTACTATACGAGTTAACATTCATCTCAATGTCACACACACACACGGTTATTTTAAGCGCACAAAATCGAACGGTTTTATTCGTCTCACATAGTGGCCAGTGACGTATTAAACAATTCAACGTATAGTGTAACGAGTACGACGCGTATCAATTGTACGAATTGACTTTAATTATTAAGAGTAAAAAATGGTGCGGGTACGGTCGGGAACGAAGATTAAAAGCCATAAGAATTTATATTGATGAATGTTAAAAAATTTGGTATAGGATAGAAATAAGTTACTAGGTTAGAATTGAATTATAATGAATACGTAGGTCGGTCTTATTTTACGATTTAAATACTCGAACAAATACATTATGTTTGTTTACAAAAAAAACCTCCCGTACCGAGAGGAATCTTGTGTATCGGGAGACACAAATATGCAAGTCATGGCCTCTAAATATAGACCTGAAAAGTCAATCTGTCGATAAGACCTCAGTAATAATGTACGCGACATGACAGACTCCGTGCTGTGATAACAACGACCTTAACCCTTACATCACATGTTCAATCAGTTCAAACTATGATATACTATCTTCTTATTTGAACACAACATGACTATGCAGAAATATTATCAGTCACTACAACAGAAATGGAAAACATCGGAGAAAACCTTGATTGCCTGATAATTCTCCATCTTTATTCAGCTCTTGAAATTATGCAGTCAAGCCGCACTTGGTTACCTTAGTAGACTCAAGGACCGAATTTAAAACTTGGACGAAAACCTCAGTTGTAGAAAATAGTGCGTTAAACGTAAAAAAATGCGGCATGATCAGGCAAGTTGATCTTCACCTCGAATTAAAGGATAAAACTAGTACTTTTGCAAGACAGTTGGAAATTAATACTGCTACTAGATTCCTTATTCAGTTTTCTCAGTGCCGATGAACTGAGCACTGATGACCGTCATGGCCGATGTAGCAAGGCCAACCTACAAGAAAATCATCAAAAAATTATAAAATTATGGACCTTGTAGCAGAAAACATTATTTTACAATCTTGTGAAATTACTTCCACGATTCATATTTTGTCGTATAAACGGTATGTTTGCGGCTACGGAGTGTGGAATCAATTTTGTTTATCGCATAACTGCTTCTAAAAACCGCAAGGGCAACTTATAAAACATAACTTCCACGATCATGGAGCCAAAGATTTTTTTAAAACTGGTCGAAGTTCGTTATAAATACTAAATATAAATATCCGGATTGCAAAAAATATTCCTCTATGGTGATTTCGTAAAAAATGTAGCGGCTTTTAGGCCGATATACTCATGCATATTCAATATGATAGACAGCGGGACTGTTCTTGTTGACAAAACGTCTAGAACCATCCCAACAATAGAATTCTTAAAATTGGGTACGTATCATGACATATCAAATACATTATCTCTACTGTTTCTATGAAAACAAACCTTCAGCGATGTGGGTTGTACAAATACTCTTAATAACATGATACAATTAATATACACTTTATTTAAATAATGACTGCTTTATGTTTACCGAAGGTTATTGTGCAATTCAATTGTTAAAGAGAACTCGTATTCCGTTCCTTGTGATCTATCCAAATCAACATGATTGAACAACATATTTTTTTAAATAAAAAATGCCATAAGGCCAGTAGCATACTTTACAACTCTTACGCAATGCTTTATCCATTGTATCACATGCGGAATAGACACGAAATCATGTGGTTTCGAACAGATACTTATTTGTACAAGGTATGAGTGGCGTGTGTAACCTAAGAAATTGCGGCCAGTAATTTTAGTAGTTCGTTAGTAACGTTTATATTGCTTGTTTGCGTTTAGACTTCAACAAAGTTGCGGTTTTACCCAACAAACGAAGATTAGTATTATGGTAACTGGTTAGTTATTTGGTATTTTAAGTTATTATAATACAGAGAAAGTCCTATCAAAATTCATGAGATATTAAATTCCAGAAAAGAAAAAAACAGTTAAAAGTTGATAAGCCTTATATTATGCGAACTATGCTCCAGTTCGGAGTAAATATTTATGTTAGTCATTCTGATATTGCATTACTGGAAGATGACAGTGCAAAACCACTTATTATGCCTACATTTTATTTATTATTAATTCTATTACATTATTTAATGACAATATTTAGGTACTATTTAAGGAAAATTACATACATTCATCATTCTAACTTATATTTGCGACTGGCCTCATTACTTTAGAAATGTATAATAAACCACAATTAAAAACATATGTTTCAAAATATATTAGGAAACAATAAACACGTTTTTTTTATATCCATACCAAGAAAATTATACATTTTCATCAAACGTTTTTTACATCTCAGACTTAGTTCACCACTGATTTATATAACGTATAACTGCCGTGTTGATAATTTCAGAACATAAATGTTCTTTCAAACAATAACAAGGCATTCACAATTTTACTTTTCTTCCAAATCAATACACACAACACCCACCATTGATTTCACGAGTTCAAATGTTTTACAAGAGTATCGTCATCACTCGTTACGGATAATATGGCCAAAAAACCTGTTCTTGAAGGTTTGTTCAGCTTGTGCAGATGCACTTGAAACAACGTGTAGACTGCCTTGAAATATTACCAACTTTACATCATCTTAATTTTAGAGAACTAACTTATTCGTTACAGTTACCTGTTTTTGTATGATTAAAATTAAGAGGTCGTTTAGTGGCTTAGCAACTGGCAAGTCAAGAAATATCGTGTGTGAAGTGTCTATATAACAAGGATCTTTAAACTTAGCATTCGCTTATTAATACTCCTTTTGTTAGGGCAAAAGTGAGTCATTCATTGTTTTACCAAAAATATTCCTCCCGGCTTGACCACTACTAAATTAGTATTGCTTAGCTTTTTAGGTGGAATTATGACAGTTATTTACATACATTTGCTGTTATTTTATCTATTTTTCATAAGCCCTGAAACTAGCGTCAAAATACACGTTTAACGAACTGTAGTAAAAAATATCGAATCTATAGAAATTTTGGTCAGCTATTCAATGTCAATTAATACTATACGGAATCTTAAACTATGCAACGATATTTATGTCACTGTGTCAATGACCAGCACATTTCTATCAAGGTGTTCTATACTATTTTAGAACGTTATAAATAAACAATACTGACCTTCTGGGTATAAGAACTAGTTTTTTACTGCAAATTCGCCCACGATACTATAGATTTTTACTATGACTTCCGTGGGAGTTACTATAAACTTCGCGTTGCTTTTTAGGTTGTTGTGACGTCAGAGGCTACGCACATGCATACTAAAAAGTGTGAAGGCGTTGTCATATCAATGTATTGTATTTATCGGTTCTATCATAGGCATTGTTTTAACTATTGTAATGCGTTATGGTTTAATGCTGAATGCGTTCGGTATCTAGTGGAAGTTTTCTTTAAAAGACTTCAACGACCAAACTTGAAGAATTAGGGTCTATAAGAAAATAAGATAAATACAATACAGTTCACTGCAAAATGGATTCACATACCTATTTATTTATTGAATGGGGGACTCAGAACCCCGGACCACGAAAAAATGATATTGTAAAATGATACCTATTGATAATGGACTATTCTTTTCAAACACATGCAGCACAATGTAAATTTGAAATTTTGACCATTTTCAGTATCTTAGACTTCAACTGATGGACTTTTCTTTTGAAATTCGAAAACTGTAATGAAGAAGAACTGTACAAAATACTCGACTTGGTTGAACAATGGTACTAATAAAAGATGTAATAATTTCAATATCGATTCGCTCTGTACTGAAGACTACGCTTTGACGTATCTAGCCCTAGTTCCGCCTACAATCGAATTCTGCTCCATCATCGCTGCCTACCCCATTATCGCCACGTTATCGTTATGATATACTATACCGATAACCAGAGTACAATATTACAACATAAATGTGGGATGAATAGGCAAATATTTTGTTTTGAATTAAATTGTTACGTTGAAGGATTACTTTGATTTTTTACATCAACCTTTGATGATTGCTTTTGTGGTCTAAGCGATGGTGTAATAAGCAACTTGGTGTTCGATAACTCAGTAAGAAATTTTCGAAAAGAAACGAAAAGTTTTCGAGATTTTCCTAATTTCGCAATTGACATTAGCAAATAGGCTCACCTCTTATTACTTGGGACCAACACTACAAACGCCAAAAAGTGGGTCTTCTGATGCAATTCTGTACAAAAAAAGTATGGAGATATAAAAAAGTACTTGAGCTTCTAAAGTAACTGCTGTTTCTTAGTATGCTAAGGTTAAGTTCCAATCCACTTAATAAAGCAAACATGCTAACTAGCATTGTAGCTGTAGGTGCGACTTTCACGAGGTCACGTACTCTATCAGTTCATATCTATGTTCAAACTCTGAGTTAAGTTAAAACCAAGCTTGGTTTTTGGTAAAATACTTAAGGACTTAAAGAGTGAGGAGAAGAGAAAACCCAAAGAGACAAAGCCTCTCTGGCAGTTACGAAGCGTATTGTATGACCTTGTATGATAAATGCATATGTTATTTTGTGTGTATCATTATACTGTATGTAGTCCTTTAGTAAACGGAAACGTAGATAGGCATACCTTGTTAGTAAGATTCCCATCCATATTAGCAAACAATCATGTTACATATGCAACCATAGAATGTTCTTGGTCTGCCGAGCCGATATGATACACTCGTTCATTGTGTTAGACACGTGTGACGTCAGTATGAAATATCAAAGAATTTATAACATTAAGATGACAATTTGAACCAAGAAACTAAAGTTCGTCGATTCAGTCCAAGAAAAATATGAAAATCCAAATTCCTGCGCAAAAGATATATAGATACATACATAGGAAATCGGAAACAGGTAATGGCCTGGAGAACTGCTCACAAACTAGACTGAGAAAATATCGTTTTCTTTGAGGTCGTCTGAAGACATTTTACGACTCATTTCATTTTTATTTATCACTTCCTGCAACTATTCTGGACAATAAGCAGCGTTCCCTAATTTTGGAGGAAAACCTTGGAGGCATTGAACAGCCTAGGTTTTTTATCTATTAAATTTACAAGCTAATCCGAATCCCTTTAACAATACTTTGCCACCATAGGTAGGCGATACAGCAAGGTAATGCACAAGGAAAACTCTAATAGATTACTTTGTTGTCATTGCGACGTTAAGTGCAGTAAATTGCAGTTTTCTAGTAAAACAGTTTTAGAAAAGAATGTAGTTGGAAAAGATGTTCTTGAATAATATCACATATTTTTACTAAGAGCTAGAAAGAAATGCCTAAATAATACTATTCACCCATATAAACTATGGTAATGTATGAGACGGTAACTTAAACTTTTGTTTCAGGGTTCGGTGTCTACAACATCTTCCACATGTTGATGTCAGGCCTCGTACTTATGGGCATGATCATACAATGTCTTGTACTTGGTTACGTCATACCGGCAGCTCAATGTGACTTGGATCTCACCACGCAGCAGAAGGGATGGCTTTCTGCCATTCCATTTGCAGGTAAATAACAAACCCCATTTATATTTTGAACATTATTTTATACAGGACGTTCTCTGTTTCGATCCAAGTTCCACCATAAGAATGAGGTAGTTGCTATACATATTTCATATCTCTATCCCATTCTCATGGTAGAAACTGTATCGTTTATGCATCCCCAACAACAGTCACGATTCTATATCATAGGAAAAACCGTCGAACAAAACCAGCGGCGTGATGATAGATGTCAGTCTTTCCACAGAAGATTACGAAGAAGATTTGGTTTCCTTTCGATGTTTACCTCCAAGGAACAAATTCATTGGAACTAGTCATCTAATCAATGAATTTGATCTCTGAAGGAATATATCGTAAGGGTAGCAAATTATATACACACATCCAGAAAGGGGGCTGAACTGTATTGATGAAGTTGATCTTTTAAACATTGAATATATGCATTTTTCTTATTCCTATGTATCCAAAACTAAATCTCTTTTATAAACGTATTTCTTACTATGTTTATTTTTCTCCCAGCGATCGTCCTGACGTCATATTTCTGGGGCTGGTGGGGCGACACTCAAGGCAGAAGATCAGTGATGCTGTACTCAATGATGGGATCTACAATACTGTCCACCATTGCTAGCTTTGCTCCTGAGCTGATCTCCTTCGCTGTTCTGCAATTCTTATCGGCTATATTGTAAGTTGTCTAAAAATATTTTCAATTTCGTTTGTTTATTCGTCATTGCGTTTGTATCCCATATTCATGAAGTTTGATGTGATAAATTGCCTTTGTCACTAGGCCGTATTGATTACTTGAATATTCCATCTAAGTTTTATACGCCATCATTATTTTGACGTTTGGTGTGTCGTAGCTTTGATACTCAAATTAAACAAAGATTGTTAGATCCATTATTTTGTATCTATTCTGTTCTGAGTCTCTTCGCACTTTTTACGTACCAGTAATATTCCTAAATTCTCACGTGATTCAAGATTCACTTTGGCTGGAAGAGAAAAAAACAAATTAAAACGAGTCTGATTTGATCTTCAGCGGTCACTGAATACGTCACTGTATCAAACCCATCCGCATCGTGAAGCGTTTAATAGAAAAAAAAAGATGTTTTGTATATTGTTATTATTATACGCTTATCTAAATAGCAGGATACAGGTCAGACCACAATGACATGTGTAATTCTAATAAAAACAAGATAAAAATTCTGAAACATCTATCGATTAACCCCGATAATTGTATTTAATTAGCACATTATTAGCAAAACACAAATCAATCATATTTTTTTTCCGTCCGATTTTTCATACAACTCTTCGTACTGTAACCAAGAATGTATCTATTATGCAGTCTTTAGAAAGCCGTTCAATCTTTAATATTTTGTTTAGATTTTCTTCTTTTGGAGTAAATAGCTGTACTTTACGTACAATTAGAATCGACTTAGTACTTAAGACTGATTTTATAGTCACGCTTGTAACCGCGCGTGCGGTAAACGGCGCGCAAATATACACTTGTACTATCTAACGTCGTTTTATTAATTAATAGAGGCTTTTATAATACTGAACGATTTAATAATTCACGTTCAAGTGTAATAATAATATACATTGTGACTCTTGAAATAAATGGATTAGACATAAACTAGAGATAGTATCATAAGTGTATTATGTAGTACCAATAAAATCTTATCATAGAAATTGTGAAGGTAGAGTTTATATTTAAACCTTTGTTAATAAGAAAAAAATGTGAAACAAATTTTTTGTCGGAATTGGAACCGAAATGTTATTCACGCTTCTTATACAGCACCGGCGACTACTCACTCCACCGGTGAACGACATAGTTCGTAAATAGTGAAGAAGTATATGAGAAAATTAGTGTATTTTTTGTTTTACAGTATGACGGGGTCTTCATCAATTGTGTACACTTACCTGGGAGAGTTCAACAGCCTCCGCCACAGGGACAAGATGGTGACCTTCGGATCTTCGTTCATCGGCATGGGCACGATCGTTTTACCGTGTAAATATCGATTTCCAAAATCTCATACAAACTTTTATAGTATAGAGCATCATAATCACAAACAGCTTGACTCCATAGAGAAAAAACTTCGAGCAAATTATGGACAACGTATTTATGAGACTCTAATTTAATATCTGAGTTTTGCCGATCATACGTATTTTTGTTGTAAACAGCAACATTTCATGTAACAACATGTTAATACAAAATTGTATTAATTTTGTTTTAACATGTTCAATTACGAGAGAATGGATTCAACTGAATGGATACCGATATTAAACTATCGAAACCAGTATTAAATAAAATGTTGACCTCGAACATGTTAAGGAAAAGAAATACCTTTAACATGTTTTTTCCACATGTACCTATAGGTAGATGAACCAACAATAAACAAAAAAAAGTAACTCATTAAAAGCCGACGTCAGGGCTACAATTCATACTGATTGATGGACAGCAATTTTATTTTTCACTAGAGGCCGCCCGCGACTTCATCCGCGTGGAAACCCTTCACCTGTAAATCCAGATTCTTAGGGAACTCACAGATAAAAAGCCTAGCCTATGTGTTATTCTGGGTCTTCAACTACCTATATACCAAATTTCATCGTAATCGGTTGTGAAGAATTTGCGTGAAAGAGTAACAAACATCCATACATACATACGTTCTCACAAACTTTCGCATTTATAATATTAGTAGGATCTATTATTCTAAGACTACAACTGAGACAAAGATCTATAATACTTTTTTCCTTCCAGGTCTCGCTTGGCTCATTCTACCTCTTGAATTCGCGTATCCAATTCCATTCTTGAGCATCACATACCGTTCTTGGAGACTGCTTGTGGTAATCTGTGCTTCCCCGTTCGCACTTGGAACTATCCTCCTGTTGTTCGCGCCTGAAACACCCAAGTTCCTGTTCGCGACTGGACGCCATGAGGAAGCCTTGGAAGTCGTGAAGACTATCTATACTGTGAATACCAGAAAATCAAGGCATACCTTCCCCGTAAGTAACTCCTAGTTAGATCAATTTCGAAATGAATGAGATAATAAAAAGGTATGACGGTCAATAATTTATACAAAGCTAATCATAAAAACAGTCGTCAATCAAAGTCCATTAATGAGATAAATGAAAGGGTGATTGATTGATATAGTAAATAATACCTACCTTAGTAACACTGATTAGACTGAGAACCGTAACAGCTAAAATCTTCATACGAAAGCAACAGGTACATACACTAGTAAAAGATAAGCATGTCGACGATCTCTAACACTTTAATTATCTATTTACACAGATATAATGGATTATGATAAACTCTATCATAACGTGTTATTAAATCTGAAATCTCTATTACAGGTTAAGACTCTTATCATAGAAAATGGTGAGGCTGGAGCGTACAAAAAGAGAAGTATTTTGACCTCAATGAAGGAACAGACAATGCCATTGCTCAGACCGCCTCTACTAAAGTGGTTTGCGCTAACATCTTTCGTACAGTTCGGGATCTTTGCAGCGTAAGTAATCAATGTCACTGTCCACGTGTCCGTCACTGAAAATTTTGCTTTAATTGTTAACGTAAGGAAAGCAATGGCTATAGAAAACATTTAATTTTATGTTCCTCTGCTCTCAGTACGTATCCAAACAATGTTTTGGTACGAAATGATATTGTATACTCGATCAATTATAGTATAATCAGGTGATAAACATAATTGCAAATTAAAGTAGGTACTCCATAGCTCTAACATATCGTTTATATATGTATGTATATATAGTTTTTGTAGCCAACAAAACCTAATGTGTATTTTATCTTCTAGAACCAACGGCTTCTACGTATGGTTCCCCTCAATCTTGAACTCTTTGGCAAGTAACGACGCTACTAACATGAAGATCTGTGACGTCCTCAATGAGAACAGACTTGCTAGTCTCGAAGCCGCTGCTTCTTCAAACGTCACGGTGAGTAATATTAAAACAATAATGAATTACCTCACGAGCGTCACAGAATAAAGATAGTAACAGACACTAATAATAGGTATAACAGTTATTGTCCGAAAAACGTGATGAAAACAAAGTTTATGCCTGATAAACTACTTATGTAATGAAGTTATTTTTAATACCGTTATTAGTGAAAATTACACCGACATATTATATTATAATAAATTTAATAATATTAGTAATTTTTGTAGCTGTTTTTACGTGTAAATAATTGTGCTTAGAAGTAAAATTTCGCTTAATTTCTCCAAGATGATATTTTAACTCCATTTTTTATTCCAGGCTGTCTGCGATGACTCCATTCATCCGTCCACCTACCTTCGATCAACATACATTGGCCTAACATTCTACAGCATGTACATTATTGTCGTAGTTATCGTGGACTTTGTCGCTAAGAAGCACATTCTTTTAGGCACGTTAACCGTCACTGGTCTGTGCGGCATTGCGGCACATTTGGCCCCTCATGTCCAAGTCGCTGTTATTCTGTTCGCTGTGTTCCAAATGTCTGGAGCCTGTATAGGGTTGATGAATGCTGTGGCTGTGGAACTGTTTCCTACTAAATACAGGTAAGGCCGTATTAGATTTTTTAGTATCTAATCATTAAAAAATTAGCGACGAAATTAGAACTGCCTTAAATATCTTCCTCCTTTAATTGAATTTGGTTTAAAAACAAAATAAATGACTTGATCATTTTGTGAGAAAAACAAGAACAGAAAGATTACAATATCATTGAAATGGTTAAAGTAACTCTTTTGTAAAATTTGAAGGAAACTGAATTCCAAAGAAACTTATGGGCTAACGAATTGTAGCAAAAAAACTATTCATGTCAGATCTGTGACAAATCACTTGCTATATATCAATATATTCATACAACAAACGTTAAAAATATACTGCTGTATTGTTACTTATAAAAGAATATTTTACTTTTTACAGAGCCATGGGTATTTGCCTCTCAATGATGTTGGGACGTAGCGGTTCCATGGTGGGGTCCAACCTCATAGGATGGTTCTTGGATGTCAACTGTGGAGCTGGTTTCTATCTCTTCGGTGGTCTTTTAGTTCGTAAGTTGAAAATATTTTACCTGCTATAAAGTAACGCAATACGCATATTTTGAAGGAAATACGCAATTACTGCCGTAGTAATTAATGCGGCTTAAACAAGGATTAGTTATCATGCTTTGTCATTTTAAATTGAGTTTGATACTTAAAGAAAATGTCAAAGCACTGTATAGCTATATACTGCCTAAGTAATAAAGGTTATAGTAGACCTTTATTACTTAGGCAGTAAATAGTTTAACGTTTAGTTAAAATCGATCCTAATTATGTAGATCTATTATTGCTTTTGTATTATCATTGAAGCCCGAAGCTATTATCTTTGTTACGCCAGTGTTATGATTCCTGACATATCTACAGTCAAAACCGTATGCAATTTAAATGACAGTATAAACATATTTGTTTTCTATTTCCAGTAAACGGTTTAGTTTGTCTAACTATACCAAACAACAAGAAGAAGACGAAATTAACGGAAAACCTGCCAACAGCCGCACAGATCGAAAGCCAACAGCAATAAACCAACGTTCTTACAATCTGGTGAAAAGAAAATGTAAATATTGAAATGAATGGTGAAAAACTCAAATAAGATATTTAGAAAGACATAGAAAAAGAGTGAGAAGGAATATAAAACTTAATAAGAATGAATAAGAGTTGATAGTATGAGTGGAGGGAGAATGGCTCAGATTATGTGAAAGTGTTAGTTCAGATGTGACCAAAGTGACATACCGATGGACAATGAAAAGAAGGGCAATGCTTTAGTGACTGAGGCAACAGAATCCGAGACAGCATAGAAGACAGCTATTTAAACAGTCATTGTAAATCATCATAGTAATGCATTTGTGGGGTTATTGAACTTTGTGAAGAAAAACCGCGTATTTTGAACTTCTGACGATGTTCCACAGTGAATATTAAGACGTATGTTGCAAAAGGAACATTATATCACATTGATGGTTATGCTCTAGATCTTCCGGCGTATTGAACTGTAACGCGGCGACCTCGCATGAGATTCGCGTCTTCACAAATGCGGCCTAATATTATTTTTACTTACTAAGGCCTTTCTACAACAGTAGCGCAATTCTTTACTACTATAGACAACTGGCTACCTACCGATAGATTTCGTGTGTAAACTTGATCAGCGCCCCTAGTGGGTGCCGTAGGAACTAATAATTCAGTACATTTTTGTAAGCAAATTATTATTTATTGAATACTTCAGTCCGTGGTATGAATGAAGTTTTGAGCAGAACAAAGACAGCAATAGTATTGATGTATTTAAATAGAATTAGCATTGCGCAATTATTTTAATCTTCATAATTTAATTTCATTTTGTACTATGTATAAATTTGATTATTGACTTATCTATATTGTACTGCTGGGCACGGGTCTCCTCTCATAATAAGAGGGGTAATAGTCATAGCTTAGTAAATTACACATTTGTAAACTTCTTCAACTATTTGAATTTTAACCACTTAAGCTTTTAGAGGCACATTTTTTTGAAACGCGACTGACACTATAGCATCATCAGTACTTTGATATACTTCTAAAATTACACTTAAGATGATATCGATATTGAGATAAAATTATATAATGACACTGGCGTTTCATTTATAGTTGAAATTGGCTATTCGAAGCATCATTTGTGGTTAAAATCCCCTTTTCTTTCTGTAAATAGTACAAAATGTATCCAATCTTATGTAAATATAATCTTATAAATAATCAATCTCGAGAACTACCGAGATCCGTCAATGTTTTGGCGTCATCTCATCTCGGTAGCTAACGGGTCCGCCTAGCGATAATATAGGTGAAATGTAGATTAAGTGTGAGTTCTTGTGTGGCACTTTCTAGTGTACTTAATGTATATTTATTTAAGAATAAAAGATCTTTTGTAAATGGTATCATTGTATTTTTATTTGGAGCAGACTAATCTATCATCACTGGAATAATTATTATAAAAAAACATACTTACGTGCAACTTGCAAGTACACAAGCAGTTTAAATAACAACGAACATATGTACATGGTTCTTGCATATTTCAGCAATAACCATGCATAATGCCAAAAAATATTAACAAAAATATTTTGTTATGAAAAAACAAATGGTATTGCAGCCATATCACTGTCGCTACTGCGCTAGTTTGGATTGCAAATCGTTAGAAATATGGCAGCTTTAACTCTAACCAGGAATTCGATATGATTATGGCTGGCATGCCTACACTAACGTATTGCGTTCCATAACCTGGGCTAATATCTAGTGCCAGAATTAATTTAAAATGAAGAGGAGAAATTGATTTTGGAGGAAGGTAGAATAGCAGGCAGGCGGGAATATACTAAATGTAATTCATTTTAACAAAGTGTATACTAAACAAATCTTTTTTCGATATACGGTTATTCAAAACGAAGTTACTTATCAAATAAAAGGACTTATGTCACAGAGTAAAATAAAACGTAATTGAATAAAATGATCTATACTTAACACCGCAATGCAAAGAACAATTTTATTTTTTCCACACTTAAACATTTTACGTCCAAGTTGTCTTGAACTAAGCCAGCAGCTTCAACTATATTGGTTTTCTCCACAAAACACATTTGTCTTTATTGTAGTTCACTCAAGAAGTGCACGGTGAATTTGCATAAAGTATTCATTTTGATTTCACTTTATTTTGTAGTTGTGCAAATGGACGGTACAAGAGCTTTGTTGTGTATTCTCGTGCACTGTTTTTGCACCGGTATAATCACATCTCGGAATAAATTAAGGTAAATGTTGTATAAATACTGTGAATTTTTGGCTTTCCGTGCGGTTTCTTTTATCTCAAAAGTTATTTTATTCCGTTTATATGAAAACTATATTTCTGCATTAAAAACAAAATACTATTAAAAATGCACCAGACATTGTTAAACTGATTATGTTCAGCAGGAAATTACCGTGAAATTTATTTACCGATCTCAACGTCGTGCAAGCGCAAAATATCCCATGCATTCCAAGTGATTCGATAACTGGCCCATCAGACCCATGGCGACCCTCGCTTACGTCATTTTATGGATGTTACACCCTAGGCTGCGCCTTATCTTGTTTGGTCACCCTACTACGCATGACACAGAGTAAAAAAAGACATTGGATTTATGATCGAGCCTGCATAATTTTTAAAAATAATCCGTTCATTTTTTTAGACTGTGGTAAGTAAAGTTGTGTTATAGAGGGTGTCTGAAAACTGATTTGCTGATAGCCTGAGGCACAGGAAGGGATTTTAATTGCCGCCGAGTAGGTATCAAGTATCCGACCAATGGGACAGCCTCCTTTTATTGAATAAATTCATGTTGAGTGAGTGCACGTTTACACCTGTCTGGGCGGGAGTTAGGAAGTCTGGTTGAATATTCGTACTGATGGAATACTTAAGTGATGTAGGGTCGTAAAACTAAACTCGTAAACGTAAGTTACTTACGAGATTGACTAAGAATGTTTATGATTAGGCTGTGCATTTAACATGCTTTAGTAGTCGAAAAAGGAACGATCCAATAAATCTATAATGGTGGGGTACTTACTCGTACTATTAGAAAAGTTAAAAATGTTACAGTGTATGAATGAATATGTTCGCCATCGCCATATTAGATCAAAGAATTTAGTACCAAGACCTAATTTCGACGAGAGAACAGTAATCATAAGCCTTTACCATCGCAATTTACAAATAAAAATGCATGTAATTTTGGAACGCAAGTATAAAAATAATAACGAAATATTTAGTACGGTACTCCAAACAAATTACAGCACATAATACTGGTGTAAATGATTGCACTCCTTCATTCATACAGTGACTTCAAAAGCGGCAAATATTCAGTGTTTACAGAGCAAATATGAAAGTTCCCTCGCATACAGTTTATGAAGTTCGCGCCAAACATGGACAAACATGTTGCTTTCAGTGTTTACGGTTTATCAAATTCATTAGAATGTAGTTTATTTTATTCTTGCTTTTATATAAACAATAACGGTATATGATAAAGCGACCATTGTTTCTCATGTAGGTGCAGGTTTGTTTTAGGCCCATAGAATCAATTGTTTGTAGATGTTTTATAAACACGCTGGAATTATTAGTAGGGCTCTATAAAAGCCTCTTCGCGAGTGAAACTAGCTTCCGAACAAAAACTTAAGGACACAATTTCTGACCCAGGAATCAGACTTCATGATTTTTTGTCGCATTCACCATCCCTGTCTATCTAGCAAATGCGCAAAAAATCTATCAACATTTTGTACTTTAAAAAATATTGTTTGAAATATTTCTGAAAGACTGATGTATTTATTATAGAGGCAAAAGGCAAATTAAAAAGAAGCATAAAATAAAAATAGCCTACGAAATTTTAACTTAGCTCGATGCAAGCTTTTAAATCGGTTTACCCATCATGAAATTTAAATGGGTAAATTGGGACATAATTGACGTGGTTTACCGTTTCGCCATATTAGCAACGTTTAACGCTACCGGCAACCACAAGCGTGTTCTGTATTTGAAATGGAACATTTCCAAATTTAAATTTTCCGCGAACAAACGGTTCAGTTTTGTTTTCGGTCATTTGTTGAAGTGATGTTCGTCGGGTTTCGGATTTCTAACGAGTTTTGTCCATTTGATTGTATTGATGAATTCGAATAGGTAGTGTATTTTGTGGTTTCATTGTTTATGTATTAAGTAAATTGACAAAACTGAAAACGTATGGAATAGCGAACACATGAATCTTAACAAAATTTACAAATGATACCATAATAGTAAACCTTTCCATGTTTTTTTTTAACTGTACTTAGCACTGAACGAGATTGAAAGTAGAGTTTATTTTTTTTAAAGTTATAAAATATTGTAAACTTAGTAAATCCGTTGGTCATTTTGGTGGAAATTTACTAGTGCATTAAATTTCAAAACCATGTTGAACCTAGACATAGCTAAATATTCGTGGAAGCACTCAATACGGCCTGAGGCATAACGGTTTCATCTAGGATTTACAAAGCACCTGTACAAACCTTTGAAAGCTATCTGTAGCTTCCAGTAGCTGGAATACATGATCTTTTTAAAAGTATCATTCATAACAATTCAATGAAATAAAAAATATTATGGTAAGATTTATGGTAACACAATAACAAAAAAATATTAAGTCCATTATTTTAAGCTGTGGCTAAAAATGACATAGATTTTACTGAATTTATGGCCAGTAACCATTAGTAATATCAAAAAGGTCCATCTGTAGATACGAGTAACAAACAATCAAATTAATAGCCTTATATTTAAATCGATTAAAAATTTACCCTACGTCAGCAAATAATGCGAACTAAACCAAGTATTAGAAGTGACCACTCTACTCAGTATCAAACGCCTATCACCAACATCTCATGTTTCGAGATTCCGTAGTAGGTAGGTATTAGAAATACGTATAGTAATACAAACACGAGACGAATTGAATGTTGTGTTAGTAGAGGTTGGTGGCCAGGATTCTCTAAGGTGTTAATACTAACACGACGATCGACACATCGTCTTTACCGGAGCAAATAGATCGATACTATGCCAACGAACAAAGAAGAAGAATCGAAGAATTGTTAGTTGACAACTTAATAAAATTATTGTACATACATAAAATCACGTCTTATTTCCAGAGAGGTAGGCAGAAACCAAAGAAGGCCACTTAGTATGATCCTTAAAAACTTCCGTAATATGACTGTTTCTTTTTTTTTAAGGCAACTCCCGCACTAAGAGTTGCTCTTGTGTCGCGGGGGCTTTTTACAAACATGCAAACAACGGATACAAAGTAGAACCAGACCCGAAACAACTATTTGTGGATACACAAATATTTGTTCCGTGTGGGAATCGAGCGCACAACTTCTCGATGCACTAGTGGCGACCACCTTAACCACTGAACCACGAAGGCCATGCTGTTTATAACTAATAATAATAAAAACCTCTACGCCAAATAAATGATTGCTTCAATTTGTCATTTCAACATTTTCAAGAGTTGTGAAAATGTAGCATCTACTACTCTGCATTTTCCAACTGTAGAATATGTCTTATTAGTATGGGACTTGTGAAACTGACGAAAACAAAAGTCCACTTAAACGCAGTGAGCAAAATCGAAACATAAGTTGGTACGCCGTATGCGGTAGCACCAAAGAACATTTTCACGGCCTACTTAACTAAATTTTATCCAGTTTATAATATAAAGAAGCTATAACATACTACATAATTACCTCAATATTAGTCTATGGAGGGGTCAAAACAATTACCACAACTATAGACGAACAAACAAATCAACGACAATCGTGTGTTATGTTTACACTACAAACATACAAACAAACACATGGACCGAGCGTCGGAAACCGCAACAATTTGGGGCCACACTCGATGTTTACTTAGATAACCACCAACTTATATTATACAACCAAACACAACCTTATGCTTTAAATGATAAAGATGATTTTCCAATGAGCTGTAGGCTCTACAACTTGGTCCTAACTGTAGACGACCCGAATTTACAAACGGTGGGTACGACTGAACAAGTTTAGGCTTTTCGCGATAAAATCTTTCTGTTTGGTTTATACAAAATATGAGTTTTCGTGGGATAGTACGCTTGCGTTGTTATGGCTGGGATACTTTGCTTTTCAAACTTTAGTGGATACATGTTATATCTGGGATAACTTTAGGACTAGTTTATTTTAGATATGATTTTCGGCTTCAGAAATAAACACGCTTCAGCTGAAAATATGGGATGAGGTTATAAAGGCACCCGTTTTTGTAGCATCTAATAAAGATGACCTTATTTATATTATGATTTTCATAAAGCTTATCTATTTTTCCGACCTAAGAAGCTATTTCGTCAATATAAGACCCTGACGGCTACAGGCATAAATAACATGCTGCCTTTACATAATTCCTATCTAAAAATATATACCGCGGTGAAATAAGATTATCGGTTGAACGTCCAGTGTAATATTTCAAACTCATTACAAAACAGTGTTGTATAAACCAGTATTAAATATAGCCTCCGCCCACGTCCTACGGGCACGACCCACGCTTTTCAGGTATTGTTGTTTATTCAGGCTGTGTCCTAAATAAACATAAAACTTATGGCTAGTGTAAATTAGTTTGAACTCAGTTAATTTTATGATGAAAATAAACTGTGGTAAATGAGCAATTGATGTGTTTTGTATTATGCACCACGAGTACTCGTATAATCATACCGATATATACTGATTATTGAGATACTAGTAACTTATGTTGTATTGAGTGAACTGTTTTTTTTTTACAAATACCATGTATTTGTCTTTATTCCTTCGAATAACACATTAATAAAAATACCGACGTATAATTTTGTTTTTCTGTAGGTAACTAACTAATCATAATTTTAAAACCGATTTTAAAAACTATATCGCCGGGTTGCAATATGAAAAACAAAATTATCATGAGCAAATTGATTCTCAAGTCTTCACAGACTACAAAAATCTTTTGGTAATGAATACATGGTAAAGTAAAATCTCTGAAGAAAATACGTAATCATCAAAGTGACGAGAAACGAAAATCCTTTTTCCTATCATTATTTTTTCAAAGGCCGTCTAACAACGAGGTCAGTCAGATCTTTCCTTATTTCATTAGTCGGTACCCTTAACATCTGTTGCTTTGAAACTTGATGCTATTGTTTCAACTTACTCCACAGCCGATTTCTATTCACCCATCAAGAATCTTACACACCCTAACACAACAATAAATTCTTATGACCAAGACACTAAGGTTTACTTTTGATTAGCAATTAATTCTTCGACGGTATTCAAAAGTTCTCTAATTTGACAGTTCGCGATACATTTCCCATAACTTCTGGTAATAATGGAAAATTTTGAGAGCTATAAATAATATTGTGTTGCCACTGAAGGCATTGCTAAACAAATATCGTGAGTTGATCACAATCTTGAAACCGGTTGTTGTTTTACTGACACTTAACAAACAAATAGAAATTGGTGTAATAAATTTAATAAAGGATGTTATTTCAAATATTTTAAGAATGTTATCCTTTAGGTAGGTACTATCAGTTCATAAAAAATAATAACCTATATTTTATGAATCTATGACAAAGGTTTCCTCTAAAACCGAGTCGCAACCATAACTTTAATTAAACCGCAATTTACAATAAAAAATTATATATAATTTAATTTTTATTTACTTTATTTGTATCTTATCCAATTTATAAACAGCACAATGACAGTGTATTTTGATATAATATATCTCTGTGTATAATAATATCTTTGGTCATAAAATCTAGGTGAAATTATTAACGCAATTAAAATGTTTTTTTTTTCAGACGTTTGCTAGTAAAACACTAAAGAAAATATGCTAAACTTTGAAACAAAAATGCCTTCGCTACACTCAAAATCAAATACCAATTAATCAACACTTCATTTAAATTCATTATCTACATAAACGAAGAAGTTTTTACCACCCATTTGTTCTCCATCAGCCGGCATGTAAATGCAACTGCCTTGCCGTAATAAACGTACCCTCGGTATAAATTTTACAACTTGCAAGGCTGTTATCAGTTTATACCATGCGTTTATCGGTCTTAAACAGATGGGTAGAAGCAAACATTGAAATTTAACAGTCGCAGGGTATAGGAACTTTATGTATAGGAAATATATTTTTACACGTACTAGTTAATTTTGTTTGAGTAGAATAAATAAGATCAAGAGCATTAAATCGTCGTTCTTGTATATCTAAACTCATCCGCAAGTAGAATCGACTTACGTAGATATTGAAAATCTTTCGAGTTTTTTTGAGTATTCGACATTGTTACAGTGAAAAGATCGTAGCAAGACGCGTTATTTGCTTTCTATATATCCCCGTGAAAAAAAAATCATAAAACAAAAAAGGATTTTTTATATTTTTTTTAATTGCTTATAAGTTTAACAAAACTGATTTTCAAATTATTGAGCAAAGTCCTTCAGAAGTCGTGCCTTTTTATCATTTAAAATTAAATCAATTAACTAATTCCCCCAATAATTAGAAACCCCTAAATACCATTCGTATGGGAGGGTTAATTTTTAGGGCTGCGAATTGTTTATAGCGTTGCTGTCAGCTACACCTGCAGTTAGCAACGAGGTGCGACGCCCCTGATCAATGGTGCTACGGTTAGGGAATAGAAAGTAAAATGGCGAAAAAAATGTAAAGAAAAATTAAATACATTTAATTAAATTAAAAAGTGGTTAAAATAATAATCATATAAACATAACATATTTATAGACTATTTGGTAATTATAGACCATTTTATTTATTACACAACATAATTTTCTACTTATCAATGATTGGCCCAACTAGAACATGTGTCTCTTTTAAAGGTGTCCCCCACATTCATCTTAATTCCATAAAAAATAATTACGTAATTATACTGTTGACCTGCATAATAATAATATTGCCTGCCACATTAACACTCGTCGTAAATTATTTCTTCGAACTATTAGCGTTTCTATAAATGTCAGTATAATATATTATGTATCTCGTTAATTAATTTCAGTACACACTACAGTTTGAGGCCAATTTCCAAGCACCTTTGTGAGAAGTTCCCAGAACTTTGATTTACTACACAAGTTGTTGCATTTCATTAACGAAATACTATCTGCCACCTACGACTTTGTTTAAAATACTTTGTAATTAAGTAGATGTACCTATGAGAAATTATATTTTAAGCTCGAAATTTGCATTAAAATTTTATTATTTAGCTGTACGCGCATATTGTGGTTTTTACTAAAACTACGAATTTTGATTTTGAAGACAAGATAAACTGATTCAGTTAAGACTAAAACAACTTTAAAAAAAAAACAACTTTTAGTAAAACTACTCGTATTTTTAAGATTGCCGAATTCTGCTAGTACTTACCTAACTTTTTAGGGGATTACCATAACTTAGCACCCATTGCCTAGAAAATGGCGTTCTTTAGTAGCATTCGACACCTATGGGAAAAACGCATAATTTATGTACGTATTGAACCATACTCAAACAACATTTGACACAATAACTAAACTAACTAACTAGACTTTAAAATTAACTGCGATAATCTCCATACACTTAAGTATAATAGTTTAACTGAACATAACGATAAAATATAAAGCAAAGCGAAATATTTAGTCCGAATAACATAAAGAGACAAATAAACGATATTATCACGCGACAATTAATATGTCGCGTATATTTCAGTCCAAGTATTCCAATCTTAGTATTAGCATAAACAAGTAGCGATAAAGCCTTGGGGTTAGCACGGGTTTTATGCATTATTTTCGCTGTGAGATAGAACAGTTGCAATTATTTGTTAATAAATATGATTTTCGTATTCAATTCAAATATTTTAATGAAAAATTAAGGAAATGGTGATTTAAAATACAGTAATATTAATGTTTGAGATAGCATAGATGATACACAATTGCCGGAAAAAAGGAAACATCTTAGATTCACTTAAAATAATATTATATTTTTGGGATCTTTTAAATACACCTAGTATGTCCAACTCTAATCTGATCATGGAAAGTGAATCTTGCAAAGGAATTGAGATAAATTCAATTAAATAAACGTATTTTAAATTATGTACCACCAATAAAAGCTATATATATTTGTTTATTTCTAAAAAAATCCAAAATTATAATTATAACCGTTTGTATTCCAACATCTATTATAACAATTCCTAGAAACCATTCTCGCGTGACATATCTATTGTCACACCTCCCCGCGCTAGGTTTAATTCCGTCGACGTCGCTTCTTGGTACCGAACATTAGGTTTTAGGGGAATTACGCCGCATTATATTCTAGTACCGTTTATTTTGAGTATGGGATTATTTGTGAAGGCAATGTTAGGAGTTGAGGCTTAGATAGCTGCTTTTGATTACAAACAGCTTACCATATCAGTTTGAATTTGTTAGAAGCATAGCGTATTATTATATTTAATGCATGACATGGTACGATAGGCAAAATTCTTTTAGATTTGTTCATTTACCTACGTAATAGTCCAACCATAGCGTGGTTACTTAACAACGTTTGAAAGTTTTTAGAGCTCAGCTTTTTAGTGTTATTTTTTTCGAGTTACATTAAATTTTCGGGCATATATTTCGCTTTTAAATACTTTCGGTTACTAAAAACCACATTTGTCATATTTTTTAAATATTTACATTTCAAACAGAATTTTAGTTTTTTCACAATGAATTTACATAAGAGATACAAAGGTAAGTGCGTTTTTTCTTCGCAAGCGCGTCACGACAATAAAAAGCGCGTTGTTTATTCCTAACATTCGGAATGCGAATGCGAGCGGTCGGCGCACGCGGTTCCGTTCGCTTTTACGATCGTTGTTATAGCGATCCCTCGGCACTCGGCATATTTACTTTTATTACGCCCCGGTTTTGCTCGTATTTTGTTAGAGGCACCGCGATCCGACTGCGCCGAAATTAAAATGGCATATCTGGGTAAAAATCTGCTTACGCGTTATTTCTTTCGCTGTTTCACGGCAGTAAAAATGTAGAAGAATTTTGGGTGACTTAAAATTTTATGTGAAGGTACATTTGTCCTTTCCGTTAGGTATAGTGTTATCTCCGCAATGCATTGCTATTAGCTAAGTGCACGATACCCGCAAGGGATTGGACTGCTTGTCATGGTTATATCCCTAACACCACGGGTATATTATACGTTCTATAACATGCATTGAGCCGATTACTTACTTAGTCCTTATTATCAGAAGACATTTCATATAGAAAAATCCGCGAATACTAGAAAAGGACTTTGTTTATAAAGAGATCCGAAAAAGTAGAATAGCATTTGACTTTTAAAATAGAAGTACTCGCTATTACTGCCCTTCCCATGATTAAAGTTTATTTTCTTCACTGTCATAATATCATCGGCCAGCATTATATACTGAACCGGCTACCACGGGTTTTAGTATTTCAGTGCGTAACACAAGCTAAAGCCTATATAATAGATGTGTTCCAAATTGACAGCTACATTCAGTTTCACTTAGTATCGGAGAAACTGGCCAGACTAATTACTGACTAATAATAGATAGTACAATGTTGCTACGACAATAGTGTCTGGGCGTTATTGTTTATGAAATACAATACCAAATATAATATTATTAAAAAAAAGAAAACAAATAATTATGAAGATCTTTTGTCTGTAAAGCTTTTGATGAACTTCAATTAGGCTTCTGATTGTTGAATTCATTGTGACTTTTAATTTGTATTTGAAACAATAAGATTTTTTTTAAATGCTCATATTTTCATTTCACATCGTCTGCCTTATTCCTGTTGGATAAGAGTTGACTAAATCTTTGTGACCCAGTTTGTTTTTTCTTTTTAAACTTCCATTGAACATACAAAAATCTACCAAGGGGTATTATTATTTTTTGGAATGCAGTGGTTTAACGTAACAAAAAAATATGACTACGCGTTTATACCCAAACTTACTAAATCAATTCAATCCCTATTCACCACACACACAATAGGCAAGCTGGTGTGCGTGAAATTAACCCCCGCAAGCTCACGTTATTCGCATGGCAAGCTTAGTGTGGATGGAGATAAGAGATAATTCGATACGAGTGGATTAGTGGTGCGACACTAAATACAGATTACACTGACGTACGGACATGGCATGCGCAGGGTTAGCTGCCGATCCCGTCTATATGTGTTATGCGTGTGTGTATTAATATTCCGATGATTTTGTTGTGTGGGGTGTTGTGTGTTTGTGTGTATGTGAGTTTGTGTGTTTACGTGTGTTTTCAAGCTGATAGGGATGACATGGTTAAAATATATGGAAGTATTTGTCTTACAAATATGTTTGTAAGTATGTCGCATTTATACGTTTTTGTAATGTTTTTCTTCGGTTGCTTTTGTGAAGTATTTTGCAGTAAGTAAATGTTTGTACATTAATCTAATCTGATCTAGAAAAACTAATGAAATTACTCAAATATTCATGATCTTATTGCATTACAACTTGTTCATTAATATACTAACAACGAATCATTTAAACCTTTTAATTTACTAAAGCTGCTTTAAAATTTATAAAAAGTACAAAAAACAAACCAATAAAAATAAACTTTAAAAACTTCAGTCATTACATGATACTAACAAAAACAAAACGTTGCAAACACTCTTGTGCTCGACTGTACACAGTGCACTAATTTTACGAATAACAAGGAACAACACCCGTTGGGATGCAACAACTGTTCACCGATGTACAGTCCTGAACAAAATTTTAAACGTAACTGCTCTATATGTTACATTTGCCAGTGTTTTTCGGCGATTCACTTTGCATCTGTTTAAAGGCAAATACACGTCGGTTTCATAACTCATTTTAAGAGTATGGCTATATACTGCTTATGGCGACCGCAAATTAAATGTATTTTTGGGAAATTGTTTCCCTGGTAACTCGTGATTGACCAAAGTCGTGAGTCTCTCCAACTATTTCAAAGTAAAATTATATACTGCTTAGTATTTGGATATAATAATCGTCAGGTGTGTAGTACTCGTAACCGAAGGTCATGTACGACAAGATGTATGGTTGTGAATAAGGCAAGGAAACTTTGTAGGGTGGTACCAAAAGACGTTCTTCGTTCGGTATCTACCTAACCGTGTGAGAAAAAATGCTTAATTTCATGTATGTATGTCTGGTGAAAGAATGGCGCATGTACGATTATTTAGATTTGCTACACGTTAATGGTGGAACGTGTACCAACCTTTACAAATTAGTAGGGTTTCTATGTGAAGTTAAAACATTGAAGGTGATTTCGATGCAAATATTATGTTGTTTTGTCGCACTGTCGTAGCATACAGTTAAATTAATAAACTTCGTGATATATTATATTATCTAAGCTTAGGTTAAACATACACCGAGATTGTAAACATATGCATAATGCAAACATAAATATCTATGACTATGCATGCAAATTACATAACGTTGTTACGTTACAAAATATAGCTCGCTACACACTACACTACCATTAGTATCATTAAAAATAGTGGAATAAGGACAAATCAATTCCTATATAATTATATGTATTTTGATCAAAGAAAAGCTTTTCTCGAGTTTACTCATCAACATGTAACGCGACAATGAATCAATAATTTTGGTTTCCTCCGTCTATTGAACGATATAGTCGTACTGCATAGATAACTAGAGCAAATGGAATAAAAAAATACAATCCCATTCCCTCAAAAATAAACTAATTACATACCCACAGTAGAGCTACAATACAAATTACAGTAAAAGATAAATACAATGTACGATCCGAAATAAATAGAGTAAACTTTAATTATGCAACCGCACGTACAATTAATTAATTTATGTAACTAACTTGTGTCGGGTGTAATGTTATATTACACGCTGCACTTAGGGATACGATACGATGCAGGTAAGGAACAGCAGTACAAGTTTACGATGTCACTCTATATTTATGTAAACAAGTACATCAATAATAAAAAAAAACAATATTAATCTATTGTCAGTGGACTGCAGGCTAATATTACCTCGTTCAAAAATCTGGAAAATAATCTGTGACACGATTTTTCAAGTAGTAAATTAAAAAAAACTTGATATAGTAGTTTTTTTCAAACACGCCAAGGGCGCTGAACAAGTTTCCCTGTGAAATGTTCCATAGCCACTAGATTTGGCTAGGAGCAACCCGTATATCGGATAGTGGTAGAAGTGTTGCATCGAAAAAAGAAACATTCCTAATCTACAGCTTACACACAGCGAAAATAGTGCGCCAAAATGCATACGAAGGCTTAAGAGCTCGTAAAGTGCCTCCCAGAATGTAGAGATAGTACAATGCACTATTGTGTCCTAAAGAACTGGACTATAAAACCACTGAACCGATTGTAACTGTAACGGAAAAGAAGTAGGACGCAGTGGCGTGCGATGGCGAAATGGTCCACTGTTGGTTAAGTGCGCACTGCTTATAGACTGACTAGATAAAACGCTTTTTCTACTGAAAATATGTGACTATTCTTGGTAGGAATACATTTCTTTAATGAAACGTTATTATTGTTTCACACACACGCTGTGAAGAAATAAGTTCAATAAATAAATGCTTACAAACCGAATATAAGGTTACTTTTATGTTAAACTTTGCTAAAGAAATAAATTGCTTCATGTTAAAACACATTTTTCATCAATAATATGTTTTATATCCATCTTAACTTTAACTTAAGAGACGCAAATACAAAATAAGCATGGTTTTTCCTTCTAAGAGTACTTAATAGTAATTAAACTTCTGCATAACCTGTCTAACTAGTTTACTGGTTGAACTTTACACCAATTAATAACCGCAAATAATGGTACACACGAGTGTCGTGAATATTAAAACTTAACAAGAATTAAGACGAAGAAAGAACTAATTATGATTTGTTTTCGTAACAACTAATTTATAAGCATTATATTCTTGTACAAAGTCTTTATTTCATTTTATATTTTGACTTTACTTATATTCATGTTCTCTCCCTCATTCTGGAGAAGACTTTTGCCCAGCAGCAGAATAGTCATACTCAAAAAAGGGTATATTTACTTTTTCACGTACCTTTGAACTTAAAACAAACCTTGAGAAGGATTCTACGAACCTTAAATAAAGCAATCACATTTTCACTTCGCTCTTCCGACAACAATAAAAACTTTACTGCGAGATTTAAAATGTATTTCGTATTAAAATATAGAATACATTTGAAAAACTAACGCCATTGCGTAGATGGAAACTTTACTATCCATATTTTACCTTTATATCATAAAAAATAACTTAAAATGAATTTATAAATTTTATGTACTTTTTCGATTGTTATTTTCTCACCAATCTTGTTAAATGGAAGGGGAGTCTGTACGTCAAAGATAGGGTATCAAAAACTTGTGATGGAAACCTCATGCAATCATCCAAATTGTCGCATAACGTATCACGATAATATCAGAAAATACGGTTCATCTACATCGTTTACACACCGAAATACGTTTCGAACGATATACCGAAATGCATTTACATATGGAAATGATACTAGGTTAAACAGATTTTAGTACCTGATTCATTATTTTGTCAAGTATTATTGAAAGCCCAACAGTGTGAACGTGTCAATGAAATATGCATGCCATCGGACACTCGCTAACAATGTCGGACACTGTCGGACAATGTCGGACACAGTGAGCCGGCATTTTCCATTGTCTCGTGTCACGACTCCGTGTTTATCGGTTTGACATATTCGACGGCTCGAATGTAACTATTGTATTGGTAACTTTAATCAAAAGTGTGAATATTGGTGCTCCAAAACCCTACGCGTGGCTTGTTATCTTTGTCTCACAATCTAGTTAGGAATAGGATACAGTTGACAAATTCCACTAACAGGGATACTAGTTGTTTCCCTGCCTTTGGTCTCATGGATAGATTTTTGTGGCCTAAAAATATTATTTGTAATATTAAATGGCCATAGTTAAACGGAAAGGATCCAACCCACACTATGGGTAAAATGAGTTATGTATACCAAAACACTCCTTGAAGTTAAAATTTTAATATCACGAAAACAATCCAAGTAAAATTCAAACCCACCATGAAGTTATAGTCCTGAGTTAGTCCCCAAAGTTAGTGATCTGAACTTAAAAGTTAAATATCTCGAAACTACGTCTGTGTGGGTTGGATCGTTTCCGTTTAGCTATGGCCAAATTATGAACAGTGTGCCTATGTAAAAAATAGATTCTAAAAATGATTAATACATTACCTTATTGCTTGGTCTGTGTATACTAAAAAATAAAGATAAACGAAACATACGTTATTCTAATGACTCTATACTAGCCAAAGTCGTATTACGAAGAACTTTCAAATTATTTTGAATGTCCAACAAAGCACTAAAAATAACACACAACATATAAAGCTGAACATGAAGGTAACATAAAATTTTAATTGAATACAAAGAACGTTTAATATTTTCAACGATGCAAAATATTCTGAGCTCGCGTGGCGCCACCTACAATATGAGTATTACGATGTTGTGCGTCTAAATTCTGTGCGTTATAGCATTTTTTGTCTAAACAACAATTTTGCACTGTGTTTTGTAAATTAAAATGTTTTTCGTAATATTACAAGGGCACGTGCCGAATTTTTCGGTGATAATTGCGAGAATTTTCTTCGGCAATTTAATTAATTTTGTTGGAGCTTCCTGAATGCAAGTTTTGTATGTAAATTGAAATTCTCAGTAATTACGTAACTATTGTATTATGTTAGCTCACAAATTACTTTGAGGTTCTTTTAAGCGATTTAATCTATTCCAACATTTTGGCACATTGTCTAATTAATGCTTGAAAACATGGACCCGGGGCTATAACCTAAGACCTCATGGTTAGTAAGAACAAGAAAACTATAGGTTTCAAGTTGTACTTACAATTGGTGATTCTGTCTTAATTTCACTTTATCTTTTGTAAAGTTTAAGCTTTATTTGTTCGATATTCCAAGCTCTGTATATTGTTGTAGTTAGTACCAAAACCTGGCCACTAGCAATTCGTTTCGTTCTTTATATGGCGTTCGTATGCAGTAAAACAATTTGTAAAGAGAACGGGTGCCGCGGGACTCATAGCGAGTGAAAAGTTTCTTCTAATAAAGATTACGCTCTATGACTCCCATAGAGATGTGTTTGTTTGTGATTTATTCTTGTTGTTTACTCGTAATTTATGTGTAACTGTGTTACATATACCTACATACGTCTCAAATCATCGTCTAAAAAAATATTCTCAAACTCGAATTCCAAAACTGTTTTGGTACTATGATGAACGCAATTAATTTCGTTCGAGTACATTGTTATAGACTTTTACTTTCCCGTTACATCACCTACCGCGAAAACTTCATTGGTTAGTAACACGAATATTCTTGCTATGGCTAACTACGGTAATGTTCGGTATGACGTGACAAACAGTTGATTATATTCAGAATCCCTTAAATTACTACTAAAATCGATCTTTATAACCTCTCGAGCGCCCCAACGTCAAAATTCAAATATACCGTTAAGCGTCCAGGCCAAAAATGGCGCGCGAAATTGAAAGGGCGGTTGGCGTTTAAGCGCCGATTCCGTCATATTTTAATACTAACACCCTAGTCATACCTTATATATTTGAAATCTACATTAAATTTGCTATAGATTAAAAAAATAAACCACAAATAATATTTGATAGTGGTAGTACAATAGTCGGTTTAATCTGAATATTTTGTGCTTTAGGCATGTGTTTGAAGAAAGTCTAAAAAATATTTTTAGGCAAACAAAATAATATGACGAAAGGTCTTATCGTGTAGTTAATGAATAATGACATTAAAATCCAACTGTAAAATATACTCAAATCTTTAAAATTAGTTAAAAAAAGGATTTACAATATTGGTCATAAAGGAACATGTCGTTGGGTCAGATGTTGTTTAAGGTGCTCTCTGGCCTATATCAACCACTTATTCAAGTGTGTGCATTAGATCGTCGTCTCATTTCATCAGCTTTAATGTCAAATATGTTTGAAAGGGATAAACATAGTTTTAGCATTTCTTTTTTACGTTTTTTAAATGCAAGATCGTTTTGCCGTACCACGGTGGCGGGGCGCTTGACGGGGGTAGAACATTCAACCGTGACACGGTGGCCGGGCGCTTGAGAGGATAATCTCTATAAACCGTATTTAGCGCTTTTAACAAATGTTTGTTCAAAAGTCAGGATTAAATGTCGTCGCATGATTGCGGGTAATAAAAGTGCTGTGTTCGTTCCCCGTTGAGTGTATATTTACATGGCGGTCGTACATATTTGTACTGATGACTCAGCATGTATTACACACCTTACTATTGTACCTCGATACTAAAAAATCTCGAGCATAAATTATTTACTTCGAGCCAAGTCGAGTCGTCCGAATCAACTTTGAACTCGAATGTCGAGACTCTACCTATGACAACATTATGATATAGTGAGGTACCTGGGTCAAATATGGCCAGCCGAAAAATATGGTTACATAACTTTATTCCCAACACGAAATATTGTAACGCAATCATAAATTGTCGCTAGTATCTGAATAACGTACCTATCAACCCTTCACGCGCCTTGCTAGTCGCCTACTATAATGGTATGTGGCCATAATCTTTGGCTGGCCATATTTGACCCAGGTACCTTATTTTTAACTACTATGTAACATGTGTGAAGGCAATATTTACACAAAAATGTATTTAGTAAGTTCATAAATTCGCTATTAATAGGATATCAAGTGTCATAGAGGAAGGATTATTGAATTTATTTATCCCAATGGAAATACCTAGCCCAATCACAATTGCCCTGAGTATTGTAAGATATTATTATAAACCAAACATTTTGCCACTTACTTATTTTAAGTAAAATCCTGTCTTAGGAGAGAGTAAATCTATCAAACTGAATAAAACAGATGTCTTTGTGTCCTCTACATCTATTAAAGAAGCAATATCAATTAAATGAAACTGCAGACTGGCTATAAAAAGGCATTACCAGCTAATCTTCAAGCAAAGTATTGTAGAGAGCTGAACGAAGTCGTTCTAGTCTAATCTTTAAACTAATTGAAAGGTTTAGTACTGAGTTTATTAGTAAGCTTTAGAACAATGTTTTAATTATATTGCACTGTTTATAAGACGACATGAACGAAACATGCCTTTCTATAAGATCACAGCAGTTTGTCCATTCAAGCTGCCCAAAAGGCCTTTGACATGGCTTAACGACTATTTTCTTGTTATCAACATAAATAAAAACAAATGTTTTATTTAAGTTTTATATAAGGGAGGTTCCCAATAAACTTATTGGGAACCTTCCTTATATAAAACTCTATTTTTTTATTCCAGTTTGAAATTATTTGATATATATGTGAATACAAAATGTGTATTTTCTTTCACCTTTCTCTCTTTTTAATATACCAATAAATTCATGTAAAGAAATATACATTTCGCTATTTGAATGACTACATCAATCAGGTGCAAGAAAAAACCAGGAATGCAAGGCAGCCAAAGTAGTATTCAACGTAGTAGTTAACAGACACGCAATTTCTATCATCCCAACTAACATTTCATCGTGTACAGACAAAGGAGTATTTCGAGCTCCTATTCGTCTACGGCGTAGCAAACACCGTAGCCAGTCACCTAACTCAAAGGTTACGAGATCTGGAGAGGTGCTACGAGTCGATGTCTGGAACTGAAGGGTCCCACTTCACTGGATGAGGTTTCAAAGGACCGAGGTGTGATGAACATGATTCTAATACGTGGTAATGGACATACGGAGAGGACAGATAGGGAGTAATGACGTGAAATTTTGTAGTCGTAGACAATGACAGCATAAACTATACAATAGATGCTACTATTTTTACTTTGTTCATAGCATTTTTTTAATCTCGAATCTTCATTACATACACCAGTGATTCCAATCATGGCAACATTTTATAAATTGCTGCTCATTGTTAGAATTTTGCAGTAACATACATTATTTTGGAAATAAAAGTTAGTTGTACTTACCAATCGAGCCGCATTCACTTTGACATGTTAATATTTAAACAAAAAATATTGACATGGAACCCTAAATCATATAAAATGTTTGATAAAATACCTTATTTTATAGTCGTATTGTAGATTTAAAGCCAATAGTAATTCTAAACACACATTTTACTCGTCAAACCAAAGGTTTCGTGTGTCTAATCACAGTGCAACGCTTATCAACGTTGATTTTACACTTATCTGATGTTCATAATTACAAGCTTTTGAATGTAATGAAATAATTAGCACGCCACCCATTAACTAGCGTGAGTCACTTGTATTTGTGGGACTTTAAGTTAGAGTTATTACTTTTAAATTGACGTAGTTTTTGGTGCCGTGGTTTTAGGAAACTTTAGTATTATTTTGTTACCAGGCTCAGGTTTTAAAACAGTTTTCAAATAAATCTTCGATGAGAGGATAGAATAAATGAATATCATTCCAAATGTTATGAAAGCAATATGACTTAACAAAATCTGAAAATAAAGCGTGAACAAAGTTAACAGGATTTTTAGTCATTTCAAATAAGACCAGCCTGAAGATCAACATGATTGTTGACATCGAGTCGAATACACTGGCTTAAGTAAAATAGAATCTGTATACAACTAAAGACACAATTTATAATTTTATCGCCTCTTTCTCTGAGAACTAGAGTTACTAGGCAAACTTGAAACATACATTTCCTAAACCAATCCAAAATTTGAACACACAAACCACACAATAAATGAGTAGTCATCAACAGTGATTCAGTGTTCACCTCTCTTGATATACGCCTTCTCTCCGCTAAGATACAAGTGCGACCGCAAGAGGGCCATGATATACTGTTATTGGCCCTCGGCCCTTCGCCCAAATGAATGGCCAAGCACGAACCTAGATATGACTAATGGTTACAATAAAGCTGATGTCAAGATGAAATTAGGTCTTCGTGTGTGGTTCATATTGTAAATTGAGATTGGAGGTAGTTTCTCGTATATTAGTTCTCTGAGATAAGGGTAAGCTAATTTGTTAGAAACACAATGCTACTGTTCTATTACTAAACTTAAATTTATGATAAATCCATGTGAAGTTCATGTCAAACATTCGTGTAGACTGGAGCCTATTTATTTTTCATGAATTCAAATAAGAGTATGTTCATTTAGAAGCATGGAATATTATTTCTTTTTGAGTTATATATATGTATATCAATAATTATTTTTAAGAGTAAGGTAATACAATATTTTTTTCCTAGAAATACCTAAAATGTTATAGTTAAAGTACCAAAGTTGTACGTTATAATTTATTAAACAAACTCATACAACTAAAGACACGATGCACTTAAATAACAGTTCACTTACGTAATAGATAGTTTAACACAACACATACTTTGGTAAGTAGCTCAGAATAGAGTAGCTGTAAAGTTAGCAAGCTAGTGGAAAACTGTATAGTAAGTGATACGCGCTAAGCAGCTTGTTGTCGCTCCATCAAACACTGGCGGCAGCTGTTGCTGCATATGAGAGAGCCTTCAAAGCGCATTGTGGATGAATTAGCTACAAAATGCCTTTACACGGTGTCTTGCTTGTGACTGCAATCAAAGGAATATGAATCTTTTACGCTCTATGACGTTTTAAAGTACTTTTTTCGTTTGATGAACGTGTCTGTTCCTTGTCTGTTTTCACATTTTCACTTGTATGTTGATTAAAGTGCTGTATTAAACTTGTTTTAAATGAAGTCAGTAAATATTTTTTTTAATATAATCTTAAGGCCTCTGTTCTGTTCCCAAACACTATTTAGTAAGTTGCGATGCGAGAAGCATTGTTTTTAAGCTTCTAATCTTATTATTTATTGACCCGATTATGCTGTCTGGTGGAATATCATTTTGCCAAACTACAACAAATAAAATATAATTCCTAAATTTCTGTAAAATTTTCTTGTATTTATTTGCTTAAAATATTCTTGTAGCAAAGCACTAGCCAACTGAACAAACATCTCATTATGTACGAAAAGAACATAAGCTTTGAGTTTCGTAAACAAAATAAAAGGACGCGTCAACAAAAATATAACATCTATTTAAAAGTATTATTCCTCTAGTTTTGTGCATTCAGCTTTAGATTATGCTAATTTTATTGCTTCTTACAATAAAGACACAGAATAAATAAATGCAGAACGTCGGACCTCCTTATTTATTCGTTTTACTTGAGAACTACTCTTATCTACAATACAGTTTTTGATGGTATTTTTATTGGAATAACTGTAAATATACTGTTAATATTCATAATGCTAACATAATATTAGCTGTCATCGCATCAATTTTTGACTACTTTTCCTACTTACAGAATTATAAAACAAATTATTGATACCATAGTTAAACGTATATTTAAACGGTAATACAGCACGTTATGGTCGTCCTGCCAAGTTGCTATAAGACAAAATGATGCCACTGACTAAATTTCAACTCTCTTGCTCAAATCGTCCATTTTTATCATTGCTGAATCTTTTACCTTCTGTATAAACTTATTCTGTGTCTATTTTCTCAGCCAAACTTATCATTACTTAACACAGACTTATTTTTAGTTTGTTCAGCAATACATTTTAATGAAGCGTGTGTTTACTATCGCTTATATTTTTATTTAGTGCCGTTGAGGACAGACAATGATCTTATAATATTTGATGAGTTAATTAAGTTTTTGTGGACGTAAATGAACTGTTAATACGATTTAGTATTTGTTCTATTGTCCAATATAAGTTTGTATTCATTTGAGGTCAAATACCTGCAGATCCCATTTTGTAGTATTTATAGTGAGTGACCTATGTTTCTTAACTAAACTATCAAGAAAATTTAAATCAAACTGCTTTACTTTACAGTTGTACTTAGCGACAGGATATTTTTGATAAGTTTTTTTTTTTAATATTATGTATAAAATTTGATAAATTAATATTATCTACTTACCGCATCTGCGGTTCGCAAGATCCCAAAAGCTGACTAAAAAAAGTTGCGCGGACTACGGCTTTACCACAAAATCTATGGATAGCAATCAGTGGTTTCTGTATTGTCTATAAGCCTAGAAAATCAACCTCCATTTGCTACGTGCTAAACACAAAACCTCTCGAAACATATTACCCATACATAACTTATAATCAGTAAGTACAAATAACATTAACTAACTAGTCGTTACCCCAAGCAAATAGAATCTGTACCGCGCGAGGTACGCGTCGCGACTAATTGATCAGCTAATTTGCGGATCGCAGGTGTGCGCACGCCTTTATGAATAACAAACAGCCTTGTATAGTTAATATCCATTACACAGATTTAAACATAATGATATATTACACTATAAGAGTTGATGACACTGAAATTGTTAAAATTTCAGCTAAATTCAACGAATCATACAATACGGACCGTGTTGTGCTTAGTCTTCGTAACTGGCGAGAATGAATGACCGTAAAAGTTTTGTGGGTAAAGTATAGAAAGATGTTGCACCCTAATACAGATTAAAAAGTCTTCCCACTTTTATCTACTACAAATTCTCACATTTTATCCATTGCAATAAATATTATTCGTATTTATCGAATAGTAATTAATAGTCATAGTATGGATTCACTCTATGATTGTGGCCTCTCTCAACAAGCAGCAGTTCTAATCTAATTTACTTTACACTACCTACCAAAGTGGATGATTTCATCAGTTAGGCAGTCAAAGTTTGAACATCTAAATTACTGCCTAACAAGTGTTTACTTGCGGTTTGAAAGTCGATTATAAGTCGAACATGACTGCTGCTGCGAAAGCTTGAGACGTCCAGCGCTCTTTATATTTAAAAAAAAAGTTTCGTTATAGTTATGTAATGGATTGGTTTATAAAATAATTTCACAAACGACAATCGAAAAATCAAGCATTGATACTAGAAATCTATCAATACAACGTAAAAGAAAAATCAACTAGGGTCCCCTACCAATTGCATCGAATCAAATTCTCGAATTACTCTTCTATCCCTAGTGTTTACCAGTTGGCCCGAGGCGATTCGACCGTCGACGAAATAATTTCACCAAATGATGTTTAGGCGTCGAAAACGACGGAAAGCGTCGGTAATTGCCCTCTCGCGATATAAATTGGCTGAGTGTGTTACCGGCAGTGGGAAGGGCTAGGGGATTTACTACTGGTTCTCGTTTAAAAAAGACTTACGGTAATGGTGGCTTTACTGTAGTAGGTATTTATCATTCAATATTTTTTCAATTAATATCTAATTGAAAAAATATAAAGAAAATGCGTGCAATAATAATATCTTTGATTAAAACAAGATAAAAATAACGTAAGACCCATTCATTTTTAACGAAAATGATTTGGGTAGTCTTTTTTAATTGTTATAGTAAATGTTAACGTAAATAGCCAAGCATCATATTCAAGATACAGTACAATTTTAATTCATTGCTTTTTGTAGTATACTCCACTATAATTAGTTCTAAAGTTACATAAAAATGCTGTAAACTCACATCTTTCCCACTCGGTAAAAACGCACGCAAACAAACACAGATCTCAGTGAAACCTGATCGAGAGTCAGTAGTAATGATATTTAGTAGCACTCGTGCAAATGAGGTTAGTCGATGAAGCTAGGGCGGTGTACGCGCCATTACCGAGTACCAGCGGGGTGCCGCGATGCACTGGAATTTATAGGGAGCGCTTGTCCACACCATAGAAAAATATATCAACAACAACAACTTTCCCAGGATTTTCCAAACAGTATAAAAAAGTTGATGTACTTTTCAAAAAATTAACAGTATACTTCATGATGGCCGAATACAGTTTGAATCAAAAAGACAAAAAGATATCCTTACGATTTTTGGGCCTTTTTGCAATAATTCACAGAATCTTTAAGTCTTCTAAAGGACTTTTAGCGGATGTTCCTAGAAAACGACAAGCACTTTCACTTTACATTTTAGTTAAATTACCAAAATGTACCTACGTAAGGTATCCGGGAAATGTGACTTAAAAAGAGTAAAACCTAACAGAAAATTGCCAAAAAGTTTTAACGTACCATATTAAGCATCATGATCTAGACATTTATTTTGTATTCTTTTAGGAACAGCCTGAGATAAAACTTTCTGGGAATATAAAATAAGGATTATTATTATTACTTTCGCATAGAGATCCTACTTGATACTAGTAAATAGTAATATTTAAATCTGCTGCATATACTCCACGTACCATGTTGTTTTATAAAATTTGATATACACATATAGTAGTATCTTTAACTAGTGTTAATTATATTTTTGTTCCAATTCATTATCTTTCCTGGTTGTTGAATACCTTTTCCAGACCAATATTACTTAATTATTACAATGAATTAAGAATTTAGCAACAAAAATATATAATTCTAGTATCATACCTTCATAGTACTGTCTCGTCAAAAAGTATATTTTTGGAATACCTACTCTTAATTTGTAGTTACAAAATCACAGATCCACGAGTCCATCAACAAAATGTGAAACGATTCAAATACGATCAAACAAACACAGTTTGTCAAACAGTAATCGAACATTCAATCTATCTGGTTATAATCGGGAAACGGATAATATAACCGGGTGGAACGCACGCCGAGTGGATACAATATGCTAATTCAATGTTTGCCAAATGTAGTGTGCCGATTCGATTCTACTCGTCGAATGGACCTGCGACACGCGTGCTCTGTTTATGGAATAGTGATGGGATGCTTTGTTTCCAAACTGTTATTTGCGAATGGTATGACAGTTATCGATTGCGGTGCGCGGAAATTGAAACTTAGAACTATAATAGTTGTTCCGTGTTTAGTTTGCATCGCTGTTTGAATTAGATTTTATGTTTGATAATTTTTTCTATCCTTCATTCTTAATTATCGAATTATTTCATGCGTTTAAGACATTTTTATTGCTTTACTAATGAAGGCACTGTACCACCTAGTTTTCCAAGTTGACTTTCTTGCAGCCATTTGATTTCTTAACACAAAATATTAATCTAATAGTGTTTTATATACAACAACTTTTAATCTATGTCTAGTTTAAATAAAATATACTATGCTCAACAGTACACAGAAATGATCTTCAAAAATAAACAGATCCTTAATACCGTACTTGCGGTGAACTATCCCCTCACTATTCCGTGTAAACACAAAGTGCAGCGGACCATACAATACTCGGTGCCGAATGTAACAGACGAGCTCATCGATTGTACCAAGAATGTTATTGTATTGTGGTCATATTCATTAAGCCGGGACGTATTTCATCTCGCATTATCTAGCTGAATTTCTATATAACGAGCACTTAAATCTTTACCGATTAACAAACTTGACACCGATTAAATCCGATTGTTCAAATCTATATAACGAATACTAATGTAAAAGTAGGTTTGTTGGTAAGAAGGTGGACTACGTAGGTAATATTGTAGGCGCTAATGCGAGAAATATCAATCGATTTTTATGTACCTAATAGGTATGAGCTACCTCGTTTTCGTTACGTAATATGTACTGTACCGCATTTTTCTACAGTCGGTACTGTCGAGTATCGAGTGTTTGACATTTAAAACGCACTGCCAAAATAGTTCCAACGACATGCGTTAGAGGTGCTGATTAGATTTCCATACAAAACATTCTTGATAGCTAGCCGGTAGTCGGTAGTCAATAGTGGTAGAGAATCGAGCTACTGAAGATGATACTTAGTAGTTTACGTACAAAGACTGCATAAAAAAATTACAGTATGACAGTGAGTATAAGTAGGGCAAACTAAGCATTATACAACAATTTATTTAACGTCTTTAAAGCAGGCAATAAAGTGCACTAAGTATAATTGAGTTCAAGCCTCGTTTAACTTGTTCTTAAGAATGTCATGCTAAAACTATTCGTATGCGCAAACACAGTTGTTTATTCGTATATTTTAAGTCATAATTCGTCTACCAGGATTTTTAATCTAAGACTGCCATTTTATACTACATATTAGTATGTCTACCTTCGTTGAACAAATCAATCCAAAGCCTTAATAGTAAACAATCCTAAAAACCGGTTGAACTAGTTCCACGTAAGAACTTTTGGTTTTATTTGAATGCATAATGTGCACGGTAACCTGACGTAAAAGTCAAGTTCGAGTGAATAAACGAGTGTTAAAAATGATTTATTGGAATGATGATTAAGGAAAAGACCATGAAAAAAAACAAGTATGTCTGTTTTTTTAACAGTTCTTTAGTAAAATAAATTCGAATAAAACAATAATTTCTGAGTTCAAACTTAATCAGACTGATAGATCGCGCTTGAAACGCTTATTTTAAGGTGAAGCGGGACTAACAGGACCGACGGAGCTTGTACAAACTTAATTACAGAAATAATACCTGTAATAACCATGTCTCAACAAAGCATATTTCGTCCACGTCACCATAGAGTATGGACGAGCGAACAAAGGGCACAACAAATGAGAATTTAGGTCGATAAATTTTAATCAAGGCTCGTCGAGCCGACTGCGCCAAATGAAGTTATGGTTCGCTGTTTACATGCCATTCTTGATAGATAAATGAAGCTATAAGCTACATCCATTCACCAATGTTTTGGCAACAGTTCATGTAAAAGCGCGGAAGGAATCACAAACTATCAAAGTTTGTGATCTATAGCATATGCATATATTCATTAACGCAATTATCGCTACTACATAATTTCAGAAATTCAGCTTCTGGTGAACATAGAACAGAAACCTTAACTTAAATGTAGCATAATAGCTTTGTTAGCGTGAAAGGATTTGCCAGGTTAAAAACTATCTTTATTAGCAGTTCCTGTATGACAACAACAAACATTCATTCGTACATCCTTATTTCACAAACTTTCAAATAGGCAATATAAGTAGGATCTGTTATCTCTACATGATATTTGGCATTTGTATACCGTCTTGTACAATGTACAAAGTTGTTCGTTGTTCAGTTGTATTGCTATCGGAATGAGATATGAAAGCACCTTGATGATCTGCTGTGTCTTGCTCATTGACGGTTACAAAGACATGGCCATTCTTTCCAGTTACAAACATCACATGTTTCTTCACGCTGTATAAAAATATTCTATTGTTTTAAGACCTTATATTACATGTGCAATGTTTTTATACATTAACCACACGTGTACCGCGTGAAAATTATGTTCAAAAACAATATCTTTGAGATTGTTCCATTAAATCTGTATTGTCTTTACAATAGGCGTAAATCATTAATTTTTCGCATTCATTATATTATTATTAACACGTAACGAAAGATATTTTTTTGATCGTCATTTTGTCAGATTTTTTAAACATTTTAAAGTCTGTGTATAATTTTTGTTCACGGACTATAATTCCCTGTTAATTTCCGTCAGCCGGCGTCGCGACGTTATGAAGATGACGAAGATATGTTTCGTCTGATGTCTCATCTGTCTGGCTAGTTTCAAAGTAGTGAAAGTAAAAGAAAACAAATATAAAAGATAAGAACAAAATATAACTTTATACAACACTACTAGAATGCAGAACTCATATCTTTAGTTTTCTTCTTTCCCACGGCTTCGGCTTGTTCCACGTTGTTTGGAAGTACTGTGTCTGAAGTATCTGGCATCAAGGTCACCACGGACGCGGTCATTAGTGACAGGATCCCTATTATGAGTGATGGTAGACCCGTCCAATATTTTAACTGTAAATAAAATTAACAAAGTCCCGTAATTTTCCAATGTATGTAAGTTTCGTCTTTTACAAAACGGTCATCCCTTTAGAATGTTGTACAAAACTTTAAGAATAATGAGTTATATTGAAATATGAATCATTATAGTTACGAATTTCGTAGGTAGTCACATAAATAGGTAAGTCTAATTTTTAACATAAAAATACAAAACTTCACACGCGTGCAGTTTGGTCAAAAAAGTAATTATGCTAACGGAACCGATACCCGATACCAATTATAGTGATTGTCAATTCTCCGGGTTAGCCTGCATTAATAACGTTAGTATTGATTTAATACATACCAGGAGAGGAGTTTGAGGAGCCATGATAATAGCTGTCCGTCCTACTGAAGAGCATAGTGCGAGTATTGTGTTTCTCGTGTAAGTAGGGAATAATTCCGTCGTGTACAAGTACGTTATTGAAACGCAAAAGCTAGCACTCGCTCTCCCGCTCATGTAGAGCAAAGTAGACAGCAGAGGATAATCTGTGACAAACATATAAACCGATTAGTTAAATTACACACCGTAAAAACGCTGCTTAAAAAAATCTGGTGAACGAAATACGTTAGATTAGGTCGCCCTGCTCAAAGAAATATTTTGTTAAAGCAACACAAAGTTTAGGAATGTGTATATTCAATAAAAATCCCTTTGACGAGTGTAATTTCAGCAGGAATTAATTGACGATATAATTACCTTTAGAAACAAAAGCTTGTGATATGCAGAGGACTCCAGTTAATGTCATAGCAAGTATCAATGGTGCCTTCCGTTGTAACTTCGTTAGAACATAAAACATGACGATAGCAGTAAAAATCCGAGACACACCCATCAGACCAAAATTGATGTATTTGTTTCCGTGCAATGACACAGAGTTTATAATCAGTGAGTAATCGTTGAACAATGAAGTAAACCATATGCAAAAGCATATAAGGGTTCGTAACATCAATTTCTTAGAAGATACTGTCAATTTGATCGTACTTCCAAAACTTGCTGTCGTAATGTTTTCTTCGCATTTCAAATTTGCGAGTTTCTTTTCATCTATCGTTATCTTATTCAACTTTGCCGCTTCAAGAATTATTTTCTTAGCTTCTTCTTTCTTTCCCTTGCTCAAGAGCCATCTTAGGCTCTCGTCCATCCAAAACATATAGAAAATTATGATTAACGGCGGTATGTACAAATACAGTAAGAAAGATCTCCAGTTTTGTACAAGATAAGCTAATACTGCCATTAAAATGTATGTTACAATAGTAACTGATGTTTTAAAAACCATCATTATTGGACGTTGCTCCTTCGTTATCATTTCCATGGCTGGAAACAAAAGGATTTAATTGTAATTTAAGCATTTAAGTAAAGAATATATAAGAAATTCATCGTGTTTATTACCAAAAAAACGATTTAAAAAACTATTAAGATACAGCATACTAGGATAAGGAACAATTACTATAAAGGCTGAAGAAGAGATAGAGAGTGTATGGTGTAGAATCTACCTGTTATAAAGATAGTAGAACAACCATCTCCTATCATGGGCTCCAACATTTCAAGTGCTAGATACAGCCAATACGAAGAGACCAAACTCTTCCATATGCCAATAGTAGCACCAGCTATTGAGGTAATTATAATTAACTTTTTTCTTCCATATCTGAAAATTCCATCAATCAATATACATATAAGATGTTTCAATTACATGTTTGGATATATCACCTGATTGATCTATCATACATACTTGTCTGATAAAGTTCCTAGGAAAGGTAAACCGATCATGTATCCAATGCTATGAGACGTGCCCACTAAAGTTCGTTTCCAGTCTTCGCATCCGAGGTCAAACTGTCAAAGAATTAAAATCGCCTTTTAGTACAATAAATCGATTTATGAAAATTGCGGTCTAGACACAAATATTCCTTAAGAAATCAAGATGTTAATCCAACAAATTATGGATCAAAATTCTGCTAGAAACAGTATACCAAGATTAAGTTAAAATAGATCTTTGAAGATGTTATACAAAACTTCGAATAACAAATAAGGTATAGAAACCCAAAAAATCTCATCGAGATGACTCATTTAGTCATTTTTATATTGTGAGTGCAAACAGCGACGGTTTAAAAACTTTTATTGTTTGTAACTTGTCTTCCTTCATTCATTTGTTAACAAAAATCGCTAAACAGCACTTAAACTAAAATGTTCATAGTATATTTATAAATAAAGTATCTACCTCAGCAACGAAGCTGTCAGGCTTATCATAAACCCACTCGGTGCATTCAGTAGCGGTAGACATGACAAAGTTGTCTTCTGTACAAGTTCCATTGAGATCAAGCAAGTCGTACCTTTGACACTTGTAATCAAAAGTTGTATTCTGGTCTAGTTTTAATAGTGCCGTGTTTGTACACGATGTTTGTTTACAACTAAAAAAGTAAATTATTTGTGTTTGAAATCATCCCACTGTTTACAATTTTTTGACTTAACATTAAAGTAGTTAGATAAGTATCGAAATATTGCCAATAAATACAAACTGCTAATAAAAATACAAAATGAAATTGTCAATACAACAAAAAACAATACTCACGCATAGCCAACGCTTTCAACTGCAAATATGTAATTAATACTGTGTGGAATATTAAGAAACGTTAAAAAGCCTATAAGGACAAAGAACTTCAAGTGATAACGCCCATTTAATTTAAATTCACGCAGTACATTCTCCAATCCATCACTACTTCCCACTGGCACATTCTCCAATTTCACATCAGAAACTACAGATTTTTGTCCGTCTTCTATTTTGCTATTTAAGTTTCGATTATCGTCGCGTAATTGTATTTCAACGGGCAATTTATTCATTGATTTTCCTATCACTTCCTCGCGACCCTCCATTTAGTAAGCAGATCCTAAAAAATAATTGCTGTACCCTGTCTTCGGAAGGCACTTGATGTTCACAAGCCAAGTCGTACGCACACACTCTAAGAAATTATACACCAAGAAAAGTACTAGTTTATATAACACTTTATGTAAATATTATATCTTAATTGTCAGATTAGAAAAATATTCAATATAGATTGTATAATAAAAACGTCTGGTCTCCATAACCTCGCGGTACAATATGGTTAAGCAACTTTGTACGTATAAACTATCAGTGGATGAGTTCTTTTTTGTTTAAATCATTACAATAAAGAGAACGAATTCGCTATTCAAATTTTATTCTTGCTTTTGTACCCAATGCGTATATTATTGTTTACCTGCCAAATAAGGACGGACTGTGCTGACAAAAAAAAAAATTATCTAAGTGGAACACAGTCTAACAACCTGCATTCATTCGTGTTTCGCATTGTTACAATCGCACCTGTGATAACAAACACCAGCTGTATGTAAATGCTTAATTCTATTCGCATAGTAAGATGACCTTCACAATATCTTTCAATTTCCTCGATATGTTTTCTATTGATTGCGTTGACAATGAGTAAGTGTTTTGGAAAGACGTCTTACGCCAAAAAGTTGATCCAAAAATGTATTTTGAGAAACTCACAGAGATTATCCTAACTACAAAAGATGAAATAGTTGATCATTCTCTATTTAAAGTAAAAAAGGATATATTGATCCTGTTTTAGAATATTATCGTCATTACTTGCAGCACTTAGCCTAAACCCAGCCTAGACCAATAACTTTAGGATTCCACTAACAATTCAAGCCCATAACTTCAGTTCTAGTTGCATAGTTAATAGGAAAGGGGAAAGACTTGGCCATATGCAATATATTACAGCAATATTCCACGATTTACCGACTTCCCAGTAATTCTCGGTAAACTTGTAATGAAGACGTCGGGATACTCTATTACTTAGTTCTTCGTGAACATTTTTCTTGGATTCTCGGTAGGTAATACTTTCTTTCGCAGTATTACTGATAGATTAAGTGATTGTGTATTTTTTGTTTTGGTTGTTTAGGAAAATACTCTTTAAATGATTACCACGGATCGTCAATTCAATTCTTATTATTTCTAACGATTAATGATTTCAAAAATATTAAAATCGAGGAAAATAACGTTATAAATACTTTCTTGACATTGTTACAGGATACAAATAACATATTGCAAAAAGACTTCAATATACTAATATATATCAAGACTTCAATCAAGTAGGTAATGTGATTAAAAAACAACTATCAAGAGTATGTTCTAAAAACAAGTCTGTGGACTTTCGTCATTTTAAACTATTTTACAAAACAAAAACCTAACATTGGTTTAAAATCATTCTAAAACATGCTCTATCTGCTACAGCTGTAAGGGTTAAATTCGCTAAACCATTTGGCTTAGGAGCACGTGTAAAACGAATTTTCAATTACATAAATTAGCTGTTTTAAACACATAGATAGGGGAGTGTATACACGATTATTGCTTTCGCTTTGGACACCGCTAATTACAAGGCGTTCATGTGTAATACCGTCATATTATGCCAACAAGGAACTTTATGTTGCCTTTATTCACAATGTATTATCAAAAAGGGATGTTTCAGTCGGTGTTTTGCTTTTTAAATGTATAAAATAATTTGTATTTTCTTAATGTGGGTGTAAATGTGTTTCTTAAATTATGTCTCACTTAATTATAAGAATACAGTTTATGCACACGTTTAAATTGGTCTCATTAATATCACAAGCCTTTCTGGTTAGGTCAAGGTCTGTTGTCAGAACAAATGGTTATAAAAATATACCATTTTGATATCTTACCATTTGTTCTACATTTTTATACAAATGCTGAGGCAATTGCTCTACAAAAAAAACAAAGGGTGTATTTTTTATTCTGAATACAAGATGTATTCGCAGAAATACTTATTTAGGAGACAGAACTGGACGCAAAATTGCAAGATTTATACCCACTCAACTTCTAAAATAGGCACATCACTGCCTCACAAAATAAACAAACAATACACACAGAGAATTACCAACTCTATCTCAACTCAAGAAGATTCAAAGTTAAGCAACAGGCTTCAAAAGTTAAATAAGCAAACATAATTTCGGAAGCTAAATAATAAAGAACTGCTTTGTTCCATTAGGGGTTCAGAATGTCGGTTGTTTCACGCACTAAGCCAGAGAGGTCCACGTTGTTGAACAAACTCGGCAAGTGCGGAACCCTTTCATACGAGCGTGTTTGTCGAGCCATCGCATAAGATTTGTCAAAGAAAACTCGCGAGCTCTGCAAATAAAGGAACGAATCAACTTGTGATAAATAGAAAGGATTGTTTTCGCGCGACAGACAATGTGTTTGTTTGTTTTGTACGTATATTATTAAACTCTTAATTATAATATTTATATACCACAACCAAAACTGAAACAACAAACGTGTTGAATCTCAGGACTATCTATGCGTAAGTACAGAAATATTTTTAACATTTTTGCAGATACAACATCAATTTAAACGCAGACATACTTATGATCTCATCACACACATTCCTCTCTCATGGACAAGTTTATCGACAAGTTCACTAAACACTCTATTTAGTCGGTCCCTAGACGAACGTCTCGATGGTTCGACTTCACGCACTTAATTACCACTCGAGTGTCGAGAATCGAGTGAGTTCATTTTCATTAAACTGCCTTCAAACATCGCTGGAGCGTAAGATGTAGTTTTATGAAGAGCTGCTAATATTCATATTGGAATTCTCAGGTTTTCATTTAAACTATAAACTCGAGAGTTCACAAGTAGAGTTTTTATTTAAAATTTTGGTTAATTGTAAGTGTGTTTTGCTTTTAATCCGAGAAAATCTTGATAGTAATCAAGTTATTTTATAGCCTACATCAGTAACATCTTATGGTTTATGTAAAATATACATGATACTGTTTACACAATAAATCCGAATTCTAAAATCAGTTACCAAGCGGATATGTCAAAACGCTAAAATACAAAGCTTTATTTTTGGTTTTATATTTATTCATGGGTTTTCTACCACAAACTGGATGTACTTGTATGTTTTAGCACCTCAAAGAGCAAACTTATGATTGCCAACTTAGCGCACAATCGGCATGTCAGCCCAGCGAACAATTGTCGAAATTAAAGTGTTCCTCCAAGGGCCCCGGTGGCTTGCCTCACTTGCCTGTCCACAGCGCTATCTTCAACTTTTCTCGTTTAAACTTATTCCCTTTTATCTGCGAGTGGCCGGCGAGGGCCCAACTTATCGCAAGCTTTATTAAATTACTTGATAATTTCAATCCTGACGTCTCGCGTGCCGCCTTGTTTATTCTTTTCCGAAGTTCCAACAAGATTTTTTAGAGGAAATTTGTGTTTTAATGCTCCGTGATTTGTTGACAGTTCGTGGGTAGTTTATTTAAAGTTGGAAATTGAATTTTTGGAGAGACTTTGTTACGTCTTTATCTTCAAGCTAAAATAATAATATTGGGAAACTGAATGGGATTGTTAATTGAATATGATAAAATAACCTAATTTCTTCGTATGCTTATGAATACCTGTCATGTTAAAATGTATGTACAATGTACATATATATTATGGTACAAGTACTTCTCCTATGTCTAACTTTTCTGTAGTCTGATAGTTGGTTCATACAAACAAATAAGAAAATAAATTCCATTTGCGTCCGAATTTTTCCAACAGAAACAATATTTGATGGATCAAAAAGGAAAGGTTAGAAATTAGATTTCTACTTTATTGAAACTTAACATACAGCTTATATAACAACTGCATAAAGGTTTACATTAAAACCTCCGCCTCACTGTGTAGGTAATTGCCCTATAATTTTGGTACGAAAAAGGTCTATTAAAATATTTTAAGCGGGATATCTTAAACGAGATTGATGAGGCATATTAATCCACAATTTGCATCATGGATATCGCATTCGATCGTCAAGTAAATCTAAGTAATGTCAGTTAAGATATTGAAATTTAATTTTATCTCCTTTTCTTAAAGACTTTATAATGGGGGATCGTGAGAAGTTTATCGCTTTTATCCAGTGTTTGAATGTCCTATCGAGACCGGGAAACGCTGGGGAACTAATTGAACAACTGCCATAGCGTTCCCATTACTAAAGTATGAGAAAACTTGGTAATATTGTGAGCTTTGGACCATCAAAGTGTCTTTTTCGCGATTGCAGGCTTAACTTACTGGTTGTATTTTACCCGAGACGGGGATTGAGAATAATGTTACGTTTTTAAGCACCGTGATGAGCGGTGTAGGCGCTTCTATTGGAAAAGTTTTCGGTGAAATTATAAGCGTTTAGATAAACCTAAATGCACAAGAGCCTGTTTTGTTTGTCTGTGGGGAGTATTCAAAGACTTTATGCCATTTCGTTTATGCCCGTGTAACATGAGTAAAGGAATAGCCGTAGATGAAAGCTACGAATTCTGCTACGAAGCTACGGCGCCTATTGAATATCCAACAACTAAAATAACTATAGGGCACAGACTTTGTATGGTAGATGAAATGTTGTTTTAGTTGGTTGTATTCTGATATCTACTATTCTAAGACTCGATCGGACTCAGTTGAAGCCTCAAATAAGTTATGGAATTCCCGTAAAACAAATGAACAAAACTTTGCTCGGCGCGAAACTTTAAACCTATCAATTTCATACAAACTCTCAGATATCTGATATCCAACGCCGATCTAATTCTTAGAAGCATTACCTCTCGATTTGATTTCTGTTTACCCAGCTGTTTTAAAAGTTAGTTCGGAAAATCGGTTCCACAGTCTAATCCGCCCAAGTCGTATTTAAGAAGTCTTGATACTTGTCATAATAGTCGTCTTATCGTCAACCGTTTAACAACAACATATGAAACGAGTCCTTGAAACTTAACATAAAGTTCCACGGCAATGGAGTTGAGACACACATAAGCGAATAACTCGTGCGCTATTATCCTACTAGTAAAATAACACAACCACACATACTTCCTACAATATAACGTAGTGATAAGGCTGCCATTCCATTGGCACACAAGTCTAGGCACTTTATATTATTTACTTTATAAATAATCAGATTAGACGACCACTTTTAAAATGATACAGTAAATAGATAGATTTCCTTTTTGAACTAGCATGATATCAATAAAAAAAAATGATTAGTCGATTCTCAAAATCATTTTTTTTGCACCCTTAGGATTTTGGACGCAGAAAAATCATACCTATAATCATATAAGTTAAGTACAAATAGTTCTTAGCACTTTTATTAGGAACTACTAGATTTAAAAAACATGTCGATACTCTTCATAATAATATGTTGGTATTATTATAGGAATACAATACATAACATTAGGGCACATTTTACAACCGTATTCACATTTCACGGTATATACTATTCCGGTAGAACAGCACCCTAAGACAAGCGTAGGAGAAAGGTTTTTATCTGAAGAGTTAAGACGTAGCCTATTATCCTCCATACTTATGTGACGGTCTATGAAACTTGCCATCCAGGGACACGCATTATTCTCTATAGTTATGGATCTACTTTACGAGTTTTGCTATTTATATTAAGAGATAATCTTGTTGTGGTCGCAGCGGTATGTAAGTTGACATTTTGTTTGGAATTTATACGTGTAATACAAGCATTTTTTTGCGGGAGATACCAAAGAAATCATAAGTACTTATTTTATTTGAATACAAATTTTGCTTTGAACAAAAAAGAGTTTGAATACGACAATGTTATTAACACTCTTGTGTCGCCATTACTAACAGTTAAGCCTGGTTCTGAATGCGATGTCGTGATTTTCTACGAAGAATACTTTACAGTAGGTAACCTACAAATCTAACGCAAGGCGTTTTTCCAACTAAAATAATCGATTGGATCAATTCGACTAGGATCTGAAAGTCCAAAAGAGACATTCAACTTCTAAACAAACAATCGGAACTGTCCACAATACGCAATCCTCGTCGTTTAAAGTAAACCTCATCACGATTTTAGTGTCGGGAAACAATCAGAGTTCATGCTGACAACACCGAACACATAAGTAACAAAGGCAGATTCGAAAGGGTCATTTCTCCAAATCGAATTACAGTTTTTCCAAGAGCAAATTTTTCAGATTGGACCGGGCAGGGCGTCAGATAGTAAAATTAGAGCGTTCCTGGTAATTGTTTGAAGCGAACGAACGCTTGTTACCAACTTATCTTTACCTTTATTTTTGGGTAAATTCAACCTTACGTAGAAGTGATAAGGTTGATTGTAATTGCAAGTATATGTTGGTGCTGATGTCCGGAATTAGAACAAAGGGTTGTCACTGGTAGAACGTTGCTCAATAAAGTTTAATCAGGCCCGACAAGCAAATGTTACTTACGTTCAGCTACCTACATAGCTTGGTAGCAAGCTCGCTATGTAAACAGGTCTTCTCCTTTATGTTAATGATACGGTAAGACGGTAACATTCTGTGTTATGTTTCCACTGTTATAGTGCGTAAGTGAGTTTAAACCGTTGACGACAATCTCGTTATTTTGATCAATTGTATTGTGTTGCACTTTAGAGATCACCCAGTTCGAAAATAAGTTTGTCAATTAATAATTAAATCAACTAGTGTGCTTGGTTGCAGGCCAAAATGTCAAGAATCTTATACCAAGTTTTTAATTATGATTTCTTCGATTGGGTCCGTTATTGCTGAGAAGCATAGGGTATGTTTGTTCGAGAAAAAAACAGACAGTCAAAGTCGTGAGCAGAAGTTTCTAAGATAAATAGTTATAGCTGTATTTTGTGTGGGTACAGATGAAGATACTGTATAATTTAAAATCCCCCGCAAGATATGAAAGTCGTCTCAAAGTTGCAGTGTTATACAAGTTAGAAAGTTGTTTACTTATTCAGATATCAGAGGATAACTAACTCATAAATTGTTGAAAACTCGTCTGGACACGCCCGTTAATGTCATAAGTACACAACTTTACATTCATTATATTATTGTTATACAAGACATTATAAAAGTCAAGTTATGAAAACAAACATAGTTTGAGCAAGTTTCATTGAGCGTAAAAAAATAAGCTAAGAGAGAAAATGTTTTTTGTAAAATATTTTTTCTTTTTTTAAGCTATATTAGTAAACTCAGTCTACTGCATCTTAATAGTATTCAAATAATCAATTAAATACCTCATACAAAACTTCAACAGACCAATATAAGCTAGTCCAGATAGTCTTGCAATCTATTTGTCTTTCTGGACCAAACACGTCAGCTATTAGCCACCCAAGCTTGTCAATAAACCCTTCCATATTCCTTTGACCAGCTTTGATAGGCTCCTAATGAATTAACGAACCAACAAGAAGCGCAAACGACAAACACTTATTAGCTATTCACAAAGACTTTGAACCACTTAGCTTGACCGTATTGTCGATAAATTATAAATTATTCCACTGTATTTGTGTATCAGGAAAGTGATCTAGTTGTTGGATATGAATTCGTAATAAGCCCTAGAAAGTGCATTTGATTAAGAAGCGTATCCTATAATAGGAATGAATAATATCATCACAACTAGCCTGTAACATTTGATCCGCAGACGTGATAGCCTCTTCAGCTTTAAGACGATTAAACCTGCAACAAATTTTATTCTGTAATTCACGAACAAACTGCCCTTGAAGAAATTAATGCTACTGAAAATGACAGCAATATTTTTTTTACGAAATGAGTCCAGTAAAAAACTTTCCCCGTAAGCGCAAGCACTAAAATGAACTCCTAACTGTTAGAAAATAAAAAGTATAAAAAGTATTTTAGTGTCCAAACAGATTTGCATAGCTGTAATGCTTTAATGAAGTTTTGCACGGCTGTATGAACGTTGATGAAATGTTTCTTGTAGTTTTGCAAAACAACAGAATATTTTTAACACACCTGCCTGACTTTTTATACAGATTTTTGTGTATTGTATATGAATAGTAATCTAGCTGCAGTTGTGTATCTGCCTGCAATCTGCGAGGGTTATTGCTGAAATTTTCTACATGTAAATGAAAGTCTTTTGAATTAGAAAGATGGGCATTACACAAAAAATCATATCGCTTTTAAAATATTGTCTCTGATGGAGAAAGGCCAGAAGAGGAAAAAAAAGACTAACCTAACAAAATGCTATAAGAGGTACCGAAACGAAAGCGACTGTATTTAGTGACTGTCACTCCTAAGTGAAACTTTTATACTAAATGTAGGAGTTTCGTGAGTAAAGTTTTACTTCAGAGTGACAATTTCCAACTCATTGCAGTCGAAAGCTTAAAACGTTTCCTCTCCAAACTTGCTCCGTACGAATCATTTTACACATAAATAAACACCAAAGTTGAAGAAACGTTCAACGATCAAAATACTCATCGAAAATTATTTTATACGTATAAGTAAACATAATCTCCTCCAATACCCAATTCGTTGTTACACCAAACTCAATATAGCCAATAACCAATCACGTTTCGAAATAGCTTTCCTGAAACTCAGCAATGTCGATTTTATATCAAAAAGCCGAAAGCCGAATCAAAGAGATAAAACCTCGCAAAAATCTTTCCCCTTGGCCCCGCAAGCGATTATCAAGCCATTTAGTTTTATTACCATCGATCCTCTCCAAAACTCATTGAAAATGGCTGACATTTAACGCACGAATTCATTTCTAATTTTCCGTCATTGTTTGAGCGAAATTAGTATTTGATTGCCCCTCGATATAACAGCGCGATTTCGTATAGAGAATTCCGATTTTCTTATTAAAATTTTTGGATGATAATCCCCGAGGACTGATACAGTTTTATTCAAATGTTTGACTCGTATTGAATTGGTAATGTTCTGTCAGCAAAGGAAATACGTATTTTTATAACAACGTCTACGTCTGCCTGAGTATGTTTCTTTATCAATAGGGAAGGTACCTACCATTATATGGCAGAGATATCAAATTAGAACTATTTTACACTTAAATACTTTAAATCATCTTCGGTATATTACTTGTTATAACACCTATTGACTGTCTTCTTTGCTGGGTTAACGGTATTATACAAATTCACATTTGTATCTGGCCAGCCAATGTTGTTAAAAAATATTTACACAAAACGTAGAAAAACTTTCTCGCTTTAAATATTTCGAAACTTGCCTACGAAAATAAAATCAGAAAGGAATCGAGTCAGCAGGTAAATAAAATATTTAAAAAATAATATTATTCCCGTTACGTCAGTGGCAGATGTCGAAACGGCAATATTTTGTAATTTATGTCTGTTTGTGCAGCCCACGACCTACATTACCGAGCTGTTTGGACGAAAAACTTATATTCCAACTAACATCTGCATTTTATTTTTTTCAGGTTAAATGAAACCACAATTGGATGAATTCGTTTTACGTTCATCGTGTACAGGAATAATTAGGTACTGTATGGTTTTAGTACTAAGATTTTACATGTTTATAATAACGGGTCAGATTTACATAAATATAGAAGGGCTTGATTATAATTCACATAACACCACTAGGTAATCTAAGGTCTACTCCTTCAAATCTATTTTAATAATCTTTAGGCAATTGACATAATCGTTCTACTATCACCCTCAAAATTCGTTTACTAACAGATAACTTCAAAACGTCACCGAACTATACTAACTCATATGATAAAAGCTTGTTAAAATCATATGCTACGAAAACTTCTGAACAAGCCAATCTGTATTTTGTTACACAGCTAACTAGCAATATCGTTATCCTAATTGCCCATACAAACTATCTCGATTACTATATTCTAATCGCATCGCAACTTCGTAGTTCTACTTTGATTGGGTTTTACTAACTTGCGCGATACATAGCTTAGTTTATGCTGAGCGTTATTAGGTATATTAACTGCTTATTAAGCGTAGAATTACAGATAGTTTCATGGAAATGTTTTGCTAGTTGAGGATTTTGGCTTACATTATTGTTAAGGCAATGGTTAGTTAGAACATTATTGTACAAATTCTCTTTAGACTATAGCCCAACTACTAAGTAGATAGCCTTGTGAGCAAAATTCGCGACTGAATTATGAATACAACATTCAGAATCTAGAATATCAGTGACCTGCAGACTTTTACAGCAAACGATGGTTTGTTTAATACAACTACCTACTTTATTTTGGAAATACACAGAATTATTAATTACAATATTATTAATTCGTGCATGTAAAGGCTCTTTACAAAACTGTCGGACTATCTTATATACCTAAGGTATTTGTCGCGAGTGCATCGGTAAGCTCCAAAATTTACTATAATGTTCTGTTTATAAAGCTGTATAGTATAAAACAATATCCCAACACCTTTCGGGAACGAAATTCAACTATATTTAATACATTTAGTAGACGCTCCCTTCTCAGAACCCGGGCCCCTTGCAGCCAAATTGTAAATAAAGTGTGAAAATATTTTAGGGTCCGCTTCGTACTATGAGAATTTGTGCCGCCACCGTTACACTATTTTCGCTGGTTGTAAAACATACAGTGAGGTGCAAAACTGTATTTTCCTTTTGTTGGGAAACGTGAAACCGTGATTCGCTTTTACTTTGACGGTTAAACTAAGCCTAGACCGCACTGTGGTTTTGATGCACTTGGTTTATACGCATTTTAGTTGGACAATAGACAAGTAGAACCTTTATTTTTTCCTGAGCCTATGGCCATTTGCGCCAATTGATAAGGTCCCTGAAAACAGTATTTTCATCTCTACTCATCAATATAGTATACGAGAAAGTAGATTTAGCCATTTGTACCAGGTTGGTTGTTAAATGTAAATACCCTGAGAATTCTAGTCTCATTTTAGTGAAAGCTTCTTATCTGGTAAAAAAGGTAAAATAATTTCACGTGTAACTTTAACATAACATCCAGTAACGTAAAGTTCTCAGTGTCAGTTCAATTTCTGTCCAAACAAAGCATAATAATTTGTCTCGCCCTTCATAATCCGCTTCATTGTATGGAGCCCGCTAGAATATGTTAGACCACCTTACCTTCAAGCTAAAACATGTTGCTTTAATAACGCAAGGTAATAGAATATTATGAATATTGTTTATACTGGTCTTTTGTTATACCTTACATGCTATGAATATAAAATAATATATGCAAAAATATTACTTGAACCTCCATATGTTGCGAATAGAAAAGCCGATAATTTCAGCTGTTATTAAATATAAATTTTCCACGGACTTTGGGACAAATCCGAGTGCGTCATCACATTATTATGTATAAAGTTTTGCAAACAAATAAATTACTTTTACATGTTATACAATGGCCGAAATAATTGGTGAATAAGACAAATCATTTGCATAAAAACCAATTAACAATACCCAATGTAACATAGAGAATCTTAAAACTATTGAACAAACACCTTGAAAATCTTAAAAAGGGATTCATAATCCTTTGTTTATCTCTAAGGTACAAAACACGTCTCAAATCTACACAAAGAGTCTTGATAAAGACTTTTCTTCTTTTGACAAAAAGTAACTAGACACATATTTAAATAATTGCAATAAATAAAAAGTCGATTAATCCCAATATAAGCAATCCAGCTGGCCCGCGCAACTTCGCTTGCGTCATATAAGAGAGAATGGGTCATAATTTTACCCGTTTTTGTAACATTTTTTTACTGGTACTCTGCTCCTATTGGTCGTAGCGTGATGATATGTAGCATATAGCCTTCCTCGATAAATGGGCTATCTAACATTCAAAGAATTTTTCAAATCGGACCAGTAGTTAGATGAGCGCGTTCAAACAAACAAACAAACAAACTCTTTAGCTTTATAATATTAGTATAGATTTTAATGCTAGGTTACTCTTGCTCCAATATGAAACAAAATCTCATATATTTATTTTCTATTATGTACGAGAAGGTATATTCTCTCAAGCTACTATCCCGTACAGAAAGCTACAACGAAACTCCATTACACGATTGCTTCAACCACTTAACGTTATCCTCATTAATTAATATAAATGATTAACTAATTGCTCTACAGAGCGTTCGTAGTTTGCGCGAGGTGAAAAGGTGGGTGTGGAATTTCAACGGTGGTTTGTTTATTTAATAACATTTACTTTAAAATGTCTTCGGTATTTAAGTAACGAATTTATATAATACGGGTAATGTAAATGATTTGACGATGAGGGGTCATATCAAAGAGACTGGCAAATACGATTTTATTTCAAGAAACCGCTCAATTATAAGCTGTTTCTTATATTATTCCGTATGATTCTTATACTTAAAATAAAGTCAAGATTTAGGAATCATTATATTTGTTTAGCTAAGAAAATACTAATTAGCTTGTCAGGCACTTGCGAGTTCAGTATCCACCACCATTTTTATTTTTAGTCCAACTGCCTGCTCTAAGTGCCTCATCCCCTGTTTCTAAACAATAAACATAAAATAATAACCTCCCATGTGTCTTAACAGTATTAATTAAATAGTAACCAAACTAAAATTCTCAAGAAATAATGTGAGAACGAACCAATTATCACGTTCATAAACTTTTCTCTTAATAGCGGGAGTAGTGCAGCAAATTCCCGACACTCTCATATCACCAAGTTTTAAATGATTTGTTTGTCTCTAAATTTTAATGCAAAATCTACTGAACGACGAACGTTTCCATACTTCTGGCTTAATTAAATGCGGTACAAAAGCGACGTACAAAGGGGAATACGGGGACTCTTAACTATGCAATATGTGGAGCCGTCAAAGTTCGTGAGAAAGTTTCCCTCAACAACACAGGTGCTAGCGCGAAGGTGATGCGTCTGCAAATGAATTGAAGTGCTGTTGAGAAGAATGCGATTTGTTTGTCTGTCTACGAGTTGAAGAAGTTGGGAATTATCTTCATATTAAGTGGATGGTGGTGCCCTCTTACTTTATAGATTAATAACCTACAAAAGCAATCAAGATACCATACGCCATTCCAGAGAATAAGCGGTCTTCCGAGAAACATTCGAAATTTCTCGCTCGTCAGATTTCATGTAAACCGTAGTTATTACTTCTACTATAAAACTGATACCGGGAAACTATCATCAATATTCAAATATTTTTATACGAATGAAGATGAACTCAGCAAAAAATCCTTCCGAGAAATACCAGTAGTGTATTAATAAAAGCTTTCACCAGTATCTACACGGGGGCGAATAAATTAAATCGATGCACGTAACATTTCACGAAACATTGCACAAATGTTAGAATCATTTTTAATCTAAATTCCATCCGCGCCTCCCTTTGTAGTGCCGCAGAATTGGCCGACACCGGCTCATGGGAACCCTACATTATGTTGGAGAATTCATTCCACACGAATAACCGCCGAACACTTTAAAGAAATTGGCCAAACTTCTCAAGGTACGAAAACTAATAAAATAAGATGCGAAATTAAAGATTTTTGACGTCAAAGAGGGTAAGGGTAAAAAGGTTCTATATTGTAAACGGCTTGCACGAATACAAGTTTGTACTCACTGACCGTAAGTAATAGAACAAAGGATTCGTTTCAATAAAAATAAATTTAACAAGTTAAACGATGAAACCAATAACTAGATTTAACTAGTGTAAACTGAACTTTCAGAATATGAGATGGTTATGGGGAAAATGTGGTTTGGAAAATGGAGCTACAAACTCAAACTTCTGCCCATGTTTGACAAATATGTACAAAATAATAAAACAATGCATATTAACTGTTTAATAGGGCCCAATAACCTAAAAAGCGACATCGCTAAACACTATAATCGACAGTTTGAGTTCAGGAAGTATCTTAATTTGTTCGCCGGCTAACTTCGCAGACAAAACCTACTTAGGGCGTCGTTTCACAAGACATGCTGTTTAGTTTTGTAACTCCCGAGTGCTAAGAGAATCTGCTTAAGTGGATGGAAGGTAGCTTCCTGAGCTTTGTACTTTTTGCTTTTATAGATGTTGAGCTGAGAGCTGACTTGAAAGAATGTGTTACGTTCCTGAGAGTATTTGGAGCGGAAATTATTTTGTGACATGTAACTATTGTGTGTAAAGTCTTGTACTCTTGTTGACACTGGTGCATAGATTGTTCTAAATTTGGTAACAGTTTGTTAAAATCACTTTGAAGATTGTTTTACGCAAATACCAACGACCTATTAGACCTTTCGCGTTATGTGTACCCAGGTTACAATTTTTTTTAAACAAGTTCTCGCGTAAAAATTGCTTTTCATCTACAGCAGGGATTCGTAACTACTGTCACGATTTTTCAAATGCGATATACGAAAGCAAACGGTGCACAACTCTTCATAATAAACACTTCACAATTGGAAAGTCTCACGTGCTACTCGTACGTAAAAGCTGTAAGTATGTATGTAGTGTTATATTCCAGTGACTGGGTACAAAGGAAATAGACGTACTCGTTTTACTTTATACTATTCTATACTGGAAATCTCATTAATTTCTTTCTGCTATACGATAATAATAATAACATCTTCTTCATTATTTCTAAAGGTAGAGTGTTCTTTGTCACCGGTTCATAATAAAATTATATTAAATTTAGTTTTTAAGAAAGCCCACGTAATACTTTTTTGCCATAGTAACATCTAGCTAGTTAATCGGCTGAGTTCTTGACAAACGTACCTATGTGAATTGAGAATTTTATGTCATCGTCTTATTGTTTCTGTTTTTGTGCTTAGCCAGCATCATTGTCGTCCCACTAGTTACGGAACACCTTTCCCGAAGACCTCTCGGTTGCTATTGTTAACATCAATCGGTATTGACAATAAAAATTCAACGGTTGCCTAAATTGCTATGTTATCGCCGCCGTTGTGGAAATGAATATCGCATCGCGCACCACAATATAAAATATCCTATAAAATATCCAGATGTGTTTATACTGGAGCCAGCCAGGTGCACTCGCAGTACGGTCCAACAGATTGAATAATTAACCTACGCGTTTCAAAACTCACGCGCGAAAAAATATTGTATGCGTCGATATAACAGCGAGGAATAAGTCAGTAGATTAAATTCGTGCAGCATTTTCCGAATTTTGGATACTTTCGATTCTCAGCTGGCCTTTTGCAAAATGTTTTTTGCTATAATCTTTGGATTTGTCTGATTTTGTACGTCATCGGTAGTTAGTTCGTCTGGGCTTTACTTTCCGGTTCTCCAACCCTTTCTTTGAGAACGACGAAAGTGCAAAGTCATGAAATCTCATGATATTGGACTACAAAAAATATATTAATGTCTTGTCTAGATGTCTTTTAAAAACTCATTCTTGTCCTGTAAAAAACAGAAAAATCAATCCAAATTGCACTTTTGTACACAAAATTCACAGTTAAAAGCACACAGCACGTAACTGCGTGCAGTCACTCCTGAATAATACACGAACGTTAACAACATGTCGTTAAGCGACTATGACTCCATTTGTTTCACAAAGACAAACAAACGCCGGTTTAGATACTCCATTGTTAAAATACTCCAATCTATCAAATTGGATGGTTTTATGAACTGGTTTGTTTGAAAACCTCAAATACTAGCATGATCATTGCGAACTATCACTATTTTCAGGGTATTTTAAAAACGCTCAGTTAAAATTTTACGAAAACTTTTTTGTTTTCGTAATTTATGTTGCCAGAATTTCATTATTTCGTTGTCTGCGTTTAAGCTTTACTGAATTTAAACTAATACAAAAGCATCGCAATCTTGTTTTAGGGGAAGCATTTAACTCTTCAGTTTACTTTAAACATCTTGCCTCTAAATCAGAGCATGGCGCCAATATAATCTAATACAAGAAAACTTTAAAATCAAGTGAAAGTAATTCAATCACTAATTTGAACAAACTTGTTAACGAACGAAGTCTAATTGGCAGCACTTGACCACCCGACAAACAGAGAACCCGTGGAATCCCAAATCAGGGATCCGCCATCTCGGGATCATAGAAAAACGTCTTGATTACGGTCGAATTAAATTTAATTTGTCGCGTGAGGTGTTCCGCACCCTCCTCTCGCTCTAATGAGTTCCAAACTTTCCCTCTTTGTGAGATTAAGGCCAAAAATTGTGAAAAACTTGAGCGTCCTCCCGGTCCCGTGGCGGATGTTGTTTGACATACATAATACGAGGCCGTCCTTGCCCCCGACAAGTTTCACGTACTTTCTACAGCTGTTTACTTAAGTATGCTCGGTGGAATTAAAACTTACACCAAAGTTGTGTTCGCTCAAGTGATTTCGTTAGCTCACGCGACGCTTTTTACAATTTATAGATAAACGTGGTTTTGTCTTTTCCTTACGGCTAAATAAATGCTAACTTTATTTATGTTGGAAACATTTTCAATATTAAACGAAACAAAGCATTTTATTCAAATGTAAGAAATGGATGAATACGACACAAGCTGTGTCAATACATGAATCGATAAATGTTCTGATCTTGGTGATAGTAATTTAAATTATTTAAAAATTCTTGAAACTAAGAAACGAATAAGTATACAATATGCCAAAATTACATTAACTTATTACGTTGGTATTCATTTAACATGGATGTATTTTCGTAGATATTCCTGTAGATTTCACTACAACCTTCAGCAAAATTACCTATTTATTAGGTACATTAGCAACGTATGATTTTCTAGAAAAACAAACACGTTACATTTTCAATATTTACCAGAGTAAACCAACCTCGAAACTGCATTACCCAATCCTCGATAAAGTATCAAACTTTCACATCAATATCTATAGTTATGTACATACATCAAACTTTCTAATTAAGTTGCTGAACTCGGTTAATCAATCAATTTTAATGAAAAACCGCACGTAAACTTGAAATTTGTGAAAATCTTAATAAAGTAATACGCTCATAAAACCTCTAGATGTGTCGGTATATTCGAATCTATTGCTTTTTACGACCCGATCACTGCTCACTTGGGAAACAGGTGAAAGAATGATATGACACAAACTGAGCAAACAATACGAAAAGAAACTATTTCAGTGAGACGAAATATTGTCCCAAATGCCGTGGATCCCAGTACAAATAATAATAATAATAATAATAATAATATTTATTTATTCAAGTGACCAGAGACTCATTTTTGTTAGTAATTAAAAACTTAAAAACCTATGTTAGTGTTACATATTATTTGTAGCTTTGGATGCATGCGCGGCCCGCTACCGCCTCATCCCGTGGGATACGGCACTGCAGCGGTTCACGTACATGCAATCCAGCCTACCAGCAATCATTCTCAGGATGCTGTTGGAGCTGGCCCGCACCCTGCGCACCAGAGAAGCGCATCTTTGACGCATTGTTGCGTAAAAACAACTTACTAATAATAATAATAATACTAATACTAATAATAATAATACGCCCGCAGGGCACCTTGAGGCGAGGTGACGGGGAGTAGCGACCCCGCGGTACCTGAGTGCTCCAGGGGGAAGTCACCCTTCCTCATCTCCGGCTTGCCTTAGTTGGCTGGTCGGAGTGAAAACTGACGAGGAAGCGGTCCCCCGCCTCTGGCTTGCCTTCATTGGCCGTCCAGAGTGGAGTCGCAAGAGCAGAGCTCCCACTCTGTTCGGAGGACGGATGCTGAGCGTAAGATGGCTAGTGGGCCAGTGATGCCTGAGCCTAGCAAAGGCGCGTGAGCTGAGTTTAACGTCCAGCGAGGCCTCTCCGTCCTTCAGCTGCTCACGTCCCTGTTGCCCCCTTGTTGCATTTTGAGCGACTAGTTTAGGGGGCCCAGTTTGTGAGTTGGCAAGTCTCCGCCTGCCACTTTTACGTGTTATTTACATTGTTATAGGCAGGCGCCATAGTTCCCGTAATTTCCTAGTTTCCCAGTCCATAAGCACCCCATCCCAATAGCCCAAGTAGTATATCCCCTTAGTTTTGCCATAGTTCCACTCAATCCGGTGATTGTCCTTGGGTGCATTTCATAGTGTAAACAGGGATAATCACCGGATTGTGACATCATACATTTTTAAAATATTAAAGCAGTCGAAAAGGGCCTCTACGTGTTGGCTTCGGCCCCACGCACGCCTTCCAAAAATCCGGGACTCCATAGTCCCGAGATGTGGTAAAGACTTACATAATAATAATAATACTTTACCGGGAAACGTATTCCCTCATACCCTCTCAGGGCATCTTCGACAGGCTTGTCTAGTTAAGCCTCACATATTTACTGATATTGATACGACGAACAGCCCGCCGAGATGACAATTACCCAGTATGATGGCAACGTTGAATCTTACTAGATACGACATTACATAATTACTTATAACGTTACAGAAATGGAACAAAAAAAAAGCCGATTCATTTTTAATAGCATTGACAATAAGACATTCAACTGAAAAGCCGAGCAGTCTTCTCGAGTCTCTTAGCTTGCGTTTAGTATTGTAGATTCATATATTTGCATAAGAAGACATATTAGTAGAAGCCGTGTAATATTTACAAATCCGTTTTTTATTACCTGGTTACTTATAATTTACAACATAAGTAGGTACTCGAATTACAAATAAAAGATGGAGCTATGGTTACCTATTTTGTTTGACTGTGGGGAAAAAGGAAAGTCATTTTTTTATACAGAGTTGATTTATCGCGACGCAGTTCCCGGAAACAATTACCGAGTTTTGGTTAGAAACTCGTTTAGAGGGTAGATTACGAAGGGCAAGCTTAAATCACTCGGTCACGCGTAAAACGGTTTCAGGTGCTAAAAAGTTATTTAGAGGTTTGACCAACACTCATTTGTGGGATGAAAATAGCAGTTTAGCGGACCACATTCGCAGTTATCCAGGATTATATAGCGTGTAACGACATTAACGGAGCCTACTTTCTAGTAAACATATTGTATCTGTGGTAAGCGGCCGCGACAAAACCGCTGAATTTCCCTGGAGCGCCATCCAAAACATACCGCGAAGAAGAATAACTGGAGTGAATGCAAAATGAAAATTATCATACAAATTCGCCATCTTATATGAACCAAGATATTACTGTCACAATATAAGTATGCAAAAATATGTAAGGAGAACGCGGTTGGTTTTACGGCGTAGCGAAAATACGCGACGGAATATTGGCTACGTATTCGTAAGCGTAAATTTTCAGTACTTGTAATTTGCATCTGCAAAGTAAATAATTGTGGTACGTCTTTGCTTCGACGTCTCTGGTGTTTTGACGTTTTGTTGCGAATTCATTTTGAATCTGATATGTATGGAAATTGGGTAAATGTCGGCTTTGCTTTTTGTTCCTTACAACCTGAAGTTCTGAAATAATATCTAAAGATAGTTTTTAGGTTAATTTTACGACTTTTACAGTACCTACCTACTGTTAGCCTGCTTCCTTTTTTTACTTCATTATGTCCTTTTTTTTTTCGTCAGGGAAACCAATCGGGGTCGCTGTAAGTCGACCCACCGGCTAGGTCCCCGTCGCACTGGGACTGCGCAAGCGGGGTATGTGGTCCGCCGTAGAGCCCACTAAAAACCTGACGAGTGTCCAACCGCTTCCGCAAAGACGTGCGCCGGGATAACCGCAATAAGCTAGTACCGCAAGACGCACGCCATGCGCGGCTCGCCCCCTGTAGGGGGGCCCTACCCTGGGTGATGCCGCCTGGGTGGATAGTGACGGCATCAAACACCATAGACGATGGACGTGACACCACCCGCCCATCACCTATCTTGGGAACCTCACCTCTCCTGTGGGCGACGGAAGTACTTCATACTTCATTATGTCCTAACAGTATCTAGTTCACCTGATGACTACTGATTACGAGGTAAGGCTCAATTACCGAATCGGACGTAACGCGTAGGTACATTTGGACACATATCAACGAAAAATAAATAATATAATATCTTCATTATTATGACAAGCTTCCAGTATCAGGCTGCAAAATTAAACGCAAATTGGTTCAGTTCATTTGCGTAATTGACAAATAAGCTGATGAAATAATGCGGCTAATTTATATTGATTGATTGAATATCTTCTAATATTATTATTGTTAATTAGGACGGGCTCTCGTGTTTTTATAACGTGAAATACTTACACTGCCGTCGTAAATCTAAACACAGTAACTTCAAAATATGCGTTTTGAGAAAAACGCGGTTGAAGTTTAATGGTTAATTTTTGCTCTCATGAAGATACTAATTATTGTATATTATTTCATGCAACTTTTAATGTTAGTATATAGTTAAATCTTTGATTCTGTATATATATATCTAGTATATTATTATTGTATAAATAATAAAATTAGATAATGTGTTTTAAGCTAGGGTAATAATATAATATTTTTTTCTTTTTTAAGTTACAACACGGTAACTCAACGGTTACTGTGTTGTAACCAAGTTTTACCTATTACTGTGTTGTAACTTTGTAAAGATATTAACATTAGGGGAATTACGACACAGTAAGTATGTACATACTGTGTTATAACTATGTTTCTTAGAAAAACGTATAAAATCAGTAATACAGTAAATGAGATACTGTGATTTATTCAAGTATTTGTTGTTTATCTTTGAACAATATTTTATACGCAATCACAGTAACTGAAGAAGCCGTGTTATAATCAAGCAAAAAAAGAAAAATTAAAATCTATTCACGTTAAAAAAACACAGTTAGTAGTGAAATACTGTTATTTAATTTAAAATAACACAGATACTGTATTTTTTATTAAAAAAAATGTTTTTTTTGTAAAAATACTGTGTTTTTATTTAATGTATTTCGGTAACTATCCATCGTACAAACAAACCGAAAACTTTCTCAAATAGCCCGCGGTCTCCTGATTCCAAAGAACTAAACAAACTATAAACACAGTAACTTAAGTTACTGTGTTTACATTTACGACGGCAGTACATAGGTAGCTAATTTTGCTATAAACATAGTAACATTTAAATTACTTCAGATTCAGTTTTAATTTGTGTTGCACTAAATGGTAAAACCGAGTCGCAAAATCTTAGGCAATATTTTATTAAGCTGCTCATTAATATTCAAATCAAAAAGTTATTCTATAGGAAAAAATAACACATTATGTTAAGGCTAACTCATCATCACATTCGCTCCCCTCAAACAACCTAATTACGTGTAGCGGGGAAAGAAATACTTACATGTTGGAACTACGACAATAGTTTAAAGAAATGAATTATTGTAGATCCGTATGAGAAAAGATAAGTATATTATCTTTTTTGTTTGTATTTGTGAACATTGTTATACCTTGTACTGCTAAAACAGCGTTTTTATTGAGAAGATGTTTAAACTAGGAAAATTAAATGCTGCAAATAAAATAATCGGGAGTTCGCCTGACTGGTTTCGTCATACCGATCAATTAATTACCCGCCTACGGCATAACGCACGCCTGATGGAATCCTCGACAACTTTAAACAAGCAATCCAATGAGCATTTTAGTATTTTCTCATTAATGTATGGAAATTTTCGTTACAAGTTTCGGCTTGTTCCTGAACGGATGATTAAATTCCGACATGTTATTAACGCTCTGTTGGTACTGAACGATAATTCGATTTAAAACATGTAGACTGAAGTATAATTATTGTTTCAAGTGAACTTTTCATTATAACCATTTAACTCACATTCTGTGCTGATGAAGTTGCTAAATCATGGTTTATAGGGACATTTGTTTTGTGGGACTCGAAACTTTTTTTTGCTGCGCGATCCTATGACGTTCGTGGCGTAAGCATTTAACACACGCACTTAATACTTAGTCGATGAATAGCATTGACGCTTCTCTGATGAGTACATTGTTGACTTCATCGATCGGTTGTTGGTAGTCGATAGTGGTAGAGAAACGCGGTCCTGGAATATCAATACAGAATCAAAGTCAAAAATAAATTGAAAAATTATTTTATTTTGATTCAAATAAAGCGATATTATAACATTGTTATTAGATTATTGTACTTAATTGCGAGCTAGTTGAAGAATGAACACAATTTTGTTAGAATTTCTTCAATTATTGCTATAATGACACTAGCGAATTACAATGTTCTATCACTTTTTGTAAGTACCAATTGCTTGCACAGTAAAGGAAGCGTTACTCCAAAATGTTCACGTACAATTAATATGATCTGGTATAATTCAGAACATAATGCTGCAATAGCCATTTGCTATGTGGTACGTTTTAGCTGGCTATATTTTTTCTATTTGCGTCATCAAAGTCACATGAACAAAAGAAACCTTCCTTTACTCTTTTTCCTAAAAATATAAATCATATAAGTCTTATACAATAAATGCAAATATATAATATATTTAATATAAAATTTCTCATCCAATGAAACTCATGTTTATTCCAAAAACCATATAAAGCAATACAATTGCGTTATTATTAAATTGAAAACTTTGGTCTGTTTGTTAGAAACTAAGAAACTTAACACTAAGTTAAAAAATATTTCAGATAATGCCACGAGATTCTATTATGGCTAAAAAACACTTTTAAGAAAATATACTGAGCGTAAAAATGCATTTTAACAGATCAAAAATATTAAAATAATTAATTAATTAATCTTGTTAATCTGTGCTGGAGATGTTGCCAGCCTCAAAACAATTTTATCACATCTAATGTACTTAATTATTTATTACTCAAAAACACTGTTTGATGGATTTCTTAAAATACTAGCTGCTTAATGCTACGTATAATGAACTTTTTACATGATACACAATGAATGTTTACTTGCTTAGTACTCTTACTGGATGTGTGTATTAATTCAAATAACAATTATTATGACTTACACAACTTCCTATAGCTTAAGTCATCATAAGTTCTCTTATTGTCTCTAATATAGTAAAAGGAATGATAGCTGGTCCTAGTGTATATTTTATTTATGCAGCATTGAAAAGAATGATTCAAATGTACTTAGTGCTAATGATTTTATTTATAATATTTCTAGCTGCATCATCGCAATAGTATGCAAACTGCATATAACAATAATATAGTGGACTTTTTTTCCATAGAAAATATATTGTTACAAAGAGAAAGGAAATTGATTTTGGGTACAAAAGTCTATCTAATACAAACAATGTTCCTGAAAAATGTAGGCCTATTTTTAAAACTCATCGTGGCGTGCTAGCGCTTCACCAAAGTCAGTCGCTTGGGAACCTACGAATAGGTCATATTTGTCTAGAATTTCTGCTTTAGTAAGTTTTTCGTCGGCGTCAGTGTCGGCCTCGAACACTAAATGTCGGGCCTCTGCTTCAGCGTGGTCAAACTCTGGTGGTGCAATCCAGTCTTTTACTTCGTCGGCGTCCATGAAGCCGTCTTTGTTTGTGTCTCTGCAAATGATTATATACATAAATGATGTGGTTTCGGCCCTCGAAAAACAAGTTCTAATGCGCTTCTACTATATATTTAGTACAGCAGACAAAAATGTAACAGAATTAAATTTAGGGACGAAAATGTTTAGTATCCGAAGCATAAAAAATTGCGCAAAGTTAGTTATCAAACTTTGTCTGAACCGCCAAAGACTCGACTATCTTTATTGATTTAATAGTGTCAATGTCCTTTTAGTACGGTGCCGCAATAGTATCCAAACAGTGTCTCAATGTCATTTAAACTGGAACAACTTTATTTACGCACGCACCTTACTCGTTTATTGGAACAACAATAAACAGGGCAAAGGTGTATTCAATAGAATAGCAATTGGGCGATGAACTAAATACTGTTGCTACCCATGAATTACAATTGCCATGATTTGTTTCATGACATGTCTCAAACCAAAATAAGTATACCTGATTCCCGTTTCTGTAAGAGTCCCTTAATAAACCACGTGAGGATAAAATAGGGGACGGGCGTGAGTTTGTTTTTTTGACTGAATAATTATACGACACTTCAAACTGAAAATCCATACGTATACTGTAAAAATTATGTTGTCAATGAAAATTATGTAAGATTTTTTTTATTTATTGGTGTACCAAAATATACACTTGATTTTGTAATGAGGACGAGTTGCTTAGTCTAAGACTTCACTACATATAGGACACTAGGAAGGAGGTAGGGGGATAAAGAGTGACCAAAAACATTATGTGGTTCATAGACAAACCTAAATGAATATTAGTATTCACCTGTAACCGGCGAACTGTTCACGCTCTTGTTTGACCCAGTCGGGCTCCTCTTCGTCCTCACCATCTTCGGGCTTGTACATGTCTCCGATGTACTCGTCTATTGACACCTTGCCGTCCTGCAAATGGTACATTATTATTATATTTATTTTCAAAGATAGCGTACAATTTTCTAAGAAGATTTACATGTGGCGCTAACCGGATCCGGGGTGTGCAGAATCATTAGAACTGCGTATACTGCCATCTAGTGGCAGGTGTCAGTACTACCGCGGGTTGTCATAAGCTTACGGTGTGACTATGTGACCAAGGATGGAGTCTTGTAATGTGGATTTTTGTGTAAGAAACGAGCAAATAATAAATTGTATATATTTAGTAAAAAGCATGCATTATTAGGCAGTGATGATCTTTGTTAACATGAAATCTTTAATAAACCAATAAAGGAACCTGCAAGTTCCCTTTAAGTATCCTGATTTTTAAATGTTTCATAGATCTATTCTCGGAAGCAGTGCCAACAACTGTATCTAACTAAAACAATGCACAAATAGCCGAGCGTAATCAAACTCTCAGGATATTAACGCCTACGCATACTGGCCACAATGGTCCATTTCCTACGATTATTATCATCTACGAGAAAACTGATATTTAATCTTAACTAGTGGCAACAAAAGTCGGTGTCATTTTCGAAAAAAAATAAAACATTGAGGGCACCAGATATTTATAACTTAAGTATAAGTTAAGTTTCAACGTTCTCTAGGTAAGTTGCATAAAAACAAAACTATCTAAATGTTTGGGTAGAAGAATTTACACCTCGAGCGTTGTTAAAAAACGCAACATAGATACACCAGTGAAGAGAGCGTGTGTATAAATAAATATGTGCGATGATAGCATAGATTTGGGCCAAGAGGTGTTGAGTTCCGACGGTACAGAGGATGGCTATCCGACACCACGCGTCAGACGACACCTAGATTATGTGTCATTTTGAATATAGTGTTTATTGTTTATAGTATTTTATTAATGTATAGAATATAATATTGTATTTATAACAATATGGACCTGCATGTCTGATTTAAAGAATAAGTAAAATGCTACCTGATCCTGATCAATATCCTCCATGGTCTCCAGAACGACGACGTCTCTCATGTCGGAGTGATCTTCAGGGTGAAGGAAAGCGGCGAACTCAGTCCTGTTCAATGAGTCGTTCTGGTCAGCATCTGCAAAGACATTTCAAAAGTATAAAAATCTGTAATCCATTGGTAAGGATAAAATGTAGAGTTTGATCATTTTCTACTTATGAGGAAAATATACGATCAGTACAAACTCAAGTGGAGAAAGTTTCAAAAAGTGTTCTACTTAAAATTTCATTTTCAAAACACTACTCTAGCCATAGACAAAGATAAAGAAAAAAAGGTACTGTAAACCTTTACGCATAAATCGCGTATAAGAGAATTCACGATAGATAAAAATCAATAAAAGAGATTTTGCAAAAATATATGGTTTAAAAATCCTGCTTAAAGGATAAGCTAGAAATACTCTATAAATAGGATAATTCCTTTAGTTACTTACCAGCATACATCCACCTCCTTCTGTCTCTCTTCAAGAGGCTGGTGTAAGTGAAGCCTTCGCTGTTGGGCGTTTTCAGCTCTTTAGGGTCCATCTCATCCATGAATCCGTACACATTCTTTCTGTATGTCTGTAGAAGAAACAAGTATTACAATTAATTACGGAAATCTTGAAAACAATTTTATTTATGTATTTCTTTTATTTCACAGAAACTTTTCCTTGAAGTATTTTTAAGTTTCCAGTTACTGTAATAATAATGTTTATATTTCCAGTATTTGAGATTTACAGGATTGCGAACTATCCTATCTGAATTACAATAGACCGCAGCAACAAAATGAAGATCGTAGTACAGGCCCTATGTTTCATAAAATTCATAAATCACGAGCTTATAATTCAATGACATCTTTTAAACCAACATTTTCAATCATTATTCGTCTGTAGCGCTTATTAATATTTAACCGCGCGATATGGAATACTCATAAATGATAATGAGAATGGTCATATGGTTTGATATTCGTGAATTATTGATAACATGTGACATCATTCACTGGGATATAGGTCAGGTGGTCCAGTGGGGAACATTCGCGACTACCTTGCATATGTTTTAGAGGTCAACAGTTAGATCAGTGACCGACATACGACGTCGTTACTGAAACTTCTAGACTTTTAGGCGTTTGACATAAAACTTGCAAACTTGGCTAGGTTTCATATATTTTATTACTGTATGTGTATTCTATACTAATAAAAAGAGGAGGAATTTCTTCAAGACTGATGAGCAGGGCCACACTTTGTCTATTTGTAAAAATATGAAACAAGATCTTAAATCATTGAATGAAAACTTTGAACCCTGAATTGAATTTGAGGTCAAGCAATCGCAATTGATAAGACGACATATAAAAATATCATAAATATCCGCAAAATTATATTTAATCGTCATTGTTTGAACACTATAGAAAAATCCACAATTTCGCCCAACCGAGAACTCAAACTTCCATGTTGAAAACATAATGTGAAGAGCTTACCTCCCAAGGAATAAGTTCATCATTATTAGGATTGTGCTGCTTCCAATGTCTCTCAACATCTTCAGTGATATACCGCTTTTGTGTGTACTTGATCCAGTCTTTCAGTTCCACGAGCGACACAAACCCATCCTTGTCACCATCAATCTTGTCCACAATGATTCTAGAAACATCCATTGAATAACTGTTACAGCACGAGATAATGGGGTCACTGAACTGTGATACGAGGTTTTTATGAACGGTTGATTAATATTGAGTATGTTTGTGAATGCAGTTTAATCACCGCTTTTTCGTACACTGTACGATAAAATATATGAACTAGCGAACCCGGCAGACATTATTCTGCCTGAACTCGAAACCTAATTGCAGTTTTTTAACATCTTCAACAATAAAATAAGAGTTTAAATAATCTACATAATTCTTAACGTAATTATAACACTATATGACTAAAACTCCAATATATTATAGGTGTAGTAGTTTTTAAGTATGTACATCGGAACAGACAAACCAACTCTGTAGGGATTTGGTTTCATGAACTCCTGGTACAATAATACAAACAATGCAAAGACTTTTATTTATATATATATTTTTATTAATCTATAAATGTTTGAAACATTTTACGAAAGTTAAACTGGAAGATTGTTATCATTGGACATCTGTCAATTTATCTATTGGATAGACTGCCCAGTGCCCAGTACATATCAGTAACTGAAATTCTACTCTATGATAATGTATCTGTTCTATTTTTATTCACATAGATAATAATTTGAGATAATCACTTTTTTTTTAATAATAAAATAGTAACATAACATAATACTTCAATTAAGAGTTATACATAAAAAGTAAATATTAACTGAAGGCAACATTTGCTTGGTGGTAATGTCACTTTAATTACAGGCCATTGTTTGTAAAACATGCAATTCAAAGTCAAGAGTTTTGCAGCAAAACAAAGTCACAATTCACTTTACTGTTACATTTTCTAAGATTAATCAACCCATAAATAACCCAAATCTTTGGGAAATTGCCTCTTTAGAACAAGCATTCCGATCGGGAGTACCTAATTGTGAAAGGATCTTATTTACAGCATTGATAAAATTGTTCCTGTCTGTTTACATCGAAATTAAAAATAATGCTTCTTATGAAAAGAAAATTATTGAAATCATTAATTAGAACAAATATAAAACGTAATTCAAATATTATATCTCAAGAATAATGAACATCCAATAGTCAAAACTCAACTTAAGTCAACAGTACAACACATTTTTTTTAAGGATGCAATAAGAGGCAAATATGTTTTCAGAATTTTTATACACATTTCAATTACCAATACCATGTTCATTAAAATTGTTCACATAATCAAATTCCATTATCATTAAACAGTAAGCAAAACGTCACAGTATAACACATGACTGTGTACACAGATGTTATCTGCTAGTTAAACTAACCCACATAGAGTGTGGGTGAGATCATTGACACAAGATTATCTTATGAGGGAAATTGGAAGTTAACATGTTCTAGAAGTTTGATATAAAGAGTTTTATTACTTTATATGACCTACTTGAATATAGTTATGAAGAATTTAACTTACAAATCAGGCTTTATCAAAGCTTAACATAGACGCTTAATTGAGTTGAACAACTATGAAACTAGTTTTACCATCCATTCAATAAATAAATACATAAAGTCTAATCTAAGCAAATAAAATAAATTTCAAGTAGGTGGCTCTGAAGCTTTTTATGAGGGGCGGTAACGACAAATAGTAAATAAGGAATTAAAATTGGTTCCTATTTTATAACTATTACGTATAAATTTATCCTCCTGCCTACCAGGGTACCTTTTTTTGGAGTATGCTGTTGAAATTTTAGTATAACGTTGACAATAGGATATAATATACAGGAAAAATAGTAAAAAAATTCCTTCATGGGGAAAATCGGTTTTTCCCTATGTCCTTTATGTAGGACAAAGTGACTATATTACTATGTGATTTATGTAGGACATAGACTAGTTTTAAGGTAAACAATGGGTTTTGGATAGGAATATAACACAAATTAAACATGTTTTTAATAGTCAGAATTGTATGTCCGTCTCACAAAGTTGAAAATAAAACAAAGGAAAACTTATTTCAAACAAAACTATCAGAATTAAACTTTTCTCATCTTCAACAATTCTTAATATCTTATTAGTCGTTAATTAGGAACATAATTAACGGATCAATCAAGTTTCATTAATACCTTTACCAATATACTACTCTATGTTTTGGTGGAAATCGAAAAAACTATTCTTGTTTGGCGTGAAACAAAAATATCCGCACATTTTTTTGCAAAAGAAAGTGTTTTTTTTTTTATGACATCCACTCTTTCTACATCACGACTGTTTTTCTCCATGAAAAAAATATGCAGCAGCTTTTGTACGGCTTTCTCTCTCCCTCTTGTGTTTAGACTCCATTTCCTCGTACTCATCGTCATCCTCATAGTCGTCATCTCTTACTTCATTATCCGAAATAAGCTAAATCCAACTTATATTAGCTCAGCTGAATGACATTTCTCTAATCCGCACCCTTTTCAACCTGAACAATGCGATAATGCAGCCATGCATTTACCACGGCAAGGTCAAAAAGCTATGGCATTGTCTGATATAGCCACAAATATGTTGAAATATGTACTTATGTACTTCATAAAGTACATCAGAAGTCTTACTACTAAAACTTTTATTGTCTACATTTGTCCTCTGCAAAGGACATAAAACAAAAAATCATGGTGTATTGAATATTTTATAAAATTATATCAAACTACCAGTGCACTTCATCATTGTATAGTTTTAATTAATTAATTATCGCATAAAATCCAATAAGAACCAACATTTCAGTAAGATTCAAATCGATTAACGTACCACTGTGGGTACCCACCGACACACGTCCATCTTCCGTCGCCATTACGCAAAAAGGGAACCACACAGCAATTGACATTTACCTATATTTAGTAACCTAGATATTCGATAGATGTCACCATCTAAATCTTTTGGGACTACCAGTTTAAAAAGCGGCAAAATATTTTTTTGAAATTTATCCGGTCTTATGTCCTGTTTGTAGTACAGATGTAGGCAGGAGGATAAAGTAAAGTTGGTAAACTATTCTGTGAAAGTGGTGCTGGAATTTATTATGACTTTTAAAAAAGGGGCAGTATTCCATAAAAGTTTGAACACCTATGCACCATAAGAACCTTAGGACTATGCAAACCACAAATGCATTTATACCTGTCTGTTTAAAAAACTATTTTACTAAAGCTGAGGCAATTACCTAAAAGTATTGTATCTACATGAAGATTGAAAAGCAACAATTAGCTAATGCTAATCTTATTAGTAATGTTTATTTTTATATTAATTACTATTAAGTCATACTCAATTACAACTTTACATAGAAATTTATTATGGCATCATAAAAAAGTTAATTATTTTGCAGCAAGTCCAGCATGAAGTAGTAAAAATTACATTTAGTCATATTGTAAATTAAAATGATTATGTACTACAACATAGTTATTTGATGGGAACAGTTAAAAAAGAGAATTTAGGGCATCTGCATACTGCTCTAATACAAGTAAAGGTCTTTTGGCTGATTACTTTAGAACTTTTGAGGTCTACATGATCATATGATAAATAAAATTAATATATTTTATATAATCTACTAAAAGTTACAGTATAAATAATAAAATTTCTATAACTTACCCTAGTCTCCTCTTACTTTCTTCAGGGGGCAGTTGATCGAATGTTTTTGCCTGATCCTCCCCTAAAAACGCATCGTGATCATACTGCTTATTATGATGTTCATTTTTGAAATGCTCAGCCTCAGAAAGTCTGTCCATAAGCCGCCTCGTCTCATCAGGCGTCGGAACTCCAGCAAATACAGCCGAAATGGCTAAAGCCACGAACAACGACCTCAGCATTTTGATCTAAAATAACAATATCGCGTCGTAAAACCGGCGTCCTCAGAAATACAGAATGAAGTCACTAGGTATCCGCTTTCAATTAAATATTGGCATTAATTAAAGCTCACTCCATTCGTACGAGTCAAATACGTACCCGTTGGAATCGGCCACGTCAACACTTCCACGTAAACTTCCTCGTTCCCGAATAGATGAGATGAAACAATCGGGATGAAATCAGATCGTCAATGAACCCGGGGCGAACGCCGATTACTTGTGTTGCCACTCGCCAACTATATTTTTTAGAGATTATACCAAAACAGTAAAAGTTACCTATTTCATTATTTTAAATTTGCCGGACTTTCCTATAAAACGGAACCAGCTAAAATCCTAAAGAATAAGACAGCGTATAATTTACAAATGATATATAATGATAAACGTATAAAAACATACTAAATTTCTACGTAGTTATATTAAAGCCTATATGTACTAGTGTTATTATTGTTAAATATTGTCATCAACAACTAACTTTTGTTTACCATTTTATACCTTTTATTATTCATTATTTACAAGAATATATTTTTGACCATTGCATCGAGTATACCTACCCAGGATTATAAAATCGGCCAAAAAGTGTATTTTGTATGGCTGTTGGCAATACTGACAAGTACAAAATGTCAAACTGACATTGGAGCTTTGTCAACAATCACGCAATGTTGCCATGGTGTGCCATGCCGGACTTCGTAGCTATCCTACGTCTTTATCCAATCCATTGTTATTATTATCTACTTATTATTATGTACGTCCATAAAACGAATTGGCATATTATATACCTACATATTCAGCAATACGTTTGTATGGAATTTTCTGAACGTTACAGGCAAATAGTTTTAGATATAGGTAGGTATATTTAGTTGTCTTAGGTTTTCGGAGTGGAAAACGTAGATCCCTCCTAACGATAACATTTCCTTACTCTATAGAGAGCTACAAATTTTGTTCAATGTTGATCGAAGTTGTTCGAATTACTCAGATACATTCCATCTAAATAAAAAATGTTTCTTAGTACATTCAATCATTTATGTTTATTGCATCATTATTATAACTGTTTAACAACAAAATTTGATTTACTTTTAAGTGATTCTCTTCACTTGTTGTGCACGTAGATAATAATTAAGATCGGATTATTAAGATTAATAACAGTAGGTATAATTCAGGAAACATCTCATACATCATCATCTTGAGGCACAATTTCGGGAGGATTAATGGCATTTCTCAACATTATTATGTCATCCATGTTCAAGTCGATGCCCATCGTTCCTACTACGTCATCTATTCCGATAGTGCCGTCATTACTGATGTCCACTTCTTTAATGAGGTAGTCTAACTGTTTCTGTGGCATTTTGTTACCCATTTTGCCTACTACTTCTCTAAAGTATTCACGATCCATAGATCCTGTTTTATCCGGGTCCAACAGTTGCAGAGCTTGACGAAGTTCTTCTTCAACGTTAAAATCTCTTTGCCTAAGCGTAACCATTTTCAGAAACTGTTCATATGTGATATGTCCTTTTGGATGGGGTGGCCTGACAACGAATGCAATCAATTCCTCAAGTTGCTCAGGTGTGTAAGTCATGAGAAGGAGACATTTTAGCATATAAATCAATTCTTTTTGCGTAATATAACCATCTATTTCTGTATAAGCAGGCGTATAAGTTTGATATAGTTCCCAAAGCTGTTCTACTTCAGCTACTTGGTCTGGTCGTAGCTCGAAGGGCTCTCGCAAAAGTTCTTTGGAGTCAGAGAAATCAAAAGGAGCGGCTGGATCTGGTGGCGGTTCTTCAACATAGCCCTCTTCTTCTTCAACTACTTCTTCCACGGGTGCTTCTTCCTTCTTTTGTTCTTGCTCTTCGCCTTCGAGACCCTCACCCATAAGTTCTTCTCCTTCCCCCATAACCCTTTCTTCGCCCTCGGTTTCTGTTTGCTCCCCCTCAGTTTGTTCACCTCCGACATGTTCACCTTCCACATGCTCACCTTCAACTCCTTCACCTTCTACTTTCTCTCCTTCACCCACTTCTGTTCCTTCCTTTGTATCTTCAGCTGTTTTTGATTCATCAGCATCCCCCGCTTCAGGAACATTATCACCTTCAGTTGTCTCAGTTTCTGTACCTGGAGGCACTTCGTCTGCCATGGTTGTTATTTACTGTTGGTATACCCGATCTATTTTAAAATTAAACTGTAAAATTATCTTCACATCGAGGCCTATTAAATTTTGTTCGGAGTATAGTAATCAAGTTATCTGTTATTTTGTCATATAAGCTGAGGCTTTCTAAAGAAATCAAATCTAAAATGTCTACAAACTCCTCAAAAAGATTATTTTTAACATGGTCACTTAATAAAGCAAACATTTATAAAATTTATAAAATCATTACACTTATACAATCCGTCAACGCAGTTTTGTCATCATGGTTTCGTGTTTTGTCATTATTTCTAACACCGTATAGGTTCATAAGTTTTCCTGAAAAAAGTACGAATATTGTTTGTTCACTACCGTGACACTGTGCCGCTTAAAGATAAACAATCTCTACTTGGTATAGAGAGGAATGCAAATAAATCTTTTCTCTTAGAGCGCCAGGGTTAAGGCTACACCTGATACTAAGCCGGTTCAAGTTGCAGATGTTAGATATTGCTTGCCACAGCAGTAAAAACCGTTTGTACCTATATGTTAACATAAGAATAGGTTCTAGTAAGTAGTAACAGACTGATGCAGTTTGATAAACACGAGTTCATTCGCCGTTTTATTGTGCTTTTTATATCAATCGTGTGTGGCGCAAAAACATTTGTATCTGCTGTAAAATGTATGCGGTTAGTTTCTAGCACGCAATGACAAAATATTATAAAGTTACAAAGGGCAAACTTTTTATACTTAGATCAAAACTTTAAAATATTGCTTTAAAAACTATTTACCATGGCATGGGTTTAGGTTTACTGTGGGACACCATGTTTAAAAAACTCCGTGTTAGGGACGTGACGTCAGCTCTTTTCGTTCAGATTACTAAAACTATGTTTTATATAGGTACTTCCAATAAATTGAAATAAGCTTGGCTGTGGAAGCTACTGAATTTAAACATTATTAACTGATTAAATGCGGCTACATGAAAATACCAACAGTGTTAGATAGAAGTGTAGGGATAAATGCCTTAATCCACTCGCACTTGACTTGGTAGGTATTTGGGTATATAGATAAACCAGATCTACTTACTACATAACAATTCCAGTAGATATCAAGTACAAGTAAAGTTTTCCGCACCCATCTCCACTCAAGTCACGCGGTCTAATGCACTTTCTGCGATAAACTAGACCAGCCAAGCATGGCCTGCATCGCGTCTTTCACTCCACGTAGCAAGGTAGATTAAGAGACAGTTCAACGGTCAGTAAAAGTCTAGTAAATGGCTGCCGGTACAAAATCCTAACCTTCCACGGCCATCACTTTCATAAGGCGCATTACGTGCCTTGATTCTCCCGGGAGAAACGTTTGGTGGGTGAGCGGTTGTAAGCGCCGAACGTGAGCAGAAGTTCCGACGCGTGGTAACGTCGCGCATGCGTACCTCGCCGATCAAATTTGGCGGGAAACAAACGAAAATTATTATTTTTTTAATTTTAAATAGTGCAAGTGCTTTTTTTTGTTAAACTGAAGCATTCTGAATAATTTCTTATTCATCCTCATCTTTTATCATGGTAAGTTTTTGTAAATAGGAAATTTCGCAAAATTCCAAATAGTTAATTTTAGAGTTATGTTTATGTTTTTGCAAATATTTTTATTTACGTACAATATCCAATAGCAATTAATGTCCTACTTTTTAAAAAGCTTATTACTAAATTAAATAATTCTTACATTACTATACAAAAAATAAAACTATCAACTTGACAACGAAATAATTTAATAAAATCTATATCATCGGAGTACACAGACACTACACAAAGGATTAGGAAATGCTGTAATTATATTATTATGAGAAAATGCGGTTAACATTTATGATTCAGTACCTAAGTATCTACTTGTCTCTTTTACAACTATTTTTATGACTCGATATATACTTAGGTAGGTACATTATAATAATAATATTAATCATCTAATGTACTATCGTTCGCAGCAAGTACAGATAATAGTCACGCAATAAATATTATGAAGCCATATTGATTTACAATAAACCAATAGCAAATAAAAAATATAAGTAATAATCACACACAATATTATTATTATAGTCAAAATTGCAACCCTTAAATATTGCATCCCATTAATATCAAGCATTCACTGGGTTGCAATATTTAACACTTCCCTCATATCCGGATAATTCTGAACCAAACTATGATTGCTCTAAATTTAAAAAAACAATAGCTGTCGTAGCTGTATGAAGGGGCTTTTATTTCAACATAATTGCTTAGCAGTCGAAAAAAAGCGACTTTCAAATATATTTTTATGTATTTTTATAATACCCTACTGTGTTATCGGTGGATTTAGCTATAAATCCAGAATCGCAACCAAAATAAATAAATAAAGACTTAAGTAGAGCATAGTGATAGTCATAATATCATAGAGTCATTAATTTTAATCTGCTATCAGAATGATCCTGATTTAAAAGCACATTAAGATCAGAGCGCTTTTTATTATCTTGCGGTCATAGTGTTGTTACGGTAGAGACCTTTTCCTCAATTGACTGTTTGAAAAAGCTCGTGAAAGCGAGAACTACAAGTCATGTGATAGAAAATAATTCGATAAGCTATGGTGCAGGTTTCTTGGCGCTTCCGAACAAGTTTCACACGCATATGTACCTATAACTTGAACTTAGGATACAAACGTGAATACGTACCTTTATGCTTATCTAATACTATCATAGTCTTAGTTTCATAAAGAAGAAATTTAAGAGTAGCATGATTTAAAAGGCTCCCTGTGTCCGAGTGATAGTGTTAAGTGTATGCTACTGCTAATCCCAATGTATGTATCAACCAAACTTAATAAAGTTTGGTTTATCGGCCAGGACGGCGGACCGCACTTAAATTTTTCAGTCAATCTAATCGCTAATCAAGGCGCTATCTAATTCCTAACGTGCTCTATACATTACACTAAAGCATAGAAGGAACCTAGAAACACAAATATAAACCGCGTGAAGTAGCCGTTTCAGACATCTTTGTGTTTAACAGACAATGATATGAACCAAACATGAAATATGTACCTCTGGCCATCTGGTAGTTCGTGTCAGGTCCGGGCTACCAGCCATTAGGGTTTAAAAAAGAAAGAACCTTCTTACAATACGATGCTGTGTCGAGGAGTTCTCTGCATCAGGCCCTTGACCCAGCTATCCGAACCTCTTAAGTTGATCTAATGTTCATCATTAAGGTGTCTCTCGTAAATCGAAGAAAACAACGCAATCTTCGTGAGTGCATTGCAGACAGGGTACATATTACCGTGCTTTCAGTATTAAGCTAATAGTTCTAATAGCCTATGCAGTCATTAAATGGGAAGACGAATTACCAATATTTCTTAAACTTTAATTGTATCTTTGTTCACATATGCTCTTTATTTTAAAGCTTTGGTAACTAATAAAACCACTCAAACTTAATGTCGAGTTACTTATTGTATTTTCTTTTTGTTAAAACTTTGATTCGCATTTAACACGTCTATTTAACCGAAAGTTTAAGTACTCTAAAAGTTTTTTAGTTTTGAAATAAAACAATTTTCGTCGTTTATAATGTGCCTCCCTTGTAAAAACTGATAGCCTGACCAAGAACCATCGTGATCTGCTGTCATATACGTTACAGCTCTGATTAATTACATAATATATCGTACATTACTTTTAAAACAAGCAACCAACATAAATTAACTACAAAGTATCAGTTGTGCATTGTTTCTTCACATTACAATATCATGTACAGTCTAGTCACAAGTCACAGATTGCTCAAATAACCAGTTATTCTTAATAGACAATTTGCTGAAGACGACTTTTGATAAATGGTCATCGATGTAAGCTTAGTAACAAATACCGATCAATGTCTGTCTGTTCATGTTTATGAAGCAGGAGAATGTTATGAGACATCGTGTTTACTGTAATAGAATGCCGATTTATGTTTCTAATATCTATTGTAATTTTAGGAAATAAACCTAATGTCAATAACTACCGTCTTCGTCTCTGTATCAGGCTTTATCAATAAATATATAAATCATAATTTCAGCGACTTCTTGAATTAGTTCAGTTTCATAAATATGATTAAAACTAGACTGAACTAATTACTGAGTGCAAATGTATTATCTCGTTAAAGCAACGTCATGTGTCATCATCTTGGTATATGAAACAAGGAAAGATTTAAATAGTTTTTATTGACCAAATACTTTTATCGATTGGCTAATACGAAGAAAACAAACAAATTGGTAGCTCACGTAACTATTACAGCGATTACCGAAACATCAAAATATTGCTAATTGGATCGCAAACATGGTGCGCGTTCAAATCAAACCTCTGGCAAATAAAACATAGAAATGCTATTAAAACGATTAGTAATAGGCGTGTCAATGACAATATTTTGTTTAATGAGCACGAATGAATGAATTTACACCTACCAATATTATGTATTTAGATTAGTCAACGGGTAGCTGTTTAACCCCAGTTTTCTGAGTAAATTTAGCAGTAGTTTATCTAATCAATAGTGTTTTTTTATATAAGTTTAAACGCTATTAAAAAACCGGGGGTAAGTCGTACTTAACCTCAACTACCTAAATAAGTTCACTAGCATTGTTCTGTTGTTGAAAGGAGGAAAAAATATGCTTTAATATAATGCTTCCATACAAAAAACTTTCGATGTGCGACAAAACATTTAAGATGGCTTAGAATGGTTCCAAAGTCCATGTGATATTATCTGACCCGCGTGGTGTGACTTGTACTTTGTACCTAAATTACAGCTTACGTTTTAATGTACAAACAATAAAAGTTTCTCAAGAATTAGATAATGGGTCTTCGCATCACACGATGTTCATTGTCGTATGATTCTAAGGTCAGGAAGTGCTTTTGGGGCTTTCGAAATAAATTTACCTACGGGCATAGTCGTGAACCCATTCATTACAAAAATCATTTTACATAGAGAAACTAGTTAGCGGTCTAATCGTACTTAAGGATAGATTACGAATAACAGTGGTGTATGTTACTTCTGATAACAAGGTTTCGGATTTGATTTCCAATTAGCTCTACCATTGGGTTTTCGAAAAATAGCAAAGTACGGATATCGGCGATCTCGTATTCCAAACCAGGGTCTCCAATAGCTACGTAAAACTTGGGATTATCTGTATTTTAATACACTTTTCTACTCCTTGGAGTCTAAAAGGCTTGTACAAAAATAGTAATCGAACTTTTTTTTTCTAGATCATAAAAGCAGACTAAACTCATCTTAACTAAAAAGCATTCTTAAAGAATTTCTGTAATATGTATTTGATTGTCCCGAGCATAAAAAATGTTGTTACGACGTAAGACGGTATAAATATACACAATCATGACACATCATTTGATGTAGCCTACCGTAGCAGGCATTTTCTCAGCGCTCTACTATCACGTGCTCGTGACATCATACACAAGAGTGCATAATCCTTTCTCTGTATCTGCGTACATCGTTTATTGAGAGTGTAGGCAGTTGTCACATTCAGTAACACATGTTATTATGATTGTAAAATAACTTTGCGGAAAATGTTTTTGTACGAGTTGTGTAAATATAAAAGTGTTTATTGAATTCCGGCTCTAAAGCTTTAAAAGTTAAAAGTAAAAGATTTTTAAAGCAACTTTTTTTAGTGTTACACTGAAGCATGCCCATTGACAATATTGTCGAACTAAGCTTAGTAATATCACTTACCCCCGGTTTCTGAGATACATTTTTAGCAGTAGTCTATCTATTAAATAGCGTTTAAACTCGTATAAAAAAAAACGCTACTGAATAGATAAACTGCCGCTAAAGGTACTTAGAAACCAGGGGTTAGTAGTATACTAACTTAGCGTCCTCTCCACCGAATGGTAGACACATACAATTTGAAGAAAGACATCACTATGAGAATACTAAGCATTCAGATATCTACTCAAAGGAATAACAACTAATTATTTTCAACCGACTCTGTGTTTACTTTTCAAATATTCAATTGCAGAGTTCTTATCTATAACAAAGTCTATTTAATTTGAGTCCATAAATCTCGTCCGCAGAAATGTATTAATTTAATAAAGCTCATATCCAATATCAACAACGCCCCATATACTCGGTGTAGCAAGACTCAAATACGTTCACTCTGTACAAAACTAGAAAATAAATTGTTCTGATAATATACGTCTCAGCAAAGGATAATTTTAGTAGTGATCTTATGTTTATGAATGTTTCAATTGAATGGAGCATGAAATTAAAATTGGTGAGCGAGTGTACAAATTCTTTTTAATGCTATCATATTGGAGAAGCGAGCCTAATCCGATTACGCATCATTCTTAACCAATATCTATTTGCGTATTACCTTCTAATATAAACTGGTCAAATAAGTGCGGTGGTTCCTGGATTCGAATAAATGTATATTACGTATGCGAATCACATGACTTCATTTCTGTGTTGTATACTTATATGTAAAATACATTTGTTAATAGCTATATGCTATAAAAAACTATCCAATATCAGTTTTTTTTCAAAAATGCATATTATAGTATTACGCACTAGAATTTTTCACAACTTAATAGCTCACCTTGTGTTTTTATGTGTGTATGCCTATTAAAAATCATAAGTATCGGTTTTAAACTAATAGAGTAGATCTAATTGCCCAATCGTAAAATTTTAATAAGAGTTTGATGCTACATGTGGCCATTAACAAAAACTACATCCTCATAATATCATATACCATAAAATAGTCTGATGACTCCAATTCGTCTCGGCACATCGTGATCTGACCATGGACTGGTAAGATCATAAATGTAACAACTGCAATTATTGATATAATAACAAATGACTGCCGAATTCCACCGGCACGCACAACGTGATCATCCTTGAAGCCATATCTCATCTCAATCAACCTTGTCACTCCCATTATTTTTTATTGATCTAGAAGATCTCGATATGGGTATTAAATGCTGCGCATGCGTTAATTAATATTCAACGAGTCATGAATCTTCCTAATTAAGCGATTAACCAAACCGTCATCTTTGATCTGATGATTTAATAAAAAATGTAGCTTCTGCAATTTTAATCGTGTCCAATCATGTATGTTTATACGAGGATCGTGATTTCCTCTGCTAGGTTCATAATTCTATAATAACATCAATATCAATGGGCATGAAAAACGAATATGTAAGCTATCAATTATGGCGTTGCACCGATGCATGTTTCATTCAAAACGTACATACAATATAGAACAGGATCAGACGTCTGTTTGAAGGTCGGTTTGCGCAATAAATCGAACCGCATCTGGCAATATAGTTCCCATTGTGGATCTGTGACGTGGATCACGATTGCTATTGCTCCACTTCCTCGGGTATGTTAGCCACTAAGTTTTACAGACGATTCTACGAGGTCCCTTTTACTGCAATAAAGGCGAGACCTTCTCTTTGGTTACAGGCTTAATTTAATCCTACACCCACAACTAGGTGAAGGCGTCTGCCGTTTATCAATGCAATGACGCGTAACTGATGCAACTATTTTTTAATCTTCTTAAGTACTGTAGGCATTAGCTTTTAAAACTAAAGCATGTTAGCATTCATTCAACACAATCATTGACGCCGACAATGGAAGTGTATTTATTTCGAGTACTTACTACGTAGGCGTTAGTTATACCATTTCGTATTTAATGTAATCCCTCAGCCTTAAGACCCAGTTTTCTCACAAACGTTGAGAACTTGTGAACCTAGTTAGAATATAAACGTCGATCTTTCAGAAATGATAAAACTAATGATATTTGTAAGGCACGACTCTGATCCTGTTAACGTACAAAATGTTCAATTATTTTATTATTCAATTATAAAAGCAGACATGCAAGTATGTTTACATAGTATTGTTTGCTCAATGGTAAGGGGTCCTCTCTATTTATTTTGTACACGTCTCGATAGTGTGTGATTATAAAAAGTAACTTTCGCCTTCTATGCACGTATACATGGTGAATTGATAATGATGCGGAACAATATCCGTTGTTTTTATTTTTACCCACCTGCGGTCAGCCTAAGCCTGTACTGTCACAGGTTATGAATGAATCTACAATGTTCTATAAGTTCTATTGGAGCCAAAGTATGCAACGGTCGATTGTATTCAAATGTTGTTTCAAGAGTGAAGCACCTTCATTCATAAATTGCCACAGAGCTTACTTCCTACAAAGACAGGATTAGCGTAACTATTATTTAGATCTTCATTTACGTGAGATGGTATTGCTTTTTAATTCCCATTAATAAGCAATATAACGGAGATATTTTATCATGAATAGACACAAACAATATTGCTGTAATCAATTGTTTACGTTATAGCATGAATAAAAATAGAAATTTTAAGCAAATTACTGGTTATTAGATGCGGAACTTATGTAAGTGCAGCATCATTTCCAATTTTACTATAATTCTAGGAATGAATGCTAAAGTAAACACTTGTACATAATGTATGTCACGTTACCTACTTGTGTTGAGTCGGTTATATGTATATTGTATACAAATGCTTCAATTTTACCGCCAGTGAAAGTATAATAATCGTCTTTCTTATTTCAGTTGAGTCACTTCGTTTAATACCATCTTTCCAAACTGTAAAAGTATAAACATTCGTTCGTATCGTTTTGTGAATAAACTTCGTTTTTTATCGTCGACCCGCAGTCTCATAAGTTTCTTTGATATGAATGTTGACCTTTATTTTGATCATAAGTGGGTTTTTGCTAGTAATGGTCATACATTTAAGGCTTAGTGTAACTTTTTGCCCAGATTATCACCTAAAATAACAAAAGAAAAATATGCGATGTTAATATTCTCTTCTAACTAGATATATAGTTTGTATTACAATGTTGAGGGTCCCTGACTAAATTCTCATTTGTCATTAAAGCGAGTAACTATTGTTATTAAGTAGGTACTTCAGTAATTAAGAAATCTAAGTCCTTGAGTTAAGCTCTACATTCCATTGCAATTCAAAGATAACCGCTAAGTTGTCATCATCAAAATTAAAGTATTGCTTCGGAATGCATGTTCATTGCTCGTAACATCCTATATTTATGAGCAATGAATATGCATTCGCATTCGTGAGCAGCCTGCGGCTAAATAGCTACTGCGAGCGTCGTTCGAAAATAAGTAGAGCCTTAGGTTTCTTGTTTAACGGCATGAAAACTTGAGAAATGTATCTAATAATAGGAAGTGAAGGTGTATTGGAAACCCAATAACAGAACAATAACTTAATATTATTTGTCAAGTTAGATAAATGAAGTAGGCACGCCAAGTTATATATAAAAAAAAATCTAATTAAAGTTTCAAGATAGGTATGTTACATTTTACAATAATAGGTAAAGTACACTTACAATAACTTGTTGATACGTAAATAGCGATGAAGCACTTATTCATTAATCGATATACTCGTATTTTCCAAGATGTTTAGTTTTTTATACTGTTTAAGATTCAAAGAAGGTAGAGCAGAGTAGAAGAAGTAGTCCATAAGGAACTAAATGTGCCACGCACTATGCATAAACATAGGCTTAAGTGCATAAGTACTATGATTACATTATATTTACGTGAATATCCGTTAACTGGCAGGAAATAGAAGGTATCTAAATTTTGATTTTAATTTCGTCTCCGTACCCAAGATTTCTAGGGAATATTGTGCCTACCGTCACTATAAGTCAAGAGTAGGTACATAAAAACGTAAATGTGGGCTAAGTTCAATATCATTGCATACGTTCGAATTGTAACTAGTATAAGAAGCTATTTCCTAATGAAACTAAGTGTATCAGATATCAAGTCGTGACGGTAAGCGTGTCCATGGAAGCATGATTATGATTACATTTGAAACGTGTACTGTCAATAACAAATCTATTAATCCAGGGTTTTCTATAATGCAGTTCAGTTTATTTTATACGTAAAATATTTAGCTTTAGCGCGATTCTCTACTACAATCAACTATCAACAACCGAATAGTTATAGACAAATCTTGTATGAAAACCTGATCAGCGCCCCTAGCGGATACCTTAAGAACGAATTTTAGTACATTTTCAAAGCTAAGCTCTTGATACTCGTTAGTAAGTACCGCCTGTAAAATTTCGCTACAGCTCTCCATTCCAATGCCTTAAATAAGCGCATTTCATCCACGGCTCAAAGCTTATCCACTTGTTAGCCAATTGGTTTATTATTTTTTTGTGCCACAGTAAGATTGCAGTAATGCACTGCTGAGACTATACTAGACGATGCTAATGGGAAAGGCAAATAGACAAATGGACACAAGACTATCTAAGCAATACTCTATTATTTAATTGTTTCCAAGGTTTTCCTTTCATCTATACAGAATCTAACACAAATTCAGTCTATAAAATCCCAATTTAGTCCTCACGTGCCTATCAATAAATTAGCTTTTCACGATAAATGTACTCGTATGCTTTACTTGTGTTTACCCAGTACCAATATTGTATCTGTAAAATTTATTATACGTGTTCTAACTAGGATCTGTATTCCTTCACTGGAAGGAACTATTGTTTAACACTATTAGCGACTATAACTAAGTAAATGTCTAAAATCGTCTATGGTAGTGTGTGGGTAGACGTCTAAAAAGATGAAGAAGGAATATAACATTGACTTCGACACTAGTTTATTTTCAAGGGTAATTAGAACAATTACAACGCTCCATAATTAGAATTCTCAAATAATTATAGTTGGAGCAACTATTTATGTTCAGAGTAATTACGGGTTATTGATCATCTTTGGCGGTATTTTTTACTTGGTTAATTACAAATCGGAACTCTTTGTGTAAGATATCATTACATGTGAAATATTCTTTAAATAACTGTTTAATTAACAGCTAATAAGTGGACGATGATGGTTTTTGATACCAAATATGACGTTGGAATGACATGAGAGATTTTATTGCGGGCGAAACCTTCACCTTGGTAAGGTCTTGTAAATTCGAGCTCCTATTACGCGAAGGTCAGACGTGAGGATGATTTCCAGATCACAGAACTATTTTTGTTAATCAAAGACTCACGTTTTGATAAATATTATGTAGTATTTACAAATCATTAATGCTTTACGACTAGCAATATATGTTATTAGATCGTAATTACATATATTTGAAGTTATTGGATCCTAATCACGACAGCTTTTTGATTACATAAGAAAAATCTTTCGGAAGATTCAGAATATTTGATTGTCTTTTTATTTATTTTTTAGAAAGAATACCTTTGCATTAATATGAAAAGTTAAGATATTATTTAAGTGTGCAATAAATTTATTTTGGCGTATAAGTGCCTGTATTATAACCATGGGTCGTTACGATACTTATTTGTTAGTCATCAAAACTTAGGACACCTCCATAAAATATAATATCTTGTTAGGAATCCACTGATTGACAGGATGTCAGCAGGGTCACAGTTAGGAACTCGATAAGCAAGTTATTGAGATAAACCGCGGAGTTAGGATTACAAAAGAAGTTATGTGCAAAGACGAAATTATCATCTTAGTGCATTTAGTAAGTACCTTTACTTTTATTTTATTTCACTGACACAACATTTAGGGAGATATGTTGATTAGGTATGCTGAGGGGTGGCTAGATAATTGTATTTCCTCACAGACATTGATGACTTACCCTTATATTCAAAGTGAATTTTGTGTAACGGAAGTTAGAACCAATATACAAATAAGGGATGCAAAGCAGAACCAGACTTGAAGGCCAATCAGCCTCCTCATGTGATTTTGGTATAGTTTCGGGTTTAAGACTGCAGCAGACCAAGACAATGTTTTCTGAATACGTACTGTATTCAGAAATGGCGTTCCCAGCTAAGGCCAATTCATTAAATCAAATACATCGATGATTCTATATCTTATATAAAGCTTAAATATAAATATATTTAAGCTTTATATTAACTGACTTACAAAAAATTCAATTGTAACACAATTTTTTCTCGACACTAACATTGTATTTACATCCAAATATGGTAACGTTGTGCTTTAACTGAAATAAACTGAATAGCATACAATAAAGGCAGTCCATAAAAGAATCAGCTTGTCTTGAACAGGTCGATTTTTGACAAAAGCCGCCATCTGTCTGCCAACCTGTTGTGAGGTTAACATCTTTCTTTGAAATAAATAGCAATTTAATAGGTTAAACATTTAGGAACAAATGAGATTTTAATGTAAAAGTAATTTTGGGAATATGCTTTCTTAGTAAAATATTAAAATGGGAAACTTTGGGAAATTTAACAAACTTATAATGAATATTTGAAATGATGTGGAAAATTAATTAGCATAGGTACTCATTTGCCTATTCGTTTATTAGTCATCCATTAATACCATAATATAATTGATTTCAATACAATTGATTGATAATTAAATATACCTATTTGAGAAATAAAGCTGAGATTTATTAAAGGAAGAAATAACATTTGTTTAAACGTTCAAAGTATTTTTTTTGTTTCCAAAGACTTACCAATAGAAAAGGTCATCCGTAATCTGATACAAATTTCTTCGTTAACTAAACTATTTCATGCATACAAAACTGGAACAGGAAGCTCGATAAAATACGGAAACGTAAACACCTGCCGTATAAAGCCTGACAAAAGCCTACCACCGTGCTCATTAACCAATAAATTCTTCGTACAAATACATGTTTGTCTTACTAATAAACTGGTCGCATCTATTAGATCATCATCTTGGTTCAGCCATTCAAAAGCAATTTGCCACTCTCTCTATCCCTTCTATGGGCTGCATTCGTCCACACATTGTTAACTTGTATAATACTGTAGCCGCTTGCATTCACAAGTTTGTGAGAAAACAGTGGATAAACATGTTTTGCGTGTTAACCTAAATATGTTCTTTTTAAGTAGGATTTTATTGAACCTTTTGCCCACAAGTCATAAGTAAAGTTTTACCATTTTCATGTAGAAGAAAAATTCTTAAAGATTTTTTGTTTTATTTTATTATCCTATTTCAACTGCATGGTTCAGAGTTTACTAAAACTGTTGGAAGTAAATCTAACCAAGTCGGATTGAATTTCGGGTCTTACCTAGAAATATTGGCTACCTATTTCTGCAATGGTATTCTAGTTTATTTTGCATTCAAAGCAAATTGGTACAATTCCTCAGTCAAAACAAAAAATAAGTATATTGTTGAGATAAAAGATACCCGTATAGAATGTTAAAATCACGGTATGTCAAGTTCACGCTTGTATTGTGCACAAAAAACATTGTAGTCATGACCGCAGTTTAGACGTTACTAATCTTTACTGTACAAAAATAGCAATAGAGACATTTACGTGTCAGTTTTTATGGTACAGTTGTCAGATATACTGAAAAATCTTTGTCAGGTTATTTCCGCCAAAAGACATAAACGCGTTAGGTTTTTTTTCCGCGACATAAAATTCAACTGATACAATTTTTTTCCACTATCTTCGTGCAATCCCCATAAGATACAAGTATAAACAAAATAAAATAGTTAAATACTTAATATTTCGTCAATAAAAGTTAGATAAATTTATATAGTATAATTCATAACTAAGTTATTAGGAAATAGTAGAGTTACCGATGTAAGGCTTGTTAGAAATGATTGAAAACATGGGTAATAGGTAAACACTGAGTTAAAACATTTCATCATAATACCCTTTCTAGGAAGTATTCTAGTTTATGCGGCAATAACTCATTGCCTAAACGTTAAACGTAGAGTGATCCTACTAATCCGACTACTGTTAAACAAAAAGAGGTTCGTAAAGATTTATCGATGTATATTTGTTTTAAAATTTCCACAAAGTAATGATGTACACGATTTTTTTTTTTTTATTTGTGTCCAGCCAGTCAGAGACTCACTAAACTATCTTAAAAAAATAATAACTATAAAATTGATTCCGTTCTCGAATTTCCACAAAACTATGACTCAATAGTCAATTTACAAACCGATTTTTCTTATTTCAATAATTTACGCATGCCCTTGAAAAAATCTTCACACATTTTCGCATTAATCATAACACAAGCATGAGTCACCTTCCTCTCATAATTTGCACAGACAATATGACTACATACGTACCACTACATACGTTATACAAAAAGTACAAGATTACAGATAGTTGCGTCTGCGCAGGTAAAGTGATGATCTACAAAATTACGTGACTTGCCCATATATGGGCATTTTAGCCTATAAAACTTTAAACAAATCAGATATAAATTGTCAACACGTGCTATGGTTCTATTGCTATTACCATTGCATGTACTGCCGTAGGTTTGACTCCCACATGGAGAGAATTTTAATTCAAATTATGGTTTAAATTGGTGTTTCGTATTAGTAGTTTTCATGATTGACTTGATCTTAGTACAAAATTGACACACAATGTTTATATAGGTATTTAAGTGTAAAAATGAAACAATACGAGACTCGTAAAAACACACACGAATACATAATCTGTGAAAATTTCAACCGTCTAACTATCACAGTTCATGAGATACAGCCTTGTGACAGACCAACAGACAGACAGCGAACTTTCAGTAATAGGGTCCAGTTTTTAACCTTTGGATCAATAGCCTAAAAACGAAGAATACTATACCCAACGAAATGCAACAACCTTAACAAAGGTTTAGAATTTATTATACTAGAAAAGCCACGTGATTCGATTTCGTGATTGTTCTCCAGTATACAGATGTAAAGCTCGTGACAAATTCTTGGTAGGTACCCGCTCCACATTGAACATAAACCAAGCGACTTAATACCGAGATGATACTTTATTAGTTCTCACTATCGAGTACGAAATTTTGTAACTCGATAGTAAATGGACCGCTGAATCGATAATTAGGACCCGCTTTGTCTAAAGTCACGTTTTAAAATCGGTTCTTCGAGCTACCTTTGACAACTGATAGATTGATTGTTCGTTACACCGAAGCTAATCTTCGAATTGAACAATGCTTTTATAACCAATAATTAAGTATTTGTTTACAAAAACCCTGTTTAAATATAATGATACTTTGTACACAAAATGTATTGACACAAATATTTATATAAAAATAACACAACCTTGGTTGCAATTAAGATTGAGAGCTTTTAAAAACCAGATGACATCAATTTATTATCAAAAAACCAAAATAAACAGTGGAAGAAATAACATTTCAACCATTTTTTATTTACAGCAATCATCGAATTAGAATCTTTTTTTGACGGATCTAAAAGAGGACGTAGTTTTTACTAGCTGTTTATTAAAAGAGCTTTTGATTGACAAGAACACATCCTTAATTAGATAAGTAGTACCCAATAACTTTTTTTCATTATAAAATTGTGTGTATCCGACATCCGCGTTACGTTTTGTTTTACAATACTCGTAATAATGATTCCGTCTCACCTTGTACTAATGCTCTCATCATATGACTCGATTAGTCGGTTCGTCTGCATCGTAGACAGATCTATTTGTTATCACGTAAGGTCACGGCCGATAATAAGCCAGTTTCGACATAATACATGCTATTGTATTCGTAAAAATTGGAACATTGTTCGCAATAAAGTTATTGATGCGCGATCAGCGAGTCAGCTCGAAAATTGTAGACATTTCGTCTCCATAACTGTTAGTACTCTCTCCAACAAGTTTTGCCGTAAACAACAAATACCAAACCTTGACAGATTCATCGTATTAGAAACGAACTACACCTGATAACCTAGACCAAGCAGATTCCCAAAGCAGATGAAATGTTCGCGAGAGTAATTTCGCCACCGCAATGCAGCAGGTCCAATTCAGACGACAATGATTGTGTCGCAACAGCGCCCGCGTGCTCTCACGCCGCTGTACGTCTAAATGGACCGACGGTAATCTAAATTTTACTATATACCATTGTTGGCACTCATCACAACAAAACTATACATTAACGTAAGCAGCCATCTATTAAAATATTTTTTTGGTTTTCTTATGGTGGTAGATAAAAAATGTTACCTTTGGGACGTCGTGACGCAAGTCATGTTCTTACTGAGTTTAATTAATTGTAGAAAAAATATGAGTTAATTCATAATGGTTAGGTAGGAACATATATGTTTATATACGTAACAAGTCAAGTGTAACTACTAATGAATAAGCCTGATAAACTTATTTTACCAAAAAAATTGCGAATGACCGTACTGTTCAATATACTGCCAGCTATTATTCAAATTCCTGCATTGCCCTCCAGAAGACTGTAAAAGTAGGAAAGATACGGAGGTTCGGTTTAATAAAAATCTCTTTAAATTCCTGAGTTTCCTTTAGAAAACATAGTTACCTAATTACTATGATGAGAAAAATCTGATAACGCAAAGTTCAAACAATCGACGATTAGGTAGATTGTATCTAAGTACATTTCTTTATCTGAATTTCTAGCGAACTAGGTACTTACTTATGTTATACTAGTCGTCGTGTAACTTGTCATTAGTTGTACAGTTTTTCGTCTTTTAAACTCATTAACAGTTTCAAAATTGACGATGTGACTAAAACACTATAAAACTTAATCAGAACTTACACGACGTTTATTAGTTAGACAGTTAAGTAGTACTAAATGGTAGTATTCTCAAACAGGACGGTAAGTAAGTACTTAGGTAGTTTCGTTCTACAGTAAACGTCGTCTTTATAGGAATATGTAAATACAGTTCATTTACTTGCAATAGCTACGAACATTATGTCATAGCACAACACTTGTGAGATGTGTGATGTAATCAAGGGTAAAGACAGCAAACATTAGATATCAAATGACGACCTAAAAATAACTTGAGCATAAAGTTTACTGGAATCTTTAATGGTTCGGTTTACTACTGAATGCGTAAGTTAATATACTTAATCGAAATTACTATTAGTCCCTTCAGATGAAATTCTAATAACCATTTAAAATTAAATGTGTTATATCTATAGCTAGACTTATCTACATTGGTTGGTAAAATAAATCTAATAATCCTACGAGTCCTAAACAGCACCACAAAATAAATTAATTAAGAGTTTTTCTAAAACCTATTACAGATTGTGAACCTATAACACACAGTGCGATTTTGGGTTTAACCAAAACTTAAACTTTAAGAATTGTCACAATTGTGTCGTGCATTTTTATTTATCTAGCTTTTTGAAAGCCTTATTTATCTCAGATACTTATTTCAAGTGATCAATCTTCATTAATTGACATAAAATACATAGGAATAAAATGAAATACCTATGTAGTCTTAACGTAAATTGAACATTAGACATTTAAGTATCTAATTTGCATTTCAATGTCTGGTTATTTGTATATTAAATGAGAATTGTAATTTAACGCCTAGGTAGTAGGCTGCCACTTATCTGATTTGATCATGTCATTCTGCATATTAAGTTATAATTTATCCAATTACTTAGTTACATCTTAGGTACTAAGTTTACCTACGAACGCCTTTTTACAAACATACAAACAACGGACACAAAGTATAACCAGACCCGAAAAAACTGTTTGTGTATCGCACAAATATATATTTAATGTGGGAATTGAACCCACGACCTCCCTGCACTGGTAGTACCGAGCCGACCATCTAAACCATTGTGCCGCGGAGTAAGTCAAAGCAACGCCAAAATGCCAACGTAGAGTCCTTCAGGATCAGTATGTATGGGAAGGTTGATGTTAATACCTATATAAAAATAATGCATATAAGCAGGTGTCCGTGGCATGGTAGTATATAATTAAACGGATATAACGTTAATAACCCATGAAAGGGTTTACATAACTTCGATTTTCTGGCTACCACATTCGTAACCTTTTCTTCGAGCATAAAATTGTTCGACCTTATCGTATTTTTACAAGTAATCCGTAACAAGTATTTTTCCTTTAAAAGTTATTTTTAGTACCTTCAAGCAACACTGTACCTAAGTAAATAATTACTGTGATTTGGATATACCTTCCTTCATAAGACAATAAGTCCAGTGATACGCGGATACAGTTTCATTTTCATAATGTAGAGCTATGGAAAGTTATAACTCAGGTTGTTGGTACGTATCATTACTTTTAGACACTCGCGCTGCATGATTATTAGGTACATAATAGAATACGCGAACACAGGTATTCCAATGTACCTTTTTATATTTATGTCCAGATTATGATTTTTAGATAGACAGAATCGAGAACAACACCATAGACATAATTAATTTCCTACAAGAATGGTGAGAAGACAAATGAACACATGAACACGTTAATAAAGCCTACTTCTTTAAAACCATATTTTAACCATTTATTTTTATTACACATAAAGAAACATCACAAATACAGAACTTAATAACTAATCAGTACATTTATGTGCAACAAAGGGCAGCACTGATTTTCAGCTGCCCCTAACAAAACCTTTAATATTGCACGCGACAAAAAATAAAACAACACAGTACGTTAAGAAAAAGAAAATGATTTCAGATGGTCGCAACCAAGACATTGAAGAGTGCAGTCAGCTTGTTGCTGTTCGTGATGCAGTTGGCGACGCAAGTGTATGCCGGGACACAGTTCGCATCTCACGTCAGCATTAATACACCGGCGCGTAGCTTCACGCACGGGGTCGGTGACCCGCTGCCATTGCTGAACTCAAGAAACTACAATCGACAGTCTTCTTTTAGAAGTTTACCTAGTGAGTATTAATATAGTATAAATAAAGTATTTTTCTACACATCTCTATCTCATTGCTAAGTAGGTAGCAAAAATAAATAAATCTTGCAATTACAGGATAAGCCTACCACGAACTTTATTTTATAGTGACTAATAGTAAGTACCTAGGTAAAATATATACTTATTCACTGTTTTGGGAAAACTAAACAGCTGATAACTGGCAGGTACTTCGTGATTGACCGAAACGTGTGGATACAGAGTGAACGCTTAAAACTTAGCGAAACTAAAACTGAAATTGAAAACCATCCTTTTATTGCAGTTCCACCGCAAGGTCGAGGATACCCGCGAGTCAAACCAGCTATCCCATTCACTAACGAAGACGTCGGCTCTCGAGACAACACGCTAAATGTGGCACCGTGGCAGTACAACAATTATATGGGTAAGCAAACTGGCATTGCACAAACCTATAAAACAAATGACCAGTTAACTACACGTTTGTTACCACTGCGGCTAGATGGGGAGAGTTCGATTTGCTTACGGGACATTTCGATTTGCTAGTACAAATGCTCTGGATAAGTGGACGTACCTATTTAATCCACTCAAGCTCCCTAACTGCTCTAGTAAATTACTGACAAATGTTAACTTCTTCGCAAGTCATGTCATGTCAACTTGTTGCGTAATACAAAACATAAGTACCGTTAACAAATCTTCATTTACAGATGTTGCTATACCATTGTTGCCGCCATCACCTTACAAGGTAGACTCGCCAGATCCTGAATCCCTGTGGCCCGAAGGTCTCCTGTTACCGTCATTCAACGCTCCACAATTCGCAGCTACCGGCCACCGTCGCAGTGAGGTATTGTCAGGTAAACCTTATTATGAATCAAGCAGGATTAAATCATATACCACGTAATTTCATCATTATTAATCATAATTTAGTTACATATCATGATCAATAAACCTTTACACTTAAACTCGGAATGAATCGGTTTAATAACTCCCCATATGTAACTCTGAAATCTAAATTAATCGACTCATAATTGGCCATAGTTAAACGGAAACGATCCAACCCACACAGACGTAGTTTCGAGATATTTAACTTTAAAGTTCAGATCGTATTCCGTCATTGATTCTCCACTTTAATTTTGGGGACTAACTCAGGACTATAACTTCATGGCGGGTTTGAATTTTACTTGGATTGTTTTCGTGATATTAAAATTTTAACCTCAAGGAGTGTTTTAATAGTGTGGGTTGGATCCTTTCCGTTTAACTATGGCCAATTCTGAAACGCCTTAGAACCTATTATATGCCAATAACAATAATCATAACTAATATCGATTTCCATATACTGACCTTTACTTTTCTTTATCGCACTAAGCCCAGAAATATACAGGGTGTCCCAAAACTCAACGATAATCCGAGACAGGATGAAAGGCCAAGACATACCGGCTATAGGAAAAATAAAAAAAAAATTCCATATCACTTAGTTCAGCAATAATAGACACTTTTCAAAAAAGTTGAAATTCCACACCCTTGGTCGCATTTTCCAGTCCTGTGATCACCAATGTCACAATTTCGCTGTGCTTTTTTTAATTTCGTGATCTTAATTAAATATGCTATTAATCGTATAACAAATTAATGCACAAAACATTGTTAATTTAATAAAAAAAGTTAAGTTTTAGTGAGTCATCTTTCTCAAAAATATCGTTAGTCAACTTTGACGCTTCATACTGAAAAAAAAATGTACTACTCTACCCTTGGCAAGTTATTTCAAAAGTTGGCGCATTTAATCAAGATTTAAAAATGGTATAACACTTGCCACTTTTCTTGCCATTAAAAATGTTATTTTTATTTGAACGAAGAGTATCCTCGCAGATGGATCGGACGCAGTGGTACAATTTTATGGCATCCTCGTTCCGCCGATCTAAGTCTAGTAGATATTTTTTACTGGGAATGCATAAAAGAAAAAGTTTATTCAAAATCAATACAAAATCTATCAGTACTTCGCCAGAAAATTGACACAGCGTCAGAAGAAATAAATGCAAGGAATTTTGCTTGACTGGTGAAAAAATCTTTTGTACGCCGTTGCAGAGCCTGTATTCGTGCCAGAGGAAAGCAATTATTGTTAGTAAAGAGGTAATTGAGTCAGTCCATAACAAATATTTAATGTAATAAACATAATAGGTTATAATAATAAAAAAAAACAATGAACGAACCAGCGATCTTATTTAATTATTCTCCTTAAACTAAAATAATTCCGAATTGTTTTCCTCTAGCATGAATTCAGGCTCTGCAACGCCTTACAAAAGACCTTTGCACCAGTCAATCAAAATTCCTTGCATTTATTTCCTCTGACGCTGTGTCAATTTTCTGGCTAAGTTCTGACAGATTTTGTATTGATTTCGAATAAACTTTTTCTTTTATGCATTCCCAGTAAAAAATATCTACTGTATTTAGATCGCGAGAACGAGGAGGCCATAAAATTGTACAACTGCGTCCGATCCATTTGCGAGGATACTCTTCGTTCAAATAAAAATAACATTTTTAATGGCAAGAAAAGTGGCAAGTGTTATACTATTTTGAAATCTTGATTAAATGCGCCAACTTTTGAAATAACTTGCCAAGGGTAGTGTAGTACATTTTTTTTTCAGTATGAAGCGTTAAAGTTGACTAAAGATATTTTTGAGAAAGATGACTCACTAAAACTTAACTTTTTTTATTAAATTAACAATGTTTTGTGCATTAATTTGTTATACGATTAATAGCATATTTAATTACGATCACGAAATTAAAAAAAGCACAGCGAAATTGTGACATTGGTGATCACAGGACTTGAAAATGCGACCAAGGGTGTGGAATTTCAACTTTTTTGAAAAGTGTCTATTATTGCTGAACTAAGTGATATGGAATTTTTTTTTTATTTTTCCTATAGCCGGTATGACTTGGCCTTTCATCCTGTCTCGGATTATCGTTGAGTTTTGGGACACCCTGTATAAAACCAATTTATCTTTACAGAAGCCCAATCCCTGGACCCATACTTACTAGAGGGATCTGAAGCAGTAGCGGCGGTTAAAAGGGCGAGTGGTCACGGCCTTCTCTACTTCCACGATATTCCCCACATCGAATCATTACTGGCAAACCAAGAACTCAGGGTCAAGAACAATTTGAAGCCTCATCGAATCGCCAGCATACGTCACACGTGGCCATACAACCGACCTTAGCGCTCCACCGACCGACGAATAAAACAATCGATACAAAATTGCAATTATATATTTGTATACAGCTGTAAAAATACTCAATAAAAGTCATTAATATTATTCACAACTATACCTAGTGTTTTCATTTACAAATGTTTATAAAAAATAGTTTATAGGTACATGCCAAGACCGAGATAACTATACCTTTATATAGTTAAGTACATACATAGTTTGAACACTAAGTTCAGTTAACAAGTATCAAAAACTACAAACCCTGGTTGTTTTTTCTGTAGTTATCAACATTAATTAATTACTATAGGTGGTAGGTAGATAAAAGACGTAACCATTCAAGTTTACACCTTTTAAGAACCAAATACTATGCTAAAGGACGGAATTCATTAGAAAAACAAATATGGAATCATTTCAGGTATTGAACCTAATTAGAAAGATACCATAGACATAATCAAAGTACATAAAAGTAGGTAACCTTACAACATAGAATACAGATCAAAAACTGGCAGTGATTGATTTATTATTGAGTATTCATTAATATTAAGTACATATTGAGATTCATTTAAAATATGAGTCTTGGAGCTGAGAATGACCTACAATACTCTATTCTACTGTCTGCAGGGAGGCATAGACCTTTTCATATATTTATAAAACATAGGCATAATAAGTACCTAATATTCAATTGGAATGTATAAATTTTCCTGTTTTCTTATTTAATGGTCTTGTAATTTACAGATAAATTATCTTTTAATGTATTTTTAAATACTTCCATTAATGGTAACATAGTATAAACTAATAGACTTTTGATAAATTGTATATATGTATAATGTAAAACTCTTTTAAAATTTATAGGATGAATAATAACAGTTTGATACTTTTAATTATAAAACCTGGAAACTAAAGTGAGAAAGAACCCTGTAAAACTGACTGTAAAAAAAGAAAAATATAAATCTCTATACTACAAAACAATACTTTTTTGAGTGACTAAGCTGTCATGAAAATTAAATCTGCTCCTAGATCAACAGTCTTTTAAGAATTCATACAATAAATTTATAAAAAATACAGGACCGCCTTATCTTACATATCACAATTCTTTTAAATTCTTTCAGATGTATAAAATTCAAAAAATATAATTGTATAAAGGTACAAGGACTGCTAAGCTTAGTATGAAAGAATGTGATGTTATTCCACTAGCTGCATTGCAAAGATCCCCATTACAGAAACACATATAAACCTTCTTTCGATTCCACATTGTGTATGCACACCTTTCTTCATAGTCACTTGGTGCTCGCTGCAAACACATCCTTTCAGTTGCAGTTCCATAGTCTGAAAATTAAAGTTACCATCTTTAAACATACAGAGTAAATAACATCAATTTTAAATTATGTAATATCAAACTGATTACTATATTCTCAATATGAAATTGTTTTTTTTTAGCAGACCCAATATTATTTAGTTAAGTAGTTTTATTTGTTTATAAAAATACCCATGGGTACCTAAATTTTATAAACGAATAAAACTTTAAGACACTGACAGGTGCAGTTTGAAAAGCTTTGAATGTCAATTAGGTATGTAAATTAATAAAAAAATATATTATATCTAATAAAAATCTAAAGTTTTCTCACCATCTTGTCTAAATGCGCCTACAGTGCCTTCAAGGAGTTTACCGCACCAGCCTGAGGGACAGGCTACAACATGAAGGCCTGCTTCTACATCAGTCTCCGTGACATTGAAAGGGAAAGGATCTCCACAGGTGCCAAGTTCTCCTCGAGATCTACATCTAATGCATCGTTTATGTAAACCTGAAATAAAACGATACAAAAAGTTTTACAAAAATATCCAACCTACTTTCTGAACCAGGATATAACATTAGTGACTAACAGTAATAAACACGCATACACTGTTATGAAAACTTTTGCTTAATATGGCATAAGTTATAACAACACTAGTCAGGTAACTTTGTTGTACATTCCAACTCTCACTTTACCTTGATAAATAAAGTCGTGTCAAAAGAATAGTGAAAACTTACTTTGAACTTCCTGTATAGCGAGAAATGACAATATTGAACATAAAACTATTAAATTACAATTCATTTTGTTTATTTATTTGAACCACAATAATATAAACAAGGAAAAAATCAAATTTTAAAACTTTTCATTTTATTCATTCATCGCGTTTGACTCGAGTACTAGTATTTGTGACAATTGACAGCTGGTAACAAGTAACAATGTATGGTGAAAGAAAAAGTACAACACGACCAAGAAACAATCATCTGTGATTTGTGTGAATTAGTTGTCAAACTGCCTAACCAATCACAGAATAGAATACCACTGCACACCAACAAAAATGGTAGCGACATAGAATGAAACACACACACACACACATAGTAGTAGATTTTTGCACGTAGTCTCTGTGTTGCCCGTAAAAAAAAATATTTCACATTGCCAGCTCTATGTTTATAATATAGGTAATCATGGAAGTAATAATAATTAGTATTATTACTTCCATGAATATATAATGTGATAAAAAAATTTGAACTCTATCATTAGGTTACAGGTCAAAAACTGCTGTATACACATAATGGTGCTTACACGTTTCAAATACACAATAGATTAATCTGGTAACCTATTTGGGATTATTTAATAACTTTTCTTGTTCACATTTTAATGAATTACAATTCCTTTTATAGAGATTCAACGGATCTGCAAATGATGCTCTTCGGTGCCAAGCCACGCATAATCCAGCACAATAGCAAGTCATTGTTATGGATAAAACAAAACCTAAATAAATCGAATAACGAATAAATTCTGAAACAAAGTTTTATTAGATAAGTATAGGTATTATTTACCCAAATATAAATATAATGGTAGAAACTAGTAGTGTCAGTATACCTTGATTCAGCAATTTTGATTTAGATACTACTCTGACTTCAATTTGTTTGATTTGTTTCCCGTTCATGGAACATGTGTAATTACCTTCTTCGTTTTTAGTTATGTGCAATATATGTAACGAATTATTAGCGTCTATAGATATGTGTGGTTCATCTTCTCTTTTATTTAAAATATTTCTGTGGGCAGTAAATAAAGCGCTCTTACGTACTAAGCTAAAAAAATAATGAAAAAAATATTCACCAGTTTACTTGTATACCTATACAAAGATCTTAATAATGTTTTGTCTTTGAACCACTTCAAATCAGAATTAGGAAGCACTTCATTGCATTTAAGTATCACATGACTATTCTCCATGACTTGCTGCGTGATTTTAAGCTTATTATTTTTCTGCAAGGTTTGCCTATGCTTTCCTAAAAAAAAGATATAGGTACCTAGTTACTCAATGTACAAAATAATAAAACTTGTTTAATCAAATAGATAATAAAGTAAAGTAGGTACCTACCTACCAGCATTTTTTTCCAACTGTGCTAATGCGAGCATAAAACTTTGCCAAGTTGAAATAAAATAACATAACCCTGATAACGAAAATTTTCGCCCGTAATGGGTATAATTTTTTTTTGCAATCGCTAATTTATTAAAGTTAAAAACTAGGTAAGCAGGTACCTACCTACCCAGAATACTTTTGAATTCGACTGAAGTAAAATAAAATGCAAGTTACAAATAACTCTAAAGAAATACCTACCAGGTTTTTGGGAAATTATGCAGACTTCCTTGAGTTCAAATACAGGGATATTCCTAATTACTTTACTTATAGCTGGTATTAGCTCGGCTAGTTTTTCGGAACGACAGGGAACATCATAACCATCCGTGAAATATGAAATAACAGTATTAGATGAATTGTGTTTAGTGATCTAAAAATAAGTAATTTGTCAAATACTCGTTGGAGTTTCAAAACTATAATAACCAAATATTTAAGCAATTACAAACCTCTGAAACACTAGTTACAGATCCAATCCGACATCTGCCAAGCTTCTTACGAATACCTTTTTGATGGCCATCGATTTCTCTACAGTCGCTCCAATTTTCCCAAACCGTGTATACATTAAGAATAATATTATACGTTTTTTTAAAACGATTATAAGGTTCTTCGTCTGAAGCATTGAATTTTTTATTGATAGAATCAATATAAGTTCTTTTAAACTCTTGCCATTGCCTAATCATTCCAACTTTCGGAATGTCATTTACATAAATAATTCCTAAACAAAGCGGATAGTCTAAGAATCATACAATATAAATAATGCGCATAAAAAAATTATAGAGATATCTGATGCACCCTATACAAATTTCTGTGATTAACCTTTTTTTTCAGAAACTAATCCTTTACATTTCTTTCTGGGTCCAAGTACCTACCTGGTATAGTAAGATTGGTCCATCCTCGTACATTTAAAATGCATGGAAACGTTGACAATGACAGACGCACGGTACCGTAAAACGGGGTGAATAGAAACAATTTTCAACTTTGTCCTAAAAATTTGTTGCGAATAACTTGTTATTTTTATTGTTGGGTTATTCTATATCATGTCCGGCGCCATGAAGAAAGAGCTAAAACCATATTTGTCGAAAAATATGCATCATTTTACGATATTTCCTTAAAAAAATGGTCAATTTCTATTCACCCAGCGATAGGGGTAAATCGAAACGACCAAAGGGGTGAATGGAAAAACTGTTAGGGCTGCCAAAGACGACTTATCCAACATGCTGAAAAGGGAGGTTGTGTGTTTAAAAATTGAAATAACCGTTGATAATTACACAAGCTGACCCGCGCAACTTCGCTTGCGTCACATAAGAGAGAATGGGTCAAAATTGTCCCCGTTTTTGTAACATTTTTCACCCGTACTCTGCTCCTATTGGTAGTAGCGTGATGATATATAGCCTATAACCTTCCTCGATAAATGGACTATCTAACACTGAAAGAATTTTTCAACCCGGACCAGTAGTTCCTGAGATTAGCGCGTTCAAACAAACAAACAAACAAACTCTTCAGCTTTATAATATTAGTATAGATTCGTATAGATTAACTCAAAAAATAAAACAAGATAACCTAACTAACTTTCATACTATATGCAGTAGTTTGCCGTTATAACTTTGATACAATGATAATTGTGAATTTCAGAACATTAATAACTATTAATTTTTCATTGTTTATGTTAATTTTGTTTACAGTTTTTGACAACCCTATTTATTAATCTCTATTGACCCCTCACTCGTTTCTATTCACCCCTTACGCGTTTCTATTGAACCCTGCTATGTTTCCATTTACCCCATACTGTAGTTCTATTCACCCTTCAAACGATTCTATTCACCCCGTTTATACAAAAAAATGACTATTTCTGTGATTTAAACATATTTTTTAGGTTTAAAAACGTTTTTTCAATTAACAATATTGTATCTTTATAGATTAATATACACTTAAAGAGATAAACACTTCAAACAACTCATTAGAAAAGAAATCCCACTTTAAATCCAAAGTTTTGGAGGTCGATATTAAGGCATTCGAGGACGGTTGTCTTTGAAGCATTTTTTTGGGTATAAATATCATTTTAAACATTTAAACAATTATGACACCGCAGAGAAGTAATATCGACGTGTAATCATTTCAAATTTGAACTAAATTCTTCAACGAGGAGTACTCAAATATTGGCCTTGAAAACTTTCCTGATTTTTTTTCTATTCACCCCGCGAATTCTATTCACCCCGTTTTACGGTAAATCAAATTGATGAAAAGGTTACAAATTTAAAAAAAAAGCGGCCATGTCTAATTTTAGTGATTTTAACAAATGTGATTTTTATTTTAGAGGACGCTGACGGTTTAGTGTCTGAGGCTCACAGAATCATGATAGGTATCACCGGTTTCTTACAATATTTTACTTACCATCAAGTACATAAGTAAATATAATATCTTCTTTTTTTTTCTCGTAGCTTCTACAAATGTATATCCCAGAAATGCATGAATTAAAGTCATGCAATGTTAAAGTGTGTGACAGGCTGATACATACTTTATCTATATTATTAGAATTTGGTTGAATTTCTTTTACTGTTATGTTCCCAAAGCGTTTTCCTCTTGGTCGGTAAAACCACAGCTTTGGATTATAGTCTTCTTCAGCGTTGCTAGAAATCAATAACAGGCTAATGGTTCAATAATTAAAAATAAAATTAAAAATTGTGCTCTTAATCATAAAATTTAACTTACCAATAACGACACAATAAATGTACAGTTGAACCATTCAGAACTTCTACAACTCGGGGCCTGTTATAATCCAATGTGGAATATAGGGATGAACAATTATCATAACAAGTTGTGATCTCAGCAGATTCTCCGAGAAATATGATTTTAAGCAAATTAACAAATATGATGACCATTAACGGCATTGTTAATGTTGCTAGGCGTTATTCCCTGTAAAGATAAATTAAATTTATTGTTAAACGTAGTTCAAAAGCAGTTATAAAAAAAGTTCGTGTACATGTCCTCGACCAAAAATATTAATTGATATTAATGATTGTATGACAAAAAACACACTTTTATCGAATTAATCTAAAAAATATTAATGAATGTAACAAATTAAATGTCATCAGCAACAAGTCATTTTTAAACTAACTAAAATCGGTCCTCTGCCCTCTAGTTGATATCCGAACGAATTTGTTCTTGGCGCTCACATCTTCAAATTCAATCAAATGTACATCAACATGGCGGATAAATCAGAAAGTAAGTTTTGTTTATATTGTCATTATCTTATTTATAATAGTAAATACCAGCTTTGTTGTTACTTAAAATCAAATGTTTTTTTATTTCATTACTTACCGATACCTCAACGAAAGCTCTACAGTTTTCTCCACAAGAATAAATTGAATTGTAGTTCGCAAGATTCAAAATTTGAAAAAATTCAAATTTTCAGCCGAAATGTCAGTCAGTTTATTGTCGAAATTGAAATTATGTAGACGATTGTTTGTTCGATTCTATTGAAGAGATGTGTATAGATATAAATACTACCCAAATTCGTGACTAACATTTTTGGTCAGCAAGTTACATAAATAATGGTTATTATTTTCGTTCAGGAGACCAAGATGGTGAAGATTATTCACCGAGATCCCATTATCGTGTCAAGGAGGAACCTATGGACATGGATTTTCCCGAAGAGGAGGAAGAACCGCCAGCATTTGGACCAGCAGCGCTTGGCCTTCACAGAGTTGGTACTAAATTGCCGCCAAAACCTGCGCCAAGTGAACCAGTTCAAAAGCTAAATGCTCGAGGCATGCCAGCACGTATAAGAAAAAAGAACAGATTTATATTTGTTGACGACTTCGTAAATACTTCACCACCGCGGCAATCACCAAAACGTAATACAAAGATTGTTGCAAAAACTCCTAACAAGCAACCAAGTGCTAAAAAGCAGAAGTCACCAACTAAAGTTCAAAGGACAAATGATAAATATGATGATAAATCTGAACCTATCGGTGCTCAATCACCAGATACAAAATCTGGTCATAGAATAGGTATGAGACTAAGAAATTTATTGAAATTACCAAAAGCTCATAAATGGGTATGTTTTGAATATTTCTACAGCAACATTGATAAAGTTTTATTTGACGGGGAAAATGACTTCATGATATGTTTAAGAGAATCATTTCCCCAACTTACTAATCGCAAATTGACACAAGTACAGTGGTCTAAGATCAGACGAATGATGGGTAAACCTAGGAGATGTTCTCAAGCATTTTTTGATGAGGAGAGAAGAGAGTTGGAAAGAAAACGTAAACTTATTAGATTTATACAACAAAGAAAAGCTGCTGATATAAGTGTCAAAGACTTGCCAAATGAAATACCAATGCAATTAGTAGTGGGTACTAAGGTAACAGCTAGATTACGTAAACCACAAGATGGTTTATTTACAGGATGTATTGATGCAGTTGATACATCTAATAATACATACAGGATAACTTTTGAACGACCTAAATTGGGCACTCATTCTGTACCAGATTATGAGGTATTATCTAATGAACCACCAGATACTATCAGTTTATCAAGCATTGCAAAGAAATTCAGACCTAGATATGTTCTGCAAGATATATTCAGTTTGTATGAACCTACAAACAATAATGCTTCTGGTGATCCTCTAATTGGTTGTTCAGACATTGCTAAACACATGGATGCTATTGGTAGCTACCCATTTGCCCTTTTGGAATTGATTGTCAAATTAAGAAGAATATTAAATGCCAAAAGAGACAAAATAAACTTGTTAAAAGAGTATAATTGTGATGCAGAGAAAAGAAAATCATTTGGCCAAAAGATGCCTGAAGATTTTGAAAGAAAATATGCTGCTGTTGTTATTGACCTTGAGAGAATGAACATGGACTTACAAGAATATATAAATGAAGTTCAACAGTACTGTCAACAGATTGCTCCAGAGCCTAGTTTAGCAGCTATGTTGGTTCCTTCTCATTTACGAGAAATTTGTCATGAAAAAGCCACTTTATTAGTAGAAAAGAACAATAACGGATCAGTCAAAGACCCACAATTAATTGATCTTATTACAGATTTAATTGCATTAATGTTACAAGTGAAAAGCTTGTCAGATTCTGATCAGAATGCATATGAATTGACAGTTTTACAAGGCACTATGGAACAAATTAAAATGAAATTGGAGCCACAACACCAAAAAATATTCCAAAATAATATAGAGATTCATATGCACAGAATTCAAATGGGTTTGGGTCAAATGACACCTAACAGTTTTGTTACTGGTACATAGTGTGCAATACATAATATATTTTACTAATTTATGAAATTAATGATTGCTAGATGCAAAACTATTTTTAATTATTAAAATGTTTTGTCTATCAAGGGCCACACAACTACATGGTGCATATAATAATTATTAACAAAATTTTAGTTGTAATGGGGACACTATAGAAAAATCGTTTTGTAAGGAGAGAAGCTTACTTAGAAATGTAATTTATTATAAATTGGTTATGTGAGCTTACAATATTGCTCAGTGCCATGAATATAAAATACTTCTTGTATTTAAATGTATAATAGCTTAGAAATAAAAATAAAAGTGTAATCTTATTGTTTTTATTTTATTTACCTCATCACTACATTTACTCATCATCATTGCATTTCTATTTGACACGATAGCATGATGCATACTTACCTACCTATCGCATCGTAGGCTTTCAGCTGTTTTTATAAGATCAATTTTACTTAATGATAGCAGCTGCTGAAGACTGTTAAAGGAGATTTAGTCCTTGATATGATAACCTACGTCGTAGGTCCTCCCAGCTTATAGCTGTTGATAACTCTGTTTGGGTTATGCGCGAAAATACAGAAAATCATATTAGTTTTTTTATTCTGGAAGAACCTAGTAGCATTCTACTTACTATTTCTGAATGTGGTATATTTTTATATTGTATGCATAGTACTTTGCACGTTCTCTCATGGAGATTATGAGCTTATAATGTCAAGGTAACAATGCTTTTCAATTTAAAGTCTACGTGAGAGAATCCTATCTCCTGAAAAATATTCATGTAGGTATTTATGAGGAATTTACTTTACTAAGTTTGCACTTATATCTCTATCTAGTTAATGTAAGTATTGGGGTAATAATAATAATACATACCAAAAGATAATAGATGAAGTTTATTTCAAAGAAACTACACCTAGTAGATAGCATTATTGATTTCAATTTATTTGTCTAAGGTAAATTTAATTCAGATTAAAAACAGTTAATGTAAAATACAGCAACTACTTTCCGCAAACATTACTCTCATGTTTTATATTTATCTAATGTGGCTAGTAATTCATCTGCTTCTTCTGATGTCTTCACTCTAATCAATATTGGAGTTGGTGGTGGTTTAGAATCAGGTGTTGGAATGCAAACCATCATCACATTATTTTTACCCATCCTTTGTGTAGGTATAGCTGACACCAATATTAAATTCACTAAAACAGTGCCCAAATTTGTGTTGGCTCGAACTAACAGTTGATGCTTACCACTCTCTTCAACTTTCTTAATGTAAAGTGTTCCTACACCTTTGTCAACAAAATTGCCATCTTTCTTTACAAATATCTTGCATTTCTTATCAAAGACACTGTTTTCTTCAACAACTGGTGTGTATTCCACCTTTGGAGGTGCATCTTCATCATCTTCTTTATTAGTAGTATCTTCAGATTTTTCGGTATTTTGTTGTATGTTAGAACTGAAGCTGAAAGGTTTTCTCATACCAAATGAGAATGTTCCTGCAGACCCATTAGTAGTTGTGCTTGTGTTAGTAGCCAGGGAGAATGGGGAAGAAGATGTAGCAGCAAGAGAGAATGGAGATGTTGTTGTTGTACTTGATTGACTTGTTGTGGTTGCTGTACCAAAAGTAAATCCCTGAGCAGGAGGGCTTGATGCTGTTAAACTTGGTTGACTTGATGAAGTTGTGGTACCAAAAGTGAATCCTTTAGGCGGGCTTGATGCAGTTGTACCTATAGTACTAGCATTCGCATTAATTCCAAAAGAAAATGTTGGTTTTTCTGGTGTTGCAGTACTGCTGTTTTGAGGTGCAAATAAAGACTTTGAACTGGGAGATGTATTGAATAAAGAGGATCCAACAGTACTAGTATTGGTAGTAGTAGCTGGGATAGTACCTGAGTCTGTTTTAGGTACAGACAAAGTAGTTTTATCATTTGTCTTGTTACTCTCATCTGTGCTGGAGCCTTGTAACTCATCTTGTATTTCTTTTAGGTACTTCTCATAGTCATTAAATATTGGTGTAAGTATGCAAAGGGGAGTTTGTTCTACATGTTTTTTTATCCAGTTGCAAACTGACTCATTTAAGCCTTTCAGTTTGGAATAATATTTCATTTTCGACTCACTTGTATCATCAGATTTTTCAGCTTCTGTTGTATTTGATTTTGTAATCATACCAAAGTTACTTTGGACTGTGTTTGTCACTGGTTGTGTTTTGAATGGTGATGGATTAGAAGTTACTATTGCAAACTTATTAGAAGAAGCCAATGTGGTAGTTGATTTAGTAGAATCCGTCTTGTTATCAGTGGAGCTTGTAACAGTCTGGATTTTGAAAGGAGAGTCACCAACTGTTGAGTCAGGTTTAGATGTCATAAACATGTTTGATGAAGTTGTAGTATTTGTTGAAGAAACACCAAACAGTGAACTTGATCCAGTCAGGGTAGATGGAGAACCAAATGGTGATTTGGCTGGTGAAGCAGTACTAGTCTGAAGAGAAAATAAGCCTGTACCAGGACTAGTTGCAGAGGGTTTACTAGTGAATAGACTGGATGTTACTGATGAATCAGCTTTACTTGTTGAGTTGTCATTACTACCATTGGTCAGTTTTGACAAAAAGTCAAATGATGCAGGTTGTGTTTTATAAGCTGCTCCAAATCCACCAAAGACACTCTTTTTCGGCTGAAATGAAAAAAAGCAAAACATTACACATCTTACTGTAAACTCTGTTACTGTGTAGTAGAATGACACTTCTAGGATGTTGTATGTGTAAAATCTGTAAATTTGACCTTTAACATTTCAAAAGTAAATTACACTGTAATATATTAAGTATATATAGGCGAATCAGGTAAACCCGTGTGAAGCCGGGTGGGACCGCTAGGAACGGTATCCTCTTGCAATATAACACTTAAAACAATAACAGGTACCTAATTATTGATATAATCATTGTGAAAAAGATTAATTTATCTCATGAACCTATCTGATATTGATTACATGAATACTATAAATTACCTCATTGCCGATTTGCGAACGTCTTTTTACCGTCCTGATAACACGTTTCTCTAGAATATCCTGAGTCGCAGTTTTGAAAGGACCCGAAGAATCTTCTTCGACGGGATCATCTTGATCCCAATTTTCGTGGTTTAAATCGGTAGATGCTGGGCGTTTAATAGACATGCTATATGGTTTATAATTCTCTTTTAATTAATCGTATACAATAGTTTGGTCGTGGCGCCAATCACCATGTATTCCTTAGCATGTACATGACAATTTATTGCCTGTATCAAGTTAACGGCTGTAGTATTAACTTTCCTGGCTCAGGCTACAATCGTTTCGTTGTGATTTGCTCCTTATTATTTTGATACACATTAACAGTTTTCACATTGACCGACAGAATCGCGAAGACATGCGAATCCATTTGCTGAACGATTCTATTGAATGATTTTTGTTGACTTGATTTGATTCGGAACTGAACCACAAGGAAAAGACCAAAGACCGAATGACTATCGTGAACAGTGATGTGAAAAGTCACTCGAATATGTAATTCAAAGCTTTTATTTTTATTTAACTAGTACTAAATAGGGTAGATAATATTATAATATCAACTGAATAAACAAAAATTAGCGATAAAGTAAAACAAGAATTTTGCTTAAAAGATGATATCATTATATTGATCTACAGCAGCAGATATTTTCGTCTCAACAATACTATAAAAATGCATCATATAAAGTATAACGTGTATAAAGCGGTTTTAAATATATTACCATGTGTTGTTTAAATTTGTGTGTGTGTGAATGAACGTTGTAATAAAAACTTCTATGTATTTCACTATATACATGCATGTACAGTATGTACTACTATTTCAATTGAATTGAACTCACTTCGTAGATAAAAGTTGAAATTGTGCTATACTTTTAACCCAATTTTAAAACATGGAAGTATTTTTACTTTGTTGTAGAATATTTTGTTAGATTATATAATTCGTAAGAAAACCGTGTAAAGTTTCTGAAAGATTACAATAATTATGTTTCCTTGTTACTGTTTGTGAAACAAGAGTTGTTTCTTCGGGAACATATCGTTATTTTCGTTTATATATATTTAGAGTTTGAGGTAGATATAGCGGCATTAACTATTTTTTAGTAAAAGCGTAGTTTGTAGTTGTTAAACAATGGAAGTATCAAATGAGATAAAAGAAGATATACGTAAAACGCAGTCGGACTTGAAAAATGCGATACGAATCCATCAGGTTGGTATTGTGTTGTGACTGTGAATTATTTTTACTTTCATCCTAGTTTGAAACAACTGCAAAGGTAATATTAAAAACTGTATTTCTTCCAGGTTTGGGTTGCGCGCCTACAGGAAGATGAAAATGTAAGAAACAAAACTTGTTAAACATATTCGCTCAGATCGCAAAAAGATTTCAAAATATATTTTTATCTCGTATTTTGTCCACAGAACATTCATCTGAAGTCGAAAGTTATGGAAGCAGAAAAAGAAATTATTGCAATAGGACACACTCAAGTAAGATAATTTAATATAATCTCATGTTTTTTTAAAGAAATTAGGTAATGAGATGTGCCTTATTACATCTACATATTGTTATGATGTAATGTGTTATTAAATTAATAATACTTGGCCTTACATTTCTATTATAGGAAATGTTGCAAAACATTTAATGTAAATAAGATCCAGGTTAAATTTTATCACTTATATTAATGGACTAACTTGTAGGTAAACAACATACAAAAGAATGTGCCCTTTGTGTTTTGAAGATTTTATACATTTTTAATATTTATTATATAAATTATATTATTGTATAAATTATTTACCATTGTATATGTGTGTGTGTATAGAAGAATTTTGTAATTACTATCTCTTAATATTTTATATACAACATTGAGATTTACATAACCATAATTAGTTAAATAAATAATACTAAGTTTATTCTTGGTCTATGTACAGAAACTGGTGGTGGAGAGACTGCGGAGGGAGCTTGAACTATACCAGCAGCGATTGAAGCAACGAAACAAACACATCAACATTGAAAATGACAACAAATATGTAGCACAACAATTAAGGGACCACCAATTACAATATCGTAGTAGAAATAGAACTGTATCACTGTTGAAACCTTCAGTGCTGAATGAAATACACATTAAGAGTGAAAATAATAGTGATGATATAAAAGAGAATATATCTGATTCTGAAAATGATATTAAATCGGGGAATGAGAAGGAGAACTCCAATCATAGCGAGAATGAGGATAAAGAAAAGTATCAGAGAAGTTTTTCACAGCATATGGTGAATGATAGTAGAAGTAATTTTGTTAATGCCCTCAACAAAGTCAAGGAGGCTTTCAGGTAAGCATTCACTAATCTATAAACCAACATTCTCAACCATTCAACCATTTGAATAAAGAAGCATCAAAAAAGATAATGCTGTGTCACTATTGATATATACACCCTACTTAGTCCTTGCCATGCCCTTGGCATGTTGCCAGTATTAATTTTTACTCATATTGTTACAGTGGAAATAAGCTGCCCCATGCGCACCAAGACAGTAATGAGTGGCAGGAGACTAAGTCTGATTCAGACTCGTCAGGTCGGGCTGCATTGTCGCCGACGCCTTCACCCCCGCCGCTACCAGGGCCTGGCGAGCCAGTAACTAAGGAGACATTTCTGAGGTAAGATAGAGATAATATGTTTGAAGATTTTTCTCTCTATTGCACCCTACATCTTTGAGCTAGCACAGAACTCGTGATTTTAAATATAGATAAAGCAAAACAAGTTTTTGATGTGGTAGCCAAGTGGCATTCTCTAGACTCTCCTTACTTCTCTTGTAGGAACAAGACATCTTCATTAGGTGTTTTTTTTTATGAAGAAAAGCATTTATAGTCATCATTGTGTAATATTGAAATGTAACTATGGCTTTTTGTATATAAAAAAATACTATCCATTCTAATAGGTTGTTGAGAATAGCCTTTTAGCAATAAGAGTATTTGAAGAACCTAGAAAAATAATATTGAGTATTTGATGTTTTGCATTTGTATAAGTATTCCATTTTTCAGACTTATAGGTTTGATAACACCACTGCAAAAGGAATTGATTGAAAAGAAGAGAAGTGAACGACGCAAAAGGTCTACAACAAGTACAAACAGAAATGATTTCTTGTATGGAAGCTATGAATTGTTGCCTGTAAGTAGTAAAGAAAGTAGTCAGAAGCAAACAAAAAAAAAATATTTCCAAAGACTAGTAATCAATAAACTCAAATAAACAATCTTTCGAAGTTCCTCCTCTTTTTTGAAGTTGTTGTAAAAATAGCCTGAGCTATGATGATGTAATGATGAGCTAGTGATACTACTCCAACCACTATATTTTTTGTATACTCTGTAGCACTTTAAGTACTACTTAAATATATAATTCATAAAAAAATATGCAGCTATCATCATAACCATTTTATTATTACAAAATATAGATTAAATAATTTGTTTTTTTTTTCATTTCAGAAAAAGAAAAAGTACAACACTTTTCCATATTTACAAACGCACAATGATCCGCCTCAGACTAGGTCGGCTAAGTTACGTAAGCAGCAAGGAGAACAGGGTCCAAAGGTAGTAAGTAAGCCTTTAAATGTTCCTTCATTTTCTATAGAATACTTACTCTCTTGTTCATAAACACACTATAAACCTATTTTAGTTAAAACACTACAGAAAAAAAGGGGAAACCAAGTATTGCCTCAGTATGCACGTTGGGTAAATGACGTTAATCTCCATGCAATATTAGATAATATAATTGTACACATAAAATTCTAATTTAATTTTATATAAAAGATACATACGATTTTAAAAACGCATATTCTTTTGCAGCAATCTCAAAGTCAGAGTAAAACTTCGCGTGAAGGCTCACCTTCTGGGTCGTCTACAGAAAACAGAGGTTCGTATACATTCCTGCCCATTACTGATTTCTTTGTGGATTTAAATTAATATGTAGGTACATTAAAGTTTAAAGACCACTTATGTTACAAAACGGGATTAAAATGTATAAAATATTGGGATTTAGTACTTATCATGTTTATTTTTAGTAGGGTGGACGAATGGGAAACCGGCGTGGGCCGCTACCCTTCCGGCTAGTTTGTCAGTGGAGCCTGTTTACGCGAATCACAACCACAAGAAAGTGTGTCACGTGTGTGGACGAAATGGTAAGCATATCTGTGATATTTTGTAAAATACATATTGTTTAACCACTTATAGAACAAAGGCGCACCTCGCCTCTTTCGAGCAGTTCGCGACAAACTCTAATCAAGGACCAAGAGTCGCATTAGAAGACAGAATGATCACCGAGAAAGGTTACGATACAGCGTAACTGGGTCGATAGGCTGAAGCCCATTCTAAAAACATCTAAACTCGTCAGATGGTAGTCAGTTCAAGACATATCAGATTACAAGCTAAATAGAAAATAGAGAGTTTTTTTACCCCGTTACTGTCCATCTGCTGGGCAGGCAGGGTACAATGAGGGTGGAAAGGGCAACCGCGTGGCGTGCGACTTGCGGTTCTACGCGCAAGCAGTCATCCCGTCGCACGTCACATACGCGGAATTGGCAGGCACTCGTGGGGTTTTAGTGGGTATGACCGCCCTTCTGGCGGGAGAGTCCCACATAACCCTGGGCTCCACCCAGGGTGCAGGGTATGGGTAAGGCATTTCCCTACGAAAAAAAAGGGTACAATGAGGGAAGGGTAAGGTCTCGAGCTAACCACACTGGCTGAGTGGGTTGTTTACTTTGATTTACTCTCAAGAAATGATATGAGATTGTGTTCACAAGCTTCTTGTTGAGAACTTTTGAATCTGCAGGTGTTTGATAAATAACATGTTTGTATAGACGTGACGTCGCTGCTGGTGTGGTGCGTGTCGTGCGGCGTGTGGCAGCACACGGGCTGCGGCGCGGGCGCGGCTTGTGCTGCGTGCCGCGCCGCGCTGCCCGAGCCGGCGCACGACCCCGACCCCGACCCCGAGCGCGCCGCCCGGGCACAGCATGCGCTGCTGTTTAGAGGTACCTCCCTAATTATGCTTACACTTAAATTACGACAGGATTCACATTCTGATAAACTGAAAAAAAAATGGCATTTAATTTATAGTGGTAAGAGTATTAAGCAGTATTTTTTTCCCGTATAAAGGTGTCTGTGTCGGTGTCCCGTTTGTGCATAAGAAAAAGGTGACACCTAATTGGCTGGATTTTATATTGCTGAAATGGAACACCATTGGGATTCCAATATAACCTGTGATTAAAATTCTCTATTCTATGACCGACGTACTAAGCTATCTGGGATTGAGAAAAGTTATATTTTATTCTGTACTTATTGATGCACCCGTTTGTAGTGACCCCTTATGTGTGAATTGACCATCTCCTAAATGTATCTTAAAGAAAGTGTAACTTATAAAGACGGAGAAATATTATTACGTAGATATTTTTACGTTTCCAGATAAGCTCGCCGAGAGAAAAAGTCTTCAGGAAAAGAACATAAAGCTTTGTGTGGAACTGCGTAAACTGGAGGCAAGGGCGGCCACGCTAAAGGAGAACTTGGACGAACACAATGCAGAAAAACGACAGCTATTGGCCGATCAGATAAAGACGCAGAGAAATTTGCAAAAGCTTCTAGACTTTATCAGTCAGTTCAAGGAGACGTCGATAAGTATTAGATCGACCTCTGTTAGCGAGTCTGGCAGCGAAATTAGTAAAAGTAATGAAGAATGAGGGTGGTAAGTTCAATCATATTAATATCACGCCTGTTAAACCGGAAGATGTAGCCAATGGTGTAAAACACTCACGTTTCGCCATTAAAAATGTTAGTTCTATGTAATAGGGGCCTTTGCCATATTTTAATTCAAAGATACTGATATTATAGATTTTACTTGTACTTACTTGTCCTTCTCTCACTTCGAAGCAGCTGATCAGTAGTGATCAGTTATAAATGTCTTTTGACAAAATTAGAGATTGTATTATTAGGGAAGGACTGTGAAGGACATAGAATAGATAATTTAGGTCTAACTAGCTTTTCTATTGTTTCAGGTAGCGTGTGATGGCGTACATTGATGTTTTACATATTTTGTGGTCGGTGTGAAGTGATTTATGAATTGTTGATATAGGTTGATAGATTGAAAGTTTCGACGTGAAGTTTCAGTAGCTCAAAATTTAGTCTTAGTGAATATTTTTGATGATAAAGCGAAAAGAATTCTAAATTTATTAGTTTTGTCGTTTATCTTGATCAAGTTGTATATTTTAGGAAATATTGGTCGGTTAAAATTAATTTCTGAATAAATGTTGCGAATGTAATATTTTTGTTCATTTTAATGGAAAATTTGTATTGCAAAAGTTTCTACATTGATTTGTTTAGATGGAGTACCTAAATCAAATCTATTAAATTAAATCAACTGATTAGCCAAAAGTGAAGTGTTCAGTATTTGATTCCTAATATAGGTTAGATGTAGTTAATGTCAATAAAATGAATTTTGTTCCGACTAACATAAATATAAGGGTTGTTAACAAGTTGTTTTACGGAGAATCTATTGTCCGTCCTTTTCTAATTCAGGATTTTTTAAATATTGAAAAGAGAAGACAACAATTTAGCATTAACCAAACAACGTTTTTATGTAAGAAAGGACGCTGTCCTTAACTTTAATGTATCTTAATTATTCTCTGTGATATGATTATTTTTCCTTAGGTTGTTGAGCAGTACATTGTAAAAACGTGATTGTAAGAATCTTATGTAAATAAATATTCGTAAATTGGTAACAATTGTTTTATTATTTTTCAATTTTTTTGGTTATAATTTACACAGTTTAGTGTTACATTATGTAATGGGTGAGAATTCATTTATTCGTAAAATAAGTAGCTGCGACGAATTTGAGGATAAACTTATGCGTATTCCAGTATTTTCTTTCCCTTTAATATATCTTTGCGTAGCTGTTTGATGCTATGTTCTAAAAGATAACATTCGTAGTGTGATAATTTAGTGTATATTTGCATTTCTTTAACACCGCCTTGGTTTAAATGTACCAGCCCAGAGAAATATTCAGTGCCAAAGTCGTTATTCTCGACGAAAGAGTTCACGGAGGCAGGTTTACCGTCTAAAGCGTCAAGTATACTGCGCGTGAACAAAAATGCACTGTATGCGATCGACAGCGCCGGTGCGAACCCTCTTTTAGCTTTCGTTACGCTATCGCTGGACTTCTGAAATCTTGTAGTAAACTGTTCTGCTACACCTAGTTTGAGATTTGAACATGGATTTGCCTGTGATAGTAGAGGTATAGACGTCTTCTCTGAATGTCCACCGATAACGGGCACATAAACTTGACTAGGATTCAAATTGTGGTCGGCTGCATACAATGATTGTGCTCGTAACACGTCAATGTTAGTAATACCGAATAATTTCTTGGGATTAAAATGACCATGATTTCTTATTACTTCGGCAGCCATTGGCACAAGACTGTTTATCGGATCCGTAACTATTCCCACAAAAGGCATGGGTTTTAATCGAGATATTTCTCTGGCTGCCGTCTTTATGAATTCTGTGTTCGTAGCGAACCAGAGTTTTTCAGTTATTCCAGGTTTTCGTGTAGTTCCACCAGCTCCTATAACAATTTGGGAATTTTTCATGGCTGTTTCCAAGGTGTCATTTCCTACGTATCCTTTGACAGTAGCATTGGTCGGAATGTGCGAGAGGTCCAGCGTAACGCCCTGTGTTTGTACTAGTGAGTCGTGCGCTATCAGTCTTGTTATATTAGGCTGCGAGCGCAGCAGCAGACAGATTGTTTGTCCGATGTCGGTCGCAGCTCCCAGCACAGTCACCTGATGATGCCTGATACTTGCACACAGAGGTGTGGCAATCTTTCTCACTAATAAAGCTTTGCTGGACATTGCGTTGGATGTGTTTACGGTTTGTTATGATGAATTTTGCATTATTTTTGAGATTTGAGGCCGAAACCAAAGGGACAGAAAACGTGTTTTGTAATTCCATGTGACAGTTATTTTGTATTTTGTCTATTATAGTCACAGTTATTCTTTTGTCGTTGATACAGTATTGTCAAAATAGGTTAGCAAAAAGAATGTTAAAACCTGTAGATGCACTGTCTTTCTATAGGGTATCTAAGTATGAAGCTTAATATGAAAAATTGGGCACCTTACTTGCATGCCAACTACATGGCAGTAGAGATGTTGACAATTTGTACATATTCATACCGTTAAATAAATGTGTGGAGCATTACTAAGTTCGTCTCCTCTTATTCATACCGTTCTCTTTGTTGAGAAGGTTTTTCAAGAAAATTATATGATACATTATGCTACTTTCAGTGTCAAACTCCGTCACAACCAGTCACATTACAACAATATTTATTTACAATGTAATCAAAATACATTCTATACAATAATTTCAACTATTAATAGTACCGGGAAAAGAAGATGTTAGGCCGCAAAGTAATAAAAAATCTTTTATCTTACACACTAAAGTCTTGTGTGTGTACAAACTATTCACCGCAGCGAAACATTCAGGTATCTCTAGTCGGTACAACTAACGACGTAGGATCAAATCTAGCAATCTTACTGAAACAAAGCAATAAGTTCGATCAACTGAATTTATACGATGACGATTGCAAGGTTAAAGGAATAGGGATGGAACTGAATCACATTCCCGGCGGACCAGAAGTACGCACGTGGGCCGGAGACAGTTCCTTACAGAACTCTATTCGCAACTCTGACCTGGTTGTCATGGTTTATAGAGTACCTCGCAAGCCTGGTTATACTAGAGAACAAATGTTGTCAGCTAACGCACCTGCTGTGCAAAAACTTTGCCGAGCCATAGCGAACGAGAACCCCAATGCATTTCTAGCCATCGCAACGAATCCCTTAAATTCCGTGGTACCTTTTGCTAGCGCTCTTATGTATAAGTATGGGTGCTACAATCCTTTCAAAATGTTCGGCATAACTCATATAGACACAGCACGAGCTCGCATGCTTACTGCGAGAGCCCTTCAGATAAATCCGTTAGACCTGACCGTGCCTGTTATAGGAGGGCATTCCGATGACACAATTATACCTTTGTTCTCGAACATGGCACCGTGTGCAACTGTTGTGGATCCTTATAAAGCAGATACTTTGACTCGTCTCGTGAGGAAAGCAGGGACTGAAGTCGTCTTTCAAAAACATGGCAAAGAGTGCGCAACTTTAGCTATGGCGTGGGCTATTAACGAATTCATCAACTTAATGATAGACGCAATTCGTGGACAAGAAGTTATAGTCAACTGTTTTACTGCAAACCCAAACTTTGGAACTAGATTTTTTTCTGGAGCAACAAAAGTTGGACCGTACGGAATAACGCAAGCATGTCATAGTTTTCAGCTAAGTGACTTTGAATCATTTCTTTTAAATACCGCAGTGCCCCTCATTAATCGAGATGTGGGACTGGGAGAGGAATACGTCAAGTATATTGAAATGATGGAAAAATATTAAATTCATTCAGTTTTGTCCCATTTTAGAGAAAATAAAAAAATAGTAACATTTTATTTGTTGACTCATTTATTCATCTTTGAAAATCATTCCCTTCCTTCAACCCTCAGCTGGCCAACTGGGTGGTTCGTATCTACAAATATGCGAAGCGGTGATAATGTAGAGTTGGTCACATGCCATAAGTCTCTGACCCTACCAAGATTGTTGTTTAAAATGAAATGATATTTTTTTCATGCCTACGAATGTACTTATTTCATTATTTGTAATAATAAAACGATTCTATTCACATTTAAAACATCCACGAAAACCAACAGTGTTGTTCGTAGTAAAGTACAGTTAAAATGTGCTCAGTAATCGCTGGGTAAATACGCTTTTATAGGGCATTGAAAACAAAGCTATAAGAATAGCGAGCGGTAATCGAAGCTGACGTGTGCATCGTTCGGTTGTAACGGTCCAATATCGAACAAATGGCTAGGTGGAGACGCAAAGCGGCCATCCGAGTCGCATCTCATTCGGTGAACATTGTAACTGCTGTGGCGACTTGTTCCTCTTACTACTGAACTACTTGGACCGCGTTCACAATGGACATTCGCATTTAATTTTGAAATACGTATTTAAAACACAGGTGCAAATAATTTATTTAACTGTAGCCCGAAGCTGTACAGACGGTACTTTTGAGTATCGAGAGTATGACATTTTAAACGAACTCCAAAAATAGTTCCTCTGGTGGGCACTAGAGGCGTTTTGGAGGAGATTTTCGTACAAAATTCAATAGAAAATCACCCGTCAGTTTCGGAACTTTGTCTAAGTATAGAAATCTTTAGATCTCAGCGAATTACAGTAAGTGTATGCGCATTTTACAGTTTAATGTTCGCCGTTTTGGCATAGGTACGAGACTTGGTCGCGAGCTGGCTCTAACGACTGGCGTTAGTACCCCTCTTCATAAAGTTAATAGAGCTAGATTTGCACTAATATTCTAATTGTAGCAGATCATGTTCGTATCCAGTAATTTATTAATTTATTCAATAGTACTGTATAATCATTGCATCAAGTAACTGTCTAATGAACTGAACTGATTAGCTAGCGAGACTTTAATAGCCTATCATCAATACGGTAAAATAATGATATGTAAAATGTAATGAGTTCACACGTTAACAAGAAGCTGCTGTATTCATTTTATGATTTAATAGTTACAGGGATACTTGTTAGCACGTTATAAGCTTGTGAATAATGCTTGTGAACTTGTGGGATACTTACATGCTGTTTAATTCAGCGAATAAATCAGTTTTAATGAACAACAGCTCGAACATTTTTTGTAACTAAGATTGCACAGCGCCTCTTGTGGAAATCAAAGATACTAACATCGATTTAGTTTCTCTAACTACTGAGACTTATTGATGTATTAATTTGGTATGATTATCCATTACTGAACGTTGGATCACGGGGATCCTGCGGTAACTTTTGTAGAAAAAGTGATAGTAATAAATGCGAATTACAAGTAAGGATCACCGGGTGTGAAACAAGGTTCATTGAAAAGCTGCAGTTACCACGTGTTCTAAAGTCGAATTTACCTCCCAATATAATTTCATGTGATCCTAACTTAACAGGCGGGGAGCGTTCTCAGCTCGGTGCAACCGCAAATAAGGATCGTAACGACAGGGTTAACTTTAAGATAATCGCTGAGCGGCCATACGGGTCCGCCGCGGCGTTACATTGAGTTTAATGTCTTTCGGTCTTGACGACCCCCGCGTCTGTCGGTGTTAACTTGAGCGAGGGTTAAGGGTCGGCAGACCGGTGATTACAACTCAGTAAGGAGCATTTATTGTCACTACACTGTTTCTGATTGCGTGTGTACCACATTAACGTTTTGCCTTATATTACGGTTGTTGTAATGTCATTCGTGGTCGTGATTGGCTCGGTTATCGCCGGATTGGGTTGTATTTCGATTACGAATAGAATTTAAGTGCGGATGCTAGTGTGGGGAGGAGTATTGCGGTATTTACTATTGCCGAAAGGACTCTCATGGTCGTCACTCACATCTAATCAACGCTTTATATATGCGAACTGCAGTATTACGAAGTAACAGTATCTATATTATTAACATCTATTAAAATTTATACACCTTACACTTAGCTTGTCTGCTGGGCAAAAAAAAAATCTATGATCAAGTTTAGCTTATTTGTATTAGAAACACTTCCATTTCCTATATATGTAAGTAGGAACTGGAATATACGAAGTTAGTATAATAACTCATTAGATTTTCAGTGAACGTTTTCCTCAACCAAATATTTTCTAGTTACAGGAACGCGATAACTTACTTTTGTTATTTAATCAAATATTTACACATCTCTAGAACTGTCAAATAGTACCTAAGTAAGTTTAAGAAGATTGGAAAAAGTCTCGTAGACGTACATTTCAGTAAAGTTTGGGGGAAGTCGTCGAAGCGTCCCGTGGGTGTCGTCTGTCGACTCCTTTAGTGAACGATCTCAAACCAAGCGGAGAACTGCAAAGCAAAGAAGTATTTTAAAGGTAAGAAAAATCTATTATTGTTTGAAATCCTGCTCGTAAATGATTTCTCAAATCCTGCTTTAAGAAGATGATTTGGTTCCAGGTAATAAATCCGTTTATTAATTGATTATTTTTCCTTGCGGAATTATTCGACAACAATAATGACTATTCCTTTAAAAAAACTAAATAAGTACCTACTAACACCTTTGATGGCCCTTTTTTTGGCGTGGAATGTGGATGGCGTTTAATCAAACCATTTGATCTACATATATGTTAGTAAAAAAATGCGTGAAGTTGAGCAGTCCCGTTTCCCACAAGTCGTTATCTTCAAGTTGTTTGCTAAGCCCGCCACGCCAACAATTGCAAATGGCTATAATTCTAACTACACCGATAAATCACCTACACCCCGTTGAAGTTTTTTTCCCTTGAGGGTGCACCTCCTTTCCACCATTGTTAGTGATTGATCGCGCCTTTCCTATACTTAAACTTTCAAAACGCTCAAGAACATGTGTTACTGAAGTTTCGACAACATATCGACGCTAATATATTCGGATTTGGGAGTTTAATTTGTCGTTTATTTGAATGTGATTTGATAATATGGAAACGTGAAATTGATGCTATGTTGTAACGTGCACGAACATTACATGTTTGCTTGTTTTGGCTGTAGCTACGTCCAATCTTAATGGATTTGCGAACCTCGGTGAGAAGCAATTGCAATATCAATCGAACTAAAGCAATAGTTTGTGTAATGTGTAATATTGGGTATGAGGCTAATTGAGATTGATCAAGGAGTCACACCTAATAATTTGTAACGACGATGTGTAAGTTGTTTGTTATAAACCAGATTTGTAGAAAATTTTAAGATGTCTCACTGGGATATCGTTCTTTATAGGGATAGTTCAAATTGCTGTAGTTTGCTCCATTAAACTATCGAGAAAGTTTAACAAATATCGATGTTCATGTAGTATATAATCAGTTGCTCGATTATCTACCACAACCGATAACGGGCTAGCTATCGACAGATTTGGTATGAAAACCTGATCAGTGCTTCTGGCGGGTACCGTAGAAACCACATGAATAAGTACATTTTAAATGGCAAATTCTCGAAATTCTATAATGTCGACTGTAGAAAATACAGTATAGGAAATATTTTTAATTGCCAAAGTAAATGGTTATAAAACGTTTTATTATCTTAATAAGAGTAATAGAAGTAAATGAGTTGATGTGAAGAAACAATAAATTAAACGTCGATGACGCCCCCGGGAGCCAGTGGTGATGTTACAGGCAATTTATAGCCAACACTAATTGTTCTCAATTTATACTTCCTATATAATACCACTGGAGTATATGTTCCGTGTTGATATAGTAGCTATTATATAAATTAATCGTCAAATGTGTTGCTAAGCGCGAAACTCAAGAACAGTGCAATCAATTCGACTAATTGTTTATGTAAAATTATCTTAAAGGCAGAATTTTTTTATGGAAGAAAATTCGTGAGCTGAAGTGTACGAGTTGGCTAGTCAAATAAAGATTCATGATAGAAAAATCGTATGTAGAATTACCACAGCCGTACCACCATAGTGTGTATTTGTATGCAAAATTTTCGGGAGGTAAGATTCTCACACGGATCAATAAATTATTCGAGTGTACTCCAGAGATAGCTAGATTCTGGTTATACTTTGTGTCCGATGCTTGTATGTCTGTAAACGTGCTTGGGTAACAGGACCAAATCCTATTGCGTCATATATTTATAATTGTTTTAAGCAAACCATTAATAGTGGTGCATGCGGTAAAATAATTGGATGCCAGTAATAGGCTCGTTGCCAGATATACTCACAACGTCAGCTCATAGCGTCTTTAGTTCTGCGCTATTTCTGCCACTTCGTTATGAGGAGGCGCTTCAAATCACTGCCAAATGCAATTTATTCTAGTTAAATTGTCATACAGTTCCTGTTACTAGTTTGTATGACACGTTGAACTAATTTATTGTACTCCATAAAAGCCCATGTGTAATCCCATTCGTCTCGTGTCAGTTTTGAAAGAATTTTGATAAACCGGTCCAAGATAAAGCTATGGAAATGTCTGTCTTAAGAAAATATCTACTCCAGATTGTTTACATTAAACACTAAGTTTTCTGAACTGCATAATTTGTACTAAAACATCTTGCTATACCCACTAAGTTACTAAAAAGGATGTATCTTAATTAAGTTTTAAAAGACTACATTAAACAAGAATGACAAGATCACTTTATTCTATACCAACAATATAAGCTTAATTATTTAAAGTGAACTCGTCGCAAACACATTCCCATTTACTTCATTCCACGGATTCATCACAAACATTTTGTACTCACTTCAATGGTTAATTAATAAACCAGTCTTTGCACAATAACGACAGATTCAATTAGATTTCCCGTAGCCAACGACATGTTGCTTCCCAAGTATGGAGTAACAATCGTTACGATTCACCCCTCGACTCGAGTTTTAATAATCGATTTAATTGAGCCAATGAACAATTTAATTAAAATTCTAAAGACACAGCGTACGGCCCGTGGGATGCGACTCGACACGTGCGTTGTAGTAACTGTAGGAAACAGGATATTTTGCAAATGTCCTGATTTTAGACTAAGAAACTGGGGACTAAGTAAATCACAAAAGATAAAGTTAAGTGTCTCATAGTTTAAACAATAACTGTAACTGTGAAGATAATTTTGTTTTATTACTATGGAACTGATTTAAGCTCATGGATTTAAAAGTCCTTAGTAAAGAAAGATTTGAAAAAAATATTTTCTCTCACAAAAATAAAAGTTACAAAATCATATGAAGATCTTGAACCTCTTTTGAGTGTTTATATGAAAATCAAGTTATAGATACTTCGGTATTCATTTACCTAGTAATTTGCTTTGTAACTTTGAAAAGTGAAATCAGTGTCTGATCCCTACTTGAAACTTCTGAACAGATGTACTAACACTTCCGGTTCACACAATATTTTATTCGTAGAGTCAATTATATCTGTCAGTCAAGTTTATTATAAGTACTTCCGTATGTCATTCAATTACTTTCTTAGTTTGTTCGAAGAACGAGAGCACGATGTCGATGTCATAATGAATGCATAGGTAGAGATATATATAGATTGCGTATGGTCTTGGTTTTCTATCAATACCACACCATATTTGGGCAAGCAAATTATTTGATTTGTTTTCTAGAACGAAGGCAGAAACAGATTTAATAATGAAATAAACGTCTGTATTTTAGCTTCTCGTTTTGTCAACAAAAAAAACTTTTAAATGATAAATGCGAAACCACGTGTCAACATAATTAAATACCTTCCGATTCAGCTATGGCAATATTAGTCAGTAAAAGAAAATAACTTGTTAATTTGTCGTATCATAAACTTGCTTCTTTAGTAATTTGTCAAAAATCCTGAATATATTCAACTGCCTGCAGCTTGTATAAAAATATGCGATTATTAAAATGTCGGCTGTACAAATGAGCGGTGTGGCGCGCGAGCTATGCAGGTATTTACGGTACGGGTTATTGGAGATCTGACGGTAACGATGTCTCTCTTCTCTTCGTACTTGTTCAAGTACTTCATTGTTTCATATTAAAATTTTATACTTCCATACTCATTTTATAAACGTGTAAGCTTGTTTGTTTTCTTTTTATGAAATCTATCATGGAGATAGTTGAAGGTCGAATATCATTAAAAATGTTACCCAACAGAAGTATGGTTATATTATGATACAAAATAGGTTAAAGTCTCATACTTTACATACTGTGATTGGGAAATTCTTCGATGTTTTTTTTTACAAAAGCTTAGTACAGAAGAGATTTCATCTCATGCAAATGACATATAGTTAGAAGGGTTTTGATAGTTCTATTTAATTTTGATTAATGCAAAAAATCATTGAGTTTGATGACAGAGACAAGTCATTCACGACTGACCCTTTGCAGCCTACATTGTTATCTCCTATTGTTAGTTAGTTTTTTGATATATAATGGTCTACTATTAATTGCGTACAGGAAACAGGGTCATTCTGACCCTTGAAGAGTGAGTGCAAGAGTCATGCGCACGCGTGGAGTGAAGATAAACCATGATCTCGATGTCGCGTGGCGGCGCGTGCGACCATTTCCTACTTGTTACAGAGTACAGACTTACTCGGTCGTAGAGGTGCTACAAATTACTGAAACATATGTTTTTGTGAATGAGATCAAAATAAATGATTTTATTTTAGGTTAAACAGCGTTATATTATAACCTGCATAAAGTCTTAAAATAATAAGAGGACACGAATTGTCTCTCATAAACTTGAACGAGGGTTGGAGTTTATATCTATAAAATCTTATGGATAATGGCAAACTGGGAACAAAGATAATTCATCTATCTATACTAATATTATAAAGCTGAAGAGTTTGTTTGTTTGATTGTTTGTTTGTTTGTTTGTTTGAACGCGCTAATCTCAGGAACTACTGGTCCGATTTGAAAAATTCTTTAAGTGTTAGATAGTCCATTTATCGAGGAAGGTTATAGGCTATATATCATCACGCTACTACTCATAGGAGCAGAGTACCAGTGAAAAATGTTACAAAAACGGGGAAAATTTAGACCCATTCTCCTTATGTGACGCAAGCGAAGTTGCGCGGGTCAGCTAGTTAATGATATTATGTAAAATAAAGAAAAAATCTGTTATAATAAAAATAAAACATGAAACTTTACTTTCCTTATCAAACTTACAACAACTCACAGGAATTCTTAACAATTTCATTTATTTGACATTGTGATAAGTATCATGAATTTGTAGTGCATGAGATCCAAGAGCAACACAAAAGCCAGCTTTCAAGTATATTACATTGATATTCTAACACCATCTGTATCAGCCGTACACATTTAGAACATTCTACGTGTCAATAGGTCTATAGTCATGAGTGGTGTGGCCGCGAATGTCGGAACGCGATCATTTGGCACGCGTCGCGTTATCTACAATCTGTGGGCACAGCTCGCAGCCTCACAGCGGCGCAATCGGGCCGCAAACAGCCGCAAACCGCCGCAAATCCCGTATAATGTACCTCATGAGCGACATCAGCTTTTGAAAACAAGTACTGTACAGCCTAATAGATGCTTTTGATGCATTGATGTCTAATTGAATTGATTTGATTTTTGAATTGAGACTAAGCCTGCACCTTCCCCGTAAAAGGGCGATGGTTCGAACCTGAGGCAACACTCCAATGATCTTCCAAAGTTATTTGTGTATTAAAAATAATAATCATCACTCGTTCCTATGCTAAAGGAAAACCTCGTGATGAAAATACTCATGCCTAAGAGTTCTTGAAGGAATGCAAAGTCAATGCCGAAAATGTCCAGCACGGTGGACCCATTTCCATCCCTCATTCGGGCAGGAGATCCTTGCCCAGTGGGACAGTGACAGGTTCAATTCAACAGTAATATTATTAAGTACTTTTTCTTTATAAGTCCCAGTTGAAAGTCTTACATCTGTTTATATTTATTTGCGATATCTGTTCCATAATAATATCAAATACATTAAAGTCTAATAATAAAATTCTCATTTCAACTTTTAGTGCATAAAGTTTTATAGCATCATTTAAAATATAATCTGATGATTTCGAATGCGAGTATTGGGGATTTATTTAATGGTGGTTACTAATACGTGACGTGGTCGTATCGACCCCTAATCTCTATTCTGGTGTTAATGTGTTCAGGATTACACACCATTAAGTTTGGCTTCGAGTCCGCGGTCGCTAAATAAATAAAGATTAATATAACTGTCGAATGAGTGCCGTGAGAAAGGTTTTTAATAACAGTGCGAATTATATTGTGAGGGGGATGTCCGTTGTTTATATATTTTTACTAGCTGACCCGCGCAACTTCGCTTGCGTCACCTAAGAGAATGAGTCAAATTTTCCCCCGTTTTTGTAACATTTTTCGTTGCTACTTCGCTCCTAATGACTGTAGCGTGATGTTATATAGCCTATAGCCTTCCTCGATAAATGGGCTATCTAACACTGAAAGAATTTTTCAAATCGGACCAGTAGTTCCTGAGATTAGCGCGTTCAAACAAACAAACAAACAAACTCTTCAGCTTTATAATATTAGTAAAGATTAGTAAAGATTAGTAAAGATTAGTAAAGATTAGTAAAGATTAGTAAAGATGACGACTACGAGTATTGTATGAGAGCAGAGTATTTTTTTAGGAAATATAATAATAATATGATAATTATTGAAATTCCTAATGTATGTATTTTTTATTTAAAGGTGCTCTTTATTAAATTTATATAGTATTACAGGAAACGTACAAGCTTTCTATGACGATAGATAATATAAAAACCTTCCGGAAATGGCGCGGAATTTGTGTAACAAACATACAAAAATAAGCACACACTCAAATTCATAAAATGGTAACCTCCTTCTTTTTGAAGTCAGTTTAAAATTCTGTCAAGTAAAAAACTAAATAAAGTAGCCAAATCAGCTTAAGTAAAGGAAATGGTCTACGAATTTGTTTAGACAACTTTTGAACGCTGTTGTTGAAATGACAACTTGAACAGGTGCATAACAGATCATATCTTTAACTTCTGCACAAAACTCGCTGTACAACTTTCAAATGATAACTATAATTATTATTTCCTTTACGTTAGGTTAGTCGAGTCAAACAAAATATTCGTACCGAAACGAAATTCCTTGTAAAACACAAAAATGTTTGGTTTTGTGCTTTGACGTAGAGAGTTGAATCAAAGAGCTTTGTTTTCAGTTTTTGTCAATACATGTTGGCGGTGTATTTTTATAAAGGTGACATACCTACTAGTGAAGTCCTCAAAGCGAGCCTTTCTGTGGTGTGTGTCTGCAGAAAAATAGAGCCATTGTTTAATTTATTTTTTACATCTACAGTACCATCGTAACAGGTCATTATTGTTTCTGATTTCTACCCAGTAGTGAATGAAGGCTTTACAGTAAGGTAAAATAAAATGCATTAAAGAAATATCTACGTATAAGTAAAAAGGAAAGGTGGTTAGCAATTTTCATAAAGCAAGCAATCAAGAACCTAAAAATTGGATTCTTCGCGACACTGGTATATGAGTAGCAATAGTATTATGTCCTTGTCCAGCACTGGTACATAATAGTAGGTCAAAAAATACATAGGTAAATAATTTAAAAGTTTGTTTATTATTCAAAGTTCCATTGAAATTGCAGCTGAATCTAGACAAATAAATCTAATTAAGATATTTCGACCTAGATTCGCATTCATCCGTGTATTAAGAATTTTAGTCATGATCTCTTTAAGGACATTATGATGTATATCTTAGAACTTATCATTTAATTAGATCCGTGTCGAGTGCCCTTGCCGCTTCAATTTTATTTTATAACGTCATACACACGTCTCTCCCTTACTAACTAATGCCGCAAGAATAAATGTTCTCGTATCCATTTATAATAAATATTATTTAGATACTTATTACTGTGTGGTAAGGTTTAAAATTGTGTGTCAATTTGTAAGTGAAACAGTATGATAAGTGTTTCAATAGCTGGCGTGCGTCCCTACTGTTTCGGTGGTCGTGTCCTATTCGCTACTGGCCAGTTGATACGGCAAATTAGTAGGGCTGCCTCGTTTTGTTATTAGTGGAGTAAATTAAATTGTAAACCGTTTAATACTTTCCAAACCTTCCTTACTTTTAAGGAAGGCCAGTTTGGATTCTAAACTTAATCGAAAATCTATGCTATATTTTTTAGGTAACTTTTAGTTGTATACTATTTAGTATTTAGTTGTATACAACAAATAATTTGTTGATCAAAATCTAGACAGCTCTATATCGAATATCTTCGAGTATACAGACTTGTATAGTCTGTATACTCGAAGATACTTGAAGATAAAAACTTGTAAAAAATATTTTAACAATATGTATAATGCATTCAATAAGCCTGAAATTAACGTTCTAAGAAAGTATTAATTAAACCAAAGCTTATAAAAAACTAAACAGTGCGTTTCAAAGTAGGCCGGAACAGGACAACCCTTGTCTATTTGTGCATTATGTCTTGCGCATCCCCGTCGGATATTAAACCCCCAAACTTAATCACGTCCCTCTTTTACAATATGAAACAGACAGTTTTTTTGTTCGTTTCATTACACCGGCCTATTTCCCACGATTTTTTTCATATACGCCTTATTATAGTCACAATTAGTTCGGTGAAGTAATGCGATCACGCTGCATAATTCTACGCAAAGGTTTTAAAATGAATACGCATACAATGAAAGAAACGTGCATTTAATTCGGTATAATTTTAATAGTCACTGTGCGTCTGAATTATGAATGGGGTTCACGGAATGTAAAATCTTTCATTGACAGCTTTCTAAGCATGTTCTACAGATGTTTTGCGAATAAATTATTGCACCGTCATTGATTGGGTGTTTGGAAAGCATTGTTTGTGTTTCAGATAATTTTATGTAGACAAGTATGATCATCTTAATGTTATGGTTTTTGCACAATTTATGGCAATTTGATCAAGCCTTATCAATGATTTTAGAATGAAAATAAATTCATGAACTTCTCTTAAATTAATTTTGAAAGTTTAAAATTAGATGTCACGACTTTTTCTATGCTTGTACTCTATTAATTCAATATATAATTTTACTAATTGCTTTTATACTAGCTTCCTCATAATATTCCACTTAGATTCTTATTGTAAACAAAATTATGAAAATATCAAATGAGAAAAAGTCCGTAAAAAGAAGTGTTTTAAACTCTATTTAAATTCCCTTCAGAGGCGGCTGGATGCAGATGAGTGGCGTCACATGTTCTGTGTTCTCTGTCTGTTGTTCTAAGTGTTATATTTCCTTACGAGCTAAGGGCTATTTAGTAAACGACAGTCGCGAAAAGGCTCAACACTTCTCTGTTACCCATTCTTTAAAACATTTAAAGATGGTTCCTGATTTTGAATGCTCCGATTCAACTATACCTATGTTTCGATTTTTTACCTTTACATTATTATAAAAAATCTATTTTATGTCCCCATACACCTACCAGTCATACTATAAAACAAATTCTGGATGGAAAACGTATTAGCGAATTAAAGCTGCAGATCCGTCTAGTAATTACTGAAAAAAAAACGCGCTTTACGAAACTATACACCTAAGTGTTCATATAAGATGTCAATTAGATTATTAATCTGAACAAACGAAAATCTAAAATCTTAATCTAAATTAAAGTAAAGCTTAGTCTACATACTATTTTAAAATATTAAGAATACATAAAAGAAAGAATGAAAAGTAAAACAGACGTTTACTAAAATGTTAAACAAACGAATGTAATAGAATGTTTGCAGTACATTACTACATTTGTGGGAATGTGCGGTTATACGACAGGGAGTTAAGCTAATACGTGGGCCGCCGAAGCCGGTGTATTTGTCAACGCGGACCAGCGCAATCTTAAAATCAATTTTCATTTATTCGCAGCTTAGCTCCACTAGCGTGGTGTGCGCCTTATGATGTACACAGAGCGGAGTATCTCATAGACAAACCAAAATAAAATATCATGTATTTGTTGTTTGCATTTCTTTCCCCCGGTTTCTGAGTACATTTAGCGGTAGTTTATCTATTCAATAGAGTGTTTTTTGTATAAGTTTTGACGCTATTGAATAGATAAACTACTGTTAAATGTACCTCAGAAACCGGGGGCTATTTGTTGTTCGTAACTTTATATTAGACGATTGAACTAATAAAGGAAGTTAGTTTTTCTCGTCGTATACATATATTTCCCTTTGCATTTAAAAAAACAAGTTTGGTTGGTCTGACTTTATAAATGTGAATCAGAAATTAACTTTCATTGTTAGTATGCGTAGCTAGTATAAGCTGTAGTAGGTTTCAGTAGTAGGAAACATTGAAAACCAGAGATTGTTTTTAAAACAATTCAAATTCTGCCAGCTATTTGTAGGTATATTACCAATACCTGCAGCCAATATTTAAAATATTTACCTATTATACTTGTTACTCTATGTAGTGTCTATACTATGAATGAAACAAAACATACTAATTAATGTTGTTATCTGCAACCGCAATGACACAAACACTAATAATACGACTGATGGACTGGTAAAAACCAGTGACGAAATCAATCATTATACCGCTATTCCTCACTTAATAATAGTTTTAACATTGCTTTATATTTGGAAGGAATCCTTGAATGATTCATAATAATCTCAGAACTAGTATGTTTCGTAAATGATGCAATTTCATTATAAACTACTATCCTGAACGATTGAACTTAAATTAATAATGTAATTTTAAAACTCTTACATAATTTACTCCAAATATCGGGAAACAGTTCTCTAAAAAAATAGTAAAACGATATTTAAGAATATAATAGACTAACCTGATTTAATACTAAATTACATATCTACGCGCGTGCATAGCTCTATGTAAACGTATGGCCACTACTCCGGCGAATAGTCGGTCGGCGTGGGCCGGCAAAATCTTTACAAATGTGGGCCGTTATCGTGCAGGCCGATTGACCGGCGCGCCTCCACCCGCACATTTCTCACTCTGAAAAATAACGGATTTATTTAATTTTATGGCCTTGCCGCGTGCTGAATGGACGATTGGGTAGCGGTGACGCCGGACCCTGGACCAACTTCATTTGCTCTTTTTTCCAACTGTTTTTCTATTTATTTACACAGTAAGTATATTGATTGAATTTGTTTAGTTCATTACGCTTTGATGGGTGTGTATTGTTTGCGGTTTAGAAAATTGATACTGATAGGTACAATGTTTGTCATTGAAAAGTAAACAGTAATTTTCCGCACAAAGGTATGATTAATGTTAAATGTTTATTGGATTTGTCTATGTTATTTTAAAATAATGATTTTTGGCACTTCCATTATCCGGGTAATCTAGTCTGTATACAATATATTAAGGCTTCATTCAGGTTTTTCCAATCAGTGACTGTAAAATTTTCTATATAACATATTTCCTTTTAACAATAGTTCAGGGTAATACCCGTCACCTCTCAATCTTCTTATATTTACAAGTAATAAATAGAAATCCTTTAAATCCCGTTAACGGAGGCAGTAGTTCTTTATCACAGCAACTCAATAGTGTAAGATCTAGCCTTAAATCTTGATAATCGCGGTTTAGTTTAACGACGTGGGTTGTTTATCAAGTAATTTGTGGATTAGCGTAAGTAAGCCCCCGCTACTGTTTACATTTCCCATGGCATCCGTGACTCACCCGCCGGTTACGAGATTGATCTCATTATTTAAATCCCCGTACATAATTTTTAGATTTGTCACGTTGGTACCATAGATTCGATTCGCACGATTTTTAAGGGACGCTTTCAAACTTTTTATTGCTTTTATATCAATGGTTGTCATAACGTTATTGTTCATGCATTTAGACTTAGTTTTTGTGGTACAATTTTTTGAAATTGTATTGTTAACCCCAAAATTTGCCTAGGGGATAATTTATAATTACAGGATTCAACTTTCGTTTTGACTTTTCTAGATTTTAAATTAAAAGTATTTTAGTATAAGTAAGTACGAGTAAGTAGACGTTAAAAAGTCTTTAATATACAGTGTCTGTGCACTTTATGTTCAAAACATTTTTTTAAACCGACATAGAAACGGTTCAACCGTTCATCTATCAAATACTATCAATAAGATTGTATGTAAGAATGGTTATAACGAAATATCTGTACCTAATTCGGTAAGCGTTTTATTTTTTTCAGTAATCAGTAGGCTGTTGACAATCATAGCTTCACGGCTCTTGCACGCGTACTAGACGTGCCATTGTTGTTTTTGTACCACTACCGCAACACTTAACAAAAATTAACATTTATTTTACACTTAAATGCACCGTTTTATCACCTTAAGGTTATCTGTGTCCATAGTGACCTTATTTTTTAATTGTCATCGGCTTTTTTTGTTTTATTTACACGTAATTAGATATTTACTACAGCCTCTATCGAGATCACGGCGACTCAGTAGTTTCTTTAGATTATCTTTCACAATAGATAATTTAATTTGTAGATAATTGGTATTTTTCGTAATTTTGTAACAATTTTTTGTTTACTACTATATTATGATGAAAGATATAAAAAACATGGAGGTTTCTTATTCAATATTTGAAGCAAGGACGCACATGATTGACCGGTGCTGGAATAATAGGTATACGAATTAGACCGTTAAACTTAGCTTAACTTATTATATTATATTTTAATCTTTTATTAACATTCATTCGCTCGTGATTTATATTGTACAGGCAGGTCAGTGATAAGTATTATGACTTATATTTGATAAAGTATACGAAGATAAACTTCCGTGTAATAAATAACCGCGGGACCGTCGCCTTATCCGCTGCGTTCTACCGGCTTATCTTGATTACTACACGTACACCGAAATTACTTTTCTTAAGCCTCTTACATAATAAAATAGGCTTCTAAAACAATAATAAAAAGACCAATTGTGTCAGTCACAGTTAATTCGAGAGCGCGTCACGTGATACGAAATCAGTTCGCGTGAGACTCGAGTCATTAGCGCACTCAGTAAACTGGCGAAAGGTGCTTTCGTTTAATTTATGCAAATTCCAGTTTCGTTGTTTTCTTAGCGAAGACTCGAAGACCCGCTAAGCGCCGCATAATGGATGTGAGCTTCTTTCCAAACTGCTAAGCTTGTGATGTTTTTGAAGGCAAAGCTTTTTGTCTCTGTCTTAAACTCTTAAGAAGCGATCGGTGTGTGTTTAAGCCTCCATGCTTGTTTCCATGGTGATTTAGACTGCAATTATAACAGTTGAGTTCTTATAGACTTTAATAATGGTACAAAATAAGTATGTTTAGGAGAGAAACTGTTTGGTTTTGAATTTATGGATAGCTTAACAAATGAGTTGCGGGGACATAAAATCATGTTTCATAAAACTTTCTGTCAATAGACCATAGTATTCAGTAGCTCTGTGTTGTCACATATTAGTTACACATTCTTTGACAAATGCGCAGTGCAAATTAAAAGCGATATATCACGTTATCTAACATTAAACTTCTTAAGCCCGAAGACTAATCGTCATCTTAGACGGCTCGGTCGAAGGCGTCATCAGTTTCCATCACAATAGTTCACAACAATAGCCGAGATCGGTTCACAAAACGCTACAATGGTAGCTCCGTTTACCCCAACAACAGCTCAATGGTCAGCCGTCGATCCCTTTGTCGAAAAACTCCAAGGAAACAACCTGATAAGAGTGATTAATTGGTTTAAGTCGAATTCAATGAAAGCTGCCGACACCGACGTTTTTTGTGCCCCGGATAAGCTTAAGCTTTAGGTTATAATTCTATTTGGAAAGAAATATTGTTTGTTTCACTCGTGGAATTTAGTTTTAGCACGTAATATGTCTCAATGTTTTGTATTTGACGTAGAAAAATCAGGAAGTCGATTCAATTAATTGTTACACATTTATATATAATGTTAGCTTCAATTAATGTAAGGTTCGCTAAGTAGATTACGTCGTTCTACTTTTAATGTGATGACCTCAACAAAACAATTATTGTTTCATATAAAATGTAATAATGCGCACAATAAAAACAACACACACTGAAACAGGTTACTTTTGTCTAGTGGTACTAAATAGAAATGAAAATTACGCGCTATTCATCAAATCAGGTTGGGTATAGGGGCGTCTAAGCCGTGTCGAAACTAAAAGTCATTGAAATTGGGCCTTATGAAAGGGCATTATGAGATTTGAACCATCAATACAAGATTTAACTTTTTGTTCATTCATAAAGGTCCTTTACAATAACCCTTCCTTGGTGGAGCGGGTGCTTCCGAGTGAGCGGCTCACAAAACGGCGCTGAAAACGCGTAAAAGCTCGGTTGATTTGTGAGCGTACATGTCTCGAGTTACTCGGCAATAAATTAAATGTGTATAGAAAATGAATGCGTCAATACGTTCCCCCCAACCCTGTTCGGGTCGCTTGTAGTGATGTTGGCAAGATTTATCGATGACTTTTGTATTAGACAAGTTTCATATTCTCCGACTTGTTAGTTTGACGTTCACAAGATTTAATTGACGTACGCATGTAGTTCGTTGTTAAGCTCTAATGATAAATGCGTTTCGTCGTCAGTTAGCGTAAATAAAAAGTTAACTACGTACGTAATTAAAATTTCTTCATAATACCATGTTTATAAACATTTCTTTAATGGATGCGATAAATAAAAAAAAGTTACACCAGAAAACTAATTAAATTAATGGTTGAAAATTAAAATAGCTTTCTCATTTTCGTGTAATTTAGTTCCAGCCTATAATTATTAATATGGACTTTTAGCACAATATTTATTCTTATAAAATGGAAAATACTTTTAGGCATGTGAATCTGACTAAACACAGATCTAAAACAAAACAGATGCAGTAGCAGCATGCAATATTTATGAAGGATGGACAACATGCAAAATCAGTGGATTCATCGTAAGTTAATTGTATTCGTCCACACAATGGTGCGCACATCGATACGGGTTCCGTCGCTACATTTCGCACCCTTGATTTTTGCGGGACGTGCACTGAATGGATCGCAAATTGACACAGAACGCAAGGCGTTCGTTTTGATTTGTTTGTACGCAATTTAAACGTATTCACCTAAGTGTTAACTTGTATTATCAATTGCGAATTCTAAGGCCTTATTATTGAGCATAACTTGTTACTGGGTTTGAACACGCGTACAGCAAGCATTTGATGGTATGAATACTGCCTACTTTACTGACCACATGCTGTGATAATAGCAACTAGAGTAAAAATAGTACAAATCTTGGTAAACCGCGGCTGAGTTAATATTTCTAAGAGTTTGTTCTGAGGCATGTTTACGACATGATATTAACATTTTTCCACACACTTATGTACCCTCTTGAAATATAATTAAAAACTATTATGGTCCTACGTTATAAATCATTCTTTATTGCACCCCTTTTACGTTGGCTTAATTGATTCAATGGAGAAGTGCCACCATAAAATGATAACAAGCTAGGTACCGGTCTAAGTGAAGAATAATGCATTTATAACGTTTTTGTGATATTACGGCTTACGGTCGTGCCTCCGTCTATAATAGCTAAGTTAATGCTTTGATTTTATGTTACTTTTTATACGTAGTCACACGTTTATCGAGTACATCGTTGTATTATTTATTAGTGAGACCGCATGAGACCGTGTTGTATCGGATCTAGTGCGGACCGGACCGCCACTTGTGCAAACGATTTATTTTGTCCCGTGATTAGATCAAGTAAAACATGAATATGCTCTAATTGTCAGGTTACCGTGATTTATTTTATTGCGTATTTAGAATTCGTGATAAACTTTGATGCAATTATCATATTCAAATATCTTTTGAATGCAACTACTAGGTTATATTAAAATAATACTTTATGCAAGTTACATTTCTATCAATCCGCAATTAAATGAAATAGGCCATAATGCCTTGATTATTTCTTAATTAGTAGAGCATTCCTTTTAAATGTAACAAAATTATAATAATTATTATGTTTATTATGTAGTCAGTTATCATAAGTTGACCCTGAGGAGGAAAACCGCAACCCTGTAGGTACCTATTTGTTATGGTATCGAGCGCAAATTAACAATAAGATTTTTTATCATTTAATGACAATAATATTGACTAAGTTAAGCTTATAAATTAAATTACTGCGATCAAGCGTTAGAAGCTAAATATATTTTTCAGCAAAACAGAACATGTATTTTTATGAAACTTATTTAATTACAAGGTACTCAAAGTAGTCTTTCAAATGCAGTCATTATTCAATAGCGGATTAAAATATAGGGTTGTGTTGTCTTGCGATGGGGACAGGGCTTGCACAATGCAATGAATGAGATGTCACCGACCAGTTTTATCAATGATGAATGACCATCCTCAGCCTTTGAGTCTATAATTGCTAGTCAGTTCACTAGAAATGCTTGTTCAATGTTAAGGAAATTCACACAAAACACGTAACCAGTTGTGCCTAATTACGTTTATTTATACGTAAATGTAAACACTTACATTGCAGTTCTTGTTATTGCGATGAATAATTTGCAGTCTAGTAATACACACGTAATAACTCTTATTAATAACAAATAACCCACAATGTAGATTAAGGAAAATCTTGTTATTAATCTTTTATAGATCATAATATGTTTTTATTATGACGAAATGGATTTTTTAGAAGCCGCTCTAATTAGTGATCGACTAATTAGGGAATGAAAAACATTTTTATTAAACATAATATATTATTTTTGATATAGTAGAGCAGTGGACCGATTGTAATTTGATTCAGTATCGTTTTTATTTAGGCCTAAATGCGATACCGCGCAAAATCTGCCCACTTACAGAGTTAAGCGTCGTTCCAAAGGTAAAAGGGCGCAAGTGGCGCGCCAGTTTTGTGCGAAAAGCTCCACAAGTGCGGAGCTTTCGTACGGGAAAAGGAAGGGCAGCTCACCCCGCCTCGCACAGGCTGGCGGCACTGGCTGTACGTGTGACTGTGGCGGCTTCCTCCCGCTACGAGGCGAGCTGCGCATTCGCTCCGTGACGGCCGGCGAGAGTGCACGTCGTTGTTCTCACCGTCAAAGCGACCGCACGCGTTCGCGAGAAAACTTTTCAGTGCTGTGAAAAACATTTTTTTCCGAACACGCGAAAATGAACACGATATTTGTGCGTTGTGAATTTTTCTAACTGTGTAAAGACTAATCGAGCGAAAGAGTGTTTTGAAGAGGCTAATTACGAGTTGCTAGGCTAATTGGCTGGGCCGGCGTTTCATGAAGGTGAGCCGACTTTTATTTCCGTTCGGCAATCCCTCTAATTGCGTCAATTAGTGTAATGCGGCGACAGGTTTGAAGAGTCGCTTAATGATCTCTACCACCGGACTCGTACACTTTGAAAAACTATTAAGTCAGTAGAGTGCCGGCACGCACCGACTATACCGTTTTAAACTAATTACTAATTAGTTTATTGTATGGATTACGACGCTTATCATCATCATTCATCTTTTGGCTTAACAATAGAAATTAAATTTTAAATGTATTAAACTTTACTGCCTCCGCTGTGAGTTATAAAATAATTTAAAATTAATAAATTCCACATATGTTTCTATTATTAGTCTTGATAGAGCTGTTCTTTATTTTTAATGTAAGGTGCAATTAATAATATAACTTGCAAGTAATGAAGTTTTTAAAAGTTTTATACGAATAAAAGTTTAACTGCTTATCAAAATGCAACGTTAAATTCTGCGATGTTTTTGAGACAAAATTTAATATTAAGAATTTAATTTAACACCTAGTGTAGTAATTTTTTAAGTGAAAAAGTATGATCCATGTTTTTAGGAAAATATTATTTTCAGAAAAAGTTATTTAACTTTACACAAAGCCATTCAAGATTATAATTATGTAAGTAATTTTTTATTACCTGTCTTACAAAAACTTAAACACAACATATTTCTAACTTAAAATTATTTTTCAAATTATTATTCGTATTAACTATTTCATTGTTGAGGTTATCGACATCTCTATCTAACAGTAACAATGAATATGTCCAAACATAATAACATACAATACACATAGAGTTAAGTGAGGTTTGATAACGCGCTTGTCATATTTCGTAACCGACTCTACGCTTCCGGAGTCGGCTGCAATGTCAATAGAGACAGATAACAGCTGGTGTAAGTCCGTGCTCCGAAACTTTATTCAACGATTCTAATATTTGGGTGTCTCTACGTATTTTTAGAAATGTAGGGATGTTTTAATATTTTTAGTATAAAATAAAGATATTGGTCTTAAAATTGAGAAATAGATAACATTATTTTATTATTTTTGACGTTAACAATGTAGAGTCATCTTTATTGTATTTTCTATGAGTCACAAAACGGCAAAAAGTTATTTAAACGTTTTAATAGCAATAGAAGATATTTAAAACTATTGACTAACTGTTGCCTAGGTCATTATTTCCATAAAAAGATAACCCCATAATTTTCTGAGTATTCAAAAAAGTTAAAGTTATTTGAGGAAAATGTATTTTTTTTTCCGCAAAGTTATTGCGTCAATTCAGTTACTTAATAACTAATTCCCTGAAATATTAAATGAACTTTATTTATTTCCATAATATGTATTTATTGGTACTTTTACATATATTTATTTCCTATATAATTAACTGTTTTTCGTTAACTATACAGTTAGATACGTAATTAGATAATTATTTTTAACGATTGAAACTGACACAATCAGTTAATTTGTGATTGAAAGTGATACTAATTGGATTCAACATCAAATGATTTAACTTGTTTCGAATAAATCGAGTTGACATATACAGAAGCATTCGAATCGATAAAACTTTCTGATTAAGATAACCGGTAGCTAATTGAGTTTGAGGAAAAAATAAACACAAACAGGGACGCGGAGTAAAACAAAAATTGTGAGAACGGAAAGATGACATCGATAAGCGCCATTTAATATTATTACAAGATTTTTATTTTTGCGAAAAAAGATATGTTATTTTTTTGCACTTATTTGCATAATTTTATATTACGTTATTCAAATTAATACAAAAATAAGAATATTAGAAGTTCATAAGTTTAGTCTAAATAAAATAAAAATATGTCTTCTTAAGCACCTGCTAATTGGTTGCAGATTTATAAATCCAGTAACGATCGGATAAAATTCTTGCTCGCGCAAAGTATTAAGAGATAAAATACTTTCAAAACAAAAAGCTCGACAAGACTAAAGCCTTCAGCGCAACATCGTTATCGCAAAAGCTAATTACTGTTAAAGTACTAGTCCTCAATTAACAAGGAAAATCTTCGTTAGGATAATTAATTGATAATATTAATTATTCTTATACCATATTGTAACGTCGCAACACTAAAGCTTTTAACAAATAGTACTAAAAGAAAATATTTCGCAACTTAGAATAAGAAAGCAAGAAACATATTTCTCCCAACGCATTTCAACACATCTCGAACTTTACCGGTCTCGATTATTCGAAGTAAATTAGAACCGATAAAAACAAAGCAGTCCGAAGCTTGTCGCAGGCCCAAGTACAAAGATTCCTTGTTACGGAACTCCAAAAACAAGAAAGCATCTTTTTGCTATAAAAAGACAGAGCGGTTGTGGCGCTGAGCGCGACATGCTTGTCCCAAAAGCCAATTAGAATCCCGTATCCGGCTTGTTTATTCTCTAATTAGCAAGTTGCTCATTAGAGCTACATCACTAGACCAGCCAGTGTAGCAATGCTTCATTCGTTTTAATTATAAACACTGCCTCCTTCTGTTCATATAATTACCGTGCACAATTAATGGACAACATTTTATTGCTTATCTTACCCATAATGAATGTTTATATAAAATGGATTAACGACGCTCCACTTGTTTATCGGCTTTTTTGTTATTTTTCAAAATATATTTTAGCAATATAATGTGGAATGTATATTAACCGCAATGTGAGCTTAATAACGTGTAATTAAGTTGAATGTTAATACGTGTGCAAGATTTTGTTAATTGTATTAAGCTTTTAAAATCAATCGCGAAGATCGTGAAAGATAATGTCCGTTGTTATAAACAATTTCAGAGTTAATGAGTAATAGAGAGCACTAGTTTAACAGATAATGAACTATTGTTCCGCGGCTTTTCAAAGGAAAAAAGTAAAATAAAAGCCTGTTATTACCGTGCTACGTCATTATAAAATACTAAATTGGCTTCGACAATAATTAATATAATGAGAGACGCATAATAAATTAAAATCATTTTAATGTTCAATTAGCTATGTCAAAATTATATTTTAGCACAATGGGATAGTGCAATCCATTAATTAATTTTGGCTAATTAATAAACCAGGTTTAATTAACGGGGGTGTTAGGATAAATTAATCAGTGCTGATTGGTCTATGCTATCAACGGCACGGACGCTACTCAACATTTTCATTATTATGTAAAATTTTCTCTTTTGATTGAATTTAAATTACAACAAATTAGCTACGTCCATTTTAAAGCTTTCTTTTCGTTTTATCATTAAGAAGAATATTAAATCCCACAATTATTATAGAAATTGCATATTAAACTTAATATAATGCATTAAGACAAAATGATATCACAACAGATTTTGTCACTGGTAAATTGCAATGACTAAACGAGACGTACTTTACTAAAAAACTAAGAAAAATACAATACTAAGAATATGAGACACTCAGGCGCATACATTGTGTCTTATAACACCGCCGCGCCGCAGTAAAATCAAAATTGAAATTTTGAGCTACACCCTACTGGCCTCTCCTATTTATTTCAGTTTAAGCACCTAATCGCGTTCGCGTTAACCCAGCTTTAAATACTAATTAGTCCACTAGTTATGGCACCGAAAAACATATTTTAAAAGCGCGCGTTTATAACGCTCGTAACTTATTTTTTTATTTGTTTCATTAAAAATAATTAAAGTGACATGTGACCCTCGCGCTAGGGTTGTCGGGGCTGTCATTAGCGGGTCCTCGGCGTGGGACGCAGGGTCACCGCGCGCACTAATTGGTCTGGCTGCAGCCTCCTCCGCTCCCTACTACAAACAAATTAGCTAGAGAAACGGATGTTGACGCTGTGCTAGGGTTACCTCTTTCTGCATCACTCTTTCACTGACAGATACAGTTTTGTGAAGAACTGTCTCCGTGTGCTGACAAGATATTTTACCTCACATGACGATTGTTTATTTGATATTTTGTATTATCAGTAAGAGTTTTCTAAACCGAAAAGTAAAAAAATATGAAATTGTGCTGCATAAATTCATAATTGTGGGCTAGTTTTAAGTCCCCCTTCTTTAACAGATATTAGTCAATAGAAAGTGAATAAAAGGGGAACTAGCAATTTTGTAGAGAACAAAGAATCGTTTAGAAGGTTGAGGAAAAAGAATAGAAATCACAAAACAATACTCGAAACGTTATTGAACTGATTGCCTATCCGTGAATGTTCGATATTGGTTGCACGATCATTTTATTTGAAACAAAAATGCATTCGTTTTGAGAATCGATGTAACTGCAGGTGAATTAAATAATTAAATTGATTATTGAGCCGGAAAACTAATCGCGGAACGAGGCTCACTCAACAAAATACGCCTCGTACCAATAACGTAATTGACAAAAAAACGTTAAACTGTTTCACTCACCGGTACGGCTTAATTTGCAAATCCAATTTGTATCCAATAACGTACCTGTCAGTGAGATCTATTGAATTTTGATGATGTTATTTCGATCGTATAAAAATTGATACGTTTTTGTACGGATGGTTGGTGGTAACCCTATCGGAAGGTCACCAGTAATTAGGTTGTTGGTGTGGCTTATGTTTTTCAGCAACGGTGGCGGTGCTTCCTCTTGTTACTTATTTAATTAGGGCTGCGACTGTTGTCTCGTGTTCCCCATGTACCATTAAGTGTTGCTCCTTACGTTACACTACTACCATCGATCATTACGACAGAATCGGGGAGGTGACTGTAAATTTAAACAAATTTTGTTCTTTATGATTGGTATGTGACCTGCCGTTATCTGTCGGGGTGTGTCTTGTGTCTTCAGTTCATTCTTCTCACTTGGGAGTGTGGCCTGTTTAGGACAAAGGTTAAATCAATTTTTGTCACTGATCAACCAGCTATAGCATGGTGGTAAATATAGGCATGATATTAATTTCAACTTGTTTTCTCACTGCATAAAAAAGTTTTGTTATTATAATATTATAACGAGCTACATTTTTTCTTATCTCAAAACAGAGCTTAATAGAATCCATTGGAATATAATTAGGTGTTGAATAAAAAAGAAAGACCGACTTTGAATATTAATTTAAAGATTTATCATTAGTTAATCGAAATGGATATTTTATTTATGCTATTCGCATATCATTTCAACTTTTTTATTTATTACTTGTTGTCAATTATGCAAATTGAACTGTAGGCATTTTATGTATCATGATTACATTATAATTACCTCTTAACTTTTCATATCAGCTAAAGTACTTGAGTTAATTGCCTTATTTTTTAAACAGTCATATTTGTATTATTGTATACATATTCCAATCTAACTTTAATTAATATGATAAATTGACTAAATATTATTATGAATAAGGAAGTGATCAAAGTTCATTAATATTGTTATCGTGCTTTAAACTTGTATCAAAGTCCAACTAAATGAAAATAATCACGTGGTGCACTCTGTTCCATTAAAGGATTATAGTCGTGTCATCCACTCACAGGCGACAATTAAATGTGCAGTCAGTTAAAAAGCTTTGCTCCATTATACTAACACACTCGCAGTCACATGTAACTTAAGCTTAAACATCTACTAAACTAGCTAGGTCTAAACGTTATGATTTCCAAAACATCATCGGCATTACTCTAAAATTATGGACCTGAAATTCATTACCAAATACTACTGGATATGACAAGAAGGCTACACACTAAGGAAACTAACAAAATTGAGCATAACTCATACGTTACATAGTTGTAAAGATAGAAACAAGCAATCATACAGTTGTTGTCCGCTCATTAACAGACGAATGTTCATAAAGTGTGTATGTAATTAGAAAGTCATCTTAACCCCCTGTCCCTCATTAAGGCAGCTCCGTGGGCACCAGATAACCCCGGCGTGGCGTGACGAGTGACGCATGTCCAACATTTGACGTACAACATCATACTCTACTTACGTACATACTATTTGTACACTACAAATATTTTTCCCGTATTATCTTAGCAATTAATATAATTAATTTGTATTTCTTGATAGATACATGCTGATAGGTTATTTAATTACAGTTTCCAAGTTGAAAAATAATCGGTGAGACCTAATTGGTAGCAAATGCAAATGTTTGATGTCTGCGTTATAATTCTGTTTGCCGGAAAAGAGTTGCTTAAATATGGCGTGGGTTGTAATAACACCCTTATCGGGTTTTCCTGCAAGATTTTTTGTCCAAGACTCAAGATAGCTCAGTTTTTTATAAAATTGCACGTGTTAATTGACTACAATGGGCTTTTATTCAGAAATGTAATTGATTATACAAATAGTACAGACAGAAGTTGTTAAACTATTTCTAATCATGTATAGTCAACGAAGTATTTTTATACTCGTTTTTAATAAGCAGAATCGCATAGAAACTGTTTCATTATACTTGCTACTTATTGGATGTTTTGCCCATTGAATGACACTTTAATTAACGCTCAGTGAGTACAGAATTTCCATTAGAATACTTCAAGTAGGTGTTGGCCTCCACTAAGGAGAAGTAGTGCAATGGAATTAATCGAGTATCGGTAGTAGATGCGCGGTAAAAAACTGAACGTCTCAAGTGTTTCTAGAACACGTTACCATAAACTCTTTGGTTTCTCAACAAACGGCGAGTTCGCAACTAAATTATATTTTCTATCGATCTTGTCGACTCCCTAATTGGCTCGAATGCAAATACTCTGTTATTAGGCAGGTTAATTAAAGAGTTATCGGTCGTAATTAACCCGTTTCGGTACACTACGTGTGCCTATGGTTCGTTCGAAACACTACTAATTAAGAAATTCCTCCTTCATTAGCTCAATTAGATTTATTCACGTCAGAAACTTCATAGAATACATGTGTATATTATATTAACACGCACAAAAACTTTTTTTATGTAGTCACGCTGTTTCGTACAAATATTTTGTTAATCTTAAAAGTGTTTTTAAAAACATGGAGCTCGTTATAATTTTATTTTATAAGGTTAATGGCGTTTTATAAAAATGTAGGTCGAATTAGCTGAAGGTGAAATATAACCAAGCTCAACCCTTTTTAAAATTATATTCATTAGCGGAAATAAACAGTAAAATTAGTTTAATTATAAAGAACACGTTATTGTAACGCAATGGTTCAGGTAATTATTGCGTATACCCATATCTACTTTTGGCCGTGTCTTTAGTCGTTAGCTGACGTGGGTTCGATTCCCGTAATTTAAAACGCGTGTTCTTTGTGTTCATTATTGGTATAGTTGTTTAAAGTATCTTCCCAACATATTTAGTTTTTTATTACTGAAGTTGGTATTTGGACTAAGAATAAAAAGAAGCTCTATGATACACTAAATGAAACACCAAACAGCCACTTAGATAAAAATAACTATGTTATCTCTATCACTTGAGGGTTAGTCAACATTAGGGACTCGAAACCTTTTTGTTAAAGCGTCGCGTGAATGAAGCGAAGAATAGTCAACTATAGCCCAGCAACTTAGTGGAGAGCCTTGGATGCAAAGTCCGCGGTAGGCTGAGTTATACAAAAATCAGAATTTAGAATCTAAGTGACCCGCAGGCATATGCAGCTCTCGGCGGCCTTTTTAATACAGTCATTTTATATTAAAAATACACTAAATTCTTAATTATAATCTATATAAATTATGTTCGCCAAGGCTCTTTATTAAGTTGTCGGACTACAGTCGATCGGAAGTTGCGACCGAGGGTTATCGTTAATTGAGAATACGCTGGTTGACGTCAACAAGCGTCATTATCGAACAAGCGAATACAACTTACTAGTAGTAATCAGTTACAATAACAGTAACTTCTCAACGAATCTGTACAATTTTACTTATATTATAAAAGTAAATTGTATGTTTTATTCTTTCACGAGTTAGGTGTGTCTTTACAGTTGTACATTTTAGATATAAGAATAACACATAAAAAGCATACATTTTTGTTCAAAAATCAGACCATTTCTTATTTTATTCCGATATCACGCGGACGGATTCGCACAGATCAACTTAAGTAATAATAAACTAGTGTTGAGAAGATACTTTAAACAACTATACCAGTAATGAACCCTTGTTTTAGTACATAGGTTGAATTATATAAGCTAAATTCCAGTTCTTTCATTCCTGCTAAAAATATGGTTGAAACGGCCGGTTTTAAGGCTGGCCTCAGGATAAACTTAGCTCAACCATATTGAATTTGAGTCCCAAATCTTTGATCTACTTGGGTAAAAAAATTATCAGCCACTTTAAGTAGTTTCTAATTATCTCTAGTTATCATTGAAACGAATGTTCATTCACTATAATAATAATTGATTATAATGTTTACGCATTTTACTTAAGTAAAATATAAATATTGTGGAAATATAATCGCATTGTTTATTCGTTCTATTAGCAGATAACGAATAGAACGTAGAAATAATAAAAGCTTACTAATGCGTTTTGTATTTTTTATCTGTTTTTAATTGCTCTTTAGATATGCAAGAAGTGCCTTTTCACCTATTAATAAACCTATACAAAAAATTGCAGAATGGTAATAAAAGTCCAGCTTATATTCATACTTATAACTACTTAACTAAATAAAAAGCACTCTTGTCATAAAATTGAAAGTAATAATGACAGTACGAGTAAAGTGAGTGGTGTAAAAACCAAATAAATCACAACGATAACCCCTACAATGACATTCCAATCATCTATGTCAACTTTCAAGTGCTCCTCGAAATGCACTCTCCAGACTTTTTGTACCAACGCAGATATGAAAAAAGTTTGACCTTTTTTGATTCTCTTAAAAGATAAATGGATGTCTCCGTATTGCCTTAATGAACAAGAGATGACAAGCGTTTGTAAAAAATTAAAGGTTTTAATATTGCTGAGCTTTAAAAGCATTGAACTTCGTCGTTTACTCGTAAAAAAAAACTTAATTTATACGTAAAGATCGGGAAGCCAAGTGTACCAAAATAAGGGTCGGCCGTTTATAGCTCATTTCGATTTTAGTGCTTTTTAAGTACAGTCAAAAGTTTGTAACTGTGGCTTTGGTCGACAGATTTTATGCAAATTTGGGCATGATGACATTAAGTAGGGTCACAAACTGTGTCCACGTTTTACTTCTTTTTTAAGTCCGCTGTTGTAAGCGAAAAAGTTGCTGGTTGACAGAATTTGAGCTTTAAGAGCACACTATTTTGCTACATGTGGGCGAAAAGTAAACAATCATTAGCGACTTCATCAGCTTAGGTTCCATTACGGCCCTTTCACGATCCATCTGGATATATCAACACGAAAGGTCTCAAAGCTGCAGATCACCAGTCTAGTTGACCCCTCGCTAGAATGAAAATCATCAAGTATTAGAGTGTTTCCCGCTGCTAACTGGTGTCAGCATTAGCTGGTCGTGCGATGGTTGTAGTGACGACATAAGTGCTCAATTAGGCCGTTTTGTTTGTCGACCGAACGCAGGACAGCTTGGCTTTTATAAATAAATTGCGTCAGGCGAAATTTATGACTTCATCGGGGTTTTGCCTATATGGTAAATGACTAAAACAACTGCATTTATGGTTATATTGCATACTAACCACATTTAAATCCTTTTCAAGAAAAAGGCATATGCTAATAGCAACTACGATTTAAATATTCAAATTACTTTAATTTCTTACTAAAGAATGAAGATTACGCAACTTGATCAGAATAATAAAAGTAGTACTTAGCCTACTTAACATGAAATCGAATGAAAATCATTCTCAATTGTGCAGAACCAGTGCTCAGTAGTAAAACGTAATGCAACAAAGTCGTCAGCCGTTCATAGAAATCGTTCATTTCCTGATGTTGTAGTTCACTTGATTCGTGGAGTAGCAAACATCGAAGCGGTAACGAACGGGTAGGAACGCGCACCACGCTACGGCAATTTGAACGTTCAGTGGGCCGGCGCATATCAACAGTCCTCGAAATGACTACAGCTCGATACTTAGTACCTACACCAGTTGTTTTCATTGCCCACTTGATTAAGGATTACACAGGAAATGATTTGAATAAGCCATTGTTGATTGTGAAAGGTAACGGCTGTTAGTTTTTATTGTACTATGTTTGGTTTCGAAATTGGTTCGAGTAATAGAAATCGAACTTCTAAGAAAAGAAATGTCGTTATAGCGTTACCGTTAAGTGTCTCAATTAGAATTCCCGGTAAAAAAAACTTTTTTTTAAGAGATACGTACAACCATATTTAATTAGAATGTCGGTTTTTTATAAAAGAAGCATCGCCATTTAAGAGACTGAGATTTAAACAATTCATGGAGAAGTCACTTAGATCCCTTAGAGGACTTTTTATTTTCCATTGGTCAGTTCGAAGTACGAAGCTCGTAAAGCACGTTTGTTTATTTGGGTTTGGTGAAAATTACTTCACACCTAAAAACATTTTTTACTCATACAGAGTTCGAATATTCCACTCAAACTTTACTAAAAAAACAATAAAAATCGCAATATAGAAACGCGTTGAATCTATTACCTAACGTGGTAGAATTTCAAAGCGTCACAGTATGCAATTTAAACTGGACTAAATCGGCGTCGGAGTCAACAACGCGACAGCAACGGCCGACTCGGATCGGCTTTCAATTTTGCGGAATTAATAACAGCACAAATACTGGTGTACTGCTAACTGCAGAGACGGGACTAGGTGATCATTCATACGTGCATACGACACCTAACATGTTTCATATCGACGCGACATTTTTGTCGTGTGAACGTAACTTTTCGCTGGCACTAATTAGTCTCCGATTGCACGGAAAATACGTCCCTACAAGTACCTATTACTCACAACTTAATCAGCACATTTTATAAACAACACATGTTGGGAATTCTATTCCAGTGACAAACAACAAACTCGGTACTATCCCGTGCAATATAAACTGTCTTTGAACCAATTCTGTATTTTCAGGTGGTGCATACCGTAATTATTTCTTGGAATATTGAAGGTAGCTTCTATTTGTATCACAAATACGTTAGTAATCACCAGTGAAGCTAGCTTGGTTTCCGTGTAATATCCGAGTTCTCTAATACGAACGTTGTTTGTCAACGTTTGGACCATTCGTCAAACATCGTCGGGAGGTGGACTGGGCGCCCAATTAGAACGCTAAGCTGAGCGTGGCTGACTACCAACTTGCGTCGAGTAAAAGCACCTCTAATTATTATTGATACGAGCTCTACGCTCATTCCCTTGAGTTTACCGTGGGTACATCTGAATTTCTCTAACATGCACGCTGTACGTTATTATTATCGACATTGCAATGTAAGCTACTTATGTACATTATATAAAATAAGTACCTAATTAGTGTCTGAACGAGCGAGAATTCAAGTTATTCATATTAAATACAAGTTATTAATACACTCATTGACGGGTAGAAATTGTTTGATAGATATTAGCGTTGGCGTTTCACGTGCTTTGGTGGGGTGGAATTAACAATCTTTCGATTGATCGAATTTATTAGATAGTTAATTATTTCATGTCTGCAAATAGAGATTATGAATATATGTATAAGTGTTGTTTTCAACACATTCGCATGTTTTCACTTTGGTGGCTGGTAGGTGTAATGTAGAGATGAGGCTTCTAATCTTAGAGTTAGCAAATACAACGACTTTGTTCGACCATTAAATCGATTCATGTGATCTGCAGTCACATACTACCGGTACTACCATTTGGACTATTGAGGCAGGAATTAATGAGTAACAAAGTGAAAAGCTATTCATTCAGAAATGATGAAATTATTAAATTAATGTCAGTCTTCTGCGAAGGCTCACAATGGATGTTAATAATTATTATAAAATTGTTACATATACATATGTACAACATTCGACTGAATTCTCCCATCAAATTGAGTTTAAACATCCTACTGCATGTTTGCGTAGAAGCGTAACAATTCCATGAATCAATTACAGGCGTTTTAGCGAGGATCAACTGACAGCTGCGAAATGGGTTTTATGACGAATACCCACGTGCTGCCCTATTACTGCATACAGGTATCGAACATACTATAAAATTAATAAAAAGCAAACTTTCCTCCTGTATCAATTAAAAAAATATATCAAACTTTTCAAATGATACTACTTTTTTATAGTTCAAAGCTCAGAAACCACGTTTATGAAATACGTTTGACATTTAAAATTGTCACGATTTGTTTCCATAAAAATGAAACAAAACAAATTTGAAAGGATTTCTTAGAAACTGTGAATAACGTTTGCTAAATTGAATTTCCCGGTAAGTATTTACAGAAAGTATTGGTATAGCAGAATGCATAATGGGCGGAAAAATGTCAAGCGTAAGTGTATTAAAGTTGGGGCCGTTACCGCTGCGTGCCGCGGCTGATGTATGGTGGCGACGGACAAATTGAAAACTGTAGCAAATGGCCCGATCGCGACCCGCTCACTGCTCCACAATAGGCGCACTCCGTGTTTATTCAATTTCTTTTTTAATTGAACAAATCTGTGCATGTTTGTCTGTTTGCTTGTCTTCGCCCCACTAAAGCTACTAGATATCGTGAGAACGTGGGCTTGTTCTGATTTGATAGAATATGAAGTTTGGATATTAATGTATCCTATGTTAGAGCCAACAGAACTATTTACTTATAATTATATTCCTAAAGTGTGTATCAATTACAGTAATTTAAATATTTAATTCAATATTACTTTATTATTTCCGCTAATAACGATTAATTGACTTTTATGAAGCTGATAACTAATTTAATGTGGTCAATAGTAACTACATAAGTGATAAATCTAGCGCCAATGGATCCTCCGAAATTAGTCAACACGTAACACAGTTGGTAGAGACTGTTTAGTAGGAAAAATATTAAGAGGTTCTGAAAATTGATTGAAAATTTTATTAAATCATGAACTGACGAGTTTTACGATATTTTTATTTTTTAGTATTGACTCATAAAATGATAACTTGATGACTGAATTTAAAGTAGCGTCTGTATAAAGCATTCTTTATCTGCTATACTTTTTCCTATGACTATATTTCAAAGTAATAAGTAAAAATAAAAACATGTAAATAATGTATGTAACATTATATTTTAAAGTACATTGAATCAAACCCCGCAATACCAATAACGACTGCTACGTCAAAACATAAAAATAAAATCTACTAAAAATAAAACAATGACAGAATTAGTTACTTTTTCTTTCGGATACTTATTTATAAGTTCAAGGTGTAGAATGTGGAAGGTGTTTTCTATTAGAATCGCATTCAATATAGAGTTTCGTTCGCGCAGAAAATGGTTGTGGGACGCGTGAGTGGTGGCGGCCCTGTCGGCTCCCTTCGTGCCTACCGAGCACCCTCCGTTACACAGAATTATATTAGCGATACAGAACAGCTTACGAATTAGCTGTAATACACTTGAAACAAATGCCCAAAGTGAGCAATGTCGTAAAACTAAGCTACTCTCTAAATAATTACGTAGAGTTTGTATAACTTTTTTTGTGTTTGCTATTTTGATTTGTGTATCGGGGGAGTAACAGGATTATGGTTTTGATCAAAGAATATATTTACATGCCTTTTAATAAGTTATTTTTCTGGAAAGATTTTTTTCACTGTTACGTATTATTATTTTCTTCAAATTTTATTACACGAACAAAAAACAAAGCTTAAAGAAATTCACCACTTTAAACTCACAATACTTGTTAAAATTAACCCTAAAGGAATACCATAAGGGGTGTTTGTCCCTTGCAAATAGTTAGATTATATAAATAAGGCGGTCGGAATAGTTTGACCGATAGCGATCTGCGGCCGGCCCTCGACGAAACCGTCTCACAAATTGAGTGGGTTTTACGTAGATTTCTTTACTCATCTTATTATGTTACGTAAACTTTGAAAGGATAGTTAAATATGTTACTTTTGTCATAAAGAATGATATTGAATATTTTTTTTAAGACAGTCCAAAAAAATACAATCAAAATATCAAAACAAAACTTTTTGAGTCTTTCATTCCATCCACCAGAAGCGGCTAAGAATAGTTTGTAAGTCTATTAATATACCAATTCTTTCTCGATTCGAACGAAGCACTAAAGAGATTGTTTTCTAAATATACTCGAAACATTTTCGATACACAGAAATAAATTCTGTAAATATGATTATGATGGTTGTAATGTTATATTTTGCGATGTGGTTAGCCTACGAGGTGGTAAGTCGATAGCTCGAGACGCCTCGCCGCCCACCACTACACTGGTTCACGTTACAACTCCATCTGTTCAGTGATACGTTACAAATCCATGCGATGACACCACAATTTATTTATTTACTTAATAACCACATATCACACACATACAGTAATTAATTAGAAGATTGTATCGTCTTTTTCTTTATACATATCATTACCATCTTTTTCAAAGTCAATTGACCAAGAAGCTACGTAATAACATTTTTTTTATTAAGATAAAGCAACTATAAGTGCAAATTTAAAATGGTGTTTTAATAACGTTGAGTGGAATAAAAAGCCTCATGTATTAATAGATTCTGTACTTGGATTTCTCAACGCGACTCGTTTGAAACAAAGTCGGTTATAGTAAAAAAGAATCGAATACGGCGACCGAAATTCGGCTAAGAAAATAAGAAATGCAATCTTGTAGTAGAATCAGACAAATAGCGGAATATCTGCAGTGACCAATTCAAATTGTAGGAACTATCGGGCTCCGCGCACGAGCCGGGGATGGAATCCAATCAGCGAAACTAGTTCTACTGATGCCTATCACTAAACTTTCACATTCAAAGATTTGTTTCTCTAGATTAAATCAAAGGCGAATTACAGTAGCGGCGAAAAAGAAATATGGCGAGTCCGGCCCCGCGTGAGGGCGGGGGTGTCCTGCTGAAATTGCTTTTCAATCCCTCGGACTTTGGACTTGTAAAGAAGTTATTACCTTCCAAGGAGATAGCGGCGGGTCCGGCGATACGGATATATGTCTTTTTCATATGTAATATTCCTTTTTCGCGTTTTATTAATGGAAAATGTTTCGTGGGACAGTGCGGCCAGCTCTCGCCTTCGATATTAAAAAAGCCACTGTCGACTTTGTGCGGCTTCTTTTATGAGATTGTCGTAAAGTAGTTTATGTTTCGCGGGCGCTCGTGTGACTTACGCCTAATATGTGTTATCATTTATAACATTACGACTCTTTGAGCTGTTCTCTCGTTCATATCAACTTGAGTGTAATAACATAGACTTATTAAGAACTAATGCGTGTGTCAATATCTTGAGAAGTTATGCTATTAGTTTTAGGGGTGTTTCACTAATTATGGAGGAATGCCAGAGATAATTCTACACAAATATAGATAAGGCCACCAAAAATGTATGAAAATATTTGTCGAAGACCCACCCGTTAAGATAATGACTTATTTAGAAGTGGTGAAACAAGCTGTCAAAAATGTGGTACGATACTGGATCGATAAGTGATCAAATATTAATTTTCACATTGCGTTTCATCTCTACACGATGTAGATATAGCTACCTGTATGTATTGCTCGTTTGATAATGTTGCCTACTCTAATTAAGTCCACTACACCAATGTTTGGAATTAATTAGTGTATTGTTTAATTGGCATCTCTTGTTATCTGTTTGTTTGGTTTATTTATTCATTAGTGGTGTTTGTGACAGCTGCTGCTGAGCCAGACGCCATTACGACAGATTGTATTAGCGTGTGTATTTTAACTAAACTGTGGATTATGCACTAATATCCGTATTGGCTATTAGAATTATTCTGTACGTCTATGTTTTCTATACAAAACTTTCGTGTTCTCTCTCTTTTATTATGAAAAGAATAAAATACCGTAGTATAATCGTTAAACCCAACAGGTGGTAGATTCAACAGTTTCCCTAAGAAAGATCTCTCTGATATCATTTTGAAATGTATGTAAGTAAACAGACTTTATTCTTTAATAACGAAGGAAAATGTAATCAAGTCTTTTCTTCTTCATGTCTATGAATAGACTCTTTATTAAGATATGTGTCAGTAGCTTGTAGCGGTCGATAAGTCATCCCGTACCGTATTTGCGACTGTTTTTGATATAGAAGGCAGGTTGTATGTTGAACAGCATAATGATGCGTAATGCGTATGTTAGTGGCATTGCGCGGCGTGGGGCATCACTGGCAGTCCAGGGACAATGCGACCGAGCTCGCACACGGATTGATTACACCTGTCCGTCACGATTAATAGAATATTGTGTGTGATTCAAATTGAATTACCCGCCCATTGTCGAATTACCCGTGTATGTTTCGTACGGACTATTGGTTTTGAATATTTAGTAGCCAATTTAGATCGTGTTAGTATTGTGATTTGCGAATGATGTTAATATGGAGAATGAATTTTGTATAGTGTATTAGTACGGTGGTCTTAGTGAATAGGTCAGGAATTCTATAGTAGGCAAATAGGGATTGTAATACAATGCAATATTAATACTGTGTTAGTAGCTTAGTAAGTAGCATTTACATTTTTTATACGGTGATATTGTCGATTCGTAAAATATTGTAAAATATTTTGCTAATATATTTGGCGCGTATGTGTATAAATAGTAAGACCAAAATGCGAGCTATTTGATGTTCTTTTGACAAATAACAAATATGTAAACATGCAGTTTTGCTCATTTTTTGTGGATTTTTTGCTATGGTAATAAATTAAGTGAAACGAAATAAATCTATGAATTTATAAACGTGTATGTGGATAGTAATCGATTGTTTTCGCTAGAAATGCGTCTAATTGTCAGGCATGCGTGGCACGAAAGATGTGTCATGGTTAAACATCGTGTAAAATATTCGTGAGAATTTCCTATTTTCATCGGAGACCAGTTATATTCGATCGACTGCCAGTTCGTCAGTCAATAACCCTCGTGGTTTTCCGACCAATTGACCACGAATGTACCGCCGTTCAATATTTACTTAGAACATTAAAAGTACAGATGGGTACACTGGTGTTTGGCCAGCTGCTTGTATGTTTGCTTGTCCGTTTATCTAATAGCGCGTATTTAAAACTTTTTTCATGTAATTTGGGATGGTTCGGAAAATGTTTTGTTAGAAATTATTTACGCTTGGCTTGATAAGGTATTATGTGGGTATTTGATATAAAAATATTTACTTTATTAATGAAGAGGTGTATTATAGCTAATGTTTATGTTTTGATGTTTGTTTCAGGTAATTTACCCGACTGAGCAGTCAATTAGACCACGTACCCGTGCAGTAAGTTATTTAAAGGATATCGAATTACGTCATATTTATAAACAAAAGAACTTAATTGATTAGTTCTTGCCGCCGGCTTTACTTGTGTGATTTTCGTGTTATTAAAACTCTTCTTACTCGTCTTGGATGCTGTAGGGGGTTATTAAATGAAGGGTAGGTGTTCCGATACTTGAAATTCCACGAAACATACTAAACCATTTCAATAAGAGTGCGTCATAACGTGGCGGCAATAGGGTTGAAACTGTCTCGACGCTTGCAATGTTGTGCTTGTATTCTAAAACACGTGAATACATTTTCCAACACGAACACAAAGCGTAGTTCGCGAGGGATCATGTAACGGTATACGGCTGTTAGACTAATTTAGGTGGAAGATCATCCACGTAATTAATCCACTTAGCAAGATCCCACGCGCGGCGGGTCGACGCTTTGAAACTGGATGCTCAAGTTGCTCAGTGCTTCGGTCCTGAGTTGCTTCACTTCTCTGTTACTTCCCTTCCCTTGGTTGGCTTCTTTCAACTTACGAAAAAGAATAAAGATTAACAGTATAAAGTAAAGCTGTTAATTAATTCTTTGAACGCTATGCTCTAGTTTCTTATTCCAAAGAAGTCGCATTTTTTGTGTTGGTTTCTCGAAATAAGTGTAGAGTAAATATAACATTGGTATGATGTCATTTGTTATGAGCACGACTAACGTAGACAAATCAGTCATGTCGTATACATTTATACATCGTTTTTACCACGATTTCATATTCATTCAATGGTTTTATTTTAGTTCTAGAGTCGTCGATCTTGAACAATCGATTCTACTTTACATCAATTGTGAGGTTTGATCTTCCGATATAATCGATATTATTCAACAATTCACACATTACGTTTTATGCCATAATTTCTTTTGTAATGCAATTCTCTCATATGTATGAACAATGAAACATGGAATGTTGAAACATGATCAGTATTCGGATAGTACTAAGGTTTAAAATGTAATTGTGGTTCTCTCCGATCGGAACCATTCACATAATAAAATGTCAATAATGCAATAGCACTGTCACACAATGAGCTATTGTGTGAGTCATTCCCTCTTCAAAATAAGCGTTTAATTAAAAACATACGACGACCATTTTTTTATTGCGACACTTGAGTATTGAGTGCGTTCGAACCGTTTGGGGGCGCGCCTGAATATCAACTGATTATGTTCATTCATCTTTGAGAATTCCGAATTAGGTGAATACTCGCTGATGAATTGATGGTGCCTTTACATTTTTTGCTCGTCATTAGGCGTAATAGAAGAGCTAAATTGCGTTATTGATTTTATTATTAATGATTACTAATTATGTATTGGATACAATGATTTATGAAGCTTTAGAATTATAAATAACTGGGTTGTAGCAAACTAGCATAGAACGAAATTAATCTAATTACGAAATAAAATATGCGCGGTTATCAGTTATTCGGTATCGGCACAGCGATGCGCGGAAACTGTATACTAATTATAGGAAATGAAATTAATTTAGTAACTAATTGGCGCGATCAAATCAGGGCAGTAACATACCTTCGTGAGTCGGCACGCATCGATTTAATCAAATGTCCGTCATTGGTCCAATATCGGATGCAAATTGTGTTTTAATTATAATTGACCGGATAATTCTATGAAGCACATATTACCGCGATGTGTTGTATGTATTTAATTACAAACGTATGCGGTTTCATTACAATTTTCTGTGAAACATCGAATACTCGTGAACGAGTATTATTAGCAAAAAATAAACATAATAGGCAGTATTACAATAGAACGTTTATTTGATTTAATGAGGGTTTTTCATTGAATTGTTGGTAGTGACTAATAAAAGAGATCATTGGCAAACAAATAGGTGTGATAAAATCGTATTAAAAAAATATCACTAATAACTTGGCGAAGAAAAAAATATAAAATAGGTAAAAATAAACGCTGTTTCATGAGAGAGTTGCAATGAAGAACTTTTTCTGTGAAGCGATCATAGAAAAAAGTAATTTTCGCATAAATAAGCCAATTATAAAAATTTACGCGGTACGCATAATCTAAAAGACACCCTAAGTATTTAAAAATACAAAGGTCTTCTTTAACAAGTTCTCGGAACCAATAAAATTTTATAAACAAACGCAAAGCAGAGTTTTCTCACGTTTCACTGTCTACACACTCTATGTAGCGATAATTACCGTCGGTTTATCATCCAATACATAATTAAATTAATTATTGGAAGCATATGTACACGTATCGTTATTAATACATCTCCCTAATTAATTTATACATGTCATTTGCTAATTAGTTTGACATTTCTTAACGGAAATGTAATTAGCTGATATTGTTTTCTTTTGTATAAGATTTTGGTAAACAATTGTCATGATACAACTAGTTAGTTTAGCTTTCCTTGAAAGGTTAGGCGGAGGTGGAACACTCGTGTCTCTTGGCTCTTAATTGCCTGTACGAGAGCCATAACTTTCTTTTAGTAGTTATTTAACCATCCTATGCGATTCTCTACCACTTTCGATTATTGGCAACCAGCTAGCTATCGAGGAATTTTGCACGAAGATCTATCTGATCAGCGCCCCTAACGGTTGCCATTAAAAATATTTTGAAGTACATTTTAAATGTCAAACTCTCATACTTGTAGTAGGTACCCACTGCACAGAATCGCGCTACTGAACGTCTTTTTTTCTATTCTTAGGCACTAAGTATATTTCTCCCACGGATAATACGGAGCATATAAAAACAAATCTGTCAAATATTTGTAATTATATTTACTACTTAATTTTTCTTGACACTGAATCGAATTTTTATAGAAAGGTTGTGTATGTTATTCGCAGTGAACAATACGCTGGTTGAAAATAGAATTTAATTATTTGTTTTAAAAATAAAACGTTCTAATTTTAAGTCAAGGAAATAAAAAAATAAAAGTGCCAGCACTAATGAATTTTGCTCAATTCTCAGTCAGTTAAATTGTTTTTGCGTCAGTTTCCTAGTTATAAAAATAGTCTTGCGTAGAAGTCATGTGTTATGGAACCTCGTGCATAAACTCATGTTAAGTACATAAATAGATGTATTATTTGACGTCACCCACTCGTCACCGCAGTATAATCACTAGTAACCTCTAAGAACCCAACAAATAGACTTTACATATTTATCTATTAATTATTTATAGGTCACGTTTACTTTAAATAATATTGATGTTGACTACTGACATTATAATAACGCTGTATTTATAGCACTTGATTGTATGTTTAACTTTTGAAAAAAAAACCTTTGAAGGAAACAAACTTTAGTCATATCTGTTTGTTTGTGAATCAGATAGAATAGATATGTTCGTAATTTGTAAAAGTAAAGAGAAAGTTTAATCAAAAATTTGTATCTATGGTAACAAACTGTTACATATTTTTGTAAACTTTAACTTGTTCCATTATTTCCATTACACAAATTGGCTAATGCTACCTTTCTTACATACAAAACTTTACAAATCATTATATTTTTGAACATAGTCTAGATTTACAATCAATTTCAATAAATGAACTATCAAATGAAGTCGCGGTCGCGAGTTAGTTTACAATATGTAGTCGGTTCGATCAATAAGCGTCACATTAGGTATGTAGGTTGGCATTACTGACTGATTAGCCGTGTCAGTAACGCGTGTTATGCACTCAATTAGTACACAACACGAATTAACCCCTACTCAGATAGTCTCAGATTATGCATTGATATCATTTGTTTGAACTATAAACGTTTGTTTAATGCATTCTTATTTACAGTTTAGAAAAATGCGTTCCTAGTTACAGTTTAGAAAAACGAAACTTATTGAATTAGTTACTTTTTGTTAAGCTAATCTTACCCTGATTACCAAAGAAGAAAGTTTATGCGGCGCACTTTTGCTAGTTAGCAACCTAACTTTTAGCTTGTATTTTCTGCAATAAGCAACCAATGCGTTAAAAGTGCTGTCAAAAATATATTACCTATAAATACATGACACTCAGAGGGTCTGCAAATTGGACGATCAAAAGTTATAAATGGCGGTAAAATTGTACTATTGGGATATATTTTAAGAGAATTCAAAATTTCATCCCAATCAGTTGAGTAGTTTAGTTGCCAGGATCTTTAACATTAAAAAATATGAAAGCATAAATTTTTTGACGGTTTAAATACTTTAATACTTTTCTGCACTTTGCACCATTGCGCATTGGTGACACAACACTTTCTGTTTATGTTCCAATAAATAAATTAATTTGTTTTCGTGAATGACAACTCATTCATTAACCCGTTAAGGAAATATGTCTTATAGGTAAAATTTACTTTAATTAACACCTTGTATGGAAAGTCCGTGATTCGCTTTCCTTATACGTCATTTTCATAACAAACTTCGCAGTTCAGTATTTACTTCTAGAAATGCAATTTCGTAATAATTATTATTCTTAGAACAAAGATTATAAATTGTAAGCGGGTTACTACGCGTTATACCTATTACAAACTAATTGGATTTTTAATTAAATAGTATTCAATTTGTATTTAACAACTTCATTTAATTTCATTGCACTACAAGTAAGGAAATAAGGATGAATATTGTATTGCACAAAATATACATTCTTAAAAAAACACTTAAACAAGGCGATTTAGGTTACTACGAACGAAGTAGTTAAAACGAATCGCGCTTTAAACGACAAAATATTAATTCGGTGCCATAACAATCTTAATCACCAGCTACTTAACGATTACTCACACAACGTATTCCAAGAAATAACACGCTAATATTGGAAAATATAATTGAAAACGCAAATGAATTAGTATCGGGTATGAATCACGCCGATATCTACGGCACAACACTAGTCGTTGTAACCGCATCGGTTAGGCATTGCACCAATAATACGCTCAATTAATTAGCGAGAGACTGACGTGTTCCACGTACTTACCTAATTAATGTCCCAGAACCGAGCCAACAATACCCCTGTTATTATAATACCGCTAACTGCCACTGATTGAGTTACCTAACATAAACAATGTGCTCTAATACCACCACAATACGTTTTGATTAGCTAACTACTTTGTTGTATCGAGACGCACAATGTGTGTCACCGCTACGCCAGAGTACATCACCATATTGACGATATTTAATAATGCAATACTAAAGAACCCTCCTTCGCTTCCCGTTCGTGTTTACGTGTTCGAAGGGGTGCTATCAAGTAGACAACAAAAAAAGTTCCACTGAACCAAATTTAATTTGCTTCGTTTGGAGTCTAATCAAAGCTTACATTTCAACCGTAGAGCGGCATTAGTCCAATTTAATTAGTCTTTCTTCACAACGAAAATTGGCGTGGAGTTTTCGGTTTGTTCCTTTTATTCCGTTCGCTTATTAAAATGAAACCGGATTTACACATCATTGGCTTTTATACCATAATTTTACAATGTTCCGGTCTTTTACAAAATTTGTGGTCACACGAATGCTGATTGATTAATCTTGTGCATTCTCCGATACAGGCCCTCATACAAATAGTACGTATTATAGGATTTAATTAAATTAATTTTAGTAACGCGTTGTGCGATGTCAAATTAATATTATTACGAGTACAATATAACGTCAATAAGTCACCTTCGAGCCACGAAATCCGAGGGGCGAGGGGAACAATTTAGCAGCAATTTTAATAATAAGTCCCTGGTATTTCTATTATAGCTGGCAGGCGATCAGGTGGGTTGCCGCGAGGGGTTTAATAACTCACGATTAGCCTATTGGAATCGCTCTGAATGTTTGCTATTTTTTCTATATTGCATGTACGAGCGCTTAACTGAATGGAAATTAAAAATTGTTTGCAGTAGTTATGAAATAGCTGACATTATCTAAACCAACTGAAGTGCTTTAGTCAATTTAATCATCCTTTTTTATTCTGGTATATATTTTTATTATTAAATTTGTTTTAACAGTGATTGTGATTATAAAATTGACGTACCGATAATGTTAAAAGTTATGAATTGACTACGTTGTTATTGCAGAGCGCTAATATTTTCACAAACATATTTTGACACAATAATTTCGCGAAATAACAACGATTACTTGCATAGTATTGTCAATATCAGTCTAAAATTAAAATTATATTGCGTAGATAATATAAATCATAAATAGCGATAACAATGTTAAAATATTTCATCATTATAGTTAGTGGTTGACGCGAGAATTTTAATTAAAAATGATAACGTGTAATGTGCAGTGTGTAGGCTCCCTTCATGGTTGGGGTGATTTTTAATTATTAAAATTCTACGCCGCCGGCGTCTGCCGATATTGCTTTGATATGGGCCCTGACGAGGTAGTCCTGCCTATTACTTGCATGCATCGCACTGATTGATCAATTACTTTATTTTATTTGTGAAATACGTGGCTGGCTGGTACTCTGTTATTAGGAAACATTGTTATAGGAATAGCGTATTTACTGTAGATAATTACAGTGTGTGGGTGCAAGCAAGTAGGTGTAGCAGTGCAGATCTCGTTAAGGTAGCATTTCTGAAGTTTTATTACTAACTTGCACTAATTGCATCCTCAACCTACGCGTCTGATATTCTATACCTGAGTCAAAGATGTACAAAACATGCAACGTGTAGTTAAAAGTAATTTGATATGCCCAATGTTATGTTTTGCTATAGATACAAAATTGATTTGTAATAGAGTACTGTGCATTTCGATTGTTTCTTTGTTGTTAAGACCGTACAAACAGCAGTAAAAAAGTTTATTTAAGTACGTAAAATGTTTAACAATTTTATTATTATCATCTTTCGCCTTCGGTGTGCCGCGAGCCTATATTGTGAATACAAACGATTCTTATTAAATTCTCATAAAACAAAATAACTGCGAGTCTCGTCTTTTTTCAATGAGATGCGGAGTACAGACGGATACAAGTTGCGAACAATTATTGTTGCGTGGCTTTTTTGCATCGTGTTTCGAATTGCGTTGGTTTGAGTTGGGAAATTAACTCTACTTTTTAAATACCTTCTCCAATTATACAGAGATACGGACTCTTACTAGTTAGTTCATCTGCGTAAAGATTAAAGTAGACTTCAGCATTCAAATTTTCATTGGAAACTGGCTTTGTTTTCCGATTAAAAAATCTGATGGTAAAGTCAATCAGTAATCAAATTGAACGGTTAAGCTTCAAGCAATGAATAAACAGAAAATGTTGGTCTATCATGGACTCTACATTTGTTATTGTTAGTTCAAATATTTTTTAGTACAGTCGCGCACAGTTGGGTCCAATGCGTTACGTGGAGCCCGCGAAATGAAAATAATAACGGAATGTTTTAATTTCCCTGCGAGTGACAGGTCACGTGCCCCCGCCGCCCGCGCACCCCCCACCCCCAACTGTCATCGTCACTGCTGTGGACAATTAGCCTGCTCATGAGATTAAACAAGTAGAGTGCGCGTGTTTGCTCGATTTTTTTTATAACCGGTTTGCACCGCCCCCAGTACCCTTGTCATGTTAGACGCAAATGGCTGGCTCTGTTGAATACTATGATAGATATGACAAGCATGAGTAACGAGTAAACAGTTCATATGACTAATGTGAACAATGATTTAATAAGCGTGGGTTAAGCAATAATAGATTTTTCGCATGCCTGTATTTGCATTATCGGCTTCCTGTAAAGGGATCGAGTGTCAGTCCATGTTTGTAGCTGGCAGCAGTGCTATTATGCCAATCTGACATGGATTATAATTACAATGTATTAATAGAATAGCCAGCCTATGCATTGTGTTGAAACTGCAAGTGAGTGACGATAAATTAGGAATAGTATAACGTCTAGTTCTTTGTTGCAATTTCAATCTCGTACATCTGTTTATTTAATCTTTCTTTCGAATGAACAAATGCACTAATTAATTCATAACGTGATCGAATGAGATTTCTTCACGTTTCAATTTAGAGAGGCGATTACCAATAAAGGCGCACGAGCGGAAAATTAAATGCGATTGTTACAAGTGTTAGAATATTGTGTGTAGCCCTTCGAACAATGTGAGGATTACTATTTTGTGAACACACACTGATTTCATTGCTTTGTAGCTCTTGATTTATTAACCCTACTTGAGTTTTCAACTGGCAATTGTTTACATTGAAAGTTTATGCATCTAAAATAAACTATTTCGAAGGATATTTTTTAAAGTTACGCGGGAACTTCACAGTGAAAGATACAATAAAATTTAAATGGCTCTAAGTAATTTGTCGCCTAATTAACAACTGTTTTTAATTATGTGTCGGATTTTGGCAGATGTTTCTAGATGAATGGCACAGATTGTAACAACATGAAGAAGCGTATGTAAACGAAACGAAGGGGCCAAAAGTCGCATATAATAGACGTGTTGCAATTCGGTCCAATTAAAATTAATTAGGTACAGAACACTGTGTGCAGACCAAAGCAACAAATCAACGAAAGATACAACTTCGGATAGCAGTGTTCATGGATAAGGACGCGGACCTTACTAATAAAGAAATCATCCAAAAATATACCATAAGACCTTAATTTTAAGGTTCACTTCACTTCTTATTAGTTCAAGCCCACGTGTATATTTTTCATCTAAAATTATATCGTGTATTTTTATTGTCCGGTCAACAGCTTGACAATAGGTGCAAAAATAGCAATTCGTTATTTTAATATAAATATGCAGTTAATGTTGTGTTAATTGTAATCTTTATTATAGCGATCGGTTCAAGGTTTTTGTCTGTTTGTTATGTCCAAGATAACTCAGTTAATTAATAACTAAAATAGGTAGTATGATAACAATGCACATGTTAAAATAATTCCGAATTGTCGCATGGATATTATTGTAACTAGAAGGAATATTTTTTATCCTTCGCTATTTCTCAAGGCGTTAAAATTAACACATCTAGTCCTCATAGATTTATGTCATGGTTTATTGAGTGTTCGTTACAGTTTGAGTACGCCTCATAACAAGCAAATAACGAATTAATAAACTAAGTTAATTTCATGACAGATAAATAAAAAAATAATGTCATGTTTATGTGCCTAGTATGTGAATTGGAACTGTTATAAAATAACAGTTATTTTCGTAGTCAATTTATCATTGTGCCGCGCGGGAGGAGACGCTGTTAATCATAACTGGTGCGATTGCCAAAATAACTTGTATTCCTTGTGAACGATGATTTATGATGGTCTCATGTTAATTACGATCTTGCTTATGTCGTGTTTAGGTCACTCCTATTGGTATTGATATTTATCACTCAGATTTAATTAGTGTTGTTAACTGCTTCTCCGAACTACTCATTACATAGATTTTAATTAATTTTAAACAAGTCAGCAAATAGACGCATGACAGCTTAAATACTAACGACATGTTTATTTTCTTCATGAAATAAGGTTTAATTCGACACCGTTATTCGATGGAAAAAAGCAGTTTGTGTAATCTGTGCTTAACTCTAAAGGTTACATCATACGTTATGACCTTTAATAAACTCCTCAGGTGTTGTTACGTATAAAAATCCCGGCAATTCAATTAGCGGGAAAGCAGGGCGCAGGGCGCGGAGGGCGGGGCCTAATAAACATAATATAAATAATCTGTGGCGATAAATCTGCAGCGCTTTATGGCAGGAGTGGGTTGTCACTCCGTCTAATTAGCGCTAGTGCGGCTGTAAGCGATTCAGCGGTGAAGCGCTGCTGGTTTCATGCGTGGGAATCGGTTAACGCGTGGCCTGCTGAAAGGTGAATGTATCGTGCAGTAGCCAGTATTTTATTTGTCTATAATATGATTGTTATTTTTAGTACGCCTAATCAATGAGTTACTGACTTAGAATTTTTTATTTCCAATGCAGGTATCTCCAACTTTCTAAAAAAATATGTATTTTTTCAGTTTTACATATCCATTTTATATTAAACTTTATCTTATAGTCAATCAACAATCTACAACTAAGTGCCACAGTTAGCCGTAAAAATAATTACATTACATTTAGATATAACGACTTCCTTTGGAGCAAATAAATATTTTAATAGACAAACAAAGCGCTTAAGCAGCTGAGCGGTCGCGGCACTCGTCAAAGCACTCTTCATCAGGCTTAGTTAATTATGAGGACATATCAGCTTTATTATAATTACTCATTTTAATGTCGCTGCGCCTAGCGTCGCGTCGCCGGCGACGACCGAGCCCGCCACATACAAAGTTCCATTCAAATCAACTGTGTACACGAGGCCTATAATCGTTCTTGTAACTCGTTCATTACAAGACTCAAATTCTAGAACTAATACCTTTTAAAAGCAATTAATGATCTCAATTACAGTATTAAACGCTAATTGGAAAACGGGTATCCATTAAGAGGTTTAATAATATACGGACGGTAATTGTTATTGTACGGTCGAAAGTTCGTAGTACTGCGTGCGTATTACTCTCTTGTATGATTCGTTTTAATTGCTCGTTATTATTGTTCGACATCTCATTAGCTACAACGTGAAGTAGATTTAAAATAATTGGGCACCGTATTGATAAAATGTTATTTTAATATTCACAATAAATACTCGAGTACCTTAAATGTACCCTTACGCCATGATTTTATTTCGGTACAGGATATTGAAATCACTTCAAATTATACGGGTACCTAAAATGGTAACTCAATCAAGTTAACGGTTAAAAAATTACTACATATTGATCGAGTTCGTTTCACGTGTCACGCTTTCGCCGAATAAGTGGTTTTTGACGTGAACCTTTATAATATTAAAGTTGAGTAAAAAATTTAATTACATATCCAATAATTGGAGTTTATCGGGTTTAAAAGCTGAGTGTAGTGTAGTGAGTGGAGTGGTGTATCGCGGCGAGGTGTTGTTACATTACACAGCCAGTTGTCGGAGTCGTCCCGCGGCCGGTATCACTTGCACGCACCATTACCTCCATAATTTAATTAGTTTCGAGTGATCATTTCATTAATAGAGGCGATATTTGGCGAGCGGGAGCGCTCGCCCGCGGCTTTGTCAATTTTAATTAAAGCCCGATAGGTGGACCGAAATGTTGGAATTCTTCATTAATTAGTCCGGCTCGAGATTTCTAATAATTTAATTAATGGAGGGAGTTAATAAGCCCGCGGCCATCCTGTCGGTATTCCTGTAACGCGTCGGCATGTTCACCGACACGTCCTCGCTCTCCTACAACATTCAATTTGTTTCAACTATGTGTGCCTAAATGTCACACCTCTTCATGCGACATACCGATTGATATATCTAATTATTGGATAAGGTAATTCGGATACATTGAATTGAATAGTAAAGATGTTCATTTTTAGCAAGACTGGTAAACGTTAGGATAAATGTTTTGTAATCTAGTGTTAAATCATGACGTAGCCGTTTAGGGATGATGATACAACCATTTTATTTTTGTGATTGTTGTAGGGTTGACAAAATTATTAAAATATTTTATGTAGAGACTTACGTGTTTTGCTAAGCCAACCAGCTACTTGAATGCACATACCAATAGGCGTTTCACGTCATTGTTACTTAACATACAAATTAGTATTAGAACCGTTTATTTTAAAACCAGTACTTCAACCAGTCTTAGATAATGCAAGAAAATTACACAGTAACATTGTTTCTCTACAATAGGCAAAACACATGTCATAATGTGATATCATAGTTTAATAGTGAATCAGTGTGTACGTGGTTGACTATGCTTAGCAAATTGCATGTTGTTATTGTAAGCAGCGCAATATTGACCGCGGCTTTTCCTACAAATGACATGCAATTGTCTAGGAGCCCTTTTGATGTTGAATGTCGGGGAAATTACACAGTTTTGCTCTTTAATCGACGTAAACATCACATTATACGGTAAGGATGTTCCGTGTGCTAGTTGTTTGTGAGACATGTTAACTAATAGGTATAAGTACTTTACTATGAAAATATGTGTGTTAAGTTTTGAGATTATATTTATATTGAAACCAAACTTGTTCCAAATTCTCTTATTACGCTGAAGAAATTCGTTTTCGTAGTATAATTACAATGCACTAACTCTCAAATATACCAAATAGTAAATATAAAACACTATTACCCGTCACTTAAAGGCACGAACACAAGAGTATTAACTGTCGACAACCCTACGTCCTGTGTAAGCAAAGATCACAGACAAGTAAAGTACACATTTAGGTACAATATTAGTGGCGACGTCCGGTAGCCCTTTATGCCCTTTATCTATGAAAACGCCGCGGGCGACGTCAAAGTAGCTCAAAGGAAGCTCTAAGTAAACGTCGGCTAATAAAATGTGCTAATATTTAAGTTTGGTTCCGATGCATATTGTGGACTTAGTTATTACATTGTACTTTGATAAACTCTTTGATATTGCTGTTTCGTGCATAGGTAATAGTTTGTGTTAAATGTTAAAACACAATTTGTGGCTAGCTGTATATGTATAAATATGAAAATTATATTTAAAAGAAGCACTTTTCAATTGGCTAATCCTTTTCATATGAGAGTAAGAGACGATTTTTTATTTGTTTTTCAGGATTTTCTCACAAAACGGCACATTATCGGCTTCTTAGTTCACAAAGGTCAGATGTACTATTGGAAACGTGCTCCACGCTCGCTCATTCACAATTACACGCTACTGCCGTTGACTCGACCGATGCTTTACACTGAGCTTTAAATATTGTTGATCGTTGAATAAATTGTACTTGAATTTCATGGCTATCAAACTGAACTGTTATGTCGTGATTTATTGGAAGATCGATACAGTTCATTATAAACATCACGACTTTTTAATAGCTGTGCGTTTTTACCTAGCCTATTCGATAAGCGATTTTCTTTTATAACTTCATTTCAAGTACAAAAACTAGTGATGAAGTCATATTTCACTGTAATTTTGCTGCAATTTCCTGATCCAGATTTAACTCTACCAATTTGTACCACAATTTTATACCACAATCGACTATCGGCTACCGAAAATCGGCTAGCTAGTGAAAAATGTTGTTTAACAATCGGTTCAGCGCCTCTAGCGGGCGTCATGCAAACAATTTTTGCAGTACATTTTAAATGTCAAACTCACGATACTCGGAAGTATCGACTGTACAGAATTGCGCTACACCACAGAGATAGATTATTGTTTGCAATTAAAAAAGGTTGGAAAAAAATAGTTTAACAAAATATGCCAGGGTGTAATTTAATAAATCTTATACTTTACGATGAAGCCTTCTTAAACCTTTACAATGAAGACTTAGGAGTAGAGTCTATTATTTATTTAAAATCAAACACGTTAAATAATATACTGTCTTTATTCAACATACAGCTACAAAGAATGTCAACACAGCATCCCAAGTGGGTAGGAAATTCAATGCTCTACGATCTAATATTATGATATCATATTATCAGCCCATAATTGTCCTCAGCTAAACATCCGTTCACTTCGAAGGGACAACGTGACACTAATTAAATGTTTGATAATGTTTTAATAACATTGTTTTTCTTTGGAATTCTGATATTGCGTAAGTGAGTGGTTGTGTTGTCGTCGTGTGTGATACAACTTTATATCATGTTGTTAATACTACTACTAGCAAGGTCTATACTTTCATATAATAAATTATGGATTCTTTTATAATCTATTGGTACTTGAGGCATAGCTTTGTTTCTGAAGGAAGTTCTTGCCCAGCAGTGGGACGATAATTAGTTAAATTAATTTATTAGTTGGTACTAAGTATTTCCGTAACAGTTTTCATTTTTAGTGCGGGAATCTGTTGGTACCGTTCTACAAGATAGTTGAATCAATGGTCGTGTTAAAGCCGCCGTAGACTGACGACGAGCTACAGACAAGTGTTGAAAGACTTACATGCATGCCTCGCGTTAGTATACCAGTCCCTTGCGTCTCTATGTAGAGCTATTTATATACTACATATATACCACTCTTTAACTCACTCTAATATCCTGATGGATATTCTAAATATCTTTTTGAAAATATAAAATTAAGCCTATTTATTTAGATGTAAAGTCAAAATAAGTAGGCACTATAAATAATTTAACAACCGCACTAACTCATGTTTTTCATTAAAATTTTGCAGCTTATTATTTTTTTATATAATTATCATATAAATAGCTAAATTATGATAACTACCCAAATTAATTTCAAAACAATATTGTTGCAGTATTTTATTATGTTTTTCTATTTCTAAACGCTATAAAATGCCGATGAACAACCCACACTAAAATTCTAGCGAGTTAACTATGTAAGCTATTTAATATAACATAAAAGCTCTATTGATAGCACATTTTTCCGATAGAAAGTAATTCGAGGTGTGTATGTGTAAATATTTAAAAAACTAGGTTATCCATTGATAGTGTAGTTGTTTCGCATCCTAATCCTGCGGCGGACGCGGCGGGAAAATGGCGGAAATTGAAAATAAACATTTCATCTGCGCCCCGGCACGCACTGCCCAAATTGACAATACAACCAATTTGCCGCCGCGCACCGACCACTTTTGTATGGGAATTGAAAAATAATATTACTCTTTTTTCTACCACTGCACGTGGGCAATCTCAAAAATAAACTATGATTCTTCAACTTCGATGTACCACAGTTATTTGATTCTTAATGTAAAACCCACCACTTGTGATATTTAACCGGGTTTTTTGTTTTACGACATTAACATGTAATATGTGACACAAAATAATTTCCGGAGCGATCGAATTATGTGAAAGTGCATATAAAATTACAAGACTTTTGGAACGGAACTTTTTATTTGCAATTAACGTTGTGTGGCGGAAACATTTACCTATACCGCTGTTAAAATACGCAATATTATTATGTCGGTATTAAATGTTCGCAATAATTAGGTAAAGTGTGTACAAAGGCAACAGACGTCTCATTAAGCGGCGCGGGGTGTTATCACAGTCGGCAGGAAGCACTCCGATAGAGTGCCGCTCATTCATTCAGTTTTAAAAACGAATGCGTTTTGTAAACACGCGTCCCGTCTCACTCGGTCTCACGTGCTTCGTCCAAAACATCTCATTAATCATAATGAACGCATTAATATTATAACTTACTTACTCCCTAATTACAACGTGAAGAATGTTCGTGTTTTAATTAGTACGATTTGGTGTGCGGTGAGTGCTACAGAATTCTGTTTATTAGCGGTGTTACGAAAGTACTATTGTTTACGATGTTAGGAACATCTCAACAGTTTTTAATTAAGTGCAATAAGTATAATGAGCGTTGTGAAGTTCTGCAGACGCTCCTTGCAACAAGCTTTGATGCCAATTAATGTGGAGCTTATTGGAAGTTTCCATCAGATTTTGTTCTCCTCACTTTACTTAGCTCTTATAAAATGTTCTTATTAGAGAATATTTATCAAACGATTCTGGCTTTAGAGCCAATCAAGATCTCTAATCAAAATAACTTTGTTAAAATATTTCTTTTGAGTATTCTGCAATTAATTACACCTTATGGGTGTATCTGCGTAATTCGTTCATTAAAATCATAAACTAATAAAATTAAATTAAGAAAATTGTGGCCTTCCTTGAAATTAATACATAATAATTTAATTAAGCAAACTAAATTAGTTTGTAAGTGAGTTAATTTAGATTGAGTTTTTTAATAACCCTAATTGACTGATTTAATTACGCACACCACGTTGCGTAGTCGACTACTCACTTAGTGAATTTACTACTAATTATAACAACCTATGTGTACATCACAAGGGGATACACAACTATACGTCATACTTACTTTGAAAACGCAATTTTTAAACGTTAATAAGGGAAATGGATTGTAATAAATTGTTTATTTACGAAATTAGAGGCAATGCCATCGAAAGTGGCAAGTGCGAGTTGAATTTGTATTGACGGTTGCGTACATGATAAAAGAACGGTAACTATTCAGTAGGGAAAAAACTGAGATAATTTAAATAACGATATAATTCCAACCACAGATAAACTTTAAAAAAAATGTTGTTACTATAGACAATGATTTAGATGTAAAACTATTTTAATGAGCTAGCTCTACATTTTACGAGCAAAGAGATGTAAGCATATACCTTTAATTAGTTAATTATGAAATATAACAGAATAGGTTCTGTTGTTCTTATATTTCCAATTAGCAACATCCTCCACTTGTTGCCGATAGAAAACTGTTTTATTTCTAACTACAAACCTTTTCTTTTGTTATGTTTGTCAACTTGTAGTTTTGTAACTTCGATACCGTCATTGTCTTATATGGAAAATAATACGAGAATGAACATTTTGGAACTCAACCGTGGACTACTGTGTAGTTGTAAATTGGTACTGGTATTTTTACAATGCCCTGTTTTTACTTAGGTATTAGATATTTATAAACTTCTTTAACGATAGAAATAAGTTTCTTTTAAGCGACTTCAAAGGCCTCTCCTTAACATATTAAATGCTATCAATATTCTGCAAGGTTAAACAATAATAGCAAGAAACAATTCCTACTACACCATAATTTAGCCATCATAATGAGTAGTGAAATTCCACACATTTATAGTTTCGTAAGTAGCGGTTGAACGCAACGGCGCATACGCAGAACGGAACACATCCAGTAATTATTAAACGGCCGGTCCAAATTATAATTAAAGGTAATGGACGCCACTCGATGGCCACAAATGAATGAATGTTTAATTGAATGTCTCCCCACAAATAAAAGCAATTTTCTTACAGCCCAGCCCTTAGCTAACGTAATTTAATTAATGGGTCGCATAACTCTGATTAAATAATATCTGGGTTGGGAAAATGCGATCAGTTTCGCTTATTGCTAACTTTAAATTGTTTTATAAAATTGCAGTGTTTTTGGATAATAATATAAATGACTTCGATTCAATAAATAAAGATTTTTATCTATAATTTTTATCAACAGTACATTTAATATTTGCTTGTAGTTAAACAATATTTATTATCAACCAAGGCAGTCATAAATAAAATAGTTGTTGATCTAAATCGATTCGACGCCGACAAAACTCACTAAATAACAGGAAATGAGTATATCTAAGGCTATAAATGCAGAGCGCTGTAACTAAAAGTGTACAACTGCGAAAATGTTCTGTCTGAGAAATGTTCTATTTCCTCACGGACAATAATATCACAGACACTCAGCTTAAAACATAACAGAGAGAAACTAGCAATCGAATAAAAGATCATAAATAAAACATCGAGAACGTTACCTCCGATAGCTTTTGTCTAATCTAATAAATGTTTAATAAGAATTAGGTAAAAGTGGCACTCCCTAGCAGGCATTGGGGATTTTCATTGCATTAGAGGGGGCTGCATAATGTCAGAATTGACACTCTATTGTTGAACACCCACCGTCGCATAGTCGTCCGACTAATATTCATTAATGGCTACTACTCTAATATAATGAATATTTTTTGCTGTATGCTCCTAGTGTTCGTAGAAAATAAGGATAAGAAACTCAGCGATGTCATAAAGCGAACCAGAACGTGTTGATAATTTAATCGGCGAGATAAAGAATAGCTAAGTAAGCGATATCTCCACTTAAAGCCCGTATGTAAGCAACACTTATCTAGAAAACAATTTTATTCAATTATATCTGCCAGAAAAACTCGTTCTTTAATAGATAGATTTACATCTCGATTGAATTTTAATTGAGTCAACGAGCGAGTGCACTCCAATAACGGAGTAAGTTAATTATAAAAGGCAATTGATTTAAAAGGAGCCGTGTCGTGGCCGCGGTATGAGTAACAGAAAAAGTTTTCAATTTCACTAAAAGGGACTGGTTTGTGTCTCAGAAGTCTCGTCTGGTTATCGGCTTGTAATGTATGAAGTTACTCGCCGCGGCTTTATTTTATAACTCACTTCACGTAATAGGCTCCAAGTTGCTTTAATTCACTTTACCCCTCGTCGCGCGAGTCGTTTACTAATTTAGCTTTACAACTCATCTCGGAAAAAATATATTTTCGGCGCTGGAAATCATGACGTTAATCACGGGATGGATACTATTGGATGCGCCGTATTAAATACGTATACGACGAACAGACAGATATCGCCATAAATTCATCCATAAACATGCTTCATAAATTATCATGACAACGATTTGGAACATTTTACAACGGCCATCAAAGATTCTTTATGATCAATAAGGATGTGACTGCATCGCGACTCATAATTAATACGAGACGTTTGTTTTATAATCTAATAAAAAATCAGCAGAATTTGCTATTGGTGATGTTACAACGTCGTCGTTACAAAAGTTACTTTTACACGCCTTGTACGTTTAAGTATTCATAAAATGTTTTCAATTTTATAACATCGAATACCTGGATACAAGGTAGACATAACTGGTCCGCTCCGCTCGATCTATTTACCATTAATTTGAAACTGTAACTTGGTCAAACCTATTAGACAACTTCCAATGAATACGTCAGTGAATGTTTAAGTAATTGCTAATCTATTAACTTGCTTTTAATTAATACGATCGCCTCGATTAGAGAATCATTAAAATTCAAATTTGATCTGATTAGAAATCGGAAACTGTAATAAGATGTGATGTTATGAACAAAAGATCGCGTGGGAGCTAGTGCAAGTTATAAAAGACAAGTTCACCGATCCAAATTGAGTCCGACATCTCAAATAGATAAAGCGATATCTACCCGTTATAAAGCAAACTTTATAGTTTTGTTTTTGGCAGTTTTGACACAGCTTCTATCTACTTATTTGTTCCTTCAGCTGCATCTAACTGAGGTGAAACTTTTAACTTCCCCGACGTATATTCCACCTGAGTATCACTTACTTCGACTGCCACGGGACGTTGTTTATTATTCGCCACTGCGTTTTGTTATTCTATTGTTAGATGGTCAGATTAGCTTTCCGGGAACGTCTCTATTCAGTTATTAGATAGCGTCACGAGCAGATATTGAAGTAATTTTGTTCAAGTAACAATTACGACGCTTTGTTTGGGAAATGTTACAGACGCTCACGGTAACATTTTACGAGATTGTCTCCATTGAGATAATTCGGCGGCATTGTGCTCCTCCTGTAGGACGCTGAGGTGACAGGAGACACCTGAAAACAATAAACACGAAATTGCCACAATAATCGGCCCTCATGATCAGCACAACGACTGTCAGACAATGGGGCAGATTACGCGATAGGGGTTTAACCGAATAGCAGCTAACTCGATTATGCGGCCATCCGTGATTGTGTTTGAGCCTATTAATGTTTGAATTTCGTTATATTATTGCGGCGGTCGGGTGCCGCAGCTAATCCAATATGGGTTGGTATTAACGAAATTCCGCGTGGAGATCGCGGTTACCGTTCTGTGGCGCGCAACTGATAATACTCCTCACATTCACATTCTAATTGCCCATCGTCTACTGTTCACCTCGTTCGCGGTCTTTTATTGCTACTAAGATAAGGAATAATGTACCGATTATTTTAATGCGCTTTATTGTCCTGATTCACCATAAGCTTTAAGAGCTATCGTATGTATACCTTCATTTGTTTATTACAGGATGATTTTGCTTATTTCTTAAATTCGCTAACGTTTTTCAAGCGAGATAAAAGAATCCTTAGCGCAATACACGACACCTGCAGTTGCAAGAGTTTAATATCAAAGTGCGTGCGAATACTCTTTGTAGAGCAGACCCATCACCGGATGTGACGTAGGAGGGTGTGAAGTAAAGCGACGCGGCTCCCGCGGCCGACGAGCGGCCATACCTAGATTAAAGAACAACTTAAAGGAAAGCAATCTGCTAAATAAGTACCAGAGTTGTTACTACGCAGCGAAGGATGCTCTACTTCATTTTTCGAATTCGTAACGTTAGCCACTTAGAATTTTTTGTTCGCAATTTTGGTTCAAAATACTATATTTTCTTTTTAAAAATATCTTGTTAGTTTCAGTCTATTTAATTTCTACAGTTCATGAAGTTTAAAAATTAGCTCTAATATTTTACTCGTCATAAATTATCAAAGCAGAACGAAAATGACATTTACATTTGGAATTATTTTTTTAAATAAAACCGCGCGGTTCCTGTATCTCTTTTATAATTTCGGCTTAATTAACAATTAAATTACTCATGTTCCGCACATTAGTGTACGAAAAAAAACGAGTAGAGCAATGTTCGTAGCGGTGCTAGTTGGTTGAATTATTTAGCTTCTCGTCTCGTTACTTTGCGTCGTTTCCGCAGGTGTGGCAATCATATTGTCTCTCCGTCTCATCCGAACGACGGGCAGAGTGTCGGGGGAGGAGGGAGCCCACTACTGTAGCCCTGTATCCCCCTCATCGCGCCGCTTATTCTTTAATCTCGCTGATGAATTATGATTAGCGGAGTGCACTCAATCCTATTAGTGTTGTCTGTCTCGAATAATCTTTGGAAAGATTTGTTCCTTTTTGGACATTTTTCTAAAATTAAACTTATGTCTTTTAAATTTAATATTGCAAATGGTAAAATTAAAACCGACAATAAACATTCGTTTAGCGGACTGTAGCAAAATATGATTCAGCGGACCACCGGGAATTATTGCGGGATACAATTGTTTAGCTTAATGCAGTTACCTGACCGAAATGCATTCGAAACGTGCATTAAAATTCGCCGGAAGCCTAACAAAAACCTTTATGGCCCGTACAGAGCCACGTAATAGCTCGCCGTGGGACCACAAACTCCGATTATCCAAACAGAGAGCTCCCGAAACAGCGCTGTGAAATTTTAACGTGTAATTGATTATGAAGTTGGCCACTAATGGGCGAAAATAGTTTCTAATTTGGAGTGTGGTGGCAGCGCATAATTGGTCTCGGACCGCGTCTGTGTTAATCATTAACGTCGGTACAGTGCGCCGGATGCGGGCTCCCTCGCGGCCCGCGCCGGCCATCCTTCAATTTCTGCCCGGCTGCAGGCCAGCGTGCTCCTGTCACGCACCGACCTTTTATTTCCTTTAATAACTCAACAATTAGCCGCTGACTGTCAGGTGAACTTACTTTTGCATAGTTTTTTCCTCCCTTTCCAACGCTGTCATTCGTTAAATCCTAATCCGTGCGTATTGACGTTTCGAAAGTCACCGTTAATGGAAGGCGTGAGCTTTTTTGCTTCAGCTGCGTCTAATCTCGTCTGGTTGCATTCGCCACGGGTTGTTTTCCGAGTGGCGTAGCGTGTTGCTGTCACCGATCGGTAATTATTCACGAAGGCTCGCTTCACGGCCTGTCTACTTGGCAAAAAATGTCGCATCGATACCTCGGTCGTGCATTACCATTCTATTGTACACTTCGCCACTATAGCGTGCTTAATGAATTTGACTTGAGTGTTATTGTTGGGAGGCGGTGATTGACTTATATCTAGGTGAAACTAAATGAATTATTGTGCACTGTTAACTAGGACGAATAAATATGTGTTTTTTTAGCTCTCGCTTAATTTTTATATTATATAACGAATCTTTATCAAAATGTGTTACGTTTAATTACTGTTGAAACAATTAATTAATTGGCGGTAAATATTGCTTTAGCTATTACGATGGCTCGTTAACCATCCTTTCTCAGGAAAATTATTTGTTTTTGTCTAAAAACAATATAAATGGCAGTAATTAGTGAGAAATGCACTTGTTTGCATTCTTTTCAAGTGGGTAGGTAGTATAGTTATTAGCACTAATTAGTTGTTTCGCACGTGTACCGCAGCGCATGAAACTCGAGCGCTGAAGTGGCCATAATATAAGTGGTGCCGTATTTCATGTTCAATGCATCGGCACTAGAGCAATAAGCCATTGTTATAATATATGTGCAATTAAACGATTCGACACACTTGATTAGGTATACGTATTTAACCGGTGCTCGAAGTTCAAACGACTCACAACAAAGTTGATTAACTTCCTCTGTAGATTAAACAAACAGTCATTGACACTATTTGTCGTAGTGTGCATGCTTCCGGTCGATATCCGAATACTATTATTTATGGCTGGCGATCGGACGCACTCTCGAAAACACACAAAAATAAGAGCCGCGGCCCATTCGTCACGGACCTTACAATAGCGAGCATTGTTTCAGGCACGTTGGCTCATAATACCCGAATTCAGTGTACTAGAAAACAAGTTTGTGCGTGGCCACAAAAAGTACAAAGGTCGCAGAGTCGTAACCGCGCGAGATTGTCGCGACAAAATAGTGCGAGGCTGCACCAGTTGCCAAATTTAATTGAATTGTATTTAAAATATTAATTAACCGTGACGACGCTGCGGTCCGTGCGCCGACTTTATTGCCGCTTTTTTCGGCGACACGATCTCAATTACAGTTTTTTTATTTGTATTTATTCGATATTTTAAGGCACATAATTTGCTATAGTTCAGAAACGTCGAGTCGTGTTTCACGTTCTCATTAATCGCTTGAGTAGTTGTGCTAATTTTTTCGAGAAATATTACGGGCGATAAATTTCATGGTTCTGGACTTTATGCTGTAACATAAAATGTGGTGAATGAGTTGTCCAGCTCTGAGTCGATTATGTATCGTGACTTATGATTCAATGTGAATGGACTTCGATTTGACCGAACTTGATTTGTTGCTAAGGAGCTTATGACTATTACTCAAACAGGAAAACTATTTTCTTGTGTTTGGGTTTGGTTCTGGATTTATTATTTTATTTTCCACATGATATATGATGGACGTTATGATTTACTCTTAGATCTATAGTAAAATTAGTTATGTTGTTACAATTCATGTTGTTTTTGTTTGCGTGTAGTGCGAGAGGCGAACGCCGCAACAGGCGAGCGGCGGCAGTCCCACGCTGGGGTCGCACATGCTCGCCATGGATGTCACGAAGGAGGCGCGAGCCTCGCCGCTGCCTGCGTCTGCGCAGCAACCGGCTTCTGCGCCCGCGCAACAACCACCACAACCACAGGTAATACATATAATATACAATTTTCTAATTACTTTCCTCGTTCTGCATGCAATGAAAGGGAATTGAAACCTCCTTGAATTTTCAGCTTACATAAGAAAGTTAGAAAATATAAATAAAATCTATTAGTAAATTATTCTAAGATTCTAACCTTATCTTATTGTTGTCAGATTTGCGCTGGATGCAGCAAGGTAATAACAGAGCGGTACCTGCTGAAGGCTCTGGATCAGCTATGGCATGAGGATTGTCTCAAGTGTGGATGCTGTGACTGCCGGCTCGGAGAGGTCGGCCACACGCTGTACACGCGTGCCAACCTAATTCTGTGCAAGAGGGATTATTTGAGGTTTGTACTGCTAATAACATTAATACCATGTCTTAAGTATCTTTACGCCTAGGCAGACCTTTAATTGCTTTAATTTCCTATACAGCCATTATGCATTGTACACAAGAGGTCTCAGGTTACTAGATTTTTTTCTAAAATTAGTTACAAGCAATAGTTCAGCTGCCGTGTTACTTTCTTGGTCACCGTTGATAATGCCCTAAAGATTTTTTTATTATGGGAAAAGATTATAATATGCAGAATAAGTTTACTTACCCCTTTGTAATAGAGATTGTTTAAATAGACCCTTAGACAAATCTTTTTTATTCCCCTACCCATATATTTGATGTATAAATATTAACTAAGTATATTTACCTCAGGTTATTCGGCAACACGGGCTACTGCGCCGCCTGCAACAAGGTGATCCCTGCGTTTGAGATGGTGATGCGCGCACGCAGCAATGTCTACCATCTTGAGTGCTTCGCTTGTCAACAGTGCAATCATAGGTCAGTAGTTATACTGTCTTTAAGTCAATGACGCTCACAGCTAGTTGTGTTCACCGGTTGGTACACGATCGGTGGGTTAAGCAACTATTGGCCCAGAAATTCTATAGATGGGTGACCGCAGAGTGGTATTTGATTTCAGCGTCTCCGTGCTTCAGAGGTCACGTTAAGATAACAGTCGTTAAGCCATGTCAGAAGCTTCGGGCTTCTGACATTGGCATGAACGACTTTGACACTAAGTTGACCACTAACCATACGATAGAATAGAGTGATGATTCTACAAAAGTATGTGGTCCATAATGCTCAAATCTAAAATAAAGGTCAAATAGCGGTTCAAAGTTATAAGAGTAGTAGGAGTTTCTAAAACTACTTTATATCATAAAAAAATATCATACAATCTTAACCAGATAATAAAGCATAGAAAATCAGTCACGAATATTTTGTTGTTACGTTTAAAAATGTTAAATGAGTGAGAACATTAAATTAACAAAATGCAATCCGTATTTATTTAAAAACTATCAGAGAAAAGTATGCACTGCAAAGCATTACAGGTATACTCACTTGGTAATCCCGGTGACATTCTAGTGGGTAATTGGGTTTACCTATACTCAGAAACATTTCCCTTTTTATATACGTAGTTTACTGATACCAAGTTTTATATGCAACAAAAAGCAAATACACTTTTTTTAAAACCGACTGCAAATCCTATCACCCGCAATTTCAATTATTCTTTATGTAATGTTCAATTACTATCAAAGTTACTTCCTTTTCCTTTTACAGAAATAATAATAATATGGATGAACGGATGTTTGTTACTCTTTCACGCAAAGTTCTAAATGGGTTTGATGCATTCTAGCATAATGATAATATGTAACATGAAAATGATAGTTTACATTTTGGAGTAAGTTTCTAACTCCGAAAAATCTATCCATGCGGACGGAGTCGCGAGTAAAAGCAACTTGAAAATAAACAAAACAAAACTAAGATCAGACTCACATACTACGCGTATTTCCGAGTAGGACAAAAATCCTTTAACTCGCAAGAATAAACAGGCTAGAGATATAATGTAACAGCAGTTTAGATTGTTTATTCATCTCACGGATACCGTGAAAAGAACGCGATTAAATTTTCCGCTACATAATAAAGTCAAAAGGCAAAAAGACAACGATCCTATACGCCCCTGTGTGAACATTTAATATCTACTGACTATAAATTCCGAAGCTTATTTTACTTATCTTCACGCTTTCGTACTTTACAGTGTGAGCAGAATAATAGGTTGGGAATTTGATGCAATCGATTGGACTTGTTTTATGGTGACAGAATCGTAAATACGAAGTTTGTTTATTGGTTACTTATTTTAATAGTCTTATCATACATATATATCATAGCCATTGTAATTATTTAATTACGATATCCGCATTTATTATCAGTGTTTCCCCGGTTTGAGGTCTACGTTTCCGGCTACGATCGGGAAATACATATTGCGAAGTCCGATTATAATAAAGTTGTTTTTTCAATAGCTAAACATTTTCAAATAACTAAATTCCTAGCTGCATTAACTGCTGCCGTACTGATCTATTAAAATTAATAGGGAATACATAATTATTTTGCATTGTTACCGCATAAAATCATTAGAATTCCCTTGAACTCCGCAATAAATGGTAACAATACAACTACTAGTTTATTATGTACCTCATTACTGGAAATGGTTCGATTCAATTGAGGCTTAGTTGTTAACCGAACAGATTTCATGTTAAATTTATTGAAATGCATGTAATTGTTCACAATAACGATGTACGTTCTAATAGCAAAATGAATCTAAAATTTTTGGAACGATAACAACAACTGTTGTTCAAATTATTTATATACAAAATTCGTGGTATTATTAGAAACCACTACAACAATAAATATCAGCAAATATAAATATGAAATAATACATTATCATTATTCCAAACATTATCGTTTTATAAACGTCTAATAATAATACGGTAGCTCTCTAGCCTAAAAGTAAAAATATCAAAACAACAGTAAAGTAAAAGAGTTAACTTGATCAAACTTAGAAACGTCCCACAGCACTTGAATATATTACAAGAGACGCTTAAATAATTCTCCAAAGCAGCGTATCTAGTCCCAACGAAGAGATTTCTTTACTAATCAAAACATATGAATACTGTTCGACTGTTTTATTCAATTCAATTGTACGGTGCACGATGTTGTCAGCCGCCTCAGATATCTCGCTCCGTATTCTGGACTCGACTACACTACATCCACTCACGTTACGGGAATCCAAGAGATGAATTTATTTTGTTGGTCTCGCTCCAACAAACATTTCAAGATAGTGTAAACTTGCGGTTTAGTGTCAAGTTATCTCGTTAGTTGATTCTTTTTAGAGTCGCTTCTTGTTATAAAATAAAAATAATAAAATAAAGGTAAAAATGTAAATCAGCCCACGCTACTGTTATTTTCAGTCCCGAAAATACCGTGTAAAGTTCAGAGTAGGGGTGCAGGCGCGAAAACGGCAATTTTCGCCGGACTGCGTCCGTTTAAATAATAGAAAGGTCGCGAAGATTGGAGCCGCTCTGAATGGTTTATATGTCACTTGTGAACCTTTCCCGTGTTAGTAGATCTCGCGCGACATTCTCAACGAATTATATATTCATTCGACTGCTTTTAGAATTCAGATTCAACAGTTGGCTTCGTATTATGAAAAGCGTTTTGCCTCGAAATCTGGAAAATACTGTAGCGCCGGTAAACTCGCATTGCACTGTAATTCATTAATGAGCTATGCTCGGTGAAAACGTACGCAGGCATTTCACTAATTAGTCCTATTAAGCTTGATAAACATTGAACAACAAGAGTAGGGTAGTGCAAACTATTAAATATCACGTACAAATCAATTTCCACGCCGGGCAGAAATCTGAATCCAATTTGCGGGCTGTCCGATCGGAGCGGACGGCAGATATCACGGGCGAATATCGCTAAACGGCTAAATAATTTAGTAGCAATCTGGCGGCGAGCGGCGGCGGTGGCGCGCCCGCGGCGGAAGCCGCGTGCTGCGGATCGCACGCTCCATGCCGCCGTCGCCGCCGACCCGCCTATCATCACCGCCACATGTGACTCAACTATCTTCATGCTGTTATGAACTTAGGACTACACATATTTGTATTCCTCTCTTACTTTTACAGGTTAAGAGATGAAGTTAAAATAAAATAAGCGTTTCTATTTATCTGAGAGTTAGCGAGAGTAAGAAATAGCTACCGGAGCGGACAGTTGAGACGTTTAGATCGCTAGATTGGTACGATCTGGAATTCTCCTGGACGCTATTGTTTCTCTGGTGGGGGAGCTACTGAACGCGTCCGCTTAACGTAAAACGTCAAACTTGGCTTGGATGCCGTCGCGACACAATGGCGCGTCGAACAAAGCTTAACTTGCACACAGTCATTAAAATTTCGTTTTCCATCTTTTCCATTACGCAGCTGCAGACAAAAAATAGCGAAATAAAAAACGACGAGCCCAAAACAAAAGTCGGGAACGAAGAGAACAGGAAATAAAGTTAATTAAGAGCGGCGAAATCGACTGAGTTGCGGTGGAAATTGGCCCCTTAAAAAAGAGACATTTGTAGCGGAGCTATTGCGCTTAATTTTTGTGACAAGTGAAACAAAAGAGTTGGCAGGGTGGCGGAGACGCGGGCGCGCGGGGGGCGAGCCTCGAGGGGAGATAAGGTCGGCGTTATCACCGGCGGTTCCGGGCGGCCACTGGCGAGTCGAAGGCGATACCTTTTGTTTTGCCACATTGAGGGATGCTCGCTTGCGTGACGTTATCGCGCCTCCTTGCTTCGCGCTGACCTTTCCACTCATGATAGTAAATTTTATTCCTTAGACGTTTTATGGTGGTTGCTTTCGGGTTTCCTTTCATCAAAGTAACGATTTTTACGATTAGATCTCTAACTAAAAATAAATTTAATTATGTATATTAGGTTCTGCGTTTGGCTTCCAAGATCAAAACAAAGTACATATGTTAATTTTGTTATTATTTCATATTATTCTTGTAATTTATTTTAAAAGGCATTCTAACAGTAGCACATACACATCGATCGCTCGTTCCGCGTATCCCTAATTATGATCGGGTTTAGTAACATCAGTGGGTAGCGCTAGGTTCCGGTAGCAGCACTAATTGGATCTTTCTCCTCGGAATTCGCCAAGTTTATTTATCAACATACGTTGGCCTGTTGTTAAAGCCTGGTTCCTGTTAGTCGTTAATGTTAAACGGAAATACGTGTATTATTTTATGGAAACAATTTCATAGTCCTAACGTTTATAGAAATAGTATGACTGGATTAAACTACGTTTGTTTCCGTTGTTTGATGTAGGCTTTTATTCATTTAAGTCGAATTTTGTAAGTGATGTTAATTATTAGCGATGCATTTTTAAGATATCTAACTACCTACGTATGATACAAACTCGAACTAGGGATTATATCAAAGTTACAGAACCCTAGAAAAATCTCCTGTTCCAATAGTACTTTCTAGGAACAAGCAGACATTTTTTTGATCCTTTCAGTCAGGATCAAAGAAATGGCTGCAGTATTGAAAGAAATAACCGTCATATATAATTATCACAAAAACCGTGTAATAATTCCGCATGTTTTTTGTCATAGGTTCTGCGTGGGCGATCGCTTCTACTTGTGCGACAACAAGATCCTGTGCGAGTATGACTACGAGGAGCGCCTGGTGTTCGCCAATATGGCTTACAACCCGCCGCCGCTTGCGCACCTGAAGCGGCAGACTACTCACCTGCCACCCCCACCGGTAACTATACTTCTTTAAAACAATTGATATTTATTTATATAGCACGAAATTATCTCCAAATTTTGATACCATTTGAATTAAAAAAGTAAATAACTTTGTTGCTTATGTAACAGCAATCGATAGCGGCAGGATAGTGGGAGGTTCGTAGTAACCCTTCAGATACCACATGATAAAGTAATGGCTTGATCTTATAGAAAGAAATTTATAACGTTTCATTCCAATTGCCTCGGCGGAAATTGCAACATGGTTCTAATGAGTTACGTCACGTTATTTATTAGTGTTGTTTTATTTTGCATTTTTTTATATAAAATAATAGGCTCTACTTATTAGCTCTATCAAGGAGATATACGGTTTCTTTAAGTATACAACAAGATTAGATGTATTTTAAGTTTAGTATAATATCTCGTGTGTGTGATGTATTCGAAACCTAATTAAATCAATGTTCAACAGACAAGCAACGCCATGAGTTTGATGAACGGCTCGAGCCGCTCCGGTGATCTGAACAACAACATGTCGGGCTCGTCGCCGGCGCCGTTCGCTCCCCCACCGCACCTCAAGCCCCTGGGCCTTTCAGCGTCCAGCTGAGATTATAGCGCGTGAGACGCGGCTCACCCCTACGCCAAGTATCAAAATTGAATACGCGTGCTATACCTGGACTGAACAAAATTGAGCGGTTGACGTTTCTAACAAACTTTCAGTGTTTAAACGCAGCTTACGGAAAGACATCTATTGTCTTCTAACTGGACATGACGTACTAAGTGTAAAAACTAAAAGCAAAGTAAATGCCAAACTCTAGTTAAAGTTTCTAATTGTTTATAATATGGCACATAATAAATATTCGTTTTCATATTTTTTCTCGAATAAAATATGATATTATGTTATTAGAATAAGTGTAAAGGAGAATTGTTTTATTTCGTTAAAATCTCATAATTTGATCTCAGACGCAGTTTTGCTAAATTAGGATAGAATTAAAGGATCATTGAATCTCCTCTTTGTATAAAACTGTTAAAAGTTGCAATATATCATGTCTGTATTTTTCTCTTTAGCGTATATTGTGAGGGTTGAGTACGAATGGTTCATCTTAGAGTCGGGATATTTAGCGGTTCAGGCGTAATTGCTAGTCAGACTGTGTAGAGTAGCTATATTATGTTACTAGGATTAGGTGAGTCACACAGGAAGTGTTACTACAAAAGTTTCGAAGTCTCGATGGCTGAAGCGTTTAATGCGCGGCTGAACCGCTGAATGTGCGACCGGCCTAAAGTTGAAACCTTAACGAGCGCGGGTTTTAAGACTGCCGAATTGTCGTCTTTGAGGGATGAAACGTATTGTAGAATAAAATTATAAGTGTTAATGTAAATATTATAATCATCTCTATATGTACGTATTTAGTACAATCAAACAAGTCTCAAATTCCTTAGCTACCTGTATTGAACGATCAAAATGCTTAATAAATTGGATGTATTTTTTATTTTTATTTGGCTAAGCCGCTGTGTAAAATTTTATAATAATAGGCTCTTGAATTCGACTACATAATTTGTTGTTTCTTTTGTACGTATGTATATTAACTGTTAAGTTTACTATAGACATTGTTATGATGTTTGTATTATTTATGTAAATAGCTCACTTACTGTAAGTAGATTATTGTATATCTATTATTATACAATGGTAAATATAAAATATTTGAATAATTAGTAAAATGTGGATATATGTGTTGATTCGAAATACATAATTCAGAATAGTTCAAATTAGTTTGTTTAGTGATATTTAAATGAATATTTGTGTCGTCCGCGGATGATTTCTGTAACTGTTTGCATTTAATTGTGTACAGTCTCACATTTTAAATTATAGCCTTTATCATGCGTATATTACGAGCATTTAAGTACATGTGCAATGTTAATGAATTATTGTAAAACAAGTGTTTTTGTCCCGTGCTGTAACTAGTACAGTTGCGATCACTTCGAATCTTTTCTGATGTGTAAACAATATAGTGTTTATGTTGATGACTGTACAAGCTCATGCATTCCTCTAGTTAAGAGACACGTAATTGTGTAGACATTTGTATAAATACGAATGTGTCAGGTTCTCTTTTAACCAATGATACGACCAAAGATGTAGTTCATTAAAACCTTGTTCAAGAATAACATTGTCTTATTATTTTTATTACTTAAGCCTCCTTTATAATCGCCAAGAAAAAAAGATTAACGTAAAAGATGATTCGTTACTAACGGGATTATCTTTTTTTATATTTTATTTTTTATATTATTTTATTTTATTACTATGCTATTTTTAAAACAAGACTAATAATAAATACCCAGGTACTCAAAATTTTAATAGATAATAATAAAATTGAAATAAATTTCCTAGATTAAAATAAGATTTACCTATTGCATGGTCAATATATTGTGTCTTTTTGCGAGAAAGAGTCAATATGTCTTTTTAACTTACGAGAGTAACCATCACTTAGTCAAAACTCATTTTGTCATAAACTTTGAACATGTTGATTATGAGTGGTATTACGTTTTTTTTGCTTCAACTTAGAGAAGTACATTTTATATTTATATCACTACAAAACGATATTAGTTTGACCTCTCGCTATAGTAACTATCAATACTAACAAACATTTACGCATTGTGTCGATCACCAACAAATGGACAATAAAGCAAGCCATGAAAAAGAAAATATATTATCAGTTGAGGTTCCGGAAGGTAAGGTGGTCTTTTAGTGGGCGAGAATGGAGAGCAAAGCGGTCTCATATCGGGGGTGTAAAAATGTCGACCGTACTGTCATTGTGGTTCACCAGTACTTACTGATAACACCTGAGAAGTACCGACATTGATTGTACCGATAGCAAAAAAAATGTAGTAGTTATTTTCAAGACTTTTGCCTATCAATTGTTCTGATTCTTTATTCATGTCAATAACCATGATCGATTGAATCAAGTAGATAATATAATCTTCTAACATTGTAAAATTTACAAATAAAAAGTTATACGAAACAACAAATATAAAAGATATTCTCAAAAGTCTTTAATCTATCAAGTGATCTGTCGAATGCTGTATTTATATATCATAAAGACTGTGGCCAGTTTAGATTACAAGATTGTAATTTCTTTAATGAGAACACAATGATACAATAAGCGGTCTTAAGAAGTAGCTGAAAAGTGGTGAGTAACGAACAAAGCAACGCAAGAATAATTTGTTATTTGTTAACATAAAAACTAAAAATTGTAGCGCTTTAAATAAACCACGCTACAATTCACAAAGAAAACTGTTACCTGTAAAAATGTTAAAACATTGATAAACAACCAAACAATTTTTCTGCTGACAGTACGTAACGGTGAGCGTGCAAAGAGAAGAAAAATCACCCCAATTTCCCGACACCCCCGCCCTCATTGTCGGCTAGCAAACCCTGATAGAATTGTTATCGATGCCATCTTTAATTTCACCACTGTAAACAACCCACCAAATCACGATACTGCATCCCTTAACTATCTACCTACGTTACATTTCAAGTTAGCGAAAAAGTTTGTTAAAAAGTTGTAGCGAGGATTAGGCTTAAAAGTTTAAAGAGCAATTTGATTGTCAAACTTTTATAAAATTATCAAGTCCTTTTAAAATGATATGTTTGAATTGATACGACAATAAATCGAAAGTGAAAAGTTTGTTTACAAAAAAGGCGTATGGTGTGACGTGGTCACACTGCTCACGGGCGAACAAACCTTCACAGCCGGCTTCCTAGAGCGCCGAGGACACAATGAGGTGCGTGAAAAATGGCGCCGGTCGACGCGCCTACAAATCAAAACTGAAACCGTTTGGCGAAAAATGAAAATAAAAACACAGTATAACAGAGTAGGAAGCCTGCCGCACACCACTGATGGCTTCTTGCAATAATTTCCGTTTTCAATGAACGCGTTTTCTTTTTCTTATCATCGCACGAACTAGGATGGTTGGGAATAAATTGAAATACAAAATTGATTGTTGACTTTTCCCGGCCGCTTTATTACTGTCACAAATAGGAAAAAGATTGAAAATTGCCGACGGGCACGCTGCCTGATTTGATGATTGTGCCACAAGACTAGCTAGCGTATGAACTCGTTTATCTTTAGAAATTACAAAGGAAAATAAATTAACCTCTTATTTGAATTAACGATAGGAATCGCAAATATATTTTAAAATGACGTTTGTTATTTATGGGAATAAAAATAGGTATTTTTTAAAGGACAGGGAGCGTTAGAGCGAGGTATTAGTAGTCTGGTGGACGATTTATTAGGTTGTTGGCATAAGTGATCCAGACACTTGTCTTGATACAAACTTTGCGTAAGCAAACTATTTTGAGTTCTTATATTGGAAACAATAGGGCTTCCTATTGTTTAGATAAGGTGATCATTGTAGGATTCAGTATTACGGTAATTCATTCAAACGTTTAATACAAATAAAAATACGACCATTTATATGTGTAAAATAAGTCCAAGTAAGAATTAAAAATTACATTACATTGCGTACTATGTCGGGCGAATATAAGAAAAATTACCCTATTTTTAGTCTTATCATGATAAATAGGCAAGCTATTATTTTTATGAGCTATTCCCTGTTTACACTCCTTAATGCCCGGTCAGGATGAGTTAACGACAGTTGTCAGTTCTTTTACCCTCCGGCTAGGGATTTATGTAGGAAAATGGTTCTTACACAACAACCATTTTGGAAGACCCCTCGACAGAAATTAAAAAACGCCAATTTTTCCACCTTGTTGTAAATAGGAGAGCGGCAGGGCAGCTCTAAATAAAATGGACGTTTTATGCCCCCGATGCTCCTATTTTTATTTGAGTTTTAATTATTAAAAGTTTTATGAACTGCTTATTTCTTTTTACGAGATTGTTGAATTAATTCCTTTTGTTTGTTAACTACCCTCTTCGTATTATCCATGCTAAAAGTTGCGTTTGTTTTGTTGTAATTAATATGCAAAATGTAATTATGCATTTTACACAAACATTGTTCGCCGAGACGGTTGCTATTGAAGAACGTTTAGGCGTTTCGTAAGATTAAAATCGACGTTATTTAAACTTTGACTCATAAAGTACGTATTATAATAAGTTCACGTCTTTCGCGGACGATAAATTCAAATGAATATGTTTTATATTCATTTCGATTGAGTGGGTTATTCACAAATTTACCGTTATCACGTCCGCTGAATATCATAAAACATTTTAAAGTTCGCAAAGAGATATTGGAGTGGAATCTTCATTCGGCGCCGTGGGTTCGATGTAAGTAAATTTAACTTTAAAATATGCATAACAGTTTTCCGATGCGATCCCCTTTCGAATTTAAACACATCGAGTCGTATTAAGATACATTTCGATTCAGTGCACTCGGGAAGTTCGGAAGAAAATGCTATTCAGTTTAAAGATGATGCAGTTGCGACTTTTTATTGGTAAGCACGTAGTTGTAAGGTGGTTGGTATTTGATAGCAGATATGTTTTATGGACTAGTTTCTTTGTTGCATATTTCTAAGACGTGTTATGAAATTATAAGCACTATAGTTGCGCTGTATACATTAATTGAAGTTTTTGCTAACTTTATTGGTATGTTTAACCGCAATGCATGCAATAATTGTAGGTAATTTTCTGCAACGTGGTGATAATCACTTCGATAAAAGAATATCAGTAGTATAAGCAAACGATAATTAAGCCAACCATTTTTAAAACGGAATTGATCACAGTGAAATAGAAAACTAAAATTAAGTATTTGACTACCAGACAGTGAGAGAGCCAATAAATAACAAGCCACATGGTATAGGTAATAATAAATTTAAGACTATAAACTATGTAAGCCATACTTTAATTTATTAAAGACAAATTGCAAAAGGGTTGTGGACTTAGAAGTTAAGTGGACTTAACCACGACTTGTGAAAATGCAAATAGGAAGCTCCAGTCGCGAAGGGACCAGGGAATTAGCGACGAAGACTTACCCGATATGATAATTAGTTTAAGGTGACACTTATGTGTACTCGTAACGTATTCCTAACTAACCTAAAGTTGGCTCTAGGGTTGTTATAGTTAAGTAAATTAGTGGAAAATATACTGTTAAAGTAATATTCTTATATTACAGTTATGTATTTTTATTGCAAAACCGTAGCCGTAGTGAAAGAAGAAACAAATCTAATCAGATTTGTTGGATAGGTAGGATAGGATGGTATGAGGATTAAGTAAAACTAGTATCTTGATACTAATATTGTTAAAATAGAATTTTGGACCGATTGCAATGAAATTTTACATGAATATACTCGATCTCCAACAACTAGTATCATAATTATATAGGCTACTTTGTAGTGGGATATTATGAGCTTAGTATGAAAAACTGTACGTGAGATCCGCTAGTATACTAATAGGCAACATCGAAACATAACTTAATTTTCCTTAAAGTAAACAAAGTGAGGCATTCATAATCAAATATTCATGTGCATTGTGCACATTATATAAATTCCTTCAATACGGTCTGGAAACTTGTTAATGCTATTAGAGCAAGCTGCGGAGGCGTTAAGCTTGCAACCTTACTTAATTCTACTTATTCGGAAAACTTTGCCATCGTCATCGTCGAGCTAGTACATCCTTTGGAATTAGTCTGCCTTATTTCTGTGAAACTTTACAGGCATAACGTAGTTTAAATATGGCCGGGAATATGAAAAATATGTATGATTGAGTGGCAGCAAATATCTAATAATCTTCTCGGTCTTTTATATATCTTAACAAAAACACCATTGAAAAAAAGAAAGACTTTATTGTTTTAGAGAATGTTGACGTTAAGTGAACATTAAATCAAACATGCCAAAATGAAGTATCCAAAGAAAATACTATAGTTTAATACAATAGTCTGTCCAGCGCTGCGCACTTTAGCCTTTACTTGCTGTTGAGCTTCCACACTTGGTTTCCTATTTGAGCTGTCAATGTCATCCATTGATTTACGAGCGTCTGGGTATTTTTCTTTCGGCCAATTTGCTGTTTCCGTGGTTTCTTCTTTATCGGACGAGCTGGGGTTCGCTAAAGATTGGGACGTTGTAGCTTCTGTAGATAGTTGATCTGCAGTAGATAGTTCTTCAGACGTAGCTGTGGGAGATGGCGTCTGCTCGCCTTCAACTTCTTGAGCAGTTGTATCATACGTAGCATAAGTAGTAACTTGGACATCTGTGACGGTAGAATCAGTGGATTGCACTATTACTTCCTTATCAGTCGATGCTTCGGCAGCATCCGTTTCGGGTGGATCTTTGTTCGTCACATCACAAATATTGGTGCACTTTTCTTCCCGACACGTGTTTTCAGTGGCGCAAGTTATGAAGTTGTCCCAAACTGACAATAGCTGATACAAATGAGGCTGCTTGCAGTCGTTGTCAATGTACGTCTGAAGAGCCATCACCTCTCCTTCACATATTAAAGGTCCACCACGGTTGCCCTGAGTTGATTAAAAATAAATGGGATGTTATTATAATAAAAAAATACGGCTGCTTTGGTGTGATGTAATAAATAACAGAATCTTACTTGACAGAAGTTTGGATCAGCAAGCTCGTGCTTGCTGTCATCGCTGTCAGAAGCACATGTCATCGTTTTGCTGACAAAGTGACTACCGCAATTCTCGACCGACGGAGGTAATAATTCCACACCCAGCTGTATCAAGGTTCTTTCATCGGATGAATTGCTAGATTTCTGAAAAATAAACATTCACGTTAGCTATCATCGAAACAATTGAAATATAGTCAAACAAAGATAATGAAATACTTATTATTACTGAAATAAATATAGATGAAAATGTTGGCAATAAAATAGACGCTTACGGTATAAATGAGTATGGTGCAAGTTTTCACTTCGTACTCGCGGTTGGGATTCAGGTGGATGACGCCGACAGCTGACGTCATATTGAACGGCAAGAGAGTCTTCATCAAGGAGATATCGGTGTGCCACCATTGTGTGGCGCTGTGGTTGTAGGGACGGACTATTTGAATAATCTGGGAAGCAAGAAATAAAAAGAGTATAACTGGCTTATAAGAGTTTCTAACGAAATGGCTCAGAACTTTTAATATTACAAAATAATATTTTGTTACCTCTCGCTCCTGTTCATCTTCGTCTTCATTCAGTGTGAATTTGTTATCAATAACAACCGCACCAGCTCTTGCTAGGAGTGTTTTACGTGGGAAGCCGTTGGGTCCATCCGCCGAGACACTAGGGCTGATGGCAGAGGTGACCAGCCAGTCAGCACGAATCAGCACAGCAGCGCGAAGGAACCGAGCACCAGCACCGTCCACAATTGTCTCATCCGGGTAGTATAAGAAAGCCTAGTAATAATTATGTCAGCATATTAATCAAATCATTATAGTTCTCGATGTTAAGTCATTATCCCCCCCTGGTCAGCAAGGTAGCGTCGCGCGCTGCATTTTGTAAGGAAACCTGTGCATACTTATAATACAGTAATTCATCACTCAAAAAGGAAAGTTAAGTTGGATGTGCTAATTAAAACTCTTAAATCTAGAATATTTAATTATTGTATCTTTAATTATTTTCTAGTTTAGTACATCTTATTAAGTACAGACTAGATATTTTATGCTGAGTTTATTTGTTTATTATTTTATACACTGGATTGAGGCACGGGCAAGAACTACGGGACGAAAAAGTTCGAGCTATGATGATGGTGAATATACGAAATATAATTTTGACACGACTGAAGACGATAAACGAAACTTGAATATTTACCATAAAAGGGAACAGTCCTCTTTTCACTTCCTGTTCGCCCTCCGCGTATACTTCAACACACAACGATAATGCTGGAAATAATCAAAGGGTTAGCTGAATCCTAGAAACAAGCTATTTTATAAAAACATTTACAATTAAACAATGAAATCGTGTATTATTACCGAAACATAATGTAATTAGAATTTTAGTTTTCATATTTGTAGAAAACAATCATAAACATTTATAAGAAAACTAAATTATAATGACGTTTTACCGTCACAGACATTGCTGTTCTGACAGCATGAATTCAAAAGAGGAATATATTATTTACTTTTCAATGAAATATTACACTGCCAGATAAAAATTAACGAATGAAACCTGCGTGCGTATTCAGATCCTTATTTTTCTGCTAAACGCTCTAATTATTTTTAACTCTCTCTGTCATAAAAATCGAATTAGTCGAGTCACGTCCCTTTATTTTTCTCCGCTATCTTTGACAAAGTTGCGCCGACTCGAGTTAAAGACATTAATCAGAATCTCATCCGAGTCAAGATGTATTATCCCCAATAAAGCGAAAAGAATGACTTCGCGAATTTAAAACGCGTGTTTTACAGATAACGCTGAGGGATAAATCCGTGGAACACCTAATTATTCATGTTAGGGGTGTTTAAGAGTGCGTATTAATACGCTTGGAGGGACGTCGACTTTTGAAAAATATGCTAAGAACATAAAAAGGTGCAGTTTATTTAAAATACCGTGGACGGAAACATGGCTTGGGCGGGCGCCGCGCTACGTGGAGCGACGAGAGCGCTGTGTACGTCTTTTTCAGTTTAATTTCAAATCGAATAAATGTATAAAACATTTAGAGAGGAAAGTTAGTTTTGTGGAATAGCATTGATTTATTGATGAATACGATATCTTTCTCTGTTGGTTAAAAGTAAAATATAGGAAGGTAAGAATTGATACCTTCTTTTAACGATTAGAGGATAGACATTGTGTCTAACTGTGCAGATATCGTATCCAAACCGCTGATGCAGCCACATCAATAGCACTTTCAAACTGTTGTTACAAGTCCATTTTACGATGACCCGTTCTAATGTCTTAGTCAACTCTTTCATGTTCTTCATTGTTACCGAGCTGCAAAGACAGTCAGTGTCAACTTATATTGGTCTTTTTATAACTGTCTAAATGAACGAGCTACGTGTTTTGGCGGCTTCTCTCAATTGCTTTACACTTCCTCGTTTGGTGGTATTAAAAAAGTTACGTTCTAAAATAAATAAATTTTATACGAGAATAAAAATTTACCTGTATCAGTTTCATTGTTTGGTTCGGGTAGTATCAATGTTTTATTTTTAAATAACATAGTTTTTCGCGGAACCCTTTTACAATTTGTTTGCCAGTATTCAATGTTTAGAAAAAAGTTAATATGAATTGTTTTGTTAACTATAGACGAATAAAAATAGACCTCGAAATGATCGAATAGTGTGGTCTCCTCACTGATACAAATAGCCTTTTAGATAATATGATTGTACACAGCGGATATCACTCCTTACTTGCGAAGTACAATAATTTTACAAAGTAGTATCTATACTTAATATTATAAAGCTGAAGAGTTTGTTTGTTTGTTTGTTTGTTTGAACGCGCTAATCTTAGGAACTACGGGTCCGATTTGAAAAATTATTTCAGTGTTCGATAGCCCATTTATCGAGGAAGGTTATAGGCTATATATCATCACGCTACAACCGATAGGAGCGGAGTAGTAACGAGAAATGTTACAAAAACGGGGAAAAATTTTACCCATTCTCTCTTATGTGACGCAAGCGAAGTTGCGCGGGTCTGCTAGTAAAATATAATATCTTACAATGGACGATCGTCCGACCGTCGATCGTAGCCTGACGAAGTTTTCAAAGGTTTACCGACTGTGACTTGCAAACGGTGATATGAATATTAAACGGTTCAAGAATTAGGAGATTTATACGACAATTCGGAAGTTGGGCGTTCTTCGCGCACTTAAATGAATGTTTAACATTATCTGCGGAGTTTTAAAGAACTTGAGCCTCTTAAACAACTTGTGAAGAAACTTTAATAGAGAGAGGCTCTCGGGCGATTAATTCGGGAACGTGGAAAGGTGGACGCGAATTCGTAATGTGAAGGGTGAAGGTGCTCGCTCGGTGCATCTAATTGACGGAGTGTTACCCTTTTGTATTTAAATTATTTTGAAGATTTGGAAACTTTTGTTTTGAGTGCAGCTGTCGTATCTTACTAATTCAAAATACGTATTAACTTATACAAAATGAGATAGAGATTGATATTTGTTAATAGGATTCCGTTTTGCAATAAATACTTAATCGCAAAAGTATGATACCAAAAGGTTGTAAAAAAAATACACATTGCCACCAATAAACCTAATCAACTCGACAAACTTTGAGTCCTTCAGTCATCCACCTGTTTTGACCACAACGCTAACGACACTGCGAGTGTCATTGCAGATATAATAGAGCGGTGGTGACGAACACGACATTGTTTTATTCCTAGGGCATGCAACGGTGAACGTTAATAATAGTGGCGTATCTGTTTCGCGTGCTTGACAATATAAATTGATTGGTCCAGTGTGAGTGCGACCGGCATTGTCCACGCCGTCATTTTCCGATGTCCCGTCCCGTTCTATTGTACTGCATTTTATTGAATTTGATTTACGCGCCAATTTTTGTAGGCTTCGGTTTTTATTAACTGACCTCGGTGCCGATGTAAACTTAATTGAATCCACCAACAAAAGGTATCGAATGAAAAGAGCGTCCAGCGGTGTGCGATGCAGATTATAATAGGTTTTTCCGAATTTGCATGGGTTTTAAGTTACTCGATATTCGATATTTTCACGGCGCGGTTGAACTATTGTATTGGTTCTGTGTTTGTTTGAAACCAAATATAATTAGGTGACATGGTTTGTCCGGTGTTACTAAAACACGGGTCATTTTAACGTAACAATATGCAATTAAAGTACTATTATATTATTTAGTAAGCAAGTTTTTATAAAGTACTAGCGGACCCGTCAGACGTTGTCCTGTCTACACGTTACTAATAAATTAAAAATTAATTTAAAAAACATTGTCCAGCGGACAAAATTGTGAATCTAAACCATTCTCAGATCCCCTTGAACACACACAAAAAATTTAATCAAAATCGGTTCAGTCGTTTAAGAGAAGTTCAGTGACATACACACTTACAGAAGAATTATAAGATAAGTCCTCCTAGCCGATATACGGCTACGGCGGTCAGTTTCATTGAAACTGGCCATCTGTGCAGGACTTTGTTTATAGTGTTCCAAGTGTGTGCACAATACACAGGTACACTCTCTATTCCATCACTCTCATAGTTTGGTGGGACGGATAACCGACACGACCAGTGAGAGGTCAGGCGCAGGACCGACGGCTTTACGTGCTCTCCGAGGCACGGAGGTCTTCGACCTCAACTTCCTAACTCCGGGCAATCTCTAAGAAATTCTTAACAGAAAATCTCAGAAAAGACTTTTTGGCCCGACCCAGGATTCGAACCTGAGACCTCTCGCACCGCAGTCGCATACACTACCGACCGCGCCACAGAGGCAGTCAACAGAACAGAACAGAAGAATTATATATATGTTACTGTAAAAGCCCGAACGGTGGTAAATCCTAAGATTTTCCGGTGTAACCTAAGATTTACCAACTCGCAATGGTAAAAGTCCGAACAATTATTTTATTTCGAACTTTTACCTATATTCACTTGATGATGTCGAGCTGTCACCGAAGCCCCGCTTCGCGGGGCTCCTCCTTCTGGGTGGTTAAAAAAAAATAACCACGAAGGCTAAGGTGGGAGCTTCGCTTCGCTCGCTCCCACCTTAGCCTTCTAACCTAACCTACCCATGTCGCTTTGCCCAAAACTCCTTCTTTATAACTATGTCACAGTATATAATTATACTGTGAAATAGTTATAAACATAATTATGAAGGAGGATTTTTTTATATATCGTAACATAGTTTTTAAACTCTGGTTTGTTCGGACTTTTACCATTGAGAGTTGGTAAATCTTAGGTTTTACCGGAAAATCTTAGGATTTGCCACAGTTCGGGCTTTTACAGTAACATATATAAAGATTAGGGGTTTAGACGTGTCAAACCATTTCTTCCATGCAAAAAAGTACATGCAGTTATACACATATAATCAATTTTGAAACTGACGTTTATATTTCTTGAAATGTAATACAATAAAAGCGAATTATTTGCTCAAAGACCGTAATCTGAGTTAATTATCTGAAATTCCGTCGTATTTAACGTCGTTTCAAAACGAGTTTTCACAATTGGAGGCGAATCAAAAGAGCTTTCTAAAGGAATCGCAAACACAATTAGGAGCAAGTTGTTGTTTGTTGAAATTGTCAGGGAAAGAGTGTGCATGACACGTGGCTCAAATTGCATAGATACGTTACTGATATTTACACAATATTGGTAATAGAAAACACATTTACTGCATTGACAGATGTTTCGTAAGTATTTAGTTTACGTTGTGTTAAGAATGAAATATTTTTGATGTATCTTATAATAATATTTATTTAATTTATAAATGTTGATTCCTACAATTTATTCATTGAGTGTAAAAGAGTTAAACCGGCATTTTCTCTATCTTCATTAACATTTAATTTATGTTTCGAAATGTTACAGCGAAAAAATCTTATTGCAAGCCTGCATAGTCAGTAAATTTTATTATTATTTTAAAAAGCCGTAAATAAAGCATCTAAAAATGTGCATTTACGAGTGTATAAAAATTGTGTGTAGCGGCCGCTAAGCTCGTTATTATGATTGTGCCCTATAGAGAGATACAGAATCAAATCAGTCGGAACAATGGTGGCGCAATTAAACCCGCGAGGGGAAACGTCTTACAGCCGAGTGGCCTGTGCACCACGAGCTATATTAACAACAAAAAAAATACCTTATAAATAGGTGAAAAAACAAAACTAACTGCAGTGATTTTAAAATTTTGTTTTTTTATATAAGGATTTATTTTCCTCTTAGTTTTTAAATACATTTATAGAGTTAGCCAAGATCTAGTATCCACGTCTGTCAGAATTTCATTGATGTGAAAAGTGTCTCTTTACATAATTCTTGGTTCGATAGTATAAACTAATATTAATTATAGTACACCTACCACAAACTTGTTCATTTAATCCAATGGTCCGCCTATGTACCACTACTACACTAAAGGAGAATGGGCACTCCTGGGCGGTCGGCGGCCATTAATGAAAGTAGTGTCAAATTAAAGTAATGATAACTAGGAACAACTTTTACTAAGAACGTTTCGCTGCAATCCTTTCAGGAAACAATATATTGACATGTAAATATAATGGAATTTAATAGAACAAATACAATTATTTCGTGTCTGTAATGCATTTAATGCTGTGTAATAACGTTACATCTTCTTATAACGATTGCAATGCCATCAAAATGAACAATAATCGTAACTCGTATCTATCTATCATATGGTTGACCTAGTTTCAAAGTTGTTCAAGCCGCCCGAATGTTATCTTAGTTGACAACAACCGGGACCGACTTTTTACGTGCCCTCGGAAGCACGGAGAAGCTCAGTTCAAATACCACAATGCGGTCACCCATCTATAGAATGACCGCGCCAACGGTTGCTTAACCAACAGATCGTTTACCGACCAGTGAGCGCAACTGGCTATGAACGCCTCGTTTTTAAGCTGAGCATTCAAGACAGATAAGTCGTCTCAGTGAATATATTATAGAAGAGCAAGATGTTTACTTGTTACGATATTTATATATTTACATGTTATGATTGTTCGAATATTAATAATGTCTACATTTGTATGCAATAATATAAACAGTACTTTTTATTTAATCTCCAAATATAAGCCAAAAATATGTTTTTATACTATTAAAAGTGCTCAAAAACAAAAATGTATTTTGTTCGTCATATAAGTGCGTCGCGGCAATAAAACTTCTACACGGTAATTATAGGACTAAACTACATTAAAAAACCAAAAAATCAAGTTTGGCCGCGGATCGCCCAGGCTCCATACTATTTTGCCCATTCTCCTTTAAATAAATAAATAAACATTATTAACCAAAGAGACTGTCGTAAGATAACACTGCCTTTATTTTTTTTATTAATTACTCCGCAATAAGCTGCCATGATTTTAGTGAAAGCAAATAATTGCGCCAAACCTCCATGGTGGGAAACAATAGCAACTTACATACTAAGTACTCAATACTCGAGACGTTTAACAATAAAACTGTAGACAAACCAAAACCAACATTGTAACAGAATTAAAGTCAAACTCTTTCATTGTCAGTACTAATGCAAATCCGCGTCTGAATACAGTCTGTTTACTTCTTTGGCCCCTTTGTTTCAGCCGTAACGAGCAGAAAAAGGGCCCATTCATAGCATCCGAACCTAATTACCCTACCCTCGGTTACAAAGGAGGGTTTCTAATTAACGATATTATGTCAAATAATTTGTTTGAGCCGACGTCTTACTCGGTTTGAGACGCGGATTGGATTAAGTTTGCTCATGGCTCACTACGTTTGCTTTAGAAGAAAAGCTGGGGACGTTCAAAGAAATGATTGTTGCGAATCGCGATTTGATTTGTATTAAGCGGTATTTGGTTTTGTTTGAAGAGTTAAATCTTCGAGTTATAAATAGACCGTTATAATTAATAAAATCGAAATTTATTAATTATTAATTATGTTTTATTCAAAATTTATTTGGATTCTAAGTTGCTAGGAAATCATTTTGCGTTGTTTGCACAACCCCATTTTTGCCGAATTTAAAAAGTCTTCCAGAAATATTAACTGGTGTACCTACAAACACACAAGACTTTCCCGACATTTCCAAACGCGTAATATTTTTTTTTATTGGGCTCAGCTAAAAAATGCAGTTTTGTTTGAATCATCAACGATAACCATTACTTTGTTAATACCAGTCAGAAAAGAAAAATACTTAAGCAAAACCATAGAGCCAAAGCTGTAAGGTATGAAACATATCCTATCAACAATTTCTCTGACGTCGCATGTATCTATGTAAATAGTGTCCAAACGTGTCATGATGAATGTGGCACGTCACAGCGTCGTGACGTCACATCGCTCGCCTCTGCATCGTCAGCTGCGTATTAGCAATCTGTCATTGCTAACCATGCATTTGTCATTACGATCGGGCAACATTAATTGGATTAACGTCATTAGCTCGCCCTTCACTCTTACTGAGATATGTAAATGATACGCAACACGTAATTATGCGATTAACACACGTGTATGTGCTATAGTATAACAGGTAAATGCACTTGCTAATTAAAATTCATAAGTGACTAATTTCGAATCGGCTAGAATATTATTTGGTGTTTTTTAAAGTTATTTATTTATTTATTTATTTATTTATCTTCCTTACAACTATCTTTACAGGTTTGTACCCAATGCGACAGTGTGGCATATTCATAATGTAACTTAGTCTAAATTAACATAATATAATTAACTTTTTAATATGACTGTTCTTACCATACTAAACTGAAATATTTTAACATAAATTAAATTAGACTACCACGTCTAATACATAACTATAACACTTATACCTATATTATACACACATATCAATACTTACTTATATACTTATAATTATTATAAAGTTATACTTAATATGTAACAATATTTAATAAAACTTTAGTGAGTCCACCCAAGTCTGACGAAAAAATGTCAAGTCGCTCATGGACTTCATTGAGCACTCGGATCGTTCGCGTGAGCGGCGCTTTTGCCAGCAAGTTGGTCCTGGCCACCGGTACTGCAAGCAGTGGCGGGCGGCGCCGCCTCCACACGTACCGGTCTGGTACGCTCAGATTTAAGTGTTGGAGCACTCCTGGGTTATGCGCTACCCCACGCAATAACTTTACTAAGTATATAGCAAGGACAAAGTCCCTTCGCACCCTAAGCTCGTTGTACCCAACCATACCTAGTACAAATAATGTTGGATACATTAACGGGTAGAATGGATAAACTCCGTATAGTTTAAAATACAAGTGGCGTGTAAACTTGTTTTGTATGCGCTCTAACATGCCGCTATACTTTGTTTCATGAGGAGCCCATATGATAGCACTGTGTTCCAAATGACTTCTAACCAAAGCATCATATAACACCCTAACGGTGGTAATATTTGAGAACCCTTGCGACTGCCTAAGGACAAAACCAAGGTTTCTATACGCTTTTTTACAAACCGTAACAATATGTTCACGAAACGTGAGGTCCGGAGTGAGATTGACACCTAAATCACGTACCTGTGATATGTTCTTTTTTTCGGAAAAGTAACTAATATGATTAGTATTTAAATAAACATCTTGTCGCTACGTAACAGTAAACTTATAAATGGATTCTTATCTTTAGTTTCCATTCTGCCTGCATGAAATAAATAAGTTAACTAGTAATGACACTCGACTTTAAAAGTCTATTGGAAACCGAGAACATAATCTATGATTGTATCACACTAACAGACTGAACTGTGATTCGATAAGTGTTCCGCTTCCACTTTTGGTTCGGAGCACTAAAAGCAAACTGACTATTTACAAAAGGCCTTTCATTCCGGACCGTCCACACGTAATACCGTCAGTCCTAGGATATCAAAGGGGTAGGATTAGCAGACATTTGAATGCACGGCCCGCGTCTCCGTACTAATTGAGTTAATATTTGGTTATCGGTGGCGCGCACTCGCCCCCCGCGACTAATCCTCCCGAATTAATGACGTGAATTTATCATTATTAATGCGAACGTGATCCCTGGCCGCACCTGATTTTACGCTGCGTTCATATAACATCGACTGTGATCGCGAATGTTTGGCTTCTATGAGTGATCGTTAAAGCGAATCGTGTATTTCAGCCTCCTAATTTGAATAAAGCATACGGTATCGTCTAATAAAGACCTAATTGGTAACTGTTTGAGCTAAAGAATGGTAATGACAGGTAAAGTGGTATTAAAAGGCATGAAAATTTAACATTTCGAAAAGGGTTTAGAAAAAATAAAGTATTAATCGTAAAAATCAGATTTTTCTCTATTTATGGTACGTTACATATAAAAGGAATAGAACTGGGAGCCTATAAAAATACGCATCCCCTTCAACCGGACAGCATGGTACATCTACTTGTACTTTATTTTACGTTCGAATTGATCACAGTGAAAAGAAAATCTGTTGTCTTGTTTGTTTCACGTGTGAACGCGGCGCGGCCAACTGCATCGTCCATTCAATTCGACAGTTTTACGACCAAAGCTCCGTTTATTCGCACGTTTCGCTCCGTTATGGCTTTATTACAATTTTTTATAGCTCCACTAGTTCATATTTTCGGTAGTGTTAAGGGATTAAAGAAGTGGAGATTAATACGCTATAGCCAGGCTTAAAGCGCTTTACGTTTTTCGCTGTTTGTTTACCCAAGTAAAAATAAACAACTGCCCATTTTAAAGGATTATGACTGTACATTAACCGTGAATTTTATGTCACGTGTACTTCCATAATCAGTCTATGCATTCTTAATAAGAGACGTCTACTTAGTGCAACCAATATTCAATTCACCAACACAGAACTCAAATAGAACTGGCCGTAACACTGTTGCTTGTGCATTTCACATGCAAACAGTCGTTACCGAGCGATCAATGCGCAATCACATCGGTAATCAGGCGCGATTGACGGCCGCGTGTACCGCGATTGACTGCGATTGACGTCAAATGACGGGTGGCGGCAATGACACGAATATCGGATGATGTGACACGGGCAACGCTAATGAATTGCCATGGACACCGAACTGGACTGTAACGAACGGATTTAATGGCTGGCTTTGTGTTATTGTTTAAATGTACCTGAATGACTGCTGTAAAATTATAACACCTTTATTTGATTTGTTTTTTTGAGACGAGTCATTGGCGTTTGGAGGTACAGGCTAAATGTTCTGCCTGTTTGGGAGTAAAATTGTAATGAAAGGATAAGTCAGCCTAGCTGCTGAATCTAGCTTAAGATGCGCTAGGAAGTAATCCTCTATGTTATGATTCAAAAATATGGCCAGAGGTTTTGAAGATAAGTCAACAACAAAAATTAATAGAGTGAAAATTTTATTTTTATTCGCTATCCCTTTTTTAAAACATATTTAAAGTACATATTTCTAAATCCTTTTGAACTACGTATGCCATTAATTGTTTATATTTTTTGTTTCGTTTTGAATTTACGGTTCTTTATAAACTTAAAAACTGTTACACGGTAAGTCTACCTTCTGAACCTAAACTACTTTCAGCATAGAACTAAATCAATTCCACTAAAGTCCGAGTAAAGACAACGGCACATCACTTGTAATTAGACGTGCGACAAATTAGATCAAGTTGCACATGACAGTAGATTATTGATTGCACGGACGGTGGTCGCATAATGACCTCGGCCCACACAACCGGTCATTAACGACTGATTAACGCACAATTAGCCCACTGATCAATGATAACAGATGCTGGCGGGACTTAAGAGATGACTGGAGATGCACTAAGTAGGTATCGCTGTCGAAGTTTAGTATTAAATATGCAGGTATTATGATTACTTTATAAGGGATTTTTTTACTTTGTGGACTAGATAAAAGTGGACAATCTTATGTATTGTATGAATATGTATGATACTTAACTAAAGTAAAACTAGCTTATACCCGAGACTTAATGGGTATGCGTCATTTTCCCGGGGTAAAGAGTAACCTATGTCCTTTATCGAGTGTCAAAATATCTCCATACCAAACATGCAATTGGTTCAGTAGTTTAGGCGTGATTGAGTAACAGACAGAGTTACTTTCGCATTTAAAATATGTAAGTATGTGCCGTTGCTTAATTTAGTGTTATCTTAATACTTTTGAATAGTGTACGACTGTACGTGGCCAATTTTTTTGGATGCTTGTGTACTTTCTATTAAGGGTAAAGGTATGTTTATAAGTAGTTAGAAATGTAAATAAACTAATTTCACCTTTGTATAATTGCGATTCTTCAGTATAACAGCAATATGTACGTACGAAATGTTAGCAATGTGCAAACATAAGTTGTTATTTTCATAATTTTGACAGGAAAAACTGAATTTCATGTATTTATATTTCAAGCAAACAATAATTATACATTCTTTGTAAATACATTGATCTTTATTGTGTCTGTTTTTTTCTGAGAATACTCAGCGCTTTTTAATGTGGATAATAAATTTACTGTACATAATACAAGTTTCGTGAAATATTCCTTTATCCACCAAAAACCTTTTTAACAAAGAAATAAAGAATTTGATTCGTTAATTAATAAATTTTACACATGTTTTCATGCGCTGCTTTAATAAAATATATTTCAGTAGTACTCAAAATATGCCAGTAAAATTGAATTTATATGAATGCGTTGGATAATTATCCTCGTCTGTATTGTGTTCGGTACAAAATGGGCATTAATTAATTTCATGACAACAGATGGATTACGGCTGGAGAAGAGCCGTTTGAATTTGTTTATCGCACGGCGCAGAGCTAATGTCGTCACACGGGTCGCCGAGCACTCTCACTTCTTCAATTGTATGAATTAGTGTACTTATGTTTGTTTACAATATTTAATTATTTTGAAACAAAGCTGAAAATCGTGAGTTTACTTGCAGAAGTTACTTAACAGAAATCTTTGGTATTTATTTTGCGCCTTCAATCTTAATGTCAGGTATTTAAAGAACCTCTCTATTGATCTATTTTTGGAAATTAAGTCCTCGTACATTTGACCGTTTCATAACTAAGCTAAATGATAATAAGGTAGCTTATTACCTTGATGATACATACAAAATGTCAAAAGAAAAATGTTTTGGTCTTACTCGATATTTGTAGGATTAGACGCAAAAGAATAACATTAGGCTAGTTTCCTATTCGATTCTATAAATTAAATTGAATTAAACGTAACTACGCATATCCTCCGAGGTATTTTAAACGTACCGTACCTACTGAAGGTAATTACGGCACATTATTTTGATTAAATTCACCCCGTCATATTAATTCCATATCCATTGACCAGCAGGCAGCTTAACTATTGAATTTCACGAATACTTGCATTAAAATCATATTAAATACAGCAGCAGACATCTTTTGGCTGATATAATGATGATGATGATGGTAATTATAAATATTTTATCTATAGACACGGTGCGTTGTAATAACTTAACAATGCAGGCGAAACTATCGTTTTGTAACCTAGTATGAGACACGATTTTGTTTCAACTTCTTACTTTACTTACAGTTTTTCGTAGGTGGGATTGATATTGGATGTAGAATGTAATGTGATTCAACTGAGTTCTTTGAATTGAATAAAAAAAGAATGTATTAAAAATAATTTTAAATTGCTCGGTCAATTGATTCATCTTATCTCAAGTCAGGCGCTCATATCAAGTTGTACCGGTCGGTAAACCATCTGTAGGTTAAGCAACTGTTGGCGCGGTTATTCTATAGATGGGTGACCGCATAGTGGTATTTTAACTGAGCGTCTCGGCACGTAAAAAGTCAGTCCCGGTTGCTGTCAATTGGCTTGGTCAATGGCTTAACGACTGTTTAGATAACAGTCGTTAAGCCATGTCAACTTTGACACTAGATTAACTTCAAGCCAGAATAATTACGGGCAATAAAAAAATAGTTAGATTTGAGTCTCTTAGGTTTGTGCGTGTTAGTTGTAAGTACTGTTACTCACCGACTACGTAGCATGTCTATTCATCTAAAAGTAGATTTATTTATTAGGCATGCTAACGTGACTGAGGTAGGAAAAGGTGCAAGGATAAGCCCATGCAGCCTCATATATCAGCCGCTGTCAGTTTAGCTAATTGTTGCGACGGCCTGCGAGTACTGGGAGAAAATATAGCCGGTATTCACGGCCTAAGCCTCATTATTGACATGTATGGACTGTGTTATGTATTTAGACGCTGTTGTGTTTTGATTTTCGGTCGTGGTTAGAATCACGCTACGAGAGAAAGGCCGTTGCTCAATTTTAGGCCAGCCATTAATAAAAAAGGTTATTGTTGTCCCAAAAAATAGTGGACTAGTAAAACACCAGCTAGAAAATTAATAATTGAATAATAGTTAAAGTTAAATGAACATTGAATGCATTTTGTAAAACAGTGTGAAACCGCCGACTCTACTATTGTATTAAGTTTTAAGAAATTCTAATGCCAAATCTAATTGAATTGTAATGCCTTAAGATCGAAATTTCAGTCCGTTAGTTTTGGTTGTTTTCTTTAAATACAGCCCAAAATGTCTAAAAAATTACACTTGGTATATGGAACTAACTATAGCTTTAAACAGATATTGTTTCAGTAATAACATTTAATTTTCTCGACCTACTATTATTGCACCAAAATAAAATGCAGAATTCCCTAGAAGGTACATCTTAAGCATCATTTGCATTCCTAATTCTTGCTTAGTTAAACATTATTGTTAAGGGGATATATTAACATAGCTTATCAAATATCTGTCGTGATATCACCTACATCAAAGATGTAGGGGTTGAGGCTGTAGTTCTTACAAAGGGTTGGAATGTCGTTGAAGCAGACACCAGTAATGTCGTAAGTGGATGTAATTAAACAAGTGAGTGTGTACTTGAGTTTGGGTATTTTGGTTATTTCAAATAAAAGCATTGTTAGGTTGTATATCTCATTTAACGGAGTTTTCAATTAATAATCAGTTTTTTTATCAACAAGATATGGAAAATAACTTGAAATTCCGTAATTATACATTGAAGATTTTTTTCTGATGATAGAATATTTTCACTGGAGTGTATAAACTAGTCGTCGGCGTCGGTTAATTTCGTTGTTCAACTGGGTGTTGTCCAGTCTCCATAAACAAAATACGAATGAAACTATATGACTGTATACCTAAGACCGTAGGTAAGTGTAATTATTTAATAATGGTATGACGTAACACGGTATAACAATCAACCTAATTTAATAAAAGCATTTGCAGTGTCTTTAATGATAAAAAATAATTAAAAAGGTCATCAGTCGTCAGTCATCGAGTGTATTGATATTTAGCTTTGGCAGCTAAATATCAATACACTCGATGACTGACGACTGATGACCTTTTTAATTATTTTTTATTTACACACAAAATTCAAAATCCTCACATATGTAATGATTTTCTTTTTTTTTAGGTGCGCTATCTACCTCGATACCAAAGTGAGGTTAAATGTTCGGCTCACAGATATATCAAGTAAATAAAGGCACACGACGCTAACATAATTGATCACATAAGACACGCTTGCATCTCTTGCGGTAGATGCCCCAAATTTCCACGACGCTTGTCAGAGGGTGACGTTCTCAAAATTTTCGAATTATAGTGAAGAAGTTATTCGCACTGGCACGTCAATGTTCAACAAAGACATTCCTGAAATAATCGCCTGTAACGGTTTGTTAACTCTTTAAGATAATACAAATTTCGCAAATTATCTCTTTGGCGCGCTTAAAGAATTCTCGCAAGAAAATATTTAGCAAATTCGTAAATGCTGAAGATTGAAAATTTGAAATTTTGAGCTGGTGTTGAGAGTTTTCCTGTTATGTATTTTCCCTGTGTTTATAGTCGAATGTCTTCATTAAATATTTAAGATGATAAAATTCCTAAGTTATCTTGAATGTTTTAATTCTACAAACTATTATTTTTTCTATCAGATGTGTTTCTTTACTACTTTAAAGTTTTTATTTTATGCTCTTCTATAAAAATAAAACATTAAACTTTACCAAAACGAATAGGTATTAATCAGTTTTAAATGCAACCTCTATAAAACGTCTTAGGTAAGTTAGAATGTGCCGATAAAGCGGTCTGACGAAAACGTCTTCAAATGAAAGTAAAAAGAAAGTATTGCAAATATGTAAGACCAAATCTATTTTCGTTGTTACCCTGAGTAACAGCAGAAGCCGTTGAAAATTGGAGGGATTGTGTAACAGCTATATTTAGAGCCACGAATATTTTGGATGAAAAGTCAATCATTATTTGATTTTTGTTTGAAAGCAAATATTTATTATCTACATATCGTTCCTACACCGTCATAACTTTTATTGCGACAAACTTTTATTATATTTGGAAAAGGTATTTTGAATATCTTTGTCCCAGTGTTTACGGCACCTTAGAACAGTCACTAAAATACAGACATGACTCGATCCGTATTTTATTACAATACTCTATGTACAGTTTAGTGCTTAATGTATAATAGAAGACGGGAATTAACGCGAACACGCATTTTACCTTAAAATGCCTAAATTATTTGTATCACTATGCTGTAGAGAAAGATTGTAAGAGATTTAGTATAACTATTTTGGCTGTGAATTATTCCAAATGGATTTATCGGAGCTTGAAAATAAATTTATATTAACCCAGCCCAATGCTTGTATAAAGTAATAAATATACAAGTGTAAATTAAACTCGGCTCGGTAGAATTAACCCGAGAATTTATCCGCCCAAAAAACGGTAGCCTAGACAAATAAATTTTAAATTCGCATCGAAAGTAACAAATTACTTGATAAAGTATCCTTAACGACGATACTTTAGCTTACCCCGCCCACCTGTCACGGTTTTTAGTTCATTGGGGGCGGTTCGTCGGGTGGGCGGGGCGTTGTGTGGGCGGTTGGACGCCCACTCGAGCGCCCCGCCCACCGGCTGACACTTCAGTTGCCAGCGAAGCGTCGTCCGCGATGATACTGCTGACGGCTGACATGTCTCTGAGAACTGGGGACTTGTTCATAGAATACCGACTATCATATAGATAGTCAGCTGTCACGATAGTCATATCGAATAGAAGCTGTAGATAGTATTGATGATTAATTAGGTAATTAGTATTTACAGTTAACTGATATTAAAGTTATATTATACAATTATTGTGTATCTGGTCGTACCTGCCGCTTTAGTACCACTGTCTCGTAGTATACATTTTCAGCTTCAGTCTTCTTTGATCGCTTAAATACAGCGCATAGTATGTGTAGTAATTAACCTAGGATGTAGAGATATAAGTATATAGCTATAAACATAATTGATTATATTTGATGAACATATGGCATGGGCAATCACGAATCACTTGCCTCTCTTAGCCACATACGAAAATAGAGACACAACAATGTAGGTATTTAAAACACTTATTAAAGATTTTAGTCCAGCACATTTTAAATTAATAATACATTATATTTGTCATAATGTTTTGTGCAGCGTTTTTAAATTATACTTTTGATTTTACCAATTAGTAAAAATATAATTTTCATTTTAAATCAACCAACTAAAATCACAGTTCAAACAATTTTCGCAAAAATAATTAATTTTCTAAGTACAAGACAAAACCTACTTTAATTAACATTTAAAAAGCATGTCTAAAACAAAATGAATGTCTCTTATTAATGCAGTTGGTCGCGATTTCTTTGCGAGTGGTTATCAGGCCCGTATTTCACGTTTAATCTGCAATGATTAATTAAAATGTCAGCAGAGGGCGCACCGCCGCTGTATACATCATAATATTGTCTTAGATACTTTATTTTAATACAGGGATGGACTTAAAGACGAAACAAGAAATTTAATATTCGGCTTAAGTTCGTAAACATGATTTGTATACAAAAAAACACAAGGCTTTCTGGATTAAGTCAAGGTGGTTGTTTTGTTGATATCATAGTCACAAAATTATTTTTATTTTACTTATACCAATTCCCAAGTGCATGTAGTCGAATATTAGGAAAAGAACCAGGAAGGTAGAAAAATAATTTAAATTGGGATCCAATGAACATTAACCGATACACTGAATCTAACTTTAGAGGAAAAAATCATCAGGCTATCTTATATAATAAGTTATGCAGCAATGTTAACTTATAAAATTACCGTAAAGAAATATACGTAGAAAAAATTTAGTCCACACCAGAGACGCAAAGTTAAAAAAAACGAGACTTATTATTATTAAAATTCTTCTCACGTCCTCAAAAGACAACTTCTTTTCTCCAAATTGTCAAATTCTTTACAAAAAACTTTACTAAATGCGTTCCCCTGTGAGAAATTAGCAAAAGTAATTCATTAACCATTCGCAAAGATTGCGCTAAGTCCTTTATTTCAGTGCGGGCTTGCTGGCGAGTATTTTTTAATTCCGCCGCATTACCATTGTCTGCGCTTGATTTATACCAGCCAAGTCGACGGTACGCAAATAAACCGAGATAATGGGCCTTTTTTAACACCTTAATTAAAATGTACTACAGTTAATTGATGTGGATAATTATGTGACTTCGTTTTGAGTTATTTTTTATGTTAATTATTCAGATTTTGTTAAAGCTGGTTGATCTTGGAAAAAAATCTGGGCTATTATTTAGACACATTTGAAAAACCTCAGCACGTAATTTTTTTAATGTAGCAGGACTTAATAGGGCTTTCTTTAACGACTCATAGATAATTGTTCTTCCGCGTATTTGACAGATAATGTGTAATCAGTTAATATACCACTTGCTTACCTAACTTATACTTATTCAGAATTGGTGAGACTCGCCGAATTATACGTATTGAACTCTCTTTCTTCGATGCTATCAATATAAATAAAAAAAAAACAAATAACAAAGCAAAAGTTAAAGTATATGTTATTACCACATGCATTTTTTTGTAAAAACATCCTAAATCAACAGTTCAATCGGTTAGAGATAACCTGAATCTATAAACAGTAAAACGGGTAGTTCCGGTGAGTTAATGGTGCCGATATAAGGTCGGGCAGGACCCATCTCCTTCATCGTTATCGCAGTAAGATCGCTTGTTCACAAGATCACGGCTTTTGTACGCTTTAAGGCTTTTGTACTCCAACATTTGTGTTTATCTTTCCTATCTCAACAGTATTGACAATTGATTTATTTTTATATTCATAACTTTTTACTTTATTATTATTATTACGAGCCTGTACTGTCCCATGCTGTGCAAAGGCCTCCCCCATAGCTTTCCAATGCTGCAATGTAACCTATCTCCGGCAGTTTGATTTGACAACTTTTTACTAAGTTTGTGAAAAGTATTCCTAAGTATCTAAATGATTATAATTTTAAGTAGTTTGTGCTTATAAGGACTTTGATAGACTATTCTGATATAAAATTTGCCAAAGTCACCAAAAAATTTAGTAATTTTTTTCTTTTTTAAGTCTATAGTAGTTGCTAAACGCAGTAAAAAATAGTCACATATGCCTCCTTTGTGTTTCGCAGTCGAGTAAAAATACCTAGACTCTGTCTTTTAAAACTTATCAACACAACACTGGTTGCGGCAGTAAAAATAAGAGACAAGATGCATATGTAAAACATCTTATAAATATTATATACATATTAATAACAATAAAAGCCTATGATCATAATACTCCACGTATTAACAGTTAAACAGCACAATTACGTTCCAGCTAATTTCAGCTTCAGTACAGGCACTCAGATATCGAATATCCCGTCGGAATTATCGAAGGTAATTCACCGCAGGCCGCGCTGTAATCACAGCTACGTTGGGTTGATTTATAGAGCTCAGGTACAGAGTAAACCTGAGTCCATCGAGGTCAGCCCGACGCTATGTAATCATCATTGAAAACGCTAATTTGGCACCAATTAATTAGTCAACAAATACCGACGGCCTGAGTCCACGTCGACATCATTATTGAACGGATCGTAAACACCAGGTACGTGATACTCTTGCTTCGAATGGTTTATTGGGCGTTTGTCTTTGGTCATTAAAGTTTACTGATACGTGAGGTAATAGGTATAACAATATGTATTTGGTTTGGAGGCTGATGAGTATTGTTAGAAGATTGCATTCTGATTGTATAAGAAATTGATATCAGGGTATCATTCTTGATTGACATAAGGAAAATCATATGCGCTCAATAATAAAACATTGACATTTTAAATTAAGACAGTAATACAAATAAAGAAATTTTATTAAAATATTTTCTACTTCGAGTCAATTAATTGGTCGTAATTTTAAGTATTCATTTATATTAGCTTACTCATCAACGAACTCTAAGCACAAACAAAGACATCGTCCCCACAAATCGTAAACTTTCGACATCAATTCATAGTCGCAGTGAGTTTCATTTATATCCCAACGAATTAATTGCCAGAGCAAGGGCTTTCAGCTGCAGCCCCATCGACATACAGTTTAGCAAACACGTGAGCTCTCGAGAGCCTGTGTGCTAAAACTGCATCCTAATTATGGCGCATTCAAAGTGGGCCGCCAATTTGCCGCCGGTTGAGCTCCGAGTGCGCAAAAACTCTAATTAAGGTAAATAATGTTTATAATTAAAATAACACTCGTCTCTCAACGAATCAAAGCGAGATTTCGAGCAGGCGACGCGTGTAATGCGACCACTTCGCCTTGTGGTTGATTTTTTATGTGCGCTCGTGTCTTCTTTGCTTTGCGGTAGGGGTTTTATGCTCTCTTTATTGGCTGGAAGAATTAAGACAAAGTTGCACATTTTAATTAGCTCTATATGTGTCTACGTAAAGTTAAAACGTGTTGGTGATATGCAAAAAATGTATGAATAATTTTATGTACACAGTTACCAGTAACAATGAGAAGGAATATTTGATACAGAAATAAGAAACATTAGAATTGGAATGCTTTTATTATACCTCGCAGTTTAATTAAACTGTTACAGTAATCTTGTAAAATATCAGTCAATTCAACATTGTGCGTAATAGATCATTTACTTCAACTCTCGTTTCGCAAAACTTTCCTTCACAGAGGCTGTAACAGCGTCAATTAGGCTTCACATTAGCCAGATGATGAACACAACAATCCCACAATTGCGCCGACCATCAACGGCTCAAATGAAATGCCAAAGGGCAACCGAAATCTACACAGAGGTGAAACGAATCGCGATCTAATGAGAACGGACGTACAATCGCGTTGTAAAGTGGAAGTGGTGCTGTAATGTGAGGATGCTAATTAACACACGCCGCGCTGATGCTCGGACTAATCTACGGTATCTATGCTTGGGCGATACTACTGATATTTGCTGTTTAAATTCCCAAAGAACAAACATATTTTGAAGGTTTTCAAAATTACATTGGACTTTTTTTTAAGCTTTTAAGTAAAATTAAGTGTAGGTGCATGCTCCCGCATTTTGCCTACGTTTTTATAGACTGAGCTTTTCATATTTAAATAACTACGTATGCACATATATATGTATTTGACATCACAAATTGTTATTACTTATTTTTCTATTAATACAATTTATTAGAATACCATTTATATCTGTAGTAAACCTTTTCATTTTCTTGAATTCACGATGGGCGTTGAATTTTCAAGTAATCCGTACAAATAAAATAAAGTCTTAACCAAAATGTATTCAAGTGAGTTTGAAATCACTTAACTAGCAATAATTAACTTTATTTACATTTTGCCTTCTAGCGATTGCAGCCCCACATAAAGCTGGTGGCACAACCAGTATGAAAGAAAAAAATAAAAATAACAACCACAATAGAGTGTTAAAGTTAATACAATCGGTATCAATGAAAAGGCTTTTGGACTGGATCACATTACTAACACATAAAAACTTTTAAAATAATTTCATAATAGTTTTTTTCGAAAATCGCTATTTAAAATACCTTGTTGCTTTCTAAGTCTCTTTAAAGTACAATAGGTGCAGTAGTTGTACGGTCAATAAATTCAAACTACACAATTGTCAGAGAGAAGGAAAGAAAACAAAATTCTTGTTTCAACAAAACGACATTCAGGTGCACGGAAAATAATTTCCAAATGAATAAAATACCAACTTACACAGTTTAAAAACTATCATGAATATTCCATTGTGTAACGCCAACTCGTACTTCAGCGCGAACAATCTTCCATTGTGTAACGAGCTCAACGCGGAGTGGTTCCGCCGGACGTGTAATTAAAACCATCCTTTACTGATTTATCGCGTCCACAATTTATTCCTTTATCTTTGTTCGGACCACTAATATATCTTTATTCAGATAAAATTAGCGAATTTGTTCGCTACTCCACTCCTTGCGCTGTTCGCTTCGGGTAAAGGGTTGCAGATAATACTTTTTGCCAAGATTTATGTCGGGAAATGCAGTCAGTTTTAATTTGTTTACTGAATAAAGACTTTTGGGGTTTACGAAAAAGAGTATTTAATGTGTTATTATACGAGTATTATTCTTTAAAAAAGGGATAAATAAAACTGAAACTAAATACATTTAAATCCAAGTTTCTAAAATGATTAAAGCGTGTAATTATTTTATGTACAACTCAATTATAAATTCTTTAACAATAAAAATCAAATCTATTCAAAACAAAGTCAGGTCCGATCACATCACTGTGTACTTTCACTGAAAGTATCATCCTCCCAATCATAAACTAAAATAAACTATAAACACTAACCACTCAACAAACCGAAAGCGGACGAATCCAAAATTAATCACTACCGTCAAGTTCGTTTATCAACTATTAAAGGAACGTAAAGCATTCGCATTCGAGCTTTATCAACATTAGCCCATAGCTCGGCTATTGCATGAAATGTACCGCAATAAATCTAAAGGGCGATTTATTAAATTTTTCATGAAGCTGGCCATGTTTAGTACTCGATAAGGAGATTAATAATTCACAAGTTTACGGTGTTTAGTGAGGCTTTGTTGCATGGCGGCGCGTTATCGTTGCGATCTCGCAGCGAAATGGCACCCTGGAAAATGCATCTACGACTTGAATGTGGAAATGTAGGATAAGCACTATTTACGGGTGACCAGACTATGTTTTACAATATGTTGTGGTTTCTAACAACTATTAATGAATACGGAGTAAGCTTGAAATATTAAAAACTTTGTTTTAATTAAGTAGCCCGTCTATATAAAACAATCTCCAAAAACATTTAACTATTCTAAACTTAGGGGAATGATTTACGCATGCAAGAGGCAATCTGTATTTAACTCACTTTAGACATAGGTTAAACCTTAGTGCAACGTTTTACTACTAAATTGCATGTGGCACTATTAGGAAGAAATACAAGCAATACCGTACAGTACCCTAAAGTAGTAACAGTCAACAGTACCATCGATATCATAAACATGAACACCTCAAACACCAAGTCTTATCCAGCTTATCACAGTCCAAGCGTGAGGTTGAAGGTTGCAGCCGGCTACAATGTTATGACACCTAATATACGTTGAGCACGCGATCCAGTTCCCTTCACCGTTGTTTAATGGTCTGCTGAAACGGTTGAGCGTGTTGAATGGCCGATTTGCGATTGATGCTATTAATCTAAGGGAAAATGTAAGCAATTGCACGCTTTTTATTGTGGGTTTTACTTACTTGTTAAGTAGGACGGTGTTAGTCTAATTATTCTATTCACTGTTCTGTATCAACTGATAGTACATCTCAATTGTAGAGTATTGTTTAGTTACGGTTTCTGCTTCGGATAGTAAAAATGTTAAATAAATTCAAAATTAAATAAACCATCGGTCGTGTATGACGAGATCTATGGATATGATTGAAGCTAAAGATATTTTGTAGGGATCGTAGCAAGCGACATCCTGTGGAAGGCCACAGAACGCCTCAGAATGAAAAAAAAAAACATAAGAATGTACATATGTACGTAATTCAAAACCGCTTTACAAAAACTGCATCGGTAACGTTAAAAGTTTTAATCAATCTCAATATTTTTAAGGTCACTTAGGTCACATTATAACCGAAATTCAACATGAAAAAGGTTGTTAAACTTAACACTGCACGATTAATATGTTAAGTAAGATTTTCATATTCATATATTGGTGTAATAAGTCCATAAAATACCTTTATAATAATAAAAACATACACTATTAGTGTCGAGTACACTAAGGCTTTCACAATTTTATGGCGAACAGCTTGTTAAGGGGCTATTAAGTTTATGATCACGAAACATTGGGAATTTCCAGGCGAAAATATAATTGTTTGCTAATGATATGCGCACAAACAAACCGAATCGACAGCAATTTACAGTGAACGGCGATACACGTCATTAAAAATCCGAAAAGTGAGTTTTTATTGCGCTAATAGTCATAGTTCAACAAACAATTTATTGAAATGCAATTTTGAACTTTGCTAACTTGCACTTGAACGCATTTTTCTATGCAGCAGTGTGCTAATTATAACATCTTTTAAAAGTGTAGAAGGAATATAATTCCAAAATAGGGTTTTCGTGCCATATTTGAACAAAATCCACGCGAGCTGAAATACAATCTAGAAGCACTAAAGCTTGTAAAACGATGGCTGTAGTAAATTACACCGCAATCTGTATCCACAAGCAATAAATGTACCAAGTGTTAATTAGTTTACAGTTCGTGACAATTCAAAAGTTGTTAATTTCGTCCACCAGACTCCCGTAGGGCAGGCGGCCGACGAATATAACAAACATTTCATTAAAAGCTGACTGTAATTACGACAATACATAAATATATTTGCGGGAACATATGTTGTGGGACTGTAAAATGCATTATTGGACGTTTTGAAACACAAATAATATTTAAATGGTAATTCTATGACATGAAACCGAGCAACCAAAATGTAAATTTTGTGTTATTCGTAGGTGTTTGTCTACGGCGTAGAATTAGAGCTACGCGCGATCTACGATTTTGAATGTATTAACGTGTTTGTATCTTTTAAGCATTAAAAAAAACGAGTAAACCATTTTAGCTAAGTATATTACACCGTAGTCAGACATTTCACCACAAAATTACCTAGTTATTAGTCTATAACAAAAACATCTTAAAACATAATGCTTGTCATTTAGTGACTTTCACTTGAATAAAAATGAGGCAGCAAATATAACACAGCAGGTAACGAGTGTACCCAGTACTCACACGTACCTAGTGAGTACATATTTGGCGAACAACGGTCCATTAATCAATTTTTGCATTTTTAATTCGCCCCTCATTATTTGCCTGTGAATTTCATTTCACTGTTGTTTCACCATTTTAAAATGTAAGCCGGTCGGCCCTCCAAAGCGCACATTTCCAAGTAATATACAATTTATCATGTTGGCTTGCAAATGAGCAAATATTTTTCGTTTGTTAAGTCACTTGTAATTAATATATGAAAAATTTTATTAAACAGCGGTTTGTTTAATAACGGTAAAAGTTTTGCTTTTATTAATTAATAGTTATTGGTAGTGTTTGTGTGGTGTATTTGATTATCGACCGCGTCGAGCGAGGTAATCACGCAGATAACCTGAACCAGGTGGGGAAATATTGGTGCAAGTATATCTGAAACGTGTAGGTATATTTACTGAGCTCATGCTTGTAATATGTATTACATAATGTCATTGTAACACAACATGTAATTAATTGTAATTACATACTATTGAGTGGCATACATGTTAATAACATGTATCCAATTGCGTTACAAAGAAGTGTGCACAAACTTCTAAAACAGCCGTGGAGCTTATACATTCATCATGTCATTTTAGGTTTTTTATCGCGCCTAAGTAACTATTACTCTGATTATGAATAGTTCCTATATAGCCTCAATTGTTTAGGTAACTACTTCCAACCAAGTTGTCAACTAATCTCGTATTAACGACCTTTGTAAAATTAATAAAATATATTTGTAAGCTAAAACCAAAAATTCTCTAGCAAAGTTATTCTCGTACTTATTTTGTATCGCAACTCGCAAGGGGAATTGTTCAGCAAAGCGTCGCAGCTCTGTGCAGTAAAACATTTAATAAAGTGTGCCACTACACTGTTTTTCCACTTGTGAACATCAGGGCTCAAGTGTCGTTCACTATTTCGAATGAAACTCACTATTTGATGTGTATATCCGTCGCTTTGTATTAAATTGTACTGTGTATTGATCGTGGCCAAATAAAAATGCACGCACAAACATATTAAATGGTAAATAAAACTCTCTTTGTATTTACTGTTTAAGAATTTAGCAGAAATTTGAGAAAAATATAAAACCGGTGATATGAAATGTCAAGGTATTCAAAACTTTTTTTAACATTTTAAATAGTCTCTGTTATTTAGATGACTATCAATTCATGATAAGATCGATAACAAATAAATATAATTCAACAACTTACACTTGAATCGAAACTAAACAGAGCTTGTATTATGGTAACCAAATAATTAAAAACATACTTAAATACTTCTAAATACATACTTATATAGATAAATTAACAACTAGACTCAGAACAGATACTCGTACTTATCGTACAAATATTTGTTCCTTATGGGATTTGAACCCATCAGACGTGGCGCTACTTTAGCGTTATTGCGGCGAAGTGCGAAGAAACCTGTAGTTTTTTTAAAACTAGATAACATTAGTTACGTCTGCAATGCATCTTTAATTCATTCTATTTTATTTGGTTGCTATGGAAAATATCAACCATTGAGCACTTTCCATAAGCACTTACAGCCTCTACACCGTTAAATGCTTCACTAAATATTAAATGGTTGTCCATATAACGTTTTTCGCTTTACATTTTTTGAAGCGGCTCCTCTTTGTAATTGATAAAGGCAGACGGCCACCGCCCATGACATGTTGTATTTATGCGAATTTAAAAGCTTCCGACTCGTGGAGCTTAAATCTGAATTAATCCCGCGTTTTTTGATCACCCCTGTCGAAAATTTAATGGTCGTTATTTAATAATCAATTTGGAATACATTTTAGACTGCGCGATGCACGCGTTTAATGTAAACGTGAATGTGTGTGTTGGATTGAAAGTATGTTTGAGTGTGTGTGTTAGTGAATGTAATAGTCGTGATTCTGCTAATGTAATTGTTTTATGGATGAGGTTTATACGTATGGGTGGTAATTTTTATGCAGGTATTACTTTTTTCTGCTTCAGCAATGATCTGAGTACGGAGAAACTAACACTCATCGCCTCGTGTTTAGGAGCGCGCGTTGGTTGCAGATTAGATTGAAACAGAAATAGTTTATTTTTTTGATCATTGCAATTTCACGGTCTTTTATTAAGCTTAGTGTCTATAAGCACTACGCTACAGTGCTATAGTCGAAATATAAAAAAATGGAACAAAACAGTTAACAACTCCTAAACAAAATATCTTCCAGGCCATAAAAACTGTATGTAAAAGTTGGCACGTTCATAGCGTAAGGCGATTACCATCAGCCAGTAAGACTGAGAGTTAACTCTCGCTTCGCGGAGAGCGAGGAGCGGTGCGCGAAACTTTCCAACAATCTTTTACAACTTAGCTGCATACGATTATGTGTTCTCTGGGGTTGCGCTCCATTTATTCTGTAAATTATATTTTATCGTTTTTACAAGCTTAGATACATATTTAATTAGGTTGTAATAAAGCACGAAATTTGTACAAGTGAGAGATTTGGGAAAAGAACAAACGTGACTGCGGGCCGCATGCCATATCATTTAATTCTTAATAGGGCTTAACAAATTAAAATGATCATAAAATAGGACATTTTAGAGTGTCATATACTTATAAACAAGTACCTATATAGTGTAATTATGGAATTGAATTATTCGCAATTATAACTTACAACAGTTTAGTTAACTATAATTGTGTTGAATGTTCCGTAAATGTTAGGCATGAGTACAAAATTATGCGTACGTGTTCCATGCAGATAAGTTCACAAAGTAATCATGCGCCAACTCTAACTCAGCGCTAAACACCTTAATAATCATGACAACTTGTTTCAACGTGGGCACAATGCTAACTAGTCAGACGCAACTTTAACGAAACACCAACAACATTTACTAACACAAAACTAAATGCCAGGCGAAATTGTAATTTATGACTTCCGTAATAAGAGTCATGATGTCTACACGGATTCGCAAAAGTATCTTTGCACACGTGTACCCAAACTTAGGCTAACTTGGAGCTGTCAAATTTGTTTAGCGGTGAGGGAGGCCCGCTTAAGTTGCGAGGCAGCGCCGCTGGCGTATAACTAAGTGCTTACTTGCCTACAACTAAATTGTTACATTTGAGTTGTAAAATTAATGCCGCGATTTATGTGAGCCGACAAAGTTATTATTGGTTCGGTACATAACACAACTGCGCCCCTTAAGCTAAGATTATTAAACTATTGAACGATCTGTTTGCCGTAGGAAACCTCTCACAAATAGTTGGCTTGTTTACGATAACTAGGCAAGGAGAAACGATCGCATTACACAATAAGCATTACTTGGGATTCCCTGGTCAGAGTTCGAAAGAAGCCTCGCAGGTGTGGCCGAGGGCTAATTACTGCAAGTGGAAAAAAAAACAAACAGAAATTCAATACGTTCTATGTTTAATATAAAAAAGTTGTTTTTAAGCGGTATTGTTTGAAAATGATTCGATGGAATTGAGTTGCTCAATTAAATTACTTAATTGGTTTATTTGTGTATTTTATAAATGATGTTGGAAATTAAGTAATTAATGAGGCGTATGGTTTCATTCAATTAGGTGCCAATATAGCCTGAATACGAACGTATTATGGATTGAATAAAAAATTCAACATCCCTCGTATCAGGCAGTCAATCTAATGTTATTGGCATATGAACGGTAACGCTTTTTTGTCGATGGTTATAGCCGAACGTAGTTTAACGTCTTGTCGAGCCCTTTTTCAATAAAAGTCTATGATAAACTGATAAAGTTGGAAACACCTGTGTAGCTATAAAATATAGGAAAATATAGGTGCACTTACAAAAAAACCTAAGAAAAAATTTGAGATATTTTTTTTCCTTTACAAAAATATTTGGCATCAAAAAATAAAATACTAAATTTTAATGTTCCTGTAACTCGTGTTATTAAATTAGTAATAAAATTTATAGACAGTATTGACAGTATTACAGTATAGTACTTTGAATGATACTTTTAATTAAAGCATTATAGTAAACAACACTTCGGTAAAGCGAAACATTAATCAAAATATATATAAACGTAAAAAGTGCTGGAAATAGGTGACTTTACTACATGTTTTACAAGATCTATCATCACTAAAACTTCGGTACAACATAAAACAAAATCAACAAGGCGATAAGGGCCGTTTCGCACTGCGTCATATTTCACAAAGTGCCCTAAGTTAGGCAGTTAACTCACACGGTTATGGCGCTGTTAACACGTGTTCGCTCTATATTGTTTGTGGAACTCATACAACTAAATCATTGGCTAAGAAAAAATGGCGCGAAAAACTTACGAAGGTGATCGTAACTCATTTTCTTAAATGTTGGAAGGAATGAAACTGCTTTTGATGAAATACGACAATGGAAGTTAAACTCAATGTAACATATTTATCTTTTTATTTATTTATTTCAAATAATACTAATAATGTATTTAAAATTGCACAAAAAATCTATATAACCAATATTCTATTAATGAGATTAATTAATCCCGTAACCATAAATATTTTCTGAAAAATCTAAGAGAATGCTGTGATAGTTTTATGTCTCTCCTTTTTCTTATTCCTCCCATGTAATCTCCGTCATCATTAAAAAAAGTAAAAAAGGTAGCCAATATTTTCCGGTGAGCTCGGAAACGAGCCAAAACGTATTTACGGGAGTTAAAAGAAAAAAAACTTATGGTTTCCCGTCGTTGGTTCCGTGCGAAAAATGCCTTTTATTGATTGCAAAGAGACGATAAGAGGTCAACTTTAAAGGATTTATTCCCGTGCGTTCAGTTGTCCGGAATACCTTGTCGTTTTATGCTTGACGTGAAAGACTTGTTTTTCTTTGTGTAAGTTGTAAAGAAAATTTTAGTTTTTCGCAGTACGGTAATTGCTCGTGCGTATTTTTTTAATAAGCCTAGATTTATAATCTTTTCGGCATGTGCTTGGCTTTTCGAGACATATTCGAATAACTTTCGATTCTGTACGATGTCTTACTTCATCCAAAATGCTGATTACATTCGATATAATCGGTTGCGTATATTTCACTGTTTAAATAACTTCACTTGGTATATTTTTTTCATTATGACTTGACCACAAGAAACCAAAAAGTTTGTTTTTCAAGAACTTGTGATATCTGCTGCCTTGTGTGCGGATCTCTAGATATTTTGGTGGCTATATATCTTATGAACAGCACACACGGGAACACAGGACAAAGTCTAAACAAATGGACCTCTACAGATTGGACGACAATGGCTTAATTAATGACTATCTGTTACCAGCAGATAAATTTATGTAGTAACGAAAAAGATTTTAAGAATTAAAATATTTTTGTTCCTGAGAAACGAATTTGTATTTATTTTACCAATAAGGTGTATTTGTAATGTTTCAAAGTAATCTGACGTTTTCGTTGTTTTATTGATCACTGGTTCATTCGTATTCATTATTTATACCGTATAATTATGGTTAAACAATATTCTGCGTATTAACCATAACAATATATTGACGATACGAGGAAGGGAAACAAAAAGATTTCTTGAAAAGATTCAGTACAATCATCAATTATGCAACGTAATGCTGTTTTCAACAATATCTTTTTATTTCTGCTTTCAATATTATTTCCAAGTATTTTATTCAGATTTCAACAAGCCTTAAGCCTTAACAACCATTGTAAAACCTACACAAATAAAAATATATTATATATATAAAAAGTAAAATTCTTCTAACATTATTTTCTCTAGCTATTTACATGATACCTACCTGTCCTTTTTCAATTACGACATATAAATATATCAAAGAGTTTAGTTTGAATTTTCATAAGAGGCGGGGTAAAGCGTCGCTCGGGGCGACACGTCTCTGCTTCAGATTACTTTGTAAAACGGACCTTTATCGAAACAGGACTCAGACTCACTGCGCACCGGACAAGGGTACGACACTAGAATGTAACTTGACAAATGATAATAATAACTATTGAATATTGTTTTGTTAAACTGAAATAAAGAGGAATGAAAAGGGTGATTTCATTTTAAAATAAAAATGGTTTTATACTTATCTAATTGTTCCTCTAGTATATGAATTTAAGACGGATACTAATATTCATTTTAAGAATAAAACATTATGCGTACAATCCAAAATTCTTTTCTACGTGTGTCTAAATAATTGTTAATGTTATCATAAAAAAAACATAAGTAATATTATATTTCACAATGTAAAAAAAATATTTTATTAAAAACGTGCGCATTTACGTCTTAAACCGCCAAGTATAAGTGAAGACGTTTTCTCTGAATGAGTGTAACGGAGCGTAAACAACTTGACAGTATCATATCTGAAGCACCCTGTAGAATGTTGGCCGAGCCACTGGACGCCAAATGAAACTTTATTGGACATTTTTCATTTATCTCGATAGCTTTTCCAAAATTGTATGTATGGGAGAAATGTAACAAAGGCCTCTATTGATATATTCGTGTATTGTTATCGCTATATATCGAAAGTATTTTTTGCTGCGAAAAGTAACTTAATTTTCTTTCTTCAAACGCTTTCAAATATTTTATATGTAGCTCGCTAAGTTACTTTTCTGGTGTTAGAGATATTTTCTAGATCTGTATTTTCGGGCTCGTTACTACTATAACAATGAACCGAAAGTGTAGTAAAATTAATTATAAAAAAAGTTAACTTGTTAAATGAAACCCGGACCGCATAATTTGCAACGCCTACAAATCGCTGCAATTTAAGCAATTGGCAACATTTTTGAATAATGCAATATTTTTAAAAAACAAAATAAAAATATTCGACGTCATAATACACATTTAACATTTCAGCTCTACATTAGTCTCAGTACATTCCCTTCATACGTCACATATTTACGACAAAAGGGGAATGCAAGTCGTACCAAATAAAATGAGTAAAACGTGAGCCATTTCCGTGTTCGTCCACATGAGGAACATGAGGACGATTTCCGAAATGTGTTTACAATGAGGAACGGACGTTGAACGCTGGACGTTGGGCGCTCGCGACATATTTCATTATTGCAAAGAAATGCCGAGTTACTTCATAAAAATGGAACGACGTAAAACTGTACAGTCGATCACAAAAGTTATACGCAAGTCTGTACATAAAATAGGTACGAACAAGTGTAGAAACCGTGAGTCATTTTGGAAGGATTGGAGAAATATTTTACTAGGATAACGATTTATTATTAACAAAGGTATAGATTTTTTTCTGCCGATTACGAAAAAGCGATTCCATTAAAAAATACTATTACATACAGGATCAGTTAAACGAACTATGAATAAAAACAGATCTTATTTATTCGGTCGTTACAATTGTAAATAATGTAAGAATAATTTAAGAAAATATTTTATGCTTCCATTAAGAGTTGTGTAGTGGAGTGTACAGTATCGTCGGGGACGGGTGGACGTTCACCCTCCACTTCCGGTCACTATATAATAAAGTTATTCTCGTTCTTTCGATAAACTTCACTTTGTCCGCCGATAAATTACCCGGTCACATTCGCGGAAGTTGTCCCGGCCTCGCCAAATATTGGCTTAACTTGAAGAATGGGATGTTACATACACCCGGATTTGATACGAATTACATTTTATTTGCGATCTCAGATAAACAACGATATAAATGTTATCTTTTTATATTTAAGTTGTTATCGAGATAAGTGGCTAAAGAGCGGAAAAAATGAGGACGGACATAACTATGAGTATTGTAATACATTACCGAAATAACTGAGCTTTATAAAATACCACAGTAAATTTTATTAACACACACATACACTAGATGCAATAAAAATCTGATACTAAATATTTCTAAATTTAAAATAATAATATACACATAGATGTGCACTCATAATGTAGGCTCTAATCTACATTCAATTTGTATGAGAATAAATATTTTACTGTCGATTTTCATGTTTGTTTTATGAATATTTTACAAAGTTCTTTTTCTTTGTAGAATTCTCCGCTAAATTGGTCGGCGCGTGTACGGCCGCGTAGCGGTTTGGCGTAGACACCGCTACGCCATCCACAGCATTTACGTAGAGCTACAAAATTCATACTAAGGGCAGAATTTCGTTACTTTTATATTTAAAAAATCTGAAAATGGTATTTTGTGATAAAAAGTGCACGGAATTATAATTATTAAATAACAAAATTAAACTAGGAGTTGGTCAAAACGATATTTAGAGAGTATTATTTTCAAGAACTCATATAACTGTAAAATAACACAACAATGTTGTGTTGTATTTATTTATATTCCATAGATTTATATGTAGTTTACAAGTGGTATCAGTATTTTTTTATTTTATTCTTTTTTATTATTACGATCATAGTATTGTTTCGTGAAACAATTAAATAACATTTTTGTACTATACAAACTTTGCATAAATTTAACTATACAAAAAAGGAAAGTTTAAACAGTAGCAACATTGTGTCCGTGGATGTAAAAGCTTGTCTATTCGTTGGTGGGTGGATTGTTTGCGGGAGATATCCCTGGATCTGATGGCGCGGCACTAATGCCGTATGAATGAAATTTACTGTCAATATCTGAAGCCCGCATGCGGCTTTGTGACGCAAACTGTCCTCTTTTATACCCTCCATTATTCCTCTTTTTATTTTTCCCTTTGCATTTTTCAGTGTATTTATTTATGAGTCGCCGGTCTTTTATTTTATAGATCCGGTTTCATTGGCTATTTGGATTCTGTATCTGTAAATAAAGTACTTGTAGTTTCGCTTTTTTATACGCGGAACTATATTTATCTCATTGTTATTCAGGAAGCACAGGAATCAGTATTACCTTTGTTTTTAATTTAAATTCTTTTGTATTATTTTACACGCCATTTTCTCGCGTAACTAAGTTATCCTAATACATGATACAAATCATATAATTCCTCCATTTTGACTACAAACCAATGACAGAATCTTATTATGGTATAAGTAGTCACCGTGTATTAATTTAAACAAGCCACCAGGCATATGTATGCAGGCACAAATTGTAACAAATCCAAAATATATCCAAACATTTATTCTTATTTATATTTCTATAAACCCAACTGTTATCTGCAGTAAGGCTTTACCTCAACTGACTGTTAAATAATGATCCTGAAACCCCACACAGTAATAAGCACCCCTATAATTTGTCCGGGATTATCGTGAGACGGCGAGGTGAATCCCGGCGATTAGTCACAAGTATCGCGGGATTCAGAGGCGACGCGATCCCGGGCTTATCTCTAGTAAGAACAGCCTTCGAATACTGATCGTCTCGTGTCGTATTAAGTATTCAGGTGAGGCGCAGAAATATCCAAATTGTGTATTAATGTTACTCTGAAGGTATATTGTTTAAGATTGTAAAATAGCGATAAGGTAAGAGGGTATTCTGTAAGTTAAAGTTGAAATATTTTTATTTTAAAATACTGCATTGAATACTTGTGGTTTTAGATTTGCATATTGTTTATTGGGAACAGCACACAAACTATGGGAATGTAAAACATTACAATGCATTTAGGAAGTCGAAATCTAACACTTTTAGGAACTGCGCTGTTTACAACTAGACTTCAAGTGCAAGTAAAATATATTATCAATAATAACTTAAGAAATAATAATTACCCATGTAATATCCATTCCGTAACTTAAATTAAAGCTAATTAAGAAATCAGAGAAGATTTCTTTATCCTGCGTAAAATTTTGCTTTAATTCCCCGTAATTACAATATCAACAGTGAAATTCCCTGCTCGGTAATTCGAGGTGAAGCAAGTACTCGGCACTGGGTTGAGCAATTAATTCCGTCGCGGCGTCGGGCGCAGGTCGGTTGCGGTTCGATGCCCGCGCGACGACCCCTGTCTTTGCCGCGTGTCGCACTTGCCCCAACGCATCTTGTTACGACTTACTTTGATATAATTAATAGATTATGTAGCTTTAAGGTAATATTATAATTGGATGTTGTAGTTGGGTTATTTTTGATAAACATTTATAATAATTAGACACGAGATCCTAAATATGTGCTAAGTTTCCATAAGTTGGAAAATATAAATTCTGTAACTGACTTTTCACTTATTTACCCGGATACCTCAGACTAGCAAAGTACAAAATGTTATGTTGTAATAATTAATTAATTATTTATTAAGGAAATACCGAAGCAACTAAATTGTGTAACTAACATATTTTTAGAAACAGGTAGCCCTATTTATCTACCATTCAATTCCCGCTCTCATATTCCAAGGAAACTGTGAACAATGAAATATCAAAGATTATTATTGATAGTAACACTCATATCAGTCTATATCAAAGGGTACTACAAAATCAGTTGGCGAGCATAACGGTGCGGACATGAATATCGGCTAAGCGTCCACAGGCACGATAATTACGGTGCACCTCAGACGCGCGCCGCAATTAATTGAGTCGCGCGACGGCTGCGGTGTGCGCTGTCCGGCGCCGGCAGGAATGCCCGGCTACGACACGAGATATGTTATGTTGCTTAGCTATGTCTTATTGATAAAGGATTGTTATTGATCTTATCTTATATGAAATTAATCAAGACTTACTTGAGAAATCATTTCAACGGAAGATGATCTTCACTCTTTTTTCTATCGAAAGTGTTACTGCGCTACTTTTCGTTACTAGACTTTTATTCAATATTACATTGACTTCTTGGTTATAAGGAAAATGTTACAACTGATGACTGGTAACATTTAAATACGCTTACTGACCTATTCCTATAAATGCAAAGTTATGCTATCAATGCTATAATTATTGTATGAATGCCATCCCGGATTAGAATCGTTTAAATTCCGCAAAATAGCAATTATTCGAACACCCGACTCTTTTGAAAATTAATTGCCGAACCAATTATTACACAGAACTACATGTGTGCGCAAAATATCAATTAGCCGGGTCCCGACACCACGAACAAAAGATATAGCATCCCTAATGAATTCGTAATCTCCGTAATCTGTTCAATGAGAAATGGCGTTTTCCAAATAGCGGAGCGGCAAACAAATTAAACCTTCGCAGCTTCGCCCAAAAATGAATTTATCACGTAGGTTGGTTGGACGGCTCGCCTTACTATCCATTTGTACCTCTTGTTTGAACAATACGGGTGCTGCGTGCCTGTATCGACAATTTTATTATCATGGTAGCCAGTTTTAGTCAATATTTATGTGTGTACTATCGATTATGTCTGACAGTTTTATGTGTTTGTAAACGTATACCAATTTGTAGGAATAGTTGTTAGCGTCAGGTGTTTGTTAATCTTGTTTTGAAATTATACAGCCGGTACTTATTCAATTAACTAAACTCCTTATCTTGAAACGCTTTGCTATGTTCTATAGACTCAACTGCAAACAATACATAGAAAACTATCAGTTGTCGAGCTCCTATCAGTAAATCTCAACAAAGAAAAAATAATATATTTTGTTTAAATCAGCCAGCCACATATCTTTTGCTACACGTTATGGCAAGGAATATATTAAATTGTATTAATTACTAACCCTACATAAACCCAAATATGAAATTTAAGATATATATGAAAATTAGAGCGACCACAAGGAATCCTGGACGTCTATTAGCACCAAATGTTACGTGTTTGTCGGTCCGAAGAGGCGACTCGGGATATTTTAATTTAAGCAGAGTCCAGTAAGGCCGGCGGCAGATGTTGCCTTCCTGTGATTAATATGCACGATGGACACTGTCGAACCACGCTGAATGAAACACGACGTTGTTTTCCTACAGTTTGTTAAGGAAATTCCGAAATTTTACTTGCATTTTAGATATGTACCAAATTATAGACAAAATGACAAATATTAACATAACATTAAATAGAGCGCCAGTTTTATTAGCGATATACTAATAAGCGATAGTATAAAAAGAGCTTTAATTTTTTAAAGAAATCAACGTGGCCATTTAAAGTAAAAAAATTAATTTAGTTTACAAACTAAATTTATTGTTGGCATTTTATTTTAATATTTAGCGAAAGAGTTACAAACGTAAAGTGCAACATCCGCTCCCCAACTTTAAACTAAAGCCCGAAGGAGGTCGTTATTCCTTCTGTAATTTATTTAATTGCTCTGTGGCGGTAATTATTCATGAAATTACGGCAATTACGTCTCTGGAAACAATTATTTATTGTGCAAACTTGAGTCTTAACTCACATTTTATTTCATAATGCATCATCAGATAACCGGGTGGACGGAACTGTATCGTTAACAATTCTAACTGCTGTCATTTGTTTTGAAGTAACACCATTGTCTTGTTTTTCTGCTTACTTACTTACATTAATGTTTTAATGTTGAAGATATTTCAATTATATGTGTGCGACTTTTGTCACACACACTGCCCGTGCGAAAAAATCACGTGATAATTTTTGACGTCCCATTTTTGTAAATGAATTCTTAGGAGTCAAGATATTCTGCAACTTCTAACATGACCATAATAAGTTAAAGAGTATGTTCCATAGTCATGTATTTAAAAGTAAAATAAAGATTAATTTATGACTAAGGTATTCTCAAATAAAAATCTGTAATAGCAATACATTCTCCTTGAAAATAAAGTAGATCCGTACAAAGTTCACCGATATTTTAGTATCGTGAACAAACAAGCCATTAATTGAAGTTAGCAATGCTCTAGGATATATCCTCGGTAACGCGGTGCTCCAGGTAATGAAACACACAGAGAGCGTTTAGCGACACGCGGTGGTTGCTAATTTGTCTGCCTCATGTAGAACACGGTGCAATACACCAATTACCTTCATTGTATGAGCGGTCAGACATTTTACTTGAATATTTGCTCAACCCTATTTTTCTCAGCAAAATACGATTATGACATAAATAATTGCCACGCTATTTATTTAAAAATGCACGTATATTTTAATAACACTATCAGAGCAATTCCGTGTTTATTCAAACAAAAAAGAGCGACCATGCGATCGGAATAAATATCGCGTCATGTTTACCTAGCGACAAACAATATTTTGGCGTTGCAATCTAAACACGTAACCGCAAATTGTAGCGCCAAACCCGGCCGCCCTGAAAATTTTAAAAAGAGAATCGCTGCTGTCATAGACGCGATATGGCTCGCTTCCAAATACCGGGGTGCGAGGGGGTGAAGTGAGGCGGGCGGGGGACGACGTCCCCACATGGCCAGTTAGTTACGCCGCGAATTATAGGGGCCATTACGATTCATTAAGGCCAGTTAGGCTTAAACCGGTGTTTACCCACGCACACACACTCACACACGCACACCAGCCCCCGTTCGCAACAGTTGGCATTGTTTTAAACGTGCTAGAAAGGGATGGAACATATGAGAGGATTGCAATTTGAAATTTTAAGCTACAGAAATGTGGGTGTAATTAGTGGCGGACGTAACGAGCTTAGGGTCTTGGTTACTGAAGTGTGAATTTTTGATTTTGGACTTGAGTTTTTGCCGACGAGCAGTTAACCTGAGGGGACATCATTATAAACTGGGCACAACACTCTTAGCGAGGCTTCAAACTGACCAACGAAATAGGCTGAGACTATTGCACAACATTTACAGCACATTATTACAGAATATGCTAAGGAAAGGAACACATATAAAGTTGATATTGCTTTAAACATAATAGTTTTCGACTACCTACCTCTTAAACATCACTACGTTATTTTATTCATGATAGGCTATCAGATGGCGAGTTCATATGTAAATAGCGGCTATAACCAAGTTCATGGCTGGAGGCTTGCCAGTATTGACACTATCGGCTATCGCGCGTGCTACGGGCCTCTGCTACGACTGCTACGTGTCGTAGCAAATATCTATACGTAGCGTTTATTGTTATGTTATCACTTATCATTATGAGGTATTTATTTTTATGTGCCGTTTTGTTTTTTTATTGTGACTGTAGTTAATTAACAATTTGTCAACTCTAGGTATTTATTTGTAAGATTTTATTACGTCTCCAACTGTATTTTTCTCTATTCTAGTATTCTGCACTTGATGATTTTAGAACCTTATTGAATCAATGTCACTACCACATAAACCCAATGCAATAAGTACTAATACTAAAAGTAATCAGATGAACATGCCAGCATTCGCTCAAAACCAAATCACAACGATACACAAATCGAATTTGAAACACAAAAAAATCAGTATTGCACAAGCAAAATCCCATAAAACGTCGTGTAAGCAACTGTTATAACCCGATCATGGCGAATCAAATCGAGCGTTTGACCTAATCCAACTCAATCACGGTGTTGACGTAGAAAACTGAACCTTATTCGCTTGTAATAAAGTTGAAAGGGAGCTAAAAATAGGCCCGGTAACGGTAGCATCTGCCAATTTGTAGCTGGCTGCATGTCGTAGGTAAATAACCGACGCGCATCGTTTGCCGATGCTTTTGACAGCCAGAAGTATTGCGCAAATATCCACTATTTGTACGCGAACTGTTTTTATTCCCGCCTCTTTTTTTATTCGTGGAACGTGATTTATTGGAATTATTGCCAATTTATGCTTCGTCGCTCATACCTGGGAATTAAAATGGTATAAGTGAATCAAGTATCAGAGATTGTATTGGCTAGTTAAACTTTTTGAACCGATGATAGGAAACTTTTGAAGTTGATATACAAGATTTCATCTAAGCCGACTTCTTAAATGTAAAGTTTTGCTACCTAATGTTATGTACATATGTTCGAAGCTTCAACACACATTAAACTAGACTTTCTACAAAGCGACGCAAATTTATTTAAATCAAAATCCAAACAAAGGAAAAATTAACATGAAATTCTCTACCTGTATTTCTGAACGACTCCATAATTGTCCAAGGCAATTTATTTTAAAGCCAGACGCATTAACAAAAACCGTCGGACGAATGAAGTACGAAAAAAAACACACATAATCCCGGAGCAACTAAGCCCAGGGGCTATCTAATAACATTTATTACTCGGCTTCCGGTCCCCAGTGTCCACTTCCGGTGGCTGATAAACGGGCGCCATTTTTGCCGCCATATTTATTTATAGGTTGTTGAGCGATAATGTCGATGCGCCTATAGCCCTATACATTATGGTGAACCAGTATCCGGAACGCAACGGACCATTTACGTGCTTATATTACAATCATCGTTAAATTAACTATGAATTTAATTCAAGTTATTATACAATTATATTTAATGGTGTTGGGTATTATGGTGGCGATAATTTACACGTACTTGCTCTTTGTGTATTGAAATTGGTTGACGCTTTAAATCTAATGACGACAGAACTAAGCTGAACTGTCAAAGTATAGTTTCCATTTCTTATTTAGATATCAAACAAATCATCATTAATCACAAGTACTGAGTATGGAGATATTCGAAAAATATTTTAATTATAAAGAGACGAAAAATCTATACAACAATAAGCAGTACACATTCATAAGGAAAATGATCACTTTTGAGATTGTGTCAAAGAAAATTTCGTATCATTTATTTTTAACATCGGCCTATTCACGTGTTCTTACTCACGTGTACGAGACGAGTAAACAGTACATTTTTAACTTTTTGAAGTCACCGGATTGTTTTGTCACAACATCGAGTTGCAAAGTCAAGGCTATTTTTGAACTTGTTTTCTTTCAGCAAATTATTAATACTTTTTCCTTGATTAAGAAATCCGTTTCTCAAGGATACCGTAAGAATACCATTATACTGTTCCAAATAATTAAACTGAAATTATTGTATGCTTTCAGTGAAAAAAAAAGACAGAAGATAAAATGGACCACCTTATGTAAAGAAGAACCAACCCTCATCAAATCGAGAAAACAAGACTTATTGACAAAAATGTACTGATTCCGCAAATTACAATGTTGAATGTGTGTTTAGCAATAGAAAAATAGAGTCGATTTTTTTCTGAGCAGATTGAGTTTTTACATACATATGAGTACGTTCAAATGATGCAGAATGCATTATGTAAAAACGCAATGACTTCAAATGTGGATTGGTACCTGTTTGCATAAGAAGGTCCAAATTAATATAGCGTGAATTACGCTGTTATGACTTCGGATATACAATATATCCAGTAAGAAAATATTAATCCAATGGAAGAAGAGCATAAGACAGAGTTAAAATAAGTATCTTTACGACTTTCTTGCACAAAACAGTGAAGGATAACCAATCTATTAGTAGGAATAGTCCACGAGGGTATATTAATCATATCGATGGGAGCGAGCGGGTGTCGGTGCGATTCATACGATCACAACTTTTGTGCCGCTCAGCGCAACTAATGACTGCGATCACGGATATAAATGATCACATCTCATTGAGCGTTCGTGTTTGTTCGTAGTTCTGTTCAGATATATGGGATGTTGTTTGAGCAGTGTTATTATGAGTTATAAGTGAAACGTTGTATATTTGTTTTAGTGAGACATCATAATCGCGTTAGTAAGACGTTTTAGTTAAACTAAGATCGCCATACCATACATATTTTTCGAGTAATTGAGGGATTGAGTAATTTTAGTGTGACGATGTTATGTTTACATATTGGCAAATTTTGCCCGACGGCGAATGAACATGAACAAAAAAGAACAAAGTTAATAAAATATAGCTTATTAACTGAATAATAATTTCCATATCTTAAAACTTTGCAAGTTTGTAAGGCTTACTTCTCTAAAACTTTGTAAAACTACTCCACAAAAGTGCTGACCCCTCAGTTTTAAAATACCATAAAGATTATTAAACTAAACAAATTCTTATTCCCATCGCAACTACTCTATGTTTAAACAGCGTGTTTGTTTGAAGTGCATAAATCGCGAAGATCCGTGCCTAAACACGAAGGTTGCCCGGGGGACCACAGCGCACATACATCATGCCCGCTACTTGAGACACAACCCTACTCCGGGATGACAATCTCGTACAGACAACGGAACTTTAGTTAAGATGTTACATATTAGTTAATTTACAGTTACAAACATGTAAATAGGTTGAGGCAAGATTTTGGTATTGTAATAATACCATTCGTATTCTTTCACCTATGTAAGTTTCATTACAATATCGTTAGAAAATAACGTTCACACCAAATGCAGGAACGTTTTAAACTCTTGCCTACACTTTACTCTATATCTACACCTGCATAGGTGGACAACATGCTCTTCATACCTTTTCACCCGATTAGCTTCGACTTAATTTGATGCACAGGTATTTGATTCGTAAGTATCTGTACCAGTACATGAAATATTGGTTAATTTATTCAAGTAATAATATTTAGAAAATTATACTTTAGTAATCACAAAAATTTAAACAAGCTGACTATTTTATACGTGTCTTAGTGGCTTTATACCTACACATGAACAGTCTTGATAGTATTAGTATAATATCACTAAGATAATAATATATTATTAGCTGCAAACGATTCATTAAGATGATTAGCACTAAATCATTCCACAAAGGATAAATTATATGGTGACTATTATCGATAACTTAATAGTGATAAAGTGTTTGGATATGGATGATTTAATACAGTCGAGTACAGATGGAGTCTACTAAACATTCTACTAAAATATTGAGCTGTTTAAAAATTAAGTAAATACGCATTTTTTAAATCGATATAGCTAAATCTTTCACTCGAAAATGGTAAGTCTTATTTCGACAGGCTTCTATTTGAAATAACAATATTCTCGCGTGTTATTATTATCCATAGAATACAAATAATCCATTTTTTTTTATACCATCTACCTATAACTAAAAATGTTTCTATCCCAGAATCGCTAATAAAATCTTCTCGTGATAAACAATACAAATTCCTTGTACCGTTTGCACAACATAATCTATTCAATAGTAATTAACCTCGCCTCCTTACAGAGGTTACCTGAAGATTTACGGCGTTCAACCAGGTGTGTAGTCTCTCGGAGGGATAGTCCCATATATCCCGCGGCCGCAGAGACTCCGGCCATCCATCGTCCGCCCAACAACTGGCCCTTGGCGGACATTAGCCGGCCCTTGTCTTTGCCACTTTGATTTACGTGCCGCAAAAGAGATCAATCGCTTGAGGGCAGATATAAGATGTTTGGGCTTTCGTTATTTATTTCCTTTTGCTCTCTAAAGTATAAACAGAAACTATTTGAAGTGGTGTAAAGATAACCTCTCCTTCAGATGTAGATGAGTAAATTTTTTTTATTAAATAACAACATCCTGTTATGATTGTCATCACTATTCTATGATCAAATCATGATCATAGAATAGTATAATAGCTGATAATAAAGAGTTTACTATTTCTACAGTGACTTGACAGGACAAAGACATGCATATTTTAACAGAATCTATTCATAAATTAAAGCCCTGATGGTCTAAAGTTGTCTCGCACAATTTATAAACGTCAAAGCGTTGACTACCGTGAAACCTCCTGATTCATAATTAATGATAATATCCGACAGATGCGGATTTTTCATGCGATGAGAAAAAAATCCGCTTGCCGGAAAAATAAACGTAAGTCCGTACTCATTTATGATGCCGGTTTGAGAGTGAATAACAAAAAAATTAACAGTGCATATCTTTTGAAAGATATTTTAAATAAATACTTGTATATATTTTGTAAAACGTAATAATAAAATCATCCCCAATGTATGTATGTAGAGTAATATACATACATGCATTTTATTAAACGTTAACGTACGTCGGATCTGTCAAGGAGTGAATGGTCTAGGATAAAATTATTAAAACTTTCCAGGGACCGAATGCCGAGTGAGTATTTACAAACTATGACGACCGTAGAATTTTTAAACTATATTCGTACAAAATCCACGGGAAGCCAAGTTGCCGGCGGTTTATCTATAAATCCTCGGGGATTTTTCAAAACAACGAAGATTAAAAGCGTTTCGTTCTAGTCATGTCCAATTCCGCGTGACATCGGCTTCTGCGCCAAAACGGAAATACAACCTTTAAAAAAAGGAGTGCAACCGGAACCGACGGGCAGGAAGACGCCGACGACAGCGCCGCGTCGCCCGCCGACCGAATTAAAAATTAAACGAGGATCCGTTTCCGGATATCGTGACGTTTGCTTTGCTTTTTTAATGTTATGACAAACTGTTGGTTTGCGTTAGATTTAAATAAAAATATCTTTATGCTGTGGTAGATGAATCTTTAAATTTATTCTACTTTCGAGTCTTTCAAAAGTGTTTAGTGCAAGGAATGTAAACGTGACATATTATGCTTCTGTTAAAGCATTCTATAGGTTTTAACTTGGTTGACATTAAATGGAAACAATGAAATAACAGTAAATTCTTACGTTCATTTCATTCATTGAATGGTACTTAAGAAGTCATTCAATATTATACATTAACGTTAGATTTCAATCATGGATTAAGGCTAATGATCATTGATTTCCTGAGAGTTTTTGTAATACCTAATGCAGAAAGCCTCAGCAGCATTATGAATTTTAGCCTCCTTCAGATTTTGAGAAAAAAACCGTATCTAGTGGTGAGAAATCATTGTGTAAGTAAAAATAGCTCTTTAAAAACTGTTTATGTACAAGTGACCGGTATAAAAAAATATTAAATCATTTTTAACAAAATGTGGTGCCTATAGTCAAATTAATAGTAATATGAGGAATGTCAGTTTATTGAGCCGCATAAATATGCAGCGTATAACGGAATTTGATTATTAATGCCCGATGGTAATTAAATGCAATAATAAAATGGATAAATAAATCATAATTGGCATATAATTAAATACTCTAGTAAAAGCTATTTTCATAATAACGGAAAATTTTGAATCATAGTGAATACTCTATGTTTCAAAATTTTCTAGCGTTCATGAGTTACTCGTTATTGTGTATTGCAGAAGCAAATGACGTACCAAATTATATGCTGATAGAGTTGATAACTTATACTGAACCTGACTTCTACTATCGTCAATGACCTTCGATGCAGTTGACAAAATGTAGGCTTACTAATTCTCAATCTATCTCTCAAAGCGCCGGACACGTTGATGGTATATGGTTTCCAGTGGCTTCTTTCAGTTATAATCAAATGATAACCATTCTTAAAATCAGACCTATTATAGTAATGCAGGTATATTCTTAGATAATAATGAAGTCCATTAGCGCAAACCTCGTAACTCGAGTAATATCTATAAACCCTCATCTATATGATTTACTCGCTAGCTTATAAACATATTGGTCGTATAAATTACATATTCAGCAAACATACCGCCTACCTTCAGAGGTCGCATTATTGATCGCGAGCACGATTTTACCTCCCACGCTTATCTCTCATTTACCTCTATGTATACATAACCCAGTAAATGGCAGCCTTAGTAAGTGTGTGTACAGAAATATACACATACATAAGCAAGCTGAAAACTTTCTAAATGTTACAGTAGAAGTTTGTAGTAGTGTGTGTGAATAGTCCCTGTCTGGCCACTTATAATAAGCACCGGCACACACAGCCACGCCGGCGTATACGACGCGTATACTCACAGCTTCATTTATGTTATACTGAAACTGAAGAAATGTCTCACTCTGGTCCTTTCAAGAGAGGATCTTTGTGGGCGTGCCGTGGTGTGGGCGGAGCCTGAGACGGACACTCCTTGAAATCCTCTTTTTTGTAGCTTCGCTTGGTATCTAGGCAAGCGACGTCCAATCTAACGAGACCCCTGACACTTCATCTAATGCGGTTCTTCTTGGTGCATTTTGAACACAGTGTGGGTCACGGCAGGCCTCGGTTGTCTGGTCGTGTTTATGTAAGCGGAGAAACAAAGCTCCGAACAACTTTAGTCGTTATCGCGTTTATAAAGTTCTCGAGACAATTCAGTTTTATGGGGTGTTTTGCTTGAGATAAATTTTTATTTCTTTTTGTCTAGATGCTTTTTGTTTGCAGTAGATAAATATTACTGAGTGATATAAAATGATAAGTATCTAAAGAATTTTACAAGCGTCTTTGAGAAAAGAACTTCATATATTTAAAATTGAATATATTGTAAAAGACTGAAATTAACTTGAAACTTTGGTGCTAGATGGGTTTTGCATCAAAATTAATATGCTCATATATCGAATAGGGGTTTATTTTATTTATTATGAAAAAGGATTTAATCTTAATTGTATTGAAAGTAGTACAATGGTATTAATCTTTATTAAAACTTACCACCTTGTCGTATAACGTACCATGATTTAATATCACAGTTCACCAACCAGTTAGAATTGACCAATATATTTTCATAAAAGCGGCGCTAGTAAGATTGATAGCCTATCATAACGCGAGGCTTATCTTCAGTAGAACTCAGTAGAAATAATAGCGACGACGGAATACTGACGTTATGCTTGATGGATCGAATCTTTACTGATCAGTAGGTTGATACCGTGATTGTTCTTGATTCATTCACTCTTATAATATATAGAAAACCGTATAAGATTTGACGATTGGATCGCCTATAATATGTTTGTGCGTATAATAAACATTCGCGAGGCACTTTACGTCGTAGAAGATCTCATACTATAAAATCACTGATTGTTGATTGTGTTCTAAATATGTTCAAAAAGTTATCATGCATTGATGAATGAGTCAAGGTAAATGATTAACCTTTGAGTCTTTCAACGACTAAAACATCGGAGGCTCAATTCTAATTTACCATTAAGTCTTATAACTTACATGGTAAAAATTCCCCTTAACAAACCACGTAATAGAGAGTTCTTTAATAAGCCAAAACGTATGAAACTGATACTAGGTCATTCTCCTAAAATCAATTCCTGCCCACATACACACAGTCATGTGTTTACAAGTGGAAAACAACGGGAGCCAGTGGGCCTTATCTCCTGCCACTTCCTTTGACGCGCAATTGTGCGAGCAGGAAAATGAACACCTACCCTACCTACCACGAGTTAATGATGACTGGAGTTATAACTAAACCGCTGGATGAATCGCTAAATATTTTGAGTGCTTAAAAACTATGAGTACTAACTTACTATTTTCATTTAAAGATATGGGTAAAATTTTTAACATGTGAAACAAGCTAATAGTACAACAATAATTATTGTTTGCATTTAAAATTAAGTTAGGTTAGGTTGTGACTTTAGGACTAAAGTAAAAATCTTTATGAGCATACGTGATATCAGTTATATATTCAACGAAAGAGTCATAACTTCCTCTTAACACTCTTCCTCATGTGGGCATATATGGTAATGCAAAAAATAGGGTTAATCGTTAAGTTATACTTTGTTTAGTAGTATTATGACATAAAAAGTGCAATATCAGGGATAAAGAAAGCTCAGGTAACGACATACATATGTATAAAATTTTATACCAATAAACTCGCTCCTAACATCTCAACTCATATCGACATAAGACTAAAGCATTTCTAGGCCACATCGCATCTCATTACGCCTTCACTTGTATTACAGCTCATTCAATTTAACACTTACATTACAACAAATTATCGATGTCACCTACATTACATTGTGAACTCAACCCTACCGCGGCTATTTACGACCATGCATGTGTGACTGTTATATGTGTGTACATACACGTGTACATGTGTGCGTTATCTGAAAGATTCCACTTCATTTCCCTCGACCCGCGCATGACGTCACATGCTACTATATTATGTGTTCCATAAATTATGCTATATACTTAAAACGCTTACATAAGTAGAATATTTTTGTTCAAATTTTGAGGTAAAATATTTAATGTGTTATGAAAATTCAAACATTTGCATGAAAACGCCGACGGCCCTCGTTTAGGAAATGAGAGTCAGCTGTTTTATCTAAATGATAGTATGGGGACGTAAAAATGACGTAAAACGTTCAACAATAAATAATGAAATAAAATGTTATGTTTGGAGTCGTATAAAATTATATGGAGCACGATAATGAATCAATTCCACAGAAGACTGGACTAGATATAATTTCCTAATAATAAACGTTAGATATAAAATAAGAAAAGTCGTCCAAGGAGAAGGCATGCAACAATTTCAAAATTAAATGGACATTAATTAGTAATATATTTTCCACACAAGAAAAACAAAACTTTCGAGGTTTCGAAAGACTCATCAAAAAAGTTCTTTCAAAACCTAAGAAACGTAATTAACTAAACGTAATTATACACCACAACACAGAACAAGGAAAAACGAGTGCATAAAAAGAAAAACATCACAATAGCGGAGCGAAAGCAACCTTCTCCGTGTAATGAAGCCGTATCTTTAATAGCCGCGATAAGGGCGCTAAATGTTTGCGCACACGCCAAATAATAAGCGCCTCGATCATTTGCGAGGGGAGACTGACGAGAAAAAAGAATTCGAGCCTTTTGATAGCCCCCTTATCGATGATGGGAATGCGGGAATTGAATAAGGTCGTGTTGCGGCCGGATTTTCATTTTTCTGTTGATGATCATGTGTGTAATCTCGTGGTCATTAATGTTTGGTGGTATACATTCACATAAATATAATAACTTTTTGGGGACTATCTTTCTATGAGAATTAAACCGTTAGTACAATAAGTAAGTATTTTAGAAATTAGCGCTGCAGAAGAAGTGTACTGCATAGTTCTTGCACAGTCTTGAAGTCTAATATATATATTACAACCCGATTTAAAAATCATTATTTTCATTGCTAGACATTTTTTATTATTTACAGAGATTTCCCTTCCATTATTTAATCCCACACGAAAACACAAAGTAATTACATTTAATAGCCAATACGACAACAATTTATCGAACTAAAAATTCTAACAGCATTTTGGTAACATTTTTGCGTTGCCGTCGGCATCGGTTGATTGGCAGTTAACTCCCTCGCAGATAAAGGCAGATGTGTACGTTCATATCGTTCGACAGATATCGGCTATCGTTCGGGAAACTTCGTTCTTTATGGTTATTCGCCTATAAAGGGAACTTTAAGTAAAAACAACTTTACAACCATCGTTTTATGCGATCTTTTATGTAGCGCGGTTATTTTTACTGCTATTACCGATCATCATAAGTAACGTAATTGTTTTATCTAACATCTTCGGTTTATTAGTACTGAAACTTGGAATATGGAGGTTGGTCGTGTATTGGTATAAAAGCAAAGTATCTACTTAATGTAATGGTATTAAGCCTTGATAACTTAATGGTGAATGCATTAGACGTTACATAAAATAATATCTGGTTGAGGCACTGTGTGTGCCTTTATTATAAGGCATAAAAATACTTATCATACTTTTCAGAGAAAATAAATCTCATTTAAGTGCAAGCTGCGGAAAAGTGGACTATCAAAGACTTATCCGTTGTTGTAGATACCAGACATTTCTAAAAACCTATAACCAAGCCAAAACAGATCAATACCAAAACAATTCTATAACATTTACATAAATTAAATTACATTCCATTTAACGCATTAGAAACCGCGTAATTACACAACTTAAAACATAAAAGCATAACTAATTTGAAGCTTCCAGCCAAGTGTTAGGCAACACCCGCCACTTATAGTCGTGAGCGTCATCAAAACTAAATTTGGGCAACGACTCACAATCCCACATCAAATAATGGGAGGAATGACGAACAGAACAAACTTCACACATCCCCATAGACTATTAAAACATACTGTCGTTTTTAAATGCCAACATGTCGGCTGACAAGTTGGCATTTTGTAGAGGAATATGTTGATTAGTACAAGAGTATTTTAACCAAGGATTATAACTAGTAATATTAAATGAATGCCTAAGTATGTCTTTTTACATTTAGTTTATACTCAGTATTTCATTAAAGCCACATCAGCCACATTAAATTTTAACAAGTTTCAACGTTATTTTCTACCCATAAAGTCAGAAACATTCTGATTTCTGTGTTTGAACTTAACTCAATAATAAAAGTAAAAACACAAACATGCACATTGCACAACGCTTCTATACAATTACAGTAGAGCGAACAAAAAATATAGTTTAACGCAGTTTTAGTTAGACATTTAAACTAACAATGTGTCAGTAGAGTAAATAGCCAGATGAATATTATTTCAAACGGAATTAAGCACGCGCCGCGGGGACTGGGATCACTTATAATTGTTATTTTATTCATAGAAACAACAGTCCTTCGGGACGGAGGATAGGTGAACAAATATTTTAACTCGTCGAGTACCTTTTAGTGAATAGCGGGTGACGCCAATTCGTTGTGGTGTGTGTTTGTGAATGACGACTCTATTGTACCCGTATTTTATTTAAAATAGTGGTTGAATTGGCATATTTCTCACGTTCGATTTACTGTAAAAATCAGAACTAAGGGAATCTAAGACTCTGTAAATAAACCAATCAAATCTATATTCATAATTAGAGAACCATCAAGCAATCACGGCTATAAAATTGATGTTCAGAAAGACTACTTCAGAACGGAATATGAGAGGTTATAAAACAAAACTATTTTTTTAGAATAAAAACTTAAAATTTCTTTCAAGTCTATATAAAAATACTAACTTGAATAGCATACTCATCAGATTAAACAGCATTAGGTACATCCAAATCCGAGTCATGAAATTTTTTGCATGAACCCGCGGCGCACTAAAACCGGACAGCTTAAGCTAATACCCCGTCACCTGTACCCTTCTGTAGTCAAAAGATAACCGCGGGCTCTCCCACTAGTCAGAGTTGCCAGTATAGCGCGCAATCATCCCGCAAATCCCGTATCATTAAGTATCGCTAAGAAAGCGATTCGCGGACCATTACCATGTTAATAACATGGGGGAAACAGTGATTAATCAAGTTGACGTTTAGCCAGATCCCCGACGTAACTAACCTCAGTGGTATTCGCAATTTATGCATTGGTTTTCAAAAGGTCTACACTCTAGGATCTCGGGTCTTATGGCGTGTTCGTTAAAATGTTGATTGCAAACAGAAATTGGTAAGGGGTTGTGATTCTTGTGGCAACAGTGAATTAAAATTCGTATTCAACTATCATTATCTTGCTTGAAGCCCGCTTAAGTCCTTTTGTAACTATAGTAAGTATCTACATATATGAAATGATGGAAGAGTTTTGTTTAACATTTTAAATATGTATACAATTCCATATTTTAATGTAGCCATTTAGAAAAACCACATGAAACAACAAAAACAATAGAAGCGTTCCAGAAATTTAAGCACCCTCTGGCGCTCATTTAAATCCTGGAATACATATAAATGCAACATAACATTACGTGGATAATCCGGCGGAGGCTCGTGGCGACGCGACGGTCAAAAGCTGATATTTCTCCTTTTAATCCCTGTCAGATTATTTAAATTCCCACCTGCGAGTCCTACTCACCATTTGCCGCCGCTTTTTTATTTTAAACAAAAATAAAATATAAAAATATTCTCGTATTTGTTTTGGACGGACGGAATCCTTTAATTTTCGGCACGGCTGCGTGACGGTTCGCCCACTGTCCGCTTGCACTGTTTGGGGCGCTTTGAGAAAAAATGTTTTCATATTCCATGCTTATACCATGAAATGTTTACCGGATTTTAATATTTTATTTTATTGTCAAAACAATGTCTGTGAAACATTTGTTTGAAACGACTGTGTACGCATGCTTTTGAATGCGATTTCAACCAAAAAGAGAATTCATATTTTATTTTTGCGAGTAAAACATTTCTGTTGACAATAGTGTAATATATTAGCATCGTAACAATCCTGCAAAGTTTCATTTTTTGTCGACACTGCTCTAGGGCGACTGAACTTGTTTCACAAAAGAAATACTATGAGTTAGTTGTCCAAAGCGTTGCCAACTAAAAGGATTGTTCCACATTGAATACAAAAATAATTTACTTAATTATTTATTTAGTACTAGGATTATTATGATTAAACTGTTGAAATTAGTAATATAGGCCCAGATTGGAATTTGGGTATAATGGTAGAGTTACAGCGAAAGTCATAAAATAAACGATTCAAGATGATCACGCGTTATTTATCTTAATATAATAAGCGTGTCACGAAAAATTTGATACTTATTCAGAAAAGTATCAGCTAATAAAACCAATGTTTGAGGAAATAGTCAGTAATGCGGTGATTGTAGCACCAGCTCAAGTGCAGGACAGAGCCGTCGCGAACCGTTTCGACGCTGGAATGTAGCAATTGTTGCCGCTGGCTTTATCCCGCGACTGTCGCTTCCCCTTTTATTTGCTTTACTATACTTTAAATTCTTTCCCTCACTCGTGATGCTTTATGCGAGTTGTTCGCACACGCTCAGCCGCGACTCGACTAATGAAAACTTTTTGAATTAACGTACGTAACATTCGATGGAGTTTTCCTCCACCCGCTTTTGTATTGAAAATAAGTCCTCTATGGTTACAGTTGAATTTAAAAACTCGTTTTGAAATCATTCCTCGTGTTTATGCCGTATTTGTTTTGTTTAGCCGAGCGGAGTTAGAATGCAGCGATACAATTTTTAATAAATGTTACGCTTCGACGGTGTACTCTCGAAAATATTTTTAATCTAATACTTTTATTATTTAGGTGAAAACTACACCGGTAGTGTTATACTCTCATATTCGTTTTGAACAATTTCTGTATGAAATTCCTCTAACCAGTAACAAAATTAAATAATGTTATAAAAACCGTTTAAATTCAACCCCATCGGTCTTTACATGGAAACAGGCGAGCCGATTGTGGCCGACACACCTCCATTGAACGGGCCGCTCAAAAGCGAGACCGCAACAAGGCAACCGATAAATCACACGCCAACTTCAAATAGAAATGTCATATTATTTCCACAAAAGATTTAACTCCAAAATAAATTATATTTTCCCCCTTTTTCGTGCCATTGTTCACCGACGTGTGGAAGCCGCGCCGCACTCGGCGATATTTAAAAAACCATTAACTGCACGCTTTTGTATAGAGAAACGGTATGAACAGTAGCGGGCTAGTATGCTCAGATGTTCGCCTGTTTGAATAGCTAATTGAATTAGCATGTGTACTAATGTTAAATAGACATACATTTTGATAGACGTTTCAATTTTATACGACTCGTGTTTTTTACATACACATGTTTCAATTATCTTGCAGCTGAGCTTATAATTATATTCTATATCTAAACCATGTACCAATATTCAATTATTACAGCTTTTTCTATACCTCGGATCAATCATGTCGACATTTGGCAACAATGTCGGTCAGTTTCCATGGGAGCTATATAATGAACTTCTAGTCAAAAATTAATTCAATCACCAAAAGAAACGGACCGTCCTCAGAATTCAAAGAACAATATTTTTGCCACGACCCTGAATTCGAAGAGTCAATAAGCCACAGTCATCCTTACTTGAAACATTTTCGAACTTACAATGTAGAAAATATGTCTGAAGTCAAGAAGTTAATGCTCATTAATAAAAACGGTATGAATTGAGAGCAATTGCTTATTACGAGAATCGTATGTTTATCTGGATATTTTCCGAGGGCACGTGCTTAGCACCGATGTGGAGGCTCGCCATAAATCCAGCGCTATTCTGATTTACCGCTCCGGCTAAATGTTTGATTTGTGCTCGTAAATCGAGATGAACGCTGTCATCCACACAGCTGATACTTTTTGTTTTTGGGATATCCTTAAATCCTTAAAGCAGGATACCGAAGTATGTAAACGGAATTAGACGATTTTTTGGTAAATAATATTTTCATTTATTTACGACAGTTTTGTACATCGTTAATTACTTAATTCGATAAATAGGTCTACCTTTTTGGACTACTTAAATCAGAAAAATCACCACTCAATTTAATGAAAAATAAAAAAATATCATAAAGATTCTTTTAACTTAATTCCCAGGCAAAGAAGTAGCATGAATCTTAACAAACTACACGTCAGCAGTAGTGTTTTCTTGCGGAACATAGTAATCAGCAAGTATGAAGTTTAATTAGCAGCTTAATTCAGTACAAAACACGGTGAAACTTGCTCCGCAGCCGGCATACGCCATTCAGAACTACTAATGTGTAAGCGCGATAACGTTTCAGCAATTCAACGTATTGTGAATACACGCAGTTATACAACTTTCATTACCAAGTACCATGTTTTAATGTGCTTGTTGAGTGTGATAATAAAAAAAGCTGCATAGGATTTCTAATAGCAGAGTTTTTGTAACTTTATGCCTACTCTGCTACATGAATAATCAATGTTGTCTCATGGAACTCTATAACTACTACCAAAAAATTCACGTACTCCTAATAACTCATACCCTGTAACGACTGTCGCGAATATTTGTTCTGGATTTCCGACTCAACAATAAAAGCTCAATAATTGCACCACAACCTGCACAATTAAATGCATGTACAATTTTGCCGTATGACTAATACAGTTTTCCACGTGCATTAAAACTAATAGTAACAATTCAAAAAGCTTTATTACAAACTCAAACAAAACTTTTCCTCCGCCATTAAACAGTGAGAACGAAGCGTTATAATTTGCAAGCGGTCGCGATCGCGGTGTTTGCTCCCCACGAATAATTTCGCCAAATAGGCGCCCGTGTCGCACTGCAATGTCGTTAATTCGCCGATTTAAATCGGAAACACGCGATAAATTTACCATTTAGCCCTTTTGAATTTGAATTACCAAAGCCAATTGTAAGTATTGTTTGTAGTGTGCTATTCGACTCGATTCGAAGCTGGAAGTACTTGTCTAACCCCCGGTTTCTGAGTACATTTAACGGTAGTTTATCTATTCAATAGTTTTAAAGCTCATATAAAAAACGTACATCAGAAACCGGGGGCAAATCAGTCTTAGTATCACTAAACATGAGTTTTACTGCAACTTAAGTTATCTAAGTTTTATTTATATAAGAATACTCTTTATGGAGAAAAGTTAACCTTCAAAGTAAAGAGCATTTATCCTCGCACCTGAAATTATAATTCAATTAACACGGTTACAAGGGCAGTATGGTATTGAATACGACTTTAATTCAAAATTATGTACCCATTGTTATCAAAACATGTCCGTCACCACCACGGTAAAATAAGTGGAAAAGACATCATATCTCAAAACAAAACTTCGATATCACTCATAAAACACCAACTAACAAACACTCCAAACTTATCTAAACAAGTTTTGACTTCATTCCAACACTTGACTGGTAGCAGAGACAGTATAAACCTAATATTATATTGATAGGTTTGATTTGGCGCCCCCAGCCTTTTTGTTCGTTATTTATGGCGCGCAAGATACAGATAGAGCCGGCGATATCATGAAATATTAAACGCATTACAAGTGGCATATAGGCCGGAAGATGAGGTAAGAAAAAACGTTCGTTTTCATTTGTGCTTTTTGATGTGAGTTTTGTATGGATTTGGCTGTGGTAAAAAATTACCCTTTTCTCAGTAGATTTTTTTAGAATTATTAGGTTTTTATGTTTTTGACTTTATTGGAAGTAGTTTTGAATATGGAGCTGTGTTTCCTATATATATTTTAAGGCAGTTTAATTTGTTAAATTGTGTTCCCATTTTATTAATCATGTATGTACATGTAATAATTCTTTAATAAAGGTGTAATAATTACTACAGTGATATTATTATATTACAGGTGGTGTCTACGTAAATAAAACTTCTCTATCGTGTCTATAATATGTTAAGTTTTTTTTTTATGCTTAGATTAAAATTCATTCCATTCGAACTAAACCTAGATTTTAAAAAGCTTTATACAAAAATAGAGTCTCATTTTTGTAGCCGATATTTGCCGGCCTACAGTTTCAAAAAATAAACACAGCCACTGTATTCTTTCTGTATAGTTTTGGCAACAAAGTTCACCGCAGTAGTATCACGTTTACGAATCACACACAAGTTTATTCGTTCGCTTTTATCGCGAACACTGGAGGCGCGTTAGCGAAAATGATTTATACGATTTATCATAAATAAGTTATACAGATTCCATTTGGAAAACTATTGTTGATGCCACCCTGTTTAATATACGGCGGATATGAGATTTTTGTACACACTACAGTTGCACAAAAGACAAGTTTGATTTACGTATTTTGTTGTTTAAAAAGTTATTATTACTAATTGCATGGTAAGAATTCATTTGTTTGTATATGCATCATAAACATTCAACAACAATACCCGAAAGAGTTCGAAAACACGTAATAAAGTATCGACAGGTCCCTCGCAATATTTCTAATATCATTGTAATCTACATATTATTCCAATAAGTGGGTTTTCCTCGGGCAATATTGCGCCCGGGAGTGAAGTGGCCGACCCTCTCGGTAAGTTTTTACCTTTTATTGTTTTATTTATAACTTTGTGATTGATGACGGCTGAGAAGTTAGCTTCATAAATATTGAGAGAACTCACGCTGCGAAATAGTTTTGCAAGAATCTTTTGCTAGCGTTTCGTAGTTCTGTTGTCTGGTTTATTTGGATACGGTTTAGCTTTGTGAGAATGTATTATTGTATTTTGAAAGTTTTTGTTGCATTCTTTTAAAGCCATTTAGATTTTCAATTGACGGCTATTGTGATAAGAAAATATGAACTCTTTAGAAATCTAAATGTGTATTTTCGATTCTCTCTTAATTAGATACACTTTAAGCGATAACTTTTCTGAAAAAATGTCTCTAATTTAATACTCTACCTACCTACTGTTCCAAGAAAATCATGCAAATAGAAGAATCGTGTTTAAAGGCCACAAATATTCAGTTATCGGGTTGATCAGCAGGAAATGCGCCTCGCGGACGATGTCTGTGTACCGGACAATGTGATTAACATAACTGCTGTCGCTACTGCTTTTGTTAAAAAGTCTGTAGACTATGCCACAGACAAAAGAAGAATAATTAACTTGACTAGGTACTTAATTAGGTATTACGTGAGACAATTAAGTTATGTAAAGATAAATATTATCATATGAAACGAATTCTGAGAGCACGATGGAACAATAATGTGTTATTGTTCCACCAACACGGTGGAACAATAATTTGTTATTGTTATTCAAACAAATAGTTGTTCCGTAAACACTATCTATGTATGTATGCTGGTAGAGTCGCGAAATAATTAGCTCCATCACTAGACCGTTAAAAGTAACAATTAAGCCTGTAATTCTGTTCAATCTGCAGTCATCAGATTGACAGGATTTCCTTCAGTTCAATGGAATTGAAAATTTTACTTAACCGCAATCGTATTCGAAACCAATAATATTTCCACAAAATCCCAGATATTGTTCGGACATATACAAAATGGTTGGACAGCCGCAGAGCACACGCAACGTTTATTTCCCTTTTTAAAATTCAGCCGACCACAATAACTGCGGGCGAACGGATGCTCCCTTCGAAATGGTTGCGCGATTAGACCTTGCTCTCTATCTGTGCTTCATAACAGTGAATTGTTTGTTTTAATATGTTTGGATGTTGTTTATTTTAGAGGAAAACTATTAGGCAGCGAAAGTTTTCCTGACCATGGTTAAGATAGAAGCAATATTGTACAAAGACATGAAAGATATATAACTCCTCGGTTGTGAAGTAATAAAAAACCACTAAATACTAAGTTTGTCTAACTGACAAGACCTTTTTAAATTAGACATTACAACTCTAATTGTAAATAATTACTTGAGAATCGTATGTTTACAATCACGGTTCTTTAGAGATAGTTTGTTACAATTTTTAAATGTGAGTTAACAGTAACCCAATCAAAAATTAAGTTTTCAACTGAAAATCGAGTATTGCAGGTACATTCTTTCGATCAAAACATTGCAAAGTATGCCTTATCTCTGGAATACTTTATTCTATTTTATGTAAGTGCCTCTTCGATCAACACAAAAGTACTTGTATTGAAGCAGGCTATCACCATAAAGGTGGCATGACAATAGCGTTTGAGAACACGCCAGGGTGACGGCGTATCTCTCGAATAGCCTCCATAAAGTGGCATTCACAAAGAGACGTCCGTGCGGCCCGCCGGCCCATATCACAATGCGGCAAACGACGACGGCGCTTCCTGTTCCGGCCGCGGCGCCACCGTCGCACAGATTTATGCCCGCCGCTTCCTCCCGCCATATGCGTGGTCGTACTACCCTCCCGCTCATTTACACAAAACTCGACTTTTTCAAGCACCTGTGTTACACGAATGACGAAGCGGATGTCGACTTTTTGCTGTTAAGCGGTCGCGTGAATACTTTGACTCTTATTTTTAATGTCTTTGAATAAAAATCGAGGCTGTAAATATGTTTTTACCATAATAAGTCTGCCGTTCCGAATTAGCAGAAAGTTAACCTCTTCGTACATTAAAGATTGTACAAAAAGTAATTTAAAATTCCCGCAAAATTATCCAAAATGTAAAGTAAAACAGGGAACGATGTACGTAATAATTAAAATTGGATGTTATTAAAAAGTCCGCCATGCACGACTCTGGCGAAGTAACGAAGTTAACACGTTTACGTTAATAAAATATTGGTGGACCGGGTGAAAAGGCGCTCAAAAGTTAAACCGTGAAGGGTTCAACCGCTATGAGGTTATGAGCTTAGATTATGAGGCGGTGAACGAATTTTGATGCCGAAATCACAACTTGATTATGAAGGTACTGGCTGGTTAACTTGAGCAGAAAATATTGGGTAACTTTGTATTCCTATCTTGCTCTATTATGTGTATTACATGTTATACCGACAGATTGCGGCTCTTTTAGAAATATAGATAAGCATAAGATATTTATTTAGATTTTTTGACTTTTATATTTTTTCATATTTTCCTGTAACGATTTGAATCACGTGTAAAGGGCTTAAACAATACCCTAAAATATTGCCTCCTAAAGTCGTCAAATATGCAAAGATAATGGAAGTTAATTACCACGTTTTCATCTCATTAAACTTTCACAATCACTTTCAAATTGCATACATCTACAACTTATCACTTTCTTTACACGTCTTGTTACTTATTAATAATTTTGTGAGATAATTACTCTTTGAGCACACGTCAGAGGGTGTGAGAAAAGGATACAGGAACAAAAAGGGAGCGGTTCGTACATAATGGAGCGGCGGCCGCGAACTCTGCGTCTCGGAATATCTTAGCAGTTGTTCTGCTATCACGTCAATCCAAGACAACTGCGGGTTTGGTAATATGAACTTTGTAATTTTGGTAACGAATCAATGCCACATTACAGTTACATGCTTTAAATAAAAACGTATTATACAAAATCTTATTATGTAGTTATTATTGCTCTTCTTTAAAAGGAAAAGCAAACTAAATAAGTTTGGTTATCTTTTGAAATCAATTTTTAAAAGCTACACTTGACAAAATACATCTTGCATAAATCTTTCAGAAAAGTTTATGTAACAAAATACTTACTAAACACAACATCTCAGCAGTTTATATCCCGAAAAGTAGATTTAAAGTGACTAAACCCACCTCTATCTTTACCTCCGTAATATTTTCACGTTACCAAGATTCGCCACACTAAGCCCGCACGCTTTACAGTTCGGAAGCAAAGTTTGATATAAATTTTGTACAACAAACCTTAGCTGACGTTAACTTCGTATCTTTGTCTGATCCTCACGTGGAGGCAGGTGGGCGAGGGGTGATCACAGAAGAGGAGGGTGAGGGGGGTTGAACTAGTGAAATTCCAACTAGCTTTGTGAATCAATCAGGAATTAATTGCGGCCCCTTCGAGTCTAGTGGAGTTGATTCCTACTTGTAAACTCAATGCTGCATATCGTATTACTTTTTAGTGCGGATGAAAGGTTTATGCAACTGAGGCTTATTACGTACTGCTAATAGGGATGTTGATACTAATGTTACTGTTTATGAGCTCGTTTTGTGTTTCATGTCGATGGTGGTTACAGTCAAAAGTTTTTTTATATAATTTCAAGAGCTGTTCAGTTAGTCTGTCTGTTAGTTTCAGTCAACATACTTAATAAAAAAAACTGACAAACCACAAAACCAGTAACAACACAATAATCGTGATCCTCTTACGTCCCATAAAAATATTTAAAACCAACAAAGCCAATAAGCAAACTTAAAATAAAATAAATAACAGCAAAAAGAGCCGCCAAATCACTTAAAATTCAATAAAATATCAAAGTTCCACAGTAAGTGGAGTTTATAACATCAGTTTCAATCTGCAGCACATATTTATCGTGCAAGTGAAACCGAACAAGTCTGTGGAAGTTAGGAAGCTGTAACTTTGCGCCGCAATTGTTTAGATTCGCGAGGTACCGAGGAGTGCGGGCCCACGGCTCACGTCAAAGGAAAACTTTCAAGTGGCGGCGATACAATCGTTTGTGTCGATTAATGTTCCCGTAATTGTGGAATTGGAAAATAAGAATATCAGGAAATGTTGTATCAAAAGTTTTGTTTAAAGTGCTTTAATATTTTAAGGCACTTCTGGATTTAGGTAGGTCTTGTTTTTCTTTTTTTTTGTTATTAAGCAGCCCTCAAGTATATCTGAAAACTTACAGGTAGAATAAGTATTTAATCTTTCGGAGGCCCTTTACTTTCATATAAATAGCTTACGATATTTCAAGTTTGTTGGACGAAAATGTTCAGAAATTTATACGCGACTGCTTTTATTTTGAGTACTTAAATAGTTGCAAGATAGGATATATCCAGAAAATTTTACTCACAGGTAAACTAGAGGTCAAATACATACAATTCGTAGTAATAAGTACACAACACACATCTTACAGAATTCCTGGTAGCCACTAAACCTTTGACAGACAAACCAGCGCCCAGTATCCGCTGTCGAAGCGCACATTCCTGCGTGGAGTGGCTCTTGTTCACCTGTCCAGAGTTTACTCAACTCGGTACAAAGCGTGCCATACCGACCGTTTAGAGGATCGCCTATTGCACTTGGTAATGTTTCAAACCACATTGAAGGCTTTTGTTTTAGAGACGGGTTAGGAAATGTGGAGAACTTAAAATATACTTATTGAACTGAATTGGGTAGATACTTTTAATTGCTTAGTTTTAGCGGACATAGCGCAATGATTTACAACACTTTTTACATTGCTGTTGATTACTTTTTATCTATTTTATTATATTGCTATTTGAGACATAAAAAAACGAGTTGCAGTACGCATAAACTAACAATATAATTTGACTGACTCGTTACCAAACTTCTAGTAGTAAACGTAAAAAAAGTTAATTAGTAGCTATAGTACTTAGTTCACTCACTGAAATTGTATATAGATTGTAAAAAGGTACTTGAAAACCCATTTCATTTACTGTAGATTCGAATATGTATACACGTGAAGCATTGCAAACGTAACATCACAAAATAAAAAATAGAGCTCATTAAGAAAATTTCAGACTTCTGTCAGTATCGGTCGGTATGACGTCACAATCTTGTCTTGCAGATAATTGCTTAAGTGGGATCTCTAGCCCTCTAGCCATGTTGCCCTTTCGTGAAACTCCTACAGATAAGGGTAGTTTGTTGTTCAAGCGAATCTGCTTTGGCATAAGATAACAGTAGATTAACATCTCTCGCGTTTAGTGCCTTGTTGATAATGTACGTATAACTATTTGGTACGAATTACTTGTGTTGCGATGCGTATATTCTTGATTGTATTAATCACTACATAAAACTATGATACCATTTACACCGTATGTGTTAAAGTAAAAAATAAACTGTAAAATAGGTACCTACGTATTATATAATATTAGCTCACTTGCTATATAGGTATAAAATATGTTTTTTCTGCATGGGATTTGCTGAAGTTGTATCGTCGTCACTGTAACATTTTCCGTGCTGACGTTACCGCGTTTTGATCACCTAAATTCTTCGCTTCTTGTTTTAAGAACTTACAGTACAGTATCGAAATAATTTTAATTGGAGGAATTAGCTCCGACGTCGGTATTTCTATATTACATTTGTCTATGAAAACACATCAAAGTCGAATATGTTGTAAATTGAACGTCGGAATGTATTCTAATAGAAGCAAGTCAGTTATAATTCAAAGCACGCCACACTAACAGGATTCCCGAGGAAGCCAATCCGCAATAATTTTCACTCAAATCTGACGTAAACATGACCGATATTCTGCTACCAATTTGCATGTCCGTTGCCTCTTTGAATAAATTAGAAGCACCTGCCCCGAGGTACCTCAGCCATCTCTATGAATATGTAAGACAATGGCTTTCAAATCTTAGGCTCCAATTAGAAGGGAGGTCATTAAACCCTTAGTTAATTACATCTGCCCGTTACAGAGACGAACTGCGAATATATGCGCCCCTCAGATTATGTGGGTATTGACTATGAAATTTAATGCCTCCAGACGGCTATTTGAATGGTAACGTTGTGTCGTAAGTGGTTTGGTAATATTATTCATATAGCAATGGCACTTTACGTATGTATGCACCCACAATTTAAATATGAAATGACACAAAACAAATTTTCTTTATAAATAGAGTTCGTTTTGGTTTCCAATTTTAACTTTTTTTATATTATATTATAAAAGCAACATTTAAGAGGCAAACATACTTGATAAGAAGGGGATGAAAAAGTTATGTTCACAACTTAGAACAAACTTAAAACTTATGTTATCCCTGAATATTAAATGTACATAAATATAGTTAATATATTGAAATGTGCAGTGATCCCGTCTGTATATGCATGCGGTAGATTAGCGAGTGTCCAGTTTAGTGGCAGGCCGACTGGCACTTAGCCGGCGGTCACTATAATCCGGTTATAACGTTTAATCGACTCTCGCCGTCACGTTCTCGTCGATACGGCTACCACTTTAACCAATATCGAGTTATACGGAAGCGAAGTTGTGAAATATAGGGAACAAGAAACTGTAGACGCAAATAAAGTATTATCTGTTTAATTTATCCTTACGAATACTTTGTTTTATACTTTGCGTTTTCCTGCGATATGTTTTTGTTAGTCTCTCTTTTAGTCTTTTTAAACAATTAATGTTTTGTCAATAGCATAAAGGCAACGTTTGAAAGTTAACTACCACACTCTCAAACCGCTGCATTCACTCATAAGTAGCTCGATTCTCCACCTTTATCGACTACCGGCAACCATAGATAAATGTTTTATGAAAGTCTGATCAGCGCCTCTAACGGGCGTCGTAGGTACTATTTTGGCAGTACATTTTAAACGTCAAACTTCCGATACTTGACAGTACCGACTGTAGAGAATCGCGCTACTGATCTGCTGAATTGCTAAAAGATGCTTTCATAATAATCCCAAATGCAAGCTCAAATTCAACAAGTCGTAAAAAGGCGCTGAAATCTTGAAACAGCAAGAAGCAGTCACGTCCACAGGCGTCACAAACAAGATAACTTATCATATATTTTATAACGAGCTAATTATTCGGGCGTGTGAGCACGTCGGGCGGCAGTACCATAAATATTAAACGCAAACACGGTATTAGCAACGGTCACGCTGCACCTTGTTTGACTACGGCCTAAAACAACATGCGTTTGCGACCACTGACTAAATTTGTTACTGCCGGTCACTCGCTGACTCAGTGTTCGCGATTGTACAGGTATGTACAAAAAGTTTACGGAAAATAGTAAAGAAAAATGAGCCAGCGCTTCTAGTTCATATCACTCTTTGGAGCTAAGAATAGCACCGATACAGGCGTTTAACGCAGTTGTAGTGCCTGTTATTAAATTGAGTAAGGTAAGATACAGGACTACAGATAGTACCACGTATTTATTATATTAATATAGTTTTTTTAAAATAAGATATTATATGAGCAAAAATTTGAAGGTGTGTAGGTTTAAAAAAAATATTCACCGTTTAAACGAATTTTATTTTCATAACTTCGTAACACTTTTCACTACGGCTGTACGGTACGTGACTAAGCTTAAACAGAACGAAAAGCTGAAATACTTTTTATTTAAAATAATATTTTATTTGACAATTAATTCCAACGTAATAATTTTATTCGTATAAAGATATTATTTTAGGAGATGTTAATCTCTGCCTATGTTTATTTTAATAGGACCACATTTTATTTTTTTTGCAATTGGTGTGTGATAATTATTTTTTTATGTTTAACATTTTAAAAATACATTATTGATCTAACAGAGCTCAATGTTGCCATTAAATATAATTGAATGGCAAAATTAATTATTTTTATTATGATATTATATATAAGTAGTTATACTTTGCACAAATAAAGCTTTGATTAAAATTAAATTATTTACCTAATTACCAAATGCAAATATATTTTTAGCGTTATTAATTATGTGTCATCAATTAGATAACTATTTCCCACGGGCCTAACTCAAAACATTGTAATGATTGTTTGACTTTAAACATGGGGCTTGAAACAACAAATGTGACCGATAAATTGGTAATTTACATCAGAGACAATATCTAAACACGCATTTGAACGCGAAACACGCAAAACTTGGGATTCAAAGCGCTAGTCGATTTTAGGTGAAGCGCGTCATGTCAACATATTGTTTGTTAGAAGCGTGGACACGGCCTAAACAAACAGTCATTACTCCCGACGCCGTCCGACGATCGCACGTGATCGCACGTGATCGCCGCCCTCAACAATTACATCGGATCGTATCACGTCATGCGTGGCCTATCACTGTTTGCTGTTTGGGCATTAGCGGTCATTTGTAATAATCGCGCTTTATGCGAATTTCACGTCAACTTGCCTGAATTGTTCCGATTTCGGCGGTCCCAGTAAATTGCAGGACTATGATGAGACTTACTCGTAGGAATTTTTTCAGACTAAGCAACTGAAAATTGGTTAGGGTATTGAATGTTGTTTCTTAACTATGTTAATAATTAATTCTTTGTCACATATTTCACATATTATTATAATATTTTTAGAGATGATAAAATATAAATTCATATTCTATAATAATATCACGATTATTCAAAATCAGTTTCGCTGAGCGGAAAAGAAACGAAGAAAAGAAAAGGAAAAGTTGCGTCACACCGTTGTCATATGAAAAGTATCTTATTTCGCGCACGTCTTACAAGTCAAAATTCTCACGAACAAACCAAACGATGCATCATGTCACCAAAGATTATCGAAACTGCAATATCAGAATTCAGAAAACAATATCGTACGTTCATTTAGGATGCAGCGAGGTAGCCGGCGGGCACCGCTCGACCTCGCTCCGCTCCGCAACGCTCCGCATGCTGCGACGAGACGCGCACCGAATGACTGATTGTCTGCACGTGCCTAAAAGCAACCTCAGCTACTGTTTACTACTGGAAAATATTCTGTTTTATGTAAACTTGGGTTGGGTAAGGGTATGGGTGGAATTAAATCTAAAACAATAGCCATAAATAGTCCTATAGTGTAAACTCAATCAAAAATATCGAACTAACCACGTAAGTGCCGTTGCAGAATAAGTAGTTCTAATGATATTTAACATACCGCAATAAGATAGCAAATAGAGTCGAGGATTTTCATGATCAAAAAAAAAGTTTAAATTTTGTTTCCGTTTATTCACAAGCCGACCACTTCAACACTACAAATGTGAGAAGCGTAGCAAAACTCTTGTTGTGACCTTTATTATTATACAAACATATTTCTCACAGTTTACGTAACTAGAAACAAACAGCTTAATAAATCACCAAATGATTAAGTAAACAAAGGAAAAAGTGGACCGTCAAACACACGCCGGTTCCCCTGAGATCGGCGCAAGTTGACCGGACTGACCCTAAACTTAACCAGTAAATACCGAAGCTGCACAAACTATCAAAAACTTGCGACACTATTCCCACTTGTGTGACCAACTGTTGTTTAAACTAAACTTACTTACCCTTACTTGTTAACTTATTAAGGTACGTTAATGTTCATAATAAATTGGTATATTATATAAGTTTCATGAACCGAAACCACTGGATGTAATACAATCTCATCGACACCCAATAATTATATTCTTAACTTAAAAAATGTACAAGTAATGACTTGATAAATAAATAGACAGTCGTCAGTGAATACACAGTTTTATAAATTGAAATTTATTAAATTAATCAATACATTCGTTAAATCTTATTTTGAATAAACGAAATAATCATGATCAACAAATTTTCATTCATTTCCCTTTTTTTGTTACGTTACGCGAAACGAAACTGATAAATTATTCCTCTTTGTTTTTACATCATATTTATTTTAATGACGTAAATATGAAAAATAACAACGTATCGGGAAAAACTGACATCAAAATAGGGAAAGTAAAGAAAAACTTTTACATTTTATTCAGAACTTTATTTAATTTTACTGAATATGTCAAAATCTTATCGAAATCAAAAGACAATACAACATGTTGTTGATACTTCTGCGAAAACACAGTAACAAATTTCGGAGTACCAGAATTAAGCTTCGAAATCCTGCAGTACGGTACTGCACGTACAAATTCTTGGCCTGTCAAAGTAGTGATGTGAAGTCCAACAGATTTCCAAGTTAGACAACTGAACCAACCGAACTGTATCGCAGACGTTGACTGAAGTAACAGATTCGAGTTGGTTATGTTGGTATTGCACGAGCCACTTCTAAATTCAATTAATCATAGTTGGGATTAGTTCCCCTTTGACGACCTGCGGACCAGACGTGACTGTCTTGTGTAACAGCTTTTCGATAACTTACAGTAATTATTGTAACTTTGCCAAATATTATGTCTGTAAATTATTATTTTAACATTTGTCTACGGTGCCGCACGCCGATTTAATCGATCATTTCAATAGCATTTAACAATCGAAAATTGAAGAAGCAAATACTTATAATCGCATTTATGCTATCAAATGAATGAGTAAAAAAATTACTTCGCTGCAATATGAATCCTCCCCAGACTAAACTTTATAACATATACGATTCCCTTTCAGGCCATAAATCCCTTTCAAAATAATAAAGCCACTCCGCCGTCAAAATATGAGGGTATTCTCAAGATATCAGTAATAAATTCCCGCCAATTACAAAGTTAGCTCAACTTCCGTTGGTCAGTACTCGAAAGGCCAACTAGTTAATTCGTGGCGTAGCCCCGTCGGGAATCGAACTCCGGACGTCGGGTAAGTAGCAGATTTATTAAGAGGCTATTCCTAAATGCCGGCGGGGAGAACTTGGCTTTAAAATTAAATCACGCTTTAGTTTGCAACTAAGCCTTCTAAATTCAAGCTTTGTCTGTAGCAGATACGGGTTCTGTTTAACTGCCATTTATAGTTCAATTGTATTGTTGGTTTTGTTTGAACTGTATTGTCACGAAGTTTGCTTGATTAACGAAGTAGAAAGTCATTTCATTAATATCAAAACGAAGCCAATATTTTTCTTTTGTTTTATACTTTCATTGGTAATTAAATATATGTAAACGATCACGTTTCACTTAATTTTCTTTAGTACAAGTTTGTAAAATGATAATGGTATACATAAAAACAAAAAAAAAACGTTCCTTTTTAATGGGCCTTTTATACAAGCAAACAGCGTATCAATTTCTCTCAAACATTTTTCTCCGCAGCAAAAGTTCTAGAGGAATATTCAACAAAAAAGACATAACATGGCTTCGTTACCGTATTAAATACAAAAATACTTTGAAAGTATTTGAAAAGCCAACCCTTTTATTGCAGACTTACAAATCAAAAGGCTAATAAAGAAAGGCGAACAACTCAGTACCAAGTATTTCTTTCATCGGAGTCAAAGTTGCGAGTCGGAATTTCCTGAGCGAAGAGAGAGAGGGGGAAGGAAGGTGAGGGGAGGAGGGGACGGAACTGCCAACAACTTCCTTTACTCTGTGTAACTGCATTCAGACAAACGGGTTTGTCATGCACTCTTTATGTACAAGTTTTTTCATATCTAATTACTTGTGAAATAAGAAATGAATTTGTTTGAAGCAATTTTAAGCCTCATTATAAACAGGGAGCAGTTTTATGCAGAGACCGTGTATCTAATTAAGTGTCTACATATTTACAATATGAGATATGCATGGATTATGATATGAGTGATATATTATATTACAAAAGCCAAAACTTTTAAAAATATCTTTGTCACCAAACGCAATTACAAACTATTGCCCTACACTTAGTTTTGTGTCTGTTTTATGTAGTCTGTAATTTCAGGTAATATTCATAGTACAGCAGTTTACAAACCAATAGAAACACTTACATAGCATTATTATTAGTTGTTCTAAACTAAAACAACAAGTTGTAACAAGCGAACAATATTGAACAAACAATCTTGGTCCAATATTGATTTCAGTTTAACCGACAATATAAACAACCCTAATTTGTCCAAAGTTTCTAGAAGGAGCGAATTGATTACGAATTATTTATCTTTATTCAAATATTGCTGGTCTTTGTTTGAATTACAAAACTGAACAATATGATTGATTTCTATTTAAAAGTCGTAAGTACCAGATATTAATCAACACTTTAAGCAAAAAAAAAAGATAAAGTTGTTAAAAGCCACGCCCACAACAAATAAATATTGAAAAATACTTACTAAAAATATCACATTTTTTTCATAATTTTATGGACGTGTCGCTCATTTCTTCAATAAACATAAATGCGGGAATTCAGTATCATTAAACACTATCAAATAACGTAATACATTTGTTTGTACATGAAAACTGGTTTAATTTAGTCAAAATTTACGTACATTTGGAACCGTACTTCATAATATCTTAACATTGTCACTGTAAGACAATGGGAGGAACAGTGTGACTTGTTGAGATAACACATTAATTTCCTGCAAATGTATTTCGATGAGAGAATGACGTCACTACTCGTTGACGCCGAGACGGTGACGTGAAACTAAGAGTTTGGAATTACATGTGATATATCTGTAAGTTATTTAATTACTAACTTTGGTGTTTATGTCAGAGTTATTTAAACACGAAAAGTTCAATACCATTGGGTAGAAATACTTGAAAAGGAAAATATATTTTTTTTTATGTTTGTGAAAGTTCCCACGACACGAAAAATTCTTAGCGCGGGAATAATCTAAAAAAAACTGTAAATTGTTCAATTGAATAGTAATTATAACTAAAAAAGGCATTATTTTGTATTCATCCCTTTCAATATTGGTCTACAGCAGTCAAGAATAACATAAAACACTACAGACGAAGCCTTAAAGCGGGATTAATAAAAAATTGCCGTCTTCGCGTCAATATCAACATGTCAATTAGTTTCCACCGAATATTGATTCGTGATATCTATAGAGGTAGTAAATTCGATACTGTCTTAATAGAATAGTCAGATTGATGCAACGTCTAATGGATTTGACTTGAGACTATCTGTGTAGCGCAGGCCTGTCTAACTAGGATCAGATTCCTTACTGAGGATTTACAATGAAATATAGTTTCTGTTACCGACAAGACATATTACGTCTCACATTATGTGTGTACCATACTGTAGCGTTCTCTGATACATTATGATCAATAATCACATACATCTTGAAGGGAGTGATGCACTAAGAGAACAAATGACGCAATATTAATAATGGCAGATCATTTTATTTCTCTGATAAATTGCCTTTACTTAAAAAGTAAACGAATGCAAACTTCCTACTAAAATAATATTATTTTAAAATTCTATAGAGCAATATTCCATATACTCGTAGTCCGTCAAAATTTCCACTTGATGTGTAGTCCAAATGGATGTTAGCATGTTAGCATTGTGGCACGTGATATGCCCTAATGAAAATCAAACCAGAGACGGAATGGACATGCATATATTTAGATACCGAGACATCCCAGTGATTAATTGCATCTATCCACTTGAAATATGTTGGTTCAAGTAATACGATAGCAATAAACAGAGAGTAAATTCATATGAAATGTTGAACTTAAGTGGTTGTAAAATTTTTCGCTCGTATAAAATTCCCAATTCGCAAAATCAGTTACATCCGTACGTAGTAGTTCGTGTAGTTTTAATCCAAAAGTTAATATTTCAATATAGCATGTAGATGGAATCGTAAAATTCCCCAATATCGTTCACTTTATAACACTGTAAAAGGGAATACACACTCGACGTATAATCAAATACGCCCAACGTCAGAGAGTCGAGTTGAAATAGAATTTTTTCGCTCTTAAAAATTGCGATCACGTTTCTAATATAGTGAAAACAATATTCTAGTGACCGGGTGATTTCTGCACAGATGCTTGCCCTACCAATATTATGTAGGTGGGGCAAACTTTTTCATAGCTTTGATATATGAGTGTCCCATAAAATATGAGGAAGTAATTTTACATACGTGGAAACTAAAGTCAAACTAGAATTTTAATGAAACGCATTAGACGAATAAATTTGCGTTTTATCCGATCGAACGGATGTTAAAGAATCGAGAGCATGAACATTTTTGTTGTTTCCCTATAGATAACATGTTTGTATCGTAATTTGAAATCGCATACATCGGTGACTGTCGCGGTTTTAATGCGTGAAGGGGTCGTTTGAAAAACGTTATATCGATCGAACGATATAAAAAACAACATTAATCTGCACTTATCTCGACGATATTATTTAATGACGCGTCATTTCGCGGTTATTTGTAACTTTTATGGCGGGAATAGATCGTGTTCGGAGATGCATTTTAGATAAGACTCTTTACGACGAATATTATATTATGCGTAAGTGAAATTTCATTATGTAAGGTGTGTTCGTTTTGGCTTACAATTTTATGCTTACGCATGTTGTAATCGAGTTTATTGGTGATCTTAATAAATATTAAGAATAGTGTATACACAATTTGTAGGTTAGTTTTATAGCAACACAAGGGTTTCTTAAGGAACATAAAGCGCACAACAAATATCGTTTATCACTTGCTACGATTATTGTACAACAGTCGGCGGCGGTGGTCGATTTGCATGAAATATAAAGGTGACCGCACACATAGTTTCCGTTGTTTATAGCGGTCAGCGAACGCGGTCGTTTTGTTCACTCGCCCCTTTTGCATTCCTGTCTTCGTACCTTTATTGTCTTACTTTCCGCTCATGACATCGGAATAATATATTTATGAAATAGATAAACAAAGGGGACTTCTGCTTTGAAATTAAATTGTTTTGTTGCAAATGTCTGTACGGACATTAAACAGATTTTTTCATTCTTATTTTGGACATTCTGTGTGTAATTAAGTGAGCACTTTGAACAAATTATGCATACATTCCACGAATGTGGTCGTTTGATTCTAGGATGTTCAATGTTTTTCTTTGATTGTAAGTATATGAAACCAAAAATTCTTCGAAAGGTCTGTTTTAAAAATATATTCTGCTAAAACAAAGATCGAAAAAGGGACTCGTCAATGGCTTCAAATAAAATGATATATCTAATATTGAAAATTTCCAACGTCTGGCCAAACTCAATGCACAAGAACCAAAACGAATTACTGAAACACTGTTGAATATTCTCTCAGCGTTCTTCATTTTACATTTCACACCTCAATGACACCTTTTGTCTCCACCGTCTCGCTTTCATTATTCGATTATCATCGAGAACTGTCAATTGACTGTCATATTCCGAACAATTGCACTCGAGCCACTCGATCACCCTCCTGATTCTAATGAGGGACGACATATTGAAGTCCGAAGTGGAATTATTAAAAAACCATTAGATGTAGGGCAAAGACCGTGATGGATGGACTCTCGAATCCGATCCATTTCAATTTCCACAGCCCGATGTCTCTGTATAAAGGGTGAGCATCCCCCGAGTATGGTAATGTGTTTTAAGTCAACCGTGGTCCGTTTCATTCGACTTTGTGTTGTCTAAAAATGTACAGGAAACATTACATACAAAATGAAATATATAGAGATACATCGTGACGTTTATAATGTTGCAATAACGAGTGGAACGTTACTCACACCTAACCAAGAGTGATGAGCTGATAAATCATATCTAGTCGCCGATTTATATCGCAATAAACGAGGAGGGATTGCGCCAGTAAATAAAAAGTACCAACTCTTTATGGTGTTTTATATTTATTGACTATTTAGCAGTTATGTTTTGTTGATGTAAAGTAATATATTCTGTCAAATGTTACAACGCAAAAAAAGGCTCTAACCACAGCTTTATTCCAACGAATATTATGACATCGCAGTTAGCTTACTGCAGTCTACGTCGGCGTAGCTCGTCTACGGTAATGCTACGAATGCTAAAAACCCAGGCCGTTAACTCGACTTCACTGTATAAAATAACCATCTGGGGAAACCGCCGCTTATCCCTTAGAAAAACTCTCTTTGTGAGGATAACTCGCTCTACATCCCCTCTTATGATATGTTTATGTACTTTGAGATTTTATGTGGACGTTCCAACGCCGAGCACGAATTTTATTGGGTTTATAGAATTTTATGACGCCATATTCCATACAGTGGCCGCTGTTTTTCATTGTCTATTGATTTTGATGCGAATAGTGCGGCGCTACGGTTAAACTGCCGCCGTTTAACAACAAAGAGAATTATGAACCGACCGAGTAATAAATATGAAATAGATAACGTTGGTTGAATGTAAACAGAAAAGTGTCAAACCGACGCTAACGTTTGGGTGAGGGTAATCCGTGTGCAAAACTATGTTTGAAGCGAGCTTTAACAGTTTGACGGCGCACTTAATGTATTTATACCGGGCACCGGGCAGCGGCATCTGTGGCTAATGATATCGCTGGACCTGCGCTCGCCCCCCTCGCCTCTCACCCCGCTCCGCCACCCCGTCGTGCTCCCGATAGGCCCCCATGACTCGGTCATTAGTTAAATACGCACAGCCGCCCGCATGTCACAAGTTTATCTTTGGCTAAACTGTAGGTATGTGGACTCGATTAGACCTTTGATCAAATAATCCAACGATAAAATAGGGCTTCAGGAAATTAAATTACATTAAATGTCATTGTTCGGGTGCTCCGACTGTGAAATGGTTTTGTGTGTGCCGATCGCTTGATGTGTTTAGATAGTCGTAAAGTGTCTCGGGTGATGAGAGCCGGCGTTTCTGAATGGGGTGGTAAATTATAATGGACTTTTCTTGACTATGGGCTTTTGTACGTATGAATGCAAACTAATTTCATACGTGTGTATTCACTATTTTACTCTAACTGGCTAATTACCATCTAGGACAATGTGGGTACTGTTTATCCTTACAATCTTAGCCCTAATGTTGGCTGATTGGTTGTGGCTTACTCCAGTGGTCGGAGGATAAGGAATCGTCAGAGTCAGTCGGATTTTATTATACCATCAACGCATTGACCTATATATCTAGGTCTTGTTACCAAAACAAACTAGTCAATTAAGGAGGGCACAGACACGAATTTCAACATTTCCACTCATAATTTCGAAACAATATTTCGTGTAGAAGCTGCAGTGATAGTGGGCAGTGAAGACACGCTCGTTACTCGCATGCGGCTGCAAGATAAACCGACTGCTGGCTTAATTGGCGGTCACTACACGCTCATTCGAACCGTTTCTATAACAAATCATTAAACATACCGACATATCGGCTTGCAATACCTGCCTGCTCCAATTTGTCTGAACAATTTGATTGGAAAATCTCGATCGTTGGAAATCTACAGTGAGTTCTGTTACGTTTTTATTTTCTAACATTGATTGCGAAAAAAGGGTTTTCTTGTTAATCTGAAGTTCCTGTAATTGCCGACTTTTACTGGTAATATTTATTTTATTTTTGGGGAATTATTTTAAAAATCAGACCTGCATATAAATAGTATTTATATTAAGTACTAGTGCGAAAGATTTGAATATTTGACATTCATTGTATGTAGCAAATACGTGCTACCAAAGAACCATATAATTCTTTGTATCTACATTGTTTTAAAAACAAAAGATATCAGCGTAAGGGTTAAACGTTCTTGTTTTACGGAACAGGGCGAGCGTGCGGTGGTCACTCGATTAATACCAACATTAATCTCGGCCCCCGCGCCAAGGGGACTTTAATTTATGCCGTCGTTTTGACAATTGATGAGGGAGGACATCATGTAGATATTTTAACGGACTTCCAGTTGCTCTAATTCGTATAGTTTTGTTTGTTTTTAGGTAGAAAATTTAATTACGTTTTCTTTGTTAATAAACATTGGAATCTATATAACTTTCATCTATGAGGTCGTAAACTAAAACAATTCATTCCTTTAATACGCCATACAAGTATCATCGATAACATTATTACCCAATTTGACAACACTCTGTAGCATTTAATTATGTTCTCATACAATGTGATATTATCCCCTAAATATGCATCGTCCGTCAAATCCATAGCAGAATTTAATTAAAGTTGAAAACATTTGTGCGATCGGTGGGCAGCCATCCCTAATGAGTGGTGTTGAACGGTCGGCCTGAGCGCAAGGCATGCGTGAGCGTGCGTCCGCTGCGTCTGACGTCGACGTCGTCGCCGCGTCGCGTCGCTCGCGTCGCGCTCACCGCGAATATTAATTCACTGACTACCGCATCTCACATCACTTGCACTCACTGAACACAACACCTAATTGCATGGAAACTTTGCCTACTGTGTATAATTTCCGTATTCAGCAATTTTAGAAGCACCCTCTATATTGCTTTGCGATTTTAAAAATAACCAATTATAAAGTTAACTTGGGAGCGTACGTGGCTTTCAAATAAAAAAAAATGTACTCTACCAAATCGACAAGTTTGATTTGTGTGACGTAACTCAATTCACTTACATACTGCCAAATGCATGTTTTGATTTCCAAATCAAAACAAAACATTTCACATAACCAAAAAATATTGACATTATAATATTTGGACATCATCTAAATAAATGAATAATAGAAATATTAATTAGTCGTGACCACACGTAGGTTTTGTTCAATACGCGTATAATTAGTTGTGTGAACTTTTATACACGAGTCTGGCAATTATTTGAACTGCACTAGTAATAGCTGCGGGCAAACAATTATCATCAAAAACTAATTAAATCCTCTATATTAATTTTACGTTGGAAAATTATAAATTCGACGCTGACACAGAGGGACCCACGAAACTGATACGGAATAAATTTTCAACTTAATTTAACTAGACAAACACAGAGGACCGAACGAAAGGGACCGACTTAATTTCAGTATTGAGGTGGAAACTAATGATAAGCTCGCTAGTTTGCTCACTACACGCACCGATGTACGAACTTTATTCAAATTATTTTTGTTTAATATTGTCCTCGACACACATAGATATGGATTTTATTCATACATGCTTAAAACGCTTATAATTTAAAGTTTTTAAAACATTTTCATTTCTGTATATCTTACAAAAAGCAATTAAAAAAAATATTGGAAGGCTTAATAAGTTTACAAAATTAATTTCAGAAAACCATTCCTCTTTATCTACTTACAATAAACATATTTTTAAGGAGATATTTGCCGCATCCATGTGCTAAACTACGAGAGACTTTATACATTGAGCGTAGAGCCAAACTCTCCCGGCAGGCGATTTCGCGCTCCACTATACATGCACAGCTGTCGTAGCACTCGTAGCCGTAGCGCACTCTCTCATAAACTCTACGCAATCATTTTTAAATTATCCTCATTTTAAATTATAATCTTAACACAACAAATCGCCTTTTAAAGTCACCAAAATGTTATTTTTTGGCAGAGTACATTTTAATGTTTGGCTTTTTAAAGTTCATCATTATCATTATAATCGTCTTTGCTTTTCTGTTACGCAGGCATTTTCATAATATTTACTAAAACAAAAAAAATACATATTTATGATAAAATTAGATACATCTGCCAATACAAAATCTCGTATCAAACAATGTACACGCCCAGGCACAATTTTTAATTTTCCAATACAGTCCACACGTAGCTCTTATAATCTTGTTTTATCCATTAACGTAGTTGGTTATTGATAAATCAAACAGGTGCCCGTTCAGTCAAAGGTCATAATTTAATCATCGTGCAATACAGTGGTCCGTCTGTGCATCTGATAGTCGCAGTTATTAAACCGCAGACTGTCATGTTCAATTTACAACGTAACCCCATGGAAAATGTTGTGATTGTAGGTAGTACCTGCGTTTTGTACGGCCGCCGTGATTCTGCGGTTATTACGTTAATAATACACGGATTAAACGTGTACGTACAACGATTGACGAATTTTCGGTTGATTTCGATTCTACCTGTGTACTACCGATCAAATATTGCGACGCGATGCAATAAAGCCCAGTCCTTTCTGGTGAATTTTCATTACAAATGTATTGAGCACATCGCGACCAAATGTAAACTAATTTAGTGTGGACGTCCAAATGTTAAATGCTAGTGAATGTTTGACATTTGAACCAGTGAAGGGTTAATTTTAGATACGCTAGAGGCGTCGGTCAGTTATATAAAACTATCGGTATCAAATGTATAAATTGTTCCTCCTTCTCCTTCTGATTTTAGAACCGATTACTTTGTCAAACTACGATTTGTCACAAACATTTCACTCTGTCCAGACACTAAACAAGAAACAAACCCACAGAGCACAAACAGCAGCGCCTAATGAGAGAAACTATTTCATTAGCCGATTTCATAGAAACAGAAATGAATAGTGCACGGATTTCCACTTCATTAGTTACTACCGGGAATACCCGAAGTTTAGTTCCACCATACATTTTCATTCGGCAATAACAAGGCTCGAGTCGTAATTAATATGATTAGTTATTGTTGCAACTTGTCTGGGGAGGTTTTGCTTTATAGTAGATGTTTGTTTAAGGTATTTAGTTCTAGGGGACTTTCACTTATACGACAAAGTCGGTAAATCTTCCAGTTTATGATACTCTAGGAATATTTTTATGTTTAGGACTGAGATGTGCTTATCAAACACTGGTGAACTACGTTAAACTTGAACTAAAGCATGTTTTTATCGAACGTCTGCCCACTAATTAATGGCTTTCAGAAAATACTTTATGTATTAAAAAATATACCTACTATTTCTTAATTCCCTTATTAGAAGCTATATGATAAGTCTAAGTACATAATAGATTTGACTATCGATAAAATTTCACGCAAACATAACAAGCGTCCGCCAGTGCCGATTTAATACCTCAATTAGTGCTACAATCCCACTGATGACTATAAGTACCCATTAGGTGGAGCCGTTAGAATGGACAAATTGTTGCAAAACTATAAAATGTTAACATTGGAACATTCTGATAAATAAATAGAAGCAAATAGAATGAAGTATAACAGTTTTATTACAAAACGAATGTCGTGGGTCGCCCGCGGCGGACGCTGGCCGAGCAATTAATGGGTTCATATTACACGCGCCTCGGGGTAATCAGTGTCGGTACACATGACTTACAGCTGTTTTTTAACCAGTCATATTTATCAGGGTTTAATAAACACCGCGATGCTCACATTTGGCGGTGATCTGAATTGCATAGCAGTGCAGTTTATTGTAGTTGTTTAAGGAAGAACCCATTTTAAGTTTCATAGTAATAAATTATTATTTATGTTAGTACCATTAGTACAAGTTCCACTACTTAATGATAGACTAACCGAGCTTTAAGCTGACTTATTACATTTGACATGAACCTACGTTTAACGTTCTGTATAACAATATAAAAATGCAAAAATAGCCAGAACGACTATTGATCGGACATAAAATAATACAACAACTAAAAACTATTCACTTTTTCTACTTTGACTAATTTTGTATTTCAGAGTAGCCCATACGCACACGAAATCGAACATATTGTTGTTTGAAATTAAATGCAAAATTAAAATTTTCAGGAATTTAATAATGTAGTATTGCACCTGATTTAATATTTTCAGCTTTAAACAGTATTGATGAGGAAGAGATATTAATAAATAAATGAGTCACAGTAAAACAGGTTGAGTGGCGCGATACAAAAGAATAGCTTTCATGTGAACTTTAATTAGCTGTTAAATTGTAACGTTAATCGGCTTATTGCGCAATGTGGTGAAGTGAATGAATTATATTTATTAATTTGTGCTTCAATTATTAAAATGATAAAAGTGCTTTTGTGTTCGCTTACTTATCAGCTGAAGTTGTGTAGTCCTGAATATGAATAGTGAGTTAGACTTTTTTTGTTAGAGAATCATCAGAAATAAGTATGCTCGTTTTATCAATGAGGCGTGGATATAGCTGTTATATACCTCTGGAAACTTCTTTTAGGTAAAACCGTCATAAAAACACGTAGTAACTATAATAATCTTAACACCCATGAAATTCACCGCTTGCATGCACCGGCTTTTAATCTTCGTATTTTCCAAACACTGACTCTAATTCCCCAAATAGCCAAATCACGTTCCACAAGCGATATATCATGAGCTAAGACTAGTTTCTGAATTAAGCTACAATTAAATGGTCGTAAATTCCAAGTTTGGGTCACTTTGGGGAGCGTGGTGGCGATTTATCAATTATTTACGCCACTTGGTCCCAACGCAGCCTGCCGTCACCTACCGAGGACCGGTCGACCGATCTGTTGATTGACGCATCCGATATTGAAAATAAACTCCGTCGGAGGTAACTAATCTGATTATTTTGATAAGATAAAATGTTTTAGGTTTTTCATGAGGGTCAGCGTGTATTTTATATATTTTTCTCCCACTTTATACTTACTTCTATGGTAGTTTTGCCCTGGACCACTTAAGTAAAACTGGAGTAGTTTTACTTAAGTGGTCCAGAGCAAATATAATAGATGATAACATTAAGAGATAATCTGTCAGAAAATGTGAAAAGTTTTGCCGTCATTCTATGCATCAAATACTAATTTGGCAATGCATCAAATAATAAGGCAATTTGTCAAACCGGCACTAATTATTTTTGCTATGATATCAAACATAACAGAATAAAGACTCACCCATCAAAATCAGAATGAACACCGCACGAAACATGAGTAAACAAACAAAAGCATGTGTGCTTTGGGTTCGCAATCCGTCACTTAGCGTTGTCCCAGTGCCTCTAACGCCCGACTCCTGGGCCGGCGGTCACCGCATCGATCTACGTCAACCGCACTTTGAGACTTCTCTTAACACGTCAAGATGTAGCAGATGCTTAGAAAACACGATAAATTATTCTGTAGTATGTGCTTTGGTACGAATGTGGTGTGTAGCTAATATTTGTAGTAGTGGATTAAAGCTTCAGTCTGTAATTTCCTCGAACCAATATCTTTAAGCTACTTCACGGTCATATAATAGGACTTCACTTAATAAATTTAAAATAAATTCATGTTTAATCCATGACTTTAGTCATTCAGATATAACGCCCTAAAAATATAATATTATTTTAAGCACCTAAAGTTTATGTATAAAATGCTACTCATACTTTAAGTCAATATTGTTGTTTCAGGTCCAAGCTTATATTGGGAACAGGAAACTTATTATTTCTAGTTTGAAAATATTGCAATAAGTCAGTATTTGATCCAAAATTGCTGCTAAACTTTGAGATAATCCGTTTGTAACACTACTAAGGATTAAAACTCAATAGTAAACAAAACTTAGAAGATCTCACATTATTTACTTTAATTGTTGTTCTGTAAGTTTCACAATGGGTGCAACAAAACGGATTACAAGTGGCGTGCGTAAATCACGGTAACACTTGCAACTAAGGAGTTATTACACATTCAGCATAATAAACTTAGGTATTTTATGATTAAAATTAACGTATGTTATATAATGTTTTCAGACTTTGTTTATTAAACTATCTTAAGAAAATATATTATTATATTATAGCTTTAAGCTTATTAGCTATCATGTACGAGTACAATACATACCATCGTGTCCTAACTTTGATCACTGAGGCCCACACGGTGAGTCAAAGACTCAACTCTGTTGCTATTTGATTCATCATTTTTGTGATTCAGTTCTATGTACAAAAATACATATTTTATGTTTGAATCAGAGAAAATATTAATTCTTTTCCGAGAGACTTCACTATGAAGTCTATTTATTCGGTCATTGATCGTTTTCACATTTTCACACACTGACACCAATCAAGAGATCAATTGCACTCATTTATTTTGCTCTATTTATCAATTTCACAGGATATTAATTCGTAGAAACACGAACAGATAATATAAAGAGCAATGAATCCCGTCGGTACAGTTATAAAAGTGAGTGTAAATATTTATTCGGCAGGTTCACTTTATTAAATCGGAAGGGGATACGCACGATAAATACGTTCATTTATTTTGCTCTATTTGTTTACACATAGTTGGATAAATAGTCGCAATTTAATTAACTTAGCACCGCGAATTTATATTAAAAGCGGCCACCAGTATTATGATTAATTTCGCGGTTTAATACCAAATTATGTAATAAATACATACTCTGCATCGTTAACATAATATGAATTGTTCATTGAGAGGTTCAGAATTCATATTATTCAGGATTCATTTAACACAAAAAATATTTTGATCTCTACATTTACTTTATTTTAACGAAGTGAACCGTTGCCATAACATTTGAAAATAGAAACTGGAAAACATGTCTAGTCAGTGTGCCTACCATGGATAAGCGGCTATCTATCGACAAAAACTATTTTCTACACATTATTTTTAATATCAAACGTAATAGTTGGCACTACCGACTACCAAGTAGTCAATAGTACCGACTGTAGAAAGTCACGAGACACGGCGGCTTACAAAAATTGATTCAATTTATAGGGCTAATTAATTACTTTTTAATACTCTAAGCAGTCAAAACTTATAAAATACTCCTTCAAAAAAGGTGTTATGATTTCCCAGGGCTGTGAATAAGATTTGATCTGTAAACGACGTGCCGTCAGCTGTTAAGCCGACATCTTTTATTCGACTCGTTCAAACAAAGGCAAGGCGTCGGAGCTAACTTAAGCCTTTGTTCGTTAATTCCTTAGAACAGTGCGCTTCTTTGGTTAGTGTACAATGGTTACAACGAGGTCTGATGCGAATGTTTTGATACTGTTTGTTATTATTATATTGTTGGTTGGTTTATTGTTTCTACATACTGAAGTTTGTTGCAATTATTTATTCAAAAATGTTATAATTAGCTGTGTATTTATAAGTTGCCGTATAACATAGTCGATGATGATGGTGATTGGATCTCAAATTAAAAGTTAAATCATTGATCGTTGGAACTAGAAGAATTACAAGTCATTTGAGACTTTTGAGTCGGCTGATTGCGGATTTGATATATTTATCAAATCCGCAAGCAGCCGACTCAAAATTGTATGCTGAAACATAATATTATTTCTTATTCAGTTAGATTAGGTACACATTAATCTTAAAATTCGCGTAGTAAAGGTTAAATGGTGGCTTCATTTTCGGCTTAGAAAAAACTAAACTTAAAATGTATTGTATGTAATGTATTTAGGAATATTTTAAGACAACATTCAACATAAAATTCGTACACAGTGTACATTCACCATAAGAGCCCCGTATTGTCTTGACGTGATCATGACGAGAGGCGAAAATTTCACAATACCGGATTAACAGTTGACGCTTTATAAATATTCATGTTGACTGTATTAAATACGAGAGCCTTTTGAAAACGTTACTGTTCAACGTTGACGACAGATGTGGCTCAAACTTCAAAACAATGCTAAGAGAATGAGTTGGATTTTGAGTTGTTTGTTACTTATGTACTTATTAAAATAACAGATTTTTTAATTTTCCTTAGTACTAATTTCTCTTTCTTTTGTTGTCACCTTTACCAGAGTCAGAAACAGCATAAACATACAGAAGAATTTTTATCTTCATGTGGATCCAGAAAATATTGACAAAGAACGCTAAAGATTTTTATTATTGTAATCAAAACATGGGTTAGTAATTTTTGGTGCAGCTTAAAGAATTTTTATGAATGACAATTATACATTAAACAATGATATTAGGTACAGTTTGAATAAATAAAAGGTGAACAAATAAATTAAATATTGAATATGGAAAGTACAAAATAGAAATATTTAATATACAAAAAAAAATACTAGAACCCACTACAAGTGGTAAGTCAAACTACTGGCTTTAAAAGGCAACACTATTAGCACTACGGGGTAGGTGTAAGCACATTAGCTTGGTGTATTCATAGTGAGGTAGTGGAGCGCACTATCGCGGTATCTTCACGCTCGGCCGAGTGGAAGCCTTCTGCTCCATCACACGCGCCGATCGCTTACGCACTTCAAGCTGCCAACGACGATGCTTTTTTAAAGTTATAGTTTCTTTTTTGTGTTGATAGTTTTGAAAAATGAATGTACTGAAACAGCCAGTTGGTGACGATGTTTGAGAGTAGTGACAGGATTTGTGCTTTCTTTTTAAAATGGCAAACGTTTTTTCTTAGTTAAACGACAAGTTCCTGTGCTTTAACGACTAAGCATTTGGTGTTAAAAAATAATAAAATAACTTTTATTGCTAATGCGATGACGTGTTTTTTTGTTTATTTCACAATTACCTACACCATAGCAAGAAATCAATGAAAATTTGTTCTCGATTCTTATGAGTCATTATCATTGGTCTGTATTCATGTCAGATGATTGATGTAGCGACGGGTAAAATAAATGCGCTTTTGTTCGTGACTCAAAAGGCCAATGAGGAAGTGGCAACTGCGACCACATTTGCGACTTATAAAATTGACAGCGGGAAGATAGTAGTATAGTATTTACCATACTAATATAATACTAGTTTTATATTACCACTTTCATATCTATTCTGTATGCAAACTCATAACTTAACGTTATAGACAGTTAATACGATACTGTGTCAACATGCATTTGTAACGCAATAGATACCTGATAAATGATCCCAACTAATTAAGCCAATTAATATATTACTAGCCGTACATCACCGACGTGTACATCATTAATGCGATAATGTGCTTTAGTAACAGTATCATTGACTAACATCAATATTGAATCAAGCTTCTACGTCAAAAGCAAGCCGTTTATGAGCGGGCACGACCTCCGATATTGTTTACAAATAATTAATTGTCGAATGCAACTGTGGCTGTTGATATTGGCGTAATAAATGCTATGCCATATTCTATCCACATAAATAAATATATTTGTGACAGCTCTATCCTCATCAATCACAATTACACGCTATCTCCAACCACATAAAGTTCAAAATTGTATAAAAGTTTATTCAGGAAAATAGTGTACTGTAACATACGAAGCTACAGTTCCGAACGGTCGTATATACGGAATTTAAAAAGGAATTAATTTTATTCATTGGGAAATAGAGAATATATTGGCTTGGATTAGTTAAACGATCTTGCGTGAGACTGTACAGCTTAAGTTCGACAGGACTACATTGAAAACTATACCTTATATTATAGCATTAAAGTTGAATTTTGTGTACAAGTGTGGTGGTCATATGTGTTGTGTGAGTGTTTGTATGCAAGGGGTGATACAGGGTGGAGGATTCGGTGCAACGCGTGCCCGTGAATAATGCGTCGCTAACGGGCGATTAATGTCCAGTTCGGCCGATCGGCCGTTTTTACCGCGCTTACATTCGATTAAACGTATCATAAACTGATATGTTGTCACCAATTATGTCAATTAACCAAATAATTTCGTATTTTTCTCAAAATATTACATTGGTTTCGTCCATGTGTATAAACTAGGCAGAAACAAAATAGCTCTACTCTCTAAACATTCATAATTAAGTCTATAATAAGTTCTTCACTAACATCGTACATTTAGTCAATCTTTTCATATACCAAAACACAAATGACGGGACAAGTTTTAAATACGCTTTTATTTTATTTAAGTTATTTTCTTTTCAATATTTTACTAATTACCCATATGTAATAAATTCTTAACAAGGAACTCTAAAGTTACTAATTACTAATTACTATAGGTATATATCACAAGCTTATGTATCAGATTAATATGAATAATTAGTAACATCGGGTGGTAGTTAGTAGATATTGGCTTAGGATTAAAGTAGATTCCAAACTGTAAATCAATGAAGCCTGTCTAGTCAGGTTAATCAAATGTAGCCACTGGAGCTTAGGAATATGTACGATGTACACTCGCTAACTGAACGCTTAGGGGAATATACGGTTTCAAGATTACTGTTTGTGAGAATTGTAACATTTGAATTTGTTATTGAAACTGATTTGTTATTCATTGAAATGGAAGTATTGTTGGAAAAATATAGTTTTTTTGATATTTATTGACTGTACACATCTATCTTATTAAATAATAAAAAATGGTATAAAAATTGGCAATAATACAAAGCAAATATAATATTTAAAATCATCGTAATTTTCACTTTGTGAGAGAATTTCAGAATTCGTAATATATCTCAGTTAAGCAGTTTATTTCTTGCAAAAACTGTTATCCAAAGGTTTGTAATTTCAGTCAATCGATTTATTCCATGTTTCAAGCTTTAAGGGAGCCCTTATAGCCTGGTGATAATAATGATGATATAATTTTCACGGTCCCTTATTTTTTATTTCTGTCTTTTGAGTATACGTTCTGTTATATTATTGGTACTGAAAAATAAATCTAAATAGTCCTAAAGCTTGTGTGCTCACCTGTCTACAGTAATACAGCACCATGTGAGCACATTCCTGGGATAGCTGCGCCGTCAGAATTATACCGCGCTCATTGCTCCCAGCTTAATACGCCAGCGACCACGGAGATACCTTAACAAAGTAGGAAGCTGAGTTTCACCTGTCATATGTTAGGTGGCACTTAGTACTTGTCTCTATAGTGCTATAATTATAGTCTATACAGATCGGAACTTTAAATATTGACGATACCTTATGTGACGTTTTTTTCCTTTAGGTACAACAAAAGATATGTTTTTATTTATTTCCATACAATAAAAAAATTACGGAAGCTATTTCGTCATGGATTGTAGTCATGTTTTAAGTACCTATAAAAATACCATTAACTCTACTCTGCTCTACTACTACATATCAAAATGATAAAATAACCTTTGGTATCTTTTCTTTATTATAAGAATATTAAGAATATTTCATTTTGTTATCAACAATATATTTATGAAAACTGATTGATGAATATTTTCACAGAATTCCGAGAATCATTACCGACAATCGTCTGTTATAAGTAGATATTTTATGGCCGATAACGAGGACTTGAAAAATAAAAGGCATTTTATCATATAGACACAATAGCTCCATAAAAAGACATCCCGTCGACAGTGAAAAATGGCACTCATCATTTCAACACCATTTTTATGAGCACAATTTCTTTCGCATAAAAATAAAAATCGGTGCGTCTTTATAAAAACATCTCTTCAATTGTCATTCATAGCGGCGTTGCGCGTATTTGTCACCGCCATGTCGGTCGCGGATCGCGTTCCAAATATAAAAATGCAATTTTAAACAAAAATCCAGCCGCCGGATTCGAACCCTCACAATAAAAAATAAATGCGTGGCAAACGTAGAAACATGCGCCAAACTTTTATATGCCAGATATTTTTTTGAACGTTTGTCATGGAACGCCTAGAAAAGAAGAGTTTGTAGTGGCTGGCATGCAGCACATATGTATTGTTTTTCATCATCGTTCCTTTTTTGAACAATAACAAGAACTTCGTGCGTATTTTTTTTTTTCCTTTATTTGAACTACCTACCCATTGCTGTTATTTTTTTAACACAGAGTTCTGCTAATAAAATAAATCAAACAAATCCATCTACTTAATATTATTATGTATTCTTAGAAGCAAACGTAATATGTCACAACTACGTCTGATTTAAAAGAATATTTTAAATTATTTCACCCCAATATCAAATCTAAATTACACAAAAGCATTTCCGAATCCCGTAATATACTACGTAGCAGCGGATATAAGGAGCTGTCACAATAAAATAAACTTTACGATGTAATTTCAAAAAACACCGATATCAAATACAAATACAATCACCAATAAATTTGATTCGCGATACAAAGGCGTGCCGAGGTTGTCTCGCGGGAGGGCTCTCTACATGAATTTGGTATTCACTGCGTCGTCAAGAAGACATCAGAGGCAAAGTAGCAAAATATTATAATAGCATAATGGTGTCAGGTGGCGTTGTTCTATAGGGAGCTGCTTTTACAAACACAACAGAGCTTAGAGACGGGAACGAGTGTATCGATATTTTTGCAATATTATTTAATTGAATTTGTTTTCGCTGTGTACAATCCACATTCTAATTTCGTTTAGGTACAATTCTAAATACAATTTGATACGCATACTATCTATAAGTACGCATAACAAATTGTATAGGTATAAATATAGAAAAAACTTCAAAGAGCTCAATAACTGACTTACAAAAGGTAAAGAATGTAGCATTCCCAAATGCGCCTTACGACTCTACAAGTTTGATTTACTTTTGATACAGGGGTGACCCGTTTATTTTATATATCCGGTAGCACAGTAGCGCTTTTATATTTCTATTTAAAAATATACAGATAATTTAAACGGCTCAGGTAAGTATCGATATTCTGACATCACAGGCTTCACGCCGTCTCGGCGACGCACTGTGGTCGGGGGCAGTACACAGGGCACACACTAAGCGGGGTTTAGGCTCGTGATATGAAAGCGAAGTGACGTCACAACCAACCACTTCTCTCAGCCAAACAACCATTGAACTTTGTACGAGATCTGCTCCAGTTTTATTGCTCGTCGGATTGTCGTGTGCTTAGTTTTATTGCACTCCCGATGTTTAGATACCGCCAGTGCGGCGTGAATGCCAAACAGCTCGGAATATTCATGTACCGAAAATCAACGCCGCTAACCCCAAACAAAAGCTTTTTATTGCTGTTTGGAAACTATCAACGTTCGCCGCTATCTGTATAATGTATTCAAACCTTTTTTAATGTACACAATGTTATATGAATTAATTCAAAGTGAATGAAAAACCGCAGCAGTGTTTACTTAGATAATGGTGATTAGGTAAACCGTAGGAAAACGGCAATTAAGAATGAAAAATGATCATTACGCTCGTTTATAATTAAAAAGCGCCCACATATATTCGTATGCATACTAGTCTGTTCCGACTTTGATTAATATTGGACGTGACAGGACGGCACACAGCCGTTCAAGGTGTAGCAGAATGATCATTAATTTATAAGTGCTTTATTACTTTTAGAATAATGAAATTGTATTCATGTCATAATGTAATGACATTGTTAACATCGAAATTAATTACATGTTTAATGTATGAATCATCATTCATCATTATTTAAAAGTAGAATAAACATTATTAGGCAGGTAGACATAACATTTTATTTTTTCAGAAATCAAACCTTTGATGATATAAAAGCGAAAAACCTCTCCCCCTCTATCTCTTCCCGGCTATTCGTCAGATATGGTGGTGATGTCAGTCAACAAAATCTAACAACAAATTTTAAAAATAACCACTTTATGCTTACTTACATCATTACAAATGCGATACCATGTTAATATTAAAGCAACAGTATTTTGCTTAAAGCCTCTACACGTAATAGCAGTTATATCAAACACTTACACCACTTGCCTGTATAATGTTGATAAAAAATAAACACACAATAATACAGAGATTATCCCATCGCAACGGATATGTATAATCCGTATCAGTCAAGTTTAAATCGCAGCGGCTAACGAAAATGTCAACTTGTAATCTATGTAATTAAATGAATGTCAGACTAACTTGACGTAGGGTCGCCATGAACCATGTGTGTTTAGAAGGTGTATGTTTATTAGCAAATTGTTTAAGCCTTTAAAGTAAATAATTATGAATTTGTATACTTCGATGTTTATGGACTCGCCCCTATTATATCGGACTTGTACTGTAAATGGCGAAACTGCTTGTTCCTGTAATACATTTAATTAGTAATTAAATTTCAAATATATTTCTTTTCAGCCGCGTAAATTTAATAGATTTTAAGAAAGTTATAAGATTTCTTAAAGAACATCTCGCTAAAAGGCTAAACACTACAATTCTAATATTCGAATAAAAAATAACCCATGGGCTGCGTTGAACCGTTATAATAAAGTGCGTCATTGTAACGTAGAATCCTATACATAAGTCGGACGTCTGTAAAAATTCCAAGCCAAACAAAAATTTTCGTCAAGATTTTCCGGAAGGCAGCCCTAGCGTGCAGAGACCTTAAGCTGAGCGTCTCGCCACCTCGCCGTGAAACACGATTATGACACAAACAGTGTATAAGTGCGTGAAACATAATGGCCGACATTAATTTTACTTGTAAGGGCGCGATGAAAATTGTTTCTGAAATGTAACCTCAAAATTACGCGGCTTTAAAAACAATACTGTATATTTTTATTTTAAAAAAGTACAAGCCGCTGTGCATGCGTTGAAACCGATTTCTTCTGCTCTAAATGGTCGATATCATCTTTAAAACGGCATGTGATCAACTAAACAACAAATTAAATGAAACATCCAACCTGTCTCTAAACTAAAGAGACTTCAGAAATCTCTTATTATTAATTCTCTCAAACTAAAAGAACAAATCAACATATTTAAAGATGCGTGACATGAACTCCTGAGATTCACGTCGCGAAGTTCGCGAGTTAATTCTTGCTAAATGAATTATTCCTTCCCGCCGAGGTGGCGCCCTCTATTGACGGAGCAAACTCGCTAAATAGTTTCGTTCCCGCTGCTATTATTGTTCAGAAACTGTCGCATAAGTTAGATGTTGAGTGTGTCTGCTGACACAATAGTTTAGTAGTTGGTTAAATTCCCCCTTGTGAAATCTTTGCAGTATATTGATGTTTAGCATCAAACCAGGCTTAGTGCTCACGTTCGTTATTTTGCAATCAATAACTAAGGTAATAAATGAAACTATTCTTACTTCCTTAGCTTCAGATTTTTGTGATCCCCTTTATATTTTGCAAGAAATTTCAAAGAGCCAAGTATTTACTGTCAGGTTGTGGGGCAATAATACCACGTTTATATTGGTTAAAGATAACAAAGATGTAGCTCATTTCACATAAAATAGGTTACATGGTGGTCTTAAATGCTAAATATTAATTATTACACGACAATTTAGTAACATAATAATATGTAGTTCGAGCCACACAAAGGACTTTCAGTTGGTTTGACGTCTGCTATCTTATTGACCCACCGGGCGCTTTAAGTGCCCTCGACACATGGAGACATTTAACTCAAGCACCACTATGTACCCAACCATCCATGAATACCTACGTTCAAATCTTCGTCCTATTGGTTTCCAAGCTCTCAGGCCACAGAGGACTTAGGAAATCATTTCTACAAAAAATCAATAGCGTAAATCTTGCTTAAACAATAAAAATTGTGTATATACAGTTAGGTACACCTGAACAAATATTTTGTAATTTTCAACAATACAGTAATTATAGATGTGAAGTGTTTATTTAATAACAATAACTTTTTGTGAATGGCCAACGGCTGAATACAAAAAGAAGTGTAAATAAAAAGTATTCAGTTGAGTAAATTCTTCAGTAAGTTCTTAATCAAAATTCAAATCTAGGCATACAAAGATAACTCTCAAATGCAACATTTATGTAAAATCCTTTCGAAGAGAATGAATTAAACAATTATAACAATAATATTATACTAACCAAAGCGTTTTGAACACGCCGTGTCATAATACTAGATTCTACTTGGAATCATATCCAGTTCTCATATCACGTAGTGTCGCGGTTGTAAAGCGGCTTTGCCTCAGCCATCTCCAACGTTCCTAAAACCGAATACTCAATTAATATGCTAATAATATGGAGGATTTGACAAGGATGCAGTGCAAGGTGCACCAAAATTTGAACTCGAGTTGAAATACCACTGTCTTGAGAGCAAACTTCGTATGTGATTGAGGCTTGTTTAATTTATTCTAATCAAAATCTTGATGAAAATTTACGTATTATCTTTGCAGTGTATGAACTTCTGCAGTGCATAAGTATTTATTTTCTGGACCAAATGAAACTAATAATAAAAAGTGCCTTTTTTCGAATATGATTAATTTAATAAATTAGGTGTTACTTATGAGGTTGTCGAGGCGTTGTAGTTTCTACTTAAACAGACGAATTACAATATTGAAAAAAACAATCTTGTAGAATTTTGTAAACAATACAAGATTTTCACATTAAGCTTTTACATTAGAAGAAAAGTATACCCATACATATTTTAATTTTTAATCGGTAGCCACCTAAATCACAGTCGCATATATGTTCCTGGTCGTTTCTTAAGACAGCTGCGGCGACACTAAAGATTGATACACTTACGCAATATAAACAACTTGTGACGTCACGTTCTAGGTTACAAAACACATACGCACATACTTTCGACATTGCGCCTGCAACAAAGTAGAGCACCTTTCACCTCTATTACTTAATGTGTAAGTTACTATTCGCTTGTTTTAAACAAATCTCTGTGCCTTCGATAGCTCAGTTGGTAGAGCGGTGGACTGTAGTTGGTTAAAATTGATATCCATAGGTCGCTGGTTCAAATCCGGCTCGAAGGAACTTTTTTTGCTGTATAAAATATCAAAGTTTTTATATTGTGAGTTAAATATATGGAGGTACTCATGTGCCTTCGATAGCTCAGTTGGTAGAGCGGTGGACTGTAGTTGGTTAAAATTGGTATCCATAGGTCGCTGGTTCAAATCCGGCTCGAAGGAGGTTTTTTTTATGTATGCAGCATTGTAGTTTTTTTTATTGTAAGTTATGTATTTGCTAGTGTTACTATCCCTTCGATAGCTCAGTTGGTAGAGCGGTGGCCTGTAGTTGGCTTTGAAGTTGATATCCATAGGTCGCTGGTTCAAATCCGGCTCGAAGGAGTTTTTTGCTGCATGAAGTATTGTAGTTATTTTTTATTGTGAGTTAAATATTTATTAGTACTAATATGCCTTCGATAGCTCAGTTGATAGAGCTGTGGACTGTAGATGGTTTCAAAGTTCTTCAAGAACTCTGAATAGAAGCCATTCTAAACACATTTGAGATGATTAACTAAAAGTAGAGTTTTTGACATACCAATTTTAGCTATTAATCCTACGTATACCTATTATTGCCTATGTTAGAAGAAATTTAATTCTGTCAATTTTTTTTACTCCCAACCCGCACTTGGCCAGCGTGGTGGACTCAAGGCCTAACCCCTCCCTCATTACGGAAGGAGACCCTTGCCCAGCAGTGGGACAGTAATGGGTTAATTTTAATTTTTTTTATTCCTCTATACTTTACTTCGGTGGTTTTTGTGACGAAACAAGTTACTTGCAGAGGCCAAAAGTAGTGCCTTGATGAATGGACTAACCACGCCTCTTTATTGCGTAAAATGACGTCACGTGCAATTATGTAAGTACCCGCAAAATAATGATGCATTTAAAGAATGAGTTGTATAAGTTAGTTTTATGACGCATACCTTCGATAGCTCAGTTGGTAGAGCGGTGGACTGTAGCTGTAAATATGTAATTGACATCCATAGGTCGCTGGTTCAAATCCGGCTCGAAGGATTTTTTTACCAAAATATTTATTGTTTCCTATGATTTGGGAGGTAGAGTTATGGACGGCAGTCCTGTCAAGTGGTCACCGTTTTATCCAGTGGACTACAACAGATAGTTTTCTTTTTATTTATCTGTTAAACCAACATAAAAAATAGTTAATAACTGCTCTGGCTAATACCAACATTTCTAGCAAATAAACGTTAACTCTACCTTCTTCTCTCTCCTCTAAACAAGACTATCACAGGTTTTCTTAACAATGGAAGTAGCTGCAAATCAATATATCTCTATAATATTAATTTAATCCTAAATATTATATCCTTAAAACGACGAGCCTATGAAAATGATCATTAGTAGATAGCACTAGAAACTTGACCAGTTCACTCGCAACAACTTTTAAATCAAAGCGCGTAGAGTGACGTTGCTTGAAATTATGTAAGTACCCACACAAATTGAATGCATTATGACGATAGTGTTATCTAATTTAAAATACGCTCATGTGCCTTCGATAGCTCAGTTGGTAGAGCGGTGGACTGTAGCTGTAAATATATAATTGTCATCCATAGGTCGCTGGTTCAAATCCGGCTCGAAGGAGTTACTTTTTTTTAACTCTAAATTGTTGTGACATTTGTCCGGATTGATTAAAACATTTGTTAAGACTAATACGCGTTCGATAGCTCTGTTGGTAAAAAGGTAACCTGCAGTTACATTAAGGGTTGAAATCCATAAGTAGCTGATAATAATTCGCCTTTGTATTTTTTTGCCTAAAATCGCACCAAAAACCGGTGATTTATAATGATCAAAATATTTACGACACAAAGTACGACCAGAATCAGTGCCAAAAGCCTAAATAGAACACTCATATTTACTACAAGTAGGATCAATAATGGAATATTCACAAAATATTAGAAAGTACGGAAACTTATAGGAACATTTTTTTTAAACACTGTTATCCCTTTACAACAACCAACAAAGTCTAGGCTGCAGTTTGCCATGTTAACAGACAATTACAGTTAAAATTGTAGTTTAAAAAAAATCCTTCGAGCCGGATTTGAACCAGCGACCTATGGATATCAACTTTAAAGCCATCGAAGGTATAGTAGCACTAGCAAATATACAATTCACAACAAAAAGGAAGGCAAGAGTCAAAAATACTTCAAGTATCAAAAAAGTTCCTTCGAGCCGGATTTGAACCAGCGACCTATGGATAACAATTCTTATTACAACTACAGTCCACCGCTCTGCCAACTGAGCTATCGAAGGCGTGTAGGGTAGAGCGAATTCTTACACCGCATTTTTTTTTTTTAGAAAGCAACACGTGCGTAAGTTATAAGAGGGGAGACTTGAATGAATAGAACTAGATTTAACAGTCTTTAATAGTAAGTTTGTTTGTGGATTAAGTAACTCTCCATTTATGCTGTTTATCACTTACATGCGTTCAATTTCTTTCGCCGTCACTAAGAACGCATTTTATTTTGCGACGGGCTCTATATTTGTAGAACTTATTAATAAATTAACTACCTATGGTACGCTTCACAGAAATCATTGTTAAATTAATGTAATTACTACGAAGGAATCAAACTCAAAACACCAAGCGTTTTGATAACGGCGTAACAGCCATTTAAATCGAACCAATTGTGTCATAAGGAGGGATGCAAATAAAAATATATTACTAAACGCATTTGGGTAGAGAGAGTTCTTATTGATAATAATATATATTATTATGTAACTAAAGGTGACTTTATCATTTATCTTAACTTTATCGCGAATATTTGACCTACAAAAATACAGGTCAAAACGTGGTATTTAATCTGACAAATAAAAATAAATAAACGTCAATGTCAAATACGTAAGTTTGTTATTGTGTATTTAATAATTTATCGAAATATTGTTTTATCTCTCTACTATTTAGAAATTTATTTTGTTATCAATAAAGTTATTAAATTATTATTATAATCATTTATTATTGATCAGGCACGTAGTTTCCCCTTCGATTGCGCACGTAGTCAATTTTAAGTTAACTCTCATACCTATCTGTACATTAAACCTTAGTCTCTACATTATTAGTATTACTATGTATAGATAACATAGGGAATGGTAACAACAAAACTTTAGTAAGCACGCATTTTGAACGACGCGACGGCGACGTCCGGAAACAGTGACGTGTCGTCTACTACTCAGACGTCCCTTCTATCGCGAAACCACCCTTACGATACAAGACTCAATACATAAACTTACTATCCATTGACGCTTTTATAGCACAACACGTGATATTCACGTGAACAAAATCGTCAATGAAAGTAAAACTTAAAGAAAATAAAGTTGTTAATTTTAATGTAAAACGTTGTACAGCGATGGGATTGCGGCTAATTTGAATAGAAACTGTCGCGGCGGGCGGCGATAGTCGCGTCGTTTCCGACCCGTCCCGTATCGGACAAAACGAGCCCTAACGAGTTCCCCAAGAATTTGGACCGTGAGTTACAACGCTTACTCACGTAAATGACTAGTATGGTTAAGTATGGTAAACTAGTGAACAATCGTTGCCACGTAATTTGATTATGTTCCAAGTTGTTGTTAGTTAACAACCCTTATGTTCATTTAAGTGCAATTTAAGAGCTATTCTACTAACATGAGATAAGTTTCAATTCGTTTAAGGAAAAACTAATTAGATAAGTCATCAAGGAGCTCACTTATTTTTTGCTGAAAAGAGCTATATAATATTTAGTTATAAGTTGCATCCCATAGGCTTTTTACATTCTACCTCTTGTTACTTTTCGCAAATTCTACTTTTGGCGCGACGAATGTATAGCTAATTTTAACTTAGACAAATATATTCTGTCCGTACAAATATACCACTAAATTAATACATTCAGTATTTCATAAAGCCGTTAAAATCTCGAATACAAAAACCAAAAGTACCTAATTAATGCGGCAATAATTTCTTCCTTCAGGTACACTTGAAACTTGAAATATTGGATACACAACTTTGAAATCGTATGCAATTATTTGTACACGTAACAGATTCATTTATAAAAAACTTAAACAGCAGGTACATTAAATGCACCTGCTAGCTAATGAGTTCCTCTTCGTGGAATAACTTATTTGCGTAAACATGGAAATGTACTGCGATTTAATAAACGCAAGGCACGAACGATATTCATAAAGTTAAGGTTTTTTCTGAAAGAAATTGCGGCGTTTTAAAGGACAGTTTAATTCAGCGTTTGAACGAAATAAATAGAAATATAAAGAGAATTTAGTAGAAGAATTGTAGTAGATATCCAGGTACATGTACAGTTGCAAGAATAAATAAGTTAACAGACACGTTTAACAATCATCAATCACACGATAGATTCTTAAAACTAAACAGGATAGTATCTTAGTTATGGAAGCAAAGTTGATTGAAGTCTTACTTCGAAAAATTCTATCCGTATTTATCTATACAAATTCTTTATGCCCTTTTAATATATTTTTATAATATTTAGAACCAAAATTAAAACCAAAAGATTCCTTCGAGCCGGATTTGAACCAGCGACCTATGGATGTCCACTACTATTTACAACTACAGTCCACCGCTCTACCAACTGAGCTATCGAAGGCACACAGTCATAGCCAAATATGCCATTCAATCTGTACAAACATTGTACTTTTCACAAAAAAAAAGTAACTCCTTCGAGCCGGATTTGAACCAGCGACCTATGGATGACAATTATATATTTACAGCTACAGTCCACCGCTCTACCAACTGAGCTATCGAAGGCACACGAGTATATTTTAAATTGGACTCTACTATCATTACTGCAGTCAAGTATATTACGTAGGTTCTTACATAATTGCATGCAACGTCATTACAACTTTTGCGCAATGCATAATGGACGGAGTGGTGGAAACACGCGTTAAGATTGCCCTTCACTCAGCTGTTTGGTCGTTACTACGAACGCGCTCCGTACATTTGTCCAACATGATACTTAATCCTTTGTGTTAAGTAAATCATTCTCATTCTCTCAGGTCATCATAACATGGGTATAGAATAGTAAATAGGACTTGCTACTTAAATTTTCCAATTATAGGATTAAAAATTATCGAACTTTTAAATTCCATATAGGAAATTGTATAGTTTTCTACTAAGAAATTTAAGGTTTTTAATTGACATTGTTATCTCATTTATGCATTCGACTGTACAATAACACTTAAATAATCAAGTATCAACGAAAATAAGGGGTATAACTTGTCAATCAAACCTCGCGTACAACCCTTTACCGTCACACAAACGGTCAGGTATCAATAATTCAGACGGCAAATTGAACTAAATTGACAGCAATCATATAAAGGGCAGCTTGTAAAGATCAAACAGGCACTTGTCTAATAATTCAGCAGCGGTGCGCTTAGCATAAGGTCAAACTGACATTTCGTACAACATTTACGATAGCGATTCATAATGTCGTGGGCAACGACACGCAATATGGGTCTAGGGATGTGTAGCGTGAACACTAATTGATTTTCATTTTCCCTTAACGTAGAGAAACATTTAAGAAAGGCTTATGGAATACAGATACCTTTTCTAAAACCTTTTAACCCAATTTTGATACTTTTAACTTGGCGCAACTACTTATCATAAATATTTGTATTCAAGCGCTACCTATCTAAAACAAGTGAAGAGGCTGTATCGGTTTAAAATGTGTGAAAAAGATTTCTTGGTTTAAATATTTTTTTGTTTAAAAATAACGTTTAAAAGGATAAACATAAGTCACTAAAATGGCATGTTACTACTCGATAATATAATGTCGACGATTTAAGGAACTTCCCTAATCGGCACACTACAGCTCTCACCTTTTAGCATAAACAGAAGGGCGGTAAGCACTCAAGACGGAATTGCCCTGTCAAAGCCTTTACTAAATTATTAAATCGTAACATTGGAAAGAATGCTTGATTTAATTACAGAAATAATTTCTAACGACTGTGGAACATGAAATGTATAAGAACGTGCTAAGTATTGCGTTCGGTGAGGTCAACAGCGGTTTTTATCGTTTGTTTCTATTATATACGTCTACCTCCGATTTATGTTACAGCTGTATTTCAGTTTAATTGTTTTTACATTTATTATAAACTGTTTTACTATGTTCCTTACTTGGATTTTAGGTCAACATGTACATTTAAAAGTTATAGACTTTTGAAATAAATTTCTTTTTTCAAACTCATCGCGTGTAATTGATTGTTATTAACTCTTAGCAAGTTTTATTTTCTCGAGGAACTTTCGCAAGAGCGTAACCTACTTAGCAACTCAGTGGACAAATCTCCCATAAACTTACAAATCCGTTTAAGTCGTATCAATCAAAAATACTTCAGCTAATTTACGGCGGTACCTAATTAAGTCAATCTCCCATTAAATCCCCCTTTCTTAGCGACTCGTCTCGTCTCGAGGCGCATAAAACGCGCGAAAACCTAATGCCATTTCACGCCGGAGTAAACCTTTCTCTTGGAGTTAACGTCTATTTAAACTCGGCTTAAGTTAATCGATCGAGAAGGCCCTTAATTATGGCTTTATCTTAGAAGCAATAAGATCGAAGCGGGCAGATCGAAACTGGCAGATCTGAATTGACTTAAATTAGTAGAGTGTAGATAAATACGCCCTTGTCGACGAAGTGGCAAATCAATGTTTTTAGTTTTTATTTTAGATGAAAACAATAAGATGTTATAATGTATCATGTTTTTTTACTATGTAGTTTCTTGATAACGTACCAAGATCTAACTCTAGGTTTCTTACTGAAAACGTTCAACATAAATGTGCTGTTATTCCTATGCAGATCGTCTGATGAGATGAAAGCAAAGCCTTAAAGACGATTATACAAATCCTACAGACACATCTAGCAACAGATAACAAGATCTCTGTGCCTCACAGGGAGCCTTGGTGTCGAGAGAGGTTTGTCTATCCGAATTAGCGTTAAACCGCTAACCTGGAGTGTCGCCGCCATATTAATATTCATAATCGTCGCTCCTTGCCACGTTACGTTCAAACGTGGAGCTATCACGACTGATATGTTAATTCAATGTGACTTTCTTGAGTGAAATTGATGTACGTATTAATTTGTGTACGTGTATGGAAATTGATTGCATTTATCGCGTTGATAAATAGACATTCAGGTTCATACTTCCTTCGTAATATGACTCCTTAAAGGTTTAATTATTTAAGAAGCTTCTAAAACTGATTGACTTTGAAGTTACTTTTGCAAGCTTAAAACGAAATAAATTTTAAATCACCAGATTCAAAAATCTCTTTTTTTCGATATCAGTGCCAAGAGTCAACTCTATCAAACTTCATGACCAGGATTTATTCGATCCTTGCTCCGGTGTATACCTATCGTATGACTTGCGCTTCTCAACGCGGGCTACCCGCCGGGACCACAAACCTTAATTATGTCTGAAACAATACTCCACCTTATTTTTACCCATTTTGTGCTCAATCATAATTACCTCCACCTTCCTAAGGGAAGCATTGTTACGAAAAATCATCGCCGAACCTTCCTGCCCTTTTATTGTGATGAGGAAAAATATTTACCTCTGAGGTTGCTTTAAAATTAGGTCACCATTTGTATAAATTATTATGTTTATCACGCCAAATAGAAAGAAAGCTAATAAAAAAACCTTAGGAACGTAATTACTCATTCATATTATCACATTTCAATCATACTAGCTATCGACATAATGTACTAGTTTAACTCCTCTTTAAAACGTAATATGGGCATTCACGAGCTCGTTATTTCAATGCACAAAAGGCTTATATCGCAAAATTCCAATAAACTGAGTTCATTAAAGAGTTCGATTGTTGAGTCAATACGTACATACGCGCAATAAATGTTGTACTCAATAAAAAGCCTTTGAAATCAAACAACAGCTCAATAAAAGCGTACGCAATTACCTGCGTCTCGCATATTTATCTTTTTCCGCGATATAAATGCTTTGTGCGAGCCAAACAATGGCTGCGGGGTGGCAACCGCGGGAAGCTTTATAATTTTTTAATTAATACCGTCAAAAATATCAAAGTCATTGGGCGTTCTGCCTACTAGTGGGGAATGCTATTAAAATTTGATAAAGTTTTTTTCATGAACCATAAAGCGTTCCACTCTTTTAGGGTGCACCTCGGTCACCCTATTGTCAAATAAATGTGTCTACATTGTACCCTTTATGATAATGAAAATCGAGCCTTGTACGTTCAAAATTAAAATGTTCAGTTATTTACCTTTTGCTATTTTGTACATCGTTTTATTTTTATGTTATTTGCATAGATGTACAGCCTTGCTCATAAGTATTAGGCACCCCCATAAAACACGTGCAACTCATTCAGTATTTAAAAATTGACGAATCCTTTTATCAATATGCTAGGCGGCGTTATCAATAGGAAATTTTAAACAAAGGATTGCGAATTCTAAGGTGTCATAAAACATCTGGTCGACATTTTGTCAATTATGTCATTTTTTCAAATAATTTTGTTTTTTGAATCAGTCTTCTTTCATTACTCGTAGTGACAAGAGGCTATTATTTGCGACTTATTTGTAAATTAGATACAGTCTATTTTACGAAATGCCTAAATTAACTCAAGTGAGTGTGGAAAATCGGATAAAAATTCAAACTCTACATGAACAAGGCAAGTCTCAGATAGAGATTGCCAGAATGGTGAAGTGTTCTCGCTGTGCAGTGCAAACTGCTATCAAAAGGTTTGCCGAGACTGGTTCTCACGCGGACAAACCGAGAACAGGTAGAAATTATAAGACAACAGCGCGACAAGACCGATTACTTATTCGTAATTCCCTCAGAAATCGCAAAAAAACTTCTTCTGAGCTCGCTGCAGATCTTTCAGAGACTATTGGAAGATCAATCAGTGCTCCAACAGTAAGAAGAAGACTTGCGAAAGCTGGTTTAAAAGGCTGCAAAGCGAGGAAGAAGCCATTGCTCTCCGCCAGCAACATAAAGAGCCGCTTAGAATGGGCTCTGAGACACCAACATTTAACTGAAGAAGATTGGTCCAATGTTGTGTGGTCCGATGAATCTAACTTTGAGGTAAGTTTTATACCATTAATGTTAAATATCAACACGCATTTCGCTTTCAACAGTTTGATTTTAGAAAAAATATGTCAAATTTTAAATCAAGTTTATTTCGGTAATTTTTCAGATTTTTGGAACGCCTGGTGTAGTTTTTGTGCGACGGCGTGTCGGTGAAGAATACCACCCAAGTTGTGTGGTGCCTACCGTCAAACACGGAGGCGGCAGCATTATGATCTGGGGCTGCATGTCTGCCGATGGAGTGGGCGAAATGTTCGTTTGCGAAGGTCGCATGAACAGCCAAAAGTACATAAATGTACTGGAAAGCGCGTTGATGCCTTCTATGACCCGCATTTTCGGCGACACAAACTTAGATGGTGTCAAATTCCAGCAGGATAATGCTCCCTGTCACACATCGGCAGTAACAACGCGTTGGTTCCGAGAGAACAACATTGACTTGCTAGATTGGCCGGCACAGTCTCCAGATCTCAACCCCATTGAGCAACTTTGGGGTATATTAAAGCGCAAGATACGTGAGCACACCATAACATCAAAATCGGCGTTAAAAAACGCTTTAATGGAAGACTGGGATGCCATCACTGCAGATGAATGCAAGAAGCTTGTACGTAGCCTGCCTAGCAGGATTGCTGCAGTGATCAAAGCGATGGGCAGACACACAAAATATTAGTATATTTTATAATTATTTATTAATAAATGAATATTTATTACCAAATTCGTTTCATTTTTCAACCTAATTATTCATAAGACTCAAAATTATAGGGTGCCTAATACTTATGAGCAAGGCTGTATATTATACGTTCCCTGTGATAGAATTGTTTAAATGTTTAACATCATTTATTTGTTTTATCTTTCCATCGCCCCAAATTGTTCCATCCGTAAATCATAATGACTTTGTTGAATATACTTTAACCGAAATCATTTTATCTCCAAAAATGGAGTGAACTCAATTGAAAAATGTGTTACAATTAAGAGGAGATGTGGAGCGAGGAACCCTTTAAACCGGCGTTTTCCTGTGGGTTTTCCTAATGAGTGATTTTCACGGTGACAACACGACAAAGCCACCGCTCACCCCGCAATGACATGAACTTCCAATACGATGATTTCGTTAAATACAAAATAACAAAGTCTGTTTGTTTGGTAACTCTTAGGGGAATGCGACTTCCTCAATTTGCATAAAGTTTCATAAATTATGGGTCGCATTATACTGTTTAATGATTAATTAAGTAGTACAAAAGGCGAATAAAAGAACTTATTGTAAATCATTACGCCTATAAGCAATATTTCAGCAAGAAAATAGGCGTATTTCAGCAAGATAATACTACTTAAAGGATATTTATATTTAATAAATATAAATATCCTTTAAGTAATAACACTCGTTATATCTATTTTACCTCTTACGCCCCTCACAAAATGACCGAACCCATTCACATTGAAAAAGGGAAATCGATGTTTGATAAAATTTTATTACACGTACAATCCGAATGAAATTAGCGTCATTGGTCCACGCTCATGCAAATTGCCTCTGCTATAGGAATTTATTGAAGATAATGGATTTAACTGCCTTCTTTGTCCTGGACTAATGGGTAACATTTTGATTCAACCGTATTGTCATCTTCCTATGGCAATAGCAAAGGAAAATTTTGTTTGAATGCTTTGATTAAAAAATAGGGATATTTAAATATAAATATTCATTCTAATTAGGGTATGATACAGTGATGTATGTAAATGATAAATTATTATGTGTTAAATAGATAAATACATTTTTATAAAATTACGAACTGCAAAGAAAGCATGTATGTGCAGTTATGGCAATGGTGGAATAATGGAACTTGAATAAACTTTGAAATAGTAAAAATAAAGTACTTGCAGTATCAGATTGCAACCAAAAATATAATTTCCGGTCATTTACACTGTGGTGTTGCAAAGCATAATTACAGCAAACACGATAATGTTGCAACACAGACTTGCGAGTGACGTGCCACGAAAACTTTACAAGTAATGGTTAAGAGCTGTAATATACAAGTCAAACTGTTTCGTGTGTTGCGGCTTTAGAAATAAAGGTGCTGTAGTTAGTTCCTAGTGGTATACCTTAATTATCTTTTGTCCCTTCAAATCTAAAAAATCGTGAATTTTTTAGTCCATCACTGTCCTATTGCTGCAATTGAGAATGGGGTAGATCCTTAAATGCACCACGCTGAGCAAGTGCGGGTTCTAGACTTTGCATGGCCATCAAGAAGTATACATAATATATGTTGTTTAGAGACAACATTTTTATTTAATTACTTAGGTACTTGTTTTTTTGGTAAAAAGGGAGCTTTTTATATAATAGTATCATTGTATTATAGTCACGTTTCAATCGCATATCAAACTTAGTTTATCCTGCCGAGATTTGAGAAGGAAGTGCGTGAAAATTTCCACGCACTAAATTATTCAAAATATCTGTGCGTGTTTACAATAGCAAATGTTCAAGCCAGAATCAAAATAACCCCTTATCTTTCTTGAATTTAAGAAGGAACATCGTGTACATACAAACATGTGCTTCAAATAAATAAACTGCATTTTTTAAATATTTATAACACTTGTATTTCTTGAAATAACATCATAAAAAATTTACGAATTCTTTTAATATTTGACGAATTTTGTTTCACGAGTTATTATTACGTTAATTTTTTTTTTATTTTACGCAACATCACGGAGATTGAAAAAATACTTTCCGGATAAATCATCTCTTTTTAAATCAACAAAAAAGACTTAAACAAGAATTTATTACATCCAGAAAAAAGACCCGCATGTTTCCAAACATCCTCAAACAAGAGCAATGTATGTTTCCTTAATCTACAAAGAAGCGTCACAGGCGACAAAAGCACGATATGAACAGCCACAACAAAAGGGCTGTTACATTTTATTGCGTGCAATCGGCGCCAGTAAACCTCCAGATAGTACTCCAGCCAACAATTAAAGGGAGCAGATAAAGCCGAAGGATTTTCACGACTCCTTTACCTCGTTATATAAAGATATGCACGTAAGTATATCTTTGAATATTATTATTTCTTGTAATTTTATTAGATGAAATTGAGATGTGCAGTTATGATTATGGGTTTCGTGTTACATTTGTTATAGACTGGAAGAGTCATCAATATCTTCCAATAGAATTAATTATGCTAACTAATTTTATTGCAAATTAGGTACTATGTCTATTGCAAAATCTAAGAATGCGTCAGTAGGTAACAAAGATTATTAATTGTAGCAACGATAAATTACCATTCATTTTGGGAATAAACTGTATTCTAAGACTATCTTAGAATACAGTTTAATAAACCAAATATAGGTACACACCTTTAAGACTTTTTTTTGTAAATATAATGTTACTTCGAGCTCCAAAATATATTTAGTTTACTGATACATAAAATATTCTTTATAAATTCATGTTACGTTAGACATAGAGGAAAATTCAAGCGTGTAGGTGTCGATTTGATAGGGCTTTGTGAAAAAAATCTCCCGCTCTATATGCGGAACGCACCGCAATCTGATATGAGTCGTGCCTCACGGATGCCAATAGTGACGATTTATTTTTAAAACGACATCGATGTGCGTATTTATTTATTTCAGTTTCATATTTACTTTTGAAAAAAACTTTGATCAACGCATTTGAAAGACACTGAGAGAGATAAACGCGGTTAATAATAACAATCGAGTAAGGTTTAATTAATGATACAAAATTTAACGAAACACCAATCGAAGATTTAAAGTTGAATTCCAACTCAAAAAGTTCGCTGTTGTTTTTCACTGTACTGATCGAACAATTAAATATCGATAAACTAGTGTAATAAATCCAACACTAGCGCGAATAAAATCGAATAGAATGAATGAATAGCGCGGATTGGTATTTGCGCTGGGAACAGGGTTGCTTCTGCGTGAACGGCCGCGTCCGCAATCGCGGCCCGCTGTCAACACGCGCCACGCTTGCACACATTGTGTTTCATATTTACAATAGTTTTACAAATCAGACCAACGATACGTGATACTCGTATTTGACACAGACTGTAATTGCATTTCCATAAATTTTACTGAAACAAAACAGTCTTTAAAACGCAGCAGAATAAATATTATCATATCAGTCTTTAAAATTAACTTAAATTGCTATATCAATTTTCGTTTTGTAGATAACGATAATTATGTTCCAAATCCGATCACTTACACATAGCAAGCACGTGACAAAATAAATAAACAACGTAACTGTCATTTACTTTCTTGAAAACATTCTTAAATCATGTCTTACTTTTCCTGTAAACATAGTGTGTTGCAAGGTACAGGCGATTACATAGCACATTAGTCTCAGGCCGCAAAACACATGAACATTCAACAAAAACAAACGTGAGGATTGCTACTGAGCGGCGATAATTTGTCAGGTGCTCCGCGCTCAAAGAACAATCAAGTCTCCGAACTGATTAGATACGACACGTGCTTTTTGTTTGCCTATCATTATATTGTACTATTGTTCTGATCACATGTGTCCGCGGCAGATCTAATAGAGCAAAATAGTGTACAAAAACACATGTATTTAAAATACATATATTATTTTCTAGCAACGTAAAGGAAATGAAGCATTGATAGCAATAAGTATTTATTAAGTTTCACCCCACACCTTAAAGTTATACCTCTTTCTACATATGGAACTGACATGATTTACCATTCAATGATGCTAATGGATTTAATCTGCTTTTACTAAAGTATTTGATTTGCTATTTTACTTAACATCTAAATAAAGTAGCCAATCAAATACTTTAGTTGAATTGGCTGATTTGTAGAATCTATCTCGGTAATTTACCCAACTCTACGTACGTAGAGTGAAATGAGCGTTTCTGAAACTACTTAAGGACATCCATTATTTTATTACTTAAAGGACGATACTTGTAGGCATTAAAGTGGTGTTGGTTTTTCTTTGGTGTGTTGCGTGGGAACAATCCACACCGGTGGCGTGCTGGTGGCCCCGCTAACGTCTTCTTCAAGGGGGATGAAATATCTAAACGCGAGTCTCTTAATGGCTCTCATTTATTTCTCTCCCGAATCTCGTACTGAACGTTCGTAATTATTGCGTTTCCAGTAGGGTTATTAAGTTTTGCTTCGGTTGAAATGAGAAATGGTCGCATTTATTCGATGTTCAACTTGATACCTTTCGCTGAGCGAAGGGATGAAAATTTAATTTTAGATGATGATATTATGACGTAATTATTTTAATTGTGGTTTGCCGTGGAAGCTTTGATATTAATTCAAAATTTTATCTTTTAATATATTTCTCTAAAGTCGAAGTGCGAATCCATCCGTTTTTAGAAGTAAATCCTCTCTCTCTTCCTGGCTGTTCGTCCTATATAGCGATGGGATAAGCTAGCCTTCCTAACACTCTTCTTCTACTTCGCCCTGTCTTCGACGACGACTTCTTCGTAAGAAAAAAGTTGTTATATTGACACTTGAGTCTATAGTATTCTTAAGGGTAGACCACTATAAGATACTACTTTAACCTTAAGTGTACCTAACGTCCTTCTTGTTAAATCTGGATTACGACTTAACAAGAACTAAACTAATCCTTCCAACATAAATAAACCGAAGCTTAAGCAACTAATCTGTGGATCTGGAACAAATGGCTAACTTGGAAACAGATTAGATCGGACGAGCGACGCATCTAATTGTCCGCCCCTAATCCGATCACCAATCTATCAGTTTCTTTTCCTCCTCCCTTAAGAGCGAAGACTGAATCGAATTAACTAGAGAAAGTAATCGACTGTTAAGTAAATCGAGGGTAATGATAGGTAATTCGCGAAGTTATTTATTTGATTTAAGTAATTGACAACTTTTTACTAAATAAATATTTGAGCAAATTAGTTTATTTGAGTATAGTATGTACATTTAAAGCCGAGCATCAATAGCAAGTATCAGATGGAATTTTAACATCAGATAGGTTATATAACACTTATTTATAGACTAAAACCTTTATTAATTGTCAAGTAATTTTATTCTCTTGTGTTATAACATACAAGCGAATCTATCTCTTGCCATTGGAGTTCTACACATAAATATTCTTTAAAGCTTATTTAAATATAAATGTAGGTTTTCTTATGTATACTGTTGTTGTTTTCGTGATAACATAATCGTATCAGTATTTCACTGTCAGGCGTTTCAAAGTTGTAAAGCGCTCTCATATTCCGCGAGGAGCTCGAGGCGCAAATTGTGAACTTTACAGAGATAACACGCCTCGCCTAAGCCTACCGTACTAAGCTCCTCCTTCGAGCCTCCACTGTTTACTAGACGTGTTGTTGTTTTAACGCATTAAATATTTAATAGCATCAGAACACGGTGCTGAAGTTAATGTATTACAAAGTACCTTCTTTCTGAAATAATATATAATTTTAATTAAGAAAGCTATAGGCTTACTGCCTAAATCGTAGTAATTTATTTTTCAAATAACTACTTTTAAAGAGACAGCAGATGTCCAGACTTAAGTCGGTTATTGAAGTATTACTTGGTTAGCGTAGTAGCGTTTTCTAAATAAAATCATTCTTATCAACATTTTTGCTCTACAATTAAAGCATTATCACATTATTTTGTCTTGTTTTAGGATGTGATAGTTACAAAGTATCAAATAGTTGTTAATATAACAGTGTTATAATTCCCAGTATGTTATGTACACACATCACGCCGCCAGTTATCCGAGGCAGTCGGGCGATTTGCGCCTGGCTTCAGCTATGCGCCGCGCGCCATACACGCTGCAACCAAATTTCTTAGCCAAATTCCGAGATAGATGCTCTATCTTGAGTTATATTAACACTTTAGTAGCATTAATGCTTTACTGTTTTCGGGAGCGAGTGCAATAGTTGCATATTTAGCTGCTATAAGTCAATAGGCATTCGGACGAATATCACATATCCGTAAGTAAGTATTATAATATTTAGATCTTCATTGAGAAACACGCCCGCCGTTGATTACTATATGTTTTTCTATTGCTTACTTGTTTTAATCGACGCTTTTGGTGAAGCTTTGGTGGAGCTAATAAGTAAACTACAAATGCAGTTGATACATTCAATGCATAAAATAATTTCATTTGATCTAAATAATTCTTCCAGATTTTGGAAAATATGCTTTATGATCCATAACATTTAAGATCATACTCAGTGTTTCCATAGTGAGTAATCTGAAGTAGAGCACGTTTCCCTAGCAAGCACTATACACCTTCAGTGGTCTCAACTCCAAATGCCCGAAGGCCGCCTCGAGGCACGAATGCCAAGACAAACCGAAATCTTATCAAACGCCCGCCATGTTGGTCTCGTTAATAAGCAAAACTACACACAGGGGCCGCCATAACTTACCTGAAGGCTGTTTGTGGAACATATTGGCGCGTTCGCAAACACTAGCAGACCTGCCGTAGTCGTAACTTATGAACCGTACTCGACGTTTGTAACGCCAAATGTATACAATGATGATTTATTTGTTGCATTCGTTAACTGGCTTGTCCTGTTTAGAGATTGCTTAGCGATTAGATGACTATGAGTTACAAGTTAGTTGATTCTGACGGGTATTTGCGAGTCAATTGAAAATATTAATGTTGATAAATATTTTTTACCGATTTATTTGTAACTACGATGAGCACGAAGTAGTTGCATGTATGTAATATGTACTGTCCATAATAAGAGGGCAATATACAAAGTACCCCTTACTTGGAGTACTTTACTTAGCTATTATAGATATAGTTGGTGGTATAACTAAAAGACAATGTGAAGCCACAAAAAATCAGCGAATCTTAGAAGCTTAAAAAACCGATTGTCGACCTACCTCTTTTCTTTCTTAAATAATTTTCCTTAAATATTACCTTTTGAATATCTTAATAGGTATAGCGGATAGAACGTCATAAATTATGTTTAACAAAGCGTAATGTTTAATTGGATGTTGAGAATTGTGACAATTCATCCCGCAGCCGACACTTTGTGCAGAAAATTTCGATTAAAACAAAATCGGGGCTGAATCCCATGGGAGCGGTTCATTTTATAGCAATTAGTTAGCTACAGGCAGTGGATTCGTCACGAGTGAATGAATACCCCTTTAGATAATGCCATTACATGTTACGATCGATATTTTTTAATTAAGACTTTTGATCTATTTTTCTACACGATTTAGTACAATGCTCATTAGAAAGATCGTAAAATAAATATTTAAGTTATTGTTTTAAAGCACTCAATGGATGGATTTCTTTTACATTGCATAATAATTTGCCTTCATTGATGATTATTTTTTAAAGATGCAAATCTAGAAGAAGACATGAAGATAAGACTGGAAATACCGGAAGCAGGTCTTTGAAAAATAAATCCGCAGTCAAGAGTCGTACACGCAAAATTTTTATTATAAGTATCGTAACTATGTAGAAATATACTACGGATAATAAATTGGATTGTTGAAAACTCAGACTAAACGATTAATTTATCGGATCGGAAACCCAAATCGTACCTTATAAACGGTACAAAGCTACTCAAACTCGCTCATCTAAGCCGAGCCGGGGAATCAGTAACAAAACGGCCATCCAGCCAACTTCAGACAATAAACAGTCGCAGATAACAGAGTTGTCGAGTTCGCTTTGTTGATACAACTTTGTGGGCGACGAGCCGACTGCTTGGAAAATAACTTGAGCTACGATTTGTGAGGTGAGAAACTGATATTGAAACGGACGATTGTACTACGTTGATATTCTCCTCTAGTTAACCACAAATGATTGTAATAGTTTTAGGGTTTATAAATAGCAGTCTAAACGCTGCAACGTAAAACTACTGCTTTGCTTAATGTCTGTAGATTTTTTATTGCAATAACAAGAGAGAGTGGAGTGGGATAGAATATTTGTTGAAGTTGTATGTCTAAGTAGAATACTAGAACAGACAGCATGGTTAGGGCTAGGATCTCGACGCTTGAAATTCTGTCAGAATTGTGGTCGACTAATGTCCAACCTAAAACCTAAAAAACCGCAAACCTACGTCCCGCTGCTTTAGCGCGGAGCCCTCGTTTTTTACCTCTAAGTACAAACATATAAAAAAAAGGGATACATCATTTATAAAGTCGATACTAACAGATAGATAGTAGATTCGCACAAGTTAGTAAAAATTATATAGAGCTTTTAAAAAAGGGTTCTTGATACCAGTGATAGAGATGAAAACAAACCCTATTTTATTTATTGTGTTCCTCAAAACCCAATTTGTATGCAATTATACAAAGCTTAGCTGTATCTGATCAAAACTAACTAGAAAATTGGGAACCCCATCCCGTCGTGGACCATCGAAAGTTCGTTAAAGTAATGTCACTCTATCTCGTCGGTCCCCTCACGAGACAAATGAGACGACATTACTTTTATTAACGAGCTAGAAAGAGAAAGGGAAGACTAGATAATACCCTATAATCACAGTTTTGTTTTCCAATCGCTGCTAACGATTATTGGCGTGTTATTCGGGTGCCATTTTGAAATTGCTTTAGTGTCTACAAGTCGTTTGGAAGTACAATAAAAAGTGAGGGCACAGTGATTAGTTTCGAGGTGATCGTTCACTGTAGGTAACTTTGGGGACCGTTTTCCTTTCTGAGAGTCATGCACTCAACACTTTTAGTAATAAAAGGACTTAACTAAATCCAGTCCAGATTTTTTTGGACATACTTTTCCTACTTGTGACTATGTATTGACTCAAACCACTTCGCTTAATTTATTTGTTTACAGATCAAACTACTGAATATCAGTTTCCAAAACAAAGGGAATTATGTAAACCGAGCACTCTCTTAATTAATTCAACGAGGCGAGATAAACTAAATGCAGAGACTATTCATTTTCACCACAAAGCAACACGAGAGGTTGGTTATTTTTTAAATTGCAGATTGGCTGCTAATATGCATAGCTCTGATAACTCCACTTATAATAAATTTTGCTTGAATTAATTAATCTACCTGTGAATCATAAAATATATATGAATTTTATTATAATATTAAGCACTCACTCATCGACGAAAATGGTAGATCTAAAATATAAAAAACTATCCGATCTTGAAAAACTACTTACATAGATACAGACGCCGAACAACAAGTAGTTAGAGTTGAAATATTTGTCATTTATTAATCAGAAGATCAAACTTAAATTGTAACGAAACTAAAAATTTAATCTCATTATATTTTTTTATTATTCAGTTTTAATGCTCCAATTATTTCTTAAGTAAGTACCAATATCCATATTCGTTCGCTTTTGCTCTACTATACTCTACATACGATCCACGCCATATCCACGCAGTACGCTGGTATTCATAATTAACCTCTTTCGCAAAACAACGGGTTTATCTTCACAAAAAAAAATAAAAACAAGCGGCTCTTTATTTCGAATGCGCGCTGTTCTAATCCAATTTTAAAATGTTGCCCAGACCATACATATTATAAAAGGAGACTTTGTCCGGAGCTTAACGTTTAAATTAGTTTATCCCCCTAAAGCGGAACCGCGACTAAGGGTTGCAAAATTTAAATTACAAATAAAAGCACTGAAAAATATCTACGAGTGGGTAGTGGCTCAATAACGATGTCTTTTAATTAAAGCGGAAGGGGTAATAAAACGACTTAATTCAGAAACTTGGTCGAAATTATCGTGAAACACACCCACGAGTTTTGCGAATTTTGTGAGTTCACGCCGCACTGAACAAATTGTGAAGTTAAGTTAGAAAGGTAGAGCAAAATATAACTTCGCTTAACTGTTTATTTCCCGCCCTTTTGAAACTGACTCAATAAATTAAAACGAAGACAGAATATTATTTCGTTTGTCTGCATATTTAAAATATAGCTTATAGGATAATGAAATATCGAGTTCTGCAAAAACGTAAATACTCAGCTACATGGTGACAGTTTTTTCCCGGACCAATGACACCGATTTAGCACGCTCCTGGCGTCGTCACGGTCGAAAGCTCAACCCACTCAGCTGTGCCACATGTAGCATATTGAAATATGGCGCCCGACTGACCGGCCATCCGACCGTCACGTAGCAACTGCCCCAAGGAATCTTCCCTTCAAAGCGCTACCTATTTGCCTTTCACGCTTCAATGAAGATCCGTCAATATCCATATTTAATATCCACATATTTCAAATAGACACCTCGGAAGAAGACGAAATTAAATAAAATAAAACAGTGTCCAAAACTTCGGCATTATTTATTCAATAAAAATAAGGAGAAAAGTATATCCAAATACTTTTAACAAATCTTCCGAGCCCAATAAATACTTATAAATATAATTACCCACCACCATTCCCAAAGCTTACTTTTCCCGCCCAATCAGTAGATAAGTAACTTATTTTTAAACAAAATAAATTGCTTCCTACAAAATTTTCAATTAGTTCGTCAAATAAATAACATTATTGTCAGAAGTTAAAAACTATTTACATTAGTAGGTACCGACTTATTTAAATTACTTAGAACAAAACTTAATCTTACAAATAGGAATGCACTTACAGTTTCGAAGATCTAAGAGGTACAAGGTGTACAAATATATAGATGTATAGTAAATTGCCTGTTACCCGTCACTGTCTCTTATAGTTGTAAACTAATCTATTAATTTTGCTAGCTTCGACGGCTCCTTCTCGGGTTACGGGTGCGTTATAGTAGGTATTGTCGTAACTAGCGTATCGATGACTGCTCGGCTTATACTCCAGTTGTAGGTAATCACCTTCCTCTCGTCTCAATTGACCCTTATCCTTTCCGTCGTATCTCGGATCTTCGTATATCGTTATAGTCTGTTTTCTATGCGCTACTACGGGTGCGTTTTTGGGTATTTCAGCAACTGGATTCACTTGTGATTCGCCATAGCCGTAACCGTAGCCATGATTGGGACCATAACCATATCCACCATCATGTCGGTAGCCCTTATCATCATAATATCCGGGGCCACCGTAGTCTCTCTCCCAGCCTGGATCTCTTTGCCAGTTTGGTTCCCTTTCCCAACCATTTCCTCTTTGCCAGTTGGCTTCTCTTTCCCAACCCCGATCCCTTTGCCAACCTGGATCTGCTTGCCAGCCAGGATCTCTTTGCCAGCCAGGATCTCTTTGCCACCCAGGATCTCGTTGCCACCCAGGATCCCTTTGCCATCCGTCGTCCCGTTGCCATCCAGGACGTTCCCAGCCTCTCTTATCTTCCCACTTTTGCCAATCCCATCCAGGTTCGGGATGATGAACCTGCGGGACGTGATACTCGTGGCGGTTGTGTATATTATCTCTATCGTAGTTATTGTGTGCATTATGATACTTGTTGTGGTCTAGCGTGTCGTCCAAATGATACTTTTTGCCGTAGTTTTGATGATCCAGATGTTTTACTGCTGAATCACCGTACCTGTTGTGACCACCGCCGTGATAATTATCTCTTACGTATTCTTGTCCCTTATTGTGAGACCCCTGATAACTCCTACCCCCTTGATTATCGTGCGAGTTAAGTCTGCTGTTGTAAGCCGCTTGATCGCCTTCATCATTAAAATCATCAAAAAATGTACTCTTATTTGACGACTCATCTTTATGATACGAATTTTGGAAACCTTGCTTATGGTGGCCTTTTTTATGTCCTCTCTTGTATCCCTTAGCTTGACTATCCTCCGCTTTGTCCTGTTGGCTATTGTATCCCTTGTAAGCGTCGCTTTCTGATGCTGAATTTGTGTCATGTTCTTTCTTCAAGTATTTTGCCTCGTCGTTAGCTTTCGAAAACTGGTTTTTATGACTGTCGTTGATTTGACTCTGTTCTTGGAGCACCTTTTCACCCTTATGTTTGTCATGTTTGATCGACTCTGCACCTTCTTTGTGTGACACATCTTTCAAATGTTCTTCTAGTCCCTCCTTTATCACCGATGCACTGAGTTCTGATGTTAATAGTAGCACACACGTTACTAAACTAAAACAGTATTTGTGTCGGCGAATCATCTCATCACAGAATAAGCGATAGATGTTGACAGTAAACGGTTAAAACTGATAATAAGCGGGAGTTGGGTGGTATAAAGAGTTTTATATCGATGAAAATCGTGTTGGACTTCATGGTGAATCAGGGCACAATGACAGGAACCACAGAAGCTGTGGTTGGAACAATGAGCCAAACAAGTGGCCGGCGCGTCCGTGACATGACATTATCGAACTAGAGGCATGCGGACGTACTGTAGGACAAACCGATCGAGGTCAATGGAATCCGAACGGGAACGTTGACTAGAAGGTCATTGATCACCCTCTAAGTACATTAGCTACAACGGTAATGTTTAGAAGTAGTTGTAACAGAAAACACCTGCGCGCGAAAAGAACACCTTAAAAAGATAACATGAAAAATAATTTGAAAAAAAGTCATTGAAGTACCACCACATTAGATAATATATTTTTCCCAGATATAAAAATCTGAAAGAGAATAATGAGAATAATAATATATCATAGCCATTATTAAGAAGGTAGTTCATAATTACTGATTTCTTCACGCCAAAATTTTAAATTAGCACAGGGGTAGGCACTTAATACTCTCAAGTTAGTTAATTAATTTCCGCTAAATTTAAAATATGCACCCAATTTTAATTAGTTTTTTTCGTAGTAAAAAGATTTTTACTAGATATCGATGCAACAGAATGATCGACAGAGTATAAATAGATACTTGGAGTAGGTATGCCTTATTATCTACATTAAGTCTTACGTATAGGTAAAACCTATGCATGTAAACCTAAATAACTTGTCAGGAAAATAATCAAAATAAAACGTTCAAAGCTTCATAATATTATCAACTTTATTTTTAGTAATAACGTCACTCAGATATACAAAAAATTGTTACAGGTAAATAAGGCTAACATCCATTTATTAAATAAAAGCAAAAATATTTGTAATACAATCATGGTGTCTGAAATCTATAATAAATTACTACTGAAATGAGTACAACACTAATGCTAACTTAACATTCATAAAATAAATACGTAATTTATTTTAATTTAGAAACAAAATGCAGTAGTGTAGGAATCTATTGTAATATTTAAGTACCTAATATTATGTGTTTAAGAAGTGTAACATGCAAGAACTATTAAGATTTATTGTTAAACTATTTATCTGGATATCTAGCCTGGGTTAAACCCTGTATTGTGGGTAAAATACTCGGTGTCCTATGCACCCTGGAAGGCAGTGAAAACAAATTCCCAGATTACAGTAGCAGGTAGTAAAGGAATGAGACAACCATGGAGGTAACCCATGTAATAATACTTTTTATTGTGACCAGTAATAATTTAGATTTTACCTACAATACAGGACAATGCCCACTTTAACATTATGTTAGTATATCTTTGTGGATTGACAGAGTACAGACGTACGAATGTGTAGTTCTAGTTTAATAAAATATGAAATTTGTACATGACAAGTAAAGTTCCTAGAGAATGTAATGTTATGTGAGTGTGAACAATTTGGACGAATAAAATGTTCTTTGCGAGATCCCGTTAAGAAATACTCATTGGCAAGTATCAATTTTGAGAGACTAAAGACCGGCACAGGCCTATAGACATTTAATATACATACATATTTAAAGTTTCATACGTTGTATTCAACGTGCACGCACACGCACGTACACGCAATCTGCACCAGCCTTTATGAGGCAGTTCACTTGTCTTTTATCCTATAAAGTCAGTTAAAACCTATTATAGTCATATCGTAACATATTTAACAGTATTACGCGGTCCCGTTCTCCTTAACACTCAGCGCGGCGATTCTTGTTTTCAGTTCTTGTACGAGGTTTTCCCTCGGTACTTCGTCTTCCTGCCTCGCAGAAATGTTTCTCACTTTAACGACGCCACGTTTGAGCTCAGACTCGCCCAGAACGACGGCCAGAGGAATACCATTCTCTTCGCAATGTTGTAACTGGGTCAACATCTTAGGGTTTTTCTTGTAAGATTGCTCAGTCTGTAAATGTAAAAAAATTAAATAATATAATTACTTGGATATATTTTGTTTACTTCGTAAATTGAACGATCATAACAAAGAAAACGGTCGCTTTGTCCCTAAACCTTAGCTGACACAAAAACCAAAACTTACCTAGCTTTTTAATATAACATTCAGGAAATGTTTACAAACTCGTTATTGATTCTTATCCAGATATTTTGAAATACCGCGACTTTATATTAGACATTCTCTCCATTGTTAAAGGTTAACATTATCTTTTATTGTGATAGAGATAGTTGCAAAGGATACCTATCTTAATAAAATAAATCTAATTCGTTATTATTACCTTGATGCCAGCGTTCCATAACTCAGCGCAGATCTTCATCCTCTCTTCAAGGAAGTTCTTCTGCGCGGACGCGACGTACACGTCTACGTCACTGGTTCGCACGCTGATGTCGCCCGCGGCCAACTTGGCTTCCAGGACTGAGAATATGCGCTCAACGCCGATACTAACACCCACGCAGGGCACCTGAAGGTAGAAATAAACGAAGATAAGTAACCATATTGAGGCTTTTAAGGAGTACGGGACATTAGTCGCCTGCACAAAAATTTGGTATTTTGTGTGTCACTCGAATTTGTTATATATTAATTTATTTAACTAAATGATAGATTGGGCTTGGGTATCCACTTTACTTATTAACATTATTGTCCTTTATAGTAGTCAAAAACAATTTAATTGATGTTGCAAAGTTAAACTTCGTGAACTACTTAATGTAACGAGTTAAAAAAATACTATTAACGAGTTATGCCGGAGCATACAAAAAATATAGAAGCAGTCGTAAAGTATTCTTCAATAATAATCCAACAAAACAATCAATCATCATCATACCATCATCAGATATGTATCAATTTTACCGCAACACTGAGTTTATCTGTTCAATAATTCATAAGTTGCAATTGAATAACAAAACATACTACTGTGAACGACATCGGAACGAAGTGTGGTTACAAGTTCTAATTAAGATTTAATTGTTGATAAGTCTACTTTGTAACGCCTAATGCATGAATGAATATGATAATGATTCAATTAGTAAGTTGGGAAAAAAATATCGTTTCTATTTAATAAGTTTCATGCCTTTTTGCAAAATATTTATTTTATACACTACCGGTAGACCGCAAACAGCAACGTTTGCTACTTAATTAAACGTCATTGTAGGTTGATGAGGTATTCCCCTTATAAAGATAAATTATAAAAGAAAAGAGGCCGCCCGCGACTTCGTCTGCGTGGAAACCCTTCCCGTGTTAATCCCGATCCCTCGGGAACTCTGAGATAAAAGGTAGCCTATGTGTTATTCTGGGTCTTCAGCTACCTATATACGAAATTTCATCATAATCGGTTCAGTAGTATTTACGTGAAAGAGTATCAAACATACATATATAGGTACATACATTCTCACAAACTTTCGCATTTATAATATTAGTAGGATGACTGCTACTGCTCCTGCGGAAACCTGACTGACGACAACTATAGAGGTTGCATAGCACTAATTAGTTTTTGGTTTTTTAGCAAAAAAAAAATTGCAAAATTTTCACGGTACGAGGATTATGTATGTCGCAACATCACGTAATCACTCTTGAAAAGACTGGTCGTTAGAGTGCGAGTGCCAACAATAATACACTAAATTAGGTTTAATATTGTAGACAACAATATTGTAGATACGCTCACACACAGAATATACCAGAGAAAACGTACCGGAAAATTAAGACCAATATACTGTCAAGATTTCTCTTATTTAACTGTTAGGTACTTGGGAAGTGGTTAAACTGACCGAAATATTTTATTACTCGGGACAACACGCCCATACATGGGCTTTTTAAAAATCGTCTGTATAATACTGTTTAAGAACTCTATCCTATACCTAATATTTAACGGGGAAGAACTTGCTTTGCTTACCCATGCTCTCAAACCTAAAGCACAAATGCCTGATCGCGTTAATATGGTTTAACATTGGTTAATAGGCGACGAATATGAATCTGAAAATTATACCATACCTGTTTATTTTTCGAGTCGAACATTCCCACAAGATTATCGTATCTTCCACCGCCAGCGATGGAACCGACAGTTTGTTCTTCATTGCCGATTTTAATTGGCTCTGAAAGGAAACGCCAACTCTCATTAACAAGTCAACAATCAATGTAATTGGCAAACCAAGGTGTACTGATTGGCGTTTTACGGCGACGAAATTCGTTTTTAATTAAGAATAATTGGATCTAATTTTAAATTGAATGATTTAATTTAGGAGAAACATTCAGAACATTTTAAATGCTAATGCTTTTAATAGTAGACCTACAAACTTACAATGCGTGTCTAAGTATAGCTGAAACAATGAACAGATTACTACAAAATATACATGTCGATTTTAGACCTTCAGCCTGTCGAATATTTTATTTCTAACGCGGTTGCAAAGCTCGTTTTATAAACAATGTAAAGTCAAAGTTACAGTAGGAATGTTACAAATGCCTTTTTTTATTTAATCCCAATCAGACACATTAATCAAAAGACCAGATAGTAATTTAAACATTAGAAAGCGAAAATACGGCATTTTTTTTTTCACATAAACGTTAGAAACTGCATGTGCTAGCAAGAATATGACAATAAAACTACTTACGTGTTAAAACAGCTTCGTAAATAACTCCAGTGTAATAATCCAAGCCTCTCGCAAGGCTCAGATCAAACAGGATCTTATCCTTAATTCCGAACAGTTCACAGTACTCCAACAGCAACTTGATTCCCTGTAAGCCTTCCACTGCTGCTTTTGTTTTGGAAAGTTTCTCGTCTTGTAGTAGCTGGTCAGCAAGCTCTACGCCGCCGTTGAGACGAACGTATTCGCCTATCCTGTCGGCCGCTTCGGGTGTGACGCCTTTCTCATTGATCATTTCTGTTCTGACCTCATCCCAGGGTGACTGTAAAGAATAAAGTAAAAGAGGTTTTATATTAATGCCAAATATAGCGTTAATTTGTAATACAAGAATGTATGCAATCTTCAAAATCTGTAATTTTAAACTTTCGCTTTGAACAACACAATTAAGTATCAGAAATAGTTAATTAATATTCATTAAAAAAAAAATATCTAGCGCAACACGACATACCGATAGACACAAGATTAAAAAATATCAGGTAAAATACCAAGTACCTAAATGATATAATAAAAATTTAATGCAAAATAAGCAGTACACATAGTACATAAGCGATCTATAATCTTCAGTTGTAACTGTTGCTTGCTAGTTCCTCACCTTATCAAGTTTATCAACAGTAGAACACGTGGTACGGAACTTGTCAGCAGGTACGCCGCAAGCTTCAAACATGCCATCCAACAGCCGCCGGTGGTTCACCTTCAGTACGTAGTGGCCGATTTCCAAAGCGTCCAATATCTCTGTCACAACTTTTAGGCATTCCGCGTCAGGTACCATCGGGTCGTATTGGCCGGCAATGTCGAAATCCTGCAATATTTCATTGATCAAAATTAAACAAATGATCAAATTTATTGTTTTTTTCTTACTTGTATTACGATTTCTAACAAAACATTATGGTGCAGCTGTGGGATATTTGCAGACCGCCGGTTTTTTTTGCATGAGATTGCAATAAATTGTCGCCACTTAATAAAATCAAACTACATTTTTGTTTCAATACCCAAAACGGTGTGTGCAATTATGGATGACAAATGTACGTAAGTATGAAAGCTACCTAATCAATACTATTTAAAAATAGGTACAGATTGAATGTTTACTAAATTGTCAATGATATAATACTACTTACGCATTGATAGAATTCCCTGTATCTGCCCCTGGTCATCGCGGGGTTATCGCGCCGGTACACCTTCGCGATGTGATAGCGCTTCAGCGTGTTTATCTTGTTCATCGCCAAATAACGAGCGAGTGGAACGGTCAGGTCGTATCTCAGAGAAAGGATCTCACCACCTTGGTCTTTCAAGTCGTAAATTAGTTTTGAATCTTCACCATATTTGCCGGTTAAGACTTCCTAGAAATTTATTAAAAAATATGATTAACCTTATTAGCGTTAACTCGCAAATTCACGCAATTTATCTCCAGTAATGGCATTTTTTCTCTTTGCAATGCTCTTAATGCAATTAAAAGATACAATATGATACAACAAAATTCTGGTTTCACATTGACTGCATCAATTCCACTGACTTTTTGATAATGTCAACTGCAGGTCTCAATTATCATGTTGATCTATACTTTGTTATGTTCCATTTTTTTAAACCTTAGGGATGTCCACCATCGGTCTGAATAGGTCCTCTTGCACCCATTGTACAGAAGAAAAAAAGGCCCTGCTGTGACAATTTGCCCCCTGTTATTAATATGTCATAAAATTATTAACAACACAAACCTTTAATTCAAACACAGGTGTGTCAATACACTCTGCTCCGTGTCTCTTGAAAACATTGATAATTTTCTGTAGGACTCCATTCCTGATAGACATCTGTTGTGGGTTGTAGTCCCTGGTCCCTTTAGGAGTCTTAAGAGTGAACTTCTGGGGCGCAGCATCTTCTGTCGTGATCTGTGCCTTCAGTGCTAGTAACTTTGCTACTTCCTCTTGAATCTAGAAAATAAATTAAACTATTTATTTTATTTGTTTTTAGTTACTTATTTCGTGGTTCATAATATTCTAGAATATTGTCTTAGATGTAGAGTATTGTAGTTGATAATATCAGTAGAAGTTTTGATTTTAAAATAAAAGAGTTCATGCAAAACCAACTACAAAAATATGTTCCTCAAAACCTCCACATCTACAAAACTATAATATATTTATACAATTAACTAATTAAAACTTAACCAAAGCAAGACAATTGCTCATAAATAATAAACAAGCAGTAAGTAGGCCAATACCTTGCACTGAGATGATGTTGCAATACTTTTAGTGAAATTGGTGCTGACTACTGAGTTGTGTAATCTCATCACAGTGGCATGGTTCTTTAAGAACCGCAAGACTTTGTAAGACATGCTTGACTAGTTTTATCTCTTCACAATTTCAAACAATATGATATCTCGTCACCACAGACTGCATTAATACTTTTATACCGGAAAAAGAAAAAAATAAAAATCATGTTAGTCTGGATAGTCAGTAGATCATTTTAGAATATAATGAACATTTTATATCATGGTTGTGGTGACGAAACAGCAACATGTAGAGATTTAACTACATTTAAACAAAAACAATCAACGAGGGGTGTACCAAAAACCTTTGCAGTCAAATTAATTACAGCATAAATTACAGGGCAGATGACAAACACCGATACATGGATAATGAACACACCTGCTGATCATGTTTACTATCATCTGTCATGTTTTTCCACTCTTGTGGAGGATCCAATCTAGGAAGTAATGATATCTCAGTCTCACTGAAACTCTGCATATGGTACCACCACCTCTTGAGATGTTTGTATTTTCGCAAGTTAATTTTTTTTAGACTTCTCATCAAGTCTATGTCACAACAACAAGGAGTAAAGCGACATACGTAACTGTACTGACTAAAATGTTTATCAATTGCCGCTAAATCATACTTTACGTTATTCCTCTTGCCCTATAATATATAAATGAATTTAGATTTAAGCAATGATGCAATGTTAGAACAGTTGTCATGTCAGCTCGTGACCACGGTCGTTGTAATGCGATCGAAACGTCGGGCAGCAAATAAGGTATCCAAACCTTTAAATTTTCAATCGCGTATAAGACCCGTTGCATTATAATATTAGTTGTCATGTTAACAATATGGTACTTAGCATCTAGTTTGGTATTACAAATAAACTAACCTTATCACTGGACTCTTTAGCAGCTTTCAGTTTTCTGACGAGATCACCTTGTTCTTTAATTTTTAAAAGTAGTGCTTCTTGGTTATCTGCCATAATTATAGCTTGAATTATCTATTAAAAAATGTGTATATCCGCTCAAGGCTTCCCAGTAAAAGTGCTTGAGTACTGGCAAAGAAGTAATTACTAGTCTCTCGGTTTCGTACCTTTCATTTTACCAGTAGCAAATAGTGAGCAAGTAATTTTGCACACTCCCCAAGTTTACATTGGAGGTTATATACAAGTTGACAGTTAAGTAAGTAGAATGGAGCTTAAGTTGTCATTTATCTCTTTTGCTCATATGCAAATTCTGATGCGCTCATATACTTTAGTCAAAGTCAGAATAGTCGACATTGTTAGTAGCTGGAACGCAGTGTGAACGGTATTGACGTATTGACATGTCATCTGTCTGTCGGTTTTAGTGTCGTGCTCACATATTATATAGTATTATTGTAATTATTGTATTGTTATAGAATATTAAGATAATTAAACCACGTTATCATGTTAGTTACTGCTCGTAAAATTTGTCATTTGCATGGCACTATTTTAACGTTTTTATTTTTTTAATGTTTTCGATCTTGATTATAAAAGGGTTGGTCGGTGAATTATAGATATTTAAATAAAATAAATAAATATTATTGGACAACTCACACACTGTCATTTGATTCCAAACTAAGCAGAGCTTGTACTATGGTAACCAAATAACTGATAAACATACTTATATACTTCTAAATACATACCTACTTATACATATAGATAAATTAACATCCAGGCTCAGAACAAATACTCGTGGTCATCACACAAAGATTTGTCCCGGGTGGGATTCGAACCCGCCACACGCGGCGCTACAGGTGTTGCGGCGAGGTGACCGCTTAAACCACTGCGCCAAACGTGCAGTTAAAAGAGAGAAAAAAAAATTTTGTGATAAGTAATAATTGAATAAAAAATTTAAATACTCTATACAGAAGCTCGAGTACCTACTTACCTATCTACCTATATATAAATGTCTTCATAAAAGCACGGAAATAATAATTAATAAAAAAGGCAACTTAATAACTCGACAAAGTCTACTACAACACTACCTTATTGTCAAATTTGGCAGATAAGAGCTCATAACAAGTCATGTCAATGTCAAAGCAATTGCTGTCGAACTCGAGCTGATCGAACAATAAATTTTTAATTTTCTGTTTTATCCTTTATAACTTTATAGTTAGATATTTTAAATGAAATTGTTATAAAATGGACCGCTTTGAGTACATAGAGGCGCGCTTATTTGAAGGCGAAGAATACCTTAAGCGCGATAAAAATGTTAAAATATACGATGGTGATGATAAGGTTGTTTATTTTTGTAATACTTTGAATCACAGGGTAATATGAATTTATTTCGTTGTGTGGTCTGTTGTCGGAGCGTAATTGTGTATGTTCTTCTGATTTCAGACTCAGTACACTGATGGTGAAGTAGTGTTAACATCTCATAGGATTTTATGGGGAAAACCTGGTGATATACCTAAAGGGCTTGTCTGCTTGTCACTCTATTTATATTACGTGTTTTGTATAGAAGAAGAAAGTGGAGGAGTATTTGGCCTAGGCGGACCTAAAAGAATTATCCTGCATTTAGGACCTGCACTTCCAGGTAGCTATTAGCAGACCTAATGTCTTTATCTGAATATAAACAAATGCTGGATACTTTTGCTTCTAACCTGAGCAAATTTAAGCATAGATAAGATTGAGTTGAAATATAATGTGTTTCTAAACTTTGCTTAGTATAACACAAATTAGTTTAATCTGATTATTTTTCTGTGTGGCATATTATTAGGGTTATGTCATCAACTCTGTATCAATTAACTAGTAGATTGCTGTTAGTATGTTTTTTTTTACTTTTTATCAGACTTCTTATATCTTATGTTTCTTTTTATTTTCAGGGAAAAGACCAGGTCCAGCTGTTGTGAGCCCGTTTCATTTTGTCAAGTTTTCATTTAAGGATGGTATTGATCAAGTCTTTTACAAAGCTCTTAGTGATGCTGTTGCTGCCAAAGCCTGGGAGAGGCAAGCTCCCATTCCAACCTCACTTAGTATGGCCAGCCCTAATGCATCTCCCAAACCATCAGTACAACCTGTCAATTCTAAGATCAGATCAGGAATAGTAGGCATTGAAAGAAGTATAGAAGAACAACACAGACAAACTGATGAAAGTATTACTGTAGCATTTAAGGACTTAACAAAACTTATGGAAAAAGCTAAAGATATGGTGGCCATTTCTAAGAATATTTCTACAAAGATTAGGGTAAGAATATTTACTACTAATTTTTCAAAAACATACCTTAATAGTATAGTCTAACAGAGAAACTCCATAGAAGGTCTTCCTTACTTAAAGTTATATATAAAACGATTTAAACGATCTTTACATTCTGCCTGTGATTCCTCATATAAATTTTATTGCTTACCTGGTTGAAAAAAATTGCTTACATGTTCTGACTAAACTATGTCATTGTTAAGTGTTATATTGGACAAGGAAAATATTCTTTGTTGGGGACATTCATTTTTGAGACCACCTATCTAACAAAATTGACCATTTATGTTTTCTTATGTTGCAGGAAAAGCAAGGTGACATTTCTGAAGATGACACAGTTAGATTTAAATCCTACCTCATGAGTTTAGGTATAGATGACCCAGTTACTAGAGATGCTTTTAGATCAGATTCGGATTATTACTTAGGACTTGCCCAACAAATTTCTGACATGATGATTGCTGTACTAATGGTAAGAACTTTGTCAAATAAAGTACACAACATACATATAGACGTGCACCTTTTTTTATTTACATTATATTTTATTTTTTTGCACAGGATTGTGGTGGCATAATGTCTTTAGCTGATGTATGGTGCAGAGTCAACAGAGCTAGAGGGTTAGAACTCATCTCTCCTGAAGATCTTCTCAATGCTTGCAAGTTAGTAAAAATTCAATCCAAATTATTCTACCTGACTTTTAATATTTACCTAATCTTTTAGTGGCTAGATAATAATTTTGTAGTTGATGATTTGTTTGATTTTTCAGACTGCTACAAACTATTGATGCTCCAATGTCTCTAAGAAAATTCCCAAGTGGTGCTTGTGTGCTTCAATTGAATAGTCATCAGGATGATGAAGTTGCTAGGACTACTAGTCAATTGGTATGTATCTGTTACTGTTTTCTAATTTAAAGCTACCTAACCAAATAATTGAACATTGTTACATGAGGATTATTTTATTCATAAAAAAATTATCCTGCCCATGGCTTTGACTAGCACAGTTAGAGATGTTTAATTATTAAGTATAAAACACTTATTTTTATTCCAGCTTGAAGAAAATGGTTCCCTTACTCCTGTGAAGTTGTCACAAATCGCAAACATGTCCGTCCTATTAGCTCGTGAACGCTTGTTTACGACGGAGCGCCTCGGCCTTGCGTGCCGCGACGAATCTGTTGAAGGCTTGGCGTTCTACCCCAACCTATTTCTAAGAGAAGCCTCTTAGGATTATTGTTAAATGCTGTTACTAACATTAAGAGTTTATTACACTTATTTTTTAACAAATATGCATTTTATTTTGTCAGTTATGTCGTAAGCGAATCACGTGACCTTTAAATTGGTACCATTATTATTACTGTGTTACTAAATTACAGACATTGATAAACTAGTTGCTATGCAAAAGTTCCTAGTATATTAGTTGTTATCAGGGAAATAAAAACAATTACATTCAAGCACATACAGGTTTTATTAAAAGCTTGGCTTTAACTTCACAAAAGCTGGCTTGTTGAAAGTGATATTAAAGTTTATAATTACATTACAGCACACCTTATTGTTATCAATCCATTTCTGTAAACCTTCTCTCAAAATATTCTTCAATCTTACATAAAAGATAAATAGTTCCATTAGATATCTAATACAAGATATGATGAAAAACATTTACTTCATACATTAGACCTTAACAAACATATACAATACACAAGACATTAAACTTCAATCAATAGTAATCCTAATGTGATAAAGCCTTATCTTAACATCATTCCATAAATATAAAAATAAAACTAATTTTATGAAAGTTTAAAAAGCTATTTAGACACTTGCGTTGAGTGATCACAGATACATCAAACACTGAAGCAGTTATTATTGTAATGTGTTTCTATCATAACAGGTATAGTCATTTGTAGTAATTGAAGCAGAATAAGTACTTTACTTATGAGTACATCTACATAATTAATTATAAACCTCTATGTCATTTAATATTGTAATTTAAGACTAAATTAAAGCCAAAATTAGCATGAAACCAATAGGTGCCAGAAAAGAAAAAAAATCTAATCTACTTTTTTGTCCTCATCAACTTTATCTTGGAATGTGCGTTTAGACAGTATTTTTAATACTCAATAGCACTCTTGAAATCCTTTGGTAATTGATTGTGCTTGCCACAGAGTTCCCAAGCCTTAAAATCATCACATGAGCGAAGATTTTCAACAAAGCACTCCACCCCTCTTACAAATGGCAGCAACATTTCATCATTGATCATTTCTGATAAACGATGAAGAAAAGCTACATTTTTAGCAAGACTGTCCTTGATTTTAGTAGATAAGGGGCGTTCAGTACATTGCACAATGTCCAGCTGAAAAAAATCCTTAGATTAGTAACAGAGAGTGGTAAGTTTTAGAAAAATAAAATATTAGGAATTATCAAAGACTGCAATAAACATAATCCAAAACTAAGAAAATTGACAATATTACAGAATATTTTATCATTGCAACAAGTATGGTAGAAAAAACACAGTGAAATCTTACTTTTTCATCAACAGCTGTCAATTGTAGACCAAGGTAAAGGTTGAGACACTCTGACAAACTCTTTACTCTGGTAGGCAGACAACCTGCTTTGTTTCTTGTGATGAGCAGATCACCAACCTGAAAATAATAAAAGTATAAGGATATTTTATTGTCTAATTATCAGCAGGTACTAAAAAAAGTATTGAAGATGAATATCCATACCTGAGTGTCAAATACAGCATTAAGTTTAACATTGTGTTTGTGATATAAACAATCTGATATCTTCCTTGAATCATGGACAATTTTCTTAGGGCTCTCAGATTCTAGGACTTTCTTGAGACCAGCATCAAATGCATGATACTGCATAACTTGAGTGTCAAAAATGTAGATCTGTTGGGGTGTAGATAGTACTAAAAATGGCATTTTGCATTTTCGCCCCATACTTGCACCATCGGTACTTACTCCAATATAATTGTAGGTGTATAAATCTTCCAGAGCATCATGGAAACTGTTGTCAACTTGATTGATATACATATACTTCTTAGAGATCATTACGATTCTTTCACATTCCTTTTCAGATATCTTTAAATGCTTTTGTTCATTTGGTTCTTTCATTTTTATAATGTCACTTATTTCAGAATCATAATAGTGAAAGACACCGTCACTGGGGTTGCCTTGAGGTAATTCTTTAACATTGTAAAGAGATATTTTGGATTTGTCATTTGTTATTTCGTAAAACCGGCCTTCATAAATTTCACTGTTCTTGGTATGAACTTGTAACAGTTCGCCTTTCATGTATAAGTTGTCCATTTTGTGTGATGTTGATAATGCGGAAGTAATCGATGTTTATATATTTTAGTCTTCTTTCACAGGTTTCGTTGGTTTCTCTGCTTCGCTATACGCTCTGTAGATATAGAGACCTAGCGTAACATGTAGGACGACAACGGCAACTACTGCGGAGTAGACACTGCTCGTAATGGGCTCCAATCGAAGGACGCCATCGAATATAACTGTCTTTGCAGTGAAGAAACAGAACACGGGTACAACGATAATGATCAGGCAATATTTAATCACCGTCCGAAACACTTGGAAATCGGGTAGTTCCTGAAAACAGGTTAGATAGCATTAGATGGAGGTTACCGCTATGAAACAACTATAACAGAAAGGCTACTTATTTTATTGATTAATACTATGATTTACTTACATTTGCACGTCCTTCAATCATCATAAAACAAAAAGAAAAGAAAATAATTTAATATCTGAGCAAAAAATTATCGCTAGTCACAAGCTTCATCAGCCACAAGAGTGAATTAATGAACTATTGAATGAATGTCGCGAACGAATCAAAAGTAAAGCATAGACTTTTCCTATATTTTCTTTTTCATGTTTGGGAAATAGTGATGCCATTTTACTTCCGGAACACTAGAACAACCATATAAAAGAAAATTGCTTGAAATGATTGAAATGTTTAACTCTAACTCATTCTACCTGATTTTGTTGTGGAATAATGTGCACACTTTAGTATACAGGCATTCAAAAGATTGAGTATGATCAGCTTCTTTTGGAGCTGACTGTACCTATTAAGTAATGAATTACCTACTCAGAATACAGCTTTTGTAAATAAAAACGCCATTAATTGCGATATCAAACTTTTATTTTTCAAATTATTGTAAGGGCGCGTAAAAGTTGGTTAATTTATCTAAAAATTGCGCATCAATGATAATAATAGTGAAATAAGTTCCTAACTACCTGTGATATAAATTCTTTTTTATATTATTTCTTTGTGTTCGTTGCTATTAACACTTTCGCTGCTTCACGGTACTTGCCCACCAAAGGATAAACAATGAAAATGACTGCATTGTAGGGATAACAATGATTTTAACAAGTTTCAACGTTTATAAATTTGTAAACGGGAGTAGGTATCATCGTCAAAACAGGTTTCGGTTTTGAACGTGCTTGTAGTTTATAGAGATATATTTAAAAAAATATATAAAATGTACAATTTTCAATCTAGTATTTTAATAATGCTGTTTGTAAGTATTTTTGGCTTATATCATTTCGTTTTCTTTTCTTCTCTTCTCTATCTTGTCCAGCCACTTTGAGTGGGGTCGGTACAACATGTTTTCTTTCTGAAAAATATTCTGTTTAGAGATTTGGCTGATGGTTTTACGACCGACCGCCTACCTGATGTCAAGCCGCCTTTTCTATTTTCTTAATGTGCTATAAAAATATTGATAATTATAAGTTACTTACATTGAATTACCTTCATCTACAGATCGGGTCAAATAGTACTTTACTTGATTTAAATGAAGTTCAAAAAAATATTTTACAATGGAAGAACCAGAACTTGCTCAATTTTAGCGAGGTTTGAGTCTACTGTACCTATACTAGGTATTAAATAGGTGGTGGGTTGGATTAATGAAAATTAGTGAAATTTTTACTTTTTCATTTATTTTAAATAGATTGGTGTTGCGCCCAACGGAGTTTTCGACTTTAGTGACGTCAAAAATAAAATACTGCAATGGAAAACACAAAAATTAGCCGCATTATGCCCATCAAATGCGTAAGTCATATAAATATTCAGGATAATCTTAAATAAACATTAACATCTACCTACTGCTTATTTCGATTTTTATGTACGTATTAATTCGTTGTACGTCCTATTTTTACAGTGCCCAATTGCAAAATTTGTTAAATATTGTATGCAGCACAGCGCAACCAACCAACGTGACACTCAGAGACTCTTGCATCAGTTGCTTTTCTAGAGTAACTTCGATGCCTGAGGTATTTATAAATTCCGTTATCATGACAATTATAGTATTATCTTAAAGCGGTCTTTAAAGTTATCTTTATAAACATTATTATTCTATACCGGTGTACCTAATATTTAACTAGTTTAATTACAGGGACCCCAAGAATTGAATGCTCTGAGTGTTTGCGCTGTACAATATTTTACCGGTGGATATGCAACATGTGCTACATCATTGATGGTAAACTTTTTATTGCATTTAGCGAAAATGAAGTATGTGAATGGTTAAAGGTGATTTTAAATTTCAATTTTATAGGTATTGTCTACATCGGCCTTAAACGTACAGCCATCGGGTTGCTTCATGGGGTATTGTGATTTCGTCCGGTGTCTCAGAAGAGCAAATTCTGAAAATTTGGTATCTAATTTTGTATTTTAATCTTATGGAATTTTGTGTTAAGAGTAGTGAGCCACACATATTCCTTATTCTTCACTAGTATATGACAATTATTAATAAGAGCGTAAATACAATTAAGTTTTCCTTGTTTTCATCAAATTGCTGATGTTACAAAACGTGCATTTGTATTTTCAGATCACACAGTGCACGAGAGAAGCAAGAACGGGCGTTAATATAACTCTGGACGCAGACAACACTCGGTTTTATAAAAATGTTACGTCCTGTATATTGGCTAAATCAAGATGCGGTAGCTATAATCCAATCACTGGAGAACCCCAAATTCCGGGCTACACGGCATCTGGAGCTAGAGTCAGCAATGCTCTTCAATTCTCAGATAAAAGAGAATTACGTGTGATATCTTTTTCGGCTAATACTCCAGTTACGAATTCATTTTGTACAATATCACCTAACTTAACACAAACAACTTGGCTAACGAATGTTTGTTAACAGCTTTTTTAAGCTAAGCGTGAAACGTAAGGAATATAGTTTTTATTATAAAGTTACTGTTAATATGGTTTTATAAACTTTTTGCTGTATTCTAGGCTGTTTATCTTATGTCTTTGCCTCAATAGACAGTGTGACATGTCAGATTATTTTTATTATAAATATGTCAAAATTGTCATCAACGTCAAAATTGTCAAACGAACGTGCAAACTTGAACTGAAGATTCAAAAAGAAAATATAAAATAAGTTAATAATTGACTAGTGCAGTGTATTACTGGCGTCTGTGAAAAAATCTCAACAGTAAGTTCATGAGTTTATACATTGTAAAAAAATATGTTATGATAATCCTACATTGAAACCTTTATCTTCACCGGCTCCCTCGAGTGAAAATTCAAATCTTAGCAGGGTTAGTTCATGGAGTTTTGTTATTGACCTTGAATACCTATAATGTGAAAAATATAATAAATGGTCTGGCCGACTTTAAGATAACTGATAAATAATAATCTACATCTGTGATATAGTTGCCTACTTACTTTAGGTCTTGAATAAAAGTTTTATTTAAAACTTAAGTTATTTTTATTTACACATTCAAACGCAACTTACGTTTGGTTGACTCTGTTATTCATCACTTAGATTTTATCTGAGTTTAAAAACCAAGTTAAAAACAATTTTAGGTATATCCAATAAAGGGATAAGAAAAAATTGAAATTTAGACTATTTTTGTAGCACTGTTTGTAGGTATAGTTCTATATTATCATATCAAGAAAGATGTTTAGGTAAAGACACTTGAGATAAAGTTGTAAAGAGAATAGAAACAAGGTCAAGTTTGATATAACTAGAGATAATAATATGACAAAGGCCACACAATGTCTTAAGTTTACTTTTAATAATTAACACAAATAGAGTCTGTCAAAAATGATAGCTTGAAAACCAACTTCTCTAATTAGTTGGTTAAACAACCCTATAAAATGTGAAAGTAGGTTAAAATCTACTCTATTGGCCTCTATTTACCGTTTTTCTATTCATCTAAAACTTGCTACCTTTATTGAATACCATCTTATACCATTAGAGTTGCTACAAAATCTCTTAAATAAATTGTATTTATTGAATAAAGTAACCTAAGTGAATACATACACCAATAAAAATCAAGCCCTCAGTTTTTAGATTTATTTTCAGAAACAGCTTTACAAAACTTGGCTTTTGTGGTTTTAGTTTTCTTTTTTATTTTCTTGGATGATTGAATAGAATCTGAGTCAGAGTTGTCTGACATAATAGCTTTGGCATTTGATTTCTTCGTCTGTACTGCTGTTGTAACTATGGCACCTTTTTTAAAACGGGATTTAGCTTGTCTGTTCTCCGAGGAGTTTGTTTTCTGTGCTTGTGTATTCCTCGGAATATCAGTAAAGCTTGTATTATTAAGGTATGGAGAACTTTCTGATTTTGTATGTTTTAATCTGGAAATGACATAAATTTATAATTAACCTCACAAAACTAGTTATTATTTTGTTACTATGTTTTATTTGTACTTACTTTCCCTTTTTCTTCCAAGTTTTAGGTAGTTTGTTCATAGGTTCTAAGATTTCATTCATAGAGTTTGGCACTTTTAGTGTTAGTTTCTTTGTCTTTGATTTCTTCTTCTTTTTCTCATCCTTGATCTTCTGTTGTTCTCCCTCAAGCTCTTCTAATTTTTGAGAGCATGACCTGAACATGATGATTAGTCATTGAATAGAACTGACCACTTTAGTATACCATAATATAGGTACTACATATAGATGTATTAAAAAAATCTTTGGTGTTTATGTCTATTTCCAATATCGGTTGTCCCTTACTGAATCTAAGCAAGCTATTCCTTCGATTAAAGATTGCACTTTCTTAGAATTAAATAACACATACCTCAGTAAAGCTTCACTGTCTGTGAAATATGAGTTCATAGCAAAACTAGATATGCCCCATGATAACGGCCCTTTCTCTTCATTTTGAACACCTGTCCATATATTTCTTTTAAGTGAGCTCAATTTTACTTGAAGCTCTGACGGTTGAGAGCTTCTGCTTTTCACATCTGACAAGCACCTAAGAATAAAACATATACAATTAATATTTCGAGTTTGAGCTATATTTCAATAGTCTGTTTATTTGTCTCAGAAACATCTCTGAGATTTCATACTTTTAAAACTCGTTTATTTTACTATTTCTAAAAAGTTAACTACAAAACCTTGGACAATTTTTGACATATATGTATAAAGTTGAATAATACGCAGACGTAATGGCCGACTTATTCCCGGTTTCTGAGGAAAATTTATCGGTAGTTTATCTATTCATATAAATTCTATAAACTCATATAAAAAAACACTATTGAATAGATAAACTACCGCTAAATTTACTCAGAAATCGGGGGTTAGACTAGTTTGATAAATATGGGATTCCATACTTTGCAGGTGGCAAACATCTAAATTGATGCCACGATGCTGGGTTCAGTCTCGATTTCTCTGTAGCGTCGTTAAACATTGACACACTTCTTGGTCTTCTGCACCTCAAGGCTTTTTTTTCATGGTCTGAGTGGTATGGTGAGTCACTAGTCTGAAAACAATAACAAACATTACTTATACGATTTTTCTTGTTATTTCCTTAAGGCGATAGGTACATACTTCTATTATTTATCCTCATAAAGAAATACATTAGGAATTATTTTACAGCAGACTGCAGAGAGATTCTAAAAGTATTGTTTTTTTATAACTATATAGAAATTGTTACACTGGTGCATTTGGCGAGTCACACCCTTACTTAAGACAGAAGTAAAATTGAAATAGTTACCGGAGCTCTTATTATCTTCAGTTCAGGCGGCATTTTCTTTTTTCGCTTTGGTTTAACTTTGGCCGATGTATGTATCAATTTTTGTACTCTTCTCATCGGACTATGGTTGCCGTCGGAATCAGCGTCAGAAGACATGTCGGTCATGGCATCTGAAGTTAAATCTATTGTAGCTCGTGACACCTGCGAAAAGAAAGCATTTAAAAGGACGCAGGAAGAAATAAGAATAAATAGAATATTTAAACCTACCTGTAAAGTCTCACGCTTAGTTTTCTTCTTTTCAATTCGTTTCATCTTTTCTAGTTTCGGGCGTTGCTTTCTAGGTTTCTGTAATATACAATTTGTTTTATCTCAAATTCTTATGCATTTGATCGCTTCTCATGTTTATTGATTTTAAACTTACATCGGCTGAGTTTTTGTTGATATCTGGAAAAATCGGTGACGGCGGTGGTGCAGCTTGTTTAGTCTTTTCTCTATGCCCAGCTTCTGAACTGCTGCTTGATGTATCTCCTTCATCACTAGAAAGATAATTAAAGTTATAGCAATCATGCGAAAGTTTAGCTACCTGATTAATATTGAAATGAACCAACCTGGAATAGTCCGATAGATCTATATTTGTTGGTTCATCAGCATTTGATCCTTCTTTTAAAAGCCTTGTGACAATTTTCGTTCTTAGCCTCTCTTTACTAGGATCTTCATCGTAAAAATCTAACAATGTTTCACAAAATGTTCGCCCCAGACTTTCATAATCTTGAACTGAGAAATGAGTGGACATTCTACTTCCTAACTCCGATCCGCCAAAAGAAGCCTCCATCGTGTAGCTGTTTGCTACTCCTAACATCCATACAACTACTCTTCCAGTGCCTTCTTTACTACGTTGTATCCTAAATTTACAGTTTTCAAAAGAGAACTGCAAAAATGGAAGTCGTTTAAACCAGTGCTATAGAAGTACTACAAATGCAAGTATACCTTTTCTTTTATACCTTATCAGCAGCATTTTTATGAAGCATCAAAGGAAATACTTGTTCCTGTAACCGTTTGTCAGAAGTTTTTCGACTTTCGCATCCGTAAATGAACACATTATGTTTGCGGGAATGCGCGTGGAGGTCTACGTACATAGCGACTCCACATTCCTCCTGTAGTCTAACAAAATTCGATTAATATAGTTGTAAAGTATGAAGAGCATTTTGTATCAAAATATAGTTGCTATTTACTAACCTCCGTATCATCACTTTGGTGTGCCAGACTGGTGGATACGTTTCTCTTATTACAGTTCGATATTGTCTATTCAAGTCCTTTCCGGTCAGCGAACACCGATTGTTACCAACAATTACCTGCAATAATGTAGAAATATTTGTATTATACCATAGAATAGTTCGATTTAGTTTAAAGTGCACATGTTTGAGTCACTCACACCATCTGGATTCAGCATAGGTACAAGTTTGAAAATAAACTTTTCTCTTAGTTCGCGTGCTTGATTTGAGTCTCCCGTTAAGTAATCCATAAAACCTTTCATCATCCACGATGAAGGACTTTCTCCCGGGTGAACTCTGGCAGTTATTACGACAGCTTTCTTTTTCTGGAAAATTTGTAATTCATAAGATTCGCTTTAGTTGGAACATTGAAAAGGTAGAATATTTTAAACGATAAATTACCCTTTGTTCCATTTCATTCGGATTTGGCGGAGCAGTCACAGTTAGATAATACACATTATTTCCAGCCAATGTTCGGCAAAGAAGCCTGAGTTTAGCATAAGTTGATTTGACTGGATGTGACTGTAGTTTAGACAGGTATTCTTGGAGATCTGAGTATGTGTAAGGATAACAGTGGGCAATGTACACTGCATCGTCTGTATGTGGAAATTCGATATTAAACGTCAGTGTGTAACTTGGAAATTGCTCTTCTTCCTCGCATCTGAAATATATAAAAAAATGTAAGATACTTTGTTTACTTTAAGTTTTTATATTTTCGAAATCTTGTTGCTTCTGAGCATTGAACATTTATACGTGTGCCGCATTAACAGTAACAGAAGCCTAAAGATTCCCAAACCATAAATATCCCTTTAATTTGACTTCAAAAGTTTATATTACTCACGTCGAATCATTTTTATAGTACGCGATGTTATCACCGCACCGCCTCCAACCGATCGAATGCAACTGTGCGTCCTTGGTTGAGTATAATAGAGGTCGCATGCCCTCGTTGTATAAGCTTTCGGCTTTTGATAAGTTCACTATGGAAAATCTGTAACATTTTGCGTGTGTATAATTTTTTTAGGAAACAGTATGTAACGATGAGTAACCATGCAACAGCTATTACCTGTACATCATTTGTTTTTTTGTATTGGTGACCCTAAAATAAAACCATTGCATGTGTCTATTTGTATAGAGGTCTGTTCGTAAATGCAATTCGTAATAGGCTGATGTAATGCGTATTGCTTTGGCTAGGTTCCCACTCTCGAATCTAGATTCGAATCGTAGTTCATCATCGGCGCCAGATCCGGCACCTGCACTAGCACATGCTGATATATACAAGCGTGAACCTCCTACGGTAGAACGGCTGAACTGAAATGCAGGTTAACTATTAGTCTGGTTCTTATTACTCTAGACACTACGGTGTTTTTGTCACTTACGTAGTTAACAGCGCTCATGGGGTAGTATTGAAATATGACAGTCCCAGCGTCTTCGCCTACCGGTTGTGGTTTCAGTTCTTTCCCTGTTGAGATATAATAGGGTTCTGGTGACGCGGGACTCCATGTTAGGTGTTGTATTTTCTCTTCGACAACCTGAAGAATATTTTGCAAATGAGCATCGCAATTTCACTTTGAATTTTCTGGTGATTCTGACATAGGAATAGATTTTTATGTATTAGACTTTATGTACTGTATAAAAGTGAAATTAACAAATCCAATAGGTTCACCTATTTTAAATGAACCTATATCAACGAACAAGTTTTGTATCGCTATGTATAGATTGACGGTTTACAGACTAGATTTGAAGATAGATAGAGGTGTTAATTATGGAAGCGATTAAACTGAAAGGCGAAGACCGTAGGGCGATACCCAAGTTTTGTTCAGGCGCTAGTCATTTTGCCTTGTAATTGACGGCAATACGGTAGTATGATTGTTCGAAAAGCGTAGGTAGGTAGGTATACTTAAATCGTACTTCTTTTAAGCATTGTAAGGACTACGGACACACTTTTACAACATTACTGGACAAATAATCAGCAATACATATCATTTGTAACATTAATCTTACCTATTTTGGTAATACCATGTAAGGTACCGGTGTCGGTTAAAGTAAAACATGCGTGAGGTTTAGAAGAATAGTACGTGGCCATATTTGGCCCAGGTACCTTTAGGTTGAGATACTACAAGTGACATACAGGGTATTCAAAGAGGGGTCACGCAATTAACACAAAATACTTAGATACTACTAATGTGATACGGTGTATGCTTCACTAGTATGGTGTTGAATAATTTCTAAGACTACAACACTCACTTGACATTCTGAAGGCCACCGGGGTGCTTGTTGTGGACAATCAAGTTCTTTCGGAAGTGCAAACAAATCTCTCGGTTCTTTTAACTTGGCTGTCGTTCGAAATGTTTTGATATCCGTGTTGATCTCTAATTGGTTTGTCTTAATATTATTTTGTAAGAAGTTTGATATAAATGTTCCTGTGCCAAGAAAAATAACCAAGTTAGAATTACTTGTCAATCACAGCGTCCTTGCTTTTGACAAATTAAATTATAACAAGAAAGTACAGAAGGTCATAGAATTAGTAGTGAAATGAGTCAGAAACTTTTACCTAATAAAATTTGGTAAAACGGAATATATTTTTATTAATACTTAAAAGTTTTATGATTTGATAATTACGTGTGACATGACCTAGTTTGGTTGAATTAACTGCCTATCATACTGTTCATGGCAGCTTGCGTATTTGAAAGCATTTCATGCTTTACAAATTACATCAATAAGCACGCGAATTCTAAACGACGAATTAGTTATTACGGAAATGATGAAAGATAGCTATCTTGGTTGAAAATACACAGTCCATATAAATCACGCGATATCTAGTAAATAGGCGCATGTTCGTGATATTATCTTTGCAATGTATTCAAATAAGCTAGATGTAAACATTCTAGCATAATGTTGTCATTTCGATTACGATGCTTCAATTACTATAGGCCCCATTTCGTAACATGTCTATTATTACTGAACAATGAACATAGTTACATTTTAAGTAGGTTGAACATGAACTAACGTAGGAAAGTTTGCAAAGTTAGGTAAACAAACAATTGGAAAACACAACTAGTTTTATACATCGTTTTACGATTTTAATTTGGACTGTAGGTGCCGAAATATGTAGTACATTTACCTTTACTGCATATTGGAAACAATGATGCTTGTAGCGATTTAACTTGCTCTATGTTTGCTATAAATAAATTATCTTGCAATACCGGATTGATTGAAGGAAGTGTAAGCGTTACCGTCGCGTTTTCAATAAACTCCTTCTTTTGTTCTTCTCTTTCGAACATCATTATGTTTTCTTGAACGCTTTCTATTTGTTTCCACCATAACATGTTAGAAAAGTTTACGAACGGCGACTCTCGCCATTCGCTAGCACAAATTAATCTCTGTCGTGAGTATTTCTATAGTTGGTGATGTCAAGTATACGGTCACCATGGCTACACAACTGTTTGAATGTTAGTCGTCGGGTTTCAATTTTTGGCGTGTAACCTGGTGGGTTGCGCGGCGCTCCGAACTAAACTGACGACATCAAAACAGGGGTACACGCTTTCGGTTATTGGAAGACGATTGCCCCGTAATGTCATGCTTCAACCGTATAAAGCTTATCAGGTGATTGGTGACGTCAAATGGTTATTCATGCGAAATTTAGGATTATGGAAATTTGAATGTCGGAAACCTTTGATAGAGGTCAAATTTTGATTTGATTTATCGATGCTTTCCGATGGTAGTCAAGTGGAGGTTCTGAAAATTATGACTCGCGGATATATAGAGATTTTATTGCTCGGATTAGCCGCAGAACCAGTATACGTGTAGTAAACATTTAGGGGTTTTATTATTCCTATAAGTAGTAGTTAGACTATGAACTAGGTTTTCCTGGTTGTAAATTCCATTAAATATGTGCATATATAAGTAGATGGAAACCGTGATAAGGACTCGTGATACATACCTTGGTTGCTTATATCGGGATTATTTTCTTTTTCTGGAACTTTATCTACGCTTTCACCTGTATTACTCATATTTATAAAAAAGTATACTTTGAATCACTCAAAACACTGCGAATCTAATTACTAGTACACATGGTGTTATCGTGTTACGTAGGCGTGTGTCGGTCTGGGGTGCTTAGCTCTTACAAATTCCAGCCGGCATGGCACCTCTGTCTAGACAAGACTGCATGTATTACGTAGAGTTATGGTGTCAGCTGTTTCAACATTGCATTGTAACGCATACGAACGTACGGCGAGAGTACTTGTTTCTCGTTTCTTTTGAAGGGAATAGTGTATGAAATTGCATAGTTAATATAATACTGGGATTATTCACCATAGCTGATAACGATTCTACGAAGGCTTAAAAGGTGACTGCACTTCTACGTAGTGAGGTGGTAAGTTGTAGCGTTTCTGTGGAAAACTTTACCACTGGCCTCAATCATGGCCGTAAACTTTAATGTCCTCGTAGACTTTGCAATGCTTAGATTTTCCTTTAATAAAAATAGTTGAGCATATTGTTGGTTTATTTATTTATGTCTTTGTCTTGTGTTTTTGGATTCGGCAAATTGTATTAGGAATATGAGGAGTGTGTAAGAGCTTTTGGTTAATTCGTTTAATGACTTAATTAAGTATGTTGTTGATATATTAGTTCAAATAATTTAATGCTTATGACAAGAATAGGAGCACTTTTTAGGGTTCTGTTTTTATTTTATTTTTAACGACTTGTGTGATTCAAAAATTGACTCAGCATTTCGTCAAATATTCAATTACACCTAAGCACATTAAGGTGACGTGAACTTAGCCTGCGTACTACTTAGTTTATTGACAATTTGGCAGGTCTATTCTTTCGATCGTTTGTCCTCAACAAGAAAATTGCGCTCACATAGTTACGCTTGCAATATACTGATTATACAATCGTTAAGAAACATGCATAGTAACAGTTTTTTGGTAAAGATAACAAAAACAATATAAATAGTAAATAAAGGCCTTTATGTAAATTTTGTACGACATTCCCGATCTATTTTATTATTTTTACAAGCCTCTGCTCTATATTTTGCTGTGCAGCCCATATTGTTTATTGTTCCCAACGTACCGATAGACAAAAATAGGTAAAAGTACTAGAATTTATTATTATAGTCTGCTGAAATAATTACAACTACCCTCGGTAACCTCGCGTGGTCGTCAATATTGGATATTAGGCAGAATATTTATTGTTCCAATACTGTCTGGATTTACTGTAGTTTCCTTTTTGTTAAGACATAAGCGAGGGTTGAAAGTTTTTATTTAACTGAAAATAAGTGCAGAGACGAAATTAATTCTACTAGATTGCGTTCCTTGCTTACCCTTATGGGAAAAGGCGTGATTTTGTGTATTGTGTATAAACAGTAATATACTTGTTTTTTGGCGAACAATTCCACATTAGGCGCGTGTGATATTCTGAAGTTGTGTTGATATCAGCCACTAGTTGACACTTGCTTTAACTGCTAAGGAATGTACTGTAAGAAAAGTTGCATGCTTTCAAGTTTTCGCAACAGTTCTCAACGGTTATGAAGTCAGAATGCGCATGCATTACTTTGACCTATCACCCCTCATTAATATTGTCAACCTTATGAAAGAGAAAGTAAATTCTACGACTGACATTAAGAATTATGCTTATATCCTTGAAGGTCTCGCTTTTTTGCATACAGCGTCAACCCTGACTAGAGGATAAGGGGTTGTTGCTCTATGGTTTTTATGGTGAATACCATTCGCTTCGAATTCAACTCGATGATGGCCAATATTCTTCAGATTGGTTGTATTGTGCGTGTCATTGACCCGGTACAGAATATACCTATTATCTCTAAAAGGAAGTCAGCATTCATCATTGCTACGTGTGCTTGTTTGTATAAACTACTTAATTTTTAATACGTATTGTTAAGATAATATTCGAAAAACAAAACATTGATAGAGAAAGCAATCGTGTTCAAAATATAATTCAGGTTTATTAATCACTTGAACTTAAGTACACACACGAAGTTGCCCATGGTGTTACCTAGGCAACTTGTCAAGTAAAATCGATCTCGCTGCTTAAAGAAAACGTATTCACAGAATAAACCGGTAAGATTTATTACTGCTTTTCTTTCTCTAAATTAAGCACTAGGCATTATTGTTATCTCGTTAGTACATCTTGCTTTTGTATGAAATAGTTGTTCTTGCTGAATTTTTCATCGTTACGTAATGGATTAGTTCGTGATTCATGTTCCTAGTTGCTGTGGTAGCTAGTTGTTTTAACTGTATTCTGTTTAGTGCTTATAATTTTGGTTCTGTACAGTACTTGCTAATACTGCTATTTTCGTATATGCAGGTGGTTTTTATATTGCTATATCGGTGACCTAAAAAGGCTTGTAGTGATAGAGACAAGTATCGAAGGTTTGCTTTATTCTTTAGTTATTTTTTTATTACGTGGAAAACTCATTTTATCTTTTTAATTTGTTGTATTATCTTCGTTAATTTGCTAATAATATATCCTTTTGATTAATAAGTATCTACTCATTTCTGGTCGTACCTAATATAAGTTACTGTACCTACACTTTAACCTCGTGACTATAAACGTACAATTCCTAGTTTCCAAATAGGTATCCAGATTATTTGTACAATGTCTCCGATAGCGATCACCTAATCGTCAACGTAAGTAATGGCCGTCATGAACTCACGTAATAAAATCAATTCAACATGACTTCATTTGAATTTCATGTGGCTAATATAAAATGGTAACATATTCCCTACAACTGTACAAAACTCATTTCAACTTTGGAATCTGTCATGTTATAGTTAGAGAACCTTATAAATATGACATATTTTATGATACAAGTAGACACTATAAAAGGTATTTTTTGTTCTGCGAAGTTGAATCACTTTTTTCGTGAATTGTTTTCGGCGTATAGCGAGTGAAGTACGACGTAGACACAAGAAAAAAGGAATGGAAGCGTTTATAACAGTATCGGGTAGTTCTCGCATTTTTCAAAAACTTAACAGTTTTCTTCATACTTCGGTACGTTTATATTTTGTATTACTCACTACGTCAGCAAAATACTAGTTGTTCAATATGGATTATTGAAAGAGGTAAAATCAGTGTTCACAGATTTCATAGCGTTGGATAGCTTAATCATTGTCGTTTCTATTTATTGAAATTACTTTTTCTAAAGTCTACAAGACACAAAGTTTCAATCGAAAACATGGAAAACGTTACATCGATTTTCGAAACTGCATAATCAACTTTTGTATCATTAATTATACGTGTGGTATGTCTAATGATGTCGGGGGTATGTTACATATTTCTTTATTCACAAAACGCGTGAACTACGTGTCAAGTAAGGGTTGTGGGGTGATTGGCCGGGCCTTAGCACCGCCTGGCGCGGATCGATTCCATACTAGACGGCCGATCTTATTGTCTTTTGTCATTCATCAATCGCCCGGCGGCTTTGTTCTTTATGCGTTATGAATATTCATAAAGTTCTAACAAGCAGGTATACAAATTGCGAAATAGTTAGTCCGAATAGATCTATTTTTTGGACATGGATGTCTGAAATAACTGAAGATACACTGGTACACTTTCACTAGTTTTTCAGTTGGTGATCTGATTTTTTTCGTTTTGATTTTCAGAAAATAGAAAAACGTGAATCTGGACTGAAGCTATGTAACATACCTAAATGTTTTGTCGAAAATTTTATCAGAGTTTAGTTTATAAAACAGTCTTTTAGTAACAGCAATATGAATGACATAACTATGCACAAAGGCTTAACAACTTCTCGTGTGAAAACTTTTCATAATATTTCAAGATAAAATGTATACAAAAATGAATACCTAACTAACTACAACTTAACTAAAAAGTGACACGGGAAAAGTCTCACGCAGCAAAGCGGAAGACTTCAGTTACTAAGGAAACTATACTTATAAAGAACGTACAACTTTTACTTTGCTCGAACGGAAATATAAACACCAATAACTTTTTCTTTATATGTTTGTTTAGTGCTCAAAGAATGTGCGTGTTTCGTCATTATTCTCCCTTGTTTTACCCCTGCTGAAGTAGTTTCAAGTAAGACTTATTGCGGAGTCAAAGAACTGTTAACGGCACCAGGCGCTTCAGTTTGTATTTTGAGAATAGTTTGAACTTAAGCAATAATGGAAATTATACAAGAAACTTTTGTTTGAGCACTTCAACGTAGTATTTACGTTTTGTATAAGATGGCTTTTGGATATTGATATTACGAAAAATAAAAAGAAAATACCGTATACTGGGATCTCATGATGATTTACAACCTCTTTACTGGCTGACATGGGTTTCATTACTTCTGTTTTCGTATATGCGAATACCTATTACGAAATTCTTTGTGATGCAGGGTACCATTACGAGTATGTTATGGTTGACTTCTTTTACGATTGGATAAGACGGAATATTAATTTGTCCTTGAATTAATTCCGTCAAATCGAAAACAAAGTTGAGGACTAAAAAAATATTACAAATATAATGAAATGGACTCAAAAAATATTATTGTAAGTAATTATTTTTGCAGGTAAATCTACAGCTATGGGTCGAAAAGTCACTGTAGCAGTGACTACGCTGAACCAATGGGCACTCGACTTCGAAGGCAATTTGAGCAGAATCCTCCAGTCAATTCAGGAGGCCAAAGAAATGGGAGCTCTATATCGAACTGGACCGGAGCTGGAGATATGGTAAGTGAATCAACGTACAAGTAATTGTTCAGTTACTTAAACTTTTCGATGACTGCCTCTCTGGCGCAGTTATTTTGGTCGCCATACTTCTACTATTGCGTCGGGTAGTCGTGGATTCAATTCCCACACGAAATAATTATTTATGCGATCCACAAATTGTTGTTTCGAGTCCGTTTCTACTTTGTGTCCATTGTCCGGTGTCCCCGTGACATAAGAGCAAGTGCGGGAGCTGTCTTGAAAATAAAAACAAAAAATGATTTTAATCTTCTTATGCTTGCATTCCATTCTCTTGGTGTCATTTTCAACCAGCGGATGACTCTTGGGGCTTAGTCTCTAAGGTATTTTTTATAGCACGCCAGCCTACGTGACATCTTTATACGGTCATTCATTTATGATTCATCGCCTAGTTGATTGACCACGCTAGTAGTAGGATCAAATGGAACCGAGTATAAACACTGCATGTAGTCACTGTCTGATGAAAAATTATCTTTGAGGAGCAATCAACTTTTTCAACATAATATAATCGGATATTTTTTTCTATAGCGGTTACAGCTGCGAAGACCACTTCTACGAGCCAGATACATACCTTCATAGCTGGCAAGTACTCGGTGAGCTGCTCAAATCGCCCACATGTAAGGACATGTTGATCGATGTCGGCATGCCCGTTCAACACAGAAATGTACTCTACAACTGCCGAGTAGCGTTCCTTAATAAAAAGATACTGCTGATCAGACCAAAGATGATGTTGTGCGAAGACGGGAACTACCGGGAGACTAGGTGGTTTTCTCCTTGGACCAAAGTAAGTACTATAAGAAAAACAAAATATAATGAATCATCTATAAGTATTGAGGGCCTCGATTACTGCTTCTTGTAAAAATGATAATTCGTCATTTATATGAAAAGAGTTATCTGAATTATCCTCTTAATGAAATAAGCTAGCAATATATACTATGCCAAAGAATAGCATCATATGCAATAATTTTTTTTTGAGTCTACTTTTCTAAACATTGGTAAATATTTATCTGAGTCTAATTAAAATACGCTGAATATTTTCTATTGTGACCAGGAACGACAGACTGAAGAATATTATTTACCAAGAAAGATCACGGCAATAACAGGTCAATCCACAGTGCCGATTGGTGACGCAGTTATCGCCACCAAAGATACGTGCATTGGTTTCGAGATATGCGAAGAGCTGTGGAATCCACAAAGGTGAGTATACAATATCTATTTATCAAAGTCTAATAGGTTTAAATCTAATCGTTATTACTGTTGTTAGTAAATTAAAAGCAATTGATTTTTATTCATCCTTCTGCTTAGAAGTTTATAGATGTACATGTATGTGCAGAACTTATCCGAAAATAACTAATCAACATAGCAAATACTTATTCAAGCATGTACCTAACAATTATTTTGATATATTCATACTAGTTGTGTCCACAAGTTCTACTTTAGGTACTCTACAACTTTCTTCAAAATTGTAATAAAAATTAATTTGTATTTTACATTTCAGTCGTCACATTCCCCTAAGTTTAGACGGCGTAGAAATCATAGCAAATGGTTCTGGCAGTTACATGGAACTCCGTAAAGCTTACGTCACAGTGGACCTTGTGAAGAGCGCTACATTCAAAAGCGGGGGTGCTTATTTGTTCAGTAATCTCAGAGGCTGCGATGGACAAAGGATTTACTTCAATGGGTGCTCTTGTGTAGCTGTTAATGGAGAAATCGTTAGCAGGGGACTACAGTTCGCGTTGCATGATGTGGTTAGTAGAAAATCTGGATTGTTTTAGGGCCCAATACTGAAACGTTATTTTATTGTGACTGTCTAAGCGACAATAAACAACAGTCACAAAAGAAATCGACGTACATTGGTTTAAGAAAGAATGAAAATTCCGTTACGGTTCTGTTTTCCTTCCTTTATTGTACAATATCATAATCAGGCAACTGCTACCTTAACTCCTGGCAAAAGCATGAATTTAGCCTGAATATCATTTGAAGTCAACCTGACCAAGACTAATCGTCAATCAATCGTTAATCATCAATGCTATTTAACGTTGCAACTTTGGCCACTTTTTTTTTAAACTAACTTGTGTACAAACTACATGTAATATTAAAACAGTAATGTTTTCAGGAAGTAGTGACAGCGACGATTGATCTCGAAGACATTCGTTCGTATCGCACGCATCTTCGTTCACGAACCCACTTGGCTGCCTCCAACCCACCGTTCCCGAGGATTACTGTGGACTTCGCGCTGAGTGATGATGACGATGTGTTCCTTATTACCAGCCCGCCGATTGATTGGCAGTATTTGACGCCTGAAGAGGAAATTGAATTAGGTAAGAGGGAGTTATTTTTGTAGTTCCGTTAAGAAAAAGCCTACAAGTCGTATAATATAATACTCCATCACACATTTTCGGCAACGGTTGGTGGTTCAAATGGTCACCTTGCGCGCCGTATGGGTCTGATTTTATTCTTAAAAAAAAAATTGTGTGATACGTGCAATGAAAATGCACTAAGTGCTGATGCTTTAAAATAAAGTCTTTAATTCAAATCTTTATGGCTTCATTCGATAACATTTTTGACTAAATAACAACGATAAGCAGAAACGTATTAAGATTTCTATTATTTTTTTTTACACAGGTCCAGCATGTTGGCTATGGGACTACCTCCGTCGGTCCGGTCAAGGTGGATTCTTTCTACCACTTAGTGGCGGTGTCGACTCAACCAGTACTGCTTGTATTGTCTTTTCAATGTGCACGCAGATCTGCGATGCTATTCAAAAAGGAGGTATGTATATCACTATCATAATAACTCCATTATCCGGGTGAAAAAAAATGGACTCATGGAGGTAAATTACTTCAAATACTGCAGACATCCTAACTTAACAAAAGTAAATCAATTTTTTTCAATATGTGTCATATTTTTTCAATATGTCATATTTATAAATTAACTGTTTTCAATAGATTTCAGATATGCGCCTATTAGTCGAAAATCTTACTTATATTTTCTTTAAATTTGCTGCTCCTGTAAAACAATAATTTCTGTGTAAGTACTCTTCTCGCACATTTTCTTACACTTTTTGTTTATTTTCAGAAAGCCAAGTGCTGTACGATGTGCGCAAGATATTGTGTCAGTCTGACTACACACCCTCAGACCCGATGGAGCTGTGCAATCGTTTGTTAGTCACATGTTATATGGCGACGGAGAATTCAAGCGTGGAGACGAAACAACGTGCTTCACAGGTATAAATTAATTATATTCTTCTCTTCAACTAGGTATTTTGAAAGTAGAGATAGACCATACCTAGATAGCTAATATATTTTTGGGTCAACTACAAAAAAATTAACAAAAAAAGAAGACAGGTAAACAGAAAATGTGTCCCATTTAGTTCTGATAAGACCCTATACTAAAAAAAATGTTACTTAGATGCACTGACACACCAAATAGAATCAAAATTTGAGATCCCTGCTTTTAAATATCAAATTGTGTTAAAGAAATTATAAAAAAATATGCTTATTAAAACAAATACTAATGCTTATTTAGTAAGAGGGCCGATGTAAGCTAAATCATATTTCCTTTTCAGTTAGCCAGTGAAATTGGTAGTTATCACTTTCCGATAGTCATCGACTCGGCAGTGAGTGCGGTCATCGGTATATTCACTACGGCTACCGGCATGGTTCCTAAATTCAGGAGCAATGGCGGCTGCCCACGACAGAATTTAGCTTTGCAGAATATACAGGTAATTCAATTAATCAATTGTAATTGTTGTTGTTACAAAAAACAATGACGTCATCATTTACTTATTTTGTCTAAATAACCAATGAGTAAAGCCACTACGTAATGGCAAACCTTTTATAAGTCTTCTAACGCCATGTATTATGTTCGTTCTTTGAATAAAAAAACTAGCAACCAAGCAATAAATTATATTCTAGTAATTCACCACATGAGGTATTAATTGTGTGCCTAATTTTATGTAATACATTACAATTCATTTTATTTGTTCCAAGGCAATGTTAAAAGTGTCAATGCAACCAGTTACAATCCATATTATTTCGTATTAAAATTAAATATTGTATGTAATTTCAGGCACGTCTTCGCATGGTTCTTTCCTACTTATTCGCTCAATTGATGCTATGGGTGCGCGGTCGTCCCGGTGGGCTGTTAGTCCTCGGTTCTTCCAATGTTGACGAAGCGCTACGCGGATACATGACAAAGTATGACTGCTCCAGTGCCGATGTCAACCCTATTGGAGGGATTTCCAAGAACGATCTTAAAGCGTTCCTGCAATATGCTAAGAATAGGTAAGAAATTTATTAATTATGTGTTTTTTTATCTAGCCATTTACTACGACCGTATTCTTCGTTTCGAAAGGTCTTGGGTAAAAAGTATAACAGATATTTGTAATATAAACACACGATAACTTAAATATTGTCAGCTGAGTAACCTAACAGACATGTATCAACAAATATATAAAAATAAATATAATAATTACTTTCATTATAACTATAGCTTAGTAACAGCGATAAATCCAGATTTTGGTTTTCTTAAGATGCTTAATAGTTTAAATACGATGCTTGATAGTTTAAATACTTCTCTGGGTATAATTTATTCTTTGGATGGTCAATGTGATCAGGACATACCTAAACTTGCTAATTACGTCACATTTGTTTTAGATTTTTCCTGCCATCCCTGTCAGAGATTCTCCAAGCGCCTCCCACAGCTGAGCTGGAGCCGTTGACTGACGGTCAGATCACACAGACAGACGAGCAAGACATGGGCATGACGTACGCTGAACTCTCAGAGTTCGGTAGATTGAGGAAGACACATCACTGTGGACCGTTTACTATGTTCCATAAACTAGTACACGCGTGGAGTGATAAATGTCCTCCACAAGAGGTAATGTACAACAATATCTTGTTTAGTACATTTCTGTATGGTTTCAATTTTTTTCGGTTAGCTTTTATTAAATGTAAATCAAGGATAATAATACAATTAAATTAAAAACTATTAATTTTTTGAAAACATGATGCCTCCCACACTGACCGAAGAGCTAAGAAACTTTTAAGGAGGTTATTCTTACAAAGATGTAGCGGCAAATGTATTTCTGTTAAACTTGTACTAGAAATTAAAACTAAGAAGTCGGTCTTGGTAGTCAGGATGTTAACATAATTGTCATTGAGCCATGTCAAAAGTCTTTAGGTGGCCTAGGTAACTATAAAACTACTATACTGGTACACATTTACACACACATCATTCGCAGGTGGCAGAGAAAGTGAAGCACTTCTTCCGTTGCTACGCCATCAATCGTCACAAGATGACAGTGCTGACGCCGTCCTACCACGCGGAGACATACAGCCCCGACGACAACCGCTTCGATCACCGGCCATTCTTGTACCGAGTTCACTGGCCCTGGCAGTTCAAAGCTATTGATGATTCTGTAAGTATTATAAAACTATGGTATTTTTCACGTACTCAGTTACCTAAATGACTTTTAATGTTGTGTTTAGATTGTGCCACCCTATCCACAGCTCTCTTATATTTTTTTTTTTTTGGTAAAATCTGGTTTCGTTTTTTTTAACAGACCGGTGTGTAATCGTTACGTGCTCGTTACGTATACATATTCGTGCACGTTCAGTGTTTAATATTAAAAAAAAATGTGCTTTACTTTTGCTTGGCCGCATAACGCTATTTTTGTTTGCCTGTCCACACATATCTTTGAAATTTCATTAAATCTTTGAACTCGGGTAAATGTAATGTAAATATTACTTGAAAAAAGATATTGAATGTTTTATATTAACAGGTGGCACAAATGACGAAAGACAAACGCGGCTCTACAACGGACCGGCCAGCGGAGCTCAACAAACTGGCTAGTGCTTCCACTTCTAACATTAACTCACACTTCATGAGGAGGAAGGGAGTCCTTATTTAAAATGTTCCTAGCTCTCATTGATTAATGTGATAAACTGTAGATTAGTAATGCTGGTTTTAGGTTGCTCTTTCTGCCTCGCTTACGTCAGTCGCGTGCTTCGGTCGAGCCGTACGAATATGCACGATGTTCTATGAGACACTGCGCAGTCACGCTGATGTGTGGCAGATATTTCTATAGTCCGACAACTTAGTAGAGAGTGTTGACGTGGACGATTTATCTAGATTGCAATTGATACTGGTGTGTGTTTCCAAAATGAAAACGATGGATCAGACATGAGTTCTACTGCATTGGCCTGCCGGTTACTGATGTTCTATAATCTAAATTTTGTATACTTCCGACAGCTGCGACCCTTGCGTACAAGGCTCTCTACAAAATCGTTGAACTATTTGTAATACGCATCCACGGTGCGTTCGACTGAATTAGCGTCGCAGTAAAGACAGTCATAGAAATAAGAGACGCCAAAAAGCTCCTTTTAAGTAGCTGTAGTTTGTCGGCTTCCTATAATTTAATGTAGCTTGTAATACACGTTAATACACAAATAGTAACTAAGAGAAAATGTATCACAATTAGTACACGAAATAGTAATTATAAAAAGCCTATTTTTTGTTGTAATCGTAAGTTCTAGAATAAATAATATACGTCCTATAATTGCCTTAATCAAATTTTGTAATAATGTGACTTCTATATCGCTATTGAAAATGTGTTTATTTATTATCAATTATGAATTATGTGAGATTCATTCGTTCGTTCTTTAATAAAATGCACAATATAGTAGGGTTTTCTGTACTCTAAGTTAAGTATTTATGTAACGTCTTTGCTTTTAGAATGAGAAAGGGTGCTTCTTAGTGTTTCTACCCCAAGTTGAAAGCTAATACTTACGTAATTTTTAATTATTTGTATGAATATGTTCCAAACTTGGTTGTAATTTAATTTAAGGATTATTTGATTCTTCTACCATTTTTCCGATATTAGTCTTAAACTTGGCTTCTTTTATATAGTGAAATTTTGACGATGCATAAGTTTACTAAACTTGTCTATAGATACAGGGGCTAACAAGCGTGATAATATGATGTTACAAAAATCATGATTATTTTACAGATTTAGAAGTATTCGGTAATAATGTCGTGCCTATAACTTAACTTATTATTCCTAAGACATGAGTTTAATAATACAATATTTATGTATAATTATATTTTAATACTTACAGAAATATTTGTATATGTTACTGTAAAAGCCCGAACTGTGGTATATGCTAAGATTTTCCGGTAAAACCTAAGATTTACCAACTCTCAATGGTAAAAGTCCGAACGTTCTTTTATTTCGAACTTTTACCACCATTTAATTGGCAAATCTTAGGATTTACATAACGACACGGTAAAAGTTGATTATCATGTGTTTGAGCCGTAATATAATGATATTGCTAGGGATATAATTATATGCCGTAATATAGTTATAATAAGAGTTTGAAGATGTCGCCGGAGCCCCGCTTCGCGGGGCTCCTCCTTCTCGGTGGTTTAAAAAAAAAATAACCACGAAGGCTGAGGTGGGAGCTTCGCTTCGCTCGCTCCCACCTCAGCCTTCTAACCTAACCTACCCATGTCGGTTTGCCCAAAACTCCTTCTTTATAACTATAAAATTATTTTATATTAGCTACATTTACCTGCCCTTGAGGTATATCCTAAGATTTACCAAGTGAATAGGGGTAAAAGTTCGAAATAAAAGAATTGTTCGGACTTTTACCATTGAGAGTTGGTAAATCTTAGATTATACCGGAAAATCTTAGGATTTACCACAGTCCGGGCTTTTACAGTAACATATATATCATCAATTTAAAGCAATAACACGAACAAAACGGCTCAAATTAGTAAGCATTTCACAATGCGCGTACAAATCGTTGTTAACTTTATTTCGACAATAAACACTGATGTTACAACTGTTTTTTATTTGCTTTTGTTGAAATTGTTGAATTAACTCTAACCAACTGGTTAAATGTTAACACAATTGTGAATTAACGAATAGTGCAAAAATATTCCAGAATGATCTTTCGACTTTCGATAGACATAATTCATAGTTCTACCTCTTGTTGAATTTCTATACAAAAATATTTCTACAGGGCTACACAGGAACAGTTAATCCAATTATAAGTTTGTACTTCTCTTTTTGACATAATTGTTGTTTTACTCTGCAAGGATAACCGTGCTTAGCACAAAAGTACTTACGTACGGACGTACTTTTTCGTCCTTCAAATAGATCGCTTTACTGTATTGACTAACAACATCAAATCATTAAAAGTACTTACTGTATTTTACTCGTGATTCAGCGATTTTTGTCTGTGGATAGAAGTCGCTTGTCAGTGCACACCTTAATGGGTTAAAATATTCTTATTTTTATAGTTGTTAACACTCTATGAAATAAAACAAATAAATGCAATGATACTATTTATGTATTACAAAAATAAAAATCTACAGGTTATACATGATCAGTCATTAGATATAATCTAAATATGAATGTTTCAACATGCCTTGTTCCTAGTGGTCGCTTGCACATAAGATTTCTTATTTTCCAAAACCTGTAAAAGTATCATATACCAACAATATAATATTAGTAACGGTGGTTTTTTGTTAGTCGGTGGAAAAGTTTAAAATTATTAATATATCAAGGGCTAGTTTTCACCCTTCAACTAAGTTTAGTTAGTTAACGCTCTACCGAAGTCAAATGAATTAGTCCCGCTAAGATTACAGAGGTGGCTTTATTTTATTTTAGAAAGATGCTTCTTGGACTTTTAGAACTCTTTCAAATGTGTTTTGCAAATCAATATCAATATGCTAAATCGGACAAAAATTCTTCAACATTTTAATTTCGTAATTTCCTGACTTCTTAAACGACACTGAATTTTAAGTCATATTCAACGTGTATTGTTTTGAGCATGACTTTAAATTGAGTGTTTTTTGAGTATATGCCTGTTGGTGTATAAAACATTGATCTATAAGTTGTGAAACCTGCCTTTAGTTATCATATTTCACATCTTTCATTTATGAGAAACGTTAAGCAGATTTAATCGAGTTCTACTTTCAGCGTATGATCTTCATCGTCAAAAATACCTTTGGCCATTTGACCGAATGCTTTCACTCCGTCGTCCACAACAGTCATGCCGAATTGGAACATTTTAGTTATGGGATCTGTGGCGGCATCCGCTGGATTAGCTGCTCCCGGTGCGGCTGAGGTTCAGATATGAAAAGGAGATTATTACATACAATATTCAACATAAAGTATGTATATTACATTTCTTCCAATCTTTTAATGATTACTAGACTCATAGCTAAAATTGATACGGTGTTAAACTGCCTACTTAATTAGCAATTTTAAAAGTTGCTGTTAGCAACAAAAGTAAAAATATTTCGAAATCCAGAGACTCAGTTCCTAACTTTTTAACATTATTTATTTTAAACACCTATTACAAAGTAGACCGGCAGAAAATGCCTTTCTCATTAAGTCCGACTTTATACATTTTTTGGTATAAGAAGTTTAACTTGTAAGTAAGTTTAGCGACGGGGCGCGGTACAGTAGGTGGAGCGTCTAAATAAATAAATAAATTTAAAATGGTAATTCGTTATTTACCAGCTGGGGTTCCTGCTGCTGCAGTCTGGGCTGCTCCTGCCGCTGCCCCCGCAGCTGCCGTCTCTGCTGCCCCGGCAGCTGTATTAGCACGAGAATGTAAGTATCACTATATTATTCGTATCGAGCTATTGAAAATGATAGCTATCATGAAGTATAATAAGCACTCTGCCTAACCTTGTTTTGCTTTTTCTAAGGACGATTTTGTTTTTCAACGCTGCATTAAACTACGTTCGTGGGTTTAGGCACTTTCTATTGGTTCTTAGTACTTTCGTTTTCGAGCTTCTACAAAGTTCGCAGAAACTACAATGCTATTAAGGCTTTATGTATTAAATTAACTAATTGTTTCCTAAATACCTAAGATTGACTGAATCCATGCTATTGCATGCTAGTTAGCTGTTTAATTTAAATAATAGGAATGCATTAAAATTCCTTAACGCGCGTTGTTGTACCGTTCCTAAAACTGTTGTGTTTCGAATGCAAAGTAGCGTCTGTCTAAGAATTCTCAATGTTTTTGTTAGTCGTACATACCTACTCTAGTAATAAAATAATGATTTTTGACTACAGGCTTAAAGTACAACATTATTTTTTGAAGTTTTAATGAAAGATACTAACTAACATTTTCAATAGTCGTAATTGAGAACCAAAATATAAATCCGTTTATCTAACACGTTAGGTTACGTTTTTTTAATGTGAAATCAGCACGATATTTTCGCATTTATTCGAATTTTCCCCCTATTATATGTTTTCGAAACCCGGAGGGTCTACTGTCTTATACCACTTGTAAAGTTTATTATAATTTGTTAAAATGGACTTACCAGCTGCTGGCGCTGGATCGGCTGGTTTAGCGTACTGTAATGTAAAACTAATATTTAATTCTGTGGTCGGTAAATTTAGTTATATTTTTTTGTATCAGTAAGTTTGAAATTTAAAGAAAAAAACAAAAAAAAACGTAAAACATTCTTGTAGCAGCAATAAAGTATGTTTTATCGTTAATTTAAACACCATGCCGCTTCGGGTAATATAAATTTGCGGTAAAATGGAGTACTTACTACGTTGACGAAAAGTGCAGCAACTGCGAAGAAAATCAGAAAGTACTTCATTTTTCTTTTAGTTATTTCACTTTTCTATCGATCCGACTTTCAGAATTGCCGATACAGCACTAGCGTTGAGTACAATCCAGACGTTATTATATATGAAATCTGGTGTTCAGTCACTTTGACCAAACATTTTAGACAAATTGTGTTACGTAAATTTGAACAATTGTTTCAGTAATTGTTATTCACACTTATATTGTTTTCTACTTATTACCTTCAGTAGTCGAATAAGTCAATGTCTGTTTTTCTCTAAAACTTAGTCATTGATGACGTACGTATACGCCTAATTTCGCCAGTTAAGAGTGGAGCAGACTGGCTATTAAAATTAAATTGATCCAGATATTTTTTTATGACGTGCACTCGTGTACACGTCTTTATCGGTGTGATTTTCTAAATGTCTAACACCTCAGTACCTAATACCTAGGTATTACATGTCCTAAGCTGTCTATTATATATAGATCTCGCGAACACCTAGATATAGATTTTTATCATGAAGATTATTCTCGAATTCTAATTTTTTGTCATGCATATTTCCATTTTTTTTAGTTCTTTGGTTACAAACCAGTCTCAAGACTATCTAAGTTATTAAACTAATACTTTTGGATCCAATAATTGATCTGTAAAAATGAAGCACAAGAAATAAACATATGCTTAACTTATTTAAGCATTGTCGTAGCTTTTGCATAGATCTTCAATATTATTAGACAGTGAAATAATACCAACTAACATGATTAGGGGAGTATTGTTAATAAAACAGTTTAAATTTTCTGTTAATTTAATTGTGTACATATAACTTTATATCAATATTTTGTAACATAAGTTAAATTTTCCTCATTTTACCGTCATAATAACATTATGTTGCTATGGCCAAAACATGTTTACACATAAGTGCCCATATATTCGTTCTATTTATAGTGTAATGTCTGTAAATGCTAAATTTCACACTCGGCTATTTATATTTTACTGCATAGCCTCCGCCTATAACCTTGTCCGCGTAGATTTTATGCGATCTTCATAATATCATTAATGTCTATAAGAAAATAATGTTAGTTTTTTTAAATATTTTATTCTTTGTTTCGATATTTAATACTTTTTTGTTATTTGACATTCTAATACTCATTGCACGTGAAGGATCTTTTAATTATGTGTACTTATATCTTTTAAACATTACATTAGAACAAAAGTGCTTTATTACATGTGCCAAAACAATATGATAATTTTGTCACGTAGAGCATCGTAGAGGTTTCTAGAATAAAACCGCAGATGATACCTATTTTATTTATTTACTTAATGATATACGTAACTTAACATAGTTGACGAATTGTTGTTAAAAACAGTGCATTAATAAAGAAACATAAATTCTTTCACAGCATTTTGGTTTAAAACAAATTCGGCAGGCTTAGTGATATTCTCGACTTTGTGTCCATCTTCTAAATTGGGGAAAGCCAATTGTAGTTGTACAGTGATATATACGAACGTCGAAGCGACGAGTTTGAATACAAGGCCGGTGTCAAAGAAGAAGACATCATAGAGAGACGCACGAGCATCTCTCACTTCCAATGTCGCGATAACGTCTTTCGTTAGCTTGACCATCGCCGCTGGAAAAATTAGCAATTAGCATTCTTTTGTTCTCAATTCTTAGAAATTTTGTTCTTATTTACCTACGAGAATAACACGAAAATTTGTTCATGCAAAGCTAATGGGTACATTGATGTAAGGACGTCGCGTCGTTACGTTACGCTTTATGTAAGGCCTAATTTTGATGAAAGGTGTTTTTAAAGATTGGTATAATTAATTGTTAGTTGAGGACGGTCATGTTATGTTATAAATACAGCATAAATTACTCTGGTTTTTGAGGAACATTTAGCGGTAGTTTATTTATTCAATAGCGTTTAAAGTCATAAAAAGCAGTTTGAATAGATAAAGTACCGCTAAATGTGCCTCAGAAACCGGGGGTTAGTTAATTAATGATGATCTATTTAACAAATAAACCATCAATAAGTGAATTAAAACGAATCAATTAACTATATTAGGAACTAGCTGAACCGCGCGACTTCGCTTGCGTCACATGAAAAAAAAATTCCCCGTTTTCGTAACAGTTTTCGTTGCTACTCCGCTCCTAATGGCCGTAACGTGATGTTATATAGCATAAAGCCTTCCTCGATAAATGGTCTATCTAACACTGAAAGATTTTTTCAAATCGGACCAGGAGTTCCTGAGATTAGCGCGTTCAAACAAACAAACAAACAAACTCTTCAGCTTTATAATATTAGTATAGATAGAGAGAATGACTTTCAAAGAACCATGATGTATGGTTTAAATGTTACCGATTTTAAACTATACCGTGAAGTAAAAATGCGAATAATTTGTTACTTTAGCATGTCAAAAGAAAGTATTACGTAGAACGTCTTTATGAATGGCTGTAACCATTTCCAATCGTGTCACGTACAGGGCTTTACAACGAAGCATGCTGAACTACTTATACGTGTTTGGCTAATAAAATGTATGAAATAATAAAGTGATGATATTTATTGTGCCATAAAAGTGACTGTTTTAAAGTAGGTAACTGTATTCATGTCCATATTTTGATTGCACACATAGAATGTGACATAGGTACAAGTCAATCGTAAATAAGTATACAGGGTGTGGCGTAAATAATGGATACTCCTTTACCAGCGGATGGGCGACCACCCAACTGATCTAAATATCAAAATTTACCTCTGGCACAAGTATCATAGTTTTGACTACAAAACGGAACTTCGACAAATTCTTGTACGACACTACTCTACTCCGACAAAATGGCACTCCGATGCGTTTTAATTTAGACAATACTAGAGTTCGATATACCTAGTCTCAGACACTATTGTACACCGACAAACCGTTTCTTCGACATAACTTTAATAAGAAACAATGCGACTTCGACAACATACTCCTTCGAAAATAATGCTAGGTCGACAGCAGTAAACTTCGAAGTACTCTTCTCAGGCATGTTGTACTTCGACAATATCGTAAATCGACGTGACACATCTAAGCCACCAATGTATATCAAATTTTTTTTAAATGTATTTTAATGAACTATTTTTACAGCATATTTTTATTTTTCATAGCAGTGATAGCCGAGTGGTATACAGGGTGTCCCAAAACTCAACGATAATCCGAGACAGGATGAAAGGCTAAGTCATACCGGTTATAGGAAAAATAAAAAAAAAAATCCATATCACTTAGTTCAGCAATAATTGACACTTTTCAAAAAAGTTGAAATTCCACACACTTTGTCGCATTTTCAAGTCCTGTGATCACCAATGTCACAATTTCGCTGTGTTTTTTTTACTTTCGTGATCTTAATTAAATATGCTATTAATCGTATAACAAATTAATGCACAAAACATTGTTAATTTAATAAAAAAAGTTAAGTTTTAGTGAGTCATCTTTCTCAAAAATATCGTTAGTCAACTTTGACGCTTCATACTGAAAAAAAATGTACTACACTACCCGTGGCAAGTTATTTCAAAAGTTGGCGCATTTAATCAAGATTTCAAAATGGTATAACACTTGCCACTTTTCTTGCCATTAAAAATGTTATTTTTATTTGAACGAAGAGTATCCTCGCAAATGGATCGGACGCAGTGGTACAATTTTATGGCCTCCTCGTTCTCCCGATCTAAATCCAGTAGATATTTTTTACTGGGAATGCATAAAAGAAAAAGTATATTCGAAATCAATACAAAATCTATCAGAACTTCGCCAGAAAATTGACACAGCGTCAGAGGAAATAAATGCAAGGAATTTTGCTTGACTGGTGAAAAAATCTTTTGTACGCCGTTGCAGAGCCTGTATTCGTGCCAGAGGAAAGCAATTATTTTTAGTAAAGAGGTAATTGAGTCAGTCCATAACAAATATTTAATGTAATAAACATAATAGGTTATAATAATAAAAAAAAACAATGAACGAACCATCGATCTTATTTAATTATTCTCCTTAAACTAAAGTAATTTTGAATTGTTTTCCTCTAGCATGAATTCAGGCTCTGCAACGCCTTACAAAAGACCTTTGCACCAGTCAATCAAAATTCCTTGCATTTATTTCCTCTGACGCTGTGTCAACTTTCTGGCGAAGTTCTGATAGATTTTGTATTGATTTCGAATATACTTTTTCTTTTATGCATTCCCAGTAAAAAATATCTACTGGATTTAGATCGGGAGAACGAGGAGGCCATAAAATTGTACCACTGCGTCCGATCCATTTGCGAGGATACTCTTCGTTCAAATAAAAATAACATTTTTAATGGCAAGAAAAGTGGCAAGTGTTATTCCATTTTGAAATCTTGATTAAATGCGCCAACTTTTGAAATAACTTGCCACGGGTAGTGTAGTACATTTTTTTTTCAGTATGAAGCGTCAAAGTTGACTAACGATATTTTTGAGAAAGATGACTCACTAAAACTTAACTTTTTTTATTAAATTAACAATGTTTTGTGCATTAATTTGTTATACGATTAATAGCATATTTAATTAAGATCACGAAAGTAAAAAAAACACAGCGAAATTGTGACATTGGTGATCACAGGACTTGAAAATGCGACAAAGGGTGTGGAATTTCAACTTTTTTGAAAAGTGTCTATTATTGCTGAACTAAGTGCTATGGAATTTTTTTTTTATTTTTCCTATAACCGGTATGACTTGGCCTTTCATCCTGTCTCGGATTATCGTTGAGTTTTGGGACACCCTGTATAAGTTGACACCTCCCAAGCAAGTGGTCGCTGGTTAAAATCCGAGGCAACACACCAATGACTTTTCGAAGTTATGTGTGTATTAGAAATAATTATCACATGTTCCAACGGTGAAACGGTGAAGATAAATCTTAAAATTCAAATGAAACAGTTTTATTTTCATAAACAAAAATAAAAATGGTATCTCATAATAGGCATCCTTACCCTACCACTCGGCTATCACTGCTATGAAAAATAAAAATATGCTGTAAAAATAGTTCATTAAAATACATTTAAAAAAAATTTGATATACATTGGTGGCTTAGATGTGTCACGTCGATTTACGATATTGTCGAAGTACAACATGCCTGAGAAGAGTACTTCGAAGTTTACTGCTGTCGACCTAGCATTATTTTCGAAGGAGTATGTTGTCGAAGTCGCATTGTTTCTTATTAAAGTTATGTCGAAGAAACGGTTTGTCGGTGTACAATAGTGTCTGAGACTAGGTATATCGAACTCTAGTATTGTCTAAATTAAAACGCATCGGAGTGCCATTTTGTCGGAGTAGAGTAGTGTCGTACAAGAATTTGTCGAAGTTTCGTTTTGTAGTCCATAGTTTTTGAGATTTTGGCCATTTTGTGTGTTTTTTAAAAAAGCGATTTACGCTCGATCTTTTTGATGCTGTGATCACAATTTAAGGCTTTTTTTAAATCCGTTTTTTGCAAATAAATCCTGAATAAATGTGCTATTGAATCTACAATCTTGTTTTGTTATTACTACTTATTTTTTATTTAAATTATGCATTCAAAGTTGAATTTTATAATCTTTCACAACATTTGTGCAACTTTGAGCACTTGCGGTGAAAAAAAAATGTATGGTGGCTTTACTGCCCACGCCATAAATAATTTCTAAATTTTATTAGAATTCTAAATTGGTATAACATGCAGCATTAATACCGATTATTGTCAAAATATTAGAAAGAACTTAAATTTTTAACACTTTTGCCGGTCGACTATTTTTTTTTTTCACGCTAAGCGCGTTCTAGATTCAATAGCACATCTATTCAGGATTTAATTGCAAAACACGGATTCAAAAAAAGTCTTAATTTGTGATCACAGCACCAAAAAGTACGAGCGTAAATCGCTTTCTTAAACACACATAATGACCAAAATTTTTTGCTAATAAATCCTAAATTGATGTACTATTTAACCTAATATCTTGTTTTGTTATTACTACTTGTCTTTTATTTAAACTATGCATTCAAAGTTAAATTTTATAATTTTTCAACACTTTTGTGCAACTTTGAGCACTTGTGTGCAGAGTTGAAAAAAAAAAAAGAAATACGAAACATAAATACTATTCAAATAATAAAGATAATTAGAAATCTAAAGAGAACTACTCTGTTGACAAAAAAATCATTTTTCATCAAATTGTAATACATTATTTTGAAATAGACTTGGTAGAAGCAGCACAGTTCCAAACTTTTTTATCATCTAAATAATCTTTAATAGTGTAATAACCCTATAAACATGAATATTTGAAAGCAAACTTAGCTTAAACGCGCTGATAAAATAAAATTAGGCGACCGCCAAAAGTGTTAATAATTTAAGTTCGTTGTAATATTTTGACAATAATCGGTATTAATGCTGCATGTTATACCAATTTAGAATTCTAATAAAATTTAGAAATTATTTATGGCGTGGGCAGTAAAGCCACCATACATTTTTTTTTCACCACAAGTGCTCAAAGTTGCACAAAAGTTGTGAAAGATTATAAAATTTAACTTTCAATGCATAATTTAAATAAAAAACAAGTAGTAATAACAAAACAAGATTGTAGATTCAATAGCACATCTATTCAGGATTTATTTGCAAAAAACGGATTTAAAAAAAGCCTTAAATTGTGATCACAGCATCAAAAAGATCGAGCGTAAATCGCTTTTTTAAAAAACACACAAAATGGCCAAAATCTCAAAAACTATGATACTTCTGCCAGAGGTAAATTTTGATATTTAGATCAGTTGGGTGGTCGCCCATCCGCTGGTAAAGGATTATCCATTATTTACGCCACACCCTGTATACTTATTTTTATATTTTGCTCTTGTATTCGGTCGTGTTGATACACTTTTCCTAATGCTCTGACTGTGTTTTTCCATAGTTATGTGAGACATACCTATGTTATTCAGGGGAGAGAGAATTTCTACGGGTGTTATTCCGCAGAATTTCATTGTCTTTTCACTTTAAGAACAATATCTAAATTCCTTTAATGTTAGCACTGAATACTGTAATAATGCTTTAGGGACTAAAAACTAATTTGAATGAATTTCGAACACGTTTTCGTTAAGAATTCAGTAGCGCAAATCTCTACAGTCGGTACTATCGAGTAGCGAGAGTTAGACATGTAAAATGTACTGCCAAAGTAGTTCTTACGGATCCCGCTAGAGGCGCTGATCAGATTTTCGTGCCAAATTTCTCGATAGCTTGCCTTTAGTCGGTAGTCGATATATTTAGTAGAGAATCGAGTTACTCTAAATTGCGCTTACTAACGTTATATCATTAAGTGTGGCCGCACCGGGCAACACGCGACAGCCACAAACGCCGCCCCAAGAGGCAAGAAACAGCCACAAAAGTAGCTGAAGCGCGCGACAGCCACTTGTGGCCGATGGTTGACACTTGCTGTCGATTGTTTATCTCCACCTGTATGAACCACAGACTACGTGCGTGTGAGAAAGAGAGGGGGGCGAGTGGCGTGTGGCGGCTTTTTGTGTCGACGTTAATTAGTGGCCGGTGTGGGCCACAAGAAGCAAGCTGTGACGATTTGTAGCGTGTGGCCGCCACCGGCGCAAACCGTGTGCGGCGTCCATATAAAATGTATGAAAATTTCAGGAAATATGCCAGTGGCGGCGTTTTTGGTTGTGGCCCGTGGCCCGTGTGCGGGAACCCTAAGTCGTGATTAATATCAAAATATTAACTAACCAGAACTCGTAGGCTTCAGTTGTATGTAGGCGCATATAAGTTTAGTCTGCTCTATCTGCCTGTAAAACATGTCAGTGAGTAAACTCATTGCGAGTATGTAGAACCAACTGGCGATAGCCCAACTCGTTATAACGCTGGCACGTGTCATTCCCGTCTGGAACAATAGTTTCAAACTTAGTCATAGACGTCAAGCCATATCTGGTTATATTTATTTCTATATTATTAGTATGTATTTAGCAGAATATAAGTATGTTTATCAGTCATGGATAAAAGGATAAAAGTGGCCTTTGTTTTATTCTGGGTCTTCAGATACCTATATACCAAATATCATCGTAATCTGTTCAGTAGTATTTGCGTGAAAGAGTAACAAACATCTATATAAATATACATTCTCACAAACTTTGGCATTTATAATGTTAGTAGGATATAGTACATACTTAAAAATGCATCGAATACTATACATTTACTTACCGAAGCTTCGATGTACATAATGAATGTTTGGACAGTTACAAAGGAACCCATCATCACAGTGAACACTCCTAAAGTAATCTGAAAATATAAGATTTTGAGGTTATAATTCTTAACTATAAGTAATATCACTTCTATTTTTTTTATATATCTCAGTTTTTTATACTTACAGTAAACCTGTAGCATCGTTCAATATGACGTAACTGCTTGAAAAGAATTTTGAAAGCGATGCTAAAATCTTTATGTGGAACTCTAGAGTGAAAAGTAATCCTATCATTGTACTGATCTTTCCAGAATAATCGATGAAACAGCAATTGTTTTGGAATGTACTCCATTTTCATATTTGAGACTTTTACTAACGCCACGTTTAAATACTGAGCTCTTGTCGATAGAAACATGCAGGAGAATAAAAAGAAGCAAAAGTCATCGTACGCAAAGAATATCCAGAAGAAATAAGCACTTCCTATTATATGAATTATTATTGTTACTTTAAAAACGCAGTACATATAAGTCACAATTAGAATCTGAGAGAACCCTACTAATATTACTAAAACAATGTATATCCTGATCGTTAATACGCGCAGAAACTCCGTTTCTTTGGCTCCAAGGAATTGATCGAGTTCTATGCAATTTTTGATTAAATCGGATCCTCTGTACTTATCTCCGAAAGTAATTTGACATAATAACAAGTTTGAGAACACTGAGAAGTGTAAGATTGCTCCAAATTCCACGGTACTTAGTGTTTCTTCACTGAGGTTAGCGGTCCACAGAATGGTGAAGGCTCCAAGATCTATCATGACCACGATAAGCATATTGTAAACCATTCCAATCCAGCTTCTTGGTACTATTTTGCCGTTTCTAATTACAAATCGACAAAAACCTGTCACTTCCAAAATTCTAAATGTCGTAAAAAATCTTTGAGCGTATTCTTTCATAAGGTTATCTCTTTCGGAGTCAGCCATTTTTCTGATATACGTGGTTCTCGTATAAAGTTCTACGATTGACTTCGTGTCATTTAGTACATTGTCATTAATGATACGTAGATTATTATTGGTGTTTTGGAATTCATTAATGATAATAATCTAGTTGTCCCAAGAGTGACATAGGCTTTTCAAATTACACTCAAGGGTTTTGATCAATATCGGAATAATAAAATCCTATCGATTTGCTTCGTTTTTAATGGTAATATTAATATCAAAAACATTATGCTGATGGAATTTTGATGTGGACACATACTTGATGACTTCGGAAAAATGTTCTTCTTTGCCCTCAGATTTTAATAAATAAAATAAAACATAAGACATTTTATTCATGATATATTGCTTATCAATACAGAGTAACAAATTGTTTGTTTCTTAAAATACAGATTGAAATCGTATCGAAATGCTAATAAATGCAACAGACAAGTATTGTATAACGAAGGCATTGCGCTATCACAATTGTTACGGACCGCCGTCGACGTATCGACCAATGATAAGCCAATATAAAAGTTCAGATCTATATATCTTACCAAATTGTACAAAATACTTTAACAATTATCTTTTTTAAAAATCTCATAAATGCTAAGTAGGTACTACTAACATATTAGGTAATATTACTTTCTCAAAATTTTACTACTATTTTCTAAATTTAGACATATTTACAATTCTCGTACCTAATTTTATCCACAAGCTTCGCTGTGAAAGCGCAAATGTATCAATTGAGCATCATAGTCTTTAAAACCCTCTTTCTGTCTCGGAAGCGCTTCATCAAGCCGGCCTTGATGTCTTATTAAAATTATAACAATTGACGCATTAAATAACACATTTACACAATACAATACATATTCTCACACACACTCACAGCACAAACTGTAACCGATCAATATTTTTATTTAAATAATATAAATACTTCTAGAAATGCAGTTCAACTTGGTACGACATACCGTGACGCCGACGTTGGGCGCCACTATCGAATTTAAACAATTTTGTCATTATTAATAAGTACAAACAAAAAACAAACATAACATTTTTCTATAGGTACAATACAAATTAAAATTGTGACACAATTTGTGTTATTAATTTGAGAAATAATTAGGAGCTAGTATCACTAAAACGAGGAAAGAGATTCCTTACCGCGGATTTAATTTATACCAAAGCATACTTCTTTGATATTTGGTTATGGATCGGACAAGAAGTGTCATCCGATCCATAAATTGTTTCATTTCAAGTCAGCATCTTAAATATCGCTTCTAGCACCATCCAAATAAAATTCAACGCTGTAATTACAACAATCTCATATGTCTACCCTGGCTGGTTTGAAATGAAACTTACAATCGTTATCTATCAGACAAACGGACTAAAGCTAATATTTTAGCCTAACTTAATCTAGACTTATGATAATCCCGTACCATCACCAAAGATTGCACATAATACCCGATACTTTGATTTTTTAATTGCAGTCATGCCTTACTTCATAGGCCTAGTGGATTATTTCACATTGACTGTTAAAAAATTAAGGTATTTTTTCAATGGAACAAAACATGGATACTGTTCCGTAGTTAATACAAACCGTATTAAATATGATTTTCTCTTAATCACGGAATGTTTACAATAATAGTTTGGAAGACAACATCGACTACGTAACTAAGAGGAATTTCGAGTGTGCAGGCTCAATTTGAACTAAATTAAGAACTGGGTTGTTTAGATAAAACATTGTATTACTTAAAAACGGACGGAATAAATTCGTATTGTTAAGTACATTTCTAATGTCATATTCATTCGATTTGATGACCATGTTGTTGAAAAAATCCGATACCTTAATTGGTACCTGTTCTTTGACACTTGTATTCATTAGAGACAAAATGTTCTCATGTGTTGGACTTGAAGTAAACGCATTACATATAGTTTAATACTCGTAATGCGAGTCCCTGAGTTCCTTTTGAGGCATAGTACAAAATATGTCATTAATGATTGCAAGTACTAATAGTAACAGTTCTGTAATGATCAATAATTATAATCATTTAATTGTGTACTGGCATAGGCAGCTGTCCAAGTAGCTGGTTCGCGAACGACGCGTTTGTGAACTTGAAGTGTCGCTTGTCGTAGAACTTTAGCAGCGCAGGGGAATAAGGGTGCTGTTTTTTTAAATGCATGTAGTGCTCTTCCGGCTCTGATGTTGTGTGTCCACATTCTTCACATACGTACATCTGAAATTAAATAAGTTAGATTAGAACATATAAGAAAAAAAGATTGAACTAAATTGGTTTATGTAGAATATTTTATCAGTTGCAAAGAATTCTATGATTTTTTAAATTTAGATTTCGGTTATAACTTGAATGTGGAAATTACCTTTGTCCTCCTCTCTTTATAGGCGTAGGTGTGTTGAACTCCGTGTACTTTCAGGCAGTGCGATTCGAGAGAGCATCTTTGGGTAAACGATTTCTCGCAGAGGTTGCATTTGTAGGGTCGAACTCCGGTATGTGTCCTCGTATGCCGTTTTAAATCAAACGTGTCATTGAACCCTTTACCACAGAAAGTGCACAGGTATCTCTTCACATCGGAGTGACATTTCATGTGTCTGTTCAGAAGCCTTTGTAAACTGAAGTTCTTTGAGCAGACTCTGCAAACAAACTTTGTAGGGTCGTCTTCACTAACTAATACTTGTTTGTTCTTTTCCTCTTCTCTTTGCCGCGCATTGGCTTCGGTCGCAAGTGGATTCTTGACGCCATGTCCGCCGTTAATGAATTCTAACGGCAGTTCTGCTGGTAGACCCAACTGCAAATAAACAAAGATATTATTAGATTTACGTAGAATAATCACAAAAATGGTAAAATCATGATTCTAAAAGGGTATCGTGTCAAAAGAAAAGACAGTAATCCATTATTGAATTATAAGACAAAGCTTACTTTTTTTGTGACACTAATACTTAGAATTCAAGTGCAGTAAGTTAAAGCATAAGTTGATTTAGGCTCGGCGTCATATACTGACTTTATTATTACTTTCTATGTCGTCATATGATATTATATTTATATTAGACGACATTGAAGAAAGGAAATAAATCAAAGCTTCGCCTTAAAATCAAATAATGCTTACCCTTTGTTGCAAGATTTGAATTTTGCCATCGGAGGCAGAGCCTTTCTTGAGACTTACAGCAGCGGCAGGGCTGAGCGACGCATTCTCGATGTGGCTGCTTCCATCCAGCGAGTTGTTGCCGCCGGGCGATGGGAGAGATGTACCCGTTGGCGAGTCGAGGTCCAAGGCGGGGTGACTAGTGAAGGGGAAGGCCGGAGATAGTATTTGTTGTCTTTGTTGAAGCTGCACGTGGATTTGTAGTTGCTGCATTTGACCTTCGCCATGTTGCAGTAGTGCTGGAGGTAACTGCATCAATAAATCTGATCGTTCTTTTGCGAAGTTGTAGGAGGAACCATTGTTTTCTTGGCTGAATAAATAGTTTTTTTCATAGTATTGTCTACTTAAATTAACTTGCTCTGCTAATGATTCAATGTCAACAGGATTGTGTACTGAATCTGGGGTGATTGACGAAGATTCTCTGATGTCCGAATCTGTGATGGATTCTACATGATTATTTAATAAGCTAGCAAAATCTTCCGCTGAATCAGATAGGTTCCCTAAAATTCCTTCATTTGGTCCAGGGAACGTTAAAGTATTACTAAACTGATAGTTGTCTATGACATCTTCCCCCATATCTACCATCATAGTATCATCGAAATTGCTTCCATAATTACCAATAGCGCCTATATTTTCTAGCGATTTGTTTTCGTAATCTATTTCCTCATCTTTTAACGCTAATCCATAATGGGCATTCTGCATTAATGAATATTGTTTGCTTTGTTCCGGAAAATTAGTAGCGTTATCATTATTTTCGCAATCCATGTTGAATCCGTTAATCATGTTAAATTCATTAGAAAAGGTGCTATTGGCATTGAAAGAATTCTGGCCTCCCTTTGTGGATGGCCCTAAAGTTTCGTAGAACGGTGGAAGGCTCCCTGTAGGAGGACTATTGGGTCCATAGTTTGAGCGGCCATCACGGCCGTTTCCACCACTGCCTGAGCCGCCTCCAATTGCACCACCACCGCCAGAGGAGGGCGCCGTGCTACCACCGCCTGAACTGAAGCTGCCTGAGCCACCGCTTCCTTGTGAACTACCACTTGAGCTGTTGTTACCCGTTGATCTGCCATGACCAGCTGCAGCAGTCATTATACCAGGAAGCTTATTTCCTGGACAATTTCGGAGTACTAGAGATGGTCTAGCTAAGATTCCGTTAGCAATTTTAGAACTGCTTGTTCTTCTTTGTTCTCTTATTTTCTTTTCCGTTTCTTCATCTTCCGATTCGCCACGTTTCTTGGCAATCACATAATCTATAGGTTGGTCTTGTTCGGGTTCAGGCGCGGGTAAAGTTTGCGGAATGCTCACATCAGATAAGTCTTTTTTGTTGTTTTGGAATTGTGATTGTGAAGGTGTTCTCTGTATAACTGAAACTTTTTGGCATGTGACACTGTTGTCTATACCAGGTGATGGCGCTGCTTCGGGTGATGGGCTACTTCTGGAGGGTAGTACTACTGGGTCACTATCCAAGGAATCTTTTTCTTCCTTTATTAGAGGTTTGTCATCAGTTTTCTTTTCTTCTGCGATTACTGGTAAATATTGTTTGCGTTCTGCTTGTGTGAGGACGTGTCCTCTGCTGCCATATGGGACATCACCACCAAGTATTGATGACACAAATCTGAGTTCTTTTGAAGACTTTTCTCCTTCTTTCTTGCTTTCGCCGAAAACATCGCGTTCTGAAAAAATGAAAAATAAACATTGATTAATGCATTCTTTAACTAGTTTTTAAAAGGAGTTTTATTTTGTTTTATTTAAGAAACTTCACTAAAGCTTTTTTTACAATGGAGATAAAACAAGTTATAAAATAATAACTATTCGTCCTCGGCTTTTTACTAACGTATTCATGTGGCGTCGGAGGCATGAGGCCTCGTTGACGTCACTGGTATGTGCCTCCATAACGGTAATACTCGCCTCCACATATACGCTCACAGCATTATATACAGATATATTATACGTGTGTATGTAAGTGTTTTTGTGCGTGTTTGTCGCATTATTGTAATTGGTGCGCACACAAAGTGACAAAATCAATCTCGACCCAAATCTGCCAGCCATTGACGCCGCAGTTTTAATAGTTTTGTCAGTGTTGAATATTTCCTGTCTGCTTGTAATGACAGGTGACGGGGATCATAGTAGGTATATTATTTGAAAATCCTAAAATAGATTGCGAGTATAGAGTACCTAGTAATATCTGTAATTAACATGAATGGCTACAAAATGTATATTGTTTTTATTCTTGGTACTTTCATACTGCAAAGAGCGAGTGAGAACAAAACACTAAGAAAGTTAAATTTCCCTAAAAAAAAAAACTCCCTAATAGCAAAATATGCGTAGGTAGTCAGTGAAAGTCCCAAGGTTGGTCCAAACGAGTTTCTTTGCCCTTTCTCGGCTTTTGTTAGGGACCCAAGGACGAAGCCTGGCATTGTTGACTTTTTTTGTGCGGTGCTTGTAATTGTATGCGTCTGCGCAGCCAGGCGTGAAACGAGGACTCTCGTTTTGAATCTCATCGGCCATAGGGCACGAATCTATTGCTTTCGGTTTTTGGAAATATTTGTTAGGATGAATTCATCAACAAGCCTTTAGAGATCTTAAATATTTTACGATTTTTTTGTATGCCATTGGATTCTTAGTATCTTATATTTGTCCTCTTGCTGTCCTGGTATTGGATAAAGCTCTAACCTACAGTAGCCGATGAATAATTTATAAAGCAGTACTAAATGCTTTGACGCGCGGTTTGCATAATTGTGATGGGGCTGTGTTTTGTTAAAATGCTGGGCAAAATACCTGCATTATCACATGCGTACTTTATTTAGAGTTAGCACGTAAATTGCTTGCATAATAGCTGAATAACAGCTCTGTAAAATATTGTTAATAAGCCAATGCTAATAAAAGTTTTAATGTTCTTATGCAGTCACACCTAAAACATCGGTAATGTGTTCTTAATGAAATCGCTATGTGTGTATAAGTTTATGTAAATACACTTTAAAAACATTTGTCAGCAAAAAATACGTCTCGACTTTGAGACAGCTCACGAATTTGGAATAAAATTTGCTGCAGATGGAGCGGTATGCCGTAGCCGGCACACTTTATATGGCGAAGATGGAAATGATAACGTTAAAACGTGTGACAGAGATATATTAAAGCGGTTTGAGGTATGTCTTAATGTAAATTAGCATCTTTACGCCAAAAGAAATAGTAAAAATAGTATTTTAATCGACATTTTGTTATCCAGATGACATCCAAGTAACTAGAATGTTGTAATACTAAGAAGCATTATCTAGTTACTTAATATAAAAGGAAGGTGATGTAGAAGAGAAGATTTATGAGCATTGAGCAGCTGTAGTTTGATACAATTTTAATTTGCATACTCAAGATCACTACAAATATACTTAGTTAGATCAACACTGCATGCCCTCTAGACAAGGTTGTGTTACAGTATCAATTAGTACGAAATATCAGCTTGCCATGGAAAATATACACGCTTGAGTACTTAGACTCATTAGTATTATCTTAGACTTAATTATTTCCGATGTTACTCAGTAATTTAATGCCAATATATTTTTTAAACATAATTTTGTTTGAATACGAATATTGTTTTTTAAATAATGCTTTAATTAAAACGTTCACTCTCCTTGTGTTTGTATGTAGGTACCTAATTGTTTTTCTTTGTTTAAAATTTGATGTACTTACATAGAACAAAGGAGAATTACTAGATTATATCTATTTGACATTTGAAAACCAGATCGGTTTCATTATTAATAATCTAATCAAACAACATGATATTAAACACGTAATAATTATAACGAGGAATTTAATATAACATAATATTTGTGTATTTTTTTACTTAGTACAGAAATGGTTTAAAACAAAATAATGTATCAAAAGTTAAATAAAGACATTTAAAATAATCAATTTCGTCAACTTAGACTTGGTGACCCTTCGCAAATTTCCATACAATCAAGACATACGTATATTAGAGAAAGAAAACTTGACCCAGTAAATGAGTGAATTGTTCGATACAGGGAAAATAATCAAATAAACTTACTTAATACGTAAGCGGATATGAATGTTCTGATTTTGGGATTACCAACATTTGTTTATAATCTATGAAATCGTAACAGTTTAGATCAGTTTCATATCAACGCATATACACAGGTCATAACATCACAATACCGATAGTAGTTAATGCCGTGTTTAATATCATTACTTACTGTACTTCAACCACGGTCACGGTTACATCAGCACTTAGATGATCACCGTTAGCGAATTATGCTGACGTCATATTCGCTGATTGATATGTTCTCAGCATAATGCGTCATAATTACACTTTTTGTATAATCAAAACACGTTGTAAAAACGATGAAAAGAACAAGAATAATACATTTTCGAATGGTTGACCATTTGTTACCTTCTAAATACTTGAATTTTGATTCAATTGTTCTAATAATGCACCACTTTAAATTTTAATTGTCGATTCTCTAAAATAGTGGCTTGTCTAGCTCTAAATAATCGATATTTTTATGCTTGTTGCGATTAAAACAAACATAGAAAAATATATGTGCTACACATTTAAATAGCGCGGTTTTTATTCTAAAACGGTAAGTCAAGGCCCCGTAATTACCGCGTCCATATCTATTCAGTTACTCAGTGTTTCCTGTCGAGGAACAGTGCGGTGCAACCTTGAATACGAACACTCATTATTTGGCCATTAACGGCAGCCTTCTCCGCATCACATTTTGGCAATAATTAGCGATTTTCGAGTGGTTGCGCTACTTGAGTTCATACAATTTTGTACTAATGTACCTATATAGTTTGTTGTTTTTTATTCACTGTTAGGTATCAAGTAACATCGAGCTGTTTTTCCTTTTACGTCAGCAGAATTTCAATCTAATAGCGATAATGAAATGTGATCCTTATTTCTTCAAAGTTCAAATGTTTCCTTTAGTTTTTCCTCTACGCACGTTTATTTCTTTATTCGTATCTCTAGAATTGAGTTAGAGGTGGAAACAAAGAGTTTACCGAACGTAATGAGCGGCTATTGCTATTTCACGGTCGCTTATAAGTATTTGGACACAATTACTGAGGCATGTTTCGGTAACGCGTACCTGTTTATTAAATTACAATTGTATATCAAGCAATCGCCGAGTAACTATGTAAGACATTAATAACCTTAACACATTTTGCGGCTTGCACCATTACGACTCTTGTTCCTAGTAATTATCGACACATTAATCATCGACAAAATATTATCCAAAATGATTAATTACTGGTTGTTCGAACTGTTACGTTACACTGATACAATTTAACGCATAACAATACATAAACCTCCGGTAGTGATATATTATTTTTGATTAATTATTCGTTGTCCTGCATTATTGTAATTAAAAATACATTTCTTTATAACTTAGCTCTTATGATTTTTTTGCATCGTATTGCAAGTACTAATTGTAATATTGTCTATAAATTGCCATAACGAACTCTTGTCTAACATCATTATTTACAAATGACGGTTGCTTGATATGCTTTTGAATATCTAATTGAAGCTTATATTAAGTTAAATATCAGTTGGTAAACTATTTATTAGACAGGCAGATACGCACACATACACACATGTAGAGGCGGCAGTAAAACTTGCCCGAGGCATTAATAAAAACTAGCGAGGCAGCGGGGCGGACTAGTATGACCTTGCGGCGGGGTTATCGGACGCTGTTAGCATTTAACGTATTATAAAACGTAAGACAGCTATGAAGAACCGCTCCGGTCGGAGAGCACATAAAATTCCGTTGAAGCCTTTTTTCCATAAGCATAAGTACCGATAGCACACGGTACATAGCTGCGCCTGCGCCGATCGCACTGAAGAATCGGTTAAAAGGTCGCCTCGAAGGACATTTTTTGTTTTGAATTATTTATCGTGGGCGCGACCGCATGTGAACACCGTTTCGACCATATGTAAGCGTGTTACACACTACAAATCTGCAAACATTTCAAAATTCAACGAATAGTATCGGATGACTAAATATATTTTACAGCTACTTAAAGTTTTATGGTCGTTTCCTTTTACAATATTTTTGCAAAAACACTCACGTGTGAGTCTGACATTGACAATATGAAGAAAAAGCTGCAAAATTTGCAACGTCATTGTTTTCCAGCCAATCTTTGTTATGTTCGCATGTACGTTATCTACCTATGAATTGGCGCAGTCCAACACGAATACCTACCTTCCTACGCCCAGTACGCCTACAAATGTAATTATTTAACCTTCCGTATATTTTTCAATACCACCTCTGATACAAAAAACCAATTCTAATACGTCGTCTCTCAACCAACGGTCGCAAAAACTGTTCAACGCTTTATTATTATTTTGATCACGGCGTGAATCACAACCAGATTTGGCGAGGGTTAATGACCCAAATATGTTTAGCGAAGTGTTCAAGGCTAGCGTCGACTAATTCGACTAACTAATAGAAAAAATCCGGTATCTAAGACGGCAATCACTTATTTAATACATATGATTTCCATTTTATTAGAGGTAGCGCGGATTTTATTACTGGTTTATCCGTTAAAAACTATACCGTTATTTAAATTTTGTAAGGGCTAGTCAATTATAAAACTTAATATAGGTAACTTAGCAATCTTCTTTCGAATATTTATCGAATCAGACTTCAAATAAACAATGTATTTGGAACATCCTGTATTTCAGTTTGGGCAGTCAAATAGGTCAGATAATCCTTGAATTAAAATGGGTACCTACAAATTATACAGTCAATAAAAAATTCAGGAGTGATTTGAACGATTGACATTTGTATTGGAAGAGGAGTGACGTAGATATGGACAGATAGTTGTGTTTGGTTTTACGTATGTATGGGCGAATTCGGTGCATATTAAACTGAACATTCGTGAGCATATGTTCTATAGAAGTTACAAATTCGTGGGCGGTCCACAGCAAATTGCTCCAAAACACACGAAATGATTATCTTTTATTGCGGCATGACACAACAATGGAGGAGATGACCTTACGATCGAGATTTAAGCCTCGTTTTACCGCTCGCTATTCATTTTACTTATATATTAAACGACATTTTTTACTGCGTAAATATGCTTTTTGGGGGTTTTTGTTACTGAGTACAGTTTAAAGTTTAAAAATAAAGGGTATTCTGAAGTAACTTGATATGTAAGTTGAGATAAAAATGACAGCAGTTCTAGGTGGTCGTAAATGTTTGTGATAAGTAGCGGAGGGTTCGATGACGTATGTTTTATCGAAAATACCGACCCCCATTATGTATATCACGTCCATTTGTCAGGTATTGATATTAATGGTAATAGTGTATTACCTTTTTGGTTTTATGTATGTATCTACTGTTATTGTAACAAAACTATTAGAAGTGAGTGTATATGAACATTAAGTTACATTTTCCACACAAACAGGTGTTCAGTTGTTATTGATAGCTTGATTGTGATCCATAAGCTATAAGAACAGTTAAAAAATCCTGAACGACTAAGGTTTATAAACATTAGTATATATACTTACATATATTATGACTAAGTATAGAACTAAGTTTGTTGTAGTGGTGCAATTTGTCAAGAGCACGGTGCTTGCGCGTGGCGTCACTCGCGAGACGGACGCGTCCACGTCACGTCTGTATTTGTTGAAATTACCGTTTAACATGCCAATTGTTCATGTACATAAGTTATGTATTTTTGTAGTATGTTTAAAGAGCTATTTAGGACGGTCTCATGTTTTTTTTATATATGATAGTAAATCGAGTGGTGAACGCAGTTAATATTTTTACTCACTAAAGAAACAAATTTTAAGTTATGTATCGCTTTTTGGTAAACCAACCTTCAGGAAAAAGTTTAGCAATGATGAGAATGTATTTGTTACTTTTTGAAGTGGTTCTTTCGTAATTAGAATCCCGTTATCTTCGATGAAGCGCATAAAATTGCAGAATAGCGTTGCGGTTTATCTTTGACGGTGTTCTCATAGAATTTTATAATATCTATCACGCGAGCATCGACGTTGAGTTTTATTGTTTCCGCAATATAGGCGATTGGACACAGCCGCAGCGGCCGCCGCCTCGCCCCCCGCATCTTGTCATCCCCTGCTATGTTACCTACCGGCTTAATGATGGATACTTTTAAGAAATGTTTTTGCGGTGTCTACTGCTGTTTTATTTATAATAGCACCAATCAAAGTAACTGTTAAGACGATGTTAAAAATAGTTAAAATCGCCTTGTCTAGATGTTTAATTAATTTTATAATCCGATGACCTACAAGATTCTAGTTATCTTATGATACAATCTCGTTGGTTTTATGACTAATGCGATTCAAGTTCCTCTATTTCTAGGAATTATCGGTGAATCACCATGTCAATTGCTTTGCCAAAAAAATCTTATCGATTTCAGCAAAATTTCGTCAAATTGCGTAAACCACTATTGAATCTTTTACCTTAAGGATACTTGTGTTGTAGATAAATATATCTAGTCGTACGATAGTTTCAATAGTTTCTTTTAAATTATTTTTATGAGAGGAACCAGTTGTTACAACAAAGTATATAAAGAAAAGCAGATGCATGCACATAAGAGGCATTAAAAACAGGTTTATTGGCAATTAAAAGCGCCCGTATTCATCACAATATTATTCACAGCGCCATTGGCAACTTATTTGCCAGGACATGTGTACGGAATAGTTCTTAGAACAACTGGCGGTCACGTGCAGAACATCTTTGGAAAAAAAATACAGCGAGCCCTTGACTCGCCATCACTCAAGTGAGGCAACATCGGATGTTGACTCTTTAAGTCAATTTCCTTGTAACATGTACCTGGGAATACTCATGGCTTGCGTTTCGAAACGTATAAGTGTTTTTTCACAGTGAATCATATTAAAGCGTCACCATAAAACGTAATATCAACGGGTGTCCTGCGCCGTAGGGAGGGTCACGACAAGTTAATTTGGACAACAAAGCAACCGAATTGTAAATTGAGAAAAACTGAAGTTAAATATAAACATTTACAAGTAAACGGCATTGCAGGCGATTGAAATGCCATTAATAACAATTATACGAGCCATAGTCGTTCTGAGAACAGATTTTCTGCGCCTATTCTGAATGTAATCGCTTTTTTTATGATCGCCAATCTTTAAAAAGGCAAAACCTTAAAAAGGTAGCTGCAGTACAATGGGGTAAGGATACAATAGCCACGGCCACATGGCGAAATACGTTTCTTCTTTTTTGGTAACTCGTAAAGATGCAGATTTACTGTTCACATATATTATGGCAACACGCGATAACGCACACGACTCTTGTTTTTGTTTTCGGTCACGTTTGTACAATGATTTTGACCATGAATACGATTATTATTTAAGATTTAGTCTAACAGTTATAAATGGGGATTACGTTGTATTTTGACAATAATTAATTGTAATAATATATGTTGAGATATGAATAATGTTTGGTTATGTAATGTTGTTGAAGGTTTGGGTGACCACAATGGTTATAATAAGACAAAACTATGTAATTTCGAGGTGCGGTTGGGTGCATATTGTGCATAAGAGGCGAAACAACAGAGTCGAACCCTTGGCCTTAATGTGAACGTCAACAGCGCGTATGTTAATTGATGCGCACGATTCATCGCTGAAGCGGTGCTTAATTAAACGTATTATGTTCTGCAAGTGTTATTTGTTAGTCGTTGTACATCACATATTGGGTTATCTCATTAAATAGGCCGTGCTAAGTATTCTGCATGTGAGCTAATGAAGAAATTATTATAGAAGGTGATGAGCTATTGTATGTAAAGGCTTTTTAAACTAATATTTGTTAAGAAACTTACAATGAAATGTCCAATGACGAGGTTTCTGCAAACACGTTTCAAAAGCTTTGTACGGAAAATACGAAATTGACACTTGACAAGCAGATACACGGTAAGTTGTATAGTGTGTGTGATGCGTGGTGTATATCTTACTGACGTAGTTGCACGCAGCTCAGATTCGCACGATCGTACAGCGGCAAACCGCACGGTCATTCTTAATTATTCACGTGAATGTTGCGTGCAACGTCACACCTGATCATTGTCTAACATCCATCAATATCATCAAGTTATTAATATTATTGCGTAATTTTTGATATATTTAGAATAAACACATTACGGTAATTATACTCTAGAAATAATGTTTTGTTTAAATTCTCTAAGAATGTGAGAATTGCATAATTCATTAACTTTTTCGGTAACGGGTATTGTTAATGACCGACGAAGGTCGACAACATTAACCGTATGATTCTCACGGTTGCCGCTGAGGTGTGGGGGGAGGACGACTATTAAAATATCAAGAAAATATTTTATTTACGAATGTATTTATAGTGCCTATAGATTAAAACCGCCTTCTGTGCCTAAAGTAATTCCCATCGGGACGCGTAGCAGGCAACCCGTTGATGTCTTTTGTACTAACGTAACGGATGTATGCAAACATAACTTGAATAAATTAATTTCTTTATTATGTTACGTTACTAATAAATTTTTAGCATTGTTATTTCATTATAACATAATTGCTGTAACAGTTAAAATTGCAACTTGTATTTTTCAAGTTCAAATGATATAATTATTATGAAATGTAGCTTCCTTTCCGTTGTAGAACAGATCATATCAGATGAATGCATTAAAGTATGTTTCTTTAAATTGAATTGCTCGCTTCTACTGTGCGTAAAGTAGCCCTATTTGCTCCCCATCTTATTTATAGCGCACTTGCACTACAGGTTGGGGTCGTCCGACCTTCGGCAAGTCATCCGTGCCCTTTTACCCACAGGTGCCTACACACCTGTAATTACTTTATTCGTCGTTACTCTAGTTTTAAGGCTTTAAAATATTTTATTTTACTACATGCGGGGTAACGGTATTATGTTACATAGCCTTCTGTTTAAAATTGTACACATTTTATTATTATTTCATAACCCGTGTCCGTTATCTGCGATACATCAATATAAAAGGCAGGTGTAATTATTTACTGTTTTGTTCAAAAATACAATTATTCTAGTAAAAAAAGTGTAGTCTTAGTTTAGAAGTAAGTCTTAGTTTGGTGTCTCTTTATACCTATACTCGTAATATACGTAATACACAAGTAGGCAACCAGATTAGATCTAGATCAGATTCAAAATAAATCTTAAATCGGAACAGTAAATGTCTGAGCGTAACAATCGTAAACGTTTAGTAATTGGACGCAGAGCAAAATTTATGCAAATACGGGACATACACGTCACGCGAGTTAATTATATTGAAATGACAGTCGAGATTGCGGTGACTAACCTAAATACAAAGCGCGCGGCGATGGCTGGCGGCCGGAAGTCGCGCCATTGTCCCGCAACCATTGACACCTCGGTACCTATCATCCGGTCATTCCCGTACTGTGTGTCTACTCTCCACACTTCAAAAAATATTTCATCACACGTCACGCCTCTCATGTTTGCTCAAACATTTATAAAGACACGCCTCCGAATAAAATCCACATCAAAACACGTGAACGTCGTCTATGTAAACTTGCTAATACGTTTTCCTTATGTAGCTGTTTCTTTAGTTGAGTTGCGACAGCAAAAGGAAATATAAAATGAAAAAGATTTTCTTTAAATACTATATTGACCTTTAAATGCATTGCAGATCCAGTTCTTGAAACGAATAAGGTCTAGAATATTAAGTCCTTATCTAGCCTGGTTCTTCGCTTGTCTGGAACTGTTCCAATAGTTCGGAAATTTAAATAACCTATTCAATGTTGTTACCATTTGAATTCAAAACAGATAGCGACAACATCGTTTAGGCAAAAAGATTTATTGAATATACCGTCATCAATGTGTGTGAGAAGGTGAACTATCATTTTAAGAAGGAAACATGAAGCAAAATTTTAGCACGTCTATGAGAATAAACAATTCGTGGAAAAACGCAAAAACATGACAGTTATATCAGTGATTCACTGTCGGTAACTACCTGAGACCGTTAAACTGTCCCATGACGGTGAGGCTGACATTTATGTTCTTAATAATTGACATTATAAAAAACATAACAAAGTAAAAAACCTTATGTTTTTAACTATCTTATGGGTTTTTAAAACATTTGCGTAGACACGTAAAATATGACCATTTGAAATGCATTTTGGGGCAATGTGATTTTAAGTATGTAAAATTCAAAATAAATAATGTTATTTTCATTTTGACAAAACCAGCGACAGATTAGGATCACGCAAGACACACAAATGATCGCAGGTAGACATTTGTTAGCGGAGCGGAGCCGAGAACTGGATTCTGTTCAAGTGCGAGTATCTTTTTTTTGGATAAGCAAGTGGCCGTTAAGAAGGAAGCGATAAATAAAAATACAAGCGTTGGACAAAACGACAAAGATGACTTAGATGAATATAAGACTAACGAATATGATGCACCGCATGCATCTGAAGAAAGTGGATTGTCAGGCGAAGAAATAACTTTGAAACAGAAATTGATTAATTGACTACTACTCTAAGAAATGCCAAAATACAAACGAAACAGAAGGGATAGCTAATAGTTTGAAACCTCTAACAACTATTGATGAAATTGATCTAAGAAGAAGAAATGTAACAAGTAAGGTTATTGTGAATATCTGAAGACTTACCGGCACATTCTTTATCCTTCTTGTAGATGAGCGGAATTGGGCCAATATCAATCGGGAAGCCAGGGTAGAGCGGGTCGGTTTTGCTCGCAAGCAATTCCTGCCATTCCTGCTGTTCCAATAACCCCAGCTGCTGCTCATGCAGCCGCTTCTTGATCCAGAAGATTTTCGGCATCTTCGGGCGCTATTCAACACTACACTCGATCCTTCTGTTCGTCTATGTCACTTGGTCTTTTAAAATTCACAGGTCAGCATCATATCACACTGCACGTTAAATTTCCTCGCGTTGTTGATGTTTATTTTGTGCGTAGAAGCTAGCGGCACATGTGGTACCGTTGGCCGCTGCGAAAGGACTGAGACTAGTGTGCGGTGCCCGCGACACCGTTGCCCGAACAGGTCCGCCCCCGCCCGCGCCGGCGCCGCCCGCCCGGCCCCGTGCGTCCGCGCACCGAACCGAACACACCGCCGCCACACCGGCACCTCCGCACAACCACCGCTCCATGCACACAGCCACACAGCCACACAACCAGTAAAAGTGCTATTTTGTGTATCGTACCAGTTGTTCTGTCTCACATTGTTCTAACAATACTTAGGCCTCCTTTTATTTACTCTCCTCGTTATACTTACTATTCAATACTGACACTAGTTTATAGAAACATATTTCTGAAGTTATACATTGAACCTAATTATCATAACGGCTATATTTATCTTAAGACTTCATAGCACAAATGACATTAAATTAATAGGAAATTTTATTATAATATAATTTTATGGAATAATTGGAAGTTCTTATACAATGTATTTATGCTAAAAATACCTGCGTAATATATCAGTTCATACTGTCAGCTTTTACAATAAAAATTAGGTACTATGCGTATATAATGATGTTACACATGTTTCTGCCACTTGAGTATTAAAATTGAATCGCTCAACAATTGTCATGTATTTTCTCTATATATTGTCATTACCATAACACTGGCGCAGATGTAATTAAGTATTCATATTCTCTCTATTATTGAATATTAATAATGAAAAATACATATTCATCAGTAATTAAATTTCAGCGTAAACATTTAAGTCCAGGTAAGGACCTCACAACGTCTGTTGTCGGCAGCCTTTCAATTAACAGGCGGATTTGCAAAACAATGGAACCCAAAGGCTGAGAGCAATCACTGTAAAGGAATAGGGATTTACAAAATAGTTATGAAACAACGTCAATAAACTTTACAACTTGAATTGTTTAGACGGACTTTAGGAAATATATTTTAGTTATGTTCAGCGTCGGCGTCTTTGGCATTCATGTCACATGTTCTTGACGCCATCCTTTGGATGGATATTTTATTACTTTTCCTTAAACAGTTATACTCATAGTTGTACACAATATTGTGCATAGTTTGTCGGATGCCGCATCCAGATTACTCACGCCGTTTTTACTTTTCTGAACACCTTAGTACAATACACGCACTTCCTTCTTTTTCGTTTATGTTTCCGGCAGTTTCCATAGCAGCGGATGTACTGGCTTACTTCGAAGATATGCATTTAACGCGTTTTGCTTATTATAATATGTTTACAAATAAGGAGGACAAAGATTTCGAGGAAAAAGATATTCATAACCCCTAGCTTGAGGATAACAATCTCGAGAATTATCAGTGCCAAAGAAGAGATTATCTGGCCCGATATTTTAAGAGACAATCCCGAGAAAGCTGTCCTAGCATTTTTTGTTAACCGCAACTTAAGTATGGACTAAAGAAGGTGATTATTCATTTAAGGGTTTAGAAGAATAAAAAGATTTTGAGATTTGATGAATTTAGTCTGTTTGGCCACAGGTAGGATTAATTTTTTAAGCTACGTCTAACAGCTTTTTCAAAATTATTATTGTATTTAGCCCGGAGATAACGGGAGGATATTACAAGCAATTTTCATCCTATTAAATGTCTACAAAATGCTAGAGTTTAATATAGCAAAATTAATGACTGATATAGTAACATATTATCAAACTGTAACGCTTCGCTAACTTTGTATTATTTATTATTTTTTTGAGGTATTTTGTCAAAGAAGAAATGTCTCCTAATATTCATGCGATGTTATCTTTAGTGACCTCCAGCTCTCGTTTGAATGCGTTCTTTCATTTTTTTGTGTTTGGGCCTTCCCCGCTGTCATGAAAAGTGGCTCAAACTTGCACCCAATACATTTTTATTTAAACCAAAGTCCAATACAAGTTCAATTTGGCAGATATATTCGAATTTATTGACTTAATTAAACCTTTGATCTTTGTTCCTAAAATGACGTAACAATTTGGACTTTGGAGAGACTCCGATACGTCTATCAACCGTTATATTTGAAGACTTTAAGATGATAAAGCAGAGTAATATTTGTTTGTTTCTAATTTTACATTGACAATTTATTTAAAATCTCTAAAGATCCGTACGGAGCGCTATATAATAAGTCATGAAATTAGAAGGTCCAACTTAAGAATCTCTCAACCCATATAACATAAGATTAAAAACTAATTCGATTTCCACGGTTGAATTAGCCTCGTTTTAGTGATCATAAATCATTTTTCATTAAAAAACGATCCTGTCCAAATCGTAAAATACCATAAATTGCCAAGCCTTTTCCTAACACAAATAAAACAAAACTGTACTAAGCTACCGAATTGGTCCCGGGCGTTTTTTAAATAAAAAATGTAGTGATTTTGCGTCGGCTGCGTATATTTTTTGTAGGTCTTTGTAACAAGTGATCGTTAAATAGCCAAATTATTTTTAGAAGGCTGTATTGGTTACTGTTCTTTTTTTATTGATAGAGGTTCTGGTTTTTTGAACATGGTGCATATGTCTGGTATAATATTCAAAACTGAACTTCAAGTTCACAGGCAACGCATAATGTTCGAAACTATCAAAATAGGATACTTAAAAACATTGTTACGAGAAGTATCCAGTAAACCAAGGAATATTTTCTGACGTAGACGATGCAAAAGACAGAAGTTTGTCACCCTTTACCACATTGCAATTAGTTCGGCTTAAAATGTAGAAAATGTATATCCTCCTATTTCATTATTAAGTATTTTTCTCCTTCGCCTTTTATAGTCTTTAAATTAAAATGCATTCAATGTGGGACATTCGAGTTGTTCAATAATTGTGTAGGGCGGACCGACGAGTGCACGTGTTTGGGAATCGTGCGCACCATCATCGTGCGAGTTCTTTTCCATCTACGGAGATGATACCACCGATCTCATAAAGCAATCCGAGAAATGGATATGCCATTTGTAGACAACAAAAATTAGTAAAATACATTTTTCTGTTGAAAAAATGGGTATAAGATAAAAATGAGAGTAAAGTGAAACAATGTACACAAAAGACAATAGACTAATCCCTCTTATTCTAAGATAGAGTCCTTGCTCCGAACGAACACAGTTACCATTAACTGTCGCATTGTTCTCTAATCTATTTATCTTTGAGGATTAGTAAAAGCCGTAATTGTAGTATTAATTGTAAGCGCATTTGGATACTATTGTTTGTTTTGTAGAATGCTGTATTATTTTATTTAATTCCCGGTAGAAATGTTAAATAAAATTTCTAAGTAAAATAATGTTTTTCTTTTCATAGATCGTTGTTGTGAACGGCGAGTGGTGCGTGTGCGTCGATTGCGCAACGATTGGTTGCGCGGCGGGCGCGCGCCGGTTCCACGCCGGTAACCCGCTTCAAGTTCTCGGCAACGATAACCTCTTTCAAGTCTAAACCACTGCCGGCCGCCGCTGCTGACCATTGAAATATTTATTTGTTGCCAATATTTGTTCAGTTATTTTATTCTTTACTGCCATCCTCCCAGAACTTCGTTTGAGTTGTTCTTTACTGACTGGTAGGTATTCCCTTCAAACTGGTATGGATTGCTTGGTTGTAATGTAACCGCTAATGAACTAAAAGATTTAAGATTCAAATATCAGTGATTTAACTGGAATTATTATTTCAACTTTTAAGCCATAAGACGAAAACAGAACATAAACAGCGAGTATATGCGAACCGCCAGAATGTGTGAACTGGCCTGTGTTCTTAAAGGGTTATGCAAATTAACAAACTCGCAAAGCTCAATACTTATGAAGAGGTATATTTTACGCGTAAAAATGTGCGTAAATATAGATATGGTGACAGTTTGAATTGTCAATTTAGATCTCGCTAAGTATATTTGCTACTACCTCAACATTATTTACCAAAGTGTTAAACAATTGCCCGTATTTCTTTCAAATTAGAACGATTGGCGTTAAAAGATATCAGAGTCAGGTTTTAAAACATTTCGAGATAAACGCTTTTTGAATTATTTATGAAGGTCTTATGCGAAATTCTTAAATATTATTTAAACGAATGGATGTGTATTTTATCTTTTAGAGCCAACAATAATAACGGTTGTGTTCAAAATCCGTTAAGTAGATTAATTTTCAATGTTTGTTGTCCCAGGTTCTTCGCGGAGGAGTGGTATCAATAAAAGTATAATATCTGTTGACGAAAGTGACTCATATGCTATAATAGTTGAACATTCTTTGTCATATTTTGGTAAGTAAACGTTCTCTGTTTTCTGGGCAGTATAATATTAGTTATAGTTATTGCATATTCTAAGCTAGAATCAAAGTCTATCTGTAGTAAGCCTATGCTTATGCTTCTAGTTTTTTACGCTGTTCATTTCGTTTTAAAGCTTGCAACTCATATTTTTTGATTGAACGCTTCAATAATAATGAACCTAATCGTGATGGCCTGTAGGACTTCTACAAAAACATGAAAACAGACAGACAGCAACGTCTTCTCTTCTTCTTTTGTAGTCTTTCGTCGTTCTCGTCTATTCTCAAAATTTTATTTATAAGCGACGAGGCGACTTCAGAACTGCGGATGTGGAACTAAAATGGAGAAACTAACTTAATAAATTTGTTAATTATAGAGCATGACAGTGGACCAGCGTGGAGCTCCACCAATAACAGGTCTTGGAATTACAAAAATGCCTTGAATTTATTCCGCTTGTACGTTAACATATATGTGCTTTGATATTGCTGCATGTATATATTGTATTGCACTATTGCTGATTCTCTTAACTTTAAGAATTTTGCTTTGGCTTTAATATGAAGAACACAACAAGACATAACAATTTAAGCTAATATAAACTAGATTCTTATATCAATAACATAACAAACCTTATTCTTCCTTGTAAATGCAGTCAAGGAATTACCAATTCTATTCACAGTGGCATCTACATACGGATACGTCAGTGGTCACAAAGTTAAGTGTCCAAGTAAATAACATCCCGCAGCAGTTGTTCAGCGTCTTCCATCAAGTGTGCCGTGTAAATAGATCGCAGAACAACGGTACCAGCACCATGTATTCTCGATGATTGCCCCCGAGCACGCGCGTCGTAACATCACAGGGAATAAATTGCAATAGTATTAATGTTTAGAACCGGTCCACTGATTACAGCTCAACTGAACACTCGTATTATTCAATTGGTCGCACGAGCCTGCCGTTTTATTATGAAGCGTTGCATTCTAACTGTCGGTATTGATACTATTTATTTTATTGATACGTAGCACATGCGTATTATGAAAAATATCGATAGAGTTTCAATTCAAATATAGCTAGGAATAACACGATGAACGGGGTGAAAATATACGTAAGGAATAATCTTAAACTTATTTATGCTTCTGGCATCAGTTGCCACTGGTCATCTTAATTTTCAATCAAAGGCTTGCTATGCTGTTTTAAGATCATTATTGAAGTCAATTAATACGTACAAATACAAATAATTTTATATTGGTTTTCCTGATATAACTCATATACATATAAAATGATGTCGCATAATATCGAGACAACAGTTTTGACGACGTAATGGAAAATTTTACTCATGAAAATACATGTACGATTATTTACTTTCCTTCGTAAGTTTTTGCTAAAAAACATCTACAATTTACACAAATGTTTTGCAAATCATATGTCTGTGTATCGAGATTTGCATGAAAAATACATTTCATAATTAATATTCCGGTTATTGACACGTCATTCGTAACTGTCGACGCCGATAATATATTTTGTAATAAGTTTTGCTCATTTATATAAACAACGTATCGTTTGTAGCTAAAAAATTAAAGGTTTTTCATTTATTATTGTTATTTTAAGGAATTTACTTGAGATTTTTTTGCAGTGCTTTTGTCTGCTCAATGGTAGAAAAAATCATCAGTAGCCCGATTCTCTACTACTAAAAAGTTAGCCGGTTACAACCGGCTAGCCGTCGAAAATTTTTGTGTCAAAATTGAAAATCTGATTAGTGCTCTAGCCGATTTTGCAGTACATTTTAAATGTCAAACTATAGATACTCGATGGTTCCCATTGTAGAGAATCGCGCTTCTGCTCCTTAATTTACGTCCACCTTGTCACATGACAGCTTGATTAACAACATAGGGGTTCTTAATTTAGATTTTTCTTAGAACAGCAATACTTATTATAGGACATTGGCATAGACTGCTGTAAATATCAGCTGTGTGGATCGATGAAGCGTTATTATCACCCGCACCTTCGGCAAACGAGGTTAGACTCAACACGTCCTTAAATGTGTTTTAAGTATCGATCCTTAACGGCAGTCATACAAGCTATTGGTGATTATAATGGCTTTATATTAAGTTATAAAACTAATTTAAATTAAATAGATATCATGTTGTTATGTGCGGCCACAACTAAAGCTTATATTCAGTTTAATCACTTTGGATATTGTTAACTTTTACGCATTTAACCTGTTTCGGCACTGAGTTGATTCCTATGGTCTGATAAAGAATATTTACTATTCAGCTTATGTCAAACCGGGAAGAGGCTTCTACCTTACGGTCAGTAGATAACATTTGCAAATGATTATTATGATAACTTGGTGGCGATCATTATTATAATTTTAAAGGCCATTAATGGAAGCTTTAAAAAAGCTAAAGGTAGACACATGTATGTAACTTAATTCGAACCAAAACAACCACAGAAAGGCGACCTAAAATATATATAGAGCTTTTGATTTGAGTGTATTGTAATGTAATATTTCTAAGTAGGTATTGTAATTTTGTAGTACCTGCAGTATGAATCTTGCGACATAGAGCTGTCAATCGTATTCAGAAATCACTTTGAATTATACATTTTGTGAGACATGTTGTATGACTAATTGAAGCTGTTTAGGAACATAGAACCCATATTTGTACGACTTTTCATCCGATTTGCGTAAATGCGGAAGTAGGATATATCGATAATGCATGTTCATGTCCTGCGACCTAAAATACTAAATTGGCTCCAACGGTACTCGGCTTATAAATAGTTTTACTTATTCATTAGTACAGATAGTCTCTACATGCTACAATGTTTCTATCGGTAATTTAGAACCGCCCACAACATAGCGCTATTTGGAAATACCTACTGTTATGCGTAAATTCTATTGACGTCTAACACCTGTATCGAAATGAAAATTATATTGTTATTTCCATAAAAAGACGTAGTGTTGTAATCATTTGAACTCGTGTACAGGTTCTACGTACCATATGTTCCATTAAAAGTTCAATTGTGAGAACTCTTCGTTACGTGAATTAAACGTCAGAAAATTCTCAAGCTTCGTTCACGTGTAGCTAACTACCTACCTACGTATACCGGTTGTCAAAAGGCTGCGGCGCGGCGTGCGCGGGCGGCGGCGGGGGAGTGCGCAGGGCGCGCGGGGCGGGTGCCGGGTACAGCGACCGCAATAGCGCTGGTTGCCGCAGCGCAGCCACCATTGCCAAGATCACGGACCGCGCATGCGCGGCGAATGTCAGCCACGTCACGATCGAGCTTCGTGCTATCGCGATTGGAACGGTCGGATTTAGAACTCTGAATGCAATCACGATTCAACTGTCGAAATTTCTTGTTGTCTGTACATTAAAAATATAACATGTCATTTCCTCTTCTAGAAATGATAATCGCGGTTGCCTAACTTATGCAGGTATTCATGAACATTTCCAATGCATCCGTTATTGAAGGCGTAACATTCAAATAAGTACCTAATTTATACTATTCATGAAACCATTTCTTAATACAAGAAAATTCGAGAGACATTTTTGCACATGTACTTATATTTTGTTGTTTGTGTCGTACGTAAGTATCAAATATTGAGTAACACAGTTTTTCATTGTATGTGTTCTACAAGGATTATTTCATCGTTCGAGCACCAATCACGCACCGTTCCCGTTCCCCAAACGAGCGGCTATTATGCAACCAGCTCACATAGGCACGCGCGTTTTTTGCTCGACATCCCCACGGTAAATAATGTCCCAAGACTCTTGACGAGCTTTGGTTCGCGTCGTCGCCTTGTATGTATAATAGCCCTTGCCCTATCTTTATATGGGCCGAGCCGTAGCCTCCCGCAATCCTCATTCAGTTCACGTAAGGTAGCGGCCCTAAGGACCGGGTTTTTGTAACAGCGCAACAGGTAGAAAGGAAAGGATTGCGAGTGCAGAGCGAGACCACATGACATCATCTTCGTGTCTGTCTCGCTCGGCGCGCCTGCGCAGGAATGCCGGACGATTTGTGCTTGCGCATAATACAGACGGTTCGTGCGACCAGTGTGGGTAGTTATGTATATCTGCAGCATAACCAACACACACTGCCCTAATGCGTACGGGTCATGTAGCGGGATTTACAGAGTTTAGTCAGTGAAATTTATATTGAAAGGGAGTCTGATGATTTTCGAACATTATTGCATTTTTGTCATTGCTGTTCTATTTTGTAGGTTATTTTGGCGAATTATTTTAATAGACTTTATTATATTTTTTAATAAAAAAATATAAAATAGGAATGAATATGTAAGCAAATACAAAAATCATTTATAGTAAAATTTTCCTACAATTAAAATTCTCTGTAGACCGCGCTTTTAAGCTTTTCATAATGCCTTTACTGTACTTCTGGACTACTACTTCTTCGTGTCCTTTTTGAGTACGAGTACATTGTATTTTTTTGCAAGAAAACATCTTTTATATATTATGTTGGCTGCATTTAAATAACAAAAAAGTGAATTTGTTCAATGTATGAAAACGAGACGTAGCGTCTTTTATTCATTTGCAATATTAAATAAACATTAGAACCGGTACTCCTCGAGTATGTAAACACTGTTAAAATCTTTATTTCGAGGCGATAATTGAGGAGAATTCTGTAGAATCAATTTACATTATGACCAAAGTGGCAAGAGTCGTTTGGATGTCAAACACTATGTACACAATATTTAGAAAATAAATGTTAGCTTTAAGTAATTGTGGAAGTCTGGATATACAGGTTTAGACATACGGATAAGTGACGATGCTAATTAGCTAACAGTTTTATTACCTAAGACAATATTTTTGTATTCATCTGCGTTGTCATGAAGTGGCATGTGTTGAAACGATTTTTTAAACTCTATGTTTAGAGGAAAACAACAGCAGTTTCTTACCTATAGTTACAACAATCATTTTTATTTGAAAAATAAACTCAATAGTAAGTGATACAAGTATCCAGAATTATACTCGAAACTCAGTATTGAATTATGTCGTATAATTCGATCCGAATGAATTTTTTTGCTCACGGCTCTAATAAGTACATCAATGTGACGATTATACAAAGGCACGTCTTTAATTAAACAGAATATAATTCGTCGGGTAATGTCGGTCGTTCTTGGGTAAATATGTTACCGCTGAGTCGCTGGTCACATAAAAAGTTTCCTCCGAGATCCGGTCACACTGGTCCGTAAGATCGACGACCTCTGCTTGCCGTTTGACTTATGGAAATTACTTTTCTTGCCTCACTTGACTGATAGACTTCGATGCTTTGATCAATATTTTATATTATTAATAGTTGTGGGAACCATTCCGTTTAGTTCAACCTATTTTCTTCCTCATCACATTTGAATGCGTTACAATAAAACTTTAACATTTCAATTTGTATTATTATACATTTTCGTGTTCTTAGAATAGTATAGAAAATTAATTTCGTCGCACCTATTCAACATTGATAGCCAGTATTTTATAATTGGGTCTTTAATATTCGATTCGTGAGAGGTATCTTTTTATTAAAATAAGTTGTGTTAAAAAAGTAATGGTTGTTTCGCATGCGCCTCCTTTCTTCGGCCTCCACGTATGCGTCGCTCTTACATCAGTGACGATAACGTTACGAATCTTACGCGACCGGTTACGAGTAGTCAATTCCTCTTATATTCTTCATCATTATAACATACAAGTATATTTTACTTCAACAATTTCCTAAATTATTATTTCCACATAATAGTCATTACAACGTGAGTAACACATAATCTTTATTAAGATAGGAAGTATTTATACTTCTGTTAACATGAAACGTGGTCGATTGTAAGTAATCAAGATATCCATCGGTATGAAAGACTAACAGATTCATTGGACGATGCCGCTGCTCCAATTCGTTCGTTCAATTAAAGATTGCTTTAGGATACTGTCTAAGATAATGAGAAACCATTCAAGAAAGATAAGATTGGTGAACTGACAAATATTTTTTCAACAAAACTATGTCCAATTAATACGTTAAGAATATGATAGTTGTATGTGTCATCTTCTATGATTATTATATATTACGCTCATACATCACACAAGACATATACGTCATTCCTAAGCAGCACCTAACCTATTACAAAGCAAGCGATGTTGCAATTCAAGAGTCGAGGCTGCTTTAGCGGTCGCGCTTGGCGGTGCAGCACGATCTGGCGTTCCGCTTTGCGCCGGCGCACGCCCCCCTCCTCCCCCCTCTTTCTTACTGCCCCCTCGTGTCCGCGGCCCTGACCAAGACACAGACCCCACGGAGGCGAAATGTTACGAAATTGGACATCGGCCAAACGAGTTTTGTGTCTGTAGTGCAGGGCTCGTGTGATGTTGTAAGTTTTCAATGGATTGGGAACGGTAGCCTAGATTGCTATGCGACGCGATGCACCAGGTGTGTCTCATGTTTCCATTTTTAGAACTCTCGGTTTTGAAAATAAACCACAGTAAAGTTAAATTAAGTCGCCACTTAATATGGTAAATAATATTTTACAGCTTATAATTTACTAATTGTACAAGCAGTTTTATGATGGCATGTTGCGCCCCCATAATCTTCCCGTAAGACCATGATTACGGATGTGCAATTTATCTTCTATACTCATTACTCAGACGCTATAACTTAGATGAGCGAAGCCTAGTGTAGTTTATTATTATTTATGTACCTATGATATCTCTTACCTATGGATAGCTGCCTCAAATAATGATACTACAAATTAAAATATAGTTTATGGTATAAACAGTAAAGAACACCTCGTTGAATATTTAATGCAATAACCAGTAATAACCTTATTTTCAGTATCTTAAAGGCTAATCTTGGTAACATTAATTCGGATGGCAGTATTTATGAACTTATTTTGCGTCTGGTGGGCAGATGAAAGGCAAACTAACTATGTCTCTACAACTTACCAAAAATATCGTCTTAAAGTTACAAAAAAATATAGTGCCTAATACTCGGTAACTCAATAAACTACGTTTTTACAGATAGAGGAACCTAGGAATTGTTTGAAATCTCATCCAGGGCTCAAACAGAGTCTTACATTTTTTCATAAGATATTCCTCTTCAAATTAACTTGGAATGTTTATAAACACCGCATGGTATGCAATAATCTGCACCATTTTGTCGTTGAACAATTTGAAACAATTAGAAATGCCAACATAACAAGCTTATTTGTCAAAAGTTGCAATTATCTCTGATGTCACATGTCAGAGGCTTGTTTAATCAGTTTTACGATCAAATAAACCACCTGCGAAGGTTTTTGCTAGTTAAAAGATAAATTCAACTTATAATTTTAAAGTGAAATGGCAACACTTTAGTATGTGTAATGGCGCATGACTTGCTGTTGGCTTATTATACTTGAAAATATCAATTTCTTTGTATGTTTTAAATAAACAATACGTTTTTAATCATAATAAATTTATTACGTAATAAAGCTATTTAAAATTTAGTAATGATAAAAAAAAACAATGAAGACAGGTGGACGAGCTACTTTAAACTAATTTAATATGTAGCATTGTTGAGGTAGATTTGCCATATCAGACGATTTTACATTAAAACCATCTCAAAGCAAAAAAATACTGAGTATCCTTTATTAAGATAAAATACACCACAGTTACTGAATACCTGTGTAAGAGTGATGATCTCACGAGAACCGTATATCTGCGTATTTCACATAAAGTAATAGCAGTTAAGTGGTGTAAGACACTTAGTCAGTAGCCGACGATCACCGTAAACCATTCAATAAGCTGTTCTTTAACTTGACATTTAAAAACGGCACTACTAAATAGTCGCCTCGGTATATTTATTCTTCGTACACTTAAAGTTCTTCTAGACATCTAGCATCGCTTTTTTTCTTAAAGGATACTCAGAATGCCTTTACAGAAAATTTTAATAATGCAGGAATGGCATTCTTGGCACTTACTTCCTAGAAATAACCACTTAATTTCCAAAACTGATGTATCCTCTTGTGATTTTAAAACGTCTAAGAATATGACAAATTTTTAGGTTGTTGAATATGTAGTCTATTCTATTCCATGTTACCTATAGGTGATTGTGGTACTACAGTGCTGACCACTTAATTTAATAATTATAAACATTTTGTTAACATTGTAGAGCCCTAAGTGCATGTATTAAACCAGAATAACCTGTGCTTTCTTTTAACTTATCAGAAATCTCAAGCAGGTGCTGTGTCAATGTAGAATATGATTTTGTCAAGTATTTCGACAACATGCGTCCGCGCAGATTGCTTGCTCTAATTATTATGACTTCATATAAAATGCTTGCACCTGCAGAGCAAAATATAAAACTTAAGACTTCCTTTATTTTTGGACATTAGTGTAACAAATGTTGATAGTCTGATAAAGAAAAGGCATCAGCTTGCTCATCGTGTTTCACTTTAACCTTAAGTGAAACCTTAAAACCATTTGTTTCCACGTCGAAAGGCAGAGCTTTGTCGTGCGAACAGATTTACAAGTATAAATTTTAGTATAAACACTCTAGAGTGCAAGTGTAGTTGTTGTGCATGCTTCTGCTATCTTTGATAGATTCCAGAAACTGCTGTACATTCCTCACATAAAGATTATCACACGCCATAATCTTTTAATCGTAATTACAGAAAAATATCAAAGGAAATGTTAGTTGATGGTTATTCCCTGAAAATCACATAACCAACGTCTACTAGGAAACGAACGCATCATCAGGAAATTGAACTTTTCTTCTGAGGTAGTTAAACACTTATCTCAAAACGTTGACTCCGGTAATGGAGAATGTTAACAAATTTTGATTTTTAGCCCTCCTTATTCTTTGTTAAAAATAAAAAATACTAGTGAAAGAATTACTTCGATATCTCAATTAGTTTCCGATTTATAAGTAAAACAAGTTGTAACAGCACGACGCTTGCTCTCGGGGACGGTGTGACGTCACTCTACACTACGCTCAGTCTGGCTCACACAGTCCGCTTGCGGTCGCGCGCTCGGTGCGTTTAAATTATACCTAAATACTTTTAAAAATGTTCAATTCAAATACTAGGCAATCATATGTTGTGCCTAAATGTAATAAAATGTTATGTAGGTAAGTATATAAGTAATAATAATTAACTTTATCTTATAATGAATCAATTTCTAACCGGATTGATCGCGAATTTATTGTTTTTACAGTGGCAGGAAAAATGTAAAATTATAAGTAGGTACGCGATTATTTCGATTAAAAATTGTTTCTTTATAATATGCGTGATCGTGAATATCTAACATTAGCTGACTCGCGCAACTTCGCTTGCGTCACATAAGAGAGAATGGGTCAAAATTTTCCCCGTTTCTGTAACATTTTTTATTAGTACGCTGCTCCTATTGGTTGTAGCGTGATGATATATAGCCTATAGCCTTCCTCGATAAATGGACTAGCTAACAGTGAAAGTTTTTTTTAAATTGGACCAATAGTTCCTGAGATTAGCGCGTTCAAACAAACAAACTCTTCAGCTTTCTAATATTCTAGTATAGATATTACAAATATGTATAATATACTAGAGGCCGCCCGCGACTTCGTCGCCATGGAAACCCTTCCCGTGTAAATCCCGATCCCTCGGGAACTCTGGGATAAAAAGTAGCCTATGTGTTATTCTGGGCCTTCAGCTACCTATATACCAAATATCATCGTAATCGGTTCAGTCACATTTGCGTGAAAGAGTAACAAACATCCATACATACATACAAACATCCATACATACGTACATACATATATACATACATACCTATATACATACATTAAATATTTAATTAAATATTAAATATTGCTGGACAAATCACACACGGTCATTTGATTCCAAACTAAGCAGAGCTTGGACAATGGTAACCAAATAACTGATAAACATACTTATATACTTCTCAATATATAGATAAATTGAAAACCAGAACAAATACTCGTGCTCATCACACAAAGATTTGTCCCGGATGGGATTCAAAACCTCCATACGCGGCGCTACGGTTATTGCGGCGAGGTGACCGCTTAGACCACTGCGCCAAACGTACGGAGTAAATAGTACAAATAGAATAAATAGTATACATATAATACAATAGTATGTATACATACATGCATACATTTTCACAAACTTTCGTATTTATAATAATAAAAAGGATTTCGGAGGCAACAAAATCTCTATTTGTTGATAAATAATGCGCAAACATTATTTTCATCTATTTTAGGTAGATTATCCGATTGCCCTTTTTCAAATCCTTCATCCATTTTATTAATTGAATACTATTTACTATTACTACACCATAAATGTAATAAGCGGATGCAAACACAACAAAATACTGCGCAAGTTATTACACCAACAACAACGCCTGGCAACTTAATACTAAGCGGGACGCGGCCCGCGCGGCGCAAGTGTAGTAGTATGACGTCACAACCACTCACGCGGCCGTTAGCGGGACTCGATATTTTTCGAAACTTTGAATGCTTATAAAATCAAAACTATTCGGTATTTTTGACTGAAACAAAAACTAGTTTATATGTATACACACAGGCTATACTGTGTCAAAATTTAAAGCGATTTGGCATACCTAGTAACATTCTCCATTGTCAGGTGCGTTGCGAGTGAGTGATAATGCGAATTTGATAGTCCTCAATTACTGCGTCTATTATATGAGACCACCGGGGAGACACTAATACAAAACTCATTTGCTGCATGTTTGCCGCTGAAACACCTCCTCACACCCGCTTGCTTCCCGCGATCACTAGTTTTATATATCGAGTTGTAGAGTTACGTCATAACATCATCGGCAAACCTAATATCCTGGGTTCCTGTTATTAGATGCTTACACTGTCGGTGGTAATTTCACGGCGCATACTGAGGGCTAAATAATTTTCAGTACGGGTTATCTTATCAGTGTTCGTAATGAGATGCGGGTCGAAGCGCCTGGTTCGGTTATTTGTTTTTGTTGTAATTATTTAGTGGTTATTATGAAGCCTGCGCTTACTAACGGATTTATAAAATGATTTTATTTTATTAAAGCTATTCTTAAGTTCGATTAGTATATAACGATAAGAAACGGTGATTTAATGGTGTAACGGTAATGTATTTACTCTTTACTATGTAATAGATTATAGAATAAACATTTTTTGATAGTGGTAACAGTTAATATTTAGGTACTATTAGAACTCAGGCCTTACAAAAGAGAAGTATCCATGTTTACTAATGGAGAACAATCATTAGTAAACAGTCCCCACCAATGTCCAGGCCTTTATAACGAAAGACGGGGCTGATTGGTCGCCATGACATAATAATGTTTAACACTTCGCACACACCTACTATATACAAACCTCAACAAAGTAACAATACGTCTCATAGACAAACGCATTGAAATATAGTCGTTCCTAAATACCTGTCGCGAAGATTAAACTGACTCACTATAAGTAAACGTCAATTGTGTAGAGTACGCGAGTTCAAAACAGTTGGCTATAACAAAGAGTAGCATGCATATTCATGTTCCTCGCCCCCTTTACAACGTCCCGGCTGAATTGCGCCCGCGCCGCCACTGACACGGTTACTGTGCCGACTCATTCGAGATGCTTTGACGCTGTACCTAAATAAATGCTTTGTTTATTATACGACAGGTTAAATAATGCCGTACAAAAGCTTTTTGGCGGTGTGAAGCAAGTGGTTGCCAAATGATAGAGCTAAGATTTCTTAAAGTGGTTTCATTCATTCAGTTCTTAGACTAGTTCTTTAGACTCACTTACGGCCATCAGTTTCCAAATTAAGCAGAGCTTGAAATATGGGGATGAAACAACTGATTGACATATTTATATACCTACTTCTAAATACGTACAGATAGATAAATTTTCCTGCTTTTTAGGGTAAAGGTATGCAGTTATTTACAAATTCTCGTATCTACGTAGTAAAGTTCGCTCTCTATGCATGTTGAAACCAAACAGTTTCAACAAATGTTTATAATCTACGTCAAACAAGTAACAAGTTGAATTTAAATGAGTTGATATGATCCTATACACTTACGTTTTTCCTGGTCTCAGATTTGCATTGAGATATTGAACATTGCAAGCACCTGATAGAAGTCACGTAGCTAGCGGTTTTGAGTGACGACATCTTACTATATAGCACCATCACACGTCTTCATGTAAATATTAACGAGTGGGATAAGTCAAATATCTATTATCTGATCATTATATATAGTGACGTATAACAAGTGTGTTAATTGACAGGCTTAGCATTGGCATTGCATATAAACATATCAGTTTATTTAAAATCGAACTGAACAGGGGCGACTCTCCTCTTAAAGGTAGCCTATGCTATGCATGTCCCCGGTTCTTGAATCATCTAGATTCTAGGTGATAAAAGTCATCAAAATCGGTTCTCAAATCTTCTCAATCAAAAGGGATCATTTTGTATATATCAAGTAAACAAACCTACATTTTGTACCGACTGAAACTCATAATAGAAAAAAACTTTACGAAAGAAAAAACAACAATTGCGTTTAAATTACCGCTTTCAGTGCGTAGTATTTTGATTTTGAAACTATTGCTCATGCCCATTGTGAAGATGTACCTTGAGTTACAATCACTCACTGCAACGGACCCGCCTTGACCCTTGAATAGTGGACAATTCTAATGAACTTGTAGTTCAAGTGAATTACAAAAATAAAATTCTACGACAGAAGTTGAAATAATATTAAATTAGCATGCATCACTCTCACCTGTATAGAGTTGACTGACTATTGAAGACAAATCCTGCTGCGATCTCCATATTCACCATTCCATTACCTAGGTTAAAATTATTACAAAAGATCATGTTAACTTTAAATCATTCTTGATTATCTTTATATTTATAATTCTTCTGTAAGTGTGTATGTCACTGAACTTCTCTTAAACGACTGGACCGATTTTGACGAAATTTTTTGTGCGTGTTCAAGAGGATCTGAGAATGGTTTAGATTCACAATTTTGTCCGCTGGACAATGTTTTTTAATTATTTTTTTATTTATTAAACAGGACAACGTTTGTCGGGTCCGCTAGTCTACTATAAAATTGATAATGTCATATTATAATAAAGAAAATTTATTCGTTTAATTATTTATTTTTCCTGATATTTTTTTTTCGATTACGATCGGTTAAAGAAGTTTCAGGGTGAACAGAGACGTTTAATAAAACGGAGAAGAGACAGATATTCCGTTTTGGTTAGGTTAGGTTAATTATATTATTGTTATTGAATCGCTAACTGCTATATTGAACTATACATTCCCGCATTTAAATATGCTATTTTGGAAATACTACTTTTACATTTTTATTTAACGTTTGTGAGACAACAATGGACTCAAGTGTACGGGCCTGTTTCTAATTAGGGCATTGCCTTACATTTACTATACAATATGCTCTTCATGAATATAAATCAGCTAATGAACGTTACCGAAGTACTAATCGATTAAAAATGTTTTATACGTATTTTTTTTCACCGTTATTTCTATTGTTGTAACATTCAACACACTAAAATATTAAATGAACGTTTACGTTACATTTGCTTTTGTTGGTGTAACTTACTAAACAATTGTATCGAAAGTTCTAGGGATGTTGAATGTTGAAATGTTATTAGATTTCAATGAAATCATCATAGATCAATGCATACACAATTCAAATCAAAATATTATCTTCGGGCTGACCGGTGAGAGAATGCTTGTAAAAATCTCCCAGGTCTTTAACAACACGGACACAAAATTTCATCAAATCAGCACAGCGGTTCGTCAAGCGAAACTGACAGTCAGGATGCAGAACAGATTCGGATTCCGCTTCAAAAATTCGGAATTCTCTTGAGAAGAAAACCACAAGAACCTCGTGGTAATATTAAAGAATGATTTTACTTAGATGGAGGAGACAGAAGAGGAGGAAAGTAAATCTTCCGTATACTAACACTGGCAGTCACAATACATCCTTGTGGTACCTCTTTGTAGAAGCACATTAACACAAGGTAGTGATCGGTTCGCAATTCGCCGGATCTTCTCCCCTCCTCACTACTTTCTGTGCGAGTACTTTTTGTACAATTAAAGGTAGGTATTTTATTTTGTGAAATGCAATGGTCGTTGGCCACAAGCTATGGCAACGACCTGCGAAGGGATCACGCGATGAATGACCGATGTGACGTCGACTTATTGCGATGGCGGAACACAACTATTGCGTTCTCATGCTAATTATTATTTTTAGCTTAATATAGAGGTAGTAGAATCTCAGTTTCATGGTTCCTGTTCTCTGTAAAATTACCGGGTTATGGAGTTCTGTCTAACGAACTCATCCTGTAGGTTGCTAAGATTGGTATGTCGATAATCGTTGCAACCATGCTTATTTTTAATCTAAAGCATATTTAGATTTATGTTTTAGAACACAAAAAAGCAGCACAAAGCTGATAGGGTTTATTAAATTTAATTTAAGAGGTATATTTTTATATTTCATCGTAGGCTAAGTCACTTTTTTGGTTTTGCTTATCTGTTTATCCGAATTATGTTATCAAAAATGTATGTAATGTACTTCATTTTTTTGCTGGAATTTAATCATCAAATCTTTGAAAGTATATTTTCGATTAAAAACAAACTCGCTGCTGTAATTTTCGTGACGAGACATTAATTCGTTGAATAAACAATTTAATGCAAATTAGCAATTATTGTGAGAATAATTAAAGACTATTTTCGCAGAGCTGCGGTATTTCCCTATTTTTCCACATTACCAAGGTCACAAATATTTATTGGGTAAAAGTACATTAGAAAGAAAATTAGATAATAATGTAAATTAGTACAAAATATATTTTTTTATTCCATATATTTGAATCTTTTCGTTTATGTTGTAATATCTCCTGCCAACGGGAAAAATACTGATACTCAATACCCCTACCTAATTTTATTTTATTTATTTTATCAGTTATTTAATTTTATGCAACAATTTTCCTGCTACGTTCCAGCTTGTAGGTAACATGAATAGTGATGCATTTTTGTTTTTAAATAAAACTTACAGAACGATATTACTTTCCAACAGGTCTTACTTGATAGATGAAGCCGTGGAATAAACAAGCGTAAATTCGTAATCATTGTCGGAAACCAGTGATCAACACCCATTAAAAATAATACGGACTTACGGACTCACACTGTGAATTACTCAAACGAACGATTTGGATGAGGATTTACGGTTCGCATTACGCTTGGCTGGCGGACTAGTAATCTTAAGATGAAGTTACTAGTATCTAATTAAGACTAGATGTTTCGCATTGCACATTATAATTTTTATTTACTTATTACGTAAATTTTAGGCATGCAAGGTTTCCTCACGGTGTTTAATACAGTTATTGAGGGCATGCCGTCCGTCGCAAGTCCCCAAATCACACTTGGCCAGCGTGGTCGACTCAAGGCCTAACCCCTTCCTCATTATGGGAGAAGACCCTTGCCCAGCAGTGGGATATTAATTAGTTAAATTTATATTTATTATTACGTTAATGAAATAAAGCAATTCGTAACAGCTGAATTAAGAATGTACGTACATATTCATACGAGTGTTTGTTGAATATGTTAATGTCAAACCCTCACGTGTATTCGTATTTAACGTGGAAGTACAGAACAACACGTGAGTACTGCTAAAAATATAGACAAAAAATTCGCGAAACGATCATAATTGATGATGCAAAACTATGATCATAAGTCCGGGACATTTGAACGCAGTTTCAACACACCTCTTTACTGTATTCGAAAACTGTTTTGTAAATTGTATCATAATAATATATTTTTTTAGGAAAAACATGAAGTTTAAAGTTTCATAATAAATGCATACTTATCAATACCGACAATGGGTATATTAATAGCTACAACAAACTTGCTTTGCTTCACGTTTTTCCGACATTAAGTCAAAATCGTTACAAAAAAATCTTAATTTTACTTAGAAATTATTGCTTATTATAATTAGAAAAGTATATTTTAGAAGAGATTCGGCAGTTTTACTGATTACTCTCTTACAAATGAAATTTCCGCATTTGCAACATTTCGCTCTGGTGCATTCAAGACTAAAAATAATATAATTTCAATAAATTGTTTGATGCAACTTCTCAGACTTCAGGATAGATTATTGTTAAAGATTGTGAGAGTTCAATAAAATAGGATTGACCACAATATCATTGTGGCAAAAATAAGAATAGCTTCAAAAATATTTGGTAGCAATTATTTTTTTGTCGTAAAATAAATTGGAAGTGATTTTGCGTCCATTGTTAGCTTTGTAAAAAGCAAGTCAAAATCTAACAGGCTATCCAATAAAAAAGCAGTAATGGATGCAAGCACTGCACGTTCACGTGACAATGACCGGCGGAAGCGACGCGATTGCGTCCGGTGTCACCTGTTGCGCCCGCGCAAGAGCACTTCTCTACGCAACCTGAATTATTTTTGATTCATTGTTTATGTCTTAGAGGAATAAATTATTTCTTGACATATATACATTGGTCAACGGAAAGATTCGTCGATTGCATTGTCTAAAAGTCCTCATAAGTTTTATTTTTCGATCAATCAAAACGTTACCGGAGTACACAATTTTCATTTGTGGAATTGTGCCTGGTAACATTAGCGGAAAGTGGATCTCTGTTAGCTCTACTTACTTCTTCGTAGAAAGGAGGCGTAACTTCCCATATTATCCCATATCCCATGTAGTCTCATCTCATACATTTAATTTTAGGGTATTATAAGAAGCAAATGAACATTAAAACGCTCTCATATTTTCTCATTCTCACGATTGTCGCGGTGACTCATAATTTTCAAGTCCGTGGATGACCACGAGCAATTAAATGCAAAGTTTCCCATGAAATCTTATCATTTAAAAGCTTACTCAGATTTTAATCAAGTAAATTAAAATGAGTTCAAGACACCCGAAATTAAACTCGAAAAGATTTAGTAGTTGCGTTTGTTATTCAATTTATTCAACTGTATAGTAACGTTTTTATGAATTTTCTTGTTTTCGCGAGGAAAAACGGTTAAAATCCTTTCATTGCTTGTGTCTTCAGCTGTTGTATTCTTTAACTTCGATTACATATTCAATTATACTTTTATATAACGAAATAAACACAATGACATAAGTATGTAAAAATATTTGCGACCTACCAATATCAATGTCGAGTTAACTAAGGCTATTCAGTAATTGAATAATTAAAAACACTAATTGATTCAATACAATGTGTGTGCGAATATTATGAAATATTTGTGTTCAACAATACAATAGAAATTCTAAGAATATGGGAAAATTAAGTATCTTGTAATCAAAGCAAATCACAGCATGCATTATCCTGATTTCAGCCGATCTAGTAAATGTTTCGTGGACTGTGCCTAAGCTCTGATTTGATATGCGTTACGTTTAAAATGTATTGCTTTGAGTTAATGAATTCACACAAAAAGAACTACCGTATCTAGAAGGACAAAGTGTTAATCGTAAAAATAGTATCATGAGTGAAAATGTTCGGCGATGCGGGTGCCCTGACGAACCGACGGAAGTAATGTATATGCAGATATTAGAACGGCAACTACATACATTGAACTAAATAAGTTCGTGCTGCGCATTTAAATTAACATGTTTCTTGCTCTTCAGTGCTTTGTTTTTTTAAACAAAGTAATTGGAAGAATGTACAGAATTGTTGTGGGTGGTCGTCGCTATCGATGGTACAGTCTTTTATTTTCTACAATTTAAAATAAGATGACTTGTAGCAAACCTATTTTTTATTCGTTCAAAATATGTGTCTTGTTTTGTAATGAATGACGATGTTAATGTCTCGTCTATATTCCTATTTCAGTTCAATTTTTTAATGACCATTTATTTTTAGTTGCCAGGTGTTTCTTTAAATACTACATAAGACAAATTATCACCTGGAAAATAGCGTAATTAGCTAATGTGTTACGAATTCACTGCTCTAATTAATTTGTTCATCGCTTCATTTCTACAAATTATACCATATTTGTTATTTCAAAGTCCGCGTTCAGTAGCGCAGAAATACGCGTTAAAGATTTTGTGTATATTTATATTATTTTACAATATGTATATTGACGATTAGCGACAAAACAAATGACTCTCTCTTGTATGTTTTTAGTTACAAATACATTTAAATAGGTCGTATTGTTTTGTGAAATACCGTACACGTGTAAGTAAACAAAATCCATGATATTGGAAAAAAAGGTTCTTGCAAATAATGTGTGTGTTTAAGCAGAATTTACTTCATATAAAGTTGCATGGATAAAGTTTTATTTATTTAAACATACAGTTAATCTGATTACATTTTAAGATATTCCTGAAACACGTAATCACACTTTATTGATCAATATTTTAGGGGTTAAAGTTGAGATAAAGTAACGGCAACAAGTTTTACAATTATGAGTGTTAATTCATGAATGTTTTCATAATGATGTCAGATTATTATTATGCGCCATTACGGCGGTGTAATATTACTACGTTAATTACTGTAATGATTCCACTACTCAGGGTAACAGTGAAATATAGCGGAGACGAGTTGGTCGTCCTTTATCCCACTAATGATATGTTGCCGTCAGATTCTTGCCATAGGTTGGTAACAGGCCGTGAGGCTAACTGTAAACTTGACTTAGCCAGAGGATTGTAAAAACTTAATCGTTAACAACTGGAGCGAATCAGGTGAGCGCACTAATTGTGGAACGCCAATTAAAAACAATATTGTGCAATATTCGATACCCAATATAGTCACGAAAGACTATGAAGTCACTTACCCTAAATTGTTCATGACAAATGTTATTCACCGGAACATTAATTTCTGTGAATAGAGATGTGTCCGCGCATATTGGGGGAGTCTAATGACCACTAAATAACGCGAACCACGCTAACACGCCAACATACATATGTTACAATACCTACGCGCTAGTTACGTATGTATAAACAAGAACAAGAGTTCGAGATCTAAATACTGTAATTAGAAGCCTTCCGTAAGTATGGTTTCTCGAGAACCTTGAATGTAAGTATAAAACGGAGAGAACTCAAATACAACTCTCGTTTTTACACCTGTAACTGCAGGTTAGTAGAATTGAGGTTTGTGTTAGTGCCCGTCTCAGTATTAGTAATTACCAAACTATATTTGCGAGTAAGCCTACATAAAGTAATAGTGAAAGATTTCCTAAAGGTGGCGCGGCCAGAGCCTACGTCCTTATTGCTTTGTCTATAAATCTGCTGCTCATCATTTGGTGTTTTTGTTGAAGTAATGCCCGTAATTGCATTTTTTAATAAGAGGTGAAAGATATGCGTACACTGCAATTCATGAAACACGTAGTTTTACGTGTAGCTGTCAATAAAAAGTATTTTTTCGCCCAATACATGTTTCGATTTGCTTTGCTCAACTAAATTTGGTATAGAGCGAACGCCATACATTCTCTCGCGCTTATGTTAGATAAAGCTGCTATTGTGAGATGGTACTTCGTTAGTATGCTCATTCTTGGCGAAGGTGAGCATTATAAAGTTGTTGGATTGTGGCGAAAAGAGGTCGCGGGGGCGCGGGAGGGGGCGGCCGTTGACCGACGACAACCTTATTGCGTTGTGCCATGAGCCAATGTCTAGGGTAAGGTCCTCGGACCCGAAGTGGAGGGTCTATCCCACTAGTCCCGTTGAGTTGTCCCGTGACGGGACAACTGGCACTATTTTGTCCCAGTTGTCCCGTGGCGGGACAAGTAACACTGTTTTGGTGCCAGTTGTCCCGTTGCAGAAAAATCACGGGACTAATGGGACAGACGGAAGGGTCAAAGCAACTGGTTCCATTGAGTTGCTCTGTGACAACAGGTACTTGGTACTTTGGTAAGATAGCAGATGATGAATTGTACGCTACTCTATGTAAACTTTAAATTCACAAGAAGTTTTTTTTTACCATTTAGGCTTTTCACTTTGTAATTAAATTGACAAGAGTGACTATATCTATGACCGTCCATTTCAGAAATGTAAAATGCTTATCCGGAATATATAAGGAAACTAAAAATGTCTTGTTAACAGGCCCAACAATGTAATTTCAACTTATCTACTAGAAATTAAGTAAAAATGTACTACAACACATTTAAGAAACAAAAAATTTCATATTATTTGTTTGTCCTTTCCATCTCGGGACTATGGAGTTCCGGACTTTTGGAAGGCAGTCCCCACGTACGAAGCCAACTCGCAGAGACCCTTTTAGACAGTTTTAGTATAACAAAGATGTAATGGGACACAATCCGGTAACAATCCCTGTGTACACTATGAGTATTATTACTAAGATATAGGTTTAAATACTTTTGATTTTACAATTTATCTACACAAGTATAGTGGATATTCCATTTGAGATATCTACCCTTGTTAAAATGTACGAGTTTGCTTAACGTCTGCTATCTTACCAAAGTACCAAGTACCTGTTGTCACAGAGCAACTCAATGGAACCAGTTGCTTTGACCCTTCCGACTGTCCCATTAGTCCCGTGATTTTCCTGCAACGGGACAACTGGCACCAAAACAGTGTCACTTGTCCCGCCACGGGACAAATGGGACAAAATAGTGCCAGTTGTCCCGTCACGGGACAACTCAACGGGACTAGTGGGATAGACCCGAAGTGGAGTGCCGTATCCATTGGTACGTTTCCGTGGGCGGTTCGACACGCTTCGGTTTTTTCGTCGAATGCAAAAAGAGGTTGCATAATTTCAGTTATCAGGAACGTGTTCCGAGATTTCAGGTTTTTATGTGTTTGTCCACGTTTTTGCTATTGTGAAAACCATGCATAAGTATTATTCACAGAATTTTAGATATTTATGTATTTTAATTGTTAAAACATAAATAAATTATGTCTAAGCTACTTCAATTATTAGATTATAGGTACATAAATACCTAGAATATAATAATTCTAACAGTTAAAGTTGCAAAATTAATTTTAATATGAAATTAATTAATATTTATGTAGAATTCAACACCTTAAATTTGAAAGACCAAAATAAATTGCGTTAATGTAATGAATTTGCAAATTTCTTCTCGAACTTTCTGGCAAAATATCGGATTTTATTTGCTTAATCTGATAAGTTGTACGATGCAATTTTGAAAAATAAAATGGCAATATTTTTGGGTACATTTAAGCGATAGATTGGCCATTCGCCTCAAGGCTAGATGTTTCCATTCGAGAGTGTAAGAGGGTAATGCCCTCTGAAGTTGTTTGTGGCAAAAAATGGGGACACAGAGACCGGCTCACTTATTTTGGTTAAGTTATGAATCAGCGTGAGAAAAATAAAGCAAATTAACAATTCATTTATTATATTTTCATTGCAATGCCTTATGCAAGTTGAAGAAAACTTTACAGAAGAAAATAATAAAAATAATAGTGATGATGATGAATTGGGTATTTACATTTTGCTGACGAAATAATATATTTTTAACGTAGGAGGTGTCACTGCATAGTTTGTGATACGTTTTTCCCGGATGGATGACATGTATTGCGTTTCATACATACATACATGTATTTTCTATGATGCAAGGTATGAATTTATTTTTATTTTTATATATTCATATATTTATCTGACACGACTCTGTAGTTATACAACAAAGAACTATAGGTATGTAATTCAAAACAAAATTTCAAAATGGTTTTTGAATTTCAAAATTTGTTCCATTTCATATCGGTATTCAAATTCCTTAAAATATTCCTGTAACCCTAGTGTTTGTTCAGGTAGAGTATCTGCGCTACAGACAGGTCTTAAATGACGATGAAGAATTATTGTTTGAATAAATTCCTTAAAACTAAAGTGGGAGGAAAATTCAATTGTGTTTTTCCAACATGACATCGTGTTGAAACATAAACCTGTCACGTTGACCGCGGCAGTTCTGTGCGAATATGAGATCGTCGGTACATGTCATTATGAATTCTCGCAGCGACCTATTAATACGGCACTTCGCTGAAGAGTACGACAACGACCTTAAAATCGTATTCAGAATGGAAACAAAACGTCCCAAGATTGTAAACAAGAGCGTGCCAAAAACCTTGATTTTGATTTGGGAAGTCAGGGGCGAGTTATCGATTCTTGGATTTGTTTTTTTCCGTATTTCATGACAAACATGTTGCGCAATCGATACTCCTGTTATGAAGGTCGAACAACAAAAAGGATATTCAAATTTCTAAATTCAACTTTACTTGCATCTTATTGAAAGACGGCAATTCAGATTCTTGACTTACGATTGTGTATAATAAGCTTCATCCTTTTAGACAGTTTGAATACATGTTTAATAAACGGGTAGAGTATTTTTATTTTATTGTTTTTTAAATAACGCTACATGAGGTGACATTGAATTAAGTCTGTATTGTATTTACTTTAAAATTGAGAAGCAATGAAATAACAATCTGGTTTATAAAACTTATAATAGTTTGCGAAGTAGGGTCCTAACAAAGCTCTGAATACAATGAGTCATCATAACTGTTATTTTAAAAATATGATGTCGTTAAGCTAGATATGCATAAGCACCAAGCATCTAATATCTTGCACATTCATAAATCAGTATCAAAAAAGTAGGTACTGCATGATATGTTATGCGATGTATCAAATTAGTGTCTGACAGCGAGTCGTGGTCAAAACGACTCAGTATTTCCAGTTCATCGATCTGTGCATGCGCAATGGCGACGGTCTTCTGTCTGGGCCACGTATAAGATAAACATTTTGACGTTTAAAAATATAGAGCCTTTTTTCATTTGCATTTCGATATGACTGACATGTTTACGTTAAGATGCTTATCAAAAAAATTATAACAAATGTGTTTAGGGTTTAATAAAAGCTGTACCCTGTATTGTGAAGAGAAGAAAGCCCGATGTTTAAAATTATCTTAAACACAATTGCGTTAATGATTTTTAAGATTAGCCTGGCAGGTACCTTATAAAAAGTAATATCAGTGATTAATTTCGGTTCGGGTCCGTTGTGGGATCCCGCTGTTTCAAAAAGTGTATTATTATTACGTTCGCACTACAGCTTACATTGGTACATAAAATTAATCATCGATATACGCTAGCTATCAACACATAATAACAAAATAAAATCGTATCTAGCAAAATTAATGCGCAATTCCAACCGTGTCTACTGAAAGACATCAACGAGGGCGCTCGGCCGATCACGTACAATACCAATATATGAGCTTGAGGAAAACCTCAATATAATATTGTAGAATGAATAAGATGTTCATACACGTAGTACATTTGCTACGGAACAACTTGCTAATTTCATTAGTCTCAGACCGTTACTTCCGTGATGTTTTGCAAAATGATGTTATAAGGGCTATAACAATGATGAATCGATAGTTCATTGACATTGTTCAATGTGGCAATGTGTGCAAAAAACCTGAACACGGCATTGCATATTTTAACGAATAAATTGGTTGCTACTATAAATGTTTTTGAGAATGAAATATGTAAGCTAAATTGTTGTGCTTTGGTAGATGATTTTTGGCAAAAATGTGTAGTTGAAATCGATCAAATTAATAAAAATTCAATGCTGCAATGTGCAGGATGAAGATGAGGATAAAACAAAGAAAGACAACAGAAAATTGACGAAAATGCGAGTTTTCAAGCTGACGCGGACAGTAAGTCAAGGCGCTCTCGAGTTTTCTTTTTGCAGCGGAAAAGCGGCGCGCGGCAGTCATACTGTAATGTGTGTTTTAAGTCTTATTTTACGGGAAAATTAAGAAGTATAGGAAAAATTGTATTGCGTGTAAGTTGTAAGTTTTAAAAACCAATCGATTCGTTAACAACTACGAATAAAGTAGTACGTAGGCATCACTTATCTTGTAATCGTTGCTTATTTTGGGCCTCATTATTCGTCTCCTACGAGACACCTACGATCTATTGACGAATAGATAAACAAAACCGTCTTTAGCATTAGGCATTATAATAATGGCAAACCTCATTTCCACTTGAAAGTTCGCCGGTGACGTCAGTTAACAACCGGTTAATAAGACTACCTCCGAAACTAATAAACAGGACGAAGAGCGAGTTTGAACCACGTTATATTATATTATATTTCTTACAAACTTTGGTGATTGCGTTACTTAGAATATTTTTTAGATTTTATTCTTGATGCAGACGCGTAGCAACGATTGAGCAAAAGATGCATATTTAGGTTTAGAGGAAAAAGTAATTTTATTAACCATTTTTCAATGTTAGTGGTTCGCCTTAAATATTAATAAATTCAAAACTGACTAATTAAGGACACGTCTGCAGACTTTTTACTGAATATTATTTCATTACGAAAAAATAATGCTTTATTATTTTAACTTCTATACTAGGTGGCAATTCTTTTGCCAAACAGTCGTGTAATTATTCACAATAATTTAAAGCAGTTACACGATGTTTATAAAATCAAATATTTCCGCCGTCAAACTATTGCAACATAAAATCATTCATATCTCTATCAGCGTGCAGCCTTTAAGGCCATACGCCTAAAGAGTGCAGACATTAATTGATATTCAATTAATGCGTGCCTCATATCCATATTAAATTGGCATATCTATTATTATTCAGAACTAGTTTCAAACCTCCCTATTATATCGCAGGCGGTGACATTTAAATAAATGTAGTGATCTGCAAACAGCCCCTAGAATTATACACAAGATGCACTTTACGTAGCATGTTCGTTTAGTAATTAGGCTTATTTGTTAAAATTTAGTTTTTTGCTATAGCAATTTTTGTTCTATCGTAGTCAGAAAAAACATGGTTTCACCATACGTTTTTTCTGATATTTTTTAACCCATATTTGTCTCTTTAGGTACTGGGAAAGGGTCTTCTTCCGCAAAAGTCTAGGTTAAGTCTTTAAGTCCACCCCTCTGGCCAACTCTGCAGGTCTGTATTGAGTTCAAAGTTTATAATAAGTTAATTTAATTATGAAAATAGGTGATAAAAGTTAATAAAATCAACCTGTTTTAAAATTTAATTATTGTCCTTTTTAAATGTAGCTCTATTTACAAATTAATAATAAATAAATAAAAATAAATAACATTTATTTTTAAATGTAGCTCTATTTACAAATTAAAAGAAAAAAATTCAGGGTATCCAAATCTCGGTCGTATAAGGACATAAACAACAAAGTTTATATGTTGGCGAATATAAACGTATGACACACGCACACATACATACAAAATCCAGATAGAATAAGTTTAAGCTTTGTTTATATGGACATAACGTCGGAAATTACTAATTGAATTGAATAACCGCGGAAAATGTACCGTTAGCAACAACGAAAATGTATCCGTACAATGTTATATTTAAGTTTCATTATTTTATAATTATTGAGCTAGAAGCAAAAATACTGTAAGCTATAGATACTGCCATAATTTATAAAAATAGCTGAAATTATAAGTATTCTGTAGCATTCTGCGCTGTTATTAACCCATAATTATTATTGCAATTGTTTCACGTGCATTCTACAGTATTTTGTAATTTTAATTATAGGAAGAAATTGCATACTAATGCAAATTAACTCATAATCAATCATAATCAGCAGTGACAAATCAATTTTATCGATAAAATATTGTAATTGGTACCTATAGTATTTTATTCCAGATGTTTAAGCTTGCATAAGTAGTCTGTGCACACGTTGAAAATAATATTAAAATATTTGTTTGTTCAAAATATTTGTATGCTAACGCTACACTTCTACAGATTTTCCTTTCCATGTGTTTGAGGCCCAAGCGTGTGCAGGCTAACGGTATCGCTCACGTGTCTCCGCAAAGCCATCGACCCTCTGCGGCCTCCGCGCAATACACCCTACCACCATCCAACAGATCATAAAACACGAGAACATATTAAACAAAATTCAATACTAACATCAAGTACAGAAAGCTCAATTCACCTCGCAGGTAAACAAGAAAATAAGTCATCAATTCCATTCAAAATACAAGTCGCTTCAATTGATCGCTCGAACATTAATCCTTATATAACCGATTATAATATGTATTTCTTTAGCTATAGAGTCTAAATTTCATTGTATCCCCTCTAAGTTTTAAGAGTAAGGATCAGATAATCTAGTTATTCATACATTTATGTACTTCATGTATTATTTAGACGATATTACAAGCAAATGAAAACAATAAGAAGGTATTTGTGAAATTTCCACAGTATTATTTATTATGACGCAAGAGAAAACTCTAGACTACATTTTATTTTTAAGGCTTTTGACACATTGCAACAAAATATATCTTAACTTTATATTAAAAGAAGCACGAACATAAAAATATAATTACATATTAAGTGAGTCATACATATTCTTTCCATTTCATTAGCGGAAGTACCTCTCCTTCCCCACTTACCATATTAAGATTTCTGTATATAGCACTCCGGGGCGTTAAGCTTAAAACGATTTGTCATTCGTAGCAACAACTTGTTATGACAAGTTACTGGGTATGACGTGCACTTCTTCAATTATTATTGGTACTGTATCAAAAGATTTTGAAGTTGAATATTTTTGTGTTTAAAGAAGTTCTCAAAATTTTACGCCCGGCTGATGAATGGCTGATTGAAAGCCTATTTCATTTTTTTATCATTCATGTATTCACTGCTAATCGTTACATACACTAAACTTATGTTGGACTTAAGTTTATTGTAATACAAGTGAAATAATGAGATCTCTGGCGTTCTTTATACTGAAACTTTTAAGTAATCGTTCGATTTCAAGATTTTCACAGCTGCATCGCAGCTCAGTTTGGCAAAAGTGGGGACAGATCCTTATAGTAATTTACGTGTAAAACAACGTACAGGCACACGTGACTCATAGGAAAATTGTCGAAACACCAGTCCAGAACGTTTAATTTAAAATGTATTAATAGAAGAACATATTACCATTGAGTCACGTGAAAGGATGTGTTGGAAGAAAACAAAACGGCATGGTAACACAATGCTAAAAGAAAACTTAGCCGGCGTCCTCACTGCTTACACGTGAGTATATTTATTTATCTTTTAATTTGTAGAACACCTTCTAGAATATACATTTAGGTCGCCGTAATCGACAGTGATGCCCGGTCACCCTAATGTGGACATCAGCTGATGAAAATTTTACCATAGAGAACCTTTTTTAGTATAGTAGTGAGGTAGTAGGTAGGACTTGTAATAATTTTATTGGTTACAAATATCCGATGGAGCATATAGACGAGGGAACGTTAAACTGTTTCTAGTGCTATTGTTAATTCTAACATTATCTAGTTTTTACTTTCTTTAGGAGTTTTGCTTTAGACTTTCTTCGGTCTTTCGTATTTTTGCCTTCAATTAGTTAGTGCTTCGGTCAATTTGCCTTTTTCTACTTTAAACAATCCTAGACTTGTGTTATCTTCTCAGGGCATTGCATGAATGCACCATCAGAATACACTCTTGTAGATTTTCCGCTATGTCATTTGCGTTGAAATGATTTTTCATGAAGACATCTATATTAATGTATGCATAATGCTTAACACACTGTTTGACAATCAACACCTGGAGTATAATATTAAAATCTGAAGTATTAATTAGTCTGCTGTGAAGCGACCATGGTATCCATATGTAAGAGTGTCCGGATTTTAGAGTTATCTGTATTCAGTGATGCTGATAATGATTCTTCGTGATTTCCAAGACTTCAATAAGGTGAATTAAAGCACTTAACTTTAGGTTCGGAACATATTTTTTTGCCACATTATCTCTCTTCACGTTTAAGGTAGAAGGTCAGATTACTTATAGCTAACTAACATTGATGAAAGGGAATTATTATTTCAATAAATTATACATTCATAATTATATTTAATCTAATATACTTAGGTACTGAGCGGATTCTAGTATTCTATTCACATTTCAATGAAATCACGATGAAGATTTATACATACGTTTTGTCCTATTTGACTGTGTAGGTAGTAGTAGGTACTCATCATATGGAGAGCCCAAACAAAACCTACAAACAATATTATGGTTCCCCAGATGACATTGGCTTGGGGAATTGAATCAACAATATAATCTTATGTCTCATTACTGAAACAATAATTCGGTGAAAAGGTGAAATTAAAAATTATAATGTGTATGAACTTTGAATTTCTGATTTGTGAAAAATATCCGCAACACTTTCGACTCACGTGTTTCACGTGCGACTAGCGTTGGTCTATTAGGGGTGTCTAAATGATAACATGCATGGAAAAAACCATTCAAATATTAAGATATATTGACATATATAGATAAGGGCTGTATGGAAGCTATAGCGAGAAGTTTGCAAAAGTAGAAGAGAACTTATACTGTAATCGCTTTAAGATTTTCATGTTTATTGATAAGTAAACATCAATGCATTGTTTATCATTTATGCAATTTGTTGTATCTGTTTCTTTGACTGATGAGTTATTGAAATAATCCTGTATTTGCACAATAACACCTGAAAATACGTTTGTCAACCCTGTTCAAGGATAATAGTCACGTTTTACTATGACCTTTTAAATTTCGTTAAAATTTCCTTCAATCCAGAAAAATAACAGCTTGCCGGGGACGCACGGGTGCTGTCGCAATACAATTGAATAAATTATAAGATTCAGTATTTATATAATAATATATTCTTATGAAATACACTCGCAGATATTGGTTGCAATTGTAAAATAAGTTAGTAGGCCAGAGAGCTAATGTAATTATGATGGATTTATTTATATTTTGACACCAAAATTGTGTTGTAAATTAAAACAAATCTTGAAAGATTTCAATTGTTTTAATTTTTACTTTGACCTTAAAATTGCCCTATTATTCATAGTTCTGTTTTATTGTGTATTATGCATTTCTAAATATGAGATAAATAAGTTCGATCTAAAATATGAAATTATTTTAATATTTCTGCATTATTGTATTTTTACTTTATATTTTTCTGACCACAACTCATCAGAGTTATTACTGTTATGTACTAATTATGTATGCTTTGCCCTTTACACTTTAATATGACAAACTCTACGCATCTGAGTATTAAAAGTTCTAAATAATTATTATCAAATGTCTGTGAACTACTCACTCGCCTAAGTTTTCTTGCAACTGTTGGATCATACTAATAAGTAATTGTCATAATAATCCGAATGATAATTTAATAACTAGGCACGAGTACGAAAACTGTACATAAATAAAATATTTATAAGTTTAACATAAAATTGAATGTAAAATAAGTTGTTATTAACATTAAAATATCTTATAAAAACTAAATATGTTTTTGTCCATCAGTATGTATACGTAATATAGTTATTTCCGTCGATATCCTACAATAAACATTGATGTTGGATTGCATAATATAGTGTTCAAGTATGTGGACTACTGTATAAAGTGGGATTATTGACAAAACAGGCCAGTCACGTGGCTATTACCGACCCCATTTGTATTTATTTCAACTGTGAATACTTATATAATCAATTCTGTCAACACTAAAATAGAGTATCGGGCCGATAGATGAATGGGGAATGTTCTGTGTTAACCTGTTGATGCGCAGTTGACACGTTTGTAATAATCGGAGAACCTATTTTCCCGTATAAGGATAAACTATCTTCAACATTCAGAGTTGCAAGTGTAAGGAACATTGATCCAAAATTGTACTCATTGAGCTAACTTACTATACAACCAGAGGTAATACCGTCCGAAATAATACCTTGACAAAAAAATCCAGGCACTTTAGATGAAAATAGTGCATTACGTCAAAATGACGTGCACTATTGCACTATATGCACTATTTTCATCTAAATGAATGCACTAGTATAACTTAACGCCATTCTAGGCTTATTCCAAAAGCGACGATTAATATTCTTATTCGTAAAAGCAAATTACCCGGCCTAAGCACTTTGTCACTAGATGCTCTTCGTGTGCTTAAATCAAGTCTTAATTCTTAAATGACTCATCTTTAACTTCCACAACAATTCCTAATTAATTTTGAACATTGTAACTTTAAAAGTTTTTTTGGATAAAGAGGTTGAAGAGTATTGGCGAATATTGTTGTTAACGCTTATTTGGACTGTTTGTAGCAAGCCGACTGCCTTAATATTGTCATCAGGTCGTTAACGGTAAATCACATAAGAGATGCCTAATTATGAAAATGAGCAGTCTTTAAAGCGAATATATCTTGTAACGTAATACAATAAACAGTTATTTTAATTAGATAACTTGTTAAACCGGTAACCGCATTAATATAATGATTAAATGCCATAACTAGTTAGGAAATCCCTATTAATAAGTAATTATAATTTCACAAATTATGAAACTTAAATCATTTTTAATTACACCTTTGACTTATTACATGACAACTTCTATTAATTTTGCATTTCTAAAATGTTGCTATTTTACTTAGAGTTCTTTACAAGGATGTTATTTATTGCTGTCTCATAAATAATATAGATATAAATTAAATTTTCTTTTGCTGAAATTAACACTCCTCGAAATTATGACATAGCGATAGCTCATTCGTGATTAACAACGTAATTTATTGTAATTTTTGAGGCAATTTCTTCTGACATACCGGAGGTTTTATTTATTTGATGTTGAGTCTCCAGTTTCAAGAGATATGCTTATATGTCAACAACACGTGATGTTGTTAGTATCTCGTGTAATGAGTTTGTTTTACTGAATATATTTATTTCTGGAGCAATGTTAACAGCGACCCCATAAATATGAGATTACAATTACGGTACTCCAAACGTTTGCCTTCAGTCGTTATAAGCATGCTTAATAGAATTGACTTGTAGAACAATACACGTGATAGTGTGTTATACAGGAGACAAACATGTGACAAACGAATGTTATTACATCACAAACATATTTGTTACCCAAATTCATGTGGCGTCCGATTTATGTTGATTTCACTTTTCGACTGTATTCATGAAAATGAACCAAGGGACTATTGCGACAACAGTGTACTAGTTATTCAGGATTTGAAATTTCTCGATGTGATAAATCAGTACATCTCGTATGTAGTTCGACTCGATTCAAGTAACTACTTTATATTTTCTTCTCTACACGAGTCGGAAAATAGTTCACTGATCGATATCCCAGTTGATGTAATTTTGATGTGAGCGGCCCAAAAATAAGTGTGTTTTTCTTTTTCTTAAAGTGTTTTTCTAATATTAATCTTCTAGCAATAATATTTTATTTGCAATGACTAATTGCAATATATTGCATTCAAACAAAGCTTAGTTTTGTATTTTTTAGTATCGTAAAACAGAAGAATAAGGCATTTTTTATAGATTGACTCATTGGGCGTTCACGCACTTCAATCTAAAATAATTTTTACTTCTTGATTTGTAAAATCAAAAATCATTTTTGTCGACAAATGTACAACTCTTCTTTATTTGACATTATGTTACTGTTTCGCAAATCTCTAATTAGGTAATCTAAAGCGCTTTGTAGATGCCATACTTAACCGCGTTCTTCATTTAGTGTGTATGCAACATCCACTTAGCCATGAACCGGTTAATACATAGGTATAAAACAGTATTCAAACATGCGTATGATGTATCATACGATATTCATCACACGTGAATTGTGTTAGACTAATGTTTATGTCACCGTTACTTCATAGTCCATACTCAGAATATGTTATACGACTGATATGAAACCTTGAAACAATGATGAGATATAAACCACTTATTCAAAATTCACCCCGATTCATGTCTCATGTGACTTTACTCTGGAAAATTCCGAATAAACAGGTACCGAACTTTTATTTGTGTAACATGTTATTTGACTAACAAATTATCGTTAGCGATGCAACTTGAAAAGTAAAAGATATTTTTACAACTCACTTGTGGACGTCATCATCTTTTTTTCGTGTTAAGTGCATTGTGCCTTAATTTTGACTGCCAGTAACAAATTTAAAATTCGTATTAGTAATATAATATTCGTGACATTTAGCGAAATATTTGAACGTTCACAGGTCATTAACATTCGCAATGCCATATTTGGATATTGATGACATTTTAATGATTATTACCACCCTATTTGAAACTAGATATCTAAACTATATGTCTATAATTTTATACAGTAAAGTACAAGGTTTCGGCACGTAGAATCCTAATTTCTTTAAATAACAGAATTATTGAAAATCAAATATTTATCATAATGAGTCAAAACCAAATCTAAATTGATCAAATGTAGGTCTTTTGTTTAAGGATATATTTCCGTTAAAGTTGCGGTAGAAAATACTAATTCATATTATCCCAACTCATAAAAAGTGACGTCAAATGAAGGCAGTCAAACCCACCATAAGGCTAAACTTCACACGGAGCCACAGGTGCTACGGTCCCATTCATCTCGATCGTTCCCACGACCGAGTTATATTCACCATTGTACATCCCCCGCAATTCATAAACGCTATTCAAAAGGTTGGGGGTGAATCTCGCACAGGTAGTCGTACAAGGTGCTATAAGAAATACGTTATGACCGTTGACTATACGTTAAAGGCATACAGTAGCCCGTATTAATGTTAAATGGAGTAACGTTTGAATAGTACCTTTATTGTAAACTTGTGGACACTGGTCGTTTACGCAGAATTTTTTTCTGTTGTTCACACAGTGATCTCAATGCTGTCTTCAATTTAAAATTTATGTTTTCTTGAACAGAATTCCTGTTAGGTTAGAATAAGAAACGGTTTAATTATTTAGTAATAATACACTGTAAAAACCGTGTGGATAAAAAATCTACTAATTATATTACTCTACGTTACTTCAGCCACGTGTTGAGTGCGAGAACCGGTAAATGTCTTATTAAAATATTATCATGCATTCGCATAAATATTCATAGACTTATTAATATTAATTATTTTTTTCAATTAGGAACCATACGTTACTAAAGCAGTGCACCAAAATCCGCTTGTGTTGAATGATATTTAAAAAGCACAAGGAAGTTCTGAACAATGGCTCGTGGAAACGGAAATATATCGGAGTTAACGGCGGCGGCCATTATACAGCCTTTTTAGAAAATGTACGCACTTAATACATTTAAATGGTTTGACCTCCAATTTGGTGCCTATTTCGTTCGTTTATTAACTTTGTGGTATGGTGGTCGGGGGCCATGGGCAAACTATCACTTTTAAAACGTACAAGCTAATTTGTTATATTGTATCACAATAGGTGCCTTATGTCAATGTTAAAACGTTGGCTTTGAACTGCTCAGCACGACTGACTCAAATATTTGGATATGGAACAATAGATAATCTTGTGGATTAAGTTTGAGTAGTTGGATCTTGATAGTTGACTGGGCAAATTTTTACAGTTATTTACAGAAAGTACTTTAGAAGTCTTGATATAATAAAACATGGATATAAAAAACTTTAATAAATATTTTGAAAGATGTTCAAGTAACTGAATTAACCCTGGTTTATTCTTTCTTTAGATACATTTACTCTGGCTATAAATATCTCGCTAAAAAGGCTGAGCAGAAATACATGCGGCAGACATAAATCCGACATGTCCAGTTAAATATGATTGAACAATTATTGTTTACGCCCTATAAACTGCGCGTACCTGTTTTGTGGGGATTGTGCGACCAAAACGCCATAAATCCTCGAGTATCGTAAACTTTAATTTAATAATTACGAACGTCATGACGCGGAAATCATGGAGCAGTCGTGATATATAAAATGGGAATGATTCGCGTGGAACAATGGCTCGGGTTATCGAACTGCAATAACATTTCGGTGAAGGTCCCTAGACGCCGAGGTCATTGCTAGATGCTGCCGAGTGATTTCATTCTAATTTTTTAACTCAATAAATATTTTTAACGTCCATATTTAGCTACACTGTTATCTTGATTGAATTAAGCGATGTTTAACGCGGAGGAATCGTTTGTATATTTTATGCGTGGCTAATAATATTTTGCTAAACGTGTGAAGAATTCTATATTGATTTTATTTGATCGACTGCATTTTTCGACTAATCCGTAAAGTGATTTATACAATACAATCTGCAGTACGGTAAAAAAAAATATCTTTCTAGTAAATCGAAGATTTACGTACGAATGTCAACGAATATTTTAATATTAAATTGATAGTTGGATAAAAAAGCTTACAAGTTTACTTGAACATAAATTCAGCATAATTTCAATGGACTTTAAACAAATCATTATGTTATAATAAATATATCAAAATATTTCATAGTGCGTTTAAATACGAGTATTACTGCAAGAACAAGTAGATAGGTTTACCTTTTTGAATCTGAGATGAACGAGCCAAGCTTACGATAAATCTTTGTGTAGTTCTTGGAAATTAAAATTTATTGCTGTACGTGATATTATGATGTTCGTTGACTCTATCTGCCCATTCTCTTCCTTATTTATTACCAATGTATTATATGTATTGATAATTATAACGTATCGGATTATGAAGTGTATGTATCTACGAAGCCAATTTGAGTTATAAATGTCCTTTTTTATTGTAGAAATACTGACTTATTTATAAGACCAGTACAATTCTGAAAAACCTAAAAAAATATGTAAAAACGTAATAGTATATAATAAGACATTAAAATTATTCATTATTTAATTACGTATTTATAACGACTAATGCATTAAAAGGGTTATTAGTCCAAGTTTACACTTAACCACGCGATAATTAACTGTAATTCATACTTTAACACCGTAATTACAAGAAAATAAAAACTTGAACTTTACAAAACATTTTTTTTTATACTTATATACAGGTTGGTTTAACTAAGGATATATTAGGTATGTTCCATGACAATAAACGGCCAAAGGTGAAGTCGAATGACTGCGTCCGTGGCGCAGTGGTTTAGGTTGCCACGCCGAAAATCATTGCGTAGGGAGGTCGTGGGTTCGATTCCCACACGGAGCAATTATTTGTGCGATCTACAAATAATTGTTTCGGGTCTAGTTGTACTTTGTGTCCATTGTTTGTATGTTTGTAAAAATCCCCGCGACACAAGAGCAATCCTTAGTGCGGGAGTTGTCTTTTAAAAAGAAAGAAATAAGCGACCAGAGTTAATGCGTTCGACTGTATTTAGAGCCTGCTTGTCAAAACGTGCACCTCCAATTCACGAAGGCATTTGTTTTTTGACGTTGCGTAATTTTTTTGTTACTGTTTTTTACTCAACGAATACAAATTACGAAGGTTTGGCGAATTCTTGAGTGCTTGATGTTTACGTATATTTTAGAGCATGTGCATTTGTAAATCAACATCCAAATCTTAATATAGATTTTTAGAATTTGCTTTTATTTATCGATAAGTATAGGCTCTTTTCTTCCCAAAGAGCTTTGATATCAGTCTGGTGGCCGGTTGACAAAAAACACCTTTGAAGAACCGTTTACTACACGATTTCACTAGAAATACTTTTTGTACCGGCCCTACTTAACGCAAAATAAGGTAAAGACAACGATCATGAATTAAAGGTTCTTTTCATCAAGAACTAAAGCATTGAAAAACGTACTAAGATTCTGCAACATTGCCCTATTTCATTATACTTACGATGAACGGGGTTATAATTCTATGTATGGCAGTAATAGTCAAGACACTGACATGTCTGACGTTGATCATTGGTCTACAAGCAGTCAAATGACACAGTTACTTGACAACGTAACAATGGATGGCATTGACTGGAAATATTAAAGGGGGCGAGACTTGTAATCAGTGGACTAACAGACGTTTGTACAACCGTGTAATGTGTAGATCGACTTACAGTTTATAAATATTAGTTTTGATCTAACATTTTAAGACTATACTTAGACTTACGAACACCTCTGCAGTCTCTACGGCAGTATACCTCTATACGACTACTGATCACGAGATTTCGGTTTCGAGTCGCTACCATGGGTGGTTTTCGCTTTTATTTATAATAGGTTTTTTGAGCAGTAGCCCTTGTTATCTGGGCTGTAGTGCATACAATTGCCTTGCTGCTGTTAAAAGGTTGTATGTTCAATACCAGGATAGGGCAAATTTCTATTGAGTTTTACTATGTTCTCAATAGTAGCCCAGAGTATAGGAATATTTCTAGTATTTGGCAATAGGCTCAACTGCTATAACATCGTAAATAGCGAATTGTTGGTGTATTTTATACACTTTTATCTTCACCTTTTTCGTGTGACAGGTGTAAAGTTATGTATGTATGTAGTAAATAAATGTTATTGTAGTAAATTGACTCAGTTTGTTTGATGTAAACCACAGAACTATTGTCAATTGTTTGGCCGAATGACTCTTCGTTTTGCAATTTGCTCATTGGGCAAATCTATTGGATAACACAAATCTGACAATCATGTGTCATTATTTGGCATCATTAGATAAATATTATTATTTAATTTTGCCAAAATATTTGCAGAATATAGTAACGTTAATCAACGTTAAGTGACACTCAAACGGAACTGCATAATACTCCGTACTATGCAACTAATGATTGTTAGAAAACCATACACCAACACTCATTTTGTATGTGTGTTTATTAGCAGAATATAGCGACCAGCCGTTTCGAGAAAATCCTCTCCTATGTTTTTATTTTTTGCTTTTTCACAGCGACTTGTTGCAATATTCGTACACAAAGTTAATATAAAAAAAAACTTGACGTTTCAGTTTTAGATAAAATCGAGAAATTTTCTGGTAATTTCAGCTCAAAGTTTTAGAGAGAAATTTTAAGAATCATTGAAATTATGCGCAAAAAAGCCTTTTCACCGTATATACAGAAATGTGTATTAATTAAACATCTTTACATAATCTGAATATAAACCAAGCGGTGTCCTTCATCGTACTTCTGTTAATCTGGATCAGGTCACATTTAAACAACTGGAAGCTTCAAGGTTTGCGGTCAGATGTGGGCGTATAATTACTATATATTGAATATAAGGTGCTATTGTTCTGACGTGACATTTTGGAATGGCCTCAATTATACAAACAATACCCGCGCAAGATTTTGACATGCTTTTACCAGTCTATTTATAATTTATGTTTTTATTTTTGTTACTGACAACACGTAATTATTATGTGCTGTTTGTATTTCTGTAACCGTGAAATTTAATATTACATGTTAGTCTAGACGAAAATGATATTTTTTTATGGAATACGATGGGTAGATACTAAGTGTTTTGTTGAAGGAGCTAGCCGCTGAATATACAAAAAGCAAATGAAATTATCTGATCTGTCATCAATCTTCTTTGGTTAGTTGCAACTTTATAAGAATGTCGCCTGAAAATGTTTTAAATTGAAATTTAGTACATATGTTGTGTGATGGCCATTGGTTTCAAAAAGCTGCAAAGAGAAGAAATCTTGAATATTGAATTTTTATTCATCAGGATATTGCACCATCTTTTTATTAGTTTATTTTAATATTATACAAAAACAGACGATATAAATGAATAAGCACTTATGAGTTTTCGCTATATTAACAGTATCAAATGTCTAGTTTTTATTATTATAGTTTGTATTTTAGCTCCATAATACGTACACTGACTTCTGACAAGATGCGGTTATATTGCACTCACGAATTCTTGTTCTTTGGTGATTCTTTATACGTGTTCGTGATTTGAATGGTGATTAGCGAACATGACTAAAAAAGTGTCTGATTCGCTAAACTCATGTTTTATGAAATTCACAATCATAAAAGATATTATGCATATTATTTTTATCTAACAATAAATTTTGTTTTCAGCATCCAAATTAGCCGTTCATCGCTATAAATGTTTCCCTTTGGCCACCAAAAGTTTATATTAAGTGGCGACCTGCGTAAAGGTCTTCCTGTGGCCTTTACGCAGTCCTACTCAACACCTCAGAAGTAGGCTAAATAGATTAACAGATAGTAGGAATCAAGCCCACAATGCTCTCTCTACCAGCTGTATAACGTTGCAAAATAAATGATATTGCCCGGTACATAAACGTTCTCAACTGGCATATGTTTCTTAAGGTACATTTACCTAAATCAACTATGAACGTTATATTATACACATAAAACGTTAGCAAATTGACATCACTTATGTGCATGCATTACCTTTATAAATTGATGAAGATTGGCGAGTCTGACATCAGCCGGTTACTTCTAAATAAGAGGGAAATTAGGTTGCATTACGTAGTTGATCGCAATTTGTGCTATGTTATGATGCCCAACTAAAAGATAAGAGATAGTTAGACCTTATAGGCAAGATTCCTGGCTAGCGGAGAAATACTAAAATCATTATTTAGAAAATTAGTGATCATCTGATAACGCAGAGTTATTCAGATGGCGTTTACCTCCTTAATATAGCCATTTTTTTTATAACTATGCTTGTCAAGGCTCTTTATAAAGTGGTCATACTAATTAACCAAATCAATTACATATTAAGGATTTTATGATGATGATGATGATAATAATATGTAAAAATTACGGGAGTTTATATTGTTGCTAGAACTCTACTTAATGAGTATGCAACATACCAATTTTTTTAACACATATTTTTCCACTTTAAGCTCTTGATTAGAAATAAAATACGCAGCAAAAATGTAATTATTAATATTAAGTATGACCTTTAGACCAACGCAGTGGCGTTCCTAATATTTGTATATGACATTCTACACAATAATAATACACTATTTTGGTGCAAATGTCGATCATTCACCTCTGATTGATATAAAAGGCCACCGGTCAACTAGGAATATTCTCGTTGTTTAACATATCATGAATATTTGCATAGCTCTTAATCGCTAGTTTTATAATTATGGCTAATAACTTACCGTTTCATCAATATGTATTTGATATATCAGAGTCATTTAAAACTGTTCATTAGATGGTCAACTTTATTAACTTTTTAGTCAAGAAGTTTAACTTATAGCTATTTAAATTGTTGTAATTAAAACCAAATATTCCGTTTATAAAATATAAGCATTTTTTTCAAGTCTAGTTTTCCTTCCTTCGTTTGTATCTATGTGATAGTCAATTAGTAGACCCTTTTTGTGTAGTCTTTTTCGCCTAAAGCATGATCGTAAACACAATAACAGTAAATTACTAAAGAAATAAATTATGATGTTATTGTGTCTTTGAAATAGCGTTTTGCAAAAAGCAACTATAGCCCATTTGATATTCAATCTTGTCTAGTTGCATTACCAGTTGTACGTTTATTATGCGAACCGCAAATAGCATTGTTCAAAAAGCTGTCACAGAATTAATACCGATCTATTTTTATCACATCACGTTAACTTGACAGCGTCATCACATTTTCATCTTTGTTGTGGAAAATCATGTGCCAAACTGTCACGTGAAGGCTCACGTTGCAGACTGAATGTTTCACAGCCGCCATTAAAAAAAAACATCTGAACAATGGTTATTCACCTCACTATTATCGATTTAACTGCTATTTATATAATATATTTTTTCGCCTATGTACTTTTTATCAGTAAAAATAAGATTAAGACCGACGTTGCTTTGTACTAACGCCACCTAGGGTCTATAAAGCATAACTAAACCCGACACGCAAGCTTTACGGCACACAACAAAATAGTTGTATGAATGTGTGCGTACACATTCAATTCTAATCACGCACACAGACGCAAAGACATAGAAAAACGAGCATTACGTACTCACACAAACACAAATCGTTACAGCCTCTTACGTGAAGAACGTAAGCGACTGCGGAACTCAAGATGGCTGACATTGGCAATGGCAGGTCGTTGACCCAGCGCTCGCGCAGCCTTCAAAGCTTAGATCTAGCATTAGAGTGGTTGTTATTCGCTGTCATGTTTTTATTTTATCATTCGACTGTTTTGTTCGTCCGGTATTTTTTGCAATATGCTATACGAGCAACGAACAATGATTTTTAATTTGTTCAATAATTACTTATTGATTTGTTAGTTAGTTTAGTGTGAGTAAATGTGGTTTTATATAGCCATATACCTGCTTCATGGGCAACTGTATATCATTATATTAATTTATCAGCGTTGTAAATTGTGCTTATTTAAAAAAGTATGTTATGGTTTCAATTCACGCACGATTTAGTCTCTAGCTGCCGATAACAATAATTTAGTGCAATAATAAAATGAGTTTAATAATACCAAAATTAAGTACGGCTGTTGATTAAGCCGGTTTATATAGATAACATCGATAGAATATTGTAGGTTTTACAAGAGCTAATAAAACAACAAATTATTGTAGAATGCGATCGAAAAGTGCAAACTTACGTTACTAAGTTTGTATTATTGCCGACTTAAGTTCATAGTGTTTTATTTTAATATCTATTTGATTTAGAATCTATTTCAAATATAAATTAAATTCATTTTACATACCACAGATAACATATACAAATAAAATACATTGTTAAACCTTAGAACATCCGGAATGAATTCGTAGTAAGTACGAAATAAGCAAAGATTTGAGTCGAAGCATGAGCATTGAGCATTGCGTTGCGGTAGTGGCTCCGCGGCGCGGCGAGCCGGCGCAACCGCGGAATGTAGCTCAAACTAACGGTGCGTGTGCGCCGCGAAAAAACTCAAGTTCACTATCACGGAAGATTGCGCGCCGACGATGCCATTACTGAGCGGTTACGTTGTCGCGTCGGCTACCAGCTATTATGCCACTATGTAACTATGCGTTTGTTGCATAATGCGTTCTATATAGCACGCATTTTTTTTATTTGTAGGCACATTTGTGTGACAGATTTGTGATTTTGTTATTGGTTGTATATGAATTGTGTTTAACTGGTGGGCTGTTCTATTATTGTTCAGGCATCGGCAACCTACATAAAATTGAAGTTATATGAAAGTTTTGTACAATATCGAATGGTTTGTTGTATATTTGATACATAAATACAAAACGTATTTGCTGTTAAATTAGAAATTAGATTAGAGATTAGAAAACCATTTATTGTCAAATATTTGACACCGACCGGAGAAATATTTTATTCTTATGTATTAAAGATGAACTTCGAAGAAGAACGTAAAAGTTGGAGTTATGAGTAAAATGTAAACCTAATTCAATAATAATTAATACAATAACCTGTACATAAGTCTTAAAACAAAGTTCTCAAAATTGTACCAAATCGTAAAACAAGCAGGTATTGAACAAAAATCTATAAAACTACTAATTAAAGGTATATAGTTACGAAACGTTTTTTGTTGTTCACCGTTATGCGTTGTTGGTGAATAAAAATGCTAATTATGTTGATAATCACAATGTGTATTATACAGTTCACATTGACATTAGATTCGCTCTCGTAACGACCGACTGTTAGTTACTAGAAGCATCCGGTAGGCTTCATTCATGGAAATTATTTTCGAAAAAACCATTTTTGTAGTTCCGCACGAATGTGAAAAATTTAGAAATGGTATGTTTTTAAACGCATCCCGCTTTTGTGGATCCAGCTTTAGATTTATTTTTATTGAATATAAAATAAAGATACCTTAGTAATAAAGTCATCAATCACTTTTAAAAATCTTTGTAATATTTTCTTGCTCTACTAATCATAATCAGGATAAAAATAATCAATTTAGACGCAGCTGCGCAGGTGAAATTGTTATGCAAAACCAAGGAATATCAAATTCATAAATCATATTTTTATTTTAGAAGGCAATCGATTAGGAAGACTAAATAAAAAGATTACTAATTAAAATTGATAGCGTGATGTTATTTACAGAATAATATTTTAATAAAACAACTACAATGATAAAAAAAAATACGCGGCTGTTAAAAGGATTACTTTTCTGTTTAAGCTCTTTTCTTAGCTTTTCATACGGTTTTCATAACGAAAATGGTTTATAAAAAAATATTAATTTACAAACTTTTGCCATTAAATAAAGAAATAGATAATAATAATGTGTCTAAGATGAGGCTATATTAGAGCTGAGCAAAAATTAAAGAAAGGTTGCCAATATCAGAAAATTGTGCCTCCGTGGCGCAGTGGTTAAGGTCACTTAGCTGCTACCATTGCGTCGGGAGGTCGTGGGTACGATTCCCACGCGGAACAGTAATTTGTGTTATCCACAAATAATTGCTTCGGGTTTGGTTGTGCTTTGTGACCGTTGTTTGTATGTTTGTGATAGTCCACGCGACGTAAGAGCAATTCTTAGTGCAGGAGTTGTTTTTTTAAAAGACAAGAACATTTTTCTAGGGAACCCATTAAAAGGTAGTAAGTCGTTCTTGCCTCTGAATACTATCTTGTATCTTCTATTACCACTGTTATGACGTGAGAACGTTTGTTGTTCCGACTACCCTCACAATTGTGGGTAACTCGGCGCTTAGGTACTCTTCAATCATAATTAACACAACATCTTATGCTTTATTACCTTTTGATGTAGAGGCTCAGAAAAAACGTATACGTTTACACTGCTTGTTAAGGATTCTCATACAGCCTGTGAGCAAACTTTTCTAAAAATATTTTCGCAGTAAAGTAAGTTCGTAATAAATCCGATATTAATTTAAATTAAATAAGTGGACGTAACATTTTTTTTATTATATTGACTTGGAGTGCATAATTATATTTATCAGTGATCAGAAAACCTGAATTATTGCGGAATAACTTGCATTTTCCTCAAAGTACGTTCAAATGACATAGAGCTATAATTATAATCTGCTTACCTCATGAGGAGAGATAGAATAATTGGTAATTAGAATGTTTCCTAAAGAGTATAAGTATGACATTATTTATAAACATAAAAATATAAATAATAGAAGGATTTTCTACAGATTTCTTGTTGTATTATCCCCACTTACATAAATAAATATTTTTGCATTTATACATTCATGTTTAATACAGAGCTATAGTTATTTACATGTTATACATAGTCATTATACTATTAATATTGTTTCTTAGATTCTAGTTAAGAAATTTAAATAATTTACATAACTCTACAATTAACCTTATCTCTATCATTGGACTTATATTTTAATTTGAAGCAGGCCTTATGCAGGTTTATGAAATAGTTAATAAAATACTGGATAGATGATAACATCCGGCATTTTTAATGTAGCTCAAAACAAATTAAGTCTATGTTTATTTCCACAATGTTATCAAGTAGAAAACAACACAAGCCGAACAAAAAATAGCTCCTTAAAATATCGCTCCTTATCGAACAAAATATAGCTCCTTAAAATATCATTCAATTACATACATACCTATATTGACATTGATAGAAAAGGTAGCGCATTCCTGCGTATCGATGTTGATACGAGGATCCAGATTATATTAGAAGTGACCACAAGGACTGCCTGTGGTTAGATTATTTTGATTCCTTATATGCAGGAAACCAGGAAATTCAAACCGCATGTAAGTAACCACCAGAGTAGTAGTTTATCCTCTAGTTGTAGGAAAATGTTATGTTTGAAGTTATAAGAACTATCACAATATAAACTACAGAAAATTGAGGCGATAACTATAATTAAGTTCTCGGAATAACCACAATAGGCCCGCGCTACACTGTAGGTAAGGAGAGATCAATAACCTTCGGACAGCAATAAGTAATATTACTTCGCAATTTTAACTAGAAATTACCAAGCAATTTAAATAGCCGAGCTTTGACCATCGATCTTTATAATTGACATCCGATAACACGTATATTGCTGCGTCGAGTGCCGATGTCTGTGATAGAATCATTAAAAGGGGAACGAATAAAAAATCCATTCGAAAAACAATCACTTTCTTTCTAATGTTGAAATAATAACTCAATGCAGACATCCACTCCGATTCGTTTTAACAAATGACCATGTATCGTCCACCTGCACCTGTCACCAATTTACAAAGATAAAATAATACAAATCAGGTGCCATGTTTCAAAAGATTCATTACTATACCAATTTCGTGACTCACAAAATCTGATACGTAAAATCCAATCTAAGTTACATGTAGAGAAAATCTGTTATTCCTTAACAGTGTGTATTCTAATGACCTATATTTGTAACATATGGGTCGACAAGAGGCAGCTGATGGTGTAGGTCAGGAATGGGTTACTAAGGCAGTAATTTCGTATGCTATTATCGAATATTGATTTGCTTTCTTTTTGGGACTGTAGGGATTGCTGCAGGCGTACGATGTTAATAAGGTGTTCAGTTTCTCAAAGTTTTGCACCTTGTGTTATCAAATCTTGGGCATCTAAAAATAGGTTTATTGAAAAAACTGGTTGAACAGGTGTGGGAAGGGGTTTGCTGATATTATATTTTCTTTGGTCGAGTTACGATGTGATTAATTTAAAAATGTTACGTCTTTATCTGTTTTTCATACGTAAGGTGTAGCTCCCTGGGTTGTTTATTTTGTTGATATTATTTGCAGCATACTTCCTTGCCTATAGGGGAAAGTGTTGCAATGAGATTGTTTATTACTGTTATGGTCGTAATAACAATATTTATGAATTACACCTTATGGCTATACATTACTTGTCCGTTTTATCTATCACTAAGATCTTCAATACAGGTATAAATATTTAATCGGCAATATTTAATCTGTAAAATTGTCTTGTTTATAAAATAAGCACTTAATTTATAAGTTGTATTTATGTATTTAATATACTGGTAATTATTTGTCCGATATTATCTTATGTTTATATAATATTATTAAATAATTTAGTTTTTTCATGCATTATCCATCAGATTTAATGAACTCAGCTAACGTATACCCTAGCAAAAACCGATCTGTATTATTAATAGCCCTATATTTTTATAGAGAAGGCATGTTTAGATAAAATTTTATCAATAAGTATTTAGTTAAAATTGCATTTTTTTGTTATTAGGTAGAGCGGATTTGTTTACTGGGCACGGTTTTAATTTAATGATACGTAAGGACTGACCAGAAGTATACAAGTGGATTAGAATCAATCCGACAATGCAAGATGTAGTAACCTTACTGTAGAGACTTAAGATTGAATTTAAAGTTCTTAGATAATTGAATTCGTCTATAATAAACAACCTTATAGCTAATCTATAATACAATAAGTCAAGTCTCATCTAACACAGCGTTAGATCATGCACCGTGCATCTGCAGCGTAGGAAACGCTTGCTTTATGCGCCTGCGCACCTGCGGCGAACTCCCACGATCGCACTAACAGCCAGGGGACGCACTCTGACAGCTAAAAGCCATCTAAGTCTTGCCATAAGAAAGGGATAGAATTATCCCAACCATATAGCGCCCTCTCTCTCTAATATCGGAAACTTGCATTGCTTTAGCGTGTCAGAGTACGGTCCCAGTACTGTACAATGTTACCGACTGTTTGACTTCTTGCCTTTGTTTGTCTAGACTCGGCTACTATCCCACGGGATGGTGGGACTTATAGGGAAATGGGGGAAAAACTGCTGCAGTTTACTCGTTAGCTTAATGGTAACAGTTTATTGTTTTTTACTTCTAATGTCTTGATGTGAATGTTGTGCCGAAGAATTTGGTTTAAACAAATTTTGATCTTTTGTGTAAACATCAATCACACGTATTACATAATAAAGTAGGAGCCGTTATTTGTGATTTATTTGCAATGATGATAACATAGTTATGTTTAAGAAAACAAGAACGTACTTACGTTCTCGTTATTAATGTCTCAACTACGATTTACAATTGGACTTTAAAGCCATGTAATTCTTACTACTTTCTACTACTATAAGTATTATATAAATTTTATTTCTTTATTTCTTACTGCAAAAGAATTGCTAGTAAAATTTAAGTCCTACAAGCCAAAGTATTCTATCTTTTTAAGAATAAACTCAATAAGATTTTTACCCATAAAGATATGCATTTAACCATGTCCCAGCCTACACGCTTTAATTCTTATAAATTGTCTTAACAAGTCAAAGTAAGCGGGCCACATTTGTACTGAACCAAACACGCAGGATCTGACAGACACAGTTAAATGTAAGCCGATTTTATAAAGAAAATATCTTTTAAAATGTGCCTTTACTGTATGTGGTAATAACAATGAATATACTCGAACATGTTGCGGGTAACATACAGAATCTGACAAACTAAATAAAGACTTTTTAAAACTATCATCTTGAGTAATTATTGTAATAGTTGATAATGTTTCTATATAAGTATGAATTTAGAAGTATATAAGTAGGTTTTGTCAGTTATTTGGTTGCCATAGTACAAGCTCTGCTTGGTTTGAAATCAAATGACCGTGTGTGAGTTATCCAATGATATTTATTTAAGTCTTTTGTAAAGATTTTCCAACCATATGAATCTATTTGACTTTTAACACAAATTTAAGACGTCTAACGTCATTGATCCAGAAATCGAATTCAAAATCTTGAGACCCTGTATCTTGTGCGTTTGCGTTTTCACTTTAAAGCCCTTCTCACCATTAGCCGGTTTTCACACTAGACTAGTCTTATTACAAAATTCCGACAATGTTAGACACATTTGTTTATGAGTCACTTCTCACCCAAGACTCAGATAAAGGACCTTCACGTAAATAAATCTAAACACATTATACTGCTATTTTCCTCTAACAACGTTTACCGTACCAAATGACGTATCTCAGAGGCAATAAAAAACTGCTATCGTCGCACTCACGGGGTTTTCCCAATGTATCACGGATATTATATCAAAGATCAAAACATGGAAACGTTATATTTTTCCTTTATTAGCATACGTCTTTGATTAATCTATTGTTAGAGTAATATTGTTGATCAACGTTACAAATTTTAGTTCTGATGTAATATTTTTAGTATCTGGAGTACTGTAGCGCGATTCTCTACAGTCAGTACTATCGATTGTAGAGACGAAAGATACAACTATTTTTACAAAATATAATTGCTTAGACTTTCACGAGTCTTGTCAAAAGAGTACATGAAAATAGGTTTAAGCTTTAATACGTAGTATAAGCCAGCAATAAAAAACTGTGAAACGTGTTCAAACGTCATTTAATACGCCCTGCCTAAAGCAAAGACATTAATAACATTCCTATAGGCTTCATAGCTTTGTGTATAATAGACGTGACGTTATAAAAAGAAAAATTAATAAGACTGTAAATTACAAATATAAGAAAAAAAATACTGGCTAGTAATTGTAAATAACACCTAATTGATACTTGGGGCCGTGTCAATAGGCACAATAGTGTCGTGCAAGGTGCGTTTATTAATAGGTTGACATTTAAGTGGATTCACTTTAGCTCCACGAATGTTCACCCCGCCTATTTATATAAAGATCAAAAGGAAAATTAAAGATCGTAGACCATGTTTATGGGCAATTGAGCCTATTTGGCGAAGCACCTTTCTTGGTTGTTGCGCTATAACGCAACAATTGCTTTAAAATGTCTTACTTATTTTAACTACATTGCGAAATATTATGATTACCTAGAGATACGAGTTCGGGTACGTTATTGGTCGACGATGATGAGGAGAAATACTATGATGCGTGACACAATGCTCTTTGCATATATTATTACTACTATTTAAGTTTTTATTTAGTGCAAAAATTATGTATGTATGAAATTGTATTAGTTATTTGCCTTAAAAAAACACAAAATTAGATAGCAAGAAAAGCCTACAGATTGTTATATAATATTTATTGTTTTGTTTGCCACACAATTTAGGTAGCAAAGTACACGTATTTCTTCTAGTTCTTTTGGCCAACCAAAATCTTAAATTCATACACAAAATTATCTTTACTAAGTAAAAAGTGTATTTAACTTTATAATGTTCGACTTTCGTGACAAGTTGAACGATTGATTTTGGGGTTGAAGACATAAATTGATTTAATGACGAGCGTGCCGGCTAAGATTTATATCTGAGAGAGGATTGCCGTGCTTCCATATAATTTTATACTTTATGAGTTTACGGGACCACCTTGTAGCTATTAAAGATGAGAGATAATTTATTAATTGATTTCATTTTATAGGCGCATTAAGACTGAAAAAAATAAAACTAAGCTATTCATTCATATAGGCTTCTACGTATTCCAGGCTGTTGGCAACCAATATATTTGTTAATCATCCTTGTATCAACTTGTATGTAATCGATCTTTTGTGGTAGCTTATCTTTAAATCGTTCAAACCTTAATTTCTCACGGTCAAATTATAAAACGCTTTCACTATTTTTTCAACGATATCCTCATAGTTTTTTCCTTTCAATAATGAACAAAAAATTTATTTAAAAAATTCCCTTTCGATTTCCGTTCAGGCGCCATCTGCTATTCTTGTCATGTGTTTGTTTAGATCACCTTTTTTTATCGAGTCCTGATTTCACCGGAAGCGGCCTCTCAATGACTGCGGTATAACATTTAATTTTGTACATTATAGTGGGCTATTGTTATAGTATTTTATAATAGATGAACTGAATGACTGCATTGTTTAACATGTAATAAAATTTAAGAGTATATGATTTTTTTTATTTAGTTATGCTAGCCGCTATATTGGCGTTAATTATATTTTTCAAAGAAATAAAGAAGGCATAATTACTCCTGCATTAAAAATGTATACATATTATAATAGATAAATATGTATACCCCATTATTTATAGGTCAATCGTTTTTATTATAAGTAAACTTATTACAGAGAAAAGTAATACAAATTCGCAATTAAACCTAATCAATTGAAACGAATGTAGAAATGAAACAATGTGTCAAATCATGTAGAACATAAGTTTATTATAATTAGTAATAATCATTGTTTTACGATCGTGCCTAAACACAATACATGTTATATGATGTACCGTGTCACCGCACTATTGGAAAAATGGCTTAAAATAAAGTCAATCTAACATCACTTAAGCCTTTTTGTAATTGACGGTGGGTTATATTGGAACTAATTACGGTTTCACACCATTGTTCGCTATTCTAATTGCACATAACGTACGTAAAATATACGCGTTTGTTAATCATTACTATTGTGTAATTTGATAGAGATTTTAATAGGTTTTATTGGTTTTGATAATATTTGACGTCAATAACTGACGTTTTCATTTGTCCCGTTTTTAATTAACTTAAACTATTCAATTCTTGAAGGCATGTAAAGTCCCCAACCTGCACTGGGCGAGCATGGTGGAGCAAGGCTTTACTTCTCTCTCAGTATCGTAGGAGATCCTTGCTTAGCAGTGGTATAGTAACAGGCTAAAAAATGTTTAATAAATTACTTCTATTCTCCCAACCGTGATGCTCAGTCGATGTAGACGCAAAGTAACTGATGGTGCGGGCTAAGACCTAAAAGTAATGTTATTGTATTCAAGCTCGGTAGCGCCTTCGACAAAAATCAAAAAAAGATGTTAATCCTCTGCACAGATCAAAGAAAATGCAAGTTACACTATTACCCAACCTTCGGATTAGCGGCTCTTTGATACCGCTACAAACATTTTCACCGATAAAGCTACCAGTTACAATAAAAAGACAATGTTTTGTGCTGGTCCATAGTTTCTATAGTTTCAAAGACCGTTGTAACTCCAATAAAGATAATAACTAGCGTTTTTGGAATACCGTTTGTAGGTACCGTCCTTTAGAATCAGTACAAAGGCATAACGCTTTTACTCTATTCATATCCCTTCACCCTTCGATGTATCGGTTCAAAGAAAGTTTTATGGCTATAGATAAACACTGGCCGTCTTTGCGTAAACAGGTAAATATTTTTATTGCCTCACAAAGAATGTTATCATCAAACACGCCGCCGGACTTTAACTTTCTTTCGGACAAATTGTATGAAATGATAACATTGTGGCAAAGATAACATTTTTGTGATTCCGTTGTTTGTTTGTTAAATGTTGTTAATTAGCTCGCGTTATTTGTATTACTGAATAATTTGTACAAAAGATTTCGAAGTATAAACATCGGTCCATACTAAGAAATTTCTTACACCACTAGTGTGATACCATTTTATTCAAGTGGGTATTAAAACATGACCATCATAGAAAGTATAATTTACTTCCGAAGAAATTCATATTGAACTAATATTATAAAAAAAAACTTCCTGTCATTTCATACAAAACAACCTTCAACTTCCCGGCAATCATCAATTTGCAATTTTTTCACATCAATGACTTTGCACTTTGCTTGAACCTTTTTGATGCGAAAATCAAAATTGGTGGAATCACACCAATATCACATTCACCGGATGCAATATAACCCTTGCTCACAAAAACTTAGAAATTACGCGATAACCAAACTTTTTGAAAAACTCTGTAACAAATAGAGAGTTGCTTCCTGTCGTTTGATCAAATCATGTGTGTAATGTGACCAAAATTTTTGAAAAATATAGGACTACTAACTTTTGTTTCATATTATTACTGACTGTCTCTGTGACTGCTGATTATTAGGTCCAGGGTTTGCTTTCCGGGTCGGGCAAAGTACTCTCAACTTTTCTGATTAATATTTGTATTTCTCAATTTTAGTCCGTTGTTTGGTTACGTGCCCGGGTAAAAGCCTGATATAGTCATATGTACTATAATGATATTCATTGGTGTTATGTTATGTCTCAGCACCTCATTTATAATAATCCCTTTTATATAGCACAGCAATATGCTTATTATTTATGTCACAATTCATTCAATAATTTCACATTTTTTTACTTAAAAGACATGTTCAATTTAATGGAATAAAAATGGCAATTATTCTTACGAGTATTTTAATGTTAATTAAAGCTGGACATTTATAATATGCAAATGTTAATTGTGAAGTGACAGCATACTTAGCTCGCGGCTCTCTGTATGCAGATGGTGTAATCGTTATTAAGGATCAATTAATATTGTACCGAGTGTCCCGGGATCGAATAAAGCGGTTAATAAATATTCCTGAGAGCTTACTATGGTTCGTAAAAACTTCGTAGAATATTGAAGGTGTGTATTCCTTTCGTGCAGTATCGAATAAGCATGCCTTATAGTTTGGCCGACATTTAATAATGGACAGAACTGTGTAAAAAAAAACGTTATTTAAAAAATAGATCGTTTTGTTGATAATTTTGTTGCCTATTGTAAGCTGTATATTTGTGTTCTGCTGTATGCGTATTTTTTTCTTAAAATCTGAATATCGATCAGAAGAAATTACTAGTTTTATTATCATGTTTTAAATGATCAATAAAAGTCGAAAAATTCCTTTTTCAAATTGTAAGTGTGACACGTAAGGTTACCCTACAAATAAGGTTTTAGAAAAAAGGTTTGTTGTTGCTATGAGCGCATCTGTCGAGATTCCCACGGACGTAGAAAAGGATTGCACCCCCGCTACGACTCAAGTGTTCCGATACACAATATTACCTGTAGAGTCTGTAGCCGTAACGTTTCATTGCGACACTCATTTTTTTCATATAAACATAATAATTTAATGAAAATATACTTGTAACGCTACCGAAATAATTTAAAACTTTAACAGCCCATCGCGGTTTAAAATATTAATGAGAATTAATATTAGTTGTTATGCCCTTATAAAAGACATCAACGCATAATGAGTGGCATTAATTTTATACTCGTTTGAACTTTACGGACGATATCTTCATGTTTCAATACACACCGGTGCTTATATCGGCTAATAGATATTTTCATCGTAAAACTGCTTTGTATTATGGGTTACAGCTGAGAGTTTACTTTGCGGTACTTAACTGTCCAGCTGGAACTGATATAATTTAACAATATAATAATTTACATTTTATTCGTTTTAAATTTTCAAATAAGGCCAGACTATCTAATGGCGAACGGTCACTGTCATTTCGAAAAAAATAAGGCAAAAATTCTCGCGAACCAGTTCTTCCAAAATTATTTGCATCTGCTTTTTAAATACCGGATGGCACGAACGAGAGCATTAAAATTGCTTTTTATTATACTTAACCACTGTCTTCGTAACCAGCATTTAGGAAATGACTTTGGAACGTAAAATGTGGCTACATTGTTATCTTACTAACATTAGCTCTGTGTAGTGTGTCAACGTTATTATAGACTTAGAACAAAACACTCGTTTGCTTAACAACATGTTGCCTGAAGTTAAATAAAAACTGATGGAACTCATTAAGTAAGGAACTGCGAAATCCTTTGAGTTATTTGGTTAGAATTTTATTCCATGAATATCATATGATAAATAATGTTAAAGTAATTGTTGTCTAAGATAAAAAAAAACTTAAGCATTTAAAATACCACAAAAATAGATGGCTTTAACAATTGGTATCATTATTTATAATTAAAAAGCCGCCATTTTGCAATCTAAATAAATAAAATCGTTCATTAAAGAAAATTGGAATGAGCTTGTTATATATTTTCTTCTTTATTGGACTTTGAGAAAGGTTAATTGTATTTTTATTATTTTTAAAACACATGACATTTATGTGTTAAAATATAAACGTATGAGTCTTATTTTATTATAAAAATAGTTTATTCGACGCCTGCGCGAGTTGTTTAACAAGTCATAACTATTAAACTATTGTGTTGCATTTTTTTATAAACTACTGTTTTATGAGAATACGGGAATTAACGCGAACACGCATTTAACCTTAGAACCTTGTTAAAGTGTTCATCTTCATGTTTATACCTCTTAAACCCATTAATTACAAAAAATATTTCGAAACTTCTTTTCATAAACTGTTTTAAAGAAAAAAAGCTTGATATATTTTATATTAAAATGATATTAAATTAAAGTTTCATGATATTAGAGTTAAATAATGTGTAAATGTGAGTTTTATTCACATGAAGAGGGTTTAAAATATAAACTGATAAAGTGTTTTTAAAATAAGCTAATGTACTTTGGAATTGATGAGAATGTCCAATTATCGTGTTTAAAACGATGAATTAGTTATAGTACCTACTAACAGGTGACATTGTTTTAAATTGATAAAAATAAAACTGGCATTTGTTGCACGTTATTTAAGAAAAACTCGTGTCAAAGCTATTAATTCAAAATTTTATTATTCTTATGGTTTGCATACAAAACTTCATATGGTCAAACACCTTTCTTCCGCCAATTGGCACAACTGGATTACTTACAAAAGATGTTACGACAAACATTTGGCAAAGCCGAAATTACAATGCATTATCTTCACATTTTCGCGTCAAACCTTTGCGCCAATCTTTTGGACGTTATTATGTGGTACAATGGCCAACCCTTTAGTGGTTTGTGCAAACGCATGCCACATGACTTGCAATATGCAATAGTTGTATTATGTTTACCGCAGATTGCACAGATCGTTCACAATCACATGTTACGTTTTGGCCAATTCTTTGTATGCGACAGATGATTTCTGGTCTCTTTGCGCTACAAACTTACTTCATTATATTTGGAGATCCATGGTCCGGACTCTTGAGTTGTTATATCTAATATTGAAGTATATATGAGGTACAATATTAGAAATTAATTTCAAATCTGATCTATTGCTGAAAATGCCTATCAATTGATTTAATACTTGAAGCCCAAGAAACTTCACTTCACATATGTAATGTGAAGTACAAAATTTTGTTGGGCGCCAAGTCACTACCAAATAAATAATATGCCAGCCACATTTATGTTTTATTAATTTGATCAAGTGATGTGCCGAACTATTTTTAAAATACATACTTAGTAATCTATACTAATATTATAAAGCTGAAGAGTTTGTTTGTTTGTTTGTTTGTTTGTTTGAACGCGCTAATCTCAGGAACTACTGGTCCGATTTGAAAAGTTCTTTCAGTGTTAGATAGTCCATTTATCGAGGAAGGTTATAGGCTATATATCATCACGCTACTACCAATAGGAGCAGAGTACGGGTGAAAAATGTTACGAAAACGGGGACAATTTTGACCCATTCTCTCTTATGTGACGCAAGCGAAGTTGCGCGGGTCAGCTAGTTGTCAATAAGTGTAAATAGACGAATTGCAAAAATGTGTACACCTTTTAATTTGAATAGAAAATAAATGATACCGCTTAAAAGGCAATAACTCTACAATACATTTTTTACTGCAATGAAAATTAACGATAAAATATATTACCTATATTTTGCAAATAAAAACATAACCTATAATTTTTTATTCCCTTTAAACACTTCGCTTAGGGTACAAAATTAAAATAAAACAACCGGTATACATCCAACTTGTAATTATAACTAATTAAATAAAAATATATATGTAATAGTTTTATATTATACTGAACCATTTGCATGAAGACTCAGATGTCATATTTGTCTATCCTTCAGAATAATATGAATAGTTTTGCAATTGACAGGAGCACATTGCGTGTATTTTGTAAAGCGCAATGTACACAAGGTGCTCGCATGAATTGACAGTTTTAAATGATCAATCATTATTTACCTTTATCTTCAGAGGTATTTAAATGTTGAAGAGGCATCTTTTACTTTAAAATATTGAAGGATGATGTAGGAGACAGTGAAGGCCTCAACTGTATGATGAATTTATTTTATTTAGTTGTCATATCGTATCTGTGATGTCCTTCGAAAGGTCAGGTGCGCAGTACTCGTAACCAGCGGTTCTGTATGACAAGATGTATGGATGTGAATAAATCTAGAAAAGTTGGTATGGATTGTACCAAGCGGAATTCTTTGTTTTCTGTCTACTCCTATGGGACAATTCAAGATATTGTAGTTTGTTTCTAAATACGGGATATCTTATAAAATTTAATAATAGTATAATTGTACTTAAACTTGTAAGGCAATAACAGGTGTATGTAAACTAAAATATTGATTACATTTTATGTTATAGATATGGATAGCTTCGAATAGCTAAAACAGGCAAATTTTACATTAAAAGACTGGACAAATAATGGTGTCATCGATAAATAGGCGTCCCGGGCCATATTTATGTAAGTTGGTCGTGTGTTTATAAAAACCCTTTTTCCTAGAATATATTTTTAGCGCAGGAATTATATGAAAAAAATAAGAAGTTGCATTTATAGATATAAGATATGGTATGTTTTATGGTCTCTTTGAACTTGATATTTTCCGAATGACTAATCCTACACTCATCAACATATTCAAATCTAAGGCCAGTTTATTAGCTACTTATGATGTATCTGTCAAGGCACAATGAAAGACAACCGGTCGTCAGCTTCCGACTGTTTAATAAAGGCAATTTGGGCGTGTCGCTTTGACATTTTCTTAGCGGATATTCAAATGACCGAACCCTGTACGTTCGACCAAAAACTAGTTCTTTATTACTTCAATCCATATCTACGAACATTTTTCATTCCGACTAGTACAACATAAAATATATTTTATTACAAGCTTTTTCATTAAACGCTCGATTATTTCTCCCGAAGATAAGTGTTATCTCGATTTTAATTTGAACAGATTTTGTCGGTTTTAAATACAGGGTGCGTTCGAACCGGCTTGCGGTTATTCCAAACGTTTTGCAAATTGTCATTAAAATAATTCTTACATTTTGCTTCATTAACATTTGTGTCATATTTTAATTTGTATACGTTGTTAAAGAAAACATTTAGCACTCAAACATACTTCTAAAGCAAATTATTCTTTTGAGCTTTCATGGACCAGTCTCAGTAAATACTTAAATTACCTCTTCAACTGTAGCCAAAGATACTTTTGAAAATGTTTTTTTTCTACCAATAACTAGTAAATAGCGTGGTCAGACTGCTCACTTACGTGAAGTTGAAAGACCGATTAAGATGTTTGTGTAGCCTTAATTACCGAACAAATACTTCATCGGCATGTGCCATGTATTGCGATATGTTTGTGCTGGGGCTTCGACTGTGGTCCTTTGATTATCTACCAGCAAATGACTAGCAAACATGTGTCTAGCTATTAGTGAGAAGCTTTATTAGGTACCTACTCTGTGGGTTGTTTAAAGGGCAATGATTCCAAATATATTGCCTCTGTTACTAGGCCGGGGTTTAGTTAAACCGCCCAGTGTATGGTTCTAGGTTTGCCCATTAACATATGGGACTAGTAGTGTCAATGACGAAACAGGGTTTTATATGCTTCTACCGTACTTCAGCGTAATTTTGTGAATGAATAATTTCAAATCTTACTGCTTTCATCCTAAAGTGAAAATACTTTTCTTTCAAAATGTTATAATTTATAAACTGTTTGTTGGGATTATTTTTTCCCCCGGGAATTCCCTCCACACAAGCAGAAGCTAGTCTTAAATATTGTTACCCTACAGGACTCTTTTTATCCAGAAAAATCCATCCACGTCACCGCGAGTAGAATCTCATGCTGGAAAGAAATGTGTTATTAAAATGAATGGAAAATTTAAAAATACTTTAGGCGTGTGCTAATCACATTGTTTTGAAGGAGTGTCTTGATTCAAGCTCGTGTTTTAAATCTACAGTTACTTTGTTTGCATAAGTAATTGACATATTACATCTAGTGCATGGCAGTTGGACATTTGTCATTGGTTATTTAGCATTGTATGATTCAAGAAGCTTCTTTAGGTACTCTAGATCGTGCTAGGAATGAGTAAATAAATTATTTGTGATAAAAAAAAGTAGTCGAACTTGAGTGTCATCTTCAATAATATTCATACTAACTATTAGTAAATGCAAAAAATGTCTTTTTGTCTTTTTGTGTGCACTTTTTGCGGCTAAGTCACTGAATTGATTTTAATGAAATTTCATGTGTTTAAAGCAAGGATTTTTTTATTTTTCTTTAATACTCAATTCGAGTTTGAAAGTATAGGTGCAACTTTTGTACGAGCGAAAATGCGCGGATCAGCTAGTCAATATAATACTTATAAATAATTGCTCTGAAATAGTATGGTTATATTACTCAGTGGTTATTTAAATGGTACATTAAGAAGGTTGAAGTCCGCCATGGTCTAGGAGCTGTTTCACTAGTGTTTTTTGCTGTACGTACACAATTTCCGCGAGTTGACTTTGTCCTTTGCGGTGAACAGGTGCCTCTAAGCTCCGACGAGAGTAGAGTGGATGTGACGCACTTCTAGTTTTTATGTTAAGTCATGACTGTTGGTTTAATTTATTTTCGTTTTTCATGTAGTAGTAGATAGTAATTTATATTTTTGTAGAATATATCCCAAGCAAAAGTAAATATTTAAAAAGTATATGTATAATAATTAAAACTTAAACCATTGATATTAGATAGACACCAAAGTAATTGAAGAAATAACCATTAATCTGCCAACCGCTACGAACGAGAAATAAACACATAATTACACTTACTATTTATTTAAATCCTCGTAAAAATAAACAGCCTTCACCGCGAGTTTCCGTCGCTAAGATTAATCGAGTCCATGCTTTTACAACGTCTATTACAGCGGGGTGAATGCCCTCCCTTGTCCTCTACGAGAGCTGTAAGTCTTAGAGGCCTCTCGCTAAGTCCACGCAGTTTACTTTGTTACTTTACCGCGATACAACCAGCGAAACAGATAATTGTATACCTGAAAACCGTATGCGATAAAAAAGTTATATTCAAAAGTACTCAAAATGTACACCGAAAGATGGCATTAAAGTGAATGAAAATAGTCTAGACCACTTACGAAAGCCTCTGCTAATCTTTTTATGGCTTACATTTTTTCGAGATCGTAAATTTTGAAGTCAAAAACCGCATAAAAATGTTAAAATGACGTATATGGTGCATCAGTAAATCTTTCATACTTGTATGTAGTTATAACGTAGGCTGTGTTATGCAAATATTAAAACATAACTTTATATATGACACAAACAAGATTATAAAACTGTTTGGAGGTCGTTTTTATTTGCAACTAAGAAACCGTTAATAATTTGATTAATTAAATACACCTCTTGCTTGACGTGTCTCAAACAGGTTAGATTTAAAATAGTAATTTAAAAGTCACACATGATCTCTGTATTTTTGAGAAATAAACTATTATACGCATAAGAATGCTTAGCAAAATATTATTTATAAAACTAAATATAGAAAATTACTTTGAACGTTTATCACTAAAATCCTATTGCAAAAACAATAAAATGTCGTAACAATCGCGAACATTCTAGAAGGAAAAATATTTTCTCAGAGAACAATCAAAACAAGCTTATTATCCCATCACACGAAATGTAGCACACACGTAGCGTAAACAAACATAATATACCATAATAGTTATAGGCATACGTTTTATTGCTTTTCTTGATAATACCTTTTAGAACTTTTAATACATGATTTACGGAGAGGAAGTGGGGAAAAACCAAGTTGGGGAAAACCTCTTTTTACCCTTAAAATTACTCGGTTTGTAAGAAATTCATTTAAAAACACTTGAAAATATGGTGTTTAAATATAAGTCGGTAACAGGAATGTAGCCGTCATGTCCCATTTCCCGCCTGCTATCGCTTTAATCATGGATGTTGGGAAATGAGAAGGCTTGCCCAGGGACTGGTCTCCGCCAACTCATTGTTGACCTACTGCCGGAGTATTGACCTCTACGACGCTCACTCAAACAATTTTCATACTTATCATCGTCGTAGTTTGTTACCCAATTATTGTGTGTAGAAATAAAAATAATTTGATTGTGTACTGGAAATAAAATATTCGGAATGGTTTTCTCACAATCCGTCATGTGCCACGGTAATGATTCATCCTGAAGAAAAGATCTGAAGCTTTTATTGCATGTTAAAATATCACTTACAATAGTCAATTAAGAGGCGTGATAAACAATACTTTGTATATCTAAATTTATTAACTTTACTCCCACATGCCAAGCTTCGTTTTTTTTCTAACATTGTTTTGTTCCATCGACGTCCAATGCGTGGGTGAAACATTACACACCTTCGGCTGCTCCACATACCCGTTATTGAATATAAAACTGTTAATCTTCTTTATTTTGTTGTGATACACATTTTGCTTATTTGAACATTGTTTTTCACTTTCATATTCCGTTGGCAAAGTTACGTTGGTTATATTACGTCAGGTATTCCGCTATCCAGATAACGGTGGTGCTAGATAGTAAATATTTTTGCTTATCAGGGCTTTTATGCAGTGAAAGTTGTTACACTTTGTGACGTAATTGATTCTATTTCATTGTTTTTTATCAATAGATTTAAAAAACAATTTATGTAAGCGTATCATTTTAGTACATGTAATTTTAAAACTTTATTTGCAGGCTTTCGAAAAATGCAATTAAAGTAATTTCATATTTTTAAATAAGTTGCATTCGTGATATCAGTTTTTAATCATTTTGTCCCGCCTGCATTAAGATTCCGCCTTAATTTCCTTGCGTGATTCATTTTTATCTCTGACGTGACTCAATTATATTAACATTGCTCATTTAAGGGAAAGTAGCACCTGAATATTTCTTCTACACTTCCTTTAGGCCGCAGTGAATCATTTCAGGAAGGTTTTGATGTACCAGCCACTTGCCCACGTGGACATCACTACTCATAGTATATGTTACTGTATCTACATACCCAATTTTACTTTTAATTTGTTCTTCAATAATCGTACGATTAAATATCCCATATTTATTTTTGTATTACTCACAGATACTACTTAAGTAATACACCACCAGATTTGCACCCACAAGTGGACTATTGCGTATAATAACTTTATTCGGGCCCTATTTACAAAACCTCAGACATTCAAACCAAAAAATAAATAAGTAGTAGATAAAAGAAGAAATAAAAATTTAATCCTATTTAATATTTCCTTTTGATTAACAGAGCGTCACGAACTTGTTATTGTGGTAAATACCTGATAGGTAGTTAATTAATCAACAATACAGGTAAGTTAGTAAGAAGTGACGGCGCCATTAGGTATGTTCGCGTTTTTCCCTCTCGCTGGTAATCAAGCAGCCGCGGTCCGCAGGGCCCCATCGCCTGACCCACATTTATTGCCAGAGTATTGACCTCACAACTCGATGTAATAACAACCAGGCCAGATTTAAAAAATATTTTTCAAGAGCAAGTACTGTCCGTGTATAATATCTTAATGTTTTCTCTCAAGAAATGAACCAGTTTCGACCGGCGGCAATGTGAAACAGTAATTAATATCGTTATTGTACATTTTCGACAAAATACGCACTGTTTTCTGGTTCAATTTGCTACATGATTAAATCAATCAAAATATTCGTGTTAATTGTGCGTCAAATAATTTGTTAAGATTTTATGTAATACAATATTTTTTGACGTTAATAAATGCTGGCGTGGATTGCAATTACGGCTCTTCCATTAATATGAAATATCGTAGATGCCATGTACAAGTTTCTTAATAAAGTAAGTTTTATATAAGCAATTGATCTAAAGAAAGACTTCTTTAGATTTATGATGGGATAAATCTATAAGTTTCGGAATTATGCAATTAAGACACTGAAACTCCCAACATTCTGAAAAGAAAATAGAGCTCTACAAGCAGAGCCTTACAGGAAACTAATGCCTATAGTTCATTACAAAATTTTCCACTGTATTGTAAATGAATCACTTCTCCTCTGTTTACTTATTACATTTAAGGAAACTTCAGAAAAAACTAAACAGTAATAAAAACCACAAATTGTCATTTCGTTAAGAATAGCTAAGTTAGTCACAGATGCGAGCAGTCTCATCTTATTTGACCGTCCCAGTTTTTGTGATGACATTACATATTTGAGGTGGTAACTTACTAGTACATTTGAACAGTTCAAACATAAGATAGTGGTTTGTCACGTCGAGTTTGTCTTGGTTCGACGAATTTAGCACGTTTCTGTGTCGTCGTGACGGTGAGGTCGAAGACATCAGTCGCTTTGCTTTCTCATTAGAGCGTTACATTTCTGTAAGTGTAATGTAATGTCAGTATTGGTTGACGATTTTTGTCCCCAAGTTATGGTAAAAAACGTATTTGCATTTGACACTTTAACTTTAAAGTGTGAGTTCCCTTGTTTTGTTTGAAAGTAAATAGTGTCTGTTGTTCCAAATTAACATGTCTATATAATAATTTGTCTCAATTTTTTTACATTTAGCTAAAAAAATAACGACAGAATCAGTATTGTTGTTATGAGCTATATGTATCGTGAAATCAGTTTTACTTTTTGGTGGTTTTCCTAGGGTCATACGTGTTCAATTCACAGAAGTTATAAATATCGATTATCCGACACAGTAGTTTTATCTGCGCACATAAAACTCTACTCTCATCTACAACCTTCGTCATACAAAACGTACGTAATGAAATAACGTCGACACATTAATAAAGTTTGCAATTACATCGAAATGCCGATCTAAATTGGTTTTATTATAGGACTTACACATGTCGATAGGCAAACGTCACATTCTTATTATACAAGAAAAAGTTACCCTGTTAGTCTGCTTTTTATGTTTTCTTACTTAACAACCGAACTCATTTAATAAAGTAGAGAGAGTTCTCAGAGAAAATTGAGACTTTATAATACAGTGGACTTGATAATACTATCTTGATGAAAAATCGCCGTGGAACTCGCGACTAAAAGTTGGTCCTATATAAAGTTTTAAAGTCGATTACAAGTGTTATTAAGTGGAACTCAAGTCGATACATGGACGGTGGGCAGTGTTGGCATTTACAAAGGTACTTGTTAAGCAGCAACAATGTTGTTTCGCTAGTACCGGGAGTGCAGGATGCGAACCGGTCGCCGCGCAGCCCTCCCGGTAAAAACTAACATCCTACCAGTACTTATGGACTAGCCGCTCCTTAAGGCACCACTGTACGATATCTTGCTGTATAATAACGCGTCAAACTGTTTTTATTCAACCTCCTGGAAAATTCTCCTGACATGTTCTTAGAAGGAAATGGCTGTCGGCACATTTATATAACCTATACCTATAACTATACATGCCAAAGTTTGGATGTTTGTTACTCAATTACGCTAAAACTACTGAACAGATTTTCATCAACTTTGGTATAACGATGGTTCACGGCCTTCACAGCAGGCTGTCTTTTTACGGGCCGAAGCCAGTTAGTTTTAAAACAAATTAATCTAAGTTACTTTATGATAATTTAAGTCATCTTGAAGTATGTTAATTATGTTACGAGGCAATTTTGCAAACACAAACAAAGGACAGCAAACTTTAAACATGTAATTAAATAATTTATTGCACGACTTCTATATTGTTAGAGCAACTATAGTTTTATTTATTTCAATGCATTTAAATAACTAAGTACAAGTGTACACATCAAGTTATCACATGTGAAGTTAACAGGTTCTATTCAAACACTTCGTTACTACGTGTGGAAATAGTCCAACAGTTTATTTATTGCTTGACTAATCGACTCGTGCTCTTCAGTCCACAATCCTCATGTTTTACTTATTTTAACCTTTTTATTTGCACTAATGTTAATTACGATGTTCTTGCTGCGTGCTTACTGCATTTATAGTGATAAATGCAGTAGTAATTCTGTCCGTTTGTTTGTTTCTCGATTACAGATAAACAACTACACTGACGTTGGTAAAATTTGGCATGCGATGAAGTATATTCTGGGAGGGACGAGTGCTTTTTTTCGGTACAGAATCTTTAATCTTAGTATATCAGTACGATTCTTGAAGAATTTGTTCGTTAGATCAAAGTTGAAAGTCAAGGAAAAGTCATCGGGTCAGTGAATCATCCGTAGCGGGAAGTCCCAGTCACTTATAAGTGTCGATAGTTCCAGATGTATTGCTCTATATTATTTTCAATTCATGTTATATATTTTAACTTGGGAAAAAAGTAGTCCCCGGTTCAAGTAGGATTTCAATGATCACTCTGCCAATTCTCTTTCAAAACGGGTAATAGCTTAAAAATAACCATCTCATAGATTGGTGGGTAATTACTGCATTTCTTATATTAATGATGAATAACTTATTAATCAATATTTTAATGCTTGGTATCAACAATATTGTCTAAACATAACATATTTTCCTGCATCGTTTACGACTAAAACGACATAACCGTCTATTACCCTGTTCATTGTACTTGCATGCATCGCACACGTACAATAAAACCAGCAACCTAAAACAACTGATGAGTGTAATAGAAATGACAAATGGCAGTGCGTCGCCGTAATAAGCGACGACGACATCAAATCACAAAGTAATACAACATTGCGCGGCATTACACAAGCGGCGGTAATTTTGCGACGTAGATTGCGGCCAAGCGCGCCACTTACGTACTTCCAATGCAAAGAATATAATATAATATAGAAGGGCTTTGTTTTTGACGAAAATTTTGATATTATGTACCTACCCTGTTGAATGGAGGCATATCTTCGTCGCATAAAACCGCTTCGAAAGCATTATTTAAATAGGATAGGCCTTCTGTTAAAAAAAAAAAACAAAAACTGTTTACCTCTATAAGTAATGTAATTTTTTTTTGAAACTTCAACTAATTTTGTAACCCTTTCCTAGGACACACTACATAATCTAGTAATAATCTTTATTTTCTATGTCAGTCAGACTTTGATTTGATTTCCAAAATAAAAATATGTTTACCTAATTTTTATAATCATCGCTTTTCTAATATTTCTAGAAAAAATATGAAGGCCAGTTCGCGAATATTTGTACAAAGTTCAAAAAACTTGAATGACAGTAAGCTTTGACACATAAAGAAATAAGTTGTGAGTCTTCGAGGATCAAAACGTAAGTCATGACGGTGAGTAAGATGAAATACCTATACAACTATTCCTAGAAAATATATTATTAATTGGTGTTTTCATGTTAAAACTGCATTCAATTATTTATCCAGGAAGCGAATTCCGTTTTACTTACACATACATAGTACCTAGCCTTTATGATTACAAAGTTTTGGAGAAGAGTGATCTCCATTTTCTAGAAAATATTTCTTAACTAACTCTTCCTCCCTGGAGATTGACAATCATACTATTGTTATCAAGATTAGGTTATGGTTAGGATATGACGTTAATTCCCTAAATTATATTAATGAATTCATTCAGACTTTTACTACAAAGAAAGCCAAGAGCACGATTTTCCTCTGTTGAACATACTGTACTTACTTATGTGAAACGAACACTTATAATATTGCAGCTAAATAACGCTATACCTTTATAGTAGGTATCTAAAGAAAGGTATTATAGTACATAGGTATCTCAGGTGTAAAAGTAAGTGATGAAAAGCCAGTCTGTGAATTTTCCGAGTTATTCTTTGTCGTGGTCGGAGGCGCGGCGCGGCGTGGGGCGGGAAGTGTGCGGGAGTGGAGCGCACCGCTGCGCGCTGTCACGGTCAAGGACTGTATTAGCTGCAATGGACACTATGATCACAACACTTGTCTGTTTACTACTGTTATGTTTACATTTACTTGTCAATGAATATCTGTTTATTAATCAACAACTGTTAAGCCACAGTGGCTATTTAAAGCCTTAGCTCTTTGCTTCAAAAGTAGCATAACAAAATTATTTTATAGGAGATCATAATTTTTTGGGTTTTTATTTATAGTGCCAACAAAAAAATGGCATAAATTGCTAGAGCTAGCCATTTAAAGCAATAGTTAGTATGGCACAAGACCTGTAGGATCGTTTTGTACCGAGTTATACAAGTTTGAAAATTCATCAATTTCAATATTTTTTTCATTTCGTACTATACAATCATTCAAATTAATAGTACCTACCGTAAGAGACATGCTAAATAATTAATAGTACTTAATTTTTAAGAAAGCCTTAGAAAATGTATTATTTTTCGTAATAGGATTATGTTGTCACGCAAACCATGATCGTGTGATACATTTTGTAGAGTTGTAACTCATGGAATATTAACGCAGATCTCCCCCATTGTACCTACTATGTTAATACATATTATAAGTTTGAAGACCTTGACCTTCACAAACAATACAAAACAGATATATAGTGTTTGTTTCTAACTGTACACGTACTAGACCAGAATATAGCGAGTCTTTCAGTAGCGCGTTTTTCTACCAATATTGACTATCGAAAAACGGCTAGTTATCGTCAAATGTTGTATGAAAATCTGCTTATCCCTCTAGTAGGTGCCGTAGGAACTCTTTGTGCATTACATGTCAAACTCTTGATATTCGAAAGTACCGGCTGTAGATAATCGCGCTACAGATTCTATGAGAGCTCTCCGATTTTCTTCCAATATCAACTGGCGACAACCGACTAGCTATCCAGAAAATTGTATAAACATCTAATCAGCGGTTCTAGCGGGCGCCGTAGGAACTCTTTATGCCTTTTCTATAAGATATTATTATACCACAGATTCTATTAGAGCTCTTTCTGTGTATGTAATCTTATCACGCTCAAAGTCATTAAATTATGAAATACATTGCAACCGGCATTAAGAGAGTTGACAATATATTACGAAGCTATCAAAACAATCTATCTATATGTTATGTTTTATGTGACTACTAAATGGATAATTTGCCATAAATGTTTATTGTAAATAATTTAAAACGATTAATTTTATGTTCATCATAAAAGTACAGTTGATGTTTTTTTTTATTTAATCTTAACTTTTATAAACGGTGATGCTTAACATAATTATAGCTTTTTATTTAAGACTCTTCATAAATTTTGATGATGTTTTTTTGTTAATCCACTGCATGTCCAGATCATTATGAAAATTATGTATGAAATAATTAATAAGGATGCGCATGTTTTGAGCCTAGTTAATCATCGGTTGTATTAAACTGCCCTTCCGTTACCATATTTCATTATCTATTGTCTTGAACTTTGTGTAGTTTTATCTTGACAAATCGTATAACCATTTGAAATGGCTTGATGTCAATTTATTTTCGGTTCAAAACAACTTCTAATATATCCAATGTTTATGAATCTTTGAATATGCGTGGCTGTTAAATTACGCTTTTAACATTTTCGTGTACAAACGCACATAAACGTAAAACAATTTCGTGTTACTGGAAGCTCCGGACACGTAAATATTATGTGAAGAAACGAAGCGAGCACCTGCAACTGCTGTGACCGATACGATTAACATTTGATGGTAATGGTATGGGAATCTCAGTATGAATAGTTATTGTTCATAAGTATATTGTACCGTTAACACGATATTTACAAGAGTGAGGTTGCTTTAACTTTGTTCGTGTAATTTTTCGATTTAGTTCAAGTTGGAACAGGTGCTGGAAAATGGTTTTTGTAACGTTGTACTTATTGATGATGAAAAATGGTTTTGGAATTGATAAAATCCACTTAATTTCTAGTCCGAAATTAAGTTGGCAAAGTGGTTACTAAAGATATAACAACGTCTAAACTATATCTATAAACGCTCAGGATCAAGGGAAGGTACCAGTTCCGAGTGTATTCCTATAAACTCAAAAATCTAAAACAAAGAAAATCATTGAGCAACCTTTGGTGACATATTATCGAATTCACATTACACGACGATTTACTTTGGTTTGTGGTCTATTTTTTATTATTAACAGTTGGTGTTAGATTATCGGCTGTCAAACTTTTGATGACATTGTATTACACGGAACGAAAATTTATAAAATTTACTACGAACACATCCTAGCTGTACGCGGAATCCTGCTTATTTTCTGAGTGTCATATATTTATAAAATTAATTATGAAATCCGCAATACTTTTAGTATTATTCGTACAAAAGCTCACTCAAGGTCTTATAATAATGATTGCACTTGACAGGAGTCATTCTTCAAGCTTTATGATGGGCGTTGACTGATGAAGCCTTCTCGTTTCATGAAAACCAAACGATGAAAAAGGTTAAGCCTTATTTGTCAAGTTCTTATTTGAGCCTCTTATTCTCATGTGTCTGCGATGTTCATTCCATATTATTTAACTCTACCCCGAGTTTTAGAAAAGCAGCGTTTCATCGGAACATGATAAGATAATTAACAATTACTTAAGAAAATTCAATTGCCCTTGATCCACATTTGTATATCAATCATTTCTATGGATAAAGTTACCTCTCAAAGTTAGTGGTAGACATGTGGCTTTCGAAGTAATTGGATGTGGCTGGATATAATTAACTAAACGAGGTAAGATTTATGTGGAATATTAGAATAAAAGATCAATAAACTTATAACAAGCGGCACACAAATCTCGTTTCTATAATTCTCCATCAGCCCTGAACGTGTTGTCTGAATTGACTAATTGTCGCGGACTACACGGTTCAATTTTAAATGGTTTTTATTTACAAATGACTGGCCCAGGTATATAAATACACCGTAATTATCCGAGTGCTGTGACCCCGTTTGAGACACGGAGATAAAGGCAAGTCCACTCACGGGATACGATTTGTCAGCAATCCATCAAGCCCGTTTTTGTTGCCATTCACAACACGTGTGCGAAGGCGTTGTTACAAACAAGTTTGCACAATAGCTAACCTTGAGTTTGAAGTTCATTAATGGAGTTCTAGAGCACTTGATCTAAATTTGAAGTAGGCTTTTTGGTTCAATTATCTTAGATATTTTGCTTGATTGCTCGTCAGGCTTGTAGCGCCATCTATTGGCACTGACTAGAAAATTGTGGTTATTAGTAGCAATTTTTCATAGCATGTTTTCTGTGAAACTAATTCGTTTAATGCATATCAAATACAAATAAATGTACATTTAATCAGGGACAATTTAATTGAAACCTAGTTTTAATGGTACTATTATATACGGTACAACATTAATTCGTGTAGTGTTATCGAAAATCAATTGCTTTTAATTTTAGTTCCCTCACACATTCACACTTATTATAGTCGTGTTTTTATTATTGTTATAAGAATTGATACAAAAAATCAATGATCACGCACTTAAATATGCCTCACGCAAAAGATTTGGACGTGGTAGGTCCCTAATCGGATTTTAATGATATTTTTCTTAAATGGCATGTCTGTAAAAACTAAAGGAAGCGGACAGTAAAAAGGCACCTAAGTTACGACCAATTGTAATAAAATTGATGGTAATTAAGAAGTCTTACAGTTATCTAGTTTATAGGAGATCAATTGCTCTACCATAAAGCTCTTTAGTGGGCATTAATAACATTGCTGGTAACTTAGTCGGGGCTCGATTAAGCCTCATATACGGGTAATGTTATAGATTTACTGTTTCAGCTTCGCGTTTCAGTATTATTATTTATGAGTTTGTATCCGCGATTTTGTCTACGTTATTCCTGTGATAAATAGCGACATGTGAGGTTTAAGTTAACTGTCTCTCTCTCCCTTGCTCTGACTCCTCATGACTGTGTGCATATTAAATTCAAATATGTTCAATTTATTTTCGGCATTGATTGGAAAACATCTTAGCATCCTTTTATAGAAAAGTGTCTGGCCTTATAGATACTAGTTGTCTGAACTTATAGATGCTCGTGTTAATTCAAAAGTGTATTTAGTATAGATTAATTAGTATATAACGATGTTTTAATTTTAAAGTTAGTTAGTAAACCTCCCAAAGCCTTTTGTGTTAACAGCTGCTTCAATTAATAACAGCTTAAGGCCTAGTTACTAAAGGTGAAAAGTGCATCTGGTTCTAGACCTAATAGGTTCTACAAAGTATACTTTATGGTCCAATTATAGGTTATATTGCTTGACAAAATTATTGACTATATTTAAAAGATAGGCGTGTAGGTATTAAAGATGCCATATTTTATGCAACTGAACTATAATTTCAAATAAATTATATCAAGTAATTTTAATGGTAATAAAAGTAAGAAGTCACATCCCCAACTTGGCCAGTGTGGTGGACTCAAGGCCTCCCACATTACGGGAAGAGACCCTTGCCCGGCAATTACTTATTCTGCTTCAGATAGCCTTTGTCTTATCATTAAAATTGTTAAATTGACAACAATCTAAATTTAAAAAATATTATTACTCTGATCAACTGCCTCTGTGGCGCGGCCGGTGGTTTATCTGAATACTTATCATAGGGTCGATTTCCCAGATTGGACAAAGTAGTATTTTGTAATTTGTATTAGTATATTTTCAATAGTAAGTAGCCTGGAGTTCGATAAAGTAGTCGGCTCATCCTCTATTATATGGGATTAACATTGTTAACGGCAAAAACGGGTATGTGTCATGAGCCTCTGCCTAAGCCTTCGGGTATAACAGGCGTAATATTAAGTATGTGTGTATACGATCAACTGTTAAAGAACTAAGCTTGTTAAAACTTTTTGCTAGTCTCACGAAAAAGTAAACACAATTTCGTCACGTCTTAATAGGTAAAATATTGTTGTATGAAATTTAAAAACTGTTCCGATATTTAAACAGTTTGTTCGACGCAAATTGATTAAATAACACCATTATTGGTTTTTTGACACTTGAAACGCTTTGTCTCATTATTTTCATATTTTAAAAACATATTTATTTCATTGTGTTTTAGCCGGTACAGTCTGGTTGAGAGTAGTGAGTTTTTATTGATATAAGTAACAGCTGAAAAATATTTTTTCAACATAAATTATAATAATGGATACAAATAACAATTTTATGCAGGTATATTGTTACCTGAAGGTTATATATATGCTAGTGTAAATGTGATTGTGATTTAAAAAGACAACTCCCGCACTAAGAATTGCTCTTGTGTCGCGGGGACTTTTACAAACATACAAACAATGGACACAAAGCACAACCAGACCCGAAGCAATTATTTGTGGATCGGCCAAATAATTGCTCCGTGTGGGAATCGAACCCACGACCACGACCGTTGCAGTGGTATCGGCGTGGCGACCTAAACCACTGCGCCACGGAGGCAGTCATAATAGGTATCACCCAGATTACAAGGCACCGAGTTCGATTTTAAGATCAGGTACTTATAATATTATCAATTCGATTCTCCATTACTTTTCAAGAAACGGTCACATATGATATTATTACGACTAAGAAATAAAATTGCAACCTGCCTAAATTATCTGGATGCGTGATACACATCTGCTTAACACCTTGAGGCAAAAGAGTCGTAATAGAATATAAGATAAAAGTAATAAAATATTATTGACTTTCAAGCTTTAAGATACGGAGTGCATTTAATTGAGTAATCAATTCAGTTATCGGAGTAACTTAAATAATTTATTTTATTTTGTGAAGTTTAAACAAATCTTTGACTTGACTCAGCACCTGCATATTATGATTAATGCTGCAAATTATTTTAGACTAGCTGACCCGCGCTACTTCGCTTGCGTCACATAAGAGAGAATGGTTCACAATTTTCCCCGTTTTTGTAACATTTTTCACTGGTACTCTGCTCCTTTTAATAGTAGCGTGATGATATATAGCCTATAACCTTCCTCGATAAATGGACTATATAACACTTCAAGAATTTTTCAAATCGGACCAGTAGTTCCTGAGATTAGCGCGTTCAAACAAACAAACAAACAAACGAACAAATTAGTATAGATATCAATGCGTAGTATAAGCTTTGAGATCAGACGATTATGTAATGTTATATGAGAACATGATTGTATTTTACCTCAGGTTGCTTGACATTTCGGCGCAGGTAACGTTGACTGGTGGCAAGCTGGCTGACTCGAACCGAAAATTCGAGGGTCCCAGTATTTGAAGAGGTTCACAAGCATTTACGCCCAGTGTTAAAATGATTCAATTTACAACCTTGTTCGTACGTATCGTAGTTAATCAGCTACTGTGTTGTATAGAGTAGAATTAAAGCTCTCTTCTTACTGTCATATTCTGTGTCAATGTCAAATAAATTACTATTTTTCATCAAAATTTATTAAATAACACTTCCTAACTACTACCTTTCACAAATTCATTGCCGTCATACATTCCCATAAAAAAGTTCCTAATAACCCCCTATTTACTAGTAAAATATAAGCCACAAGACTCCTATAACATGTATTCAACTAACGTGCATTGCACGATGGCTAACGATGATATATTTTTTACACCGTTCTCTTGAAATATTAGTCTACTGCTAATGAATTACTCCGTGGTACGATTTATTAACATAGATTAATGGGTCTAATTTGCACAGCTGCAGTTGCTATCTGGCTTGCGGGAAGGCTTCTGTGCGTGTAGTGTATACGTAAGTTTCAGCAAGACTGATGACCGATCGATCTTTTAACACATCTTCTTAATGAACCGGTACCTACTATAAACATCGTTATGCATCTAGCTTAGATTATCTTACAAAGATTCGGTTTTATTTGCAGATTTGTTATAATAATATTATTAATGCAATGATATAATTTGGTAGTGTCAAATTATTCAATAGTGACTAAACATAGGTATTAAACTCACGGCTTACTACTTGGCACTAGTTTTCTGGCATAAGAGGGATCTCTAGACATAAAACCCACCGCATTGGCAAAGTATAGACGCCAGATTGTAACCTTATATAACGCTTAAATTTATACATTATATGTTATGTATTACTTCATTATGCCTAAATTAAAATGTCTTTATTTACAGTTCATTAAACTTATACACGTGTCGTGACGAATGGGCCTGTAAAAGTATGTAATATTGCAGGAAATTCTTGCTCAATTTATACATAATATACACTCTTGAATGTTTCCAAGTGAATATATAAGCATGATTGATTGTCTAGTTAACTATATTTGCTAAAACACAGACAGACGATAGACAACAACATAACAGTTTACACGTGTTACAGTGCTATGAATAAATTCATCATTGTTTCAAGGTTCTCAAACATGTCTTATCACAACATTATTACTACAATATATTGTTATTAAAATCAATTATATTTTTAGAATAAGACATTACCAATGTATTGTCATACAATGTCATAATTTACAAGTATTGGACACATTTCTTTTTAACCCACTCTTGTACTGTAGCCTTCTTACAGAGTTTATTTAGTCGAAGGCAAAAGGGTATGTATTTCTAAAAAAAGTATGAGGATTATGGTCCGTAAAGACTTTAAGAAGGTACGGATATTAAAATGTTCTTACTTTCAAGTTTAAGCGTCTGCACTACTTTTGATCATTCAATTAACAAAACAGTTTAGTTTATGTACCCAATTATCCAAAAGTACTACTTATGGTTTTGAATGGAAAATAAACCTACTATCGCTCTGTATCTATTCTTACGCAGAACTACTACATAAACTAAGTTTAAATATTTGAAAGCAATAATATTCTTTTACTACATTGGTTAGTCTTATTTGCTGTTACTATGCTATTATAATATATGCTCATCTCAACCGTCATAAATCCTTCATCGCTTTATACACAGATGGGAAGTGGCTTGTCCATACACGGCGATATATTAATATATCCACATACCGTTTACTAACACGTGTACTACTTCGTAACACATGATCTTTACTCTCATTATAAAACTTAGTTTTGCAATAAACATTAGTTTAACCTTAAATAATCTTTAGATGATAGACTTTAGTCATGGTTTTATTTCTATAAATGTGTTTTGTTATAAGTTTGTAGGTCTATGTTGATCTTATTCTACAAGGATTTCAGCCGTTTTTTTTATTTCGAATATTAAACACGTGTTGTCTGTTATGCCTTTTAAAATGGCCTTGGTGTTGGTATAGGAACTAAGCATACTTTTATTTTAATCAAGTCTTTGGGCATAAATATACTTCCTTTTATATTATCCTGTTGTGGCTGGTTCAAGTGTGATTTAGAAATTGCACGATTCACGATCGATTTCTCAGATTTTTTTTAAATCTTTCAATGCCACGAATTTGCATAAAACTACCTAACTTTGTAAGTCTTACGTGCTGCTAAACAAAATGACTCAGTTTACAAGTCTTAGATTGTGGAAGGACTGCTATTCCTTCCGTAGTTCACAAGGTATTCTGATATCAGCGTCATTATTTTTCCTGGTATGACTGGCTCCAACCTCAGCAGAACCTTGATGAAGCCCCGACCTTGAAAGCAATATGGAAAACAAAACGGCATATCTATTCTGAACGAAGGCGGTCCGTTGGTTGTGTTGTAACGAACGCTAGGCCAAGGCCGTGTGACATAACGCGTTACGTGTCGCGCCGTTATGCGCGCGCGCCGCCGCGCAGGCGCAGTGCCCGCGCACACCGCGCACCGCTACTCGCACTTTAACGACGATCTACGCTTTTTATGCGCATGCACTTGCGTAGTTTTATTTTCTGCCTTAATTAAGTATAATTTTGTAATAGAATTATAAAGTCGGGATATTGACCTCTGTAAACTTAATGTTGATATTTTTAATGCTGCTGTTGTGGTTTAGACTCAACATGGTGTGGTACTTAGAGTTATTATTACTATCATGATCAACATTTAAATGGTTAATATAATGAGCCTATTTTAATAAGGTCTAATTAAATAAAAGGTCTGAAGCATAATTAATGCAATTACCTATTTTACTTACTCTACGAAGTTGCACCTTTTCTGCCAATACTGTCAATAAAATTAAACAAATTATGATACCCGATAACAAAAGACAGCTAGTTACACGAAAAAGTGATTATTTCACTTACTAAAATGTGTAGGTTACGCATCTTATCATCGCATCTGCATACGTAATACGTCATACTTCTGCCTTAAAGCACTGTACCTCGATTCTCTACCACTATCGACTACCGACAACCGGCTAGCTATCGAAATTTTGACTTTTAGAATGTACCGCCAAAAAAGTTTCTACGACGTCCGTCAGAGGCGCTGATCAGATTTTCATACAAAATTTCTTGATGACAGTTCGGTTGTCGGTAGTCGATAGTAGTACAGAATCGAGGCACTGATCTCAACAGCGCTGTCCTCAATTAGCCGTTTAGCCATCAATTTAAATACACATCCATCCTTTCCAGAAAACATTTTTATTTTAAAACCTATAATATAAGAAAGGACTTCAATATTTTTTTTTTGTATATTATGACGCTGAATCACATGTTTTCAAAGGAATTCCTTTCTCGTATAAATATCAGTAATGCGTCACCAGCCAGTAATTTGCGATCAACATGCATCGTTTTCCGTAATGCTAATCATTTCATCGGAAAACCGCATGACCTTTATTTGAATGCATTCAAAACAATACGTAAGTAAACATTCAATAATCTGGTTTAATGAGATGATGACCCCAATACAGTAGAGCTGGAAACAAAACAAAATATGTGCTACCAAAGTAGTAATACCGCAACTAGCACTTGGCCAGCGTGGTGGACCCAGGTCTTAACGCCTCCCTTATTCCGGGAGGAGATCGTTTTTCAGCAGTTGGACAATAATGTGTTAAATTTATCTATACATACTAAATTTTTATTTAGTAAAGTTCTGAGGAAAAGCCGCGAAGACTAGGAAATCCATAAAAAAAGTAAAGATCTGTAAACAAGCTAGGATCATGTGATACATCAATGTGATTATATCAATTTCCACCTTAACCTTGAGGTACAGTTCAGATTCACCTTTAAAAGCTGCAAGTCGAATGAATCAAATTTCCATCTCGATTTCTTATATTCGATACACCTGTTCCCATAGCGAAACTTTTATAAATACTCCTAGATTTCTTGGAACGCAACACAATCTTCTCTTAAAAAACAGGTGTACGCGCGAAGAATTATTATGAAGAATTTGAATAATGTTGACTTTAGGACCTACGCGGTGTTATTTCAAGAATAAATTACAGTGTTTATTGCTAGCAAATACTTAAAACTTATGTCGTAGACATATAATGCAGTCGTTATGTGTTCATGAGGTATCGCACCGACGCTCAGCGGGATGTCACCCAACGGGACCGTCACAGAGATTACGCGGAAAATAGCGTATCTTCCACAACCACAAATAGAGAAACGAGAAAATTAACTAGAAAATATAATAACGCTTTTTCATGCAGTAAACTTTATGTCATATGTAATAACTGCGCAAAAATACTGTATCCATCGCTTATAATAGCGTGTAAGAATTTGTATATAACATCGTTTACGAGAATACTGCCATTATGAATGTTATCTTGACTAGGATCTGCATTATAACAATGTGTTAGAAGAACGGAGTGACCATCGTCGGATTGCAATTGTTTTTGACGTCATCTGTGTTCCTTCGAATCCAGTTAACATTGAGTTTTAATGGTGTACAGAGACGAAGACCGCAACTCAGTAAAAAAAACATTATCCTTAGAGCGAATCTACACAGAAATAGTACGACTACGTAGTTTGTTTAGTTCCTCAAAAGGTTAAAACGGAAAAACACTTGATAAGTACACAGGAACGTTAACGCGTCCGTCTGCTTCTATCACAGCTGTTTTTCTCGGATACCGTTTGACGTAGCACTGTATGTTTTTTATTGAAGTAATGTAGTAACAGTGGGAAAACTCTTCCCTTAGGTAAACGTGAAACAGTTAGCTAGGAAAATACAAGCCTAGTTTCGCATCGTGTAAAATGTTCACAATGCATTAATTAATTACAATTTGATATATTTTCCATTGTATCCGAAAGGTACCCTAGGCGAGACATCGCTTCTGGATAGAAGATCGAGTATCTCTGGAGAGAGCTGATGGTGGTAGCCCAGGGTGATTTTAGTCGGTAAGAATCCTATATAACCGGACACTTAACCCCAAGAGAGACGGTTATCTTATGGAAGACTTCCCCACGATAAAAAGGGCGAAACATCGCGGCTCAATTGAGAGCACGACATTGACGATTTTTCTTTTGTTTATCATAATGTCATTAACTACTTTAACGGAGATTAGGCCAGTTTAATTTCAACTAAATGTCAAAGACCTTCACATTTGATTATAATTTATTTAATAAACCACGCATTTGTTTATCATTGCGATGAAACAATGAGTAATGCGATATGTTTTAAATAAAATATTTTGCAGTAACCTTGTAACAATGGTTTATATCACATAATCGTAGGTCATATGAGTAATAGCTATGGTTTTTTATAGGAATCTGTGAAGGTCTCATTTAAGTACCACTGCAGCAGCCTTGTTCTGTTGTAAAGATCTTTACTATGTTAATTGTATTACAATGTAAAAGAACAATGCTTTTATTTGGTTATAGTCCATCCCACTATGCGAATAGAGTAAATTACTATTTCTCTTTAAGATTTATTCATTGGAATAAACACTTAAGATATTAAGTTTTTAAAATGTTGACGTATCTGTTAGTAATTCATTACACATAGAATAGTTTACTCGATTCGGGAATCGAAACCAAACACTCGTGTTCAATTACAGGTGCATAAATTTATCGACCACAATGAAAAACCGAACGTTTAGCACAATATCGATGCTCATAATATGAACATAGATCATGTAATAAAAAGCTAAGCAATAATAATGTAAGAAAACAATGCATTTACAGGCTATATTAATTCAAAAACTAAATGCTTGCATCCCATTTGAATAACTTCCATAACGACGTTCATTATCTCGTTACGATTCAACGGAAAAAGACTATCTCCAGTGATTACATCAAGATAAATTTATAACATTCATTTCCTCTTAATATTAACCAAAGTGATAGCATCCATTGCATAATTTCCTGTTCCCAATCTAATTACGTGGTATATTTAATGGTGCATGATTATCGAAGCTGTCACCCTGCTCTGATTCTATTAATAGTTTGTTCACTGATAAGACGGTGGTTGAGTCAGCCGGTTACACCAGTACCGCTACTCAGCTTTATATCTTACGTCTTGCGCTATTCCTACATCATTTTCTTTGAATTTTCTTAGATTACCATCTCAATAGTTATTCTACACGTGTCATGTATGAAAACGGTAAAAGTGTAATATCTTCCGTACTTATATTAAAATTAAAAGCGCTGTTTTTCTGTCTATTCTTGTAAGAATTGATTTTTCGAGGATATAGCTTTAAAGCAGCTTTGTCGAGACCACGTCGAAACGTAAAAATTGTACATCAAATAAAGTTGTGTACTGATGGTAAAAGAAGAAAGAATCTGTCCATTATTAATTTATGAAAATATTTCACGGTTTTCCAAGATCTTTTCTTATTTTCTTCACTATTGTGTAACAAACGAAACTATTTAATTACTTTTAAAATCAACGACAAAGCAGATTCTCAACCATAAAGATTAATTGCTCATTGGTTATTCTGAACGACGGCTGTTGACTCCTAAAGGTGTTGTTAAGTTTTCTAAAGTGGGTCAGCACAAATTAATGCGAATGTTTTATTCCTAGATGTCTGGGACTCTGGATAGCGTCTGCAAGATATATAAGTAATTTTGACACGTACATATTTAATCAATATATTTTCAAAAGATGTCGAATTCCTGAGTATAAAGTCTTCTTTAAAAGTAACTTCTGAGAGATATATATTTTTCGTACAAGTACGCTGACAACGCCGCAAGCCTAAGGTAGTCTAGGATAATAATTACATTAATTTAAAGAAATCCTCTCTATCAATGCACACATTAACTGCGACATTGAAAAACATTAAAGCGTATTTTATATCGTATGGCTATACCTCCCTAAGTAACATGAAATTGAATACACATAATATGTATAAAGAGAGTCAATTAATTCCTTGTGAATAACTCTTTGAGCGGTCTCAATAGCTAACTTACGGTAGCTGCCGCTACTGCTGTTAACTTCAGATAAAGACTAGAGATAGATAAAGTTTCAACTGAGATGTCTACAGATTGCACCATCCATTAACGTGGAGCTTTATTAGCTCACTACTTACCAAACAGTTAATTTGTGACCGTTTTACACGAAGGAACTCGCAACATAATGTCGTAATGAACAGTACACTGACTCAATGAATATGCAGAATTTAAGGATACGCAAGTCTGGTGCCCGCTTACATGAGATCATTTAAGACTAGAATAATCAAGTTTATGTCCAAGCAGGTACGTCACCGTGAATTGCTAATTCAGTGACCACTCACTAAACTACGTCTTAAAAATTCAAACAACTGGATTCTTGCATAAAATAAAACGGTATAAAGTAGTCTTTTTTATTTGTTTTGATAATCTAGAATTTGGAAATAAATAAATGGAAATATAAGACGAGAAGCGTGGTGGTGAGAAAAGACGCAAACAAGAAAGTCATCTGGAGATTTTGTTGCATGTTAAATAAATAGGCATTTCATTAGCCACATTTTAGTCCAAGATAAGACTTTACAAACAGTTGTGGCTACCGCAACATGTGCCAGTGTTGAGTCGTGTTTTAAAATAGCTTGATTTTCTGGCGAGATAGTCAGCCTGGTGAACATGCTTGACATTTAAAAAGGAAATTTTAGCATAATTCCTTTATAGGTCGGAATGCGCTTAATTCTTTTTTCTGTTATAATATATACGATACATATTTTAAACTTAAGTTACACATTTGAAAAATGTTTTAAATACATTAAGACTTTTTATTTTGAAAACGTTATGACTGTCTGGAGCAGTAACGTCCTCGAAAGACATTATTGTCCTTGTCGTTTCGGTCACGGCGGCGACTTGATAATTTGGCGATAAGTACAGTTACTTATCGATTCGGCATTGTCTCGTCCTGGCATTCGAAGGCACCAAGTGAGCGTGCTTTGAATTTCGTTGCATCAGTCGTGAGAACCGACTGTGAAGTAATGTGTGTAATGATAATGAGAATCTATACTATGCGCCGATACCGACTACCGTCACGCATGTTCTATTCAAAATAACATGCCACGTGTGGTAAAATTCACACTCATTCAGTAATTATCGGTTTCAGTAATATATCATCAGTAAATGGGTTAGATCGTTAGGTTACTAGACAACAATAGCTATTTTTTAAGAATGTGTCATTTCAGTTCCTTGTTTGTGGTGATTTTTTTAAAATGTTAATAGAATATCTGTTAATGTTATATAATACCTACTGCCACTGCAGAAATACACACATTTCAGAGTTAGATAATAATTTTACGGCAGTCGTAATTTTGCTAACATTGTAATATTAGGTGATATAACTCAAAGCTAATTTAATCAAGTGACTTAATAAACTGGTAAATTAATAGTTTTGCCATAAAGCGTAGAACAAGTTCTAGGTTAAAATGTATAAGCACTTGCCGGAGCATCTAGCGCTGATGTTACAAATATTCCTATGTCCCTAACATAAGCAGCAATTTGTCTCAATTGATATAAAATCAAAAATATGTACAATATAAGTAAATATTCGAATGTAGATTTCGTTTAATATTAGTATAAATCATTCACAAAATCGAAGTATTCATACAATTCGTATATTAACTTAATTGCAAATGTATAAGCGTGCTCTATAAATGCACCAGCGTCAGACTACATCAGAATACAAGCATACAAGGCCCCGGCCTAAAAACCTAGGCGATGGAATACATGAATTTGAGAATTGACACAAGGTTTGTCGACACGTGCGGTGACACGGGCCAGCTCTTACCAACGTGATGTGCACGTCCACACACCATCCTTAGAAACAGTATTGTGGGCCACGTGACCCTATCCTTTTACTATCTGACCTATTTTCTTAGATCTACATGATAATCTTAGGTATCGAGAGCCTTAGGTACTCTGTTTTGCGAATGCAATCGATCGTGACTCTTAAATGTGTATGATTAATCTGACGGTTAGATTAGGAAACAGACAAATTATAGTCCTGCAGTGTAGGAAGCGCAATGGCATAGGAAACAGTGAGATCTAATTTGATGATGGTAAAATACAAAAGATTTGATCGCAAGTAATCGCCACTTTACTAAACACTGCCAAACAGTAACTATTTCAATATCCTCTCTTTATGGGGCTGCGTTAGTTAAGTGAGTCAGCCACAGCTTATATTTTTTATTCTCAATAAAAAGGCAGCCCAACTGTAGTCTTGCTGGATTTCTATACATTTCAAAACCAGGATAGGTATTCAAAACTTCCGTTAGTGATTATACTAGCGATAAAATCAAATGTTATCCGGCTTATAGAGTTTGACGACTTCCTAAAATGTCCGTAGTTCGTTTGACGTAGGCTTTATGAATTGTATTGTGGATTAGCCTAGCAATGAGATAGGTATACATTACAAGCATGATACGGAAGCCACATCCTATTACGATCAGATTTTGTACGGACCTTTGTTAAAGCCTATTCATTTAATCCAGTATTTTGACAAAATACAATAGTGGTAGAGCATCGTCATCCTGTGTGGTGTGACTGAAGGTCATTGTATTTGGTGTAAGGTCAGTTTTAGGCAATATAATTCTAGCTTTGTACTTTTGTTTTTACACATATAATTGTCATGTGTTGTTTAATTCAAGTGAGCAACTGACAGTAGTGTACGTTATACCTTAATTTAGAAACCTAAAATAATAATAATCATCAAGAGCTTTTACAAATTAAGAAGCCGAGTGTATGTTTTTTTACCTGTGGCGTTTCCGCAGAAGTTACTAAAATAAAAACAATTGAAAGTGTAACTAATTGAAGCGCGCTCTATAATACATGCAAAATGAATCCTTGCATTACAGTTAAAAGGAAACGCAAAATTTTGTGAAATACCGCAATTTTGTCCTATTGTTTAGTTTTTGTAAAGTATGGGTTGTAAACAGAAGGCCTTTTCGGTTTCACCCCATTGTTCTCCTTCTAAACATCCCTTGAAACAATGTCTTAAAGAAAAAATGCATCTCTAACTTTCTATTTCACTGCACCATATTATTTATTACCATCGATCTGTTAGAAAGACGGACAAAAGTAGAGTATTTTGTTTACTCAACTTACGATGTAACTGTAACAAAAACTAGTGTGCTTCATTGTTCAGGTTTAAAAGGAAGAATTTAGTACGGTTCGAATTGTATCATTTGTATCCCAAAAAGTAACGAAGAAAGAAAGTATTTCAAACAGTCAAAATGTATGATGAAAGACACCATTAGTATTGGTCGTAACTTTTACCTCTATTTTTATTGTGATATGATGTCATAGAAAAGCAAGTTATCCCAAACAAAACTTTTTGCCATATTTATTAAGAACTCGTTTTACACTGAGATCGTCGTGTGTTGATTATCACATTCTTGTGTGATTATAATGTTCAATACATGTTTTTACATGCATATCTTCGCATAACGCAATCAGTGTTTTCCATGTTCTTGATAACTAAACAATGACGTTGCCTCCCAGTCTCATAGATAACAAAAATTAATGTAAATTCATTTATCCCAGCCCGTGTAAGCTCTCCCACGCGAGGAATGTTGCTAAACAAAAAATGTATGCGAACATTTTTGAGCTCATATCATTACATAGACATTCAAGTTTTGAGGGGCCCAGTAGGTACAATCACGTATAATTCTATAAGGGAGTATCTCAAAGATAGTCGGCAACCCATCTCTGTCGCGCTCACAAAACTCTCTTTGGGTGAAAGAAGATAGCTGCTAGTGCCGCCTCTCACGTAAGTTGGCCAAAGTGAAATGACCGCCGCTGACCATTTTGGCAGTTGCGTCATCCATCGAGTCTTGAATTCAAAGTTTTTTATTACAATACATGACACGAATTGAAATAAAGATGAGATTGCACGTAAATTACGAATTTAGAAGTATCTAAGCTATCACCACGTACATATTTGAACGTAGTGACATCAGAAGTGTAACAAAAATAATTTAGACATGAGAAGAATAATTTGCTAAGTCAAAATGACATGATTTTACAAAGATATCTACTCATAATAGCTGCGGTAATAGACACGGAGATAATGATTAAAATGACAATAACGTTATGTAGGTGGTTCACATTAGTCACATCTGAATTCTTTATCTGAAAAACCGTGTTTTTAACTACGAACGCGTTCAAGTTCAACAACAACCGCGCTCTAGACGCGGTTAAGGAAGGATGAAGCCGACCTACTTGTGGTTCCCTGACCTCCGCCGCAGCCTAGCGCTGCGTTCTTTCTCATTCACGCGCGTTTGCTGACTTGATGTTCTATCTCCCTCACTCCCGGAATATTTTCGCAAACGCATTTGGAAAATGGCGCAGCGCAGAAGCGCGGAGGCAAGTTGACGAGCTGCGTGACAATGAGGTTTTATGGGTTAAAGCTATGACAGACTGTTTTGTATTCGAAACAGACTCATGTAATTTTAGTTTATCTGGATAACGAATGGCCTGGAAACGCGATTGAGTAATAAATTATTCAGACTACAGATATGCTGAAAGCCATGCTAGGAAATGTCGTAAATGTCTGTAAGATCTTATTCTCTATGACGCTTTGTGCTAAATCTATAGAACTGAACAAGTGAGAGAATAAGCAACATTGAAATTTATTTACAGCCTCCATTTACTGACGTACAGAGTACTATTATAATAGATTACAGGTACTTCGCTCGACTACTACTTCGTTTTCATTATAATTTTGGGTTTGTGAGCCAACAATTTAAGTAAGATAAAATAGAGAAGTTTGGTAAAAACATATAAAGTTGCATCTTTTGAATCATTAAACCGCATAACAAGTTTCATAAATTCAATATAATTTTTTTTAAAAATGAGGGCAAGCTGGTTCCAAATTCTAGACTGTAAAACCAGTTCTGACGTACAACTTTGAACGTCTGAACAGTGTAGGTATAAAATAACAAAGTAGAATGCCAATAAAACAGAAAAATACGTTGTTAAATCACGCCGGAGGTGAATGACACTTGGCTTCAAGATCTCGCGTTTGCTAAACTACCTACCGTCTGTAGGTATTAGCTAATCCGACAGCATCCGGCATGTTGTGAATGAAAAGTATTAATATCGGAAATCTAATGTATAATAACAATATAATTTAAATTTATAAATCTTTGAAGAGGTGAACCCAAGTGTTGGCTCCTGTATACAATTGTGGTCATGGCCGCCTGAAATTTACATTTTCTGTTGCAAATTAGTATATTACTGATGAAAATTATGAAGATGTATGTATTTGTTATCAAAGATAATACAGTAATTATGTCAATGTGAGAATTTTCTTCGACATTTGCAATGGTTAAAGACTCAATAAAGAAAGGTCCAAAGAAATTAATAATAAATATATTATTTGAATAGTTTTCATTTTGATTAATTATAAATCGCTGCCTCCGCTGATTTATTAGCACGTTTTTGGAACGACTTGGGTTCATTGGGCATTAGAACACCCTGCAAAAATTAAAATGCTTTGACCAAGCGAAAAAATCTATTAACTGAAGAAGAGATTGCGCATCATGAACCTCGCACGAATGGACAAGGTCTCCTTCAGCTAAGACTTCATTCAACTGATAAAATACATGTCGACGTAAGTAGAAGTAGTTCCCTACAGGTTATCGATGCTTTTCTCTATGTTTTGTTTTATAAATTCTCAATTTCCTTGTGTTTTGTTTTCTGCTATCGATGTACACTGTATTCCTTTTTATTATAAATCTACTAAACAAAATATGGCTATACTCTGATCTGGTCAGCTCATCAGCTGTAACTGCGCTTTTCATATGCACCGCTTTGTAGCAATGTACAGTCAAGTTACTTCAAGTGATAACTGCTGGATATTATACTTATTTTGGTCATAATATATTATGTCCAATTGTGTATTGTGCCAACATTTTCCAAGTGCTCATTTAAGCGTAGGTATGAAAAAGTCAAGAGGCGACATTGTTATTCATCGGTTAGCGCGCCACCGTGTTCTCAATCATAACTCTTTGTGAGTAATGTGACGTAAACAGCCTCTGTGACCACGAGAACGTAACCACAAACGGGACAAAGACTCAAAAGAACATAACTTTGCCATATAAAGAAGGACACGAGCACACTGAATTTCATTTTCTAAAACCCGATTACACGGGCGAGGTGACGCAAGGCGGAGGTCGGCCGCGACACAACACTCGAAAACGAAAGGTGTTCGAAACTGAAATCGAAGGGAGTGATCCCGTTATCCTGTGCCGGACCGCGGAGATGGAAAGCTCCCGTTAAAAGCGTTAACGTCATGCGATGCAATCATGTAACAATGAGTCATGGGGCCCACCGCTCAACTCTGCCTCTGCTAGGCACTCCTTAGCTGCTCTCTAACTGTACTCTCTTACGTCATGTTCAAGGACGTTTCGACTTAACCCACATAGCAGTCGCGCCGATGCCTTGCGTCGATTTGTGGAAAATTACATGACACACTCCTTTTCCGATAAATTGCTAATTTTCGATTAGCACTAACGGTATTCACAATACTAAGCTCGTCTCTTTATGAACAGGTCAGGTGTCTCAGAAAATCATTTTCAGTTGCCGCCTACTTAACAGTGAATTGGTGATAAAAAAGCTTTTTAAAGTAAGACATTTGCATAATGCTTTTACGTGTAATATTAATTAAGATACCTACCTAGGTATGAATTTGGTTTATACTATCTTAAATATTAACTGCTTTCATTAATTTATTTAATAACACGCTAGGGAGCAATAATTCTTTGTCGGATGAAATAACCAGTTCATACAGAGTTCTTGGTATTATTATGAATTGTTAACTTTAAACTGATACACAATGAATCTGTTTCTTTTTCATAAAATTATTTTGACATTCAGATCTAAGACCAAGTACTTACTACCTAAATAAAAATAATGTACTATTATGTAATGTCTCTATTATTGTGGACACGATAATAAGCAGAAATAAATATTTTATGCTAGACAATAATAATTATTTTATTAAACTTTATTTGCCTGTTCTCAAAAACGATCATATATGACTTTGAACCGACGCCTACCTGAATGCCCACATAATTATATGCCTGCCTTAATTATATAGGCTACATTTGGCATTTCCAGTTCAAAGAAATCATTTAAATTCCTGTGCCATTCTCATAAATCGTGGCACTCATAAAATGTTGAATTTGGTTACGTCAAACAGCGAGAAATGGTAGCTAGGATTGTCCATACAATTCTTTCACGACACGATGACATTGAGTTGCGTGTTCTACTTTAGCGTAACGGTACTCGACGAGTCCTGACCAAAACACCGACGCGGCCAAACGCGAATATATCCGCTAATTAACCTGTTTCACACTCGGAAACTCATTACGAGGGCTTTGACCTTCATAGCTTTTCACATAATAGGTAATTAAATCGTGTAACAAACCACCAGTTGTCTACTCTGTTATTATCTTCAAGCGCCTTGGAAGCGAACAATGAGGAGTTCTAGGTTAAGGCATACAATGTATGACGCCATTTCAGATGTATGGCTACAACAATGAGCCTAACTTCTCTATAATGAACTTCTCTAAAGAATAAAGTTTTTAGTCTTTAACAAATATCGCATCTTGATTGAACAGAACTATCGCTACGTACATTTTTATGATACTCAAAATAGAGACTTAGTTTCTCTCCTTATTTTGGTTACGCTCCATAGAACTCATGTTTTATTGTCACTATCAACTATTGCCCAACTCCTATTTACTTTTAACCCTTATATTTGGATGCAAAGGAGAAAAAGGCGTCCGTAGGCTTTTGTAGTTTCAAATACAGCGCCTAAATTAATAATATAGCAAGTAGTCGCCAAACAACTTGCTATTTATAAAATGAAAGGCGTTATAAATTAATTTATTTATATGACTGGCATGCAGAGACAAACAGTTAGTCGCGCCATCTGTGAGTTTTGGTTGGTACTACTTACATTCTTACTACACTCAAGATAACCTACCAACTGAAGTGGTTCGTAGGTAACAAGTGATTCAAAGGAAGTACTATCAGTAGCTATTCTTAGATGGCGTAAAAGTAAAGTCATAATTTAATAATGTAATAGCAAATTGTTACAAAAATATTCTGTTTTGGGGAAAAAGAAAAGCGATTTTTTTATTTACAAAAATTATCAAACCTAGGACGGTAAAATGCTTGTGCGTATTCGAAGTTATGTGTAGTATTAAAATAACCACGTTCTTTAATCAAAAAGGATTTTTTTCGTAAAAGATTGTCCTTTATCTTTCAGTAGCCTACATATTTATTTAACACTTGCTGACCCGACCGAAATTCGATTTTTTTTTAATTGTGTTAGAAGAATATGCTCCGAATGCATACAATCCACTCACATTTTGGTTATATACTAGTCTATATACAATATAGAAGTAGATACCTATTAACATACTTAGTTATTTACTAGCAATAAATAATAGGTATATACTTATACATTATTGCATTTAAATTATACTCGTGCGACAACCGGTTTTCCTTCGAGTTGTTGCAGTCTTGAACTTTTGGTTAGGCCCTTAGAAAATAGGTAACGTAACGCATAGTTTTATGGGAATCCTACAATGATTGGCCTATGATTTTAAGGTAGTGGAAGAGGGGATAATACATGTTACTTCTTATATATATTATTTAGTCAATACGTAATTCAGATTGGGAGTCAAAGACGCATTTTGTGTAACTTCCATTAATTTTATTTGCATTAAACATAAAAAGCTCAAAAGAGCTTTTTATGTTAAAAATACTTTTGGTTTTGTGAGATCTTCGTTTTTGTTCTTTTTTACGAATTTTGTTTCATAGTCTGTTGCGTTTTCCGGTTAGAAAACGATTAATGAGCAGCATTTGACGCAAACATTAACCAAATCGCAGTCGAGAAATTAAGTTTGCATATTAAACGACAAAATAAAGAATAAAAAAGTTTCATAGGTATACATAAGAACAAAAATTGCCCATATAATGTTACAAATATTACTAGGGAATTGAAAGTATTAACCATACTCCGCTCCTGTGCGAACGAGGCCTAACGGCAGGTCAACCGCGTGATTTACTTAATTATGCAATTTTAGGCAATATTCTCGAATCCAAATGCAATTTAGAATTGACAAATATAATATTTAGAAGCAATCATACTAATCATAAGTACCTATGACTAGTTGAAATAAAGGCTAAGGTAAAATCAATATACTTACCTACACTGACCGCACTGCGGTTCAACTGCCAGCAAGGAGATTATCCAGGATTTAATCGTACGGCAAGGAATTCGATCCGGAATTCTGGATAACTTAATTGGCAAGTAAAGGACTTTTCTAGTTCAAAACACGAAAGCAAATATTTAAAAAAAGTATAATAATATGTCTAATGGTAAACCTGTTCTATCACAAATTTATTGATTTAACTTTTTGGCTATAGTCAGTTTACGGATTACTCGACCACAATCAAGATATCTACAGATAGTAATTGTTTATACTCTCACCTACCTAATCTCAAACAGGGATATTTTAATTTTCTAAAATCCCTGTAATTTACAAGAAAATTTTAATGAAGAGCTAATGAATTACAATAAAATGTAATTTATAATTCATTTTCTCGACATTAGGCAGCCAACGGGACTTCTAAAGTGATTCAAAGTTTACTTTTTCACCTTCAAACGACCTTCGTAATTTGTCACGTAGCGAATGCCAAGGGCACAAATACACAGTTTTCACTTTTCTACCTATCTGCTGAAAAATCATACTTTTATCATTAATAAAATACATCGTGTTTAAGAAAACGAGAAAAATATGAGACGGCGACGAAAAAATATGCAGCATTAATCTTAGTAAGTTTTAAGCGAATAATGTTACTATTTCCATATAAGATAAAAGACAGGCTTTTCGTCCAATTGTAAGCCAAGGTTTTTCAGTTTCTGTAGAACTGAATCTTTAAAGTTTCTCATGCAGCCAATATGGTTCAAAAAATCATACTAGTAGATTACACGCCCATGAATCGGGCTACAATGTTACACACGCAATAACAAACAAATAAATACATATCCGTATATTATAATAGTAGTTATCAACGTAGTTTAATAATAAGACATCATCATGCGATAATAGAAAAAGATAGGTACAAATTCTTCTGGAAACAAGACGTCTCTGCTATAACGAGAAACATAATTATAATAAAAACATATGAACCTATTTCTTTGTTAGTTGGAGGTTTCATTTACATATTGTCTCTAAAAACGATAGCTAAGCGAAATGAAAACAATGCGCGAGCAACATTTTCACGTATAGGTATTTATGATGTTTTTGAGACTCGAACAGGATCGACACTAGCCCAGATCAATATTTTGGCAATATTTTAATGGATATGAGAAGGATAGAAAAGGTAGAACTTTTACGTTAAATACAAGTAAAAAAAATAACCTAATACTTTCTAGATGTTAGAAAAGCATTACAAAATGTAGTTTGAAACCATCAAAAACATGGTCCGTCTATACATCTTTTATTTAAAAAACAAATGTAAGTTACGTTTAGGGTGACCTCTTGCAAAAATGACCTTCGCAATTAACTTTAGGTTTGTGAACATTTTATTTTGCAGATACTGAGAGAAATTATCGACACGTAGGTAATTTGCATGTTTTTTTCAATACGTTGAAAAATTGTTTATTATTTGCAGTATTGAAAGTTAAATGAGTAAGGGTCAACTTTTAGATAAATCATGTTTAGTATTATTTAGAACCGTTTTCTTCTAACACAACTTTCTGATTGTACTGAGTACCTAATAAATTAACATCGTTAGTTATTCGTTAACAATTACGAATTTATGTATTGTAATTTTAAATAGGGTCTCACGTGGTTGACGTCATTAAGTATGTTTATTTCCTAATAGGTACCTACTTCCAGTATAACGTTGGTCATAGCTTATACTACAGTTCTAATATTGTGTTCCTTTTTTCAGATAAGTTCTCGGAGCAAATGATCAAATGTTGTTTTAAAGATGTCTTCTTACAACCGTCTGAAACTGCCGAAAAATCTTATTCCAAGCATCTGTTCTAATTGAATGCAACTTGGTAATAACGCCTTAGTACTCCATACTGGAGCGTACATTAAACAAAACTGCGTAAAAGCCAAATGCTGTAACATCTTCAATTAAACATTATCATCATACCGTCTTTACATTTGCGCAATTAACCGTATGACGCTTTTGAGGTGAAGACAAGAATATAAATAATTATTTAATCGAATGTGTTGTTTAGATATCTGATTGCACCTACATTCCGTATTGGACAATGCCTCTAGGACACGTGTATTTCAATGCGCTAGAATACTTGACAAACTAGTTATTGTAATTTATAGAAGAATATGCCATGATCGGCAAACATTGCATATTAAAGTCTGTTTTATTCCAAAGTCGGATAAGGTAATTATTTAAGGTTGTCCCTTGGGTAGACATATTGCGCCCGCTTCATTTGCTATCTTCATTATTCGTATAACAAACCTGTTCATTTTATCAATTAAAGCAAAAAGTTTTGGACGTATTATGTATGTAAGCTGATTCGTTTCTCATAAAACAAGCGGTCGTCTTGCGTTGAACAATCCGTAGTTAGATACCTAATAACATTTATCTTGAATCGTAAGTATTTAAAAGTAGGTAATATAAACATATATCTTTTTGCATTACAATAACCAACTGCTGACTGAATAAAATTAATTAAGAACATTTATTTCATTAGTGAAGCTAATGATAACATAATGATTATTTTTATGATTTAATTTAATTTAGTGCATAATAAATGTGAGAAATTTGTATGTTTTGATTTTAAACAAGAATAAAAGTATGTAAGGCTTAACGACGGATGTTAAAGGGGAGTCTCTAACGTCTATTCTTATAAAAAATGTTTTATTACGTGAGTAAAATCATATTGAATAGATCAATAACAAAATAAAGATGAATAAAAAAATGATTAAGAACAACGACCGCCTTGCTTTTCAACGTAGTGGTTGAATAAGTACTCTCTGCATATATTGTAAAAAAATATTATGACATATTGTGTCAGGAAACTGCAAATTTCACGTGTATAGATTCAATAATTTTTTGTAAGCGTAATGAGTCAAAAGCAGAGAACTAAGGTAAAATCCCCACCATACAAAAAGGGGCGGCCTATATTGAAGATGCAGGATATTTCGTCAGAAAGTGTTATCACGGAGTTGCAACCCGTGAAGGAGGAAACGAAAGCTGAACTCGTTGAAGAGGCACCAGAAAAATATGAGCCCTGCGACGAATACAAGTCTGAGGTAGAGCGATTCATAGAAATATCGAAATACTTCTCTAGTCCTCTGCGGAAAACTGCGTCATATATATGCGAAAACCGGCTCGTGGCATGCCCCAGTCTGTTCAGAATCGACTACAAGCGAGGAGGAGTCACGACGGAGCATATAAAATTCTGTAATCTTACACTAGAACCAGTGTATGTAAAGCTCTTCAAATTAGTACCAGATTTAGAACAAATCAAGTTCATTAACCTCTCTTTGTCGAGGTGTAAAAGAATCCCACCAGGACTGTCGTTCAACTTGGGTTTCGTTTACGATGATGTCAATGAAAAGTCACCGTGTAACGCCAAAATGATATTCGTAGCGTCCAGAAAAACTTCCACTCCTTGCTACCAAGTCTGTGAAATTGAATTAAATATTGAAGCTCAGAAAATTCGAATTATCCCATAACCTGTTGCGATAAGAATATAAGGGAAAGTAATATTTAAATATGTTCATTCGTTACTCGTGGTGGAAAATTAGTATCTGCGACTCTCAAAATTTCGGACATAACATTATTTCGTTAAAATCGCGCGCGGTCATCTTCAGTGCGTACTCGCTGTAAATCACGTTGTAACACAATTTGGAAGTAAAATTTTCGTATAATTAGTATTGGATTTTTTCATTCTTGATTTGAATATCCCGTTTCCTGTTAACATAAAATTAGGTATAGGGTAATTTGTATTCTATTATTTTTCACTATTTATTACAAATCAACAACTGCACAATAATGATAATAATCCTGACTCAACACAGCGTTTTCTTTCACATACATATAAACATAAATGTAAGTTCTACAAACTAATTTAAAAAAGAAATATCTATTAAAAGTAACAATTGTCGAAGTAACAAAATAAATGACGTTTATTACATTTCTAATAAAACTCGAAATAAATGTACTAAAATAAGTATTGCGTAATTTTAAATTCTATTGACTTTCCGATCGATCGAATTATACTAATAAATGCGTTGACAGAAGGACAATAAATTCATACTAGCTACTTATGGTTAACCTTTACAATTACGCTCAAACACAGTTGTACCACAAATTCCTTTTATTTGAATAGAATTACAGAGTTAGGATAGGCTTATTACACCACATCATCAGACATTGGCAACATTGCTCTATAAGCGCCGTGGATATTAAATACATGATTATAACTCAGGCAGTGATAGGTTGAACTGACCACCGCACTAGCAAAAATAGCTAATTGATCTCGGAATTTCAAATAATTCCGAACGGACGTGCGTCATTGCAGGTTCCTACTAATATAAACCCAGTTATACATTGAACGCCTGATGCATTAAATTAAGGCTGTATTTACATAGTTACAGGAGTGAGATTTACTCCTCACTGCGACAGTCCCAATTAAAATAAGAAATAAAAATAAACAACAGGATAGTTTCCATTGACGTCACAGCTACCGGTCGATAAATTGAATAAATGCAGCAGCTTTGTCGTTGTTTTTTTAATCCGGCATTGCGTGGCTGATAAAGTGATAGTACTATTATGCATAATGGAAAACTAGCCGCAGAAGTCCACAGTTACAGTTGCTTAATGTTTTTTTTTCTTTAAATAGCCCCTTATGTGTCCCACTGCTGGGCAAAGGCCTCCCCTTTTTCCTTGCAAACCTGTCTGTCCTGTGCCATGCTCCGCTACAATGGACCCCCAAATGTTTATTGATTAGCTTTCAATAAAAAGGATGTAGCTACGTACATCTATTAGCCATTTTACAAGATTTGGTTGGGAATAAAAATATATAATGTAGGTAAAACGTATGGCCAAAAGGCCTGTAGAGCTAAAATGACGCAAGCAATTGCGATCACTAAATATTCGCACCGATTGGGCTGATTTTCCGCAAAATTTGCATATTTTATTTTAAAACAACATGTGTAGTTTTACCGGATACAAATAATCATGAATTTTATAAAATTACCAGGTTTTGCATTAACATCCTTTTTGTGCTGGTATTTAATATGGAATAAAAATTAGGTCACATGAGGATTTAAATACAATACAATTTCAATGAAATTTGTGTCTGCAAGGTTTATTGTAATCGATCGACACTAAAGAATATTGTCACTATGATCAATTAATTAGTAGTTGAAATAAGCAGCTTTATCTAAAATGGTCAATGTGGTAAGATTTGATACAATACAGTATCATTTCTAACATCACCTATATGAATGACTCAAACAGAAAGTCTTTTACAGAAATAACACTTCCCTGCAGCTCGATTCTCTGCTATCATCGACTACCGACAACCGGCTTGTCATCGAGAAATTTAATATGAAAATCTGATCAGCGCCTCTGACGGGCGTCGTAGGAATTATTTTGGCAGTACATTCCAAATGTCAAACTTTCGTTACTCGACAGTACCCATTGCACAGAATCGCGCTACTGATTATAAGCTTAGAAAAAGAGAGCCGTATTGGAAATTTTCGATTCGATAAATTTACGTCTCAGTAAATAGCGACAGGATAGGCCCCTGTCACATTAAGACTGAAACATTGACGTGGGTATATTGCAATATGTACACATCACTGTCTTAACGGCTATCCTTTTCGGTGGATTACTTGTCTAACACTACAGACATGCCACGTAAAAGTTGAGATACTAAACAAGAATAAAAAACCGCGCCTGAAGCTCAGACCCATAATCGGCTATCTTTGTGAAGCATTTGAGCATCTAAATATAGATTTCGATTACTATTATTTTAGCAACTAACGATTTCAACTCTCGCGACTTGTACACATAATATTATAATGCAACAGGTCTTATACGCGATCGAAAATTATGCGTAAGGATATCTTATTTTTTTACCCGACGTTTCGATCGAATTGCATCGACCGTGGTCACGGGATGACTTCTGCTGCAATATAATACCATATTTTTAGCTTACTAAATTATACAAATATTGTTTACAAGTTCTGTTACTTTGCCGAAAACAAGTCAGAAAGACGGTTCATCACTTGTATGTTATATGGTAAATATTAGCATACTAGGACTCGTTGGGCAATGTTTAGTACTAACCAATCACGGTCTTCCAAACCACCCTGTTCAATGAGACCGCTGTTTATACCATTAATAAAATAAAAAATAAACTAGCGTCAGTACAACTTATTACAGCAGCCTCAAACATGATTTGCAATAACTGTCCCTGCCGTTTAGCTTATGAATTGAAAAGGTCAAAATATATTTAATAGCTAAGGAAACGAGTTTTATTGCATGATAGTGCAAAATATAGACCTACATCTAGGGCTATTTTTGTCTGGAAGTCCAAGAAATCCCGAAGGTCAACTAATGACGTCAAGATTACACGTTCGATACGTGCATAACAACATTAATTACAAACTATCTATAAAATTGTGCTAATTTTAGCTCCTTCTATATTTAGACCTTACACCTTGTTTTTGCGACAATTTTAATACCTATATTATGCTTGAAATGTCAATTTACTGATTCATTAGACCAATGAAAATACAATGCATTGGCGGAATCTCAAAGAATCGCCGATGAGGAAAAAAAAATCTAGAAGCCAATTACCGAACTAACCGTACTTCTTACAAGAAAATAATATAAATGTATTTAAAGACTTGGTGCCAGTTTTACTATTTTTGGATGGAATATCCAATAACTATTGTTTTGTTTTTCCTTTTATTAAGACGGACAAAGAATGTGGTAATGCAGGCATTTTAAAAAACATGCAATCAGCGATCATATTATTGTGATCGGACTCGAAACAACACGGAAAATATTTGGTTTTGGGAATTTAACTTATCATTTTACGACAACTTAAGTACAACTACAGCTAACTTAGTAAAAAAATCTGGAGTATTAAAAACCGTAGTGTTAGAATAATATTTATTGATAGTAATGATAGTAGTTCTATCAATATTCATGCATATTCTATAAATAAATATGTCATTCTAAAAGACACAATTCGTACTTTAATATATTCCCTCATGTTAAGCAATCGACGGAACCCCTTTAGAGAAGAACCAATATCAAACTGTTTCTTTTAAACCTCAATTATTAAGATATACCTACTATTTGCATTACTAAATGATTTGACAACCTCGATTTATAAGCGTTTAACTATTTTAGCTATTCCACATATTCTTTTACACATTAGTGAATTGTTTTAGGGCTCAGACACATGCGCTACTATACCCTGATTCGATTTAGGATTGCGACTAACAGCATGCGATTCCAAGGCACGTGTTGCAGCGTTCATATCGGTTATAGTTTTTAAATATTTTTGCTAATTCAAGCGCCGGGGGCGGAATTGTACTTCCGCGGAACAAAATCTACGACTTCTACTCGAATTACGTTGTGTATTGTTTTCTTAACGACATTTTGTACCAAGATACAAGATTATACGGATTTAACCCACTAGTCTCATTGAGTTGCACCATTAAGAACATTAAACAATAGTCGCCACTGTGCTCAATGCACGTTGACAGTCGCTGTGGACATGAAAAATTCTTCACCATCTAATGTTTGGTGATATTATATTGTATTGATAATATTTTTACGATTTTTTCTATAATCAACACAATTAGATGTTTAAAATACAGAAAAATATATGATTAAATACGTTGTCATTAGATTACATGTTTGATGTAGTTGTGTAGTTACATTTACGTCCAAAACGTAAGTAATGAAAAAAATAACAATTGATTTGAATTTAAACAAAATAAACTGTCGTACCTACCTACAGTACGTACTTTGTGAAATAATACTTGTTATTTACGTCGAAAGAATTTGCAAGTGAAATACGTATGGATTTGTAAATGAACTTTGATCAAATTAATTTGACGTAGGTTTATTCCTATCAGTTTTAAATGAGGGGCCCGTGATATAGAGGACGTATGCAGACGTTACGATGAGCGAGGTTAGGGAACATTGTTGAGGTGACGATAATGATAAGAATGAATTTTAATATAAATCTGGGAAAGGTGCAGGTGTAGTTAAAAGTAAATTGTCACTTACCTAATTCCACACGTGTGTATTGTAATAAAATGTAAACCATCTGAAGCTTTGCCTACGTATGAGACCATGTTTTTATTTTACAAAACCTTTAATTCCAGTATGACAAGATGTATGGGTTAAGCAAGAGAAGTTTTTTAACGGTCGTACCAAGTAGCTTCCTCTAGTCTCTACCTTCTCCCTCTTTTCTCTTACTATTAGAAAAAGACGTGATTTCATGTATGTAAAAAATATTATTATCAAAATTATATATAAAGCCTAATAAACCAATATATTAAATAATGCAAGCGACTTTTTTTTAGTTATCGTAATTTTCCTTAGTAGTAAATATGGATCAAAACCTTTTCATAAAATTCTTAAGTACCCCTAAATGTTTATATCACTGCCAAAGGTCAAGTATGAATATTTCACAATATAATATCGTGTAAACAATGTAAGAGTTTTCTTTTGAATAAATAAAGTATTTTAGTACATTAAAATGCAAAGAAAAACGCCATGAAATGATTAAGCAAGTTTGCAAGTTCAGTAATAAGGTCGTTGATCGTTGTAATTTCATCAACAATGTAGGCGATTGCGTAGATTTCATTGAATATCTAAACTCAAACTAAGGGTTCCAATCTTTTTTGTAAAGATGTACCAGTATACACCTTTATTAGAAGTTCAATTTGGGTAACTTTGAAACCAACACAATTGATAAAGGTTTATTTTAGTTTTGCAAACTTTTATCAATTGTGTTGGTTTCATATGAAAAAATAATCGAAACTAGTTCGAATTCCCACTGTCAATGAAATGATTCAAAGTTACCCAGTTTGACTGTACTCTAACTGTTAAACATGTTCGTATTACATGATTATTTGCTAATAGGTATAGCATGGGGATTGACATTGATTTTTCCAGTCTTCATGGCGAGGTTGCAATCGTTTTTTAGTCAAAACTGTAAATTTTAGGCGGTAGCCTGCTAAGAATTTTACTAATATATTAGGGCATCCGATGATTATTCAATGATCAGATCCATAAGGTGCCGGACTATTAATCGAAACCATAACGACTAAGCTAAACTCATTCCAGCATACTAGGAAAGTCAGTCAGAAGCTGTTAGGCCAATGTATATAAAAAAACAGAGAAGGTGTAAGAATTTGAATGAACTTGGGTATCCAATTGCTACGACGATTTTCTTTGTGTGAAAAATTTATCATCGCCCCTAGGATGAAAAAAACAGTGCCTCTGGAATACCAAGAAACCAGATATTTTTTATGCTGTTTGATTTGTGTACAAAATAACTTGAAAACTATGAAATAAGTTCAATATTGTATGATATACTTAAATATTTAATAAGATGTTGTCCTGTAGTACAACAAATCTTGACGCGTGTTTCTCTTTTTTGTATTTTATTTAAATAATGGCCATTAATTGTTTAATATACAAAGTACCTCGACAACTTAATAGGGCGAGACTAGATTTTATTATTGCACGCTCTGTTAGTATATTCAAATAGTATTTAAGATTTATGATATTAAAAAACGGACTATTTTCGGAGACAGTTCAGTGTGATCGTCGGAAAACGTATTTCAGTTTTACGTGACTTGTCATGGGCCAAATAACCTCATAGTGTATAAATTAGTAGAGACATTTATTGCTTATCTGTGTTAATTTTTTTAGCACGTGTCTGTCCCACTGCTTTGCAAGGATCTCCTCTCGAACGGGTCAGGGGTTAGGCCTTAGGTTCGTTACATAAATTAATAATTATTGATGTTTCAATAATCTTAATTTAAGCTTTTACTTGTAATATAAATAATAAGAGAAAATACATACATGTTTTTCTTTGAAAAAATTTTAGTTTGAAAATTATTATTTACAGTAATAAGATTCACGTAAGACAATGCACTATTCCGCGTATAAAACTGAGTACCTTTATTTGTATAAACACTAATTAATTCTCAAAACATAAAAACAATGTAAGTAAAAATATACTACAGTAATAAATTTGATTGCTTTCAGCAATTAGCATCCGACGACTTATGCCTTTTTTAATGACAAATGTTATTTTTATATAAAATTAACATGATATACTAAAAACCAACAGCATTAATATGTCTGAAGTGGGATTTTAAAATGATATAACTAGTAAACGAAAGTGTCACTAATGGCTGGTGTCACTATTGTGTCACGCCTACATACATACATGCATAAAATCATGCCTTGTTCCCATAGGGGTAGGCAGGGAAAAAAAAACACCACCTGATGCGATCGTTACAAACTTTACATGTATATATTTTATCACACAAGATTCCTCATCGTATCTTCTGACAGGCATTGGCCTAAACTCATTTAACAAAAGTTATTTGTATTAAATATAACTGAATAGTAATCTGATTAACAACAGATGATCCTAGTAACGAAATTTTCTCATCCAAAAGTATATCAGGAGATATGATATTGACATTGCCCCTAACCAACATTCAACTGACAAATTTAGACCATACCTTGCATGGTGCCTCAAAAACATTTGAGAAACAACTTATCTTAAAGAAATCTTTGAATAAAATTTCGTAGTCGTTAGATCTAAAGAAAATTCTCTTGTCTTGATCTTGGTCAGCATTTCTTTTAGCTTAGAGCAGAATATGCTATGAGGACATAGCTATGTTCCACTACTTAAATGAAATCAATTAGCGAAAGCAGAAAGTTTGTTTTGGTGTTAATAAAGCGCTTATGCCAGGAATGACTAGAAACTATAGTATTTTTATGAAAAAGAGAGCAATAACAAAATAACGTAACCTTATTTATCCTCCTGGAAAATATAAGTTTGCAACGCATTGTAATCAGCAAACATAATAATATAGACTTAGTTATATCCTATGTAACAACGTAATCAATTATTTTCGCGTTCATTCTGATGATCATGTCTGGTTTGTTATTTTTCCATTGCCAGTCCATTGTGGAACATGATTAACTATTAAATAACAGGTTCACAACAAACTGACGTAAAGTAAATTTCCGATCGCAAACACTATTACCTTTTTTTGTTACTCCATTTTTATGTAATTCTGCCCAGTATCTTACAACCTTAGGTCTACTCCTTATAATCTTTTGAAAATCCATCCAAAACTACATGGTTAATCAGAAAGCAGTAAAAATTTTCTTTAAAATTTATTAATTTCCAATTTTCTTAAACTTTCTCTTTTAATATTTTTCTCTTGTATAACTTATGCATATTAATTATTGTGTACAAAATGTATACTGTAGCAATTTTTCTTAGTTGCAATTTAAAATGTCGATTTGCATATTAACGTTAGTTAGAAGCGGCGGGTTGCAGTGACGAGGCATGACGTCACGTACATGTGTATATAGAGTGTTGCGCGTGAGTTTCATAGATAGTCTGTAGTAAGACACGCTTTGTGTCGTTCGGGGATAGGACATTGAATTGATCTTGTCAAGCCGTGAGTGGGAGGTGATTCACTACTAGAGGTAGGGAACATTTTATTACTTAATATTAGTTTGCGCTACTAAAAATATACCAATAATCCTTAAAATTTCCAACAAATTAAATAGGCTGTGATATAATTTTGGACGTAAAGTCAGTTAATCCCTAAATCATAGTTACTGGTTACAAAAATCACAAAAATCGTAAGTACTATGACTTGTTAATTTTATCACTTTCTTTTAATATTATCACGAAAATATTACCTAATAATTATCAACTATTATAAAACGAACCTTATCAATGTTTCACAATGATTTAAGGATACCGATTGGGTAACACCGTTGCAAGAATTTAACAAAATTACTTTTAAACTCGATATCACTTTATTTGATGTTGGTTCTTTAAATATATTGAAATCTAATAAATGGCGTGAAAACGCAAGCCACAAGTTATATCTACATAGCCGTTATTTTTGTATTTTAATAACATTGAATTAATTTAAAGAAAGTGAAAAGTCATTCTAACATCGGGAAAATATCCTTTCTCGTTTTTTCCCTTAATCTATTTATATATGTAAGTTATCTGAAATAGATTCATTTTCGCTAATAAAACAATCCTAGGTAAATAGATGATTTTATTTAGGCTAACGTATTTAAAATTATGTAGATGTTGACGTAGTTTGTGTGTGCTTGTTAAATATATTTGAACGTCTATGAAAGAGTAAGTTTGCATTAATTAAGCCCAAGTTCAAGGATTATTTTACCAAAAACTAATTTACATTTTAGTTGCTTAGCACTTTTTGATTGTATTGCTAAAATCCGTGTAAAGAGTAAACTTAACTATGATAATTTTATTTCTTTTCTTTAAGTTCAACTTCATTTGTAAGAAGTCTGAAACATAAAAATAAGTACTTGAACTTTTGTAAAACAAAGGTAATTCAAAACTTTTCCGATTTCATAGATTATGCTCTCATTTTTCTTTTCGTTGAAATTTATTATGGGAGAATAGTCGAAGGACCTGGTATTAACCGAAAGTTCTGGAATCAGTTGAGGCATAACATTCAGATAAATGAATTTAATACGTTCGAAACATAAATATCTGATAAAAAGCGCTTTCCCCCCTATTTACAACCTTTGCTTTCGTTCTTTTTATCTCTAAAACAAATATTCAAATTCTAGGGGTGAAAATAGTGACTGTAAATAAAATACCAATTATATATGTATCGTTACGCTGAAAATGAACAACTAATGCTTATAGAGCAATATTTATAAAATCATTTGCATTGATTTAATTAGAGTCCACGTGATAAAAGTTAATAGGTACATAACTACTGTTCCAATGACAATATACTAATATGTAGATTGAAGTAGCCCATTTGTAATTCAAAACGCTTTAAGTAACTGGTCGACAAACAATACGCAATAATTTATAGACGTTTTAAATATTTTAATTACAATTTATTGACATTGACTTTACGGCTACTGAACATTTGTTAATTAACATATTACTTACGACACGTGCTTGTTCCGGGGTGATTGTGGTACCTTACACTAACGCTATTTGACCAATGGTACTTCAATAGAAACAATATTTGTTATGTACAATTTTTATTTGACAACTTCTATTGATATTAACCCACACTTGGCCAGCCACTAAGTGGATCTAAAGCCTAACCACTCCCTAATTCCGAGGGGAAACAAAAAGGAATGGGAGAGTTATAGTTTAAATTTATTAACTTCGGTAATCGTTCATAGTTTTATCAATTAACCGTATTACACCGCAAAAATACTACGTATAATGTACTTCATATATAATGTGTCTGTTTGCTTGCTTTCATTTTTCCCTGAAAGTTTTCCTTACAATTAACATATATGTATAAAATTATCCATAACTACATTATAGATCCTTATTTGTATTTGTGTAAATCGTTTTGCTGATTGTATGTAGACTTGTAAACAATATTTTAATTGTTTAATTATGCAAGGTTCCTAGAACAGTCACAATTATAAACCATTTGTCGTATCATTTATAATATATGATCTATAATATTGCATCGCTTAGAATTGCATAATGTATAAAGTTTTATAGCGAAAATATAGATATTCCTTATATCTAGTTATCATTGATATTACAACTTGTTATCTAATTTACATAAGCTCTTACATTTATGAAACACGTGTAATATTTTAATATATTGTTAACTATTAGGGCTTGACCAACACATTCCATTTTCTCAAACAAAGCCCGTGAAGTTATAGACCGTGTACTTTTATTACCTAAAGTTTTTTTTGGGAATTTATTCACCACGGACCTTACTAAAGTTCGTTTTGCAATTTTATGGCAGTATCAGAGACGTAGATATGAATAGTATGGTTATAATGTTACACATTTAATTAATTTACAAGATACTTCACAGACGGCTAAAGCAACTTTAAGGACGTTTTAATTTGGTGAGCTGGAATAATCTGCTCTATTACGTTTTTAGACGGCTAATGATGTCTATCTTACAAGAAAACATACAAATCCACTCACAACACACTCCATTGGAGTAATAATGACGTATTTACAACGAATCTTATAGAATTTCTATGTAAGCTTAAGCTATTTGTTCCCTATAACATGGAACTATAACATTGTCACGAAATTGTCACGAAACGCGGGTGTATTTTGTACTCCTCAAACCACACCTTCGGGTATAACAGGCGTATTATTATGTACCTATGTAGGTATTTATAGAATTTCTTGTTATAGGTAAAAAATCTATTCACAATGAGCTACGCTGCAGCCGAAAGCGTGGTGGCCAGCAACTCCTGGGGTGCCACCAGCCTTTTCTATGTCCTCCTTGTACCAGCTCTGATCCTCTGGTATGCGTACTGGCGTATGTCCAGGAGGCATATGTACGAACTTGCCGAGAAACTCAATGGACCACCTGGCCTGCCCCTTCTAGGAAACGCCTTGGAATTCACCGGTGGTTCTCATGGTAAGTAACTACATACTCCTTAAACAAGATCAATAAGAAATTGACTTTAGAACTGTTGAGAATATAACGTAACTTTTTTACGTAGTTACTTTTCTGAATCTTCAAAAGACATTTTTGCCGAAAACAAACGTTAAACGAAACAAACTTGGATGATAAAAGTCAAAATTTCCGTTTATCTGGTACTTCATTGAATTTTTCTTTGTTTTCTACGAGATTTGCTTTAAAATATAAAACGTTATATTTTTTCCTCTAGACATCTTCAGAAATGTCATTGAGAAGAGTATTCCTTATGACAAGGAGTCTGTTGTGAAAATCTGGATTGGACCCCGTCTCCTCGTGTTCTTGTACGACCCTCGTGATGTTGAGCTGATCCTCAGCAGTCACGTGCACATTGACAAGGCTGACGAGTACAGCCTCTTCAAGCCCTGGTTGGGAGATGGTCTTCTCATCAGTACTGGTAAGTGTTGCTGATAAAATTTTGTTTCGTATATACTCCAATTTGGTAGCAGAAGACTATACGGAAAATGTTATAAAAAGTATGTAATTTTCAAAGTAAGTTGGACTTTGTTTTACCTATTGTATAGTAGACTAGTGACCTTTGTGCCCAAAATTCAAGTATTATAATTCTTGGTATGTGCGTATGCAGATAGAATGACGATTAGCCAAGTTTTTATTGAGGAAAGATTTTATCAGTGGATACCGGAGGCAAAGTTGTCACATATAGATGCGTATGAATAAACTTATTGCGTTTATAGTCGTGCCTCTAGATAAAGGAAATCAAACACAATTAATTACTAGCTGCAATTATGTTTAGTTAAACGATCGCTTTACAAGTCTAGATTTGTTTCAATGAAACAAGTAGTATAGTAAGTTCTAGAAAAATCTTGTTGGAGAGAATGTAAACATTTGTCACATCAAACCGCGACTTTTACTCGACGCATTATCTGAATCAATACTTTACGATATGCATCTTCGAATTGAGAGATGTGTACTGCAAATTTTGTTTTTCGCTAGCTTTAGAGTAAAACTATCTAATAATTTCACATGTGATGATGATGAGTGCTCACTGCTACAGATATCGCAAGTTTTAAATTACTTTTTGTTCTTAGGTCAGAAATGGCGTTCTCACCGCAAACTGATTGCCCCCACTTTCCACTTGAACGTATTGAAGAGTTTCATCGACCTGTTCAACGCCAACTCCAGGGATGTCGTCCAGAAGCTGAAGAAAGAGGCCGGAGAGTTCGACTGTCACGACTACATGAGTGAATGCACTGTGGAGATCCTGCTCGGTGAGTTTCTATGAAGATTTTAGTTCTATATTTTGTAGAAGATGGAAGTTCCAGTTTGTAGTTTACAAACCCCAAATAGTTAGATAACGTTTGATAGCAAAGTCAACTTTATTAGACTCTCTATTACTATTGTGCTTCAATTACTTTTCTACCATTAAATTATATAGATAGGAATAAACACAAGTAGAAATCTATTTTTTTAATTATTCTTAAAATGATCTAAATTACTGCCATAACTTTTGTTTCGACTGCACTCCATTTCATAAACTTTCTTGAACATTAAAAGTAAAATGTGTTAACACTCTCACGTCTTGATGCAACAAAACAGTAGTAAGATCATTTAGTTTCGTTTTCAATGATGTTAGACACGTGCATTGAATAGTTAAATATGTCAGAATACATTACAGCCTCTACGCGATCACAATTGACCATTGAAGCGATAGTTGCGCCTCAATAGACGACGCAATGATAACGACTTTATTCTTTGCTCTGATCTAAATATTTGAGTGTGCTACATTCTGTTACTTTTCTTAAACGAAATATGACTGGAAATAAACTGACGATATACAATCATTCTAATCGCGCTTTAGTGGTATTTGATTAAATTATCTCAGTTTGTGCGTAGCATATTCGCGAGAATGTTTTTCTTACGTATGAATTGATATTAATTGTAGTATAATTACATTTATGTGGTTTTGATGTCTCAATATCTACGAATTCGTACTGTTGTTCGTCCCGTCAACTAAATAAACAGCTGATGTTGAACGTTATGATACGGCGTCAGCAATTCATTCACCTAGATACGAGTACGCCTTGAATATATTGTGAGTTAGCGTTATGGCGAATTCAAGTGAATAAACATTCATACATTTATCTTCATAAGGTCACATGATATAGGTAAATAGCTAATAAAAATAGCTGCAGAAATTATAATGACCTACATTATGACGGAAAACGAGCCAAATCTTTTGAACTTTTGAGATTGAACGCGTTAAGTGGAAATTGTCTTAAATTTCAAGGCGTCTGCACAAAAATAAAGCAGGATAAAGAGCAATTTGTATGTAATGTCACGTAGCTAGCCACGTTAGTGACAACACGTCGACCCTCACATGGACGTTAGACCGTGTTCTTGAAGCAAATGCCCCGAGAACCTATTAAATTGTTTGCGAAATCTAGAGAAGATTACCTACGAGTGATTGGACAACGCCGATGTATTTTAATGCACTATCCTACCAAATTATTTCTCATGGACGTTTGGTATCGGAGAATTGTCGCCCTGTCACCGCGTCGACGATCTATTGCATATTGCACGATAGCGCTGTGGTTTTAACGAGTAATTCTGTACAATTCCTCTATTTTAATACTACGTAAAACGTAACATTTATCACGTACCTCGCAATCATCTTATTGCGTATAATAATAATAGTCATTGAAGGAAGTAGAGATAAATAGGGCACTAAATAGCAGTTCAGATTGCATCCGTGATGTTTATGGTAGTAATTACGTTGTTTGCTCGGAACTATTTATGCGGGTCAACGTCGGACTGCCTAAACGTGTACTGCACTAATTATACCTGCTACTGGTTTTTTCCTTAAGGGGTGGATAAAGCCGTAAAAGGCAAGAAGACCACAGCACAAATATTTAGTAGTTCTTTCCTTGTAAGCACAATAATGCAATGCAATGAACAGAATCTGAACTTTGCAATAAACAATTATATAGATCTTCCGTAACGGATTTGACATTCATGAAAACAAAGCGTGATAGACAATTTAACACTATTTTGCATTTATTAAATCCTTTTATCTTGAAGCTGCTAATGATATAATAGAAAAATGCAATACACTACTACGATTTTTTTATATCTTCTGCTAAATTAGTACCAATAAAAACGGTATAAAGTAAGACAGCGTATAGCGAGTGATGATAGGAGAATGTATGATTGAATCATTGGTACGTGCGTGGTACCACGCGGTACTGATTCAAACGACACACGTCGTACTACTCTTGTCGGGTTTGGAGACCGCCCACGTGCTCACGCGCTAATGGCCAATATTCGCCTTTACTGGCACTGGACGTTGCGTTCCTTTATTGCTATCCTCGTTGCGCAATTGTTTCAATTCAATGGCGGTCTGAATTTAATATTTCATTTGTCTCCGACTAAAAGTATGCATGTACGCCACGTCGGCGCTGTACTAAATAGTTGAGCTGAAAGTGGCCAATTATTTACGTTATGAGGAATGTACCACATAGATTTATTTGTGTCTATAAATAGAACGTATGTGGACTATTGTCCAGACGTAATCAAAGCGAAAAAAGGAGAAACAAGAACAACAAAATAACTTTAATACCATAGTCATTATTGAGGATCGTCGTATGCAAATGTGGTAGCAATCACCAGTCAATAACGTAACTTTGATTTTGTTATAGAAACCGCTATGGGTGTAAGCAAGACCACACAAGACAAGAGTGGATTCGAATACGCTATGGCTGTCATGAAGATGTGCGATATCCTCCACTTGAGGCACACTAAGATCTGGCTCAGGCCTGAGTTGCTCTTCAAACTAACTGACTACGCCAAGACCCAAACTAAACTCCTCGACATCATCCACGGTCTGACCAAGAAGGTAAGCGTTTAAAATAATATTACCAGCTCACTGCCATATATAATTTTATTTATATCTCTAAGTTTACCGCAATGGCTCGGAAATACGTTCTTGTCCTAGACTTGATGACCTATTGGACGATACTGGGTACTATTAATTGATACGACCATCACAGGCTGCAGAATAAACTAGCATTATAATGAACTACGTGTATAAATAACATCATTATACATTACTTCTCAGTAGTACTGCATATATTTGTAGTGTCTAACTTATTTATAATTGAATTAAAGGTCATCAAGAGGAAGAAGGAGGAATTCAAATCTGGCAAGAGGCCCACAATCTTGAACGACTACCAAGCCGCTGAAGAAAGCAAAACTACCACATCTGTTGAGGGTCTGTCATTCGGTCAATCTGCTGGACTTAAGGACGATTTGGATGTAGATGATGCCGATGTTGGCCAAAAGAAACGTCTCGCTTTCCTCGACCTGCTTTTGGAGAGCTCACAAAGCGGTGTTGTCATTTCCGATGAGGAAATTAAGGAACAAGTAGACACTATCATGTTTGAGGTAAATATTGTGAAAAATATTACAATATAGAATAATTTAGCTCTCATGTAAATCACGTAATTACATATCCAATTGCATTTGTTCAGGGTCACGACACCACCGCCGCTGGAAGCAGTTTCTTCCTGTCCATGATGGGCGTTCACCAAGACATTCAAGACAAAGTAATCGATGAGCTTGACAAAATCTTCGGTGACTCAGATCGTCCAGCCACTTTCCAAGATACCCTGGAGATGAAATACCTGGAAAGGTGTCTCATGGAAACCCTTAGGATGTTCCCGCCTGTGCCAATCATCGCCAGACATCTTAAACAAGATGTTACCCTTCGTAAGTATATTTTGTTTTAGAGAAAATTTATTGCAATATTGTCTAAAAGAAATAAACTAATATATTTTTTCCTATTTCACCCAGCTTCTTGCGGAAAGAAAGTACCAGCTGGCACAACTGTCGTCGTAGCCACATACAAACTGCACCGTCGTCCTGACGTATACCCCAACCCTACCACATTCGACCCTGACAACTTCCTGCCTGAACGATCTGCCAACCGTCACTACTATGCTTTCGTGCCCTTCTCGGCTGGACCCAGAAGTTGCGTCGGTACGTACACTCTGATAAAATCCTATTTAATTTTATATTATTATTACTTCAGTACGAAATGTACTCATTATAATTTGTTTGACAGGTCGCAAATACGCTATGCTGAAGCTGAAGATCATCCTGTCTACGATACTTAGGAATTTCCGCGTCTACTCAGATCTTAAAGAGTCAGACTTCAAACTGCAGGCTGACATTATCCTGAAGCGTGCTGAAGGTTTCAAGGTTCGCCTACAGTCCCGCAAGCCAACCAAAGCATGCTAATAAGCAAAACTATATTCTTAAACTTAATTATGTAAATAGAAGGATGGATCACGCATTTCGTTAACTAGTGGTGACAACACGAATAAAGTAATTTTATATAATTGTCATATTGAGATGTTAAATCGGTGGTAGACCTTTTACAAACGGGAAGGTATAGATGGACAGCGCAATACTTTGCATGTTTGCTCAATATTTTAAATGTATGGTTAAGTTTTTGTAAATAGACCTTTAAATTATACCCCTTGTACTTTGTACAAATGTGACAGACTAATAAATAAAAATATGATAATTAAAGTGAATTTTATTTTAAAATAATAATAGTGAGATAGATAAATAAAAACTACATACAAATGTTATGCCTCGCCATCGTTCGGTGTGCGCACGTAACTACTATGTAGTCTTCTTAGATCTTGAATCGTGTCGGTTCTACCGACATCTATGTGAAATGTAGATTCTGCCATAGATGCGTTCGTTTTAACCTGAAGCTTTAACCTGCAACAAAAAAATCCTTATAAATAACCAAAAAACTTGGTTTGAAGAAAAGTGATAATGTATTAAACATAGTTCCATACCATAGGACATCCAAAGGCGTACGGCGGTGAGTGGGGCACATACACGGCAAATAATCGTGATGTGGTTTCCTGAGCCACCAACCTAGCTGGTCTAGTTTCCATTCAATAGTCTTCATTTGAGCAACTGCACATGTCCCAGCGTCGTTCAACAAATTGAAGTAAGATGCCATTAGTTCTTGACCTGCAAGTGCAAAAAATATAACACTTAATAAAAAAAAATATCTGACGAAAGCTGAAATTAAAAAAAATACCACTATACGTACGTAATGACATCTATTCAAATTTTATCATCGTCAATAAGCCAGACATTAGCATACTTTGAAATTGTTTAGCGTTGTGATCGATGACGAAGTCCAGAATAGTGTTGTCAGTTAATATTTTAGGAATTAATTCGAAATGATACAATACAATACAAACTTAGGTTTTAAAATGTTACCAGCAGATATAGCTGTCATAAGCCTGGATTGTTCAGCTTCTTCTTCATATTCCTCCGTGCTATGTTCATCATATATCGAAGAAATGGACTTCTCACCGCCGTCAGGCTCTTTTTGGATTACGTCAGATTTTATCTTGAAAGAAAAACATCAACAATAGCATTGGTATTAAGTTTAAAGAAATATGTACATAAAATATTAGCGTAGATAACTATTGTCTGCTTTAACTCAAAATTATTTATTGTTACGACCGACACCTCGAAAGTAGCATCTAAATCAGCAACAGCGTACTTTGAAAGGTTCCTACGATATATAAGTAAAACCATTAGTTTTGCAAATGGACCTTGAATCGGCCCAAATGGGATTAGCATGCCCATTCTAAGGTAGTATACATTGAAACACCGGCTGTGACGATGTGTGTGGTTTTTAATGATATAAATCTACACTAGAAGTTGAAGATGACCTAGGTTTTTCAGTGAACAATGTTATGATATTTATAGCTATAATCAGGCCGTTACAAACGTGCGAACTACATATATCATAATCCAAATAATGAAATAAATGTGACAATATGTAAGTGCGAGCGAGAGACTCCGATAAAATAACATGACTTCGTTCGCACGTTTGAAATGGCCCGAATATAAGTGAACGCTTGTATAACCTCAATATTACATACAGAATTAAAACTGAATCCCATGAAACACATAAACGCTTCAGACAAATGTTGCGTGCCTAGCTCGGGCTTCTCTCTTCTGAGGTGTAGTTCTCCAAGCAAATGTAGAGCTCGACCGAGCTGCCTTCTTAGTCCATTATCCATGGCTTTTATGCCCATTTCTGTCAGCAGTTTTGCCGATGTTTCATGATCACCCAGTCTATGAATTGGAGTTAAGAGTTATATTATGTACATCGGCCATTAAAAACGTAACCATTGCCAATACAAATAGAATAAAATTGTACATTGTGGATGATATCCCGTGGATAAACACAAATATTTTATTTTGCGAGCAAACGTAATGAGCACGCAGGTTGAAATCGATATCAGATGTATTACTCAAAGAAGATTATTACTAGGAAAAGAAGAACAGGAACCTTTGCATCACAGCAGCAAGGTGCATTTTCGTCTCACAAATGCCTTCAGTGTTATCACTTCGCATATGGATCTTTAATGCTCGTTCAAAAGTCTTCTGTGCGTTGTTCAAATTGTTCATTACTAGTTGACACACGCCTATTTCTATTATTGCTTCCGCTTCTTTGTTAATATCGTCAGCTAACAAAAATACTCTTTATTAGATACAATCAAAGAATGCACTCAAATAGATAAGTTTTGATTAACTCCCGCAGTGTATTTAAAGAGACTATTATTAGGCTAATCCATTGACGCAGAAATATTTCGTTTCTCTTTCCACAGCCTCACTCCATGTCAATGCACAGGCAGCCTGTTATTATCTTTTTTCAACTTTATAAGGATGTTCAAATCGAAAAAGAAAATTTCTTCCCTGTTGTTTTCAACATTCCCGAATAATGGACTAAGTACCAGTAACATCTTGTCTGTCTTTAAATGAACTACCTTGCTAATGACAGTGTCACGTACACTGTATGCCGGAAAGATTATGGGTATTATATGACATACTTACGACATAATAATATCCCCCAGTAATATGTTATGTAACATAAGGAGTTAGTAAACTAAGTATATCTATATGTATAAGGTACTACAAATTAGGTACCTGTTATAGATTTAAGCCGAAAAAGAATTTATTCCATATTTTGCGAATGTTAATATTGGATTCGCCTCTTATAACGGATTAATAAAAAAAATACTTACTTTAAAAATCGACAACTTGCGAATTCAACAACAATATCTATAGAGTTTATCTATCTTTTTTTTGCTAGCCCGTACTGACCCACTGCTGGGCAAAAGCTTCCCCATTTAGTTTAATTCATTTTTACACCCTAATAAGTTAGCACGGTAAATACAATGTCCTTATTCTCGAATTAAAAGAATAGTTATATAAGACGTACCGTCCCTAGCCCGTCGTTCAGCTAAACGCGCAAGTCTTTCAGCTTTCGCAGCGTCTGTGGCCCGTAGTCTCTTCGCATTGTTAATCAAAACTCTATGAAGTTGAATAGCAGTCGCACCGAACACCGTGTCTGATTTACCATCCTCAGCGTCTTCTTGCAATATCCATGTCTAAGATAAATTAAAACGTGAATAAAAGTTACACTATTTTCTACAGCGTAGAAGCTAGAATTAATATTTCAATTCTTAATCGGAACTTGGGATTTAAACAGACCAATACACACCAAGCCGTATAGATCTTGCTTTGCTGTAAATATTTGTATATATTTAAATGAGGCTTTTAATCCAAAACCATCAAAATGTTCTCTAGAAATAACTAGTTTTTACCCGCAACGTCGCTCGCATGCCTCTTGCATCAAGCAACATTGGATAAGACAAGCATAATTTGTCGTAATACCAAAGTTTATAAAGCCTGAATAATGATACTCATTTCCCTGCTTGGCTTGCCTGTATAAAATGTGTTCCTTATTTAGACCGACAAGCGATAGCAGCTATTTATTCTTCAATAACAATATAAAATAGAGGAAAAACATATCACAATATGACCTACCTTCCTTCAATCATACAGATCAAACAATTATGTGTACGTGTATTTATTGGTACAATTTACTTCCCTAGAGGCCAAAGTTATCGAAGTAATTACAGCTAGTAAACAGTAATGATACATATACAATGTTAATAATTCTAAGAATACATACATACTTTAATAAAAATGGCAATACACGCATTTTACATACTCTAAACTAATTACTTTTAATCAAAAGGAACCTGCAATGAAGTTTGGATCAAAGGAAAACGTTTTGTCATAATGTATCAGCAAGTTTAACAAGTACTTGAATAAAAACAATCATGAATACTTTACTAGTTCATGTATAAAGAAATTAGTCACGTGCACTTTTAACTAAAAATAGAGTATTACGGTTGTTTATAGCTCAACAACTTAATAGAGAGCCTTGTATGCAAGGTTTACGGGTGGCGGAGGCATGCAAATTCTGAATTTAACACTTCTCTGAGGTTTACGTAGATGACGGTGGCCTATTTGATACAGTAAATGTATTGAGGATATTGACATAAACATTAATTAAAATCTATATAAATCAAGAGCAGTGATAGCCGAGTGGTATAAGTTGACACCTCCCACGCAAGTGGTCGCAGGTTCGAACCCGAGGCAACACACCAATGACTTTTCGAAGTTATGTGTGTATTAGAAATAATTATCACATGCTCCAACGGTGAAGGAAAACATCGTAAGGAAACCTTGCATGCCTAAAATTTGTTTAATACATTAATTGAAGGCATGCAAAGTCCCCAACCCGCACTTGGCCAGCGTGGTGGCCTCAAGGCCTAACCCCTCCCTCATTACGGGAGGAGACCCTTGCCCAGCAGTGGGACATTAATGGGTTAAATTTATTTATTTATAAATCATACATGCCAAAATTCTCTTCAAAGTTGTAAAAGCAAAAATTGTATAATTACCTTTCCAATAGAAGCATCTCTGACTTCTGTTAATATGTTAAACGGTTCTTCATTATCTTGCAAAGGAACTGAGAGGAAACATGAAGAAAAATAACGTAAAATTTACGAACCACAATATTACGTAGCACTGTCCCTATGTAAAAAGGGATACTTAAACTAAGACTCGAACTAATGTACCGAATTGCTTTGGGTTTATAGGGCTATTAAGAGGAAATTACTCAGGGTCGCTCTTGTGGTACTGTAAGGCCGCCATTACACTGTTATAGGAATTCGAAAACAGTTATAACGTAAAGTTTGAAATACGAAAATAGTTTCTCTTCGCCACAGCCCCTTTTAAATAGCATCGCTTAAAACTATGAAAGTAAAACAATTTACTGAACTTAGAAAATGTCGTAGTAGCGTCAGACTACCAATAATTATAAATGAGTCGCAATGGGAAAATGGGGTTAGACTTTGTCTATACTTCCGTTAGCAAAAATGATGCCTGAACTCATTAGTTAAGGTAATTAATGCCTAAGTCTTGGGTTTGATTCCTAATCTATAAGTTGCAAAAGAATAATATTCACTTACATTTGTCTAAAAGAAATTTCGCATAATAGTATTTACAGCAAGCTTTTTGACGACCGCCATCAATAAGAAATTGACTTGACACAGCAATAGATGCTAGATAGAATTTTTCTGATAACCACAATATGCCCTTTTCCTTTTCCGAGTAATACTGAGCGAGGCCGAGTAATTGTAGAGTTTCCTTCTTCGTATTACCTGTAATGTGTTTTATAGAGATGATAGATAATAAAGAAATACACAGAAATACGGCTTTATGTATTCAAGTGAATAAAAGCTGCGGTTTGACATCAACAGTCGTAAATTTTCCAATTTTGCATGGCAAATGACTATTTTGTATAACGCACTCATCCATTCAAATGATTTAAATTCAATATGCTCTTTACATGTATCTATAGAAATTCCCGGACGCATCACTAAAACAAATTAATTTGACGGCTTAATTATAAACCAACTACTCAATGGCCATTAATCATCAAAATTTTATTATGTAAATCTATTTAGCCAATTTAGGTCTACGCATAATAATAACTATATCAAGAGTAAATCTTACAGTGGTCAGTAAACAATAAATACATGACCAACATACGTATGAGATACAGCACGCGAGTGATAATCTGAAATTGTTTTTTTATTCCTTATAAAGCTTGGTGACGTATCGCAATACGTGCATCGTCGGAAGTCGGTATTGACCTCACTGTCAGTATATTATCATCATAATTACTTGAATCATGCTCATTTTGTTACTATTTCTTTTGTTCCAAAAATACCTTTTCACTTTTCACTTTCTAAGTGGAAATTGAACCCGCAAGTAGTAAATAGGTTTTCGTTTAACTGCAAATCACTTGATGGAAATGGAATGGAATGGTTTGTAGCCCAAGATAAAACAGCTTTCCACTCAAAGAGATCCAGATTCAACTCATCAAATACTATGAAGTACTACAACCTAGCACACCACACAATAAATGTGGAAGCGAAACTATTCGAAGAAGTCTGCGGAATGCTACAGCTTATAGGTTGATATTTAAAAGGTCTTGCTATAAATTAAATGTACCTGCATCATGTTCTTTTTCAGCTTTTTGCAAATGCCCACAGATATGTTCCAAATAATCGCTTCTCTTTCTCAGGTCTACTACAATGCCCAGATCATCTTCATTGACTAACTGTGTGTTATCATAGATCAAATCTTGTAGATAGCCTGAAGACTCTGTGTAACCCGCTTCTTTCAATTCTAGGATGAGGCATTCGTGGAGGGGAATTTTAATCCTGGAAAATCAATACTTTTCTTATATGTTAGAAAAATATATCGTAGTTCTCATGAAATGTATTGTAAATGTTGCTGTCAGTATGGACACATAATATATTATCCAATTCTGAAATACTATTGAGAAGAAAACGCATTTAACTACAAGTTTACGGGCCGTGAAACGAACGCTCTTAAATAGTAAACAACTTCATGAGAAGATGAAAAAGTTTATTGTACTACACAGAAAATCTACTTAAGCATAATTTTAGTACTATGGAAACCAGATATTGATATTTGCCTTCGGATTCCTTTAGCATCTAGAACATCTAAACTGAACAGAGCCTTGTTCCGAAGGTTTTCTAGACTGGTCTTTGTTACACATGCATAAAGCTTCGGCAGTTGCCGACGTACAATCGTAGACTTGGCCCCGGCTCCCAACATGATTCAGATTTCACAATAAAAATAATATATTTGCAATAAAATGATTTACGAAATGATAGATTCGTTTTGACAAGCTTGAATTAATTGTCAAAACAAGACGTACTCTTTAGTTTTTTCTTAATTACCGGTTGTACGTAATATTTTTGCCAGACAGTAATTTGTCTTTTAAAAAAGTTTTATTTAAGCATTGACGACGAGCCATTTTCTTTGCAGATAAGTTATTTTAAATTATTAGTTATTTTTAGATCATGAAAATATTAAATAACAGTATAAACTAAATGATACTGTTATAAATAGAATCAGATATCAATATATGTAATCGTAAAAACCAACAAATTATTGCTTAGAAAAAATCAGCAATACAAGTCATATTAGGGGAAATAAACATGCCGCAATAAAAAGCCTTGTTAGTTTTTATGTATCTCCTCGTTAAATTTTATTTAGAATTGTAGGGTCCCCCTTCCCCAGAGAGTCATAATATACAATCATTATTACCTGAGAGCAACTAAAGAACAAACGTCATAGTAAATATTTTTCAGAAAAACAAGTTCTAACAAGAAAAGAACACGCGTGATTAGAGATAAGAAAAATGGATTCCAGCTAAATCTAAGAAAGAAACGACAAGTATCGTAAACAACGCGCGAGGAACGTACGAAATGAACATTGAGATAATGGCTTGTAGTGTAGGACTAATGCCCTCTATGATTTTGACATCAAATTAAACAGGTGATTATTTGTGTTCAGATAATCTATAATCTGAAAGCAAAACATCGTGATGAAACCTAGCTTGCCTAAAGTTTGTTTAAATTATACTTATGAGGGCATACCAAGTGCCCATCCCACACTTGGCATGACTCAATGTTTTACGTCTCCCTCGTTCAGGAGGAGACCCTTGCCCAGCAGTGGGACAGTAACAGCTTTAAAATAATAGTTACTACTATTATGTAGAGTAAGAGGTCAACAGTGAAATATTTACTTAGTGTAGCTTTATGTTCTATATTTTTTCTACAATTGGGGTTATATGTACAGCTTGGCATTTGTTAACGACATGCCGGCGACTACCATCCACTTATTGCTTCGAAAAACAACAATTTTATCTGTCTGGTTGGAACAACATCGTGAATTACTGCGTCGCCCTCGTTTATCGAAATATCGTCTTAAATTGTCTGTATTTCAATCAGCCCTACAATGTTATCACTCCCCATTGCGGCATAGGATACATAAATCGGGTTGTCAACACTTGAATGGGTGGCGGAACACTCATACTACATCTCTACTCTACATAAATAATGTAGAGGGCCTGTTCATATAACGTTGGTATTGTGGGAAACATTCTTGTAGTTTAATTGAAAGTCTTCTGGACTATAACCTCGTTGATCTAAACCACAGACTTGGCACGCACTTATGAATTGTAGCAACAATTTACATATTACAAGAGTTACAACCCAGAATGTATAAAGACAAACAAGCAGAGATCACTCTACTTATTACTTTCATAACAGAACGGGCTTAGTGTGAGTTGGAGTCGTGCACGAACGTTCCGCATTTTTTTTGTAACGGCCAAAAACTCGTTTGATTTTAAATATTATAAATATTCAACATTTATTTCACTCTGCGATAATTTCTACTATCTTACTATCACTGTTTATGAGATACAGCCTGTGACAGACAGACAGCGATGACTTAGTATTCCATTTAACCCCTTGGGTACGGAGCTCTAAAAATTACTAACATAATAAGCCTTCGGTTCCAAATTAGATAAAACAACTGTCTAGACAAAAGCCGATGGACATTACAGAGTTACCAGACAATTGCCTATTTTCATTTGTATTAGGCCTATCTCAACAATTACACGAAACATACAGCAGAACAAAACGTGATTGTTTTCAAAACTTTCAGAGGTATTTTGCGCCATTGCGGTATGAAATTCAAACTCGCGTCATAAAACGGACGTGGAATAATGGCAGCTATTTTGCATAGGTTAATTGGAAAAAGTAGGCGTAACATTTAAAACTTTAGAAAAATAACGTGTGTTTATCACTTCGCTAAAAGTACTTAACTCGACGGTAAATATGGAACATATTTACATTCTGTCGGTTTTTTAGCCAACCTATTCTTAATATATTTGCGTGATATGCGTCGTCTATCATTTCACATAAGAGGCTAAAATATCATGAAAAACAGAATCTAATCCGGCTATAATACGTTCACTACCTAACTGACTGTAGTTCCCAAAAAGACTATTAGTGTTTCCTAAATGTTAACGTTTCTTAGAGAACATTCTTACTTCTTAAACGTTCTGAAAATCTTGACGATGGGAAATCTTATGCCTCAGTAAAATTAGAAGTAATTTTAGCGACACACGTAAAATAAAACTTTTACCCTTCATGTAGTTCCAAGACATATGTACCTACATTGAAACAACCAAATCGAAGCAAATAGTGAGTAGACAAATTACATGTCTTCAAGGTCTTAGAAGTTAGCAAACAAAACAGTAGTAGTGACCCGAACTAGCGATATAATATGTACATATTTATTACACATTAATATGTGCATAAAGTATAATACACATTAACAATCGTACCAATAGAAAAATAACTGTTTCACGTTTATTGTGTGATCTTTCCTGTCTATCGTTAACTAAGACTTTGAATTTTGATCAAAATAACCTTCAGTGTAAGGGCAAACATTTGAAAATACGGATAAGTTTTAGGCATTCATAAGTACAACATCTTTGACCCAACAAGACATCACCGAAATACAATAATATGTAATTTAAAAGTCGGTCAGATTTTTCTATGAAAATTTAACAGCATGATAACATAGCTTAACCTATAATCTCCAGGTATTACTTAGCCTTTGGACTCTAATTAGAGCTTGGGCAATAGATAAATTATAATTAGACTGGCAAAAATGTTCATACAGAAGATGTAACAAAACAAAAATTTCCAATTCACCTTCCTTATTTTGCACCTATTCTACGAATAAACACCTCTGTAACAACAGTAATAAAAGCCTAGTCTATTTACAACTGATTGGACGTACTAATGGTGACCTTGATAAGGGGTAACATTATCACGACGGACGACACACGACCCGGACAAATTACAGATGTTAGGCCTCTGTCACATGTCTTTACGAAGATAATACTGTTTTATGTTCATTTGTAGCTTTTGCTAGAAGATTATTATATAAAAAGGGAAAGGAAATAACATTCATGTTCGCGTTAATTTCCGTACACGAAAATTAATATAGAAAGTTTAAAAATTGGGTCTACTAGAAGATTGTAGTAAGAAAAACTCTGTCTGTCTGTCTTACTCATCATACTCGTTACGTCGTGTAAGCTATGATTAGCCATACTTTTTATAATTTTTACTTATTAGCAGTTTCAAACTTGATTAAAAGTGACGAAACACTGTGACTAATTAAAACTTACAAAATATTTTCAAAAAGACAGTATGACAACAACTCGATATGATAATCCACTCTAATTGTCTGGCTATGAAATCGTCACTCAGCCTCTAGTCTCTAGACCTAATTCAGAAAAAATATACTCCAATAAATATTATAATGATAAAGACAAGCCAATGTGATTTTTTCGGAGGCGTCTGCATTGGTATTGAATTTCGTTTCATCCTAAAATCGTTTAACTATTGTCCTTGGATTGAAAAAGACTTTCACTTTTTGTAATTCACACCTGCCATCTGTAAATTATATTTCAAGAAAGACAATTTATTATTTCGTTATAAAATACCTTTTCAGCATTCACACTGTAACTGGATCAGTAATAAAAACGTCCCGTCTGACTAGTTGTTACATAGTGTTGACTATAGGTACAGTGTTCTGTCACTTTTAATCAATTTTAAAACTCTATATGAATGAAAAGTACAAAACACTGTACTGTTATTAGAACTAACAATATGTTTATTTGTAAGACAGTGAATGTAACTTCAAGCAAATGAAGTTATCATGTAATTGTAGAACAAATGTGAAGAGGCAGTATGTTTTCAACTTGACCTTTTTAGGGGGGGCATAGAGGCGCCGTGGCGTCGCCGTTCTCCGCCCCACACTAGCGCGATCAATTCTACCCTTGTCTTTCTAATCACTGCTGTGTAAACTATCCAGTTTACTATAAAACTCAGTACATACACTATAGCGAACTTTTTAATTGAACAAGTTAAAATATTTGATACAAGTCTTATACGTCGTAGCCCAAAAATAATTCACGAGTAAACGTCTCGTATCTTTGGTCTAAAAATGGCAAAATATTTCAATGACTATTAGTAAATACCACAAGATCAACTCCTTATTGATTTAATTCAAAATTATTCTATAACTTTCGTTTTCATTTCATTTATTTCCATCGTCTTCGGGTGGTGCTGAGGATGTTTTTCGTTGAAGATCTGGGTTCACATTGACCAGTTTTGTTAAGACAGAGTTTGAAATAACACTCGACCCGTCATCACTACTGGAAGGTTCCGTTACATCCGATTCATCTTCTTCCTGACTTGTGGCACTGCTTTCTTGCTGTTCCTTATTCTTTTTCGCATTTTTTATCGCCATTAACATTTCTAAAACAAATCGAACACATATTTATTATATCACTATCTATCTCAAATAAATCTAAATGGTAAAGTAAGATAAATGACCGGCAGTTCAAGCCCTACAAATCACTTTAAGTTTCATATCGTCGCTAAGTAAACCGCAAATTACCTAAGTATTTAGAGCTCAAGTAAGCCGACTAAAATTTTAAACCAAAATAATTTACGACTAAATGCTAAATAAAAATTTAGTTTGATAAACTTTAGAAATGCATTCTAAAATTATCAGACCAAAGTTTTATTTATGTGATAGAATTCAAATATGAATGAAATAAGGGTACAAAGATTGTCATATTATTTTACAAGAGCCATTCCGACTGCTGACACACAAACCTTAATTTTATCACCTTATCGTAGCAATATAAGAATGGTTTTTGAGTTTGTAAGATGAGCAGGCGGGTAACTGTTATTGCTATAGGTGAATTTATCGTACCGCGTCGGAAATTGGCTGACAGTGGCATTTTCCTCCCTTTTCAGTTTACCGGCTCATTATTTGTATTACAACAGAAATAAATGTATTGCAACAACTATTTTTAACTGATTGAATATTACTTTTGTTTCGTCCGGTTGCGTGTTTATGACATGTTTCAAAATTTTGTATTAAAACCATAAAGCTTCACATGTCAGTGGCTTTTTAAAACCTTATAAAGTGTGAACTTCAAAAAGGTATGAAGTGGATAATGTACTTTTAAACCAATTTAATATTTTACTGTTTAACTAGCTGACCCGGCAAACGTTGTTATGCCATATATCTAAATAAAAAATTGTCACCTTGGGGTATGGAAAATAGATGTTGGCCGATTCTCAGACCTAATCAATATCACAATACAAAATTTCATGAGAATCGGTCAAGCCGTTTCGGAGGAGTATGGCAACGAAAATTGAGACGCGAGTATTTTATATATTAGATAGTGGTTTAAAATACCACAGTATAGATTGCTGTCCAAGACGTATCATAAGTAAGTATATTTAGGTCTCTTAAGTCTCTCCGCCCTTACTTTTTTACATATAAGCTTGTAATAAAATACTCGCTTTTACCAAATTGACGATATTCGATCGCTGTCATTCATTATTACCTTTATCATAATTGAACCTGAATTTATTCCTTGCGTAACTCGTTGCTCATTAGCTTTAGCCTGCGTATTCCTTACATCTATTAATTTCAGAAAACGTTTCATTTTCACACGTAGTTACATGGGCGTATAAAAACTTGTAATTTGTCACGTTCGTCAATTTGTCTTCATTACGAGTTTCGAAATCACTTTAGGACATCAATCTTCCATAAAGTATACGGTACTCATAAGCGGTGATGAGCACACTGAATGAACGCTCTTTATTAAACTTTAATGATACAACCGCGAATATTCTTAACATAACATATTCCATGTTTTTGTATAATTTCACGGTATAAGCCATTTATCATGGTGACAACACACCGTAATAACATTAATATTAAATGATTGTAAAGTAACTGACAATAACATGGTATGTTACATAAGATATTATATGGAAAATACATAACATGATCTGATGTATTTTCCATACCTCAAGCCACACTTAACTAGACAACGAATAAAGCATTCGCATTCTTCATAATAAACAGGATAACAAAAAGGAACGAGCGTAATATTTACGAAGCGTAAAGATTTGTATCCTTTTGATGAAATGACAAAAGTGGCACCCACGTTCGCTGTAACTAAGACGACATTGTATCAATATCTATTTGGATTTCCTCCCCTCACACAATAACCGGACGAGGATCAAAATCTCATTTCGAACTATCTATAACAGGTAATCTTTTCTAATATACTAATATACAGGGATAGCTGTCACGTTCTTCAAAAATAATAATATCACGGAGTTTCGAAACTAACTTACTAGTAAAATAAAGCGTGAATAAATAAGGCTTAAAGTAAAATATTACACCAAATAAAGCTGTTTTTATTCTATTAGAGCCTACCAAAACGAAATAGCAACAACTATTTTAATTTCACAAAGCATTGAGCAATACGTTTACAGTTTTTCTTTAAAGTTTTATAACACAAGAACAAACACATTACTCTCGACAAAGTGTTTAAACTGTCTACTGCAACGTATACTTTGTGAACAAGAATATACGAAGTAATAAAAGGAATTTAAGGCTATATTCTTGAACTAAACTCAATAAAGTAAGATGTGTTAAAGTTTGTACGTATTCGGTCGTTGGCAGGCGCACCGAGCTGCACGTGAATAAACTACTACTGCATCTTGAGCTGCAAATGTGAGTACTTTAGTCATTGGAAAACAGATTCAGATTCAAATAATCTTCATATTTTATTCGTATAATATCGTATGTTATTATTATGAGCTTATATCGTCCCACTGCTAGGCAAAGGACTTCCCTGCAAATGATCTTCAGCGGTCTGTATCCATTCCGGATTGTAGGAACGTAGTATCATTTGTAATCGCAACTAAAAAGGTAATAATATCCTTAAATCTCACTATCAGTTATTCTAAATTAAATGTTTTATCTACCCTACTATTTGTATACTATTGAAAGTTTATTTACTGCTCAGAGATGCATTTAAAAAGTTACCTGTTTTCTCACAAAAATAAGGTTTAAATGCGGTCCGATTAACTCGAAGCTCGCCTCATACAAACGGTCTACCTTCTCGTACCCAAATTTCACTGCAACGCCACCCTAAATACTTACCCCATATTTTCTTCGCTATTTTTAGGAGCACTTGAGTTATTTACACCATTCAGCGAGCTCATTTAAGCCCCTACCCTTCTTTAAGTTACGTATGGAACAGGTTAAAACATAAAGTTACGTAAAGTGATATGGTTTTTCTTAATTACATCTCACGACGCAGCTTTCAACTTGACGCTGAAGTTATTGCATTTTCTTCACATTTGAAGCTGACATATATCTAGAATAAAGTTTGTAAAGTGGAGATAGCAAATGAAAACGTTTACTCTCGTCATCAAAAGTCGTTTAAGTTACTTAACTTTAAGATTATCATTGTGGTACCATTTGTTCAACAGTACCTCATTCCCTTAATATTTTTCTCTATATCAGGTAAAGTTTAAGTTACATTTAGAAGATTACTTATAATTGTGTTGATGTCACTCCGTATACTGGTCGAGGTACCACGCGTCACAATCATTACATTTACGTAAACAACTTACGCATTCAGTACCCTGTGAAGAATAAAACTTGATTACAAACAAGTCTGGGCTGATAGGACTAGCTACGTGCTCTATTTCGACCTTTTTTCTATCTATGAGGCAAATACTAAACACCACATTCGTATACGACTTACACGTGTGGCTTAAGTAAGTTATACTAAAGTTTTGAGAGATAAAAAATAAAACTACACTCAGTATCTACACAAAATACTACATCATAAAGATGGCTGATAAAACTATATCTCGAGAGCACTGGTTTATTCATTTCAACTATAAATTGTGAACTTAATCTCAAAGTATCACATAAATTATTTTATAAGTCCTTAGACTTAAACCCACCTTAGGTCTCCGTGTAAAATATACTTGATTTATGCTAAAACAAGTTGGCTAGAAAATAAGCAGCAGGGTACACGCCGTCTCGCCGCAAAATGCCTTCCATTACATTATAAGCGTAATATGTAAACGCAACCCATCAAATTACGTACGTTATGAATGCGGTCGAGTCAGGCGTAATATACAAACAACAGAATATCACGTATCTACTAGAAAATCTTGTCATAATATTGCAAGTCCCATGAAAAGGGTAGATATGGCAATTCCGGGTACCTTATATTTTCCACTCGTTTGATTTGACAAGCAAAAATATATTGGTATTTCCATAGATATGACTACATTATCATTTATATGGATTCTTATATTGGAGTTTTTATCCTGAAATTGGGTAGAAGAACACGATACGAGTCGTTAACTGTTCCTTTGTTAGATGTACTTAGAAGAGAAATAAACGTATCCTTGGCAGAATGAAAGAATTTATTAAAGTAAAGTAAAACTATCGCGTGGAATACAGAGTTGAGGATTATCTAGGTCACCCAATAAATGGTGTTTGTGTGTAAGTTTTTGTACCCATAATTTAACAGGTATTTTTCTTCCGACTTTCAAGGTAGTAATTACCTAACAAATATATTATAATAATATTCAATATTATAAGATTTTGCAGTAAAAAATTTCAACAAAATGCATATGTACTTACTTCATTTATTCGACAAAACATTGCTGTGGTCTATAAGAATTTGTTCAAACTATTCGTTTAAGATAATGGCCAAGGCAGCATGTCGTCGGGTCCCGAATGTATATTTATATAGAAATCCCTTGTTTAAACTGTCACATTGGATTAGGGTTCGCCAATAAATTTTGTTGGAACCAGTACAAACTTGATTCAATGCCTTATACGTAACACAGATATCGCCTACGACTGTTTCTAGTCCGCTTTATCTTAAGGACGCAGGGGGCTTTCGCATTGAAATTCATTTGATAGTTTTTCACGATCGTGTCTGAAAGAAAATGTGTAAACATAGCATTGCATACAAAGAGGGTGCCGCAGACTCATTGTTAAAACATTGTTTCGGGCTTTTCAATCGCAAAAAGTATACAGACGAGATACTCGCGCCTTCGTGCACGTGTATATTAAATATTTTATATGGGTCTGTTTTGCAGAGCTCAAAAATTATACCTAAATTCCCTGGACGCAGAAAATTAACATTAAATACATTTACAGCTATACCATGTACCAATATTACGACAACTATATTTACTAACATATGTTCATAGTAATAACTAAACAATGTATAATACTTAACCTATTTCGCCACCAGTGATCAAAGAAGTACAATGAAACCAAATAAATAAAAGCTTGAACTTTTGTTCGTATCATGACACAACAAAAACATTAATTGAAACTACTTGAATGGGACAGTAAACAAGTATCGATCGTTAAAAGGTCTGTAAAGTGATACAAATAAAAATTGCAAGGAGTGTTTTCTCTCGTGTCTGTGACAAATACAGCAAAAAATGATTTTAGCTGACTCAATTGTCTTGGGATAAAAGTTGTGAGTCGTGCAGAATATGGATAATATTACACTCAGGAAGTGTGTATCTTGATGACGTGGCTCCTCCAGGGCCATAAAGTCATATGAAATCTTAGTTTAACTTGGTTTTATGACATTTTTCCAATAAAGATGATAATATTTTCCTTAACACTCTTTAAAGAAAAAATCGTCGTACTCGTAAGCCTACAATGCGCAATTTTCTTTACGTCCATGTATTATTTTCGTAATTTGCGGTAAATAATACAGAATTAAATCCAATCATTCGTGGCGCTTTTAACAATCTGTTGTGTAATAATAATGATACCTGAATTGGGTTAGCTACCGTTTAAAATGGACGCCGGCATGCGACAGCACAATAACCCAGAATGCCAGACTGTACATAGCGTGGACTTGCACTTTGAATGGAAATAGTAGTGCTTTTGTAATAAATTAAACTAGGCACATACCGGAGTCGTCTTATTTCAAACATAAATCTAGTCGCCTTTTGCTGCTCTGAACTATTATATGAGTTAAAAGTAAATGTTAAGAACTGAGAAAAGAAAATGTAATACTTAACCTTTATGAGCGAATAGCGGTCAAAAAAATACAGTATAATTTTATAGGTAAATGTTTGCTGTCGTGTTAGACTACCAATACTGATGACAATTACTTTCAATCAATATTAGAATTAGTCTTATCTATACAACTAAATATACCTGACTAGATTCAAATTTTATAGTAAAGATATGTCTTCTATAACGTATGAATAATAATCTCATTTTATGTCTCACTTTGGTTTATCTAAATTTCGACTGAATTCTCCCTTAAGAGCACCTATCTTATAGTTTATAGCGACGCGTGACATCGATTTGTATTAGACTGAGCGATAAATCGGCTTATCGACATGCATTATCTGCCGCTGTTAATGCAAATTAGTCTTTGCTATAATCTAACTTGTAGACGTGCCTGTTTTGCCAACTGTATTTGCTCTAGGTGCTTTACTAAGCTTATTTCGTAAAGCTATCTTATCTTTGCTGGATAATAAACGCCTCTCATATATTAATTTTGAAATATAAATACAAATTCTCTTTCTTACGTACAGAAAATATAAAGAAAAGTTTGAATTTATTGGAATTCTCATAACATTATTACACGAACTGCCATAATATTAAATTATATGGTCGCGAGAGTGAAATAAATCAGCGCAGTTCTATCTCCGGTCTTTAATTTATAGGTGGCTCTCATAACCACATCATAACTCACGTGGAACCAATATAATAGATTTGTTTCAGTTTCCGTTCAATTTGAAAATTTATGTCGTGATTATACGAAGGAGTAGTATTAGTTTTTTGATTTGATAGTCTGTTGACCTTCCAATAAAGGTCAGCCTTCGAATCCTGGTAGATTCTTGAGGTCATCATGCTACGGATAAAAGTATCGATCAGATAACAATGATCACTGTAGTACGTTAACACTAAGTCAAAAAATTAGCAAACAAGATGCTTTAATATTTTCAACTTTCCGACCTATATCGAGTATTACCTTGCTATTCATTACTATTAAAGCAGAGTGACTAGGTTAGGTAGAAAAATCGGTCTAGATTGTCTCCAAAGACAGCAGACATTAAATCAACTTGAAGACCTTCGGGTGTCTTTAATTCTAGGTCAAACCAGACGAAAGAATTACGAAGTTTAAGGACTGTCTTTAGTACCAGTTACTCCTAATGCTGTCTTAAGGTCCTCTAAAACTTGTTTCATGTAAGTTTAGAGTTTAGTATAAAGACATTACGAGCGGGAAGTAGTCGCAATAAAGCTGAAACCAAGACGCGAGACTCAAATTTATATCAAAACTTCTCTTGAAACAAACATGTAGCATATTGTTTAATCTGTGTTACGTGATATTTTGTCTCGAATACGAGGATAGAATAAGATTAATATATTATGGTAAAGAATGTTCAGTATTTTATGAACTCGAATAATATTTTGGATATTATTATTTGTATTCAAACACACACAAGCAACTTATTGTCGATAGTCGATAGTGGTAGAGAATCGCACTACAGATTCTCTACCACTATCAACTATCGACAACTGGCTCGCTATCGAGAAATTTTGTGTGAAAATATAATCAGCACCTCTGGCTCTTACTATTCTTACAGTACATTTTAAGTATCATACCCTAGATACTTAATAGTACCGACTGTATAAAATATAGTCTTGTAATTTTACTCAGACACAGAAAGCTTTAACCGAAATCATATGGGATGTAATCAGAACGACATACGTTTTTTCGGTACTTTTACGTTTATAATAACCACAAATACGGTTCCATGCGTACTGCAGTGAACATTGTGAACAACCATACATAAGAACAATACTAATAAACAATAATACCATTACGTGACCAATTGTGGGAGTGAGGCACGCATTAAACGGAGTGGTCAGAGAGATTAAGCTCACGTATACGTTTGTCCGACTTAGTTGTACGAAAACGAATAGTCCTTGCAATTAGATAATATGTTGGGGATCAAGATTAATAGACGCGCGTCACGATACGTGAACACAATGATTTATGTTAGAGATAATTTGTATGTGATACTGACTAGAATATTCTCGTATATCACGGAGAATGTGAATCTAATATTCAGAATAAAGCTAATAAAAATAACTTATTTTAGAATGATCCGATGTATTTCAAATATTTTAAACCTTAATTTTTTTTAGTAAAACGACTCCCGCGGTAGGTATTGCTCTTGTGTCGCTGGAACATTTACAAACGTACAAACAACGGACACAAAGTACAATGAGGCCCGAAGCAACTATTTGTAGATCGCACAAATGTTTGTTCTGTGTGCGAATCGAACCCACGAACTCCGAACGCACTGACAGCGGCGTGGCTACCTTAACCACTGCGCCACAGAGGCTATCAGCATAACATTATATTTGGAAGCTTTTTCAGTTTTAAAACGTTCAGTTGGGCCTTTAAACTATTAATTAACTTGAAGGTATTTTAAATAAGTAATTTCAATTTGTACCGCCTACCACGTGTTCGTTGTTTAACGAAGTAACATGATAAAGAGCACGCATGCTGATATTTTGCATACACATCATTGATAGCGTTTTATTAACATTTTATAATTATTTAATTCAATTTTGGGCTTTAAATAAGTAAAGTTAAAGATCAATTTGGTTTGAAAAAAATATTACATCATAATAGCGTGAGAAGTAATAATTAAGGCACTATGCCTTTAAAATATTTCATAAACATTGGCTGCGGGAAAAGCTTTTTGAAGTTTTATTTATCAATATAATTATTGCAGAAGAATTTTAATGCTTTATATCGTGCAAATAATAAAGGCAAAAACATGTCGTTTCATAATATTAGCTTCAAACTTAGAACCTAGATTTAAGCACTATTGTGACGACGAAAATTTATATTAATTTAATAAAAACTTTTCAACATAAATCTATACCCTAATATAAAATAATGTGTCTTCGAAAACTAATAAAGAAAATGTATATCCATCTCAAAAGAAAAGTATTAAAAACAATACAACTCTTCAAATTATAATAAAACAAAGTTTTAAAGTAACCCCAATATATTTACGTTTAATCGCGTTTCAACTAAGAACTATAGACGTTTTTATAGCTTTTACAATGAAACCAGCTATTTAACTGAAAAGGTTTTTATTTAGTTATTTTCTTCGGTTCATTGACCAGCTGTTTCCAACCGCATGTTACGTATGACTCGGCAATATATCACGCAATTTTGTTCTGACGCCACTTAGTTTCACCAGACGGGATGTAATTGGATTTTTAACCGGCGACTGGATAACATTCAGAGAACAAATAAGCTTATATTTTTGTTATATTATTATGTTAGAGTTTCATATTTGAATTCATTAACATTTGTTAGAGACACATTACGGAGATGTGAACCTATTAATTTGTAGGTAAACTTATTCAAGGAGGTTATTAAAATAATTGGCATATTCTTACCTTATTTATAAAAAAATGGACTATGATTTAACATGGAGTCGAAATTATTTATACTAAAAGGTGGAAAGTTCAACCAATTTAAGCGAAGAATCTCAATTGCTTTATCAATGTTACATTTGCATAACAACTTTATCGGATATTCAAAATGATTTATGACAAAGTAAATATGGTACAGCGATAACATTTTCTTATTTCCTGAAAACGATCAAAGTTCATTTTAAATCGTAGTTCGTGTTTCAAGTACGAGGAAATGAAAAACTCCTTTTGATACACAAATGAGAATGCCGCACAGTATGCAAATATTTCATTAAAATATGTTGGTAAAGATTTATCTTCTGATTCTGCTACTTCATATTCTGCAGCACTTGAACGAATATAAAACAAGGTATCGAAAAAAAATCTCATAAAACCATTTTCTGTTCTGTATAAGCCTTCTTTTTACCAACTTCTAGCAGCATTGGGCACTCAGCAACCTATTTTTATTCTTTAAAGAGCTTTTCCGAAATAAAATACAGTTCAAAAATCTAATCCGTAAATCCCGTATTACCAAGACAAATGGCTCTATGGATAAATAACTCAATGAGAATGAGATTTAAGCCCAAAAAAGTTTAGTGTGAAAAACGACTCTTGAACTCGATAAAAATGAATAGCCAGAGTTCAGACGTTGTTGAAATTTAAAAATGTAGGGCGATTTTAGCATTTATATAATTCAGTTTTTAGTTCAAGTTGGTAATATAGTAATTTAGTTTTATGTCAGTTCTACACCTTCTGGTTAAGTGCCGTTTGTGTAAGTTTAACCTTTCTAAAAGTTAAAGACACAAATGTATGAAAAGATGAACAAATATCCAGCTGATAATTATAATCTATCCGTTACTTATCCAGAGATGGTGAATACGGGCACTTATTATATGGCAAAAAGCAGTGTAACATAAGAAAAGAAAAGCTAATTAACATATACATGATAAACACCAGTAGTAGGAACTCTTTCGCGTTTGTAATAAAGGACCGAGCTTACTGCTAACATATTTAAATTATGCTTTTACCAAGTTTATTGCTTTTTCTATTAGAGTTATTACTTTTATTTATGATTTCCTATTTCAGTGTATAATTACGAGCAGGTTTCCATGAGCAAGCCTTGCACGGAAGTGGTACAGTTTGGTTTGGTATAATTACAATTTACTTTAGATTAGATATTTTTTGGTATATTTACCGCATAATATTTAGCAGTTATGGTTGATAGCGAAATTATATGGTGTGCCTTTTTTATGCTTTAGTAGAAAAAAAATGTTTAAGAAAATCGTCATACGAAAAAAATAGACACACTTCTTACATAAGTATTTTTAACAATCGTTGATCATATGCATACAAGTCTATTACAACTTCTTACAGTTCACAAAATGTTCTGTTATTCTATACAAAATATACCGTACAATACGCGCAGTCTTTTCGAAGATAAAAATCTTCTATTATCGCGAAAGTGAAATATGGTATTTGCGTTGCACAGCATTTGAAAACAAGGAAATATTTGCTACAACTGTGCAGAGAAAAGCATTTGTATCAGAGACCCCATTTTGTATTGTCTAGGAATGACACATGTACTGAACTTACAACACGCCCGATGGCATTCGTTTCACGAAACCTTGCGCATCCATACCAATATTGAAATTTGGTTTGTCAATCAGTAACGCTTTTCCGGCTGTACCGTTTTGTTAAGTATAAATTTGGAGATCATCCATTTTGGGCCTTTTTTCAAAGTGCCGGCCAACAAAAAAAAGTGGCATGTATCGATAGAGCTATCCATTTGAAGCAATAGTTAGTATGGCACGAAACCGGTAGGATCGCTTTGAACCGAGTTATACAGGCTTGAAGATTCATAATATTCAAACATTAATTCATTTCTGAAAGTGCTGTAAAACATAAAATAATGATTGATTTTGCTAGAATTAACTATCTAAAGCAAACGACCACTCTGAAGTTGATTTAAGGTCGTAAGCACACGTATCAACTCGGAAACGGGTCGTCACCGTATCAACTCGAGCTCATCAGTATTATTTGTATGTAATTCCCTACTGTAACACACTTATCGGAATCGTTATGTGATCGCCCCGGCTCACGACCATAGGAGTGGTTCGTATGCGCATTATGCATACACCAGCACCCAGGGTGGAGTGCAGGACTATGTGCAAATTCCGATAGAAGGGTGGGCATACCTTCTAAACCGCAACATGTGTCCTCATAACAAGGGCCCTCATCACAAATGGTGCCCGAAGCACAAAATATTGTTTCACTTGCCGATGAGTCGGACATAACAACCCAACGGCAACACTCTAGATGACCTCTTACCTAGACGATGGTTTGTTAGTTGCACACAACCGAGGGTGCGGCCCCTTAGGTGCGAGTTTGATTCCCCCGGCGCCTCAATGCGTCGCAACTGGACTGGTCACTGGCGACTAGCGCAAGGTCAGCGCATCCTCCCTTAGCGAACCCAAGGGGCCGCACCCTCGATTGTGTGCAACTATCAAACCATCGTCTAGGTAAGAGGTCACCTAGAGTGTTGCCGTTGAGTTGTTATGTCCGACTCATCGGCATGTGGTACAATATTTTGTGCTTCGGGCACCATTTGTGATGAGGGCCCTTGTTATGAGGACACATGTTGCGGTTTAGAAGGTATGCCCGCCCTTCTATCGGAATTTGCACATAGTCCTGCACTCCACCCTGGGTGCTGGTGTATGCATAATGCGCATACGAACCACTCCTATGGTCGTGAGCCGGGGCGATCACATAACGATTCCGATAAGTGTGTTACAGTAGGGAATTACATACAAATAATACTGATGAGCTCGAGTTGATACGGTGACGACCCGTTTCCGAGTTGATACGTGTGATTACGACCTTAAATCAACTTCAGAGTGGTCGTTTGCTTTAGATAGTTAATTCTAGCAAAATCAATCATTATTTTATGTTTCACAGCACTTTCAGAAATGAATTAATGTTTGAATAATATGAATCTTCAAACCTGTATAACTCGGTTCAAAGCGATCCTACCGGTTTCGTGCCATACTAACTATTGCTTCAAATGGCTAGCTCTATCGATACATGCCACTTTTTTTTGTTGGCCGGCACTTTGAAAAAAGGCCCAAAAATGTATGGAGCGTGGATGATCTCCTTTGTGTGATTCTGTTTGAACACATTACTTCTGTAAACTACTTTTTTTTCATTTGTTTTGGATAAAGGTACATCGCTTTGTTTTAGTTATATTGCCCAAAAGGCCCTTTGATATAATCATTTTGTGTGCAAATAACTGGTTTTAAAGATGGTACTGAAATATTACAATATACTTATTTTATTGTGAATTATTTTCTTTCACCTACTTAGGCCCAAGGGTAGCTCATTAAAATTCATTATTTGTATCGTGTTTAATCAAGTTAGTTAGCTAATAAATATTATATTACAACGATAAACTCGTTATAATTTTACTATCTTCACTCTACATCTTTAAGTACATTAAATAGCAAGTATTTTTTGGGCTTTTTTATAATGGAATATAAGTCGCTTAGTCACGCAAAATACATTTATCAAAAGGCCTGAATTTCCTTTACTTTTATTAGCGGTCGATGATTACAATTAGATATGTGAAAACTGTTGAGTAGGCTCAATATAGGTATATGTCAAGCTTAATAAGTAATCTAATAAAATGAATACAACATAATATATGTTACTATTATAATCTAGAGTATACTATAAACCACATATTATATTATAATGCTAATTAGATGACTACTTACTTCAAAATATAAGAATTTGTCGAAATTATCATAAAAATATGACGCTACCGAACCTCTACGGCACAAAGAAGTTCACTTTAAATAACACCTAGGTGACAGCGATAAAACATTACGGTTCTAGAATAAAAAGTACTCTGTCTTGGTCTGAGATTACGCAACTTTTTATCACTGAAATATATTTAATTTGGGCTTAAGAGATAGCTCACAAAGTTTGCTTCCTTATATAGGAGAGACGAGGAAGAAAACACCACAATGATTAATGTGTACTTATGTAATGTACCTAATACATTTTATAAACTGCGTGGTTTCTCTGGCGGTTACGCTACATGCTACTTTATTATAACTGCAATGTATACTTGGGATACTTTTTTTTTTTTTTTTTTTTTTTCGTCAGGAAAATGCATTACTGCATGTCCCGTGTCTCCAGGGAGGAAACGGGGGTCTGTCGGGCTCTCCCGCCGGCTAGGCGTTCCGGCTTTAAATTTGGGCATACCGACTAAAAACCTGACGGTGTTCCTTCAATAGTCACCATAAAGTGGCCAGGACACGGTACCTCCAATTGGATACTCCGCGTCCCAGATACTTGGGATCCTAGCCAACACTAGTTTATAAATCGACCAAATTATATTTCATTTTAGTACACAAACTTGCTTTTGACTAAGACTCTATATTATATTAATAAATGCGGGAGATTTCAGACTAGTCTCTGCCAACGACAATATTATGCGTGGAAAGTTCTTTTAGGTTAAAAAGTATCATATTGGTAATACAATAACAAGCTATAGCTGTGTGTAAAATATCTACGTATCTATTATCTTTTGTATTTATACATAAGTACATAGCATCATTCTATTGTCTTTATTCTCGTAATATTACTAGAAAGTAGGTAAAGTAGAATATTAAGACAAAGTACATAAATAAATAATAATGAGAGTAATTTATTTCCTAAGTATTCGCGTCAAGGGAGACAGACAATACAGTAGTACGATCAGAAGTATCTACTAACAAACTTTTTTGGGTCTCCTCCGTAGACAATGTGCAATTAGCCAGAAATAATAAAATTTTATCACATTATTATTGCAAAAGTCGGTTAATTATTAAAGACAGACTTTCCTCACAACACGACCTGATTACTTGTGATTATATATATAATAAACTTGTGTATATGTGTTATTTTGAAAATGCCAAAACGTACATAGGTGAGAAAAAAAATTGTGGGAACAGGATACTACTATCCTTTTAATTTCTCACCAGTTTACTATCATTTCACATACACACCAAAATATACAGGGTGTGGCGTAAATAATGGATAATCCTTTACCAGCGGATGGGCGACAACCCAACTGATCTAAATATCAAAATTTACCTCTGGCACAAGTATCATAGTTTTTGAGATTTTGGCCGTTTTGTGTGTTTTTTAAGAAAGCGATTTAAGCTCGTTCTTTTTAATGCTGTGATCACAATTTAAGGCTTTTTTAAAATCCGTTTTTTGCAAATAAATCCTGAATAGATGTGCTATTGAATCTACAATCTTGTTTTGTTATTACTACTTGTTTTTTATTTAAATTATGCATTCAAAGTTGAATTTTATAATCTTTCACAACATTTGGGCAACTTTGAGCACTTGTGGTGAAAAAAAAATGTATTGTGGCTTTACTGCCCACGCCATAAATAATTTCTAAATTTTATTAGAATTCTAAATTGGTATAACATGTAGCATTAATACCGATTATTGTCAAAATATTACAACGAACTCAAATTATTAACACTTTTGCCGGTCGACTAATTTAATTTTTTCACACTAAGCGCGTTCTAGATTCAATAGCACATCTATTCAGGATTTAATTGCAAAACACGGATTTAAAAAAAGTCTTAATTTGTGATCACAGCACCAAAAAATACGAGCGTAAATCGCTTTCTTTAACACACATAATGACTAAATTTTTTTGGAAATAAATCCTAAATTGATGTGCTATTGAACCTAATATCTTTTTTTGTTATTACTACCTGTCTTTTATTTAAACTATGCATTCAAAGTTAAATTTTATACTTTTTCAACACTTTTGTGCAACTTTGAGCACTTGTGTGCAGTGTTGAAAAAAAAAAGAAATACAAAACACAAATACTATTCAAATAATAAAGATAATTAGAAATCTAAAGAGAACTACTCTGTTGACAAAAAAAACATTTTTCATCAAATTGTTATACATTATTTTGAAATAGACTTGGTAGAAGCAGCACAGTTCCAAGCTTTTTTATCATCTAAATAATCTTTAATAGTGTAATAACCCTATAAACATGAATATTTGAAAGCAAACTTAGCTTAAACGCGCTGATAAAATAAAATTAGTTGACCGGCAAAAGTGTTAATAATTTAAGTTCGTTGTAATATTTTGACAATAATCGGTATTAATGCTGCATGTTATACCAATTTAGAATTCTAATAAAATTTAGAAATTATTTATGGCGTGGGCAGTAAAGCCACCATACATTTTTTTTTCACCACAAGTGCTCAAAGTTGCACAAATGTTGTGAAAGATTATAAAATTCAACTTTGAATGCATAATTTAAATAAAAAACAAGTAGTAATAACAAAACAAGATTGTAGATTCAATAGCGCATCTATTCAGGATTTATTTGCAAAAACGGATTTAAAAAAGGCCTTAAATTGTGATCACAGCATTAAAAAGAACGAGCTTAAATCGCTTTCTTAAAAAACACACAAAATGGCCAAAATCTCAAAAACTATGATACTTGTGCCAGAGGTAAATTTTGATATTTAGATCAGTTGGGTGGTCGCCCATCCGCTGGTAGAGGATTATCCATTATTTACGCCACACCCTGTATATGCATTACTTCATAGAGTAATAAATTCTAATATGTCTGTCATGAAAGAAATCTAAGAATATATCAACTAACTTCCTGATATCAAATAAAGCTTTCATACAGGTTTGTGTCCCATAAATACACGACACCTAATTTAACTACTTTTATTACCTACTAAAAGAAACTAGAACAGAAACATAAAATCACGTGACTAATGAAACTGTGACAGGATGTTTGCATGTTTATGAAAAAATCGATTCAGTTAATCAATTTTCCACACTTAAGTGAGTCTTATTTGTTTCTTAGATTATATCGTGAGATTAAGTCCCAAACACAACAAGCGTAAATGGGCGGCCTTCACTCAATAATTGGAATAACTTGGCAACAAACTGACATTTCTATACAAATGTAATGAGAAAGATGAAACAGAGCTGTCTGGAATAGGCTCTGTTCTCTAGCGACAGATTATATTATGTAAGTGAAAATTGAACTCTGTAGCTCGATTCTCTACTACTATCGTCTACCGACAACTGGCTAGATGTCGAGAAATTTTGACCAGCCGCTCTAACGGACTTCGTAGAAATTGTTTTAGCAGTGCATTTTAATAGTCAAACACTCGATACTCGACAGTACCGACTGTAGAGAATTGCACGCTATTGACTTTCTTTAGTTACAAACATAATAGTAATATTATTATTATGGAATAAATTCCGTTCCATAAAACATTTAATTTGGTCGAAGAAGTCATTGAAATGTTATTTATTACTATGCAAATACAGTATCTAGTTAAATTATTCCCATGGCTCGCCCAAGAGCTTAATTTTGCAGATACCAGACGAAGTCGTTAAATATTTTATCTTTAAATATTTAGAAATACAATATCTTGACAACTATTTTCCCTTATTACCCGCTTCTTTCAAGACCAGACGAACGGGCGACTAAGAGATCTCATTTAGTTAACAATTAGATTTAATCTTAATGAACCTATTTTTTTCAGTACCCAAAAAAGAAAATTGAAGCTTCATTCAATCTAAAACAACACTTGCAAACCGGCTCACCTGAGAGATTTACAAAGACACTATTACTCACTATCATTCAATTTATCTTCAACCATTTTCTACTTTACCTAGAGACTCGCCTCCCATAAACCTTTTGGGACGATACTACATTATTGACCACCCTTGGCATTATCTGTCGTATTTGTAACATGGTTTTATTGGGCCATGTGCCCAGGTGGACATCGCTGCCCAAAGCGACGATAAAACAACTTAATCGCCATTAACGTCAGCCCGCGTAATGGATCAGCTCGTTCTAAACCATTGAGTTTCAATCATTTGTCTACCACACAGTCACAAGGTACTGCAAACATGTATATGTGTATGAAATATAGGTGTCACATCTCTTATCCATGTTCAATAAAATTCTACTATAAGTAGCAATATAAAAATATGCAATATTGTATAGTACAAGCATAATAAAATTTTAAAAAGTTAATGCGAATACCTTTGCGGCTGTCAACTGTGAACGTTCACAGAATGAAAGAACCTTACGTAAGGAAGCTAAGATGCTAAAAAGAAATAGAAAATCGCAAAGGAATTTGCAAGTAAGTGTAAGATGTCCTGCTTATTTTGAAAACGCATTTTATGTTGTGTTTACTTAACCTCCTTTCAACAACAATATAGGTAAACACGTTACCTAAATACAATTTCGGAGGAAAAGCTCCAGCTTCTCCCAGCAATATTAGCCATAACATTTAATTACAGTCATTACTAACGACTGGGAATAAAAACTTATTGTTTTCATTTCTGCAACAATATAATGGGAATGGTCGTTAAACAAACCACTTATTCGTACTAGGTTTTAATCTAAAAAAAGCGATACTTAATAAATGTGATACACAAAAAACATTGTCTATTTTTTTAACGTATACCACGTATTCATAAATGACCTGAGGCTAGGTTTACAAAAATGAATAATTTCTTGACTATTGAACATTTCTGAAGCTTGACAATACTAAGAAAGTTCCCAAGTTAGACTTATAGGTACATTACATTTCTATAGAGGATTAAATAATGAATATCGGTTCTCCCTGGTGGAATTCGATAAGGAAATTCGCCTATATTTAAGTCTAAAGAAGATGATTTTATTACCTAGTGCTGTTGGATATTAATGAGACAAAGACGCTCTATTTAAATAGGTATCTACATATTTTTTAAGAAACAGAAAGTTACATCGATATAAAATGCCTGAAATAATTTGTAAGATCTAGTTCACATATCTTTTAACATAACCTATCGAGAGAATACTATTGGCTTTTCATTTTATTAGCTCATAATAATCGTAAAAAATTTTATTGCTCTCGAAGAGAAAAAAGTAATGTAGTTCAACCATAAGAATGTGACCTAAAAATGGTTTCGATAGAACTTTTACTGTAAATGAAAAGGCGAAGAACGTATCATATTTGATATGACCAAAGAAAATATCGTTTACTTTGAGCGTCGTCTTATTCTCATATCATTATGTACATAGTGCTCTGTGGACCGACGAATTTCGATTTGCCACCCGTCGTGCCGATTCACGGCGTGCCCAACGCGCAGACAATAGCGTAACTTTAATCAAACTAAGGTTAAAGCGGCTACAATCTTAGTACAATAGTTTTCGGTATTACTACTTCTTAATATCATTATATACTCAGTTTGCAGAAACTAGCTAAAGATGTTAAATGAGAAACTTAACTCTGGTGGTTCGTCTGTTGTGCTTTAATGGCTACACTGTTGAACCGACTCGAACTAATTTTGTTACAAGCCATACTCATTCTTATTTATCATGAAATATCAATGGACAACTCACTCACGGTAATTTGAATCCAACCTAATACTATTAGTTTTAGATCAATTTTAATTATGCATATAAAGGCTATGTAGTTTCGAAATACATTTCTAAAATTCTACACATTTTCTCTTAGACGTAAAAGGAGTTAAAGTTCAAGTGATCTAATAAATTCTAATTAAGAAAGATAAGGTCAGGCACTAGGTATTTAATTTAAAATAACTGTTGTTTTATTAATGTCCTTTATAATATTAATAACATGAACATAGTCTGAGGGTATTGTTCAAATAATAACGTAATGAAAACTATTGTGAAGTTGCGGTGGTAAATTAAAACTTTCATTAGTTTTATCTCATTATTAAAACAGTTCTTTTACAGTTTCGGCGTTTTATTTGACCAAACATGCACAAAAACGAACTAACAAATACGAATCTGCATTATCAAGCTATTGTTTGTAGATCACACAAAGAATCTTCCATTGGATTCCTATAAAGTTCTGGCGATCAATTGGTATTTGGAAGTGGCTGAGGTGACCTTTTTTACTAAAACATCTCAGAAATATATCTACTTTTAATTTTCTTCAAGTAGTGATCTCGCTCTGTGTCTGGAACGAAATTATACCCGTGATTTGAAGGCGATGAAAACGATGACACGTGCAGCAATGCAATCATCCAAAGTCCAAATCAATACTCCTATAAATTGCGACGATATTACAAACATTATTATAAGCAAATGTTTACCAGAAATCCCAGATAGCCGGCTCTACGTAATCGGATGATATTGAACAGGGATTGGGTGGGATTCGACACTCAGCGTTAGATTACGTCAGTCCTTCATATGTGAGAAATATTTACTTTGTCAGACAAACGTCCGACAGATATCATAAGCATTTTCCTTTAACATAAAGTTTCCCTTTATCTTGACAAAAGAAAAATGTAACAGCTGACTGTTATACAAAGTTAGAGCTTTCCCAAGTTTTGACGTAATCATTTATGTTCTGTCAAACTTGGTTATAACATAAAAAGTGAGTACCTGTTTTTCTGAGCAACTATTATTGTTGAACTTTCGTCTACGTGTATTGAAAAACATAGAACTGTATATAAAAAATGACAATATGGTTTGGCTAAGATTGGATGTTGATGACAAACTACTAGGCATACAAAACGTCTATTCAAAGCCTCAACTGATAACGACTTATAAAATACACTCTTTTAATCTTTATAACAACCGTAATTAAATTAAGCGTGGGAGTTTACAAAAAATGTTAATTATAACTACGGAACCAGAATTATATTTTTCATATTTCGTGTAATTTAGTCTAACGAGATGATCCAATTAAGATGACATTCATGTCGGGTGCGATGTAACATAAAATCTTTCTTTTACCAACAGATGTTACGACAGCAAACACGGGTCTGCAATAAAATTTTAATTAACTTTGCCGACGTCACTCTGTGTATTTTTATTATTTAACGGCATATTCGCATTGAATATTTATTTGGACAACTCCTAATGGTTCAGAAACATACGATTTATGCACTATAAAAATCTTTTTTGTAGATATTCCGCGTCTATTTACAGGATTTGCTACTCTGCATTCTGTATGAAAGAATTAACTTTAGTAGAAAACTTTTGCTTCTTTACTCTGCAATTAGTTTCGATTGTGACTATCTTCAGATGAGAGTTGTGGCCCTAATGATCACTATTCAGCTGCGCGGGAAGCTACTATTCATAAATACTTTTCGCACTTTGGCCTAAATATTCCAACTAATTGCTCCTTAGCATCTTATTGAAATATTAATTATGGTAATGAAAAAAGTCTAAAAGATTTGAACGAACAAAATGTTTCGTTTCATTCCATTTGCTATCGGCACACAAGGCAGAGTGAAATTTGAGAGCTAATTGTAAATAGGATAATTTTTATTCAACAATAACTTTTACTTATTGTTAAATTTTAGTGTGTGCTTCACCACTAAATCCATTAAAAAAGCATCTACATCGTACAACGTGATAAATTAACTGTAACATATTATCAAACAAAAACAAGAAAAGCAAAAATAATTCACATCTACATCCGGAAGGCGAGGTTTAATTACAAATCCCATGTATGGTGGCTGCTACAATTATGGCAATTTAGTCGCACCCTTGTTAATTACACCGGACACACCTCCCTATTACCACGTGCGATAACCAACCAAACATCTAACCGTTACACTTGGAAAAAATACACGATCCGAGCCTGTTTTTATCATTTTTATTGTATAGATTGCAGAAAAATACTGCCTGTACCTTCCGAGCTGGAGATTTTTTGTGGAGTTATTTTATTGTATCGCAAATCGAAAAATTTCGATTCTTATCGTCATTCGTGCAGTACATTTTAATCATCCACGTCAAATACTATAATATAATTAGTTACTAGAAGCTTCATGTCAAAACTCCAACTCAGTATGGCGTAAAATCATACTATTCCATCGAAAGATGTTGAAAAGTTTTTTTTGTACATAGAGCGGAGTATAAGAGCGATAATCCTCGACGGATTAATGATCACAATAAATTCATGTCGGCGAAACAGGTGGATGCTGTAACATTAACGAAATCCTTGCCAAAACAAAACAACATTCGTCTAACATTACAACAAGGTTTTGTTTCAATCAAGTGCCATAAAAATGATATCTGATTTCTGATGTATAACTAAAATAGAGCTCTATTAATAAATGTAACATTTGAGCACTTCACATAAAAGTTAATCGTATGTCAGTCTTCACAAAGAACTCGTATTAGACGGTAATAAACTTTTAGCAGAACATTAGTGCCACCTGCGAGATATGTGCCAAATATACTCATCTGACAACACTCCACACATACTCACACCACATTACTACGTCTCGTGTCGTTCAAACAGCTATTTAAACCAACGGAAGTCGTCACATATCAATTATAAGTATGATAATAAAAATATAAGTCAGCAAGCGAATGAGGGGACTGGATATCTAAGGGAGAAGCCTTTGCTCAACTGTTGGACACAGATACAGACTAGTTAAAGAAATAGGATTGAATTGAGAACCACCTCCTTTTTTGAAGTCGGTTAAAAATATAGAAGATCAATTCTGATTGTCTGAAAATCATTCAGAATAATCGATATCACATAAAAGAAATTTAATTTGCGCTAAAAGTATTTTTAAATTGTTGACGATGTCCCAGACATCTGTTAATAGTGACCGATAAATCACCGAGTTTTACTGCTTTTCGCAGTATTCATTTGGCCAGGTATATTTTACTATTGTCTGTCTTCACAGACGCCGTGCCTACTTAAAGAATCTTAGCTATTTGGCTCGTTGGTAACAACTGCCGCATTCATGACCTACATACGAATCGGGAATACCTTGTTCCGTAATAAGACTAATACATTCAGAGAGATATAAAGTATACGACTGGGATAATATTAAAAAGGAAGTAGGGAACAAAAAAACCTTCCTGGCGAATAAAGAATACTTGAAACGTAGTATTAAATAAAAGTACCTACAAGGATTTTTTTATACGGAACCTTGTATTAGGAAAACCTCTTACAGGCATTGTGTACATTATACAGTGTCGGTTTTTGTTATATTTTTCATAATTTTCTTTCCTAACAGATTCTGTAGCCAGCCCTTACCAATTAACAGTAGCACTTGAGTGCTTAACTAGGCGTAAAATCTTTATTTCAAAACATTTGCATTTATTGTTATGGCCTTTCCAGAGGTCTAACCATTTCATTCCGACCGTAAACTTGGTTATGTATAATTTATTAAGGGCTTAACATTTACATTCAACGTTATGGTTCCATCTGGTTAAATGCTGGGAATACAATTAAAATAGTATGTCTAACGTCCGGGTTATAACAAAAAGTCAAATACTTACGTCGTATAGTATCTAAGCGTTATGCAAGGACTTCAAATTGATTATTATTAGAGGTATTATTTGTATGTCTGTTCATCATATCGGTACTATGGAGTTCCGGACTTTTAGAAGGCGTGCGTGGTGCCGAAGCCTACACGTAGAGGCCCATTTAGACAGTTTTAATATTCAAAAAGTATGTAAGGTGTCACAAACAATTTAGTATTATTATTATGAGCCCGTATTGTCCTACTGCTGGGCAAAGGCCTCCCCCATAGCTCTCCACTTAAATGATCTCCAGCGGTCTGTATACAATTTGGATGGTAAGAGTCAAGCTTGTCTCTCCATCTTAAATAACGTAATAATAATAATTTGAAATTGATATTTTTAAGAAAAAATAAGACATTAGCGGTGGATATGATTTATTTTCTAACATAATCAAGTGTTTTATTTCATTTTACTTTTTGTCTATTTTGCTACTGTAAGCGTGTTCCGAATACCTTCTTTGCGAAATGTTCAACTCGATATTTAATCTGGGTGATACACTGTTTTCAAAAGTGCAAAGTATGACCAAGATGTACTCAAAATCTGAAAAACAAATGAAAAGTTTTAGTATGAAACACTAAATGTCTCTTCAAATATTAATGTGATATTAAACGTACGCTGGTATACGCCATCAGGTTGAAGTCGAAAAATCCGTAAGCTGATATTTTGCTCGGTTTTTGGGCTCTGTAAATAATATTTTTTTATTATGAAATAATACATTTTCAGATACTTAAATATCTCGTCGACGAAAAAATACCTTATCAGCACGAGGAGAAAATTACGGCGTTCTTTTGCGTCTATGTTATACCATTCACTGTTGTAAATCGCATCACTCACTTCCATACTCTGAAAACCAAAAGTTAGTATTACGATAGTAGCAAAAGTTGGTTTCGTTTTCTCTATCTTATAAGTTTATGCAATTTTTAAAATCAGAAAATGATTTAAAAGTTACCGATCTCATAATGTTATCTCCGTAGTTGCAGTACAAATACATTTGCAGCAAACTATGCGTTAAGAAAGATGCAAAAGTGGCCATTATCATGATGTTTTCGTTAGCCTGAAACCATAAAATATTGAGATTCAAAGGAAAGCTTAAACAAACATGGATTACGGGATAATATAGAAAATGTTACCGTTATATTGAATCCCGTGACGCAAATAATAACGGAACTAGTAAATGCGTTGAGTAATAACGGCTTTGAAAATATTATCTCTAACAGATCCACACATCTGAAATAATAAACAAATAAATATATCACCACTATTCAGACAGACTTTAACAAACCACAAGTTAAGCCTGCAAATCGATACCTCCTAAGTATACTGAGTCATCTAACAAATTTAGGTATTTTATTATTTTTTTATAAATGTACATAATAAACCATGATCTTCATGTTAGTGTTTTTTTTATTACTATAATGTCAGTTGTGTTATTTTATTGTCAGTTATGTTATTTTTTAGGAGGTTTCGAAATGACTTTTGATTCGCTTTCCACTTCCAATATTAACCAATCATACTTAGTTTTCAATCTGTCTATAAGTATAATAAGAGTCATTTTATACGAATTAATCATACCTCATTAACTCCACGTGTCGAGCAATGAGCTTCTTGAATTTCAATTTAAACTGTTCGCCTGTAGTTCCGTCCACCACTCTCTCCATATCATATTGTAATAGTACAAACTGAATGTGAACAAACGCGCAACAAGTGAAGAAAAGACTGTCTAAACCATAGATAAAGAATACTGCTTCAAATGCTAAAAAAAGTAAAAAATATATCATAAAATGATAAATATCATCTAACTGCTGGTAACGAATATCAAGGATCTTTGAAAATGACAGTCGGGACTCGCAATTTAACGTGCTTTCCGAAACGCGGAGGTATGGTCACCCATCCACCGATTAACCTCGGTAAGCGTAGCTTAACCTGAAAGATCACTGTCGCTTTCTTAGCCACGAGCTCCTCACTTGATACTGGACACAAATAAGATATTTTTATAATCATATTTAAGCAAAAATAAAGTACAGTCACAAAAAGGCATTTTAGAACATTAATAAACACGTTTAAAAATCAAATAACATAAAAGCAGCTCGTAAAGGTAGCATAAATACTTACAAGCCCACATTTGGTGAAGAGAAATAAGGGTATAGCGCCATATTGCCGATATATCAAACGGATAAAACGCGATAAACGGCAAAATCAACTGAAATTCACCGGTACTGTAATAATGCGATATCATTAAAGCTGATGCTTGCACTGCAAATAGCAACACGCCGTTTATAACCAAAAACAATGTTTTGTTTAAAATTCCATTAAGTATCGAAAGTTTTTCGGCAAGCAGTTTCTTTATAAAGGAATCTCTATCTTGGTCGGATGACGATAGATCCAATTGCAATCGGCCTAATATCTCGATTACTTCGTTAACTCGATGAGCGTAATACAGAGTAGTGACCGTTCTAAAATTGCATAAGAGTCGAAGAGTAACACAAGGAAATAGAGACGTGATTTCCAAGAAACTCTTCCCGGTTGCAAATGCATCGATTAACCAAAACGCTTCAGCCAATGCCTGTAGATCCGAGGAAACCAAATGAAATATGTACAGCCGATGATGACGTAAACGTTCAAACATTGTTCTGTTGTCATCTTCGATGTCTAAATGCAAGCCGATTAGTTTCATAAAGAAATTCACTCTTTTTATACAATTCGCAAATTCGTCAGGCATTTTTCAGCGTTTTAAGTTCTACAATGTCTGACTTCCGATGAGAATGTTTTTCCAATAATGTATTTCTTAGAAGAAGGTGTTGAAAAGAAAACACACTAATTACACAGTGAAATATATTATTTCTCATACATGGTGTAAAAACATTGATTCGTGACCCTATACTTAATGACATGCACTTTGTAATTCAACATTATCTACTTGCAATAATGCCTTATAAATACCTATGTTTCGGTTTAGAATATGCTTAACAAATACTACTCATTACATTAATATAATATATTATTATTAACTACTACAAACTGCAACTATTACAAACACTCTGTAGTTTGAGGTAAAAAGAAATGATATACGTTTAACCTGCATTTAAACACCTAAGTAACAATTTGGTGTTAATAACAGACAGTTTCATTCAGGGTATAATTTAGTTCTCTACTGTTGATGGAATCATTAAATGTCAACTTTTTATGATTAAAAACTTTCAATTATATAAATGTATCAGAAAATTAATATTTTGAAAACATAGTCGTATTGGAATTATTCCGAGGAATCTTTTCAGTAACATGGTTTAGTGAGCATCATTAAATATATAGAGAAGAATTCGTAAACGAGGGTGAAATCGAGCAAGCCGGCTGGTAAAAACTGTATTTAAAATATAAGCTTAAGTATCACATAATTTATTCGACCTCATAAATAAAACGTTAGAAGTCAATAGATGGTTATATCTAGCCGCAAATGCGGTACATTTTCCTCACTTCCATGTATTACTGGTGCCAATAACAAATACGCTAGAAGGATTTATGTGAGGTCGCGGTATTGCAATAAATCTGCTATTATGGCAGATCATATAAACCACTGATCACACGATCTAAGTGCAATCACCACCCAATAAAACGCGAATATTATTCACAACGTGAATCCACGAAGTATTCAATTTGCCTACATTTTATACACATTATGTTATCGTACCTACAAAACGTAGTTCCATCTTCTACACGAACTTAATCTTGGTATGATATCGTAATATGTATAAAATGTAGGCACAGGCTGGATATTCCGTCAAAGCGTGTGTTTGATCAATTGCATATTGACTTAATAATCTAATAAACGAATAAATATTTTACACTTATTCAACTTCGTAATTTCAGTGTTTAACACTAGTTTCTGCAAGATATTAGCGTTTGTTATGTAACATTTTCTAGAGCTAAAACAATATAAACGAAACTGTTTTCTGTATGCAATGTGCCTGATACCTTTTAATAGCAATGTCAGCTTTCAGAAACAGTAACATTTTTTTCCAAAAGGCAAATCAAATAAAAATCCATGTGCATTTTTACATAAATTCACGCCCTCTTTTAGATAGGGACAAACAATAATTGCTTTCTGTGTGGGGTTTGCTTTTACGGCTTTTTACCATGTTAAAATAATGTCGTAAAAATAAATATATTAACAACAACGGAAACCAAGATCAAAATCATAGCGTTTTGCCTTTATCAAAAAATATTGACTGACTTTAAGTGAAGTATTTGGAGGGAAATAATACGCCTACCACTTTTATTGTCAACCATAACAAAGTTTGATACAACAAACACTGGAAATAAAATGAACCAGGAAGTAATCTTTGTACGACAAGACGAGCATAAAAAAAAATCGAGCAGTTTTTATCCAGGATATTTTTTATTATTGTTATTTGATGGTATCTGTTGCCTAGCAACCACACTCCCGTCACAAGAAAGGCAAGCAAAAAGTTGTACAAAGGGCCTGTTTCACGGCTTGAGAATAAGGCCTGGTTTCACTACTCCTAAATATCCAAATAGCTTATCAAATGAAATTTCATACATTTGCTGTCACTTTTTTTAGCAGTCAGGTTATATGACACTTATTCTGTAAAACTGGCTTACAGCATAGGAAACTTAACCGTAATTTATCGATAAATGACTGCAAATGTTATAAAACTGTTGTCAAAATGTCACCTGCCGCGCAATTCTCTACAGTCGGTGATGTCGAGTATTGAGAGTTTGACATTTAAAATTTACTGACAAAATAGTTCTTACAGAGCCCGGTTGGGGCGCTAAACTGATATACGTGTAAAACGATAGCTAGCCGGTTGTTGGTAGTCGATAGTAGTAGAGTATCGAGCTACTGACAATCTAAATAATACTTATTTAAAAGCTCTGTAAACCGGGCTTTTAGCTTACATAATTTCACAACAAAAAAGAAACTAAATTTTTCCCCATCCTGTTATTCCTTCATTCTGTTTAGTTTGAACTACTATAACCGAGCGGGAATGTTGTTGATGACGGTTTAATTAATGAGTTGCAATTTAACAAATTTGTAAACTGCATAATATCCGTCAAGAAGTGTTGAAACATGTTTCTAACAGCTTTTTAATTCAAACTCGGACGGAATGGGTGTATCTTTATGCCATTATACCTTTTGCTAAACTGACTACAGTGTAGTCAGTTTAGCAAAAGGTATAATTATTCACTTATGTGAATATAATGAATTATTACAATATCACGCCTGTTTACTCGAGAGTGTAGGCCGAAGAGTAAAAAATACAACCACGATTCGCCATTAACCATAATGAAGTAAAACAAAAAAAAATATAATGCGAATGTTTTGAACTTCCGAAATGGAATAGTTTCCGAAAAAGTAAGTGAAAAATACTGCGTCTGCAATTTGCAATTCGTTAGTTGGATATTTTTGGCAAAGTGCGGATGGACCATTAACTACCTAAAATATTACCTATATCTCTTTGAGTTATATATCCGCAGCTTAGTGCCAAGGTCTTAAATTTTATTTCCTATCTCAATATAGAAAATAAAATTACGAAGATTTATGATCCTTGTTATGGAATGCTGTTTTAATAATATACTAAAAGTTAATACTCGGTGCAGAATATAAACATTACTTGTGATATGCATTGTGTATGCAAATCCAGAAGCGAAATATGTTATGCATACATATGTAAGTATATTAAGATCTTAGTCATGATAGACTTGATTTAGCAGTGCGAAATAAGACCACGATGTACTCAAAATCTGAAACACAAAAATATATATTATTTATATCGAAACTGCACTTAATAACGCCTTCTAAGATATATATTTAAGATCAATTTTACTCACCCGTGTAAACGCTTTCAGATTGACATCGGCAAAACCATAAGCTGTAAACTTACAGGGCTTTTGTGACCTAAAACAAACGTATCAATTAAAAACAGTATATACGTATTTTACTAAATTATTTCAACAACTCTTAATGAAAGGAACTCGTTGCTTAGTTAACAACAACCGCGCGGATCGATCTCTGAGGTTAAGCTACCTACGCTTTCCGCGGTTGTTCTGTGGATGGGTGGCCATTTTATACATATCGAGTTCCTGTTTCGAAAGGCACGTTTCGTGGCTGTCATTTTGGAAGATCTTTGACAGTCGTTAACAGTAGTCAGAAGCTTGAGAGTTTGACAACCAGTCTTACCGACGCGACGGGTATCGTGCTATAGTCCAGGTAACTGGATTGTGGAGGTCCGATAGGCAGTCGCTCCATGTAAAATACTGTTATTCAGCTGTATCCGGTGAGACTGGAAGCCGGCTTCAACATTGTTGGAAAAAAGGATAGGCTGATAAATAACTCGGCAACCCTTAATCAACCAAAATTATTGGTTTAAAAGCGAATTCGGTCGATTGCCGTGGTTGCTTTTTATTGATTTGAATGCGTGTAACAAAACTAAAATATTAAAGCCCTTACCTTATAATAACTGTAAGCATATATTTCCTCTCGGTTGCTCCTGCTTCATACCATCGACTGTCGTAAATAGCATCGCCTACTCCCGTACTCTGGAATATTAACTTATTTAAATAAAGAAACACAAATATCGATTAACAACACACGCATTCTTAAACTAAGCCGAGCTCCTACTACTGGTAACTAAATAACAGCTTACCTTTACCTATTTAGATAATGTTATATTATATTATTCTAATTTTAAAGTAAAAATTTGTCTTACCGATATCATAACGTTATCTCCATAATGACAATAGCAGAAAACTTGTAACATTCCAAAGCTAAGAAAAGCGCAGAAGGGAGCCATTAGCGCGATATTTTCTATCGCCTGAAATATCATTATCATATGAATTCAATCGACCAATAACGATATTAAAATGTATATTATGATTAGCAAATGGTTGTTATGTTATTTTTCTTACCATAAGATTGAAACCTGTGGCACAAATAATTAGAGAACTAGTCATAAAATTTAATAAAGTTGACTTCGAATACACCGCATCTAATAATTGTACGCACCTAAAAAGAAAACACGAGCTATATTCAAAATCAATTCAATTTATTCCCAAATTCGTTCTTAGTAAAGATAATTTCAACGGAAATATAAAACGTCTTTACTTTTAAAACATTTGGCGACGAAATTCTGACTTTTTCTGGCAGAGATCCACGATGACTCAAAGTTAAAAACCCAAATGAAAATTTATGCGAACTCGAAATATCCATTTTCAGTTTTTATTGAATTTGTCTCGATTGCAAAAAGCCTGGCAAAAATAGTTTTAATTTCTGGCACGGTATATTAGTTATTATTGACCTATTAACTTAGTTACGTTTTCAAATATAATTACAGTTTTACCGTATTAGGTCTCTATGTCGATCTACGACTTGCACGAATTCCTTCCTAAATATTTCCACTCTTTCAGCTTCATTTAACTTCCAGGAGCCTTCCTTCACTATTTCTTTCATATCTTCTTGCAAGTACAGAAACTGCGTGTGAATAAACGTGCAGCAAGTTAAGAAAAAACTATCTGGTCCATACACAGCGAGTATTGCAACGCATGCTGAAATTAAATATTTTAAGGATGCGAAAATAATTTAATACAGATGACAGGTGTTAATTTCTTTTTTCATACATGTAATGAGTGCTTACCAGTCCACAACTGTTGAAGATAAACGAATGGCCAAGTCGTCACAGTGTATGCGTCAAATGGATACCATACTATAAACGGTAAAAAGAATTTGAGCTCGCCTTGAGTGAAATAGATAGTGGTAGTGACCACCAAAGGGCCAATTGCAAACGCAGCTACCCCTAAACCGAGCAGAGTAATAAGTAAGTTGCACACACTCCTTAATTGTTTGAACCATTTTTGAGTTATTTTCTCTAGAGCATCATTTTCACCACGTGGCATATTGTGTAACTTTCTCAAACATTCAATTATTTGGTTCACATACTGGCCGTTGTAAATATATAAAAAAACCTTGCAATTTCCTAGTATACACAGCGTCAGACAAGGCAGTAAGTGAGTTAGTTTTAAAAGACTTGCGCCACTACCAATAGCAATTCCTAACCAAACAACAGCACCAGCACAGCACATGTTAAATGAGAATAAATGAAAATAACACTTCCAATAATGCTTCATATTTTTGATTATGCCTCTTTCCTCAAAGCCATAAACTGACATGCCAATTAACTTCATAAAAGTATGAACTCTTTGAAATTGTTCTTCGAATTCTATAGGCATGTTGATTGAACCAAAGATATTAGATAAGTTAGTAAACCACCGTGATCTAGTCTGAAATGATTATGATTTTTTTACCAACGTTTATGTTAAGCAATTATGTTCAGTAAATACTGTATCAATGAAAATAAAACAAGCCTACTTACAATATAAAAGGTGTTTCAGTTTTGATATTGTTTACAGGCTTAAGACGTTATTTTTTTACCTGCCTATAAATTTCAACGGAGGCGACATACTGTGAGACTGTAACGAAAACTGGTTTATATCTTTTGGGAAGAAAATACTTGTAGGCAAACCACGATATTGTTTATAATAAAAATAAAAGACAGTATAAAACGTTAAGCAATAAGCAATAAATACGTGAAAATAGAAATTTAACAAGATGTTGAAACCGAACCCCCCTGTATACACTGTAATTACTAGTTATAAAGGATTAAGCAAGCAATGAGAGGGTAAGAGCACGTAATTACGGACACTAATCGTTGGTAATTAACTTGTATAAACTGTAATTGAAATAGAACTTTTATTTTTCCTAATAGCACCCTTGTTTTTCGTTTAAGGGTTACTCGTGAAACACTTTTCAACAAAATTAAAAACTATTATCGATAGAAGACTAAACTAAAACACACCAAAAAGGGAACACTCACAAAACGATTCAAGTATCGATGTAAAAATAAAAGCAGTTTTATTTCATTCAAAAGCATCTCCATTACACAGAAAACCACGCTACATTAGAGCAAACATCATACGATTATATTGAATTTTATTATTATTTATGCCTTTCATTTTCTTTTAACTACACAGTAATCTTTTCATCATCGACCTCTTTACAAGTCATCGAGAAAGTCGTTAATCATAATGTTATTGTTATCTAAATGGTGCTGAGCGTTTGTTTTGAAGTTCAAACACTTTGATGTTACAGAACTTACACCTGCGTCAGTACTGATTTATACAACGGTAGAGTAAACTGAATGTGAACCGACAATCACTCCCTAAGCGTAGATGATACTGATACATCACCGGTGTCACGGCTCGACATAAATTGACACATTTACTGAATGGGGTCATAAACCAAGCAAATTGTAAGGGCGCGGCATTGAATCGTAACATCAAATCTGAATGCGAGCTTTGTCGTGTTGACAAATTGTGTCGCACCCTTACAGGTCCGAAGTCAACATGAATTCCGTAAATGGGCGCATTCCATTAATCAAAACTCTTCGTGGCATTGACTAAAAGTTAAGATAGCTATGGAAGATCACTACCATTTCAAAAAGCTTACAGCAAGTATTAGCCGCGTTACGCAATATGGCGACTTAAGTTCCATTCAAAGCGAAAGTTATAAATATAGAACGGGATAATTTGTCAAAGTCAAACTTGTCAAAGTGGAAGATTATCTGAAAAATTCCCGACATTCCGTACATTCCTTTCAGGCTATTCGTTCATTGTCATTTGGCGCCTACGACGTTTCAGCCAAAGTACATCTGCACTTGAGTTTTATTTTCGAGAGAAACTTGGCTTCGTGTTCTTACGAAAAGAGTTTTTTCTTTTGTTGTGGCTAATTTATGAATGTGTTATGTGTAACGCTACACTCAACGCTTCGTCAATAATGTCTGGCACATAGTTTAGTTGATCAGTAGATTCAGCAGTTACAAACGGTGTCACAGTTCAATGTTAACAGATTTTTTTAAAACACGAATCTATATGATAGTTTCCGTATTACAGGTTTTTTATGTTTGCAAAGTAGTCAAAGGAAATAACAAGAATTTAATAAAAAAATAAGTCCTAGGTAGTGCTTCCCAAATAAAAGAATAAAGCCTAGTCTTTCTAGCTAAACTACCAAACTTGCTTTGCCTAGAGCAAGTTCTTTTTATTGTTTTCTCTCACGCGGTCATCTTACCATAACTATCTATGACTAGTATTTATTTGATATAACTAACAGAAGTATGCAAGTTTCGGAGCTGAATGATTTGTCCCCACAAAACTCCATGAGTAACGTTCCAACCTTATTAGATTGTGTCTGATTTTTATCGTTTCTTATAAGTATAGTCAGTATATCACTAAAATGGAACATATAAGCATTATCTGACGACTCCCTAAAAGCTTCCAGAAAGTGAATAATTGTATTATGATTGATTTTCTGTTCTCAGTAAACATGTATGCGTAAGCGCTAGTTCATATTCATAAAATCGATATTGGACCGTTGAATGAAGCACCGACGGGGAAGTGAGTCACACCACAACAGTCACATTATACACAAATAGAACAGGTTTGAATGCAGCTAAATATAAAGTTTCAATAACCATTTGTGTTCTAGTTAACATCTAAGAGATCCACTTGGCCTTGTCCTATGAAACAAACAGCTCATGTACAATATAGTCCTCGATGATATTCGGATACAACGGCCAGTTTCTTCGTCATAAGTCAAGTGTGACAGCTGACTCGGTAAACAGTGTTATCTCACTAATAAATTGAATTATGTTGAAGTCTTAGGTCCAAGACAATTTAGCGATGACTAGCTGACCCGCGCAACTTCGCCTGCGTCACATAAGATAGTATGAGTCAAAATTTTTCCCGTTTTAGTAACATTTTATATTCGTACTCTGCTCCTATTGGTCGTAGCCTGATGGTATATAGCCTATAGCCTTCGTCGATAAATGGCCTATCTAACACTAAAATATTTTTTCAAATCGGACCAATAGTTCTTGAGATTAGCGCGTTCAAACAAACAAACAAACAAACTCTTCAGCTTTATAATATTAGTATAGATTTCTTTTTCATACCTACCTACGATAGTTAATTTAAAAATTTAATGAAAGCGTAGCAGTAGTAGTATATTTTTATATTCCATATTATCCCATAGAATAAAAAGCGGATGGATGCTCTTACTCATTTATTTATCCCGACCCTGTTAAAGTGTAGGTATATTGGTACATTCAACTCTTTTTGGTCTCAAACGAGCACATTGAATAAGTTAGCTGGTATTAGCAATTTTGTGAAGTAGTATTTCGTGTATCTGCAGTATATTATGTGTCTTTAGTGCATACGAGAGTTTGGAAGTGATCCCACGTTTCTATCTATCTTTAAATAAATGAGATGGTGCGAAGTAAGCTCCAGTGTTCCAAGATTGGTATAATATAGTACTTCCGTGGCTAGTTAAACGATTTATGGATATAGAGTGCGCAGGTTAGATAGAGTACGTGATGCTCGAATGCAAACTATTAGTCACTTTTGACATTTATAATGGTCAAACCTTGCGTGTAGTGGTTCGAGTTGCTCGAGTCTGAAATTGTTGATTGATAACCAAAATATATCAATTAGTTCAACAGTATTTCGTACGTATTAAGAAAACTTTTACTAGTTCCTAAACAACAAATATGTTCAGATTCATGCATTCTACCTTACTGCTAAAAACTATTCACCGCATATGTTAAACCAGTTTATCACACAAAAAGTGGTCAGTAAGTAACTGCCCGCAGTAGTAATAATTTTCTTCTAACCAACAAATCTATATAATTTTATGTTACCACTAGCTGACCCGCGCAACTTTGCTTGCGTCACCTAAGAGAATGGGTCAAAATTTTCCCCGTTTTTGTAACATTTTTCGTTGCTACTCCGCTCCTTATGACCGTAGCGTGATGTTATAGTAGCCTATAGCCTTCCTCGATAAATGGGCTATCTAACACTGAAAGAATTTTTCAAATCGGACCAGTAGTTCCTGAGATTAGCGCGTTCAAACAAACAAACAAACAATCAAACAAACAAACAAACTCTTCAGCTTTATTATATTAGTATAGATTTCTGTACTACTTCTGTTTATGTTTCCACACCAAGTACCCAATAAAATGGAATATTATTAACAAGATATTTTATTCTGTACAATGTAAATTTTATATGTGTAAGTTATCGACACGATTCGGCATCGACTAACGAAATGTTTACGCTATAAATTATTATACCATACAAACATTGGGATATATTTCATGAGCTATAAAATTAGGAGGCGAACTGGTATACCACGATACAGATTGATGAACATTCTCATACGAAATGATTCAGAGCGGGAAATATATTAGGAATATTAAGTACCTATCATATTATGTTGGAGTTAGTTATTTAGTTTAAGTTTCACTGAACAACAACTTCCCATAACATTGGAGTTACTACGTCTAAAAACCATGTCAAAACAACTGAATAAAATCTAGTCGGGTTATAATATTCTCCATACGGTAGTGTCATAAATATTTGCAGAGAACGACAATGCTAGAAAGCTTAAGTGCAATTTTTCTGCAACATTTGAAAAGGAAATCATCAATAATGCGTGGCAACAGCTTGCAGAATTGTTATCGTCCTCCATAAAAAATCTGGGGGCACGGAAGTGCCCCCGCAAGTCGAGCAAAAAAAAAGCGGCACGGCCGTAACATCCTTTTCTCGAAGCAATTCGGCCTATTTTTGACACCCCTATAATTTCGTTTTGGATAAAACAAGAAGCCTGGATTTTCAGCAATTAATCAGTCATTGTATAAACACGGTATATTTAAAATTTCAGTCAATTTGAACCAGTAGTTTAAGAATGACAACTTGTTAAAATTTTGAATTTTGTCACTCACTGATTCACTGACTCACTGACTCACCGATCATCAAAAGTCTAAGGTACTTCTAGCAGACTTAGAAGCTTAAAATTTAGAATACAAATAGGGTTTAGTGTTTTAATCATAGGAAAAATTTAATATTTTGTAATTTCAGTCCAGTTTTCTAAATACACCAACTGCAACAATAACTTTGTAATCCTATATAAATGTATAAGATTACAAGGTTACATTTGCAGATAATGAATGATTATTACTGTAGAAAATAAAATAAATAGGTTTAAATAGGTACCTACTATATGAGGCATAATGGGAGGGGGTATAGGGTGGATAAGGGTGTTTAGCCCATGAAACTGAACAACATTCCCATAGGAAAATATGTTGAATTATAAAAAAAAACGTCTTTCCATACAAATCGGACTTATGTTCGCTCTACAAAAAGAAGTGAGATGCCATCAAAAACATTCTGTAAAAACCTAAAGTCTCGCCGTAAAAAGTTGTGAGATCTATATAATACCTTTAAAACAAATAGATCGACTTGGTCATCGCAAGAAAACACAAATTCGCCATTAACATTTCAGGAGCATTAACTTCTCGTCGTGCTGTGTAGTGTGATACATACTAATAATCAAATCATGCGATGGCCAGGTCGGTCTATTTGTTTTAAAGGTATTTTTGTTTTAAATTGGCATGATAATAACATATACGTAATAACTTAAGACAGAAGGTCCTTTAAGTAGAGACTAAATAGATTAATCGACTTGGTATTATATAGATCTCATAACTTTTTACGGCGAGACTTGAGGTTTTTACAGAATGTTTTTGATGGCATAGATACTTACTGCGGAAAGAGTCCGAAGGCAAATGTCAAGAGAGACTTATTTTGCTATTATTCTACTTCCCAAGATTCTTGAAGTTATACGCTGCAGTCGATTACTATTAAATTATTATTACATTATAATATGAAAATATTACTCAATTTAATTTGCAATTACAAATAAATAAAATAAATAATAAAACACATTTCAAAATGCAAATAATTTATTGATCTATTTATTTCATCTCCAGCTTCAGTTCAAGTAACAAATTACATAAAAAATTACGAACTTTACGATTCGAGAGTAGGTGGAACAATAGCGTAAGTATAAGAACATCTGCCAAAACGGTAACGCTATTGCAGGATGTGATGTGATACAAGTTCGCTTGACGTGTTGCCTTGTGTACAATTTTAAACAATTAATGTCTTTTCAAACGATTCTGAGTTATATGAGACAAGCGGCCATCTGTTCATAGCGTAGTAAATATGTACACGCGTAGCCGCTACACTTTGACGATGAGATGTAATTGTAATAAACTTGCTTTAGCATGTAATATAATGATCTTGTCATACAACCAATATATTCTCAACGATTTGGCTCCACATTCGAACGTCAAAAGACCATGATGTATGTTTTCGTGTTGCAAATTGATACAAAAATTGCTTTTTCTACACTGTCTATCCATCGAACATAAATCTTTTTTTTTTCACACATCCGTCTATAAACTAATTACTAATCGCAACAAATATAGTATAACTTAACACATAATGAGAACAAACATCAAATACTATTAATATACTAGTCTTATGTATAAATTAAAATAATACATGAGTATTATATCTTTGGTAAAATTTTCTGAACCGCAGATGATAATGTAGGGTCTGACGTTATGGTTCCTTCCTTTCACATCTATATCATGTTATCTAATTCCTCTTAGACTCCGGTCCGACATAAGCTTGAATTATGCGTTGTGGAGCTATCTTCGGTACTAGGATCTTCCTTAGTATTCAATTGAGAAATTAAACTGACTAGAACAATGAAATCTAAATGATATTTAAAATACAGTCCTTTACTTACTTGATATAGATACATTATAATAATTGTTCAATATTATTAATTTACCAGATTTGTAAAATGAGTGGTTCCACTTCAAAGAAAACAATTTTATCAAACGGTCGTTACAAAACCTACAATTACATTAATTGGTTTATAATTTAGATTTTAAGTACAGTCCTCCAAAACTGAAACTACTTATTGTAGTGTATATTTCTGTTCTATTCATAGTGTGAGTGTACGATATGAATCTCATTAAAACTCGCCGCGGTCTCATTCCGACGACAAAGGAAGCGCGACGTTAAACTGAAAATTACGGGAACTATTATGAACCCGTCCATACACAATGCAAGAGGCAATGTACTCTTCCACTATAAGTTCTATAGTTCATGCTCGGCTCGTGTTAAAATGCACATCTATAATGTTGAATAGCCTATATTTTGCACCCGTGCCCCGGCCGTGACTCTCGCCCGAGCTGGCCTTTAACCAAGGCCTTTACCTAACCTAACCAATGCTGATATAGAAAATGTTTCATTGATTGTTGTAATAGGAGTGTATTGAGAAAACAATTTTCCGTAAGTTATTAGCCTTTATATGTGATCCCAAACACATTAGAAGGTAGTAATCGCATTTCCCCGTCTGTAATGTTCCCGTACGGTCTCCTTTTCGATAGAGTAGGTTACGATGTTGTGGTATTTTATTTAATAGAACCTTAATGTCTTTAGTAAGTGTTTTATGTTTGGAATAATCAAACTATTCGAGATACGTAATATGTACTTAAAAGTATTTATTGGTCTCTTTGGTTTTAATAACACTGAATTTGCTATATAAGTTTTAGAATGTTCTAAAGTTATTGAGGTGTTTATAAAATTGTGTATGCGTTGTAATTACTACTACCAAAAGAAAAATAATGATGTAACACAACATCGTGCGAATATTATGTGTCTGTTTATCTAAATGTAACCATCTAAAGATGTTTGTTGTGTGACTGAAACGTCTGTGTACGAGCTGCATCATTTATTATTTAGTGACAAAGACTAATTACCAAGTAGCAATGTGAAATAAATTGCAGAAACAATTTCAAACTAAAGGAACATTTATTATTGTATAAATACTTTACACACTAAACCATTAACTAGAGTATCCTATAAAAATAAATGTATTCATCACACTTGTCTAGACAATACGCCGCCGGTCATAACGTCTCACTCTCGACAAAAAAACATTGAACAAATGTTCAAAATATAAACAACGAATCACTTCTTTTTCCGATGTTGGCACGCGAACAGGACCGCATACTGTTACACCGAGCGTCGCATTACCACGCTCACTATCGCTGCCCAACAGTAACTAGTGTTCTTAACGAGGCTGTATTTTAGCAGTTTATTATTGGGTATGTTAATTCAAGCGAACAAGGGTAAGTAGCCTTGAACTTTGACGCATAATGTCTAAATATCACGCGGAACAAGAGCGGCCGTGATCAAGCCTCGTATAATTGGAAATAACGGCAACAGCAATGGCATTAATGGAAGCATTTCGTTATTGATGTATCGGCGCTTGTGCGTATATCAACGACGTCCAAATTATTTAGACAGCGATATTTCACTGTTAAATATTTGCCTATCTACACCGAAGATTCGTAAATAACTATCTGAACTATAGGAGGTTTTTGAGAGGGCACCGGCGCCGTGATGTCCCTGATGACAGCTTCCATCGCCGCCTCCCACTCCAGCCTTCGCTTATCTGTTAAAGCATTCCCACCGGGGCCGCTCAGTCGTGGCATTGTCACCTATAACAAACAATCTGCATTAGCTGAAAAGTTTAAATCACTAAAGTTTATAAGCATATACTGTACATTTTAAAATACTGATAAAATCTAGCATTTGCATTTTATTTGCGTAAACAGCGACAGAACAAAATAAAGTCAAAAATCCCGGCCCGGCAACCCTTCTGTGAAAAAATTCAAAGAGCAAGCTTAATTGCTACTAAAAGAAAATAAGTTAAGACAGCAGACTTCATTTATTACCGCTTGTAATAAATGCTTTTCTGTTTTCAGTTCTTTCTGTAGGCTATGAACTCAAAATAGCAGGAGCCCTTTACAAATGATCTTACCAAGTTTGTTAGAGTTTCGTCTTTCGTGTTCAAGATAGGCAGCTAAAATTACAACGGAGAATATTAATTTATGTTGTTCGTAATATTTTATTAGCTGAATGGTCTGCCAATTGTAAACATAAGTTTGATATCGTTTTATGATTCAATACTACTCGTGTTTCACAAAGAGTAATGTAGCGCTACAATGTTAGTAGCAGTATGTGAAGCTTGAAAGCTTTATGCGTTTTATTGGCCAAATACGAGAATTGATTGCGGGAGCTGTGAGATTCGATTTTAAATCAAGAAAGCTACGGTTGTACTACGTATGAACAGGCATAGCAATACAATTTTGCACGTACTGCATGTTTTTTGTTTATGCAATAACAATAGATCAATAGTGTCCATAATTTAATATAAACTTTTTCTCATTCTCATAACCCACATCAAAAGAAGTTTGGTGCATGATTTACAGTCATGGCTATAGGAAAACTTAGCGAACAATATCGGGATAACATAGCGACCAACTCTCGAAAGTTCAGAGAGAAGGCCGCGACGCTGACGCAATGTTATAATAGTTCCGAGTTTTATAGCCACTAGATCGGAAACTATAAAAATACACTGAGACATACATCTCATGAACTGTAAAATTCAATACCGATATTTTCGCTTCAGTTGCGTACCGAGAACTACATATATATCTTATTCAAAGCAAAACCAACAGAAAAATTTTAAACAACTCCCATATTGTTAAATTCAGCCCATAAATTACACAAGCTGACAGCTTACTTTTCAATTTTCTAAAAGCAATATCGTTTTTCCTGTTGAGTAAGCATTAGAGAATAAGGCAAGCATTACTGCACGTAAAGTGAATTTTATTGGGCACTAAAACTAAAAGGGTGTATCTTGCGACATTGAAGCGGCTTCGATGTGGTCTTATGCAAGCTAATACAAGCCGTTACCATTTAACTATTATCATGGAACGTTTACATTCCCCTTGAACACAAACTGAGTTTTCAAAGTCTTACCAAAATATACAAAAAGAAAAAAGATGTTTTAATACAGCCGATATTTGTATGTAGTGTAGGCCAGGCATATGAATGATGTTAATTGTGCCTTTCATGAGTTTCGTTCCGCATAATGATGCGGTGATAAAAAGTAATAATGTAAACTTGGTAAGCTGCTAAATAAGCTTATCGCCATTTATTGTGAGTGATCCCAAAAAGCCAGAAATGTTATATTTTTTAGATCTGGCAAAATACCTTGGGAGGTGTAACAGTAGTCCTAGGTTTTACCATAGAGTCCGAACCGGTATAGGTTTTCTGTAAATTAATTATCGACATCACATCTACTGCACAAAAGGGACATACAATTTATATTATATCAACTACATGCGATTTGCCTAAAATATAATAATGTACTAAGAATATTCTAATTTTGACTATTATTGCATGCACAAACCCGCATAACTAAATCGTTGAAATTCAGATTTATTTAAATAAAACTGGTAGTTTACATTCCAAGACAAACAAAAAAGATAGACACGACCTAAATAAACAGCGGGAAACAAAAGCGAATGACAGTAGTTAAAAGTTTTAGGAAAATTATTACGTCACACAAAACAACATCATCGTAGATTTCTCTTTTCTACAGATAACAATCGAAATAATATCTTTACTAGTATGTGTTTTCTTTTCAGCGTTTACGAATATAAACACGTGAGTACTTTTAGGCAGCTTCAAACAAGGCGTCAATCAATCACGGCGATGAGCAAGTAGAGCATGTTTATGGCATTGACGAACATCTGTCGACACAAGCCTCTGATCTCGAGACATACACAGGAAATGCATTTTAATGCAATTTGTATGCCAATTCAAACATATCACTAACACGTTTATGCTCACAGAATGAATGTCAAAAGAAGTAGAATGTAAAGAGTCACTTACCACAGTGAGTACTTTATGTAAAGCGGATACGTCGACTCCTCGGCCAGCGTCACCCAGTCTTCTGAGCGTGTCTGCTAATGGGCCGGAAAGCGCCCGCAGCTGTTGCCAAGATCTGGCATACTGCCGCCTCACCAGCTCGATAATGGTCGATGTTAGCGCCAACCCAATTAAAATGTAGAGCGTACAAAGTAACATGTACTTCGGTCTTTCTGTGAAAAGCAAAATGGAACTTTAAAATGAATTTATCAACTTCCTAACGTTCATGTTGTAACAATTGTTTCACTTACTAGGAACTATGTCACCGAAGCCGATTGTAGTCATAGTGATGAAACAAAAATAGAATCCGTCGTAGAACGTCCAGTCGTCCTCCCACATTTTGAATAAGCCCGCCCCGGCTGACAGATACACGAATAGAAAACCTACTGCTCCAAACGCATATAAAGATCTTTGTCCAGCGGGATTGGCTTCTAGACCACGACTGCAACATTCTAAAACGTATAAACAAATGAATTAATGTACGAAACCTAAGAAAAATACAATATATGGTGGACTTTGATAATTTGACAAATGATGCATGAAGAGCTGTTGCTTACTTGGCAATGCGGGCATCTGTTTGCCGATGATTGATACTACAGTTGCGAACACTCTGCCCAAGTCCGCAATGACAGTAAGGGTCAAAGGTATTCCAATAAGAGCGTACGCGATACAAAATGTCCGTCCCCAGAATGTCTCTGGAACTATGTTACCATATCCTGAAACAATGATAAGCAAATACAATTTGTTTAAATGTGTCCAGAATCTCTTCTTTGTTATTTTGAATTTAATACTTCTACAGCTAAAATACGGGAAGAAATTTTAAGATTAATATAGTAATCATTTTACAATCATTTACTAGGCGCCGTGGCACGACTTTCTCCTGTCCCAAACCATGATTATACAAGCAAGAAGCAACTTACAGTCACCAATATTCAGGAAAGCCAGTCATCAGAGTAAATGGAAAGAAAATGACAATAAGGAAAATATATTTGCACACTAAAGTTTTAACTTCAGTCACTATCTGCGCCTTCTCATTGCAGGACATAAGCTTTCGTCTGATTGCGACCCTATTTTTTGCCTTGTGAAATTTTAAACCGGAATTCTTAATGCGAAATTAAATTAAAAGTAGCTGAACAAAATTATCCTTTTTTCCATTAAACTAAGAAAAATTACTTAAAATGTCTATGTATAACTTCAATTACGTATTTTTCCTATTGTTTACAATGAGGACCTAAAAAGAGGGACCAAGAATGTCTTGAAAAGGTCGAAGTTATTTGCGTCTTTTGACTCGTGCTAACTGTTTTACGACCTTGAAACTTTGAAGATTATGGTTTTTGAACTGGCTAGTACGATGGCAAGTATACAGTATGCTTACATGGTCGTACACACCTATTGTGGTGAGCACAGTGGAAGAAAAGAACACCGCCTGTAGTATGCTCCATTTCTCTTCAGTTGGTGGAAAGTTCTTCTCTACTTCTAAGGTCAGACCGCTAGATGATGCCTCTTCTAACACCTTAGGATAATATACAGCAATGATTTAATTTAATGAGACTAACTGAAAACAACATTTTTTTGTTTTTACTATGACCATCCCACTGCTAGACAAGGATCTCCTCCTGAACTGCACCAGCTGCCACGCTGCCGTAAGTAATTACATTAAATGAGAAGATATCGTGATGAAACTCTGCACGCCTAAAAATTGTTTAATACCTGTCTTGAAGACATGCAAAGTCCCCCACTTGGCCAGCGTGGTGGACTCAAAGCCTTACACCTCCCTCGCTCGGGAGGAGACCCTTGCCCAGCAGTGGGAGCGAAATGGGTTAAAAAAACTCCCGTCTAATTAATACAATTAAACATATTATACAAACCCTTTCATACACAGCTAAGTGATCGCTTAGTAATTTTTCGACTCCGTCACTGTCCGTTCCATTGTTACTCCTTTCAGATACAAAACGAATTAAGTTCCATCTTTCTGTCAGCAGTCTCTCTCTATGATACTCTTGTTTTTCTATTTCCGCTGGGTACTCTAAAGCCCGAAATACCTGTTACCAAAAGTCAAAGATTAAAAATATTGTACCTTTTTAGGGTTAAAAAAGTATATCTTTAATTTAATACCTTTTAAACGACGGGTATTTATTACTACGTACTGTCAATACTGTACAATCGCAGCGAGGCAGAAGTATAAAGACTATATAAATGAATCATTTGAACATATATTAGTTAGTTACTTTTTACTTCATATAAGTGTAAACAAAGCCTACATTATTAACAGAATAAAGATTAGAATCTAAATTAATCAAAGAATTATATATTTCTACTCAATATATATATTTGCTTAATTATAAAAATAAAAGTAATGTATAAAGTACATCTAAAAGTTTTTGAATTCTTCTTCGTAAAGACATTCGGGTGATCTCTTGAGTTTAGTTTCTGTCGCTTCACGAAAATGTGTCGTATCACCTTTATCTCTACATTTGGGTACATACGGAGGCTGGATTTTTTGGTAAAGTATGGACTGCCAATGAATATCCTCGAACCAGGTATGACTTTTGATGTCAAAAACTCCCGATTTAAGAGACCCGTAGCGTTTGGAGGGATCCACTTCAAGGAGACGCTTCAACAAGGACTTACACGTCCGAGACATCGTACTAGGCGTTTTAAATTGTCCTGAAAGAACCTTTTCATACATTACCAATGGCTCCGAACTATGAAACGGGGGATATCCGGCATTCATTTCATATATTAGTACACCACACGCCCACCAATCTACAGAATATGTATACCCTTTTGAGAGTATGATCTCTGGAGCAAGATACTCTGGAGTACCGCACAATGTCCATGTCCGACTTTTGATAATTTTACAAAAGCCAAAATCGCCTAACTTTATATACCCCGTCTCGCTAATCATTATATTTTCAGGCTTCACATCTCTGTGAATGACACTACAATGGTGTAAATATTCCAATGCCAAAATCACTTGCGCCGCATAAAATTGTGCCAATGGTTCTGTAAACGAACCACATTTTTTGAGGAAATTAAATAGTTCACCTCCTACTTCAAACTCTAACAAAAAATATAAATAACAGTTATCTTTACAAGTATAATCCATGCTGATAACAAAAGGAAAATTAGTACTTTGGAGAATTTTCTTTTCCAAGAATAAATTCTTTATAGTTTTCTTTTTAATAACTTCTTCCTTTTCAATAGACTTCATTGCATGATAAGTATAATTTGAGGTATCACGAACTAAGAACACTGTTCCAAATGCACCAGCACCTAGAGTATGTATGATATCAAAATCATTGGGTGATCTCTCATATACTTCAGGATTCTCGATCCTTGACGAAAATTCTTGTTTCAATAAATCTAAATGTCGTTTATGTGCTATTTGTGCCTCATGAGTATATGGTGGTACTTTTTCTTCCGATGCCGATGGTCTATCGACTGTCATTTTCGTTTACATTTAACATATTGGTCATATATATTTATCGATATAAATAGATGTAAATGATTTAGATCAGTAATTGTCACCTTGCAATGTCCAAAGAGTATAAAAATCCCAGGAAATGTCTAAGCATTACGTCAAAGATAACTCCGTCAAATGTCAACCATAGCTATCCCGGTGTCAAAAAGGTTGAAAGAAATTGAAACCAAGGGAATAGGCCTACTGCGCAATATTATTCCAAAACTGTACGTATACTTGTGCAAGGTTGTGGAGCACACAAGTCGAGGATCTGACAATCGCTCATATAGGTACTGCATGGTATGCGCCATAGTTTTGTGCTCTCATTTATTGTCAAAAAAACTTTGCCAGATTAGATAACTTTTTAATAGGCTAATAATATTTGGATTTATTTCCATTGTATTTAATTTGCAAGTATGATAAACAAAACTATCGTATTAAGCAAATAAATTTATTTCAAAAATACTTGAATATCAGTCATAAATAGTAAATTAATATAAAAAATCTAACATCACTATAACGTCAACGTATCCATTCAGGTTACAGCAACCTCAGTCTTGGTGAGAAAAATCACCCTTTTATAAGAAAACGGAATGATCACAAAACAGATTTTATAATACACACTGATTTATTCATAAATTTACATAATAAGATCAATGAAAGACTAGCAGACGTTTAGGTTGCACATTTAAAACCATAATTCTATAATATAACAATACTACTAAATGATTAACCGTCAGTCGACCAATTTACTCGGATTGACTGGATAAATCTACATGAATATTAATTATACAGTTCACTTACGGCAGTTACGATCTTTTGAGATAAGCTATATTAACAGTCGTCTTAAAAATTTAACAATTATATACACGGACACGTTATTTAAAAGTCTTCAAACTCAGATTCGTAGAGGCAAGCTGATGTCTTTGCTAGCATTGGTTGAGATATTTCAGGGAAATTACTCGTGTCACCAGGAGAACTACAAGCAGGTACGAACGGTGGCTCGAGTCTTTGATGTAAAACGGCAAACCAGTTTAAACCGTTAAACCAAACATGACATTTAATATCATATGCACCACCTTTCAGACAGCCGATACGTTTTGTCGGATCTGTTTGTAGCAATCCTTTAACCAATGCTCTACACTCAACGTTCATACAATCCGGACATTTGTATTGACCATCTAACACCTTCTCGTAAAGCTTGGAAGGATCTGGAGAAATAAAAGGCGGATTGCCGGCTATCATTTCAAATATTAAAACCCCCAACGCCCACCAATCTACTGAGAAATTATAGCCTTTCGACATTATTATCTCTGGTGCTAAATACTCAGGGGTCCCACAAAGAGTCCAAGTCTTCTTTTTTATTCTTTTACAAAACCCAAAATCACATAACTTGATGTAACCAGTTGTGTCAACTAATATATTTTCTGGTTTTATGTCTCGATGAACTACTTCACAATGATGTAAATATTCTAATGCTAAAATCACTTGAGAAGCATAAAATTTAGACAATTCTTCAGAGAAACAACCATATTTCTGTATATATGTGAACATTTCTCCGCCAGCACAATAAGGCAACACAAAGTACAGGTACAGATTGTCTTTAAAAGCAACATCTAAAGTAATTGTGAACGGAAAGTTTATGCTCGCAAGAATTTTCTTTTCAAGTATTAGATGTTTCACGTGTTTCCTTTCCATGACAACTTCTTTGGAAACAACTTTCATGGCATGATAAGTGAACGTATTTCTATTTCTCACTAAAAATACTTCCCCGTAAGCTCCGTTACCGATCGCTTTGAGTCTATCAAACTGATCAGGGGTCCAGTCGAATTTCGGCGAATCTTGATATTTCTTATTAAACTCCTCTTTCAACATATCCAGATAACGAAGGTGATCTTGATGGTTCTGAGTGGAGTAAGAGGTTTTTGCCATAACCATTCACATTCAGCTGTATATCCCATAAAACAATACAAACACTAAATCACGTCAGAAATATAAATAAATATATAAAAACTGTTATTCTCAGCCATGTTTCATGTTCCCGTGACATTATCTATAATACTATAAGATAAAATGTTGTAATTTACATAATGTTTTGACACCCCTCAGCCATATAGATATTAGATCTGTATAAATATAATATCAGTCACGGCAATGTTACCACAACTCCCCTACTCGGTTACCCTAAAATTTTCAGAATTTGCAATATATTTTGAAACTAAAGAAGACAAATAAACGAAGTATTTAAAACCATGTAATTTTTTTTTGTATTGTTTATGTATTTTGATAATTAAGTAAGCCATTCAATTAGAATAACGGCCACACAATTTTTATAATTCTGCTAAACGCTTAGAATTGAATTCTTCATGATATTGATAATAAAAAATTCAGTAGATACGAGCCATATACACAATTGTTATAACGTATTATGCCATTGTTAGGTTTCCCGATTATTTGGGTAATTATTTATATATTCTGAATTAATTTGTGACAGCTTTCAAAAGGACTCTTTGCTTTTAATATGCAGCAATCCGTTTCATGTGTCATGAAATTACCATAACACCACCAGCCTGATTCTTTGCAAGATATGCGTTTTGTTTGCGATAAAATTAAGAGAACATTAACTATCATTTTATCTTGAGTCAACAAAAGAGACACCTAAATAGCATAATAAAAAAATAAGCAAGAAAACTTGTGAGGAAATAGTTCTATATATAGACCTACTTCGATTATAACTAACCTTATCTGAGAGTAATCATAGTTCTCAATTAAAAATATTACTTTGTTTCATCTGTCAACAGAAGAATTATTCTGGATCAATCTTTCCAATATTTATTATTTTAAGCAAAAATCAAGCCGCATTTCAAAATACTACCAAACTGTTCGGGACCGAAGATTACCAAACTGCAATGGCCGAGGATGCCAGACAGACCGGCTATCCTCGCGCCAAACAGGAACAGTATTCGCTGTATTTACGTAAACTACACCAAGATTTCATAGACTCCTGGAATGAGAAGTCTGAGAGTAATGCAGTACTATCCGATTTTGATAGATACAAAGTACTTGGAACTGGAGCCTTTGGAGTAGTTTATTTAGTAAAACATACGTCATCCGGTAAATATTATGCTATGAAAGCTTTAGAAAAAGAAAAAGTGGTGAAATTGAAACAAATCGAGCACAGCTACTACGAAAAAAAGATTTTGTGCGGTCTTAACTTTCCTTTTGTTGTCTATATGAAGTATTTCTTTAAAGACAATGTTTACATTTACTTTATACTGCCGTTCATAAATGGTGGTGAAATGTTTACTCACTTAAGACGGATGGGCAAGTTTGAAGAAACCGCTGCAAAGTTTTACGGAGCTCAAGTGATTCTTGCTCTAGAATACCTACATGCTTGTGAATTAGTGTATCGTGATCTCAAGCCTGAAAACATTTTGATTGATAGAACGGGTTATATAAAAATAACTGATTTCGGGTTTTGTAAGTGGATCCGTGGTAGAACCTGGACACTTTGTGGTACTCCAGAGTACTTGGCACCAGAAATTATCCTCAGTAAGGGATATGGGATGTCAGTAGATTGGTGGTCTCTTGGCATTTTGTTGTTTGAAATGAGCGCTGGCCACCCACCATTTTTTGCGTCAGATCCAATGCGAATTTATGAAAAAATTGTAGCTGGAAAATATAGATGCCCCGGTCACTTCACAACGGAATTAAAAGATTTGATTTCGCACGTTCTTCAAGTGGATATAACAAGACGATATGGTAATCTGAAAGATGGAGTACTAGATTTCAAAAATCATAAATGGTTTAAGGAAATCGATTGGGATAATATCTTGAACAGCCGCATACATCCTCCTTTTGTTCCTAAAATTAAATCGCCTGGAGATACGACCAATTTCGATCCATTTGAGGAAGAGAAGATAAAAGAAAGCCCTGTTTGTCTCTTTGAGGATGAGTTTGCTGATTTTTAATGTTATTGAGTATAGTACTGCATGTAGTGAATTGCGAAACAGTAGTAAGGATATTATTTAGTTTAAGTACAGGAGAAACAATTAACTTTTATGTTTTAGCTTATAAACACATAACTAGTACCTATGATGTCACTAATATTTTGTCTTAGTTTAGTTGCCGGTGGGTAATATAAATATTTATAAAAAAATCTTTAGATTTTTCTACAACCCAAACCTTGTTATAACCTCGCAGCTTTGAAATATATGTTGCCAAAATACATAATGTAGTCATATTGCCGCTATCCAGGTCATCAACCTCACTTTGGCATACAAAATACAATTGAAGATGCAGATACTTACTAGTCCTCCACCAGCGGTATACAGCATCAGTGCGACGAACAGTCCCACGTGTGACAACGCAGCCCTCGGCTCAAAGCTCCCCCATTTTGACTTCGGGGGTACACCCATCAGGGTCTCCGTCTCCCACGAGACATTCTTCACGTTCTTACACATTTTGTCAGCTTCTCCCAATTTTCACAAGTAACTTCACCATTTTACGTTAACTTTTGTCTTAATTAAGCCTATTAGTCATTTTGGTGAACTGCAAATGAGTTGATACGATTGTTAAACGTTTGATACAAAATACAAATATAAATAGTGCCTATTTATGCTAAAATATCAAATGGAATTAACTGATATGCCTACTAAAGTTTTTACGTGTGCGAGCTAGTGTCGCACTGCAGTATACACGCTAATATAGAATAGTGACTAAGAAGTCTTACGTCAACCCCACTCAAATATTAAAGATATTGGTAAAGCGAAGATATATGTGAGCTTAAATGTACCAGAGGCCTAATTTTTACGTAGTAAACTTAGTAACAAATTCAGAGTCACGCCAAAGTTGAGCTAGACTTGGGAATCCCTTTTAACTTTCTCCTTATTTATTAGACACATTCAAGGATAACATACATTTATCTCGAATCTTAGTGGTGTAATGCGTAATAAGTGTCATTATACGGATTTGTGGGGTGCGAACTTGTAATATGTAACTAGATTTTTCATATTATTTTAATATGGCCGTTGACCTTTTACTAAAGAGACGTTATATCGAGCTTAAGGATAACTATTCATTTGCTTTGAGTGTATTATGTGGTGTGCGGCAAAACAGGCAAACAGACGCAACATTGCATTTACAGCTAACTAAAATATTACAAAAAGTATTTGACTAATTTCCTAGATCATGTTGCAAGATACTTCAGCTAAACAATACATTACTAAGAAATAAATTAATTAGATAATGGATGCAACTTGGCGTTAACACAGCGTTCGTCGTAAAAATATAACAACAAGCAAACTACAGGATATAAAAAACTTAATTAATAAACGAGTAGCTTTCGCAATACAACAAATTGAATGAAGTTTATGACTCTACTATACCTCTACTACTACAATCGTAACACTATATAACGTAGTTGTCTACTATAGATATTATAACAAAATTCAATCCCTAAATCAACTCAAGGACAGTACAAAATTATTTCCTTTTAGGTAAGTCCAATGTATAGATTTTTATAATTTACAACTGAAAGGATTAAGGACAGAGATAGTTCTCATCCTAAATGCATATAAAACACTTTCTTCTTTGTCAGTATAAAGTGTAGTATAATATTTGGCGAAACCTTTAAAAAAACAGTACATTAGAATGTACAAAATGAAAACAATAACTATCATCATGAACATGTCCCGAGCAAAGAAACGTGACTCGTGCTCACTGAAATAACGTTAACAAATTCTATGTACAACAATGTTAGCACGTGACAATATTACAGAGGACAACATTATTTTCCACAGCTTTGCGGAAACCCGGGGCCCACCTTGAAGACAACGGTTTATTTATAGAGATTAATTAAAAGAAACGTGATAGGATAATGTGAAATTAATATAAGTACAAACAATAATGGAGTAGAATCTGTTCTGAATTTCATTGACAGACAAATCCAGAGAAGACAAATAAATATGAATCGTACGATATCGCTATTATATATTTGAGGATAAATGCACTAAAGTTTTTTCTAGCCATAACAATAATGTAATCCGTATTTTTGTATGACACGGGACCTTGAGTCAAACAAAAATTCAATAGAACATTAGATGCTTATTTCGCCATACCGCCCGCCAGAGCCGACGTTGATGGACATTAGTGTAAATAAAAAATAAATAAGTACAAATGTTTGATGAATTGAAACATATATTTATTTAGAAAACTAAATGAAGGTGTGACTCAGTGTGACCTGGCCCAAGACGCTAAAGTTATTCTTTGAAAAGGAAAATGTTGTTGAGATATATTTAAATTCTGACGCATTGAATACAGTTCTTTGAATATCTTGCGACAGTCAATATTTTGAGTCCTGTGACTAATCTCTTGAACATCAAAAAGAGATTAAGTTTGTAAGAAATGTAGGTCGAGGGACCGAAGATCTCGAAAGGGAACCCCTTCTCACATTTTTATTGCATCTTTATAGCTTAAAGAATTCAGGCTGCCTGAAAAGTTCGTGTCAAAAATGTTTCATGAATTCCAATAGTCTATGGATATGCAGCAGAATTCTATTCAAATTCAATTAAATTCCTATTAAAATAATAATTGAATCTTAAGCCTATTTTCTTTTACCCTCAATGCGGTTCAATTTTCCTTTGATATTGGTATGCATGAAATCATCCGGAAATAAATTAGTCATTAAAATTTTTCATTTCCTTATTAAGCGAAACTATGAAAATGAGGCACGTAGAGACTGTATCAAGATACGGTATTAAGAATGTAGGTTATTTCATTACTATTTGCCTCTTTCCTTAGTTCAACAATATGAACCGGTTTCTAAAACGAGATAGTGCATGCAACTAGTACTTCGAAGTAAAGCCGATCTTATATACATCTGTACCGGCACAATCACGACACAAGACACCTCAAAAGGAAACCTGGCGCGACTAAAGTTACTGAAGCAATTGGCTTTGATACATTAACCGACTTGGCAATTGTATCCAAGGAAGCGAGGCGCCGGCGAAACAAAAGCAAACCGTTGAAAAGAATTGCTTCCTGCATTCTATTGGATTTAACAAAACATTTAGATTTCAATATAATGCGATTTGGTAGGAATAACAATCAGTAGATAAACTGCGTCAGTATTCTGGTCATCATCATTATCTAATGCATTTATTTAAACAACACCTACATTTGCTAACCTCTAAATTGTTTGTATACGTCTCGTTCAAGTATTTGATGTAATCAAATCAGTTAAATAAATTTGCTACAGTTTATATTAGACTTTTATAAATGAACGTGAAATGTGCGAGGAAATAATATCTGAATTCAGGCTTATCTTTGACCTCCAAACGGCTGAAGACATTTTTCAGGGAAGCTTTGATTATACCGACTAGGCCGGTGAAACGATGTGTTAAGATGGGTAGGTTGGCACTGTAGATAATAAGATTTATTTTATTAATTACTCTGAACATTATTAATTACTCTGGATGCGTATTTTTTTAAAGTAATTTACTTAATTATTTACTAAAACACCACTATCCTGCTTCGCGTAAGAAGGTAATATTTTACTTTTCGCTTTAAAGTTCCCGAATAAAATAAGTCAACGCTGAACCCTACCACAGCATCAAGCGTGTCTCAAGGTCCATAACCCTAGAACCCCGAGATGACGCTATAAACAAGACAATAAACAAATTCATGGATTTCTATAAAGCTATCATTGTGACGTCACAGTTGCTATTTCAGAAAGATTTATAGAACCTAGGGATTACTACATGTTCAAATTAGGTCAGTGAATAAATAACGTCCATTTTCATAAGCCCTGCGAAAATAAGTTTTCAGTTGTACCAAACAAACACCGTTTGATGTGTTTGTTGTTGTTATAGCCGCTATGATAAAGTATTATTAGGTATATACATAGGTTGGTATAATAAATCGTAGGTATATGATATTATAATCCTTTTATTTAGGACTTGTTTTCCATACACGCGCAAACAATAAAATTATAGAGACAATTTAAGTAAGTAGTACACTATAATGAAGATAAATGATCGTGTATCAATATTCTGACGTCAGACACTTAATCATAAATAAAAGTTAAATGGCGTCGGAGGGGTTAATAACTTTGGATAAATAACCTGCAATGCCGCAGGGTTACATAAGTAGAACAAGTCTTTCAGTACGTCTAGGTAATGCCATGAAAATGGGCGTGTGGGGAGACTCGGTCTTAGACAGTTTCGTATTTATTTTCGACTCAGTATTTATAAATTCTACATTCAGCTTGCAACTTTAAGATAAATTATTGGTCGATTACTTAACTAATCGCTAAGTTTAACAAAATATTTCCATAAAAATTAGGAATATAAACTTACTTACATTTAAGTTTATACGAAATTTATTTCAAACGTTTATTTGTTAACTAAAACACGGTATTAATAAAATATGACGTTTAAACTCATTTACAATTCCAATAGATACACAAACACAAGTTTAGCACAAAGTTACGAAGTTGCGAACGATCGTTAGTTCGGTAGAAGGGGAGCGGCGAACATGTTCACTCGCCTGCGACTCGCGAATAACTGAAATTTTTGAACTTTCACATCTCTGAAACTACGCTACTCTGCTTTCAGCGCTTCGTATCTGAGCCCTGAAAGGTTTTAGTATAAGTACTATGGATTTATAATAAAACCGGAGTGGAAAATAATTCTACTATTTACCTACACGTATCATCCATCACCTTGAGATTGGATTAGAGATTTCTCTTTGGTAGAAGGTTGTTTATATACTGTCGTGTTTATATAAACAAATCAAACATGAACTAAAATGTACGGAAGGTTGATATGTGGGTAATGATTTTAGATTTGCATTTTTATTAAATCACGAAAATGAGGGTTTAGTAAATATATGTACAATACTGCTATTAAATAGATATACAATTTGGGTACTGCTTAGTTCTTGAAACATATAAGTTTTTTGTAACTTATTCTTATGAATGAATATTAGGCATGTTAAATACTTTTTTATTTAAGTCCTAGATACTTAATTAGTCTACGTGTTGGCACCAAACTATTACGAAACTAATTTCCTACAACACAAGGCCGTGATGGGCTCAGTTTATTAAGTGCACGCGAGCGCCTGATCGTTTGCTCTGATTTCATACGCACCTCATTTGTTTACAACGACTATACCGGCAGGCGTTACAAAAGTAGTGAGTCTGCATAATTCTGAGCCGGATGTTTACCGGAATATGGGTCCTTGCCTTGATTTTGTTGGTAGTTTGTTGCAAATTTTGTTTCATAATTTGATATGTATGACTGTTGTTATTTTGGTCGTATACTTTTACCAGAGCTATAGACAGTGGACAGATTTTGTTTTTTGTTTATTGTTAAAGAAAAAACGCAGTATTGAAACGCTTTAAAAGCAGAGTAAGAAAAAGTACAATAAATGATGACTGAAATTATATATTATATTGATAGAGCAGTGATAGCCGAGTGATAGAGCAGTGATAGCCGAGTGGTATAAGATGACACCTCCCACGCAAGTGGTCGCAGGTTCGAACCCGAGGCAACACACCAATGACTTTTCGAAGTTATGTGTGTATTAGAAATAATTATCACACGCTCCAACGGTGAAGGAAAACATCGTGAGGAAACCTTGCATGCCTAAAATTTGTTAAATACATTTATTGAGGGCATGCAAAGTCCCCAACCCGCACTTGGCCAGCGTGGTGGACTCAAGGCCTAAACCCTCCCTCATTACGGGAGGAGACCCTTGCCCAGCAGTAGGACAGTAATGGGTTAAATTTATTTATAAATTATATAATTAAAGGAAAAATTGATAAGTTTATTTTTTCATGAACTTGTAGTTCACATTGAAAAAATATTTTTGTGTTCTAAAATGGAGCAGTTACAACAAAAAAAATGTGAAAACGTAACAACAAAAGTCCACGCGGACGTATTTGCGGACGACAGCAAAATCAATCAAATATAACTAAAACAAAAGCATCAAGAACTTACATCAGAATATCGTTAGGGTATAAAGTTTTCGTGACAAAAGTATTGTTTTGAAGTCCTTCAAGACATTAGATAGAGCTGGTGTAGACCCAGCTTTACACCATAATATAAATAATGTCACTTGTTTGTTCAATATTTTAGTAGATTTTTATCAATTAGGCACTAAGGCACATAACTTTATGACTATAACCACTCAGGAAGAAAATTATAAGACAATAATAATATATTGAATTAATAAACTACTTTTTTAATTTTAGATCTAAATGTTATGTAATGTTCACAAATAAGCCAATTAAAAAGAGGTTTTGTTACTAAATGTTGAAAAGAACTGGTTGTAAGACCGAAAAAATATGTAATGAGGCCATTAATTATTAAAACTTTTAGAAAAAAAAAGTTTAATGGCAATCTACATTTTTTTGACTATAAATGGCCAGTAGTTATTGAAATAAGGTTCAGGTTCAAGGTAAAATAAAAATAGGTTGCATACATTACAATTTGATTAACAGAACCAGAATCGAAAAGAAAAAATAGAAAAGATGGCTAATGTGAGAACGAGACAATGGAAACGACCAAAGCCTACCGATAATTATATTTATAATCACAATGCTATTTGAAAAATAAAGATTTAATTCTTCGTTTCTTATCGTCCGTATATCGTGTAAAATATTGCAAAAAATATGCATGAACGATATAATTTTATTAAAGATTTCCGCCAAGCGACTGATTCTTGATTCATTTACAAGAAAATTATAATAAAATTACCCACCTATACATGCCACTTATAGAACGCTAATAGCTGCTATATTACGCAACGTTAACACTTAGCTTTGATAGGTATTGTACCTATTATTTTACCTTTACCTATCCATTTACCTTCTACCTACATATATCATAATATCACGCCATTTTCCCATAGGGATAGGTAGAGACCAATGAACACCACTTAGTACAATAGTTACAAACTTCCCTTGCCTCATTTACATTCACACATCTAGTGAAACCGGACCGCCGGTTACGAATACCTCGTACCTGACCTTTTTGATATTATGTCTATATATAAGACGTTTATCATCCAGGTAGGACGGTTGTTTTAACTCTGGAAAGCAACTTGCGATACCAGAGTTTATCTGGAGGTTTCTCAGATTCCGACGCAGTCAACGCGCAGCTTAACGCGCGCAGTTTTTTTAATTTTTTTTTAGATAGCCGCGCAAGATAGGAATAAACTTTTCCAGTGCTCAATTGTTTCGAAAAATACAAAATAAATAAACTAATTAATTACCATTATTTATTGCAGAACCTTAATACTTAATATTATTCTGTCACTTATCTGATTTTACATTTCCTCAACAAAAGCATTTTATTTTCCTTATTTAAATAAAATTTAAGCCGTTTATTCCTATCCCGCTACAAACAAGAATAATGTTTCGTATCGTTTTTACCTTAAAGAATTCTTTTAGAGATATACACCATTTGTACAGATTGTGTGATGCATAGTAATGTCGATGACTATAATGTTTTCAATTTATATTTAATGTTTATAGCGTGACTACGATATTACTGCTATAGAAATATTAGGTCCAAAGTGTGATTTCATCGTTGAACTTGTAGTTAACTAGTTAGTTAGTTCAATACTGCGAAGATAACGCCCTAGAAAGAAATACAGAGATGGTCAGAATTTGCTTGTGATCTATGGTTCTCTCTCTATCGGTAGTGGAAGGTTTCTGTATAAACAGTGTCTCTCGGAGGGATACAAACTCTGCCACAGTCATAACCACTTTGACACAACTTATCACCGACGATTCAGTAGTTCAGCTATAACGTAACAAAGAGACAGACCCGCATTCGCATTTATAAGATTAATATAACAGTGCACAAAGTCAATTTTGATAATAGAGTTTTGGTCTTCTGAAGGATATAACTACCAATTGCTCTACCGAATCTTACCTCATCCCGTTCATTAGTTCATCAGCAAAGGCGACACAAAGAGACATACTTACATTTATTTATAACTTAGTCTGGACTACGTAGTTAAGTACTTATTGCAAGCTTGTGAACATTGAAATCATAATCGCTTATATAATTGTATCACATTGTTGAATTCTTACTGCGTCTTTGCTTCAGGTATTCTTTGTTTTACAAACTCTAGTCTGATAACTGTAATAAAAAAGTAATTTAATAGTGCTATCCAGTTTTCTAAGACGAGTTAAGAGATTATCTAGTAACTACCTAATAACATGTTCTTTGCTTTTTATTGATCACCATCAACAGGCAGTACTTAAGACATCGGAGAGAATTATATTATAGTCTTTCTATTTAAAAATAATCTGCCTATTCAATAATATTTGAATTAACTCCATTGCTCCTGGGATGCATCGCATCGATAGTCACTTTCATACATTTCGATCAGAAGATTTCATGCAAAGGTAAAAGCAAAGCGATTGATTAATTACTGCAATAATTGCTTGAGACAAGATTATCTCTGCTTGATTGGTTTTATTGATTGACGTATATCCGAGGTGTCTATCGTCAATTTGATGATCGGCTTATTAGTTAAATTGCATTACTGACGCGACACCATTAGTGTCAAACAGACTATTGTAATACTACGGACTATTCTAATTTAAAACTGAAAAAGTATAGTCGTATAGTATACCAGATAGTACTTTGCCCAACCTAGGAATCGAATCCGAGACCTCATGATCAGCAGTCGGATAAACTTCTGACTGCGGTACAGAGGCAGTCAACATATTTTTTTATTAACAAACACTAGGATAATAATACTACGTATTGTATATGGGTAGAGCTGATATAATTTGGTTCGTAGCGAATTAATTGCTAGAAAAACAAATCATGTGCTGCAAAAACTGAATTAAAGTTTATAAAATATAATTAATTTATGGTCGTGCAGATGTCATACAATAGTATAAAAAAAATCAGATTAATTAACAATGCTCTATAGAAATTATAAACTACGTCATGTTTTTATATAAGACACGAGTACAGCCTTGAATATGAACATACCTTGAACTCGCAAAGCATTACAATTTACGACATTTAATCATCATTGTTCCTTCTTTCAACAATACTGAACCAATGACACTTCTTTTGAAAAAGTCTCGTACAGTCACGACCATAATCATAATAATGTAAGTACTGGGACATTTACAAGGATAATATTATTTAATACAATTTAATAATATATAGATAGATCTTTATAAGGAATACTTTTGTACATAGAATCATTCTTAAAAACTTCCTTTGTTTTATTGCGACCCTTATATTTTGTCATACAATAGTGCCGATAGCAAGCAGAGCAAGCAGCGTATGTTTACTAGGTCGTTTTAGTTTTAAGAATGAAGAGAAGAAGTTTAAGCTAGTGGATAAATAAATAAAAATTAATTACTAGAGAGTGATTAAGTTACACACAACTATTTACTACTAGTAATTAGTTTTCTTTGTGTCATTTATTGCAATTCTATGTGGGTAATACAATATTATAATATAAATAATAAAATATATGTCGTATACAATCATAAAATCATAAAGGTAGAATCGCGCACGAATATTTTCGTATCATTATTTATAAAAACGGCAAAATGCACCCCTTTATTATTTATTTTATCTTGTTTTTCTCGTATTTGTTGTGATAGCGGCAACAAAAATACAACATCGGTTAAAATTTCCACTGTCTATACATCACGATTTCATAACATACAACAATACTAAAGACAGACAGAGTAGACACAGTAAAAAGAACCTTAAAGTTTAACATAAGTGTATAAGAATATGATACCGGCTATCTAATTCACTGATTTATGTGACTAAGAAAGCTGGTATTCCAACTTCCTTCAAACATGGTACGTGTAAAGGAAAAAAGCAAAAAACAAACGTTCCGGCAGGATTATCTCATTGTTTTCATAAAGACATGGTTCGTATTTATGTTCATATCTGTACGTTCGAGTCTTTTACACAAAAATAACAATGACGTAGGTATTTAACTTGTACTAAAAGTCGGAAACAGTATTTATGGAGCAAACCTTCTGTGTCAAATGTCAAGTGCGATCATGATAGTGTGAACCAAATTAAAATAACTCGTGGACCTTGACTTATAGATAATGTGCATTTTGTACAAGGAATATTTAACGCAGCCAGTTTCATGAGTTACGAATAAATGCTTGAAAACATCTACCTAATAGAAAAAGATATAGTCAATATATAAAAATATCTGTCAAAGTATCAGTTGCTAAGATAACTGATGCTTGAAACTGGTGTGTTGAAAACGCCTGATAATCATCTCAACGTAAAACAAGACAGACGTTTATTTAACGAAAGCATTTAATTTAATATGTAGTTTTATCTTAATTTTAATCTTTTCTCACAGTATTTTTACAGTGAAGAACCGATTCAGAAGGAAAAGGTACTACGTGACGTAATGTCAATATCAACTTACGCCTTTATTTTCTTCGGACTGTTGTGTGGCCTTAACCCTGAGGGAAGACTCGTGCCCGCAGCTGTGCCGCGTTAATGTGTTGAAGTTAATTGAGTGAATGAATCATTGAGTAATCAAGTAAATGTCCGCGCGTGAAAGCAATTACCTCATATTACAGGAAGGATACATAATAATTTTTAATGCAAGTTCATGAGGAAAAGTTAACGAAGTATTTAATCTGTTTCTGTGTAATCCACAAATGGCAATTTATAAACATGATCTCTGAATGATGATACATACAATATAAAATATAGTATCCCTACTTTATAGGTATAGTTACCAGCTATGGTAATTGGTAACACTTGTATTGTAACTTATTTAAATATTTCAGAAACCAATTACGTTGGGATTTGAAAGATAAGCTTTTGATCCATTTCGTATATTCTGTGATTTTCTTTTTTATTTTTCATTCTAAGTATAACCAAGTTGCGGCATTGAAACTGGTTTATAAAATGTTAGCTTCATAAATATCAACAACAAATATTACATAAAGATTGGCCATGAACTAGCAACGAGATCTTATAAAAAGTAACAATCTCTACGAGACTGTGTTATTCATCAGAACCACCAATTAAGTAACAAAGTAGTAGTTCAAGTAAGTATGATAATTGTACATACCTACATATGTTAGAATCCAAGGTATTACCATTTTTATTTATTGGAAGAAATTGAAAGGAAAACTCACAAGCGCTATTTAATTACCTACTCTTTATATGACACAATGTTCCTTAACTACAATTACATCATTTGTCTGTTGCCGATATAGGTACCTACCTAGATAAATATTACTTACCTATGATTTGACTTTAAACACAATTACCCTATAGTTGGGCCATTACAAACGTGCGAACTATGACATAATTAAAAGAATGACAGGAATGGACAGTGTGTAAGTGCGAGCGAGAGTATCCTATAAAATGACATGACTTAGTTCGCACGTTTCAAATGGCCCAACTATAGCATTATCCATCAAAATGTCTGAATGATACGGCATACGATTTTGTCAGGTGATGAATAAATTGAACCCTACTCTATCAACAAAAACAAATGCACAAAAACGTAATTTTGTTGAAGGTTGAAAAAGTTAAGCCCTTGATATTATTATAAAAAGTACCCTTCGATTACTTATAACTTACTTTTGATAAATATATTTTTATAAAGGTAAATGACAAGCAAAAAGTCAAACTTTGAACTTTGAATTTATAATGTAACGTTAATCGTGAGCAGAATGTTTCAACTTTACTACGCTAATAAGTTAACGAATCCATACTGATACTTTAAATGCGAAAGTAACTCTGTCTGTCTGTTACTCAATCACGCCTAAACTACTGAATCAATTTGCATGAAATTTGGCATGGAGATATTTTGATACCCGAGAAAGGACATACCTTTCACCCCGGGAAAATGACGCATTCCCATAGGAAAATTCAAGTGGCGGACTAAGTCGCGGGTAAAAGCTAGTAAGATCTCTTTGAGGGAGGGCACTTGCATGTTTGATTTTTAATATTAGGTACATGTTGTCTTGTTCAAGGTTCTTAAGAAACCCTCATAAAACCCCTTTGTCCGGCCGCTACCCTTTTCCTTATGTACAAAATATGCGTAGTTTTTTTTAATAAACTTGATTATAATATGACTTCTTTTTTAAAGCATAATTATAAAAAGGGAGGTTTAAATATTGCCCTTCTATAATAAGAATGTGTCTCACTGCGTAGATCAAAATGTAAATTATTTCTTTGAAAAACCCAGATCTACTTTCAAATAAGTACTTCTAGGAGTTAATAGCCGCAAAGTTCTATGAATTCAATTATTTGTTTAATTTATGCTGTAACTATTAACCAATGAAGCTTGGAAGCCAATAAATAATACAATTATTATGATAAATAACCAAAGGTTATTATACAGGAGAAACAAAACAACAGAATACAAGAAATAGAAGGATTTTTTTTCGTGAAATTTCTACGACGAATCATTTTGACAATTTGATATATAGGTATTCTGGTCAAAGTTTAAAGTATGAAACTAAAATAATCTACTTAAGACGTCTAAATTATGCATGAATAAATAAAAGCAAAAACCGACCCGAAACTATTGAGGTACGTGAACAACCGACAAAACTGCACGGTATAATATTTGCTTTTCATATTATTTTACGTAATGCAGTCACTAAACATACAACCATTTTGGTGCGTTCAACGAACTTATGATGTTCAAACTTCAAAGCCGTTTACCGGTAATGCTTAATATTAACGACAAACGAACCTTATTCATCTAATTTGCACTTTATATTTCATCTCTGTAAATATTAAATTCCAAGCATAATTTACACTTTGCGTGTTTTATAAAAAGAATATAGAATAAAAAGGTTTATTAATAAATTTTAAAAAAGGTTAACTTAAAATAAGGTCAATTTTATAGGTTTGATAGAATCAAAACACCTTTACAAAAAGCTGATGCAGAAGACATTGGTGCAAACTATCGTCAAGTAACATATATGACTTTCTTTTGTCTAAAAAGTCCTTCGTAAAAGAGCTAACAAATTACCATTATGACCGCGTTTGACCCGGTGTAATCTCGTATGAATTTTATCCACGCGCCTTGACTACGGGGAGTGACGGTCCAGTGACTAATGTTGTCTAACGTCAAGCTTCACACAACTTCCATACTGCACGATCGTGAGTGGATGTTTTTATAGTCAGCAAAAATATAGATACGTTTGCACAACTTTATTGACGATCAACTCCTGACTGGGAATTGTGAACAGATTTTCCTTGATGCTCGGATTTTCTTGTGATAAAAAGCTGTATGTCAGGAGTAATTTATCGCTCTGTAACTAAAATCAACATTTACGAACTTGTCGACTACCACCTTTTAAAGCTTTTTACCACGGGTAATCTTTTCACGCGAGCAAAAAGTATATTATTGCTTACGAAGAGGTGATACTAATTCTGTGATTAATTTATTGGAACGTTAGATGGATCATTGGATTTCGCCACCAGCTAAGAAGTCGGAATATAACGTGAATATGAAACACTTTTTAAAATACAAAGTCCTATGCCGTGAGTAAATTAAGGTAGTCTAATTAATATTTATTTATTTTCGCCGATAAACCAGTATTAAACGGACAAAAAAATTATTATCTAGACCGACCACGTGCCGATCCGCCACCATGCCTTCCTGCTTATATGCATATATTATCATGATGAACTTATCAGATGATAGAAGCGAAGAAGATGATGATGAAAGCGTAAAATATTATTTTACTAATATCCTAAGAATGTTATAAATTCGAAAGTTTGTGTGCATGGATGTTTGTTACTCTTTCTCGAAAAAAAACGACTGAACAGATTTAAATGAAATTTAATACACAGATACCTAGTTAATAACCTAAATTTACATAGGTATAGGTACTTTTTTGTGAAATCAAAAAACAAACACTTTGCTAAACCAATATCCTATATTGTCGTAATATTATTCACGTAGCACAGAACTGAAGTTATAGTGAATTGAATCAAGAAATGAAATCAAAACAAGTTTTTACTCCTTCCAACATTGTTAGACACAGCTTTGCTTATCAAACAAAGAGTTCAATCCTCTCACAACACGAGTACGTAATTATACCTCCTCGTAGATATAAAATCATAATAGTGTATAATATTTTGTGCCCGTATTACTAAGATAATGTATTATTTTTATAAACCGTGTACATTATATGGCTATCTTTTTTGTTATTCTGATGAGTAAGTGATAGAATCTGAAGAACTATGCGTTTTTAGGAATGTATAAATAAAAACTACAGTTCAAAGACTAGATAATTAAAACTTAGCGAGTTTTATAAATGTGCTAAGTAAAACTACCTTTGTGGCGCAGTCTGATTTGCATCCGACTGCTGACCACGAGGTCCTGGGCTCGATTCCCACGTCTGTAATAAAGTGTGTTTAAAGTTGAAGTTTGTCAATAGGTTCGCCTCCTATTACATGTGACTAACATTGTTAAACACAAACGCGAGTGTACTTCATATACCTCTACCTACACCTTCGGGTATAACAGGCGTGATATTTTGTATTATGCAAACTAAAACATGTCCCGAGAATTAAAGCATGAACATTGATACACTCATAACTTCATTTCTTTACGATTTTGTCTCGTCCTAGTAATTATCAATTTCCGCGTCGAATAAACTTCAAGAAAACTCAGTTTTTTTGCTCTACATCCAGTCTAGCCTGCCGCAGGTGTTTACAAGTAAGATCTGCCGCTATTGTAGTCTCAATTATAAAACGATTATTGTTTTTACTGCTAATTAATTATCCTAGTAAATACCAACCTGATGTAGACTACATAATAGAATGTAGTCATAAAAAATATCGATTAGACGTTTAATGCTGCATCGACATTGTTTTGATTAGGGCTGAACGTAAACAGTTCAATTATATCAAAGGAACAATTTCCTACAAAGATAAAGCTACCTTCTGCTGAGAATAGAGACAAAAAACTCGATGGGGTCGCAACGGATAACGCATAATGAGCATTAATTATTCATTTTTAAAGCCCTAGGCTTTAAAAATGAATAATTAATGCTCATTATGGGAAAAAGAGTTTAGAAAATGACAGCATCTATCGATTTTCGGTCTACAAAAATAGCTGGACCAGCGCTATAGAAAAGACTATTAAATCAAAAATTCATGAATGATTTAATTTTTCAATTAGTAAGTACAATGTAATTAATTTATATCCATCCATTGCATCATTTAACGTCTTTTAAGATTCACATGTGTATGACAATATAATAAATCATCATTAAGACTGGTATTAAAATAATTATATGGTTATAGAAATTTAATGACTTCAAGTGTGGGTCCTAAGTTCCCGGAACTAAACGTCATTGTTACCAAAGCGCTTGAATGTTATTACTTTTGACTCCATAACCATAAACAATTACCTTTTAGTAACTAAATATAACAGGGAAGTTAAAGCCTTAAGGTAAAGGTATGCCTATTTTCCTCCGATAAATCAAAAACGATTTATTAGCACCGAGTGAAAACCCTACAATAAATAGCGACACAAAGTAAAAAAAAACCTTATCATAAGCCATAAATGAAATAAAAATAACTTTATTCCAGTCACTTCGATTCTTCCTCGCACAATTTTATACATTTTTTAAAAGCCAATCTTAACAAATATTTAAGAAAAGATTTTAGTAAATACCAATGACCGATTTAAAATGTTGATCGAGTTTTTTGAAATAAAATATTTATTTATGTCGGAGGTCGGTGTATGCTAATATCATCCCTATGTGAGAAGGAAGATCGTGTATAATTGCGTGCGTTACGCAGACATACATGGTAACGCTGAGAGTTGAGAGTGATACATGTCAGACGGAAAGAATCGAGCAGTTAACATAAATAAGTTGCACGATCCCGACGACGCACAGTATCCACTGAGCTCTTGTACCAAAAACTAAGATTGTTCACAGTATTAATTTCCTTTTTATGAACAACATAATTTTAAAGAACAATGTTCACATTATACAGTTTTATTCTCCTGTCACTCGTGTACATCACTCATTCTGAAAATGGATTTTTACGTAAGTACTGTTTCCTTTATAGATCATTATTTTCCCTTTTTAAATATTATAGATTTTATAAATGTCGTATGGTAATTTTCTTAAGTATATTTTTCTAGAAATAATATTTTATTTTTTAAATTTCACGTAACACAGTACTAAAACTTAGTTTCTCTTCTTTTACGGAAAATAAAAAAAACCCTGTTATATTGATCGCAAAGGACTATTAATTATGGAACGAGGGACAGTTAATAATTATGCAAATTAATAAAAAATAATAAAGAGTTTATCCGACAGCTAATAGCTGAATTGTTAGATTATTATGACAATAGCTATTATTATCTTGCAGACATTTTTGAAAAAAAACCTTTATTAATCAATTTTCCTATGATATATTCATAATAAGTTTGAAATGAAAGACGCACATAAACAGTGCATATTATTTGCTACGGTCGTGAACTAGATAAAATTTGCTGACTCGACGAACAGCTACAATATGCTCCAAATGATGTTTCCCCTCTTCCGGGTTTCGACGAACATAATTTATAGTCATATACCCTAATCGATGACCTACATAGATACGAGAGTATCATATAAACGGAAAAGTTAAATAGATAATACAGTAATTAGAAAATAAGACATCCAGTTGAAGTAAGTACGGCAATTGCAATCAATTAGAGTTCCCTGATAATCGCTGCGATTTCTAAGTTATTCAGACGGATAAGAAATCAGTTCCTGAAGTTCAATAGTAAAATAACAAAACTATATAAATGCAGAAAAAATACTATGTACAGTATTCCCGTGGATGTTCGACGAGATCTGTCTCCTAGCTTTCTTTAATATTAATTAGCTCGGCAGTTTTGCTATAAAAGTGTAACAGACAATCATCGACTCAGCAATCAAATCCGAAACCTCAGTGGCAATTGTATATCGCTTGAACTACCGGGGCAATGCCACCATGTGTGCTAAACAAAGTAAAACCACTAGCTAGTAAAAACAATCATCATAAAAATATAATTTTGTAAGATCTTTGCTTTAGCCTGCCTTTGCCTATAAAGGTAAGAATGCCGACAATTAAAACTGGCCTGTAATTGTATGTTAGATTTATTACAAAGTCACGTGAATGCGATGCGAACACGACTTTATTTTAAGTATTTCTTCTTTCGAGTTTTAAGTAATTTAGTCCATTTTCAACTTTGTATTGAGGGCATTCATTTGCGCAGTGGTTAAGTTAGCCACTACTGCGCCGGGAAGTCGACAGTTTGTTTCATGGACATTGGCATAATGATTTTTATGTTTTGATCAGAAATATAAATAATTACTTATGGTTTTAGTTATACTCACTGTCCGTTATATGTCATTTGCATAATTCCAGGCCTTATTAGTTCTTAGGGCGCAAATTATCATTAAATAAAAAAAAATTACGTCGATTCGACCGACTAACTTTACAAAAAAAGAAAACATTTATCTTTCAAGATCAACTTTACGTTGCGCATTTTAAAAATACCTACACAAAAGGCTACATTGTGGCTCAAATATACCGGACTGACGGGCTCGGAATAAGTTCAAGTTCAAATTTGTTGTCAACGCTATAATGCACGAGTACAAGGTTTTTGTACAGGTCCGAACTGAAAAATAATCCGTTTAATAAATGCACTTACCTTTGCAGAAGCGTCAAATCAAAACAAATTTTGCTTATTGACAAGTTATCTTAAACAAGCAAGGAAACAGATTTTTTGTATGAAAGAAAGGCTCATTTTAATATTTAAGTATTTAGTGTGAGTAGCCTTATTTACGAAGCAATAGCTTTGGGTTGCATTTTTCAACTGTAACTTAATTTTTTTTTTATAAATAGGGCTTTAGTAGCTTACAATTTAATGTTCGATGTTTGCTATATATATCTAAAAGAATATTAACGTAGACATATTAAATACAAATAATTCAATATTCTACGGAGACAGAATAATCAAAAACTATTTATTACAAAAACGACTCCGTCCGAATTAGCATAAACTAGTTACCTGTCTATCTTTTTATTGCTTTTAGAGACCACCCAATTTCTATTAATAGTAAAATAAATGCGCATCTGTCTATCAAAGCAGTAGTACCGGCTTGAAATTATTAAACAAAGTATGCAGATAAATTATTGCATATTTCGCAAGTTCCATCAATTACCTCAATTACAAAATAAACGCTGCTTCCGATTTTCCGAACATGAATCCAATAAATTTTCCTGAAGGCGATGCATTAATCATCAGTGAGTTTATAACGTGATCGTGAATAACAATTGGCGCCCACAGACCGAAGTTGAAAACGCCGTGAATCCTAATGAATAAATATGACGTAGGTAATTAATACTTAGGTAAAGAACTAGACCTAAAAGGCAAGTGAGTAGGTAGTGCCTAGGTACTTAAGATTCTTAGCGGACATGAAGACAGCATAGCTGGTCTTTTAAATAAATATCTATCTACTTTTTTTATAAATATCACTACCACTTATAAAATAAAGTCCCCTCGCTGCCGCTGCCTTTCTCTGCCTGTTTTTTCGCGATAAACTCAAAAACTACTCACGGATTTTCACGCAACTTTCAACAATAAAAAGAGTGATTCTCGAGGAGGGTTTCGGTGTATAGTTTGTTAATGTTAGCTTGTGTATCCAAGCTAGTTTTTTTGTTCTGATGATGATGATAAGCAATAATATTAGTCACCTTGATGAAAACCCTTTTGGACTCATCATTTGGTTTTTGTTGACACGTGTAAAAACGCGTGTTTTGCACGTTGTGAATGTGTAAACTTCCGCAGTGCGTTCAAAAAATATTATGTTCAGGCTTACCTTGCATTATTAACATGCGTATTATCCGTGACCTTTATAATTGAAAATATTAATGACGTCGTAAGCGGGTACTTATTTTTTATATTTTTTATCTCAACGTAATTACATGAACTTGAATCTTGAACATAACATGACCTCAACTTACAAGATTTAGGAGACCATAGACTTAAATATTAAAAACTATCGTCAATATACCAAAATCTAAATGATGTGGAGTAAAACTACTTATCAGCAAAGCAATATAATCACCCGTCTTTCTTAAATGTTCACGAAACCCTTTCCTATAGGTATAACGAAATTATTACGAAGACGACGGAACTTTTAATAAGACCAAGATAAAATACCGTATAACAAATAAGTTATCCAGGCTTTGACAAAGGATAACTATCACTTTGATTAGTGATATTGAGAGAAACTTATCTCTAAAAGATTTCTCTCTCAATATTCTAAAAAACTTATAACAGATTAGGTAAGTGTTTAAGGTTAGGGGTGCTTTTTTTGGAATCAAGCCTCGTATCCACTAGGCAACATTTGGCGCGCGACACGTGAATCTCAACATGTACGGCAACGCTGCACAACAGCGCGCGACGTTGCCAGCTACCGCGCAACGTGACGCGCGGCTTGTTGTTTGTTTAAAGTGCATCGTTAGTTGAGCATCAATTGTTGTCGAGTGGAGACGTGACGCACAACAATCTTCTTTTTGATTTCGATAAAATTATAACCACTGCCGCTGAAATCAACACAAGTTCCTCTGGCGACATGTTGTCGACGACTGAAGAATGTGTGGACAGACAACGTTGTTAAACAAATGTTCCGCGTCAACATTCAACAAGTTGCGAAACATGTTGAGCAACATGTCGCGCGTCAAATGTTGCCTAGTGGATACGAGGCTTCAATGCTGTTAATTAAGAGCCATGGTCCGATTTTTTTATTTATTAACAAATGCGTTCCGTTTTTTTTCTTTATAAACAATTTTGCAAGAAATGTCGTGATAGAGTTAATGGCGGCTATCATACTAACAACAGAATACACGTGTTTAGCGAATAACAATTAGATATTGTAATTGAGTTCAAAGAGTAAAGAAAAAATACGTAATTAGTAATAACGATAATCGAAACTAGATACCTAGTATAATTTCTCGTAGTTAATGCTAGTTGTATGCAAGAAAAAATATAATTAGACCCATAAAATGCCCTTATAATTGATGATCAATAGCTCTAAATGATCTCAATTACTTTATTACTTAGGTAGAATCGCTTTCCCACAATTCAGGGTAAGTTTTATGTATAATTTTACTAAATACCGACTAGAACTTTGATAATGATAGCGTACCAGCCACCATTCGTGTGAAGAAGTCATTAATCAAGGTCTGAACATAATGAAAGCGGATTCGTTTCGTTTGTATAATAGGATTTTGACAAGGTAAACGATACGTGATCCGTATGTCGATCGATCACCACTGTCGCATCGTACGATGATTGCTACACGAAACGTGGTTTGAATGTATACTGTATAGAAATTATTTCATTGGGTATAAAAAATCTCTAGGTATCCCTTTGAAATAATAATAATAATCTTTATTTGCTTAAATGTGGTACGCCAAAGGTGTCAACAATAGGTATTCAAAAGTTCGACATATCTGCCAACTATGCTAGCACGGAAATTATTTTTGGTAATAAATGAAATTATCTTACCAAGTATATAACAAACTAAATTAAACACGAGAATAGGCATCTATCGACTTCTGGAGCAAATAAATGGAGTGAGAAAACATTGTCATTATTATAAGTATTTTATGATAAAGTACATAATAGTATCACCCTATCATTCGACGTCATTATCATGTCTCTTAATTCGACTCATTATCATATAACAGATAGGTATTATAGTCGATTTATCTTGTCGATAATGTGACTAAGAATGAGTAGATTCCGGCAGTGATTTTCATCAAGATATCATTTGAAAAGCTATATCAGCATCAGCAATTTGAAATTTATTGATTAGTCTTTTATATATTTACCTGAATTTGATGTAAAGCAAGGGTACGTGTCAGAAACTACAAGCACATCCTCAGAAACTTGAATATATTATTCTGAGATCTATGAAAAGATGTATATAATCTGACATTATTATGTATTTTTAATGTACATAGCACATAATATTGAAAACCATTTACTCATAATAATATGTTATGATATATATAATGTGTGAAATAATAACTGCATAAAAGTATTTAACATTTTCTTAATGGCAAAACATCATCGGAATTATCGCGTCTTATATGTACACTACCTATCAATATTATTATTTGAATGTAGAGATTTTACAATGAATAATAAATCACTCCACTTACGTGTATTTTACATACCTTATAGCCAGTCGTATAATTTGTCGCCAATTATAATATTAGCTCTATTGTAAATAAACTTGCATTATTTATTTATCCTAGACAACAAAACTAATACTTAACAATTTATTAAAAAAAATACCAGTGATTCCAAGTTTTTTATACTTAGTAAAGTAGAATTTGACAGTAAAAAACGTCGATCAACAGTGCAAAAATTATGATAAAAACATATTTTTTTTAATAAAATGGAGGTCATAAATAATGGTTTTCGTTCCAGCTCCCTACATATCACCGTGCGAGTTGAGCACCGACAAATTCGTCGACTGTGTCAAAAAACAAATTGTGAATTCTCTACCTAAATTCACTAAGGGTGTTCCCGAAATGGGCGTGCCGTCTATAGACCCCGTACATTTGGACAACATCGAAATTGATGGCAATGGTTTGAAACTGTCCTTCTCTGAAGCAGCCATGCACGGTTTAAGCAAATGCAGATTAACGGATCTTAAGTAAGTGCTTTCAGAAGATAAAAACTCCTACAATAATAATATTTAGTTTGCCTAGCTTATTATTTATTAGTTATTACTTGTGAGGTACTCTAACTGTACGTAATTATAATAATTTTGAAGCAGAACAATGGAGTATTCCTACGACTAGACAACATTTAAATAAGTCTTCTAATTAAGTATCTGGCTTTACGTCATCGATATCTACTAGGTGCTACTATTACTTACTACTGTTTTCCCTATATCCTTCTTCGTGTGAAACATAAATATGGTTTAGAATGCAACCCACAGTTCAATAAATAATAGACTAGATATGATAAAATAAAAGGTCTTAGAAAACAAAACTACATATTAATCTATAACAGAAAAAGCTATTTATCTTATTTATAATTTACATTTAATAACTTTTCTTTCGTTCCCTGGTTTTTCACTCGATAAATAAAAAATATATTATACGCAACTAATGGCTTCGTCACACTATTTTCCGGAAAACCAATTATTTTATATGCACATTGTGTTACCATTATTTATCAGGAAGAGGAATTCTATCGCATCATTGCTCTATACTAATTGATAAACAATTAATCATTGAAAAGCTACACGAATGCAGACCATTTACATTGTATGCAAATTTTCTCATTGCTTGCTTCAGAAGTTACAATCTGATATGACTAAGCGACAATAACAAGTACAAAACAATGCTAATAAATTATAAATCGATGCAGAAATACTAACGTCAACAGAAGCATTGTTACTAAATAAGTTCTACTGGTTATACATATTGGATTCACTATGTTGCTCATGTTTATACTGGGAAACAATATCTATTCGCGTTAAGCAACCACTATCAAAACAGCTGAAAAGGCAGCATAAGGTTTCTCTCAATATAAGCAATCCGACTCCAATCTCCCGGTACTTATATCGTAACTTATGTTATTTATATCCCAAACTGAATATACTCAAAAGACTTCAGTGATAATTCTCTATCTACAACTTTTCAAGTCTATTTTCTAGGTTTTCCCTGCATCACAAAATATCGTTTTGCTTGTCAATGAATGAATACATTTGCTGTCACTTTATACAGCAGATAGTTTATCTGTTACTTATTCATAAGATATAAAACTGATTCTGAGTAATAAAACAATTTTTATTTTAGAGTGGACATTGGTAAATCAGAGGAGACATTCTCATTGGCATTCAAGGGCAACTTGAGTTTAGTTGCCAAGTACGTCGTTGATGGTAGAATTCTAATTCTACCCATACAAGGAAAAGGAGATGCGTTGGTGGATGCCCGTGAGTAATGACATTTATAAAAATACTAGCTGACCCGCGCAACTTCGCTTGCGTCACATAAGAAAATCATAATTTTCCCCGTTTTTGTAACATTTTTCACTGGTGCTCTGCTCCTATTGGTCGTAGCGTGATGATATATAGCCTATAGCCTTCCTCGATAAATGAGCTATCTAACACTGAAAGAATTTTTCAAATCGGACCAGTAATTTCCGAGATTAGCGCGTTCAAACAAACAAACAAACAAACAAACTCTTCAGCTTTATAATATTAAGTATAGATACATATATTATATTATATAGTAATACTAGCTGACCCGCGCAACTTCGCTTGCGTCTTATAAGGGAGAATGGGTGAAATTTTTCCCCGTTTTTGTAACATTAATTACTGGTACTCTGCTCCTTTTGGTCGTAGCGTGATGATATATAGCCTATGTCCTTTCTCGGGTATCAAAATATCTCCATACCAAATTTCATGCAAATTGGTTCTGTATTTAAGGCGTGATTGAGTAGCAGACAGACAGACAGAGTTACTTTTGCATTTATAATATTAGTATGGAGTATGGAGGATTTATGTACTTCCAGTCAACACGGTTTTATAATAATTTTATATAAACCAAGCCATTCAACGTTTTGATTTTGTAATAACAAACCCTTGCTGATTAATAAGGGTTGTGAAATCCCATGGAAGGGTTGAAATACGGGGTTTTTTAGAAATGTTTTTTAATCAATTTATTTAGCGGGTTTTTTGTTGTTTTGCTTTTTTTTGAAAGTGATAAAACACAATGTTTGTACCTAGTAATATTATCAAAATTCAAATTCAAATTCAAATTCAAAATTATTTATTGCAACAAACATGGTTCAGAGTTCTTATTTATAATACAGTTTCACATATTTGGCCGTTATAGGGACGCTGCCCCCGCCGCCGCGGCCGGCCCGTACCGTGCCGCAATACTAATATCGTATCGTGATATCTCCTAAACTATATGTCTAAATAACACACTGTAAACTGCAAAAATAATCTAAATTAAATGCTCGTGATGATGAACTTACTTATTTTGATAAGGATGTATGTATTATTGGTTATATCGCCAGTTAAACATCACCCAACGAATTAAATGTTTTTTTAATACATAAAAGTAGTTTTTGTGACTTAAATAAAAAAGCTGGATATATGTCATCGCGGACTTTTTTGTAGAACTAATAAAGACCAATGTTTTTGCTATACATTGTTCTTACTTGTATCCAACGGTATAAGCGGCGCACGCACAAATGCAATCTTCAATTAGATTTTTTTTCTGACTTCTTGGACATAAATTGCTATAACTCAGCTAATATAGTTTCAATGTATTTCAATTATATATAAAAACCTGTCGGAGAAAATACTCTTTCTATTAGTGAAAACCGCATCAAAATCCGTTGCGTAGTTTTAAAGTTTTATGCATACGAAGGGACTACAGACAAAATGGGCGACTTTGTTTTATACTATGTAGTGATTTGTATTATTATAAGCAAGAAACTAAAAACTGCTGAAATATCGACATCGTTGTGGACTGCACGAAAATAACCAACGAAAACTATAACCAGTAAATTGGAAAACATGTGTGCATTACATGTAATAAATGTAGTACATTAAATAGTTTGATTATTCGAAAACTAAAAGAAAAATTTGTTTAACTTTGGCACGTATTGTGCAAAATAATATCGTTAAATTAAAATTGATTTCTAAAATAAGAGATATAATAGTAAACTGTTAAAGTAAATAATATAAAGCAACAGCAAAAAAGTTTTTGTAAGCTCATATCTACTGAATCGCTATTAACCACTTTTTATAATCGTACAAATATGAGTATCACATAAGTCGTTGTAAACAATATTTCCCATTACCCACAGAGGGCGTTGAAGTGAAGATCGACAGTAAACTCGTGCACGTAAAGGACACCAGCGGCGAACACTTCAAACTGGCCACTCCTAAATACAAGTACACCATTGAAAAAACAACATTCGATCTCAAGAACCTCTTCAATGGAAACAAGCAATTAGGTAAATATTTACTTTAAAATCATTATATTTCGCACATTAAATACCTATCTACTCTCTTTTTATTACTGATTGCATCTTGAAAGTATAAGACTGCTGATCACGTTCGCTGGCTCGATTCCTTGGTCGGCCAAAGTGCTAAAAGTCTTTTTCTTGCTTATATTAGAATATTTCTCCGATCTATAACAATACATTAGGTTACTATAACATGGGACAAAAATTGGTAAATGGTGTTGATTTATTTTAATACATTTCTGCTTACACCTTTAGTTGTAAAAGACGTGATATTTTGAGCGTATGTATAAATGTGTCCCCTATTACTGCACAAAACGGTAGCCAAGAAAATATTTTTTTGTTTAAGCAAATTATAAATTTCCACATAAAAAATCTTAATAATGTTAGTTGAGTAGTCACACAAGTTTATAAGCGAAGGATTATGAAGACAGTTCCAGCTCATTTCAGTAAGATAATATTTGTCGTCTAATTACTTTCAAACAATTAAGACAGAACAGAGATGGATTAAAAACTTTTGAAGTTTTGAAGGTTATCTATATGATGAAATTGATTTTTTGGGAGTATGCTATTCTTATGTCTATATCGTAGACATTCATAGAACATAGATTCATATTACAAACCTCCCTGGCGAACAGAATACGGCAATGAAATAAGACGCTGACCATGTGAATATTATAATAAGGTCAATGAACCATTCTATTTTGGTTGTATTCAAGTAACCCTACATTTTCCTTATCTATTATATTAGCTTCTAAGTAGATATTACAGTAAAGAACGGGCCATTTGCATAATTTGAAAATGTTATCGAACTATCAAGAGTGTTTGAAGAATCACTCGAAAATCTTGTCCGGTAAAATAAATACTACCGATCTCATATTGATGTTTTCGAGGCGCTCGTGGCTAGTTGCGCTCATCAGTCGGTAAATGATCAATGGGTTAAGCAACCTTAGCGCGGACATTCCATAGACCGCATAGTGGTATTTGAACTGAGCGTCTCCGTGCTTTGGAGGGCACGTAAAAAGTCGGACCTGTTGTCGTCTATTAAGATAACAATCGTTAAGTCACGTCAAAGGCCTCCGGGCGGCTTGAACAACTTTGGCACCAGGTTGTCCACTAACCATACGACAGAAGAAGAAGAAGAAGATTGATGTTTTAACGTTTGTTTACAGCCGAAACGACACTACAGTTTGCCAACGAGAACTGGCAGCAATTGATGGACGAGCTCGCTCCACCAGCCATCAAGCAGATCGTACGCACAGTCGTCAAAGCCATCAACAAGTTCTTCTCAAAAGTCCCCATCAAACAAATAGTCATAGGGTACAAGGAATCACAATAAATTTTACTGTAATTAACTATTTAACCGGGGTGTTTATGTTATGCTCAATTCTCGATGCTCAAAGTTAAGTTTTACATTTAAAATGGCTGTAATATAGAAAAAAAATACCGATTACATTGTAAGCAATACTTTTTGTTCATTCTATGTGTGGTGAACCTAAACTCCACCTAAACTCCTTCTACTCTATGGTAGATGCCATATATTAATCATATAACGATTTGGCATTCTCTGTCAATAAATATATCAAACACGTAATCCTGACTACACGAGTGCTAAGCACCATTGGCAGTTTGGTACTATCACAAGACGTCTAGGCCGACTTCATTATGAGATCCGCACCGACAACGGCGATGTCTGGCGCCGACACCTCAACCAGGTGTTGGCTGCATCTTATATTCAGCAGAACAGCTAAGAGGTTAGGAGGGGAGAAATGTGGTGAACCTAAACTCCACCTAAACTCCTTCTACTCTATGGTAGATGCCATATATTAATCATATAACGATTTGGCATTCTCTGTCAATAAATATATCAAACACGTAATGCTCGTATTTTATTAATACATAATACTATGGTTCCAAAAAGTACAGTGTGCCGGTCGCGCCTGATTCACACTCAAGCGCTTCCAAATGTTACCTAGTTAACAAATAGTTTTAGGACGAACGTATTAAAAATAATGACTTTAACGTGTAAATAATATTTTTAATTTAACTTGAAAATATAACATTAAATAACTACATATCTGTTTTATTTCTCCCTTCAAAATATTTTGTAACAGCGTAAGTTACAATCAATAAATTTGGAGTATCTTTGGTATACGATAAAAAAAGAGAAGTAAACTAAACAAAGGAAATTAAAATTCACTAGCATTAATTCTCATTTATTACGGTTTGTCGTGCATCAATATTCATGGTCTTGGCTGCGGCTGCTCGTTGCTACTGCTTGAATCATTACTAGATCGAGGGCCGGATAGTTGCAGAGACACGTTGTCAGCTCTCGCACTATATGTCACCCTTCGCCAAGGAATAGGTTTGCCTTTCTTATACCAAACTGTTCCTGCTAATACACACGCGAGAACGATGAGACCGACCGACATTCCTGCGATACTGGCCGTTGAAAGGGGCTGGCGTCTTTTACCTAAAAAAATAGTGCAAATTTTAAGCTCGTGTTCCAGGATTTCAATATATTATCTACATAAAAGCAAAATTCTACTCGTTGTTAATGATACAATACAATTAGCTATGTAACAAGCCAAGTATGGGTAACTGAATTGAATACATGGATAAATTTCTTATTAATATCAGTAAAAAGTCAAGATTTTTGATTAATTGGTCTTGATTGAGAAATTGAGAAAACCCGCCAACGTCACCTAAGTCGCTGTATGTAGCATACATTGTAACCTTATCATCTGCACACGCGCTGATTCAAATAAGATTATTACGACAAGGTCAAATCTTTGATAATTTCTTTTGTTAACAAAAATAAAAAATCAATCAAATAATCGGGTACAAAATACATCGCGATAAATACCTGTGACTTCACAAATCATATGACAGCGTTATATTTTTAAATACTTATAGGTACTTACTGTTGGCATATAACACAAGAGTATCCTTAGATTCAGCAGTATTGTCATGCAAAAGACCTGCACAAGTCCACTCGCCGATATCTTCGTCGAGGACCGAGCTAATTGTCAAAGAGCAATCGCCGCAGTCCAAACTCCTCTCTGGGGTGAAGTAAAAACGGCCAAGAATAGCACTGGAAAAAAAGAGCCGAAGTTTTAACAATTTATTTCTTTAAGTATTTATCTCTAAGGGGAAGTTCTAATGAAACTTTGTCATTTAAGACGCGAGTTCAACGAAGGCTTTAGATATACGCTAAGACGATACCTTAGGCGATATTTTAAATAATGCGAACCAACAATATACACCATAACACAAGTAGGTACTTTAAATGAACAAAGAAAGTAAACTTCAAACAAAAATCTGTACTTTACGAGTTTACCTTCAGAAGATTTCAAAGAAAACTTTTGCGAAATATCTGTAGCATTCCCTTTGAGGATCATGAAACGTAACAATGCTGTGTTGTAAAAGATACCAATACATCCTCACATTTCCCAGAGGGCTATGAAACAGAAACTGCGGTTCTTACATCTCTACCATTCTCTAGTATTATTACAATACTTACAATAGAAGTCTAAAATATCATGTATTGTACCTATAAATAAATTTCTGACATTTCAGTGGTTCAAAACTGCGTCGTGGGCGATAGTGTAATGACCCTAGACCACAAGGCCTCGAGTTCATTTCCCGGGTTGAGTAAGGTTTTTCTTTAACTTCTGTTAGGAAATGTCAGTAGAACGCGGAACTGTCTGGTAAATGACCCTAACCAGTAAGGACTGAAATATACACAAAGGGAAAAAAGGGTTAAGTATACGATAAATATATAGCGTCGGTACGCTTCTGTCTGATATGTTCAATTATATTTTTCAGGACAACTTAAAAACTGTTTAGTTCAAATTTAAATTTTTAACATCTTTTTAAAGTTTTTACGTCGATCTGAAAAAATATTTAAATGCACATATTATAATTATTATAAGGTTTAGAGAGCGCAACTACGACGAACACTTACTACAATGGCGTACTACTTACTTTTCTTCTTTCACAGAGGAATCAATACTGAAACCAACATTATTGGGTGACAAAAATCTGCAATAATCAAGCGGTCTGCGGCCGTTAGAAGTATGGCAGTACAAAATGGCTGCACCTCCATCATTAACTGCAACTTCTTTGTTATTAGCAGCTAAAGGACCAGTCACTTTTACATTCACTCTGTCGGTCTCTTCCACTCCTAATTGATTTCTAGGACCCATGTGGCAAGTCCATACGCCGACGTCTTCATCGGTCACGTGAGCGAAGGTAATACCACAGTCGCCTATTTGGAGGCTGTCTCCTGTATACCTGGTTAATATAAAAATATAAATGTAAGATATACCTAATTAATTTTGAGTTTGACAGACTACCTAATTTTTAAAAAGAATGGTCGTTGGTAATCGAGGCGTGGTTCCTAAAAGGTCTGTTTGTATTTATTAACTCTTTAAAAAGATAGTTTCAGTAATCCAGAGTTGTGCCCCCAGATTCAGTAAATACAACCACTGGTGGATTCGACTCTTAACAACTCATGCATTAAAAGTGTCAATAAACATCATTATAACTAATGCCTCAAGTACACTTACACGAAAGTGAATTAAGCTGTCACTCATTTCGATTTCAAAGAGAAAAAGAGACTGAGATATTGCCTCGCGAGACTGCTAGCTTAGTCTGGACGCGGCTTAACAAAGCAGTCTCTAGTGTTTACTATCGAAATTAAGTTACGAAGTTCGTGACTACAATTAGTGCAAAAGCTAATTCATTTCAAAGTTTCAAACTTGCCAGAAGTCACGTTCATCTCCATCTTGTCGCTCTACAGGTGTGAACTGAGACCCATTAGGATGTTGAAACCAACAGTACGCGAGGGACGCTTCAGCGCGACACATTATAGTAAAAGGACTATCCTTTTCCACAAACAATGTTCTGACGTCATCGTTCTCTCCACCTTGTCTGCTAGCTAAAATATATTTACTTCGTAATTATCCCAAACATTTTGTCAACAAAACTGGGTCATTAAACAAATTTATTTTTGTATTTTTATATTTACAATAACCTTGGTAACGTTCAAGGAAACGTTTAAAATATAAAGCGCCACAGCGATACAAAAAAGAAATTAAAACCATCAGAACAAATGTAGCGCAGTCGGCCAACCTTGTCAATCTATCCTTTTATTATTCTTTTAAGAATTAAGAATACATTATATACCAGTGCCCCAGTGATACAGAAATTAAAACTTAAAAACAATTATTTTTACAAAACAAAAATACCCGGAACGTAATTTTGTACTCGCTATTCAAACTTGAGGACCCGACAGGTTTAAATGGAAATTCGCTGCAATATCGCACTCACCAGAGTTAGTTTTTGGAGGAACTCTAATAAGAGCTTGCATAGGAGTGCTCTGAACTACAGTAGTGCCGCGCCACTCCTGCAATCCTACAGAACATCTCCATGTAATGTAATCATTTGCAGCAGGAGTTTCTATTGTCATTCCACAGTTTTTCTTTTTAAAACCGTCACCATAATAACTGAAAGAAATCACGACCAGACACCAATATTATTCTAAGAAAAACAACAAAATTGTATCAGCATTCTGTAAACCAATTAGCGATGTCAAATAACATACTTGATGACTGTATAAATCTGTAAGTTTCTGATGGAAAACTCTTTTGTAACACCAGAAACCTGTCAAATCCTCTGACAATGTATTAGAATCTAACGAACCTGTATCGTCCATCACTCAATCCATCCATAATATTGAATCCAGAAGTCTCCGAATTCTTTTGGAAGCGGCAAAAAGTAATGTTCTTGTGAGTATGTAGTACATTACAGTAAAGATGTAGTTTTGCGCTGTCTTCCCTGTAACCAGATGCCAGCTGCTCAGCTAAAAGATAACATCAATGTAAAAATCTTGATGACATTTGGATCAGGAAACAATCTGTTCTTATTTGATCGCATTTAAACATGAGCGCTGCAACCACAATTTAGACCAGGTATGTACGGACTACCAGTTAAGATTTATTTTTAATGGCAACATTCTGACTATAATTACTCCTTAAAAAAATTGAACTAGGTATTAATTAACCCAGCATTCTGGTCATGAGAATGAGACATGTAGACTGAGACCGTATCGATCCAGATAAGAGACAACGAGAATAAACGATGTTATTAAATTCTCATCATGTATCGTCTTAGTAAGGATATATGAAACTTTAGTGTACTTATTTTGTAATGAACATCGAGTAGGAACTTTCGTAGATGCAAACTATCTAAGCAAATTGCAACGCAGATATTCATTGTTCGCACATTTAAAGCAAACAAGACTACAATGTAAAATGACGTAAATGATGCCCTAAACGGAATCTCTGATAGGCATCATTAATTTATCACGAAAAGCTTATTGTCGGTAAATTTACCGTTCATTATAAATACTGAAGTAATCAGAAATTATGCAGCTAGGTTGCATAGATAACTTATCAGTATTTATTTTTATTTTTGGCATTTGTTGACAAGGTTATCAAACTTAATTACATAATTAAACGTGTTTCATTTGCAACGCATAAATTAACGCGTGTCAATTTTCTAACAGTGAGATCATGTAGATAATTATGAAAGAATAGCCTTATATTGGCAGTAAAATATCGAATGGGTAAGTAACAATAACACGAAAGATAATATAATTTACACGGCAGGATACGATATCTCATTTTCTAACAATCTCGGATACTTAGATTAATTTGACTAGGCTCTTGATGATAGTTAAAAGGAAGCCAAGACAGAATAACAGTTTCATCTCCGTCAATTGTGGAAATAATGCAAATGGAGTCAATAAAGTGTTGGAGTTAATACTGTACCTAAATGAGTGTTCACTCACGTAAACATATAAAAGTCCTGACAAACTACGAAACTTGACAACGACCTCAATTAAGACGACTTTATCCTTAGTATAGTAATGTAGAGATCTATGAAGTAAAGATTAAGAGCCGCGATATGTTAAGGACCCGACTGAAGAATAGATCCGTACTTACTCTCTACAGCAATATTTCTATCGACTTCCAATTCGGAAACTCTTCCAGGTATACCTAGGACCACATTCCAGCGGCCCTGAACAGCTCTGGTAGTTCGATCTAAAGTCACTTGACAATGGCCTGGCACCAAGGTACTCTCAGAAAATGGCTGAGTCACAAGGCAATATGAATTCTGAAGAGTGGTCAGTTCGACTTCAGCGTGAGTTTGGCCATCTTGGAGAGAGATAGGATCAACTGGTTTGTATGACGGCGTGTCCTCTGAAAATCAAATTTTAAATACTTATCAAAATTTCGTTTTCGAACGAGATGCAAGCCTAGAGAATACGATAATTAAAAAATCATACTTTTAATAGATAGGTACCTAAATTCATTGATATACTGTTATCAATTTAAGAAAAACAATGATTAGGTCATGAACAGTATTTTCAAATATTAATTAGGGGAAAAAACATCACACAGAGCGTACCAACTGAGAAATAAAACAGTCTTAGGTATTAACTAAATAACTATAGGTATATCTAAAGCATACCCTCTACATGTAATTCTGACCATCCCGTGATAGAATTATTTCCTGAAGTAAAGGTCAAGCGCCATCTGCCTGCATCTGAAGATTCAACGTTTTTCACTCTTACGCCGCAGCCACCGCTCCAACTTTCAAACCTAAGAAGAATCGAACCCACTATCACCATGTGCTATAGTAAAGTTACATTACAGTGCAACTAATATCTAAACCAAATTATTCTTTGAAAGCTTTTAACTTCTTTTGTGAGCATCCAACGTAAACTGATTTTGAGTAAAAAAAAACCCGCTTACTGCTTATCGCCCACTAAAAAGTACTTATTACTAGGATAAAAATAAGACATATTACCAACACACCCGTTGCTCATACTAATGGGTGCGTTGCCTCGTAAGAATAGTAACGGGATATTTATCTAGATTTTAATAGGTATATTAACTATGCCTCGTAAGTATATAACCTCATACCATTAATTAAGACTTTAATAATAATTATCTAGGGTACTTTCACAGTTTCGTTATTATGCAGATACCACAACTGCACTACAACGATTGTTATATTGAAGGTATTAAAAAATATTCTTAGAGATTTATAAGCAATGCAATCACGACCGTGTGATCCTGATCTCAGTCTAAAAGATCATCTATTCGACTGTCTCTGCTTACACTTATGTCACTGTAGACTGCTGTAAAGGTAAGTATATACACAATAATGTTTTTGTTTTAGACTTCCAGAATGGGAAACGAACACGTATAGATTGCTAAGTTTTGAAATGCTTAAGCACTGTTCCAATCTAGAAACAGTTTATTTCTAAGTAGGTATTGTCCAGTAAACCTTATCCATTCTGAATACGCCCTCGCTATATTGGCATCATTATAAAGATAGGCAAAACATACTTAGGTACTCTCTTGCAGGAGGCAGTAGTAGATAAGCAGCTCTAAGCAGGTAGCTTAGATGCATTTAATAATAATACTAACCTGCCACTAGGTGGACTGTTGACATTAAATTGGAGTCCTGAAGGAGTAAGCACTTCACAGTTTTGATTATTCGCTTCTGAACTGGACAACCGCAACAATGCTTCGAGACCTTTGACCACGCGTAATTGTAACGGCCATCCTATGCCTTGCTGCATAGTCATAAGATTTTTTAGACGAACATCGTATATTGGTATATTTGATTGCGCGCCTGTCAAGCTTATGAGAACTGAAAAATACCCGGTTTTAAACGATTTTATACTACTATCTAATCAAACACTTAAGCAGTTACAACTAAACTTCGAGACCCACCAGTTAAAATTATAAACGTAAATAAATATTTCAGCCACATAATTGCATGCAAATCCGTGCTGATGCTATGCAAATACTCATGTGACTGGCGCAGACTATTAGCCGTAATCTTCATGTTATGAAATCCAGCTTATAACTATTATGTTATCTTAGATTACTTTGACCGATTAGCGTCCGATTTTTCTTGACGAGTACGAAGCACTTAATTGCTAGGCAACTGAATTTAGACTTAAGATAACTATCTACTCTCTCCGGTAGGCGATAAATAAATGATTACCTATGTCTGATTATAAACTTTAAAAAATATAACACTTGACAAGTTTAAATTAAGATGATCGTAGCCTGGTCGATGGTCGCGGTCGTAGCCTGTATGCACTGCGCCGGCTGGCGAAGGTTCGATTTCCGCGAATATTTTTGATATCAAATACAGTCCTTCCTAACCCTTTCAGCTTTAGTGCCTTACTAAACTGTAAACACTTAATACAAAAGAAATTAGTTTACAATTGCAAGACTAAACAAAATTCTTTTTTGCATAATATTAATATATACCTAATCATTATCAGACACTTCATTTTTGATTACGTACATGATGAGCCATTATTTTGACTAATACGATAATACTCACGATTATTCGGAAAATACGACTTTATCCAAGCAATCTTATATAGTAATTAGATTATTATATTAACCTTACATTGTAATTCTATTCGTTGATGGAATAATAATAAATAGTAGGTGATTCCTTTATCCGAATTTAGGTCTGGATGGCAACACTACATAGCATCGAATTACAGGCATCACTTCTAAAAATCTGTATGTTTGTCTGCTCACTTTGTTCAGTAGTTTTGCTATTTTTACTACCAGACAAATGAGGTAGAGGACTTAGTTTTATAATTTCTAGTCATAGTGACTGATGATTGCCACTGTGAATAAGTTTAGGGATGTTACTACGAAGTACTTTAGATGTTGCATTTTATATAAGTATGGGACTTTTGTCACGGCGAGTTGTATATCATCGGCCAACAGAATTAGGTATTATTTTTTTGGAGCCAACAAGCTATAGTCTGACAACTTGGTAGAGAGCCATGGTGTGTACAACTTAGTTAATAATTCTAAGCATTTTCGAAATACAGTAGCTGTATCAAGTAAGTCACCGTCAGCTGCAAAAGACTGCTGATGATGATGATTTCTGAGGACTGATGTTTTAAATCCTGAATCTTGTAAACCTGCGCCAACCGTGAACCTAGGCATACAAGGCTCTGTAATACGTTGTTGGATTAAACGAGAAGTTTTTTATCATGTGTAACAGTATGCCAGATACCTTTTAGTGAGTAGGTCCTCTGTCACTAATAAACAACAGCAAGGCTCTCTTTAAAGACTATCTTGTCAGATGCGGCGCGATGATTGTTTAGATTATTGTGTTATAAGAGTATTTAATATAAGGTACAAAAATATTGACATTGTCATTTAATGTACAAAAATACTGTTTAATAAAAAAAAAAAAAAAAACCTAAGTTCCTCAATCACTAAATTGTAAATAACAATAGACAATAAATACAAAACATATTAAGACTCGCACTTTATTAAACATTTCATCTAGTTACATCAAATCCTCATTATTGCCTTTTATCAAGCGTTTTGGGGTTGTAGTTCATTTAAACTTAATTCTTACTTAGACATAATTATCAAATACTAGAGATCAAGCCAAAGGTTCTGGCTGCTTCATAATCAATTTGTGCATAGTCTTCTGTACAACTGGCAATATAGGAATGACATCATCAGCATCTTTCATCATTGATGTAGGAATCTGAAAAATAATTATTCTTATGATTATTTAGGCAGAGCATTGTTTCTCCTAAAAAATCTAAAGTATTTAGTGTGGTGTTTTTAATTGCTAAATGAAAAATGTAAAACACTATAAATAAATGACTAAATATATGATTAACTTCTATTGATTTTCCAAACATAAGAACACAGTTTAAATACAGTATAGCCAGTGGTGCCAGAAAATAAATAATATGCAATTCAGTAAGCCTGTTCAACCTAGTTCTCTTTTTTCTTTTCAAACCTATACAAGTATGTTATGTTTTTAAATTTTATTAACAATATCTGTAGCAGTCTAGTAGTACTTACACTTAAGTCTTTAGCTTCTGCTTCCTTCACAGTGTATTCTCTGAGCACATAGTCTGTGTTGAGCATGTGGAACATTCTAGTTTCATTTGACCTCACTAACACATCATCCACTCTTAAAAAGTACCTTAGCAGTACATACCAATATGAAGGCATCACTCTCTGAAACCAAAATAAGCTTAGGTGAAACATAGAATTTATTAAAACAATATTTTGTGTCTATTCTTTTTTAATTATTTGTTGACTGAAGTAAGAGATGTACTACAATTTTTAAATATTTCCTGGGATAAGTACATCTTTATCTTTTTTTTTACAAAACTGTCAAAAACTTACAATAGAAAGAGCACCTACCAAGTAATGGTTTGGTTTGATAATTTTATATAACACTAGCTGACTCGCGCAACTTCGCTTGCATCACATAAGAGAGAACGTGTCAAAAATTTCCCCGTTTTTGTAACATTTTTTATGAAAGAATTTTTCAAATCGGACCGGTAGTTCCTGAGATTAGGGCGTTCAAACAAACAAACAAACAAACTCTTCAGCTTTATAATATTAGTATAGAAGTATAGATTTAATACTACTTACTATTTTAACTGAGAGTTTAGACACCCCATGATCATGTAGCTCATCTTCAAACAATGTCAGATCATGGTAAAACAGAATTTGTTCTTTCTGTTTTAGTAACTCAAAGTTGATTGCCTCATTTGTTGCTTCTACAACAACATTATCTGTGAGTGTACCTTTGTAATTAGTTGAAAATGTCCAATCAAATGGCCGCTTTGGTTTCTCTGCATTTGGTCTTAAAAAAAACGAAACATTTCATATCAACTTATAATTTAAATGAGCCCATTCTATTTTTTTTTTTTTCATTTACCTGGCTTCTTGCCAGGCCTCTGCACATGAGACCTCAATTGCATCTGCAGTACTAGCCACACATTTTAGAGCATCCAGAGGGTTAAAGGATATAGCAGAACCACTTTCATGTGCCAGTTTCAAAACATTTTTGGGAAACACCATATCAGGAAAGTGTGGTATTTTCAGCTCTTTGCAGTATCTGTAAGGATAAAAAAAACACATATAGTAACCATAAACAATAATTCTCCCTTTGCTTGGATTATTGCACTTTACTCTGTTATCCTTTGTATGATATTGAAAAATAACTTGATAAACGCTAACACTGCACACAGGTTTGTACTTGGTACTTCACTGATAAGGAAAACAGAGTATGTCTTTGAGGTCTTTGTTTAAATTACTAAGTAAATCTGAAACTAACAAATTTACGAATTTACCACATTTTTTTTTTATATCTAGGCTCAGCAAGAATGAGTTAAAGACGTTTAGTTATATACTTACATACAAAATTGACAAAACTGATCATCATCGCGCTCACAAACAACTTTCGTAGAACACACACTTGGCAATATACAACTCACATCGTACGATATATGCCAGGGCCCAAATTGTATAGACTGCGAGTTAGTTGTATACCTTCCGGCATCAACCCCGTTCTCCTGTAAATTTGAAAGCATCTTTTACAACAAGTTACCTACTATTGATTTCCCATCATCACAAATTACACTGTCGATACATACCTCAGCATTAAACATAGTAGACGAATCCTAGACAAGGAACGCCAATTAAAATTAAAGATAACCAGATATCGTAATTTATAATTTTCTATAAACACAAACCGGTCAACAAGATTTACAATTTGTGTTAAAATTTTACTTTGATTCACAAAATTCACACACTTTGACAGATTAGTGACAGCCTGACACTGACAGATAAGAAATATGACTTTAGCTATTGATAGGGCTGCACCGTGGCACCGTAGACAGAATAACTAAGTTTAGTAACTTTATACGTCTTTTTTGTATTTTTTTCGTCAGGAAAATGCATTACTGCATGTCCCGCTCCAGGGAGTTAGCGGTGATCTGCCGGGCTCTCCTGCCGGCTAGGCGTTCCGGCTTTTAAATTTGGGCATACCGACTAAAAACCTGACGGTGTTTCTTCAACAGTCACCATAAAGTGGCGTCTACGAGGTGCGCTGACAATATAGGTAGGTATTGTCTCCATTTAAGTTCTCTACAATTGTTTAGTTGATATATTAATATATCTAAATGAATATTCAAGACGTTAACCAGTTAAACAACGCAAAATAAACAAATATATATTTATAAATGCAAATATAGTTTTTAATATTAATTAGCAATAAAAGGACTGAAGCACCTTTTAATATTTCTTAACATCCTTATTACACACGTTAATATGTAATACCTATAAAAAATATGATACGATATTTTAAAGTTTAGGCCCTATAAATGCAATAATTCATCAAATTAGTATGTTTAGTAAGTTCAAAAGTAAGCAAAAATACAGACAACACTATTTTATTCAACGGCCAGTCGCGGGGCGCGGGTGGTTAAATCAATATGGCCGACTTTCACCGGTTGGTTTGTCTGTTTTGATTAATTTGATAGAAATAATAATTTGGTATTACATAAAACAGGTGTAATTTTTGAAGAAAAAATTGTGGTGTTCGTTAGATTTAATATTTAACTATGGAAGCACTTATACCAGTTATCAATAAGTTACAAGATGTTTTCAACACGGTTGGAGCTGATGCCATCCAATTACCTCAAATCGTAGTTTTAGGAACCCAGGTAAATTAATTTTGAATAATTTTCCTTGATATCTGAGTTTAAGTTGGGTCGAGTAAAACGTTTGGTTATGATGATTAAGTACTTCTTCAATAATCTATATTGGTTATGTAAAAGTGTCAGAGGAGTTCTTTGTCCCCATTTTATTCAATTGGACTACTCCGCCAATCACCAAGACCGTATTCCCAAAGTACAGTTGTGGAATTCTCATTTGAAATGCACGTAAAACCTAGCTAACATACACGCTGCCTGTAATCAAATCAATACATCAATAATGACATCATGTCAGAAACAATCTTACAATATTCTAACATGTTCTGATATTTTACGAGCTATAACATTGCTTAGCTAACTGAAATGAACGAAATACTTTTATGTTTTCTAAAGAACCTTTAATTCACAATGTATCTTGTTCTTAACAGAGCTCCGGTAAGAGTTCTGTCATAGAAAGTTTGGTGGGTCGTTCATTCCTTCCTCGAGGCCCTGGCATAGTGACCCGCCGTCCACTGATTCTGCAGCTGGTTTACGCTCCTAAAGACAGCAAAGAACATCGCTCTGCCGAAGAAGGTGAGTGTTCATTTGTCTTCAGCCTGTTGCAATTTTAATATATTTAATCAATTTATTTTGAAAATAATGTTTATTTTAATGAGAACTGGACAACATTTATTAGTACAAATATGTTGTTATATAGATACACTTAGGTTTTTTTATTGTAGGCAATCTATCAATAGAGCATAGACCTATACTTTTACATTGTGAGTACAAGGTAATTACAATGCAATGTTTCAATGTCATATCTGTTGTTGTACTTTAGATGGCATTGATCTCAGACTTTATTAGCTATTATTCATACAGTTGAATCTAGTACTGTAACTGTGTAATGATTTTTTGTGCTTTTATTATGGAATAAATTTACACACATTAGTAACAAAATCTCCTTTATTTTAGGTAAAATTATGTTTTGTTGTTTAGTATATTTTAAATCCAAATGCTATTATTTCATTCAAGACTTAAAGAATAGTAATTGAGAGTTGAAGACATACAATTTATTTTAACACTTATAGTACTAAGAGGCATTTTAAAAAGTGTATTGTATCACACATTCAGTATATTTACAGTGTCATGATATAATTAATACATAGCCTTTCTTATTATATAGGCAAAATACTCATGGCCAATTATGTAAGGCTGACATTAAACTTTCACTTAATTGTAAGGAGAAAATGCCTGTTGTTTTTGAAGTTTAATTAGCTCAATATTTATATTAAATCCGTTGTTAGCTCTAAGAAACCAGAGCACAGAGACAACATCATGGAATCCTATATCTCAACTATCCCAAAAGTTTACAACAGGTTTGTATTTGTTACAAATTATAATACTCATATCTGCATGTGGTCTTGTCTGTGTGCCTGTTTCTTATGTCCATATTGAAATCTACTTCTAATAAAGACAATGGCAAGATATCTGACACCTGAACTTTTATAATCAATATTGTGTTTCAGTTCCTTTCATATTATAAAACCTTGAAATTGTTATGAAATTCTGTGTACATTCCACATGCAAAGCTAAATTTATAATAATCCTATCAGATAATTTCCAATAACTCATAGTCATGCATGACCAATGGTGTCTTGTCATGTTATGCTATAGATATTTTATATGAAACATGAACAAACAATAAATTGCTTTAACTTGTAGAGAAACTCAATTAAAACCAAGGTAGAAAGTAATCTATGTTTTTCTACTTCCACATACCTATTGTTTATCATACAAAATGAAATTCAAGAATGATTCAGCATATTATTTTAATCTAATAAATAAGCAATGGTATAGATCTGATGACTTAAATGCATTGTGATGACTAAGCTCTGCTTGCCATACATTACTTTAGCAACAAAACTTTTAACTTCAAGTGCTTGCCTCAGTAACATTTTGTCTAGAACATCATAATTGAATGTTATTCAAGTCAAATGTAAATAAAATCAGCTTTTATTTTTACACATTTGTGTTTATAAATATGCAAAACACTTGCTCATTGATATATTTAAATCTATATTGCATAACTTCAGGAAAAATGATTAATATTTTTCCCAACCAATACTATTTTCTATTGTTCTAGGTACAATTAATCTAGAAGAATGGGGCAAATTCCTGCACACCAAAGACAAAATCTACTCAGATTTCGACCAAATCCGTCAAGAAGTAGAGCGGGAAACAGATCGCATGGCTGGCAGCAACAAAGGCATCTGTCCAGAACCTATAAGCCTCAAGATATATTCCACCCGAGTTGTAAACCTTACATTGGTGGATCTCCCTGGTATCACAAAGGTTAGTATTATTATTATATTGTCCTTAAAACAAAATACTTTCTTAAATCAGTTTCAATGTTTTCATAATTTCATATTTTTGTTAGGTACCAATAGGGGATCAGCCAGAAGATATCGAAAATCAAATCAGGAATCTTATTATCAAACACATTTCCAACCCAAATTCTATCATTCTGGCTGTGACTGCAGCTAACACAGATATGGCCACAAGTGAAGCTATCAAAATGTCTAAAGAAGTAGATCCTGATGGCAGGAGGACTCTGGCTGTGGTTACCAAGCTTGATCTCATGGATGCAGGTAAGGTTTTATTTTATAGCCCTATTACTAAATTGTATAAAGATTTTGATGTCGCAACTTTCATACACAACTAAATGCATCCAATTTCTAGTAACTACTCAAGAATGCTTACACTAGATACACCATAACTAATTGCAAACAATGCGGATGTTCGAACTTTTTTCACACATCTTAAACAGATTTCAATATCATAATGAACAAGTTTCCTCATTCAATAATGTTGGTTGGCACTAAAATAGTGATTTATTTCAGGAACTGATGCGATAGACATCCTCTGCGGCCGCGTCATACCAGTGAAACTTGGCATAATCGGAGTCGTAAATAGATCGCAACAAGACATCATTGATAAGAAGTCAATCGGGGTAATTTATGTCATTACTAACATGGTTTAGGCGTCACTGTTGTGATATTATGCTGTACAAACATAACTACTTAATATGCCTATTACTGTGACGTTATAAGCATATTATGTATGTTATGTTTTTAATACTGCAATCAATCACACCTTTCCACTGCTTTATTTTTGAATATTAAGAAAAAAAAAATATATTTTAGTAAATTTTAACAGCAATTTAATGATAATATACTAACACAGTCATCTAGAACAATCTTTATGCCCAAAAGCGGTTTTATCTTTAATCCTTTCAATTTAGATCTGATAATGCTGTTTAGATAACTCGAAAAATACTGGAGTGTTAATTATTTTTATTGTATTATACAGGATGCACTCAAAGATGAAGCTACATATCTTCAGCGGAAGTATCCTACGATCGCTACACGCAACGGCACGCCGTACTTGGCCAAAACCTTGAACAGGCTGCTCATGCATCACATAAGGGATTGCCTACCGGAACTAAAGGTCATTAACATTACCATTTTAGAAACTTAAATATTTTACATACAGTTATTGCGGAAGGTAGTGTGCTACTGAGTACAGTTATGTAGTTCGTCTATTGTACAGTTTATATAATAGAGATCAAATCGTAAAGGTATTCCAATTGGCTGCCAAATTAGACATAACAATGTTTAATCAGTATGATATTGGTATTGTAGTATCTAATTCACATTTTTATCTGTCACATCGCCGCCTACGTGATAACTGCGATAATATTGCAATTTTATTACAATGTATTTGCCGAATAATATGTTTCGCTCTACTTGCCATGTCATAATATAAGACAATGTCTTATCTATGTATGCCATCCTGAAGGAATAGGAAAATGTGTGAACTCTCTAAATTGTATAATTTTTTTCATACTTTTTGCCTTTTGCCAATGTAACAACTTATTTTACAAAATATTTCCTTACGGCAGGTTCGCGTCAACGTCATGATCTCTCAATTCCAATCTCTTCTCAATTCTTATGGAGAAGATGTGTCGGATAAGTCACAGACGTTACTGCAAATAATCACGAAGTTTGCGAGTGCATACTGCTCGACTATTGAGGGTACTGCTAGAAACATTGAAACCACAGAACTTTGCGGAGGCGCCAGAATTTGTTACATATTCCATGAGACCTTCGGGCGCACTTTAGATTCTATTCATCCTCTTGTTGGTGAGTAAGAGTTTTCTGCTAAAGACAATCGTCACCTTGGTTTTGTTTCCTCTAATGTATGTTTTTAAGGTGTTATCACCGTTTTATACTGCGTTTGCATCCGCAGTCTGATAAAATACTTCTCCACACCATAAAGATTTAAATATTTTTGAGTTTACTCTAATAAATATGACTCAAGTTGAGAAAACTGTAAACTAAGAACTAATAGTCTTTTGGAAATGATGAATGAAATCTGTTGATTCTCTTATCAAAAATACTATCTTAATTTATCAGAGCATGTACTATCACTGTGACAATTGTACAAGCTGAGTAAATTTTTATCAGGTTTGACACGCATGGATATTTTGACCGCGATACGCAACGCGACGGGTCCAAGGCCGGCGCTGTTCGTGCCGGAGGTGTCGTTCGAACTGCTCGTGAAGCGACAGATCAGGAGACTGGAAGATCCGTCGCTTCGTTGTGTTGAGCTGGTAAATAACTTTGTTTCTTCGTTAATTAATTACATTAACTGCTAGGTTAGAACCCTGTATTGCTAAGCTTACCCGTGTAACTGGGTTGTGGAGGTCAGATAGGCAGTCGCTCCATGTAAAGCACTGGTATCCAGCTGCATCCGGTGAGACTGAAAGCCGACTCCGACATAGTTTGGAACAAAGGCTAAGCTAACATATATAAATGCTAGGTTAAAAGTGAAAATCATTAGTCAATGAATGGTGTTTTGTATTTGTAGGTGCACGAAGAGATGCAGCGCATAGTGCAGCACTGCGGCACGGAGGTGCAGCAGGAGATGCTGCGCTTCCCGCGCCTGCACCAGCGCATCGTGGACGTGGTCACGCAGCTGCTGCGGACCCGCCTGCCCGCCACCAACTCCATGGTAAACATATGTTACTCATTATCAACTTTCTTCAACATCTAATTTCTTTTAAATCAAAAGGACATATACTCACATAGCTTCTCTTCACTTATTTCGAATGGTTTCGAAAAATGGCCTGGTTTTTCCTTCCAGAAAAAACAATTATTAATTATGTTAATGAAAAACATCTTGACACACTTTGCTATGAATATAACTGAGATTATCATACTTGTCTGTTACATAAGCAATACAATAAGTATTGTGTTGTATGACGCTGCATTACGAACTCAATACAGCGGTAACCACAATCAGGTCTTTATATCAGGGTATAATTGAGGTTTATGTTTCGAAGTTCGCAAATTATTGGTATTTCTTAAAACAGTCATTTTCTAGCTGAGGACACTTCACTAACAGTATTTCTTAGCATAAACTCGATCTAATATAGATATACAACTAACTTATAGGTGGAGAATTTGGTAGCCATCGAGTTGGCGTACATAAACACGAAGCACCCAGACTTCCACCGCGAGGCGGCGCTAGTGTCGGGACTTCTGAAGAGCACAGACGGTCTGGTGGAGGACCACAGCCCCGTGTACCGCCAGAAGACTCCGCGACCCACATCATCACCGGTATCCACAATGTTCAAAGTATATATTGCTTATAGTTTATTTTGTCCTGACTGTGTCACTAATGTACAACTAACATGAGGTAAGTTCGTAGTGTTTGTGCACATTGCTTGATCTCAATATTAATATATCTCAATCTATGTACTCTCTTTTATGTTTACTTTTATGTATAATACAAAATCAATTACTAATAACGTAAAAATGTTTGTGTTAAAAGAACACCTGGTTTTCTTTTATATTTATTTTGTGATATAACAATGACATTATTTTGTAGCTATTTCTTCGCCAAATGGGTGAAAGAGGGTCCACCCTAGTATTCTTGGCAAGTGTTTGGGATACATACAACAAGGTAAAATTTAAGTGTACCTTCTATTGTGTGGGCTAGTGCTGTATTTAATACAGACTCATTTTAGCCACATTGTCCTACTAAATCATGTGACGGTCATGTTGGTCAAGCTTTGAATACTATGTGGGCTCTCTTTTTTATTGTTGGCCACTAACATACTTCTGCTTACTTTTGCTGTCTAACCTTTTCATTAGAAAAACATATACGATCTAACAAATATCAATACAAATTAACATTTTATTATAAAATATTATCTAGTGTAATTTAAACACGCCAACCATTGTTATTATGAAAAGTCGTCAATGTCTCAGTTTCCATGTATGTCTGTTAGGCGCCAGATTACGTTACGCTAGGTAGTAGCATTATTGTGCATAACAGTAAGTGATAATGAAGTAAGTAGTCACAACAAGTCTTTGTGTTACAAGACCAAATGGAGGGTTTTAAAACATTGTGTATAAGAACTGCTAAGGTTTGCATGAAATCTAACCAAGACAAATGATGTTATCTTATAGTAAAAAATTATACTATTCTAAGTGGCTCATGGAGAATTCCAATGTTTCAGCATGTGCCAGCGATTACAGACGGTCAAGAGAACAGATCTCCCCCTCAATCTGCCAACAGTGAATCTCCAAATACACCTCAGGTAAAAATGATTATATGCAAAATACATCTATTAAATACATAAATTAACAACATTCTAATTAGGTAAGTGTAAATGTATTGTCAATTATTTATTACAGATGAATGGGACACCAGAGAATGCTAAAGTATTGACTCCACAGAAACCAGTCAACTTACTGCCTGAAGTGCCGAGCCAGCACTCGCGCAAGCTCTCCGACCGCGAGCAACATGACTGTGATGTTATCGGTAAGTTAAATGATTTAATTTAAAATATGGTGGTGTAAGAAGTGGCTAATAATGTGGGAATCGAATAAAAATAGTTTTCTTTAACCATTAACGAAATAACAGACAATAATATCATTATATATTAGATAATAAAACATGGTTAATAATTACCCTGCTAGGCTTTCGTGTCCTGATTAATACATAGTAGGGCTCATACATTAACTGACTACTAAAATGTACCATTCAACAGTATTTTCTTATGATGCTAGGTGGACGGAGCGATGAATCATCATTCGTTATCTCTAACCCGCAGACTGTAGACGGCATCAACGTGATGCAATTAAATCAAATGGGTGACTTAGTTGGTGAGGATAGACTACGCGATGTACAGAATGCTTTACTCATTTGCTCACTGTTAGACTTCCGACCACCTACCATCGAACTATTTGCTTGCGCTTATAATTGTTTAGTTTTTTAATTATTAGTTAATAAATAATTTAACCATTTCGCTAACCCCTTATCAAAGTATGTATTTAGTATAATAATATCTATTATTTATAATGTGTAATAATTTTAAAGTATATTGTAACAAGGAACTTTTTAAATGCGTATGATATAAGCAGTGCTGACTCTTCTTAGTACAAAAATATAAAAAATACCTAATATCTGTACACTCTACGAGAATGGATTTGCGATAAACAATAACAAACATTTACGTAAATAAAAAATCACACAGTGACAATGTTCTACATACGAAATATACCATTTTGATACGGGGCTGGTATCTCACACAACATTAACTCTCTCAAATGTTAGATTTTAATTAAATATTGTATACTATTTTTTTATTTGTTTGTAAAGTATATTGCACTTGTAACTAACATTTAGAATAAATATTTATACATATATGTATAAAAGAAATCGATGTCTACTAACAATTTTATAACAATTAATTTTATACGACCACTAATTATTGTTTCTTTTTTCAGAACGGCTGATCAAGTCGTATTTCTATATAGTGCGCAAGTCTATCCAGGACTCAGTGCCGAAGGCTGTGATGCACTTCCTCGTGAACTACGTAAAAGACAACTTGCAGTCAGAGCTAGTCACTCACCTGTACAAGTCGGACCAGGCCGAGAGCATGCTCAACGAGTCTGAACACATCGCGCAGCGAAGGAAGGAAGCTGCTGACATGCTGAAGGTAAGCCCTTATATTAATACTCTAATTTTATCATCAAACTACACGTATATTCCCTGCATAGTGGTTATATAAATAGTATGTTTCATCATAATTGAATTAACATTTTAATTTCAGGCTTTGCAGCGTGCCGGTCAAATCATCAGTGAGATTCGGGAAACACATATGTGGTGATGGTCTCCCGAAGACGAAGACTCTAGTCTGTGAATTAGTGAATTTGAGCCGTGAGCTCTGTACATACTCCTTACTGTAGGTAAATTATGTGCATTAGGCTTTTTTTTACTTACCATATATATTTACATACATTTGCTTTTAACATTAGCTTTCTGCAGCTCTCTTTGCTATGTATTAGATATAATTCATGACACTATGTCGAGAACCAAAAATTCTGAGTAAAAGCAGAAAATGTAGAAGCAAATGAATGTCATAGTTGGACACTTTTTGAGAAGGCACTGCATGCTGAGGAAACTGCTTATTTTTAAGTATCCAGTCGTTTTCTGTGTTGATATTAGTATGTACTTATTGTTGTTATCATTTGATGATTGAAAAGATAAAAAATATTCAGTTTTTCATAAGGTTGGTTCTTTTCCATCATTGTGCATACAGGAGTGGATAAACTTGCAAGTTCTCGTGTATACTGTCTCATAGACTGCTCAATATGAAGAAAATAATATATAATTGTGTTATATGTATATAAAGCTTTTGAAGCATTTCGAATTTATTCTCGTATTTATCAGGTACACACTGAACAAAAGTCTTAATAAGTAACTGTTTGTATTATTTAGTATGCATAATGATACAAAGAGCAATTAAGTATATTATGAATTGTATGTTTGGTTGCGAAAACGTGTGCCAATACAAGAAAGTGTGGTATGCCGGTGGTAGGAATTCATTATAATTTTTGTTTTATATGAAATTGTGCACAAACATGATGCTGTTGACTTCAGTTACCATTTCATAATTGTTAATGTATAACATGCACATAAGTTAGGCGTAACATGAAAGTGTACTCACATTAACATTGTAGTTATTAACACAGTGATATTACTTGTAATGTCTGCTATTTAGATGTTTCCCTAAAGGTTGGCTGTCCTTACTAGTTTTACTTTACATTATAAAATTGTTTCAGTCGTTTAATGATTGAATGGCGTGTTAGTCAGGTAAAATGAATTGATTAGATGTATATTCGGTTTATTCCCTTTTACAGGGTCGGTTGGTTATTATTTTACAGTAGCCATTTGTGACCAATTATAGCTTTTTTTATCATTGATTACACTAAGTTAATTTAAGGCAATAAAATGCTTTTACAGTATATTTTAATATAGTTCCTTGTTCATTAGTTATAATTTCGCATGCTGTGTTATCAAATTTCATTCACGATTTCAAGTCATTTTGTGTCATGTCCATGCTAAAGTAATTTATTTGTTTTTATCATGAATTAGCATAGTGAGTATTCCAATGTTACATGATGTATTTATTGTTGAAGTCCAAAAAGTGATTTGCTTTATGTATCGAACGAAACCAATTGAATGTTACAAAAATAAGATTGTATTTAAAAGTCTGTTAATTATTAAAATAGATTAACTGTCATGGTAAAAATGTTTTTTATTTTATATAAGTCCTTATTTTACTAATAAGAAATAGCTAGTCTTAAAACCAGAAATTAGCTGCAATGCTACCGGGAAGCCTATACGTAGCCGATAATGATTGCATCCAATGGCTCAGCTTGTCTTATACTTGAACACCTCACCCTCTGCACCGACTGAAATATCAGGGCGGCAGTAGTGACCCAGTGCATAGACGTCTATTTATACCCGTTAGCTACAAGCGGTAACGTATAACGTGTTCAATTCATTCAATGTTGTTAGGTCACAAGTGGTCAATTTATTCGCCTTTTATAATATATTATATTCTCTACGCCGCACTACATTGTCGAATGTAAAAGGGGCATAAAGTGACGTCAGTCCTTAAGTTCTTGTATCAAGTAGACAACATGACTCGTGCCTGAGTAGAGATGTCCGTATACCCAGCAGGGCCCTTCGTCTGATTCGATTGAATACTAAAGTTTCACTTAGGTAATATTTTATACCTTCCGAATACTTAGTGTAAGTAAAATAATTGTACCTCAACAGTTATGTGAGAAAATTGAATTAATTTCCAGCAGGGCCCTCCGTGCTTTGAAGGTCTTCAGACCTGTAGTGTATGTGCCTGTATAGCGGTGCATTAGTACCTTTAGATTATCTTTGTTTTCTTGAAAAAAAGTTATTAGTTTATAAGAAATATACCTACAAAATGTTTATAATGCCAGCAGGGCCCTTTTTTGTTTTGGGGGTTTCAGTCCAAACAATCATATTTCCTAGCAGCATTCTATTTGTACTTTTCAAAAAACTTATCGCTTAATTCAAATAATGAATAATAATAATTAAATAAATCAGATAAAAAAATCTAAAAAAATAAAATTACTCTGATATCTAAAGATGGCTATACTTATTATTTGATTATTTATGTGATGCGACCAATGAAATAAAAATCAGTTTGTATGTTATACTAGCTGTTGCCAGCGACTCCACCCGCGTGGTCAAATGAATGAGAGGTTTTACCGCGGTAAAAAGTAGCCTATGTCACTCTCCAGTCTCATAAATCTCCAAAATCATAATTACCATAACATCGCATATACTTATTGTTGTATTATTTATGTGATGCAAGCAATTAAATAAAAATCAGTTCGTATGTTATATCAGGTACGTATATTAATATCTTCGAAAAAAGTACCTACTCAATGATGAATTACAACAACAAATAAGTGTGATTGACAAAAATCAATAATAGTTGTAGCAATAGGAATTCCCAATCAAACGTTGTTCAGTGTGGGTTAATAAAGTTCCTAGTAGGAAAATTTACAGTAGGTAAGTATAAAAAACATTGCATTAAATACATTTTACCTAATCGTCTGTTAACTTTTTATAAGCAAACGTTGTTGTTGCACTGAAAAAGTGTTCATAGTTTCTTTTAATAGATAAATAAACTGCTTTAACCGTCATACGTTTGTTAAGTTGCCGCACAATGTCACTATAAACTACGTCACTGGGTGGCGGTAATGAATTTTTAAATTTGTCTTCAAACTGTTCAATCACTATTTTTTGTTCGATGAAACTAACTGCTGCTCTTTTACCTCTTTTCACAGGTATTTTTTTCACTAGCTTCTTTCTTCTAACCATTTTTATCACAAATAAGTTCTAAATTCTAAATGACAATACGTAATCTCACAAATGAAACTCTGTAACTGATGTGCGACATCCATACACTACGGTATCGGCAAATTTTATCATCTACCCTCAATTTTTTATATTATTCAATTCTATATGTTTTTCGAAGATATTCAACTACGTACCTGCCTAAACCTTACTAATATTATAAATGCGAAAGTGTGTTTGTTAGTTTGTTTATGTATTATGTAGCGATGTTATGGTAATTATGATTTTTTTTATAGATAGATAGTTAGGAGACTGGAGAGCGACATAGGCTACTTTTTACCGCGGTAAAACCTCTCATTCATTTGACCACGCGGGTGGAGTCGCTGGCAACAGCTAGTATAACATACAAACTGATTTTTATTTCATTGGTCGCATCACATAAATAATCAAATAATAAGTATAGCCATCTTTAGATATCAGAGTAATTTTATTTTTTTAGATTTTTTTTATCTGATTTATTTACTTATTATTATTCATTATTTGAATTAAGCGATAAGTTTTTTGAAAAGTACAAATAGAATGCTGCTAGGAAATATGATTGTTTGGACTGAAACCCCCAAAACAAAAAAGGGCCCTTCTGGCATTATAAACATTTTGTAGGTATATTTCTTATAAACTAATAACTTTTTTTCAAGAAAACGAAGATAATCTAAAGGTACTACTGCACCGCTATACAGGCACATACACTACAGGTCTGAAGACCTTCAAACCACGGAGGGCCCTGCTGGAAATTAATTCAATTTTCTCGCATAACTGTTGAGGTACAATTATTTTACTTACACTATTCGGAAGGTATAAAATATTACCTAAGTGAAACTTTAGTATTCAATCGAATCAGACGAAGGGCCCTGCTGGGTATACGGACATTGAGTAGAGCGTGTTGTAGCAAAGAATCCGTCATTCTGAATAACAAATGAAGAAAACAAAAGTATCGTATAGTATAGTTACTGTCGAAGTTATTGTTAATTAAGTATGTGTACTTATTCCTTTTACTGTCTCTGTGGCGTGTTTGCGACTGACGAATAGCTCGAGTTCGAATCCTGAGTCGGGTCAAAAACTCTTCTGAGATTAAAGTTTCTTAGAAATTGCCTGGAGTTAGGAGGTTGATATGGTAGACCTCCTGCGCCTCAGAGAACACGCCTGCCAAGCCTGACCTCTAACTGGTCGTGTAAGTTATCCGACCTACCGGGCTATGAGAGTAAGGGAATAGAGAGTGTACCTGCCTATGTATTGTACACACGCACGCACTTGGACACTAAAAGTAAAGTCCTGTACCGGTGGCCGGTTCCAATAAAATTGGCGTCTTAGCCGGATATCGGCCAGAAGGACATAACATTACTTTTTTACTTACAAAAGTAACTTTAACAACACCTTGATAATTGAGAATTTTATTAAAATAACTCTGAACCAACTTTTAGGCCTGACTCGGGATTTAAACTCAGGAGCTACGCGAGATAACAGTCGCCTGCAATGACTGCACCAGAAAGGCGACCCACAAAAATCATCTTTTAACTTTTTATCAGTACTTATAAGCTTTCAAACGACATTGTATAATAAGTGATAGTTTTTCTGCAAAAGATGACATTTACAGTGGCCTTTAAATTTACTGTCGATATAGGAGACGTTAACTGTGAAAGAAAATAAAGTAGATGAATAATAACTAGATGGTGTTAGTGTCAAATAAGTTGGCCGCCATCGTCTTTTTACACATTTTCCACCAGTTTGAGATTTATTTTTAGTTTTTCCAAGGTATTTCTTTATGGCAAAAGTTTTGCTACTCAAAAGGCAGGTGCAGGTGCAATGTGCCTACTGCTTAGGACTCCTGACCTGGTAGACTAGTGTTGGAAGAGACTCCAAGGACTTTGACCGTCTGTATACATAGCAGACAAAGAAAAATAATTGCATTAAACAAATCAATTAAGTATTATCACAAGAACAAAAAGATGATACATTGTTTTAACAAGCACCTCTTGTGCCTAATCTTCGTTTACCACAAAATAGCAAAAAGTAAGTGCAACTGAATGAGAGCATCGCTATGGTAATGTCATCCTGACCGATTTTCAGCTACAGCGGCCGGTTTCAATGAAACCAGCTTGTGTGTACACAATACACAGGATAGACACTCTAATGGCCCCGTGAGACAGATAATCGACACGACCAGTGAGAATACAGGCGCAAAACCACCGGCTTTGCGTGCTCTCCGAGGCACGGACGTCTACGACCTCAACTTCGTAACTACGTGCAATTTCTGAGGAATGTTTAACAGAAAAGACATTAGCCCGACCCGGGATTCCAACCTGTGACCTCTTGCGCGGCAGCCGCATACACTGCGAACTGCGCCACAGAGACAGTTGTATATCGATAGATACTATTGCTATAATATACCAGCTAAAGCATATTCATATCTTGTCTGAGGGTTGTCTTTAAGAAACCTCCTTTTTTATATCTTACGTAAAGCTCAGAGAACTAAGACAATGAGTAATGCAGCCTTGTGACGTGATCGCTGGTAAGAAGTTACGCCTACAAATTATCGCAATCCCCGCTCCGCCCACAGAAAAAAGGCAAAAAAACTATAACAATATGTCTGACCACCTAACTCACCTTGAGATTGCTTTACCTGATAAGTAGGTATTTACGTAATAAATTAAACAAATAAACTGAAATGTTCCCTATGGCTTTACAGCAATGCTGAAAGAGTTCGAGAAGTAATAAATGCTTGACATTAGATACCTGTTCCTCAGCCCTCTGTTGACCAGTTAATCTTCCTAATAAAATTATTCCATTCTGTCTAAATAGACAGAATGGAATAATTTTATTAGGAAACAGAAAAACTTGTAAACTACCTATGTACCTATATCTATTCAACGCTTGAAACTCGACCTTCTACTAATGCTTGACGCACTGATACCAAACTTTAGTAAAGCAACTAAAAACGTGATCTGTAATTCTAATGAAAGCAATTAAAACCATATGAACATCGAAATGGTCAGTAATTGAGATTGGTCAGCAGTAGATACGTACTGCAACATAAGCGAGCAACTATCGACTGTCGCCTCCCACACGCTTGCGCGGGCGCAAGTTGCTACGCCTCACTCAAACCGCGAGCGCGAGTGGTGTGGCCGCACAGCCACTACACGAATGCCAACCAATAGAGTCCAGTAGTCCAGTACTAAGTGCAGTGTTTTGTGGATTGTAATTTCAGTTAAATAAGTGTAATTCTCAGGTGGGTTTAAAAATATTAAGTTGTGTATCCTTATCGAATTAGATTTCTACACTAACAGTGTTTAGGACGTAAACTGAAAATTGGAAATTTGTCGCAGGTATAGGTATGTTGTGGTCTCTTAGTGGATGGATAGTTCTGTAAAAATTGTGCGTCAATCGATGTCTAGGATATAAATGTAAAGAAAAAGAAAATCTAGTTAGAGCAAGTGCCTAGGTAAAGACGGTTCCAATAAACGTAATAAAATAGCAAGTATACATAAAGAATGCGCGAAAGGTAATTGGAAGGGGCTACGTCATCCTTGGATAGGTGTTAGAAGGAACCCTTACTTCGTGTGTCATTTACGAAAACTAAACAAATACTGTGATACTGTTGAGTTACAAAAAGTTAAGTAAACTGGAGTCGCTGATGTTACACAAAATAGCTATGGATTTAAATGTCGTACCGATCGAATCGAAATATGCACGTAAACATTTCAAAAGAGCTCATCACATATGTTGGGTGTCCCAGCCCCCGACAAGGTCGACAAGAATGACGTCATTGTTATTATGCTGACTTGGGACATGTGGGTCGGTAGCCGTATACTTGTCAGTTTACAGTGGCCTATACAGAGCGCGGGATGTAGAGCCATGTCGAGTTTAATTGATTAAGTGGTAGACAAATGCATGTGTCGAGTTTAACAGTATGATAGTTAAATGAACGGAAGCATCCGGTGACAGTTCAAAAATAGGGTCAATGCGAACAGTACCCACCCGTACAGTTACAGTACAGTTCAGTACCCACGAGATATCAATAATGCGATATTTTCGTTTGCACAAGTTCAACAGCTAACTTGAAGTGACAATGTCTTAAATGCCGTAGAGTCGGGAAATAAAGTTTAGTAGAAAGACATAGGGATCAACTTTGCCCAACACATGATCGGTTTAAACCAGACATATAATAAGACAGTAAAATCGCAGAATGCATCGCATACCGCGTCGGCTTACGAACGATCGACAAGTACTTCAGAAAACTTGTTACTCCAGGTTTAACTGTTAGACTCAGCCGTATCGGTGATTGGTTTTGTAAATCTAAGAATATTTGTATCAAACTGTTTGGAACTAACTGCATTAAGTTGGATGTTAAATTAATTCTTTATTTTATAAACGAAAGAAGCTATCTTTCGATTCGATACTGCAATACCTAATTGTCATTATGTTTTTGTTGTTGGGTGACTCACAGTCTGAAATGGAAGGCGCCCTATTAGTCAGACCTAAGTTATTTATCATGTTGCATGGAAAAATGGGAGAAATATTTACCTACATACCTACATTCCAAAAAAAATATTGGTAGAGTTAGCTTTCGAAGGGAAATAATAATAGATTTGAGTGACGACTTGTGACCCGAGGTGACCCTGAATATAATAAGGTGCCAATGAATTTGGTCGTTGGAAAGTCTTTAATCAAGTTTTAGTGGCCGTTGACTCAGAAATACATATAACATAACAATAGGAGGTCTAAAAAACAATAAGAGATGCATGAAATTAATTCAATTTGTGTATGTGAACTATGTGATCAATACAGAATACACTGTAGATAGTTTGTGTGTGACGAATACTAAACTACCGTGAGAAAAGCTACATAAACGTTAACAATTTGTTATCAATTAGTGTTTTTTAGTTTCAAAACTTTAAATTTTGAAGTTTGTAGACATCTTTTCCGATATGCATAATATTAAATTGAGTAAATTTCATATCGTCGTTTTTATATTTAGCTTGACATGTCATCGGAAACAAACAAATGCAATCATACACTAATGACGACAGTAAATCGCCTACATAACCGCGCCTTATAGGGGCTGTAGGTGGCAGACCGACCTTTTAAATAAAGTATTGATTTTACGACGGCCTAAAGTGGCCTAAACAAACGGTACCTCCATTTACGTCTTTCCATATAAGATACTGAGTATTTACAATGGAAATTAATATCAATACTGTACGACACTATACTTGTCAATCAAATTGTATAGAAGAGTTTGTAACTTAGACATATGGAAGTGTGAAGGAGTAACAAAGACGAGCGAAGGAGTTCTAAGTAGACAATTTCAAATTTCAATTTCTTAACGCTTAAAAGTTTCGATCCAGCCACAATAATATTTGAAAGATAATTCTTTTAATTTTAATAATTGAATTTTAATTTCTTTAAATTTTAATATTATGGCGTGTAGTTAATACCTACTAAACGCCATAATATTAACATCAGCATCTACTCATTATACCTCCAAAGTTAATTCTACAGCAAAGGCCTGCGACAATCATTTCTATGAAAATGAGCTCACGGACAAAAGCTACTTTAAATTAACAAGATAGCCACTATCATTACAGATATATGTACTTAGGTAGGTAGGTACTTACTTAACCGCAATTGTCACGATAAAATGGTTTTAAAGCCGCTGCTATACAAATCACGAATCAACGCAGTAACGCGTTTTCCAGTAGGTTATTAGTAGGGCAATTTTATTATTAAAGAATTTGTCTCATACCTAGCCTACCTACACGAGACAAGTTATTTGTTTACTTAAATGAAATAAAAACTCCTGCTTTGTCAATAATGCAAAAGATCAGCAAATTCTAAAGGTAGAGCGTGATAGCTGGATAAAAACTTAATGCCAATTATAATTTATATAGGTACCTATTTGACGGGTTTAAGCCGGTGTTTAAATATGTTTTTTAGTTCTTGCGTGCATTACACACATTAAAAGTACATTAAATAGATGAAAAACTTAATTTCATGTTGACATAACGTCGAGAGTCGCGATCGGTTAATACGGCAGCATCCACCTGATTCAAAAGAATGAAAGTGACAACAGGTGCGAAGGCGAATAAACCTTAAAAAAACTGAAAGCTTAAGCAATAAGAACAAAATGAGGCGAACAAATCAGAAAGATAACCAATGGGCAGTACAAGTGTGAAGTTAGAGATCTTTATAAAAACTGTTAATCGTTTGCGCCGGTTCAGCGCCTCGAAATAGAAACTAAATGGACTTTCCAAGTACTTTGTGTGTCGTAAATGCTACATGTTGATTTAATCTTTAATGACCATTAAGCGGTTGGTGTTCAGAATTCGTGCCTTGATCACATACATGGCCATATTGCAAACTTTACGCGTATCCAAAAATAAAATACTTCAGTTCAATTGCAAATACTTGAATGTATCGTCCAGCAGGATGCAGTCATTAATCCGTGTTTTGCATCTACACAATAAATAAATTAGTCTTAAACATCACTTTCCAATAATAACAGTATACAAGTGTGTTGATTCATAGGAAGAAAGCGTATAGAAAAGAAACGTATTTGGTTTTTAGGGCGGATCAAATTAAGCACAAAGTTGACAAAAAGCATCATACTGGCGGTTAAAGTCCACGGTTGTAAGCTGTAATGCGTGTCTAAATTGAAATGTTATGTGCGGAACGGAAGGCTTTTTAAAATTTAGTTGGTCAAGTACCGGATGTGTGGCAATACTGGTTGAGATTATGGCCAATTCTCTAGACTTTAACTGACCTCTTATTTCTGTACGTGCATCGATACAACGATACGTATGATCTTCCTCCCACGAGTAAAATGGTCACGTTCAATGCAAACCACTCTTTATGTTAATGCATGGATATCGTACGTGAAATACAATTCAGATTTCTATATGTAGGACATTATAGTTATATGGTAATTCATTTGTAAACAGCTGAGTCCGTTAGTTTGACAAGAGCAATCTTCAAAAAAACCTGTTCACATGAGCGAATGAATATTTATTTAACAAAACTTTATATGGAAATCAAATCAATGTAAAGTGATTACGAAATTGATTTAATCAGTATGTGGGCGTTTTGTAACTCTTTATGGTATTACAACCGTTTATGTACATTTAACTTGTTAGTGGGTTGATGGGATACAATAATGTGTATCTATTTTCTTAACCGTATCTTTCCATAGTTACCGGGAAACCTACAATTATTTTGATAACTATTTGCGATCGCACCGCACTATCAAAGTGATAGGAATATACGACCTCATTACTAAGACCGGAGTCCTCATTACTAAGAGAGACTTATAATTTATTATTCCTTTATAATAAAATAGATATCAGTCTTACTAATAACACTAAACATAAGCGCATACTAAATCAAGTACCTACCTGCCTGTGGCGGATAATAACGATGACAAATCAAATGACTGCATCGCGTTACATTGCAGGTGTGGTTTTTATTATTTCATATCCTTTAATGAGTAAACATTGCAAAAATCCGTCTTTACAAGTTTTAATTTCAGATAGAGCTGAAAGCTAAGACTAGTTAATATAGTATTCATAAGTAAATTGACTAGCGTTTGACTAGTTTCTTTTGGTATTTATAAACACGATAATACATTTAGGATGGTACTCATAGCTATTTGGCCGTAGTACCCTACCGTTTACACAGCCAAGGTTAAAAGGACTGACACACAGACACGCCTGACGGCAGTTTAATACATTTATTTTACTCCTCGAGGTTACTCGGACTTAATGCTCGCTACACATCATCTCATGTGCCACTGTCTGTAGTGTCTGTGCTTTTGTTACGCTCACGCACGCATATATTGAAGTTTATGCGTATTATGTCAAGTATTTCATTTATAAATATCTATTATTTGTGATTTGGTAGTACGATCCTACCGATAGAAACATGAAAATGTTGTGCTAAAATATTTATAGAGTCACTTATAGACTAGTTAGCAGAAATAATTAATGAAGCCAAATGTAGCACCTTAACATTCTTTAGCTCTAGTTAACTATTAATAGAATATAAAATTTAATTACAACATTGTAAGAAGGTTCTAAATTAAAGTTTTGATAATCACCGAATCGTAAAAAATAATGACCTATGAATATCAAGCAGCTGTGTAGGTGTAAGTGAATTAAATAAATAATATGTATTACTTACATCGCCCTACTCCACACTAACCACAATATAAATATGTATTTGACCATAATAGTAAGATTAGATATCTTAAAGTTCGTAATATTGAATCACGTATTCGATCCACTTTTGATCAATTTAGAAAACTTGTGCTCAATCCTATATTCGTGATTTACCCGTGAGTATATACCATACTAGCTGACCCGCGCAACTTCGCTTGCGTCACATAAATTTTCCCCGTTTTTGTAACATTTTTCACTGGTACTCTGCTCCTATTGGTCGTAGCGTGATGATATATAGCCTAAAGCCTTCCTCGATAAATGGACTATGTTTACTGAAAGAATTTTTCAAACCGGACCAGTAGTTCCTGAGATTAGCGCGTTCAAACGAACAAACAAACAAACAAACAAACAAACAAACAAACAAACAAACAAACAAACTCTTCAGCTTTATAATATTAGTATAGATTTAACTTTGTTGTCTACCTTATTATAATTCAGCCATATTTTTTTTTATTTCTATGTCCGGCACCAATAATAATATTTCGGTTTTATCTATACTAATCTATACTAATATTATAAAGCTGAAGAGTTTGTTTGTTTGTTTGTTTGTTTGTTTGAACGCGCTAATCTCAGGAACTACTGGTCCGATTTGAAAAATTCTTTCAGTGTTAGAAAGCCCATTTACTGAGGAAGGTTATAGGCTATATATCATCACGCTACGACCAATAGGAGCAGAGTACCATTGAAAAATGTTACAAAAACGGGTAAAATTCTCTCTTATGTGACGCAAGCGAAGTTGCGCGGGTCAGCTAGTAAAAAAATATGTTTGATATGCAGCCAAAATGACGTCTTAAAATCGTGAGCGGAATAAAGTATTAGCGTTCGCAGCATCATCACGTAATGGTTTTAAAAAATAAGCAATTTCACCACAAACCAGAGGCGTGTCCGGCAATTAGACCGGAGAGCGCCAGCCACTGGTCATCGGCAGCCTCATAGCGTGCAGATAAAACATACTTATAACCAAAACTATATCATTGAGAAACAACGGATATGCCTAATTGCGTAGTCCATTATACATTACTTTTGTACATCGTTTTATCTAAGTACGTTATACAATTAGGGAAAGCTCCGAAGTCAGATTAAGTCGTTTTAGATAGTGAACAATGTTGACTATGTAGGTAGTTAACTTCTTCTTATTTTTATACACGTAGGTATGGCATTTTTAAGTTAATTTACAAAATTTCTTCTTGTTTCTGCCCCTGACTGGGACAGTGAGAAATCCGGGTTAAACAGAAAAAAAATAACTTACCAATGTTATAAACTAGTTTCGTGCAAAATTTTATCAATCTCTTTTACCCAAGTCGTTTTTGTATAAAACCTACTTACCTCAGAGATACTTACTCCATTAGCGCAAAAATCAAACCCTGCATTTAACCGAAATAGTCTCGAATCTCCATATGTAACGTGTCTGATGGGGGTTAGTAATAAATTAAGAGAAGTCAACGATTGACGGCCCGCGACTGTCGATGACTCAATATTTACTCATACATACACAGGTCGCCGTCAAAAATACATATATTACGTAAGTACTAGCTTTTACCCGCGACTTCGTCCGCTACCTGAATTTTCCTATGGGAATGCGTCATTTTCCCGGAGTAAAAAGTAGCCTATGTCCTTAAGGACAGCTTACTATGACATTGATATTTTTATTTACAAAGGGATTCACTTTATTTTTCTACCTACATATTAGGTAGGTACTATGCGTAACACTTAATATCAATACATGATTCATTAGCATTTGCGGTCGCTACATGAAAATTCACGTAATGTAGGGACAAAAATATTCAAATAGGTACTTAGTGTTATTTAAATCAATCGTTGTTAAGGTCATATGGTCTGACGATGTCAAGGGACACGCCCATGGCTACCTGTTACATGAACTTACTATAAATGCCAAGGACTCTAGAAGGGTGTACTGCGTGTTCCACAACAAACAGTCCATGTCAATCTGTATAGGTACAATATACTTTTAAGTACTGCTGCTTGTGTTGTATTAAGTTTAAGCCGTACATTCCATGGAAGTACATATTTCCAAAATAAAAACGTCAATTAGTGTCATCTTTGGACAAAAGAGCAACATTAAAACATTAAAATAAATAGAATATTATAACTGTGCCCGGGTGGAGAGTAAGAGACCACATTGAGCGTGTTATCATCAAGCACTCACAACTCTTAAATTATAAACATAATGTTAACCTAGTCACAAAATCTAAAGATTGTACAGGTTTATCTGAGTTTACCTGACTGACCAAACAACTACAGAGCTTATTGTCGCCAAACACAGTTCAGCGCAAACGTAATATGTGTGCTGAAACAACAGTAGCTACGGAATAGTTTAAAAATAAATTTAAAACAAAACATTTTAACGACCGGCCTGTCTTTGTCGATCAATCAATACCGCACCGAGCCATCGGATATTGGCTTCGATGTTCCGAACAGGTGATCATCGTGATCAATATGTGGAACACAATAGCAAATCTCCCGAATGGGAAAGCGCGTATGTAGGTAGGTAGGTGTAGCGTACATTCTGTATATTGTACGGTCGTTGTAGTTCCGCCGAACATGTGGAGTATCTCATAGCGTTCCGATGGACGAACAGCAAACACCGCTATTGTCTGGCTCAAACGCATTGTTAGTTTCATCTTTATTTTGGTAGTACTTATAGCCATAGGGAAAGTAGATGTGAGCATTCCGTTACAATTATGTATGATTTTTTCGCATTTTGAACAGAATTTTATCTTCAAACGACATTTAATATTTCGTGTAGGTACGTTAGTTGGATCTAGCTTGCGTAGTTGGGATAGTTTACTTATTTTACTGGAAATAGAACAAGTTTTCGTAACACTCCACGCTATATTTACATAACATTGCATGGCCTAATATTTCCGAAATCCGTATTTTCTTAAATAATACCTACGTATGACCGCCACAGTAGCTACTCTAATAGGATTATAATATGGCCAAAGCCCAAGGCGAGAATTAGTCACAGTGTGTTCAGAGCAAATCCGTATATAAATATTGTCTTATAAGCAGCCGGACAAGCGTAACAAAAGAATAATACTTGTGTATATCTTTGTCACGATGTTTAACGAGATATAATAGAAAAATAGTAGTGTTAAGCGGATTATACCTCCAATAAAAATGTAAGCATCACGATATACAAACAAGCAATTCAATAGTACGCTTACAAGTAGAGTAAATAAGCTAACATGCGGGTACTCATTATGCAAATTGTGAAACAACAAACCATACTCAGTAGGTACACGAAGGTTCATTAAATGTACCAAAAATCAATTATGCTGCAATAAAGTTCACGAATTGAGAGCTTTCTGAAACAAATGATACTCAACAATAGCTTCTATTGCTTTTGTTCAAGGCACATTTTGTTGAACCAGTATCACAATTAAGAATAAACATAATAGACAGCGCAAATCAATCCAATTACTTCATTGTGGTAAAGAGGTAGGTAAGCGGTACGCTTGCAACATAAGTTTTATAGCTGTAGGTACGAGAAATTCGGAATAATTGCCTCTTCATTACTGCGCATAGTTATGTCGGTGAAGTTAAGTGTCTGTTAATTACAGTCCAGAGTAATCGTTCCTTTAACTTTTAACATTGTTTTGCAAAACAATACTGAGTAAAAATAAATACCAACAACCCGCTAATTGTTATAAATGTGTAAAAGTGGTATTTATTCATCGAATAAAATTATTTGCTTTTGATTTGACCATTGGGTTCTTACGTAGAACCCATACCCTAGTTTCGAAATATCAACCTCACAAAATAAAACAGAGCACAACTCGCTTAAATGGATTGATTTGTAGTTAACCAACACAAGGCACCGATTATCACTGTTTCACACAAGAGTTGTAGAATCATTTAGCGTAGTTAATCTAATAGAACACAAAATTCACTAGTTGAACTCCCATAAGCCCTTCTGACTTTTCATAAAGCAACATGTATTATGTTATTAACCTTACAAAGACCATGATCTGTAACTTATCACATAAAACGATGGCCAGATGTTCAACTGCTAGTTAATTTCAATTGAACAAATTGTCTTTGACTATTAGTTTAGGAGTACTACGTGTGCTATCATAACAATTTACTACAATGAGAAAATTGTAGCCCGAAATAAAAACAATATAATTTCACGTTTCAGATGTCAGTCTAAAAAGCAGCATGACGCGAGACAGTTACGAGATGAAGCCTAATCGACCAGCGCGTGGAAGCTCTTTCTTCAAAACCAGCCCTCAGGCGCAACTAAGAACGGCGCTACAAACAAATGAATTGAATACATTTAAGAAACTTGTCCGTTCTCGTGCCGTAGATCCTGAACATGTATATGAATACCCAGATTACAAAACATGTCTAGAGATAGCAATTAGTGAACCGAATAAACAAGAGTTTATAGAGTATTTGGTATTGGAAGAAAAAGTAAATATAAATAACATCAACGAAACACATTCATGTGCTCCTATCCATTTTGCTGTCGAACATGGTAATATCAAAGCTTTAGAGGTATTACTAGAAGGTGATATTGATGTTAACATTAAGAGTAAAGGAAATACTGCATTATTAATGGCAATTAAAAAAATGGAAGACTTGGACAACGATCGTGAACAAGAATTAGTTATTTATGAAAATATGATAGAACTGCTTCTTAAGAAAGGGTGTAACGCAAATAGTCCAGATTTAAAAGGTGTAACTCCAATATACTCAGCAAGTAAACAAGGCCTTGAAACTGTGGTAATATTAATTGCCGATTACTCAAAAATACCCGTGGACATAGATTCTTATAAGGACAGAAGAGGAAAAACAGCACGTGATTTTTTAAAAGAGGCATTTCCACATCTAGTGCAGAAATTTGGAACTGAGGAAAGCGAAATCGATGTCGATAAATTATTTTACTATCTCAGTAAAGAAGATGAAGATAGTTTTATCCGTGGCCTAAAAAATGTTGCAGAAAGAAATGAACACACTGACGCATTAAAAGCTAACAATGGTTCAAATACTTTATTGCAGTACGCTACTGAAAAGGGAATGGATAAAGCAGTTGCGACATTATTATCTTATGGAGCTGATCCAAACTTAACATTCCCTGGAAATACCAACAAGCCTGTAGCCATCGCGTGTCAACACGGCTTTCTGAATATTCTTAAAATGTTTTTGGATAAAGAGTCTACATTTGATCCAGGGACTGCCGATTGTCTTCTTCAAATTATAGTACAAGGTATGCGTTCGTATCAAAAGTCTGCCAGAGCCGACCACAAGGGATGTTTGGAAATATTACTCAAAAATCCTAAACTCAAGATAAATGTTAATCACCCTGACATCAAAGATAACACAGCTTTACATTACGCAGCAAGAAACGGAGACCAAGAAACTGTTTTAGAATTATTAAGAAATGGAGCTTGTGTCGGCTTACGTAATAAATTTAACGAACCACCACTCGCGGATATAAATCCGAAGACATTGGAAACATATTTGGACGAATGTATTACGACTAATGGCGAACGACCGAGTGACGACAACTACGAGATCCATATGAAGTACAGGTTTTTAGTATACCCTAATAATTCGATAGAGAATGAGTTGTGCAAAGTACCACTAATGGATAACTGTAACAACAACGTCAAAGAATTTGATTCTGTGTTAGCGCCCGAAACAGATGCCTTACTTTACATGACAAGAAATCTAGAGTTGCGACCACTTTTAAAACACCCAGTAATTACAAGTTTCTTGTATTTAAAATGGCAAAGAATAAGTTGTCTATTTTACGCAAACATAACCTTTTATTCTCTTCTATGGCTCTGCCTAATTCTTTACATAATATTGGGTTATGGCGTGGAGAAGAAACAATCAGACTCAATCGAAGCCCTCAATGTTATAACTCACGTCGGAGCTGTTATTGGATTAATTTTACTGATATTAAGAGAACTTTTTCAATTACTAGTTTCTCCTACAAGATATCTACAAAGTATTGAGAACTGGATGGAGATAGCGCTGATATTTGTAACGGCCGCCATTGTTTGTTACGATTCTGCCGAAGAGTCTAAGAAACAACAATTGTCTGCGGTGGCCATACTACTTTCATCGGCTGAGTTAGTGTTACTTATAGGTCAGTTCCCTACTCTATCAACGAATATTGTTATGTTAAAAACCGTCTCATGGAACTTTTTTAAATTCTTACTATGGTATTGTATTTTAATCATCGCATTCGCTTTAAGCTTTTACACGTTATTTAGGCAGGAAGAAGACGAAGATCAAACCGCACCAAACCCTAATAACACAGGCAAAGAGGAGGAAGAAGAAGAAGACTTTTTTGTTGACCCAGGTCGTTCTTTATTTAAAACTATCGTGATGCTAACGGGTGAATTTGACGCAGGTTCGATAAAATTCAGTACATTCCCAGTAACCAGTCATTTAATATTTATTGTATTTGTATTTATGATTCCGATAGTATTATTTAACTTATTAAACGGTTTGGCAGTAAGTGATACACAAGCAATCAGAGCGGACGCTGAACTCGTCGGTCACATATCCAGAGTAAGGCTTATATCTTACTTTGAAAGCGTATTGATCGGTAATATAAGATCATATTCACGACCAAGTACGTGTTGCTCCTGGCTTCCATCCTATATACAGGACCTGAATCTAATAAAACCAAAAATGTTTTGCATAAAGCCCTTTGCTAGGAGGATAAGCCTCTTTCCAAACTTCCTTCCTCAGTACAGGATAATAGTGAAACCAAATCAAGATAACAAAATAGAAATACCGCATGCTGATACACTAAGGAAGTTTGGCGATGATGAAGACGTAGAGGGCGGTGGCTCGTGTTGTTTCGAACGTTGTCAGAATTACAGATTGGATCCCCGTATTGTAAAGCACTCGAAATCTGTTATATCTAAAAAGACAACTGTTACCGAGTTTGACGAAATAAAAGATAAACTTTCTAAATACGAGATGAAGCTTGATAAACTAGAAAGTTTGTTAAAGAAAGTACTTGCTTCTGATTCTTTTCGTAACTAATTTACTAAGATTTTGAAACCGATCCTATTAAACATAATTAAAATAATGTTACATTGACATTTTAAAATAATTGCGTCCTTTTTATTTAATATATTTAATTTAAGTAAGCATTAATGTGTTGAATGTGTTAACTTAGTGTATGTATAAACTTACTAAAACATTAAGTAGATGCTAGATATTGTCATCATTGTACAAGCTATGAATCTCATTTCAAAATAATAATAAACTGTTCTTATTTAAATTGCGTATTTTTACTTATTCTGTCAGAACAACAGTATACAGTAAGACACCTTGCATTGACACAATGTAATAAATGTACTTATCAAATGTTCCAACTTGTAGGTAAAGGCGAACGGCAGGTTTGTATGAAGAATTCGTACAGCTTATAAAATGTCATGTTTAGGTTTACTTTTTGTTTAAATTGGTAGCTAATATGATAGACAAGCTTATTTTAAAATTATTATATTTTTAAAAGTTGGGAGGTAAACGTTATGTCCATTTTAAGAAGCCCCGATAGTTCGCTAAATTGTTTAGATGCTGTCAAAACCACAATTCAAAACAACAGCAAATTAGCGGATGCGTAGACGTCAGACTAACAGTGACGTCTCATGAGATTTTCTTTTTCTTCTTTAGTTGTCAACAAATATAAGCCATAGACCAAAAAATATTATTTAAATAAACAAATACTTTCTAATTAATCCGGACTTCTAAAAATAATACTCCCAAATAAAAATAAGTGACTTAGTCCCCTTAATAAGTGGTACAAATTCTGTTACGAAACAACACAAACTTTAAGCTGTACGAAATCTGCCGATCTCCTTTGATAAGTCGATTCTGGGATATAGAAAATTAATACACCTTGACAATTTTGTTAGCCTCGATGGAGGTTCAATTTAAAAAACGTCTTGCTTTCCTTTCTTTTCTCGTTGTCAGTCTATTAAGCTTTACCTTCAAACCTGTATTATATAACAATTACATTACGGATACTACAATTACATACAAACTATATTGCGAAAGGACTTTTTCCCCGACCTAATATATGATGCATGTCTAAGTATCCATACAGGTTTGACGGTAAAGTTTAATAGATTATCACCACAGTTAAGTGATTACCTTTTTTAACCCATTTCTGTCCCCTTGTTGTGGGGTCTCCTTCCGATGGAGGGACTACTTAACGAAAGTTATTTAATGTAGGAGTATAATACATATAACATATATAGTTTAGTAATTGTGTTTATTAATTTATAATAACAATGGTATTTACACGTTAACATGTTGAGATTTATAATATATTCGTAGTTTCAATCAGTGCACCATTGCAATTAAAAATAATTCATTAAATTGTACTATTGTTATGTTAACGAATAATGTAAAAGTAATAATAAAAAGTGTTTGTGAACAATTAAACATATACGAAAACAGGCATTTCAAAATCGAGGAATTTTAATGATGTATAGATACACAGCCAGTAACAACAACAAATGTACAATTCTCACTATCAATTTACATTATATGGCTCCGGTATTGTTTTTTTTATAAAGCCTTATTTTTATCTATCTCTCTATAAGAACACAAGCATTTAAGAGCTAACTTTCCGTCATGGATCCAAATTGGTCATTATGGCAAGGAATGAGATTTGTCACATTTTATTAGTAATCTATTAATTAAGTATTAAAATAGTGAACTTTGATTAACAATATTACTTGTTACAAATGACATTTCTACAACAATATTGTTTTTAATAATACTTAATTATTTTTAAAATACTGGTACATCTACATTATACATGTAATAAATCTATGGCATTTGATTTGACATTAGTAACTGTAATCTCTCACATCCTAATTTAAATGTACATGCAACGAATTTTATGCAGTCCATAAATAACGTGAGACTCAATAAGTTTTATAGTCAGATCTGTCGCGTTATTTAGTATTGTTGAATAGATACACGGTTTTTACGCGATATTATTATGTAAAGATAACCGTCAGCATAAGAACATCGAAGAAAAGCAAAGTTTTAGAACAAAAACCTTAAGGCCTGAAAATACGTAAAGCAGACACAATATTAAAGTGCTCCGTTGCGGACACCGGCGCGGGCAACCCGCGCTCGTACACGGAGGCCCGCGTTGGCACTGGCGTGCCCAGCGCCTTGAACTGGTAACGCTGCATAATAATCCGAACACCACGACGGTCCCCGGTGCGCGTGTGCACGTATGGACGTGTTCACGGAACGGGTGCGTCCGTTTAACGCAGTTTCGGGCCATAGATAAAAGTGATTTTGGAAAGGTGAGGGTTAAATATTCTACGCTTCAAAACGGATGACCAGAAGGGATGGCGTCTGTAAAGCCCAGAAAAAATATCACGCCATTTATGGCTGGACTCATCAATAACCGGTTGAGGTAACGAACGAAAGTGAATTTTTAATCTTTTGTTACTTATTTACTAGACTATTTTTGTCTTTCCTCGTACCACTAAAATGTTGAGAGCCAATAATCCTACATTTATCTCTAAATATTACAACTATGCACGGCAATTTTCAACAAAATACATGTACTTATTTATTTCTTAAATCAAAATCAATATTTTAAAGGAACCAATTATTTACGGACATTTGACAATAAAGTAAATTACTTATCACGAAAAATGTAACGTTCGTATGAGTATAGGACAAATAGAGATTCAAATATTAGTTATGAAAATATATATGAGTTATATTATTATGAAATTGTACTTTACGTTTTCCGGCAGGAGTATTCAAATGTGCTAGTTCATTTTTGGAAGTAGCAGATGTATTTTTAATAATAAATGATTGTAAACAAGACATTCAAAGAAGCGTTTTCGTAATACTCACTATAAACCGTTACAGTAGGAAGCTCATCTTTGTAATTCGCTTAAAAGTAGCCTATACCCAGTAGGTGACAAATGGAAATGATTAGATGGTTATAAAACAGTTCATAGTGAGTATCTAACATTAATTAAGAGAGTAAGTAGGTAGCAGTAAATATATCATTATGACTTTTCAGACTAATACAACTACAGTTATCTAAAATCTAGTCAAGTACGGGTCGGACGCAGAGGTGTACTAAAATAACTCTATTAGCTACTAATCCACGTTATTTCTACGTTGTATCATAATTACGAATTGAATATGTGGAATTTGGAAGCATTGGTTCTATTAGGTCATATTGCCCTTAAATAATAATGATATATTACGTAAGTATTTGTGGTGCTCTCCTCGGTGCTAGACGGAGGTGACGAGATTGGTGCGCCTGCGCGCGGTCCTGTGCTAGGAGGCGGTCTGCTTGCGTTCACCGTCCAACAGCTTGTCGTCTGAGCACAACTTCTCCAGTTGTTTCACATAGTAAGTGTTGAAGTTCAATCTGTAAAAATATTGCAAGACTTTTAGTAATGATGCGATGTATTGAAACATAGTTATTATTCAACAACAAAAAAGTTGGGATTAAGAATATAACGAGACGTATTCACGATCAAACAAATCCTCAAAAAATGTATGTACTATTAAGCGATAACTGCAGAAACAGCCAATGCAATGCAGGCTTATCAGATAATTATATGCATGGGCTTCCATTGTGCATAAAGATGCTAAATTATTATAATATTCGCGTATTTGACTATGAGTTAGAGCTATTAGCAATCTAGCTGGTGAATATAAAACACAAATGTATTTGTCAAATGTTTTACCTGGCCGATATGTTTAGCAGTTTGTTGGTGTTGTTGTCTCGAGCCATTCGATCAATGATTGCGAGGACGGACAACAGTGCCGCAGTGAACCGCAGTCCGTAGCGGGACACAGACCGAGAGAATGAGTCTGCAGATCCACTCGTCGTGGACCCTCCGCACCCAGTATCCTGAACATTGACAGCACATTATTCATACAATATATAACCCTAGTGTTATATAAACAATAACGGTGGAGGATAAACATAAAGTTGGAGCTTCAATTTGACACCAAATACTTAAAGAAGAAAAGAAGAGTTCAATAAATTCAGGGCAAGGCAAAAAAACTAAAAAGTTACAGTCTAAACGACCTATTGATTCAGTCAAATATATATTACTGTTTAATACTTAATAATAAATACTTTTAATATACTCACGGCCGAATTCTAAAACAGAAAAGTCATGAAAGGATGACAAGAAAAAACATATGTTAATGATTTTGATATATCACAAATACTACATGGAAGCATTAACTGGTATACAAATTTATTAGTTTTACGTTTTTTTTACAATATAAATGCAGTGCTGAATGTTATTTACAAATAATATGACACTATAGTGAACGCGATTCAAAACTGGCCGAAGATTGTGTGGCCGTCATGTTTCCCAAAAGTGAAATGCTATGATAATTAAGTGGTTATTTACTGTTCTTGCTTCAGTGCTAGTTTAGATGTAGCGGTTGGTCTACTCTGTATATACCTCACTATAGTCTGTATTGTCATACGTCGATCCAAGCATACTGTTAAGCTCTGCGTCCACGAAGTACTTGTGCATCTCCTTTGCCAATTAACGTGTTTTGGTAGCGTTAAAAGAAAATACAATAAATTAATGTTAGAAATAATAATACGTTACTACTCACACGCAAACTTTGCTAAATATCAATAAAAATGCAATAAATATAGGGATGTGTAGGATATGAAGAAGTAAATTTTATACATTAAAATAAGATTATAAATGTTAATATAAAATAGAGAAAATGTATACACATATAGCAAGTTTCTATTCTGTGAATATTTATATCGGCGTACATTTGTTCTAAGTTGCACCCACTCCTGCCCTTAAAGCCTTGAATCTTAAGTTTCAAGGACTTTCCGTCAGTTTAAGGACACATCAAAATAAGTGTATGTTTGTGCAATACACTACATAAAACCATCAGTAAAAAATCCATTTACTGAACTTACTTATAATAATTGACATATTTATTTTAGTATGCAGATTTTTTACTTGTACAAAACAATATCATATCATTGTATTAAAAAAGGTCAAAAAGCCATCCCAATCAATGTCTTAAAATAATAATGCTGGGTTTTTACCAAACTATATATTATCTCTGTGCTGAATTTTGTTTAAATCGTTAAAACAATAATCTTAAACTTCTCAATGGCCTACATATACATAATGATAAAACAAAATAATTTCAATGCTATAATCAGGCCGTTGCAAACGTGCGAACTACGTCACAATCACAAGAATAAAATGCATGTGACAATGTGTAAGTGCGAGCGAAAGACTTCGATAAAATGACTTAGTTCGCACGTTTGAAATGGCCCGAGTATAGTGGGTATTTTCTTTGTGTATATATTGGTAACGAAAATACAGACAACTACAAAGAGGTGTTATATTTTTTACAATATTAGTGTATAAATAATAATCCAGCGTGTACTAAGCACAGTAGTGTCACCTGTATAAATGTGCAAAACTGCACGCAGACGAGGCATAACGTGGTGACTGCCTTGAGCAGCTGAGGACTTGTGAGCATGCAGTCGCCGAGACAGGACTCTAGAAAGTCGTTGTGACGCTCCAGGACTTCATCCACGTTGTGCACCTACAAACATAACATATTATATAGGTTTTCTTAAAATCTACAAATGAATTCACGCGTTGACTTTTAGCGCAGTAGCGTGTAAAATTTTTTGTTTAGTTTTCTTAAAACCATTATTATTGTTGTATTCCGGTCAATTTAGACCAAAAAATGAGAGTGAAGTTACATAAAGTCCCAACAAGCTGAATTTCAGTGAAGTTGTTCAGAACATAATTATAAACAATGTCTAGAAGTTCCCCATCATTCCCTTGTAAGGAAAAAAAAAAGAGTTTTTCGCGATTTTTAGCAAAATGGTAAGTTTTATCATAAAAGTACCTCAGACAAAATTGTAGATCATAAAATTATCTATTAAAAATGTACCAATACTTTTTTCTTACGAGTCACCGTTTCTGAGATATCACGATTCAAAGAGTTAGTTGTTATCGTCATAATATACACGACTGTCTTGTTCTTTGGCATGCACAAATTGTCAAGGCCGGTCGTGCTCTAATATTGAATCACAAACAATGGAGGATTCGTTTGACTCCGACGAAGTATCATGCGATACATCGCTATTGACGCAATTTACTTGCATCCAACAAAAAACGCGCTAAGTACACTACCTCATAGGTGGCGTGGAAACGTGTGCATATTATGATGATAACAACTTTTGTGGGGACTTTATGTAACTTCGAATGTCTAAATTGACCGGAGTATTGAAGATATCCCAAACATACAGTTGCAAGTTATAATCCTAATAAGAAGTATCATAGCAATAAGTTCAGTTCTGTCATATAGAAACTTGGGACCACTATTCAAATTAATCTTATATCAATTATAACTAAATATATTGTTGTTTAGTTTCTGCCACAATGTGAACAAGGCGTGAATTTGTGTATGTATTATATGTACTACCCTAGCAACTGTTTACACTGCACCCAGACAAAATTATTGTTCAATTTAAGTATTATAAAAGCGTCGGGTCACCGTGTGAGCTGACCCTAACTCTGATAATATAAGTAAATATACTGCTGGCCAAAAGTTTAAGCAGTTTATACATTACTTAACCACAACAGAGTATTGTATTGACTTTAGGCTATAGGCGTTATGAAGAAAGTAGCAGCGGCTCGCAACTGCGTTTGACCCACAATATTCAAAAGCATGGAAATGGCCAATACGGTACTCATGCGAAATATATATATGTAATAAAAGAGCCGCGGCTTCCTAATAGTCGTGCTCGCTACCTTAAAATTAATACTCGTTTAAGAAATTTCATTGCAGCAGGAAAGTGTCCTTTAAAACACTTCTCACGGCAGTGATTTTTTAGCACACATTTTGTCAGCGCCAGGGTACAACAATTTGATAGAAACTTAACCCCTCTCGGAGTCTTTTAATTATAGTAGAGAAGCCCGTGATCCTACATTGGGATTTCCTGGAGCGTTATAAAGATCTATAGGGTTGCGAATTTGAAACGTTTAAATAAAAAAAATACACATGATATGTACCTTTTCATTGGCGGGGGATGTAGCCATAGATTTTCATACATGTAAAAACGAACTGATGCTTGTACATACTCGAGCGCGTCAGATATTGATATCATGGATGTCAACGTAGTAAAAAAGAAACGTACGATCTGATTGTTTCCATGGTGAGGAACGTTGTACGTAAGGGTTGTAAATGAAGAAAATATCACTCGAATTGTAAGATTAGTGAAATATACAGGTTCTAACATGTAACTAACTCACCCTACCTTATTATGGTATTCTATCCCTGACGGGCGGCCGCACATGTACAAGGCTCGTAATGGGTTGAAATACTTATGAGGTATCCTCCTGTATATTAATCTGCCGCGCTTTAGTAACTCCCGAAATCCCCGCTTGGACTCCCCTACTATTAGGTGATGTCATCTTGGTTTGCAACGGAGTTAGACAATCAGAAAATTTGAACTTTGACAAGTAATTGTAGTACATCAAGAGAAGTGATGACTATTTTCAATTGGAATACACGACAAGCCCGCAGCTGTTATTGGGGTAGTGTTATTGTTCTATATACATATTTGTATGACCTGCTTTAAAAGGAATAATTTATTGCTTATTTTTACAGATTCAACCTTGACTTGGTGAGTCTAAACTCGTCGTTTTATGGTGAAAAACACAAATTGTTAATATATTTATATATTTTTTTTTATTTCATAGAATGGTATGAAAAATTAATAATACTTTAATTAATAATAAAATATCCTGCTTTATATTATTGAGATATACTCTATTTTCCTTCTTCTCTGATGTAGTATCTTTTGGCCGGCAGTATATTTATTTATTATGTCATATTACGACGATCGCCTTCTACATTATTGAGTGAACGCAAAGCAGTCTACATTTCATATTGCAACAAGAAAGATTGCAGTGAAGCTTCCACTACTACACTACAAAAAAAATATATATATATATATAAGTAAATTGTGACCCGAAATTAAGTGGTTCAAAGATCTAGTGAGTATTCAAATTCAGTAATCTACATAGAGTAAGAAATGTATAATCCAATACTAGGATTAAAAATATATGAAAACACATAGGTAAATAGAGATGTTCCGACTAGTCGATAAAGTCGGTTTTCTGGGTACGGGTCTCCTCTCAAAATAAGAGACGGAGTCTTGGGGCTCTAAGGGGGTCTTGTAGTCTAAGAGGGAGAACGACCTTCACCGAGCTGGTTAATGGATGAAAGATATTTTTTATCAAATAAAATATGTCTATAAATATATTGCGAATGGGTTGTCTAAAAAATTTCAGTCCAGAATATGATTAATTAACAATTTTTTTTTTTTTAAATTACACTGGCTTGGTTAATGAACAAATTCTAGTCCAATCGAAAATATGAAACCTATAGAATATACAAACATTAGGTTGACTATTTAATTCCCGTCACAACTCTTGGGTAGGCAGGTATGGTGATACTGATTTTAATGATGAAACTTTTAAAAACTGTTCATTAAAGTTAGCTTTTCGTAAAATTAAAAACTTTAAATTTTATAGGTTACCATACCACATGTTATAAAAAGTAACTGCCTTGAATAAAAAATATACCTCGTTGTAGATCTCCAGGTATGCCACGCATACCAGGAAACATATTTTTATTTTAGTTCATTTCATTCATTAATCAGACCGGTGCAAGTTACTAGAATCGATTTACCTGTTTATACCTGCCTACCCAAGAGTTGTGACGGGAAATAAATAGTCAACCTAATGTTTGTATATTCTATAGGTTTCATATTTTCGATTGGACTGAAATTTGTTCATTAACCAAGCCAGTGTTACTAAAAAAAAAAAAAATTAATTGTTAATTAATCATATTCTGGACTGAATTTTTTTAGACAACCCATTCGCAATATATTTATTGACATATTTTATTTGATAAAAAATATCTTTCATCCATTAACCAGCTCGGTGAAGACGTTCGTAACGGGATCCTATACTATGGGGCCTCGAGGTCTACGTGTTAGTCAAGTGCTTCAACAAATATTTTAAGAACGAAAAGTTCTCAGTGTTTTTTTATCGATAGCCCCTTCGTACACAATGCAGCATAAATTTCCGATACGCGATTATATTTGTCTTCTGTACAAATTAATTTCGTAAACACGTACAAATGTCGGCAACACGTACGAAGCTATGGTCGCGTATCGAAAGTACTGTTGCGTTGTGTACAGCCTGTATAGCAAGTTGTAATTATTTTTAATACACACACAATTTCGAAATGCTGTGGTGGTTTCATACCCTCAATCGGCGAATGCACAGTTACTCGTTGCTATAACTATTCTAAAACATTATTTATAATCTTATTCTAAATACAATTAGTAGGTATTCAAATGGTTTAGATTTTAGTCTGTAACATAAAACAACAAATTGGTTCATCGTTCAAATATTACCAGAGTAACTTTTTGACTGGACACAGAGGCTCATAAGACGTCGTTTTGACGCTGTAGTGTGTTAAATTAATTTTTTTCTAATTAAATATAATAGACACCAATACTACATTTGGTTAGCTATTTAACTAAAGGTAAACATGACAAAAGACAATGGAGAAAACCATAGGTAGGGCCCGTTTTTATTTCAAAACAAAATTAAATTATTTACATTACATTTTCAAAAAAAAATAATTTTAAATTCATAGGCTGGCTAACAATTAATGCTACCACTATAACCACACTAAAACCTACTTAAGAATTAAGAAATTAAGTTTTTTTTTACATGGTTAACATTTCTACTTGTTTGTTTGGTTGTTTTGTTTCAATGTGTTTGCACAGAAAAATAATATTTCTAAAATGGCTGAAATTAAAGCTCTGTTCTCGAAGCTCTAGGCAAAGTCACGGCTAAGAATTGATAGAGCAATCGCTGTGAGTTTAGATAAAATTAATGTTGACACCTGTAATTTCACTACCTATAGGTACTCAGAAATAATACATTTTAAATGTTGAAAAACCACATGCGCCGCCATTTTGTTGTTTACTTTTAGTTACATAGGTACCTAACCAAATAGAGAATTTGTGTTCACCGCAATCGTTGTTTTGTGCGTCATGTACCTACCTACAACTGATTAAATTAAAGACGAATACTTTTTCCTATTATGCAAACTAATAAATAGGTAATTTTATTTTACAATAATAAATGGCAAACCACAATATAAAAGACAATCAAAAAGACTTGACTCATCCAATGGATAGTATATAATATAAAATATGGTTATTTATATAGGTAGGTATATTGTTTTAAATATAGATTGAATGACAGTTCTAAGCAAAACCGCTTACACAACTTTGTCGTGACGTCTAACAAAATTGAATTGGCACACGAAAATTCCGTGTGTAGAACCTATAGGTAAAAGTAAATAAGATCGATTAAAACATTTATAATGATAATCGTTAATATACGTAAAAAAACTTTAGATTCATATTTCAAAATTGTAAGGTCGTCTTTTTATAGGCTTAGGGTCTTGGTCAAAGAGTGAAACAATTTTCATCTTTACTATCCAGTAATAGTCGAGTGGTATAAGCTTGTGCAGTCACTGTGCATCAGCTGGGAGGCCGAATGTTCAAATCCCAGGTAACACATTATCGGCTTTTGGAAGTTGTTCAAATATTAGATGTTATAATCAGTTTATGAGTTATATAACCAAACAAATAATTGTAAAAAAAACGTTATACTTTTATAGATATAATAGACCCACTAAGCTAAGTCCCTACTCAATCAGCGTAGTAGGTAGCGAATCCTAAAGAAACCAAACCAGCAGTAGGAAAGTGTGTTAATTTTTACTTTAAATATAATAAAAAAAATACAAATATAACCGTTTAACATTACAGATGTCGTTAATAAAGTAGTAAGACATGGCGGCAGCGAATTCTTTGCCCATGGTTGAAAACCTTCAAGACCAATTAATAACAGCTTTAGTATATGGCAAAAACTTATCTGAATTCAAATGTATTGTTGATCGTGCTAATAAAGAAGATTTGGAACACGTTTATGAACTTTACCACTATAGAACATGTTTAGAAATTGCAATTTCGAATAAGAAGCAAGAGTATCTAGACTATTTATTAAGTAAAAATGTAGAAGTTAATGAAAATAATAAAGTAACCCATTGGGCACCGATTCACGTCGCAGTTGTCAGTGACAATATCAAAGCTTTAGAATCGTTATTGAAGGATAAAAGAATTAAAGTAAATATTCAAAGCAATGGGACCACTGCATTATTGATGGCTGTTAAAATTATTGCCGAAGAAAATAATACTCCGCGACAAGCAAATTTAATCAAAATGATCAAACTTCTACTACAAAACGGATGCGATCCAAACAGTCCCGATTCGAAAGGTGCAACTCCTTTATCGATAGCCTTGAAACATCAATTGGATGAAGTGGTGAAATTAATTGGAGAATCTGAAATACCAATTGATATCGATCTTTATAAAGACACAGAAAATAAAACTGCCCGTGATTGGCTAAATAGCCTAAATATGAACGAATCATTTATAATAAATATCGACAACTATAAATTTGGAACTGTTGAAAGGAAAATTAACATTGATACATTATTCTACTATTTGAATACAGAAGATGAAGACAGTTTCATAAATAATTTCATAAATGTTAGAGATAATTATCGAAACATTTTTACCGTTCACAACGGTAAATATACTTTATTACAGTTGGCCACTGCAAAAGGGATGGATAGAGTGGTTGAAACTTTATTAAGTCATGGAGCTGATCCCAAATTTACATTTTCAGGCAATCAGACTCTTCCCATAGCCTTCGCGTGCCAGTACGGATTTCTAAAGATTATGAAAATGTATTTGGATAATGTTACTTCTTTAGACACAGGTATCGCTGATTCCCTTCTTCAAAATATTGTACTAGGTAAGCCGTCTTATCATAAATCCACCAAAGCTGATCACAATGGTTGTTTGCAAATATTGCTGAGTAATCCGAAAATTAAAGTGAATGTTAATCTTGGCGATTATAAAGGCAATACTCCATTGTTTTACGCAGCCAGAAATGGCGACGAAGACATGGTTTTAACATTATTAAGAAAAGGAGCCATAGTCGGTTTACGGAATATCTTTAACGAATCACCACTCACATATGTGAATGCAAAAACTTTCGAAACATACTTGGACGAATGCGTTACGACTAACGGCAATGGAGCGAGTGATGAAAACTACGAGATTCACGTGGATTACGGATTTTTGCCTCCAAGCGACTCAGAAGGACGGCATACTAAAATACCCTTACCAGATACAGATGTTTTACTTCATATAATACATAATCAAGAGATGAGACCTCTTCTAAATCATCCAGTCATTACTTATCTGCTGCATTTAAAGTGTCAAAGTATTAACAGTCTTTTTTATACAAACATAACATTTTGTTTACTTTTATGGCTGTGCCTTCTTTACTTCATATTACATTATGGCGCAGAGAATCATTCAGACTCATCAGAAGCTCTTATAATCATTGCCAAGATTGGTGTTGTTATCGGCTTATTTATAAGGGTCATAAGAGAATTCTTTCAATTTATGGTTTCACCCAAAAAATATTTGCTGAGTATTAAGAACTGGATGGATATAGTACTAATAACTATCATAATTTGTATTGTTTGTCACGATTCTGCCGAAGAGTCTACGATACAACAATTGTCTGCCGTGGCTATACTTCTTTCATCGGCTGAATTAGTACTACTCGTCCAGTTTCCAACTTTATCAACCAATATTGAAATTTTTAAGAGAGTTTCTACGAACTTTTTGATATTATTACTTTGGTATTTCATAATAATTTTAGCTTTCGCGTTGAGCTTTTACACATTATTTAGGCAAGAGAATGGAACCCTTAATACCCCAACTAGCACACAAGCTGCTTATACAGTCGTTATACAGCCTGATAGTTGCATAAGAGTCGTTCAAATGCTGTACAATTCTCTATAAGTTGTATACTAGCTATTTAAAAAACCCTTTAACAGCTAGGCGGGACAGTAGCCGTTTAGTAGGAAACTAATGACTTATAGTGATATATGAGCATGAAATTGCATCGCTAGACAGCCTAGGGAAGTATAACTGAGTTAATGGAATCTTCTATAACACCGTAAACTGTATAAGGGGACTTTAGGAGATAAAGGAGTTTAAACGGAGTTATGCGTTGCGCTTATAGCGCTCAAGAGCGTAAATAAGCTTTTTGTAATGCCTTAGGTTCTATAACAGATTTTTTTAGGGCTAGTGTATTACTCATCTATAAAAGAGTTGCGTATGTCTTTAATAGCGCCTTGAGCGTTATATCAGATATTTATATGGCTTCTGTACGGCAAATAGATGTATAAGGTATCATTCGAAACATTTTTACAGCCATGGGGATTACAGAATTATGTTAAGCACCTAAAGCGCTATAACCGAGTAATATACCTTTATACTAAAGCTTAAAATTATTATCATAATATATTTACATAGGTGCAGTGGTGGTTCAGTCTGTCAACTGTTTTTAAAGAAAAAATAAAATAAAATAAAATAAAATAAAATAAAATAAAATAAAATAAAATAAAATAAAATAAAATAAAATAAAATAAAATAAAATAAAATAAAATAAAATAAAATAAAATAAAATAAAATAAAATAAAATAAAATAAAATAAAATAAAATAAAATAAAATAAAATAAAATAAAATAAAATAAAATAAAATAAAATAAAATAAAATAAAATAAAATAAAATAAAATAAAATAAAATAAAATAAAATAAAATAAAATAAAATAAAATAAAATAAAATAAAATAAAATAAAAAAGATTTTCAAACTATTTTAATATTCAACGACTGACCCCTAAAAGTACGAGTAAAATGCTGGTGTGCGACCAAAACAGTTATATTGAAGCACTCCTATGCCACAACTGCAAAACCTTGAGGTCTACAACAGCAAACACTAGAGCCTTTGTACAGCTTAAGGCGCTAGAGCAGATGTAACCAACTCTGAGAACTGCTTGATCGAGACGCCATTATAGCATTTGGTAAACATATTTTTTGAGGTTATTACGATCTTTTGAAGATCATATAAATCTATACCCTGGTAACGTTAACATAATTAAAATCATTTTTTATTACCTATAACCCTAATTAAATTATCTGTAACCCTCAAAGTCTTATTTATGTTCAAAATACAATTTCCAAATCCACATATCTATATAATTTTTGCACTTAAAACTGAATATTTTGAGGGCGCATGAAAATATTGACGATAATATACATATATATTGACAGCAAACTTGAACTCGCACTTTCATATCACGTACACAAAGAAATAAAAGCGATAGACTACTTGTTATTTTAATATTCCAATCCGTAAAAATAAAATGTCTCCTCATTTGTCACTGATGATTCATTTTAAAAAAATATATTTAGTTTACACCATAATAAACCGACTATATTACTAATTTAGAGCGTTAGCATTTATAACCGTTACACAGTAGCGCTAAAATAAGGTAAAGGTGGTATAATCGCGCTGCAAGAGCTTTTTCGAACGCTCGTGGCGCTAACCACCTCTGTACAACAGCTGGTAAGCGCCACGAAGCTGCAAAAAGCTCTTGTAGCGCGATTATACCACCTTCATCTTATTTTAGCGCTCCTGTATTACTACTATACTACGTACTATTATAATTACTATTTACGACCACTGTAGATCCAATGTCGAGCTATAAGCTGGACAGTATGGGCCTATTTGACGCTACAAGAGCTCTGTAGCCGCTTATAGAACCACTATACTTCTTACTAAGGAGCCTAAGGCGTTATAAAAATCCTTTAACCGGCCATTGTACAGCTTGTTATAGCGCTTGTGTGCTAGTTGGGACACCTATCTCTAATAGCACCAATAATGAAGAAGACTTCTTTGGCGATTTTGGAAATTCTTTATTTAAAACTGTCATAATGCTAACGGGTGAATTCGATGCCAGTTCGATAAAATTCAGTAAATTCCCAGGAACCAGTCATTTCATCTTTATCGTATTTGTATTTATGGTCCCTATCGTACTTTTTAATTTATTAAATGGCCTGGCAGTGAGTGATACGCAAAAAATAATAGCAGACGCAGAATTAGTGGGACATTCATCCGCGGTACATATGATCTCGTACTTTGAAAATATAAGCATCAGACTTAAAAACTGGCTGCCTCGGCTACCTCTCAATATTTTATCGATGCCACCACCTGATGAAACAGTAGTGAAAATAAAGCCCAATGAAAAAATACCTCAGAAATGTCTACTAAATACTAAAGATATTGAAATGGCTTGTAGTCCTGGATTAATTTGGTGCAATAATAAAAATAATGATCCTGTAACTCTACACAAATTCAAAAATATTATAAGTAAAAAGGCTAACGTGTCTGATTTCGATGAAATAAAAAGTACGTTGAGCAGACTTGAAAGTTTGTTAAAGGAAATCAAATCTACCCCAAGGAAAAAGTATTAAGGTAGTCATGATAGTAGTTCTATGGCAAACAATTTTTAAATCAATTTATTGCTTATAAGTGAAATCGACTGCAAAAATTGGAGGCCGCGATACTCTCAATTGTTTTATTCGCAAATAAATTTTAATTGCAAGTTAAATTTGAGGGCAAGTCCTAAATTCAAAGTTTTCGATTTGATCATGAACTACTTGTTACACTACAAAGTTTAATTTGAGAAAGTTATCATAAATTCATTATTAAGAACTACATGTTTTAAAGTATTTCTTAATTTTCATGACATACTTTGTATTCCTTATAAGCTGTATATTGTATATTTCTAATGTTCACAAAAAACCTTTTTGCTTAGTACTTACTTACTTACTAGTAGTTGCTTAGTTAGTGCTTTTTTTGCTTAGTACTCAATACGTCTTTTGTTCAAATAATTTACTAAACACAAACTAAATAATAAAAAAAACCTACTAAACTCATTAACAGACCATTGTAGCATAAAACTAGCTTTGTCAGGATTTTAATAATTCTCAATTAAGAAGAAGATCTATACTAATATAATAAAGCTGAAGAGTTTGTTTGTTTGTTTGTTTGTTTGTTTGAACGCGCTAATCTCAGGAACTACTGGTCCGATTTGAAAAATTCTTTCAGTGTTAGATAGCCCATTTATCGAGGAAGGCTATAGGCTATATAACATCACGCTACGGTCATTAGGAGCGGAGTAGCAACGAAAAATGTTACAAAAACGGGGAAAATTTTGACCCATTCTCTTAGGTGACGCAAGCGAAGTTGCGCGGGTCAGCTAGTTATTAAATACTTTTCATCCATTAAACCGGTAGGCAAAAACTTTCATGTATATTCTTATGCCTTGATCACACCTACCGAGTGGTCGGGCGAGACAGTGCGCTCGGCCGAGTACTCGGTGTGTATGAACACTACGACGAGTGCATGGCCGAGCGCTCGGCCGAGTTATTTGGCGAGACAGCTACTCGACCCCTGCTCTATTGTTTTAGTGCATGTTTATACCTGCCGAGTGGGAAGGCGAGACAGTGCGGGGAAGCGCGGGGGTGGATACTCGGCCTAGCAAATAGAACAGGGGTCGAGTAGCTGTCTCGCCAAATAACTCGGCCGAGCGCTCGGCCATGCACTCGTCGTAGTGTTCATACACACCGAGTACTCGGCCGAGCGCACTGTCTCGCCCGACCACTCGGTAGGTGTGATCAAGGCATTTGTGCACTTTTTAATTCCCATTTTTGATCCGTCTCGTATGCTGAAACTGAACTGACTGCCTACTCGACGCAAAGTTCTTAAAATACGTGTAAATACCTACTCGCTCAGCCAACTCTCTCGGCCTAGTATCATTATACTGTCTCGCCCGACCACTCGGTAGGTGTGATCAAGGCATCAGTGTTGGTATTTGAGCATGCGCGCGTATACGCGAGCACGCTCCTGGACATTAGACGGATGATGTCGGCTAAAGGAGGGTGCGTGCGCATTCTTTTTCATTTCTTTTCATTCTACATAATATCTACAACTATAATAATACAAGGCTAGTCGTTTAAAATAATTACTAACACGTTTTTTAACTTTAAAATATTTTCTCTAGACTAAAGTATATTTTGGTTACATAAGCTTATAGTAATTACTGTTATATTATATGTTTAGATTTTAACAATGCAACATCATTGTACCCAAAGCAATTTGAATAAATTTTAATATTTTTTCTCAATTTAAAAGAAGCTGTTTTATTTATTTAATATTTTCCTATCATGAACATGTTAAAATTATAAAAAAATGTACATCATTTTGTATTCGATAACTTTTATCATAATAAACAAAATATGTAGCAGTACTTCTTTAAATCTTTTTACCCTAAAGATTTAAAGAAATTCTACACATTTGCATTAACTGACTCATGGTGCAGTTAGGTGTAAATGGTTCTACTCCATTACGTTGTCCGGCTACTATTAGCTAATAAACTGTGTCTATAAGCTAGTAGGTACAATGCATTAGATGTTGTTAAGGATCGGAATGACAATGTACCTTGTCGAGACTATGTATGAGCTGGCACCACGACGGCTCGATGACCTCCACGCACATGTAGTACTGCAAGTGCTGGATACAACTCAGCATGCGCTGGCGCAGAGCGAACGCGTCCGCGTATAGCCGCGCCTCTGAGAAACGCTTCACGACTTTGTTGTACAGCCACACCCTAAAACATATCATCATATTGAACACACTTAGTGGGCAAATGCTTTATTAGAAAGAAATGTGACATATTAGGTCGGATAAAAAGTCTTTTCGCGTTATAGTATGTATGAACTTGTAATAAAATCTCTTTGGCGTCAAGAATCACAAATGAGTACACGCTTCATTAGGTTTCTTTCAGTGAGCTCGTGAGGTACCCAAACATTGAGCTTTTTTGTGTAGAGAAAACATTTTATTACAAGTTCATACATACTATAATGCGAAAAGACTTTTTCCACGACCTAATATGTCATGACGCCGCATTTACAGCTCGCCGACTGGTTGTTGACAGTTGGTTTCCACGGTGACCGAGAGACGTGTGGACGAGAGGCGCTGGAAAACGGCAGGCTAGTATACGGAAAACCGTAAATATGGAAACTGCAAGTCAGCCACAATCAGCTTATCCCAAATCGAGGCGATTACGTTACGATTCCGATTAGTGTGCGTTGAAGTAGGGAGTTTCATGCAAATAATACTGAACGGTTCGTGTTGATGCTGAGACGATCCCTTTACCATACGTCTGCTACGAGCACTAATGGTGAAAAGAATAGTACTTTTTAATGCCGTGGATAACTTGTCCAGCCTGTCGAAACGTCAAAGTATTGCACACCATAAAATGAATTCTTGTGTTTGTACTGTTTTTATTGTTATATATTATGTTACTGTAAAAGCCCGAACTGTGGTAAATCCGATATATAAAATAATCGTAATACAATACAAATTATAAACAGAAACATACCTGCATAGTAATCTTTCAACATGTTTGCAGTAAAACAGATGTCTAAATATCATCTGGTAACAGGCGATAGCTTTGTGGTTCAGAACCAATGAGACTGGCCATTTAACCTCCATGCCGAAAGAGAACGTCTCTATGCCAGTGAGTGGAGGGCAGTCTTTATTTTGTTTGTACTCTGAAACATTCGAAGTAATTACACAATACTAGACCGCAAATGTAAAATGTAAAGCTAAAGAGTAGTGGAGAGTTTGTTTGTTTGAACGCGCCAATCTCAGAAACTACTGGTCCGATTTGAAAAATTCTTTCAGTGTCAGATAACCCTATCGAGGAATATATATACATATATATGCTATAGGCTACATAACATCACGCTAAGACCAATAAGATCAGAGTACCAGTAAAAAATGTTAATAAAACGGGGAACATTTTTCCCAATTCTCTCTTGTGACGCAATGTAATAAAATACTTACTAAACTAAACTACTTACAACAATTAAGTACATTTAGGTTTTATTTAGGAAGTACGGGGATATAAGAAGCGGACACGGTTGAGGCCTATGCTAATTATAGGTACGTAAGTTCCTAACACAGTATTGCTAGGGAGAAAACAAGTGGTTCTTTCATTGTATCAGGGTATTTATAAAAGTCAACATGTATTACATGCAGTGTGTAACGAGAACATTGTTCGATTCTAAAGGAACACAAAGTTATCTCTATAACACATAAATGCAATCACGCCTTTTTCCCATAGGGTTAAGCAGAAATCCGCCACTTGGCGCTATCCTCACTTTCTCTTGCTTCATTCGCATCCATACATTTTGTAACAAAATCATCATCTCTATAACTTCGTCAAAAAAAATGTCTTACTTAATGCCATTAATCATACATAGGGTAGATAGGAATAATTATGTCCTTCTGGTACAACTAAGCCGATATCCTGCCGGCTACGACAGCCAATTTTATTGGAACTGGCCACCGGTGCAGGACTTTTCATATAGTGTCCGAGTATGTCACTGCCCAATCGACAGGACCTCTAAGAGGTCAGGCGCAGGACCGACGGTTTTACCGGAGCTCTCCGATGCAACTTCCTAACTCCGAGCAATCTGAGAGACTATATAAATTCCAATACCAAGCAGAAATCCTTAAAAGAAAAACTCAGAAAAGATTTTTTAACCCGACCGAATTGGAACGAGGATGACGCTGGACCAAAATGTTTTGTGCGATTTCAATTTCGAGAATACCGTCCGTAAGTAATCATATATCAAAGCATCGTGAACATTCATTGCTTACCTTTTTCGTCTTCAGTTTCAATAGACAATATCTTGAACATTTGGAACTGCAAGTCGTACGGAAGGAGCTCCACTCGCATGTCTTCATTGTAGGGGTCGTGACTTGCTGCAGACAATCTATTCAAAACAATCTTATTATAGCATGCTGCCAGTTACTTAGTTGATATAAACTGAAGTATTTTTAATTCATAGAACACGTTGTCACGTTACTATACTCAGGCTGACTTACAAACGTGCGAACTACGTCATAATCAAAAGAATAAAAGGAATGTGTAAATGCGAGCGAGAGATTCCGATAAAATGACATGACTTAGTTCGCACGTTTGATATAGCCCGCGTGTATCTCGCTAATGTTACCTCAAGCACAATCCCAGAAGAGATTCCAATTTAGAAGGTATTATATCATCAATCTTTTTAGATAGTTCTTGTTCAGTTGCATCCATAAATTGTACAATAAAGTCTCCCTGACTCATCAAGAAATAGTTCTTTACAGACTTAAGTCTTCCCATCAGATCATATTCCTTAAGTAATAATTCTAGTAACGACTTGCTAGCGTAAGCGTATGCTTTTTGTATAATGGCGCCGTAATTTTGTTCTCGCAATGAGTATTTTATTTCTTCTGTATTCGTCTTAGTTATTTGTTTTCCTGAAATTTATTGACGCAAAAATCTTAGTATTTTAGTTTTTTAACATAAGCTTAGATTTGATAAGATAAATAAAGTAGTGTTGAGTATGTAAAGAACACATAACGGGGTAATTATAAGACAGTTATCAACAGTATATTTTGTCATGATCGATATTGGTATAGTTATTTATAATAATTCTTTAATAGATGACGGCCTCCGTGGCGTAGTGCTACGGTGTCGCCACGCCATTACCAGTGCGTCGAGAAGTCGCGGGTTCGATTCCCACACGGAACGAATATTTGTGCGATCCACAAATACCTAATTGATTCGGGTCTGGTTGTACTTTGTGCACGTTGCTGAAAAAATTATAACGTCCCGGCGACACAAGAGCCATTCTTAGAGCGGGTGCTGTTTTAAAAGATAAAAAAAACAAGAGTTACTATATAAGTAACAGCAAAATTGTACGTACCACACTGACTAATAACGTTGAGGTATTTTCCTGTTCTGAGGATGATATCAGTGAATTTATCAAGGAATTTTGGCACCCTATCTCTTTGTACACTGTAGCGTTTTTCCCAGTAATCCGCAGAGTAATCCACTGGTAGTTCTTCTTTGTTAATTAGCTCATTATCTTCGATCATAAATTCCTATAGAAAATTAAATTAGAAGAAGTTTATTATTCACGTGACGTTTTTTGTTACATTTTAAATACCACTTCTCCCCTGATAAGTATAGGTGCCGCCGCCAAAAAATAATTTATCCCGCTTGTAAAAAGTGCAATTCTTTCCGTGTTTTGCCTTACATTAAATCCATTGCATAGAGTACATATTTAAATTATTGAGTTTCTTAAAATGGGTATATCCAACTAGTTTCATTGATCCTCAACGTGACGAGTCAACTTACAATATTATGTCTTAGTTATTATTAAAGGAATACACCGTGACAAGGAATCATAGCGCCTTGACCGAATACTGTTTCAAAAGTTCGCGCAGCCGGAAACGAGGTCGGAAACATAGTTACAACGTTACAAAAATAACAGTCTGTTGCTACAGAAACTGCAGAAACGGATTAACTATACTATTCATTTGGAAAGTGTAGTCCATAGAAGGTATAAGTACAAAAATACATTAAAAATAACGAAAAATATACCTGAAAAGGATCAACTATAGTGCCTTTGTGTATCCATTGGTCTAAAATGAACAGGTATGGGCGGGAAGCGCGTTCAGTAAGGAACAGAGAAATCTCCTGTGCTCTGGCGTCACCCATCAAAGTATTTGTTTTATCATGCAAAACCGTTAGAACCGCTCCACCTCGTAATTCACTCTGAAAACAAATAAAAAATTTGGTAGTACCTACAATATTACATATCATAAGCTCTACTCGATCCTACGACTAATGAATCCAGGTTATTTAATAAGAATGGTTTAGAACATGTTCTATGGGGTAATATTAAGAATCACTTTCCACACTGGTTTTGAAGCACAACGGATAATATTTGAATTGAGATATGCATTTGATGAGAGATACTACTATATTTCACTAAAACTGCTTAGTTTAATAACTATATAACCAACACTCGGTATGAATAGAATTGCTAGAGAATCAGATTACATTTTTACAAATTTTATCAGAAAAAAATATCTTCTTTCTTATGAAAGAGAATTCTTGTACTAAGTTTCAGTTACAGTAGGGAAATGAAATTAATGATTTACTATTAGCACCTACTACCAGCATCTATATCCAAACTGGATACACTACAAAAAGGAATACATTTTATGACATTGAATGGCCTGAATGCGAATGTCTCAGTATGGGAGTAAAGAAAACAAACCTCCAGGAGTAAAAGTCTATCCACCACAATGGGTATTAAGTGTACCTGTGAATGTGTACTGTGCAAAATGCTTTGCCACTATTAACAAATAATATATTATTAGGTTGGGGAAAAAGTCTTTTCACATTACAGTATGTATGAACTTATAGTAAAAAAAAATTTCTACACAAAAAAGCTCGATATTTGTGTACCTCACAAGGTCACTGAAAGAAACCTAATGAACCATGTACTCATTTGTGATTCTTGAAGCCAAAGAGATTTTATTACAAATTCATACATACTATAATGCGAAGAGATTTTTTCCCCAAACTAATAGAAACTAAACAACGAACCTTTCCTATATTGGTGACAATAGCGGCAAGAACTTGCATAGTGTGCATTGTTGGCAAGACAAAGTACCAAAGCTTCTGTAATGTAAGATTTGTAGCCATGTGTTCAGTCTCCAGTTGCGCTATCATCGTCTGAAACAATAATAAACCATTCTTGAACTTAATTCAATAAATATCTAATTGAAATATGAATTTACAGTAGTGTTGTTTTAATCATGCATAATATTTGATCCAACCTTAACAAGTCGTGAAGCTAAAATCAAGTTTTGTTTTTGATAATTTTAGTGGTTGTTACAATATACTAGTGATATAATTTTTTTGCTAATGTGACTACTCATTCAGATCTTAAACTTGACAATATTGACAATCCTTCTACCGTAAAGTTCAGTTTTACAAGCATAAAAAACTGCTGTCTAATCAAGGTAAAAAGAATAAAGAAATGCAATTTAAGGGCCACAAGTATATTATATATGATGATAGATAACTTACATAGTAGTCTTTTAAGAGGATCTCAATTGCTGCAACTAAAGCATGTAGCACTTGACCGGACCACATATTGCAATGCTCAATAAATCTCCTCACTATGGAATAATTGGAAGCCAGTGGAAGCATTTGCTGAACTATCTGTTTAAGAGCATCATCCAAATCATCAGATATCAAGAATGTTCTAGCATCAAAGGTGTCTTTAACAGGCTGGTGCACAATGTAGTTGCCAGGAATACCAGAGAAAATGTAGAGTAAATCATCAATGATTATGTTCTCTTGGGAGGCTATTGGAACTCCAGCTGAAATGTGATCCAAATAATTTATTAAAATTGGCTATACGCTACATAACAACATAAGAGATTGTCAAAAAACCCAACCAAGTGTGACTTGGACTAATTAACATACTAATATTTACAAAAATGACAAGACAAATATTTTGTTGCATAGGAGCCCCCTTAATATTTACATTATTCTGTTCCTTGTATTTGTTGTTACTGCAAGAGAAATACATCATTTGTTTTTTACTGTCACCATCACAGTTCACAAAACATAGCCAGGTGACAGACAAGTCTCAGTAATTGAATCCTAATTTTATACTTTGGATACAGAACTCCAAAAACCAATAACTTACCAAGTGAAGCAATGATTGGCATAGGTTCCTTGGGGAAGTCCCATGACATGGCTGGGTGATCCTTCTGCCAGTTAGGTAAGTCCAAGCTGCTGTACCAGTTTGGTCGCAGCTTAGATTCTTTCTCCTCAAATGACTTCATTACAAGTTTCTTGCTTTCATCCACTGCTTTCAGTAATTTGTCTTTGATCTACATATAATGTATATGTTATTGTTGATTAACACAAACTTTATATTAACTACATTATTTTATTAATGCATAGACAGAGAAGACTGATAGGTTAATATCAACTTATATTATTTATATAGAACCACCATGAGCTCAGTAATCTGGTTTTATACATAGAAAAGATAAACAATAATGTACATAATATATTAGATAACAATAAGATATTTGTACCTGAGGGAGATCCTCCTTAGTGATTTGATGTTTGTTGTCACCTAGAACAGGCTTTGGTGCTACTTTTGGCTTAGATATTTTTGACTTCTTTTCATCACACACCAGTTTATAAAACAGTACTATTATGTCCGATAAATTATCAGTGCTGAAATTAAACAGAGACAAATAAAATCTCAACAACAAATCGATATAAACATTAATAATATACTGGTCACAATATACTTGAATCCATGACTAGATAACCTACTATTTGCAGTATATTATCAGCGTTAAAATACCTAAATAAGAAAATATAATAAAACGATCACATACTTTCTGTTCCTCAGATCTTCGTATTTCTTTAGAAACGTTTTAGCGTTTGATGCTTTTAGCGCCAACCTCTGTGCATATTCGTTCACTTGCTTCAGCGATAAATTACTATTGCCATAATTTGGATCGTTCTGGATATAGTCTAATACGGTATCCGCTTCCAAACTACATCTACAAATTAAATAAAAACGACATCAATTATTACAAATGCTCCAATGATATAAAAGTTAATCTTGTTCATTTTATACTAAGAACAACTCTAACCCTAAAGCATCAAGAAGCTCCTTGATGGTGCTTTGCATTTTATCTTTGGGAAATATCCAGTTTTGATACATTTATTCGCAAAATATTTAAAATATTTGTAAAAGCTTCATTTGTGTTGAATTTATTAAAACATGACAGTTATCAATTTGACTGACATGCGAGTAGAGTGGGGATGCCAGATGCCAGATTAGTTGGATAAAAATGAGAATATAGTCACAGTGTAACGGATAAAATTATCTAATAAATATATTTCTAAGATAAACAATATTATTTCGTGTCGAAACTAGTTAAATTTAGCTTGATACAGTCTAACGCTAAATTAGATCAAATAATTTGTGTAGTCAAGGATAATTCATAATTCATAATCTTTATTTGCAAATATGGGTAATATACAAAGATAAAAATTAAGATAAATTAAATTGGATAAGTCACAAAAATTAAGGTACAGATACCTTGAAGCCGTGACCGATATATGTAATTAATTTTATGGATGAGTTAGGACTAAACAGTAGATAGGTACTATTTCTACTCATTAGTTACCTACTACAGTACCTATCTATATAATATTTGTTGAATAATATTGAGACCATCTTTTTTTTCAATGGGCAAGACCAGTTTGTCTATTTAAAAAATGTATTCTACGATGTCAATGGATTTGAATTTAAATTTTAAATTACCTAAATTTTCTGCCTAATGTAACTAAGTACCTACCTATCTAATTAAATATCTAATATTATTTTTCTGATGAGAATTACAGAGTAGGTACCTTTACATACTAAGTAAAAGGGTATTTACTAATAACACCACGATGAGAAAATTAATAAAATGGTGTTAGAACACATTCAAGCTTTTTATAAAAATGTTCGTGCCAAAAGTTGGAATTAAGATAATTCAATATTATTATTTTGTACTATTATGCAGGTATTTAAAAATAGTAAAAAATTAAAGCAATAACAGCAGCTTCTTACAACAAACAGTATGCTCAATTAGCTTTTAAAGTAGCTACATAATTTACATTAAGTACGTTTAGTCGTATAATAAATGTTTAGGTGGACAAATAATATAGGGTAAGTATCGATTAAGATTTACGTTAACTCTACTAATGTGCATCATCATTAGACATACGAGTATTAAAATAACTTTAAAAGTTAATATTATGATAAATTTTGGCTCTTGTAAGTAATAATTAACGATCATTTTGCGCTTTGATGACTGTATGCTATTAAACTTTTTTAAGGCGTTATGGAAATCTCACTCCGATATTTATTTATTGCTGTTGCCTATTTTTTAAAACGTTTTCAAATAATTATATAAATTAAAACTATAATACTTATTACATCTCATTAAATCAATTTGTGTCTATAGATATGGTTTTATTGTTAACGCCTGCCTGCTATGCCGCTTAAAACACTGAGGAAACTTATTAGTATTGTATTATGGATGTACTTATTATGGGTATTAAAACAGAAATTCTAATAAGTCCATGAATCAACTAGGTACTGGAAACATATAAGACTCATATTTTTGTTAACATGACTTATTTCTACGGGTAATACGCTCTGTAGTTTCCCAAAAAAGAATCTTATTTATTAAATTTTCGTACAAAATTTAAAAACGCGTGTTAATATTTAAATTTAGATTTCAGACAAAAAAATAAAAGTTATAAAATTTCCCTATAGCAGCCTGTTGCTGGTTGGTGCCATGTGGTCTCTGATCCTTTGGTCCGAGGTCATAAACTTTCTCGTTTCTTTCCATAATAATATATGTACTACACGGTTATGAAGCAAGCTCAACTTTGTTAGTTTTAACTAATTTAATTTGGTTCTTTACATTATGCAATTTATTACTTATGAGTTCCGTTTACCTTAAAATAATTATCTTATTAATTTTAATATAATTAATGGCCATCTATTTTTATGTAGTTGTAGATAATAAGTAGGTATAGTTAATATTGTGGTTATATTTAAGTACATAACTGGGTACTATCTAAGTATCAGAATATATTTACCTACTATCCAAGTTTTTAGTTTAGTTGCTAAACAAAATCTAAATGAATGTTAAAGTTTTATTGATGAAAGGAAGCCAGTTAAAAGGACAAAGGACTGAAATCATTTTTTTGCCATAATCCGATTTTTTTTATAAAAAAATATCATACAAAGCATGTGGGAAACGGCAACGATAAAGAAGCGGCTCCCTATAGTAAATGTTGTGTCATAGGCGTAAAACTTTTTTCTTTTTGTACGGCGCGGCTTAATACAAAGGATTTGTCCTAAGTTCGGCAAGCGTCACAGTGACAAAAGAACGTATTATTCTATTTTGATTTTTAGATAGCGAAACTTAAAATTCGGCACTTCTGTGATATTGTCGATTCATGATCCAAATGGTTTTGATTAAAAATAATGTATAATATGATCTGTGTTGTCAAACAAATAAAAGATTCCGATGTTCTTTTTTACCTATCGTATTACTCACAACGTAGACATTAAACACAACACACCTGTTTCTATTATTTGGACTACTTAGGTTCTTCAAAACGATTGTAAGCTTTGCTACAGTTCCAGTGGTAGTTGTGAACGTAGTTAATATGGAGGTACATACATAGTACCTACCTAGTAAATAATCAGTAACCTTAATCTATAACTGAAATCATATTTAACTTCAGGTAAGTTCTGCTCAAAGGAAGTAACTATCGAAAATTCTTTAGAAAAGTAATTATTAAAAAAGCTACCCAGTAAATCTTGTAAATATAACCAGATAAAATTAAAACAGTTTTCCAACATTTCATTACTGCGGAACTCAATCACAGTCCTAGTTATAACGCTATAAATATTTCCACATATAAAAGGGTCGGAACAAAAAATGCGAAAGTGACAAACCCCATAAACACCTGAGTTTATAGGCCCAATGAAAAACGACGTGCCTTTGAAATCTGTTTCTGTGATGTTGGACAGGGTACGCCATTCTTTTGGCTGGGATTTATGTGTTTTATACAGCCAGTCTATAAATGCCGCACTTTTATTGGCCGCGAGACGTTTACTGATTAATAAAGTGGGTGGAGACGCGGAAGATACTAACGACTTTGTTTCCTAGAAATGAAACAGTAGATCTACCTAACGAACTTACGTTATTTTGATTAAAAATAGGTGGTTTACTATCAATTATATTATTGGACAATATTAAACACACGAGTCTATCGGAATGGGAACAATTGTTTTAAAAATTCATGGTATTTTTGGTAGCCGACTTTACAGTAGCGCGGTAAAACTACGCATTTTTATGTCGGAAAGAAAGAATTTACAAATGAGCAAGTTATTTCCAGTATAAGTACAAGGCTTACGAGCAACTATTAAAGTCAAAGTTCGAGCGGCTCGAAGCATCCGCATTGTCGCATGCCGACTCGTGCGTTTCAACATTCAATCTGAATTACAATGTACGGAATTTACAGACTCCGACCGGTCCGCGTGTCCATATCCGAGCGGAATAAGAAGCAGCTTTACTGTTAACTCTATTGTTCACAGACACACCAAACAATGTATTTTTGCCGAATAAGGCTGTACGATTATGTCAACAAGTGTGTTCTGTTTTTAAATAATGACCAATGTTACGCAGTAGGCATCAAAAATAGCCATGGTACATGTTGTACGTTTTGCTATCAGCATTTTAATGCTTCAATGATAGCTATTTAAATATTTATACACGTAATAAAACTTGAAAGAAAGGTGCCAGTAACAATATTAAGTTCCTAAAGGAAAAATACAAGAGTTAAGTCAGAAAAAAGTTTTATAACAAAAATTTTGGTTGAAGATTGATTTTTTTGCCTTATCCTGTTTAAATGGCCCACTGCTGAGCAATTAATTACTGGACTATTTATTAAACACTTAATTTGTGCATGAGAGATGTATGAAACAGTCAAATGAACAAAAGCATGACTTATAGGTACATATCCATACTAATATTATAAATGCGAAAGTAACTCTGTCTGTCTGTCTGTCTGTCTGTCTGCTACTCAATCACGCCTAAACTACGGAACCAATTTGCATGAAATTTGGTATGGAGATATTTTGATACCCGAGAAAGGACATAGGCTACTTTTTACCCCGGGAAAATGACGCATTTCCCGGGAAAAAAGATGGCAAACGAAGTCGCGAATAATCAATATTTTTATGACATTCAATTAACAAAATTCCGTTGTCATGGCAACTGTTTTAATGGCAGATATGCCTTAGCGCGACTTCGTTATATTATGAGATATAAATAATTTTGAGAATATTTTTCGTGAAAAAAAAGCATATTTTATATCATCACGCTACGACCAATAGGAGCAGAGTAACAGTAAAAAGTATTACAAAAACGTGGAAGATTCTGACCCATTCTCTCTTATGTGACGCAAGCGAAGTTGCGCGGGTCAGCTAGTCTAGATATAAAAGCAACCTTACGTACAGTAAAGTCTGGATACTTATAATAATAGACAGCAAGTTAATCTTAATATGCTGCCTGCTGAAGATTGTGCGTAAATAAAATGTGCGTTTATTAAATGCTTTTATTCCTAATCTTAATAAGGTTTCTACCGAAAATAAGTGCAGGCAGTGTAGGTACTTAGGTAAGTAAATCATGAATGCTTGGAAATAATAGCCCTAAATTAGTCTTTTATTAATATATATACAGCTGTATATGTATCTAAACGAAAACGTTTGAGATGATTTCTCTAACTGTACAATTATTTACCTTACATTAAAGATACGTATGATGATAATGAGTGACGTAAGATATTCTAATTATTTCCGCGTCGACACGACTGACACTGTTCAGTAGGTGGTGCGTCTGTGGTGCACTGGTAGGACCAGCTGGGTCTTGCGTCAGCAGCGGAAAGGTTACGGTGCACGCGGTTACATCAAGTGCCTATTGCGTTGGCGCCCCCTCTGTTACTTAATGCTGATCCGGAGACTATCTTTCAGCCCAACTCCCCATATTTTACAAAGATTTATTTGTTTGTTTCATGCCTTCCTACAAGATCTCCCAACTGAAGCGAATTTTTGGTCGGTACCTATAAAGGCAACCATTTATCAGAGCATCTTATGATTTTGGTGAAACCTAAGGTAATATAAAGTTGGTAAAAAGCGGAAAATTATGGGCCGCCAAGTAATAATTCATCGCTATCGTTGAAATAATTTAGTGTGCGTTCGAAGTTCCGGTATGTTCGTGGAAATGGTCATTTTCACGGTAAGTATGTGCCGTCGCACGTGGCCTGGAGGCAGGCGAGGCACGAGGAGTAAGGGGGAGGGAGGCCGAGCCTGGAGTCGCTGACCGCACATGCGTCGCCGTGCATAAGGAGCCGACTGTCTTTGTATTCCGGTAAGGTCGCGGGCTCCCCAACTAGCGAGAATGATGCGAAACTATTCATGTTGACACTTCTCGAGTACCTGTTAACAATTGTCATTTTTTTTGTCATTGTCATATTGATGAGTAACGTACAGGTTGTCGTTCCATGAAAGCAGTGCATAATTTATAAAAGACGTTAAATAAGGTGACTTCACGCCACTTGTCTATGTGCTGGGTATGGCGTTCCGTATTGTTAGGCGTTCATAATGAAGTGCTAGGAAGTAATTAGAATTCATAGAGTCAACTTCTAACATTTGTTACTTACTTATCTATTTTTCTACATATTTAGCGGAGCTGCAGCTTCATTGCTGTAAACAGTACCGGAGTAGCAAAACTATATAATGGACTTATTAAAAAATAAGACGGGCCTGCTCAAGGAATATTTCATTTTGCAAAACCTTTTACATTACGAGCTTATTGCCACGACATGGGCCTTCGTAGCATAATCTCGATTGTGTTAATGACTATAGGTACCTACTATGAAATCAAATATTTTTTGTAGGTAACCCGTTCAATACTGTTATTACTAAGTATTATTGTTTATTTAGGGTTTACCAGCAATTCTCACCATGCCAGTACAATAACACCTTACCCATTCTTCACTCATTCAATGAATTCAGGTAAAGGTAAACAGCACCAGATTTTATGACGGACCTCAATAATCCCTTTTTTATAAGTATAAAAATAACCAAACACGTAACAGATAGATATGTATTTGAATAAGTGCTCCAAAATTGACGAGCTATTTAATTTTACTTTTCTTTTACTTATTTGATTTATTGAGTTACAACAAGAATATAATTTTTCAATAAATTAACTATAAAGCCGCACTAAGTCCCCAACCCGCACTTGGCCAGCTTGGTGGACTGCCTAACCCTTTTCCCTCGTTTGGGTTTCAAAAAAACAATTATAAAGAAAACAGCGTTAGTACCTAGGTATATATCGTATATTCTTATGTAGTACTCATCTATCACATACTTACTCGAGAACCAAATAATACACCTCGATTATTTTCTTAAAGTACATCATATTATAATTTATTATATCAAGAAGTTTACCTAGCTAGGAGATAAATAAAATTGTCAGGTAACTTATAGTTTTCCTTTGAATATAGCTGCCTGTGTAACGACGAGAATAAACCTATAGTAACAAAAAAAGAAGTAGGTACCTATCCAGATTATTGATGACGATCGGTGAGCAAAAGTTTAATCATCATTATCGGTGGTAAGAAATCTTAAGAACAGGCAAGTATGACTGCTAACAAAGATAGGTAAATAGCATTATTTCTCCGCAAGTTCACTGACAGCGTATGAGTTATTCCTTATATTTATACACTTATGAGGTAATGTCTGAGGGCCTACGATTACAGAGACAAAGCGCTGCATCAGTATGCAGCGAGGACAGGCGCTTCCTGCTGGCCGCGTTCCCGCAACCGCTATGGTAATTTAATTGTACAATACGACAGTGGAATGGATTAGGTGCCTCCGACATAGTAACTTCGGAGTAATGGGGGAAAACCACTGTATTGTTCCGAAGCTTGAGTTATTTATTATCGGCTTGGACTGAGGTTTAGAAGCACGAAAACGTTTGAGGAAAACATTATCTTTATTAAGTCATCGTTTTATCAATCATAAACCTGAGACATCTTCTATTGATAAATAATACCTATCTTAATTGATAATAGAATTAAGGCCATTTGTCATCGCTTCCTCTATAAGTTAGGTAGGTATTTACACGTATGTTATGTCGTAGGTGCTATTGTAAATATTGGTTTTTGATTGTTAGGAATATCCGCTGAGGTATCTATTGAATCCAATACCTACTTGGTAGCAACTTAGTAGCATTTGATGGCAGAAGTAAGACAAAATTGCGGAAGATGTCATAGAAGTTAAATGCATCAGATATCGGCGAACGATGGCAGCATGTTTTTACAAACATCTCAGGTTCAGGTAAGTCTCCACCGCACTTACGTGATCCGGGATCCCTACAAGCAGCAAGGGCGTTGACACCGCGATCCAAGTCGGCATTGTGCCAAATGTGAATAATAACTATGTAGAGACAACCCACACGTGTTAGAAGCACCAAATTGTATTCAGATCCTTGTTTGACAGCAGAATTCAAATGCGCCGCGATATTGATCAAAGCATGTACATTACGACGGCACTAAGTTAGGTACCTACACCACTCATCAAAATTCGGTTTAAACTGCAATTCAGCGATATGTCGTTAGATAATCTAAAGAATGAGCAATGTTTAAGCGAAAACGTTTCACTTTTAAATAACCACCTGGCCCCCGCTGAAAGAACATAAAAATAATAGTAAAACATGCACCAACTCATAAACCACTTGTGTCTTATGTTTTATTAAAACAAACCAATAAATCGGCCATGAAGAAAATTCAAGCATTCAAATTAATTCAACCGGAATGTTTAGAATGTACATCCTTGTTTAGTCAGTATGTATTACAAGTTATAAAACAATAGGGTGCTCACAGTTCAATACGGTAACGATACTTATAGAGTGAATTAATATCGTTTATATGAATATTATTGTGCTATAATAGACAGACAAAAATATTGCGAACCTTATGGGACATTTTGCATGAAGTAAAACCTATCAGTAGATACTATTTAATTGTCAATAAACCTAGTTGATTCATTGCGATATTGCAGGGTTCAAAGACCTTGTCTAATAAGTTAATCAGAACCAATCAGAAACAGGGCAAGCTACAGCTGCTTTAGCAACTAAGAGCGTCTGATATATTGTGCAATGAGCAGGATGATTTTTACAACGAGCCACACTTTTTTATGATTTCTATGCTTTTTCTCTGAACTGGTTTTGGAAAATATCCTTATGTATATCCTCAACAATGTTTTATTTCGTTTACACCAGGTTAGTACTAATTTAGCCATTGTAGAGATCAGAGATGTCTATAGTAACTGTGTCACTGATAAGCTCATTTAACTCTGCGGGAAAAGCAGATTAAATCATATTAGTATAAGGCAGTCTAAAGGGGCTGCTTATAACCCTTTAAAATGCAATTGATTTAATAAAACAAAAGTGTTTACGAACCCTAGAGGATTGAAAAACCCGCTGATGGCGGTAAACTGAAGCGGCGAGTTCGGTGCGCACTTGTATGTATGTTGAATACAAATTACGATATTTGGCGGTCAAAGCGTCCACATACTGAAGTAAATTTATTACTTATGTGTACACGGCAACATTACACCTACGTATCATCACGTAGACGGCATGTGAAAATCAGTTTATAGCTATTGATACTTGGAATGTTGTAGTAATTGCTTCCGGTCACATACATAGCTATTTATTTTCTTGGAAACTACTTACATTAGGCACAAACGTGTGTACTTATTCATTAGGAATCTTACTTTATGAGCATAGCAACTAACTATTCTGTTAACCATTTTGAAATATTGCAGTTCATAATCCAATGTTAAAATTACTTGGATGTGATATTGAAAAGGTAGAGTTCTGAGACTGATACAAAATTGTGATATTTGTGATATCGTCAGCATTCAATTGCTACAGTTAATTACATAATTTATTTGCAAATAGCAGGTAAGTGTGCACAATAAGCGTTAGGTGCTTAATGAATGATAAAATGTCAAAAGTAACGTACAATAACGCGGATGTCATGGTATGGTATGCATGTATTTTTAATAACTGACCACAACAGTACATTAAATAATTTAAAATTTGTAATATAAATTTTTTCAATACTGTATAGTATTGAAAAAAATAGCAGCATTCTAGTTAACTAATTCTCACTACTCAAAAACTCAAAAATAATGACTCTCCTTCATAAGCGACATCTATCGCCGAATAGCAAAATTTTACCTTCATTCGTTTGTTTATTCAACACAAGATGGCGCTAATGTACTATCTTAAATTCTATCGTTCAGAAAGAAATTAAAACATTCTCAGTTTTTGATACGGTGTTATCAACATTTTTCCATCGGAAATGGAAATTACGTTTACTTATTATACGCCAGTCACCGGATGATTCAAATATTAATTAATCTAAAACGGTAAAAAAATAAATAACACGCAGCAATAATTTAGGATTGAAATGTATTTAGCAAAACTGTACCATTCAGTAACAAGCCAGAATGCATTTAATGTGCCTAATACGTTACTGGTATTTCGTCAATAGTAAATAAGCGCCGAAAATATTTAATGATTCTAGTCAGCGTTGAGAAATATCATAACTAACCTACAGTTCCTATTGTTATGCAAGGCGTTATGCTTACGTTAACAGTAAGTATACAAATACAATCTAAGCACGTGGATATCTATGTACGTAATATTCTATACAACGAACAGTTAGCTGAAAATAATAATAAGTGTGTTTTGTATAGTACACAAGATAGGTACCAAGTTATAAAGGGTACTTAGTAAAATAAATGTTTGTTAAAAATTAATTATTTAGAATAGTCACTTCAACCATGTCTGCTATTTAAAAAGTATGTGTATTATATTTGAAGCTGAAGTAGATAGTTTAATATTTATGTGAATTAAGTTTGACTCTACTATTGGTGGAAATTATTTTTACTCTTCTTACTAACTGTCTTTAATATTCTACAATATTTCTGAATACCATCTGCAGAACTAAATTAAGTCATCGCATCTGGGCCTCGATCACAATGTCATTTGCCTCAATATACGGCTTCATTTTGAAGGGGTTTTCATCATCGTTTCGAATACGTTTTATTTAAACCAGACTCCATGATTGAAGTGGCTGAGTCTGCGGGTATATTGTCAGCGCCGCGCTCGAATGCACTTTCTAAGGGACAGCTCAAAGACATCATATTGACTTTTTGTTCGCCCATTGAGACATCGGAAGCTTTGTTTGATTACCCTATTTAAAAACACTTTTTATTCGGTTCCAGTACATCGTTGTTAGGTACATACAAACACCTGTAAAAATAGTCTCTCTTCTCCTGTTTTCTTTTCTATTTCACAAGTACTTACACTTAAAGCTTCGTTTACACATAACAGCAACTTGTTGAGCTCGGATCTCTCTTGTACTTGTACAACATACTCTAAAATGTGTTTACAAACAAAAGTAATGCCTTTGCATGAAATCTACTCATTGGGGTTATTCATGTATGCAAACTTGTGCTGAAGGGTGAATATAATGGGTTATTAATTACTTTTTGTGCTCTTATATTTTAATAATTTATATAGGAAACGACTAACTAAAAACTTAACCAAGCTATAGAAATGCATTTCCGCCAAAGAGTTTCTAGCAACAAACATGTAGGTAGATACAATTAAAATTGTGGATGGCCTTCACTTCTGTTTCCTTTTTATTTATTCCTGTACCTATTAGGTAAATGGAAATGGAAATCTAGTCACAATAGAAGCAAGAAAAAACAAGAAGTGTGAGTAATGCTTGGAACTTCAGTGTCGTGGGAGTGAGGCTCGTGGTCCGTGTAGAGTTGTGTAGAGCCGTGTTCCTACTTCCTAGCGTGGCGGGCGGGCGGCGGGCGGCGGGCGCCAATAACAACATTCGCGACGAGGGAAATGTCAAGGTCAAGTCCGCTCACTTCCTCCGTGCCGTGATACTCGCGTCCCTACCCCTCCCTTCTACAACCTTTGTAGCCTACGTTATTGATAAAATCGTTTCACATGAAAACCTACATTGTTATTTTAGAGCACCTTAGCAATAAAAGCTCTGCTATCGATCAATGAATATTACTCATTCATACATTCATTCAAGAAATCATTATACCTATGTACTTATATTTAAAACTATGTTGATTATGTTACTAGAAACATCAGTTAGGCCTACGACTAAAGAGAACAAATCTAAATAATAAATCTTTGTTATCAAATAATCTTTGTTAGTACCATACCTAGTTAGTTACATACTCATTCGCTTCCTATTGCTTTTTAAATGTAGAGTTCGAAAGGAAAATATATTTTATTTATTTAATAAACTTATTTAACTTATCTTTGCCTTAACTTCCAACTTTGGTAATCATTTATTTATTTATTTATTTATTTATTTATTTATTCATCCTTACAACTATTTTTACAGGTTTACCCCAATACAATAGTGTAGGTACATTATAATAATTATCTAATATCTATTTAGGTAATAATATTATATATAAATACTAGTCAATAATCTATACCATATCACAAACTATACAATATGTGGCCTTTGTGAACTCATTCACAGAACAAGCAAACAAGTCAATTCTGTTGGACAGAGTATTGAGCGTGCGCAGCGCACGCGTTAGTGGCGCTCGCTGCAGTAAGTTAGTGCGCGCGCGCGGCACCGACAGCAGCGGCGGTCGACGCCTTCGTTCCACAAACCCGTCTGGGACACACAGTTGTAAAACTTCTAGTAGTCCTGGGTTATGTATTTGACCACGCAGAACTTTAAACATATATGTGGCAAGAGCCACTTCTCTCCTTACCTCCAGATTGTAGTAACCTACCATGCCTAACACAAACAGGGTGGGGTACAATAATGGGTATCCCGGATACACTCCATATTGTTTAAGATATAAAAATCTTACAAATTTGTTCTGAATACGCTCTAACATAACCTATATTTTTGCTTTCATAAGCGTCAATGATTGAACATAATGATAAAATGATTTCATTTCCTTTTTGGTCACAATATTTATATCTAGAACTACGAAATTCTAGCTTTAGCCTGATTTCGTCGGCGTAAAAAGTTTTCCCGGGTAGGTAGGTACCTAAAATGTTTATTTTACAAATCGTTTAATTAGTTATCTTTGTACTTAATTTCACCAAAAAACCGTACTGCCATTCTCACAATCGCATTACTATAATATTAGTACATGATTATGTATAAATTTACATGTATGTACATAGCTTGTGTAAAGGTATCGCAAGGCGTAGTCGGCCGTCAGATGGCAGTTGTGTCGAAGGGTCCGTAACGACGGCGCCAATGGAGCGCGCTTCCCCCCAAGCCTTTCTTATTGTGCTGTGATTTAAAACAACAACACTGTTGACTCTCCTATCACCTACAATTATTTACTTTAATGCATATAAATCAGTTATATATTACGTATCCATTTGCATTGTTTTCTTTATCACAGTAACCATAACATATTCTCCGCTCTTTGCAAAAAAACTTAATCATTCTTCATTGGAGAACCTGAACGTCGATTTAAAATCCAAGTATGAACTGTTAACATGTTCCGTTACTACTAATTATGATATATAATTATGTTATATAATTATTTTAATACATTTGTTGCCATTTATTTATTTGATTGAGCACTTATTACTTCTATTTGTGCTAGACATTTAAGCGAATAGACTAACAAAATTAACGATACAACACGTTTATCTAATGATAAGTAATTTCAAAGTGAAAACACGCTTAATAAGAAATCGGAAGTAATGAAACATCTTATTAATAACGAATAGCGGAAACATTAGTTCAAAGCTGCACTCATTAGCGAAAAAGTTGGTGAAATGCGTAAATTAATACACGTTCATTAAATTAGCAATGGATTTTCGCAAATTGGTATTAAGTTTCTAATTTTATTGATAGGTGTAACTTTTAAATTATATTTGATAAATGATCTTAAATCTTGTTTTAGTACAGTAGAAGATGCCTACATGAAAGTAATTATAATTTTAATTGAAATGGCGACTCTATGACTTGCAGTGTGGTGCGTACAAGTAAGGCAGTTTTCGTGGTCGTTGGAGCGGCAAGTGAGTCCAAACGCTTCTGTAGTTCCCACCACGACAGGACAAATCGTTGGGCGTCTGTATGTACCCCATCACCTGAAGCCTTATTACTAACTAATGAAATCACGCAACCAATAAAGAATAATACATATGACACATTAGAAATCTGTTTTGAGCACCTACATAAAGTGATCACGTCTCGATAAGAACGGGTTTTGTTTTTTGTCAAAGCAGTGTTCGTTCCATAATAGCCCGTTTAAGCATGTCTCTTCAACTAGCTACACGGTAATAAATTATCCATGTTTTACGTAATGAGTAATCTGGTATATCGATATCTAATTAATTCCTAAAGTAGGCCCCGCTACAATTAGTGCGTAATATTGACTAAAGATGCTACTAACGTTGCTGATGAATGAGAACTGTTTGAAGTAGGTACTTTGTCTTGAATGGATCACAATTTTACTTAAAACGCGATAGTTATTTAAAAATGATCGATAATTAATTGGAGGCGAGATTCTTATGAATTGTGTGTTTTTACAAATAAAAGCGATTGTGTGTCTTGCGTCACTTGCGTGCAAGCAACAACCATTGAAGCGCGTGCAAGGCAGCGAGAGTGCATTCCCAGCTATCTAATGACAATGACAGAGCATCCCCGCTTTCCAAGTTCATTGACAACGAAAGTGTTGCGCATGCGTGAAAACTCGCGCCAATTATAAGCGCGGGCGGGCAGGCGGGCGCGGGCCGACGCGGGCGCAGCGGTCGTTGCGCGACGACGCGCCCGGCTGCGCGCGCTTCATTGCCAAGGCCGGCGTGCTTTCTCCACGATCTACGAGCTATTACGTGGCACTCGGGACCGCTTGTATAATGTGATGTAATTGGAATTTTGTTATGCTTTGGTACCGATCACTGACTTATGAAATGCAGACAGCAGACAGTGTGTATTGAAATTGCGTTATCACGATAAGACACGACCTCAAATACCTGACTCTATAAATTGTATTAGAATAGAGTAGCACCAAGTATCCATTACGTTATTAAAGTTATTGTGTATAAATTATACGCCACCATTGGAGTGGTATTTCCGTCGCATTTGAACTGATAAAATGATGATTGCTGGTTGCTCTTGACCTAATCTTTCGACGACAAACATCCAATGCGTTTCCGCGTGGGCCTGTACCTACTGGCCTATGTAAGTAAACAACAAGACTACATAAATTATTAGTTACCTGTATAATTATACAACATAATGATGCATAATAATTAATTATGAGTACTTTAAAAATATTATTTTCATTAAGTATTCAGAGACAGATTTAGAAGGAAATTCTTGCCCTTCCTTCTCTTGTATTGTAAGTTGTTATTTAGCGTTAAAATCAGAAGTTTATTTGGTAACAAGTAAGAGAGTTTGTAATAGCCTACTTCATGCGTTATGCAAATAACATAAATTGACAGCGCAAATGATCTGGGTTGGTATTTTATCAGCATTGTGGATATAGGCTGCAAGGGCCCTATAGAAGATGAGAAAAGGTTGTGTATTTTGGCTATTTTAGTTTACTTACTAATTATAATGTGGTATTATGTATGGACAGTTGCTCTGGCTTTCATTTCCTTTAGTAAAAGTCTGCTAAACTTCATCGAAATTCATATAATTTTTTTGTCTCACTCGGTATGCACTTTGTGCGGCTTAAGGAGGTTAGGATATTTAGTTTCGTATACCTATATTACCTAGCTCTACTAGTTGATACATTGCAGTTAAGTACACCATTGGATGGTTAGCCTTAAGATGAACAAAATTAAAAAATCATAATATTTTATTATCTATATAAATAACCACCAAGAAGAGTTGTTCAAATTAGTTACTGTACGGAAATAATAACTTTTAATTTCTTAGTTCAGTTTACTTTATTAACGCCCGGTTTCTGAGTACATTTAGCGGTAGTATATCTATTAGCGTTTAAACTCATACAAATAAAAACTATTGAACATATTAACTACTGCTAAATGTACCTCAGAAACCGGGGGTAAGTAAGGTACTGCAATAAATAACTGGTGTCATAGATATTTTCCTAAGTTAATATTTTGGGACATCAAAACTCAGACGCACAAATTGTTTGCACATTAAATAATGTAATTAAATAGTAGGTGAATCCTAAATAAATCTCAAATGATTAACGTAAAAAAGATTATAAACTACTGCAAATGTTTACCAACTGAATGAATAAGCGAATTGAAACTGACTGATTTTATTTATTTCTATTTTACAATATTTTAGTCTTTAGACAGGACTATACCGGAAACTGTGATTCGTACTTTGTCGTAGCGAATACAGTCAAGGTTATTTTTGTAAAAAAAATCATTTAACTTGTGCAAATTGAGGAGGTGGAAAAAAATAATTGATTCAGTTTGTTGGTCGTTATTCATGTGTGACTGCTAATCATTCCCCATACAGACTTCAAACAAACTGAAAATAAATAGATAGGAAAATTCCTTTCCAATTTCACTGCCAATTTATTTGATTATTCAATGATTACGGCAACATAAGTACCGACTACCGTCTGATTACGATCTAGAAATATTGTTTAAAAATAAACAGTTTAAAATCCATACTAATATTATAAATGCGAAAGTAACTCTGTCTGTCTGCTACTCAATCACGCCTAAACTACTGAACCAATTTGCATGAAATTTGGTTTGGAAATACTCTGATACCCGAGGAAGGACATAGGCTATATATAATCACGCTATGACTAAAAGGAGCAAAGTACCAGTAAAAAATGTTACAAAAACGGGGAAAATTTTCACCTATTCTCTCTTATTGGACGCAAGCGAAGTGTTCTTAATAATTTACACGTGCCTCGCTCTTATCACGCAAAGATTTTCTTGAACATTGCCACCTAAACAAAGATAAAGGTTTAGCTTATTGCTGATATGTTATTATTATATTAGTTTGAACCGGTATTTGAAAAAAACAATTAAGTATTAAAAGTTGCTAAGTCAGAAAAACCCTGGTACTTACACGTCATCAAATAATCTATTTCCCTATCTTAATATGATAATTTTACAAGCAGGTTATCGTTATAAGTAAAGCGATACGTTTTAAATGTTATCAGAAGTGATAGGTATTTCCCACTAGCCTCATTCGTGTATTATAATGGTGCAAAGATACTTCCTTGATATATGGCATAACTGAATCTCCCGTACACGTAATCTACCTAATTAGATACAGCACTTCCACAGTGAGTAGGCGTTAAGTCATAGTTTGGTATGCGATCTCATTGACGTGCGTTGAACCGGGAAGTGTCTGACAACTCGACTTGTGCTATCACAATAGATATTCCAGACTAGCAGGACAGACGATATTTGTTGCGTCAAACGTTTACATTTCACTTTATAAGTTTAGTTTATAAGTTTCACTTTATGCGTTTGCTTCATTTTTTAAGATCGTCTTTTCGTTCCACGTATAGGTACCTACCTAATATATTTTTAAAAAGTGAAGTACATAACAGCACATACAACATTAATAACCATAAATAGTTCTCTATCACTTTTTAAATCATCGTTCCGCGAGACTCGAATAATTACTTTGATTAACTTTATCGTTTAACGCAAAAGTATTGTGGCAATGATCCAATGAGCCGTTACTATAATATTACTTAATCACATGCATGTTTAATGAAATATGTATTGTACTGGCAGCATGAAACTATGTACGCATATTAGGACACAATGGGCAGTAACATTAGTTCACCGTGCCAACCCTGGTAGCGTGTAATAGGAAGTAATAGTTAGGCTAAGATTCGATTCTGACGCAAGCGGACGGTCTCCGCGGCTTGTGGGCGTTTGTAGGCACTTTTAGCCAGTTTTAGCTTCCGTGTCAGTCTGTCAAGTTGTGTACCTATCGTTCTCGCACCCACTACTGGTTCTACTTGCTAATTTATGACGTCCGACTGCTGTTATGCCATCCGACTACCCGACCCAGCCGGTGCTACAACTTTATTCGCAGTACCTATTATAAAAAAATATGGCACATTTGCGTAGTGGTCTGATACTAGTTTTAAAGAATACTTTGATGAAACGATTAAAAAAAAAAAAAATCTTATATAAAGTCGAATAAATTGTTACTTTTAATATTCCTTACTACAATACAATCCAAGTACTCATAAGAGTCACAAGTAATAAATTCCTTTTTAGCTCTCAAAACACGGAAATACGGTAAACATATTTGAATTGATGATTGTCGTATAAACTCGTATACCTACATTTGATTTGTTCCGCATTCGACCCGCGATGTTTTGCCCCACATGAAAAAATCCGTATTTGCCCTACATTTTATTCCTGTTTTGCCCCGAATGCCATATTTATTCTTAATTTAAGCTTTTATTCCTGTTTTGCCTCATTTTTCGTTCTTGATTCGCCTCTAATATTTATGAGATCAGATTTATACTGTTTTAGTACAGACAGCCTAAAAATTCATAAATATTCATTGATATTTTATTACAGCTCTTTGCACACAAACTTATGAGCAGGTACAAAATAAGACAATAGATCGGATCGCAACCCTTTTTTTCAAGACCAGTCAAATGTGGTCAGCCAATCAGGGACATTATCAGTAAGGGTCGGGCGACACAGCAAAATGTAGGTAATTAGAATTAGTACTCATTCGTTGTGTGTTTGAGTTAAAGTGCAAAGAGGTGTCTAATTCAAATTGAATTTAGTTAACGTTCATTATTTTATTTTAAGTATTAATTGAAAATGGAAGAACCTTTTCAATCTACATCCCTTACAAACCTATCGTTTATTAAATCAATACGGGGCGACCCTATGCTTCTGTTCGACGGATATGAACACGTAAAAAGGAGAAATAATAAAAATGGTACTATTTCGTCGAATGTGTAAATAGAAAATGTAAAGGTGGAGTAGTTACCATTTACAATCATGTAAATAGAATATTGCAACACAATTTTTGCAAACCTAATGTGGCAAAAAATTTGATCAAAGAAGAATTGTTTCGTTATAAACAAGAAGCTGCATCTGCGGATAGTAAACCCATCACATCAATTTATAATAAATGCTTAATAAGGATGAAAAACAGAGGTTCAGATCTAGTTGAAGTTTTACCAGAATTATCGAAAATTAAAATTGGTCTCTACAATGCGAGAAACAAATCTCAAAATTTTAAAAAGTCAACGTTTAACGCCTCTGAGGTTCAAATACCTAAGGCTTATGAAGACTTTTATTTTTTGACTACGGGTATAATAAAACAAGAATATTGGCATTTGCTGATCAAGAAATCAGAAAATATATACAAAATATGGAACATTATCGGAGATGGCACTTTTAAATGTACTGTTAAACCATTCAAACAGTTATATATCATTTATGGAGACCTCGGCAGCACTCGGGAGAACATACATGTTGTACCATTAATTTACATCCTATTAATGGATAAAAAAGAAACAACATACCTACACAATTCCTTGATATTATTGATAAATTAAACCCAGACATAACAAACTGTCGCATTAGCCATAAGACAATTAGATAGAATCAATTTGTGTGCATACCATACTCTTTTCAAGTGGGGCAAAACAAGAATCAAATTTAACATGGGGTGAAAAAGGATTTTTTTGGAATGTGAGGCGAACGAGTGAGGCGAATGCGGAACAAATCCTTAAATGCTTAACACAATACACACACTTTTATGCTCTATGTTAAACTGATAACCGGGTAAAAAGACGTAGAAGATTTATTAAAATTCTGTAGTAGAAATACTGTTTAAATTCTTGTTATAAAAGATCTACACATTAAATAAAATGTAAATGTTTATAAACTTTAGGCCGATAGTGAATATATTGTCAAAGATATCCAGGATTGTCTTTTTTCACATCACTATTTTCATTTGCAATTTACTAGGATGCTGTAACCGTAAGCGATGACCAAATTGCCAAAAGCCAATGAAGCAACGCGTCAGTGGGCGTGTTTACGTACCATATTTGTTCATTCACAAAGCCTACATTATTGCGCATCGATGAACAGAAAGCGCTCTATCTACAAGCAAGGCATAAAAAGTGCTGCATAATGCGAGCGCGAGCCGGACACCCACGTCGCGAATTCCCGTCCATTATCGCTTATTCGCTTCAATCCCACGGGCTCATGTGACGTACAGAAGCCAAAGTTGGGTGGAGCCGTGATTTACTTTTTGCTTACAAATACATTCTTCCCAGCAGATCACGCGAAAAAGTATTGACAAGAAATTTCCAAATGCCCCCCGGCACAGAACGACAATGCGGTAGTAAGCTACATATAAAATAAACTAAAGAAAACAACAACAAAAAATCACCAACATGTAACATTAGATTGTTTATTTCTTCCTAAATGTACGTCTTATAACGATAACTGGAAGAATATTAATTGATTTCAATAAAATGTATCCCACAAAGCCGAACTCTTATATTGGAAAAAGTGAAGCTTAATGGGATAATGTTATTCTGTGGTAACGCGATTAACACCATGTGTAGTTATGATGTGCAGCGTTGGTAGATATCGTATCGTAAACTCTCTTCATAACGAAGATAAATACTGGTGTGTTATTGTTTACGGACCACCAAGCGGGCGGGTGATGTGTAGGTGGGTAGCTCACTAACTCCCCCGCGAAGTCGCCTCATAATCTCTGCACCTTAGTCTGTATTTTGTTAAATATTATTTTTAACCATCCTAAACAGGAGTGCACCACATGTGCCACCTGACCTCACTGAGCTTTCCCACGCTGAGAGCATCGAGTCCTTGAAACATAAACGCCCGAGTTAACGTTAAAGTTTGGGTAGAATGTACCCAACAAACTCACTTTGAACTCTGCTTGTGTTTTCGTAGTCCGTAGAGACTAATAGATCTGTTTTCGGGAGCAAATGTCTCGGTCGCAGCGAGGCTTAAAGCTTTTTTTCTGTTTACTTAAATGATCTGGTGATTGTTTTTTAATTTATTTTGTAGTTCGGCGACGTCATGTGGTTCCAATCAGAGACCGTCGTCAGGGTTCTAATTTTTTTTAACTAATCGACTTATTGACGATTTACTGGGTTCAGGCTTTTAGTGGGTGAGATTTGAAACAGGTATGCGCATTATGTGAACGTTATGCGATTAATTATTTATTTAACCCTATAGGTACCAACCTACTTTTGATTGTGAAGTATTACTTGATGGTAATTGATAGTAGGTACTTAAGTGATTTTTGTACATCATCATTCGATTGTATGATGTCTAAAAACGAATTCTTAGAAACCAATTTCCTATAAAAATAAATAAATTGTATATGTGTAGAACCTACATTTCTATAAAGTCCTACTTACAAGAATACGTCTGTTGCTTAGATATTTACGGAACATATCCGCTGCTGTCAACCTGAATTCATATTTCATGTGATATATTGATGAGTTATTACAAATTCGACAAAAACAACATTATAATCAGATAAATCAGAATACCTTTCCATCGCTAAAACAATAAAATGTAGAGTCGCTAACTTACCTAATGAATGATATGCGTACCGTTATTCAAGCTTTTGTATACATACATACCTACATAGTCATGTATATTTGCACATTTATTATCTAAAAGAGAAGCGGAACATTACTAGTCTAGTTTCCTGTGACATTACATAAATATGTAATTAGGATTACGTTGCACCGTGAGTTAAGAGGGATCGTTGCGTACTTCTAATTCGAACGACAATTATTCACTTTCAAGCGTCAAAGTGGTAAGTCAGGAACTAAATGAATTTAACTATTAATTGCTCACGAGTCGTTATTCCGTCGGACAAGGAAGCGGCGCGGGCGCAGTCGCCGATGACGTCACGCACCGAATTAACCCGATTCTGAGAATTGAACCGTTGTCAGTGCACTTGTCTTGATGGTCGGCGCACGTGTGGACAATGTATATAAGAACTTATATGGACATCTTTTGTACTCAATTTCTCATTAGTAGTTAATACAAGTCACTATTGTATGCCAAAATATACAAAATGATAGTAACTATTCAGGTATATTTTCTCAAAGTTATCATGTTACTTTACGCAATAAGATTTTTCTCGATTTTTGCCCCATCACAGAACGCAAATTTCCTCTTTAAGGATTAGGATGTAATTCATAAGCCTATATTTAAAAGCTCGGAAGCAGAAAACAATGGTAGAGAATTACAGTAACAAAATTTAAATTATCTGAAGTTATATCCTTAACATTGCAAACGAGTGACATGTTGTCTCCCTTATATGCGAATTGATTACATCATATCTGTGTTTCATATCTTCTTCCTCAATTGAATATTGTATGTCGGGTGTACACACTGTACAGTGTACGGCCATTACGCAACGCTTGTTCGTTTATTAACTACCTTCTGAACTGATATTGATAAAATCTCGAATTAAACTTGCAGTTTATTGACCTCTGTTCATGTTTCACATCGCCTATTGGATTAATAGTCAGCATATACGTACAAACATACATAATATCGCACCTGTTATACCCGAAGGTGTAGGCAGAGATATAATACACCCACGACTCGGTATTTACGAGACGAGTCTATTGCATACACTCTCTATAGAGAAAAATCTAATATAAATTAGAAAAAGACCACATGCACCTCGTTTGGCCTGGGACTGAATCCTAGATCTCGTATTAGCAGTACATTACACTACCGACCGCGCCACAGAGGTAGTAATACTATTAAATAGTTTTTAAATCACTTATAACCTTCTAAAACTATTTCGAAAAGGAGGTTCACAATTTAGTCGGTATTTTTTATACATTGCATAATATAATAAAAAAAACAAAAAAAATAGTCAAAAATTTTATGTAATAAGAATAGTTAGCTATCTCTCCCGCTGTGATTCAGAAACAAACGCAGTTAAAACAACTGCCAGCTGTTTACGCTTACAACAACGAATAATATTGCATAATGCAACTAAAATAAGAACTAGTTTTTATTTATAAACTTTTTGGTCTGCGTTAATAAGTCATTAATAGTTTTATTGGCAACGTAGAGTAGCCATCATATTAACAGGCACCAACGATTAAGTGCTAAGTACATTTTATGAGTTATAATAATTTTATTAATCTAATGTATTTACGACTGCTAAGAATACTTTAAATATCTTGTGTTTATGAAAAGCTACTTATACCTATAGTTCGATAACTTTATTAGAGCCTTTGCGTGCACGATTTTTCTAGATTATAATAAAGAATTCTGTGTATGTCCAAAATGAAGTAGTTTATTGTATCAAACAGGTCATATCAATGAATCAATGATGGCCCGTGTCTTGTAATTTTAGTTTGCTTTCTTGGAATGAAAAATTACTAGTTTTTACAGAAATTCGATACGACGTTTTTTTGGTCTTTCCTACTTAGTGTAGTCTCGGACTGGAGAACAAAACTCTGTTTCTGTTCGTGGCCCCAGGAATGTTCAGAAAATGATCAGCCTGGATCTGGCAACCCTAAGTATACCTGCGCCAGCCGCGAAGCTTGCATACAAGGCTCTTTACTAAGTTGTTAGATTCTATCAACTATGTTGTAAAGTCAATATCTATCCTATCCTAGTAATATTATAACTGCGAAAGTTTGTGAGTATGTATGGATGTTTCTTACTCTTTCACACAAATACTACTGAATCAATTACGATGAAATTTGGTATGTAGGTAGCTGAAGACCCAGAATACCACATAGGCTGCCTTTTATCCCGGAGTTCCTGAGGGATCGACATTTACATGGGAAGGTTTTCCACGCGGACGAAGTCGCGGGCGGCTTCTAGTATGTTATAAACTAGAGAGGAAAACATGATATTATGGAAATGTTATGCATTTGTAATGGTTTTATTAATAAATGATGTGTTTAAGTTGCAAGAGATACAAAGTAATAGAATATTGCGCGTGATTACTCTGTTTTATGATATAAGGGACTAGCACATTCATAATAGTCGTATATTTATATATAGGTTAATACAATATCACATTGGACAGCGAAGCATAATGAAACTGCAAGTCATTATATATGTTACTGTAAAAGCCCGAACTGTGGTAAATCCTAAGATTTTCCGGTAAAACCTAAGATTTACCAACTCTCAATGGTAAAAGTCCGAACAAGCCAGAGTTTAAAAACTATGTTACGATATATAAAAAAATCCTCCTTCATAACTATGTTTATAACTATTTCACGGTATAATTATATACTGTGACATAGTTATAAAGAAGGAGTTTTGGGCATAGCGACATGGGTAGGTTAGGTTAGAAGGCTAAGGTGGGAGCGAGCGAAGCGAAGCTCCCACCTTAGCCTTCGTGGTTATTTTTTTTTTAACAACCCAGAAGGAGGAGCCCCGCGAAGCGGGGCTCCGGCGACATCTCGATATCATCAAGTGAATATAGGTAAAAGTTCGAAATAAAATATTTTTTCGGACTTTTACCATTGCGAGTTGGTAAATCTTAGGTTATACCGGAAAATCTTAGGATTTACCATCGTTCGGGCTTTTACAGTAACATATACACATACCATTAAAAAGTTGAATTATTTTAGCATTCTATAAAAAATAATCGAGACCTCTTATTTAAAGGAAATGTATCCTTATGTTTTCTTACCTTCTACTTTAAAAAAGTCACATCATTAGAAAATAACAAGGTTAAGTTATTAAATGATTTCTTTGATCAATAGTACAAAAAGTAAATAATGTACATGAACTTCGTCACTACTATAGTACTATTTGTTTCTTTTAACTTACACTACACATCCAAATTTAGTTCACATTTATTTATATAGGTTTCAAAAATAATAAACCACCATATTGGGAGTTCCTCTGCGGAAGGCCTCACGCGGCGCGCCTCTCTCCCGGCTCTCCGGGAGTCTCGTCACTCATCCCATGAACTGTCACACTTACATACACCCCATACATACACACGAACATACAATCATACACACACATGCATCAACACATTTATAATGAGAACAAAAATAAAGAACATCTCAATGACACGCAACGGTGAAACCAGATTGTTACAACTCCCAATTAAATGTTAAATGATCAAAGACTTTAGAAAATCGTTGTTACGTGGACATTATCATTTATATTGTAAGCTTTAATATTATTATGTATTTGTCATAGGAATGGATTTTATCATATTATTTTGAATGACTGCCGAGACTCAAACTCATTTGCCCTACAATTGCTTCATTTTTTTCTATATCGCCGCAGAACTCTAAACTTGTCAATAATTTATCGTACGTATTATTTTTCCACTTGACTGCTCAACAGAGAAAATCGCAACGATAGTGAACCGGAAGTAAAAGTCCGGAAAGGCAAGGACGTCACCGGATGCTCCCTACAGCCACCCCTCCCACCTCCCAAGCATCCGGTCATGGGGCTTCCGCGTTCAACTTTTCAACTCAGATTAGATACAAAATAGAGAAATAAAATAGGTCAGGTCACTGACAGCAAATATACACCAATGGATTCTAGATTGCGTTCTATTTTTACAATTTGAGTCCATTTAAATTTAAAAATTAAACATAGTTATACCTACAACACGTCTTACCATTAAGTTAAAGTAGATAACAACTGCTTAAACTATAGTATTCGCCTGAAAACCATCAATTTTCCGTAACAATAATTTGAATCATCGTAATCAAAATATTGTCCATGCAACTTACGAATGACCTACAAATAAGTACTAACTAATAAATTAATCATAAGTGGTGACACCCACTAAGAATTACGTACCTATACCTGTATTGTATGACTCAAACTGAGCTTAAACTATAGTTTTTTGGCCGATAGATTTAATGTCATACAATAACAAAATCATAAACAGGCTAATTTGAAACGTAACCGTATGACAATATGATTGTTTGAAACATAGAGGAACAGTACAACATATTATGTCTAGTGACTTGGTAACAGGCTAACAGCTTCTGAATCACAAAGCGAATAATGAATACGAGATAAAAATATGATAAGCGTTCGGCCGTCGGACAGATCCCATCGACTCAAGTGTTTAATGTCTGACTCACCAGTGCATTAGTAATAGCTAGTCACTACCATACGTTACCATATTATCGACACTAACTTGAAGAGTATTAGAGTTTTTGTTTAAGAACAATTAATCATTAACGTTGGGGTAATTTCTGAGTATAATTGCTTCTGACAGGTTTTTCATACATAACATCAACAATCATTTAAATGTCTACTGAGTCTGATTTGCGTAAACTGTTTTATAGATATTGAAAGATACTATAAGAGTTATGTTAAGCGTAGATTTCTTGAAATATGGGAAAGAAACATTCCTCTAAGGAAACCGTAAGCTTTAAATGCTTTTCGCTCGTGCCGATAGATAAGTAAGTATTAGTACCGTAGTATAGTAGAAGCAAAGTATTCGATTCCTATATAAGTAACCAAGAACGGTTGTCAGTAATGCATGAAAAGAGAACTAAAGAAATTTTCAAAGCAATCATTCAATCCGTAGTCGGTGTAGATTACAAGACTGCACTGTCTCGGTTCGATTTAGCGTGAAAACATTTTGAAGTCGTACATCGTGAGTTCGCGTTACATTTTTCTTATTAAAGATGCCTCTATCAGTGCGGTATTTGATACCCTGTAGGCAGCTGGCGCCTACCGCTTCCGTAAAATGGGTGCATTCGACTCCAATCGCGGAATTCGATCTTTTGTTGATGGAGGCGAGATTTGAGTATGTATCTGACAAGGCGATCTGCCCTGTCTCGTGCCCATGTCATCTTCATTTGTAACCTAACACGCGGGCAGGCTTTTGTGGTAGCATTACAAAAGGCAGATGAGTGCAAATGCTTCCAATGAGCAAGCATTTAAGATTGTCATCCTCATCACGATTTATCTACCTGAATGTGGAATCTGTTAATGTGCGCCCAAGAGATTTTCGAGAAAAGAATAAACATTATAGTTAGTTGGCAACTTTGAAGAGTATTAAACGTTTACCTATTACGATTTTCTTGGCTTTGGCTCTGAATAACGGATGAAATGAATTCCTACATTGTTTCGCTATTTATCACAGGTACCTACATAGAACTATGTATGAGTGTTGAGTATACAATTGGCTGTGTATCGTTTGATACAGGTAGCACGCGCGATGTCGTCGTCGACATGCGCCCTACATGCATAATGTGTGCCGTGGTGTTACGGCGTGTTACGTGCGCAAGCGGCGCGCGGTGCTGTGCCGGCGCAGGCCGTTATGCAAGCGGCGCGGAACCGGCCGTGAGAAGCGGCGCAACACCTGTAATACACCACTGCTAAGCATGAGCACGCTTTTCAAGTCGTCTAACGGCAGCACCGATGCAACTAACACTGATCAGCCATTGTGAAATCACGTCATTGAATTCATTACCGGTATGTAATAAACGTTATTAAACATTTGTAATGAACATTACGACGATGATATAATAATAATTTACGTGACTTCATATTTGTATTCGTAAGTGTTTCAATACTGTTTTTGAAATTACAGTGTTAGCTTAACTTAGTTTGTTTGTGGCTATTCAAAGGTATTGTACCTACCTAGTTAGTTTTATTCTACGAAGTTGCGAATTATATGACATAGGATCACATCTGTTATCCCATCGAATAAAATCATTGACACACATAAGCAATGGGGTAAAAATAGTGACACAGTAGACATACACTAGAAGCACACGTAAATATACATATATGTTTAAGCAAAAAACTAAGTAGAGCTCGACTAAATAAGTATCGTCGTCAGACACCGAAAAAATCTTGTAAAGAGACGCGTATGTTGAACAAACATGTGCGATGCAGTTCCTTAAAAAACTTTGTGGCCTGAAAAAATGGAGAAAAAAAGACACTCGAATACTGAAGCTTGCCCGCCTGACAGGAAATATGATATTTTATTTTGGGCGTGGGATCAAACCGAGTCGATAATTTGTGTTCCGAATAGAACATCAGAAGCAACGGTGAAATTAAATTGTTGAAAACGTTTTATGTTAAGTATTAATAAAGAACAGCCGAGTCTTCGACAATAATAAAATGTCTTTGAACATAACTGAATAGGTAAGACGGTATTTCAAAGAAAGTGTCACAATATAATATTGTCTTTTATGCTTTTATATCTAAATAGAATGACACAGGTTACATTATATTGACAGACGTTTTAATTTTTTTGTATAAAGCATGCAAGGATTTTTTTACAAAGGAATATTTCAAAAATTTTGGCTTTTAAGTTGTTGGATTCTATACAATTAAAGAAGTAATAACATGTTAAGACCTACAATATGTTTCACAGTTTCTTTTGTTTATCTTGATTGAGTGAGATAATAATCCCAACGGTAAATTTGAGCGGTACCATACAAGTGTGGGGCGCGACAGTCGGGCCACAGACACAAGACGCTGGCAATAAGTGTACGAATCAATATCAATCAACATCAATCAGCACCCGGAAGCCTTGTAGCTGTTGAAGCTGGACCAACTGATTATTCGCTGGCGACGATGCGTGCCACAAATTCACGTCTTCACCTTTATTTATTCACATAAACTACCATCGACGTTGACAATTTGGTGTTGTCGTTTACAAAAACAATATTTTAAATAATATTGCGTAGTATAATATATATTATGTAACATAATAAAGATGACATATTTCGTTTATATAGACAAACTAGCCCGCGAATTCAACGGCGTGGTTTGTGATTTAGGCAAGAATTTTATACTTACTACTTAACTTTCATCCCCTATTTTATCTTCTTGGGGGTAGAATTGATCAATATCCTTTCTTAGCGGATGCCTACGTCACAACACCTACCTGCATGCCAAATTTCAGCCCTAACCCTCCAGTAGTTTGCGCTGTGCGTTGATTCCTATGTCAGTCAGTCATCTTCGAGTTTTACTTATATATTTAGATTTAAAGATAATCTTTAAAACTATAAGAACAATATGGGCACTTTTCGTGACCAAAAAGACTATTTTTTATTCCGGAAAATAGTCGCAACACAATCAAAGAAATCGTTCAACACATTCATTGTGAACAACGGCTTGGTGGATATAAAGACCAACTTAATTAAACAGACATAAGTAAATACACAATGATGTTTGCAATATTCATAAATTAATGGGGCCCGAAGTAAAAACGCATGTTTCATGAAACTTTACGCCATATGGCAACAGTTTACATTAAGATCTGCATAAAATATTGAGCCGTTCAAAAATAAATGTGCTAACTCAATGAACGAGTAATATATAACCTCATTTAAATAACGACGTGTTAAAAAACCTGAATATGGTGTGCTAAAATATTCCGCGGAAAATCTCTATATATTTGGTAACCGTGAAATTAATTACAGTCTTCCTTTACAAACGAAACTTTGCTACTTGACATAGTAACTTAATTCTGAATAGAGACAAGAAAATACCAAATAAATAAATGTTTTCAAGACAAACTTATTTTTCTATTTTTTTATTTGTGTTGTTTATCGGTAGAGCTCAAATTAGGCACTAGTAATAACTCAATAAAGCAGAAATTCTAAATATAATTGGTTCTAAATGTAGTTCAATCGAGTATGATGTGTGTTATGTGTAGTTATGGCAGTAAAACGTAGCAGTTACGTAATAACGCAATGGTGCTAAAGTGCTCCTTATATGTTAATATGGCACATGACGGTGTCGTTGCGCCTATAAAATCGTCTGAAGTGTAAACACACGTAAATATCGCGCCACACGCACTCGTAAAATCTATTTCTCGCGCTGTTGCGGCTCGTAGGCACTATACAAATAATTTTATTCAGAGGACAATCAACATTAAAACAAAAATAACATTAGAACTGATTTATAACCAGATATCGTTAAATCTTCCATTACGTAGAGATTCGCACCTGTACCGTACCTAGGAAAATAGATGTGCAATACATCTATCTATAGATATTACGAGAAGGAATTTCTGTGCGTTAATACAGGTATTTTTATATTCCGCTTGTGAACTTTCTTGTTCGGAAGCAAAAACAGTGTTGCTGGAGCACCCACGTTTTTCACATACATAAGTTTAAAAATAAGGCGTTTGTTCAGCCCCAGCCGGTGATGAAACAACTGAAAATATGTTTGGTGGTTATTCATCAACGTCTTTCGTATAATAGTTTTTACCTACGGATTTGAGGACAAAGACGCCTGAGTCACCGACGAGAATATTAGGCCTAATATTACAACGAGCTCCGCTGGAAGTAGGTACCACGTCGCCACTATAAAGCTGCGCACGCGACGGCCCGCAGTCGATCCTTGTTTCTTGATTAATTTCGATTGCTATTCCGAGTCGTGCAACAATCTTAGGATATACGACACGATTGGCGTTAGTGATGAGGAAATTGTATAAATACTTTATTAGTGATCAAACGAGGAAATTCTTGAACTTGTTATAAATTCCCCTAGTGTACAAGTATCAAGATTTTCCCGATACCTATTAGACATGTAATAAGAATACATAAGTTTTTATAATTCTATAACTACATTGAAGGAGGCATAATATCTTCTTTATTCATACAACATTCCTTACCTTGATACGTCCTAGAATTTGACTCATCGACTATCGTCAGAATTGCCAGGGATTGCAAGTTATTGCACTGCAGTAAATTTATACCAAGAGGTTTTTCCACCAATTTAGCTTAACTCTGCAAAATAACTTGTATTTTGTATTCAAATAATGATGACGCAGCTAAGTGTAATATATTATTACTAGACAGGCGCACGGCGCTAATGTTAAAGTTATATTAATATTTAAAAATACTTCATAAAACTTGTTGCGATTGGAAAAATTAATAGATATAATATTATAATCAAGTTTTTTTACTATATGGGTACTCTATAACGACTAAAAGTCGAGTTTCAAAGTCAAGAAAGAATATAAAGACAAAAGCCATAGAATGCCAATAAGAATAAAAGGATCGCGTCAGTTAGCATGATCAGAAGATCTCTTAACAAGCATAAGGAAACCGAAGAAAGTGAGATTAATTTAATTATTTCTATGGTATACCTAAACCGATGGAACAACTGACTGAAAAGCTTATACCTACTGGCAGAACCAGGCTCAAGTAAATAACGAACTCTTATTTACAAACAAATAACAACGCTTATCAAACAACTAATCAACTATCTTTTATCAGTTACTAAGAATTTACTTAATCTGATCGAGAAGAATACGAGAAATTTTAATAAGAAGACAAACCATTTATATTCGCACCGATTTATTCACCTTCTATGGCGGAAGGTGGTTCATACTTCAAGAAATACACTGTTATTGGTATCTCGAAGTACCCAGTTACTCTGTCTCTTAAATGAGAAGCAGCAATCTGTAGTGCGGAGTGTGTTGCTGAAATCGGTGAACTTGGCCGAGGCGTGGCCTTTACGAACATCTGTGTCGTGAGCCCTGGAGACAACCAGATCCTAGTACGAGGGTAAGAGGACCAACTAGCCCCGAGTCGTGAGATGTCATTCCACAGTCCACAACACTGAAGGTAGATGGGTCGTGAACTGCTATTCAAAACTCTGTAACAATATTTTAATATTGTGCTTATTGTCCTCTCATAATAAGTCATTAGGGCCGATGAATTTCATAATGTACCTAAAATATACGAATATTTACTTTTTATTACTATTTACAGTACTTTAAAGTTACTTCGCAACTAGTATTTAAGTATCGTAATCACTTACAAAAGTTTGGCCACGATTGGTTCTTCATCCAAGACAAAATGTAATTCATCTGGTGCCCAAGTAAGTTGTAATGGATAAGCTGACATTGGTACTGGAGATTTTTCATCATATTTCTGTACATTATCGCGACGATCTAATACTTCATCGACGTCCAATTTGATTTGATCGATAGGTATCTGTCGATGAAAGAAAATGATTATGTATAAAGTACTTGGCTAGATATTTTTAAGACAATATAAACTACCTGCTCAGCTTCTATTTTACGCCGGGAACTACAGATGATTACAGGCGGTAGATGACTTTGCTGTGTTCCTTCTTCACAAACAGACATAATTTATTCCAAATTATCGTATCACATTTCACAATTTTATTCGAATAAACAAGTAGTTTGAGTGACGTGATGACGTCCTCAAGTGGCACCGCAGATAAAATGTTAACTGACATCATAAAGTCACCAATTTGTGGCCACTTTATATTCGAATAGGTGCATGCGAACTCTTTACTCGTTTCTCGTATGTGCTCACAGAAATAGCTTCTTATTGTAAATAAAATATTTTTAGCCAAAAATCGCGATAATAAATAACGTGTGAACGAAGGCCAAACATCGTAGAGCGATAAATTCAATAGTTTAACAAACTAGACACTAGGTAGCGTGAAAAGTTGGGTAGGCGCAGGTAAAAAGTTTTCAGAACAATAAAAATATACATAAATTAGTTTTAAGTGATAACATATACCTAGTATGATGCAGTGCATAATTTATTATGATGTATGTATTAAACAAATAAGAAATAGTAAATATCATTGTTGTCAGAACTTTTTTCTGTGAATCCTGGACTTTACAAATCTATAGATCAAGCAAGAAATGCATGGCATCGGTGTAGTTTTTGTTTTCGATAAAACGCTGTTTAGCACTCTACAAGAAATATTGGACCTAATTGTTATGCTCGTTTTACGTTAGAATCCAGTTTTTAATTTGACAGTTGTTTCTACTAGATTTGTCTACGTAACACTGTTTTATAAAGTTGTTCTGTGCTTATACGACGGTTACGCTCCATCATACAGCTACTATCGCAGAAACTTATTTGAAATAGGTACTTAACATATACAAAACAACTGTTGATAATTTACTTTTCCTGTTATTAAAAATAGACACTATACCTACTCATTATTTTATCGTGATTTGAGGTATCTGTTTGACGCAAGGGAAATATAAATATTTCCACCAAAGTAAAGATAACTACCTACCTACGTATGCTTTATGATAATTATGTATTTAACGGACACTGCAAAATAATATACCTACATGTAGATTGCACAAACACGAGTATATCTGTGAAATTACTAAAACAAAATGCACAAGTTCATAGCAAGCTTTGGCGGTAAAGATAAAAGTGTCTCTACCCTTAGCAAATGGGCCGATTCGAACGAGGAGCGCGTTCGATCATCGGCTAATTTCTTCCATATTGTAATGGCTTCCATATTTAAAACTCATTTAATATTTGTAACGTAGTGTTGTTGTCGTGAAAGCCGTTCGTTGGCAAGACACGGTTGCGCAGTCGCCGCGACGCGTGACGGCAACTCCCGAGGGAGCGGAAGTCTTGCGCACTTCCGCTCGCCGACGCACACGCCGCAGATCCGGTCCACTTGTACGATCACGACGCTCCACCTAACTACCACCCAACTACGATACTTATGCTTTGATTTACTACACTCGATAACGTAGTTTTATTGTGTATCGAGCTTATTAACGTACAAAAGCTTTTATCTACTACAGTGCTACGGATTAGGGGTTCGTTATCTAGAACATACTGCTACTACACCGTAGCTCTCAGCCACTTGACCTTTCCCACCCCTACAACTGCAAAAAATAGTCTTGTAACGGCTGTTAATTACCTTAAATAGTGGTCTACATGTAAGAGCTATACATACTTCTCAGTCTACTAAAAATGAATAATATACCTAGATATAGTTCACTAGAATTTTAGTAAGCCTACCTCTAATTTTGTAACCTGATACTTGAACGGCACATACATTTTGTTATAACCAATAAATATCGTCATGAATAATCACATAGCTTTGTAATCAGTTTTGTTAGGAATTAAAAGCGTTCACGAGTAGACTAAACAATGAGATCAGCTGGACCTATTGCGGGTGTGTGGCGTTAGCGGCAGTTATTTACTCGACAAAGACATCGATTCTATTCGGGACCGCCGGATCGTGTTCGAGACTGTAAACAAGAGTCAAATTATCCCACACCATTGTTATGAAGTTCGCTGCGGCGTATCATGTGTATAATGTAGAGTGTAGACGTATCAGCGCGATAATGTCTCGGGAACGTAATGCTATACGAGTACTTCACTGCCCGTTCACTGGGATGTAGGCTTGATGTAACGTACCAATAACTACACAATAACTTTACCTCTTAGATATCAGGTAGACATAATAATATGTGCGATGATGATATGTGATAGAGTCACATATTTCCTCGATATCAACTATAGTACTGATTACATAGATATTTTCATGCGATTGATATCTCAGCCGATAGGAAGTTCTTGTAAACAGCCACAAAAATGGTTATTTAGATATCGTAAGAAAACATTATTATAATAATTCTAAATTTCTCGGACGAATAGTCATATTGTCACATAAAAGTTTCATCGTTATTGCCCTCGTTCCATCGTCATGTTGGTCGCCTTGATGGATGGAGACGCCCTTGACCGACATTCCGCCTATCCTTATGTTCACTTAAAGCTTCCATTTGATTTAACTTAACTCGACTGACACGATTCACAAACATTACAGTTTATCCCATGCAATTCGTTTGTTACCTTCCAAGAGTTTGTAAGTCTATTTTAAGCCAGGCATATTGAAGAGGACATTTTGAGGCGGTCATTGTTTATGCTGCATTGTTTTGGACGGTAAACCCAGATTTTCCAAGAAAGTAATGGGAGGGGTGGAGGAGGTGTTGCGGAGGAGGGGGGGTGGTTGAGTCGAGGTGAAGTAACGGATGAATGTCCGTGGGAACGGTCGCCACTTCCGCTCCGCTCTGCTCGCTCGCGCCTCGGCACTCTCAGCTATTTCCTTTACATAGGGTGACCTCAAATAATAATCTGGTGGTCAATTTCTTGACAAAATTATTACTTTTTAAACTAAAAACTAAACAAGGCTCAATTACAGTAACATTACCCAATAGTCATTAATTTTATCAAAGTGAGTCATATTAATTTTACTGATTACTGTTCAAATAACTAATCTAGTTAAAAATACCCAAATCTTATAAAAATATATTTTATGACAATCATTCTTGAAAATAACAATAGGTATGCTGCTTACACGTTTTCCTTAAAGATAACATGTGTTGAATTTTCCTCATAACAACGTGCAGGAGACACATCCTCAGTAGATAACAGGAAAACGTTATTTCCCCTTTTCTAGATAGATCTTTCGTATCTGAAAATCCCAAAATAGAATAGGTTTAGAAACGATATTATTTTCTTCTTTTCTTTTCCAAGATTTTATCTGAAGATGAGTTGAGAGTCAATGACAATGTAGCCAAACCTTTAAATCGAATGCTTCTCAAATTAATGTTATTGGAATGTTTGGTCACTGGCAGTTTCATTGAAGCGAGAACGTTTGGTTCCACTACATTTATTAACGGACCGTCTAAGTAAGTTGCACAACAGGACTGTTGCAATGTCCCCGCTTCGTTTCTCTGTAAATTTTGCAATATTTATCGATAGTAATCGAGAATCAACACAACACAACAATACTTACGTTTAGATACAGTTGTTTATCGATAAACTATGTAATGAATTATAAATGTTAGCTAATATAACGTAATCTTATCGAACAAGGCGACATTTTCTCACGAATATTTTTTGTGACTTGTAGTCATTACTTGTTTTGTCTTCTTAAAAATCTAAAAATAGATAAATTTGTCTTAAACGACAATTCAATCAAAGGGTAATTCTCTATCAAATTGAAATGATTCAGATTTCAGCCTCAACAAAAGAGTGAAGTTCTTCACAACAATTCATATCAAATGACTATGCTAAAAGCTGTAGATATCCAGTTTTTCATATCATAGAAGCATTGTGTATAGTTTTTGATAGAGTTGCAAGATATGCGTGTCTCGCGCTATCTCTGCATGCATAGGTATAGGTGGTTGTAAGACTTTAAGGAAAGATAATAATACTGTAAAAACCCTGGAAAATCCAAATTCTAAAGATAATCTTTTTAATATTTTTTTTTACAAATAATTGGCCCGTATATTAAGATACAAATCTACAATTATTGATATTAAAACTACAGGATAAAGATCAAGTCAAAGATTAGCACACCAATAGCTGGCCGCTGCGGTATATTTCGATTAAAACATCCGATATGGCGTTTGTCCGGTCTAAATAGCATAACGAGCGTCTAAGTAGGTAGTATCGGGTATTGAGCAAGTCCGTTGACCGTTGTTGTAAGTCCGGCACTCCGGCACTTGCAGCGGTCTTGCTGTTATCGGCCGGAAGCGTCGCGACGGAAACGCGCAATCTCAACCAATTGGACACTCGAGCTGTCACGCAGCGTGAGCATGCCCCTTGCTCTCTACTCGCTCCTCCATGCGCATGCGCATGTACCCGTGGCATTTCAATATATATTATGTTTTGTTTTCTGGTGTGGAACACTGCCACAGGCTTCCTAATGGGACACTACATTCACACGATAACGTTCTCATTATCCTATGAAGTCAAGTTCACGATAAAGTAATAATGTCCAGCAGGTTGTTGACAAATATCACAGAAAATGTGAAAATGTATTGCGTTATTAAATACTCAGTCTAGAAGACTGAGTGATGTTACCTATTTTTAATGTCAGTAAGTTACCATATACGCAGAAACCACGCCCAGATTTCTTCTTAATCATTTGTTATTATTCCAGTAAGCCATTTTATATGTCCAATATACTAACATAGTTCTAGGAAGCTCTTCTATGTCTTACGTGTTAAAAGCACTGTCCAATAACTAAAAACATAACGTCGTAAAATCTAATAAGTGTATATTTTATTGTTAAGTCACGCTTAAATATTGCTTAGCAACAGCCTATAATTTAAAGAGCCTCAAATATAAGCAGAAACCTGTACTAATAAATTTTATATCACTTGTCTACCGGGGTTATTAATACGGTAAAATAAAGTACTATTTGATTCTAAGAACTTCTCTTTTAATTTCCTTTTACTACTGCCACAAAAATACTATTAATTAGCCAGTTCCCTCGTTTGTTGACAGAGTACGTAACGAGACGTTAACCAGTAGTTTTTTTCACGGTAATGTAATTCCTGTCTGGTTCTAATAATAGGTGACCTATTAGGTACGTTGTTTTTGTGTGTTTCGAAAGGAGGAAGCTTTTACATTCATCTGTGATGGTAAAGGTTACCGTGTCTTAGAAAATTACACGAACAATTCGATTGTCAATAAAGAAAATCATTGTCTAATTTGAGCCAGTAGTGTCTGAGAATTACAATATTGCCATTAAATAAAAAGAAAAGCCAAATGTAAATATCAAATCCTCGACGTGTGTTAAAAAACATGTGAGTATGTTATTTTTTAGCTATCAACAAATCTGTAATAAATAATAATATTAGTACTTAAGTAATTTATTCGATTCACAACTTCTTAAGTAAGTAGAACGACAAAATTAACAAGTGAAGCAATAGAAAAACTTGGGAACTACAAGCGAACAACAGTTTCACGAACACCAAATATTTTAGCAAGACATTAGCGCTGGAACTCATCTTATTACAATATGTGATAACTTTTGGTGTACTTACACCAAGCGGAACCGGTAGTCTGCGTAATAGCCAACATAATTAGAGCCCCCATGTTTCCCATTGTGTTTCGTAAATGTAAATGGAGAAAGGGAAGTTAAACTGTCTGTGAAGGTTCTCACTTGAGTGGTCGTGTCTTTCAACTGACATTGACCTCTAGAGCGGTCGTCGAGGCCTCTTCTCGGTGGCCATACATATTCATTACAACTTCATCTACATATTAATGAAGCCGAGATGAGAATAAGACGACGACATGTTTATCTAGGCTGTTAAATATACTCGCTTCTAATATTCCTGAAAATGTATGTTGTTAACGATTTACAGGTCATTAATGACAGGATGTAATTTAGCAAATCTATTACGTAGCTGGTATGTTATTTTATATCTAATAGTAAATTCCTCTTGTATGTTTTATGAGCAAGAAATCAAAGTAAATGTTGGCTACCGTGTAGTGTATTTTATTGCCACTAGAAAAGCAATTAAGATAAGCCTTTTTATGACAATCTTCAAAGAGCAAGTGATTCTACGTGGTAATAACAAGTACATCCTTAATTTGGAAAATATCTTTATCTTTGAATCTCATACAATCGTATTAAACACTATAAACAGTGCCTACGTAAAGAAGATACATATAATTAAAAGCTATACATAATTATTGAATTAAAAACATCACTAAATGTTACCTGCTCTATCAACTCCGCTAAGTAAGTTTTTATTACTTCCTTCGTAATTCCAAGCAAAAATAATTCTCGTTTTGCTAGACTCAACACTCAAGTTCCGCGTGACCTTCGATTCGTCCGTCAGTAAAAAGCTGATTGTAGTCCTCCACATATGAGCGACACAAAAAAATGTGTAGGTAAAAATAATGTGTGATCGGAAAGTCCAGAGTCATCTCGTTTACAGAATAACACTTGCGAAACCGGTCTACGAGGCGACGCCAAATATCAACTTGTTTCCTTCCTCGTGCGGAGACGCGGTAGGTTCGTACCTAACATTAATTCGGTACTTTATTTGTTTTTTATATAACAAAAACCTGTGTCGTCAAGCTAACTTCTGCCAAACAACATAACATCGAAAACCCAAAAACGTGCTGTTTATGCGAAATATATACGTAGGTAATGAATTAGGAGTTGGTTGTATCGGAAGCATGACAATCGATTCGTTAGTTGAGTATTAGAGTTTCTTCTTAAATATGATGGACTGAAACCTGTAATACATTCCGAAGATAAATCAGATAAACAATTATTATGCAGAGAAAAATAATGATTTCCGCATTGTAAAACAGAGCTGAGTATTTACTCTTTTTTTATAAAGATTTTAGCTTTACATCGCATTACAAAGAATTTCAATAAACTACATACAATTTACAATGGAGAATGTTACTAGGTATGCCAAATCGCTTGAAATTTTGACTTAGTAAAGCCTGTACATGTACATGCAAACTAGTTTTTGTTTCAGTCAAAAATACCAAGTAGTTTTGATTTTACAAGCATTCAAAGTTTCAAAAAATATCGGGTCCCGCTAACAGCGTGACGTCATAGTACACCATGCCGCGCGGGCCGCGTCCCGCTTAATATCAAGTCTCCAGCCGTAGATGTAATAGCTTATGCAGTATTTTGTTGTGTTTTCGTCTGCTTATTACATTTAAAGTGTAATAATAGTAAATATTATTAAAAAGGACTATGTGAGCCAGACTTAGCGTAATGTAGAATGACGTCACACCGACTCGCGCGGTTACAACTTGTTTTACTTATAAATCGGAAACTAATTGACGTATCAAAGTAATTCTTTCACTAGTATTTTTTATTTTTAACAGAGAATATGGAGAGCTAATAATCCAAATTTGTTAACATTCTCCATTGTAAATATTCCAAATCGAATTGATTAGTAACGTGAGCTTGGAAATTTGTGCGTTTTAAAATGAGAAATAAATACACATTATTTGTAATACCTGTTGGATTGACTTGTATATTTATTTTGTTTATCATCTTAGCAAGACGAAAACTCTACAAGAACCACATACGTTATTAAGAAGTAATGATCGTAGCATACATACTTAATCCATCTAGAAACGATTATAATTAATTATATTACAAACAACATTCTAAAGATATGTGAGCTATAGATAACCCGCGATATCTTAAATTAGTTTGCTAACGGCCTGTATAAAATATGTCCGTTTCCGAGAATCTTCGTGACTTAACACCGCCTCTTATCCGTATATATCTACGTTCGTAAACATTACATTTTTTAACAATAATATAGTGTGGTTTAACCACGTCATAGTTTAAGACATTGATGAATTAACGTTTTACTTACGCACGTAACGTCTGGAACTGTAATGTAATGTGACATAATAATATTTGATATTATACTTTAATGAAGAACAGCACAAGATCGGCTACTTTTTGAATAAAAAACCATTGGAGTAAATGTTATTTTACTAAATAAATACTTATTGTATTTAGTAAGAAGAACTTTAGTGCGTAAAAATTGTGGGCTTTCTGTTATGAATATACACCGTAAAAGTGTATTTCGTAGCTTTAATTGTCTTTAGTTTTCGTGCACTCCAGTTTGTCCACCAACCTGTTGACAATCTAAAGTCGTTGTTTTTCAGGTTACCCAGATAGGCCTTGTATTCGGGCCTCAGTTATTCTACCTATATTAAAAAAACACCTTAAATTTTCTTCACAACAATATTTATGTATTATAGAAACATCTCTTATCCCACCAGAGCATTCAGCGTTACAACGTTACGGAGTGTGTGAGATGTGGCGGATAAATCGTATGGAGGGAGAGGAAATCTTCGGAACTTTTTCAGATTTCCTGCAAGCCTAGGTGTTTCGATCCCGCCTGGAGCGTTAAAAGTAAACAGGAGACGGAAGTCGTACGTAACGAACATGCAAAACCGAACGGATTTATCGATTGGAGTCCGGCAATATGGCGTCGGTTTATTTATCTTCTCTCTATCTACCCACCTTCCTGGCGCCGCACTTCCGCCGGAAACGGGCGTCGTCTCCGCTCTAACCCTTACCGCGGTTCCGGTTTCCGGCCGCCTTTGAAGTCGGTCGAAGTTTCCTCCTCGCTACCCTGTCGTGGAAGAGGCTTTTTGGTTCAGTAGATACAGTAATTACGTCAATAACGTTATTAGAAGAATACACAAAACAGGTGTCTTGTAATTGTAAATAATATATTACTCTAGAATCGGTCACCAGCCTTATTAAGGTACTTATAGGTAAAAGGAATAATTGATACACTCGCGCCCTAATTCTGTAAGTTGCACAAATAGCGGTTAAAAGTTTTAGTCTATCTTGTAAGTGACTATTGCAAGCTTCTTTATATTTCTTAAAACATCACACACGTTTGTCTCGTAAGCAACTCTGCAAAAATATAGTAAATGCCTTGTCAAGTTCAAAGATTATTTATTAAACACATTTGTATATTTACAAACCACATCGGGATTTTCGCTAATTTTTAACCATTTGAGACAACAATTTCTTGTGGTATTCACAAAATCATCAACTGTTAAGTAAGTAAATACACCAAATACGAAATGTTGTAAAAAATACGCACTTACTGATAAAGGCTAACATGTCATCAAGAACATAATCTTTTTAAATCTCAGGAAGATAGCGATGCTCTACATCTTATGTACCTGATAGGCAGATAGGCTTGCACGACTATTTATTGTTTATTCTATACAATTGCGTATTCGTTATCGCTTCAGTGACAATCTCAGTTACGTATGTAGGTACTACACTCGTAGAGAAGTTGTAGAGTTCCACTCTCCCACCTCGTCAACACCTGCGAACATTTATTACCTACATTTTTTAAAGCAAATTAGTCAAGTTTTACTACAATTAGCAAATAATTGTAGTAAAACTCGTTTATTTTACTTTCTCATAATAAACGCACAGAGCATCATAAAATGTGGTCGCTATTAGGCCAAGGTGAAATATAATAGACCTTACTTTTCGATGAATCCTAGGCTATTATTGGAAACTATGATAAATTAGATTCCCGAGCTTATTCGTGATGAATTTTAAGTATGTAGTTTTTATAGAATTTCACAAAAAGGTACTGTGACTTTTGCTGCTAACAATTTTATCAAAAAGCAGGTTAAAATGTAAGTATGTAATGAAACTCCTATCCTATTTGAACTGTACAAATGTTATATTGTTAGACATAGATATATGTTAATGCAATGACTATAGTATAGCAGAACTCTATCTACATACAAAGTCATGAAACACTCAGGCAATCGATGAGGATATTGCCTATCAACAAATTGGCGTTGATTTGGTGCTTGCGTCCGTCAGAAATGAACAAATTTGATATTTCAAATTAATTTGCATTTGTACACTACACACTTTATCGATTCAATTAATCGCTAAGCGAACTTACGACTGTACCTCAAATTGTATAGGTTTTGCTAACAAAAATGTTGTAGTTACCAATTACCTTTCAACAGTCGTCTAAATTTGTTTAGTCTGAGTTGGTACCCGTCATTTCATTTGTGTAACCTTAAAAGCTTTACAAATCTCATAAACAAAGAAAAAAACGTGAATAACAACTTCTACATGTGTTCGTATTAATTTCGAAGAAGTCAAAAATTTATCATAACGACGATAATAATCTACTTTTCAGAGAAATTAAGTAATACCAAATGACAATAGTATAGTAACAAAACAACTAAGTTTTTATTCATAAGCTCGTAACATTAGATTATAACTCTCAAAAGTTGATGTGCTAGAATAATTGTACAATTCGCAACAGGTATGGTTTCGCAAAGCGTCTGTTGCAAGCTCATCAGATAGCAGCGCTTCCTTCATTGCATAGCGGAGTCTCGACCGCGCTCGCGCCGCGCCGCCCAATTTCTTCAGAAGCGCGCATCGCGCCCCGCATTCACTAGCTCTACCACTGACTTCCTGTACACTGATGCAATGATTTCGCGGTTATTTTATAAATTCTTAGTCAAAATGATGTAATATACAATTCATATTTTGTCTTAAGTAAGTTATTGCTGGTAACGTAATCCGGGTCATACCTGCTTTATCGTGCTTTACCGGAATTAAGTTAGGTCCTTTCAGTAAAAGTTGGGTAGAAAATTAGAAATATGCAAGGGTAACACATACACAGGTATACTAGACCAAGATTGACATCTCTAAACATGGGTGGGGAATACCACAATTATTTTGTTCCCATCCGTATAAACATGAGTTGAAGTGACTTTTCCAAAACAGATATTGTCTGAAAAAATAATACTCACACGGCGCAGTCACAAATTGTGCAAACGATCAGTTTGGGCGCATCTCGGATCTCGGCCTAGTTCGTGGCGTGCTCGCTCGATGCTCGCTGCGCGCTTACGTCATGCAGCGAGCGGATTGGGTCAGCGGCGGCGCCTGCGCCTTGTCCATGCGAGTTATGTCATTCAGACGTGCGTGCGTAACACACATACGTGCTGTCTATCGACCCTTTAATACTATTACAAAATAACATTTGTTATAAATCAATGTAAACATACATACCTACCTAAACTATTTCAAGATACAATTCCCTGAAATCTTCCGCAATTTTATGTACACATATCGCACCCCCGGTGCAATAATGTCACTTTTGTAAAAAAATGCAAAAATGAGTTACTTATGTAGTAATTGATTTAAAGCACTACTACTGTATTACTATTATCATTATATAAGCAAAAGTAAAGTTAAAAGTATTCGCTGATGTATTCATCTTATCAATATCACATAAAGTTATTGTTGTGGGAGGTGTCAAAGTTTAAAATGCTTCTCCTGAAAAATTACATTTTTGCATAAGTGACAGTGTTGCACCGTAAGTACGATATATAGTACCTACTTAAGTACTATATTGCTGTATCCAAGGCACGATTATCATATCTTACTAATAATATTCCTATCCTTTACCTAGGAAGCGAATCCATAAAATTAAATTTTGTCGACCCTTTGCTCATAAAAGTAAGACATCCCATAACAAACCTCGTGACAAATTTGTCGATCGACGGTAGAGTCGTATTAACAGGTGCTCGCATCGCAACCTATATAAATATAGTAAACATCAGTATGCAGGCGCGTTGCCAATTACAGCGGAGACCTACTTTCTTACCTTCGAACTTTTACTTCCTGCGGGCCAGGCAAGGCGGCCGGTCGCACCACGCAACGAATTACGAAAGTGGCGCGAAATGCTCGGCCGACATTCGCGTACCGCTTGCGCCACCTTCAGGAAGTGCCGTTGCTGCGGGATTACGTATTTGCGGCTGTTGGCCGCGCCACCACCGCTGCGCCTGCGCCACCGCGCGCCCACCGCGCCACACCGCGCCACACCGCGCCACACCGCCGCGCCCGGACACTATCCTTGCTCAAGAAACACGTACGGGAGTCTGTGGTCGCGACCTGTGTTACCACACCATGCAATGCAACGCCAAGCGAACATTGCAACGGTTACCATCCTTTCTCTAATCACTGACGACCAGTGCTTGGTTGCGACAATTAGATTTTCATGTTTATTAGGAATACCAATACATACATTACACATTCAATATAAATAATACACAATTTTTATATAAATCTGACACAGTAATATCATTACTACCGAGTCTACCAACTGACCCAGAAAAACACATTGTTTATATGCTAATATGTATTATCATTTCGAAGCACGTTATTACAGAATACGTATTATATAACGTAATGATTAAAAGATAAAGGCTTATTCTAAAGTTCCGTGGTCGTCCATGGTTTAAAAACAAACTGAGCAGGTAGGCGTCGTCATGGGATAACTGATCTAACACGTAACACGTGAGCAACGCCTACAGCTATTAAGAAACAAATCTTATTGCTTTCGTCCGCAAAGCAGGATGTATAATCTCTCTCGGAACTATGCCGAGTTACCTAAGCCTACAAGGCTTGCTTAACGTACTATAATATAGTTGTTATGAAATCGCTCGCTACTTGCAACATGAAATTACTCAATATTTTCTTTTAATGATATCGACAACCGTAACTATAACAAATCTCTACTTCCAGTTCCACCATAGGTAGGTATATGTATATAATATTACTCCGATAAAGAGACTTACAAGATCGAAACATAATATTAAGTTATAAGATTAACGAAGTAAACGGTTTGCATGGTTTTTGTTGAAGTTTTTATACTAATGACGTCTTTGAATTTTTTGCACTGAATTTACATTGAAATGTACTTACTTACAGATAAGTCTGTATAACTTTGAATTAAGTCCGATACATTTTAAATTAAAATAACTCTTACCATATTATAATAACAAACGTAAATGCAAAAATATACAAAAGAGGCAAATTATAATGTTATTTTTGGCAAAAATTCGTTGGTACATGACGAAGAAAGTTGTCTATTAACCCTTTACCAGCTGAAATACATCAGCAGGTTCTAAAATATAAGTAAGGATTTTTTTATCGTTTTAAGTACATAGTCTTTATTTATTATTTTTGTAAGTAAACTAACAAGAGATTTTTGTTTTACTGTCTCTACAATTATGTCATCTGAACTGCCAACGAATTATTACTTTTGATATCAACAAATTATACTTGATGGTAAACAATACATTCTAGTTCTCTGAATTAAATAAAATACAATAAAAAAATTAATGCCGATTACATTTTACCTAATACGCTAATAAGATACACGTGCCTACTTTTTGTTGTCTACTAACCTCCTTTAAATTTATGCTGAGAAACGAAATGCAGCCGTGTCAACCGTTGCACAAGTGCTGACGGTAGCGTTACAAAATCGGAAAAAGTACGCAAAAACGGTATTAGGGCGAGAAAATTCACATCGGCTGTGTTCCGTTACACCAGCGCAATTCGCTCAGTGCATAACCCCATCTTCTAACACGTAATGTGTGCAACGGTGCGCACCCGATCTCGCACGACCGGTCCCGAAAGTGGGTCATCTCTTTTTGTTCCACCAAGTTATTCCGTAATTAGAAAGAGAGGGTGAGGGTACTTACGCTGATTTCGCATTATTATGCAGGAGTAACCACATGTAAATTAGCTTAACGTTTGATTGCAAGAGCACGAAGCAATTATTGATGCACATAAGTACCTGTATTGAATGTAGAACACATTTAAATTATTTTTTTTATTCGTGGATTTACTGAAATAGGTCAAACAATGAAGAAAACATAACTTCTAATCTATTTAGCTTAACACATATTCTTTGTATATTTTTTCAGTAATTGTAAGCATGCAACTATTGTTTCTTTCCATTCGTTTATTAAACTAAAGGTAGTGCACGGAAAATTTTATATAATTTTCATTACACGCTTGACTCTACATCTTAGTTTTTTAACTATTAATTGTAAACATTACATTTCCGATTAATAAATGCCTATTAAATTCAGCTTTTGCTAAAAAAAATTAAGACAAAATGTTTCTTGCGTTAATGACTCTACATCATTAATCAGTCTCTTCATAAGCCTCCTTAAACTTTGAAAATATAATATAATTACAGTTATGTTATACTGTTATAATACTCCATAATAGGATCATGAAAGGGTAAAGTTGTATCTCCACCTAATCTGTTAAGAAACAGGCGAATCTCACGAGGTGTTAGCCAAGATGGCGGCACGCGGAAGTGTGTGCGACTTCCGCGTTGCCCTGCGCTGCGCGTGCGCTCCACTCGTGACTGCTACATACATTATTAACCACCCGCTCGTAACGTAATTATGAGACATCCAAATGGAAGACAATTATTATCAAATGTTGTAACGCGATATCTATATGTACGAAAACACGTGACCGCCTTCTTACTAAACTAGTACTCATCACTTTTTAACTACTGTTCACGTTTTTGTGTTCGTATTATATTTTTATATTATGTACTAATATTGTAGCACATAACATATTTTGTCCAAAATTAGACTTGATAAAAATTATCGCAACCACATGTATAGAATCGGGTCACACAAAGATACACAATCATGTTGAAAAGTAGGAAACATAACATTTAACTTTATTTCCTTATGATCTACGTCCGAGAAATCAATTACATTGAATTAATTTAATCATTGTATGACTTCATGGATTTACAGTTTAATTTGCTAGAGTAGTAACAGTGTAGCTCGGCAATTGACGATATAACTCCGAGTTTGTTTGGTATGTTGTCCGTGCTATAGATACAGTACACTGGAAGATATTACTGCCACAGTATAGAAACTACAGAGAGCAAATTGTATCTAATTTCAGGCCTGAATGTACTAAGATGAATACAAATGATATACTGGATGTCTGGATGAAGTAAATCAAAATTGTTACATTATAATCATTATGCAATTGGGGATCATTGCCATTAGGTGAAAGAACTGAATAAAGGAGATAAATTGTTTTAAGTATACTTTGGACACAAAAATATTTCCCTGAAAATTAAAGATATTTACAGCGTTATGTGATTTTGTGTTACATTTTCATTACTAACTGTGGATGTGTCAAGAAAAGGACTAGGGTTGTCCCGTCCGATACATTTCATTTTATAGCCCTTTTACAAAGTAAAAATACATTTTATGTCTATACAGATTTGAGTATTTGGAAAATGGGTCAGACTATTTTAAACAGTCATGTATATAAACATGTGTTTACAAAATTTTGTTTTCACCATACTTACTTTCCTTAATTACCTGAAACTCATGCGAAAATGCATTGTAGTGTGTTCCTGTATTGGATATGGAGGTATGTGTCTGAATAAAGATTTCAACTTACAACGTGACTATATACTATGAAGACAACATTACATTTAAAGTTAGTCTGTGATGTGGCGGCGACCGGCTGGGGTCGCGACGCGCCCGGACATGCCACCCACAATTACTGCCAATTGTGCCAATTGACGACACTGCCACCCTTCCGCTTTCTATTCCAACTAGATCGTCGTCATCATCCTCGCCTCAAAACATCTGCCGGTGTCCTCATCTAAAATAATATTACACTACGAAACAAATAGACGCAAAACCTTTTCTAGTCCTTCAGTTACGTTAGCTTCGGTTACATCGTCTCACACCCAAGAACTAGTCTACGTTGTGCAATATTTTATTACGTAAATAAATACCTGTTCCTTTATTGGTATTAATTCTATAAGGCATTCCTTACAAACAAGTACGTAACTCATCGTTTGCAATTCACGCTGCTTGATTATTGGTCGTGTGTTTCCGCCATAGAGAGCCTGCAGATTTAAGTAGGTTTGCAAGTAATTTAAGCAGTGAATTAGTTTTTATAACACGAGTTTAATTTGTAAATTAAGGTCATCGCATTCGCTCGTTGAGCTCGTCTGACGATCACGAGTGTTGTACTGTTGTACTAGTAGACATACAGTGCCGGCTTATTTGAATCTTTTTGCTAACGTAGCGATTTGCTTGAGTCGGTCGTAGCGGTCGTCAACACCCTTCCGCTTTCAAGGAGTATTATTCATGCTTGCGTACTCTTACATCTTGTTATCACACGTCGTCTTATAAACAAACTATGACACAATAGTATTTAATACCCAAAATTTTATACATTGCGATAAACAAATCCTTATATCAGTACAAGTAGATAAAGATAATAGTTAACTGAAACAGATACGTGCATCATTTCTTCATATATTTGCTTCGAATTTTTTCTCCTTTAAATTCTTTTAGGAAAAATAAATGAATGATAATACTTAGGGAACCAATGTAAATTTCATTTAAACTAGGTGCTTTATAAATTTTAATAAGAACGTTTTGTTAAAAGTGTAAAGGTTTACATCCAGTACATAATAATTAATTACCTACGACTAACAATTCAACAATGTCGGTTGTTTCCGTGTTTTTATCTTCATACACGTGTCGTATATTTGATTATATAAGACGAGTTTATATTGTGATATGTTGATTATTATTGTAAGTGACTAATATGGGCATGGTATATTTATACAATTATCTATTCATCTTATGTGCAGGAAACGGAAAAAATGTTGCATGAGTCCTCCGGGTATGATGCAATACCAACAATATTCTGTTGTTAACATGTTTCAAAGATTGTAATAAAATATACGAGACTTACATGCAATTCATTTTTACGTCCTAGTTACTGTTTCACTTCTATTGTTCTCTTATCACAGCGCTACCTTAGACATCATATCGTCGGGTCAATTTATATGTGAAAATGAGATTTTATAGACATGTAGAGACGTCAATGACTGTAATGTTGACAGCATTTCTCTTTGTTTATGATAGTAGTTAGATTATATTATTTTGCTATGTTAATTAGTTGTTGTGTACGGTGCGATGACGTCACCGGTGCGCGATATTCGCTCAATTTCCGGGACTGGTCGCGGACGTTGATAACGCGTTATCAGTTGCGCTGACACCGAGGTGGATGATCGATATATCGCACTGTTTGTGGAAGTGCACCACTTATCACACACATTATAAATATTATTAATATCTAGTGTGTTTGTAACTAGAACGTAGTTTATTATATTCTTACATTGTTTTAGTATGAAACAATACCGTGAAATTTACAACATTAAAAGAAATATTCTATGTGAAAGAATAATAAAGATTCATCCATCCGTAACCCTTCATAAACTTTCTCTTTACAAGATAAGGCAGCAAGAATCACAAGTATATTTTAGGTAGTCTAGATATAAAACATGGTATCAAAGTAATGCTTTTATATTTTATACAAAACTTACTTGATAACCACAGCTAGCTAATCTTTTTAAGGAAATTTATCGCGGAAAACCAAACCAAATCAATGACTAAGATAAGACAAGAAACGGAAATAAAAACAGCAAATTCCTCAGATAGTCGTGAGCTGTGTGTAATGACTATATTTGTAAAATAAACGAATATCATCGATAGCAAAAGTTGTGTGTAGCATTAAATACTTGGAGATCGGTTCGCATGACGTTTTTTCACCGAAGAAATCACATTGTTTTCCTCTCGGGATAGCGGAGAGTGACAGCGGGCGTTGCGTGCGCGCCGCCGAGCAGTCGACGCCCCCCGGGTTTCTAAGCGCAACACGCGTGACCAATTGGTATCATGTGTCTTCAATTTAGATCTAACTCACTGTGTATCGTATTACCTATTGTCAACATGATTACGTATTTTTAAACCAGGAGAGAGAAAAACTATACTGAGCGTCTTTTTACTTTAGAATAGATTTATGACTTTTACGTGTATGAATTGCAGTGTAAGTGAAATCTGTAGAAATCCATATCAGTTATGATAGTCTTGGACAAAGTCACGACTAACACAATAGGTAGATATGGAAAAGCGACATTAAAAACAGTGATATTTATCAGTAAATTAACATTTACTGTCTGGTGTAGGCTCTATCTATTTGGAATTACATACCAATTTGAAAGTCCGATCGGCGTTGGCGAGTTGACTAAAGGCATTTTACTTGCTTAAAAGGGCATCATGTTTTGATGTCTAGATTTACCTATCTACATTTAATATACCCAAAATCTTGATAAAACCTTTACACTCTTCGACAGTTCACTTTATTCACAATAAATATAATCTAAACCGGTTATCAATCCTAATAATACACGTAGCACACACCACACAATACCCAACATAACATCATAACAAAATTAAAGGCAGATCCCATAAATGTCGCAATTAGTAGCTAATAAGGACAAAACAGGACGTATTACGCTTTATCAGGTAACATCCGGGACACGACGGTTCATAAAGAATTAATTAGAGCTTGTTTATATCCTGAAACTCGAGGAAATTCGAGGAGCGGTTGAACAAGTGCCAACTTGCAAGCCATGAAATGCAAGTTGCATCGAATAATTAATCGTGTGAACAACGATATCCGGCTTGGATTCCATTCATTTTCCTCTGGCCACCAGTTTTTCTCGAGTGACGTGACGCAATCGCGGATGTTCTAACTCTTCTAATCGCTATTGTACTGACATAATAATTGCGTTCGCTCATTAATGGTCAAACGCTGAACATTGCATAAAAATACAAAAAAATAATTTCTTGAAATATATTTCCACTACGCCGTGGACTTATGAAATGAGAACTTTTATGAAATTAAGTATATTATTGCAATAAAACTGAGGTTCTATATTCAATGTACCTACCTATGTGCCAACATTTTAAGGTTACACAGTACATTGATTTATTTAATTAACCATTGAAAATCTTATAATTAATTAGAATTTTGGGTAGTCAACGGCAAATTAAATTCTAGTATTCGTAAAGTCATTGGATTCGGACTTTGTACAATTTAACAGTATTAAAAATGTTGTATGCGCTTGTATACCTACGGTAGAAAGTGGAGACCTTGGCATTAGCCTTGCGCGTGGAAAACGATTGACGACGCGGAAGCGCTCGCGCATTGTTTTAACGTAGATTACGTAGAGCCGTAGATCGACAATGGCGGGGCGCGGGGGGCACGAAGGAAACGGATACATTATGCGACTAACGACTTGTATTTACTGACTTAATAGCACTTCTAAAACTAGTTTGCTATATTGGTAAATGAATTCTATTTAGTAATCATCCTATTCTTGAAAGTGAGACTTATATCAAATAATTTACAAGATGTTTTCTTTTTATATTTAATAACGAACACATGTTCATTATTAGAATATTTTTAAGGGCAATATGTATTTTGAAATCACCATTTGCTCTCACCGCGCTCAAAGATATTGTGATGCTTGTAAACAAGCCACAATTACAAAATAATAACAACATTTATCGCCGGAAATTCGTATTATATTATAGTCGTTCATTATTTATAACAGACAATTATTGTATCACTTTACAAAACATGATTTGTTTAATAATAGCGTCGATAACGTTGTTAACGTTTTCTGGACTTAGTGACTATCTGCAGTGTATTCAATAAAATCTTTAAATTCTATTCAATGCTAAGCTTCAGGCAGGATTTATCACAAAACGGTATCATTTAATTATTAAATTAAGTTCAATTATGATGTTATATCGAGCATCTGAAATCCTTAATATCTAAACGAATTATATAGGTAACATTTAAATACAGACCTAATCTTGCTTTGGATTTTCCTTTTAGAAAAAAATATGGTTGTGATATACATATAAGTACATACATAGTGCAATACATTTCGCTACTTCACACATCTTTCAGCACTAGAAATTTTACAGACTCAACTCACATATCAGGATTTAAAATGGCTGATAACGTAATAACTAACGACCATAATGGTAATACCTATAAAACAAAATAAATGTTCTAATATATCACCATAATTAACTCGTTATTTTCAAAGCCTACAAGAAATAGTCAAAACCTCGTTTATACAAAAATATTTCTTTAGTTACATGGCAAGAATAGAACCATTTAATTTTACGATCAACGGCATTTTCCTAATTACGACATTCTGCCTACGTCTTTTGATTTTACGAAACGATGAAGCCAAAGAAACATAATGTTTCTATTATTACGTATTTTTAACACAATTAAAGTACGTCATTTTGTGTAGCCGTTATAAATCGATACTTTGTTGGGCACGTGAACAAATTTCTATGAGCCATTTGTTACATGACTTGATCTAGAAGCTCTCCTTTCTTATTGAGTGCCCAATGCGTCACATCGTTTTGAACATTCGAAGTAATTGCTATAATATTGTTCCTCTAATACATTTTTGCAATAACTACGCCGCGATTTATTGTGATTGTAGATTACTGTGATTGTAGAAAGTGACGAAATATTAAACGGTCTAGTATCTCTACCTAGGTATATTATTATGTAATTTACCATATACTTTTAAATAAATACCAACATTTTTAAGTACTGCGCGTAATGTATAGCTATTCCCGAAGAGAAGCGCGTGTTGTGTTACAGTGACCGCAGCGCAACAAAAACAAACGAAGAACATGTCCTCAATCGTGCGTGTCCTGCGGTCCCGCCTCACCCAGGGCTACTGACTCCAGAACTCTTGTAAACCAGCTACCTCTCTTGTATAATTATTATTTATCTCTGAAAAGCAAAAGTCACCACTATGACGTATTATAGCTGAATACTTATCAATTTCCAGCTAATGTATGTACTTAGAGCTCCTTATTTTATACATTAATTCCGATGTCGTTGCTCTTGATATCTGTAGATTTGGATCTGAACAAAGAAATGTTTAATTTACTCATATTGAATTTGCTAATATAGTTTATACTGATAAGGTCGATTTCAACCAAAAATATCGCTGTCCTTACCAAGTTGATGTTTGTTTTGTGGTATATCACATATACGTACTATGTGTGAATCATGAAAATTGTCTCTATCAACTTGTGTGACGTTTGTTTACTATCGACGCGGCGTAGTGTTGTTGCTAGCCGTGCCCAGATATGTAGTCCAAAGCGCTATCTAATAAATATTTTCCAGAATAAACATTGCATTAGCGTGATTTGTTTTAGATGCAGCCCTATACGCAGCTTTTTCTTGGCCTGTGCGGTAGGCGGGGAAGGGGCAGGAAGCCGCAGGACATCCGACACGTACAGGAAGCAAAACCAGTTCTCGAGGCTTTGTCCCTCAGCAACCTCCCGGACCCCCAGTCCGCCCCTCCCGCCCCGCTTGCCCGACCACATTCCTATAGAGCCTCCGTGCGCTCGCGCACCCTTTTTCAAACACAACACTGACATCTAATAACATTTCAAATCTAATTATTTTTAACGTCGTATCGTCGTTCATCATAGGAAGTAAGAACTTATAATGCAATAACACTGTCAACGTTTCCCTTGCAATACAAATGGGTAAACATTATTTACAACAAACTCATCTGTGTTAATAAAATGCCGGTTTGACTACGTTAAAATAATAATCGTACTTATTAAGCCAAAATACCGGCTTTATCATGAATATTTAGTAATGACGTCATACGAAAATGATTCGCACAATATATTTATTTATACTTATGCAAATAAAGTGATTTATAACGAGATTCACGTGTTGTAATAATATCTGTCATAATAATATTCCTGCCAGCCAGGAAACGACTCCAACTTATCTTTATGCAAAGCTATTTAGCGTTAAAGTAAAAAATGCATTAAATTTAATTGTGGTATTATGTGATGTGTGTAAAACTATAAACAGTGTTCCATAAACATGTTCCCAGACAGAAGTTCGAGACTCTAATTCTAAAAGCGTCTCAGCAAACAATTTTCTCTATAAATACAGCGGACTCCGTCGTCAAGTATATGATTAACTCCGGCGAATGTCTCCGTGAAGCGGAAAAACGTCGGCACCGAAAATAGATGCTGAATATTTCCGACTCGTACTCCTCACTACATGTGAAAATGGTATCTAAAGACGGTCGGCGCGCGCGCAACTTCCGGAGCGCCGATAAACATGGCGGCGGCGAGCCAACATGGCGAAGTTTCCGGTCGCGCTGATTCACATATGATGGCGTCTGAGTTTGGCTTGCTCACTGCATATCTGTATTGTGATTCAACCTTACACAACACGTAGGTGTCGAGACTAACGTCTTTCGGTATTCACTGTCTAGCATACGTCTAAGAATAATACTATTCGAATTCAGTCACTCATACGCACAATTTATGTTCTCTCTTAACAACTTGTATAATTTATGGTAATAACAACTAATTTAATACGAAACTAAATAATCAATTAGGTGTTACATTTACCTGCTAGTAGTAGTAATGTAAGGTTGGTTTCTTAATTAGTTTGTAAAGAGAAACATTTCGTTATTCGCTTAATTACTCAAGTATTCACTTTCATTACGATGTGTTATAAAATGTAGCGAAGTAAGCAAATATATTGATATTTTTTGTCGTTGACGCCATTTGTTACATTTGCATGCACAACATGTGCTTTTACAATACTATCGAATACCGCGTCAGTGCGTCTGAGAATCTTGTCAGACCCCGTGATTTCAATTTACATATTATTATTGGTATTAACTATGTGAAATAAAGCGTCATGACGCGAGCGAAGAATTTATAATTCTTTGAAGAAATCCTGTACCTTCTAAAGGTAGTTTTTACGGATCCAAAAGAAAACGAGCATTGATAAGCCGTGATTATTCCTGAACCAATAAGAGTGATACATCCACAAAGTTTACATCACCTGAATCATCTGCAATTAATGGGGCCAATGATGATGATCAAAAAATAAAAAAATAATGTTCTAATAGTTTCAGCTTCAGAGATACTTCTTCAAAAGTATTCGCATTTAACTTAATATGATATCTCTAATAATAATGTTAACTACTATCTATAAAAGTAAGGGCTTATGTTCCATTACGGCGAAGTGTATGAACCGGATCCAGGGACATTCCGCAAAGCAACGGTGCGCTGGCGCAGGGCCGGCGGCCGGCGCCAATCTTAGCAATGCAACTACATGCCCAACACCTACATACTCTGCTAAGCACCACTTTACGTCCACACTTTACTTTCTTACCTATTGTAACTTCCTCCTCGATAAGACAAAAGAAAACTGTACATCTTTCCATTCGATTATATTGCGTATCACTTATGTAATAGAGGTTTGCTCTACAAACTCTACCTACAACAGTATCGTGATTCTGTACAGTCGGTACTGCCGAGTATCGAAAGTTTGACATTTAAAATGTATTCCCAAAATAGTTCCTACGACGCCCGTCAGTGGCGCTGATCAGATTTTGATACAAAATTTCTCGATGACAAGCAGGTTGTCGATAGTAGTAGAGAATCAAGCAACAGTATTCAGTGTACACAGATACATAACACTTTTATACAACTCTAAACCTTATAATCTTGTAATTAACGATATTCTCTGTAAGTTAACCCCTTGTAAAAAGTCAACAATAGTTAATCTAGCAATGGGTTCACCGCAACAGTTCATCGGGGTAGTATTAATTACTTAAGGGAGGGTTGATCGCTCCAGCTACATTATTGAAACGCGGGCACACTTGCCACTATGAAATAAATCATACACCCACTCATATCTTTGTATGAAGTATGAGCGAATATTAAGGAAATTTTACATCAGTGTTAGGTCGTGTTAGTGTCACCTACATAAATTAATTTGAAAATGTTGTATAGTTTATCGAAATGTTGTTAGATAGAATTAGATAATACGAAATATTATAATACCAATCTATTTTGATCACTACCTACTTTAATCTTTAAATATGTATAATGAGAACGTTCTGAATGTATAAATAATGTAAAAGTTGTAATTTGGCAGTAGATAAACGTTACGTTAAGAAACGAAGTCGCAGACTAGGGTTGCCTCTTTTTAATATCTGTTATATTTTTAATTATAATAAGGTGAATTAAATGTGATAGAGTAGATAAAACCGCTGAGTATTATGAGTATTGACTACTTTAAAAACCCCATTAAAAATAAACAGATCACAGATAATGTGATAAGTAGATTATGTGATTAGGTACATCACGCCAGCTTATTCTTTAAGCTCGTGTAAATACTTATGTACCTATAGTATAAAGAAAACATTTTGCAAAAGAGGTTGTTTTACAATAAAATCATGATTCCCGAACTTATCTACAAGCTTATAATCGTACGTTATTAAGAAAATGAACAAAAACTTAATCTTACAATACACAGTAAGTAGTAGATAGATTTTTTGATGTAACAAGTCAATGGCAGCAAAAAAGAAGTCAACCCTGCGCAGAGCAAGGTTGTCGTACCGCGCACGGCCGTGGCAGTGAACTTACTTTCTTTGGCCGGCGCACAGCCTGCGCGCCCGACGCCCGTGTCGACCAACCGTGAATCGTGTTCGTTATAAAACCTAAACTGTCATAGCATTCACGAAATATACTGAAACCATTCCTTGATACTTACTCCGTAAGTCACGGACAACAGAGACATGAATTCAACTTGAAAAGCACTATCGAATATCTTCGAAAGTGACGTATAAAACTGAATATAAGGTACACAAATATACGTATTTGGTAAATAAATGTAAGTTAAAAAACAGTCCCTTCCAAATTTTCCGAAGCTGTAATTGTAGAGCGCAGAAATAGAAGAGTTACCCAAAATCAATAAATGGAATTATTGCTCTATGAGCCTTTATGTTTTCCTTGTTGCGACAACAATTATCAATAATACGAAATTGGTATAATATTTATCCATAGGGTATTGATAACTGTGAGCATGACTCATATGAACGTTATTTTTCCTTCTAATCTACAACACACAAAATCTTAAGTCAATCACTATTGCCAAAGCTTAATCTTTACAAAACACCTCCTTAACACTGAGTCATGAATAAACTTGTAACAAACCACCTAACAAGAGATGCTCTTGTAATATACAATCTATAATAAAATACTTATAATATTAAAGCTACCTAAATGTAACATGAGGTCACGTTTACACAGCATAGCGTAACGTAAAAAAAACGTATAATAAAGCTTAAATAATATTTTTCTATTAGCTACGAATTAATCAGAAAAAAGCAAGCATTTTAACGGTGTTAGTTAAAAACGCCGGTGGGTTGGTTCAATAGAGCCACGTAGGCTTTGATCGTCGTCCGCAATCCTACTTCCGCGTAGTTCATCCCGCTGCACGACCTAGGCTGGGCCTCGCCGTTATCACCGAGCCCGTTACGTGACGCGCATGACCCGGATCCGATGCTCGGCGGCTCGCTGTAAGCGCACCACATGGAAAAATGCAGTAATCTGTCACATTAGTCCCTATCCACTATATTTGCAATGCTATTTTCTATTTTTTCCAATTAACCGACAAAGAGCTCTATTAAAATAGCTTTTCCTAATACGTTCAATGTTCTAATTCATATCATTTTCTCAACATTAAATAGGTACTTGCTTTTTCTGTACTAATAGAGAACTACCTACCTACATACATTATGGTAGCAGAAGTGAATAAATTTTATTAAACATGGGTAAAAACATTATTAATCAAGTGTTAATGTCAGTTTTTTACTTAACCTAAGGGGTTAAACACTTAACCACAAATATGCTTACAGAGTGAAAACGCAGCTAGTATTAAAAGAAACGTCTGATCTCTAAACCTAAAAGATTTCAGATCTATGTAGGTACATATAATTCACACGAACACTATCTTCGCTACAAGTCCAGAGTGTGTTTTGATACAGAATGTATTGTAAAAAGTGTGTACTTTATACGTAGGTTATAGGTACGTACTACATAATGTTTTTGATTTCTATATTCTTACATTACTGCCCTAGATAAGAACTGATCAGCAATTTTAAAGCAATTAAAAAACATTATCCTAACTGTCGTTTGTGTAATCAACAACGGGTGTTCGCGTTAATAACAGCATTGTTGTCAAGCATATAGCTCCATTGTTCTACGTCCACATAGCAAGTGGAGTGCCAATAAGATGTAATTAAAATCACAAGTAGACTGCAAGGTGGACCGCTAAGTCCCCGATGAGGCGGTGACACTTGTCAAACGGAGTGGAAGCAAAACGGCACCGACGCAGTTGCGCCCTGTTAGACAACGCTACGCTTACGTAGATTACATACTTATTTTGTTACTAAGACCTAGCACATACCATTATTTTCAGCTCTTTTTTACTAGTTGTATGTTCTAGCACCTGCATTGGTCTTGCAGCGTCCTATAGACGGTTGCCTTCTGTAAATTTATGCTTAAAGTATGTTATCTCACGACTTAAACCTTACGAAAACCCATCGTCTATTCCTGACGCAATCTACAACTTTTCGACTTAACTATAAATTAGGCTCAACATTTACCCAGTAATTTTACCCTTTTATTCGTGTGATGTCTTCAAACTTCGAACAGAACTTATCTCTCAGGTACATAAAATATATTTAGCAGGTTATACAATCACTAAAATGATAAACTGTATACGTAAAATGATACTAGTCATATTTATCACTTATCATAGCTTCAGGTATTATTTTAATCATGAGTAACAAACATCGAGCCAAGAACGATATCAGATTAGACAATACTCAGTAGTGCGAATTGTATTAGTAATAAAAAATAAATAGGTATCAAATATCCTTATCTTGTCAGCATTACTGTTCAAAAGGTTTTATGTTATCTCAATAGTATCCGGAAACAATTCAATAGTATGCATTCCTATATTGCTTCTTTTAATATAGTTAACCATTAGAAAACAAATTAACAATTAAATTATGTTAATAAAGTATAGAGCATCAACTGAATCTATTTATATGAAATTTAAATAATTAGTAAACCGACAAAAATCGTCGTAGAAAACCGTAGCAGGAAAACGAGCATAAGTTGGCTCTTTTGGCATTCACATTAGAAGTTTTGGAAAATATACAAGACTAGCTGACCCGCGCAACTTCGCCTTGCGTCACATAAGAGAGAATGGGTCATAATTTTCCCCGGTTCAAATCGAACCAGTAGTTCCTGAGATTAACGCGTTCAAACAATCAAACAAACAAACTCTTCAGCTTTATAATATTAGTATAGATATGGTCTACTCCTTATTTTGAAAGAAAACATAATAATCCTGCCTAATTATGTAATGATGTTTGTCACAAATACATTCATTAATTTCATGAAACCTTAATATTTTTGGGGGGCGAGCGAATATACAATTACGTATTATAATTATTTAACTGTGCCAGCGTAAAATTATGAAACATTTAAATAAACTTCCTGTGTTTAGACCAGGTGAAGATTTTAATTACCTATATTATTCAAACCACGTACGGATACATTTGAATGATACTTAAAAGAGCTACGTGCGAGGCCAGGAAGTACACACAAACACTATGTAATGTGTCGAGAACTTGTATTTTTTTCTCGTGTCCATCGTCTCGGCTTGTTCAGCCACTGGTGCCCGGTCGTAACTGGTCGACAAAAAGTATGCATATATTTGAATTTAATTTTGCGAACAGGAAATACTGAGACGATCAGACAAACTGAACAACAAAAAAGACAAAGCCGAAATAATATACGTATAATTTACCTATTCGTAGTGGAATGTTAATGCGAATGTTTTTACTTATTATACTCACTTACATTGTTTATTTCTGAATAAAAAGGCTTTATATTAAAGAAGGTAAGCATGCAAATTCAGAAAATATTATTCCTCAACTTCAAAAACAACTTAAATTGTAGTCAAATGTAAGAATTTTCCATTTTCTCACAATAAATTAACTAACCCGGAAAAGATTTCATGACGTACGCGCCTCTGTAGTTCTGTACCTACTTAGTCGAATGTTTTACAGTAATTATTTATCCGAATATTAATTGAAATATACAAATAACAATGACAAAATCACAGAATCCTCTTACCTACGCTATGTTAATAATTCAAACCGATAGTGTTTAATTAAGGTAACTTAACGACTAATTTATTATTATCAAGTAACCACAAGTCTGGTATTGTTCAAATGGAGCAATGGAGCTCTACATTAGTTACACCAAAGATACATCAAGATCTCTTTGTTAAATAACATGTATCAAACGTTTAGAACTATCTATTTATATTTCTTGTAAACAAAAATGACGAGAGAGCAAGTCATTCAGTAGAAGTACAGCAAAAACAGTCTATAAACGTAAAAATGTGACAATTGCAGGGAGTTCATCAATCTTCGCCATTTGAATGGGCGTAGGTGCGGGACGATGGTTTAACAATGACTTCGGTCATCCAGAGAAATTATTAATTGGCCCAAAGACATGACAAAGAAGCGGAAATATAAAACTTCTGCGATGGAACCCCGCGGTGCGAGGCGCTTTACCTGACTCTTGCCCTGCTATTGTACCCTGACTCAATAGAAGGTATTTGCTTTTGAGATGCTGTGGGAAATTGCGCAAGGACCGTTGAACGTTACGAGAAATGTTTGATCCGTCATATCTAAAGCCGTATCATGTCAGATAATTGTTCAGTTAGCATGAAATGGAGGCTTTTATATAACCCTTTCGGAAAGGTTATACCTGAACCGATACTTCTCGATCATACACATACTTGCTGATTATCATAAGTATTTCAAAAGTTTATACAGCTATCGGTTTAAAAAGAACAGAAAACATTGTCAGTATGTACATCAAAATATCTAGAATCACGGATACTTACATCTACCTGAGCCCAGCATGAATTTTGTATTGTTTAGTAAACATCCACGTACCATAGGTACTTACTATAATAGCAGCGCTTATCATTAAGATTTTAAATTATATTGATCAGAATCACAATCTTCATGTCCTCTTATTTATTTTAGTCTCTATCTCTCATAAATCTACCCCATATAATAATGGTTCTGCATGCTTCATCACTATTATCGTGTAGAAAATCTTTATTTGAACAATATCTATAATCTTATTCTTAACTGCAAAATCTTTGAGCTGTGAATTCACACCTCTTTGTCCTCTGCCGGTGTCCAAGCAACGCAAATGTCCGGATTCATCGAAGTATACCTTGTCCACTGGGCGCTCTATATCTCACAGATGAGTGTCAAACAAATCCGAGGCCGCTTCCTAGAAGGGTCCCAGCGGCGCCTTAAAGACCCCATGTTTTTTGCGGCCTTAAAGATAATAAATGATGCACTTGAAAAAAAAGAATCCGACCTGTTCACGAAGATAACGATCAGAATGATTTTTATGGAAATGCTAGCCGGAATTATAACGAACAGGAATCCTTTTGGGATGTGGTGGAGCGAGCAGACAATGCGTCGGCAAAAGAAGCGTTTAAAAGTGTAGTTATACCCATCTCATTTCATATCTGATCGGATCATAACAATTACTACGAGTGATACAAAAAATTACTTTATATGTTTAGGCAGCAAGTTAATGGAATTCAGGCAATGTTAATTGATGCAGTTCTATTTAGCTACTTCGTTTTTTATTATTGATATGATTGTTTTGGATTTTTATAATTATTTTACTGGTATTATTCTTTTATTTGTTCGCGCACCTGTATATATTTGTATACGGAATATGGATGTTACATGTCCATAATAATATGTTGTACATATATGTCTTATGTATTTTTATAATAAGTATTTTGCGTGAAACATTTAATAATTGTTTTTCACTTAAGCTTAAACCTAAATAGACTAGAATAAAATAATTAGTATTTATAGGTAACGAAAATAGGTAAATTATCGTACCTACCACATTGAAGGTTTCGCAAAGCAATAACATCTAAACATGGGTATTTAATACAAAGCAAATCATTGCTCTGCCACTTATACCTACTACCGTTTCTTTAAACGAGGTACTTACTTATATCTCTTTGAAATCGGAAGTGAACAAAAGAATGCGGATTGGGGCTTAATAAAACCCAACTATGGGCTTCTGTAAACTGTTTTGAACTTAACATAATATTTTAATCTAACGCCGGCGTCTATTAGACAATAACACTTCGAGTACGAAGAATTTTTAGCATTTTGTCCGCACCCTTTGTGTTTGAACAAATAATGAAACGGCTGTAAAGCACTTGAACCTTTTATTTCCTCGTTTCTTTCATGGTTTTGTACTTTGAATAGACGTTTCGATATCCTATTTACAGCTTAGTTTGTCCATTTTCTGCGAAAAGACTTATATTGGAATGTAACCAAGGATCTATTATATGTTATTGGGCCGTTATATAACTTAAAATAAGTACATGCAGGTATCCATTGCATTTGCATAGAAAACTTCATCGTAACTACACTATTTATATTATTTTGCAAAACCATTAGTGACCTTAGTCACAGCCAGTAGAGAGCACTATAAACTATAGTTTCATTTTGGGTCATTTGGTATGGTTTACAAATATTATCTTTAAGAAAAAGTAAGCATTCTCTCAATAAAAACTACCTACAATAATAAAAAGAACATGAGACCTAACCATAGGTAGACAGGTTGTCTATTATGCCCACCCCAATGGCATCGCAGTGTTCGTTGCCTTCAAAGGAACAACAACGTCGGATGGCCACCTCACGATGAGACGAACAGCTAAAGAATCACTGTTTACCACTTCGTTTCTCATTCAATGTATTGTTCGGAAGTGAAGAAGTGCCCCATACTTGGAAATATAATGTTTCCTTTTGTAAGAAAGTTAATATTTTAGCTGAACGAAATTCGTGTCCATTGTATACCGCAAACGTTACCTGCCATTGAAAAGAATAAAAGTACGGATTGCACACATATTATGTGAAGGTTATGAATAGTGCAAATATTCACAACAGATCAGATCATACGGTTAAGTGTACCAACACCAAATGTATTGGAGGATATTTTATAAGTGGGTTGAATGATGTAATTGATCACATAAAAACATGAATTTCTGAGAATTAATTCATTTCTCCAAAACCCATAGTGCGAGAATAACAGATAATTATTGTTTGTAGTGTATGTATTGTAGTGTGGATATTAGATTTTCGTAGCCTTCTAGGCAACAGCAAATACCTGCCTTGGTAGTCAATTCGAATCGCCTTACTACTTTTGTATGTATATTCTAAATATACCGAAACCTAGCAAATTACAAAACAATGGAGGTTTGTCAAGCAACGTGCCGGTAAATAGTAAGCGTGGTGGATGGAGCTCGTCGCGTAGCCGACCTTGGATGACGCTAGAACGTTTTCCTACTTCACTTCCTGCTCGATGTCATCTTAGTTTGGTTTGAATCGAACGCCGGCGCCATACACTCGCCTCTGTGCGTAATTATCATCCAAACTATTATGTACATGACAATTCAAACGAATACACAGGTTTGGTGTATCATATCAGTGATAAAAATACCAACTGCCAATTAATATTAATTATTTGCTTAAATTACTTTATTGACGTCACAATACCTGTGTTATGCAAACATCCTCAATCTAAAAACAATGGAAGCATTAGAAGTGGAATATATTGTTTGCCTTCATTGAATCCTCGCAGTTTTCACTTACACATTTCACCTTATCGTCAAAATGAAGTCATGAAATTGTTGCTGAATTCGCTTGTAATTACTTTACACAAACAAAGCATAGTAATTACAGTAATGCGAAAACAGGTATCATTCATTTATTACTCGTTCAAGCTGTCTAACCCGAATGCACTTTCTTTATGCTACAATACAGCCTCGTTTCTTTTATGCAGAGAAATATAAACTTCCTGAGTATAGACAACGATGTAGCGCTAGAGACAGTAGAGTACTAGGCGCAGACAATGTATGAGCTCAACCACGCATACAGTGTTTTGCACCGCTCTGCGCCCTTGCAATCTTCCTAATGAGTGAACCCTTTCACACTCTGGACAAAGCTGGGGTTTCACGGGTGATGTGACACGTATTCATAACATCGTTCTTTGTTAATTCCAACTGAAATGGATTTTTGCTCTTTAGGTAAAAAAAGAAAATTGAAAATTTACTTTGCACAGAGCTTTTCACCTTTTAATCATCTCTGCTCTCTGCTTCGGTTTGTAAAATGAGTAATACTTAATCTATATCTCATAGTCGTAAATGATCACTAAACCTATCAAGTATAATGTCCCACCAATGCGTCTTTTTTCCAATTTTTTTAGTAGGTGCTTGGTTTGAATAAACATCTTAAAAAATAGTTGCCTGATTAAGGACAAAGTATAACAATTAATTACTAATCATTGATCTATTAAAATTGAATCATCAGATGCTACAATTAGCCAAGTATTTAGATACATTATATAAAATTTAATTGGTTTTTAATGTCATCCATTATAACCTGGATATTGTACAGTAAATAATAAAAACTATGAAGAGATTCGTTGTGTGATTAAGTTACAATTAAATCAGGTCACAGCTGCTTCATTCACATACCATTATTATGAATAACAGTTTTGTTTATCAGGTTTACACATATCAACATTTTGAAGATAAAGGGAAGATGGACCCAACTTTTAATATATTTAATTTCATAATTGCAAATGTATTTTACATGTCTTCTATTTTACGCTGTGGCAATGCATAATAGGAAGTCGCGCCGCAGTATAATAATAGATAAGTAAGTACGTCCTGACAACAAACTACCAAGATCCAAGCTTGTGATTTATCAGAAAAGCTTACCGTACAAAAATTTATCCTATCATGATATTTTTATTAACAACTTCATCGCTGGTCAAATTACATAATTTCTATTTGTAAAAATTAGCTCGACTCTACCAAAATTGTTGAGAAATGAATAACCTAGTAACTCGATCTGATTATAAAGCGAATGAAAAGAAATCTCGAAAATAACTATCTAATGTGTGTCGCTATAAAACTTCGGGTGTTGAGTAGAAGGGTCGTAGGGCGTGTTTGTATCTGAACAATGTTTACACCTGTGTGTGTGGTGTGTCTTAACGAGGGGCTGAACTTGCTCGTTCTTCTCACGCTCAGATGCAAGGTGCTTTTATACACAAACAATTTTAATAATGTGTCGAACAATAAATGCATTGATCAGCATTTGTGCAAACTCTACTTTTTATAAAATTTATATAGACGCTACCTTTCAATCGTTTGCTCTTGTAGACATTCTAAATAATCATTGATAGCTTTTACTACTTACCTACTTTATTTTAATAATAAGTAAAATGACTCAATGAAATCTCGTAGTAACAGGAACATAGAGTTAATTTATAGCAAGCAAGTTACGTCAAATCAGCAACACTGCACGATGCCTTACAAGTTCGTCCCTCGCCATATCCCTCCTTCCAGAACGTAAACATGCGTAACTGCTGTAATTGCATTACAGACTGCAATGCCGTCACTGTCAGGGGCAATCTAGGATTCATATCCGGACACTAATCTGCAGGAAAGGACCTAATTAAACAATTTAAACCCAATCCACGAGCAAGTCATGCCATTTTTTCCAACAACGGGCTTCAAAATATCCCCAACCCTTCTCTGTAATATAAATCAATTAATGACGTTGTATCTAATCTAGAGTCGATGTAGGCGACAGATGTGAGCGACAGGGGGTTTAGCGGTGAAAATTCATAGATCTCCCTCTCTAAGCGGACCCTTCCGAATTGCGCAAACTGCTCGCTATGCGATGCATCTGTCCACTTGCTGCTTTAGTAGAGTAGGCCGCCACCAAACGACTCAGTCATCGATATGTACCACAAAAATACTTTTAACTCACTGTAGACAATTACTGATCGAATTTCCAAATACAAGGATATGCTGTTTCAATGCCAACGCTAAGTCACTTTTAAACACTTCCTTTTATAATGGTAACGTTGGTCAGTAACTACGCAACATTACAGTTCTCAGCTAGCGGTTAAAGCAACTCAATTAAAGTGCGGTCACTTCCTGAAAGGAGTACAGTTTAGCAAATACAGCGGAACTGGTATTGTTTCATACCGAGAACAGTACAAGTTTGACACAAATTACGGACTTTATGCTTCCTGTTTCCAATGTGAATATAAACATTAGCTCTTTGTTTGAGGTAAGTGGCGAGCTAATGAAGCGACGATTGACTGCGACTTGGAATGACGGATAAATAAATTCATTGAAATTTAATTTGACTCGATAAACATTGGTCTTTATATTCTCATTACCTCATATTAACTTAAAAGTTTATACTATAACAAAATAAACAAAAATGATGCAAATTTATCGATAAAACGTTGTCAAACTCTGCTCTAGAGTAATCGGACTCTGCACTCTGTCCCTCACTGAGATAAAGTCGCCCTAGCATTCAAACAAGTGGCTCACACACACTGATATATAATCAGGAAGTACAATGAAGATTAAAGAGACTCGATACACACATGCGTAGTTAATGTAATAATATTCGTGTAGGTACCATCCCGCGAGTAGAAGTAGCTGAATATAAATAATATTGCGTACGCACACAAAGGAAGAATTTAAATAAAGAGTCTCGCTCGGCTGTACCAGGAAGTAGCAGCTCACTTACTCACACATAGGAAGCGGCCATATCAGCTATAGGTAGGAGCGTTATGTGGCGCTGGCGCACACTTGTGCGTCAACTATGCGTGGGACCGCGCGCACATGGCCTGATTGGGACATACCAAGTGAGCCCCCAGACGATACACTTTTTACGACACGTAGTTATTACAATATTATTGCTATATTCGAAAGGTTATACCCGAAGCACATCACATGTTTTGATACCAAATTGTAAACAAAGTGACTTTTTCACAATATCGTGATTTTACTTCCTGCTTTAAATCCATATCATCATGAAGTTTACAAAATATTGCACATTATTACGTGCGTAACATAGCAAAGTTTACTGATTTCCTTTTTTTATTAAAGATTGATAATTCAACTTTGAAAAACCACAAAACCAAATCGAGTTCTTTTCGTTGACTCTACCTGTGGCTCTATCTTCCGAAATTCCGATAGCGATACATTTTTTACTATCGTTACCGTAATAATTATTAAGGAAACATACTAACTAACAAACCAATAGGTAAAATGATTTCATTTTAAGGAACAATTTTAGTTTTAATAAGTACGTATTATTATACTAAAAAAATGCATACAAATAAAAAAACTAAAAAACATTAAATCTTTGGGACGTATGTACACGCTGCGTCATGTGCCCTCATCCATACGGATGCATTCCCAACCCGGTTTTTTGATCACGTCGATCCGAAACGAGCGAGGGTCGCTTTGTCATGTGACACTTGTGCGCACAGAGACTCACCCGGGGGGTTACTCGTTAAAATCAGGGATTAATTGTCCATTCAAGGCAAGTTCGCGTTGCCACATCAACGTGATCAATAAATGCCATATGTACAAAATATTCGCCTTTATTTCTATTTGGAACCCCCGTGAAGTCGCCGTTATAGCAGCACGTTATAGAACTGTTTTAATCGTAAAGGTTTATTATGTAAAATTACGATCATTTTCAACATATTAACACAAATTTAAAAAAGAAACAAATAATGATTGACAACTAAATAAAATTATGATACCAATGGATGCAGGATGGACTTAAAATGTTTATAAATAAAATCATTTATAAAACGTATAGAAGAGGTCGATACTTAAATCTTTAGTAGTGTTGCGTGACCACAAGCAGTTGTCTTGCCAGCGGCATCGGCTGAGGTCGACGGAAGTTGACGATTTCTTAACGGGGCGTAATTATCTTTATTGAGTTTGAAACAAGAAACCAAAGTCGAACTACCATATAGTTTATATAAATTGAGCAGATCGAGAAAAATTTTGACCCATTTTCGTTCATGATTATGGTCATTTTTTTTCACATTTTTCCCTAAATCCGTGACCATTTCTCTATTCATTCCAAAAAACACTATCAACAGTATAAACAAAACTATCAACAGTAAGTTCAACAGTAAGTTAACGATTCTGCGTGTATAAAATAAACTCTATATTCGATAGATCTGATAGTTTTACGTTTGCATAATGTTAAGATAGGTTAGTTACAACATATTATACAACATTAAATAAGTAGTTTTAAAAAGCATACAAATATACGACAACAAACAAACGCCTAAATGAGATTCTGATACTTCGAAGGATTGTAGAGCAATGGATTTGAATCTCGGCCAGACGACGGGGTGGTGAAAGGAAGATAACTAACATAATATTATTCAAATTAATGTTCATTATTACATTACCTAATTAAAACATAAAAAAGTACTCAATACAGAAGTCGGCCATGATACTAACAGAATTAGGAATAAAGTAAAGAAAAATTAAACTAAATTGTTCCATAAACTTGTATTTGTGGATCACGTCTTATGTAGATTTTATGTAATTTCCCAACACTGCATTGCAAAGTAAAGTTTTGGTCTACGGTAAAGGCAGGTAAGTGGCGCAATTTTTCGGTGTGACATCGTTGCCTAGTTCTGAGTGGCACCTGATTATGTAATGCGAGAACAACGACGTCTGAATCGGGGTCGCGGTTTGCCAGCGAGCGCTCGGAAGTGCGTCGAGACTCAATGAACGCTTCGGATGTTGCAACACTCGATCATTTATCGTGATTGCAAGTACTCAACACGGTAAGCCAAATTAGATATGCAAATTACATAACTTTGTTAAGGTATAACCAAATATTTGCAGAAGAGTTTACAGTGGAAGTTAGGATTTTATGGGTAATTTAGAAAGTTTTTTAAATGAGCTTGATAGTCAGAATTATAGACATAATTATATCGGTTTCGCACCTAAGTGGTTGATTAAACATTAAGGTGATTTTCGGTTTAACATAATCGCTGAAAAGTGAAAATCCGCTATAATGTTCAAAAATACACATTAGTAGGTACATCAAGTACTTACCTATGTTTCTCCGCCATTCTTCAGTTTCATAATTTCATTAGTATCTTAATAATCTATTTTAAGATCAGCGTAAGTAAATAATGAAACAACAAAATTTTAGTGCATTGGGTAGTAAAGGGGTGAATGTTTTTCTATAACTAATGGAAATATTAAAATTAAATTATAAATATAATATCTGACTACTTATTTTGCTGGGAAAACATGTTTTGTCAATATTATATCGATAATTTAGTATTAATAGCAATATTGCTGAGTAGAAAATACACAATAATATACATACATCTGAACCGGGTCAGATCGCACTAGTTCGCAGGAAGTACCGCTATTTCCATATGACTGCAATTTAAATGATGAGGTATCCGTCCGGCACAGACTTCCGGACTGTTAGCTTTTTCCTTCTCTATTTTCTTTTGTGTATTTAGATATTAAACAGCATCTGCTATAAATTACCCTTACGTTATTAAATTTACAGTCAAATATACCTCGGAGCACTGGGATTTGTGTTAACTTGAATTAATAAGGAAAAACTTTACTATGATAGACAACTGCCATTTTTCTTTGAAATTTTACTCATACCTACCCACTGAAAAATCAAATTGCTTAGAAATGTCTCCGGTCTATTCGCTTTACCAATTGGAATAATGATAGTTATTGATGGAAAATATTGCTTCTAGTGAGTTTGGTATCTATATTAGTTGCTTATCATGTCTAAGTTTATGTTATATGTTTTTATCGCATGTACTATAGGTAGATATTTATATTACGTTTCCGTCAGTTTCCGCACGTAGCCGTTCCTTTTCCGTGGTACGACCATCATCGGAAGTTGGGACAGAGATTCGCGCGTCTGCCCCCTCCCTCCCCCCAGGCTACACGTCCGGTGCCCGTAGGCCGCCGCTGTCCAATTTCCTCTTCCCGCGTGTATTAATTTCCGGCTTAAACTATTTCATGTCTCTCATTTCCTATTAATATTCGTAATGATTTTTATTAACATTTCGACATTATTTTGAAAAAGTTACATTACCTACGTTTCCCCACCCAAAAATAGCTACGAGATTCAAGTAGCTACTTAGGTACATAACTTGAGAAAATGTACGTACTTCATTGTGTTATTGGTGTTTGATTATCGGTTGTAACTCGAACGAAAGCATCATATGTATTATTATACATGAAATTGAAAATCCTCGTCGCTCCCTGACTTGCTTAGGTCTATTATGTTTTCAGTCATACTTCGTATATGTGCTGAATCTGTTACGGTGTTGTTCATGACGAACGGTCGTTGATCGGCGCAATTGATCAACTCCGATGATCGTTTGACCTATCGGTGTAGTAAAATCCATGGTTTAACGTTGATTAATGCAATGTCTTTTGCTCGTGCCATCGATCGATTGATTGTTATGGTAGAGATTTACACATCATATTATATTTTGTGATATCTACAGGTATAAAAGAAAAATTGATTTATTTACGTAAAACTAGCCCGGACCAAGTCACCCCCGGACCAAACCACAACAAACCTACCTTACATACAAACACTATCCCAACATTACAGTTAATTCTATAATTTTATCGTAATTGTATGTTTCCAAATGCCGTCTGCACTTCCGTTTCCGTTAAGTATATTTTAAAATTGTATTTCCGTTTTTGCTTCCTATAGACATTTCCGTTGTATCACCATAAAAACGTGCAATGTGTGCCTGTATCTCAATATTACAACATATTAGCTAGTAAGAAAGTAATTCAACATCATCCTTTCTAGTAATTCGATTTATCATCATAGGTAGAAGTAGTGAAAAACGTAACGTCCAGTTTATGTTATAATAGTACGAACGACGACCGCTGAAAGTATGCGCTCACGCAATGAACTTATTTCGGGTACTTCCGCATGTGTTTGGATTTGAGTCCGGCAGATCGTCGCATTCCGACCGGGTCACAACCTCTTTGCCTATCTGTTAATTATTTATCTCAATAACTAATTATTAATTTGTGATTTTGACACAAAATAAGCACTAGCTCGCACTAGGTAAGGAACTAACGTAATTTTCAAACTTATTCATAAACCTAACATAAGTTGGTTGAACTACAGTATAAAGCCAAGGTTTTAAATTAGGTTAATAGATATTACTACCAAAATGGAAATTAAATTATTTGTATAAATAGAATACATTATAAAAAAACACAAATAAAAACGAGTCAGTAACATAACTATTACAGCAACGAGGTAATATAAGTATTCACGTAATACCAAACTTGAAACATTAGAATGTTAACAAAGAAAGTAGCAGCAAGTTCTGCGGTCACGGTCACGTATGACCGAACATGATGGTCTTTTATTCTCTAAATTACTGCACATAACTCCACGACGATCGTCTGCATGCCGCCAGAACACCAAGCTATACCGACCGATGAGTTAGAGCGAGACGAAACGAGCAGGGAGCGCGGGGCGGGCGAAGGGAGCAACAGGTAAAGATTCCGAGGCCACTTCCGTCTTGGCTGCCGAATATTTCTGTCTCGAACCGGTAGTGGGACGGCGGCCAGGGCACACACAAGATAATCTCGACCTACACGCACACACCAACACGATAGGTAGCCACATGATGAAATTACTTTACCCTCAGTTTGCTGCATTAATAACATGCATCAATCGCATCATCAGATATACCTTCCACCATACCATTGGTATTAATATGATTATTAGAAAATAGATACTTAAAACCTGTAAAAATGTATTGTAGTTCAAGCAAATGCGCCATAATGGTGACACCAATGTGTTGAAGATCTATGATTTTATGCGTGTCGCAAAGTTTACAAACGTAATGCACACGTAGCAAAGTCGAATGAGCTCAGCTCAAACCGGTTAGCGTTCATATTGTCTCACTCTGCACCAGGAAACTGGCGGCCGGTTGCTGAGACGTTTCCTGTGCTTTGTCTCAGTACTGTCACGATATCTTGAACTACCCGTTGATAGATCACATTCGTGAGTTCCTAGAATGAATCTCCTCCTTGTAATTCCGCAACTTGCATTACACACTAGCCTATTGTGTATACAATAAAGCACCTACCCTTAAACAATTTACTGGCATTCTCAAAAACCGATATTTAAAAAGTGCCTACATTTGCCCGGAAATTAAACGCATTAAATCCATATCAAAAAACAAGACTCGTAGCTCTGCGATTACTGTACAAACAAGGAAATATTGTGAGTTATTAAAAACTGGCGCGCTGACGTAATCCCACCACACTAACTAACACTTCCGCGTGCCCTAAGCTGGCACATTCATATAATAATCCTATTCCAACGCTCCTCTATAAGGTTGTTGTTTCTTAAGATACAACACGACAAGTGATAGTCCAGGAACATCGTCCGTCAACGCCAATCTACCCTGATAACGGTTTGCGGAAACAGTGGTCGTACGTTTAGTTAAAAATGGGACTTGGTCTGGCTCCCGAAGTTTTATCTCAAATGTGTGAGGTGGCGCGGGGCGGCACTATGTGCGGGAGGGGAGTGGCTGGCGTGCGTCCGTCCGCCCGCGCCGCCACCGCATCATCAGTCCGCGTCGGAGAGTTGCCCGCGACGCTTGTCTGCGAGCTCGATCCCTCAGATACGCTGCTGGTTTACGGCGTGCCGTAACACGACACGTTTGGAGGGACCGCCGCTGCTACGCGTGTGCCTGGTGCTCTGTGAACACTTAATTTTGTGCTTCTTGTGTTGTGACGATGTACGTGTGCTGATTTGCCGAATTACCGTCGACTTATAGGATTTTTACGACGCAACCAGTTCCGGATCAGCTCAGCCGGTAAGTAGCGGTGCTTATCGCAGACCACGCTATCGCGGACCCACGCATTTCCGACCGCGCCCGATAAGGCAACTGACTGTACAGCGCCTAGAGATATGGACTTCGAATCCAGCAGCAAATTCAACATGGTACAACTCTTTCGCGCTTTACATCTAACTTAGCCACAACTTAAAGGCTTAATGCGTGTAACTTAATTCGTACAGGGATACTTAGTTTCACTGTTCCTTCAAACTTTTAGGAAAGTTTTCAACTCAACAAATGTTGAATTAGTTATTAAAAGCGGCAGTTTTATCCATTATCTTAATGAACTAAACAGAAAATAAGAACTTTGCTTTAAAACTTACTTTAACTGAAGTTTTTATTATCAATTCTAGTTATGTGTATACACGGCCTAATTTTCACTTAATTCAAAATCTTGAGTGATTCATTTCCTCAGCTTTCATTATTTGAAAAGTGATATAACTACTTCATACGATTCACTCATTGTTGTCGTTTTTAATTGTGTCATATTATCATAGAATTCATTCTTAGACTTGACTTACAAATAAAAAAGTTTGTATCAAGTAAGAAAAACGCAAACATACCATTTAATCGAAAAAATGAAACCAGATCCGCAAAGAAATATAATAAAGATAACAAGAAATAGCAAAAAGTTCACCAAAACTTCGAGTTTATCAACTTAAGATAACCTGCGGAGAGATGATTTTTGCCGAACGTCATATTGGAGCAAATAATAATTTTAAAAAGGCCCTAAACGGATTATTTGTTTATTAATAAATGATATAACAAATAGGTACTGGTGGGATTGAACAAAGCAAATGTATTCTGGTAGACAAATTGCAAAATATTGTATCGTTTACTCACATAATCCAAAACAATAAGTTGTGTAAGCGAAAATTATACAGAAGTTATCGGTACTGAACAGTCAATATAAATTGATATAAAAATGTTATAGAAAAATCGGAGTAAATAAAGTTTAGTTCTACTTACATAACCGTTACACTCAGGTGTACATAATAAAAATAATTTACATTGTAAAATTACTCTTGTTGAGTATTGCGGTACTTAATCTGATGTCAATATTACTCAGTGATAATGACAGATAAGGGGGCGGCAATAATGTTATGAAATGGAAACCATCGTAAACAACTCGTGGGACAAAGACGCCACCTGTTATCGAATAGCATTACAAGAGCTAACGGTGAACATTTTAATGCTATAACCGTTACACTTATTAATTATCGAATAAATACCATAAATAGAAAGAAGAGTTGTGTGAAGTGAATATTTTCAGTGGCTAATAAAGTTTATTGTTGTTACAGACAATCGTGATGAAAGTAGTCAGTCTTCAACTCCCGTCGGGGCCAAGTATGGAGCGGCTACCGCTTCCATTTAGCCCTACGGAATTGTTATGGCGGTATCCTCTGCCATGGGCTCCACCGCCACCTTCCCCACTCGGGGATGCTAAGGCTCAGTTGCCGGCGGGTTTGCCTCCAGAACCCAGATTATGGACCAGAGAAGATGTTGCAGTTTTCCTTAAATGGTGTGAAAGAGAATTCGACTTGCCGAATTTCGACATGGATCTTTTCCAAATGAATGGTAAGTTAATGCATCTTTGTTTTAAGTTGAAAAAACAATTAAATTACTATTTATCAATAATATAATTTTTTATCCAAATCATATAACAAGACCATTCTTTTTCTTTTTCAGGAAAGGCTTTGTGTCTATTGACAAAAACAGATTTGGGTGAACGCTGCCCAGGCGCAGGGGATGTTTTACACAATGTTCTACAAATGTTAGTGAGGGATGCAGCATTATTGGGAAGAGTTCCCTCATCGCCAGTAACGCCCACAGCCCGCGCTGCACCCTACCCACCGTCCCCACATTCACACCCGCCTACTCCAACATGGGCTGTTGATAGTTTCCACCACTTCCATAGCGCAGCCGCAGCAGCTGCTCAACCAAACTCCGTAACTTTAAGTCCCGCACCGTCAGTGGACAGTTCAGGTAGTCCACAAAGAGGTGAAGCGGTCAACTATGGACCAACATATGCTCCTAATGTGCCTCCCACAACCCAAAATGCTAGCTCGGGAAGCAATCATTCCGATTCTGATGAAGAACCACAATTTGCGCCGCCGCCACGGTCTCCTAAAGAAGCTCCTTTGGCTAGCCCCGCACCACAAGTCCATGCTGCACCCCAACATCCACATTATCGTACACAGCATAGAGAATTCTTTCCTAATGATATGCCTGAGTCCAATACAAGTAAGTTTCTACCAAAAATGTACTTTATTATGAATACAAATGATCTTATTACGTAAAACCGGGAATGCATACAAAATTCTTATGCTGAATTTTAATTGTTTTCAGATGGAAGATTACTTTGGGATTTCCTTCAGCAGCTACTTAATGACCCAACACAGCGTTACACAAACTATATTGCGTGGAAAAACCGGGAAACTGGTGTTTTTAAGATAGTAGATCCCGCTGGATTAGCGAAACTTTGGGGCATTCAGAAAAACCATCTTTCCATGAATTACGACAAGATGTCAAGAGCTCTAAGGTACTACTACCGCGTCAATATTCTGCGAAAAGTACAAGGAGAAAGACATTGCTACCAGTAAGTTTACAATATATTATTATGCTAGTATATTTAACGCTGCCAAATATTTAATTCTAACATATTATACCTCTATATTAGTAGGTGAATCATAATCTCATGACAATTGTTTATTCTATTGCAGATTCTTAAGGAATCCTACTGAACTGAAAAATATCAAGAATATATCACTTCTGCGGCAACAAATGAGCCCAACAAGAGTGGTTCCTCACCCCGTCGTGAAAACAGAAATGAAAGAAGAACGTTGTGAAGTTGATGAACCTGCCGATGAGGATATGCCCACTGACTTGAGTATGGCAGCATCGGAGCCTTGGCGGAAGCGCGCGCGGTCAGACGCGCCGCCTGCGCCACCACATGACAAACATCACATCAGTGCACTCATCGGTGACAACATGATGATGAAACGGGAATCAGAATACGCCACGGAACATTACGCACTCAACCTCAAAAGTGAAAAATGTGAACAATGATTACAAAAGACTAAAACGTTGGACACTTATCAGTGCAATGCGCCTTTTGTGCATATAAATTATGCAATCAACTCCACCCACTAAAGTTCTAGTCAAATTCCTCTCAGACAGGATATTTATGTCTTCCTCTAAAATATTATCGTACTTGATGAACAAAAACTGAGAGTACTTTGACAGATTTAGGATGGTCATTGGAGTTTAACAGGGTATGGACCTTAATGATGCCTTTGTGCCAAGTGATTTTTATACCTAATAGTGTCAATTATCTAAATAGTTAGAAAAAGGACAAGAGTTTATTTGTGTTAAAGTCATAGAAATAATGATAAGATTTGTGCAATCGACTATCACTCATGTAACTGTCGACTGAGATCTAGCAGTTTCATAAGATTGTTGCCAAAACTCAGTGTCTATCCATAATATGTTGCGTGCGTGACTCGCACTTATTAATGCATTTGCGTAATTTAATTAGTTTTACGAGTGCTTTATGTTTGTTTTTGTTTTGCTGAAAAGAGAAGATATAGAAAGAACTAAAAAGATTAAGAATTTGAAAGAATATTGTCATAAATAATGTAACGTCTTCCATTCGTTCTTTTTGGCAAACCTTCAATTGTAGCAAGTGAAATGTTGTAACTATTACATCTACCACATATTTGAAAATGAAGTTTGCTTTGATTTGTAAAGGAAAATGTTTAAATCTCTTTTACTAAAAGACAATAATTTGTCAAACAATTCGCTAAAATATGCCTTGGAATCAATAAAACACACCCACTGTGATAAAAATAAAAGTGGTAGAGATATAATAGTAGGGAATGGCCTTTAACTCGAAGATTTCCAGCTACAATTTTCTGTGATCTCTTTTATCAATGTAGGTAATTATATGTTATAGAGTTAACATAAATCTTGTAAATAGTAATAGTAGAATTAAGCTTACATTAAGAAACTGACTGTATAGAGAGTGTATGTATGATTTGTAAAACAAAGTGGAGCTTTATCAAAGTACCTAGTATATCAGTAAGTTCTATTACAACTGAGTTTGTATTTTTACAGTTATTTGTATTTGGCGTGTAAGCCATAATTTCCAACTTGTACACAATGCAATGAACGCGAAGTTTCACATTTAAATATTGTGTCAGATTTATTATAACTTAAATAAATGAGAAATAATATTATGTCTATATGTTTGTTTATTTTTTAATTCATTTTAGGTACATCCCTACTATCAAATAGGATTCAAATCTACTATCAAACAGAATTGAAATTATTTCAAAATCAAAATTACAAGCTAGTTTATATGACTGACGAAATGAATTTGTTGCCAGTGAGAACTGAGTAGAATCTAGCTATCATTATTTTTTACCAATAAGATAAATGCCTACTAATATTTTTGCGATTTATTTAATAGAACATTATTATCAAGTATCCACACACAGAGATAACTATAAAAGAAGCGTAACGCTCAATGCGATATTTTCATTGAGTATTCCCACGAACACGAAAAAGCTTAACGGGCCTGCAGCCTGATAAACGAGCTTTTATGCTTGAATAACGTATCCGAAGATTTCATAGATTTAAGAAATAGACACATACAGAAAAAATTAAGAGAGTAGGTAATCTACTTTATTACACAAAGATACCTGGACTATTCTATTTCTTATAATTCAACGAGTTGAGAATCCTATGTAAAACTGTAGTTTCTCTTGTTTTCGCGTACCTTCTTTGTACTTAAAGAATGCCGTAATTAAATTCATCACCTCATTTGAAATTTTGTGATTACGTAAGTATGACCAAGGATCAAAACTAAAATCTAGTATCTAGTAAAGTTCTAAAATTGAGGGAATTACTGCATATACGGATGCGGAGTTTTGGGCATTGAACGCGTTCATATATCTCGATTTGAGATAATGGTGGAAAAGATTGTTTCCATCGCTTCGCATTTAGGTAGGTAAATATCCGAAATCATAATCTATTAGTTTGAAGTTCTTTGTTTCTAAATGAGTAGGTTAGACTTGGACAACATTCTTTACCCAACCGAGTCGACAGTGCCGCGCGTGACACCTGCATCACTTGGAAAACTAGTGTAAAAGTGAATTCATCTGAAAGTAAGTGATCAACTGAAATAATTTTAGATGTAGGAGCCATATAAAAATAAAACAAAGCATACAAGACTATTGATATACTATAACATAAGTAACCTATTCACAGTTTTAACCTTATAATCTAAATACATTTTTCACTCTGTAGGTGGTGTGCTTTGGAAGAATATTACATCATCGGCAATAATTGTTGATGCAGTTCTGACTTGACCATCATCCATTTTAACTTCTCCATATGACAATTTCCCTGTGACATAAACTCTTTGTCCTTTCTTTAAGTATTTGTAAATGGTATCTCTAAGACCAGGTTTAAAAATGCTAACTCTATGCCAGTCAGTTCTTTGAAGAATATCCCCAGATTCATACTTATAACTAAAATGTGTGGCCACCGGGAAGTTTATGACAGGATGTTCTGCAGAGCCCCGCTTCTGTGGGTCTGCACCCACTCTGCCTAGTAATGTCACCTGATTTATAGCTGAAACATAGGTATATGAGTAATATTAAATATTAATATTATTTTGTTGTTGTTTACAATATTTAGGATTCCATCAAAACAAGGATCTTTGACACTATATTATATGTTATGAAAATCCTTATTGCAAAAAATATAATGATATATTATATTTTTTGCAATAAGGATTTTTTTACTTACTTTTTTCATGTTTTTGAGACTCATATCTAACTGTTGTCAAACGAAGTTGGCCCATGGCATGGCGCATCACATTTGGAACCTGTAAATAATATACTCATGTGAAGAAATTGACTATTATTACTAAGATTTGTTTGACTTGCAAAACTTAGTAAATATCAAATAAAATTATGAACTGAAAGTTTAATTATATGTGTACCTACCTTGTTCTTATAATTTAAAATCTTAAATTATTTGAAATCTGGTACTAAGGAGACAATGGTGTTGCGGAGAACGGTGTAAGAAATCAGAAACTTACTTGCTAGTAGTCTAAATTGAATAGGGCAGCTATGCATAATTTTAATATCATAAAAATCTACATTTCTAATTACCAACGAATTTACTAATAATCAGAGCTAGTAGTAGACGTGAATAGGTAATTAAAGTTAAGTGTTACCGGCATAGAACACCGACAATAATATTAAGATCGTAGAGCACTTACCCGTAATGAAGTAAACATGGTAACGGTAAGCAAAAAACTCGGATTCTCGATTTCTTTATGTTTTTATAAACAAAACAGGAGTTACTTAAGCAGTAGATAATAATAACACCAGCACTGAAATTTTAACATAACCTCAACTCAAACTACTATTTTGACATTTTACTCATTTTAGGGTATTTGACACTTGATAGAGTTTTTTGGCGCCAGACTTTGCGGTGGACCCACTTATTTGACACTATTAGCAAATTTTTCTGCAAGTGGGTTACATAAACTTTGTTTTTCTTAAATTCTTATAAAAGTTACATCTATCGAATTTTATAATCATTTATATATCTGTATAATTTTACAAATAAGTGTATTAACTTGAGTAAGCTATTTATTTATTAACGACCAGATGCTCAATAAAGTAATAAAGTACAAAAGATGAGCGCAAGCGATGTGCAAAGACTGCTTAAGCACTCTGAGTGCGCTGAAGGATGCCTACTCCAGACTGTTTCTCAGGAATCATAAGAACTATTTTTGACCTCAGGTATTCGCCTAGGTATCTTTCCTGACTGTGAGTGTGTAATTGTATTTTTTTAATTTGCCGCTGTTTTAGGGAGTCGTCTTTCGTTGGCAAATCAACTGCCATAAAAATGTTACCACAATGAAATATTTCCCCAATGCTACCACTAGAATAAAAAAAATTGGCGTTTACGACTTGCGTTGTTCATCTCCGAATGACAGTTGTTTTGTGGTTATAAAGATAGATAGAAAATTCTATCTCTATCTCTTCAACCACCACCATACGCAATCCGGGAAGAGTTGTTGCCTGTGAAGGATGCCTTCAGCTGCGAATGCGAAGTCCGAAAAACCAGCCTCTTCAGAGGCTATGGATAACTCACCAATACGACAGATTATGACGATTATTGAACACAAAATCCGTAATTTGGAGAAAAGAAAGGTAAGTGCAATGCTAGTTAACTGAAACAATGCTAAATTTATAGTAGACTACGCTTTCCGCAAAGCTAAAGGAACTGTACGCTCTGTTTACGTAAAAATCAACAAATTCAAGTATTTCTCGAAAAGTTCCAAACGTTACAAAAGTGCCGCAGACTTGACGCCATTTTCACACATGTGCTCATGGAATGTTGACGATACAGTACCATGACGCCCAAAACTTAATTTGGGTTTTTGTCCGAAAATTACTATTTAACGATATTGTCTATTTCTCGTAAACTTGTTTGTATATTCGTAACTTTCGAGGGCTTATACTTTTACGGCTAGGTCTATAATATATTGTTATTTATCGTTATAACATTATGCGAGAAGAAAACAATACGCCTAGCACTTGTTTAGTGTACTGGGTTGTACTTGAAGTTAGAAATATTCATGTATTACCTACTTCAAATGATAGGAACACTGTTTAAACATTTTGTAATATGTTTACTTCATTTACTAAAGGCATAATATTAGGATTACTATAAATGTTTTTTCATTGAGACTTTAATGGAATACAATAATTATTTTTGTAAGTAGAATATATGTAGCTATTTCATTTTTCCAATTTAATATTTGACCGTAGTCCAAGTATATCTCTAAGGTATAAGTATGTATGTTTATAAATATTTAAATAAACAAAATAATCATATATTGTCTGTTATTTTCAATGAACCCAACATATTGCTAACTTTACATGTCTAGCAATCAATATCTATATTTTTTGTTGAATGAAATTAATGCTGGCCTAATATGAAATCCCCCTATATTTAATACATTTATATTTAATAAGTATACTGCCACAAACAAGATGAGTTTAATATTCACTAGTTCTAAATATGAATGGAATTATAGATTAACTTGCTGGTGATGATATACAATATAATGTACACAATAATATGTCAGTGATTACTTAGTTAGCAATTTCTTTTTTATGATTGGTCATTAAAATGTGTCTGAAAGTTATAACATGTTTAGTTCCAGCACAATTCAAATAGATTTCAATTGATAATTCAATTGATCAATTCTTAAATAAGTAATTTGTTATTAAGACCTAGGCTAAAGGAAGAACAACTTCTTCAAATATTAATTTTATGGTTTATTGAGTAACATTGTGAATATCTAATTACTATCGATATGTCTAATGGATTAGTGTTTAAAGGTATATAATACTCATCTATAGTACAAGTAGCATCAGTTTAAATAGTTAACTATAAATTTTTTACCTCTTAAACGAAAGAGGAGTTAGGCCTTGAATCCTCCTTGCTGGTGCAAAAGAGGGTTGCAAACTTTTATTTGCATGCCCTCAAGAAATGTGTTAAACAATGTTTAGGCATGCAAGGTTTCATCACAATGATTTCCTTTACCGTTTGAGCAAGTGATAATTATTTCTAAAAGATACATATAACTTCATTGGTGTGTTACCTCAGGTTTAAACCATTGAACTCTTACATGAGAGGTCAACAACTTATACAATTTAGCTATCACTGTATTTTTAACTATACATAAGCACCTTATTTTTAATGAAAATTATTATTTTAGAGCAAGCTGACATCATACCGAGACTTGCAAAAAGCTGGAAGAGAATTAAACACTGATCAAAAAGTAGCTGTAGCTAAGTATGATGAAGTTGCCCAAACTTTGGAGTTCGCCAGAGACTTATCAAAACAAGTTACAGCTATTGCCACCTCTGCTGAGCGTGAGGCTAAAAAACAAGCCAAAAAGGTAAATACATTGCGTGTTTGAGTAACAGACAGACAGAGTTACTTTCACATTTATAATATAAGTATGGATTTGATTTGAATTTTTTTCAAATTTCAATGTCTAACAAAATAAAAAAATTACAAAATATTTTTTGGAGAAAAGGCTGGTTTGAGGATTTTCAACTTTAATCACAGAACATTTAGTCTTTCATTGAAGGGATGTCATACATGTCAGATATTATAGATTTGAGCAAGCCAAAACAAGCTGACATTGTATGTTGAAAAGAGTCCCTTCATTAGACACAGATTAATTATTATAGTAGAATACATATTTATATACTTGTTAGAAGTAACTAAGTAAGTTTATGAAACTATTACTTTTATATAACATATCTTTGTAGAGCAAGGAATATATTCATATAACATAACATGCACTATATACAACTAGAGCTTACACAACTTTTGTACACAGGAAGCCTGGGTGCGCTATGCAGCTGAAACTAACAAAATACGCGAGGTGTTACTTATTTTGGACTGTCTGAATCAAATGGGTAGTGCTGAAGCTAGAAATGATTTTCTCAATGGAACAAATGGTGCAGTTAAACTTACTGAAGCAGATCTCAAAATTTTGGATGATGTGTAAGTATAAAATGTTTGAATCAGGCATCTTCATATAAGTATGAGATAATTATTTATTGATTTCGAATAACAAATTTTAGACCAGAAATAGTCACAAAAATGTTAAAATTTTATTCGTTTGCACAATATATTAATTCATTGTTAACATAGTAACTTAATGCTGGCTGTGATGATACGAGTGTATTGGCTATTCTATGCAAATAAAATTTGTTAATAACTGGTAGTTTCTGAGCAGCATAACAAATATGATAATTCTGTATAACATCCTTATTCTGACATTAATTTACAGGTACCCTGAAGTGACTCCCAAGCATGAGCTGAATGAGGAAGGTCAACCTGGTTTCCATATTCACACTACAAAAGCAGCTGAGCACTTGTATGCAATAATTGATGGCAAGCCTAAGGAAATATTGGGAACTACTTATACTCACATAAAAGAGATCGTGAGCGCCGTTCATGACAGTGGCTACTTCGATCGTTCACTAAATGCTATACCGGCGGAAATTGAAGAGACTCATATCCCGATTTCTGAAGTGGAGCCCGTAGAAGTCATTGACAATGAAGTAGAGCCAGAAGTGGCCGCCGCGTACGCGCCTGCCGCCCTGCCTGTCCCACCAGCACCCACCGTTGTGCCCGCTCCTGCTTATCCGCTCAGGCCTCTTCCTCCCATAACACTTCAGGAAGTTGAGCACGCGTACTTCGCACAGCAATACCCACAACAGAGACCCATAGCCGAGGTTATAGGCTCCCAGAACTTCTTCTTCCTTCAAGAGTCTGAGATCGATAGCCCTGTCGGCACGCCTCAACCGCCACCCATTCCAAACCAACCTTCACCACCAGCACCTATCCCCACTCAAACTTTTACAAACCAGCACTTCGTACAGTTACCCGGTGGTCGTGTAGCGGAGCCGGGAACTCTGCCAATGCCGCCTCAACCGCACTTCCCTCCGCACCCGGAGCATGCTGGCTATCAACCGGCCGCCGTGCCTTTGCAAGCCGTGCCCGCGGCGCATCCGCACGTCTCTGGGCTGCAGCCCGTGGCGCCGATGCAGGCAGTGCCACCGCCCGCTCCGCAGCCCGTACCAACTATTCCACTATCCGCTGCTCCTCATCAGGTCGAAGATCGGCCGGTAGCTTCACCCGCCGACGAAAAGCACGAGGATGAGAACAAGGAGAGCGGAAGCCCCGACCGCGATGAGGGCGGCGAACGGAAAATTCACGGTCAGGGCGATGGCCAAGCCAGATACAGACGATACGGTGGTCGCGTAGGCGGCGGCAGTGGCAGAGGTGCACCCAATGGACACCGGGGACGCGGTGCTTTCCAGAACAGACAAGGCAACGAGGGGTATCGTGGCAGACACCCTGGCGAATATCAGGGTAGATCTGGAAAAGATGGCTACCAAAACAGGCAGTATGATGGATATCAAAACAGACACAAGGATGGATACCAAAGCCGCGGTGGTGATGATCGCGACGGTTATTATGGGAACGGAGATACCGGTGACAGCCACCAACAAAATGAGAATGGCGGTCGTGACAGATACAATGATAACCAGAACTACCAAGGTGGCTTTAAGGGTCGCGGCAGAGGAGGTCCGCGCGGTGGAGCTCGCGGCGCGACTCGACCGCCGCGTCCGCAACAATACAGCCGCAAACCAGAAAACGTTGAATAGTTAATATGGATCTCGAAGGTGTGCCGCATTTCTACGGCATCACCACGATAAAATAATGTATTATTGTGACGGACAAATTCATTCGTGAAAGGCAGATTTCACCGGCAACAACGCGCTGTGGTTAACAAACGAGAGATTATGGTAAAAATATAAAAAAGTATAAAAAAAAAGTAAAATATTGAAACTGAATAAAAAATAAGTTACTTGAGTTTAGATGTATGATATATGCAATTATTATAACTTACGTAATTCTAGATTCTTGTATAAGTTATGTTAGTGACGCGGTGCGAGAGCGGGCCGCCGTCTGTCGCTCAGTACCTCGTGCGTGCCTCGTCCTCGTGATAATTTAAGTACAGGAGACGTGCACACATTAAAAGACCTCTTTCCAAAACACATTGATCTTTGTACTTTTAATACAGTTGGTTTAAAATAGTAATTATAGATGAGTTAAGATGTTCTATGAATCTTTGTTTCTCATGAACCATTTATTTACGAAGCATTCATCTGAAATATTTTTTGCTACTATTACTGCGCGACTTTTTTTAGGTTTGTTTTAATTATATTGGAATTGAAAGGAAAATACCTATATCAGTGTATGTGTTATTCCTGTTGACATTTTATGATTCAAATACTGAACTGGCCATATCACATTAATTATGTATGTATATGTATGTATGAAACAATGGAAGTATGTTTTGATTAAACTACGTGAATGACTCTATTCCGTTCTGCTTGTAATTATTTATCGCGCAGATAGAGTTGTTACCGTTCAATTGATCAGATGTAACTTCATTATGTGCCCTAAATTATTTTTGTTTGTCTTGTCCCGGCTTTTTTACATATTCCTTTACATTGTTCTCAATAGAGGCTGTGTGCAAGCAAATTAAAAGTATTCTATAAAAATTACATGTTTGTGTTATTTTCTCCTAATTCTATACCATAATATTGTATCGGCAAGTTTAAGATTTGCTCATGCTACTTTTGGTATACTTAGCATAATTTAATTACACATACAAAATATAGGACCTTCACTCGTATTAAGTAAATTTTATATAGGTTCCTATTACTTAATTCTTATTGCACTACCTGGCTCGTAAAAATAATGCCATTTGCCCCACTGCTGGCCAAGAGCGGGCTCCAGACTCCGCACCCAAGAATTGTTTGGAATTATTGGACTAAAAAAACTACGTCGAAATAAGAATCCATACTATAATATTATAAATGCGAAAGTAACTCTGTCTGTCTGTCTGCTACTTAATCACGCCTAAACTACTGAACCAATTTGCATGAAATTTGGTATGGAGATATTTTGATACTCGAGAAAGGACATAGGCTACTTTTTATCCCGGGAAAATGACGCATTTCCCGGGAAAATTCAGGTGGCGAACGAAGTCGCGAATAATCAATATTATAATGACATTGAATTAACAAAATTCCGTTGTCATGGCAACTGTTTTAATGACGGATATGCCTTAGCGCAACTTCGTTACATATAATATTAAGAGAATATTTTTCGTGAAAAAAAAAAACATATTTTGTATCACCACGCTACGACCAATAGGAGCAGAGTAACAGTAAAAAGGTGTTACAAAAACGTGGAAAATTCTGACCCATTCTCTCTTATGTGACGCAAGCGAAGTTGCGCGGGTCAGCTAGTACTAAAATAAGACCATTAACAATAAGAACTATCCGGGAAGCCTGCTCCGCGCGTCTCCATCTGTATGGTTAAGGGTCAAAGCACATCATCAACTCGGAAACGTTTCATAATCGTTTCTACTTGAGCCGTTCAGTATTACGAATGAAACTCCTGTAAAACTCTAGTACACGTATTATATACGTGGTAGTAACGGATATAATCATCAAGCTTGGAGCAAGCTCGTCCTGTGGTGTGGTGCGTGGTCATCCGTAGTATCCGCGCTTACGCCTGTTTCTTCGTTAACTCCTATAATATTCTATTCCCATCTAAAGCTATTGCTATAAAAGACATCTTGCAAGCATTGGATTCCAGCTGGTGCTATCTTTTTCAGAGTTGATAAGTGTGCTATGAATCTTATCCGAAATAAGTCACGAACGTAAGTTGACGATGTAAACATTGACTTTCAGGCGGATTGGAAACGGTTTTCATTATTACTTATAATTATATGGTGGCACATAAATTCACTTCATATTGATATCTATATAATTGAAAACGTAATCTTTGCATTAATAATAATATCAATCTTAAAATATGATGGTTTCACCACTTCTGTATGAGTATCGATTAACTTATCAATAGGAACATTGACAGACTGACGTACATTGGCTGTCTGTCACTATCGAATATGTTATCCAACACTTATATGCCATAAAACTGGCTCTCAATGTAAGTACCTACTACATTTTTTCAAATTGTCGCACTGTTGTTGTGTTATAAAAAGAAAACAAGAGTTTGTCTAGCTAGTAATAGGTTTTATTCGATAAAATTGCCGTTTTGTCTTATAGTAAGAAATGGTTTTAAAACAAATAGACCTATACCTGTCCAATCTGAACAAAATAAATAAAGTTCTCTTTAACTTTAATTACCAGACAGAAATTGTTATTTTTACAATGCTACATACATAACTACAGTACAACTACTGTCGCGTAGTTGTATTATTAAAAACCTATACAACCTAAAGCAATTATACAAAATATCTTTTCATAGTGTACTTATATTTAAAATAGAAATATAATATCGTCACATTTTGTTCATTTATCAATTATTATAGGGCAGATAACACCTGTCGTGCCGAAATTACTTAAAATATAAGGTATTTTTTACATTGAATTTATGTCGCTCCAGGAATGTGTAACTTCAAATTGGAACATCACAACTGTTGATTACCGAAGCTGAATATAATATTGTCAACAATAGCCCCTTAAAGATAATGGAGGGTGAGATCATCGAGACTGTAGTTGGAAGTATTTCAGTTATACAATTTGTACAATCTGCACAATACCCTTTTTGTGATTTTCATATACTTCTTAGAAAATAACGTATTGAAACTGATTGGCATTCCTTTCACACAATAGAAATTTCACTGAATTACAACAGAAAGTAACACATATATGTATATAATATTTTAGGAAGTATTATGGAAGTCAGATCTGGCCGTGCTGTATACATGATGATTAAGATAGGATTTTCAACGGCGCATATTTTCTGTTATTGCACAAAACAAGTTATATGTTACAGTAATAAATTATTATAAACAGCATGTATACAGCCTGTCTTAATGTTTAAACCATAAATATTAATAACCTTGAACTTGTGTATGTATGCTTTTGTGATCGATTCAACGAAAAAAAAGATAATTTAAAACGTATTAGAAAAACGCGGAAAAATCACTAAAATGCGCGTTATTCTTTTTAATAAATAAACTCTATCGGGATGTTATAGGATAATTTGTATCTCAATTAACACATTTACAGGTTGCGGTTTAATTATGAGCCCCTTCACAGAACCGTTTGTCCAGCGAAGGCATTCAATGAACGCATGCGCAGCGCAGACGCCGCGGCACGACGTTTCTTTTGCAGTTAAATAAAGATTGTATTGTGTGACGTCTAAGCCGCAAGATATCGCGACGCCAACGTGCATCATCTGCGCTGCGCTTATGTACATTGAACGTATTCGCTGAACAAAAGTTAGTGTGAAGTGGCTCTAAAGGAGAGGTATAAAAAAAACATAATACTTTACCAATAGTTACAATAATATTAGGCCCTAAAATTATAGATATCACAAATCAATAATGATATTTCGTTAATACAAAGGGATCGTCATTTTCGCAAATATATCGATTGTATCGAGCCTGCTTCAATAACCTGTATAAACTGTATTATGACTGAACCAAGATTAACAAAGACTGATTTTATTTATCATTTTCTCGCGCCGATTTGGAGAGTGTGTACGGGAAACTATGTTTACATAAAATGCTGTGTTGCCTGTGTGTTGTTTTTAAAAGTCAACATTTTAAATAAAAATGTAATGTGTGCTTGTGCCTCAAATATTATTGCTGCAATATTATTAAAGTGGCAACTCTGACTATACTGACCAACTTGACTACTTTATTCTTTCCAGGTAAAATATGTAAATTGTAAGTAAATTGGGGAAGCGCTAGCACAACACGTAGATATTTATCAACTTAGGGCACTTCTCTGTCAACTTTGCTAAGCACTTTGTTAGCATCAAGTAAGTTACAAAATACTTTTTGCTACACTAGCGCCATTTATAAAAGGCTTAAGAATTGTTATTGCTTACAGTCTCTTTTTAACAGATTCTACGATTTAGATCGTTCTCCCGATCTTCATAGTTCCAAGTACACTCTCTATAAATGACAGTGAATCGGTTGTATGGCAAAAACCGGCACGTTTAGACCTTAATCAAAGTGTACCGATTAAAAAATACAGTCCAGCGTCCAACATAAGGAGTCAGTGGCTCATTTTTTTATTCATGTAAGAAATAAAATTAGATGAAATACATATTAAATTAGTTTGAGTAACAGAATTTCGAATATGTTGACGGCCTTTAAATAAAACAATATAACAAAGTGTGCCCTTTAAGAACTTATTCAACATATATTTTTAAAACGATTAGTTAACATCCGAGCCGTTATAATGATGTTTAAACAATGTTCAGTGTTTAAGACTGGTTTCACAGAAAATCAGATCGTAACCTCACGAAAGGTGACGATTTTTCTCCGAGATGATATAGCACTAGGTATTCGGTGCTTGCATTTACATTATTATACAGTAATTTATGTTCAACTTGTTTGGCGATATCTATACACGAAGGTAAACTAACACGTTATGATTTACCGGAGCGGAGGGACAGTGATTTAATAATATTATTGTGTATGAACCCAACACTCACGAAAAAGGCTTTATAATAATATGCAGCTATAACTGATGGGAGTTGAGTAATCAGTGTAATAATTAAGCGAGACCGAAGCCGCACTAGTTCACTTGTTTGTACTTAATAATAATACAGTAGTTTTGTAGCCTTTGGGATAAATATGAGGAAACAAAAACTACATGGCTTCATACAAAAGATTAGTCGACCTCGTTTAAATGTTATTGTTTATCAATAAAGGTTGCAATTTTTTAAATTTTTATCTGGTTTCACATATTTCCAATTGATTGAAACAAAGTATTTCGTGGTCCCGAATTGGCTCTGTGAAAATTGCTGAAAATAGAGCGACGCAAGCCACACTCTGAGTACTAGTTCCAAAAAACAAAACCATTAACTTAGATTCTATCACAGCATTACAAGCTAGGCTCGCGTTTCCATTACAATATTAGTTGCTAGTCATAAGGAAAATGGAACTTGTAGAAATAATAAATAAATATTGCTGTTGTTTCTTACAGAAATAAGTTAAATCAATTGCTTACAATCATTTTCGTTTAATACTGCAACTGATATGTCAATCATCAAAGGCCGCCTTCAATATGAAACTGTTAGTTACAACGACAGGCTCAAAAAATAACCCCAAACTCTTGAGGTGTCACTTCTTTGTACCTTTTCAAACATTAGTAATTATTGTACGGTCTGTTCTGGTGTATTAGATATTAGCATGCAGTTTGCAATAACGTATATTACGAAATGAAAATATCAATTTTAAAAGGCGTGGATTAATCTTATTCGGTTCGGTCTAAAGAAGTGATCCTGAAGAGAATCGGGGTAATCATCAAGTAATTATGAATTCGCTACAAAATGTACCTAAACAGAAAAGCAGCGTAATTTGCGTACATTTAAGGGATAAAAAATGGCACCGGTTTTACAACCACTAAGTAACAGCCAATAATAAAACGATCGAAACATCTTTAAACGAATATCATCACGCTCGAGGTTCAATTTAAACTACAAATAGATCCTGTCCCAGATTTCGTAATATTAAATGCTAGAAAATATATAGTAAAGTACAAAAACAATTACATACATACAGCACGTTTCTTCTTGTATAAAATCGAAATAAAAATATCGTCCTTATAAAATATTAGCTAAAGGCTGGCACAGCGCCTGCGGGCGGGTCGCGCGGGTGGCGGGTGTGCGGGGCACTAGATCATCTGGCGCGCCATGGCGTGGCGCAGCTTGCGCTCCCACGACTCCGCCTCGGCCCACGAGTGGCGCACGTCGCGGAACAGCTGCGGACAAGCGCACACGTTATAGTAATCACCTGCAAGTTTCAACTGCAAAACTATGCGGCAATTTTCGCTCTCATAACCCGGTGGGTTAGTATTCGACTCTGCGAGGTAAGGCCGCGAGAGTTGTTATCGTAGATGTCGCTACCGAGGAACATTTAATAACTTTTAACTATTGCAGATACCATGGTATACTAAGTTTTTAACAGTTAGTTTGTTAAATTGGCTCCTGCATCGGAAGAATGCTGAGCATTCTGCATTTTACAAAGAATTGATGTATCGATTTTGGATCCCTAAAAACTTAACTAATAGAATACTTGTGTACCTACCTAATGATTTTATTTTTATTTTTCCTCGAAAGAAGAGGAATATTTATTTTTGAGATTTTGGATAAAAATTAGGAAAACTAATGCGACAGATAGGTACTTATTTTCTATCGGAAATAAAACTCGTCTAACCTGCGATAACCAGACTTCGTCGGCTAACAGCTCGTTAAGAATCACAGTCGTGTCCTTGCTGGGGTTCTGCATTCTCTTCTCGGTGACACGTTTACTGCACTCGGAGTACATCAAATACTTTTGATGCGATATCCGCGAGTATAGCTGCACGCGACTGCAACACGTCGCACACACCAGGAACTCCTGAAAATTCAGTCGAAAGCGTAAGTCTATAGAAAACGAATCGACATCGCAGTCTCCGAGGCGAAATTCGAACGTATACGGAAGGCGGTCCGAGTATTAAAGGAGAGAGGGGCGAGGCCCTTGTACCTTCTCGTAGGCGAGGCGCGCGTCGGGCTGCACGGGCTCCAGCGTGGCGGGGTTGTAGGGCTGCCCGTACAGCAGCAGGCGCGCCACGGCGGCGCGCGCGCAGGCGCGGCAGGCGCCGCTGCCGCCCGCCACGCTGAGGCCGGGCCACGTGGCCAGCGCGGCGTCCAGCGCCCGCGCGCCCGCCCCTCCGCCGCTCGCCGCGCCGCCCGACACGCGCGCGCGCATGGTCTCCGTCACCTCGTCCACCGTCTTCACGTTCGACAGGAAGTATTCGTCTGAAATTCGATAACGTCGCGTGAGTCTCCGTAAGGAGGGCGCTTCTATTCGCGTTTACGTTATTATTTGTCACCGGCGAGTGATCGGCGTTTACCTTGTTCTTGAAATATTTCCGTTAGAAAATTGGGGTCTAGGGCGTGCGATATTAATGTTTGTATATAAACTTCGAAGTTCTCCTGGTACATTTGAGTCTCTAGCATTCTCTTCTCGATAAAACTGCAGTCGTCGAATGGAAGTTCGCTTCTAACTAGCTCCACTATCGTCTCCAGGTGAGTCTGCGACCGCACTTTTACGGGGACTTGAGTGTATAACTTTTTATTTTCTGGATTCCATACGGTATACTGAAAATTAAAAAAACAGACGATATTATAACATAGTAGGTGCCTATTTATTGAACGTGAATCGCGAAGACAAATTAGAAATTACAATCGTCAATCTAAAAACATTTTTCCGAGTGTATTAAGTAGATCTATACGGACAAGCCCCAACATTTATACAATATACTAATTAGTTTTTCTAAAAACAATGAATTATTACATTTTAAATACTTACTGTTGAAATATTACGGTATAAAACTTTCCCACTCTCTTCAAAAGGTTCATATTTTTGTAGTAAAGTTTTTCCGTCGACTCTCCAAATAGCTGGCCACATTTCATTTAATTCTGATTTTAATGCTATGAACTCTCCTGACTAAAATAAATTGACAAATTATTAATCTGTAATCACTAAAAATAATCGTTTCTGATTATTGTAATGGCAGTTTTGTTGTACACATTTGCTCATTAATATCTACAGACATACCTATAAACAAGTAAAAATGTTATAAGTAGATAAGCAAGATCAATGAGCGATATTAGTGAAAACATTGTTTTCTTAAGTAGTTATAATTGATTATTTAAATATTATTATTTATACCCAATACGCAGGCAATTAGATAGAATCAAATGTAAGGAATCGTGCGATAGCAGTTTTTCTTACTTGAAATAGTACAAAAAGTATCAAATATACCATAGATTTCAGTGCCCACCAAAAGGTACTAGAGGAGACTAGTCTAAATAAGAAAATATACAAACCTGCCTACTATAAAATCTTTGTGATAAAAGAAAATCTTGCTCAATAGAAAAATGGTTAACTACGTTAAGATTTTTTTTTACTATTACACACAGGTGGTTTATAACCGGGATAAATGCATAGGATATTTTTACCCCAAGATATCTTTCCACACGGACATAGTCGTAAGCAGAAGATAATAAAAGGATAACATTAAACAGAATCATGCTTTTTCGTTAGCGAAGAAGTAGCTCAATAGATTCAAATTTGATGGAATAAGATCAACCTACTAAAATTCCGGATTTGAGGTTTATGCTGTGTAAACTAAAGTGTATAAAGAATCTAAAAAAAGGTTCATACCTGATAAGGCATTTCTTCAATCGGCCTCGTGTTGTCTATTTGCCCACTACTTGTGACTTGTTGATGAGATTTGATGTGCTGCATGTTCCTATTGGCTTTATTGTCGTTATCTGTTGTCCCATACAACCCATAACCCATGTTAGCCCCATGAGCTGCAACTAAATTAGGAAAAATCTAGCTAAATATTTACACCTCCCGACCCAGATATTCAACTCTTGAAATGTCCTAGAAATTATTAAGTACGAATAGACGAATGAATCGTTACGGCCAAAGTATCGAAACATTCGGTATCTACAACTGACACCACAGTGTGGTAGGGATGAGTGTGGTCTGGTATCAAATCGCATCAGGTAGGTTTCGATAGTTTGTTCGCACTTCACAAAAATGTGTTATTAGGCATATTAGTTCAAAACTATTCTTATTTTGTATTTCTATTCGTTTTGAAGTTTTTTTGCCCAAATGTAATGCTTCTTTGCTATATCATGATAAAGATATTGGTAGGAGGGGTTAGGGATCAGGAAAGCCAATTGATGAATACCTTCATCAGTGCGATAACATGTACACACATTACAATACTTCATTTAAAACTTAAGATATTCTTTAACTTTTGTAAACGATTGTATACAATTTGATATTGTTGCACTGTACATGTTATCCCTATTTTGGCGACGTGAGGGGTGCTACCAGGAATAATTACAAATTAAAATTATTTAACACATTATCGGTAATATACTCATGTTTATTTTATGTCTTCTCCTATTATACAAAATTATTTACATAAAATATTGAGAGTTGTGCATAAACAAATAACAATTAAATAGAAATACAAAAAACTTATGTTCAGGACATGGCCTTCTAATACATTATCTCGTACTTACTTATAGCTGTCAATGTATTATGCAATAATTTCCCTTACAATATAAAATCACTTTCAGCTATATAGAATATGCATACACTATCGTAAGTACTAACTAATCTCAAATACTGTAAAATACAATACATTATTTTATATGTACAACAGACACCCACTGGTATGAATTCCATAAAAAAATATACCACAATTTTGGAATTATTAATGGTAGCACCCCTTCAATAGCGAGTATGACAAGAGTCACAAATTCTAAAATTTACAATAAAATGGCACTAATAATGTGTCATTAACAACAAATTAAGTGAAATCTTGTTACAGGCTAACCCTAAAAATATCGACGTTTACTAGGATAGGTACATCACATTTCTTTTACAGAAAATATTTACAAATAATAATCATAGATTTCATCTAATAAAAATTTACATTATCACAGTTAAAATGTAACAAGTTTTCACGTTATCCTGCCTAGAAGGCAGTTAGCTTGCTCCTGTCATACAAGCTTCAGGGCTAGCTCTTCACCATCGCGCTCTACTTCTTAAGTGGAAATCTAATAAATTGAACGCACCTTCGTCGGGCTGATGTTGGTAATAATATTGTTGCTGTGGCGCTGCCTGCAGCGACGTCACGGGCGGCGGCGCAGGAGGTCGTGGCTTCTTAGGCGCGGCCGGCTGAGGCGCCACTACCGCCGACGGTGTCGGCTTATTCATTGTTGTTCGACCCTTATTTTTTCCTTTATCATTTAAAGGTGTACTAGGCACATTAAGCACTGGCTTATTAAGCCTTCTCGCTTCTTCCTCGGCGTCGTAAGTGGCTTCTTCGCTGCCGTCATATTTACGTTTTCTATCCTTATTCAAATTATAGTAGCGGGGATCGTCTAACTCCTTTGTTTGAGACGTAAGAAGATTCGACGATGCGCCGTGTATTTGATTAGCACCCAACAAGCCTGTTGCACCCAAGCCAGCTGAAGAGCTCATGACTGGATTACTTAGTGACATACCTGAGTTTATCACGTTCGTCGGCGCCATGGCCCCATTAGCACTTTGCGTCGAATTCGTATCACATTGACTTTTATTATGATCATTCTGTGTATAAGGCTTATTATTTGTTGTGTTATTTGTAGTTCTAGACCACGTAGACTTTCTGGCGCCTCTGCCGGCCGGTGGAGGAGATGTGTCACGCTCCCCTTGTAAAAATTTCAAATAAGAAGCCATGAAACCTGAACCGGGGCCCGTGACAGGAACATTAAATTTTTTATCCATTATTTTTGAAGTAGCGTCTTGTGAAGTGCTGTTAATGTTCTGCTGCTGTGAAGAGGGTGCTACCGTCGATGCAGTATTTGCCCGTTGTTCTGCAAGGAAACCAAGTTCTTCCTCTATATTAGGTACTACCACCTTAGGCTGTTCCTCTTCACGTGTTTCAGGCGTCGAAAAAGATGACGAGGAAGCCGAAGGTGGAGTCTCGCTAAATGACGACAATGGTGTTAACTCCACAGAAGACTGGAAATCAGGATGGGGGCCTAGATGGAAGGGTGGAAAATAAGTAAGGGCATGTCCATGGGGCATGGCTAGCGCTTGATGTTGATTAGCAAAATTTGTGGCGTGTAAGGGAGCTTGTGAACCAAAAGCTGAAGTGCCGGGAAACATTTTGGGAGGTGGGGGAGGAAGATTCCACCTCTCAAAATCAAAATAGCTACCATTTTGTTGTTGATTACTAGTTGAACTATGCGCGGGCGGAGGAATTCTATTTGCTAAATAATCGGCCATAACTACATTAGACAACTCATTCATATTTGCATGGGGAACAGGTTTTTCTACACTCTTTCTTCTCGAAGGTATCTTATTTGATATTGTAGGAACAGATACTGGGGTTTGATTTTTACTGGACTTAACATCTTGTAATTGACAACTTTGTTGTAAACTTTGTAAGTTTTTTACAATACTCATAGGATCACCACGACAGCTAGAAAGATCTTGTAAAGCTACATTACTACCATCAAAATAATTTTGTTTATCAGGCAAGCTTAATGATCTACTGGAAGATTGATTTTGAGAAACAGCTTCTTCATTATGAGTATTAGTTTCAGTCAAACCACCATTGTTATAACTAGCACTACTGCTATTACTAGAATATTTTCTAGGTGCCTGTCTATCATTATCCCAACAACCTTGCCCAGTCGTTTGATTTCGTTCATATCTACTTTCATTATAAGTTTTATTTTGTTCAAGACCTAAAGCTCTAGTTATAACTGAAGGATAAGCTACTTGATTGTTTTGAGGTGATCTTGTTACTGAAGCATCTAGAGGAGATCGCGGTGCTGCACTATTTACTTTATTATAGTGATCAGTGTGTTGCTGAGGAGAATTTATAGAATTCATTGGACTATGATACATAGGGTAGGCAGGACTAGACCCATGATCTAGGGGAGAGGTTTGTGGTGCTGCTTGAGAAGGACTTTGCCTTCGAGGGACAACCACACCACAGTCTGGACCATTTTGTGAACTACTACTAGAATATCCGGTATCTGTACTAGAACTACTTTTTGCTCTCACATGATAATCTGATTCAATATTGTTTCCACTCTGATAATGTCTAAAACTTGAGTTTTGAGAAGCAGAATACTGGGAATTATTTATCCTATTTGATTTTGATGAACCTCCACTACTACTACTGTAATTCAATCTTCCAGGTGCATCCATTATAGAATAACTTATTGGAGATGACTGGGGCTGTACTTTTTCATTTGAATCACAACTCTTTCTTTGATCATTAGTGGTTAATTCTGGATATATTTTACTTTGTGCCTTAGTCTGTACTAGTGGTGGCTTGACTGTAGGTGGTACAAAACTACTTATACTATTTGTTCGGGAAGATTTTTCACTACTAGTATGTTTTGGGGACTGAGAACTATATATGGAAGCTGATGGTCTTGAAGTGGTACTGGATGATGTTCGGTAATCTTTGCTGGAAGGTGTTGAGGAAGAGGTTACAGGTGGAGTTGACACTATACACGATTGCTGTGAATGAGCAGTTGAACTTGCAGAACTTGAATAGGACTTACTTCCTGCATAATCCTGTTGTGATGAAAGTTGACCACTCTTTGCACTGCTTGTACTATATGAATTATCAGTCTGATTTCCAAAAGAAGGAGATTGAAAAAATGTTGATGACGTTGAAGTAGCTGGTTGTTTAGGTGCAGTTGCTGGTGATCCTGACCTATTAGTTTGTTTACCAGCACTGGATATCTGTGAGTTGAGATGGTTATTGAGAGTTTGTGCAGCAGCAAAATGTGCATTAAAATTTTCATAAGTGGCTGATGCTTTTGTTGTTGCTGGACTCGGAGATGAGGGCACAACACTTTCATGAGGTAAAATTCCAAATGGGCTAGGGAGTTGGTTATTTCCTTGCCAACTCAATCCTGTAGTACTGCCAGGAGTTGAAGACTGGTCAAAAAATGATGTCCCTTGTGCTGCTAGTGTTTGATGTGAATAATTTTCTCTTAGGGAAGAGAGTTCTGATTCCACTGAGGATTGTTTTGATGCAACTGCAGCCTGAGCTTGAGCTATAACTTGTCGATGTTGTGCTTGCAGGGCAGAAGAACTGTAATGTGCAGGTTTTGGATTTGCATGATGGAACAGTGGTGAAAACACTGCATCATACCCAACTGCAGGTGGTGATAGAAATCCTGCAGGATTGAAGGGTGAGGCAGTTGATGAACCAAGTTGTCCAGCTAGAGATGCTGTTGTGTGAGCTGCTTGCAGAAGCAACTGACTGGTAGTAGATGGCACTGATTGGCTGCCTAATCCAGAACCACCACTTGCTAGGTGGTGATGAAAATCCCCACTTGCAGCACCGGCCTGGACCCCTGCTAACCGATTGTATGAATATGCTGACCATGGTCCTACTGGATCCATTACCACCTCCGTGATGCTTAAGTATCAATGTATGTAATATGTCAATAGAAGTCCACACTTTCATCCATAGTTTGTAGCACACAATCAATTGTTTTGGTTACTACCACTTTATTACTACACTGGATCTCATGTTGAATTTATAAAGTCTTCATACAGAAGAACCACTCCTGGAAAGAAATAAGAATGACTTGAAATATCAAAACAATACAGAATTTGAACACAACAATAATATGATCCTATAAGAACTGGCGCCTTGTTACTATGAAATAACTAACAACATTCTGAAAACAAGCGCGATAAACCGAAAATATTATGTACAAAAAAAGATCTAATAACATAAATGAAATAAAAATAATCTGGCGCTTCCCTATACAAGCGTCAATGAGTGACGGAACAATACAAAATCTTATTTCACACTGAGACGCCTAAAAGAGTTTGCATTTGTGCGAAGATACATACCATCGCCTTGGTTTTCCACAACCATTTATCAATGTGGTTTCGGAGGACGCTCACACGACAGATAACATCATAAATATGGCCTCGACTCCTCGAGTGCTCGTTGCGACGGGTTTTGTCTATTGTGAAATGAAAAGCGACTCAAGACTCAAGTTGTACACAACCAATCACTTAGTAGTTTACACTTTACAATGTTATATCTTCTGCCGTCGTTAGAATATCGATAATGTTTCAAAAAAGCAATGACTTTATTTACAAGTAGAAATACGACAACGTTTCGCCTTTCACATTAATCGCCGCCATCTTACTTGTCGAATATCTGTCGGTCGGTCGAAAGAACGAACGACCGCACACAAAACAAGCGACACAGCGCCATCTAGAAAACAGTTTGAATGTAAAAAATATATGGTTTATTATTTTTTTAAATATTACAATAATATATTCGTTTGTCACAATTAAATAAATATTATTGTTAAACTTATCGTTTTCAGTAAATGGTACTCGAATAGCGATAAATGATCTTTTTTCATATTTATAGTGATCAATAACATTTACTGAACTATTTTAGAATTTAGCGCCATTTGTCTTTTGAAGTTGCGTTTAGTTAGGTAGTTGTTAATTTTTTTATTTTCAGAAAATATGATTTAGTTTATAAATATTTTCACAAATATGCAAATATGTGTGTCTAGGAGGTCTTGTAAAAATCATTATAAATTGGTGAGTCAGGTGGAGTGGGATTTTATTTTTAATGTTAAAGTAAAGGTAAATGATAAAAAGAAATAGGTACAAACATCTTTTTAATATTTTGTACCAACATTGGTAAGGTAGGGTTTCTTTAACCCACAAAAACGCGTTGTACGTATTGTAAGTTATGGTAATATCTAACTAAAACAATAATCTATAAACAGTACCTACTCATAACTGTATTATAACGAAATAAAAACAACAGCAAAGAGTTAATATTAAGTGTGTTTTTTTTAATTCTTGTCCACGTGGTTTGGATTTGAACCTATTGATCGTTGGGCCGTCTATATTTTTTTAGCAGGTTTATGTAGGTACCTACCTACTTCCTAGGTATGAAAAGGTATCTGGCACCTATAAAATAATTTTAGGGTACTTGGGTTACTAACTACGCATGTTATGACAATCCGGTCGGACGCATTATAATTTGTAATTGAATATATTTACGTATGATTTACGAGCCTAAGTAGGTACCTACTTTCCTTGGTTCTATTGTAGCTTACAATAGTTGACACTTTAACCAAAGTTTAAACGTGTTATTTCAAATAAGTGCCTATCGTAATCGTACCCAAATTCCCAAGAATGACATCATGGTCGTAAAAACATGTCTCGCTTTTAACGACTAGTTCATGTCCGCAGCATTGAAGGTTAATATTATTAATTTTAATAGTGTTAAAATATAGGTAAGGAATAAGAAATCGCCTTCGAAAATTAATTAATTTTAATATACCACAGACGAAAGGCTCACAGAAAAACGATTATATACCACAGAAGAACGACGGTGTTAGCAACTGACGACTGGCCGAAGACGACACTGCATGGGTTGAACATCGATATGAAATACATTACCTCTAATAAATAGTAGGTATTAGGTAGGTATAGCTTAATCTCACAGCAAAGGGAAATCCTAGCGTGGTGAAACCTCTGCATAGGTTCTTATACAGCTGTTGAAGGGGTGCAAAGTCCCCAACGCGCACTGCGAGGCTTTATTCAGCATGTACCCAATAATTAATTTGAGCTTATTTCTACTTGCAACACCTGCTTAGAACCTAAAATTAACATAAGTCTAAGCAGACCGTAAAGTCACAATATATCGCAGTAAGGCTGGCTGAGATCACATTAGGCGAGCACGTTTCTCAAGCGTGTACGCGAAGCGCGGGCGCCGCGTCCAATGTACAGTAGGTAGGTCCCAACACTATATGAGTGATAAAGACAAAGCACAATCTGACTAATCAGAGCTTACACGAAATTCATTATAGGAAGGCAGTTACACCCAAAGATTATACACTTATATTATTAAGACTATTATAGTTTCGCGCATTTTGGCATAGGAGCAGATGCCAAAAGGTCATAAATATAATTTTCGAATTGGTCGGTTACAAATATAATTTTATTTATCTCCCAAAAGTCCCGTCCATTACCTACCATAAATAAGTACTTATGGCAAGTAAGAAAAATAAACATGAAGACTGTTTCAGTACCGGTTTGTTGTTTAGTAGGCATAGGTCGTTAGTACTTATATAGGTTCGTAAGGTAAGTACGTATATAGGGTGCGTAATTTCCTCGAAGTGGAAAAAAATGATGGACCATAGAGAAAAACGACTTCAAAATACCTAGGTTTATTCAACAGGTGAATATGAGAGTAACACCCTCTGGCAGTGTCCTCCCCATGATTGGTACATTCGCGTAGTGTAATGGTCAATGTTCGCGGATTCCTTTTGTTCTTCGTTTCTAAAATAACAAAAATAATATACAGACTGCATTTATAAATAGTGGTAATAAAAACACAAGCATGTAGTTCAAAAAATGTATTTATTGGACATATCCGTTTCAGTAGCTGACTATGAATATTTAACTGTCTTTGGTACTTTTTCTATAATAATAGGTATATCAGTTTAGGAAGACTTACAGATAAACAAATGTCAATATAACTAAACCTTAAACAGTATAATAATTTATGAATGGGCTGATGAGCAAATCAACACTATCAACTTTCCCTTTTGAATCTTAAAGTCGCAGTTTTTAAAGTTTTCAGTTAGATAACACCAAACACTGTTTTCTTTATTCAGGTACTAAGATGAAACTATAAAAATATATATGTATTTTAATTTGTTACAATCGTTTTTTTTTAATATCATGACGCAATTAAACGAGTGTGTACAGAATTTGCATTGTTGTAAGGCTATTAAGGGTGTTATTGTAGTTTACTTTACATTTAATTTAAAATTCATCAATAAGTACCCATGATAGAGTTAAAGTACACCTACAAAAAGCAAAGGCAATATCGATCCACTACGCGAGCAACCCTTTTAGGGTAAATTTGCGCATACAGCTGCAGACTGCAGACGATAGCAGCCGAATATGCCGCGACAACATTTTATTGGCATTATTTTACAGTATGCATTGATGGATGTGAGACCAAGTAGGCCTTAAATAATGCCAAACCAACATGAGTTGTACAGATAACCGATGGGTATACTCAAAATCTGAAGTAAGGACTCAATGATCCTATATTAAAGTAAACTTAAATTGTAGATAGCAACACAATAATTGACAAATGACAGCCCAAAAATGTTGAGTACGTACAATCATTACGTATTATGACTAGTGCGCGATATCTATTCAAAACGGTTATTTTCAATGTTCGCTGTAATTCAATAGTAAATCTATAATTAACAAAATTTGGTAGAAATTGCAATCCATGAATGACTTGTAGAAAGCGAAGTAACGATAAAATGATAGATAATGTTTTTTGTCTTTAAAGTTAACAATGGATAGTTATACATTGAAAACGGCCGCGAAATTTACAGTATCAAACGGTAAAGTTTTTAAATACTTTCGGCGGTACCAGAGATTATTTCCTCCATATACAACTAATAAAATGTCGCTCCTCGAGCGAACAAGGACGAAGTCTCGGACATGAGCGCGTCCTTAGCTAAAAGTGTTGTTGCGACTCGTTGAGTCTCTCTACCTCGCTGCATACCTCTCTAAACTTGATATTGTATTATAGATACCTACTTACTAAAAATAATGGGACAAAAGTATTGGTAATATGAATTGCCGATAAGATAACTTCCTGTATAAGTAATAGGTACTTGCTAAATCTCACGTTTCTTTAAATAGATAAGACGCATACATTAAGAAAGTAAAATTATCGAAACTTGAATCATGAGAAGTAATTTTGGCACAAAATTCCGTGCAAGTGTTTTTATTTTGTGTAGACACAAAACTCATAGTTTTGTTATCGATCAAACTTATTTCAAAGTATGGCAAAATTTTATTTATTATACAATGTGACATTGTAGAGTTCGGAAGCGTAAGTTAAATTTATATGTATTACCATTTTTATACTGATAATACTTTATAATGAACATGCAGGACGGCAAGAACACCAAACAACCATTTAAAAGAGAGCAAATTCCAACACATTAAATTTGATGCGTTTCATATACAGTGCGCCATTATTTTTATAGAATATGTTACACATTTTTTTTATAAATATAATCGATGGTTCCGCACGCGATGGCTCCCATGCATTATGTTTTATTAAGAAACATAGATGTGTAATGAGAATTGTTACAATTAGCTACCTTCTCATTCGTTTTAAATGTATGTGTGATTTCAAGATCTTCTTATATGTATCTGCAACCAATCTCATTACACGCCGTAGGAATATTTGCTTAACTACAAAAGTATTTTCTCTAACTAAGCAATTATAATAATTTACTATTGAAGTGAAACATGACAAATGATTATTTTGATGAATAATAAAGAAAGTACATTTAAGCAAATTATTACTATTAACGTACACAGTGTAACGAAATTGGTATCTAAGTAATTAACAATGGACCTGGGCTAATTCTAAAAAACATTGAGATCTTTGCCGAAACTACCCTGGCCGCAACTATGATATAATTGATATACGTAACTTACACTTTATTATTGTTTGTTTAATAGTCAGGTAGTTTCGACTAAGAAATATCCACATAGTGTATCTTCCTTATCTTAACTTTTCGCTTCATCATCCATCTTTTTCATAATAATTCACACACCTACAGGTTAAATTGATGCCATGGATATTTTAGTTGTACCTAAGATATAAGTTTATAATTACTCGAGAATTCATAATGATGTTTAAAAAAACCTTCGAGACTTCACTTAAAGTCTATTTATTATATGTTATAACTAGAAGAGTAGGACTCTTACCCATTTTTCTACTATCATCCAAATTTACCTCAGAAAGACCATCTGGATCTACCAACAGATTCTCAATACGATAATGTCTATCTGTGAGACGATAATATAATTAGTTAAGTATTATTTTGTTTTGTTTAGAATGTTATATTATTTGGTCACTAAGCGGTTATTATTCAACCAAAGAAAAATTCTTCACTGGCGTTTTACAGCCGCTCGACCCGTCAGTAAATTGACGTGACGTGTCTACTTTATGTTTAGCATGATTGTGTTTGTGCTTTCTAAACACTGGTCACTGGGTTAGAAATATTTAATGATTGCTTTAACTACAAAACTTTTATTTGATGGCACAAATCAACCATTTCTGTTTAACCTTTGAAATTCAAATCATGAACAAGATTTTTATCTACTACGTTTATAAACCTTTCAATTTTAGAAACAGTCAGATTTTTTTTAGATTGAGAAAAATCGACTTCGGTTTCTTGAATCTTATATGTATTCTATTGATACATTCTTAAATACCACTCTGGTATACTTATGTGTGTATTTGGGTAAGAGCCCTACTAGCTTTTTGTAGAATAAAGTGATAAACAAGTTGCCCAAGAAAAAAATAAATTATTCTATTATGTCATAAGCACCAATATAAAAATAAAATCTTTGGGATCAGCTGGCAAGATAACAAAATTATAATAATCATCACATTTGAAACTTAACAATAAAACTACAAAATAATCAGACCCTGATCACTAATATCAAATAGGAAACGTAACTAAGTGAGTATTTAGGTATAAATTCACAAAATAGTGGCAAATAGCTGTCTCATTTGTTTTGACACTGGTTTAACCATATCTGTAAAATATAGATATTTTAAAAATATAAATTTAAATGCCTTGAGTGAGGGAGTTTTCGAGTACGATGTCAAATTCATCGAGTGGTTCGAGTATTTGTCTGAGGAATGTTAACAGTCCACGCTTGCGCAGGAAACTCTGCTCTTCATACATCTCGACGGTGACACGTGTCATCGACATTGGCACCAACATTCGATGAAGCCAATGTTCACTGTAAATAAAAATAAATACTTCAATGTTATTTTATACCCTTTAAAACCCTATTCGATGTATTTTTTACTACAATATAATTCTTGCAAATATTTGGCAACGTGATTCTTTAAATCCAGCTATTTGAGTTTATTTGTAGTGTACAAATGATTGCACAGCACAAACTTCACCCGTCTCGTCTTACAGCTTGGTGAGACGTTACCCAAACGACTAGCTGACGGTCAGGCACTGGTAATTTATTAAAGAAATAACTCGGGAACAATTGCTTGGCCAAGCCCGGGCCACTACCGACGCAATATACACCATTGTAGATCCGCGCATATATAAACTGCCTATTTATGCATCGCAAAAAAACGAGTTTACTTACCGCAGAGAAAGGCAAATGAATAATTGGAATTTGCCGTCTTTCCCAAGCGTGCGTCCAACTGAATTAATCTCGTCCATTAGATGGCAGTAGCACCGCCAAATGGCTCTGTGCTCCTGGTCCTGTCGGCAATTGTACGCCATACCGCAGCTCTTGTTGTTTTGAGTCGTTTGTTCGTCACACAAGCTCATTTTGAACTCGTCCTTAACTTTAGCTGAAGAAAAGTAAAAAAAAAGCAACTGTTACTCAAACTATAGGTATGCCAAATGACAAGTAAAGAAATATTGTAAATCCATTAGCGAAGTAATTAATCCCCATTTAGACTTCAAACTCATTACCTTATTTTAAGCCTCAGATTTTGTCAATGCCCCATTACGTGGTTTTTATTTACTTATTAACTTTTATTTGCGAGTTATTTTGTTTGCGCCTGTATCAGGCAAAACAAATGCTTGATTTCAAAACCACATCATGGCATAGTTATACAGTTAACAAGTACGACCTGAAACTTACCGAAATAATCCCAAATAAACAGGTTCTTTCCGAACAAACGTACAGACTTGAAACCGCAGAGGAAGGCTTGTTCGAGACATTTCACAAGACCGTTCTCGCCGCACAGCAGAACACTGAGCGAGTTTGCATCTTTGTCTCTCTTAGATTGATAGTGCCACTTGACTATGGCATTCACGCAGTCGCCTGTAATAGAGAAGATGTATGTATCAGATGAAAATGAAGCTCTCATAATAAAAAAATACTTTTACGATATACACAATGCCGGTTTCTCCGTTACGCTTTCACGACTAAATTGCTGACCCGATTGTGAAGAAATTAAGAGTGAAGATACTTGAAGATTCGGAATCGAACATAGCTTTTTCCAAGAATCAGCCACCAAAGTGCTATAATAGGGAATTACTATAGTTGTGCAGTTGGTATTATGAATTTTGTGCAACACAGTATGAGACTACTTCATAGACAGTACACCCAAACCAAGAAAGTGATTAGAAACCTCGCTAATCTATAAGGCACGTGTATCAGACAAGATAAATCTATGAATCCTTCACTAAGCAGAGATTTTTGCGTGGAAAATGGGCCTAGAATTTGCAGTGGTGATAAGATGATAGTCCGTAGCAACAAACTGTTAAGACATTCTAACCTTATAACGATGTCGCTAGTCGAGTTTCCAACGCGGTACAAATATCACTCACTATTCAGCCGCATCCAGTTTTCGTAGGGAAGCGATTCCAGCAACCTTGGAAAAATGCTAAGAGTGTGGTGATATTCACCGGAGGGAGTTTTCTTGATCAGTCGGATTAATAAGTAAAGCGTAAAATTTAAGCGTTTATCCTATCGAGGACTGAGCATTTATAAGCGATTTCTCAGCGTGGTCGCGCTTAAACGTCTGTATCACAATCACATCAGAACATATAAGCGTGCTGCTAGCGTATCACTAAAGAAGTAGTGAATATCGAATCGGACAATATTGTCGCGCAGGTCGTGGTACACGGGTCGGTTACCTATCATGTGTTGTATGGTGGATGTGGAGAGGTGGGTAGTGGTGGGCGTGTGCGGCGGCGGCGCGGGCGGCGCGGGCGAGCGCGGCGTGGCGCCGCTGCGGACGCGCGCCGCCACCAGCAGCCGCTCCGTCGACCCGTCGTCCACGCCCGTGCCCAGCCAGCGGTTACACGGGAACCTGACACACGATTTATGATCATTGTCCATCGATATTATCCCAGAAAAAAATACCGTCACCCATTGCTGAGTAAGGGTCTCCTACCAAACGAGGGAGGGGTTACGCCTTAAGTCTTAAAATTTGCTTTGTGACATAAAACTGTTATAAGAAGCTGTATATTTGTACGTGCATTTAAAATACTATGAATTATATTCAGATATGTACTCACGTGTACGTATGTCCTGTAACTTCGTTTCTTACGAATACTTGATCGAGTAACCAACGCGGGGAAAGTCCAGAGTTATCGTGACCGATGCGTAATGTTGACAGTATTCCCAGGTTTTTATGCTACAATAACAATAGATTATTTTAGGATCTGCTCGATAAACATTAATTTAGAAGTTTTAATTAAGTTTACTAAGCAAGACTCACATGGAAAACAAATTCATTAGTATTGCGTGGAATTGGTATTTTAGGTGTGGATTCGCCGTTAGCACCAGATATTGATATCCAACAGTTTGCTGTAGTTTGGCTCGCTTTTCGCGATGGCACGATGAGGACGCGATATGGCAGTTCTGCAAAATATTAGTCACTAGTTAGTTAATAATCTAAGCAATTAATAGTCTGAACACTTATTATTACATTAACTTTAATATATAACATGACATAAAACGGCACTTACTAGTTGTGGGATAAGTGTTGGTGAAACAAAAATAGTCCACCGCATTCAAAGTCAGCAAATGATACAAAAATTGCTCCCTTTCTTCTTCCGATCGGAGGAAAGCCGTTCTTTTGTATTGAGAGCGCAGTAATGTGGTGTCAGCTAGAAGCTCCCGTAAATGTTTCGAGAGCAGTTTCTTCTCCAAAGATAAGCGCACCCAAGCACGAGCGTAGCCAATCTCTGTTTTGATATCGGTCATTGCTTGAACGTTTCTGTAAGGTAATATTAATTTAGAGCAATTTCTTAAATAGTCGGGCAAAATACGTACACACTGTCATATTTTAAACAGCGTTTTCTTTATGAAAATAGTAAAAAATTATAATCTATGTGTATATTTATTGTTGATAAATGTAATAGCTTTAATTATTTTGTATTTTTTATTCAAAATAAATTGAGTGAAAATGTTCCAGTGTATATATATTTTAGCTCGTGAATGTACTTATATAAAGTGTCCGTTTGTTATAGAGTATAATACAATAATATCACGCTAGATTACTCACCTCATATCGAAAGTAAGACTTTCTGGCAAAGGTCGCAAAGGATTTGGGGGTGGACAAGATTTTCTTTCTAAAGTCCCCGAGTTACTAAGACGATCTCTCGAACTGTCTCTGGATCCGCCTCGCGAACTATCGCGGGACCTATTGCCAGAACTGGTGCTCTGATGCGCTTCGACTTCCGCACCCACTGATGATAAATCTGATAAAAGAATTTTATTTTGTTACATATGCATTACATGAGACTGTTATTTAAAAATACTGATAGTGATTGCTTAGTAAATAACTGGGGAATATGTGTAGTAAATAACTGGGGAATATGTGTATATTTTCAATAGTAACTACGAGAACTACTACATAACACCAAAGTCCAAAGACTGCAGTTTCCTTGGTAGAAAGTATGTAAACAATTGGTAGAAAGAGATAGCAGAGAATTAAGAAAAAATATAGAAGTTTGTTAAATAATTTGGTTTAATATATTTGAAGCAGGTTATTACTTACAGTCCAGTCGTTTGCGCAACACACACCAAGCCAAAGCTGCATGTATTAAAGCAACAAATATAATATTATGTTGGTTACGAACAACTTATACATACAAGTGTTAGTTCGTATTAGCCTTCACATGTTAACATTTAAAAAACAAAGAACAAACAAAGTTTAGTAACATTAGACTTTACTTTTGTAACTTAGGTTATTAACATCAATATAAAATAAAACTAAAGAGTATATTTACCAGGTGTAAGATAATTAGGGTCTATAGGCTTAGTAGAGTTACTGCACTGTTCCAATTCTTGATAATTCGTGAGATGCATCCATAGTGCAGACTTGCCCATCTTATGTTGTAACCCGTGAGACCACAGTCTCTCCAATAAGTCACATAAAGAAGCGATCATAGTGCTTTCCTCCACTCCCGTTACTGACACTTCCACTCCCAAACCTAGGTCAGATTCTTCTGTCCCCATTTTCTCGAGCAGCATTCTCTTCGTTTTGCTTTTGCATTCCTTCAACAAAAATTCTTAAGTAGCGGTAACCATTTAAAAAACTGGCTAAATGTGAGTTCTGCTCGCGCACTAAGGGTTTTGTACCATTATTAATAAACTCTAAAACATTTATCTGTTTTTTAGTATTTATTTATTAGGACAAAATTACACCATTTGTATAATTTCAGCTTTATACCTAGAGACAAACATACAGCGAAGTCTGAGTGATAGGGGTTCCGTTTTTACCCGCCTGCACGGCGATAAGGAGGGCAACATGTTTTCTCTTTGAATACAGAACCCTCAAAATTACTTGTTGGTATTGGTAGCATAGGCCAGTAAGAATTTGTAAAATATAATATAAAAATACCTTAAGGAGTTTCTCAACGAACGCGCGATTGTTTTGTGCGATAGCAGCAGGAGTTACTTCTGTGGACAGTCTTCTGCTTATGTCGCCCAATAGCAGTTCCGGTGGACAATCCTTTACTTGCCATTTAGCGTTCTTTATACGCTTTAGACTGTTTGTTCTGAAACCGTAACAAGTATGTCTATAATAAGAGCCTTAAATAACTATATTTGATACTGTATAAACAAAGCATAGCGAGAAGCGATTCGGTTTATGTGTAAATACAACCTTATGTGCAGAGGTTGCATGGATAATGTGGATATAAGATAGATGGTTTATCTTTGTATTTAACGCCTTTGAAAGTTTGGGTTCTAACAAAGGCATGTTAAATAAATCATACTACATAATATACAAAATTTAAGCACTAAACCTTGATTTAGAATGCGCACATTTTTTATTCAGTATGTACAACTAAAAAATAATGGACAAGGTTCACAAATATTCAAAATACGCATACTGACATATAAATAACTTTATTTTATATTTGTTTATTTACATAATAAACCTACATCAATGTGTAAAATAATAGTTGCTTTATAAAGTAGATGCCTAACTTTAGAATGAAGATCGTTTACAAAGTGTCATATTATATTCTTAAAATTATTTTATCTTCTATGTTAAAATTATATTATGAGCACATTGGGATGAATAAATAGAATGAGATAATACAGTTTCTGAGTATCACACTAAAACATACATAAACTCCACTATAAAATCACATATTACATGAACGTATTTTATACTGCATGCAACATCAACAAATCATGCACTTAAAGTACAACAAACTGAATATCACAACATTCATAAATAATACAAAATGCACGTGTATTATGTCGAAGTCAGATCATAGAGTCGATCATCATGATGTGACTATTATATCCTGTAAAAAATATTTCACGATGTGGACCAGTGGTCACATATTAGGATGTGGTTCGAACAGATCAATCAATGATATCAGTGATTAACGATATGAATAGATAAAGGCACAATTATTTATGAAAAAGTCAAACTTAAACGACTATGCAATAAAATAGATAGATATTTTTTACGCATGACACTCTGGTTTTATTTTGTTTTGAAATGCAACATAGCTACCATCTTTTTAATGCAATGGATGAATATAGATAAAACAATCTTGATATTAGGAAAGATGATCGTGCACATGTTTACCAGATTATATGAATCAAATCTTAAGATTTATTCCATCATCCCACATTTAATCTGCAATCGATATTATAAAAATCATATGTTGACGAACTTGATGTTTATTAAAATTCAGCTTTCATACCTTGAATTTGGCTGCATTGTAAAATGGATATATAATAATTTCATAACGTAATAATTTAACTATGGCGTTTAATAATTTTATAAAAAGATCAGTCACAGATCAATTCTACCATCTGGCAACGACATATACATCATACGTGATAACATTATAGGCAATAAATTCCAACATAACTATTAAGATATTTTAAGTCGATATTAAAAGAATTTCAACAGATCTTTGATCTTTACATACTCAAAGATGTGGGTATAAAAATAAGATACTACAAGTAAAAATGTATACTCTTAATAATACTAATTAATTTCATTGAATGTTTAATAATCTTAATTTAAAATTCGTTTTAATATGAGCGTTTTATTTTCAAAAGAAATAATCAATACCAAGCTACGACTTGGCTGAATGTTCGCTACACTCGAGCTAAGAATACATATAGTATGTATTTGTAAAATTTGCTTATTGATTAAATAAGATTTTCTATAATATAATATTGAATAAATTCTCTGGAGATGAAAGGGGTTTGTTATAATGAATATATGATGATAAATGATTGAGTAACAACAACTGTTAAGTTTATCTAAATCGCTAGATTCTCTATGGTGATAAAAACTTGACTCTAAAATAAATGTTCTACCATCTTATTTGATACATCAGCAGAGTGATTTAATGGAAAAGGAATTATGTAGGTGACCCATTGAAAATTCTAGTCTATGTCTAACATAGATGTGATTGAAAAATTAATGTTTAGTTTTACTTCTTACGTTCCAACAGTTCATTAAATATAATACACATGTATTCAATGAGGTAAACATATAAAAATAATTGTAAAATCTTTAAGCCGGGTTATTAGTATAATAATGATATTTTCTGTTCTACAAACTAGAATAAGGTACTTAGTAATATCAAGTAAACATGCATTTAAATATATTTCGCAAAATATAAATAATATAAAAAGGATATCTATTTGAGGCATTCCATAATGCAATATGTTAAGCACAATTACAAATAGATCCTTGTGACAATAAATAGTATGCATATTTTTTTCATTTTTTGCTATCGAGAACTGTAGGTATCACATGCAGAAAATCACTATTTCTGGCACAATTTATTACAAATATACTAAGTAAAACAACTATTTGAGATTCGCTTCGGCACCAAATGACATTTGGCATTCAAGTTAACAAATAATGGAAGCAAAAATTTAAGAAGCATAACAGTTACATCAATGTACTACCTGGTATGGTTAGGGAAAATTCTAAATTATAAAAAAATACATTTAATAGACTTTACAGTCACATGCTGATAAAAGCAAGTCATAATAAATTTTCAGTCATAAAAAAATGGTCAACTAAAATTTATAATTATTATTATGCTCACCGAGTCAACAATTCCTATCTTCGTTAATAAATACAATGATATTATCGTAGTACAAGTAGTATGTACTAATATAGCCAAAGAACTGGTAGCAAAGTTAATAGGTATTTTGAATTTATACCTCAAATTATCATTAGACAAACATATTAAATCAAATAATAATTAGATCATAGAAATCGTCTCTACGACTTTGTATGTAATGTATGATGCTAATTTTTCATACTTTAGGCAGCGACTCATACGATTAGTTAGTGAGACATTTTAACTTAGTATAATTGAACTAAGTAACTAATTACTTATCGTATTAAAATGTTATCTCGGTGCACATCGAGTTCAGGGCAACATGCAAGCCTCGGCAGCAGCGGCACAAACATTACTGATACACAACGCACAAACAAGAAATATATAGATACTCGATACACGAAGCCGCAGTCGAGGTTAGCGATCGAAGCGGCCCGGGCGAACTTCACGGATGGCGGGCGACGTCACCCGGCTCGTTATATTAGAGCGATTCTAGGTTTCGAAAACGACGAGAACTCGCCATCATTAGAACTCGCAATCGACGAATCGACCACGTGCGGTATTTTTAATATGATGATCGGAACGTGCGCGTTCGAATGACGTTTCGTTCTCGGGAGGTGTCGCAGGTGGGAGTCGCGGGGGGTCGCGGGGTGGCGGGTGGCGGTCACGGGGCGCACCTGGTGTCGGGCGCGGGCGGGCGCGCGAGCGCGTGCGCGTCGAGGCGCGCGGGGAAGGCGCGGTAGTAGGCGGCGCGGTGCGGCAGGCGCTCGGCCGGCGCGCCCACCTCCAGCTCGGCGCCCGGCGCCGCGCCCGCGCCCGCGCCGCCCGCCCACACGCTGTAGCCGCGCGTCAGCCCGCCCTCGCCGATGCGCCGCCTGAAACACACCTCTGCCTTACTCCCCAGTGGCCCGGCCCCGAGCCGGCGCGGCGCTCGGGGACGATGCGTACTTGACTCCGTGGTGGCGACGAAATCGACCGAGAGTGATCGTGACGATAACGAAAATGAATCGACCCGAGACTATCGTGATGAAACCTAGTCTCCCGGTTGAGTGACGTTAGTATGCGGTGGCGTCTTTCCGGTCGGTGCCGATACCATTATTTCATTCAAAATCGTTCCGATCCCGAATTCCCATGCTATTAATCTACATGCCTACAAAAAGAAAAATACGCATACCTGACAGCTTTGATTCGATGTTCGAAGACCTGCAGGTTGGCGTCGTACTCTCCCCAGTTACCCATAATTTTATTGTCGATGAGCGTCGCAAACATTTGGGTCTCCAGGAATCGCGACAGGAACGGTCGATGTCGTTGAGGTTGGTCGGAAAGAAATGACGCTTTGTCGAAGTTTACCATTGACTCTCGCGCCGATAACCACGACTCACGATCCTGCAATAACAAAGATTTTTAAAATCTGTACAATTTATGAATCTTCATAACAAAAATAAATTTAAAACATCTAGAAGAAATTTACGTTCACTAATTACGCCTTTCAGTTGGTACGTAATATTACAATGGGGAATAGATCGAGCAAGAAAACTTTTACCTAGACCGCTAGAATGCAACTAATACAAATTGGAGAAAAAGACAAGAAAAAGCAGTACATTCTGCACAATTTATATTAAATAATGTAAGCAATAGGAACCATCTGAAGAGTTTAATACTAAATATAGACAGACCTACACAACTTTAGAGAGTGACAAAGACTACTCTACAAACAAAACAAATGTATGTTTTAAACTTACCTGATCAGGCATAATAACAAAATTCTCGTACATAAGGAACATGTGCACAAATCTGTTTAAGAATGTTTCTCTGATAGCAGCGTTGAACCTAATATCTTCATTGTATTGGTCTTCGTCATTTAGTATCTTTTTCTTTGTGGTTGGCATTACTGTGTCGGCATCCACATCGTCTATATTCACACCTGAAGAAAAAATTATGTTTTAATAAAGGATCGGTACCAGTTTCAGAGTTCAAATTGGATTGAATAGAATAACCCACAGAGAAGCATGTTGCTTTGAATTAATATATTTTAAAACAAGGAATTTCAATCACAAGATGAGCAACAGGTAATTAATATATTACCACTTCGTTTGACGATGTCAACAATACGCTGCAACGCTTCGAGACGTAAGGGCGCTCGGCGCGTGGGAGACGCGGGCGGAGATGCGTTGAGCGGCCGGCTTTCGTCCCAATCCAACACGTCGTGGTACGAGTGTTTGCGACGGAGACCACCTGGGTACCAAATAAAACTCATCAATTCTTATAAACTGTACTTTGATTGTTCTTGTTGAAAGCTAGAACGAACCATGCCATCACGGTTGATTCTTATGGAACAGATACTGAGTACCGTGGTATGCAATTTTCTTTGCCACTTGTGACATCGTATGCAAAGAGGTCGATATACAAGTACAATTTTATTAGTCTTCTATTGCAGTGTACTATTCACATTTTTCTTTCAAGAAATAAAATGTAATAGAAACATACCCGATGGTAAAGTACAGCTGCTGCTCATGCTGTCACTCATATGTTTATATGACGTTCCGTTGATAGGGACGCCTAGTTTAGTAGGCTCTGTTTCCGGCCGCTGAATCTAATAAAATAATAGATATTTTATATTTAACTCATAGATAGTGAAGTGTTAACAAAATACTATATACGTTAGTGAATGCAGTCTTTGTTTGTATTTGACCTTGACGGTATTATATATGAAAATCAATAAACAGGTTACAATTGAAGTTATAGTCAAATGTAAATAATATTGTCACATTATCAATAAAGAATGAAATTTGCTACTCAATGTTATAGTGGTAAGCATTTTTTCATATAGGTACCTGATGTTTGTCAAGAACATGATTCAACTCCTCAATGAACGGCGATCTGTGTGGGAATATCGGTAGTTCCTCTGGTAATTGTATCTCTGGCTTGTCGATGTCGACTAAGCAGAGAGCTGCTTCGGACCCTAGTGCAATGCTGCGTGGGCCGTTCGAGCCTATACTCATAGCTGCACTGTCTGCATGGAGACCTGTCGAAATAGAAAAACGAATATGAAATGTCTATTACCGTATCATATACCACTATGATGGAGCTGATTACACTAACATCTATACTAATATTATAAAGCTGAAGAGTTTGTTTGTTTGTTTGTTTGAACGCGCTAATCTCAGGAACTACTGGTCCGATTTGAAAAATTCTTTCAGTGTTAGATAGCTCATTTATCGAGGAAGGTTATAGGCTATATATCATCACGCTACGACCAATAGGAGCAGAGTACCAGTAAAAAATGTTACAAAAACGGGGAAAATTTTGACCCATTCTCTCTTATGTGACGCAAGCGAAGTTGCGCGGGTCAGCTAGTTTTATATAAGGTTATTTAAATTATAATTGTTTCAAAATCCATTGCCAATATTAATAGAAAACATTGAACAAAATCGTGTGAAAGAACTGAAGAATAGGTCGTCAATTGCGTTAATTAACTAAATCAATATAAGCTACTAACATTCGTGGCAAAATCTGAAATAGATTATTTGTATATAACTACATAAAAATCATTGTCCGTATTATTTTGTTTGCTGTAGATTTCTACAAAAGGTATAAATGGCACATTTACCACGCATTTAACAGATAATTCCGACTTAGTGAAGCTAACTAGCACATTATAATTAAACGTGCAACCTCTTAACCTCTTTAATAAAGAGTATTGTGTTACCCATGACGAATGGCACCGGTGCGTCGAGGAAGTGGTACAAAGGCGCCGGCAGTATTGGCACATAGACATGCGCCCAAGTAAACGGTAGTAGCAAAGACACGACGCATTCAGCAACTAACATTAGTTTGTTGTAATCTGAAATAATATTATTATAGTTTGTTATAGAATGCATACAGAATCAATGATTCTGAAAATCTGAAATAATATTATTATATTTTGTTATAGAATGCATACAGAATCAATGATTCTGAAAAACTGAAATAACTCCAAATTTTATGATTATAGCTGAATCAAGAAGGGAATGTAACGACGTAAATGTTATTTTTAGATTTTCCATCACTTATCACCATTGATTAACCAAATATTGATTAATAATTTTGAGAGATAGTTAAAAAAATATGTTTAACTGCTAATAAATTTTTGCAAATTTCAGAAACCACTATGTCTATTACAATGCAAAATGGTGTGATAACAAGTTAAAGTTTATTAAGAACTTACCACTTGATCTAAGTAAAACTTGGTGTTCTAGTAGAACACATGTAAATAGCTGCACAACACATTCGACACCTAAAGTGGCGAACATAACCCTTAAAGGATAATCCAGAAGAGGTAACTCATCAGGTAGATTTGGCATTCTTATCACCTGAAATTTAAAATTGCACTCATTTTGATAACACAATATAATATAGAGTATTAAGAAATTTTGATAAGATTATACTCAAAAGAAGTTATAACTGTAACCTTTTTTAATAGTATCAAATATGACTATAGCTAATAGTGGACACAGTTCAGGATACCAAAATCTATCCTGACTACCTTAATAATAAACATTGTGTAACCTTTGATTAGTTAAACAGTGTCATGTCTTTTTCACTCATATATGGTTTCAACATTGATTGAGAGTGACAAAATACTAGTAGTCATTAATCGGAGCTTATGAGATGTTTATAAGTAAAACAGTAACAGCCAGTTTCTTCAAGAAAAGTAACAACCAAAGTATAAAGGCAAAGTAAAAATGAGTTTTACTTTTGATAAAGAAACTGGCCACAAGTGAATGGTGTTATGTACTTACAACTGGAATGGGATCCAAGTGTGGTTCAGAAGGAGGCACATAAAGACGTAAAGCTTGGCCAGGCAGTGGCACTGGGACTTCATATAACAAATTGTAGACATAAGACTCAGGACTAAGACCTGGACCAGGTTGTCTTGGCAGAGATCTGAAACCAAATTATCTATTATTAATGGCTGCTCCTAGATGGTTAATAGTAATGAGCAAATATGATTGACTGTCTAGAGCTGGGGTTCCCAATCTTTTCCTAAGTCAGGGACCACTTTCATATTATTCTCGTAAGCAGGGACCACTATGTAACTATATTAAAAATAAAGTGTATTAAACATCCTATTTTTATTTGACTTCCATGGACCACCAGTGGTCAGCGGACCACTGGTTGGGAACCACTGGTCTAGAGGCAGTATAAGTAAACAAAAATAAATTTTATTCAATATGCAATAAAACAGAATATATTAAACTTGACACAAAATTAAGAATAAGAACTCACCTGAATAAATTTTCTAAAAACAGCTGTGCCACCCTCACATATGGATATTGACATATGAGAGCTATACTTTTGGCTACATATAGTTTATCTTTGGCTATGTCGTAGTATGTGAGTGCAGCACCGGTGTGTGGAGTGAGTTTAAATGATCTTGGTAGTGATCTGGAACTTTCTTTACCACCAGCTTTTCTATGGCCTGGAGGAGTCTGGCCACTGGATAACTCCGTAATGTACATTGCCTACAAAAATGTATTGATGTTTTTTAATGTGAGAGAAGTTAAAAACCTTATAGGGCAATTTTTTATTTTAAATAAGGGCAGTTATTATACATTTATACAAAGCTGTATAAATTTCTATACCATAATGAAGATAGATAATCTTCTGTATTTACATTCTTACCTACACATGACAGAGTATGTGAAGGTCACAAATAAAGGGTTAATAATATTTTATACATTAATTCTCATAGAACTTGTTACCTGTAAGGTGTGCATGGCACTACATATATTTCTGTTCCGCACTTCTTCATAAAATATGAGACTGAAGCCATAGTACCGAGATGCATTTTCTCTAGTTACTACAAAACTGTGAAACTTGGGTTCTAAAGAGTGTTTTTGTGTTCTAAATTGAAGACCAGCTGGGAGACAAAGCTACAAAAAAGTGAAGCATGAATAAAATTACATAAACATGTTGTTTACTTGTAGTAGTAATTAGGAATCTTGTTAATTAATTAATAAGGAGAAATTACAGTGTCTAAAATCAAAGATATGGCTTACAAAAGTTCAGAATTGATAAGATAAACCAATATGTACTGTTAGAATCAACATTGACCTAACAGATTTACAATAATAAAATTAATATGTTAGAAGGTACTGTTGCTTGAACAAAGAATTGCCACATTCTAATCTATTGAAGTAAACACTTACCATACATACTGCATGTTCATCAAAAGGGTTGCTAGATATATTTTCAGGATAATGGGCTAGAATCTTTCCTTTGTATGAACGATCCAGAGGAGATACATGGAGATTGTCGCCTAAAATAGAATAGATCTTTGTAACATTCGTCATGAAATTCACAGACGTGTCGTTATGAGTAAAATATTACTTACCACAAAGCCTATCAGGCTCTAACCCAGAGTCAAAGTCGAGACCACATATCGCAAAATAATCCGCAAATCGACATCCAACAGACAAATCAGAGACAGACATATTTCTATCGACCCGTTATTTACTATTTGAGACACTTTCTCTTCCAGTCTCTATGCGAAGGTTTTGTCTCAGCATTGTACACTAGCACTGATATCTCGTAACCAATCAATTAATGTTGATAGCTCACATATTTTTGAAAGAGTTGAGAAGTATAAATCAAATAAATATAGCCTGTAAACTAAAAACTATTCACGACATCACATTACACACACACCAGACAACAGCTGCCAAGTACGATTTACCATTTTCCCCCCTCCCTTTCTTCCCGCAAGCCAAAGAGAATGATGAACGGATTACATTTGTTGACGTTTTGCGACAAAAAAACAGAAAATATCTAAAAATGTTGTGAAAACGCCCGGACGACCTCTTGAGACTTTAAGACTTTTAAATGAAAATAGTTATTATTTGATAATAATCCTAGCGGCTGCAATAAATTTATTTATTATACTTAATCAGTAATTTAATTTTGTTATCGACGTGGTCACAGTCGTGCAATGGAACGTAAAATACCATAGATTATACACGTATAAGGTCACAGATCTTGGTGATGTACTCGCTACTCGTAACCATCTGCCCTGTTACCTGTGAGGCTGCCCTCAACGCACTTAATTAAAGGATTGCCTTATCTGTAATGTGTACGTTTTTGTAAAATTCAATTATTTAGGAGTGATATAAATTGCACTGCGTGAAATGGTTTGAAGGCGTACCGTATTAATTTCATTCATTCATCATTCATTCTCTGATATCATCGATTGACATTGTGTGTCAACCGAAGACAAAACCGTGTTTGTCAAAAGCTGGGGTAAATGTTGGGCGTGTTTGTAATTTTTTAAATAGCTTTAACGTTAACTTATTTGTGTAGGTAGTTACTTTAATGTTCTTCATATTTTTTCAATATTCATTTTGCTTTCTCTTGGTGAATTATTAAGCGCGATTTTTCAGTTGTAGTGACGTTTGTTTTACTTAGATAATTCACGAGATTCAAGGTAAGTATCATCATTATTCCATAAAATGATGTATGGTTTCAGTAATGAAAATAAAAAATTGAAGGTTGACTTGAATGGGAATAGCCTTTATTTCTACTGCTATGTGCGATCTAACCGCTAGCATTTTTATTTGGAAAATACCATCAGTAGCACATCACCGTTTTTTTTAATACTTACTTCCTTTAAGGAAAATGTATTTTGGATAAACCCAAGTATAGAGAATTGTTCAATCTTAATCGTCTTTAGTATTTATCTTCTGTTGTAATTGTATGATATTATTATGATGTGTGAATCTTGGTTGTTTTAATTATTATTATATCATAATACCTATAACAATCTACAACAAATAAATTTTATACAAGGTACCATGATTGAAACAAATTTGATAAGAATTATTAATTTTTGTTTTTTTTTTCAGAATGCTAAGAGGAAGAGTAAAGCATTTGATGCATTGTACATTTTTTATATCATTCATATTTCTGTTCCTTGTATTTGCTGGAGCTATAAATTTAGATGAAAAAGAGAAGGAATATATTGACCCATGGGAAAGATATGGAATTTACGGTGCACTAATTTTGTATGCATTAAGACTTTTTACTTTATTAACTATACCTCAAGTCTTGTGCAATTTTGCGGGTCTGACACTTTTTAATGCTTTCCCAGGAAAAGTAAAACTAAAAGGGTCACCTCTACTTGCACCTTTTATTTGTATCAGAGTAGTTACAAGAGGAGACTTTCCCAAACTAGTGAGAGACAATGTTACAAGAAATATGAATATGTGTAGTACTGTTGGAGTGGAAAACTTCATGATTGAAGTTGTTACTGATAAAGCCATTAATTTACCCAAGCACAGACGAGTAAGAGAAGTGGTTGTGCCACCAGAGTATAAGACTAAAACGGGTGCTTTATTCAAATCAAGAGCATTGCAATATTGTTTGGAAGATAATGTGAATATTCTTGCTGACAATGACTGGATTGTGCATTTGGATGAGGAGACATTGTTGACTGAAAACTGTGTGAGAGGTATACTTAATTTTGTGTTGGATGGGCAACATCAATTTGGACAAGGACTGATTACATATGCCAATGAGAACATAGTGAACTGGTTGACTACACTTGCAGATAGCTTCCGAGTTTCAGATGATATGGGTAAACTAAGGCTACAGTTTTATCTATTTCACAAGCCACTTTTCAGTTGGAAAGGATCTTACGTAGTGACACAAGTAAGTTAACCTTATAATTTGCTATTGTTTATATTTGCTCCTTGTTTAGCAGTAGATTACAAAGCAATTGAATAAGATAAAAAGAATTTTGCATATCTAAAAGAATTTTAAAGTTAATGTCTATTCCATTGTGTTAAGGCTATCTATGCATGCAATAGAAATTTAGATTTTTAAAAATGTGTTATTTGCAGGTAAGTGCTGAAAAAAAAGTCTCTTTTGATAATGGACTTGATGGATCTGTGGCAGAAGATTGTTATTTTGCAATGAAAGCTTACACAGAAGGCTATACTTTTAATTTTGTGGAAGGTGAGATGTGGGAGAAATCTCCTTTCTCATTATGGGACTTTATGCAGCAAAGGAAGAGGTGGATTCAAGGAATACTTCTGGTAGTACACTCAAAACAAATACCGGTTATGAATAAGATTTTTCTTGCAATATCTTGTTATTCATGGGTAACCTTGCCATTTTCAACCAGCAATGTTTTTCTGGCTGCTGTATGCCCTATTCCTTGTCCACATTACTTGGACTTAGTATGTGGATTCATAGGTGCTGTCAATATTTACATGTATGTTTTTGGTGTCATCAAATCATTCCCTATTCATAGATTTGGACCAATCAAATTCTTATTGCTTATTGGTGGAGCATTGGCAACTATTCCTTTTAACATTATTATTGAAAATGTTGCTGTCATTTGGGGAGTGTTAGGAAAAAAGCACAAATTTTATATAGTGAACAAGGAAATTAGGATTCCAGTGACTGTGTGATTCTCAATTAAAATATTTCATATCATTTAAAAGTTTGACTTGTTTTAAGATAGTAAGTGCACAAATACTTATTGAACTTATCTTGCACTTACTGTGAAGTGAAATGATATCCTGGTGAGTCATTTGTTGTGATGATTTTCACAGATATTGCTTTGAGCTGTGAGTCAGTGTGCTCCTTTCTTAGGAAATTATTAAAATGATAAATTTAATAAGTGTGAATAAGCAATCGTTTTTTAATTTATTTTATTAAGTACAGTGTTGATATATAAGGAAATATAGTTTCGAAATTATATATCTACAAACACTGAATTTATTTTTGGATGCCTTGTTGTCTCATTCTGAATATTTTTTTTTATATTGAATCTTCTACAAAAATTGCCTTTTACTACTTATGTAATAGTTTCAGTTAGTACTGCAGGTACCAGCAAGAGGTAGACATACATGGTTTTGTGGCAGAGTTTTCTTACATACAATCAAATCCATGAACTGCATTGCCTACTGCTATATTTCTGACAAATTATAAAGAATAAGCAACATGTTTGTAATTTTGGACCAAGAACCATTATATACAGCTACATTATATAGACACAAAAAAATCCTATCTATGCACTGTATGTACACATAAATATTTGTCATTATGCAGTGCTTGCCTTATCAATTCAGTTTGTCAATGTTTGCATAATCAATAATATCCTATTACTATTAATCATAACCTGTTTATGTTTGCAGATAAAATTGTGTCAAGTTTCATTATTATATTTCAAATTGAAATTTCAATTGTAAAATCAAATAAGTAGACTTGTTTTCTTGGAAGATCTGTACATAAAGCATTTAGGCATAGTTTTATTACAATTACTGTTAATGTGCATTAAGGCTGTTAGTGATTATTGTATGTCTTATAATACTAATTAATTAAACAACTTGTAAATTCGTATTTACAGAGATGTCAGGTAGAATAGTACCTCAATGTATGACTGTATGTGAAGTGTTGTTTGTAGGCCAGTTTTCTTGACTTTGTATATCTATTTAATCATGAATATATTGTTTTAAGTCCACTCTATGAGTACAGATTATTATCTGTGTTAAGAGGCTGTACTTCGATATTGTTATTTGAAGTACCTACATTAAACATAATGCTTCAGATAGGTAAGTACATGAAATCTCACTAAAGTAGAATTTTATATTTATATCAAAGTCAGGAAATTGATAATATAAATCTGCTTTGTGTACAGAATTTCTTCATAATCAGTTTTATTTCCTTGCAATTACGTTATAAATAGGTTCAATTGCAACAGTCTTTTCTTGTTGTACTTAAATACATACTATGTTACACTACTGTATTGTTGTAAGAGGAAAGTTGCGTCATTGTGTATATTTTTATTGCTAGCGGCATCCGTCTGCCTTATTATATAATTATGATATTGGCCAGCTCGAATCAAAGGAAAACCAAATTGTATGTGTAATGTTGTGTTGCGAACTGTTATTTCGATCAGCAAAGTGTCGGCTTCTTAATAGAATCAATAACCACAATATAATGTGACATCTGCTTTAAGCTACAATATTATTTGTCATATATATTAACTGGGGATTTTCACTGGTTGTATGGGTACACCCATACTTAATGAAAATTTGTCGTATTTGTCACAATGAGTCGACAGTAGATGACCTGTCTGTAAGTATTTAAACTTTTTGAGGCATCTCCTCGATAGTGAATTTTTATGTCGATGCGAATTAGCATCGTCGCCACTACCTTAAATTAGAAATTAGGTTCGCGCCTGGTCCCGACGAATGTACATAGTTAGGTCATTGGTGTTTTAAAAAAAATAAGAACAACTGTTTTAAATCTTACATGTTTATTTTTTTTTGTCTTGTTTGCATCGTAAACTATTTAGATTTACTTTAATTAATGATACTCATTATTATATAATGTAGGCTATAGGATCCTCTAAATCGTTTTATGATGGATAAATATTACACAGTCTCATAAATTGATTTGTTGTATCTCACATCATTGGTGGACCCAGCTTATTGTTTCAAAGGTTTTGATGCTGAAAAGTTATTTTGCTATGAGCTTCACTCGCGTGTTTTGGGCTTGAGACGCCCATCCCTGCTGGATCTACAAATGCCTAAGATCGTGATTGAATATTTTAGGAATTTACAAAAATAATGTACAAATCTCCAGGTCCTAATAATAATGATTGAGAACTTGCTTCTTACAGCAAGAAAGAATTACCAAATTAATATTGTTAGTTATATTATTATGTAATCCTCAAGTTCTGTTAGCCTACATTTTTAAGTGTTGGCAAGATACCTTAGCATGCAGTATTCTGTCCAGTAAATTTTAAGTTTTTGTCGTCAAAATGAATATCAATATCGTTAAATTATTGCTTAAAATTAAAGTACCATGTCTGACTAGTCATGTAAATATTTATGAATAAAAAAACTAGTTGTAATGTGTAGTAATGTAGATAATTAAGCGACTACCAGTGTTAATTGGGGTCTGTATCTACTTTGTTTCATATAAGAGAAAGGTCATGGTTCAACTCTGTTCAACCCATCATCTAAGTATTTAATTACACAATTACCTTTGTTAATTATCATACCAGTACATGACAAAAGACATTATCTAGTTCATTTAGATCAAGTAAACGCTGACTTGTTATTAAAGGTTTATTTTACGTGATCCATAGGTATTGTGGTATTAATATTGGTCACAAGTAGATATATTTCTACAAATCCGATCTGAAATAATTGGTGTTTTTGTATTTTTCGTTAATGATGATTGATGATTAATGATTGATTGGCTATAGTGTTGTGTTTTTTTTGAGTTAAATGAATATTGAATATTATTATTTGTAGGTACATTTATGTACATATTAAAGTGATTACCTAGTACCTATCTAGATGAGTAAAATAAATTCAAGCATTCAGATGTTTTGTATTTCACATTTACTTGAATTGTTTTATTTTCCTTCCCTTCACTATCAACCTGCTGATATTTTTTTTATGGAATAATAATATTAGTATAGATGACAAAGTGGTGTTAGGAAAAATTTTAAAACATTTATTTCCTGTTTTCCTCAAGTACCTACTCACGTGTTGTTTATGTTAGTACGTTACGTAGGTTTCCACTATAATTACGCATATTTATTATAGTTCCTTTGTCATAGCATAGAATAAACAGTCGTACAAGGTACAGTATAGCATGCGTTGAATAGCCTTATACAGCAAGGCATGTTGTAAGAACAAGAAATCTCCATACGAGTGATTGGTACTGGCGCATTTTTTTTGAGAATATGTCGCCAACCTATTCCCTAAAGCTAAGAATATTGCACAATATTGATTAGGAGCAATAAGATATAAGTTTCCTTAAACTTCTGCCGAATATAAAATTGCGCAATCATAATAGATATTATTGTAATATTTGTGTTCTTACATTTTCATAACTTGTGTTATGAAGAAAAGTAAAGAAGTTAAAGTCAAAAATGAAGTAAGTAACGTCTAACTTTACACAACAGTTTATTTTATTAATTATAACCGATTTTAGTTTTAAATTATTAAATTAGCCATACCTACACACATACTAATATCACGCCTGTTATAACAGAAAATGTATGAAATATAGCCGCGATTTACAATGTTAGGGGGTGAGCCTATTGTTATATACCGGGCACGTTACCAAATTCCGAATTACTCCGGATCCGGATAATATATAATATGTTGGTACCTTTTTATATACCGTACCGTACCGTAATACAAATTAGAAAATGGGCAATAGCAGTTTGTCCCACATGGAAATCGAACCCGGGGACGTGATTTGCAGTCGTGTCAAATACCGACCGCCTCACACAGGCAGTCCAATAATTAAATAAAGCCTCCATAAAGTCCTTTTGTAATAAATCAAATATCTACGCATCCAAGATACGTAATTGCTTATGCATCGGTATCTGTTCAAATCACTCAACAGTCTATAATGCATCTAACCGCGTTTCGTATCTTATCTTTGTTTGAGCCCCTATTAACAATTATCACGGATGCTCTACACGTTATCAGCGCTGTCTATACAATGATTTGACTGATAGAAAGTTGTACGCCTGCTTAGGAAATAGATTGTCAACTACTTATGAGATTATTTAATTGTACTTACTTACATGGCTGTTGACTTGTCTTCTCTTGATTATTAAATTGTGCCTACGTGATGCTGTATACGTATGTAGTTTTTCAGTTTTTATAGGGAATAACTACTTATACTTCTGTGACGACACCTGCACTGAGAATTATGTAATTGCTCTTGTGTTACATGGACTTTGACAAACAAACAAATAACGCTAAATAACTATCTATAAATCACACAAATATTTATTTGTGGGAATCGAACCTACGACCTCCAAACCTTAACTGCTGGGCCGTGAAGGTTGTAACATGTAAAGTAATACGATAATGTAAGTTTGATATGAATCAACATAGGTACTTAGGTACCACTTAACGATTTTAATTTCATCCCTACTTAAATTCAATTAATATCAATGCTGTAACTGCGTATCTGTCTCTTCTTCATACCTCAACTACTGTAGTGATTTGTATAAAATTTTGCACAAAGATAGGTAGTTTAAGAATAATAAAACCATTTTGAATATGGTTAATACCTTGGTATAGCCGATCTAGGCGACGATTGATATTTCTACTTGACGTCTTGTAATTATAATAGATAAATCCATACTAATCCATACGAATATTATAAATGCGAAAGTAACTCTGTCTGTCTGTCTGTCTGTCTGTCTGCTACTCAATCACGCCTAAACTACTGAACCAATTTGCATGAAATTTGGTATGGAGATATTTTGATACCCGAGAAAGGACATAGGCTATATATCATCCCGCTACGACCAAAAGGAGCAGAGTTACAGTAATTAATGTTACAAAAACAGGGAAAAATTTCACCCATTCTCTCTTATTGGACGCAAGCGAAGTTGCGTGGGTCAGCTAGTAAGAAATAAATGTTAAATTTATGTTGCCCAAAAGATAAGTAATACACTTACGTGTCATGAGAAATGAGGTACTTTACAAGCATATGTACTTGTGAGGGCTTTTTCTACTGTGAAGTGCAATAGTATCTATCATATCACTGTACATGCATATTTATGAAATCGATAAAGGGTGGCGAGATATCCTAATTTATGAACCTTTATTTTGTCTCCTAATCCCATCATGTAGAAATATAATGATAGTAAGTAAAGCATGTTGCATTTTCAGTACATTATTTTAATTCTTTCGTTTTTATCCATACTAATATTATAAATGCGAAAGTAACTCTGTCTGTCTGTCTGTCTGTCTGTCTGTCTGTCTGCTACTCAATCACGCCTAAACTACTGAACCAATTTGCATGAAATTTGGTATGGAGATAGTTTAATACCCGAGAAAGGACATAGGCTACTTTTTACCCCGGGAAAATGACGCATTTCCCGGGAAAATTCAGGTTTTGCTACCGAAGTCGCGAATAATCAACATTATAATGACATTGAATTAACAAAATTCCGTTGTCATGGCAACAGTTTTAATGGCGGATATGCTTTAGTGCGAGTTGTATGAGATATAAATAATTTTGAGAATATTTTTCGTGAAAAAAAGCATATTTTGTTGTTAAGGAATAATTAAGTTTTGTATAAGTAAAAAAAAATCATTCACGCGAGCAGAGCCGCACGGGTCAGCTAGTAACGAAATAATCACAACACAAGACGCCGCTGCCAATTGAGGTACAATCTTTGTTGTCTTAGGTACCTGCCCTTGAAAGTATAGGTATATTTAGTTAAGGAGTTAACAATTTTCCGGTCAATTAAACATTTTCTTTAAACCAATTTAAAGTCAAACCGGTAGAAAGTATTACATTATACAATTTATCTACTTAACATGTACATTTTAAAAGAAAAAGGCAACAGGTATTTGAAATTAGGTAATAAACCGTCGTATCTAAGCGCACGTCCCAGGAGAAATTAGTTGTAGTTTAGTGCCTGCGAGAATAATATTTCTCCATAGCAATTTTATGGTAGAACTTACCGTGACTTGCGCCAATAGATACCGTATGCGAGCAAACAATCACAAGGCTATTACGGTAAGTACTGGAACGATCGAAGCCAATCTATTAAAAGTTTATGGACAACCGACCGTTCAGATTGATGGAACAGCTTATTTTATTTGTTCTATGTGTCAGGAAATTAATGGAGCACTTCTTTGAAGATAGTGCAAAGTTGAGACATATATACCATTTTTTTTAATTCTCTCCTTAACAATTACTTTGAAAACGTAAGTACATAAAATGGCGCGTGCGTCACAAAATTGCATCAGTCAAGTTAATAAATAAACAAATAACCGAATACGTACCAAAAATATCTGTCCTGTAGCTATGAGCATTATATTTCTATATTTTCAGAACACTGAGTCCAGGAGAGACGATGGCGCAGCTATGCAAGTATGTAGAGGTCGTTAGATGCTGTAGTGGTTCTTTCATAAGAGAGCTGCCGTACAACAAAATGTCTTATTACTGTTGAAAGTTGTGTCTTTTTATTATTTAGTGCTGATCGCCATCTGTTTTCACAAAATTGAGGTAAAAATTGGCTTTTTAATAGTGGTTCCAGATAACTTTATTTCGTTAAGAGATGATGGAAACAAATTAAAAAAATATTTTTAGGGAGGTTACACTATAGAAATATAGAGTGTGACTCATAAACCTTGTGTAGTGGTTTGTATATCTAAGAGAATTCCTAAAGGGGTTGTCCATTAATCACGTGAGGCTTGAAAGGGGGGGGGGGAGTGGTTTGATAAAAATCACAAAAATAACACAAGGGGGAGGGGGGGGTGTAGTAAGATATCTCGTGTATTTATTTTTTCGTCTAACGCGCGATTTTTAAACAAATATTAAGCGGCACGGCGCGGCGTGTAGAATATCCAGTAACAGTTGTTAGTGTTGAAGAATGTCTTGCTAATCCGTGGTCCGAGGACAATATACATTAAATATATTTATATACTAGTACAATACATGTTTTTCCTATGATTAAACTCTTCGTTTATTATTATTGTTATGACAATAAAAAAAAACTTGCAACCTGGTGTAGACATTTTTATTATGGTCCTTAATTTCAGAATAAAATAAGATTATAGTTTATACCTGTATTTAAATTAAGATAATATTCAGAAAATTTTAAGATTCGTTGTAGGTACTAAAAATACACGTGATGTTGAGAAGGGGGAGGGGTGGTGGTCTTAAACCTCACTACGTATCACCAATGGGGGAGGGGGGGTTAAAAAATGCTAAAAAAAGATCACGTGATTAATGGACAACCCCAAAGCTATTAAGGATTTAGCAAGCTGCAGTATGGACCTATGTTATGCACAAAGGTTTTCGGCGTAGACTTTGTGAACGGCGGGAAAACTAGGAGCAACCACATCAAAGTGCTGTTGCTGAAATTAAATAACGCCACTCGTAACAGCTACGCCTGGATGGTAGTTGTAGTAAACGAAATGTTATTTGTTGCTAAGTCAGGATCTTGAAACATCAGTCAATTAGGTCAGATGATGTGAATTTCTGTTCAAACGACATTTGATAAAATGCTTAGTTTTATTATTTAGCACATACTTTAAAGTAATTGTTACAAATTACATAACATTAATGACATATTTATTGACATCTAATTTAAAGAAAGCTGCGGTGTCAGCCAGATTTCTTAAATGTGACATTACCTATATCAGGCGTATAGTTATAGCCTACTAATAACTACCTACTAGGTACATGATAGGGGTCAATCTTGGTACGATAGTAAGTTCAAGCTGTCATTATGTCATTCTGTTAGTGAAATATTTTGCCAATACTAATAGATTAACGTTAAGAGATAATTAAGATCAGTTAATATTATTCGAGATTATTTCGAAAACAGCAGGGTTTAAAGAAAATTGGCACTTTCTGCCAATAGCGAAATGTTATTGAATACGTTACGTTAATTATGTCTTGCTAACTACAACGTGATTATTTTTTCTGAATACGACAGAAAAACTACTCTTTAAAGGGATTACTTTGCCGAAGCCTTAACTATGCGTTCGTGACCCGTTTGCCATCCACCGCGCATGCTTATAATAATGATTCACTAGTTAAGACCTACGGCGTTACCTGATATTTTTTTAAGTTTTGATGGTCACCACTGTGAAGTCGATTTAGATCAATTTGACTTCTAAGTTTTATATGTTGATCTTTGTAAAATCAACATTCGGATACTCTTAATAAGTAAAATAGACAGTAACTTCTTTACAAGTGCAGCACGCTCATACTATCTCACACATAAATAACACTAATTCTAAACAGAGCCCCTTTGGTACGATAACTTCATATGCTTTTTAAATAAATTGTAGCCAATGTACAAGTTTTATTCCTGTAACGATTTTACTATTAGTAAAATAGATGTTGTCTGTAAGTTACCCGCGCTTAATTTAATAATAGTACTTGTACTTATGGTAATCTTTTACCAAGGGCGAACTGGTAGTCTGCGATATTGTTTCGTAGAGGCTCGTCCGGGTGACTTGTTCGGGCTAGTGCAGTGCTCGATGGTCATGAGTGAGGTTCCCGAAGTGGTGGTGGAACATTGCAATGGTGTGGAGGAGGAGGCTGATGCCGCTGACGTGGCTAATCAGAATGGAGACGATGGGTACGTGACTGATCATATCTCGCTAGACAGGCCAGAAAGCTCGAATTTTGTTCTTCAAAAGTGGAAAAGCTAGAACAGATGGATTTTTGTGAAAAGCTAGATTTTTACATCATTTCAATTTAATCGTTTCATTGTCATAAAACCTAACTACTTCTATAAGAGTGTAAAATAATATGTTTTCAATGTTAGTGCAAAATCCAACTCTTGAATTTGAATGTAAACTAAAACAAATTTCAATACAGCACTTGAAAAGTGCGATAACGTTATGAATTGGATGTTTCTATTTTGTAGATTGGCCATTGATCCCAAACTGGGCTGCCGTGTTCATTTCCCGAGTGACGTCATAAGACAAACGTGAGTTACCTCAGTGCACGGACTGACCTAGCGGCGAGCCTGTGGCGTCATGCCCTGTCCCTGCCCTCATCACACTGTGACGTAGACAGAGAACGCACCCCTCCAGCTTGCAACGCCTGCATCATTCATTTCATTCATTCACATTCCTGATTATTCATGCATGGCGAAGCTAAATGCACGGAACCACTTCACAATGTGTGTGTTGCAACGTCATTTGTGTTTTAATGACTGTTTGTCGACGTGTGAAAATGAAAACAGTCGTTGGAAACATAAGTTAGCGGAATATGTTTGAATGTTTTATGTGCTTCGTAATACATATTTTATCAAAACTTACTTTTGAAATTCAAGCATATACTTAGTCTACTAATACTTAATTAAGTTAAAATACAGGTTGTCGAATGTTACTAGATAGACATATAGCAATGGGCTCGTACCCTATTACATAGGACTAAAATTGACGAAAAGGTTGTGTATTTCGTGTTTTGGGCCTACATCTGTCGGTCTAACAGGCGAGAATTTATAAATAAATCTATACTAATATTATAAAGCTGAAGAGTTTGTTTGTTTGTTTGTTTGTTTGAACGCGCTAATCTCAGGAACTACTGGTTCGATTTAAAAAAATCTTTCAGTTTTAGATAGCCCATTTATCGAGGAAGGCTATAGGCTATATATCATCAAGCTACGACCAATAGGAGCAGAGCAGCAGTAAAAAAATGTTACAAAAACGGGGAAAATTTTGACGCATTCTCTCTTATGTGACGCAAGCGAAGTTGCGCGGGTCAGCTAGTAATTAATATATCTATCCTAATATTATAAAGCTGAAGAGTTTGTTTGTTTGTTTGTTTGTTTGTTTGTTTGAACGCGCTAATCTCGGGAACTACTGGTCCGATTTGAAAAATTCTTTCAGTGTTAGATAGCCCATTTATCGAGGAAGGCTATAGGCTATATATCATCACGCTACGACTAATAGGAGCAGAGTAACAGGGAAAAATGTTACAAAAACGGGGAAAATTTTGACCCATTCTCTCTTATGTGACGCAAGCGAAGTTGCGCAGGTCAGCTAGTTGTAAATATACAAGGTATATGGGGTTAAAACTATCGTAACAGACAGACCTCGTCCTTATATCAATTATGATGACGATGATCTAAGCAAACTTGCACACACTGGTTCCATAATACGGCAAGATTAGTTTGAAGTATGGAAGAGCAATTAAATCATTAGCCTGAATCTATCAGCTAACCAAAACTGGCACTTCTATTCTAAAAATTGAAAGTCATTTATGTTCCATACGTTAAGGCACGAAATAAATATTATTAACAAGTTATAAACAAGCATTGATAGCTGAGTGATCTAAGCATGCACGTAAGTTGTCGACGGTTCGAACCCGAAGCAATAACACAACAATATCTTTTCGAAGATATGTGGGTGTTATAAATAATAATCACCTGTTCCAACGGTAAAGGAAACATAGTGATGAAACTTAACATGGCGGCATGCAACGTTCTCTATTCGCACTGGCCACCGTGGTGGACTCAAGGCCTATTTCCTCTCTCACTGCGTGAGAAGACTCTTGCCCAGTAAAAAATAAATTCAACCCATTCAGCATGTGATAATAATTTCTAATACACACATCTATACTAATCTATACTAATATTATAAAGCTGAAGAGTTTGTTTGTTTGTTTGTTTGTTTGAACGCGCTAATCTCAGGAACTACTGGTCCGATTTGAAAAATTATTTCGGTGTTAGATAGTCCATTTATCGAGGAAGGTTATAAGCTATCATTACGCTACGACCAATAGGAGCAGAGTAGCAATAAAAAATGTTACTAAAACGGGGAGAATAGTGACCCAATCTCTCTTTATGTGACGCAAGCGAAGTTGCCGGGTCAGCTAGTAACTTCTAAAAGTCATTGGTGTGTTGCCTCGGATTCGAACTTGCGACAACTTGCGTGGGAGGTGCCAACTATAACTGCTCAGTAATAGTTTTAAAAAAAATATTAAATAGCTTAACCTTACAAAGTCGAAACGGTAAGCCTAAGAGACTAAAGTCTAAGAAGCCGGCAACTGTAGGGGATGAAGTCATAACGTGTAGTTAGTGGTTTTCTACAATGCGACACAGGTAAAGTAGCGGGGGACCGTTGCATGCAAGTTGCGCTAAGTGGAACTTTATGCGAGACGGCTCAGTAGGGTTTCAGTTTTATGCTTTTAGTTACTAATGCAGAATCATGATTTTTACTTAAACAACAATTTTTATCATCATACAGATTATTCTTATCTTTTTTCTACGCCTTGCTTCTAGTTAATTTAAAAAAGATGGTAAGAATCTGTTTCCAAATAAGTAGGCGGCATAATAATCAGTGTTTACTTTTTTAACGAATCCGGCTTATGCTTGGTGGTAGAGGATGTACAGGTGATATGAAAAGTTATGAAGTTTACTATGTAATGGGCAGTTACGATCCTAATGTTACATTTACATAAGTACATTGTAATAAATATTTATTATAAAGTTAAATATTATAACAGAGCACTAGTTTATTTCAACTGGATTATTCGGGTACTAGGGGAATACGATGACGTATGAAGGCCTTGCCAAGTGACAAATTATCCTGAATAACGAAAAGGTATTACTTACTCTAAACCACGAAACAACAGTGTAGAGAAAACTCACGTTCAACATTATAAATGTGTCGTAATAATTCGTATGTATTGCTCCGACTTTCAAGTGTATGCAGTGCACGAACTAGTAATTTGGACGTGAACGTATTATAGACAGGACGTGGGTACATTGAGTATTAAGAATTCAACACTATAGCCATCTCTGTCAGCTCTCAACTATTTATGTTCTTTGGAGTACAACACTAATCTGAATTTGTGAGCCCATTTAATAACGAATACACCCCTAACTAGGTTTTTAATACACCTCTGTGTATACTTTATTTAGCCCAAAATAATATTACGGTTATAAAACTGCGTCATTGTTGAAAAAATGGATTGCGATCCAATAACAGTAGAATATAAAATTTAAAAGAATATATTAATGCGCACTCTGTTTACTTCTCTCAAAACTGTTTTACCAGTGTACAGTGTTAATTGTTACGAGAAGATTGATCAGGTTTGCCCATTGATAGGTTTTGAAGCAAGGCTTGTTTAAATAAATTGATTACATAGGTCTTAAATTCGTCCAATATTCTTCCTTTTTGAAAACAGTGAAATTGATAAGGATGATTTTTATATGCCGAAGCTAAGTCTCACTTCACCAAATGTCTGTTTTTGTTTTCTAATATTCTGAATTATTTAGATACATACACAAATGCAGAATTCCGAATCTTGGTGTAAGTTCCGAGTCTTTTTACCGTATAATACTAACAGATATATAAAAACCTATCACCACTTCCAATTTAATTTACCTGATAGTATTCTGACAACAATTAATTACTTGATGTGTTTATTTCCTATGTATTTAATAATTATATATGCTATGTGTATGCATGTGCCTAAAGTACCGCATGGTTATATTTATAGCAAAACATGTCGTAAAATTGCAGTTTAAATTAATGTCAGTATGTATTTCTTTTCAGGTAAGTGTCGTCAGAATTTTCGAGAAGTTTTATGCTCATGTAAAATCGATGCTACCCGCGACGTCTTGGAAACGGTGAGCAAGCATATACGTAACTCTCATAATTATGCGACTTTAAGAAAACGATAGAAATAAGTCTTCACCCCATCTCGAGTAATATAATAGTTTAGGTACGACAAAAACGAGATTATCTCAAGAGTCCAGTATTTGAGTGGCGGACCGTGCGTAGACTATCGTAGGCCGTAGGCAGGCTACACATGCTACACAGCTACGAGTCTACGGCGCATTACAAATACAAGTTTCAAGTTTACAACACGAATACTTGAAAGTATGTTTTACAGTGCGTAATTAATTAGTTTTGTGTTCTTTATTTAATTAAAAATGTACATTAACAGAGTTTAATTAATTGACAACAAAATATAAATACAAAGTCAGAACTTTGTTTACTGAATACTTTTAGCTGTAAATGAGAACGGTAAAATTCTAATCAGAATGTATACGTATAAAAGTTAGATGGTTAAGCTTATATCGCTCTATTTGTTATCAAAAGGTGACTCGCTGAGGGGACCTCATTCTCCGAGTATCAAACACGCGATACCTTTTCCACGCGTATTGGAACTTTTCGCGGTTTCGGTTTTCCTTTCAGTGATGTTTGTTTTGGCGTAATAGCGCTGTATACTTCTTTGTAGGTATATTTATCTAAAAATTTAAGTATGGTTATAAAATCATGGGCTCAAACGTCTGTTAGTTTCAGCAATTAATAAATAGTCACCTGTTTTTTCATAATCTAACGTACAGATATCAATATAAAGAATTAGTTAAATATTGGTTACAATAAACGTAATATTTACCTATTTTTATCAATTATCATACTGATTTTTCACCTGATATTTTTCAGAATAACGGTATTAATAAAGAAATGTTTTTTATCGATAACGTCCAGTTGTGGTTTAACGACAGACTGATTTTTAAAATATTCTAAATCGATGCCTAAATTAGCAAGAACTGGATAACATTTTACTGTAGCGGTCCGAAGTTTATTTATGAATAATTCTGGCTAATTAGACCCAGAATAAAAATACATATTTTTTCAACATTATAATTATGGTGACTGCGGTACAGGTTGATTTTAATTGCTAATGAGTTATAAAATTATGCGTTTAATTTACGCGACGTGATAACAGTCGGAGTTGTTTTTTTTTATAATACCTATTCCATTGTTATAATAAGATTTACTTACGAGTGGCACCCATGTGAAATTCTGTATACAATTTTGTATTTATATATTAACTCTGCTTTGTTTATATAAATCCGTGTATGCAAAATAAGTGATTATATTTTTTTATGCTGTGTGGGAAAAACATGAAGTCCTTTGATTGATATCATAACGTTATCGAATAAAATATTTAACAACGAAGTGAGCTTAGTAGAAGGCAGGTTGTTGTAGGCAATTACTACTTTCATAATTTCTTAGTTCTGGCATCCAATGTTGTTGTTACTAGTGGCTTTAATATAATGTGCAATTTATAACGCTTGGTTTCGCTGAATATTTAATAGCACCTGAGAGCGCTCACGTGGAATACGTCAGTATTCGTGTCGAGTGCGATTAGACATCTTTTAACGCGATCGTACGAGCTTCGATAAACACTTAGGTGCCCTTAAAGTGTGGGACGGTATGTTAGGAATTTAAGGCATCGGGCGCGGAGCGAGAGCGGCGCGGGGGCGCGGCCGCCCGCCCTAGCTCCACACGAGTGGCAGCCAGCCGACAGTCAGCTTCGCGGCCTGCGTGCGGTGGGCACGCGTTTCGTTTCGGCTTCCGACTCCCGCGAGTACGACTCACGTAAACACGCTGCGTGTGCGGTTTCGCATAATCCGCACCTGTAACGGACAATTTTTAATGACTACGAATTACAGAGTTATTTTCTGTGAGTGAAAACCATAGACTTGGAAGAGTTGGTGGTGCTGCCACGAGCGCCATGTGTGGTGGTCACCATGCGGGCGCCTGTGCCGGCTAACCGCTCACATTGCACGCTACAAACCTCACGTGTCTTGGTAAGTATGCATTTATAATAATATATTTAGTATTTTTTTTATATTGCCACTGTGATTAAAATATGAACTGAAAATACAAAACTTTCTCTACTAATAAATTATTATCTGATAAAAATACGATTGTAAATAATGTATTTAGAAATGATATTGCTTTATAACATGTCGATCCTTGCTATAGTCACCGTAATTTCTAATATACAGTAAACGCGTAGGTAATAGAGCCTAAGTCGGACAAAGATAGTGAGGACTTGTGTGCACCTTTAATGTTTTAAATTGGTAAAGTTTTTTCCAGACATTGATTTAGATTCTTATATGAGTCTTAAAATCAAGTCTTTTTCCAAGTGATTAAAAGAGAGGGAGAAGTGCCTAATATTTGGTAAAACGATATTAAAAAGTTGAACGAATATCTAGAAAAATATACTTATTATTACTTATTGGAAGACAAATATTTCCGTATTCAGGTGAGGGCTGTAGAGGGATTGACATTCATAGTTCCAACTCAATTTCAGTTTGCGAAGGCCGCTGAATTGATCACATTATAAATTCCTTATGAAACTTACTCAATTCCTACAGTTGGTCGGCAGGTACACGGATACATAATTTTAACGTCATTATTAAAACAACACGGATTGCTCCTCAAACAATAGTTTGGATATTGCTGTAACTATTTTCGTCTCATAACACAGATGTAGCTGAAGATACATTTTATATCTAAGCGACTATAAACCTGAATATAACTCAGTTTTTCACCGGAAAGAATACGAGCCACGTTTCAACTAAATGTTTATCTACGCTAAACTAAAAATGTGTTGTTATTGCAATATATATGCGAGCTTTCAACACTTTGATATTTTACGAGTTGAAATTATAACAATACGTCGGATGGTTAATGAGGTGCGACCTCTACCATCATTTCACAAAGTGAGTGTCAGGCAGCAGGCAGCTAACAATTCCTACGTTACTTAGGTACTATTGCTATCTACTTTGTGCGTATTCGGTTTTGTAATTATAACACTTTGACAGCGGTCCGTTTTAGCGGGCGGACCTTTTTCATGTATAAATTAACGTACGATTACAAAAACATTTCGGCTTTATCAAGTTTCCAAAACTAACAATGATTAGACTTTTTTGTAACGGTACATTAATAATGGTTCAATAATTTATGTTAGTTTCCTATATTATAGATTAGATGATCAGTAGGGAAAAATGTACAGATAGATATTTTTATGGACGTAATAGTCGTGTTAGTAATTATTATGATGTACACTGTACAATCAAAGTACATGTTACAGGTATACGACGTTAGGCTGTTATTTAGTTTACACAAAGTAGGTACGAAATCTAATAATATATGCGAGAAAGCCATAAACTTTCTTACATTTTGATGTAGAAACATGAATTCATTATTATACAAAGTTAAATATCTGAAACTCGTTTTTAAACTCAAAGGAGTTTTCTTTGTAATAAATTAGGGAAAAATATATTGTAAAGATCGTTGTTATATCCTCTATAGAGCGATTCAAATGCTAATAGTTAGGTCCATGTATATTTTCCTTGTATTTTGATATGCATTAAAATTAATCTAAATCAATTTCCTCATCTGTAAAAGAGTTACAGACAGCCAGAGTTACTTTCTTCCTTACATTAGTATTATAATAAATGCTTTTGCTAAGTTATTTTACTGGAATTCTTCTTACTTAAATTGTATAATACCTACAGTTGCTATAAAAATAGAATTTCATTTAGGATCAAGTTCCTATGTGGTAATGCTGAGCCTTACTGAAGCGTATATCCCTCGTCTCAGTTTATTTACCTTATCTCACGCACTAGCCCTACCCAATGCCCAATTAGGCTTTTATCCGCGTAATCCTTGGATTTCAGCGATTCTGGTTCCATGATATCCTCACAGGTGAAGCATTCCGATACACGGTATACTTTTTCTATTATAATGCTTTAACAATAGAAAAATATGTATATACAGAAACAAAAATAATGTGTACACATATTCACACATGTTTTTGCATAAAACATAATGTGTATAAAAATAATCAACAACCTAGATAAAAAATACATTTGGACTTTTCGCTACTTTCCATCGAGAACTACAAAATTAATCGAATACAATTTCGTGGATTCAATTTATTCGTATTACGACTCTCTAACTTAGGTAAAAGGAATAATTAATACTTTGCACAAAAGTTTAAAAAGCCAGTGTATTGTGCAATATACTACGCTTTATTAGGATTGTGTAACAATTTAAATACTTACACTTCTTACTACTTACCTACTTACTTCGTACTACCGATCAATACCAAAATATCAAAATATATCCCATCTAAAATTATATTTGTAATAATTTTGTTAGGTTGACAATAATTTGTATTATCTGTTGATTCATGTCTTATACACAAATATAGAGTAAAGAGCCATTTTTCTTCCCTTCATTAGTAGTTAGCGGGAGCCGGGTGGTCTCGAAATGATATCCGCTTCAGTCATCTCGTTACTGCGTTTCAGCCAACCTTAAATACAAGTGGCTTATAATTACATTAAACATTGAGTTATGAGAAATGTTTATAAAATAAACGGTAGATCACAGCGCAAATATAATTAGTTCCTCGATAAAGCAAATTAAGTAAAAATCAAGTATTGACCTGTACCTATAAATATTTTTATGAGTGCCTTATTCAATATTGAACGTTCGCTTGAAAGATTTTTACTGATGAATGAGTTTCTAAAGGTGATTCGTCAATGCACGTTTTTTCAAGAAAATGGATTAAATCGGTGAATAATTTTATGTATATTTGCTGGTAGCTTTGATGTATACCGGTCACATTATAATAAGCTGAGTCAAACATCGAATCGTATTTTGTCAAATCTTGACTGTTGCCGTGCAAAGTTGACGGAATTCGGCGTTATTTTGTTAATAAAATACATACATGATTAATAGATCCGGAATAGCTTTGACCGCATTAATAATCCAACGAGTTAGTTTTTTTTGTTGCCGTTTACGTAGATAAACGTTTTTTTTATCTTCTGTTAATTCATTATATGTAAATTGACAAATGAATGGTGACCCACGTATATAACTCATCGCGCAACTCATATAACTCATTTCGTATTACGGTTGGGTACACGTGAGGTACATATACACACTTTCCAGAACGGCATGGCGGCTTTGTAAACATGTTGGCCTTTATCAATGAGCCCTAATTACTCATTGCGAATGAACGGAGCCAGAAACAATTTGATATAACACGCTGATTGTTATTTCACGCAACGGTCTATGGTTGTAACCATTTGTTCTAGTTAACCAAATTATAATTATGTTAGAAGAGCTTATATAACCGACAAAAATGTTTGAACTCGCCGAAATAGTCTCGTTTGTAATGATTAAAGTCGATTTGATGTGAAATGTTTTATACAGAATCACACAACATTTGACTATGAAGTCATAGCCATCAAAATATAGCAACGATGATGTTTCCGTACGTTGTTTGTTTACCATCAATCATTGTATGTAGGATGTGTGCGTAAAGCCGGCGACGTACATACGCTAAGATTTTAATAAACCTTCATTTATTATGAGCGTACTTTGGGTCCAAGTTATAACGATTCCTTTGTTCTGCTTAAATGTGCTCAGACAGAGATAGACAAATAAGAGGAAATATGTTTACGAGCAGTCCAATATAATGATAAAATATTGCTTGCTGTCATGGTAGGCTACCGCATGTACGGAAGCGGCTTAAGAAGCGACGGTACCCAGCAACTAGCAGCCCACACTACTGACCACGTACCACGACGTAGTCTTGACCGTGGTGCCCGAACCTTGATGTATTAAATATATCTGTCTACAGCTGTTATTGTATTTATTTTAGTATTCACAACTTCATAAATTATTATAATGATAAGAGATGCGATTGTTATAGCCATTATAAATTCTATCTTTATTCTGTGCTCTGAGCCGGTCTCTTGATTCCAATTACACAATTTTAATACAGATAATATTCGGACCGAATCCGAGTTGATTCAGAGACGTGACTGAAATAGATATTTGATTAAAACACATATAGAATCTATGATTTCAAACTTCCATTATATTAATAATAAACATCAAACTGTAGTACATTTCCACGATTTTATACTTACAAATTTTATATTTATAATTTTGATATTTTTAATAGTTTTTGCTGCGATTAAATGAATGGATGTGGTTACAATTAAACAATGATAATTTAATGTATAATAAGTTCATATTTGAGTGTAATAAAATAAAACTCTATTATATCGTAGGTAATTTAAAGTAGTAACTGGTATGTTCTTGTGTATACTTAGATAAGTAATAATATTAGGTTGATCAGTGAGTCAGTAGTGTACGTTTACATTATGCGCTCAAAGAAAAACACGAGAAAGCTCTCTAATGTGAGTAGTTCACGTAGCACGCTAAGAGTTACACTGAATTCTATAAAATTACATTTACATTGTTGAAACTTGAGTTACGTGCCAGTATATCCAAAGAATATCCTAAAATTTTATGATGTTCTTACTTTTTACAAAATTCCTATGAAAATTGGACGAACAGGAATGCTACGGTATGCAAACCTAGAGAATAAAAAATAACATTTATTAATAAAACTTTATTTATATCATCGGCAACTTGATTTGAGAATATGAAGTATTTTTTGGTAAGGTATACCTACGTACCGACAGTTTGTTTTACAAGTTCAAGAACCGTGAGCTTTGCCGAGAGTATTCCACGAAGTTATGGACGTCTATAGTAGGTACCTAACCTTATAATTAAATTATTAAATTGTGCGTAGCAACAGCGACGTTGGAATGGTAGATTTTCTCGCGAATATTCACATTAACGATGGTAATGAATCTTATCTAATTTACTAACACGTATACTACTAGATAATCAGAGATCAGTTACGCATCGGTACATCTTTATAGTAGACAAAATATATTGAAAATAACTTCTATTACTATTTTCGTTTCGTGCCTAGTTTTCAGATAAGACCACTTACAATATTGTGCCGTATATCATATGTAGTGCTTCTTTCCACATACTAGTATTTTGTGTAACTAGGCATTACCAATATTCTCGTACCAATGAAATCTCTTACAAGAGTTGATATCTACGATAATATTCACAAATTATTTATTACCCGGATTAATATTATTGTTTAAAAATATTTACTTTGAGATGCATCTGAGAGATACGAATAAAATAATTTATGTTCGCATAAACATAATGATAATTAAGTTTAATTGTTCTCGGTAATTTTAATTATATAATTGAGTAATTAAATTATACGACAAAATTAAAAATATAATTTGAGTTGTTGTTTTGATTCGATAAAGAACATGACATCATAACAAATACATACACAACATAGTTTAATATGTAGAAAACAATTGTAGTCATTTTAAACTAACATTAAATTCAGCAACGGCAAGGGTCGGTTTTCTTACCATAGCTTTTCTTCCAGCTAGAGATAGGATTGTTACTTTGCTTACAATACTGACTGCGACGAAGCAAATCAAAATAACTATTAATTCAGTTTATTTTAATTTTCCCCACAATACTAAGAAAAAAGAATCAAATTATCAGCATTTAATACATTGTTTTTAGGACCTGAATCAATTTTGACCTCTTTAATTATGTTTTGGGACTGATGGGTAGAAGGAGACTTTAATATGCTACTATTTGTTTAGCAATTAGAATGGATGCTAGTAATGATTTCCTTGGACGTCCCAATTTAACATATTGCCGACTTCGAACGTACGTGTATGTGGCTAACTAAAGAAGCAGTCCCGTTTAAGCAATCAGCTCCTCAAATATTCTGACTAGTTGATTTAGCAATTAGAAGCCTCAACTACGCCATTCAGCTTCTGCACTGAATATATGTAAATATGCACATGAGGTACCTACGGACTCGGAAACCTAATCCAGCTACACTGAAATAGTTTTCTACAAATACTTGAAACTTGTGTTAAATCTGCTGTCTACCAGATTGTAAAATATTAAGCATGGTTAACGGTTACCCAGGTACTATATATATTAAATATGATTTAAGCATTACTCACGATTTTGTCGCAATATGCGGCCTGAGGTACAATTAAATACACCGATAACACTAACAAAAAAACAAAAGAGGATTCATAGTTAAGTCAAACTTTTTATTTAATGCCTGGCCACTTTTCGCGGAAAAAAAGATCGGGATGCCTTTAAATACATATTTTTTTAAATTACTTTTTTATTTAATTGGCATCGACAACATTTTTAACACGGCCTCGGCCAGTATTCATGTATTTTATATCGAAAAGAGTTGTTATATATTTTTTATATAAGGAATATAGATAGCGTGTAGAAATTTTCAATATTTTGCAAATAAAATATCAATCTGCTTACTATCTAGAAAGTGATTTTAGTATATAGTGGAGATATTTAGATATAGTGGGATTTCTGATTAATATATGCGGTTCAGATAATTTCCATAATAATAGAAATATAAATTGTTTGCTGTCTCCTCTGTGAATACAATGCGATAAAATCATTTAGAGCTTCTAAATAAATGTTGTTTCTACAGATATTACGTAGCGAGGTGTCTGATTTCTGTTTAGAATTCAAAATTATTATATTATGTAAGCACAAACCGATGTAATGGTTGGAGGTTTACGAGCCTGTTTGTTTGTAAACTATTTTACCAAATTAACTTCTTGTTTGAATGCTTTTGACAGAATAGTATTTTGGGTCACGTTTAATTAAATCATAATTTGCACACTTTGCCAAATATGTACATAATGATCACCAAAATAGAACATAGCGAGTATATTTTATTATAATAACGATTATGATTAATATTGTAATTCAGTATAAATGGTGTATATTAATGAAATAATTTGATCTGAGTATTACTTGTTACCATGTATTAGAATTCAGAGAATGCGTTTGTTGTACGTTCTAGTATTTTATTCCCTTTACAACGCAAATTCGTGGGCGGCTCCGCCCATAAATTTAATTTAAACCATTATTGTAGTACCTATTTGTGTTCGATTCATAGTTGGCTAGCTATGTGTTTATCTTGTGGGCACTTTCGCTAACGTTTTGCTTGAAAGTCGATACAGTGAAGCAACGCGATGACGTCAATGTTGCTTTATGATTCAATCTGCTGTTAACTGAGCTCTCGCCCAGCTGAGTGCAGCCCGCTCTAAATATATCCTAACAATTTTACTTGTACACATTTCATCTTACGTCAAATTTCCTGATGGCGCCTCTACACCTGTACTATCCGAGCAATATTCATTCGTTCGCGCGTAAATTTGTTCTGTGAGCGAGTAGCGCTACGTTCTAGCGTTTTTGTCTTTTAAATAATAAGCACGAGTGATACAACCTCCAATTTTAATGATGCGAAAGTATACAGATCGATTTTCATTGTTACTAACGTCGGCGTTACATTATGCCCAGGTGAACGACCGCACGACAGTATATACCTAATATCTTATACAAATTTACCAGCCAATCGAAATTGGTTACAGATACCTAAAGCTAAACGTAATTTTATATATACTTATAGCAAAAATAACACGCATTTCTATTCTTTATAGTTAGTGCGAAAACTTGAAGTGAAAAACCCAAATTGGATATCTTAACGTAAGGAATACCGAGCCGAGTATGTGTTATACAGAAACACATTGAGCCACGTAAACAGTACATTCGTTGCTTACACAATTTATTTATAGATTACCTAGAAATATAGTTTTTTATATTGCTTTGTTTTCCGAACTGACCCTCAGTAATGAGTGTACACACCTGTCCGAGTAGTGACGACATTCTCCATACATTATTATAAACTAGCGATCCAACGTGGTTATACGTAGATGAGCTCTACTTTTTACAAACTTTTATACATGCTTTTAGAACTCAAAAATGCATTTTCAATAGTTTGATTGGCAATTTTTAAATTATTTTTGTTTTCCGTAATAGAAATGGATTATTGGGCGTTAATTTTGATCTCTTATCGTAAATAAATGCAGCATACAAAATATTTAAGAGTTTAATTCCTAAATATAGAATCATTTCAGAATTGTTTACATTTCTCCGTTAATTCATGCGAGTATATTTAAATAATCCAATTTTAATAGTATCTATGTTTTTCCTATGTTAATAGATCTAAACAAACAAAGACATACAAATACATTTTGTTTTATGCTATGTGTGAGGTGTATCGCATGTCCTATTTGTTAGAAACTAAAACCTTTGCGTGGGCAGTGAATTATAGATGTTTAGCCAAGGGCTTTGGGAATGCAACCTGCTCCACTAGTGGGTGTGATATTTATGTGCAAAATTATACATTATTCTTTGTATTGTAAGTCTATAACACAGCCATTTTTATTGAGGTGACAATTTAACACTCCTTTTTAAACATAGTCAACAAAAATGAGCTTCAGCATTTACCATAAATTGACAAATAATTTATACTACCAATTCTAGTAAAAACCTTACAAGATAGAGATAAGAAGTCAAAGACAAAACCTAAATATGTCCTGGAGGAATTGTAGAATCTTAGAATAAACAATAATTCTTTGATTTATAGTGGTCTATCCATATCTACATACACATACTAAGTGAGTATCTGTGGGCCAGTATATCATGGGTCGCAAACGGGTCGATTGCTTGCTTCTTCACGTCATTCAAATGACGGATCCATGTTAATAGGGGTCTTCCGAGGCGAATCTAATCTCCCCAGGGTTGATCTCGTTGGCGACTTTTTTAACAAAACAACGGCATGGAAAATCCCCACTAGGTGCTTAGCATGGCTCATAGTCATATGTTAATACGAGTCTTTTGTAATATTAACTATATAATGAATCTTTCCATCCTGCTATGTCTTTACTGCGTGAATTCCAGACTGTTTCGGTTAAAAGTGTACCTAACGACGGAATTACTACCTAATCAATAATGCAAAGCTCTTATTGGTCCCCAAAGTCCGCTAGAATTCTGATAAATATTGAAAGTAGTTCGAGCTTCGGTTTTTGACTTTGATAAAATATGTATCATAAAAACTCGTAGGCAAATACATTGATGGAGGTCCACGTTACAAGAACTGTTCGGTAAAACGACAACCCTATTTTGATATATATTCGTTCGACACGTTCCTTTATAAAATACCCGACACCCTTCTCCATGTCATCATATTTCATTCAAACAATTAGGTACTTTTCCTCGACAGTCTTGAATTTTTTAGTTGTTCGGCCTTGCAAGGTACATATGTATGTCAAACAAAATGATAACATTATTCAAAAGAAACAACAAACTATTTGTGTATGTTTGGATTAGTTATTTTAAAGTAAACAATATACTTTGTGAACAACACCTGGTAACACCCCTGCCTGGAGTAAAACGTACACTCAAAATACATAGCGAGTATGTTAGTGGGTCGCGCCGTCCTATTCTATATTCGTCCTTGATCAATTATTAAGTCCTACGGCTGTCCCTAACACGTGTCAAGAATTACATGTACAAATACAAATCACATTGTTTTATTACTCACACGCTATTGTGCGAGAACTTTTGTTTCATTTTTTAAATCATACGAATCATTGATACAATTTATTCATATTAACTATTCAGTTGTCTGTCTGACTTATAGCTCTTTGATATATTCAGGTTCAGTCTCTTGGGGGAGAAAAGCTCCAAGTTATAGCATTTATTATCGGGCCAAGCACTTAACGCAATTAATATACATAGCTCATCAGTTATCATACATTGTGTCATTAAATACGTCCCGCTGAGAACTGTCAAAAGGGTAGACATAACAAGTTTTAAAATAAACACCTTTATTCTGTTATTTTTATACCCACTGGATTTTTCATATAACAAACAATATTGTATCTATTTTCGAACGGGTATAATAATATAATAATTTTGTTCGGCAAACAAGTAGGTTGTTATAACTAATCAAGTCCCGAAATTAATCATTAACGAGAATTTACATTGAACTTAGTTTAATAGAATCTTTGTTCACATTATGTTGTTAGAACTACATGTCTATTATTATAAGATTTGGGAATAATACTCGGTGGCTTACTACTAAATCGGGTCTTATGAATTTATGAGCCGACTCTCTCCGGGAATATTTTTGGCTCATCGAAGTGCAAATTCAGCCTAGACACACATATATAGGCGTATATTTATCTAAAGGGACTCATAGAGAAGCGGCTTATGCGATGGTTTCAGATCCTTTAGCGTGGGCTGTTGGAATATCTAATGCTTTCGAGTGTTGTGTACTGGAAGTATTAAATATACAACCATCTACCTACTTATCGATTCTTATAATACACCTATTAATTTTATAGGACTGCTCTATTTTTGTCGACCCTTTTTATTTAATGCACCGCGTTTGGCAAATAGTTACAAAATGTATTTGGAATCGAGATGAAAATAAGTTTAATTTTACTGACCTTTTACTTGGACTTTTAAAGCGAGGACGGCGTATTGGCATCATTAAAGTATAAGTACTAAGGGAAGATTACTGATGAGTTGCAAAATGTGTGTAATTAAGCGCGGTAATTATTTTCCACTAAAGTGGGAGGAACGGATACGAACAATTGACTGACTCTAGCGAAAGAATTTTGAAGTAAGTTCTGCATAAAATGTCGCTATTGTAGATTTTATTTCCCACTCTATAAAAATATTGCATCGAAATTACAGCAGCTACTAAATAAAGCGGATGTAGATTAAATATGATGCTCGCGTATTTTCATTGACTATTAATAAAAACATGTGTATTTTTCTCTTTTTTTGCACAACAAAAACGTGTTAAAACAAATCTAAAAGCTATGTTTAAAATAAAAATAAATCAACGGAGCTTACAATATTCTGTGTAAATAGCACTCGAAAGCGTATTGTAGGTAAGAAGTACGCGTTAGTAGCTGAGATACGAATGTTTGCCGACATGCTTCAATGACTCCATCCAGGACGATTAAGACTGTTGACTTGAATCTGTGAAAGTATTGATTCATCCACGTTAAAGTGCCCCGGAGATGGCAAAAATAGAATCAGAGTTTTCCGCTGTGAGGGTTTGGAATATCTCGCCGCGAATCGAGAGACAAGACTGGGTATAACGAGCCGGCAAACAACCGATATAAACGAGTAAACGACTTGTTTGTCCTTTCGACACATTGGCCATGGCTGTTTAGCGCCATGCCCCTCAGTGTCTCAGCCGCTGATAATGAGGCAACTTCGACATTCGCACTGAATACCCAACACCTATTTACGTCGCGTTAACATTACGATCAACCTAATTTCTTCACTCGTTTGTGTAAAGTAAGGAAATTACTTGCGATAAATATCTCAAGTACTTACTTACTCGAAATGTTGTATGATAAAATGAGTTGCACACAATTCAAGTTCCTATTTTGCACTTGCCAAGGTTTTTCTCTATGTTGTTAATATTTTACTTTACCCACGCCTTTTTTCGATTTTTTCCTTAATTTTTAAAATTCTGTAGAACACGATTTAATACTAAATTAATAAATAAATACTAAACTTAGTGAGTTTTGTGAGAATCTTAAATTATGCATGAATTCTTATTCTATCTAGTGCTTAATACTAGCACATATACTTACATGATAGAAGATGAATCGATCAAGGTTAATGAACGATGTGACGCAACCAATCACAATGTTATCAGTTGGCACCTAACGCTAATTTAGCGACTAAATACTTAGTACCTGTTGATAGACCACGATTACAACGACATAATGTAATCAGCGATATCAATGACCATCCGCTTGTTGTATATCAGCCAAGTGAGATAATTGCGTTGACTGTGAGCTGCCGCTGGCTATTACGCCAAATATACATATACCCAACTAGAAATAAAAGCCTTTTTCAATACATTCTTCTATGTAATGTGTTACACATTACGATAGTAGCAAAGTATTCATAAAATTAGAAGGTGCTATTTTTATAAAATATTCATGTTTTCAATTGTTGTTTGTCAGCATAGTATCAGGGCGGTCTTTGACTTGCCGTATCTACTTAAGTTCAATTTATATTACGAGATGAAATATAGGTATAATACGAGTACGGTGTAAATACAGAAAGCGCGTTCTAAGAGGTGTAATGCGAGTTAACGATTTCATTCAAGTTGAAAGTATGAAAGCCATATCAAAAGCGCTCGTTAGATTCAAATTATACCGACTCACTTGGCTTTGTTCGAGGCCAAATTGATGGCCTTATCACAACAGCGCGGGCGTTCAGTCCTAATCATGGAGGAAGATTGTAAAAAAACGAATGTCTTCTTCACCGCTCACAAAACCGATTCTTACGACTGTAATGAATAAAACTCGGCGTATTTAAACTTCACCGAGTCATATATCTTTTCTTTATCTGGTTCACTTTGAGACAAGACAGATTGAGGTCGTATGTAAGACGTCTCAACTTTTTGGTAAAATAAGATTTGTAGCGGTGGAGACTGCACTATGCGCAATCAGCAAAAAGTACAGACCCTTTATGCAGTTTTACCATTGTTATAATACCATTTAAGTTGTGATCATTATACTTTGTACGCTTTAATTACGAAAATTACCTTGATATGAGTAATTGGGACATTCATAATCAAAGTTCGTAACGTAATTCATAAATATACTCTTATCATGTGCCAACTTTGTACCGGAATAACATGGATATAGATTGATTACCTCATTTCGTTTAGGATTTAGTGCCCGTTCCCAATGAAATATTATGTTTTATGTTCCAAAATATTTGTAACAACAAACCTAGTAAACTATGTTGTTATCTTCTGTACAATATCTACTTACATAGTTTTGTTATTTGAGTGCATGTTATTCTTTTGTTGATGATTTCTCCCACGCCATTGCAATCAACATGTGAATTTGATTGCCGTGGCCTGCTGCGTGCACACCGACTACATCAACAGCGTGCCTACAACAAACACATCATGTTTGAGTTCATTCACACACGGTGCGATTGTGATCATCCTCATTAATGACAAAAACCCATTCAACGAAATAAACAACGCGTATTTTTTTACCCCACTCTACAATTAACATTTTAAAGAGAAACATGTACCGTCTGAATATGCAGATGATTTCTGAATAACATCAGATAAAAGCAATCCTTAAAATAATGTAATCGATAGATATAACCTTTTTACGAATATACGACTTGAATGATAAAGGAGAAGTCTGAATATCAAACAAACCATTTGAAATAGGCATAATTTTCACAAATAATATCATGAAATAATACAGAGTAAATCTTGACCTATTACTTACGATAACATAACATTATATTATACATGAATGCAAATTTTTATTGATATAAAAGTCCCTTTTGGGATTAAGTTACAACGTGCTTTTGTTTACACTCAGGTAGGTTTCAACAACGTTTGATCCAAAATAAATATTGTGTTTCAGTTGCCCGCGGCATCATGTACTTAGATCTAAGTACATGTATCGTGAACATTCTACATTGTTACGGCAATATAATGTTAGATACTGTAGTTTTGGATCTAGATTTATACGAAGTAATCATATCATAATTTTAATGAATCATTTTTTTATTGCAACACAAAATACAAATAAAATCTACAACGGAAATGACTAACGAAAGTATTAACTTCATTATACCTGATCGGAAAACATCACGTGATAGTTTAATAAAATTATGAATTGTGATAACTTCACTTCCTAGTTTATATGTCACGATTACAATCTATGTTGGAGTGTTTGATAAGTAGGTAAATCGCATATAAATAATAACTGGTTCTGTATAAAATGCGCCGTCCTTTGAGAGTGGCATTTTCTAAACGCTCACATTGGCTCTGTCTTCATTTATTATTGCTATGTCTTCGACGAACATCCTTGCTTCTCGCTCGAAATCTTAGATGTTTTATTGGATTTCCACTGACTGCAAAAACCTGTACGTCTCGCCGCTGGAATTTCAACGTTTTCAGTGAATGTGCATTTTTTACAGTCATCAATTTGTACTCAATGAGCTCGGAATAAATGTATTAAAATACGTACATATTTTAAGCTGAATGTCATTTTGTAACAAGGTAATTTAATTTTGCATGAATGTACGAATGGCGTGAAATTGTGTTTCATATTCATAAAATCTCGGCTTCGTTTAATGATTGATTGATCAACTGCGTGTAGAATACTTAATAGTTAATTGAGAGTGTTGTAAATGTTATTTAATTGGATAACTCAGTAAATTCTACGCGCGGCTGAGTAGGTTCGCGAGCTCTAATCAATCACACTTAGTATTCCAGTTCAAAAACCAAAGTATGCGTAGTTCAGTAGTTGTACAGTTAAGCTAGAAATGTGGTAAATCAACAATGCATTTCGCATTCATAACTGTATGCGATAGCGCTACAAAACTTTCGTCAAAGGACATGAAAGCTTGTGATTTCGGTTACCCTTTTCAAATACAGCAAATTAACTTTAGACATAGGCATAATATGACATAGGATCGGCTAGTAGCTTACGTTGGAATTTATTTCTTTGATCAGGAATCGAAACCAATACACTTGATGAAGGTAAGATGGACTCGTCATCACACGTGCAGGCAATGAATCTTAGACATATGTCGATACAGACTTATGTGTGTATGTGTATGTACACGGGACATCGGAGTGCGTTGATATGAATTTACGAGTGTAACTCTGGTGTCTCAAGACCGCATATTGTAGGCATATCGAATCAGAACTAATATAATGGCCCTTGAGTTGTTAAGCTTGCTCTTCTATTGCATAGAGTCAACAACGTACCTATCACGTAACATAAAACGTCTGTGATATGATAATCGAGGAGTCTCACAAAGAACATATTTATTACTATTTATAATAAAATACGAGTGCCTTTGTGTTGCGTGTAAGGTGAGAGCGAAAACGCGTGTACAATCGGTGTCATAAATATGTAAACACACTCAATACGTGAAAACCTGGCGCTTACAAAAGGCTCAATAGATTGTGCACTTTTGACGATATTAGGATATATTATTTATACTTATTTATGTCATGTTTGTACCCAACTTTGATACTCCCAAGCGTAAGGTGTTTACCCAAGAAAATTTGTTTTATTTTATAAGCTAGTACTGTCTCACTAACAGACATTCTCGAGGAATATAAGTAACTAGCTGACCCGCGCAACTTCGCTTGCGTCACCTAAGAGAATGGGTCAAAATTTTCCCCGTTTTTGTAACATTTTTCGTTGCTACTCCGCTCCTAATGACCGTAGCGTGATGTTATATAGCCTATAACCTTCCTCGATAAATGGGCTATCTAACAAGAATTTTTCAAATCGGACCAGTAGTTCCTGAGATTAGCGCGTTCAAACAAACAAACAAACAAACAAACAAACAAACAAACAAACTCTTCCGCTTTATAATATTAGTATAGATTAAAAATTCGTTTATAAAAACCTCAGTAACTTAGAGACACAACAAGAAATAGGCAATCACATACATTTCAGCGCTTCAAATGAACTGCAATTTCTCATCCGCTACAAGTTTAAATTAATATGTACTCTCACGATTCGCGTTGATTATTTTGAATACATGTTTTACAATGTTTTATTATCTTTATGATGTTAGTGTTTAAAAGAAGAAACTGCACTCTTAAACTACGCTACGTTTCTCGTAAACATTTCTCTGTATTTATCTCTAAGTATTTTGTTAAATACACATTGCATTTTAAGCAAACGTTTATTCTTTTTACTCCGGTAACTGAAAACCTGCAGAGTATTTGCAAATGAAGCTGCATAATAATGTAATTATCGTTGCATGATACATAATTAATTTCAGTCTAAAGTAAACTTGAATATTTTTATTTTGCTTCCAAAAAGATAAAACCATAGTGATGATGATGCTACGACGTTCTCATCATTATCATAAAGTAATTCATTAGTGACCTCTTGTAGCAGCCGTAGCGAACAGCAGGGGTATTCAAGCCCATTCGTAGCACGTAGCATCGGGCTCTAATGACGCACGTCACGGTGAATGAGTCGAGGCTAACCCTCCCTTGTTTTAATCTTGAAGAAAAGTTTATACAAAAATATCTATAATACGGAGTGTTAATTAGGCAATTAAAGCGGGTATAATAAGGTACCCAAGTAGACATTGGATTAGACACCTGTTGGCTCGTGAAATCATTTTTATCGGCGTTTACTGATAGCGTTAATTCTCAATATTATCTGATTTCCGTTTGTAAGCGCGATAGACATCCGGAGATTACTAATGCTAGGCAATTAACATAGATAGGTAAATTGAATATTTGTATGTGATGTCCATGTAAAGAATGGTGTTCTTAATATTTTGTATCGGCTAGAGTTACGTAGTTATATTATAGTTATGGGTTCACGTACATTTACTGCGCAATTTACATAACTACGTATAAGTGCGTACATGTTATACAAAATTCAATAATAAATGAATGACAGTTAGGTAATAGCCAATAATAACATAATCTGTTTGGAGAATCCATTAAGCAACATAATATAGCTTTCAAATAAAATTGAGCTGAAAGTCGGAGTCAGTCATTCGTCGTGTTCAGGTAACTAAGTGAAAGTACGTCTGTTGGAAATCCGAGTGGTTTCCTTTGGGCAGCTCACATCGCATCGGCTCGCAAACTTTAAGCCTTTTACAAGCACTATCTACAGTTAATATCTGCACACGCTGTAACTTACTGCACTGAAATTCTACTTCGAGTTTCAGCTTTCAGCTCTGTTTAGCTTCTTGATGTATTAAGAGGAAAATGGGATTTAACACGAATAGGATGTACAAAACAAAAAATAAGTTCCTGAATTTATAACTACATTCATAACTAGTATTCCTATCTAATTGCACGTAGGTGGGTCTATACTTTGTTCATTTAATATTTTCTACTAACAATATAAAAAGAGTTTCTCATTGAAATTAACAACCTCCGCAGAGATTGCACTGCACATACATTCCTTGCATAGTCGATTAGCGCCGGTATTTTTCTGTAGCTCGAGTGCTTTGCGACGCATTTATCTATGGAAACATATTTTCTTCAAAGCAAACGGGTATCGGGTACTCATAGATAACACCAATAATAACTATGAGAACGAACGCAATCGTACGCTCAAACAAATAAACGTGCACTTCTAAAACTAAAAATAGCACGATTTGTTTCAATTTGTTCATGGAAACGTATGAAAAGATTATATGCTAACATTCATGTTTAATTTGTAAACACGCATTGTTTCGGGCGTTTTACTAATCACTAATATTCTGCTACAGGCGGTTTTAATTCGATAAAGTTAGTAAAATAAAAGCTATTGTGTAATAAAACATATGTTATTCTGATGTTTGTTTTTTTAAGTGTTAAAAGCGTGCAAGTAAGTACATTTTTAAAAAAGGCTTACATACGACGGCGATCAATCACGCCATGGGTGACCGATGTTTACATATCGCAACCCCTTTACTCCGTAAGCAAGTTAAGCCTTCATTCCCAGTAGTCAGGCGAACAATTATGACAATCGATTCCCTTTCGTCCATGTTGGTAGCTTTGTCGTTACCCAGAATGCTGTTATGGTTTTTTAACCATTTTTGTTTTCAGTTCAAAATCTTACAGCCCGGTATGGCAGGTCTCAATTGTCATCTTCATTAAATAAATATGTATGTAAATAAGTGAATAAATATGTGAATGATTAGAAACTAAAGTTAATAAATATTTTGTAGTAAAATACCCTGTTAGTTGTTGCGTATGTCTCAATCAATGGCTTCCGAGAACCTGAGCTTCACGTGGTTAAAAAGGTAGTGTAGTAACTCTATCCTACTTTTCACGAAATAGGGGATCAGTCACATCGAATTGGTCTGCGCACGTTACAAGTGAACCTTATATTTATTAGTAAAATGTCGACTTTGTTACTTAATGGAAATAAAAATTAACGTTCATCTGTCTAAGGATTTCAGCGTGGCGAAATTAATAAACAATTCAAAAGGATACGACTGCCGGTTGACATGAAAGTGTTCGCATTCAATGTTTTGAATTAAATTTTAATTGTGCATGTAAAATGTAAGATGGATAGGTACGAGTACTTTGATAAAGATGAGGAGGAAATGAGGAAAAGTTTCCAGCCATTTGTTTAAGACTAAGTCAGAGTACCCCCGGAGGAGTCAGACAAAGCCGCGTGACTAAAGAGTCTAATTAAAAGTTGCGCTACGCTCCCGGGTGATGCTACGTTAATCTATCTACTTACATACAAACATATATGCTTACCTATTACGTACTCATACGGTACATTGGTGTATATTCAGGATTCATTTGGACATTAATTCGTCAGTTTATTAGTGCCATTGTATATCAGTCCAATATTCGAGGAGCAAAATAACTCTCCCGGGATTGGCCGGACAGCATTTTGCAAAAGGGAGTGCGGTGAATTTATTCGTACAGCTCATGGCTCCCTTAACGCATCGAAAATGGTTTCTGATGCGATTCAGTAAAAACAAATATTTTACCTCTTTTTTAAAAACATCATACATTTCCAACCGCAGAGCTGCATATAAAATATATTTGTTTTAATCAATTAGATATTGATTATAAAACTCCCCCCTCAATAAAACAATCTATGATTATAGCATTTAATTTGTGAATTAAAAAGAAAACACGTTTATTTAAGAAAACATTTTTCTACAAGTATACGAAATACGTAGATAAATAAAGACATATTGGAGCAGTATAATTGAATATGAATAATATAATGGTAAATTTGGTATATCTAAGAAATGGTTTATACAACAAACGTGCTGTTTACTGGAGTGGTTAGTGACATCACTGAGCAATCAAGTGTGTATGTTTGAAGTCGACTTGTCCGTATCTACATAATAATATATCGCTCTACGACTATCTTGATTTAATATCTACTCTGTTACGAGTCCTTGTGATTGTACTTGATCACAATATAGAGTTGAATGAGTACAAACGTGATTTCACGAGAATTACCTATGATTCGCTATCGTTATGTTTATAATTCGCTATCAAAGCTGTATATTTTATAAAGGAACATGTATTTTATAAAAATAGCGCGATATTCATGTCTTTTGATTTTCATTTCATCGAGCAGCGTGATTGGAAAATGGAAAACCGCTGCAAGAGACAACAAGCAAACTCTATACACAGTGAATTGTTTTGGACAACGACTGTTGTTTTTGATAGAAAGGGGCGTGCCATAACACATGAAGCGTGTAAAATTTTGACGGAACATGAAAGCGTAGGTAATTATATCTATTGATTTATTCGGGGTGAACCTTTACTGACCCTGTGTCAAGGGTTGTTTTGATGTTGAATTTGTGTGAAGTATTGTTAGCTTAATATGGTCGGCATGGTCATGGGCACGATCTTTTAAGAAAAGAGTTTAGTGTATGAAATTTCTAATAACGTTTTCCTATTAATGTTATTTACTTTTCCTGATTGTAGTCTTCCGTAATTTAAATTAACGATTGATTCTTAGGTGTAGCTGAAAACACCAACAAACATAATGTAATATCTAGACGCGTTGTTACTTAACTGACATGAAACCCTATTTAACCTCAAAGTTTACCAAAGATCCCTTTGTTTAACTGAGGACTGTCCCACTGTTGGGCAAGAACGAAGAAGAGCACAGAAAATACAAAATCCACCTTGACCAATTTAAAATGAGATAAACCAAAACACTACATAATAATGCTCATTTCTGATACATGATATGAACAGGTATATTAAGAGATAATTTGTGAAGTATCGTGTCTCCATTATCGTTATCATCGGCGGATATATCAAACGTCGTTATCATTATATTGATGTAGTTGTCGTCATTAGCCACGCGGAACACAGCTGGGAGGTGGCCAAATATTTCATTCTATCACTTATCTCAAAGACCTGTCGTAACTATTACTTAACCGCCGGTTGAATGATCGACACAGATAAAAAGCCGAGATTTAGTTGTCGTCTTTTCAGCTAAAGTATTTTTATAGCGCCGTTTATAAGTAAAGTAAGTCAAGAACTTACTAACTTACAAGATTTTGCGAGTGTTTTTTATCTGATCACTTATTGCATTAGATACGAGTACCTAAGTACGAATATAACGACCTTTCCACAACAAGGAAGAACAACATTATAAAAATAATCGTCTTAATAAACATTGACTCTAATAATATCTACCTCTATCGGTTTTCAGGTCAATTGTGTTAGGCGGCAAGTGACGTGAATGGCCGTATTTAGCGCGCTTTTCAACTCGAGTCGGAGATCTGTATCCGCATAGATCGTGACGCAAGTATGCTATCTCTATGCAAATAATAATATAGTCACTCTCGAATCTGTGTTCTAAGTGAATCGGGACATCGCTAATACGCTGTTATGTAGTTCCAATAATACATAAATTATGGCAGCTCGTAAATGTCTTGCAATGAACGTCAAGATTTTCAATAAACAGCCACAACGAACGATCCTGGGCGGATATTGCTGTAATCTCTCTGTAGACGTTTGGTAATCTCAGTGGGGTGCTAGATGGCACAGACGCTCTTGATATATGAGTCTTCGTCTATTTGCCGCCGTGAACATTCGGCAAAGACGCGTTTACCTATTTACAATATCATTTCCGTACTGATTAGGTAGTAAAACACACACATATGTACATTCTGTCAGCTGCTAGTTATCACGCCAAAGATGTAAAAGTCAACTGGCGGATGTTTAAATTATGTCTACTTAGAAACGTTCTTAGAATTCACATTATTATAGCTTTATCTAGTCGTACATTACTGTTGTTTTGCATTGCAATAATGTTGTAAGTAAAGTAATAATAGCTAGCATAAAGACGTAGCCCTGGTCTGGAGCTGATATACGTACACAATACAATATAAATATAATAGAATCGGTTTTGACGGCGAGTGGTATGTGGAGCTCGCTGCCTGTTGGCAGACAATGGTCGCCTTGATGCCGATACAAAGGCATACCAGCCGCTTCTGTGTTTGCTCTACACTATTTGTTCATCTTAAACTATTAGTCCGTAGTCCATTACGCGGCCGCTCATTCGTGAGCTTCAGAAAAATGTGCCTACTATGAAAGGGCACTCGACAATGAGAATTTATTTATAAAATTCTTTCTTTTAATTGAACTTTTATTTTTTGAACGCTTTATTGTTTGGCCTTTCACTTTGTGTCAGGGTTTTTAGATCAGCGATTTTAGAAATGCCTGTAAGAAAAATAAATTTGTAAACAAGTTAGCTGTAGGTTGGAGATAAACCAACGTGATATGTAGTAGGACATGGGTAGAGCGCTATGGTTTCACCTCATCAATATCTGCTACGCCCCTTGTGTATACCGCCAGGTCCCGTACCGAAGAATTATTTGAGTGACCCCCGCATAGTTTTTCAGGGTAGGGTGTTTGTCTCTGTGATTTGTAATTTGTATGTTTGACAAGCTCCCAAGATACCGATAATCCCTTGAGAGAGAAGCGTGGGAACCTAAGTAGCGTATTTTTAAAAGAACGATACAACAAAACTCCCTTTTTAAAAATCTAGTACGTAATATGCTGCGAGTTTCGTTCGTGTAATAAGGAGTAAGATAAATGATGTAATATGTGTTGTATGTTTTACAATTAATGTGTTATGGCGCAATTATCCTTTAGTATACGTCTGCTTCAACAAATACATTAATTTGGCTTCCGCTAATGCAATCGATTAGAGAATCGTGTTCAGTCGCGTTTGCAGGGCCCTTTAGTAATTAGAGGGGTCGCTATACGACCCACCAAATTACACAAAATGTATTTACTTGATTAATTAATTCTGATGATTAATTCATTTACACAAAACAATGGGAATTAAAACATCTCCTTTTGGGGCATTTGAAAATTTGTTCTGCAGTTGAATATTATTTAAAATATCATAAAAATATTCCTTACAGATTGTAGAAATATTTTAAGTAGATTATATACGTCACATTAGGGAGTGTTATCTATAAGAAATATTTTATTATAACAGAAATAGTGCAAATGTTGTCTAACATTGATTATAAATTGTTTATCAGTACAGAACATTTGTGTCTACTTTCAGCTTAATTTCATCGCTTTAATAGATAGCCAGATTTTGTGGGATTGAGCCGTATTATGATAACCGCAACGATAAAGTAATTGGAAGCATAATGTCGATAACGATATGACGTTTATGGCAACGTAATGTAATATTGTAACGAAAGACATCAATCACACGAAAATCGTTTATTTTTCGGTTATTTTTAAACGGATACTGTGCATATCCCTAATTGAATTTTGAATGGGAAAACGAATGGGATATACGTATTTAAAACACACACAATATTGAGCTGGATTAATCAGTACATTCACAAAAATTCCAATGTATTCCTCAGATTGTGTTTGTGATAGAGCTGAACTCAACAATACACTTACTTTGAAGTAGCTGCGAAGGAGGTATTCATCAGCAATCCGATCTAACCTAAATCTCACATCCCCAGAGTACGTTTGTTTCCGTGATGTTCAATAGCATTGTGTTCGGGTGTCAGACAGAAAATGAAAAATGTCTTATGTCTCTACATACTTACATTCTCTACGGAATATCTAGGTCGGTACAGAATTTTTAAACGTTTTATATTCTACGTAATGACGTCATCGCCATCGACTAAAGGTTGCGGGTCCTACGAGCAAGGCTGTGTTGTTCACAACTTAAATGCATCACGTAACCCATTTCCTCTCAGTTATCCAATAGAAGGTTCTCTAATTATGGCTATAAAATACCTACACTATATTTTTAGTCTTCTCTTAGTAATAACGTTCCTATTGTAAGTTCTACAATGTAATAACTCATTAATATACTTTTTCGAAGTGCCAGTAAAATAAATTAATTTCATTTCATTTAGTTAACGTCCTTTATGATACCATTATAGCGTACGTTGGTTTTGCTGAACCCATTGTTCATTGAAAAAACTCTGACAAAGACTTTATCCAAGTCATTTATAATTCAGCTGAAACCTCATATTTCGTGCACGCGGCTACGCTTTTTTTACTTTAACGGACGTTTATCAACAAAAGTTGAAAAAAAAGAATGGGCGAGAACACAATTACCGCCCGGTAGGTGTTAGTGAGTTTTATAAGTTGTTCCTATTACGCTTCTGTTGCCTTCAGACATTCTTCTCGCAAGGTATACAAACCATTACCTGCGGAATAAGGTTTTAAATACATTGTATTTTTATTAGGGATCCCTTTTGTTGGATAATACGTAGTGTTTTTATTTAGGTGATTTAGGTAAACTATAAGCTACCGCAAAATCTTATGTAGATTTGTTTATAATTGATGTGTATTTTCATGTGGAATAGAGTTGATAATAAAGGCGATACCTAGAATGAATCAGAAGATCATCCGATGTGTACGCTTGTCCAATTTTTATTGCAAAGCAGCCTTTGCGCTTTGAATCAAATATTTAGCGCGGTCTTTTTCCTTTTACCTTTGAAAGCCGGTTTTAAACAGGCAAGCTCGACAGCCGTTCCGGATAGAGAGTAAATCTTTTCAGAATCTGAAATGGCCCTTCCGATACGGAACTACGAAGATTTGTTCCTATTGAGAGTGCAATAAGTAACAATAAATTATTCCAATACAGCTTCCTTTTTCTCTGCAGCAGTTAAGAGAGAGAAAAGCGGTTCTTGATACTATATACATATTTTAATGTCTCATTTTTATTCTGAGCGTAACATTAAAATGTTCGCAACGAACTTATTACAAATGCAATGTCTTAATTACTTTGAAGTTAGCATTTCAGGGAGGTATAGTCCGGTTTTACTCAAACTCACTTGTACGTAATTAATAGCGAAGCGCTGTGCTGTATGAATTTTAGATCAGTTTTACACAGGAACTCGCAGCGTTTGTACAATTGATGAGCTTCATGTGTACCTGTGTTTACTGTTCTAACGCAACAATGGATTGCTTTATCAAATATGTATTAGTCATTGAATTTTGCATAAATCAAACTGTTCAAATTATACTCACAATATGTATTGTTAGCGTTGCTGCTCTAAACGCCGGAGGTTAGTGCGTATCAACTAGGCAATCAAATATTCGGATCTTATTGTAAGTCGTATTCAGCTATTTCCACCGCTGCATTTCTGCATTTTATCTTATTGTGCAGGTTATCTTTACATGTAAAGCGGTAAACATACCTAATATCATTTTTATGTTAATACTGGTCATACTTGGTATCTTCTGTACGCATACATTTAGAAGAAAATTTAAAAAATTGTAACACGAATAAGAAACATGGGAAAAATTGTAAATACTAATATACTAAAACTTGGAACTGCGGAAATTATTATTTTAGATTTCAAAGCATTGATCAATTACCTATTAGGAGTTATAACTAAGTAGGCCTGGAGGTTTGCTACGCAATAAATACTGAGAAACGAGTGTCTCTTTTAATGTAGCAGACATCAATGCGGGAGTTACGCGTATCTTACATTTATGACAAGCTTATGTTGACGACGATGCCTAATTTATGACACTGTAACTTATCCTAAAGGAACAAACACTGGCTTTATTATATCCTGTGTTATTACAACGTTAATGTCCCTTGTCATAGCTATTATTAGGTATACAATCTTACGATCAATGAGTTTAATGAGCAGTTTTATTTTTACGACATTTTCCACTTTTATGATAGTACGACAACTACCTATCTTCGTTGTAAAAAACAGCACTTATGTCATCAATATTTTTAATTACGCTACGTACCTGGCAGTAAAATAGTGAATTCCATTAGAAAATATGTCATGGAAATATTTGTGACGTGGCTACGGCACATAAAAATAATAGAAACATCGATGGTGCGTTGAAAGATAAGCTTTGAGGGAACCGGTTCTAACAAATTCGAATAGAACCTTTTAGTTGCGAATTGAACACATGAAATAAAATATCCGTATATGGAGTATTAAGGGTGCTCTCCCGGTAAAAGCGAGGCTTAGAATTATTTTAAAACGAATTTATTAACACTATTGTATCTTAAGATTTTATTAATACTTATATTTTTCTTTAATACTACTAAGCGAAGTAACGAACACGAATAAAAATAAGACATGATACGGAATAAACAAAAGGCGATGTAAGGCCCGTAGCGTCTAGTGCAGTCTAGTGTGTCGTAGCTTCGTTTACTTTCATGAAAACATTCGAAAGTTTAGTCATGTAGAAACTTTTTATCCCGACGAGACTGCAGGAATACTTACATATTGCCATTTTATTCTACATTCTAAAGAATATTAAAAAAATATCAAGACTGAAATAAAAAAATATTTAAGTAACACAAAATCGAGGTGAATTTCAATAGATTTTCGCTTCGATTTGGTCTGAGATCAGTTAACTGTTCTGATTGTGCATAATTAAAACTTGGAGAAGGTTTGAAAACCGTAGCGAACCCTGCCGCTCTACATTAATTTTATAGTCGAGTTGCGTTCAACTGATTTTCACGGTACAAATCTTTTATAAACAACGAATGTTTCAGAGTTCGAAATAACTTATACTTATTTTAAAAGTTAGTTAAATGTTGCTACTCTTTTGTGTCTAATGTTACTGATCTCCTTCTAAACTTAGAAGGTTGAAAAGATTGAAAGCGTGTAGTTTTCTCCGGGCGTATTCGGTCTTAGAAGCTTAGTTTCTAGTTCAAAAAGATGTTTAAAGAGCATTATCTCTTTTTGCTAACTCGCTTTATTATCTTCGCACGACTTGAACAGAAAACCCCGAGTAAGCGGGAATACGTTTCTATTAAATTAATAAATTAAACAAAGGAAAGTTGAGCACCTCATGGCTAAAGCTTCCCGCCGGAAAAAATACGCTTTTCATCATTTTACGTTGTAATCGCGAAGCAAAGCGTTGAATATTTATTCTGGTGCTATGGATTTCACTTAAAAAAATTGCTTTCTGAATGTTAATGTAGAATTTGAGCAAATCCGTAATAAGTATAAGAAGTAATTTGCACGTTTACACGGAGATTTTGTTGATCGCTTTGCTCATTTACCGTCGTCGATATTCCGATGCTTTTATTTATGTGTCTGGTAATGCCTGCGATACGCAGCTGTAATCATATATCAAAGGTTTTTAGGTAAACAAACGTGTTTTGTTAAATCTAATATTGCTTGCCGACCGAAGTTAGTGTTGCTTTTGTGTTTTTCAGTAATCCTGTACATGTATACAGTTACATACATGCATTAATACAATATCAAAACATTGTATGCGTGTATTGAAATTGTAGTCCGTATGTTCAAATTGTTAATGTTATAGCACGGCTATAAAAAATGCATAATTACACCGCTACCCATAGCTATAAGTCCACGTCTATGCTGGTGTCAAATTTATTGATATAGTTAGGATTTCACCCTGGAATATTCTATCAAATTGTATGTTACTCGTTCCAGTTACTTTGCCTCGAAAATAGTACTTGCAAAACATCGTCTATTATCTGATAATGATAACATTAGGAATTATACAACGAAAATCCGACAACTCATCATCGTTATGAATGTAATCTATATAAGTAGTATCTATCTACTATAATTTATTGCAAAAGATTTTGCAACAGAAAATAGAATTATCAAAGGAGATCATCCATTTTGGGCCTTTTTTCAAAGTGCCGGCCAACAAAAAAAAGTGGCATGTATCAATAGAGCTAGCCATTTGAAGCAATAGTTAGTATGGCACGAAACCGGTAGGATCGCTTTGAACCGAGTTATACAGGTTTGAAGATTCATAATATTCAAACATTAATTCATTTCTGAAAGTGCTGTGAAACATAAAATAATGATTGATTTTGCTAGAATTAACTATCTAAAGCAAATGACCACTCTGAAGTTGATTTAAGGTCGTAAGCCCACGTATCAACTCGGAAACGGGTCGTCACCGTATCAGCTCGAGATCATCAGTATTATTTGTATGTAATTCCCTACTGTAACACACTTATCGGAATCGTTATGTGATCGCTCCGGCTCACGACCATGGGAGTGGTTCGTATGCACATTATGCATACACCAGCACCCAGGGTGGAGTGCGGGGCTTTGTGCAAATTCCGATAGAATTGTGGGCATACCTTCTAAACCGCAACATGTGTCCTCATAACAAGGGCTCTCATCACAAATCGTGCCCGAAGCACATAATATTGTTCCACGTGCCGATGAGTCGAACATAACAACCCAACGGCAACACTCTAGATGACCTCTTACCTAGACGATGGTTTGTTAGTTGCACACAACCGAGTGTGCGGCCCCTTAGGTGCGAGTTTGGTTCCCCCGGCGCCTCAATGCGTCGCCACTGGACTGGTCACTGGCGACTAGCGCAAGGTCAGCGCATCCTCCCTTAGCGAACCCAAGGGGCCGCACCCTCGATTGTGTGCAACTAACAAACCATCGTCTAGGTAAGACTAGAGGTCATCTAGAGTGTTGCCGTTGGGTTGTTATGTCCGACTCATCGGCATGTGGAACAATATTTTGTGCTTCGGGCACCATTTGTGATGAGGACCCTTGTTATGAGGACACATGTTGCGGTTTAGAAGGTATGCCCGCCCTTCTATCGGAATTTGCATATAGTCCCGCACTTCACCCTGGGTGCTGGTGTATGCATAATGCGCATACGCACCACTACCATCGTCGTGAGCCGGGGCGATCACATAACGATTCCGATAAGTGTGGTACAGTAGGGAATTACATAGAAATAATACTGATGAGCTCGAGTTGATACGGTGACGACCCGTTTCCGAGTTGATACGTGTGCTTATGACCTTAAATCAACTTCAGAGTGGTCGTTTGCTTTAGATACTTAATTCTAGCAAAATCAATCATTATTTTATGTTTAACAGAACTTTCAGAAATGAATAAATGTTTGAATATTATGAATCTTCAAACCTGTATAACTCGGTTCAAAGCGATCCTACCGGTTTTGTGCCATACTAACTATTGTTTCAAATGGCTAGCTCTATCGATGCATGCCACTTTTTTTTGTTGGCCGGCACTTTGAAAAAAGGCCCAAAAATGTATGGAGCGTGGATGATCTCCTTTTATTTTTAAATTTGATAATTCCGTTTTCTGTAATTCCTTTATTAAAAACGAACCGGAAAATTATACATAAATATCGATATCATAATGAATAGGGAAAATATTCGTTCCAAGAAATTACATTGCATATCTTGAAAGGTTTCAATTAGTAATAATGCTAGCTTAGACGCGTAACGGGTTTTATTTCATGAAACAAAGTGCGCTATAAAATATAGAAAAGAAACACTATTGCTTTCAAGAGGTCATTAACGATTTAACGATCGAACCTTCGCTACGTTAATTTCATTATAATTTACTTTACTATAACTATAAACCTTAGTATAAGTCTCTTATAAAAATGTAGCAGTTATAGTGATCCTGACCTCATTACGCATAGAAGGTTTTGTGTCACCGTTCGTTGGGGACATGTACCGCCTCATAACGGACTTACGGCAAAATACATATTGATAGCAAAGTATGTTGACCCCCGCGTGTGGACTTACCGTACTTAATTATTACGTGTCATGCATAAAAAAAGTACCTATGCTGAATTAATTGTATGATAGCACGCGAGTTTCACTCTACACTGTGTGTTTATTTTGTAAAAGTAACGAGTTACACTTTTTATTAGCAAACAAAATGTAAATACATCCACAAGTAGAATGAAGTTGTTGATTTTATCATGCGTAAATAAAAATTTGGGCTTAATATTTTTTGGACATAAAGTTTTTCGTACGTTCTATAACAAAAGTAACATTGTGATGTAAAAGTCGACATAATGTTTGTTTTAAACGTTGTCATTGCAAGTTATAATTATGTCTTTGAACATTTGTGGCGATGCAAAAGCGGAGAAAACGGCGCACTTAGCGGTTTGTAGCTGCGGGCTGAAACTGCCGATCGCGTTATCTTCCCGTTCCTCTCTCTACCTCCGCAGCGCTCAAGGCACTTTTTCGAAAAAGACACTGACTCAGAGCGTCAAATATAATTTACTCCGTTTACGTTTTATTCTTTATTACTTTTATTCAATTACATAAAGTACATACATAAAGATGTATTGAGAGAGACATCTTCTTATATTATTGTACAAATTCAGATAACATTCGTAGACAAAAAAGGCTGTCTTAGGTTTTATGTCTCGTGTGCGAAATTGTTTCAGAATACCTAATTTAGTTTATAAGACGAATAACTTCTAAGAGTATATTGGAAATATTTCGGCGTAAAATAGTTAAGCCTGTCCTTAAAACTTTTTAGTTTGGAGGCTTAAATCGAGACGGCTCATACTCTAAAGGGCTTAAAGGAAATATTACCCAGAACAAAGTTGTTCCATACTTACTAATACTTACCTATGTTTACAAGAGTAATAAGTAATAAAATCTGTGTTAAAGTAATCTACGAGTTACTACAATAGATTAATTAAATGTATTTTATATTAAATTTGTAACAATAATCCCTCAACAAACTAAATGGTTCCCATTGGTTATAATAGTTTTTTTTTTAGACAAAGCTTACTAATTTAAGAGATTCATATTATATAGGAAGTTCTTATTTTTTAACAAGAAACAAAGGTTATGTAAACAAGCAAGTTTCTAAATATCTGGGTTACATGTCCTTTCTTGTAGATAAATCTTTGTGCTTACCCTAGCGAAAGCCATCAGTATGTCACCTGGGATTTGCCCCGACCTTATCAAAGTTATCCTACCTCCTTATATTACTCTCATTATTTACCTACAACGTCAAATAAGAATGTGAATACATAAAAACGCGTTTTATTAACATGCTCCTCGTAAGAAGTGAGTAATGTATGAAGGGCGTCGATAATCATACCAGTCTTACTCACAAGTGTTCATAGAAGTAAGTAATATAAATAATATTATTTTGCTTCTGTTTCTGTTGAATTCGATATTCTTGCGGTGTAGATCGCTAGGTATGATCTCTATAAATGTTTATTATAAACAATGCTTTATTTATTTATTTACTTAATTAAATATTCATGTATAAAATTTGTTTTTAGTAGGTGGTCTATAAAGTTAAAGCAAAAAGATATGCGTCTAATGCTCTCAATCGATACAAGCTTTTAATTTTATGAACAACATAGAAAATACTTTCACTGTTCAGTTTTAATTCTACATCTAAAACTGTTCCATTAGCTTTTGCAGCCCGCTTTAATTAGGTTTAATGCAGATGCAATTTTAATTAGATTCAAAGCAACGGGATAAAAATTACGAGTTGATTAAAACAAGGTTTAAAATTGCCTACACGCAAATAGACAATCGATATTTCATCAATGTCTAGCGGCACTTTGGAACGAGTTGATCAATAACCAGCTAAAATCTATACTAATATTATAAAGCTGAAGAGTTTGTTTGTTTGTTTAAACACGCTAATCTCAGGAATAACTGGTCCGATTTGAAAAATTCTTTCAGTGTTAGATATCTCATTTATCGAGGAAGGCTATAGTCTATACCTATATCATCACGCTACGACCAATAGAAGCAGAGTACCAGTAAAAAGTGTTACAAAAACGGGGAAAATTATAACCCTTTCTCTCTTATGTGCCGCAAGCGAAGTTGCGCGGGTTAGCTAGTAATATATATTATCTGAAACTGAGTTGGATACACTCGACTTATTTTCGAGTTGCAGCTCGTTGTTCTATAGTGAGATATACGTATAAACTTACATACGGGTATGGAAACATTGTTGCGGTCAAACCTTTGATAGATGACTTCAAACGTGTCCCGAGTTTACCGGCGAATCCGCAGCTTAGGCCAGCAGAGGAAAGTGTCAGTACCACACCAATCATAGCAGTGGAGTTTTAAAACTTTATTTTACAGAAAGAAGGCACTTTTGTGACGTTAACTCGTCAAGCTAAGTTCGGCTTAGCCATTACTTATTTATTTATTGAGTTTAATAAAGTAATAAAGCTTGTAACTGGGAAGTGATATGGTGATTAGAACGTGGAAAATGAACATGGTCCAGGGAGCCTTCTTCCGGAATTTTAGTGTTTTTGCGGAACTTAAAGTGTAGTTCCTTATAACGGTAATAAATTATCTGCATATTGTGTGAACCTTATTCTGTTGTATTTCATGTTATTCAATTTCTGCGAAGATTTTATTTAACTTAAGTACTATAAAGAGACTTTTCTGTTATAAAGAGAGTAATGTAGAACTTTTACGTATGTTATAGAACTCCGAGATGAAGTACAATAAAATCGTCGAGTAAATGTTGTCGGGATAGTTCAGTGCGATTGTAGCTCATAACTTGTTGCACTCTTATAAATCTTGTACAACACGATCGCTTGTTGTAGAAATATTTGTTTTAGAGGGCACGATTAACAAGGATTAATGGTAATCTCATCGATAGTAGGTATAATGTATTGTTTTCATTTAATGATATTCCCTAATATTACCTACTCGTCGGTATAGACAGAAAAGAGTCAAAATGTGCAAATAAGTTAGTACTATTAAACTGATCATAATAAAATACATCGGTTCTAATCGATATAACTGTGATCTATATTAAAATTTGTAGGTACGATTTCTGGGAAATATTTCTCCATTACTAAATGGTTCCGAAAGTATATCCCAACTCCGAAAACTTTCGTAAACTTCTAGTTGTGGATAGGTAGCGATATAAAAAAGTAGGCTCTGCTGATATCTACACTCAAATGAATACGCTCGTGTTTTCCTCAAGGAAACTAGGCGTTGGGTTTTTTTTCAATCCGGCCTTATTGTGGCTGTATTTCAATGGCGGTGCGCATAATCATCATGGCTTGTTAGAACAGGTGTACGGATCTCAGCCTCCGCTGGGAAACTACGCATTGCGAGGCTCCGATGTAAAAAGGGTTGGGTACGTGTTGATTTTTATTTTTGTTCTAATAATATACTGAAGGGCCGTCCGGTCTGTAACATGAAAAAATTGAGAGCCAATTAAGACTAAACCATGTATTGTGTAGTCAATCAATATTAACACGACTAAAGTTTGATCATGATAAATAGGCATAATACCGTTAGTTCGATTTTGTAAAAGTTTATATTTAGGTACAAGTTTTATTTCTATACTTGATTATAAATACGCGATTAAACGGGCAGTTGCTTTGTTCTTTAATGCTAATAGAATAAATCTACGTGTTTGCACGTTAATGAACGGCAGTTAAAATGTTTTTTTAGAATACACGATACATTGTACGAGCAACTTGGCGTTTACTCTCATATTATGCAAATATAATACAACCTGCTAGTTATGTGTGCAATAATGAGGTAACCTAGATATTGCGGAATCTAAGACAATAATTTTCTGGAATACTAGAATACTAATTGATTATTATCTACATGCAATTTCGGTGCCGATTTTAATAATTGAGACTGAAAACTATCAAGTTATCCATTCATATCATTGATGTATTTTGTCTTTATTATTCTAGCTTAAGAAAAATCAGTTAATGACGAAATCTTTTAATAAAACAATATTATGTATGAGTAAAGCTACGTCAAAGCGCCTGTGATAAAGTCACTGGCATTATTCTCGTCGTTGAAACTTGCATAAGTACGTTGTGCCGCGCGTGTGCGTCAGGCGCGGTTACCGTCAAACCAATGTTTTCCTCTCGCTACATCTACATAAAGTATTCAAAATACATGTATAATAACACATTGAAACATTCTATTTATAAATGAATAATACAGCTGAAATATTTAATTTTGTAGCCTTTGCCCTTTAGCTACACAAGATAATTCATTCAGGAGTTAGAGGAAATATTTGCCAAAAATACATTTTGTATTTGATCCTGAAATCTTTCATTACAGCCGCTCAAATTAGAGTGGCTTGTCCTTAGATTTGAACGTTGTCAACATTGACGATTACTTGACCTTATAGATTTGTTTTTGAGTTGAGCAGATAAAATGATATTTTTCCTGTGGTGCGATTTGCGCTGTGCGTTACACTTGACTATGATCGATAAGAGTATAATAGCTATATAAATATTAGAATACGAAAATTCGAACTTATAGCACATGCATTATTACAAGATCTCACAACATTCTAGTTTTATTGTTTTGAAAATATATTTTAATTATTCTAAAGTACTACGCCTCGGTTATGACGCGCTGTTACAATATATCTCGGACAATAGTCCAAGCGTTTGTGTAATCTGATACCGGGTGACCGCAATCGGATTTCAGGATTCCCGTGGTTGTTGTCCGTTTCTGATTAGTAACAATAGCTATATATTTTATAGTGCAGTGTTGTTAAGGACTTCTCAATTTTATGTAAATTCCGTTCAACATTTCTGAACAATTTATCACGCCCTATATCCTAATTAAAGATACCTTTATCATACCTTCATCAACAGTCGTAAAGACATCTAATTACATAGCAATTGTTAGTATTGGTTACAAGTGAAAAGTAAAATATCTTTTGTTCGTTTATGCAAATAATTCTATTAAAAATGCATAGGCAATATTTTGACCGCACATCATGTGTGCGACCTTTTAACCTACGAATAATACGATCAAATTTTGTGGTTTTATCCATTATCATCTGTTATTATGTGTGTAAATATTTTATGAAATAACAGGCATTGTAGTTCAGGACACGTGGTTAATGATCGACTGTTGATGGGTTTTGATAAGGCTAGCCTTCGATCACCGAGCATACTTTAATGACTAAACTAACCATTAGTGTCACCCAGACTTACGTTAGTGACCTGACGTCACGTATCGTGTTTATTTCGTACCTAAGTTACTGAAATTCTAGTCTATTTAATATTTATGGCATGTTTGTTGGAGACATGAATAGCTGTATTAGACGAAACAATTAGATAAATGAGTTATTTTACATGAGAATAACATCGAGGTAGAACGCAAGGTTCGTTAGGTTGTGAATTCTATTGTGTCGCTACAAAGTGTGATAGAGTTTAATACTCTTGGTACCGAGAATCCCTACCATGATTTAATCACTCACCTATATTTGTTATCATTATATTCAGATTGCTATTCAATTTGCTTTGTACAAACGCTGATGAGGTACCAAAGTAATTCAAATGAAAGACTCGTGTAGCGCTATTCCATATAGAGAACAATTCCGATTGAATGCTATTCATTAGGTATACTATTAAATAGATGCACATAGACACATATTATTACACATAAATACCGAACAGAAGGTTGAGAGAAGGATTGTGTGGGACACATCTAAACATTCTTATGTAATGTATAAGATTTTTTGTTCAATTTTCTAGTTACCATACAATACCTGAAACGTTCTTTCTAGTGTTATATAGTGATCTAAGTTTTACAGCAATGAAAATCCTCTCCAAACTGGTTTATTAGTTTTACGTGATACGCGGTCATAAAGACGGAGGGAGAGTGAGAAAGATAACAAAGTAATAAATTTCTGTTCTTTATTTGACTTTTTTACTTTGACGCTACAAATACAACAGTGCGATGGTAAGGCGTTGTCTGTCTTAAGTGAATCCACTCCTATTATAAATATATAAATAAATCATTGGATAACTCACATTTGATTCCAAACTAAGCAGAGCTTGTATACTATGGTAACCAAATAACTGATAAACATGCTTATATACTTCTAAATACATACTTATATAGATAATTCACAACCAGGCTCAGAACAAATTCTCGTGCTCATCCTACAAAGATTCTCACTCATTTGCCCCGGGTAGGATTCGAACCCACCGCACGCGGCGCTACGGTTATTGCGGCGGGTTGACCACTTTAACCACTGCGCCAAACGTGCAGTTAAATACTATTGTATATTACATATTCATGCTGTTTAAAATAATTCATTTTGTCACTGCGTATAAAAGTCCTCTCGCCGCGACTGTCTGTTTGTTTGCGATCAACTCGAAATGTACTAAACGATCCTCCATACGATTTTCACCAATGGATAGAGCGATTACCAAAGAGTGTTTAGGTGTACAATTTGTGAAGGGTTGGTAGAATGTTACAAACCTAATTCCAAAAAATACTATTTCTCACCAAACCTTTCGGAATCCGAACTAGGTATCTAAAATAAGTAATTTATCGTGCATAGATATTCGTGTATTTGCACTTAAACGTTTTAGAATTTCCGGAACCTGTTATCTCATCTCGCACCAGTGGCGACGATACCAGGATCCCTCACTTACGTCGAAATGTACCAATTTGCTAAATTGAGATAGCGCTGAGCATTTAAGTACCCGTGTACATCTGTGAACGTTTACGCGTTGATGGTATATGACAACTTGTTAATGGTGGCCACTTCTGGCTCGAAAGCTTAGCTTTGACGTCATTAATAATACGTTTTACTTTAAATAAATAACACAGAGGACATATAAAGTTTTGAATAATAAATACAACCATGTTTCTCAGAAATGTCGGTTCTATACCTCAGCCTTCTTAGGGCGTCCGTGCCCTATCGAAGGTAGTGTAGTTAATCCTACTACGGCGTACCGTAAACTCGAGCCTTTGATTCTTTGTTCGGTAGCCTATCACCTTATCCTTGATCTTTCTAAACCCTACCTTGCCTTATTTATTGTAATTTTCACAACCTGCGTTTGTTTATTTTCGTTTGTATTTAATAAATTTATTAAACTTATATATATCAGTCAGAAGACACTGACGAGTGACATGACTTATCAACGCTAAGGCTTTGAAGTCTTTGTCTACGATATTTCTTTCTGTTATGAGAATAATTTATAATCTACAAACGTTTCGCATTTATCTTTAAAAATTAAAAATAGCGGGGAATGGATCGTACTCTCGAACTTCCCAGGCATACTTCGCGTGTCTTCATGGATTTATATACCTTTTATTTTTCCTCTTATAGTAGATACTCTTATTATACTTAATACTTGTTCAATTTCAATTTTAAATCACTTATAGGTACTTGATACATTGTTTTGCTATTTTCGTATATTTTGTCACAGTGGTAAAACATTAAATTTTTTGTCGTTGATTTTATACTAATGATGTTTGATTGATGTACAGAGGTGGTGAGAGGTAGTAGGGCGCGGGGTTGCAGGCGAGGGCGGCGGGGCGGGCCCGCGACATGACGAGGGCGCGCGCAGCCCGCCCCGGCCGCCATGCAGCGCCTGCGCACTACGTTCAAACGGTCGCGCACTCCCACGCCTGCCGATATGAAGACGCAAAGTAGCCTCGAAGTGCCGAAGCAGGTAAATCTATAATTAATAACCCACCTTACCTTAAATACAAACGTAAACGGTACTTACCTAATTGTTCAAAACAGCGTCTCTTAACGTTATCCAATCCGAAAACCTTTAAAGCATCAAACATAATAAATTCAAGGACCCTCTTTAATTATAAAAAAAACTTTATTAATGCTAAAGATAATAATTTCCAAATAGTGAGGTATGGTCGCGGGCCGTAATACACACGCACACGTAGCTCCATTGGTCTGCAGACATCAGGTTAAGAAGCAATGTTCTAAACAACATGGTCAATACTTATCTTTTATGACTATAGAATTTTCCCCAGCAGCGTTATACGAGGACTATGATAAAAGAGGTTGACACGTGTCTTGTCTTTTATAAGTACACGATAAGGCTCGCGTCGTGCTCCCTTTGTTTGAAGTTTGACGGGCGTCACACGCAATGCCGCAGATGACTGATTGGCTTACCGATTGATGATGGACGAGTGAACCAAGACTTATATTTGAAAGCTTGAGAGTTCGATTATAAAGCCACAATATTTACGGCTGTATAGGCCTCTCTGTTAAAATAAATCCGTCACATCTTTCTGTAAGACAGATATAGTCGACTATGCTAGCTTAGGACAAGTACCTATAGGAATCCTTTAGCAGATTTTCCTATTTCGGTTTTCGAGACAAATTCCTTCACTATTCAATAGTAATTATATTATGTATACTAATATTTTGGAGCTGAAGAGTTTGTTTGTTTGTTTGAACGCGCTAATCTCAGGACCTACTGGTCCGATTAGAAAAAATATTCCGGTGTTAGATAGTAGTTATCGAAGAAGGTTATAGGCTATATATCATCACGCTACGACCAATAGGAGCAGAGTAAAACTAGATTTATACTTCTAACCTTATAGATAAATAGGAATCATTGTGTTTTTCGTGTATCACTGATGTATCTATTATTTGTCCAGGTCCGGTCGGCTTCGTTCGATGAGATCCAATTGGAGGCAGTGCGCGGCTCCGGCGCAAGTGTACTGCTTGCGGTCCCGCAGCATGGCGGTCGTAGTCGCTCTTTTGACTCCGCCGGATCAGATGACTCCGGCACTTATCTCGAGGTAAATAAATCCATTAGTATAAAATACTTATAGACTAATTACAGCAGTGGCGTAGCGTGCATTAGCGGGCCCCGTATAAAACAATGTTTGGGGGCTCTTATATTGTTTGTGGGTAAAGATTTTTCACAAACATAAAAAGTATCATTAAATAATAATAAAAAATATAATAATTATTATTAGTTTTTTTCCTTACACACTTTTGGGGGCCCCCGTGGCCCGGGGGCCCCGTATAATTGCATTATTACATACGGCATATACGGCGGTAGCTACGCCCCTGAATTACAGCATAGCAGCATTTTGCAAGTAAAAATATTTTTCAAGTTACCTTTTTTGCTTGGTACATTCCATTTAAGAGATGTCTGCTGCAAGTGAATAAGATAACAAATTAAGAAATATTTTAGGTAAATAAGAGCCAACAATATTTCTCGCTCATAATATGCAACAAGAAAACTAAGAGTTAACTTCATTTTCTGTGTTTTCTTGCTAATTTGTCTGACACAGTTGCTTTGCCAAGACGTAAGTAGCTTGTACGAGAGTGAATTAACAAAATCATTAAAATTTGATGACGTTACTTCATTCCAAGTTCTTTAACTGGGTCATTTGCAGAGTGTCTTACTTAATACTTTGAGTACCTATGACTACGCTTCTTTGTTCTTACATCATGCGCGAAAAACTTTTCCATGGGTTTAGACTATTCTAGTTCACAAAGTATTCCTTACATTCAATTTTATGTTAAATTTATCGTAGTGTAAATTACACGTTTAGAAGTCATTCATAATTTACATTTTTATAGTAAAAGCCGCAGTGAACCAATATTACAATATAATAATGACATGGCGTGCCTAAGTACCAACTCTTGTTTTAAAAGCGTAAATCATGATTTAAAGCCTTTTGTTTTGAGAGGAAAAGCAGTCTTAACTTGTACTTGCTTAATGGCCGTTGTAACAAGTTAATGCTGTGAACAGTTTACTTGAAATTTGAAACGGAATATGGAAATAGATGAAAGGGTGTAAAGTATGCACATCCTTAACTACAGAGTTTACTAGATATAAAATTAAGGTCGGCATGTAATAAAATAATGTTTATAACATAATGTGATAATGTTTTATTTTGGTGACAGGTTCCGCGTCTATGGTCTCGTCGTCGGTCAGGCAAGGGGACGCCGCCACCATGCGTGCACTGCCGGCACATGGAAACGTGGCTTGCTCGGCGCAGCGAAGAGCGGGTCACTCCTGAGCGTGCTTTCGCGTCTTCCTCTGCGGAGGACGATGACGATGAAGATGAGAGCGAGGTGGAAATTCCACAAGTGCTTCTGGCTCCACCGCCTCCCCCGCGGACGTACCTGCCACCGCCGCCGGTGCACTCGCCGCCCCCCACACCGGGCGCACCGTCATTCGAGTTGCAGCCTCCTGTCGATGAACCACCCATACTCCCACAGCGGCGGCGATCCATCTCAAGACAAGAAGCGTTTTTCGTCGAACCTACCGGCAGTTCGCTCGAAAACGTCCGAGCATCCGAAGAGGAAGCCGCCCATGCAGCAAAAGATTCACTCGTACACGATATTTACCTAGCAGTTCCTGAACTAAAGCGCGACCGCGCCGCGTCTGTAGATTCGTGTTTTTCGAAAGTTTCCGGTGGTGCTAGAGCAGAGCAGTTGAACGGTACGGGAAACTGTCTTACTGTTCCCGGAACCGGACTCAGATCTAGATCGGTAGATATAGTGTTGCCTACAGCTGAACAGTCAAGATATAAGGCGTTAGCGTTAACCTCCGTGCAAGTACAAACGACTTCATCTAATCAAAAGCAAGAGCAGCCTCCTTGTCAACCCGTGTCAGCCGTTGAGCCCAGGTCAGTCAATTGCGTAATATCATTAATTAAACCGATTGATGTCTTCTTTGGTTATTTTTTTTTTGCGTTTATAAAACATCTGTTTGTTTATGTGTATGTATGAACCCGTTGGGGTAAATTTGTATCTGTACAAACTGTAACATTTGTTACTAAATACTAGCAACTATCTGCATCCTTGGACAGCTACGATTAATCATATTACATTAATCTTTTACTTACGCTCTAAAATATGATGATTGAAATAAGTATTAAATCATTGCAATTTTACGAGGTGGTTTTAACACAAAATCAGCATCTACATCAGCATTCTCATGAATCTGCTAAATAGTAGGGAATAAAAGCAGCATAAATAAATAAACATTGTTCAGTGTAACGGCAGCTCGTAGATTTGTAGTGAAGATAATCTGATCGACGATTTTGTTTATCTGCCGACAAATTGATTATATACGAGCCACTGAGCGCGTTCTTTAACAACTTTTTTGCAAAGTTGTTACCGAAAATACTAGCGGTTTTATAGTCCATCAACGATCAACGATTAACAACAATCTTCTTAGTTAAAGAATTTATTTATATTTGTTAATCAACGGAAGTGTGGAATAACGGATTAGCCACATTTATCGATATATATATATATACATATATCTATAAGTAGGTACTGAAGTTAGTCAGTATTTATTTAAACAAGAATGAAAATGGAATTGGCCACATAAAGTGAAATAATAATACGAAACCAGAGCAAAAATAGCCACGTGAAAAATGGACCAAGTTCTACGAGCTTTTAAAAGCTGTTGCGGTATTACAAGAATAAAATATTTACCGACAATATTACATTACATTTTCTTGTCTTAATAACTTACAATTTATTAGATAACAGACTTTGTTTTCGGTGCTCTAGGAATAATAATGAAATATTGCGAACATAATGAATCATGATTGCGAAACGTAGAGTTTAGGATCTTAACATTGTAAGTGAACAGCTAAGTATATAGTTTTGTTTAACTGGTATATAAAATGAACATTATATTCATAGTTTTAGTTGGTGTACTCAATTTAAAAGTTAATATGCACACGAATTTGTAAATCCCAAATTGTCGATTGTAATTTTCAATTATTTAGATATAGATTCTTGTTGCGGGAGTTGTCTTTTCGAATTTGAAATAGTAGGTATTACAGTCATAGAGCATCTCAAGTAATGCCTGACGACAAACGTGCAGCTATAATCTGTGCTCTAGCGAGGGCACTACCGCACCGACCGCAAGGGGAATAGTTGAGAACATTCCGCAGATGCCACGGTTGAATAGTGTTCTGCATTGAACACGTACCTACTTATGGTTATTGAATGAACCGCGAATGTCTACCCAACCGCACCATTTTAAGTGGTAAAAGAATATTGCTACAAATTCCACGTAAGATGTACTTATTCCTGAGGGTTGCCACCCATACTATATTTGAATAGTATCATACCACAATTCAGTCAGTTGTAATAAAAAACGAATATTACTGTATGTATTTTCACTGATATTTCACCTGTCGAGCTTTTTAATTACACTGACTACTCATTTGACATCTCAAGAGCTCTCAGCTGATCATTTTCGTGACTCAAAGTTTTGTGTTCAATGACGTTGCAAAATATCGTTGTCTATATGACGCTGTGCTAAACAGGCTCTATTTACTACTTCAGCTGCACCAGGACTGCGTTGTGTTAGTAGAACAGAATTTGCACTCAAAAAGGATCCTATGTCAAAGCTTCGGCTTCGTGCATCAAATTGGTTGTTAGTCAATGAAGGAATGCACATCCTTTACCGTAAACAACACGTCGCTAAAATTCTCTTAAGCACTAAATTCTGAACGAACCTCTCTATCATGAATACAAAATTACTAGTTCGTTGGTCCGTAGGTACTATGCACGTCGAAACTATAAAATCTATTGTGACTTTAACCGTGTGGCCAAAAGTGCTTTTAAAGTTCTTCTATTCATTGGTGCTACACTTCTCGTTAAAAGCTTACGTAAAAACCTTTAAATTGTTCTTTTATTTTCAGGCCAGCGTAATAATGTGTTGTCTTTGTAAGGTAGCTTAATTTACATATTAAATCTCATTAGGTTTTTAAACGTAATTCTAGATGTTAATATTGCGACGCGTATATTTGAATATGTAAAATGAAAACATTTCGGTGAGGTTGTTATGCAAATATGCCTACTTAACAAATTTATCATTTTAACTTGTAGGAAGGTAGATTGAAACATTAAACATTCAGAGGAATGTTGCAGTTCATAAAACCTTTAATAGACAGCCGCCGGCGTATTCATTTCCCTGGACCTAGGTATGAAGCGTGTCAGAGTAAAATTAATATTCCAGGATTTCGGCTGAGATATAACTATCTACCGTCTACGAAGAGACGAGAGCCTCCAAGTTACAGGTTCTAAATCTAAGCGTTTAAAGCTGACTTTTGAGCCGGCAGTACTCATTTGCACAGGCTTGCGCACGCCCCTAATGAAATATTACCGAATTCATGGAAACATTTTGTGTGATGTATATGTGGCTTGCGGTTGACGTAGTTATTGAGTTCTCAATGTGATGTCTCGGCGGCAGACTTGTCAATCAGCGCGTCTCACTTGTCTCCCACGTAACATACAAAGCTTGTTAGTTCCTACGTCAGTTCGATAAGTACTCTCACATATTATGTATGGTTTGAAGGAATCGCGAACGTACAAATCCCGATGGCGGAAATATACAATAAACAGATATTAATTTTTATGTGTTTTAAATTGTTTTACTAATATTGTGGTTTTACTTAATCTTATCAACACTATTCGTTGTGTAGTTTAGTATACGCAGATTTATACAACTTATAGATCATAAGCCATCTTTTAAATAATAGTACTAGGTCTAACTTTATTTATTAAAGTATCAAGTCGAATACAACAGTCAATAAAATAAACTCGAGCAAACATTACTCCGTTTATATGTAAGTCAGTTCCCAGTATCAATGAGCGAGCATTTCGTGAGGAATTCGTAAGAATGTGAGGAGGAAAAACGTCAGTGAGACAAAGAAAATTGTTTGACTATCAACGAACCCTTTCTGGTGTTTGCTTACATTTTATCTCACTATTATCCTCAATACTACGACCGCAACCCTCACACATTTACGACAGGTTTATCATCTATCTTTGGAGTTTAACCCCAACAAAATATTACGTTATAAAAAGGACGTAAATGTAATATTTTTCTTTTGCTTATATGACATTATTACTTTTAAGCTATTGAGTTAAACACCTACGCGTCTTCTTATACCAAATAAATGATATAATATTAAGAAAGAATCTTTTTGTATTAACTAACGAAATCTGTGAAAAGTGTCCAGGGTGTGTAGGTGAGTGTGTTGTGTAGTGAGTGACTCCTCCAGTAGCTCATTGAGAAAAAAGAAAAATACTTCTTTGAATAAAATATCTGATAGTCGTCAAACAGCTAGTGCTACAGATAATGTCACTATTTAATCTGTCAATTGTAAATATAAATTGTCCACCAATAGAATTATTAACCGAATTTTAGAGTATAAACTAGTTAAATAAAATATAATGTCGTGCATTATATACTCATGTAAATAAATGCATTGTAAAGCCTGTACAATGTGCGGGCATTTTGTGTTATTTCTCTCTAATGAATAGAATATTCTTTACGCTGCTAATATGATGTGGTAACAACTAATGCCGCTAACGAATTAGGTCAATTACGCGTTCGGTTTGGAACCCTGCACTATAATGACGATAATCTATCCTGTTACATTAGATCAGAGATCAGCCATGCGTCACTAAATACGCTTGCCAATTATTTTTGAAATAGCTAGTTTTTAATGTTAGATAGTTAACGACAGCCGCGCGGATCGATCTCTGAAGTTAAGCCACTCTTGCCGAGGTTGTTCTGTGTATGGGTGACCATCTTACACATATCGAATTCCTCCGGGTTTCGGAAGGCACGTTAAATTGTGGGTCCTGCTGTCATTTTCGAAGATCTTTGACAGTCGTTAAAAGTAGTCAGAAGCTTTAAAGTCTGACAACCAGTCTTACCGAAGGGTATCTATCGTGTTATATCCCAGGATACCCAGGTAACTGGGTTGTGAAGGTCAGATAGGCAGTCGCTCCATGTAGTACACAGGTATTATTTATTAATAATAATGTCAACCATTTTTATGTTTCTGTGTCAATCGTATGTATCTATCTATACACTTGACAATTAAAAACACGACTAAAACAAACATACTGTTATACAAGTGGAAATAAAACTTTATTACCAACAAAACTAATAAACCAAAAGCGTGCCTTGGATATGCCTCCAAGACTGTTAAGTGTTTAAATGTATTTTAAACACAAAACCTATTCCAGTCTATATTATAAACAATATACTATAATGACTGTACTATTCAGCTTTGGAACCGAAATATTCTGCCACGATATAAATTCACACCCGCACTTTAATTTTATAGTCCATGAAATTATTATGACTCATTAAATTCAGATATAATGATTTGGATTCACTATTTTGGGTTGAAATTCATTCAGAGCCAATAACGAACAGTTACGAGTGAACAGTTTCAACATTTAAATTCCGAGTTCATCCAAATCAATGGAGCAATTTTCGCGCTACGCGTTCTATTTCATTCTTTTATTTGCACAGAACCCTTTTTTGGATGATTACAGTTCTGGTTTCTGACAGCCAGTTGAAAAGAGCATGATGTCAGTACAACACTTTGAAAGTTTATGCAAAGTTAATTGTGTTTACCGTTATTTCAGCTTTTTCATTTAGGTACAATGCTATAATAATGTACAAGAAATGTTCGATATATTCGGAGTCACCGTTGTTATATTGATTTGAGTCATAAGAACAACCCAACTAGCACACAAGCGCTATAACAAGCTGTACAATGGCCGGTTAAAGGATTTTTATAACGCCTTAGGCTCCTTAGTAAGAAGTATAGTGGTTCTATAAGCGGCTACAGATCTCTTGTAGCGTCAAATAGGCCCATACTGTCCAGCTTATAGCTCGACATTGGATCTACAGTGGTCGTAAATAGTAATTACAATAGTACGTAGTATAGTAGTAATACAGGAGCGCTAAAATAAGATGAAGGTGGTATAATCGCGCTACAAGAGCTTTGTCGCAGCTTCGTGGCGCTTACCAGCTGTTGTACAGAGGTGGTTAGCGCCACGAGCGTTCGAAAAAGCTCTTGCAGCGCGATTATACCACCTTTACCTTATTTTAGCGCTACTGTGTAACGGTTATAAATGCTAACGCTCTAAATTAGTAATATTGTCGGTTTATTATGGTGTAAACTAAATATATTTTTTTAAAATGAATCATCAGTGACAAATGAGGAGACATTTTATTTTTACGGATTGGATTATTAAAATAACAAGTAGTCTATCGCTTTTATTTCTTTGTGTACGTGATATGAAAGTGCGAGTTCAAGTTTGCTGTCAATATATATGTATATTATCGTCAATATTTTCATGCGCCCTCAAAATATTCAGTTTTAAGTGCAAAAATTATATAGATATGTGGATTTGGAAATTGTATTTTGAACATAAATAAGACTTTGAGGGTTACAGATAATTTAATTAGGGTTATAGGTAATAAAAAATGATTTTAATTATGTTAACGTTACCAGGCTATAGATTTATATGATCTTCAAAAGATCGTAATAACCTCAAAAAATATGTTTACCAAATGCTATAATGGCGTCTCGATCAAGCAGCTCTCAGTGTTGGTTACATCTGCTCTAGCGCCTTAAGCTGTACAAAGGCTCTAGTGTTTGCTGTTGTAGACCTCAAGGTTTTGCAGTTGTGGCATAGGAGTGCTTCAATATAACTGTTTTGGTCGCACACCAGCATTTTACTCGTACTTTTAGGGGTCAGTCGTTGAATATTAAAATAGTTTGAAAATCTTTTTTATTTTATTTTATTTTATTTTATTTTATTTTATTTTATTTTATTTTATTTTATTTTATTTTATTTTATTTTATTTTATTTTATTTTATTTTATTTTATTTTATTTTATTTTATTTTATTTTATTTTATTTTATTTTATTTTATTTTATTTTATTTTATTTTATTTTATTTTATTTTATTTTATTTTATTTTATTTTATTTTATTTTATTTTATTTTATTTTATTTTATTTTATTTTATTTTATTTTATTTTATTTTATTTTATTTTATTTTATTTTATTTTATTTTATTTTATTTTATTTTATTTTATTTTATTTTATTTTATTTTATTTTATTTTATTTTATTTTATTTTATTTTATTTTATTTTATTTTATTTTATTTTATTTTATTTTATTTTATTTTATTTTATTTTATTTTATTTTATTTTATTTTATTTTATTTTATTTTATTTTATTTTATTTTATTTTATTTTATTTTATTTTATTTTATTTTATTTTATTTTATTTTATTTTATTTTATTTTATTTTATTTTATTTTATTTTATTTTATTTTATTTTATTTTATTTCATTTTTTTTTTTTTAATTTTTTTTTTTTTATTTTTTTTTATTTTTTTTTTATTTTTATTTTTTTTCTTTAAAAACAGTTGACAGACTGAACCACCACTGCACCTATGTAAATATATTATGATAATAATTTTAAGCTTTAGTATAAAGGTATATTACTCGGTTATAGCGCTTTAGGTGCTTAACATAATTCTGTAATCCCCATGGCTGTAAAAATGTTTCGAATGATACCTTATACATCTATTTGCCGTACAGAAGCCATATAAATATCTGATATAACGCTCAAGGAGCTATTAAAGACCTACGCAACTCTTTTATAGATGAGTAATACACTAGCCCTAAAAAAATCTGTTATAGAACCTAAGGCATTACAAAAAGCTTATTTACGCTCTTGAGCGCTATAAGCGCAACGCATAACTCCGTTTAAACTCCTTTATCTCCTAAAGTCCCCTTATACAGTTTACGGTGTTATAGAAGATTCCATTAACTCAGTTATACTTCCCTAGGCTGTCTAGCGATGCAATTACATGCTCATATATCACTATAAGTCATTAGTTTCCTACTAAACGGCTACTGTCCCGCCTAGCTGTTAAAGGGTTTTTTAAATAGCTAGTATACAACTTATAGAGAATTGTACAGCATTTGAACGACTCTTATGCAACTATCAGGCTGTATAACGACTGTATAAGCAGCTTGTGTGCTAGTTGGAAAGTAATCAATCCGAACATTATCAATTTTATTTTACACAACCCATTACAAATTAATGATAAAGTCGATAAAAATAACACTCTGTTTGTACTAAACTTTTCTAAAGGAAGACCGTGTGTTGATGACTCTTAAGATATAAAAGCTTTACAGGCATCGCCCCTAATTTTATTACACAATTACGATTTAGCGTATCACACGGACGTAGAGACGAAGCGAAGACTGAAATAATATCATTGACCTGTTGAACGACGCATTACACCGGCTATAAAGTACGGGTATTTATGAAGATTGCATAGATCACTGCTATTAACTTAAGAAAGCTTTCTGCGGTATTTTAGTTTATTGCACAAAAAATATAAGGAAGTTGGTGAGTATTACGAACTTTACGAGATAGGTAAAGTGATTGACTAAAGTGCTTCTTATACGTACTTTGTAAATGATTGATGCTGACCATCTAACTGCAAAAAGCTAACAAAAAAAGTAAACTTTTTGCTCGTTTACTCTGGCAAAATAGTCAGTTTGTGAACCAGGTAAATAGAGTCGACAATCAATATTTGCTTTGTCATTGTGATTTGGCTTTGAGCGATGCATTCTGCTTGGGATCGTTCCAAGCCTATTCACATAATGGAAAACACACAACAGATAGAAAGGTAAATGGGCTGTCCTTCCAAGCTGTCAAGTGGACATCTGTGTCACTTGTGTCGGAGTGGTACAAACCTGAAACAACTTGCCTATCTTACTGCTAACTACAGATTTACTTGTTCAACGAAGATAGCAATTACTCACACAAATTAATCATTACATATTCTGAATTATTATCTTTAGAAAAAAATAAAAAAATAACAGATCTTAGTGTTTTAATCCAACTATACTTTTAACGTTATCTTACCTCCTCAATCTAAAAGTAATTATAATTGTAAGAAGTCGTTATCGACTTACAGATTAAAGATTGTCAGATCAAATAAACGATACCAATATTAATTTATAAGAACGACGTCCGTTCAATGTTGTAATTAATAGACTCTGAAAACACAAAATGAGTAAAAGCTTAAAAGGTATGTTAATTTGTCTGAATTGGAATTTAATGAAGTTTTCTTGTTTAGACTCCTATTTGATAGAATAAATTCTTGACAATTTCTAAAAGCCATTAAAATTCTTAAGGTTTCCAGCTCATAATTTGAGTTTGTCCTTTTGTATAATTACATTTTTTGTTTCGTGACATTCTTTTATCTCGGACGCTAGGCATTATGAAGCATGGTTAAACAAAAGTGGCTTAAAATTTCCTGGCCAACTGCTTGAATTTTAACGAGTTAAGAGCCATGGTAATTATTATTACCCTACTTTCGGCAGGTTCGTTATTATTGGTACAGATTTTATGTCGTTAATAATGGGATTTATTTACGGATAAAGTTATGATAAAAACTAAGAATAAGATGTCGATTAAAATAATAAAAAAGTAACGTACAATTCCTCTTTAAGTCTATTAATATCTACTTAAATAAATAGCTGATAGGTTTGGGCCCTGGGACTAAATCAAACGAAATGTAATATTTTTAACGGAGATATTGCGTTATGGATTCCAAGTGGTTTTGAGAATTTCAAGCAGTGTGAACATTGAAATTTCAAAGCAATTTACGATGCAATCGTTTGAGCTTAGTGCAGCTTTTAATATTCATGGATTTCCGGTGACAATAGTAGTAAATGAAGATCGTTTCCAGAGTTATTAATAATATATATTATTATGTCCTATATCAAAACGACATACTTACTATCTTTGTAGGCAAGTCTTCGAAACATATAACGTGTTTTACGTTTTTTAAATCTTTATTGAAGTGTAATACTTACTGGCTTATCTGCTGGCAACGTTCGCAATTAATCAGTCTTAGCAAGTGGCGGATGTAAAAAGAAGTGTTGGATTACTCCCCGGCTAGCTCAATGCCACACAGTATCTAACAAACCATTTCGTTGGACTCGCGATAGAAGCGAGTAGATACGCTCTATATTTCTTCTCATCCCGGATCAGGATTTAGCTTCGTTTAACAGAAAGAACATTTTACGTCACGACGATACCGCCCGCGGCTACGTCATAATATTCCTCTTTTTGCCTCAGCAGAGAAAATAGCCGTGAAAATTGTGATTCTTGAAAAGTGGACGACGAAGTTATTATTAAATTTATTATACACAGGTTGAAGAAACGGTTCACAGAAACTCATTGTATTTTACAATTTACCTTGCAATGAAATGGCTAAATAGGTTGTACGTTCATGTAATGTTTCTGCGCTGTCAGTATTTTTTATTAAAACATGGCTGTAACACATAGCTAGACTATTGTATTGAAAAACGTATTAGTATTTATTTAGGTATATTGATGATTCTGCATTCTCTTTAACAAAAAATACTGAAAATGTGTTTGGCTAGTTACATTACAGCATTTAATTAAGTGTGTAATTCTTTTTGTACTTTCAATGCGTATTTTCATACGGACTTTTAGAAAACTTTGCCTATCGGACTTGGATCTTAGCCAATGTTTTTATAGCCATTGTTTCAGTTGATATGTTTTAATTATTGCAGTTTACTGAAACAAAGCATGACTATTTAAAAAAATGAATATACCTCTTACGTTTTATAGAACAATTACCTAAGGGAAAGAAAAGGGTTCCTTTCAAACTCTTTTAAGGTGCAGAACAAACTTTTCTCTTTGTAGTTTTAGTCTGATTCGGCAAAGATATTGAACATAACATATTGTTGTGGTCTGCAGGGATACAAAACAGACCTGTCTTAGTACAACCCGTCTAACTTTACAAAGACTATATTCTGTTCACCCGTCTGGTACGTGTATAAAGTTTCATCTAAGTTTTATTACTACTTTAAGTTTAAGGTTAAAACAGTCATTATAACTATAATTATTTGTATAGTGCTCTATAATTAATTTCCCGCTGTCATTCAGTAAACGTGAATTGTTGTTAGATTCTCTGATTTTCCTTTGAAAGTGGCAAACTTTACGGTTAGCCAAACTTTAATCCGCATTAAGCACCTCTTGAAAATTGCTTGAAGATTATAATATCCAACTAAGCGTTTACAGAATAATAATGTATTGTTTACTGTGACCGCATTGCTTTGTTAAATTTCACTTGATGTTTTAGCCTCTTAATATAATATTATGACATTCACTAACATTTTAATATTTTTACGTGCTTTGCATGAAATTTGTAAAAGTACTAAACTAAATTGAATATTTTTATATGTTTTTGCTCTTTAGTCGCAATAAAAGTTTAGTTGGTACTTATTTTAACTTTAATATCATTTATAAGAATGGATACGTACCTGTACTTAACCGAAAAACGCAGACAGACATTTAGATACTAATCAACGTAAAAGCAAACACTTAAAAACACAATTATTTGTTTTAAAAAATATGTGAAACATTTGTTATTAACTCTTACTGTAATGAAATATCTACACAGCAACGAGTAATGAGTAATGTTGAGAGCTTGAATGAAAAACATTCCAAAAGTCAATTTTATTAGAATTGTTTGCGCTACGTAATGTAAAAATATTTCACTTATTATGTAGCACAACATTAATTGAATATTTATATATTTCTGTAGAGAGAATGCTAATGAAAGAGCAAATGCTATTAATGATTCAGCAGGCACTCGAAGCGGCTGATTACCGGTTCCCGGTTTGACTCCCGATGGAGCTCACAGTCTAATACTATTAACTCCGCAAATCACCGCAACCTCCTTACAATATTGATGTAGGAGAACATCTAAAAACTTTACAGATAAAACCAATAATTGAAACGTAACGTAACATTATGTATTAAGCTTTTCTGAAACATATGTCAACTAGCTGCGGTGGAAGCGAGTATGAATATTGAATTAGTGTTTATGTTTATTTAAAGCCCAATTAAAATTAATTCGAAGCGTACTCCAGGAATAGGTTTATTACAATTTGATAATAAACATCAGAATGGCGGCAACCCGTGCGTGAAATGTTCTTAAATATTTGCATGTCTTAATTAATGCGTAATAGAATACGGAGATTTGCGTTCGCTTCAATCAAGTTAATTTAGTTTATTATTGCTGTAAGCTCTTTTATCGCACCTATGAAAATTCTCTTTTAATATTATGGAAATAAATATAAGTGAATGTATAGTGTACTTTCCTTATCTACTCAAATTATTTGCATATTTTTATTTTGATTGCTTGCTTCAGAATCAGACAGTCCATTAGAATTACCTTTACGAATAAAATATGAAGAATAAGCCATTAAGCACCTAGAGTGCTATGATAAAATTGGTAGAAATGAACACTAACTCGTAAAACTGAATACATATTCATCCTGTTAGGTGATATTTTTTTGTAAAAGTAGGTACCTACTACTGAATTAAGAAAAAAGTCAACAAATAGGCAGATAGATAGAAATTCCTCAAACGACGCCGACGCGGTGATTAACAAGTTTTTATGAGAGATACATTATATGACGACAAATATTTTGAAATCACGTCTTTTTCCCATTTTTTATATTCTGTAATGTAAGTGAATGAAAACTACAAAATGTTTTCCTCGTACACTGAGATAATAATCACAGAACTGAATTATGCCAATGCTAAATTCACTTCAAGGAAAGCCAGAGTAAGCTCCAGTATGATATGAGCCTCATTCCGTTGATAAATGATGAAAGACGTTGGTAAATGGACCTCGAATATTAAGAAAAGGCTTACACGTGTCTTTTGGTACTGAGAAATGGCTGGAATATTCCGTTCCATCACGCACTAAACCTCTTTACTGTTTTGGTCAGCATCCATGGGCTCACCTTATTCTTTATACCTACAATTTGTTTTTTGTAGGGCTACCTCATCTTCACGTAGTCTATTTTACCTAGACTGAAGGCTCCACGTAAATGAGAGTTTCTATACGTACTTTTTCACTTTTACCGTGTGGAAATTAAAACCAGGGCACAAAGCAATAGTTGCAAGGGAGTGGTAACCTTTACTGTGTTAACTATTTTTACAACAAACAAACAGAATTTTAAAATTCATTTAGAAACTAAAAAACGCAACCAGTTAATTAATATCGCTGCGAGTAAATAACTAAATAAACAAAAGACTGTCTGATGTTTCAATAAAATATGCTGATTTCTGCTTTCACTATTTGTTTTTCGCGTTGTACGAGTTTTTTAATTGGATATCGCAATGTTACAGTATACTTCGTGAAATAAACATTCAAGCCAAAAATATGTGATATTTAAATTCATTTATTTTCGGCATTGCAAAGTAAATAAAGTTAAATAATATACGAGGTGAAATGAAGACATGTTACCGATGTTATTCATGTGTGTACGGTGGATAACGATTATTGATTTACACAGACTTTGAATTCATTTTATTACTTTATAGAGTTATTGCGCCATTATCAGACTTAACACCTGTAAATCTAGGTTGCCTGTTTAGGGCAATAGCGGTACATTTCGGATTAGATGGTAAAAACATCATTGTCGCGTTAAAATATAAAAAAGAAACTGCATAATAGAAGCCTTGTTTAGCATATTTATTCTTACTTGACAGGTATTGTGAGAGATGATGTTGAAAACATAAATTATTCACGCAAATTGATATTGATAAAGGACTTTTCAGTTCTTTGCCTTTCTATTAGACCCATGTCATAAACGTAGACATGTCAAACAATACACACGGATGTTCTTACCGTTTCATTGATAGCGCCCATATCTCTGAAATTGTCATTAATTTTCCTTATTGAATATTTAATGGTTAGCAGACAACATATTGTAAAGCTTATGTTCATTATATATTCAAGATCGTCAAAAAGACACTACAATTTCCGTAAATGGCAAAATACTATTATTTATGTTTAAGGAGCTCAAAATTGCATCAATTTGATTTAAATATGTATCACGCAAAGATGCGGTTATCTATTAAATGTAATTTAAATTCATTTAGAGACTAGGAGAGCTTTGTGGTGTTTAAGCACGGCTGATTAAAGCCACCTTAAAACAGGAACAAACAAAGCCCCCACGTTATAAGTAACAGAATTAATCAATGTTTATTTATTATTCCTTTGTATTTCGAGGGTTTAAATGTACAATGCTATAACAACAACATTCAAATTATTAAATTATACAACAGTTTATTTTCAAGGTTGTAATCTTTATTCGCTTTTCTACTTAAATTAAAAATAACATAATTCTTTCAGTGGTTACACAACCTAAATTGTTTAGTAGTTTTTGTTTATGTTCCTAAATTTGATACCTACCATTGTAAATTGCTAGAGACCCTCCAGGCTTGTCTACAGGAAGTGAAATATTTACCTTCTCTGTAATAATTTAGACGACATAAGCCGTCCCTTTAGTAAAAGCTTTTGTTAATCGTGTTTACAAACATCAATATAGGCATTCTGCGAAATCCTACTGGTGTAAAATATCCAAAATTTATTTGGTGGATCGTGTTTAGAAACATAATTTTCAAGCTTCAGTTTTCTTATAAGTCTCCGTAACAAGTACTAAATGAATTTTCGCCTTTAATTGTAAGCTCACGTTACGGGTAGTATTAATTATAAGCGTTCCCTGTTGCTTTTGCAGTAAGACGTCGACGTTTCTTGTTAAATTTATAGCATTTATAAATTAGCCACATCGTGTGAACTCCTGCATCTTGGGGAACAGTTTGTGCTTACATTTACGCGCACGTCCCCCGCCGTGCCAGGCTCTATTGTTTGCGCAACCATTGTCCTGTGAATGGTAAAAAAATACAGCCTCATTTTTAAAATAAACGAAATGGCTTTCATCGCTATACCAGTATGTAGAAATAAAAAAAACATGACATTATTTTATTGTCATCTAAAATAACTCAAAATGATCGACTAACAACTAAAACATATCATAGACAGTTGGTACAGGTTTAAAATGAAACTTACGGGGTCTCTCAATGTAGCAATGTGACAATTCAAAACTTTAATCAATTTTCAATTTTTGATTGCTCTCTTCGAGGCATTATGCCACAGGTGCATCACATTCAATGAAATCACTTATTAATTAAATTAAAATGTTTGCCTATAATGCTATTTAGTGCACTTTGATGGCGTTAGCAATTACTTTGAATAATGTTAATAAACGAACAATGAGGCTGTTTACACATTCTCATTAATGAAACAATATTTCCCTATTAAAGTAATTTTATAAATTGATGTTCAATTAATTAATTCGTAGATACTGTGCAGGTATGGCAACCTAGAGGGTAATTAATTAATTATACTGCATATAATGGCTCAAATTATACATATCTACTTCAAGTACTTAACCAGGCCTGAAATGTGTTGCAACTCTTTCTTACCGTCTTATGCCCGGTTTCTGGGAACTTTTAGCGGTAGTTTATCTATCCAATAGCGTTTTTTTAATATGAGTTTTAACGGTATTGAATAGATTAGATTAGTCAAAGAAAATATAATATAGTATTGTAGAGATTTTCAATCACAACATATAGGTGTGTGGTCATATATTTACTTAAAAATAAATAACGATTACGCCCACAGCATGTGACTTTCATAAATAAATGTGTTTACTCCACTCTATTTAATACGACGTCGTATCATAAGCGTTACAAAGTATTAGACATTGACATAAAGACATTTTGGCACGTGGAATCACTTGATATAGTGGCAGTGCGCGTCTACGTTACGTATTATTGCGTAAGTCTATTGAACCTATTGTGCGGATGTAGCTTTGCGTAAATCAATATACGTTATTTACGAGTACATACGTTAAACAAAAAAAATACTAGGAAGGTACTCATATCTAGTACTCCGCAAAGCCCATATTTTGTACAAAGAAAAATCTTGTATGAAAAATAATGTTTTAAAACATATTTAGGACGCAAAATATTCATAAATATTCGTACTTTTGAAACAAAAGTCAGTGTTTTGGCGAGCTAAACAATGTCAAGAATGTCGCGATTTTCTTCCGTGTTTATCTTTAAAAAGCTTTTTATTGTGCCCACTTAAAATAGATGTGTGTCCCGAAGTGGTCGGTCACGCGCATATTTGTGGTCTATAAATAGCTCTATCACTTGGCAAATGTCCTGGCGATCCCCGCGCGGCGCCTGCGCAATACGCGCGAAATGTCGCATGCTCGTGCGCCCGCGCCGACCGCGCCGTGCCCCGACTCTCCCGACACTCGCTCCGTTATTTATTTTCAGCCTCTAACATAAAGATTGACGCGTAAATTGTAACTATTATCGATTGTTTATATTAAATCTGTTAGCATACGCGCTCGTATATCTGCTATAGTGGTAAATATTCAAAGATCGTTAGTTACGTAGAGTGCACGTCAGCGCTACGTCGCGTCCGTTTGCTCTTCGCCTACAAAATGAATATTTAACCAATACGCCTAACAGCATTCGATTAAATACAAACTTAACGTATTTTAGTTTGTTTGGTCCATTTGGAACATGTTTTGTCATCAGTTTGGTTGCCCTGCGGGTGATTTCAATTAATATTGACAAAACCGTGTTTAGAGAGACCACTTGCTCTCGTACATTGAATGGATTGTTTTGGAAATACATAATTGAAGAGATATAAACTATTGATGGCAGTGGTTGAACTTACTAGCTTCTATTAATTAATTACGTATAAAGTAATTTATGTGATATAACTTTGCGGTTGATGTAGCAGTCTAGTATTTATATCTGTATATTATGTACCTGTAGAGTTTAGGTATAATGGATTACATAATTAACCCACTTGCTCTTTATCTCACCCGCATTAATCACTAGAGATTAATATAACACACGGTTTTTTAAGTTTTTTAAGTGCGCAGTGGCCTCCAAAAAGATGCTTATACCACAATTTTGCGGTACTAATTTCAGAAGTACAAACTAGAGGTTTTGATAGACTATTTTGAGTAGGAGAGTAAGCCGATTGTAATTTTCAATTATTTTCAATTAGCTCGTCCAGTCGTAATCTCCGGTCTATTGTAGTTATCACATTATTAGGTTCAAATGAGTTCGACCCGTAAAGGTAATAAGGACAATGTTCTAATCACTTTTGTAATAATACTTTAGAACTCGACCTCATAACTATTGGTAGCCCGAAGCGGTGCTTGTTACAACAACTAACATAGCCATGTTATATTATTGTTTTCCTTACCTACTTTGTAGCTGTGTTGGTGCAAATATTCATACTGCCGTGGTACTGACGAACAAGTTTATCCTTGTTAAAAACAGTAACTAATTTACTGACATTTTTTACCTTTTATTTGTTAGGAACAACTATTATATTCTGGGTACGTTACCGGTCGATGGTGAGGAGAAATACTACGAAACGTGACGCACTCCCTTTTAAAGATATTGAAAATTTTTAATTATTAAGTATACATTAATTCTGGTTTTTATTACTGTATAATAAGTTATATTATTTTTGTTAGTCGTTCCGGGACATTAAGCGTACCTATCAAACTCTCTTAAACAATAGGTTTAAGAGAGTAGGGTAAATAGGTGATGTTGTAGAAATAACTACTAAAACATTTTACATATTGCAAACTAGCTGTATTTTAGTATTTCAATGTTTAACTTTGTAGTGCGATACTCATGAACTGAAAGCTAGAGGGTATCGATAACTAATGGGTTTTCATAGCTGTTGCTACAAATTGGGTGAGTTCTCGTTATTAATTCAGTTATAAGTTTGAAATCAATTACGTTACCGAAAACGTACACAGGTACTTTTGATAAATAAGTGCATTTATAACGTGGGTCGTGTCTATGCATTTATTAACTTTTATTGTCGCAAGTGTGATCGTGTTTTAACGACAGTTCTCACGGGGGTCAAGATACTAATATTATGCAGACAATAAAGTTCAAGTCGTAACTCAGAACATTCTGTATACTGCACTAACATAACTCCACCCTGTGTATGCATGCTTTTTATAGGGTTATTTCTCTTATCAAATAATGAATGAATAACTAAACGTTTCATCAAGAAACATACTTAAATTATGAATTAAAGATTTTGAGACTAGCTAATAACACTGTTTTGTTATAAAACATGTAGTAACATTCCTGGCTTACATTTGCGTACAATTTAAGGTAGTTCAAATAAAAAAGTTATATATTATTGGTGATATAACTAGATATCCTCATTATGTTTTCCAAAAATCTTATATTGTACACGTATTTTTAAATTTAATTACCAAGCTTTTGACCGGCGGATAAAACCCACTACCCTCTTTTAAAAATGGGGTGAATAACTCGATAGTAATTATTTTTATTTACTTAAGTAAGAGCTGAATGGCGGTTGAATTTCAAACATTTTTAATTATCATTTCCTAGAAGCAAGGATGCTTACAGCTGTTTGGCTTTACTTTGAACCTACTTACTTCTTTCAAGCGTTTTTTTCCGTCAGTATTTAAGTAAAATCACTTGATTCTGGCAATATTTAATTATAAACTTTAATATTACTAGAAATGTAGAATTAATTTACGTTACAAATAATTTCGAAGCTTTTTCTGTAAACAGTAAGTTTCAAGTTTTACGTCAACGTAGGTTTTATTCGAGATTCTTGTACTTATAATAGATCCACGTGGCGTTCTCCGGGGATTAGTTATTATTTCTGTCTCAACAATGTCTGCTCTTACATATTATGTATAGCAAGAATATAAACATAGGTACGCTTATTAAATAACGCTGATGAACGACGTTGTAAAATGAAATTGATTAGATTTTAGTGAAAACTGGTATAGTTCGGATGCGACAACTAAAAAATCAACCGCATTGAAAAATATACAAAATTATACTAGGCAGTATTATAAAACTACATATTATATTAGTGTATTTTTTTATTGATTCAAAACTTAGAGCTACATAAGCCTTCAGACCTTCAGCTACTTTTAATTTTGTATAAATTTAAGTATTATGTGGAATCTAAATTCCTTTTAATTTCCTGAGTAAAGCTTGTACTTATACTACAAAATTAGGTTTCTTCAAAGCTCTGAGATAAAACGGGTAACTAAGGTTGAAATCTTGTCATAGCCAAGATTTCTCGCTTGTGAGTTAAAAAGTTGATACAACCAACGTAAAGTTTGTAAGTTTAAACTTTTGTTAAGTAATTCAGGGACACCTTTTTATGCTAACTTTTTAGGCAAGAGATTGTCCGGAAGTTTAGCCGCAAAGATTAAAACTCAAAATTATGTTACAAAGTTAGAAAGTTTATTAACATTAGTCTAGATAACGTCAAAGATAGCGCGTTGTGTGCTATTTTTATCACTGCAAACTTAGAAGCTATATGTTTTTCATGAAATTTCACTGGGACCTTAGTTATTTAGCCACATTAGTCACGAAATTTCTAAAAGTATACTTACCTAATCGTTTTCCTCGAAATTTTCTGTCAAAATATAACTAATGCGGAGACCGTGCTATCTTAAATATCTTTATGAAAAACGCACACAGTGTGATAAGTTTAATACTGAAAAATCGATCGAAAATAATTTAAATTTGAATGATTTATGCGTCCACGTGCATAGGTCAAGTTTCGTCAAGGTGACAAGCTGGCGAGAGAGTAGTGAGCGCGGGTCTCGTGCAGGCGTGCCTGAGTGACTCTGGAAGCATTTCTATTTCGGCACGAATGTCGCGACAGCGGCGCTCTCCGAGACGCGGCGGCACGCGGCGGCAGCGGCGCTCGCGCATACATTTGTACGCTCCTTAGTTTACGCGTATGTTCCCCGTACGGAACACGTTTAACCTCATCGGCTGTGACCGCGCAATGTTTGGTGTTTCCTGCTGACCGTGACTATCGCCGTGTAGTGTAAAATAATGACAATTACGTATCAACCTCAAAGTGAAGTGTCGATCTCTGAAACAAAGTGGCAGATAAACGGATCCTATGTATTTTATGCGCTGAGAGGACTTTATGGTCCACTTTAATCAACGTAACTTATTTAAGAGTGCCTGAATACAAAAACGTTTAAACTGATCCTTTTAAAGTATGACTTGACCATTACCAACAAAAAATTGCCTTAAAAATATTTAGTTTTCTAATTGGAAAGCAATAACTGTGTAATTATGTCATTATTACTTCAATAAAATATTTCTATGGTGAAGGCCAAAAACTTCGTCACATGTAATGACTCATACTGTGTGATTGTAGTTCACAGTCTATACTTATGTCTGTAACCGTAGCGTTTCAATTATTTAATTAGTTAGTACAATGGGAACAATTATTATGTTAATTATAGCTTGGTGACGATACAAAAACGTTTCGCAGGATACAAACCGGCTTTAGCTGCATTTTATATAGGTAACGTTAATAAATAAGTACACGATAACTGTGGAACAATTGAATAATATCCAATAATAAAGGGGATTTGTTATTGGTTTAGCGTCAGACTGAATAAAAAGGGTACTTGTATGTCAATATTCGCCATAGCATGCCCGCATTGATGTGTGCGCGCAGTTAATGTATCTACATGTGTGATGCAGATACCGTTGTTTGCTCAGTGATAATGATGCCGCGAGGACCCTGCGCGCGCATGCCGCTCACTCTACTCACATTCTTTGCATAATCTCGACCACGTGTTTACTTGGAGGCAGTGAGTCCATAAAAAAAACAGTGACGTTATTCTGTTTATGTAGTATGTAGAGCAGCTTCTCGGTGAAGTTGACAGTGAAAAGTGCGCGTGGTTGGTGTATACCGTGCGTGTTTGAGTGTCGGTGCGCCGATATGTTGTTGCATGGTAGCGGGGCAGCGAGAGGGGCTGTACAACGGAGACGCTCAGGTCCCTGCGTAGTTCCATGCTGTCCTGGGGCAGGGCCGGGGGCTCCGCAGGCAGCTCGAAACCCATGCCTGGCCTCACGTGCCACCAGGTTCAGGCTTATTCAAGTGGCGAAGAAGCCGGCAGCGACTGCGAAACACAAGGCCCGTTGCTCGCGGGCGCCTCCGCCGTGGCTCGAAGACGACACGCCATAAGATTCAAAAGAAAATCTAAAATAACCTTCAGAGTTATCAGGTCTGTTGTGTTTATATTTATTGCATAAAAAACTAAGCCAGATTTTAATACTCTGGTGGAAATTATTGCGAAAAGTATAACTTTAATTAAGGCGAGCTTTACTTATAACGAATATGTAAGCCGACCACTTTGTATCGTCAAATGTTTCAATTTTGTGGCGCAGATTGCCATTATTTTCTGATATAAACTAGTCTTGTTACGAGCGGAGCTGACCAGAACCTCGTCCTGTTCATTCGGACGCTATTGTTACAAGATTGAGGTCAATCAATGAATAGACCACTTAACCCCGAACGGCGAGGTACCTGTGGAAATTAGAAACTCTATTTATTATTTTGAGACAAAAGTAACAAGACGTACAAGTCTTTATCGGTCAAATAAATTGTAGGGAAAATTGATTTTATGTCAACGTTATGGATTCCTATTGTTTTCAATAGAAATTCATGTTGTTTCATATATTTACATCACAAGGGTAATGAAAATAAATCAGTTATATCTGCGAGTTGCGATAGAGCTGTGTGATAGGGACAAAGAGCGACATCCGGCAAAAAGCCAATTAGTATTCTAGACACGTGTGCGGTGGCTCGTCTCAGCAACAGGTACGAGACGCGCGATGAACTAACGCGCCGTAATACTTATAAATTACATCAACAAATATTTTGTTGTGAGACCATCATAGATAGTGAACCTTTCGGGGACAGCTGACATGATCTGATTATATATCATTGTCTAAACCTGTTTAAGTTGCTTATACTAATGAATGATTCCGGCTCGTGAGCGCTGTGTTGTTCAACAGTATTTTTATTCACAATAAAGAGTTACTGATTTGGTGTAATTAGTATTGATTGGAAGTCCGTATCGACTTCCTAATAAAATATTTACGAGAATGCTCTTTAAATGTGAATCAAATATACACCTTAACGTAGTTACTACTAAAAAGAGGAAGTATATAAAAGGGATTTTTACCATCGAACAAGCTCACAAACTTGGAAGGTCAGGCGAACGGCCGTTCAATTCGAGAACTTTAGTAGGTTGAATTATTTAATACATATAAACTGAGAATAGATTGGTCAATTCACGAAATCAATTAGTTTACCGTCCGCTGGGTATTCGAGTTCAGTTTACTGCCCTGATATCTATTAATACTTCCGATGACCACTGGAAATGTCAAAGGCTTCTTAACTAAGATTATGAATGCTGCATAACAAAGCAGATAACAAAACTACTAGTGATTAGTAACACGTGATTTTTTATACATAATTAGGGCTGTATGTATGTGCTCTATTATTCAAAATTGAATTTATAACGTGGAATCATGTTTCAGTATATAAGATTTATTGGTTGGTTAGAGCCAGGAGCGAAGTGAGCTTCGATCAAAGCGAGTCACGTCGGGCTGCAGAACGTCCACTATCGTGATTGAAAATTAAATTGTACCAATCAAGTGCGCTCGTCGTACGGTATTGAGCTGTTCGAGCCACTCGAATGCCGAAATATCAAGTGACTCCCACTCGATATCGTCTGTGCATAATTATAATACGTACCTGTCCTACTGGCGACACCGGTGACTGGCGGTGACCGTCTCTCGCAGGGATCACTTCAAATAAATTAAATATTCACGTCTACCGGCTCCACAGTTGTACGTACATCTGTAAAATACGACAATAGCAAATAAGTTCCACTCTATTATTGTTTTATTGTGTTACGTGTGTTTAGAGCAGTTTTATTCGCTGTAATCTCAGGTCTCACTTGAACGACCACAAGCATTTGTCTAACCTGGATTGACAGAGAACCGTGTTTATAGTCAATAAACTATTTCAGTTTATAGTTCAAGACGTGTCGTGTCATCTACAATTCTACATGTTCTCATTTATTTCCAAGAACAGGTGCAAAGTGTTTTGTGGTATCTAATTCTAGGTATTACTTCAATGTATAATTGTGAATTAATTTAGCAATAACTGGAAGTTTAAGATTTGATTCATTATAAGCTATTTCATAGTTAGTTAGAGCGGAGGCAATATCCCCTTAAGTATTATGGTATGAATCTCTATAAAATCATATATTTAAAAGGTTGATGTAGCAGCGCAGCAGTAGGGCGTAGAGCGGTAGAGCGGCGGCTTTTAAATGAAATTGCACGTAGTTGGTGCGGTTTCCGTCCGAAGGCAATGTCGCGCCACGCGCGCACCCACTAACGTAACCAATGTGTTATTACATGAAATATGTGGTGAATTTATGACTCTCGTCGCCACTGAACCTCACTGATATAATCGACGATTAAACGACGTTTTATCATTGCAGGATTACGTTTTTTTAATGGTTACCCGCAAGGAAACAAGATTGAAACTCCGATTTGACTTAACGATGTTATAACAATAAAAAATAACATTTGACACAAATTAATTTCGACTTCGAACTCTACACAGATCCTTAAATTTATTAGTTAAACGAAGGATTTTCCAGTCTTAACAAATAAATGTAGGGTAGATCCATTATTTTAATTGTATTAATTTTCTACCGGTATAAAGTTTAGTCTGTAGTGAACCTCAAACTGGCAGCGAGTGATAGACGGCGATTTAATCAATTTGCCACCGGAATTCGATTGTGACCACCACGCTACCAAGCAACATTTCAAAACTTGTAAACACAACACCTAAACATAGTACACTGTCTAAAGTAGTTCCATAAACCATTCTTATTCTTTCAAAATCAATATAGATAACGTACCGTGATATGTCGTGTCAATTTGACCGATTGAATTTTGTAGTATTCATTTGTTATATTTAAATGAAGAAAAGTAATTAAAAGCCTTTCATTCCTTTAATTATTCTTAAGTTAAAAATACACACGGAATACATTACATCACGTACATTTCTTTAGTATGTTCCGTAATTAAATTAAGTCAACCCCCTCCTTCGAATTGAAGTGTTTGAAATTACTCACGTGTCATGCTGGAAATTCACTTATGCATTCAATATACTTTCGTTTCAACGATAAGTGTATTAAAAGGAAAATTCCTAAGCGAAGAGTATGGGGCTTTTAAGGGAGTCATGTGACACGTTCTGTCTTTTTCCTTATTATCTTTAATATTAGATGAGTTGATTCACGCCGCTAACGCTAAATAGAACACGTAGGACACATAAGTACAGGTGTGCATTTTCCAGGAAAGACCATAAACCGATTGCATTATAATTGCGTTTAACTGCAGTCACCAATCTGATAAATCCAGCAGTGATGCGGGCGGAATCTGCCAATATATTAGCAGTGCGGCACATGGTTCACGATCCAATGCGCACTGGTGCTTACTGCGTCAAAATTGCGAAATTGAAAGAAGATAGAGTCATATAATCACGATTTATTATTATGATATATGTTACACGTCGTTCTTCCGACATGTGATATTTTTAGATGAAAAATCGGTTACTACACTTGGACCTACGACAAAGAAATTCCATAGTTTTGTTTCATTCTGTTAAATAGCGTCACTGAATACGATTCCTACAGTATATAAACAAGGAAAACTGTAAGTTTATTTAAGTATAAATAATACTGACTGTTTATTCGGGACCATGTTCGCTTTTTTATGCATACACTTGTTGACTTTGAGGCCGCAACACTCACGCTAAGGGGATAAAGCGTCAGCAACTTGCCCCGCATTTCATTTTATAATCTGAAATAACTGGTCACTCATTAGCCCGTCATGTTACTATTTCTAAAGTTTTCACTTGATTTTCCTTATTTTGATGGGACATGAGCTAAATTTAATTACTTTATGACTCGTTACAAAAGGAACTATGTATCACATATTGTTGTATAATTATTATATAATGTCTATCCACCGAATGCAATTAAGTTTTTATCATGGGTAATGTTTACATTTTAGAGCTCAGCTGATAGTATGTCATTTAGGAATTATCCATCTGATAAGCGAGTTACCTAATCTTATTATGAGCTATTTAAAAAATATGAAGTTCCTATGTAATTAAATTCCTACAAGCCCTTGTATGAAACAAACATTAGAAGAAGTAAGCTGATAAAACATTCGCGCAGCAACTTTGTTTACATTTTAATGTGTTTACCTACAGTACTTACAACAGGATTTGTATTTATTTTTGGAACTAATAAATATAAACCTCAGGCGTTTCAGCCATTCGCAACAATGTTTGTTATGAGAAATTTCCTATAATTACACGATTCTTAAAAGACCGCGCGACATTGTTGTACTTACTTAATAAACTGAGTTCTAGTAAAGTGTTTAGAAAATAGCCAGTAGGTACCACACTAATTTTATCTTATGGTAGCGCAGTAATTCTGTGAGACCTTCACAATATTATAAAAGTCAAATCGATTATCGTAAAGCCTTAATACAAGGCGTTGTCATTTAGCAACCCTCAGCCAACAGAACGTTTCAGAGCAGCTGCGCCAGCCTTAATAAACACTTCTCCCCACCTCATAAAATACACTTAAAACGTCTAATTAATCCGACTTAATTAATTAATTGAGACACGCAGCGGTACCTCCATTTTTTTACGCAGAAAATATTGTGTCATCTTAAATAAACTTAAAGCTGACTCTGCCGAGCCCTTTTTCAATTTCATAAACGTCTTTTGACTCGTTTTAGGTTTTTACTCCGAGACTCTAAAGCTATTAGCTTTTAGTGTAAGTGTAGTTTCTGATTATGTTAATCTAAAATCTAAGTCACAAGTTTGCAGTATCTTTTTATATTTATTACTCGGTTCTTGCGAGAGTTACCTGTCTACCTTTCAAAATGTTATCGCATTTCTTTTTTAACTTCATCAAAAAACATCCGCATTTCTTAAGTACTTAATAAATTATATCACTTTATGAAATAAGTGGAAAAATATTGCCATGGTACCACGTAGTAAAAATAAGGAGGAAAATCTGTAAAAAATATGAAAATACAGCAGCTCCAAACAATTTAGCGGAGATTATACGTAAATTGCCAATACTTTGGGAACATTGTATTTTATTGCGGCGACGACTGCTACGTTACTCATTCATAACTTAAATACAAAATCCAAGAGCAAATTTACCTGAAAAGTTTTTGTATTATTCGTGATCTACAGTTTCCAGATGACTTCCCTTTATGCCTTTAAACCAATAGGGAAAGGATTCTGATTCGCAATGTAAATGACTCGGAATACGTCTTCATTATCGACTTCCGCAAATACGTTAGAAGTCCAAATACGATCTTTTACCATCCTAGTGTCTATCTCATCTACTCATAGTTATTTTTAGTGACGTTCAAGACAAAGACATTTCCATCTACCTATAATTTTTTAATCCATATTTAGAAAATCCATTAGACTTATTTTTTACTTAGGTATATACCATTTGGATGATCATAGAAATGTGATGAGCAATTCAACATTTTTGATTTTGTTTGTATAACTATGTTGGCGTATAATTAGTTTCTATATAAAATAGATATTTTATTGATGATTTTTTGTTACAGGTAAGAAAACCGTGAAACGCGCACCGCTCTTTGGTATGAGTATCTAATATCCATTTTATTTGGTTCTCGAGCAGTTAATAAAAGTACATTAAAAGTTATCGTTATCGGGGAATATTCTAAAATGTAAGCTAATTTATAAAAAGGCTATTAGCATTTTATGTGTGTTTTAGAAAACTTTTCACAGTTGAAACAAAACGAACTCGTTAGACGTTGTTCTTATAACGGATAAAGTTTTTTCAAATAAAAGTTTCATTTCATTATATTTCTGTGAATAACTACAGTTGTAGAGTTCTGTATTATTCAGTTTCCACTTCATCACAAACTTAGAGAGGAAACACGTTTATGGTGCGGTTTTGTAATTACAGTTTAATTTCAAGGAGAAATCGCGTATTGTTATTTTTTGCGATTCTGGAAGACATTATATTTTATTCACATCGTAAATATGAGTTCTCCTTTCTGAGATCTTTTTTAGCATTGCATTTCTCAATTTGCAGCATTCAAGTGCTTCTTGTAGGAGCAGTTTTAGATAATATATATATTGATCATGTAAGTCATGTAATCGTTACCAATGACTTGTTCATATTGTTCGACTAGCCTGATATTGTAATATAGGGAACGTTAAAACGAAATCCAGTCATCGTTTACGTCATTGTGCTTACCGGGTAGGTAGTCGTGTCTAAAATAAATGGTTAGCAGGTTTCCATACATAGGTCGCGTGAATAATAATGAAGAATACGAATGTTTATTCGGTTTCGGAAAAATATTAAGAACCTTATATTTTAGTGGCAAATAATTTTGTAAATTCAGGCTCATTGTTAAATTGGGCCTCGACCTAAACAGCTTCATACCTTTTATAAATATAATGATCTCTTAAACGAAGCCGGTATAGGTCGGATAAACCTACAAAACCTTTAGAGGCCTTGTAATGTATGTAACTTTTAATAAAAACCACAGATAACGAGTATATGTTCTCTCTCTCTCTGTATGTTAAGTTTTCATTATAATAAACATAAAATAAATATAAGTATGTTTATGTGCTATGAACCTGACAGTATTTTAAATAAAGGCGGAACTACAACAGTAACATGCATTTTCAAGGAAAATGATAGATAGTAGAAATACTCACATCTCAAGGATCTCCGGTGGTCTTATAAAATTGCCTGACGTAAAAGATTCTAGGTCGACCAGTTAATCTTGTTCATTTCTTTGTCGTGATTAACTGGAGATGTAGCTCCACGAGAAATTGGGATCAGTTGAGACAAGGCACGGCAATCTTAAAAAGGTTTTGCTTAAATACCCGGCTTTACGGAGCTGAACGCTACTTTATGAATTTCAGCAACGTATTTAAGGTAAACGATGTTCCACCCTTACGTTTATATTAACTATATTGCGTGGGATGTGATAGATGGGGTTTCGTGGTCTTTCGATTGAAATTAATGGCATGCGGTTAACTATTCTATGCTTTTTACTTATAGTGGGCCTAGAAAGCTTATTAACTTATTGAAGTTATTAAAATATCTAATAATAGGTATAAAAACTTGTTCAATAACTCTTAAAAAATAAGTTCTATGGATTGAAAAATTATCTACATTGATGTGTAAATTGTTATTTTTTACGTAATTTACTGGAATCGTATGAAGCGAAAATGGTTTAGGAGAATTTTATAAATTTGCCTATTTTCCTGCTGAAATTAAACACAATATCGCTATTAAAATATTATGTTTGAAATATTCAGTAATTTTACAAGGTTATTATGACAAAGTTTATGTTATATACCATAAAAAGATTCCGAGGAAGAGGTAGAGTTTACAGACACGTGTGACCTCATTAGTCTTTATTATTTTCCTCATTTTAATACTAAAGCGAGATTATTTTTATTGCGAGGTTTGTGTCTTTCAACAAATTTGTCCTACCCCCGGTTTCTGAGTAACTACATTAAGCAGTAGTTTATCTATTCAATAGCGTTTTTTTTGTATGAGTTTTAACGCTATTGAATAGATAAACTGGCGCTAAATGTACCTCAGAAACCGGGGGTTAGAGAATCGAACATAAAAGTAATATTCTGTTTAAACAGTGTCTCTTGTGTTCACAGAAATGCGATAAGCTTGAATTGATTACTTGAGCATTCGCAACTATTCTTCAATACGTTTCAAAGTTCTCTCGAGTTTAATCTGTACTTCAAAGCGCAACTAAGTGCTAATTAATTTGCGCTTTGAACTTTTAAGTCTTTAGTTTAATAGGGTGACTATTTCATGCTATTTACTTTCAATCTTAGTACATTATTGTGAAATACATAGCTATAATGTGATCTTTTGTTACAAGTTTTATTGTTAACCAAATCTTATATTATTTTGTATTCCAATAAACCTATTTATTTGCAATTAAAACTGGCTCCTTTGGCTCTTATTTCAAATGCGGGTAAAATGTGTACTTATAGCTATTTAATTTTAAAGTAATTTCCCGACATTCCGGCCAGGATACACAACTGTTCTTGGTTTAGATAATTTACGTATCTTATATACTTACTTACCTACGTTATGTTTTTACTATTAACCAAATATTATCTTGTTACTAGCAATTACTACGAAAAAAATATTATTACTAATTCCATTAGTAGTAATAATAACCTACAAACATTTAATTTGGATTCATCGTGAATGCTAATAATATGCATATAGTCTTGTATCAGAATATAAAAAAACTGGTTTACAAAATAAATTTAAATATCAAAACAGAATTAAACTTGAACTTGTTTAAGGAAATGTATTTTAATGACGGTTTGTCACGATTTACTGCCATGGCTATTTTTGAAAGTTTGAGAATATTAGGCAACATAATGTCTAGGAAACTATTTTTTTTTTGTTTTTTGCTCTATTTAATTCATATACTGATGTCTTGTATGTACTGGGTACAATTTCCGACCCGGAAGCAATTTGAACTTACAAAAATCATATTGCCTTTCATATTGATATAATAATATAATATATGAATATTTTACATTAATTATGACAAGAATATTGAACCTATGTTTCAGTTCGCCATGATACTTCCTACTGTGGAAAATTACTATACACAAAATCTTTATGTTTTAATTTATTTCCTTATCCATACGGATGTTAATATGCCACCAAATGATTGCGTCCAAACGAGGTATTCAACCATGACTAATGATTACGTCACTGTTCAAGTATTAGTGAAAAACGGGTTTAGAAACATATACTTATAAGTTTATCATCTATACTAATATTATAAAGCTGAAGAGTTTGTTTGTTTGTTTGAACGCGCTAATCTCAGGAACTATTGGTCCGATTTGAAGAATTCTTTCAGTGTTAGATAGCCCTATTATCGAAGAAGGCTAAAGGCTATATATCATCACGCTACAACCAATAGGAGCCGAGAAACAGTAAAAAATGTTACAAAAACGGGGAAAATTATGACCCATTCTTATGTGACGCAAGCGAAGTTGCGCGGGTCGGCTAGTGTTAAATAAAATAAAATGTAGCCAATGATCGTGATCTGTCTAATAGCAATGTGCTTTTTTTAATTATAAACTAGTTTAGTGAAATTTATTTGCAAATTTACAATCAGATTACCCTTCAAACGGTAAGAAATCACGTGAGGTAAAACGTGATCGCGTAGATACAGCGTTACATCTTTTTAAAATCATACCTATAGCAGGTTTTAAAGATGTATATTGCAACATGTGACTGACACTGTACAATATTGTTAATCATCTAAAAGTTTGTATGTAACGCTTATCTTAAAAAAAGTTAAGAGTAACATCCCGGGGAAGGACTTAGGCTAGGTGTTGTCAAAAAATCCGTGCGCCCGTATGCATTTTTCTATCTACGAGAAAAACTAGTAACACAATTATAACAAAGGTAATAGTCAAATAATTAAAACAAAACAAGTTAAATATAAACAATTTGTCGTAGTCCCGAGGCACAGTTAATGATTAATTCAGCAGTCCTGGTGTTCGATGTTTGTACCTAGACCGGACTTAGTTTATATGTTTATTTATTCATGAAACTGTATCTATAAATATTGTTCGTTATTTCTGTTCTACTATTACTTATTTGTCTAGGGACTGCTTCAGTAGCGAACCTTGTGTTGTTACATACATTGTGAATGCTAATAATTCCATTCAAAGCAACTTTTTCCGATGACCATATCACAAGTTTATAATATAAAATAGCACCCTTTACAATCATATGATATTAAGCCTTTTTTTCATAAAAAAATAACGAATAGGTAGGTACGTTACAATTATTTACAAATATGTGCGCGTAGACCAAAATATGTGTATGATATTTCCTTGTGTCTAATGAGTGTAGATAATAACACTCATTCACGCACCGAGGCGTTATCAACGTCACAGCTTAAGCGCTTGCAATTTAGATATAATCGCACTCGAAATATTTCAATGATCATACTTAACATTACTAGTACGAAATATACCAGAAACCTCGATTCAGTTGCGCTATATCATATAACTATCTATATTTTATTAACGATATCATGAAACTAAGATTGACAACAGAAGGTCTTAATTTAACGATTAAATAAAACGTTCGTTTAAAGGTGTTAACTATGTAGTTGGCGGTATAGTCCGAGGTGCGCGAGCTGCGCGGGCGCATGTCTCAATCACAGCTTCGCGATCACCGGCAAACGAATGTGACGTGACGTCTAGTAAAACAATCGCGAAATGGATCCATGGAGCACGTAACGAAAAAATGCCATATTGAGCGTGGCACGTTCAGTGAAGTGCATCGTAGTGGTGCATGGACGTGGAGAGCGGAGCCGGTGTGACGCTCACCTCGCGCCAGTGTCAGTGCCGCCAGTGAGACGAGTCGGGCCCCGGCAGGCCTACAGTCGCCGTGGTCGCGCTAATCGCTTAGTCACGGCGCATGCCGCATGCCGCCTCACTCGCGCACATCTGTGATAAAATACTGCTTTACCTCCACTCTTGTGATATGTGTCATGTTTTGTGATTTACCATGGGTTTTTTAGACGGTGTTTCGTTCTCTGTGTTCAAAAAGTGTCCTAACCTCAAACTCAAAAGGAAATGTAAAATACGAAGGTAAAAAGGAATACACTTACTAGACCGCGTATATCAAGGATATCTAGAAATCTGTTGTTTCTCATTCAATGCGGAAATTACTCCGACTTTATTTATTGCAATAATTGTATAGATGGGCATTTGTGAACAAAAACAAATTTAATAACATAACGTTATTCACAACAATAACAACATAATCGACATAACATCAATATTCATAACGTCGTGCCTCCTTTAGACAAATGCGGTAAATAAATATATATATTACGGAAATATAAAGGATACATATACCAAATTGCTTTATAATTAATTAACTAAGGTAGAAGGATGTTTATTTAATTCCATTCACGTAAACGGAACACTAACTTAGTGTAAATAAGGCAGCGAGATGAAGCCGGCATTCCTTATCTACGTTGATAAGGTGACGTGAGGTAGGTAATCGGCAAGATCGCTACATAACATTTGAGAGATAACTGCACATAATAGTAAGATAGCACAGCTGTAAATGTAGTACAATGTCTTCACCTCACCTACAGCGAACAGCCGTTTTGTTCTGCGCTCATTGCGTTCTGACGTATCCTTGAGTGAGACCTACGTAAAATCTGAACAATAAGATTACAATCGAGGAAACGATATTGATGGAATAAATATTGTTATTGCTTTTTCTATTAAAGGTTCTCGTACAAAACTAAAACATTTATGCGATTTAACTCTAGTTTATTCCTAATGTAGTTTTAATGATGTCGTTATCAGTTCGATTGTTTGGGCAATTTATGTTTTTATAATTGTACCGGAAATTATTAGAATTGGTTATCATTTTTTACTGTCATCTGCTAGGTACCTGTGTAGAAGACAACAGTAGGAAAAACTTGTAGTCATTGCAACTTGTAGTTGAGTGGTTTCTGCTTGATCGAGCGTATCACCCTTGAACGACATCTTACTGTGTCGTGAGACAATCAATTAACACTTACAGATTTAGCAACTATTCTTAAGAAATAACTGATATTGTTAAATGTAAAAATAGTTCTACAGTAATGCATTTAGTATGTAGGTCAAAGATAAGTGCCTACTGCCCGGTTTCTAAGGTACATTTCGCGGTAGTTTATCTATTCTTTAGCATTTTTTTTAATGGATTTAAATGCTATTGTATAAACATAGGCTAGATCTGTTTTCCCTTTCATTAACAATTTGTTGCAATTTAATGTTAGAGCTTTAGAGAGCTAAAGTTGAGCGTGCTATATTCGCGCTCCAGTATACTGTTTCGGTTCCGTTCCGTTTCCGCGCTAGTGTGTTACAGTCTCATAACACTTAAACCACAATGTTGGATGAATGAAACGACCCCACTGGAACACATTGGACTCAAACAAAATACTATAAACAAGTATACAAACGAACAGAACATCATTCTTAAGTAGAAGCGATGAAATAAAATATCGTCTTGTAAAAGGAAAAGTGTAAAAAAGTTATCATGTTTAAAAATTGCCTTATTATTTTTGTTGCATTCTTAGTTAAGGTAAAGACATCTTAGCCATGACTCAGGTACCGCAGGCGAACAGCATATACTTTCGATGAAATTGGTTCTCGGAGAGTGTGGCGTGATGTTGAATGAACCGAAGGTTACACAGACTTTTTAACATTTATTATCAACTGTTGTTAAGTTCATACTTTCTCCCAGACAAAGAAGGTATTCATGACGTGTAATGCATGACTTCATAGAACTTTGAAGTTTAAGATTCAAGGAGTGCTCTCAAGTTTACTCACGAGTCACGAGTTTTCCTAGACAATCAATTTCAGGTCAATCACCGGTCCGTTAGTTTCATCGTATTTTATGAACATATGTAGTACTCGTAACCGGAGGTCCTGTATGACAAGATGTATGGATGTGAATGAGGCGAAGGAAATTTGTAAGGATTGTACGAAGAGGCGTTCTTTGGTCTCTGCCTACCCGTATGGAAAATAGGCGTGATATCATGTATGTACATTGTACATACTTTAATTATTCATGAATAAACGTTTGACTGAAATAATATTATTAAAGAAGGCTTGTCTTCACTGTATTCGTTCTTCCCAAAAGAGATTTTATATTTTCTGTTTACCTTTTCTAAGGCACTAAATTGTTTAAAGTTATCGGGTTATTTTACCCAAGCGGCAGACTGAGTTTCTCGGCAAATATAAGGTTCCATTCTGATCCCTGGATATGTTTTATTCAGTTATTTACATTGTGTGTGTACTTACATGACGTACGTACGTATATAGAGCGCGAACGGCTACGGAACCTCAGCAGCGTGCCGTGACGTTGAAACGGATCGGTGACTTTCCACGGGATAGTCAAATGTCACCTTTAATAACGGTGCATAGAGTACACACTCCTACACACAATGTCAGGAATTGAAATTAACACAAAAAGTTCGTTATAAGGGCTAAGCTGTTTGCAAAGTGCGGCGGCGGTTCATAACTTTTTAAAAAATATTTATAGCGAACGGTTCTGCAATAAACCCAGGGGAGAATGTTATTATTACGGAGATAAACATTTTAGGAAGTAATTTAGGTGTGATATTATCACCGTCAAGCTTTGTGGGACACAAAACAATAACAAATAAATAACGCATTCGTTTTGGAAGTTCCCTACGTAGACCCGAGTTTGAAACAACTTTATAATTCAATTAAAAAATGTATGACAATGTTTCCCTTCATCATATAAAAATCTCTGTACCTGTGTGTCTATGTGCTTGTATCTGAGTATTAAAAGCTTGTTGATATGCTTAATGAATGACTCGCTGATTACAGAGACTAGTATAATGCATGGATTATGGCTCTATTTACAGAATGGTGCAACTTGAACAATCATTACCACATTATATTCGTAATTTCTATTAATAGACAAAACCAATCATCGAAATATTATAAAATAAACATGTTTATAAATACATGCTACACGACACTTCTACGAATCCAAAAATGTCAGAGCGATCATGATTTTTTGTCGTGACGTGACAATTTATGATGAAATAGAGACTATAAATAACTTAATTATTATAGTTTATTTTAAAATTTTACGAAATATCTAAGCGCATTTCTTAAACGTACTGGCCTAAGAACTATATCCATAATAACAATTAATTTCGTCATCTCTCTCATTCATCCCACTATGTTTAGTTAATTAGGGATAATCTCGTAATTAGTCACGTCCATAATTAATCAGTAACACCAAACACTACCATTCACTAAAGACATTCGGTGACATTAATATCCTCAGTTATAATGTTAACACTGCCCACATTAACTCCATTATTATTTATAAGCTCCTTTAATCATCGTGCGTCATACATATGACATCAGAATGTAGAGTAAGACTCAAATGGAAATTATCTACGTGATCACAATCACAAAGCAAAGCACGTAGACAGCACAAACGACAAATATTTAAATAAAAAAAATCGACTTAAATCAACTAACATTCTTTATTGATATAGAAACGTATGTATTTCTATCTTTGTAGTCGGGACTTAGATTAACCGTTTTAAAAGTGAAAGGGACTTATTGTTTCGACGGTCAATGTCGAACATCGAGTAACGAAGGATGTGTCACGCTCCATTTAAGTAGTATAATACATGTTGCGACCATAACAAAAGTTGACATTTTAAAAAGACTACATCACAATTCACAATACAAAAGGATGTCAAATCCTAAAGGCCATCGCTCGGGACAAAAAATAGTGGGAATGAAAAGTATAGTTCAGTATGTCCTCCTACAATTGAATGACAAATTAGTCAACATTTACCAAAGCAAACGTTGATGAAAATAACAGTTTAGATAATCATGATTAATAAGTGTTATACACTTACTCCCCCTCGGTTTGTCAAGTGGTAAATAGACGTAAAAACAAACAAGCCATTTTTTTTACATTAAATAGTTAAATGTTAACCTCGTCAGTTTGCAGCACGATAAATGGCAATTTTATAAATTGTACCACTAACTGGTGGGTTTTGGATCATTCTTTAACGAGATGTTATTACGTCAAAATACTTGTAATTTGCGCGCGATCTTACTCAACTTTAACCCTTTAATTACTTTCCAAGAAGTTTCCTTTATCTTTTGTCGCGGGGAATTTTTATCTACCGAGATAAATCAGATCTGATGTCTGGAGTTTTTTCTGTTTACGTGGATTTTGTAATTAGACTGCGACAAATGCGTATAGATAAGCTGTTTATAGTAGTGCTATCGACTTGAACCGAATTGTCGATACAGACTAAACATCTTTCGATGGAGCAATAACAAAACTTGATTAGTCTGGGTTCTGAAAGACGCTGGTCCCAAAGTTAAACTCGGTGCCTATTAACAGATGGTTCTATCAACAACGATTCAAAAAATCGTTTATGTTAGAGTCTCTTATAAAATAAGGAATGAAAGGAAATATTTTATTTCAGTTCGTTAAGATCTATTCATATTTATATGGGTGGCCATGGCATTGAAAAGAATGTTTGATTCAAATGCATTATCTATGCAAATGGAGAATGTTTACAAGCTAAGGTAGAAATTAATTATTTTTAAGACACTGAATAATTGTTTTTCGATGTTGATTAACCCTTTGTAAAATACATACAGGCCATAAATACAGACATAAATACATATTTCATTCATAAAATATTTCCGACAGTTCATATTCGGCATGCAAATAAAAAATGGATACAGCGTAATGTTGCTTCGGCAGTAAATAAATATAAAATAAATTTGTAATTATAGGTGTGCTGTGTGTAATGTGGCTACTACGAGTAGATAGTATAAAACTAATTTGTTTTTAAATAAATAAAGTATGTAATAGCGTGTATGCATGTCGTGCCTAATTGACGACCAAAGTAATAATCATGGCTGTACTTACAAAATAATATTATAATATTTAGTAGGTACGTTCCACATAATTTTAACACTTTGATTTATAGCCTAGATAATACATACAAGTTTTTATTTAGTTAGACTGTAATATAACTACAGTCTAACTAAATAAAAACTTATATGTATTTTGTACCTTTGATCAATCAAAGATAACGAAAAGTTCACGTTATTGACCAATGATCGCAATCAGACCCCTGTATGGTGAGCTCAGTATTTGCTATCTAACTTTAACGGTGTTCGTGTAACCCCATCTTCAACCACAACATTAATTAAATCAATTCCCTGCAGTTTCATTTAGCCCTAACCTTGTAAGGTACGTATAATATGCAAGCCGGTTGCGGTAAGATGCCTCCGCGCCGGAACCGGTTCTCGCATGCGGTAATTATTAGCACACTGGGCTTGCAATGCCATTGACGACTCAACATTATACAACATGTTTCGTTTACGTTACTTATCATTCGTTTTGTTCAAATTCAGTTAGCACGTTGATGTTTGATTTGTTTGTTATCACTCACTATATTTGAGTTTAAGTATTAATTTGTTGATGCATCGCCTTTTATTTCTGCTTCTCCAATAATAACATCTGCACGTACTAGTGTTTATGATACGTTTAACATTGTAGCTTTAATGGTATTAATGTTTCACCAACTTCGCTAAGATTCCCGAGTAGACAATGACTCGCAAGTTTACATAATAAATATAAGGTGTTGTTATATCGTATTCACACTAAGCTGCGGCCTTAGGCAAATGAGGGATAATCTTAGAATTAATGAGGGTAGACTGAAAGACAAACAGCGACGCGGGTACTTTCACGATGACGAACTCTGCCATTTGTGAATAATTTAAGCATTAGAGATCACAAAGATTTCCTTCAAAAGCTTCTATTTTTAACAGTTCAATTATAAAATAAAATATCTTTGTTTTCTCGGAGAAGAGTGCTAAATCGTACAAATGCTTGGTGGCGATGAAACACAAATGTCCGCCGTGTATTTATTACAAGCTTTTATCTTCACATGTATGTCATATACTTACAGATACTTACAGACGTTGCAACTCGATTTTGACCTACTTGCAAAAGTCAGACCGAGCTAAATTGCTCATTTGTTGCACCGCACCGGTAGGTACTAAATCCGAAAATCCAATATTTACTTAAATTTTATACAAACCTTAAAAATGGCAAGCATAAAATGAATATTTTGTAAATATTTTCGCAGCTTTTTACACAACGCGTGAACCGTGATGAAGTTAAGTTCCGTAGGTTAAATGGATATCAGTGAGAATACCAAAATAGGTACGCTGTTTTACTTGTGTAATATACACTGAATGTATATTGTATTACATAAGAATTTAATGCAATCAACTTACTTCGACTATATTTTGTGGATATTCTTAGATATCTTCAGTATTAGATTCCTAATTTTTGTTAGTCTGATTACATCGTGTTATGTAGAATTAAAAACAAAGTGCTATTATTTTAATACCTTCTGCTTGTCTCTTCACGATAAATAATCGTGGTGTCATAAAATACCCTAAAGTAAATAAATTAATTAATAACCCGATCAATTTCATCAGGCTCAGCACCAAATTTGAACAGAAAGTGTCTTGTAAAAGGGCGCATTAATTGGCTCGGTTTAAAGTGTTGTTTTTGTTACACAAAGGAGCCATTGTTTCCAGTATTATTGTTCAGCATCGAGGTCATCGATATAATTGCATGTAACGTGGACAAAATAAATAATAGCCGTGGACATTTAACCGTTCATGATTAGCTGCATGCTGCATGCTTGGCGATCGCTTTAATTACGTTAGGTAGTTTGACTTAAACCTAACTCTCGTCCACACGATAACTTATGGATTATGTAATACAAAAATAATAATATTTATAATGATCAAAATTCGTGTTTGTCAAAATTGAAGCAACATGACTAACAAGTACCAGGAAGTAGTTCTGCAGCGGTGAGATAATTTGCATAATTTTATTCGCTGTTTCCTATTTAGTTCGTAATAACGTCGCAGTTTGCAATGTTTTTTACAACACCTTTTTGGGAAGAATGCGATGAAACTATTATTAGTTAGGTGCAGCTTCTTTGTAGAAAGAAATGTTTGTAATAGAGCCTTAGCGTATATGCATATTATTCGTTTGGTTCACCTCTGACCACTAGGGACCCACTGGGCATTTTATATATAACTATTATCAAGATACTATCTGAAGGGTATTCAGTCCAGACGCCTACTCCTTGATAATAATATGTAGAACATGGTCACGGTGTGTGCAGATTGTCAAATCACAAAAATAAAGTACCTATAAGACGGCAAACAAGTGTAAGAAAAGTACCAAATAAAACCAACAAAGTAAAATCACAACATTTATTTGAAAGTAAGTGGGCTTCACAATAGTTGAATGCGGGTACGTCTTAACATTATACTCTAACAGCTGTGTCGACGGCGGGGGGTGCCGTCGCCGAGTTCAGCGTCTCGCACCGACAGCACCGCCAGCTGTTCGTGCTCGGCACCAGGTGCTCGCTGCTCACACACTCCAGGTGGTAGTGCGACGAACACATACTACACTTGATAGACGCGCAACCCTCCATCGTACGGTTACAAAACTTGCAATATGAACATTCCATTTTCCAACGATTTCAGTCAAGGACAATCTTAAATAATAAACAACTTATATTTGTCGCCTCACAGCAACTTTACAAAACTCCCACTTGCAATTTTAAATTGACGAAATATTCTGTTTTTATAATGTTCGACACTATTTTAATTTTTTTATACGATTTTCAATATGTGTATTTGGTGTGACTGAAAATATCAACTGAAAAATAACAAGAAGAATGACGGCAATGATCTGATTTTCTGTTCTTTTTTCGAAAAAAGATCGATTTACAAATTTTTTCACTGGCCTGTTATCGAAGCTACTCACTCCATGTATTAGGACCTCAAACCATGATAGCAAGTAATAGATTTTCTACTTATAAAGTTAAATATTTTTTCAAAACTTAATACTAAGTTTTGAAAAGCGTTCGTTACACTAGGTCTAGTGCATTCCGCATTTGATACAGATAATAAATGATAATATAATCATGCGCCGATGAAGCTATGAACCATGAATTATAAGTGAGTAGAACAATGTTAATCAAGTCTGTAGACACACGATGTAACGACGCGACGTACTCAGTGACGTCAAACGACATCATCATAATTACCTCATACACGTCATACTATAGCAGTTCTATAAAAGTTTCAAGTGTTTAATTATAGAATAGTATAAAAGCATACCTTTCGCCTACAGTAAGCCGCAAATAATACGTGTATTGCATACACAGTGTATTGTATTCCAGTTTTAAAAATGCAAAGAATACGAGTTTAAAAAATGTAGACCATTTATACAAGTGGCGCGTATTTCCCCTTTTGCGAATACTCGAGCTATGTGTAACCATTCAGTCAAGAACGCTTTACAAAAATGTACTCTTGGGAATATTCGGAACTCGTCACTAGGATTTGTTCACTCGAAACTACAAAGCTAATGCTTTACATTTTTTAGTTTTGCACTATAGAACTGAGTGTTGAACACGAAAGTAAGTCGTACCGGGTCTCCCTGTAACTTCGCTTCGCTGGAGTTCGTCAAATGAACGTTTCACCTACTTTGTTAGGAGCGAGATATTGCACTGTAACTGTTTTATATATTTACCGATTTAAGTGACCGCATGATGATGTCGAATGGACCTAGGACTGCAGTAAAGTACTACTGAATAAACAGCTCGGCTTAATTATTTGCTGACATCTTAAAGCAATACATACAGAAGGTACTTAGTTAATTATTATTTTAAAAAATCTTAATGACAGTATTGTGTTTCCTTATTTGTAGTTAATGTGAAAGAAACAGACTATCTAGTCTGTTTCCACAAAAAGAGTTTACAGTTAAGTAGATACTTAGGGGTTAACTCTTTTTGTGGTTTCTATGTAGGTTAGTTGTTCGAATAGTAAATAAAAAGGCTACATTTCACCGACTACAAAAATATCGATTGATGAATAGCCAACTAGGCACCAAATAAAATGTATTCTATGAAGTAAAGCCTTCCAATTTATCGCCGTCCTGGATGTACAACGTGTATGTATTTTATCAGCGCTCGTGTATGGACAAGCATGGTCAATATTAGCTACAGTGTTCATTTGCCAGATTAATCTTGTGAGATGAGGCACTCTCTTCGCTTGCTATAAGATTACGTCAACTCAGCTGCAGGGATGCAGCCTCCTTCCTAAGGGATTTAACTCTATACAATTAGCTGTAGCTAGATGTTACATGTTTCAACGATAAAGCTCACAGAATTATCTAGTTTAGAAGAATTTTAATGAAAAGCTGATGTTTTAGTCCCAAATTGTCAAGAAACACAATTTACGCGGTCCAGTGCTCTTTTATAGAAATACTTTGAAGTAATATTGGTTAGAAGACAGATAAGTAGTTACTCAAGTAATGCTTCAGTAGTACTTATCCTCTTTTGATGTCAAGTGTCTACGGAATTCGTTTAATCGTTTTCGGGATAACTACTGAGCCGTTACAATTATCGAATACTTGACACATCCCCGAATAACGGTATTTCGGTCTACAACTGTAGTGCGGAAATGAGGTACCACTGGTAAGATTGGTTTGTTAGGAATTTGGAGAGGGTTCCACTTTAAAAGGGTAATTTAATAATAAGTAGTAGGGTTAGTACCTACTCGAACTATTACACTTTTTTCTGAAAATATTAGGTCTCCTAAAATATAATAGGCTATTTAGATGATATACAGCTAGCGCCTCACTAATAATGCTAGGCCACCTGTGCTCACTAGGCAACTATAAATATTAACGTGAAAAGTTAGCTTGATTATAGGTTTTACGTGGCGGAGCCATAAACAAAACCATAAACCATTCTTTATCTTTGAGAACTGTCAAGGCTTTTTACAAACAGAGTAGACTTTCTGAATCTATAACAATAAAAAGAGCTTGTTCTGTGTGTATAAATATAGATGTTTGTACAATGTAGGCATAATGTAATGTTTATATGTATAAAAGCAACACCTGAACGATTTGTATAATAATGGAGAACAGACAGGGGCTATGAGGGTCCTGTCAATGAATTCTGAAGGTGAATTATTTGGAATTTCGTCTCGCACCACCACTTGGTATTTGTATAACAGGTATTATAATAGCACTTAATACAAGGTTTTATGAAGTGATATTGAAATCCTCTAGAGCTATTCATTCTTGTAACATTGTTAACGTTTTGGCTCTATGCCAAGATATACTAAATTTTATTTGCCTCAAAAAGAAATTATTCACGTTAAAATGATTTCTCTTTTACAATTAATTTGTGGTATTGACTTTTATGCCATTAGTATCTATTTATATAGGAAATACGCGACATTGTGTAAAATAGCTATAAACAAAATGACATGGGTATGTAGATACATATATTTATCTAATCCTTCGTTTTCAAAACGAATTTTGCGATTATGTACATAATTGATTAAAACATCAATCTGAAACCAGCCTGAAATGTATTTATTATTTTTCGACATTATAGACGTACTTTAGTAGTGACTATAAATTATAAGAAACTTCAAAGAAAGCGGTACAAATACATAATAGGTGGTATTTGTTTACTCACGACAAATACTTACGGACGTCAGACGACGCGCGACATTTACGTGGGCTAGAAGGATTTTTGGCGCCAATTCCCTATTAAAAATAATGGTATTATTCTGGAACGTTCAACATTACTTGTTTTTACTTTTTATGGATGTAGTATTTATTTGATCATAATATTTATATTGATTTATTTACTATTTTCTGTACTTTTATATTCGTTTCAGCTTCGCCATTTTAATATTCCGCAGTGATTGCAAAAACGACCACTGCAGATAAATTCAAAATGAGTCTGTCTATCTGTCCATCATTGCAAATTCTCGTAAAAGTATATTAAATCATAAATATGCAAACGCAGCTTTTGATGCAATACTTTAATCCGGTATGTTGTCGTCAATAAAAAAGGACCTGTATCAATGTCATGCATGTTAATAAAATACATCGATCAATGTGTAACACGGAAATATATTTTGGTTATTTCCTTTTGGATAGGAAGGCAAATTGTTTGGATTTGTGCGTTGACCAAATACATACATACTGAATATAACAATGACCGGATTCAGGTCTAATAAGTTTTCTATGCAAATTTATTACCACTTGTTTACCTGGTGAGGGTCGCAGTAGTTTGTTGAATGAAGGCGGTCCAAGACTATGCGTTGTCGATTTCTATAAGAGCAGTAGTAGTAACCAGCAGTTAACGTCTATTGGTTGATGATTATTAAGACGATGTGTAATAAACATGTTTATTTGTTGATAGACGAACTGGAGATGGCGGCGGTGGCGCGCGAGTGCTGCGGTCTACTCCGGACTGGAGCGACGCGGCCATCAGCGGCGAGCATCTTTGGTCACCCACCTCTGTCTCCGGCGACTGCTGCTACGTCGGTGACGCGGAGTGTCAGGTAACTATTGAATAATAATTTTCTCGTTTAAACTTTAGAACCGTTGGAACTACTTACCCAGTCCCGTATATATTTATATAAGGAAGGTATTATCTTTATTTACACAAAATAACATACGTGAATAGTAATAGATTTTATGCAACAAAATATATCCATAGAGTAGTATTATTTTGTTCGTTAAATAGAGCTGATAGCGATGATGACAGCATGTTTTTGAAAACCTAGCCGATCTAAATGTTTAAGTATGCGATTTTACTACCGCGTTATTATTACATATTATTACTGAACAATGAGCTGACATCACAAAATTACTGGTTAGATATATAAGCTTTGAAATTACAGCTCAAAATGTTTTGTACGTGAATTGCCGTGATTATAATTGATGTTTCCGCCAAATTACCCTGCGGACCATGGTATAATTTACTATTAAGTGCACACGTTCATAGTACCGCTAACAAAGAACATGGATACTTGTTTATTATGTATTGTTTCATACCAATTCATTTAAAATTAACTACATACTTAAAAGCAAACAACGCATTGCAGATTTTCATAACCTTTACACAGTTAGGTACTATTTATATGACTGAGTAAGTTCGATAAGTAAGTACCTACACTAAAACCAATGGCATAGTATTTCAAAACCACTACAGTACACCTTATCAATTGAATGCTCAATTTACAGTTTTAATTTAGCCATTCACCCGGAATATCATGCTTAGTAGAGCACCATTTGCAGATTAAAATGGAGAAAATGTAATTCAATTAAGCTGCGGTCTTAGCGTATTTTTGTTTTTCTTAGCCGAGCATAAAAGGTTGTATAGTCATAAACAAGAAACACTCCTATTATAAGTAAATAAATAATGAACATCTTCGCTCTTCTAAATATTTTCTCTTTACTCGTTCATATCAATACAAGTACGTTATATGTCATTGTGCTTTATTAGCCCTTCTGTATATTATATGAGACTGTTATTGACACTGTAAGACAATATTCACAACATCTATTCAAAAGAAATTCACTAAAAGCATTAGCGCTACATAATAGAGTTAAAAGCATTTTTCATTGACTGACATTCTCATATCGAATGACCACGACAATACCCAGTCTAGTAGTCCAACGAGAAAATGTTAGTTATATTTTTAAAAATAACTTAGCCCAAGGTAACTTAGTAATAAAGGATTTTAAGGATAAATGGATACTTTATAAAGCCAAATTGATTGGTTTTATTTTCCATTGCTTGTAACGTTCTTTCTATTACAAAAACGTCCTTTGTAGCGGTATAAATAAAATCGGACTTAAAAATCTATTGAAGTAGAATAATCCATTGAAATATCCGCAATACCTTCAGTTACGTCTTGGTTAAACAACAGTAGAAGAAATGTAATTTCCCAACAACCATTAGCAAGTTTCCCGTCTATTATGTCGCTGGTCGGCCGAGCTCGTATATAAGATTAATGACCCATGCTTCTATTTTGTTGTGGCGATGACCTGTCACACCGGGTGCAGCAAAAGGGAGACTTTCGAGCCCCATTGCGACAATCAATAGTTAATTCTGACACTGTAACTTGCTCCCTCACAAAGCAAATACTTCAGCACTTGTTACAAATACTTTTCTTCTAACTTCATTGAAACTTGGTAAAAGTTAGCGTTTTTGTCTCAAGCATCCTGTCCTATGTACATTTCTTTATGTAGTTACAAAAGACCCTAATCTAAGTTTATTCTTTGACTCTTCAGCTGTATCAACAGAAACATTCATTATTAAACATTATTTTATGTATTTTATTCTTATTAGGGCTTCATTTTATTCTTAGCCAGAAAAGGAAATGGTCCGATAAAAATAGCACATGACTAACATATGAAAATATCATGCCGATAATTAGAAATATACTTAGGTATAAGCCAGTTTAAATCTAAATATAAAAAATCGTCTTATTATGAAAAGGACCTACTAAATATTCCGCTAGTTGACTCCCTAGACATTCTTGATGAGTGTCTTTATTTTGTAGAAATTTAAAAATTCAGCGCTGCTGGGACTAAAGTCACCAAGGCATTTGCTCGGTAGTCGTGATCGGCATACTTAAGCGCTGGTAAATTTGTATTTTGTAGCAAAATGAGATCATTTTTATGCAGCAGTAGAATTGAACTACTCACTGAGTTTATGTGTACAGGAAACAAGGTAGAATAATTTGCCAATTACATGAAGTACTATGATATTTTATTTTATTTTGTGTTTTTAGATGAATATCTTATACCTTTATAACTCAAATTATGAGGTTAAAGCCTTAAAGGTGATCTACGGACAGTCTAAACAAATAAATTAAAATCAGAAATTCACAAAGCAAATGCGCTAATAGCTAGTTAGCAACTAGTTGCTGCGGGCTAGCTGAATGTGAAACGTAATATGTATATTGATATTTACCTCTGTGCAGCCCGAGCCGAGTCTTTCTAGTTTACTAATATTTCGAAGTAAAGTAAGCAAAACAAAGCTATACGTATGTAGGTACATACAAATTTTATCAAAGTAAAATATGAACTGCAGCAACTTTCTTTACTTTGTACACAATTTGTATGTACCCCTATAATATATTTTAAAGCAATTGAAAATCTATGATTAAGCTTAAAGTATCAAAGAGCTCTTATTTTGATTTAAAAATGCTCTTCTGTACTCCACACAAGGAGATACAAAATGCTTTGACCTTTAATAAATTGCTTCCTATTTTAGAAACAACATTATATGATGTAAATATGTTAATTTGCATGCCGAACGAAATGAAAGAAAAACACGTCGTATTTTGTAGAGCCAATTGAGGGAAATGTGTCGTTGCGGCAGCCAACCGTTGTACACCAATTATTGAGTTCAATAAACACAACGTTTTATTATAATAGTAACAATGCACATTCCTATATTAAAGCGAGATATCTAAATGTATGACGTACTCTCGTAATATAGCCTATTTAATTACAAATGATTGATTTATGATGATTATACCACCAGACGATTATTATATTATATCTTTACTCTCTTGTTCTAAAATTATGCATATATCACTGCGTATAAAATATATTTCTCTTCTCATAAATTACAGTCACGCGCCGCACTGGATCAATCGCGACGTTTTCTCCATTGCGTTGATCAATCATTCTACGTGATACCAATTTAGGCAAAGGTTTTCTGATATTAAATCTTTCGCTTTAACTCGTATTATTACTTTTCTTAATTTCATTTTAATGTAAAGAACTTACATTAAAATGAAAACACATAAAGACAAGTCTGTTATCAATTTTTATACATATTTTGTTAGAGTATATACACAGTCTGACACCCGTTCCTTCCGGTTTCGTTTCCTCCATCTTTCATGGTTAAAGTGGTTGTTTCTCGTTAACGTCATAAGGAGCGGTAGTTTTATTTATAGTTATAAATGCCTAGTAGGCATTCTGGACACGCTGGACATAAAACAAAATACTTTTTTGTTAAACAGAAACACGGGTCACGTATGAAATGCTCGGCGTGCAAGATCGTCGCGCACACTGCGTGCATCGACATCTTGATGGACCGCGTGCAGTTTACATGCAAGCCGACGTTCAGAGACGTGGGCGTGCGCCAGTACCGCGAGCAGACTATCACGCATCACCACTGGGTGCACCGACGCTCGGAGAAGGGCAAGTGCAAGGCTTGCGGCAAGGTGAGCTCCCACTTTACGCTTTCGCTACCGGGGCGTTTGTCATAAACAAAACGGCCTGATTTAAAACAATATTATAAAAGAATATGGAAATTACTGAAGATGACATTGTGTTAGAATAACCTTCAACTTTTCCTGTTTGTTACTTAGAACTTTCGTGAATGTAGAAAGAATAACAAACTGTTTTGTAAACAAAGTCTACGGCTTAAGAATTCTGGCGTAATAATAAATGTTAGTTACCTACCCCAAGTGGTTTACTTGAAAATAAAAATACTTTTGGAACAATGTGGGTTTAACGATAAGATTTTCGTAGAAATCTTATATCCCAAGAGAATAAAGAAAGAGCTACTGTTCTGTTCTGATTAAATGAAAAGTTTGAATTCGAAGATATTTTCTTTGAAATACTTAACCAATTTATTATATTTTGCGCTGATCAAAGATCTGCCTACGTAAAATAGTAAAGCAATGTAATCTGTGTTGTCTGGGACAATAATGGGGAATCCATTATGGCAGAGTCGTTTTTTTTTATGACAAGGGATTTTTGTGTTCATTAACTATTGTGTGTGTTTGAAACAACCTAATATGTGGTCAATGTGGTATTTTTGGTTCGTGTTTAACAAATTCAGTGTAGTTACATGTAGTTTTCGTAGTAGTAACTTTTTATTTTAAATCATTGTTTTAATGTATGAACCTCATAGACATTCACATTTCGATAGAAATTTACAAATAAATACTTTCGTTACGATAATATTTTTATTAAAAGTTATCGAGAGCGAATATAAAAATAACATTACTATTGGAATTGTAATATTAGTAAAACATACACGGAATGTTGCTCTTTCTGGCACATATTTTATGAATCAACATCTAAACTTAGTTTGATTTGTTTTCGAAGTAACTTTGTTGATCAATATTATCGTTAGCCGATTCAGTGGAAATAATCGTATAAACAAAACATTCATTGATAAAAAGTATTCATAGTAAACCCAAGACTGATTACTGTTGCTCAACGTGGTAGAAAACATAACGGTTCGCGAATATTTCTTGTTCATAAAGATTCTGTTTCGTCGCGTCGAACCTTTTGACATTACACTGTAGATCATTTTCAAAAAATCGACTTCCAAGAGAAAGTTTAATCAATTTATGTTCATAATTTACTAATTTGTTTGAAACTTTGTCGAACATAATTTTCGACAATTTATTACTTTAGATTAAATCAGTTTGTTAAATGTTTATCTTAGAAAGTATTCAGTCTCTGAAGTCTCCGTTTTATATGAATTGTATACTTAATTGTAAACTGAAACTGTACATTATCTTAGACCTTGCTTTAGCTTTGTCTTACATTGAAGCTTGATTAATATTATACACGTGTAGAAATAGTTTAAACTCTCCCAATATCATATTGTGTAGTTCTAAGAAATCTATTATATAACGTTAGCAACCGTATTCTAAGTATAACGAATTATATCGACGAAGGGCTTTCGTTTCACTAGCCAAAATTAATAATTATGGCTAAAATTCAATTGCGCTATATTTTTGGCCCATGAAACTAAAGCCCTTGCTCGTTATTCGCTCGTTCGTGCTTTAGTATCGAGTAGGTGACTCGTGTTTAATTGAAGTCAAATTTTGAAGACTCAATGGGTTACTACTAATTCTTCGTGTCATTTTCATAAAAGGTCTCATCAAGAAAACATTTAAATGATATTAAAGTCGTTTTTGATTTGCGATGACTGGATAATATAGTACCATTGTTACAAGCCTTAAAAAGTTAAGCTTAGAAAAGTTAGGAGAGTAAGTTCACAAGAAAGGAGTGTAATTGAAACTAGTTTTGGCATAAATTCGGCAGTCCGCGATGATAGGCTGCCAACACTATAAACTAGTATAACAATAACTCTTTCACTCGGCCGACTTTACGACTTCACCGAACAATAAATAGCTGATATGTATTTTGGTTTTCTTTTACGTCTAAGCATAACAAAATATCATAATATTGTGGATTACTCGGGAAAATAGAAAGGCGCCGGGAAACCATTTATTTATCGGTATTACGTTACGCTTATCTAATAACGATGTATCCACATACGTGAAGGCTTCGCGTACATTAATTAACTGACTGATTACTAGTTAATGTGACGTAGATACAATTAAATAAGTCGGGTCGATCACCTACTTAGTCCTGAAGAGGTTCATTAATATGTATGCTGCTCGGCGCGAGTGGTCGAGATGTTGTCGTACAATCACAATTCTAGAAGTTAGCCAGACAAAGTCATTACATTAGAAGACCTCCGCTCGGGCCACTTAATTGAGTCTTTAATTATTAAGGAATCAGTAAGTACCTAGGTATACGTATAGCACCAATTTAATGGGTAAAGTTTTCTAACGGCGTATAAACCGTATCCAATTTTAGCTCCATTAACGATGTAATGTGACATTAAAACTTAGTTGCATCATAACAAATATGAAAGTATTTAATCAATATTGATGGGACAACATTTCTTCATAAACACTTATTACACATTCCCGTTTCGTTTAATGTAATTGATAAATGTTTGAAACGCATCCCTTGCTGCCTACGCATCAGTACAGCGTGGGAGCCATAGTCCTACGCATATTGAACGCTATTGCAGCGTTGATTAGTAGTTTTTTTTTTCAATTTCACATAAGTAAACATTTATATCCTCTGGGATAGGTATATCAGGTTCATAATTTTATAAATAATTGTCAACAACGAATTACTATTGTATTAATAGGCTTTATTATAAACATCATGAGTGTAGTAGTTAATTGTACAAGCAATAATAATGTCATCAATCTGCGCGCTATTCCGTGAACTGCTGTTAATTAGCTTAATTAACCACAAATATAATAATTATGAAAATAAATCACAATGGCGACTATTTAATTTTTAATGTGTACCTCTAAAATAACTTAATACATACTCCTGCTTACTTACTTTTAATGCCCCGCCCGGTTTCTGAAGCACATTTAACTATCTATTTTATCTATTCAAACTCTCAGGTTTATATGAGATTAAACGCTATTGGAACGTATTGTAAGACTCGTTTAAACGCATCATGTAATAGAATACCCGTACAGTCGTTATCAGCCCTGCCCACGGTCTACTATTTTATCGGTTTCAGGGCATTATGTTCACGTGCATTACATTGTGCTGGGCATTCTCGTCGCCACATGCACCAACAACTATTATTCCTTGGCGTGCGTCGGCGTTCCGTGACGTAAATGTGCCCACAGGCTTGCTATTTAAATATCGCTAACTTACCTTTTATTTCTCCATAACAACGATGCAACTACAACAAACAGGATATATATTATTATATTTCAGTCGATGAAACGATAACGGTAATCGCTATATATAAAACTAAGCAATGGCTATGATTTAACTAATGACTACAAATTGGATTGGTATAAAACATACAAATGATTTTCATAACACCAATTCATTTTTAGAAAAATAATTTCTGTAGGTCAGTTGGACTCAAACTGTAACTTTGTATTATTATGAGCCGAGTATGTCAAGAGCGTGACAATTCAGTTAGACCAAGTCTAGTGTAATGACGTGCCTAATGAACCACGTTTGTGTGACCACAGCCGTTGTAGATAGTAGTGCTTACCTGGCGACCGCGCTAGTGTCTCGTCACGTGGCTTGTCAGCTTAAAATGATTTGCATTTACTAATCTCACGGTACGAACGACTACTAGCGACACGATTTCACTGGACGGTAGACGTAATACGTGTAAGATTTAGACGAGAATAAGCAACTGACTAACATTAAGATTTTGCTATTAATATTCGTTGAATCATAAAACTGGGTATAGGTTTATGTTTAATACATTATCGTCAAAACAGCTTAAGTGCTTTAACAAAACTTAACGAAGGAAACTAGCCTTTAAAATTCAACTAATAGTCTAAAAAAATATTCGCCTAATTTGGTTACTGTCGTGTCAATGTCGTATAATGTTAAACGTCATCGTATGCGAGTGCAACACGTCACGGGCGTCACGGCCGCAAGCTCCCAGCACTCTGCTCAGCGCGAAATTAAAACTACATTTTTAATGACGTGTTACTATATCGCTCGCATAGTGCCTGTATGGCCTACATGATTTAAACCAACAGAAACAATATATCAATTTCAGAGCTCCCACTAACTTTCCCATTTTCCGAACCATAGGGTTTAGTCTTTTCATTAACAATTCGTTATTGTATCTTCATTATTATGATGCCGAAGTAATGTTATTTTTAAATCTCTCCATTAAATGTATAAATAAACAATTATTAGGTACCTATTTATTTCAATACCATCCACAAAGTATTCATAAATAGTTACAATGTTAGCTTTCATATCGTGTCGGTTAGCGATTAAAGTTTTATGTTGCTTATTGTGCTTATATTGTGTTCATGTGATCACTTTTTATTCATTTGCATGTGTGTTGCATGGTTGTTTTGTTGTCACAGTCATTCCGGCGCAGTTGCTGTCGGTGGTGCATACCAACACAAGACACTGTAGACAAGGCTATAGGAGTAGACACTGGTGAAATGTTTAATGTGCGTATCCAGGCGAGTCAAGTGTTGCCAGGTGGAGGCCAGGTGCTAACTGCAGGCTGGCAAATGTAATTAACCCGCTTCCTGAACTTGTCCTAAACATGTGTAACATTTGAAGTAATTTTCTACAAAATTCTGAAATTTGTTTTTCAATAAATTCCTGGTACACAAAGTTCTTTTAGAAAGTATGAACAGAATTCATGTAACCCAACCGTCAAACTTAGGTTAGAAGGGCTTTCTTTGTTTAATGAAATCGAAATACATTGTTAGCTTTATCCAACATTCTGTTACACATTACGCACAATTTTCGGGAATGTCGGTAATTAAAAACCAACCTGTATATTTTATGTTGCTTTTTTCATTTAGTAATCGTTGTAGCTAACCAATATATGTTACAATTTCAAAGGATCGACTCACATATCCATCATAATAATATTTCTGTTTGACAGTCGCTGCAGGCTAAATTATCCTTTAGCTCAAAAGAGATCGTGGCCTTGAGTTGTTCGTGGTGCAAAGACGCGTACCACAACAAAGAAAGTTGTTTCAATCTTCAACGAATAGGAGAAGAATGCTCATTAGGTACAGTATAATCACCCCCAAGTTTACACGTTATTGCCTAACTTTAAAACAATTTCACTTTATTCGAATAATTTGTTGTCTTCAATAGGTTCGCAATCGAACATCATAGTACCGCCATCGTGGATCGTAAAATTACCAAGAAGAGGTAGCTTTAAGTCATCGTTAAGGAAATCACCGAAGAAAAAAAGTGCCTCAAAGAAGAAGGGCAAAGACTCGAAGAACGAACAGAAGACTTTTGTGATTAAGCCAATTCCTACGGCAAATGTAAAGCCTGTATTAGTTTTTATTAATCCTAAAAGTGGTGGTAACCAGGGAGCCAAACTGCTGCAGAAGTTCCAGTGGCTGCTCAATCCACGACAAGTTTTCGATCTCACTCAGGGTGGACCTGGACCTGGGTAATTGTTTGACTAATTATTTTAGAAATAAGTACTAAACAAAGGTAATACTGGGTTCTGAGATCAAACATAATATATGGTACCTTACTTAATACTTAACCTAATAAAGCCTTGGCCGGTTTGACCCAAACAAAACTTAAAGCCGTTGCTCGTTGCATCATTTGACTTGTTTAATCTGAACAAAATGCTCTCAGGGATTGTCAGCCTAATGGGAATTTGGGACCCTCCGCGTCTTCGCTGTCACTAGAGCTTTTTCACAAGCCGTTAACTCATCCTTTATCCGATGTGGGCGGCCTTTTACATTTCAATTTGAAAAACCATCAATCTTTAATCTAAAATATATTTTTTATGTTTGTAACATTTTTTTGTGTTCGATTTTAATCAAAACGTAATAAATCAATTTTCATGTCTAGTTCCAGGGGTCAATGGTTCAATTTTGATCGAATCTCAATATTAATCCAATTTTCGACGAGTTCTAAATGCGTTTAAATAAATCATCGAACAAACATGTTAATTGATTGATATACATAGCTAATTATTACAACGTACATTTACATTTTTACACTGGTAGGGAAAATTTGTACGATTAAGATATATACGATATAAGATATTGGTATGACCGTAGTTGTTTAAAAACGAGACACAGTTTGTTTAAACAAAAATAAAGCAAATGTTAGTCATTACCAACAAATTTCAAGATTTTTCAAACGAATATGTAATACTAAACGCAGTTAAACAATATTGTATCATTCATATTGATAAATGAGTAATGGCTACGCACTTTTCAGTCTGGAGCTGTTCCGCAAGGTGCCTAACCTGCGCGTGCTGGCTTGCGGCGGCGACGGCACGGTGGGCTGGGTGCTGAGCGTGCTTGACCGCATCGGCTCCCGCCCAGCAGTCGGCGTGCTCCCGCTCGGCACCGGCAACGATCTCGCCAGGGCGCTCGGCTGGGGCGGGGTAAGAACCATTAATCAAACCAAAATGACACATCTGACGTTCGCACACCAACAAACCTATGACCAGCGTTTATTTTCCAATATCGACTAATATGGGCCATTTTAGCGTGGCCAAAAAACAAAACTGCGCCGAACGATTAATGACATGCAATACACCAACCACCTTTTATTTACATATTTTTATTCAAAAATAGATTACAAAACAACCCTTTGATATAAAAGGGGGAACGAAAAATTGCGTTGGAAAATGTGGAAAGCCTAATGAGGATATAGACGGTCGGCAACAGTTATTATAACGTTATATTCGTTGAGCCCCCGGGACGAGGCGGGCCGCCGCCACGCCGCTTTGCGTAAACGCATAACATAAATTCGTTCGTATCCTCGTAGGGATTGGGACTAGTTCAAACGCTTAACCGTGTATAACATATGATTACGATACAAGTTAAACACACAATATTTTTTTACGACAACTTGAGATTTCAGGTATTTTGTTGATAAATAATGCTTAGCCAGATATATTATAATTTTATCATTTACACTGTCAAAATTTTTTGGTAATACAAACAGCACAAGAAGAGCGTTCGTCTACGAATACACAAAAATGCTCATTGTCGCTTGATGTACGACAATATGTTTTAACGAGCTCATAAACAGACTTTATTACTCTGTTCATGAAAATTTTAGTATTCACCAAAACGACAAACAGACTCCGGCCTGCCTCCGGATTTGTGTAATATTCTTTCATTGTTATGCTTTATAAATGTTCCGACATTTTCACCCTCCTTGTGTTTATTTGCAAATAATCAAAAACCGCGTAATTTCCCTTAAGACTGAAGTATGAATATACAATTCTCTATTTAAGAGGAAATTAAATGCGATTGCCGTTAAGTTTTCAGAAGTCAGTCACTTGTGCAAAATCAAGATTAGATGCGTGTGATCATTTAAACAAGTAATTAAAACACAGAGCCATAAACTGAAATTGGGACTTATGCGTAAAAACTATATTGTAAAGGATACACTTAAAGCGATGATATGATACGGTTTTTCAGGTATCCATATTCATAATTCATCTACCTAAACAAGCAAAATTAACCAAAACCGGCTAAATACCACAATTTAATTTCTCAAACTCCTAAATCCTATATTGTCTAGATTTTACCTTATTAGATTAATCTTCGTTTGGTAACTTTTGCCATAAATATAAATTGTTAATTCAATGTTGTAGTGCAGGAATACTCGGTACACGTGAGAAGATTAAGTAATTAGCCGCTAGGTAGGAAGTGACGGGAACAAACAAGATTGTACTTAGCTAAATCTTCTTATAGCTTGCCGAGGTAACGGCTCGCACGGTTATCGCTTAACCGACACATCTGATGCATCACCAATATTCTACAAACATTACTGAAACTTTGAGGCGCCCAGAGCTAGTTGCGCTCAGCGTTCGGTAAACGATATTCGGGTTAAGCAAACGTTGGCGCGGTCATTCTGTGGATGGGTGACCGCGTAGTGGTATTTGAACTGGGCGTCTCTGTGCTTCGGAGGGCACGTAAAAAATCGGTCCCAGTTGTTGTCAAGACAAACAGTCCTTAAGCCACGTCAAAAGCCTTCGGGCGGCTTGCACAACTTTGACACTAGGTTGACCACTAACCAAACGATGAGAGAAAATTTATCTTCGTAACATACTTACTCAAGGTGTCATTTGAAAATCTAAATAATATTGTTACATTAAGAAATTGCGTAGTTTAGCTTCATTGGTAATATTACTTTACATTAGCTTGATACAAGGTTAGGCTGTGGGTGCCGTTATAGTTGCCATTTGCATAATACTCTCCCATCATTACCGTTTAGGTAGAGCTCGACAAAATGATATTAAGGTCACATCAACAAAATCAAAAGCCTAGTTGTTGGACAGAAGGACTTAATGTTACTTAACGACACAAATGGGAATAGAAAATATAATCATAAACTTTGAAATAGCCTGAAAACTCAAAAGTGTTTATCAAATTAAGTATTTTCTCATTTATACTTCAGAAGAAGGTAGTACACAAAGTTACATCAAAGAAACCTGTCAACTTCCTTTCTTACATAAAATTAATTATACTTATAGCATTAACGATAAAATACCGTTACATTTTTGTTCGGAATAATAAAAAGAACAGGATTAATACCTTTTCCGTTTTACTTTGTTCATTTTCTCGATACAAATTTTGATGTATTTTGATTGACTTAGATAATATAAACAGGAGCATTTTAATATTACGATAGCAAATTGATTTCTCGAATCATCGATCATTTTGTGGACAAACTCATTTTCATCCAATATTCAAATATACCTTTAAACTTGTTTGAAACTTAAAATAAACGAGAACAAAAGTAGTTTCTGTTACAAACAAAACTTAAAGCGGAAAGTAGACACCAACTCATCTAACAACTGAAGCATAGCTTTAAAGTTTCAAAAGTACCCTGGCTTTCCATACATATCAGGTTTATTAGGTTACTCGGCGGTATATAATATGAAATCTTTACTTATATGTTAACATAATTACATTAAGTGAAATATAATAACATTATTATGATTATGGCAAGTGGTAATTATTATAATAAACATATTTAAAGACTGAGTGGAAGAAATTATTGTTGTTAAATACTTTATTTTGCGTTCTACACGCCGTATTCGTTCTCGTTGAAAGTATTAATCAATCCGCCAATTCCGCGAGCAATCATTTGTGGGTGGTTATTTAAATATTCTCCACAAATCGCCTGAAACTCTGAAAGTGACTGCAAGTTTTAAAGTAAAGGTAATTTTGTTGAAACTATGTCCTGAAAGAACGAATTCTTGTCAAAATGGATTAATGTCGTTTGCAGATGTTATTGACGACGTCTCTTTTTATTTTAATGTGTTAAATATTGTATTTGTTGTTGGTGTTATTTGAAAAATATAAGTATATAATATATGCACGTTATAATTATATAGTAGGAATCACTGCGCCACTGCGTAGTTCGTACAAAGTATTTCGATCAACAAAGTATTTGTAACAACCTGAAGTAACGACAAAGTCAACCCTTATTTTATTTCTGAGTCAGGGTATTCATTCGTTCAAATCGATCGGATTAACTTTTTTCTGAAACGATTAAGGTTGGCAATCAGCGTAACCTGATTAGGGGCCTAATGAAAAAACGATTAAGTATCGAAATCGTGCTGCTTACTGTTTGATGTTTCCGTTACCGGTCGGTAAACGTGACGGTAAACTGTGGGTTAAGCAACCCTTGGCGCGGTCATCCCATAGATGGATGACCGCATAGTGGTATTTAAGCTGAGCGTCTCCGTGCTTTGGAGGGCATGTAAAAAGTCGGTCTCGGCTGTTGTCTACTAAGATAACAGTCGTTAAGCCACGTCAAAGGCCTCTCGGGCGGCTTAAACAATTTTGACACTAGGTTGACCACTAACCATACGACAAACAAACAAACAGTGCATTTTTTTGTTTAGGGTTATGAAGATGAACCTATATCAAAAATCCTGGCCAACATTGGTGAGAGTGACACAGTTCTGCTAGACCGGTGGGAGTTGACCGTGGAGCCGAACACAGCCGCTTCGGGCGAAGACACCAGTAATGCCAAGCCCGAACTGCCCCTCAACGTTGTCAATAACTACTTTTCTTTTGGCGTCGATGCTCACATAGCGTTGGAGTTTCATGAAGCGAGAGGTGAGTTTATGAAATTATGATTACTACTATTATTATACTGTAGTAGACAGATCATTGTCAACTCGCAGTTTTTAGAACTACTTGATGAAATCTAGAATGACCCCAGTGCCGCCATTTCGCAATCTATCGATATCTACCAATTTCATAGCTAAAACATGAGCCAACCCTCACCTCCAAATAATAACAAACGGCAAAAGCGAATTGTAATCTGAAACGTATAAGGATGTTTGATCAATATTGGTTTAGGAACTAAATCAATAATAAAGCAATCTCAGCAATCGGCATCAGTAAAAATTCAAAAAGGGTTGATTTAAATCAATCAAAATCCCCAGTCGCTTTCAACTGTGGAACGTGTGCGACGCTACATTGAACAATCAGGGGCTTGAAATGGCCGCTTCCGCGCCTCTATAAATATTTAAGTAAGTTAAATTACTATCCGCCTATAAAATAATGGTATGGGCGGTAAACATCAATCTGTTATTTAGTCAGAGACCTTGTTTAATATTAGATTATCTGTATTAAATTGACTATTTTGAAACTAAATTATTAAATCTTTCCCAACCTTCCGAGTATTATATAATATTCGTAAATATTGCTAGTTGCCGACATATTTTGCATTATTGTTGAGTAATTTCCGTTATAACAATTGCAAAACTTTCGTAATATATTTTCCGTGAATAATAACCACAACTGCATTTTAAGTGAGTTCAACGTGTTAGATTATTGTGAATAATTTAACTTATTTGTACATGAATATTATTGTAAGTATATTTTATAGTGTATACATTAGCGTGATATAACAATTCTAACTTTATAATTTTAATATACACGTGACAAACTAACTTACAAGTACCTAAAGTTTCTGTACCTACCTTTTCGTAAAATGCTTGACATGAAACAGTTACACGGAATGTTGGCACTTAAAATAATGTTTACTGTTATAGCCACATTTTGTTTTATTATAGTCCAACAACTTAGTACAAGGATATCTTGTATGCAAGATTCACGACTACAAAAGGTAAATTTAACATTTTGAACATTAGCGACTTGCAGGCTAACGGAGGCCTGTTTGTTACAGCAATTTTATTTTGTAAATACATAACATAGTTAATTATAATCTATATAAACCGTGGCAGCTAAGGCTCTCTACTAAATAGTCGGACTATAGTAAAGAACGTGGTGGGAACTTGAGTTAGTCTATTTTGATTGTTTGAGACAGCCGCAGACATTCTTGGAGGTTGTAAAGCGAATAATTATTATGAAGGTTCGAAATCTTAAATTATTTAAATTGTAATTTATTAGGTACTTTATTGTTGTGATAAGCAAATAATAATATTATTGTTTTGACACTTATAAATATGAACATGAAAGAATTACTTAGATTATGAAATCACTGCATTACGTTAATTTAATTGAAAATACGAAGCAATTAAATGGGAGACTAACAAAAAAATATTTTTGATATAACAGAGGCGCATCCAGAAAAATTCAACTCTCGGATAAGAAACAAATTGTTTTACGGTACTGCCGGAGGGAAGGATCTCATGCAGCGTAAGTGGAAGGGTCTCGCCGATTTCGTCACCATGGAGTGCGATGGGAAGGACCTCACACCAGTGCTTAGGGAGCACAAAGTACATGCTATTGTCTTCTTAAACATTCCAAGGTGAGAAATTCATATACTAAGTAAGATTCAGAGAACTCTGACCCGGCACGTTCTCGTGTCTCAATATATTTTATTCTGAATGTCGTAAAATGATGTCTCTGAAAAATGTAAATGTCATTTAGAAAATGGAGCTCAGTACCTTTAAAGCTCTAAATAAATAAAAAATTAGGGACGCGACCCACGAATAACAATTTATTTACACTAAAACTAACTTTTGAGAGTGCGGTACCTGTTTATAAACATTTGTGTTTACCAGTATACATAATACGGCAAGATATTTACATCTCTTTATTGTTTACAGTTACGGGGGTGGAACTCACCCTTGGAATAAGTCAGGGGGAGCTTTTGAACCCTCCACTGAAGACGGCTTAATAGAAGTAGTCGGATTAACTACGTACCAATTGGTAAGTCGTGACGGTGACGGATCGATCTTTGAATGTTCGCAAATTACACAAGTATTTATACAGTGACTTTGTTTTATACCTCAGGTGAATAATTTAATCAAATTGTAGCAGAATAAAACCCGGTGTAGTCTTGTTATATCTTTGAGGATTGTTTTGTAATGAGCCCTTAATATTTTATTGTTAACATAATATTCATTATTATGTAGGTAAACCCTTATTCTAACAAAAGCTAGGTAGATACAAATATAATTTAAAAAACACAGACTTGTTTTATGAGCGTAATAGATTTTGCTGGAAAACAATTTCAGCGAACAAGAAGAAATTTACCGTCACCAAGACACTTTCTGCTCATAAATTGCTTTGTGTAAAGCTTCGTTACATCGAATAATTAAATTGTGTAGCCGTTGCTGCAAGCGGGCGGCCACGGAACGTGCATCACGCAGTGTAAGACGGCGAAGATCGTCACAACCAAGGTGATACCGATGCAGGTGGATGGGGAAGCGTGCCGGATCGCTCCCTCCGTCATTACGTTGTCGAGACTGAACCAGGCTACCATGCTTGCCAAGAAGAAGCCCGGAAGGGTTATAGCGCCGTAAGTTCTTTTTTGCATCAAATATGAACTCCCTAAAAAGCCTATTGCTTACAAATATATTATGTCCCTATCTTCAAAAACACTGGCTACTTCTCATAGTTGTTTTTTTATCATTAGTAGAATAGCAGCGTTCCACACTCGAGTCTCTCTGGTTTCTTTTTACTCCGCTCTGTTAAAATAACTTCATTTTGTTACTTATTTCATTCTTACAGCAACACACCGTTTGACATTTTATAACCGTATTAAACCCATCTATTCTTCGTTCAACACGTAAGAACTCACTCCCAATGGAATTTCACCGCATTTGACAGCAGATTGATGCTTGTAATAACTTGAACAAGTTCACAGGTGGAACCAATTGAATACTACTGTAAAAATATATAAGAACAGCATAAAGAATTAATCTCTCCCTAGAGACCTTTCCCGTGATCATTTCTCACAACTTGTACGAAAGGTTCAACATTCACTAAAACACTTTTCATAACAATTTTGAGAGATTACGACGTCATTTTATCAATTAATTTATTATGTTCTTTGAAGTATCTGAACATTAAGTAATGGTGTTAATTAACGACATCAATTTATAATGGAAGATAACGTAATATTACTTATTAACCTGGATCCTTTAAAATTAAGTGCCTTAAGTTACAAAAAATGCGTGATTTAATTTATTAATGCGTTGCCTTTTGAAATCGTAATTCATAGGTCAATCAATGATAATTTTCGCCAAAATAACTGTATTATTTGAAAATAACAATACATTTTACGTTTGATGTGAATTATAAAACGCCAAAATTCTTATAGTGGATGCGTCATGACTGTCGATTATAACTCCACAGCGCTAAAATGCTGTTATATGATAAATGACGATGTTCCTTATTCATATCAGCACCACGATGTATCTATATTTGTTGCAGCCAAACCACACAAGACAAGCTCACGCTCACTGTGAATCTCATAACGATGGCTGATTACGAGAGGCATCATTACGACAAGGAGCTGCTCGCTAAGACAGGTAACAAACATAATTGTCTTATGTATTGAATGTACAGTTATTTAATCAACACCCGCCATCAAAGGGGTAACTTTGAAAATCACGTTACTCAATCACACGCCACCGTGATTGCGCTTCAAATTTAGTTGAAAACACTTTACTCGCTACAGTTGATCAAAAAACTTTTGTTTTGCTAGACATCAGCCGCATTGCCGAAGTCGCCTATCCGTTTAATTTTCATTATTTTCATACGTATATGCTTCTGTGTAATCATCATTATAACAAACTTAGTAGATCATAAATCAAAATTAAATCTATTTAAAAGTTGGCTGACTCCAAGCAACCGCAAGTTGTGTGGTGACAACCGAGAAATAAGTGACGTGACATGTTAGAGATAAAACTTAATACCAACCAAGGCGTTGTGGAGTGCGTAGACCTTCGTAGTTCGTTAGCTACGACTACGAGTTCTACATTAAACAAAATAACTATTTATGAAAAAGCTTTAAAAGTCATTAAAAACTTTAAAATCGATCCTGGCTATATTTCACACAAAGACGTTCTTTGAATCGAATTTCGTTGTGTATTTCCCGACGGTAGTTGCTTACGGAGTTAAATTTGATATCTGTTGTTTTCCTAAAGCGAGAAGCTTTCGCAGACGACTGCTCGAGTGAAATAATACTAACATTACACTTTGTTTTGATGTCGCCATTCAACTAAAACTTTACTTTTTATTTTAGTTTGTTATGTTAAACGCAGACATGAAGCTATCTACTATATTTCGAGTTCTAAACTTTATGAATTCTCCACATGGTTCTTATGTCTCTGAGCATAATTAAGTAGCGAGATTGCCGAAACGACATGATATCATCATCACTGTTCATACATCAGGCATCATACTGTTGTAAACGTTTTCTATGTACGGCTCTGTAATCTCATGAAGGTAAACTATGTAATATGCCCAGTAAATGATAATAGGCACGGCGTTTATTACATCGGACTATGTGCATACTGTGCTCATTAAAGTAACATAGTAGTACATGAAAGAATTATCAATTGTTTAGATTGTATATTTTTGTAGTGGCTAGCGTACGTAAGTATTAGCAATGTAATTAATCGAAGTTAGTTTCTCTTAGTAAAGACTGTGATACTATTCTTTCTAAACTGCCACTACGCCAATAAGAAAGAGGAGTAATAGTATCTAGCAAAAGCAAAGGTCCTTTGATGTCGCGAACTCACCACAAGAAACAATAAATAAACAAGCGCGAAGTAGCTAATGAACGTTTAATGAAGTTCCGTTTGCAAGTAAAAGTTTAAATGTCGAGCCTCGTAGTAGCCTGACTAATTCAATAATAACTAGCTTTAATTGACTTCCAGTGTTATACAAGGGGATAATCACGTTTATTTGCAAAGGTCTGTAAATAAAATCAATCAAAATATGATTGTTATATTCTTTCAATCTAATAATTTCATCATCAAAATGATTCTGCAAGACCTAAATCAAGCAATAGGATTGCTTGTTGCTTTAATTGATATGCAGCATTAATGTTCATTAACCCTTAAAAAAACTGATCTTTTTACTTATAATTTATTTGAATGAAATATAATTTGAAAAGATGAAATGTGAACTTTAATAAAAATAGCCTTATGGCGGTTCAGAATAATATATTTTTCTGAATGAATGCCAATAAATCTGATAACCGATAAGTTAAATTGTTTCGGACGTCTGATGAATGTGAAAATATAAATGTCGAAAAGAATTATTATGACAGACTTTTTGAAATTAAACCCATACAGGAGACGAATGGCTGCGAATCTGGGTTACAATATACTTTATTTAGCTAATAAATTAATGTGTTGGTTGAGTAACGAAAGTCTTTAGTCAAAACATTGGTGTAGGTATTTGTTCTATTAGCAGAGTTTGGTTGTAACTTGATATTTATATTTCAGCTGAACGTGTCGGTAGTTTAGATGTAAACCCCGCCGCCGACTTGGAGCAAATGCGCGCCCTCATTCAGGGTATGATCAAAGAATCTCAAGCATACTCGAATCTCACCGACTGGTGGTTTGTCGACTGTGAGTTTTTTCCACTGCTTTCTTCGATTTATTACTTTAGCCGTGTACCTGACTCTCCAACAACATCTTTATGGTATTGTACTTGCTCGGCCTTTGTATAAGAAATGCCAACTGCAGGCTTCAAGATTTCTTTCTCGTTCAAATAATGATGCAGGTATATTTTATATAAATCGGTCAACAAGAGGCATAATATTTGTCATTCGAATCTTCAAAGAAAAAGCCAACATCGAAAAACAAAGTTGTTCTCCCATATTCCCGTTATTTGGAAGTATGTCAAGTGTGTATCATGTTTATTTCCCGACTTAGCTTATAATATTTTCGTTATACAATTTCTGTATACATACAATTATCCTTTTTTCAAACGAGTACGGAGGTTATATTTACATTTCCGCTTGAATGATATAAACTCGGTCTTTAGAACTTTTTGGCAATCACTTGAAGAAATATTTTATGCGAATAAACCCACTGTGCTGTAGGGGTTCGTAATACAATTTCATGTTACTAATTTCTTTGGTAAATGTTTGAAAAACTCAAATATCGTAGACCAAAAATTTTTATAGGACATCTCTTATATAAAACATATATTATCTGAAATAGCTCTTTCTGCTACTAGATATATTACACCTATGATCACGAAAGAAGATGACAATATTTAAGTAACGCCAAAAGTGTCAAATTGAATTAAAATTAATTATTTTTATTTTGAATGATTTATATTGTCGTAAACATGAATACCGACAGTCATCGATCAGTTTTAGTTATTATGACCTTTTTGTTACCAGCTGTGACTGCAGAGCGGTTCTTCCGAATTGACAAAGCGCAAGAGAATCTGCATTATCCGGCGGATATTGGTCACGACAACATTTATATTCTGGACGCCGCGCCACACACGCCGGACACGGAGTCCACGGCACAGCCCGACACCACGGCCACAGGCTCGCTGGAACGAACCGCGGCTTCTGTGTCGCTCGACACCACCACCGGCCTCTCCGTGTCGCTAGATATCTCACAAAGTGTCGACACTCCGAGTGCTGCAGTATCGCTAGATGTCCCAGAATCTCAGCCATGGTAAGACTTGATTATATTCGACAACACAATCACTTTTAATCATATCACTGGTCTCGTTAAACAAATACTACGAGTATAATTTGTAATCAGTGTCACAAACCTATAAATTTATTTGAACGCGACGTATGTTTGTATGCAATTTAAATGTAAAATCAATAAACAATACAAATAAAATAGCGAGTGTTCACAAACATGGACGCGTCGGTGAATTCCGCCATTTAATCTGTTCCCTCGTATAACGGCAAGTGAAGCCACAGCACCCCGAGCTTTATTGCAATTAAACTGCGCGAGCGTACAACTGAACTTTCCACCGAAACAAATCTAGAATAATATGCATCCAGTTTGTTGTCAGCTAGACAATAGAGAGATTGTAATTAGCCAGCATATTTAATGCATTGTTTATTTACAGTTTTATTACAATACTACTAGACATTTCCTGTTTAAATTAAACAGCATTTTCTTCTATATGAAGAGGTGGTACAGAAACAATGAGGACTTGTGTAAACCCATAAAACTTCGACAATTTGTCGCTGGGCCCAGTTACATGCAGCTTCTTAACTTTTAATTAAATTTTAGTAAAAGACGAAAAGTGTGCAAATCAGCATTGTCATTTTAAGAACAAAAAACAAGAAAAATCGTAGAGTAGAACAAAATAATATTATTTTTGAAAAAATCCTATTGTTCAGATTTTTGAATTTACTAAGGTTATTTCCGGCACTATAACTGAAGAATTAGCAAACAGGCGTAATAGGAAAGTACTCTGTTTAAAACAGTGAGTCCGGTCTGGGCAGTCCAGCACGTTCTTCGGAAGAGCTTCTATCGCCTCAAACGCCGCCGCCATCTTCGATGACCGCACCGGCCATCACATCGACTGTGGTGCCGCCGACCACCGTGGTTCCTGCAACACCGGTGGTGCCACCGTCACCTGTTCACGTGCCAGTACCACTAAGCCCGGCAGTTACACAGACGGAACCTTTGTCCCCGCCTCTCTGTACTAGCCCTCTTGCCAAAGACCACGAACCTACTACAGATTCCATAGCGCGGTTCAAAACGTGAGTACGTTGAAGTTTGTTACCGACTCAGTCGATGTGAACGCTCTTAGTCTAACGCGATATTTTCATTTGGCTTCGGATTGTTGTAATGAATGGGATTAGCGGATAATTTAGACTTAGGACTGAAAACGCTTGCTGATCAAATAAATAGACTATGACACGCGGCGGCTCCTGACATAAACAGGTTTCAGTCGATATTTGCTTACCAAATTAGATATGTTAGATATAGGTGATCCGTAATCTTGGAAAGAGCTTCACAAGGCCTGTTATTATGTTACCTACTTATGATTCTAAACCTGCACTATTTAAACTGATTCTCACCGAGAGGTAATTAATAAATAGTATTGGCAACGTGTGTGTATCAGATTTAGAACTTGCACGACTTAGTACTGAACTATCTAGTTCTGGACGTATTGCTTTAGATGCGTCAGTGTGTATTTACGCTGGTAGGTGAGCACAAGTACAGCCATTGAAGCACAAGCCACGTGTTTGTTTTGAAACTGAAATCTGCACTCTATCTCTTCTTCTTCTATTGCATGCAGCATTCATGAAAAGTTGTTTGGACTTGAGCAAGAAGTGTTTGGCTATAGGTGAGACTTATACGAATGGTAGTACTTAGAGTAGAATATGATAATCACTTACACACACAGTTTTGACTGCTTAATTACTAACTATACGTACCTATTATATTTGTCTCTACTACTGAAGTAACTTACTGCAATTTTACTGCTTGCGGATACACTTTTCAATCGAGTGACAGCAAAAGCTGGCTGAAATATCCAGAGGTGGTGAAACATATAATATAATTTTCAACTTGATGATTACTAAAGTTACGTATTATTATGTTAATGCAGTCAATGCTTTACTTGACAAACAATATCTTTGCCATTTTATATAATCCAAGACTAATAAAAATAGTATTTATATCCTGCTGTAAAACGCTAACAGCTAGCAGTGTGTGATAATATTAAACTTTACACAATTCACGTAGTTTCCTCAACTTGGCTTACAATAAAATTGTTCGAACCCCTAAGCATACCTAACCCTAGTCAACTTAAATTTCTATTTGTCTTGCGAAACATGTTACAATTTTGCAACAAAGGACAAAGTAAAAGTTCGACATTGTTTCAGAAATTTATTGGAAAAAACATCTGACGCTCTACTCAAAGCGGCCAAAGTCGGTGATCTGAGAATGGTGAGGGAAATAATTCTTTATTTACTTTCTACGTGACTTCCTTCGTACTATTCTAACTTTCGTATCCTATTAGTAGAATCTTTGTTATACAATTACTGACATTTTTTCCTGATAAAGTTGTTAATTGATATATTATTTTCGATGTTACTGATAGAAAACTTTGTATTATGATGGTAGTAAATTGCTTTTACAGTTTTAATGAAATATCATGCGTGTCGTGAGAATCAATCAATGATATAAAAATATGTTATTTGTTTTAAAAGATGAAAGACCTACACGCAGCGGGCTACTCACTGCTGTCAATCGACGCGAGCGGTCAAACAGCTCTGCATGTGGCGGCGCGGTACGGCAACAAAGAAATCGTCAAATACCTGATCGCCTGTGCTCCGACAGCAATCCTCAACATGAGAGACAATGAGAGAGGTCAGACTGCACTCCATAAAGCTGCGGCGCATAAAAGGAGGGCTATTTGCTGTATGTTGGTTGCTGGAGGTGCCTCCCTGACGCGACACGATCACGCCGGCCTCACGCCGCGGCATCTCGCCCTGCGTGCTGAAGACCATGACCTGGCTGCCTACTTAGAGAGTAAGTTCACCACGTATTAATCTAAATCAATCCTCTCTCTTTTCGGATACGGTTTAGTATCTCACGTGCTCAATATATGAGAGCTCTTCTTTCTACTATGTTAATGGAACATGTTATAACTATATGTAGGTTAAATATGTATATAACTTGCAGGTCAGGAACACTTCCAACTAGTCTCAGAGGATTTAGAAACGGCTGTTTAGAATACCATATTTGGTACGGACACTTTGGACACGCAGCAGGCTGTCAGCCTTGCGGAGCACGAGACTCGAGTGATAGTGATAAAGAGACATTGTTGTATTGTAACGCCGAAGTGATATTCAAGATCTGGAGTAGCGTAATCTACCTACGTTCACTATTAAATTAATAATTTTTAAATTTTAAATATTATGAATTAATATATTTTCATCAAATAACGACATAATATTCAATTATTTTAAGGTTTCCTCACTGTAAATGTTACAGATAAAAAGTCTTAATATTTAAGCGTCATTAATTCCCAACAATATTCTACTTATAAAAAGCTTTTAAATTTTATTGATCCGGTTAGGTGTATAATTCAAGTTTATTATAAGATAAACATTTTCTGTAACATTTATAGTAGTAGTTAAATTTTAACTTAGACTTAACACTCGTAAGGTGAATCGTTATGCATTTTGTTGAACTTATTTCTCGTTTCTAAAATGAGGAGTGAATGTTTTCATGAACTATGAAACAACTCTAAAGTTAAAGTGTGTGCCTTTCCCGTGTGTTGAAAGAACAAAAAGACAGTGGAATGTATCCCGCACTCCAATATGAATACAGAGATGAAAAACTGCAACGCGAATGCGTATTTTTATACGAAGAAGGTGAGTTTTACGAATTTTAAGAATGAATGCGAAAAGTGTTTTGGTGGCAGCAGTACCTATTCATGATACTTGTGAAAATTTGCTGCTTCTATTTTAGATGTTGCATAGTACAAAATGCTTCCGGGGTGTAATTTTAACGAAACTGGAGCAACGTGAAAATCTAACAGACTGTAAAACAAGCGCTTTTAGAGTAAGCCTTCAGTTACCGTGTAATGAGCTTGTCCTTGTGCCGCCTCCAACTCGTTTTAATATTGTGAGGCCAATGCCCTTCATGGTGTAACATCAGAATTGAGAGTGAGAACATCGAGGGATACATTCTTAATGTCGCCTTTTTGTGTTCAACCTTTCTACATAATATCTATTTTAGAATATAAATATTTCGAACGATTGTCCGTTCTAGTTTCCTTCAAGATACTTCAATTATGAATCCATGGGACCTTAACTTACTCTTACTCTATGGAATGATAAGTGTTTGTGATAATGAGATAATTTTCTATACCTAAGATTTATTCATATATCTTATGAATATGTCTGAGGACCCCGAGTACACTTGTGATAGTACAATGTTTCTATGTATAATATTACTTTTTGTTGCCAGTTTGTTTCCACTTCGTACAGTATCTTGAGTTATTTTGATAAACTTATACTGTTTACTCGACGATTAGGCCTAACTTCCTAACTATTATTAACTGAATTAATTTTTAGATGCAATATTTCTCGAATAAGTGTCCTAATATTCTTGTATAGTCTTCGGCAATAATGTTATAACGTCTAAGGCTAAATTTTGTACTACTGAGTTTTACGGCGTTGATAAAATCAACGTCGCATTAATTTATGATCTCAGTATTTTTATGTGTCCGTATTACGATGTTAATATTTATTTGAATGTATCATAATAATGAACGATTAAATATAATATGTTGTACTATAGTTTACCTGTTTGTTATCTCGTTACACGTTGGTCGATATGAAGCTAGCCCGCCAAGCCCTGCGCCCTCGACGCGCTCGTGTAGACGACGGGTAGTGGTGTCGCCATCGTCGGTGTCAACTTCGATTGTTATTTATTATCTCTGTGATGTATCTCCTGAATGATTTGTGCGTCTGTACGAGTTTGGGTCGCTAAGTGTTGTTTGTGACTATTACGCCAATACCTCTATTAGTAGATGTACCTAATAGTTTAGTGTTTATCGAATTTACTCGTACTACTCGCTGACAAGCGAACAATGAAAGACAAAGCTGTGAGAATTTTGGTCGTAATGTAAAAATGTAAGTTCATTTATGTCGTAGGTGAAACAATATGCAACATAATTACCTAACAATGTTTTGTGAGATTCTTCATTTATGAGTGTAGATAAAAGTTCTTGATATTTATCATAATATTGTGTAGAGCATTAACTCGTTGTGTTGAGGAGTTTACTCTGACTTTCGGGCTAACATTAAATAGCGGCGCGAATTACAGTTCAGCTCGGCGCTGTTGAACACTTTGAACATATTCCTCGTAGAGACGTTAACGATCTTCGGTAAAAACTCTATACTAACTTACCATCTATGAATTTATGTAATATTGAATAGATGATAAATATTATTATATTCTACGCTTGTAACGTTCGCGTATAATAAACATTATAATTATAACAAAATAAAAGTGAGATATTATAATATAGAAGCCTTTTCGCGGGCACTAGTTTGATCTTTAAATCGTTAGTGATACTTTTCCAAGAGATATTATTATACTTAGTCTTGTACATACTGTAATGGAGGCCTTCATTCAAGTAGTGTGTCGTGTAACTCTTTACGCGACGAGTAGGTATATCTCGTGACCAAGTTCTGTCTAGGAATGGGAATATGAATATCACTAGGTTAAAGTTAATCTGCTCTCACACAAGAGTGCGTTTTGGATCGAATATTTACTAGTTTTACGAGGGAAACCCATTATTGTATTACTGTAATACCTGTGTGTTGCATATTTTTTCATGAGAACCTTTGTATGCCTTCTATGTATTCGTCAATAGTGGATATGCGGATATCCGGCTTTATTCTCCTATAATTTATAGTGTCGTAAATGCCATTTTGTCGGAGAGGTGCCTACGCAGATATCTGCAAGTTACTTATAACGAGTAGGTGTATAAAATCAAAGCGCCGAGGTGTGAACAATGTGTGCATATTCTATACACGTATTTATAGAGAAGCCCCTCGTCGTGATTCTTTGACAGGTTGTGGAGATACAAGTATACTGAATACTTTATACATTTTATGTATTGCCAATGTTAAATTCTAAATCCCTAATGCTACTTTTAGTCAATTCGTCCCAGTATTAAATACTGATGATTTTTTCTTGGATCACACACAGCATTCCATTCATGTAGATCCCTTGCGAGGTTTTTACTCGTTGTCTATTAGTGTGATATAGATTTTTTTCAAACAAGGTCATGAGCAATTTCTCGGATGATTATAATGATAAAATTTATATCTGCTATAAAAGTTTAAACTCTTGAAGAACTCGAATTAATTTTTGAGTTCCAAATTATTATTGGTTGTCCAAACATTCTAAATTTTTGTCATATTACAACGCAAAACAATGTTAAGGGTATATAATATCATAAGACGTACTCAAGTATTAATGATATATTATCTCAATCGACATCGAATAGTCGTCAGTATGAAGCCCTTGTAGATCCCTCCTCCCCAATATTGTATTTAAATATATTAAAGTTAAAGTACATGTTTTACCTCCCTACATGATATAATATTATACTTTATTGGTTATTGTTTTAGACGATATGATATAAATCTGTTTATGAAATGTTTTTATCGTCTGTCATTGTTTTCGTGTCGATAAATGACGTTGTTTATAACTAGAATTGCAGTCCAAATCCGCTTATCTTAAGATTATACATACTTATTCTACCTGATCCAAATATACATATACAGGGTGTGGCGTAAATAATGGATAATCCTTTACCAGCGGATGGGCGACGTCCCGACTGATCTAAAAATTAAAATTTACCTCTGGGACAAGTATCATAGTTTTCGAGATTTTGGCCATTTTGTGTGTTTTTTAAGAAAGCGATTTACGCTCGTAGTTTTTGATGCTGTGATCACAAATTAAGGCTTTTTTTAATCCGTTTTTTGCAAATAAATTCTGAATAGATGTACTATTGAATCTACAATCTTGTTTTGTTATTACTACTTGTTTTTTATTTAAATTATGCATTCAAAGTTAAATTTTATAATCTTTCACAACATTCGTGCAACTTTGAGCACTTGTGTTGAAAAAAAAATGTATGGTGGCTTTACTGCCTACGCCATAAATAATTTCTAAATTTTATTAGAATTCTAAATTGGTATAACATGCAGCATAATACTGATTATTGTCAAAATATTACAAAGAACTTAAATTATTAACACTTTTGCCGGTCGACTAATTTTATTTTTGCACGCGTTTAAGCTAAGTTTGCTTTCAAATATTCATGTCTATAGGGTTATTACACTATTAAAGATTATTTAGATGATAAAAAAGCTTGGAACTGTGCTGCTTCTACCAAGTCTATTTCAAAATAATGTATTACAATTTGATGAAAAATGATTTATTTGTCAACAGATTAGTTTTCTTTAGATTTCTAATTATCTTTATTATTTGAATATTATTTATGTTTTGTATTTCTTTTTTTTCTTTCTTTTCAACACTGCACACAAGTGCTCAAAGTTGCACAAAAGTGTTGACAAATTATACAATTTAACTTTGAATGCAAAGTTTAAATAAAAGACAAGTAGTAATAACAAAACAAGATATTAGGTTCAACAGCACATCAATTCAGGATTTATTTGCAAAAATTTTTGGCCATTATGTATGTTGAAGAAAGCGATTTACGCTCGTACTTTTTGATGCTGCGATCACAAATTAAGGTTTTTTTTAAATCCGTTTTTTGCAATTAAATCCTGAATAGATGTGCTATTGAATCTAGAACGCGTTTAGCGTGCAAAAATAAAATTAGTCGACCGGCAAAAGTGTTAATAATTTAAGTTCTTTGTAATATTTTGACAATAATCAGTATTAATGCTGCATATTATACCAATTTAGAATTCTAATAAAATTTAGAAATTATTTATGGCGTGGGCAGTAAAGCCACCATACATTTTTTTTTCAACACAAGTGCTCAAATTTGCACGAAAGTTGTGAAAGATTATAAAATTTAACTTTGAATGCATAATTTAAATAAAAAAATAAGTAGTAATAACAAAACAAGATTGTAGATTCAATAGCACATCTATTCAGGATTTATTTGCAAAAAACGGATTAAAAAAAGCCTTAATTTGTGATCACAGCATCAAAAACTACGAGCGTAAATCGCTTTCTTAAAAAACACACAAAATGACCAAAATCTCGAAAACTATGATACTTGTGCCAGAGGTAAATTTTAATTTTTAGATCAGTCGGGAAGTCGCCCATCCGCTGGTAAAGGATTATCCATTATTTACGCCACACCCTGTATGTCACAGTATAATGAAACAACAATACCTCTCAAATACACGAGGTCTATTCTAACGTTCCTTTATGAAAACTTATGTACTTTAAGAAAAATAATGTATTTTAATCTTATAATAAATTTGATAATATAGTGTAAAAGACACAAAATTGAATAAATTGGCAGCTGTAAACCACGTCATGGCGTCACACAAGGATGTGTGTGTGTGTGTTTTGTCGCACGGATCGATATATGTGTGTACTTACTATGAGGTTAATTTAATCATTAATTGTTAATGTTGTTTGCTTCTAATTCTGCTTCGAAGGGAGGCAAGTTTCCTCAAATTTATATTTCATGTTACACATCAGACTGTTCTGCTATATTATGCTTTGCCAAAGTTGTAAATCTAATTGTCCCCAGAGACGCACTGCGAAAATAACACGTCACATCGGTCGGAAGTAACGTTACAAGAACTTACATTATCGTTACATTTTCCGCCATTACATAAATAAAGTGAAGTAATAGAATTATGTTTCGGTGTATACAGAACTATCAAAAGAATCAAAAATAGTTTGTTTCCCTGTAATTACTTAAAGGGTATGTTATTCGGTGTGTTTTCTCTTTGATATATACAGACAATTTTATAAATAATATCGTATCATTAAATTGTGGTAAAGTGGCAACTACCCGGTTTCTCGAGGCACGAGGATAAATGCTGTAGAATAGTGATTACTCTTCATGGCATTACTATGATACACTATACTCATAATTCTAGTGAATCCCGCAATGAAACGCATGTAAGAGCTCGATAAACTGAGTATAAACTTACACACAGCTTGTGTAACATTGCAGCAATTTATTTTATGATAAAGGAAACGAGGAATCCCGTTGCTTTCATAAAAGTTGGCACACGCATTTACCTCATAGTTATTACACACATACGGTGAAGTGCATAAAATTGTTATGGGTAGATTATGTGAATTTAGTCCTTTTTAAAAATAGTGTATCATGCAAATGCATAAACTAAGTAGAAACTTTTACGAATTGTGAGTAACAGCACTGTTCTATTCAATTACTCTGTACTGTAGGTACCAAACTGGATATTATTATGTAAACTATAAAAATTAAATGGTAAAACGGTAAAACTAGAGTTTTGAGAGCACTCATTTCAATGTAAGTACATGATACTTATTTTTGCACCCAATAAAGTCACTATTTTAAATAAAATTATTTAAATCAAGTACACTGAAAGAACAATAAATAAAGTACGACCTAATTTGTGTTTTATTTTACCTTCCTCAAATGATTTACACAAGGGGCCGATTATTCATACTTTTGATATTTTTTGGCAAGCAATGCAACGTTGAAAGATTTATTATTCGAAAAGGTGACGGCGAAAAATAAGTGCGATAATATTATCCTGATCGTACGAGGGAAGGGACTGAATATAAAGATTATTTGTAACCTGTTATCATTTCAGGTATCAGTACCATTCTGTTATTATTGATGCGGTAACATGAATAACACATAAAGTTGTGAGATCGAGTCTTGATATAAAGAGTTCTTCATTACCCTAAGAAAAAGTACATTTTAGTATTGTGATATTATTAGGTAATAAGTAAATTCAAATAGACGTGATAAATAATATCATTACCGCAGCAAAAAGTAAGTGACGCTTTAGTACCGTCAAATGTAATGTAACTTGTTCCTTGAGTATGTAAATGCACTCAACAGCGTAAGGTAATTTCAGATCCTTTGGGTAAAGCTTCTATAATATAGCCTTTTTCCTCCTTACTTTACAATTCAGTGACAATTCAGAAAAAAAACCTTTTTATTGGATCCGCGCTTTTCGTGTACTTCCACTTAAAGGTTTATATTATGTAATTCAAGCGAAGGGACATCTTAAGGCTCTAAACAAAGCCCTTTCACTGCTTTGCCTACATTTAACGCGGTATTTTCTTTGTATTTATAGGTGGATCTTCGAATTTCACTAAATTTTGAATGAATACCATTGACCAATCAAAACTCGGTTTTCTAATCTGTTCATCAGTGTTCATGACGGAAACTTATTTGTTATAATTTGCCGTTAAACAACATAATTAATCAACAATTGAGGCAACTTATTAGTAAAGAAACGAAGCATTAATATTGTGATAAACTTAGGTAAATTCCACACGATCCTCTTGAAACATTTCAGTTACGCGACCTAACGTAAAAGAATACCAATCGCATGAAATATTATTTTCCGAGAACGTTTTATTCTTTATATTTTCGGGTTACGATACAGTTTTCTTAAATCCTATTTTTCTTTTGTCAACAATATCGCACGCAATATTCGCCTTTATTGCGTTTATATTTCTTCAGTTTATGGACTGGTTATTAGATTAGGCAGGGAATATCTTTGAAGGTGGAATAAAGTGCACGTGTAGAAACATCGCGTCGTATACCTACGTCGTACTACAGCGTCGTTTAATCTCGCCTGTCCACCTCGTAAAACAACAGTATCTGTAGGATTTTATTGCAGTTCCTTATCTTGTCTTGTAATCTTCATAGTTTGTATGTAAGGACTGATAAAAATACCACGTAGTACTTCCCAATCAATCAAATTTCCCGGATACGAATTGATTTAAAACGTATCTATATTAGAAAAGTACGAGTATAATCTTATTATTATTGATTAGTCTAGTTATCTACTTCACTTAGAGACAGGAATTAAAAAAATAGCTACCAACGGTACCGACTTATTATGCCTTGTCACTATGAGTGCAGACAAGTTGCAGAATTATAAAAACAAACTATGTTATAATAAGATGCGTTTAATAAATAAGCACACTTAAATAAAAACATATCTAAAAATACAGCTGTTTACATACTCGCAGTCATAATCTTATGGGGTTATAACGAGAAATCATCATGAATCTATATTCTTTTTCAAAATTGAAACCGTTAGAAATACGCAACATAGTGTATATAAAAGCCTTTCATTCTAAAAGCGGAAGACCTTTTATAAGCACGAGGCCGTATCTATACGTTTTAAAGATGTATGAATAGAAGCCTTAGCGCTTCTCATTTGCTCAATAGTCACTACTGAACATGTCTCATGGGGGCCGGAATAGAAAGTAATCCAGGGACACTATTTTCAAGCAATTTCCATTTAAAACTTCACCATTATGATCTAAAAACTTATTACATTTATTTTATGTCTGATACACAAAATCGAGACTAAATTGTATTAGGTATCCAAGTATATTTAACAATGGATATTGGAAATTATTATGTACTGGCAAAGAAGATAACATCAGCTATTATAACGTTGTGTTCAATTTCTTCGTCTATAGTCTCTCGAGGTTAATTTACTGTCAGATCTTTAAATGAATTATGAATTCGGTCTTATACCAAAGTAAATAATTTCTATTCTCCCCTCTCCTATTCCCAATTCTACACGGCAGCGAATATTCCATTTCAGTTATAAATCGTAATTGTAATTACACATCAATTGTTCAGGAATTACTAAGCGGGCAATTAAAATGATTACACAAATGAAATTGTATATCAACAGACATGTGAAATGGTTTTGAAAATCTTTACGTGAATTATACAAAGTCGATTGAAAAACATTATGTTGTTCTTAATTTAGTCCATAATCGTCATTAGGTATCGTTAATGGTTAATTCTACGATAATACATCGTTATCGCTATCATGGTACACACCTCTATCTTTTCCAAGTTATGAGTTATCATCATCATTGTTTCATCATCACGCATAGCTTTTTTTAAAAGCCACTGTGGGGTGCTAGATACTTCCCGTTTGCACCACGCGTGTTTTGTGACATGATGTTACTACCTGACTTGTTAGAGTTAAAATTTATTTGTAGAACTGGGTGCGCGCTATCAGCAGGTGCTTGTTGCTTTAACAAAGCACTTCTTTACTTACACGTATATGAGGAATAGCTTATAAATCATAAAAAAAAGGTTTGTTTTAAAACAATCTGCTATTTATTATCAGTTCACCAACAACATTTAGATGGTGTAAAACAATAAGCGATAGCTTATGTAAGCAGTCCAGTAGTGGTGAAGGAGGGTAGGTGAGGAACAGTCCTCCTGAAGTCATCAATAGTGCAGCAGAAGCTGTATCCGATGTCGATGCGGTCCGGCTGCCAGCGAAGCCAGTTGAATGCGTTGTTGTTACGACAACGGTCAGTACAGAAGGTCAGGGAGCGGACTTCCGCGGCTGTGTAGTATGGGTTGTTGATGCTCACGAAGGCAGTTCCTTGGCGACGAGAGGCATCATACACGACCTACGATACAAAAGTTTAATTTAGGCCTTGCATATGAAAAGACATTACTACCTTCTCCAAAGTCAGTAAATAAAAACTACAGAATAATCCGACTTCAAGTGCTCATGTTGGTTTAAAGAAATCAATTCCTATGAATAATGGCTTCAAGCAGCCATACACACACTGAAAATAAATTCTGAGAATGGAATGATCAGCATACCTTGTAGAAGTATAGAGGCACTGGGATCTGGTTGGAGTTGCGGACTAGATAGATGTCAACGAGACGATTGTTCTGGTTACGCAGTTGTGTGACACGGAAGGTACCAGTGTAGATGACGGTCCTGTAGTTAGCAGCAGCGATACGGGCACGGAGGTTCTGTTAAACATCATCATTCATTAAATTATCTGTTTCTGGAATAATACTAGTCCGAGTGTATTGTAATGTACTTACTTGCTCGAGAGAGTTCCAGTTACCAGCGTTGAATGGCTGCCACTGAGGAGCTGCGTTGATGAAGTAGAAAGTAGCACGTTGACCGGTAGCGAACACATAGTCACTCTTGGCGGCAAGGTGACCACGGGACATGAACTGGTGGCTGGTGATGTATCTATCGGCAAGAGCCTGACCGACATATTGGGCGATAGTAGCCTTCTGTTGGGCCTGAGTGTACATCGTATTCACGGCAACTCCGGGGAAGAACGATCCAGCTGCAAATATACAAACACGTACAATTATTATTCTGCCACTATTATGATAGAGTACATACATAACTGTTCTAAAATATATGTGTATATTTACCTAACCAAGAAGGCCTGTCTACTCCAGATTGGTGAATGGCGTTTTCACGAGTCTGGTCATACCACACGTACAAGACCTCCATACGACGCTGGTCGAAGCATGACCAGTACAGCGGGTGGAACACGTTGTTGACGATGAAACCAACTCTAAAATATTTAAAGCATTGAGTAAAACATCATAAGACAAGTAATTATGTATTTATCTATCAGTCAAAAATACTAACCGGATCACTAAATTGTTGCCCCAACATCTAGAGTTAGTACCCTGAGCTTCATGGTGGGAGTGAGTAGAGCAAGTCAGCTGACCAAAAGCACCATTGCCGTGCAACCAGCCGGGGCCGGAGACCAGAGCGTTGTTCGCACATCTTGCCGTCTGAATACAAAGAGGTAGAATTATAAATACATTACATCAGATACTTTATATAAAAAAAAACATTTTCTTTGCAGCTTACATATCAACAACAACTAAGATCAAGTGGAACATTTACTTACAGCAACGGAAACAGTAGCAGCGATGTTGGGGTGACGGATTTGACGTCCGGAACCAGTGCAGGCAATGATGACCTGTTCGCCAGAGCTGAGAGTCACTACACCACTGTTGCCATTGGCGCGCATGTATGTGCCACCACGAATGTATACAGGCTGAGGTTGTCCCAAATCACCTCTGATTCTGATCGAACAACCTAGACGGGATAAAAACTTTATTCAAAACATATTCAAAATGAACCGAACTCAATACTTTAAAAGAAAATGCAAATAAATATATCATGAAAACAAAGGGAAAATATAAATATTTAAATACCACTACGAGGTTCAGGCTCGGCGCTGGACGCATTCACCCATTTGGGTTCTTCTTTTGCGAGCCAGGCGTCGAGATAGTCTTCAAAATCGTCTTCATCGAGGACGAATGCCAACTGGCCCGGTTCTGGCATGTCATCAGTCGGCAAAGCCGCTGTTGCAGCCAGCAACGCTGCGAGCACAAACACCACACGCATCATGGAATACAATACAAACTGCACTGCCCACTACCACCGGGCTTTGATTTTTATATGATTCGTTAACAATTACATTTTTATCAAAAGTGAATAAACCGATTACGCGAAATAAACCCGCTATCTTGTCACTACAGTGAGCCTATCAAGCAAATCCTTAGCGATGTTCAGAGTTCCGTACCTTTAGATAATATATGTAATATCACTACTTCATATCAATACAAAATTGTAATAGGTTTAATAGACATTTAATTTCATTAAACAAATCAACGATAGATATATTAAAAAAAAGTGGTAAATATCAACTGAAATGCGAAAAACAATTGATAATAATAAAAAGAACAATAAGTAACTAATCTCATACCTGTGGTAATTATTTTTTCCTGACGCTAGTCCGACTCATTAATTAGTCTTGTTTCGGTTACTCCATTTCGGTGACCGAGTTTCAGTGAATAGCAAAATTCTTGAATTGCAACAATGCAACATCAGGCATTTCACAATACAAAATTTGTAAACTTTCTGTATATAGAAAATCTTTCTATCTTTACGTAATCTTTTGCATTTCATTGTCATTTATGCTAGATACGCATTTGTTTTGAGTGTAGAATAGAGAGAAATAGGTCTGAAACAATCCAATAATGTAGAGTATTATCTTAGCAACAAAATTATACAAATGTTTATTTTTAGACACCTGCTCAATATTGATTAATCTTTAATCAATTTGACATTCCTTCGATAAAAAGATTATAATGTAAATATTTGCTCTACAACGATTGTAAGAATAACGGCGTTTCATAATTCATACCAAAGATAAAATTTCAATCAAAATCTAAAATGCATCCTGATTTCATACGAACCAATTATTTCATAATGATGCTAACAACGATTTTAGTTGCCACTTATCACGGATATCTCTAAAATACCTACAAAAGTCGTTAAAATCACGTACATTTTTATTAAGCTTTATACAGTCACAAAATTGTAGAGATAAGGAAAGCAATACGAAACAATAAACAACAATGATAAGCAACAAATGAGACACCTTCTATTTATTATAACACTCGTGCCCTGTGAGATTGAGGAGAACTCACGCCCAAGAAATATTTGCCCCAAAATAAGTAAGACCACCGTAAGGGTCACGGTAGAAGATATAATACTCAGGAATATATCAGCAGATTTTGTAAATCTCATCTCAAAAATATCTACATTGATTAAGCCATTTTCGAGTTAAAGCGAGACTTGGGCACACTGATGAATGTTTTAATTTAGGAAGACAGAAGAATAAGATTAGGTAATATAATTCTAAGATTTAGAGCCTAGAGAACCCGATTGCTGCATATTCGATGTTATCAATATAAAAAAAAATATTTATAAATATGGGCCTAATCAATTAGATCAATTGCATTTTCTTTCAAAAATATGCCCAGTCATGCTCACACTGCGACAATGCGGTCAAAGTCCCGAACCATGCGCCTAAATCATTCTCATACCCTCACATTTAGCACGCTATGATTGCAAAGCCATTTGTACAATATAATCACCAGATTAACATTAAACGATTGATAAATTAGTATAATCGTTCGACTACCATTTTAATTTTGGCGGAAACGAGCCCTCTTTATCTTAGACCACGTTAGATAAATATACGGATTGAATAATATCTACTAGATACTAGATATTGCGCTCTTTTACTAATAGACAAAATATTGTGCGAATTTTCAAGAGACCTTCGTTATTACGCACGTAATTGTCTATGGCTTATTATACTTATTATACTATATTTACATTTTAGCGACAACTGATCAGTGCCTCGATTCTCTACTACTATCGACTACCGACAACCGGCTAGCTATCGAAATTTTGACACATAGAATGTACTGCCAAAATGTTTCCTACAACACCCGCCAGAGGCGCTGATCGTATTTTCATACAAAATTACTCGATGACAGTTCGGTTGTCGGTAGTCGATAGTAGTAGAGAATCGAGGCACAGAGCATTAGCAACCATTAAATAAATCTAAGTTACAGGTGGCAAATGCCTGACCAAACAAAGTCCAGAATTTATCGCAATAATCTTTTGCCACCGTCTCGCAAAGTAATAGGATTAAACTGATTTACCTACATTCTAATCAAACCACGCTAGAGTAAAACACTGTCTATTTAAGCAATTGTTGTGTAGATTAACGTTTAAGGCTATCTCGACTTGTACACATGTTACAATTTAAATGGGTATTCATGCGATATCAATTAGGTTATATTAATCTCGTTTATGTCAAAGAATGAGAAATTAATGTAATTTAAATTTTCATGACCTGACTAACTATTGAAATTGCAATTATTCGGTAGGGTGATAGATTATATTAGGTACTTATATCTCGAGAAAAGACATATAAGGCTACTGTTATACAAGCGACGTAGACTGTGATTACTTATTTGTTATTTATTTTTTGACTGCCTGCAAAGAAGTACCTTTTTTTTTATGAAATGAACATGAACTTTCATTTGTCATGGTTACGTAAACACAAATTCATAAAAATATCAATCAAAGTTTGCTTGTTCCTGATTACATTCTTCTAAACTAATAATCAAGTTGGAGATAAGAAATCGCTCACAGATAAAACCAATTTTCTTGATCTCTATGAAATAACTTCCTGTTTTCATTGTTGCTCTTTACTTTTGTATTTGTTGGTCATGCTAAGGTTTATTTGTCCAAACACAGATTCAGTCACTCAATAGGAATCAGAATTTTTTATGTCATTTTTGTAAGTTTTCGTCAAAGTTCATTTTACAAACAAATTAATCTGTTGTTATTGAGTTCGGTACTTCGTTTGTCAAACATTAAGTATGTATAGAAAGTAGAAAATGAAAACCAGTTTATAATGCAAGTTTTAATAGAATTTTAAGCGCCTATGACGCAGTGACCGAGCTGGTCACTACGTCGTTACCTGTATATTTATTACGGGATATTTGTTCTGTGTATAAGGAAGGAGATTATTTGTGTGATTTAAAGCAGACTGTGCTTGTTGTGTTTAGGATCTGCTAATTTTATCTAATAATTTACAATGCGACGTAAGATTCATTTATAGTGCGAGATCTATGTTAAAGATGTTACAAAAACCAAAACATTGTTCTGTGCTCTACCATAACAACTGCGTTAAGTAAGTAAGACACTTCTGTTTAAACAACTTAGCGTAAACTAGTACCTTGCCTTATGTGTTTAAAACAACGTGCTACTGTTACCCCTTCCTTAAAATAGGTCATATGATATCGATCGCTTGATATGCAAGAGTACAATCAGAATCATGAAAACTGAATTACTGACTTTCGCTTTCGACCAATTCGTCAATTGTCATGTTAACTACAAACGGTAACATTTTAAACAAAGCCGAGCTGCGCTGTAGTTTTTGATTTATTTATTATCGGCCTGTAGTTACACTTTAGAATTCAGTTTTATTTATTCATTCATTTTAATGTGCGTGATGTTTTCTGTTTGAAAAAAAATATAAAGCTAAAATCATGAGACATTTTTCGCGCGATATACGGAAGAACATAATGAGTTAATTATGAAACTTGCGTGATGTGCACGTGAAAACAAAACATCAATATCAGCACTTTGCCTGTATTAGTGATAGCATTTACAAGAGATTATAAATTAATAACATGATTAATTGTTTGATATCAATCTGTCAATTTACATCGAAACAATAGGAGGCCAAAACGAATGGGTGTGTTAGTCTGATAACAATAATGACGGCTGCTTTGTTATATCATTGTCTGAAATCCGTGCTTGCGGTATGGCTGTATACATTCGTTCATTACTTCTAGAAAGGTAAGAACAAATTGCTTAGGCCTCTTTTGAGAAGGGTAATATTTTAACGTTAACATGACTTACGATATAATATTTAAACCACAGTCTGGGAGTAGTTTTGTGGCCTTCATAACACTAACTAACTTCATAACATAAAAATATATTAATATATCAAAGTACTTGCAAAACTTAAAGTATCAAAGTATAATTTACTTGTATATTAAAGCATTTAACAAATTCGCGTCAAGCAAAGAAAGAATTCTAAAAGCGTAAAATGACGATCGATTTTATAATTGAAACAGCCGTACTTCAACACGCACTCGTTCTTGACCCCTGTTCATAAATTATTTACCGTTCACGTCTAGTTAGTAAACATATTCAGCTGAAAGTCACAGCGAGTTGGTCCGACCCGGCACCGAGGGTGCGAGGTGACGCCGCGTGTGGGGGCCGACAACTCGACACGATGGCCGGCTTTCCAAACTTGTTTGTAACTCATTTTAATTCAGAAATAATTAAAATATAACTACGTATTCAAAGTATTCTCATTTCAATTTTATATTCTATATTTTCAGCATGTTTGTTTTCATTTTAATTAATCTATTGATGATTTCACTTTGATATCAGTTTGTACAATTTCACGTTAGAAATTAAACAGTCCAAGTGGTAATAAAAACGAATAATTTTCTTCTATATTCTCCAGTACTGACTAATAACAAGGCCTGTTTCGTTGCCATTGTAGACATTTGTATATGAACTTTTCACAGTTTTTGTCTTCTTTTTTTTAATGTACACTGGTAAAACATAGTACTATTTCAAAATTAACTTTAAGACAGCATATATAATAATAATGTTGTAAAGGGCAACTACTTTAATAAGCTAACTTACACTGAGAATTTTCTCAAAGGATGTAGAAGGTGCTACGAAAGTGCTACGAGTGTACTACGAATTTGCGTAAGATTCAAGTATAATTTGCATCTTAGTACGAGTTAAGTACTCTATTTACAAAATTACTTTAGAAATACACCGTAAATTTATTAAAACAAAAGGACACTTCCAATTAGTGAATACTTATTTTTTTAAAACTAATTTATAGACTGATAATATTCTGTTTATGTTTTCACAGCAATTATTTGAATTTATCAAAAACTGTTTAATAATTTAGCCACAAAATTGTACGTGTCACCCTGGACAAGCATTTTATTTTACTTATATCTTTATATATATATAATTCTTCTGTAAGTGTGTATGTCACTGAACTTCTCTTATGATGAACTTCTTTTGATGAAATTTTTTGTGTGTGTTCAAGGGGATCTGAGAATGGTTTAGATTCACAAAAAAAACCCTCCTTCGAAACGGCTTGACCGATTCTCATGAAATTTTGTGAGCATATTAAGTAGGTCTGAGAATCGACCAACATCTATTTTTCATACCCCTGAGTGACATTATATTTTTTTTAATTTACATGGCAAAACAACTTTTGCCGGGTCAGCTAGTAGTTCTATAAGGATTTAGAGTCACATCTACATATCTCATTAGCAGCGTATAAGGTGTGAACACATAGGTAGTTTTTTAACCTAACAACTGGGTAGAAAGTAGGTTAATGTTTAAATATGTGTGTAAGTTCCAATATGTGTAGTGTTCCCTGTTTTATTCGACGAAAGCGACCTCATTTTCCTCGTGCGTGGAATCAAACATGGCTCACTCAACATGTGTGATCGCCTTAGGCATAAATACTTCAACCATTTTAACGACAGTTGTCTACAAATTTTCCTTTCTCTCGAGATCTACTCTTATAAACGTTTTTTTAAGAAAACAAAGCAAAAATGTACATTATGTTATGTATCTACTATGAGTATTTAAAAATTTGCTTTATTAGCTCCCCGCTTATGCCACAAAATAATTGACTATTGCAAAGACACAATGAGTAATCTAATTACATTGGTCAACACGAATTTTGAGTCTGGGTTCTGTACCTTTGATTTTGATTACATATGCCTAACATAAGAAAGAAATAATATTTTTATCTAATAAAGTTTGCTTTTGTAGCTTTAAGAACGAATTCAAAATTTTAATGGAAAAGCTCTTTTTTCACTTTCAATTATAAATATATAAGAGTAAAAAAGTTTTGATTTATATATTTTTATTAATTTAAATGATAGAATAAGGCATAAAGAATCACAAAATACAAAAAAGGACAAAAATTTTTTTTTTTGAAATAAATACTTTTGGTTTTTCTTGTGTGAAAATAGGAACTTGATGTGATCAGTAGGCTCTCCATATTCGTGGTACTGCAAACTTCATCTTTTTTTCTCTCCGCAGTACCAGGCTGAAAAATATATAAATAGCATTTATTAACGATGTACACATTTAATATATATTTCAAAAAATATGTATATAGGCATATAAATGTTCATTTAATATAAGATGTATTTTCTTACCTTCTAAAGTGCTTTGGCAGTTATTACACAACAAGTGAGGTGCTCATATTTTATCATGACTTCGTACTGACATGTTAAAGTAAGCTTCATATGCTTCACAAAATGTCTTATTTGATGATAAACAAATTTTATTGGCTCTCACTTTAATAAATTCATCACAAATGTAGCAAAAAGAGTCGACGTCGTTTTTACACTTTTTCGATGCCATTTTTAGACCTTGTGCCGCAAAAAAATATGTTATTCCTTTAGAACGCGCACGCGCCTACTGCCATGACACTCTGCTACCACCCGCTTCACACCCCCAGACCCCTCACCCCTGGTTTTGCGTCATAAATGCAACGGCTCTTCAAAAAATCTGCCAAAACCCCATATATTTAGTTTTCGTTATATATAGTACAAAAGCAAACTTAATTTATTATTAATGTTATTCCTGTTTTCTTTTTGATTAATATAATCAGAAAATATTCACTAAAACACAGACTCAAAAAAAAAAATTTTTTTTGTCGACTTGTGTTATACATGTCTAAGTCTGTCTGAGTTTGAATTTCCATTTCATATAGTTGGCGAAAAGAAGAGAATGCAAGCAAAATATTTTTTTGGGGAAAGCTCGAGCACTCCGGTTAATTCTGCGAACTTCGACCGTACAAAGTTTTTTGAAAGCTCAGCGGTATTCCTGTGCTTTCACTAAAAAAGCCAGTAGTGATGCCTGTCATACCAAACTAGTCGCTCTTAAAAGAAGTACCTACAGTCCTTATCTTTTATTTTTACGATACATCGATATGTTATTATTGGCATATCAATTTTGAAATATGTAATAAATGGGTAGTTAATGGATAAAAATCTTCAATCACTCCTTTGTTATCACAATCAAAAATCATATGAACAAAAAAAATTCAAATCTGGGTTTTCACACCTACGTCTGTAAATAGTTGTCTATTGCAGACAAACTCGATAACCCGTCATAATATAATTTGCCCATTTTCCATCTTTATATATCAGTAATATATTTTTTCTCATAAGTCATTCGTTATAATGTCGCAAACTGTCCTTTGACGATTTCTTATAACATTAAATATTAAATTTATTTCATAAAATATGTATCAACATTTCAACAACTCTCAGCCTTCAAAAACATTTATTTATGTATATTGCTTGAATCTTTAAAATATACTTTGTAAGTCTACTTAATAAAATTTGTAGGTTCTTTTAATATTTGTGACTGACTAGTAACATAATAGTATATGTGACATTTAAGATATAATAATGTTGACAATAGATCTCACTTCAGTTTCAATCATTTTCAAAGCAAAAGGTATTTCATTTTACTCATCGACGATCATGTATGTATGTCACTGAACTTCTCTTAAACGACTGGACCGATTTTGATGATTTTTTTTGTGTGTGTTTAAGGGGATCTGAGAATGGTTTAGATGAGAGCATTATTAAAAAAAGTTTAAAATTTTCAAATTAAAGACGTGTAGACAGGACAACGTCTGTCGGGTCCACTAGTGATATTATAAAAGTTTTAAAATTTATTTCAAGATTACAAGCAAGAGTTCTATAGTATTGATCAGGAATCCTGTTTACTCTAAGCTAGACGGATTGTTTCCGAAGTGCTTTCACCTCGGTAGAGAGCAATTGGTAGGATTTGCACCCACAAATTCCCAATCACCAGACTATTGTTTGTTGTTCATATAACGACTGCAGAACGCTATTCCGACCCCATTTGCTTTATTTTTTTATATTAAAAATCAAAACATTGTTTTTATATTTTTTTCAGAATTTATTATATCTTGGAGGAAGTTTGTGGCCGCTTTTAAAGTGTGACTATACAATCCAATATAAATGCGACATGAAGCTACTTATATAGTTTTTGTCATATCTAATCATTAATTACTCAAAATTCGACGTCACACACATCGATCAGTGTCGGTAATCAATAAAAATAAGGATTAACATCGCAAATTATATTTACTAGCAGTTTACCCGTTTTTGTCTGAATTCGACTTTTTTTAACATATAGAACTTTCTAATGGTGTAGCTCTTTTTTTTCTACGTTCTGGTTTTGTTCTCTTGACTATAGCAAAAAGCAAGTCTGTAGAAATAATATAGTTTTGTAAGTAAAAGCTATCCTCATATTTTGTAATCTGTAAGGCATAAAAGTAGTCACTTAAAATATTATTAAACTGCTAACTTAATATGACGTGTGCCCTAAATAAGCTTTCGGCCAGCGAGATAGGTTCCCATCTGTGCCTACCAATTCGCTAATCGGATCGTTTCCGGTCAGTGCATGTGCTGCGACTACCCCCTACCCCTACTTTTTCAACCCTGCACCGCAGTGAGAATTGCACAATCATTCAAACTGGAAATGAAATAAATGCTCAAAGCTCTATTATTTTTCCGCATCCACAGAATTAAGAATTAATAATCAATAACGTTACATTTTATTCGAAAACACAATTACAGCTAGGCATCGGTTTAGGTATAGTTGCCAGTTTCTGATTCTGAGAATGTGAGAGTCTTATACACAGAAAAGAAAAAGGTTCATACAAAAAGAAAAACTAAGGTCTATTTTGCGAAGAAAACCAACTTTTCCTGTTAAAGTACCGTTTCTAATTTCCTGTTGGGAGAGATGTTGGTATATTTTGGATTAAGTAAAAATTTACTCCGCAAAAACAATTTGTAATCTATAATGACAAAAGTTTTTATTTGGACTGGAGCACTCGTCCCAACTTTACATTTGACTTTTACCAGAATTTTCTTAATATATTCTTAAACAATTTCAGCGGGCGTAATATGATACAATATTAAGTATATTATGAAGTGTACAGGAATTTAAGAAAGTTGTAAGTGTTTGCTGAATATTTGTGGGGTTCGTTTTATAAAACTCACTTGAACCGTAAATTCTCCACGAACATCACTCGATTGAACCAAATTGTCTGAACGGGATTTCAAATAAAGTGAACTGTGATAAAATAAGATGCGACCTCAAACCGTCGAGGTTTCGTAATGCCGATACAAAATGCCTTGCACTCCGCTTCGAAACTGATAAAGGAATTTCAAACCGATCACCAAAGTTCAATTTATTATTTCTTGAAAATTTACAGCTTCGCTCTCAGTTAACTCAGTAAGAATAAGTAGTCGGTCTTGTCTATTCGTTTGGTGACACATTTTATGCAATAATTTGAGTACATTTTTTATTTAGACGTTAAATTACCTTTCACATAAAAGTACACCTTTTATGATAAAAATACCTTACGTTAACAACACAAAACTACGGTTTAAACTATTTAAAGTTGTATTAATACTGGTTATCTAACCGTAGCACGAAGTTGTATAATAAAGGAATCGGGCACCGTCATCATTGCTAGTTTACATGGGACGTCGGCCGGCTTGGGACCTTCGAATTGAATCGTTAAACTTACGGGAGAGCCCCGTTTTGACCTACTATGAATGGATAAATTTTGGACCCGTGATAAGCTTAATTGGCAACCCGACGCCATTAAACCATTTCAGGTTTAACACCAATTCTTCATGCGATTATCCCTAATTACTTTGTCGTTACTAAAACGTTATGTCGTCGTCGAGAAGCGTGAGCGTCATTATGGTTATAAAGAACGGTGTAAATTGCCTAAACGATTCGTTGTCGATCTACTTGTTGTGAAGTTGCTGTTATGTCACGCTTAGATATATTTAATATTTAAGTACTATAAGAATGTGTTTATACTAGCAATAGGAGACTAAAAAGATTGAATTTGTATGACCTATAATTGAGTAAGTACCTACACATATTCATTCACATGCACATCTCTCTGTTGATATATTATACCTAGGTTAAGTGCAGTACTATATACTCGGTACATATTTTTGAGAAGGGTAATTGAATTAGTAATATTTCAGGGCAAGGGTCGAGCTCCGGGACCTACTCTATTAACGACAATCGTACAGCGCTCTATGTTACCATGAATGTGAGAGAATTAGCTAGTTTCACTTACAGTGGGCTCATAGCAAACCATTACATCCTGTAATATTTTCTTTTACCTTTATTGTTCAACCCGGATGTACATTTTGGCCTAATTCGAGGCAAGGCGTATATAATCTAATAAATTAGCAATTAAATCCAAATTAATTGGATACATAATTACTTATTTGCACTATCATCATTAAAAGATTATGTATTTGTTACGTCATAATAAACAGTTATAAAAAGACCTTCTTACACCTCTTACTCCTTTGTTGATAGTGGATACTCAGAGTTGATGTTCAGGCCCATCTTAACGATGTCTTTATCATTACAGCATTGTAGCTGGTAGCTAGATTATTGATAAGACAGAATAAGACGGTAAAATATTATGTTCATAACATAATGTACATTAAGTATTACGAATTTGAAGTGGAAAGCAAGTAGACCTCCACAATTTTATAGGCAGATGTCTACTACATATGCTATAAAAAGTATTTACAAAAAAACAGGGACACTAAGTTATTCTTAAATATTAATAAACAGCCGGGACGGGCTACTTTCTAGCTTCCACCTGACTGCCCCGCGCCGCATACGACCAGCCTCTGTCATATTATTTTAATTAAACCCTAGTTCATCTTTGAATAGTTAAAAGAACCGTGAAAAAAAGGGCTTTTATCGTTAAGTAATGCTCTAAATAGGTACTTGTATTCTTACTCGGTTTGTTTCATTAAAATCTATATAAAGTTGTATTGGTGCATAGGTCATAGGTATTAGCAACTAATTTTCATTTCGTACATTAGTCTCTAATAGTTTTTGTGAACAACTCACACTCACGCACTGTATAGATTTAAGTTCATGAAAGAATTTAAGGTTTTTATAACTTTTGACTGTCCGATTGCTGGGCTGGAGTCTCTTCCTGGACGAAGGAGGGGTTATGCCTTCACTTCAGTCAAGAAATGTATTAAAACACTTTAAGGCATGCAAGGTTTTATCGTGATGTTTTCCTTTAGATACCGCCAGAACAAGAAATCATTATTTCTATTACATCGAATAACTTGAAAAAGACATTGAGGTGTTACATCGGGTTAGAACCGTTGACATCGCGAAGGAGGTGCAAGCTTAGATAACTGGGCTATCGCTATTCTATTATTCAACATATTAATCTACACACTTAAAAACTAATCACGTATTTCTGTAGTTGGTTTCGATACGTTACTTTAGAAAAAAACGATGATATTTACGTACACACAACATGAATGGATGAATCGGATCAATAGATAACGTTATTATCTACCAAAACTTGACTGATAACGAAGACAACAATGATGATTGTCCAATTCAAATATACCTACCTAAACAATAATAGTACGGTAATATGTGCGTTTTGGACACGTTCCCGATCGACAGCGATGCGGACGAATTCTACGACGCTAAGTTTGTTAGTAGAAGTACCTATTGGTTTATGGTCAGCCAAGCTGTCCGTAAGCTTTCGACAAGGCATAATAACTGTTCTTTATCATATCTGATAACAAGCAGGAGCTTTTACAACGAGCCCTTCGGAGCACGAAGACGCACCGTCTACGACGTGCTACGTGTGCAAAATTATTTTGCTATTCGAATTCTACTTGAATAGGAAATAGGAATGTGGGTAAAAATTATCTGTCAATCTATTATCTATAATTTTAAAATATAAATCGTTCATGGGTCTTTATCTGATTAGCAGTTTAAAAATCTGATCATGAATCGTGATTGTCTATTAAGGTCACCGAACTACAACAACCATTAAGGAAAATCCATTTATACCGCGTTGCCTTTTTAGCATTTCCCGAAAACTTTCATCTATTCTACATACCTACATATAAAGAGAATGTTACATACTCTTATAACTTAAAAAAGGAAACTGTTGAGATAAATTAATTAACATTGCGAGAGGTTCCAAAGACAATAGGCTAATTAGCCCGGTAAAGATCAAGTCCCGAGCAAACTTTACGCTATTATCTTCATATGGGTGCGTACATGGAGAAACTTCAGTGATTGCACCGTTTACTAAGACGAACGGTCTCATTTAACTTAGATAATTATTTATCATCAAAACTTCGTTCCAAGTACTCAACTTGTCGGAGATCAATTTCGTGTAGGTGCGGTGTCTGTGACGACGTTGTTATCTTGCCATAGATTAATCTATTTCACGGCTGATTATGATAGTATGGATAGTAATTTAATTGTCTATCTAACTTGTTACAACTGACACGAATCAAAGTTATACCAGGTTTATCATTCTGTTATGTTTTGTGAAGTCTATTTATAGACAAACTATGGAATAGCAAATAATAAACATACAGACAATACTTTTATGTGATAAGAGAGTAATTATTGATAATATTTGTGATTCATATAAACTGCAATAATACTGTCGAGTGCATAGGTAACATAGGTAATTTTTTTTTAACTGAAACTAAAAGAAGACGATGTTGATATATTTATATATTACCTTGAGGCAACAGATAGGTACGTAGGTAAGAATTGATTATGTATTTTATCAAAACTCAGTCTATGTGTAATATACCTAAGAGAATGAATAAGTACATACCTAAAATGAGTAATAAATATCAACAAGAAAAGCTAATCTCAAATGTTATATTGTTACAATTAATCAGATAAAGTCATGACGCTGTGCGAAATCATTTGATTTTAACGAAATCTGATTCAGATAGGGCTCTACTATAAAGGTGGAAGAAACTACGAAATCTTTGACATAGTCCATTAAAACATACGAAAGTATAGTGGTTGCTTTGTAGCGTCGACGTGTAAAGATGACGCGTTTAACGCTTGTATTAGCAGCTCTCGTGGCTGTGACGGCAGCTGCGCCCGCCGATATACCAGAGCCTGGACAACTGGCATTCGTTCTGAACGAAGATGACTTCGAGGAGTATCTCGATACTTGGCTACAAGCTCAATATGCGAATTCATCTACGACATCTGCAGATCCACGAAGCGGTAAGATTTTATTTTAGTTGCTGAAAAAATTTGTACCGGCTGCATTGATAAGAAGCGATATTATGTGTGATGAAATTTGTACATTAAGGTAATAAATATTTTATGATTCGGCTCAGGTTGCACAATCAGGGTAAATGGAGACTTGGGCCAGCCTCAGCCGGTATACATACACAACAACAACTACCCTGTGCCCACCGGGGCTACCGGTAACATCCACCTCAACAGCGGTGCACAAGTCGTCATTGCCTGCACTGGCTCCGGAAGAAGTATCCTGCACCCTAACATTGCTGCCTCAGTAGCTACAGCTGTAAGTATTTAATTATCATACTAATATTATTGTTATTTGTTTTTGTTCTGCGCTATTTATGCCCGGTTTCTGAGGTACACTTAGCGATAGTTTATCTATTCAATAGCGGTTTTTATATGAGTTTAAACGTTATTGAATAGATAAACTACCGCTGAATGTACCTTAGAAACCGGGGTTAATCAGTTAGTTTGATTATGGTTTTTTAACCGTTTAATATTACTAGACAGCTACATGTGTCAACAACGCTCTGGTCTCTGGAGCCGGGTGGTTGAACGGAAACGGTCAATTCGGACAGCTGACCTGTTCTTCACACTCGTACTATGAGGCCCAGGGCACTAACGACAGATGTTTCAACAACAACCTTGTTATCAGGTATGAATTATTTATAGTATATTGTCACTGCGATATTCCTGATAATTATTACTAGAAGTAAATTGTGCCATTGTGTGTCATACTCTTACTGTTGTGTTTCAAAATATGCTTGGTGAGTGTACAAATGACTAAAGACATTGAATTGTAATTTATTTATTTTTAGAGTTGGATTCATCGTAAACAATGTATTTTACCCACTCTACTGGTCCTGCTTCGATCAACATCGTCTTGAAGTTTTGTACGTCTGGTATGAACAGAATCCTCCAAATGCTGTTCACCAAACGAATGTTGACAGACCTAGCTGGCTGGGTAAGACTAACACTAACTTATTCACTAAAATATATACTTACTACATGTTATACATAAAGTATGTTAATGCTTACTTGCTCGTTTTTTAGCCGGCAGCTTCTTCCCTGGTGTAGCCGTTAACACGATGTATACTCAAGTTCAGCAAAAAGCAACAATTGCCGGCTTAGTAGGTCAAGCACTAGCCGACAAATACGTCACGAGTACACAGTTCCTTGCTCGTGGACATCTTGCCGCTAAGACAGACTTCATCTATGCAACCGGTCAGCGTTCCACATTCTTCTTCATCAACGCTGCTCCTCAATGGCAACCATTCAACGCTGGAAATTGGAACTGGGTTGAACAAGTGAGTTTTTAAATCGGTATACAAACCTACTTACTCTCAAAACACATAAGCATTCTTTTTATAACACAAGAAAACAATAAATTAAATTTCCATTTTTTTCTGTATTTCAGAACCTCCGCGCTCGTATTGGTGCAGCCGGCTACAACACCATCGTTTACACTGGTACCTTTGGAGTGTCGCAACTGCGTAACCAAAACAATCAGCTCGTTGACATCTACCTGCACCGCGATGCCAACAACAACCCACAAATACCCGTACCCCTCTACTTTTACAAGGTAAAGCACGACACGACAGCTAGTCTGTAACTGTATCAATTGCCGCTTTTTAAATACTAGATATTAATATTCATGCTTCGTTTCAGGTCGTCTATGATGCCTCTCGTCGCCTCGGCACTGCTTTCATCAGTATCAACAATCCCTACTACACAGAAGCTGAAGTTCGCGCTCTGACCTTCTGCACGGACCGTTGTCGTAACAACAGCGCATTCAGCTGGCTTCGCTGGCAGCCGGACCGCATCGACATCGGATACAGCTTCTGCTGCACTGTTGATGACTTCAGGAGGACTGTTCCTCACCTACCCGCCTTCACTGTCAACGGACTTCTATCCTAAAACGTCTTAGCTATTAGGTAAAAGATAAAAGCATTATATATTAGATGTACATAAAAATATTGAAAATCCAATAATTTGCCACGAATTTAACAACATGTTTGATACCTATCATCTAATCTATAGTACCTCTTGTGTATGTGTAGTACCTAGGTACAACTTTATATTTCTATTATGACGTACCTACCTATTGGTAATTGATTGGTATTTCATTAACATGTCATTGTAAAAAAATATACTTTTATTACCTGTAAGAAACTGAATTGTAAATAATAATTTGATATAAATGTAGGTACATAAGTACACTAATAAATATAAAAGTTTTCTCATTAAAACTGTCATTTTATTACGCCCTCATTAATAAATGCGTTCCTACTGATAATTATAATAAGTAAGGTGAGAAGCGTATTTTAAAGCTGTTTCTGAATTATTTCTGAAAAGAGACATTTTGCCCATGTTTAATGAACTAAGTAACTTTTTACCATGGTAATAAATTCGTTCGGTGATTCAATCATGAATGTCATTATGCAAAATTAACTGTACATAGGAAATTAAAATATGTTAGGATTTTTTGCGGCTTTATTATTCCAAAATAGTTAGGTGTACAATAGTGTACTTACCTACATACATTTCTACGACTGATTCTATTAACTGCTTACATGCATTAAGTACCTATTCTACCTATTTCAGTGTAAATGATATTGATTGATTATAATCAATCCAATTAATCAATCAAAAATTATTAATTAATATTATTAGGTAGGTATTACCAACTAGGTAGGTACTTATCAACTTTTGATGTAACACAGCTGATAGGTGCCGCCAAAAATCTTATTTAAGTTATTCAGTTTTCAGCTAGATCGCTGTGTATGATTTTTAGGTCTGATTCAAAAGGAGTACAAGGCGAAGAGTATTGCTATAAGACAACAGAGTGCCCTCTGCATCGCGTTTAGGAACGTTCTCTATGTTCCCTTCAAGTATCTTCTAGGGCAAATTGTGCTCAAGTTTGGAAACCTTTAACAGAGACAACAATAATAATTGTTAAGACCTCTTACGCACTAGCGGTTGATTACTCGAGCGGCTGGAGGCGCGGTTACAGTTTAATACGCAGCCTCCTTTGAATTAATGGCGGATGGTCTTTTATTAAAATAAATGTAGGTAGAGTAGTGGGTAGGTACCTACAATTACATGCGGTTGCATATTAATGTTAACTGCGCAGCTAGCCGTTCGAGTTCGAGTGGTTAACCGCTAGTGCGTAAGGGGGCTAAGATTGCGCCCAATGGCGAGGAACACTACAATACTGCCAAGATTTATCAAAATTCTTTCAGTCGTATTGGCCTGATTGATTAACTAACAATCTATCTTAATCGAACTTTCGAATATAATATCATTTTGTAAATAACGAATATTTGTAAGAAATGTTCTACTACTACTACTGCCGCTATTTTTTTTTTACTTTAAAAAGTCAGTCGCAGTAGGCAGCAAACAAGCATTTCATATTATGCCTCAAATTATTTAAAATGTTGCCTGCTCTACTCCTACTCTCGCTTGCGCGCGCCCCCCACGTGATAACAATTTGTAGTTTGTCAAACTGACAGTTAACTGATAACGTTAATGGCGTAAAAAATAAGTTGTGAACATTTATATCTGTTGTTCCTCTTACCCATATCAAGAAAACTGAGATAGCACTATAGAACGATGCTAAAAATACTGACAAAACCATTAAATGTTTGACGTTTTATACGTGTAGAAAACTCAGTGATCCCCGAAAGTACGCTTTTGGTTTTTGTAATCTTTATTTTTTATTATAGTAAGATAAAACTTTTATAGCTTTTCGTGTGATTGTGTATTAAAGGGCAACAGTGAAGAATATAAATTTAATCTCATTAAGCTGAAATCTTGAAAATGGCAGAGGATCTAAAGCCCGTCAATGAGGATGATCTAAAACAACTAAAGGAGAGAATGAACATAATCGTTAGTGCAGACCCGGCACAATACCACAACGAATTCTCGTTACGGCGGTACCTAAGGGCTTTTAAAACAGTTGATAACGCATTTCAAGTGAGGGGACAAGCTTAACAGTTTTGTCATAATTTCATTGTTTCTATCTTGATTCTCTGTTCATTCATGTTGTTTGTTTCAGGCCATAATAAAAACAAATAAATGGAGAGTGGAATATGGTGTTGCCGACTTGGGTGACAACAAGGAATTGATAGAAAAGTATTCTGACAAAGCCAGAGTGCTCCGGCACAGAGACATAATTGGTAGACCAATTGTGTATATTCCGGCAAAGAACCACAGCTCCAGTGACAGAAACATAGATGACCTCACTAAATTCATTGTTTACTGCCTGGTATGATTATGTCAACATAGTTTTTGTTTTTTTGACCTGAGCATGCAATCATATTTTTTCCATAAACAGTTCATAAATAAGTAAATTAAACCTATTGTCGTAGTTTTGCACTGAAATAAATGAACTCTAAATAAAAACTTGAATGATAAAATAAAAATATTATAATTGTTTATTTCAGGAGGATGCAAGCAAGAAATGTTTTGAGGAGGTGGTTGACAACTTGTGCATTGTATTTGACTTGAGCAGCTTCACACTGTCTTGTATGGATTACCAAGTGTTGAAGAACTTAATCTGGTTGCTGAGTCGCCACTACCCTGAGAGACTTGGAGTCTGCCTCATTATCAATGCACCAGCTTTCTTCTCTGGATGTTGGACCGTCATAAAAGGATGGTAAGTTCATTAGAATTTTGTACAGGCACCTACTAAATGTTATGTTGGCAGTCAGTGTTATAAGTATTCTTTTTACCTTTCAAGTGTGGATATATTTGCTCAATTCTGCAACATGCAAGATGTATCTCTATAAAAATCCCTGTAGCTTTCATTTCTAATATTATAATATCCGTTATTTATGTTTATATTTATTCATTTATTATACTCAATATTGATATGCACACTATATGATTTTAATGACTTCTAAATTCTTTTCAGGCTTGATGAAAACACTGCAAGTAAAGTGACATTTGTGAGCTCAGAGATGGACCTTTGCCAGTACCTGATACCGGACATCTTGCCCACCAATATGTAAATATACCTATGATGACCATGAATGACCATTGACCATGACCCACGATGATGATAGTATGTAAGTTTGCTAGTATGGATGTTGTGTCTAACAATAATGTAACTGTATGACATAAATGTGTATAATATATTTTATATTACATTATTAGGTAAATGCTATTAATTAAAAGAATTTAAATCCAAAGAATTCCAACTGAAACTAAGTCACTGTTGTTATGTCATAAATCATGACTTTAAACTTTGTTTAGGAAAATCTTTAATGAGACATTTTCTTTCTTTATGTACTTCAGTACTTAGTACTAAATATAGATTGTTTGTATAGTACAACATCTTAGAAGAGAGCCTTGTATAATGTTGCAGTCAAAACTCATAACCAGTCAAAACTACTATTGAATAGCAAAATCAGTCGAAACTACTTTTGACTGAGGACATTGGTTATGATTTTTGACTGCAACATATACAAGATTGTGCAATGGCTTTCTACTAAGTTAATGGACTATAAAATTACTTTAATATGGATTTTTTTATTTACTCCATGGAGGTTTGTATGAACCATTACAATAGGAGTTAGTGTTTTAAGCTATGTTGACTATTTACTTGCCCCACCCTTTAGTCAAACTGATTTATTTATTTAATAATGTTACAACTGCAGATTAGTATATCTTTCAGGCTTGATATAATTGTACCTAAGTATATAATATCATAACTTGCCCTATCTATAATTCATAGTGAAGTTTATCTTTATATAATTATGTACCTATGAACATGAATTAAATTGATTTTACTTGATGCAATCAGGATTTAAGTAGATGTCAAATTAACTCTCCACTGAGCAATAAGAAAACAATACCTTAAATTCATATAAAGTTTTAAGTAATCTGTTCAGATCATTTTTATTCCTGTAACATTGAACAAAAAATCATGTCGTAAGTCTAATTGATTATTAACATTCTGTGTAAAGAAATTATAAACAAACACTACCTTCATTAAAAAAATATGTTTCATGTAACAAACCACTAGTCTACCTTAGTTATGTAGTTAGTTGTTTTGTTAAATAGATTTTATTGTTAGAACTAATTTTAAAATATTGACATAATTTATGCTTACTTTGTTGACATAGTACATTAACTAGAAACACCAAAAAGTCAATTACTCATTTTAAATGAGGTTTTGTTGTATGATTTCATGGGACAACTGACAAGGGTTCAATTTTTTATTTTATTATAGATATATTAATCTATTACATATTTTAACATTGGTAGAAAATTATGTCACAATAGTAAACCATATGACTAGTCTAATATGATTGTCATAAAATTATTTGAATTTAAAATATTATTTTAAATGGATTTTAAATTAACTATTCATAGACAATTAAATTGTTTTTATTTCAATGACCTGTAAATTAACAACTTTTATGTCTTTTATAATGCGTATTTTAAATACGGGACATGTACATAATACAGGGTCTCTTGTTGTTTAAGCTAAGATGTTTGATTTCTGAATACTACTTTTTGAAGTGAATATAACATATATTTATGTTCTACAATAATTGCTGATTTTGATTATAACTAGGTACTGTATACTTAGTGTGTATTCAGATAGAGTTCGTGTTAACTTTACCGACGATTACCAATCATCCTATTTCATCAGTACAGGAACAATCCTCTAACATAGTTATTAGTCCTCATAAAGCAGTAAGTAAGGTCATTTTATTTTTATTGTTTCGTGTAATTCACTAACTGTTCTCTTTTGTCTGGGATTAATGAGCTCCTACATTTCTTATTATTATTAATTAAATTCTGCTGTTTATACAGTTAATACCAGTACAGTGTACACACGGACATATTAAATCATTTGTTGTATGGGGTAGAGGTTTAAAGAACTTTAAAGAAGTAAACTTAACAGCAGTATATCCTGCTGGTTTTCAAACTCAATGTTTTTAATAATAAATTTAACCTTTTAAATCGAAATTACGTATGCGATCGTGACGCCTCATATTTTTTATAGCAATTGTTGAAGCAGCAGATGATATTCAAGTGAACCTATGAACATACCCACCAAAATACTATGTCAAATAATCCACATGTATGTTGTATCCACATGTAAATTAGGTAGCTAATTTTATAAATAATTATGTTTAAATATCTTCGATGAATGTATTAATACTGTGCCATTCCATTATGAATAAAAGTAACACAATAATGATTATGTTATAATTAAATAATTGGATATTTCTACTAATCTATTCTGTACTTCATGTCGTAGTATCAGTATGTAATGTACCTGTTGGAATGCCATTCCTTTTATTATAAAGTAAAATTTATTAAACGTAATTTGTTATGTATGTTATGTACTTATTTATTAGGTTGTACTTTGACATTATGCTAATAAATGAATGATCCTAAACAATAGTATTTTGATAACACTACCTATTTCATGCCCAAAAATTTGATAAAACTCATTATTATACTTTGCAGTTACTTATTCGAACAGTTTTCCAATGGATCAAAAAAATGTGGATAAAAAATGCTTTAAGCGTTGTATTTTGTGTAAAAAAATATTATACTTAATTAGGTTATTTAAAATGTTTTCACTGTAAATAATCCCACTTAATACGGTAAAATAATTGATTTAGTATATTTCGTAAATATTGAAATATTAACTCCCAACTAGCGAAAGCATGGTAGAACTAACATCCATGTACGTTGACGAAGTATTCATTTAGTTTATGTTTATCTCACATAAACGCTAACATTATAGATATCGACCTGAAAGGAAATCGGGAATAGTAATAAAAAACTGCACTGTTATAATAATTATTTTACTCGACTTAATAGTTTTACAAAACAGTTATACAAACACTCGCTGTACAAATGTGTAGCGAATTTAATTTTAATACGGCATTCTTATGTAAAGAGCGACATGCGCTTCTCAAACCGGTAACTCTTCCGAAAATGATATAGATGCCGCCGATGGGTAGGCAGTATGTCCGCGTTACTAAGAATATTTTAAAAATCAGCGTACTTCGGTCAGTTGTTTCGAGCGGCATCTACAACATCCTCATTATATTCCTATTGTTACACGACAAATCGACAATCCTGGACTGATTGGTTACATGTTGCTTGTAAAATTTATAACTACAAGTAGTCTTCATTTCATCATAATAATTATATCGAATACCTACTAAAAATTAAGATTTATCACAAAAAATACATTTACTTACAACTTAATGGAATTAAAATACCATTTTGTAAAATGTTTTATAAATACTGGTTACTTAAATGTCACTCACATTTTAATTGTAATTACAAACCAGAAAAAAGTACCTAAAATTATTTATTGAGAATTTTTGTTCAGTCATAAAAGCCTAAAATTAATAAGGGTTTATACATAATTGGCACATTCTCTTAGTGTCACCACCATTTCGGTACAAAATAGCATCAAGTAAATTGTAACCCAACTTTTTCTATCATATAGCACATACAAATCTCTAACCAATATTATTTCTCGTCAGCTTAACGTAAATGCTTACAGTTGTGGTTACATTTACTTAACTACTGATATAAATTTTACATAATTTGATTTCAAAGATCCACAATATTTGCATGTGGGTGTCTGTTTTTGTTTAAATAATATTTACTAAATGACTAGTACTTTTTAAAGGAATGTCCAGAGAATAAATTCGAATAGGTACATGGAATGATTTTGTGACGAATAGGCATAAAACGATAGCTAAAAGTGGCGACATTTTTTGGGAAATAAGGTTACATCGCAAATAGAAAACGCGCCGAGTGTAGGAACATATTATATGACAAACTATATTCACATAACATAATGTGCCAAGAGAATATCGACGGCTTTTACACAAACTATAACGTCGCTGTGTATGTAACGACTAGTATATTAAATATCTACAGTATATTATTTACAATAAACTACCATGGATAATGATATGAGGATGTAAAATGAGTTATTTATCATCTAGTTGTGGCCAAATTCGTAGAGCACTAACGTACACATAGACAACCTATAAAAGTTACATAAATCAAATATTTAAATTGTTTGCATTTTGTATAAGTCATAAAGTCAACTGCCTCAGTATCTACTGCACATTCTCTACGTAGAAAGGAAACGTTTATTTGTTCAGAGTTTCCTCCATTTTAACTACCTGTCATATTCCATCTCAACTCTATTTTCCCATTAGCAATACAGCCTACTAAAATTACATTTTCTGAATATTGGAACCTTATTGTGGCTTTGGATGGCACCTACGTTTACTCGCGCCCTCTACATTGGGATCATCAATTAATATTCGAATGAAAGTAATTTGGGAGTATAAGTTTCACACGTTTAATCACGACCTAAGGTTGTTATTTGTGCAGGATTCTTCATAAGTATTATCTACTACATACCCCTTGTTCCACTTACCTTGTCATCGCGCAGGTTCGACGAAGACTACGGAACGCTACTCACTACGGTCCCTATATTCTCGTCGTTCACTTCGCGCACATCCACACATCTCGTCATACAATATTTCCATCCGAAAGTACTAATTACATACCAGATCTTAAGAATATCACCACTGAGATCCGCCCGTTCTTCTCCATACAAGCAAACTATCTAAGCTCAATTCGTAATTTAATTTACGGTCACGACACGCTCTGGACAAATAACAACCGCCATAAAAAAATTGTAAACGGACTTCGGAATCGGACTCCAGGAGCGGACGGCGAAAACCGTCGATTCATATAAACTTATTGTCGGAATTCGACGACCGTTCGGACCTCCAACAGAAAACTGGAAACGGGCGAATCGGTCGCGCGCCATAGTTCGTCGGGAGCGGTTCCGAGCCAGAATCGGTAACTATCGCCCGACGCGTCCGAAATGACTTCCAAAACCGATATCCGACGCGATCGCTCCAGTCTGGCAGGTAGAGTATCGTGAGCCTAGAACCGGCAGGCGGGCGGGTGTGGCGGGTGTGGCGGGGCGGCGGGTCAGACGGGCGCGGGCGGGGCGGGCGGCGCGGGGGCGGGCGCGGGGCGGCGCGGGCGCGGCAGCGTGGCGGGCGCGGGCGGCGCGGCGGCGGGCCGCAGCAGCTGCAGCAGCAGGCGCAGTCAATCGGCCAGCACGCTGTGCGCGATGACGCCCAGCTCGTCCTTCAGCACGCGGAACGACGGCCGCTCCTCGGGCGAGCGCCGCCAGCACATCCGCATCACCTGCGGGAACAAGCCACGGTTAACGCACTCGACTCCCATCTTTGCGATTCGAAAAATAATGTCCTGCGATTCCGGACGACCGATTCAAAGCGTGCGAGAGAATGAGACGGGGCGGAAACCACTCCAGGTCGATTTTATGACGACTAAAACTGTTCGATTCCTGTGTTACACATACGTTCTTCGGTGATTTAAATGGTTTTCGTTCGACTTCCTCACTTAATATAATATTATTATAACGTTGTTTTATAAAAGAGATGATTGAAAAGTGCCGAGTTTACATAATCTCATATGTGTACGTTCTAAGAACTTAAAGACTAGTCTTTTAAGTGTTTTCTACTTTCCTCCTCGAACCTTAAAGAATTTTTCGCTCTTTTTTAACTTCAAATTTAGCTCTCCGGACGCTCTTGAATAATTCAATCTTTATAACATTTGTGTTACCTAATAGCATTTAAGTATAGTAATAGAAAATATCTCACGTTATATATTTCGTTGAGACAGCCTTTGGGTTTCTCAAGCACCTGCCCTCGCATCACCACCATCTCCACCACTTCCGAGTTTTTCATTCGTCCGTAGGGCACCTTACCGCAAGTGAACACCTCCCACATAAGCACTCCTAGAAATAAAAATAAAATCATTTTTACAAAGTTGCAACACAGGTACTTAGCTGTAATTTATAATCAACTAGCGGACCCGACAGACGTTGTCCTGTCTACACGTCTTTAATTTGAAAATTTTAAACTTTTTTTAATAATCTAAACCATTCTCAGATCCCCTTGAACACACACAAAAAAATTCATCAAAATCGGTCCAGTCGTTTAAGAGAAGTTCAGTGACATACACACTTACAGAAGAATTATATAAATAAAGATTAGCAGCCTAGTTTAATGCAGCCTGTGCCTAAAAGTGGCTAGGCGGCAGTAAAAAAAAATATATTAGCTCACCAAAAGCCCAAACGTCAGATTTGGATGAGAACCGTGTATAGTTGAGTACTTCGGGAGGTGCCCACTTGATAGGGAATTTAGTGCCGCCAGAACTTGTGTACTGATCGTCCAACACGTACCGCGCCAAACCAAAATCTGCTACCTGCAATCACAAATAAGACATTTTGCGTTATATATTAGTAAATTCACAATTAGTTACAAAATACTTTTTCGACTTCGTTATAAAATATAAATAAAATATTTAATGACTTACTTTTACAACATTTTCGTCTCCCACTAAACAATTTCTTGCAGCTAAATCTCGATGGATGTAGTTATGCCTCTCTAAATAAGCCATTCCTTTGCAAACCTATAACAACATAAAAATAATATACCAATTGTTTTATACCAACCGAATTACAACAATAATGTTAAGTCTCAATTACAATTCAGAATTCTAATTCTTGATAAGGTTACTAATGCTAATTGGCGATTAAAAAGAGTGGCCTGGAGTTTCTTGCCAGCTCTTCTCATTGGCCCTACCTTCCGAACTGGCGGTAAATTCACTCTCTGTATCATTGACTATCATATAAGTGTCAGCATTTGACCTATATGAATAAATGATTTGATTTTGATTTGATTTAAAATGTTCCTAAATGTGTAACAACATTTAATATTTTCCAAAGAAATGTATTACTAACTTGTATGCACATATCGAGTAGCACGGCGGGGCCGAGCTGGTCGGCCGCCGTCCGGCGCAGGTAGTTGAAGAGCGAGCCGTGGCGCATGAACTCCGTCACGATGTAGATAGGCCGGTGCTTGGAACACACACCGTACAGCTGCACTAGGTTCTGGTGTTGCAGTTTACTGGAAATAAACAAGGTAAAACGTAAGTACATTGATACCGATACAACAAAAAGTGTCGACTTGGTTATGTTCGTACGTAGATCAGTAAGGCCCAAATACATCTACGTTTTACCATACCCCGGTGATATGCCCAAATTCCGGGCTATCTCTGAGAGTATTCAAAAAATCTCTACTCGGAAATCGAACCCGAGTCCTCGTAGTCAGCAGTCCTGAACACCTTCCTAGGTCACAGCAATGGACGTAATAATCTATCTTGTACGTGCTGAAACAAAAAAATATTGAATAGTGCATAGTGCAGCGTTATTTGTGATCTTACGTCATAACTTTAGCTTCATCGATGAAGTCGTCCTCGGACATAGTGCCCTCCTTCATCATCTTGACGGCGGTGTCGATGCGGCCGCGCCACTTGCCGCGCCGCACCACGCCGAACTGGCCGGCGCCCAGCTCCTCCATCAGTACCAGCTCCGATGGATCGATCTCCCATTTGTCTGACAAAATATCATAAATATACTAAATTATAGGTGTTCAATTTATAAAACTGTGTACTGAAACTGTCAAATGACAAGAGAGATAAAGAAGAAAAGCACTCAACCTTACACATAATTAATTACAACCGTAGCGCCGCGTGTGGTGGGTTCGAATCCCACCCGGGACATATCTTTGTGTGATGAGCACGAGTATATGTTCTGAGCCTGGTTGTGAATTTATCTATATAAGTATGTATTTAGAAGTATATAAGTATGTTTATCAGTTATTTGGTTACCATAGTACAAGCTCTGCTTAGTTTGGAATCAAATGACCGTGTGTGAATTGTCCCACTATATTTATTTATTATTATTTATTTAATTTTGATAATATCTGTTAAGAGTTTCACTGAACTACGTTACCAGAGATCTAATGATGTCTAGTTCAATTAACAAGTCTTATATATGTATCATCTTACCATGTGATAGTCCAGCAGTAGGCGGGGCAGGTCGGTCGCAGGGTGTGGTCTTGAGCCGCGAGCATAACCCTCCACTATTATGCTTGTGGTAGTTGATTAGTTCTGGTATGCTCGAGCAACAATGTTTGTCGGACAGATAGAACTCCCCGCGAGCATTCTGCTTTATGTGGTAATGCTTGACTGGCGAGTGATAGTGTTCTGTTCCAGAGTGGTAGCGCTTCTGTGGATCCAAACTGCAAGGAACAGAAAGAAAATATTTGTAGAAATAGCAAAGAAACAATGATAAAAATTAGGATTATTCATTTAGGTCAAATATTGACACTTATGATAGTCGTTACAATTACTGAATCTACCACTAGCTCGGAAAGAAGGTAGAGCCTTATGAGAAGAGCTAGCAAGAAATTCACGGCCACTCTTTTCAATCGCCAAAGGTTTTACAGTAATTCCCCTGATTTCTGACAGGTAAAAAATAAAATCCAAAGTTTAGTTTGCATTGAAACAGTATGAAATTAATGTTGAAATATGTCATATTCAGTTATCATACAACCATTTAAAATAACGTCGCGAACAGGAAATTAACATATTTATAGTTATACAATTCTCTCAAAAATGTTACACACAGTAGGTATGTATACTACAATACAATAAATAAATGTACTTTTATCCCGGTGACGGTATTTGCTAACGACAGCATTGTAATTTGTCACATCATTTTTGAATTTAATTATAATTACATATACGGAATTTTATAAAATAACTTGATTACGAATATTCTACATACATAAAAATGAACCACTGAAATGTATGTACGCGCATAACTTTTGAACAACTGAGCTAAGTCGGTTTTTTTTAATATGTATGTAACTCTATCGGGACAACAGTTGAAGACAAAAACAGTTCGACTATAGTCTGGGGCCACCTACAGCCAAAACTCCCGAGTGCAATAAACCACTATCTTCAGCAAACTCATTACCCAGCTCCAGAGCATTGATGAAGCGAGAACTTGGACCTGGCAAAAACGTTCGATCCCTAGAATATACCTGAGAAATACTTTGTCGTTTATGGGAAGTATTGATGAGTATGCTACAATACCACAGCCCGACATTATCACATCACTGAATCAGCTTTTACCAACAATAATAACTACAAACACCACCAATATTCGAGTAGTCATTTTGGACGATGGTAGTACATTCAACATTATAGTAAACTAGAGGCCGCCCACGACTTCGTCCGCGTACCTTTCCGTAATCCCGATCCCTCGGGAACTACGGGGGTAAAAAGTAGCCTATGTGTTATTCAGGGTCTTCAGCTACCTATATACCAAATTTCACCGTAATCGGTTTAGTAGTATTTCCGTGAAAGAGTAACAAACATCCATACACGCATTCTCACAAACTTTCGCATGTATAATATTAGTAGGATAGTGATAGAATACTAACACTTTAGTGTAAAGCGACAGGGTGTACATGCCCTTCGTGGAAGAGTTGCGGACGACGAAACAGCCCTCTTTGTCCTCCTTGTTGAGGAGCGACTCCGCACGCTGCCGCGACATCTCACCCACGTACCATCTGAAATGTTATATAAATCAATTATTTTCACACATATTGCTTACCATTTAAAATCATTAGGCACAAATAAATTGGAATTTACAAAAGTAGGTACATATAGCTCATTATTACAACAGGATTATATGACTGTCTGAATTACCTATACTCGTATATGTGCTGGAATATATTATCTCGTTGCAGGAATCGAACCTCACACGTAGTGGAAGGCGGCAATCCTAACCACTTCGCCATGGTTGTCGTCAAAACTATATTTTGTGCCAAATACTATTTATATCTATAATTTAAAGTGATCGTCACCAGGACATACAGACAAAATCAATAAGGAAGTTATATTAGTGCCTTTTAAAAGGTATCTTTAGACGAGCAAACAGTTTCCGCGTTCTTATCCGGTATTAAAATGTGATTCTGTCGATGCAAACTGCATTATTCAAACTTGAAATCAATACATTTTATAAACAAAACACTCACTCATATTTTTGGAGTCCTATTGTTTCTTTTTCCTTAACGTAGTTACTTGGAATGTAGCCAACAGACCTGAAAACGTAGTATGCATATTTATCAAACAAAACAAGCCGTTTGTGTTTTGGCCTTTGGGGGCACTAAATAGAATCAAGCATCATTCTATAGAGGCATATCTCCAAACTTCAGTCTGATATTAAAAATTTGAAAATAAGATCATCTCTATGCTCCAAGATTCCAATAACTCTTTCATCGACAGTCATATAACACAATAGCTCGGCACTTAAAAATATATTAGTTATTTGTTAATTTACCCATTTTCGTCCTTCACTTTCCACCAATGGTCCTGTGAGTCGTCAATAACCTCATACTCAGCGCCCTACAACAAAACATAAAATTACATTGGACATGGATAGATATACAACTAAAAACCTTTGTTGTCAGAATTCTGTAACAAAAATGACTAGGCACGCTTATTTACTACACTACAAAAGAATGTAACCACGTTCTGTTGATGACAATAAACACTTTGAATTACAATTTTATCCCTGAATCTGTAGAATTATTTGCCGCTTAGAAGGAAATCTTTTATTTTTGATGACTAAGAACAAATATTCGAAAAAATTCACCACAAGATTGAAAAGATGATGGTAATGTAGGGGTATCGTATTTCCCACATGAAAGAACCCTACAAAAAAGTTAATTGTTTTGGCAATATTTGTTAAACTTTTTGCCCACAACGCCTACGGATTTAACCAAAAAGTTAATGTATTTTGTGGTTGATTGATCGCGCAATCACCATTATCTATCGGTTACTTCCATTCCCGGCACTGCGATAGACACCTTGGAGCAATTTAAAAAGATATACCTACATATAATTTGGCACTTTAAACCAAAAAAGAGTTAATATACACAGTGAAAAATGTGGTGTTCCAAAGTTTAGTGGAAAAATTCTTGTCTGTCTTTGCAAACAATATCAAAGCGTAAACTTTACTGTTTAATCTAGTAGTTCCAAAATTTGAAGATTCAAGAAGAGTGATGTTAAAGTACGCTATTATAATACATATTAACATTTAAATATTGATACGACCTCGAAGTTTTACACGGTAATGAACAGTCAGCCACGCGACTTTGTTTCAAAGGATGTTCAATACTCATTTTAAATGTGGACACGGGAAGTTGTACCGACAACTGTATGGATCATAATAATATTTAGTACTCATATAAATACCAATAAGTTCACGACCAGTGATGTTTCCAGATAATCACTTCGCCTCTTTACATGAACAATGTGACATCTCAAAAAAACTAATTTTACTCGATATTCAAAACTGGGTTATTTTTGCTTGTTTTTGCTTATTTTCATACAGTAATTTAATTGTTTTTCTACATAAAAATTATCAATATTATAGAATTTATCAACGCTTAAATTTTTAAAATGGCTCTATTGTAAAGTTGTAGTTTAAAAAATATCACGTTGTTCTTGTAAAGAAGCGACTTGTTATTCATCAGAACAACAAAATTTCTTTTTATACTTTTTTGTGACTCATCAAGAATAATATTTAACTTATTAGTAGTAAATTGCAATTAAGTTAGTCATTTATAAAAAATAAAATCAAGTAAAAACAAACCTTTTCCAGGGAGAGATCACCACTTTCGATAGCTCTAAATGGATAGAGAGCTACCACAACCTTCGTCCTTTGTTTTTCCTGTAAACAAATATAAATATTAAATACTGCTGTAGGAATTCCCTAGAACCTTATTATTCGTTTGAGGAAGAGGATTATCTTGTTATATGAATAGAGTAGAAGGAAATGAGGATGAATTTTTACGTTTAAAATTACGTAGGTATAATGAGTTCTCGTAGGTGTACCTTAGGTTTAGCGGATGGAGTGCCCGGAGGAGCGCCGCCTCCCCCCGGCATTGCGATCGCTGCCTGGACCGCTGCACAAACATATGCATGTTTAAGTAAGCTCCATTAAATATTTATTTTAAAAGGCTTTTTGACAATTTTATAAAGGATTAAATAACACAAAAGTATTAGGTACAATGTTTGCCATTAAAGTTTCGGTGTAGTTTCGAATACCTAGTACAACATTTAAAGTTAAAGCGATATTAATGTCTAAATGATAGGATATGTGATATGCAGTAAACTAGAAAATTTTATTAGTTACTGGAATAATAAACTAGATGAGTGTTAAAAAATTTCTTAAGTGCTTGTGGTAATGAATTGTTGGGTTCGATTTCTGATAGGTACCATAATTGCTGATATGAACTAAGTAAAAATATATTATTACCAAGAGCATCTATGTAAACCCTTTAAGGATAATTCATTCATTTTACCACTAAAATATTAACTAGTAGTAAATTAACAAAATTACTCTTAAAAATATGACAAATTAAAAAAGTATAATCAAGATAATATCAACACAGCACTGTATTACTATGACATTGTGTTAAAACAATGCAGATGCGTCTGGTGAATATTGAACTGGCACATACATACAGCACGAACAAACAAAAGCCTAATTAGTAAGCCGAAATTTACACAAACATTCCTCTCATTTGTATAACTTGTGAACAAAACTCTACTAATAATGAAACAACTGCTAGAAACATCAGTATGGGTTTCAGTCATAAGTATTTGTTAAAAAAAAACTCAAAATGAAGCACTCAAACTGAACACAATTTCACAAAATATGTAATATAACAGCACTAAACAATGTTAACCTATATCCATGGTACGGGAGTACACAATCCTCAACACTTGGTGTTATCAGATCCACTTCACAAAATCACTTCTACGGGCATTACACAAACGCATTACATTACACCTGACCAAGACAAGAAAGTGAGTGCAACAAGACCAGTGAACGCAACCGATGGCGGCGAGGCCAAATGAATAGAGGTCACTTTAAATTTACCGTACCCTCTAGTGCAGGAAGGAACGCTGATAACGATAGACATGGTATCTTAGACTTCTTCTTAGTGACCATTGGTTCGTCCTCAGATTTATTCGGCAACATAGAAACGGGACTTTGTAACCGGACGTCCGCGCGCGACACCTCGCTTCGACTGCCTACAAACGTGTCCAAGTGCCGCAGCGAAGGTAAAGCGTAATACATAACACTGCCGATACGGCACGTAAAAGGTGATTGATACTACTTTTCATTCGACAGTTTGTGTGTAATATAACTTAACAAACTATGGTACTTGATTAGAAATGATGTTGCTTTGTTTAATTAGCATATTACTCAGAATAAAATCTATCGGACGTAAAATTGCTAGAAATTCAGAAACCGAAAGTAAACAAAAATGATAATTCTATTGTAATTATCCATTAATTAAATACACATAAACATACTTAATTTCACCTCAGCTACAGCTACGAAAAGGTAAAATAAAAATTGGTCGTTAATATGTAAATTGAGGCACAGCTGTGCGATAGTAGGAAACAATATTTACTATAGTCCATGGAGAACAAGGCTTTATACTTGTCGAGACGAGGAGCGAGGGCTTCAAAGATGGTCGCGCTCGGCCTACATTCACCATTCGATGCGCGCGCGCAAGCGATACGCGGTCTCCCTTTCACTTATAAGTTGTCCAGAACGTGAGACTGAGACAGGTTATTTATACATACGTCATCAACGGCAATTGACTCGTTTAGAGATTATACCATCTTCCAACAGAAGCCTTGTGATTGAAATGGCCACCTCTCTCGTGTTGTGTTGTCAAACATTATTTTATTTTGTTTTGTGTTGAAGATTGTTTAGTATTTAAATATTTTTTTATTTGTACAAATAGACCATTAAGAAAGTACTTCGTATTAAACCTTCAATGACAAGTTCCAAACATTGGTCATAAAATAATAATTGACCTGAAAATACATTCACATCTTTCACTCCAGTTCAAATATCAAGGCAAGCCTGAGTCGATGTAAAACTTTATGTATGTACAACGGTTTTGAATATAAATAAAAGCCAACATTTATGTTCAAACACACACATTAACTTCCTGGTTAATCGTAATTTGCATAGACAGGTAGGTTACTTTCAACAAATGCATTTTTACTTAAACACAGAAAGCTTTGCTACTACAATACTAAATGGAATCAAAGGAAATTCGACACTAAATTAAATTTTTAATTAACGAAATTTTGTAGTAGTAAATCTAGTTAGGGATAACTCTATAGACTATACAATGATATTAATTGAGATATAAATTCAGTTAATCATAACACTAACTTGGATGTTCGGGGATGTGTTTGTCTTGATGACCTAACAGGTCTATGTGGGGCTCCAACAAGGTCCAGAGGTCGGTCAGGGCACAGCCTGGCGCGGACCTTCGCTCGGCGTCACAGCACGACCAGCGTCGGGCGGACCATGCGCCTGGGTGATAGTGGCTCCGCCGCGAGCTACCTACGCACACTACAATCCAGCTCGACTTAGCCCTACAATCAAACTAACATCACAAACGTTGTCCTAGCTTCACAAAATTAAGGACTAGCATATTAATAACCATACTATACTAACCTTAATTTTTAAAATGATAAAGACTATTTTCTATGCTACGTTTTCCTCAAATTGTTTTAGTGGTTTTAGAGGAAATTTATATATTCCAATAAGTACTTGTTAGCCACAACATTCATTAAATTTTGTTAAAATACAATAAAAGCCTAATATATTATTCTGATAAATGTTGCGTAATATACTTTAGAACAATAAACAAGCAGGGTAACTTACTCAATTGTTCGCTCTTTTTATACTTTGTATCCCTTTTTATTTCGATAATCTATAATACTGATACTGACAAAGAAATAGTAAATGCATAAGTTACTCATTCTCCATCTGTGATGCTCTACGACAAAAAAAATGGTTTTATAAAATCAAGATGACTGAAAAATTACTCCAGCCGTACGAACATAACTAAGTTCAGCACTGCAATATCTTATAATTTTGTAAAAAATAAAACAAAAATATCTAGTGCTCGCAATTGAATTCGTTACCCAGATCAGTCTACGACAAAGATAATAAAATTTTCTGAATGAATAAGTAAAAATATGCACGCACCAGATCTGATAGTGTGAATCCACTGCAACCGTTCTGTGTGATCGCTGGCGACGAGGTACAATGTGTAGTCGTTCCCTTGCTCTGTGTACCCCACCTAGCCAGGAACACTTATTTAAAACTAGTTCATTGAAATATAAAGAAAGTAGTTAAATATATTTTCTTACCTGAAAGGGATACCTGTACACTGGATTCTTTTCTCCGTCCCCCTCCGGAAAATGCTTGCCCAACTGCGCGAGCTCCACAGTGTGGATCGCGGCCGTATCGATACGCCCGCGCTCCTTACGTCTCTACCATACAAAATGTCATATTATTGCATACTCCTATAAACATAAGTGTATAGCATGTAAAGCATAGTTAGAATTACCCTTTTAATACTTTTCTTAGAGTAACTGGTAGTTGTTTGTTTATATGTCTCTAGAATAGAAATCTTGCCAGGTAATGGATTGCTTTTGCAATAAATCTTTATAGCAACAAAAATAGTCTTATTCGAGGTTGTGATTTAAACCTATCACACTAATATCATAACGTCGGACTGCTTGCTTTCGGAAAAAACTATCCATATTCCTCTGCGCTTCCCCATTAGTCATAAATATGCATAAAACATTTCCACAAGTAAAAAAACTATTACATGAGTTGTAGTCAAAATGTAGGGCAAAAAAGGAAGACAGGATTCACAAAATTTCAAAATCTGAATAGCTATTAAAGATGTACCTAAGTATCTCAGCGTAAGGACATGCACGTTTGAAAACAGACTCCAATTAATCACCTGAACTAACCAAACAAAATCAGGATGAAGCATGTTCTATATATGTAGGTGTTCGGTTAATTGATAAGTTATCTCTATACGATGTACCTATCCTGCAGGTTTATTTAACCCTAAAATTGTAGTAATGGTGTATGTACTGAACTGTTACATATAGGTGAGTAACATACATTATATTTGTGTGGTGGTAGCAAGCCGCGATAAGAGCAACGACTGTAGAGACTGTACTGGCGTCATGCCAACCGGCTGCCGAGCCCTCCGTAAGTAACACACTACACCAATTACCGACATCGCAACCTGTGTCGTAATAGTTACTTAACTTGATTTATATTCACTATCACTACACACTACAAGCTTCTACTTCATATTTTGTCTTTTAATCGTATTAGTTAAGTTTAAGTCCAACCCTCCGATATCCATACTAATATTATAAACGCGAAAGTAACTCTGTCTGTCTGCTACTCAATCACGCCTAAACTACTGAAACAATTTGCTTGAAATTTGGTATAGAGATATTTTGATACCCGAGAAAGGACATGGGCTATATATCATCACGCTACGACCAAAAGGAGCAGAGTAACAGTAATTAATGTTACAAAAACGAGGAAAATTTTGACCCCTTCTCTCTTTTTGGACGCAAGCGAAGTTGCGCGGGTCAGCTAGTATCTAATATATCTATGTGTAATATAAATGACATAATTGTACATTGAACTGAGCAAAATGCAGATATTGTATTTAATTTGCTCGACGTCAGGAAACATGATCTAATAGCGGCCCTAAAGCGCACAACAGCGAGCACCGGTTGCGTAATGAATCAAATCACTGAGTTGATTTCCTGCAGGGGGATATACAGCATCGCTTACAGGAATACCACAAATCAATTTACGCTACTACTGCTAACTGATCTGAACAGTTCAGTGTCTCCGATGTTTCATCGACTTTTCAAAAAAAACCTCAGTAATAATTTATTCAATAGTTTTTTTTAACTTTTAGTAATTGTTTTCGTAAAAATGCTTATTTAGTTTACATTAATCCGTCCTACTTTCTAATAAGTTATCATAACTTTAAGAATGTATTTTATAAATGTTTGTTACTCATTTGTATTTAATTTGGCACATAGACAGTTTGAAACAGTATAAACACACATGCACACTATGCTTTTTCCCCGGAAAATCTTTCCACATTGAACAAGTAGATGGTATACTATTTCATCCTTTTTTTTTCAGAAAGCCCTAGACGAGCAACTCTGTCGAAAGATATCTATCCGTACGCTTACAGAATAAACAATGCAACTTCAAACAAACGCCAGACAACTCATGTGGGTTGAATAAGAAGTAGATGATCCAAACAAAACACAACAGCAACACGACAAGGGACGGAGAGGCGGTGGAGTGAACCTTTTTCAAACAATTAGCGGGCGTCGCGGAGGGCTCTCCATTAAAATTGCTCACATAACGAGGGACCACACGTGGCATGACTCTACATACATTACAGCGAGGGTTGTCGTTGTGGGGGAGTGATTGCGTGCTATACTCGTACTATACGTTACACTTCCACCAAGACACTTTTATTTAAATGCACTTTTCAACTATCGCTAGTTTCGCAAAAGAAGGATAAATTCGAACTGCCGTTTAACGTTCTTTGGGAGAAGTAATAAAAAAAATAGTTTTTTTTCTTAACTTTATGAAGTACATAATAAAAAAATATATTTTACTTGATCAAAAAATTGAAATATATCAGTAAACTATTTAAAATGTCAACGATATTATTTTTAATGCCGATGCATGCGTCTATTTATGTTATCTAGAAAGAAATACACAAAATTAACAAAATAATATTATTTAAATTCATTTTATTATAACTACCTAAGTATTTGTTATTTATAAATTTAGATTACATTTTTAGCACTTCTTGAATTACAGCCGATCATGTGAAAATGAAATATGTAAGTAGGTGAGTACAAATGTCTGAATTGGAATTATATCGGCTACACGTTATTAGTAGCTAACAGAGTCAACTAAAACGTCTATAATACCAAATCAAAAAATATTCATAGGTATCCAGACTTAGTCCGAAAACAGAGCAAATGGCTGGACACCACATAAATGAAACAATATATAGGTAGGTACCAATCATTACCCGACGTGTCTCATGGATATTATCAATGGAATAACTATCATCAGTATTGGACGATACGGAAACCTTTTAAATATAATGTTGGTGTTAAGAACAGCAAATATCGCTTAGTAATTATCAAACCAACTAAAAAATCTGTCCATTTACTAAAAGTGTCTTTTGCGTAGGTGGAAACTGAAAAAGGAATGCGCACAAATCTAGCCACCGGTTCGATGTCTCAATAATACCATAAAAGAACGATATCGGAAATAAATCACTATGACGCAAAACTGTCGACTGTAATATAGAGATGTTGTTTTAAGTGATGAATACATGTGATTAAGGTATAAATTCTAGGTAGTTACCAGGGTCTTGTGTGAGGTGCGGTGCGGGCCGACGACGAGCGGTGTTGCGGAACTGCCGCTGCCGCCGCCGGGCGTCGCGCCGGCCGATAGACACACCCAGCTCGCGCATGCGCTCGCACCCCACACATTCACCCCTACGTCCTCCAGCTTTAATTTGAAACGTCGCTCGAACAAAACCTAACATTACCTGCGCGCCCTAGCGCTTAGTTAGCTTTAACTAAACTATAAACGAACACACACTCGCACACACATCCGTACAATGTATCCATAACGTACAAAAGTATATCAATTATGCATTTTAAGACTATCCTGAGATTGAAGTAGACATACGTACATACATAAAATAGCCTTGTACCCTTAGGGGTAGGCAGAAAGCAAAGACATAAACACCACTTGCCACGATCCTTACAAATTTCCCTTGTTTTATTCACATCCATACCTTTTGTAATACAGGACTGAAACGTCGGTATATTGAAAGGTGGATAGAAATTAACTGAAACTTAATGAATCCAAATAGAATATACATAAAATAATGAATGAATAATTAAAAAAAAATACTTTATTGTTTGATTGTATTTCCTTTACGTCATAAAGGCTAATAAGATTTGGAAAGCATTTGGAAGGGAGGATAAATAACATTCTCCAAGAGGACATGCTTATTTTTTTACACGGTCAGAGCCGCGGGTAGTAACATATACAAGAGTCACAAAGGAAACAGTAACAACAGTTAAATGATACAGATACTATTAAATTTAATACGAAATAACATCGAGTTAGAAGATAAGCGAATGCGGTAAAAGCACGGCGTCATACGTAACGTTAGGGGAAGGGAAAGTGTAGTCGTTAAGTCACCTTCATTTTTTTCTATTAATTTGTACGTAATATTTGAAATCTTGTGATTTCATACGAAAGATTATGGCATTGTAATATACCGAATAATGTAAAAGCTCGAAGACCGAATTCGTTGAATGAGCAAAACTATAGCTTACAATGCACAACGCTTTGTGGATCTTTCTAAGCGACTACCACGCATGTTTTACGTTGTTATTCTTAAAAGAAGTCCATGAGATTAACTCGTCGTAACATGAAAGTGGTCAAAAGTCACCACGTGTTCTGATCCTTAACTGACGTACCGTGACCTGACGCCTTTTGTATTGTCCAGAATTCGATATTCGGGTTGTAGACATGTGTCAGTCAGAATACTCAGAATCCTTAACAGACTACCCTAACAATTCTTCGCTTGTTTTGAAAAATTGCCGATGATGTAAAGCTCAAACAGCATGCTAATACGAGAATGAATAATCTACTTAATTTAATAGATAAATGAAAATGGAAACAGACACCTACGACCTCTTCGCCCTTTAACGTGATAATATTTTTTGATAATAGTTCTAAGTTTCCTTGACTTCCAACTTAAAAGGAACTGTGAAGGCAAGCAGGGCAAGTCTCTACAATAATATTACTATAACATTGGTCCTTGTTTAATGACAATATCCAAAATTTATTAGAAAGAACTTGTTCCAATTATTAATAATGAATTGCTAAAAACCAGTTCAATTATTTGGATAAAATTACTTGAACTCTAGCTTCTGCCCGCGGCTTTGATTGCGTGAAAAGATTTCATGGGAAAAAGCATCCTATGTGTATCCAGGTTATAAGCTATCAATGCGCCAAATTTTGTTTAAATCCGTTGAGTAGTTTATTAATGAAAGAGTAACAAACATACATCTCCAACCCCTATTAACAAACTTTCACAATTATAATATTTAGTAGGATAAGATTTTTATGTTCGGCCAAATACAGCAACAATTAAATGCATAGATACATGAAGACAGGGGGTTCACCCATTGATGAAAGATGCATATATTCAAAAACTTACGAATGTTTTAAAAGTAACACCATCTGGTTTAAATGTAACTTGGTAAAATATTGCTATATGTAGCCATTTTCTCTTAATCAGGTAAATTTAAGAATGTATATTAATATTATATTACATACCTGTTATTTATTTAAATTTAATATTCGTAATAAATAATTTAATAAAAACAATAAATTAGTTTATAATCAGAATAAGAATTTGAGAACACATAGATAAACAATCTAGTAAGAATCAAACTAGAAGGAAAAAATGGTAAAAGAATACCTAATTTGTGTTTTAATTAGATCAATTGCTTTAATATGACTATTTTGAATAGCAGCAGAAGACAAGTACTCTTGTAAACATGCACCTTCCACGCAAGTGATCGGAGACTAGTTAGTTATTAGAAATAATTTGGGGTTACATGTTCACATGGTGATTGGAAACATTGTGATAAAACCTTATATGCCTAATTCTTTTTTAGGTCTTTTAATAACACTTTTTTTGAGGATACGTAACATTCTGAACCCACAATCAGCCAGTATGGTGAACCTAACCCTTCCCTCAAACCTTCTCCATAAATAAATATTAATTTCATGCATATATTTCTAAGTCTTATAACAGAAAGGGCTGTAAATTTTGCTTATCTCATACAACATAACATTACCTAATGAATGAGATCATGAATAATTTGATCATGACAGATTGTAATGTTTTGTTCATCAGTAATGAGACATATGTTAGAAGCAGTGTAATCACTCACAATGATTTTCCAGCCTAGTATTCATTTGATACAGATAAAATAATTCTCTTATTTTCCTGTTATATTTAATACACAAATATGTATTCTATCTAACAAAAGTCAAACTAGGGAATAATGAGATTCTATTATACAGACAAAGTTTTGGAACAATCCAACAAGTTGTCATTCTAAACAGCATTTGAGTAGGTAGTATAAAATTAATCAGTAGTAGTAGGTATATTATTATTGTGTTATGGGAACGTGTTGGTTTGTCCTTTCATATTAAAATAGCTAAGTCGATTTAGCCAAAATTTCCTAGTGTTTATAATATCCTGGTGAAGGACATAGACTAATATTTTTTATCTATTATTTATAATCATTAGTGGAGATAAGCAAGTTTTAGAAATTAAAAAATACTTACCAGACAACTTAGTAATGGTAGTCCTAAGCAGCACAAAATAGTATAAACATGACAAGTAAAATTAAGTAATAAAAGTGCAGATATAAATAAAATCACTTGCTACATAAAATAGTACAAAGAAAATGTAGTACATTATAATATTATTAAGGACTAGATATGTTGTAAATAGCTATGTAAAAACTCATTTCAAACCCGTTCTATTAAGAATCAATGCAAATGAGAACGAGTGTAATAACTTAAATAAACCAATCGAATTTACCTCGCCATCCGTGTCATAATAAATAAGTGACCGACGAGTCAGAACCAGCCAGCGCTCCTTGTAATTGACCGGTGTGAACAACTTTTTATTTTGCGACCTCTTGATCATAAAAGTCTTCAATATTATCTCTTCGTCATCCTTTCCTGCCATTTTAATCCTGTTCAATATTATACAAAATCCTATAGCAACAAATAAAACCGGCGGCTCATCAATAAAGTACGTAAATCAAACACCTACCTTCAAACAACAATACCCATCACAAATAGATATTAGGGCACAATTAATAAACCAACTCTCGATCTATGCCTCCTAACTGTTTAATTATTTTTATGTCACCAATATATACACAACACAATAAAAATCACATCGCCTAATTACAAAGTTAAAACCTAGTTATCTTCCTCTCAAAATTTCCCAAAACTTGATAAAGTTAGATGAACGAATGAAATTCTTTAATTCCATGAACTTATGAATGGTTCGGGTGACAGTTAAGTTGACGAACGAACCAAGATATAAAAGTTTAATGCTGTGGCCACACCAGCATAACTAATTAATTCTACCGAACAAAATCGAAAAACATTTATTTAAAAAAAATGTTTATTTGTATTATATATTTATATTTTTAAAACTATTATTTATCATCATAACTAACCTTAGAATTGAGGATACATAGAGATGAAGAAAGAAATATACCTACATGCCATTTTTGCTGCAAATTGGGTTGCTTGTACTCGACTGGAGGGAATGCCGCATCCCTAAAAAACTGTCAATTGTCAAATTCGTCAATCGTCAATAGTTGTCATTTCTTGTCGGATTGTTGATGTTGACTGATATAATTTTGTGAATTTCGTGTATCTTATGTCCCCCAATAATAATAAACAATCATTAACTAAAAAGGATCTGTAGAAAATAAAACATCTCATTAGGTTTACTCGGTGGCACTTTTACAAGAAACAACCATGTCTTCTGAAACGACTCAAGTTAGTTCGTTACCATTGCCTCCTATGCAATACATTAATTTCTATACTGATGAAAATGTAAGAAGAAATAGGGCGCCTTTGCCACCGCGACCTATACACGATTCATACTCGATGTTCGGGCACACTTTCAACGCCGATGATACCATCATTAGATCACTGGAGAGTCAGGTGAGCTGCTGTTTTTACAGCAATAATAATTTGCTTGTGAATTGTTATACACAATATTGATAATTTGAAATAATTACAGGGTTTTCGAAGATTGTATCCCATGCATTTTGAGAGGAGAAGAGAACTGAAGAAGCTGAATCATTCTTTGCTTGCTAACTTTTTAGATTTATTAGACCTGTTAGTGCACTGTCCTGATTCTCCTAAAAGAGCGGAGAAAGTAGAAGATCTGAGCTTATTATTCATCCATATTCATCATTTACTGAATGAATTTAGACCTCATCAAGCTAGAGAGACCTTAAGGGTCATGATGGAACTGCAAAAACGACAAAGAGTTGAGACTGCCACCAGGTAAGGAAACATCAAGGATGATACCTACGTAATATATCCTTATTACATACAAATATTTATTTTCATATATTATTTTTTTTGGTATCACTAATGCTAAATGTCTTTATTTTCCAGGTTTAAAAAACACTTGGATAAAGTACAAGATATTCTCCAGAGTGCTTTACAAAGTCTGCCTGACCAGAATGAAATTGAATCCAACTTCAAAGTTCCTGTAGAGATATTGGAGCATATGGACTGTAGCACAAATGATACATCTGGCCAAGATCCCTGCTTTGAACTTGATAGAATCATGTGTAATGTTGTAGATAATATGAGATAAAACTTATAACATCCTTTTCACTCATTGATTGCTTGTATAATGATAGATTTAACATACTATACTTTGTTTCTCTAAGTATGTTTCTAATAGTTACAATGGATGTTGGCTAGAACAGCTACTTAGGAGACCCCAGCAAATAAAAGGGTTAAATTGTAAACTGAACTTAAAATAAATGTTTAGAATTTATGTTTTTTATTAATTCACTTATGTTAATGTTCTTTGTCTAATATTTCCTTAGCCTGTGTGGGTGTGCCCATAGAGCAATAACAGTTTTCTAAATAAACTGCCGGCTTTTATTTGACAAAATAGAGTACATATAATTATATTTTAGAAGAAGTAAATAAAAAGTATGTTTTTGTAAGATAAAAATCATTTGGGTATAGAAACAGCAAATGTTGTGTAATAAAGTTGAGTACCATACTCTATAAGCGCTATAGATTGTAAAGCACAGCTACATGACTAATGATTATCAGAGTACAGTACTCTATTTTAGACTATGGTTGACAACTAATGTTGTGGAAAAGCAGCCTACTTTTCCTATTACTAATAAGTAATAGGAAAAGCGTAATTAGAGAGGATAGACGTAAACTAGTTGTTATCATTTCACCCAATAACTACTGAACAGTTTGTAATGAAATTTACAACAGATACTTCAAATTCTGGGTTGATACAGAATACACCTTAGCCAGGAAATTTGTGGCAGGCGAAGTTACCAGCAGAGTAATCATGCGGTCTGATTTTAAGTTCAAAGCGATTGTTCAAATGCTAATACATATTGTATTTAATTACCTAATAGGTACTTAAAATTAGTTTTGTCACATGACCCTTAAATAGATAGAGGAAAAATATCGATGAAGTAATAAAACAACTTGATTTTATTTAAATGTTTATTCATGCAGTGGAATTCCGTAAGTTTCTGTAATTAAGAATTGGTTAATATCTTCTTTGTAGAATAAATCGGAAAATCTGTAACAAGAGTCAAATACGAAGAATCTTGAGTAGTGCATTTTCTCTCGACTCGCCATGTGGTTTTAATCCTAAAAATGAATACTTGAACATGAAATACTTACGGTTATCTGCTATTTCCACTACAGCTCTGTCTATCTGTGTGATATTAGTATTCTAACATTAAATATCAATACTTATGACTACTACTTACTTAATAAGATACCCCTCTAATCAGGTGCTTCAAAAGATGGCTGCTACATAAAAAAATGACAACAGACATAAATACATGTCTTACTTACCATTACTGTAGGGTGTATTCAAACAAAACCATGGAACTGCTACATGAGCTGAATTATTGTTTAAAAACAATGATGAAGAGTGCTGCTAAAAAAAACATATATATACTAGACTGAAAAAGGTCACCTAAACAACAATTGAATAGCTGTTAACTACGAATTGGCTGCATTTCGACCTGCCGGACCACACGATAGAACAAAAACAATAGTAGCCACTATGAATATCCTATATCTGCATGTGGGAAGTTGTCCTGTGAAAACAAAAGTAGAAAACAATCTAATCGACCCCTAATATCATCAGACCAAGAACACATTCTGCAATTTTATCTCCTCCAAATCTTCTCAATATGCATATTTGCATATTCATATTTTTATATAATTTCAAGTATGCCGTCACTTTTTCTCCTTTATATTTAGTCGATAACTAATCATTGTCAATTCATGAACCCATTCAATAACATTAATAGTTATTGCGCCTTCTGAATGGCGCTCCATTGTTTCGGAAATCACGTCTACCGTAACCTCCCCTCCCTCCCCTGCCAGGGTTAGGCCCCGAAAATCTCCCATTATTATTTAATCTTGAACTGTATTTTCCAGAAGGTGGTGTGTACATCTTTAAGTTTCTATCGCCACTCCGTGATCGCTTCTCTGGGGATTCTTTGTCATTTTCATTGTCAAATGTAATTGGTCTGTGTCTTTTTTGAACTGGTGATTGTTTTTTAGTTTCTACGTCATTTGATATTTTTTCCTGAAAAGAACAATAATTAAATATTGTGGTGTTAGATAAAATTCTTCCAAATAGGTAGTGAGCATTATAGTAGATACTCTTATTTCTTTTTCTATAACTAGTAAGGTGCATATAGTGTTGAAAAAGTTTTACCTCTTTTTCAGTTTTCTTGGACTGGAATGACAGCTGGACCTTACTCTTAAAGCTAGGTGGAGTACGGAACAGATCTCTAATAAGTGTGTTGATATTGGAAGTAGTCTTAAGTGCCGCAACTTTCAGTTTGTTCTCTTCAGAATTTGCATCTTCTCCTTTTTGTCCCTAAAAGAATAAAAACATATGTTGTTAGAAAATGCATGTTCAGTTGAGCTTATTTTAACCTATATGTGCAGCTGTTTTAAGTTGACTGAAGAGAGGAGTGTCAGCATTGAACTTCATACTATTAAGCCTGAATTCTGCCACTAGTTATTTTAAGATAATTCCACTGTATTACCTGTGTTACTTCTTTGAGCTTCTTTATATATCCTTGAGTCAGGCGTGCTGTATATTGTAAACGTAGTCGTAAGGCCTTCATTTTAGCGGCGTCTGCGTTTAAAGCGTCTGGTGCTTTCCGACATAATGAATGGAGTGAGAATAGTGCACATTCCACATGAGAAAATTGAAGTGATGGTGGTGTTTTTGTTTCCTCTCCTTTTTCTTCTTTTTCCCCCTCCTTTTCTTCTCCTTCCACAGGTGCTTCTGGTAAGTATTTCTGTTAAAAAACAAAAGTCGTTATGAACCATGATTTTATTTACTTAGTAAAAATCAGAAAGGTTGTGGCACACATAACACACTCATAGTGATAATTACCCTCTTATATAAAAATAAAGCTATTTTAGTTAAAAAACGAGAGTTTTTAGTAAAATATGTTTTCTCTTTTTCATTTTGCTAAGGAGTGAAAGAAACAAAACTCTTTATAAGCTTTTCATAACTTCAAATATTTTTATGAATAAGAGGCTTAGTAACAAAAGAATTATACACTATAATATGACTACTTTGCTTTAGAGTCCACTAGTTTATATACATTTTGAACAGTTAAGTAAATTAGAATTTTCTCAAATAGACTATTATGTTTAACTCAAGTATTCTTTCTCACCATGAGTAATTCATACACTGCATCAATTTTCTGTTGTGGGTTCTCCAAGTCTCCACAATGCTCTGTGAGCTCAGCAAACAATTTCAATAGATCCAACTTTAAATCAGCTGCTCCCTCTGGTGTAACAATTTCATCCCATCTTCTAAGTACATGGTCACAGAAGAAATTGACAAACTGAGTTGAATCCACTTGTGTCTAATAAGATAAAAACATAATGTTATTATTTACAAAAGTATAAATACATGTAACTGGTGATATAAAGTTCAAACTTTGTATTAACAAGTGTTTGTTACTCAATCACTCCAAAACTATTGTATAGATTTTGAAGAAATTTGATACCCAGATAGTTTAGAACTTGGATTAACACATAAGATACTCATAATACCAGGAAATCTTTTCACAGGTATGCAGTCTTAGGCTGAAGCCAGCTTATACATGAAATACAGAGTAAAATTTGTAAATTGACTAATTATCTGCTATTATACTTACAGAGAATAGTGGCAATGCATGTTGAGAACACTGTGTAATCCTCTCTAAGTATTCAGGATCTTCTGGATGGTAGTCATCTGGTGTGAATGCAAGGGCAGCCACAATTTGTACCAGCTCCTTCCTGCCCAGCGGACTCTTGCCCAATTTTGACCAGGTCAATAAATCCATGATGTGATCAAACTCTTCAGCAACAACATCCTGACTCTATAAAGAATTGAGACAATCTAAGTAAGGATTGTATTGCTTTCTAGGGATGTGATAAAACTTATTTAGTTAATGAAGCATTGCTATTTCAAGGATTTTGAACTATTTGCTAAGGTTTTGTTCACATTAACAGCTATTATGTAGTAATAAGTGATTGCAAGTTATTTATCCAACATACCTCCAAGAGTTTCTTACACTCAGTTATAATTAGCTCCTCAGCTTCCTTATTAATCACTTCTCTTCCCAATAGTTTGACTTTAGTTGACAAGAACTTGATACATCTCTCCCTAACAACTTCATTTGTAACCTCACTGTCGGCATTTTGATGAATTTGTGAAAATAGACCAGTCAAAGCACCCTTAGGATCTATCTTTAGTATAGCTAGTAGAGAATTTGTGACAACATTGATTTCAGTGGTGTCATCAGACTGTAGGAGCTGTGCTAGTATGTCAGCAATCCTTTGAGTATGTTCTTTGTGATCTTTGCAAAGTGTTGGCAAGTCCTTGATTGCTTGTTTTCGGATCTGAAATGTAGCATAAATGTATTTTAGTGCTAGATTCTAAAAATATGAACATGATCTACACTAACAAGGATATTTCATAGACCATATAATGTTAAGAGATGAATATACTCACAGCTACATCGTCATCCTCACACAAATCGAACTGAGCCTCAATGGCTTGATCAGCTAGATTAGGAAAGCTGTTGAAAAATTTCGCAATAAACTGTGACGCCAAGCGTTTTTCCTTGTCGGAGCCTTTTACTGCCGCTAGTATTTCCAAGTACTCCTTTTCGTGCTGCAAAGAAAGTTGAAATTGAATTTATAAGACATTTATGAGATTAGACAATTAAATCTAAAGAGATATCAAGGGGCAGATTTAGATATTTTAGTAAATTTAGGTTACCTTTGAAATGTCATCTTTGGCGTCGGCTAGAACCCCATAGTTTTGATACAATTTTTCTATATTATCAGTCGACATTTTGAATCCTTATGAATAGTCACAAAATATAGATGGTCAGGAAAAAACTAACAGCTTTTTCAATACGTTTTCTGGAAATATTTATAATCCCACGAGAAAGTACACACCGTCGTTGATATTGACACACACGGACAAACTTCATAAATCCATAGACTAAATAAGACTACAAATTCTACCAAAGCGCTTAATGAAAGAGAGGTTTAGTGTGACCAGAATTGAATATAGAAATCTACTACAGCGTGTGTGTTGGTGAGAACACGGCAACGACATTACAAATAAATGAATGTATTGATCGGGTTCAGAACAGATAGATCTCTAATATACGAATACGTATAGTATTAGAAATTTCAGTAAGTCTTTAAATTAGTTATTGGTCTTATTATACATAATAGTTCCGAATTAATCCAGAAATAAACCTTTATTTACATCGATAAAGCAGTTAAATAAATTAAATAACCAATAGACAAATTGAATACAAAAAAAGGTAAAACAACGGTATTTAAGAACTATAGTTTATTAGGTTAGTATAGTACCTGAGCTAAAGCCCAACGCACACGACGCTTGTTTTGCTGCTAGATAGCTTGCTAGAATTTGCCGCTGGGTTCGAAGTTGGCTGTGGCGCTGGGTGCGCTGATGGCTCCCTTGGTAGGTTGGCTTCACACGGTGCTTGTCGCTAGGCGTGCATCGAAGTGATATTAAATTGATTTCTCAAATTGCGAAACTAGGTTGAGCACTCTTTTGCCGTCACGGTTGGCTTTAACCCCAAAACTGCGTTCCTCACTCTATCAAGAGCCTCAGTTCGAAGACGCTTGTTGTGGTAATTCGGAGTATTTGTTGCATACAATCACGGTTCTTCTTTGTATGCGTCAATTAAAGCATTAATTTGCTCCGGAGACCACCTTTGCGACATATTTTTTCAACAACAGAGCACGAAAAAAAAAGAACACGCAAGCAAGCCGTCACGAAAATTAGCACACGTTCTATCATCGACATCCAGCACGCAACCACGCTGCAGAGCCAGCAGTGACGTCACTTTCTCGCAGCGCTGCCAGCAGAGTAGCCAGCAGAGGGCCCCGCAAGCAATCCAGCAGTAAAACAAGCGTCGTGTGCAGCGGGCTTAAGTCATAGTTAAATGACACGATTAGACACGATATAAGTACGATTAGATCATGATAGGGTTGTCAACCTATTTTGAAAATCTGTTAAAAATATTTCGCACAAATTCTCACTTTTCCTGAATACGTATTGTGTGAGTTTTCACGTAAAATTGTATCAGTTTTTTTTATACATTTATTACTTTCCCTTTACCATAATAATAACCAAAATCCATAGATCTCCAACACTTGAGAAGTTATTATAAAAAGTACTTTTCCATCTCATATTTAGTGAGAGACAAAATATTTTTTTATTTAGATTCTACTTTAATTTTGTCTGTGGCTTTAATGGTTATGTAAATGTATAAGGCTTATTGACTACTTACATCTCAGTTTACAGCTTACGTTACGGAATGCTCACTGATCTATCAGGCAGCGGTCCCAAGCTAAACAATCCGAGGAATCTGAAAAAAAATATAGTCCAGAATAGCTTGGAATGCTGCTTACTTCAATTATTACGTGATCTAGATCTAAGCAAATTACTACCTACTAAAGTATTAAGAATCTAAAAAACTGGTCATACTGCTGATGAGACTTGTATCAAAAGTCTATGGCCAGAATAGTAGGTAGGGGGTTAGGGATGTCAGAAGAGAAATAAATATCAATTAATAGAGGTGATTACAATACAAATAAAATTATAATTATACTAGGTAATTTCGATATTGTCAATAGATGAAATAATCAATACTATTTTGAGTGCAAATTGCCCATTTCCCTCTAAAACAGAAATTATTGATTTTTGGCACATCACGCCTGATATACCCACAGGTGTAGGCCGAGGTTGGTAGTGTATCCGACTGCTGATCTTGAGATAATGGGTTTTCGGGTTGGGCAAAGTATTATTAGTTTTTCCTAATTTTATTTTTCAATAGTAGCTCGGAGTTTCCTAACGTGCCCAGTAGATGGCAATAGGGTCGCTCCCAATAATCTTCATGGAACTAACATTGTTTATTGCGAAATGTAGGTGTAATACACTTCTGCCCACACCGCGGTGTAATACACTTCCGCGAGTTTGAAATTTTGGTAGATATGGTTTTAATTTCGCTGGTATTGAATTTCAACTACTTACTTACTTACTCGTAAGTGCTTGTCCTACCTACCATCTACTAAGAATCTTCTTTGCCGCTTGCGTCTCCATTTCTACCAAACGAAGAAATGATAGGCAGGTATTCAAACAGGAGGTATATTGACAATAGATAGGTACCTCGATTCCTATATTCCCCGAATTGAATACGTCTACCAAGAAATAAATTATTCCTGGTAGTGATTAGTTTAGTGAACTTAGGTAGGGGTCACCTATGTTCACTTTCAAAACGGGTCTTTAAATCATTGGAAAATACTTGTTTAACTTTAGTCCGACAACTTAGTAGAAAGCCTTGACACACACGATTTAACTACATTATTATTACCGCTGCATCAAAAGTCAAAACCACTGTCACAGATGTTCTAATGGATGTTCAGAATATTGTATATCTACTTACCTTCGCTTTGGATACAGGCTCTCTATTAAGTTGTTGGACTATAGACCAGATATGCTTATTTGTTCTAAATCGGTAAATGTTGGGACATGTCTGTGTTGTCTGTGCAAATGTTTCTTGTACCTACTTAATACCTAGTAGTTACCCGCCTTCATAATTTATTGATATTGTTCGTGATCTTAGATCACAGATAAAGCCAGATGACAGTTTCCCTTTTTCTCCGGCCTAGAGTCAGATTGTTTAATGTAAATAATATTTAGGTAAATCATATCTTATCATAAGTACTTACCTACCTACATTTTGTCAGTCATTAACCGTCGTCGGAACTCTATTTTCATACACCCTTACAAGTCATTATGCCCTAAAAGGACTTATTATTACTTATAGTATTTAATATACCTAAGCATTTTATCTGTTTAATTATACTGTAGATACGGTTAGGATAAAGGTATAGGTAGGTATAACTCTTACCTAACATATGTTAGGAGTCGACCGGCAGACTATGCTACTGAAAAATTTACTTCGAGTTGTAGTTCATTCTTGGATTAGATGCGGAGTCACGATTCTACACTTCTTTGGCTGAGATTGATTTGGTTGGCGTGCAAGACCTTTGATGGAAGAACGGTTAGCTTACACAAGGTTAGATATAATAAAAGTCGTTACCAGGTTAGATAAAAAAGTTTAGATTAAATTAAGTACTTTATATTAAGATTATTTAAGTAAGTATTTCCATGACAAATATGATCATACTTTGCAGAAAATCGAGCTATAGAGATGGAATGCAGGTAATAATGCATTAACTATATGCATTATCTATGATCCAACCACTTAGAGAGCCTTACATGCAAGGTTCGCGGTTGGCGGAGGTTTAAAAATATCTGATCTGAATTTAGAATATTATAACTCACCAGCAGGTCCCCCAGGCTTTTGCAGCTGACGGTGACACTTACCTGTGATACAGCTACTTTATTTTGGAAATAAACAACACTATTTATAATAATCTAGAGAAATCGTACATTGCAAGGCTTTCTACTAAGTGGTCGGACTATATTTTAGGGAGTACAACCAACTTAGTTACTAGATTTATTGAAATCCGCCGATACTTTGTTCCGTCTAAAGTCTGTCGTAGTTCATGTACGTAGGTAATAATATCTGCTTTGCTGTTTTCACGCCGAGAAATCAAAGAAGTAGGTACCTATAAGTACGAGGATATTTTTAACACAGAAATGGTCTCTGAAAACCTTTTTTCTTTAGACTAGTCACATCACATTACCTTTCCTTTACAGTAACTTACCTATATACTTACTTTATACTTATTATGGTAAGTGAGTAGGTAACCAGGTACCGTGGAATAAAAAGAGACCAAGTAGGTACTATCTTACTTCTACTAGATACTAACTTCTACTTACTAAGTAAGTAGAAGTTAGTAAGTAAGATACCAGTACGGATAGAAATTGCCCATTTTCTATCTTTTCCACACTTTACGAGGAAAGCGAATTCATACTTATCTTTATCTAAAACAGTAACCAAGAGGAATAAAAGGAAATCATGGCACTGTCGAAATTGTTTATTTTTATTTTTAAAACTATATTTGAGCAAGTTGGTGGTGATACTATTAAAGAATTGCCTGAAATGAAGCTGAAATTAACTTTGGACTACCGGCGCCTTCTATGATATTTGATTTAAATTATTAAGTTGATAATTATTTCGCTTATTATCTTGCAAATTATGAAGGACCTATATTAAATTATGAAAAAGCAAAGCATATGTTTTCTGTGACTGTACTAAGAGTAATATTTTGGTATTCGTTGGTGATAGATCAGATCACTAATTTTGAGATAGGGTTGAGTGGTATAAGGTATTCGTGCGGAATAGAAATTCACTGGGATAATTAACTAATACCAGTGGTATTAGTTTTTGGTATTAAATAGGAATAGCTCCTATGAAGAGTCTGATTTGAAAGGAATTCTGAAAAGCTTTTTCTTATGTCGAAGAGTTTTGGATGGTGGTACCTACGGGCAAGACCAATAGGTAAGTCTAGCACGGACCGTGCGGCGAGTTGTTTGTGCTTAGATAGTGCTTAGGTACGGTTACAGGTAAAAAAGTACACACACAATGAGCAGATGGGGTAGGTTCCTAGATTTAACAAAGACTAAGCTATTCTTATACTCTTATCAGTTCTAAACTTTTGGTAATAATTAGGTAGGTATTGTTTGTCTAAATACAAAGTATTTGGAGATCACACAAACGCCGACCGTTTAAAAGGAAGCCGCCGCGGGCCAGGTGCGTGCCTCCGGGAACATAGATAAGGAGTTATTTACTTATAAGTAATACAATGGATATGTTGTTTGCAAATATAATATACTTAACAATATATTTCTTTTACAATGGTTTAAACAAAAAGCATGCAGATGGGTTATTTTTAGGTATCTCTGTAGACCTTTGTGTACCTACCTGAAGGTTGAATGGTATGTCTTGGAAAGAAATTCTTTATAAATAGGTATTTCTATTAACTAATACTTACGTAGAATTTAGTAGGTAGGTACATGAAAGCTGAAAGAGATAAGAAAACATTGTTATACTTAGGTACATTGTTATGCTTACTATGCATACTGCGTAATAGAGAGCTTTTGAGTATATTCGGTTTCTATTGACAGTTCCTATTTACCTACTGGGAGTAAGATTTAGCAGTAAGGTTAGGATAATAATATTCTTTAAAAGTAAAGAGATTTCTACATGCAAGTAAGAGTATAGGAAGGTATGCTATCAAACTATTTAGGTATGCTTAGTACTTATTGTTTTTTACTCAAAATGTCGAAAGCAGAAAAATATTTAATAAGGTTAGTACAGTCAACTAGTTCCTATACCTTATTCTATGCCTATACACTCATTAATAACGAATAGGTACTTAGGTATGTTTAAATATGTTCTTTCATGATAAAGTGCTACTGAACCTAGAATTTCATTAAAGAATATGACCTTGCTATCTAAGTATGTTAAATTGACACTTATAAATGTTTTAACAAATACAAGTACTTACCAGTAAAAATACATATAAGTATTTTTCAGTTGGGAAAATTAACAAGCAAAGTAAAGATGCCACAGATGACGGTACCAATATTTTAACACATTTTAATACTTGAGGACTTGAGGTACTTTTTATATGAATGGTACCTATCGATGCATTTCGCGAAGACACATCTTAACAGTGCCACGCTGGAAATTCTGTGCCCAACAATCGGACACTATTATTTACAAATAAATTTGCAATACTATTTCTTAATGTATTTTATAACTGCTTGCGTCGCGGTCGATAGTGTATCCGACTGCTGATGGTCTCGGGTTTGATTCCCGGGTCCGGCAGTGCTATTTGTTTTTTCAAATTTATTTTAGAATAATTGCTAAAAGTAGTCCGCGGTTATTAACTTACCTGGCATATGGCAATGCCCGCTCGCCCCTAAGTACATATCTAATGATAAACATTTTAATGGCAAAACATCGGTGTATTACATACATATCTCTGTCTACACTTTTGGGTATAATAAGCGTGATATTATGTATGTAAGTATTTCGGCGTTTTGAATGTTTGAACTGATTGTATAAACCGGCCGTGATGATGATTTTTTTGAATTAAATATTAAATTTTCAGTTAAAAGACAAATTAAAAAACGGCCATATCTACGGAAGGAAACTTTAGCAATCTTTATATTGAAGTTACGTAAAATAAATCATGGTTATCGCAGAATTCGTAGATCATATTTTTAATATTAAAAAATGGTTTTATACATACATAACTAGCTATCATTTTAAAATAACTAAGGTATTCATTAAATAATTGACTTGGGTTCTTAGTGATTTCTAATTCACCAACTGTATCTATATAAAAATAAACTGGTTTAGTTCAGAAATTATGAAGATCTCTATATACTTACCTAGTCTCTCTACGTCTCCTTTCGCAGAGACTTTTCTAATAAGGATTTAGTTTCAGGATTTTTGAGGCATAATGTTAAAGAACAGTCATTATTGTAACATTTTTTTTTGTTATAGTTAGGTAGGTATACCTACTATTAACAAAGTTATAACTAGGCATAAATTTGTTCGTAATGTTACAGATCCAAGTACTTACGTAGAGGCAGTGCTACGAAAATTAAAGTTTAGGGTCTACAATCTACATAGGTAAAAATCTAATTATTTTTGTTTGTCAAATGAGTAGGGATCACATGTGTGGTTAGATATATGGTATGGCTTTTAAGGTATAGGCTAGATAATATAAATTTTTCCTAGCTGGAAAAGTGTCTATGTGTTTTAGAATGGGACAGCAGTAGATATAGCACAATGGTTACAGGTCTATGTATAGATAAGTAGGGATTAGTAAGGCAAGTAAATACTTATTCATAGCATTAGTAGTTAAGTATAGTAAATTTCCCAAACATAAAAACTAAAAAAAACATGTTGACCGTAAGTTTTTGTACTCACACGGATATTTGCTAGACAGATGTGGTAAGTGCCATTATTGTACATTATAAGTATTCTAAAGTGTTCATTAATCGTGAAATAGAAATTATGCCTAAAGAAAATTCTCACACGAGGCGCACTTCATTACAGCAGTGTTCATTATTTCTGTAGTAATTAGGCAAATGTATCGCGAGCGCGGCGTGTAGCGGCGTGCAGTGGCGGCGGTGCGGAGTGGTGCGGAGTGGTGCGGCGCGGAGCGTTGCGTGCGGCGGGGGCGGGCCCGGCGCGCTCGCTGCGCTCATTGGCCGCGTCGGTCGCCGCCCTCCGTCCACACCGGCGACCCTCCCGTTTTGTCCTCGGTCGGGCGATCGCCTCCTTCGTTTCGCTCAGTCGCGTCTGCTGCGTCGCGTGTGTTGTATCTCGTACTCGCACTAGTTAACAGAACGGTGGTGTTGTGACAGCGAGTGTATGTGCGATGCTCGGACGGTGATCGAAGCATGGTGAATTACGTTAATCCGCTCGCCATGTACCAAGGCAAGGGCGGGCAATACGGCGGCGGCTGGTATGGCTGGCAGCATCAGAACTTTGAGGAGCAGCAGTGGTGTGCGTGGAACGGAGCGCCCGCCGGAGGAGAATGGGCGCCGGAGCCTCATCACTTCCCCAAGAGAGAGCCTGGGGAGAGAGAGATCGCGGACATGCCGTCCCCGGCGCGCGGCGACCTCGCCAGCCCGGGGGAGGGCTCGCCGGGCTCGAGGCCAGCGCAGCCGCCGGCCCCGCCGCGCTCGCCATACGAGTGGATGAAGAAACCTAACTACCAGACGCAGCCCAACCCAGGTTTTTATCTTTTTTAATTACCAATCTCATACAAGATATTATTTTTATTGATAAGCAGACGTCGCAAGAAAACCACACCTACCTTCACTTGACAACATAAATAAACAAAAATATCTTGGGTCTACCCACCAAACATTCAGTTCAATTCTTTTGAGTCCGACGATTTTGCCGATGATGTGCGGTATCTTTTAATATGCGCTGTATACTTACTTACTCTTGCTAGCCTTTAGGCTTCTTTGGATTAAACTATGTCATACTCAGAAATATTATCTATATACTTATCTATTTGCCAAATTTGTTTTAAAACTGTTCCATCTTTAACCCATTCCAAGCGGAATATAAGAGCAAACAAACTAGGACTAAGTAGATTTAAGTATTTTGTTTAACATAACTAACAAAACAATAAACTTTCTACCACATCATAGGAATGCAGATATGCTACATATCTATTGAAGCGTTCAGCAAAATTCTAAAAAGCCAAGGAGTTTGCTTTTCTAAGTACTTAGGTACCTATGAGTAGAATAAAAGTAAAGAAGGTAGGTAAAAGGATTCTTTGCAATTCAAGCAGAAAAAACAAAATGCTGATTTGACATGACAACAAGATAAATAAGTGAGCAAACTAAGCAATATAAAAGTATTATGTGGGTAATTAAGGTATCCCTTTGGCTTTAGGTACCTTCTGCGGCATTCATTTATCTTACCTTCTAAGATTTGACTAAATCCTTGCATCCTGTTTTATAAGATGATGCATCAAATGACGCACTAACATAACTAACTAGACTTATTTTGTTTGTCACTTTGTCTGTATATACTTACTCAGACAAACTAACTTACCTTAGTTTACCTTAATTTCCTTCTACAGGCATTAAATGCTAAAGAATGCTACTATCACAAATAATTTGTATAATTGTTTGTTTATTGCACAATAAAACAATAAAAACATAATAGGTGTGTGTAGCCGAATATTTATTAAAGCATTTTGATTTTCAAAACATTGTATGTATGTAAATGTTTGTGGCAATATTTATATAAAGATCCTTAATGCCTAGGTGCCTAATTAATAATTACTTATGCTAATAATAAGGTATCTAGTAATACTCAAGTAGCTGTTTCAATTTGGGGTTATTCTGCAAGGATTATCTACACATTATCAACCATACTAAAAGATTTCCTAAAATTATGCCTTTTGTTTATTGATTAATTTTTATATCCAAGTCCCTGAAAATAATATAAAACTTTATATTCCGTTTTGCGTAAATGATAATCAAGTATCTATTCTACATCACGAATTTACCCGCGGCCGTTAATGCCCGGCCTCTAAGCATAAGCACTGCCATATCATATACCCCAAGAATATTAGGTCAAAATAAGCAAATAAAATACCTAAAAGCTTTGCCAAACGGCCTGATTTTCAGCTCAAAATATCTCCCGCTTTACGGCTATGTGCATTTCCATTTTCTTAGTGAGCCACGGACGCATTCCACTATGTAGTTCACGGTTAGTTTCACCTCTTTAACATTACTTCAAATAATACATTTATTTACCTTGTATTCTTTACCAACTCTGATTAATCAGGTTGCGACATAGGCCTTTTCAAGCCTGAGACTTCTCCAAACCCTTGCCATGTTCAGGGTGTCCAACTGTCTGCTCATTTTTTCTTCTACCCAATGTGTCTTTAAAGTATTTTCCAACTTTTCTGTTCATTATACCTTTACTGATTACAAAGGTTTCAATAAGGAAAAATCTTACTGATTATTTATTATTATTTATTTATTGTTTTGTGTCTGTGCCCGGTCAACAACCTTATCAAATCACTTTTATACTTGCACTTTGTAAAAAGGTTGATACATCTACCAAGTCTAGATTCAATAACGTTATGTACTTTTATTAGAAAAAAAAAACATCTGCCATACAGTAATTGTAACATTTTTTATATTTCACTGGTTAAATTAGTTACATCTGCAAAAGTATTTAGACATTCAATTCACTGTTCTGTATTCTACGGTTCTTTGTTCAGGAGCTACAAGTAATTATTACTCCTTTTGTGACTATGTAAAAAGAAAACTTAAATACCGAGCTAAAGCTAAGCTACTGTTCCAACTTAGTTACTACTCCTCTCCTAATGGTCGTAGCGTGATGTTATATAGCCTATAGCCTTCCTCGATAAATGGGCTATCTAACACTGAAATATTTTTTCAAAGTGACCATTAGGTTTTTGAGATTAGCGCGTTCAAACAAACAATCTCTTCAGCTTTATAATATTAGTATAGATTGTCGTACTTAGTTATAAATTTCCTTAAATTTCCTTAGGCGCCTGTATCACGTACAAAAGTAATCGCCAAATGATATTGTAAATAAATAACACCAGTGCAGTGTACACAGGTGGTGTGTTATTAAAGCGCATGTCATTTGTTTTATTGGTGTTATTGACCATAAACTTGCAGCACCTCATAAAACACCGTTTGTATAAACTTTATTTGTTTTGAACGCTTTAATAACTATTTTATTTATTTTACTTAAGGTATATTAACGATATATACTTTTTACAACATTTTTCAAAACTTAATGTTATTCACAAAAAAACGAATTGCGTCTTTCTCGTTTTCCATAAATACTTATAAACAATAGTAGAAGCAAGAAACGGCGTTAAAATCAGAACATATTTGCCATATTCGGTGGGTCAGACGCCAAAATATCAGTGAATCTCTTAATATTTTAAAACGTGTTGACGCGCTATAACCATAAAACACTTTTAATAAATTTTATGTGCTAAATATCAGCAAGAAAAAACGATTATCTCGAAGTGCAAAACTTGTTTAGCCAGTATCAAGGATTTAAGTAGATTCTAAAGTCACAACGGACGAAAAGGATAACTCAAGTTGTTGATGGAATTTTGCATTAAAAAAACATAAATATAAAGAAGTTTTCAACAAATTACAGGTAGGTATATGTTTTACAGTGGAAGTTGTTTATGAATACAGAATTTCTTGCCGATTTTTCTTTCAGTCAGATAACTTAATACTATTCCAGATATAATTTTGAGGTCTTTGACAAACAATATGAAATCTGTCACAATAAAATCAATTCATCGAATAAAGTTAACTGATGGTAGAAAATCAGTAAATTCAGTTGTTTTTACTTATTACAACTTATTATTCATGTCGGCTTCTGAAAAAATATCACATTATTTTTATCAATAGAATTTTGCATCTCTTTTAGCCGTAAAATGACTTTACACGTTCCTGACAATTTTCGCACCTAACTGAGTTCTCGTCATTTTTCTAGCGTAATCGGATTAGTCAGTAAATTCTAGTGCCTTGAATGATAGATAACTAGATTTTCAGTTGTAGTAGCTACTTTTGTAATTCAAGCTGACGAGCTTTGAAACAAACTAACTTACTTACTTAATTATTTTCATGGCTTTTTTTGTGATCTTGACGAAATATAGTCAAGTACATAACACTAGAATTATGGAATACAACGTAATGATGGATATGAAACGTAAGAAAAAGTAATTTCCCTTTCTAATAAGTATATTTAAGTTATTCTACAATGCTTTGCCAGTCTTTTAGGAAAAGGTTTCAAAGCAAATCATCAGTGGCATTAAATGTTTTACTGAAGCTTTTCCTCTCTAGCAACATATTTTAAATACATTTTATTTTGCCAACATTAGACTAGAATTTATCTATTTAATTGCTAAGTAACACATTTATCTAAATATTTAAAAGATACGTCTCACTCGTATGGCAATCGTTACAAAATAATCAATCATTGATCATATTGTGTTCTAATCTGCGCTAAGACCTTGGCGGGACCGGCTGTTCGCCACTCCATCAATTTAAATCTAGTATTTTACAGAATGTCATTATTAAGCCAATCCTTTGTTTTCATAGATATTCCTATAATCCGTTAAATTTTTTAACAATAAACAAATTGCTTATCGGTGATTGCTTGATGTCTTTGAGTAAAATACTCACCTATACCTACGTTTTTAACTTTTGATATTTTTCCTCTTCAGTTTCTTTAGAGGCCATAAGCTTAGTTCTAAATAAAATTGTAGTTCATTTATTTTATTAGGTCTTAAGTAACCCATTTTAATTGTTGTAACTATAGATATCGATATAATATACCTACCCAGGTGTATTTTTGTGTAAAAATTGTACCCGATTTTCCATCACCTTTATCGGCAGTCGGCACGTTTAGTATTATGGCCCAGGTTGGGGCCGATCAAAATTATCAGTTTTATAATCTCCCGAAAGACCTAGGTAACAAATTTCGGTCCTTAATGTGCATTTTATGATTTTACTCGCTTTTCTGTCAAATTTGTCATGAATTTATGCAGTTAGGTGTCATTTTTGTTCACATAGGTACATGTTTATATTATTATTTAAGAGAATTTTCTTAATTGTAGGCCTAAAAATAAACATTATTTCGATAAGTATCACTATTACATAAAATCAAAGATATTAACCACGAGTTACACCACAGATTCTTTGAGAAAGGTACGTGACCTGCTTAGCTATTTGCAGGGCCAAAAAGTTTAACCTCTCAAAACCCCTATTTGTACTTATTACCCACGCCAATTTTTTTATCAATTTTCTCATGATGACTTACTATTTATAGGGTCCAAATAAGTAGGTGTACCTATACTATTTTAGAAATAACTTTAAAGTAGTGCATTTTTCAATTAAATAATTCGTGTAATCCTCAAAAATAATTTGAAACTCCTCTTGTAAGTAGACCAAACTCTTCCCTCCCTTTCAGAACCACTCGAAATGGTAGATAAAGAGACAAATAGCCATGAATTTCTGTAAGATTCAACAATTGTGCAAGTACAAACAAACTTGTTCAAGTAAATTGCTCAGCTTCAGCTATACTAACACCCAATTACCTGAAGTTTAGTTTTCATGGACTGTAGAAATTGAGCAGGTAAAAATCCGGGTCCGATGAGATGACATCCGGCATCTCCAGCGTGAAACATTTCCTAACTTTAACATAGCTGGAATGATTAGCGAAATCGCTAATATACTGCAACCCACAAACCAAAAATATAATGGCAGCATATATTAAAATAAATAAATTGCTTAGGGGAAATAATCATAATTTGAATAAAAACAAAACGCAACACAACACTGAGCGCGTCACCCTGACTCCATTGTGCAATTTGTTGAAGTTGTCGCAATTATCATTGAGCATAAAATTAGATGTGTTATTTTGCGTTTACTGAACGGGAGTGTGTTAACGTGTGTCCTGGGAGCGGGTGCATGGAGCAGCAATTAATCCGAGCCGCAGTGGCGGGGCGGCGGCGGCATCCCGGCGACAATCACCGGCAACGGCGCCCCCGGGACCCAACTGAACAAGTTAAATCTTTGCCAACTTGCTCCGCGTCCGCGCCCCGGCCAAGCGCAATTTGATATCGTTCCTATCTATTGCCAACTTGCTGCAACCAACGAAAATATATTTTTTATTCTGTGTGAATCAAATGCTTTTTTAGATTTTGGCGTTTAAAATCATAAGTATGTACTTAGTTTAAAAGTATTATACTTAACAATTTATGCTATCTATTCGGTCTAACTTTCACTACAACGAAAAATTGTAAGAATAACCACAAAGAAATTGAAAGATTACGTCAGAGAGCGAGCGTTCATATAGAGAATTTCACGCGAATTTAGAATTTCACGTCCAAAATGATGCATGAGGCCTAAAATACTAGGTCAACGGTTATGCAGTCATTACGCTACGTTACATCAATACAATGTCAAGTTTACACATGTAATACATGTTTGTATTGTGGTTGTGTCCACAACGTCCTTCCCGACCGGCTTTTTGTGTACAAAACCTTCCGCGTCTATTTGTCTTCGAGTCGTGTTTGCACAAACTTTGGGACATTCGAAGAGATAATAAATCTCTATTTGTCTACATTCACCAATCCCGTGTCTCGATGCACACGGCGGGGGATTACTGTCGACATTTCACGCTCACCGGCTTACAATGGAATACGTGAATGGTTTTTGAGAAATTATCTCGGATGGTGTTGAAGGCTCTCTCTTGTTTATGTGGTAGCCACACAGCGGGAGCTTGCAAAAACTCGGGAGCGGACAGTAGGCGGGGATCATTATGTATTATTTGTTTAACTTTAAAGATAGTGATTTTTCACAGTTCCTGCGGATGCCGTTTGTTTCATAAATTAGATGCAGTCACGCACCGCAGGATACTTACTACGCTTATCTATTTCTTGGAGCGTGACTGCATTAAGAAGCATGCTGAAAGTAGCTTGTTTAAAATAACTCTAAGAATGCGTATTTTGTTATGTTTAAATCAATTTAATATTTATAGGAATACAGATAAATCCAAGAAAGTTCAATGATGCGTTGTATAAGTTACGCCCATGCAGGTATATCTTTTTAATTCGCATGCACGATACCCTATACACCAGCGGGTTATGAGCCAACCGAGCCCTAAATGGAAGTAAAACAGGATATAAAGTTAGACAAAACCACTTTATGATCCGCCCTCTGTGAGCCCTTCCGCACAAACACCAGTCCCTTTCCCTAAGGACAATACAGAGTTCGCTAGGACGGTATTAATTCACTCTCCCCCTTAAATGTCTAACAACATTTTTATCTTATTACATACCTACATACTTACAATAGATATTGATAAAGCTGAAATCGCTGAAATCCAATCGGGAGCTCTCGAATCGAGATCAGTTTCATCTCGAACGGGAGTCTTAAAATATTGTTCAGAAGTATTTATCGTTGTGATAGCCGATAGCGGGTGCGCGCCGCGCCCTCGTCCATCAAAAACGTATTACAGGCGCTTACAAGAAGGTAACTGCGTGATATGACGTGTGTTTGAGTCAACATGTTCAAAGACGCCGCTATCACGACCGACTCGCGATTATCGCGCGTTAACTGAAAGCGGGATTTCGGCAGGCCGACAAAGCCGCGGCCGTCGCTGATAACCGCCGATTAATAGTTTTCCTTTCACAATTAAACCCGAGTACATGTTCGACAAGCAATCCGCAGTTATTGATAAATTAATACACGTGTAATCCCTTGGTTATCAATGAGCCGCGTCACTTTTTTACATTCCACATCTGAATCCACTTTGTATTCGAAAGTTTTTGAGTAAATTATACATTTTATTAAGATTCTTTTTATGTTGCAAGCGGGTTTCATAAAATTGCTTTAGCTAAAATTCTACTACTCATGTATTGTTAACTTAACAGTTACCTGTCTACAAGTGACAGTAAGGTGATCATATTATTGCTCTATTGTCACTAATTTCCAACATTTAACTTCATACGTTTTGGGCGTGCGATATGTTTATCTATAAACAAATGAGTGTGCTCTGTTATCATAATTCCTATATTGTAATAGTACCTATTACAAGTGGTATGTTACACACATTAACAAATATGTACCTGTATGTTATATAGCTGTACCTATCTTGTGTTGTACTGACGTGATTTACTGTGGGAAAATAGTTTCATATACCATGTGATATTTCTCTTTTCGTGTCAACGCACATACCTTATAAAAGATAGCTTATTTTCTGACTACAAATAACAATTTAGGTGTGTACAGTATTTGCTTTAATTGTAGTTTTCAGCCAGTACAGTGTAACAAAAAAAGTATACATAATGTGTCTAGAAATGGGTGTGTAACAGAATATGGTTAATTCATTAGTTTCATCAATTCAAATTAGCTTCATTAATTTAAAATATGCGACTTTTTAGGTATCAGTCTTTTATCCAGGCTGTTGAGATTAATATTATGAAGGTTTTGGATTCACAATAAAATCAATCTTAGACCACCTGAAAATAATTGGGCGGACCAATTATTTTATCAATGTTTAAATTTGGTCTCCTGAAAAATGCAATTTCAGTATGCCACGCATTGATCCACAGAGGCAACGTTTGCTGAAATATACATCTATGTAGATATTGTAGATATGTTCATTTCGTGTAACATTCTCTAGTTTATCTGTCAGTTGGGCTATCTTGGCTGTGCACCTATTTGTCCACGATAACCGCTGACTAAACATAATCGCCGCCGCCCTCCGGCGCGCCCGCCCGTACTGTTTGCTTATCACAAACAACCATTTTTTCTGCCTAAATCTTACTATGATAATGCACTTATTTACTTTATTAGTTGCACTATAAAATTGTCATTCCAACCTTTGAGCTTTGAGTGGGGTCGTATTCATAAAGATAAAGTGGTAAATCATTCGAATAAAAGCCTCTCGAATGCACCTTCTAAGTGCATTTACTGAGGTAATCAATCAACTGGGTGTTTACATTATGTTCTCAGATTTAAAAGCATTTATGTCATCGTAACTGTAGAAGAACTCTTTCTGTTAATTGGGTTATTCGACAATCGTTTTAGAGCTACCTTCATAGTCACATGGAATCGAATACATATGTATTCAGAGTTTCAGAGAAATAAAATTGTAATATTTTTGCGACGCAAATAAATAGAAAAGATAATACCTATTTGAAATCATGTCGAAAGTGAGACTGATTAAAAATGGTCAATTTGCATAGTGAACGTGTATTTGGAGTAACACTTAGCGCCTGCTATCAAACGCCGCATCGGCTCTATCGCCTATAGGCCCACTGTTTGTCTTACTAGTTATCTGCCATCCCCTTTTGTTTGCTCCTTTAACCGGAAATTTATTTAAGTTATAATTTTCTGTCATTCTTCCAGTGTAAAGAGTTATCTAGAGTTCGAGAACACGTCAGCTTGTTGTCTTTTGACCCCCTCGAACACGACACTACAGTTTTTATTATACCTATTGTAAATATTTTGAATCTCGGTCACATAAATTACATTATATGACGTAAGCATCATTCTTTAATAACATTTTATAATTGTTATTATAAGTTCAGTTACCTTACTCGTTTGTTAGTTCTATAAAAAATCGATTGTCGCAACTAATAATCATATTGTTTGATACGCTGAAAGTCAAATACTTGGTATGATAATTGAATTCTCAGTAATCTATTTAATGTCTCTGCGAGTACAACGTAGTCGAACATTTTGAATCTAGAATATTCTAGATAGCAGACAGATGTGACGGTTGAAATGTTAAATGATTGTGTAGAATTGTTACGTAAAGTTTCTAATTCCATAGTGATTCTCTCGCGAGTGACAAACATAATTTATGAAGTTCTTAATACCGAGATAAGGAATATTTACACACTCCGAGTAGGTACACAAGCAGACACCTCACCTCTGTCTTAGTGTTATGTACATAGATATACGTATCTTGGTAATTTTACTCGTTGAGACATCTACACATCTACACTACAGATAAAAATTGTAAACAAAAATTAACATTTTCGACACTATGAAAAAATCCCAGAGAATTTCCCATTACTTACGGATTTAGGCACTAATCTGTGTCTACATATGAGTTGTAAAGTCCAAACATTAATATCACTAGATGACTCTACAAAGTCACTATGAGTCTCTTCAATGCTATTGTGTCTGTACAGCCTACGCCGCGTCCATGCCGCGTCATCAACACAGACTTGCTGTTTGTAACCTATATCTAGGTAATGCAAACAGGCAGGATTATGCTTTTTTACAGTTGTCGTTTTCCTTTCTGTTTAGAAATTATGAAGATATTGCAGTCATTTATTTTCTGAATATAAAAAGCTGTATAAGCGAAAGAAGAATACCTATTTGATAATCAACTAATGATGTTAAGTCACTAGGTATCGAAACTTTCTAATAACAAAATGCGAAACTTTAATTTATGACCCTAGTTTTAGACAGCATAAGCTTAAGATTACATGACCTGCAAATCGCCTGTCAATCATTATTTATAGGTAGATATTTTGCTACGGGTGATATAGATTTTTATTCTAACATGTAAGTATCTGACGGACGAATAATTAAAAACTTAGATCATAGACTTCATATTTGTGGGTTCGTTACGGGCGCAAGGTGTGGTCTCCCGTAGATCCGCGTTAAGCCGCAAGCGCGCGGCGCCCCTTGATCCCGGCCGCCTGGATTTACCTTATCGAGCCCTCGGGATTTGTGCCCTCGCAGCCCTCCCTACGTTACACGCGAGCGAACTGCGAGAATATAAAAGACTTTTCATGAAGTAAATCGACGAATTATGTCCCACTAACTTCGTCAAATGTTTTGTTTTGTTTGTTATACCTACGTTATAAAAACATGGTTTAAAAAATAAACATTTTTACTCTTTATTTTCTTAATAGTTTGTTTATTTGTTTTAATTTACTAGGTATTATTAATAGAATAAAAACTTGGAGAAATAATGTGTAATGTATCTTTTGTTGAAGGTAAAACGCGCACGAAGGACAAATACCGCGTGGTGTACAGCGATCACCAGCGGCTGGAGCTGGAGAAGGAGTTCCACTACAGTCGGTATATTACTATCCGACGCAAGGCTGAGCTCGCTGTCAGCCTTGGACTATCTGAGCGACAGGTGAGACACACAATTCTAAGCACGTATTGATATAACTGGAGGCAAATATCAGTAGATTTCGCTTTTAAATCACAATTATTGGAAAGCCCTGAAAATTCAAGCGCTTTTCACTGCCAACATGCCCTTTTAACAGGCTGTATTTGACTGGACTTCGAACTTTTCACAGTTTACTTTTCACAGTATCCATACATTATCGTCAAAATTACTCCTACTATTTCTAAAATAGGAAACAGGCCTAGAATAAAGTTATCTCAATGTCATGAAGAACAACTGAAATGGTTGGTTCAATAACGACGGTTTAATACATAGTATATTGGTTCAGGAATGTAACAAATGCTTTCTTATCGCAGGTAAAAATTTGGTTCCAAAACCGACGCGCCAAGGAGCGAAAACAGGTGAAAAAGCGGGAGGAAGTAGTCATGAAGGAAAAAGGTGATCACGCGTCGCTCCAACACGCACAATTGCATCACGCGACGATGCTGCACCATCAACAGATGATGAACGGTATGATGCACCACCATCACTATCACCAGGGCGTGCTGCAGGGCGTGCCCGAACCGCTAGTGCCCGGGGTGCCGCCCGTGCCGCTGCTGTGACCTCAACACTATTGTGACCACAGTGACAACTTCGCGTAGTGACTTTAATTGGTGACGCACAGTGACCAATGAACTTAGGCCTGACCGGCCGACGGCAGTGCATCATTTACTTCGACAAAATGTGTGATTTAAGTGCAATCGAGTGCGAGTAGTGTGTCGGATTACAAGATGATTGTAAAAACTATACAATTAATACTCTTAGGTACTATTCGATTAATAGTTACCTAAAGGCTGTAAGGAGACACTTAACCGACTTTCTGCTGTTAAGACTTTTTCTTTAATGAATAGATACTCCGGAACATATTTAAATAACCTCTTACAACTTGATGAATCCACCGTTAATGAAATAGTCTTCCCACCAGAATGTTTACTTACTTTTTGTTTTAGTGCTAATCCTAGTTATCTAAGTGTTCACGCCTTATAGCTATTTCAGTACCCTATTTCTTTATATGGTACAGATTAATGTAATGTATTGAATTTTTGTCATTTGACTGTAAATATAGAATACTATATTTTTATATTATTATTATTACGTACGATTAAGTATTATTAAATCGATTATTTTAACGGTTTATTATTATTTCTCAATGCTACAAGTGCCTTTCCCAGTGATTTATGTGTTAAATATACATAAGATTGTATTTCTTCAAAATTATATTGAGTCGAAATTTCATTTCATTGTTTGTACCTTTAATTTAAAATGTTTTTTTCACGGAACAATATTCCGGTGGTAGTTTTCATTGCGAATCTCATATGTAAGTACGTTACGTACAGCAGTGAAATGTGGTATTTATTGCATGACGATGATCATTGCATTTGTGGCCTTGAGAAGTAGGTGCAAATAGTTTTTACGTTGAATGAGATTATTCCTAGTTGTAATAAGTCTGTAAATAATAGCTTAAAATCTAGAATAATTTATTCTTATGCCAATTTCTATAGCATTACACAGTAAAACTATCACTCAATTCACAAGCGATACCTATTGTCTAAAAACGTTAAATTTGCATGGGAATAGATTTGTTTGGGGGGATTTTTTTATAACTTTGGTCTAAATAAACAGTAAGATTGAGTTGATTTGTTAAATGATGAGTTAAGATATATTATTTATTGATTAATGCCCAGTCCGCGAGGTAACGTGATCGTTTATCGTTTTGTTTTGTGGTAACAGTTATGTATTGTGGTGCTAACAGTATTCATTTTCGTTCTTATCATTGTATCTGCGTATCGATTTATACCTACATTTCGTGACATAATTTTGTAAGTTTTGTGCTTGTTGTATTAAAGGTTGATGTTTTAAAAGAAATGTTTGTGAACACATGAATTGTTAGAAGTTACGCAGCACTATCACGAAACACATTTGATAAACTAAATAAATTCATGTTAATCTAAACCACCTTGTATCTTTTTCCTGATCAATGTTTGCCCGGTATTCACAACAAATATGCGTACCTACCTACATAATGTTTTGTTTGAATAATTGCGATTAGTCTCGCCGTGTAACTGCGCACGTTTCACTATAGTATGCTTGGCTTTGTGTTCAAAACGCGAAGTCATGATGTTACATCAAATAAAACCGACGGCGCTGAAACATGGAATTAAAGTAGGAACTTATGTTCTGGAAATATAGTGAACTTTTCACAGTAACGACCATTCATAATGATAACAAACATATAAAAATTTAAGAGTCTCACAAGTATAATTGCCTACCTCTTCCTGATTCATGGCCAGTACTATAAAGAATTTCCGTCGGACGTGCAAAGCCTACTAATTTCTTAAGGAGTGAGTTTTGGGTGTTGAGGATAAGCAGTTTCAATATCGGATGCAAGATAAAAAAAAGAAAAATTAACTAGTTCTTAGTATTTAAACCTTATTCTTTGGTGACTAGTGGTCGAAGCTAGTTAGTCACAAGACTTACTGAATGGGTGGTTCTACGTAGTGGAGTATCTAGGTAGTCTGGGGCCCTGGTGCAGAAAATAAACTAGGGCCTTCTACAAGACATAATAAAATCGTCGATCACCGCCGAGCCATGGCGTAGCTCTCTACGCCACTGGTTCTACGTGAGTCTACCATTAAAAGCTGGTTATCAATTCGTTCAGACGTTCTACTGTCCCGATCGATAATAGTAATGATACTATGAGTAAGGTTCAGAGTCTTATCACTCCTAATGACAAAACTGACCCTTTATCGACTACAATACTACAAAGTTAAGAAGTTGTGCTTGTTTGATCATTACTTAACTTAAATAGAAGATCGCGTCGTTCAAACTCGAGGAAGGAAATATAAAATTGAATTATTATAATGTAAATTGAAATGCAATTTACCATCACGTCAACGTGTTGTCGTGATTGATGCTGTGTGACCACTGCGTCGGAATCGGAACGTACGGACCCTAAGGATCTGTCACCTTGTATTAATTTCGGTGGCGCTAAAATGTTGATCCAGAGGACTCAGTACCATAGAACAAGTCCTAACTGCCCGTCCGCTCCAATTCCAGCCGCAGTGGACGCGAAGCTTTAGTGTACTTTATACGTTCATTGAATTGACGCAAAATGCCCACCATTGGTCAGTGTAATAGATTGAGGCTATGTTTTTGGTGGGTACCAGTGTGATAGCTAACGATCATAATATCAACAAATATACTTACTTAAAACTCATCAGCATGCATCGTAACGATAAAAAAATGCTTTTATTGTTGGGTAAAGTTTGAGTAGGTTATACCTAAATAAATGTCAATCCAAGCATGCTAAGTAAAACATAGTAACATGTCAGTAGAATACCAAATACAGGAGCATGAATGAAACATTCAGTTGACACTTCATATTTGAGTGCAGCGGAAGTAGTAAGGTACTGGCGGATCAACGCTTACTTTTAAATTAGACCCATAATAGTGACTTAACATCACTGTCAATAACGGAAACTGTTCTAGGGATGCACCTACTGTAATACTGACCTACCTATTTCTATACGTTTTCTGAAAGTATAGATACATATATAGGCTATTATTTTTAAATGCTAGTAAAACATGACTTTTTATAGTTCTCACAGATTTGTTACAGTTCAGCTAATAAAGGTTCGCTAAGCGAATATAATATGGCAGCCACTACGATTGTTAATATCACATAATAGGAACTTAATATTTAATAAAGCAATCTAAATACTTTATATTTGCAACTAACTGACCCGCGCAATTTCGTTTGCGTGTATCCCGCTACTTCGACAAATACAGTCAACGCACCAACACATATTGGATACTAATTTTCAATTCACAATAACTTCTCTTTCCCTTAACCGCGTTTAAAATATTAAAATGTTTTTTGGTTTCTGTGACTCTTCTTTGATCGCCCCCCCTATCAGTTTTTGGAAAAAATATTTAAGTAATGTACAGATTTTTTTTTGTCTTATATGTATAGATCAAAGTCGTAGTACCTACTTTTTAATATTATTTATTTTTTATGTACCGTTTTTTTATATTTTTTGTTTTTTTTTTTATGTACTTACCTACTTTTGTTATATACATCTAACTATTATTAGGGACGCTGCCCCCGCCGCCGCGGCCGGCCCGTACCGTGCCGCAATACTAATATCGTGATATCTCCTAAACTATATGTCTAAATAACACACTGTAAACTGCAAAAATAATCTAAATTAAATGCTCGTGATGATGAACTTACTTATTTTGATAAGGATATATGTATTATTGGTTATATCACCAGTTAAACATCACCCAATGAATTAAATGCTTTTTTAATACAGAAAAGTAGTTTTTGTGACTTAAATAAAAAAGCTGGATATATGTCATCGCGGACTTTTTTGTAGAACTAATAAAGACCAATGTTTTTGCTATACATTGTTCTTACTTGTATCCAACGGTAAAAGCGGCGCACGCACAAATGCAATCTTCAATTAGATTTTTTTTCTGACTTCTTGGACATAAATCGCTATAACTCAGCTAATATAGTTTCAATGTATTTCAATTATATATAAAAACCTGTCGGAGAAAATACTCTTTCTATTAGTGAAAACCGCATCAAAATCCGTTGCGTAGTTTTAAAGTTTTATGCATACGAAGGGACTACAGACAAAATGGGCGACTTTGTTTTATACTATGTAGTGATATACTTATAGGTATACGTTTTTTCGAGCCTAAGCCTAAGCCTTTGCTCTACCTTAATCATTGAAGGCTCGAATATTTTCAACCAATTTCCTTAAACTTTTTTTTCTTTTATTGTCGGGAGTCAGCCCTGGAACACATAGTAGGCATGAGCGGGAGGAATGTGAATGCGCTAAACGCAAAGTAAACCGATGCTTATTGAGGGCATTTTGAGAGGAGTATCAAAGGCGCCGGTGCTTTACATCTCGCCGCCCACCGACGTATCGTTCCTCCCGGCCCAGTCCTTCCTGCGGACATTCAAGCAGGATTTCAATTGAGGAAAATTGTGCATTCCAATCAATTAGAACTTGTGGAATATTTGTTTTATCTTTTTGTTCGTATTTTAGTCAATATTCCAGCCACTATGTCTTTGAAAATCAGTCGTAGTGTTGCTAGTTGCTTATACTTTTAATTGCCTTAGAAATAGTCGTTCGATTTCAGTGATTTTCTTTAGTTTGACAGTGCATGTACAGTCACGCTGAATGAGTACTATGTCATGTGTCTGTAAATTAATCAAGAAATTGAAATGAGTTCCTCAATTTATCTTTATCTTTTGGAGTTTTGAATTTCCCCGTATTGTTTGATAAAACTTATATCAACCTACACGAATCTCTTTATGTATGTAGTGACCAGTTAAATTATTAAATTAAATAAACAAAATGCTGTTGAAGTTGTGGATGGCCGTTACGAACATAAAAATATTGCTAACGTTCTCGAATTCTTTTCTCTTTGCATCGATTCATTTGTCTTTTATCGAGTAAATGGAGGTAGTTTGATTTTTCAATATTTAGTTATTTATTTACAAGACAGGACTTCACTTGAACTTGTTGGATAGGTATTAAATCGCGCATTTAATATTAGGTACATCATGGTGGCAGTCTTTTGAATAAAAACATTGTTCAGAAAATATTGAATAACATACTATAAGGTACCTATGATGTCTTATCGAATAAACAAGTATTTCTAAGTATCTGTATATTATATAAATCTGAAATTTAGTTACTAGTAAACGGGGAAGGTAGTAAAAATGGAGTTTATTACGGGCGGTAAGGAAGTCGGGCTCTACCTTTTTTGAACTCATTTACTGCACATTTTTCTTCATAAGTATCAATGTTCCTGAAAAATAAATAATGTGTAATATTAATATTAAGGAAATACCATTTACCAACGTTCGTGATTAAATAGTGATTGAATGTAGTCCTGTAAGTTAAAACTAACCGTGACGTTACCTATCTAACTTTTATATCCATACTAATATTATAAATGCGAAAGTAACTCTGTCTGTCTGTCTGTCTGTCTGTCTGCTACTCAATCACGCCTAAACTACTGAACCAATTTGCATGAAATTTGGTATGGAGATATTTTGATACCCGAGAAAGGACATAGGCTACTTTTTACCCCGGGGAAAAGACGCATTTCCCGGGAAAATTCAGGTATCGAACGAAGTCGCGAATAATCAATATTATAATGACATTGAATTAACAAAATTCCGTTGCCATGGCAACTGTTTAAATGGCGGATATGCCTTAGCGCGACTTCGTTTTATTAAGAGATATAAATAATTTTGAGAATATTTTTCGTGAAAAAAAAATGCATATTTTATATCATCACGTTACGACCAATAGGAGCAGAGTAACAGTAAAAAGTGTTTCAAAAACGTGGAAAATTCTGTCCCATTCTCTCTTATGTGACGCAAGCGAAGTTGCGCGGGTCAGCTAGTTTCCTATATTTTTCTTATCTGCACGAAAATTATCATATATTTTATATGTATAATCAAGTAATATTTCATGAATATTGCAAGAAGGGAAGCACGTATCACGGATTATGTGAGCCATCATCGGTTCCATCGGTCCGCTATCTAATGGTCTTCAATTAAGTCGTAATTGTTATCTCATAGATTAGGTTTAACCATGATCTTACATATTTATAAATAAAAGTAACGATTATACTTACTTTTCGCACGACGCATTTAAATAAATAATAAAATATAAAATAAATAATAAATATAATGTAATAATGACAATTGAATAAATAATTCAATGTTTAAGAATAAATCACTGGAATGCGTATAGATTACCTAAATCCGTGTAATTTTTCAGTCGACATTGCTGTTCATTGTAGAAAATGTAACCGAAATAATAAAAGTCTTGTTAATACAGTTTTTTTACTGTTTCAGTCAATCAAAATTATATAATAAATGCTTTTATAAAGTCTCCGATGTTATGAATAGGCGGTAGTGACTCATAGAGCATACACATTCTTTTTTATAATCTAATCTATGAAATGGTTATGAAGTGATGCAAACTAATGTTATAATTACAATAAAAAATAATAATTTGTTTTGATATAAATGATATAATTTGATATAAAATATATTGTTTAACAAAAATTTATTTTGTTAGTTTTTAAAAGGCTTGTTTAACTAACCGCGTGACTATTAAAGTACCTATTATTATTATGAGCCTTTATTGTCCCACTGCTGGGCAAAGGCCTCCCCCATAAGTACCAACATAGGTTAAATATACCTTATTACTATAAGCAATAATAAGCATATAAATTAAAATAGGTTCTTCATTATTTTAACCGCCTGACCTCTGTTCCCTGCTTGAGGCCATTTTCGCTGCAATGATCTTTTAAAAAATAAGGAAACCTTCTTGATTCACCGTGAAGAATACTTTCTTAAATTTCAGCTAGGGAATGCAATCCCGACTCGAGATCGTCAACTCGAGGTCCCTCGCGATCAGAAATATCAATCCCGCGGGATCCCGAGATTTTCGGGATCCCGCCTAGTTAGTAAAAATAATACAATTCGAACGGCTTGTTTAATGTAATATTTGTGTGATAGTGTGGTGAATGCAATAAATTATTATTTTAAAGAAAATAAAAGCCTTTATTTTTCAATATTACTAACAACGGAACATAATTAACAGGTGTAATAACATGAACATAATCAAAAAAGTAGGTGTAGCTCCAGGAGATCAAAATAAAAAGTAATCACATGGCATTTTGAAAGTAGCCTTTTAAAATACAAAGTGTATCAATAGTACGAGCTTCTAATCGGCATCTTAAGTCTATTGCAATGTAGCCAGCTGCTGAAAATGCCCTCTCCGACAATCCCGAACGGGATCTCGTCATATTATGCTTCGGGATTGATCCCGAAAAAATACACGGGATCCCGCGAGATCGGGATTGCATTCACTAATTTCAGCGTATTGCCGCCTGGTAGGCATCATTTTTGGCCTAATAGGTTAGATTTTGGTGTAAGAATAGGTGTAGACTTGTAGAGTCTTGATCTATACTAATCTATACTAATCTATACTAATATTATAAAGCTGAAGAGTTTGTTTGTTTGTTTGATTGTTTGTTTGTTTGATTGTTTGAACGCGCTAATCTCAGGAACTACTGGTCCGATTTGAAAAATTCTTTCAGTGTTAGATAGTCCATTTATTGAGGAAGGTTATAGGCTATATACCTATCATCACGCTACTACCAATAGGAGCAGAGTACGGGTGAAAAATGTTACAAAAACGGGGACAATTTTGACCCATTCTCTCTTATGTGACGCAAGCGAAGTTGCGCGGGTCAGCTAGTTACTACTAAAAAGCCAACAATCAGTATTATAATATACATGACTATTGAATTCATTCTTCGAGGCTACATAACCATTCTGCAAGAATTTAACTGCCTCTCAACACCGTTATTTTGTTCTTAGCCTTCTCCTTCTTCCTTTCTATCCTTCCTTCCTATTTTACTCAAACTATTTTTCCATTGTGTATATGGTGTATAAGGGCAGTGATAGCCGAGTGGTATAAATTGACACCTCTCACACAAGTGGTCGCAGGTTCGAACCCGAGGCAACACACCAATGACTTTTCGAAGTTATGTGTGTATTAGAAATAATTATCACATGCTCCAACGGTGAAGGACATCGTGAGGAAACTTTGCATGCCTAAAATTGGTTTAATACATTATTTGAAGGCATGCAAAGACCCCAACCCGCACTTGGCCAGCGTGGTGGACTCAAGGCCTAACCCCTCCCTCATTACGGGAGGAGACCCTTGCTCAGCAGTGGGACATTAATGGGTTAAATTTATTTATTTATATGGCGTATGTCTGGTAGAAAAGTCGCCGTACTATTTATGTAAGGAAAGAAATAATCACTGTACCAACAGTTAATGAGATCTTACCCATCGGGAAACACGTAAGTTAGTATTTCTTCATAGTAGCACTTTTAAAAAACATTATCATTTTCATTAATTAAACCCGTGGAAAAACCTAGACTTATATGAGTGCAATAAATTTAACTTTATACAATAATCTACACAAAAGTATAGTGACTGAAATCAAGGAGAATGAAGGTGTATTAAAATAATATCTGTCTTATACCTACGCATTTGCAACGACTGATAATCGCAAACAAAGGCTATTGGCGCTGGTTTGAGTCGTATTTGAGGTGATTAGCAGTGGTGTTATAAATAAAAGTTGGGTACACGACCACCGCGACGTGCCCGCTTCGTTCTCCACACAGAGGCCCGGCGCAACGCAAACAGAGCTTCACGTGTTTGTCCTCACCCTGGCTTTGTTTGCCCTTTGACAGCACTCTCACAGGTCGTTAACACGTCACGCCTAACTGGAGGATACTGTGATACTGTGAACTCTACCAATGTACTCATTCCATTAAATCATCAGACGCGTCATTACAATGAACAAACAGACAGAACTGTCGGCATCCTACCGGAAATACTTTACACGTCTATACGATTCTTCTTCGATAGCCACTCCGATGCTCTCTCATAAATTACTAATAACCTTGACGCCACGATTTGCATTCTAGCATCCAGTTTTTGTTCTAATCGTTGCCGACGTGCTATTAAATACGATTTCCTGATATTTATAGTTATTTCATTATAGAGTAATATATACATAGTATGAAGTCGTGAATAACATGTAGATAAATAATCAGTTGTTATCGCGTGCATTAGGTACATTTAACTAGGTGGGTTTAATCCTCTTGATTTGATATCTTGATAAACTCTGGATTATCGGCGAACATGAAAGCGCCTAAATTAATTTTTAATCCAGCTTTCCCTCCGTCACTTGGCCATATCTTGTATATGTAGGCACACAAGTTGTAGATACGAGACCGTGCGATATCAAGCGTGCCGCCGCGCGTCGGCGGTACCGGCGCCCGCACAACCATGCCATAAACTTCACTCAAGACATGTTCATTAATTAAAAATCTAACAGAACTTTATGGCAGGCCATCGTCGATTCTCATTATTGTAAATATTATGTAGTAGCCAGATTGTCACAACATAAATAAGGAAAATATAAAACGCTCAGTTCAATGTATGTAGGAGTAGATACATGTATAAATGAAGATAGAGCTCTTTTATTTTGAATTGCAAATAAATGTACCAAAGTAAAATTTATTAGTTACTAATTTCAAGAGAAAAACGTGCCATAAAATATTTTAAGGGGCGTTTTTCAGCCTAAGTTAGTGTATCTGTAGATACATAGGTACCTTTTTTAGTTTCTTTTTTCTGGATACAATTGGTTTTTCAATAAAAGCATAGCAAAAGATTGTCCGGCGTGGTCGAGCTTTGAATTTGACCACAGCTATATTTCCGAAGCAAGGTAATTGTCGATACAAAAGGTTAAATTGATATTAATAGTGGTTCTCTGGTTTCCTGAAACTGGTATTCTCAAAACTGCACATTTGATAAATATAACCCGGCGTAAGTATTATTATGTTTTGCTATTTATAGTTATTTAGGTTGTGTTAATAATAATAAATACTATAAATTAGTTCTAGAATTAATAACCATGTTTCTAAAACTACCTCATGGTAAAGATTGGATGCTGTAATTGAAGGAAGGTATTAATAAAATAATATATTCGATTACCTATGGGTACAGTATTCAGGTAGCTTACTCGTTAGCTCGATTTGAAATGCCTATTACAATATTTACAGATGATTTCTAGTCGCAAAAACCAAACTCTTTAACACCGAAAGACATGCATCTCCTAAGAAACTAGCAACGAATGCTTTATGAAAGGCTGTGAATTTGTAAGGTATTTTCCTATTTTCTTGTTTTTTTTTAGCCAAGCCTTTCTTCCAACTATATTGGAGTCGGCTTCCAGTCTCACCGGAAGCAGCTGGATACCATATGGAGCGACTGCCTATCGGACCTCCATAATCAAATTAGCTGGGTTATGACACGATACCCTTCGGTAAGACTGGTTGTCAAACTTATAAGCTTCTGACTACTGTTAACGACTGTCCACGAGATTTAAGAAAATGACAGCCGGGACGTGCCTTCCGAAACACGGAGGAACTCTATATGTATAAGATGGTCACCCATCCTCAGAACAACCTCGGAAAGCGTAGCTTTACCTCATAGATCAATCCGCGCGGCTTTTGTTAACTAAGCCATGAGCTCCTCATTTTCCCATTGTCTTATATTTGTAAAAAACCTATTTTCTTGTAGTGGACATAAAGTTAAGTAGATTTTGTAATCAGTATGTAGGTACTATGTAGACATTAAAGTAATAGAAAAGTTATCGCATTTTATAAAATAACTAGCTGACCCGCGCATCTTCGCTTGCGTCACATAAGAGAGAATGGGTCAACATTTTCCCCGTTTTTGTAACATTTTTTACTGCTGCTCTGCTTCTATTGGTCGTAGCGTGATGATATATAGCCTATAACCTTCCTCGATAAATGGGCTATCTAACACTGAAAGAATTTTTCAAATCGGACCCGTAGTTCCTGAGATTAGCGCGTTCAAACAAACAAACAAACATACAAACAAACAAACAAACAAACTCTTCAGCTTTATAATATTAGTATAGATTAGTATAGATATATACTGATTCAAATGTTATTTTTCATAGAATAGGAATAAAAAAGGGCAAGTCGGAGGCGCATTAGGAAAAACTATTACTTATTTGTAATATATAAATGTTTCAGGCGGCGGGTCTTTCTAAATACCGAGGTGTATTTATGATGCTTCTGTTAGTAAATTATAGGAAACTAGTTATTTTAAAGGACGTGGTCAATCAACTCAGAACATGTTATACCTACTTACTATGTTATAATTATGTGAAAATAATCAAAACATTTTAATCTCTTCACGTAGTTCCATGAACAGCAAAATTTCTTTTTTTTCACGTCCATAAATCTGGTTTAACGCGTTTTCTGTATAAATTATATATTTGACTGGCAGCCGTGGCAGCTCGTGACTTCGTCTGCGTAGAGTTTGGTTTTCTCATTTTTACCATATTTTCATTGCTGATCTTGTGTATAAAAGGTCTTCTCCATTTTAATCCCTTCGGGGGAAATCCAAAAATCCCCTCTTTGTGCTGTTCTACACTTCCTAAGGAATTTTCATACCAAATATCAACTTTCTACGCTCCGTTGTTTCGGCCGTGCGTTGTCCATTAGGTGCAGCGCAGACGGCACACTTTTTGTGTGCGATCGAGTCTGCAGAATATCATGATAGACATTTAAAAAGAAAAATTTGGGATGAAGTGTGCTGTATTGTTTATTCCGCTCCTGTTTGGACATGTATGAGTCTAAAGAAAAAACAAAAGACGGTAAGTTTAAGTTTTTAATAGACTTTACCACATTAGTACACAGACTCGATCGCACAAAAAGTGTGCCGTCTGCGCTGCGCCTTAGTATGTACGTCAGGCTGGCCCGGCCCCATGGAATTTAATAATGAGATTGTTATCAATCCAATGTACCCGGGTATACTAATATATGTAACACCTTCATTTTCAATGTAACTCTTTTTAAAAGAAATTACGTGCACTTCTTAGTGGCCGGGCCAGCCTGACGTTTTCAGCCCGGCCACCTTGTTTCCCACTAATCTACAAAAAATACTGGCAATATTGTGCTACAGATGAAATGTACCCTATAATTTATTAAATAAAATTATCTTCTAATATTCTGAATGAATGAATGTTCGATGTTAAGGTAATATTGATATTACTATAATTTTTTGATAACTGTGTTATTATCAATGTGTAACCTTTTTTTACATTATTTATAATTAACAATTGTTATAGTACCTAATTAATATAAGTACAAATGTTGTCTAACTAATTTCAAAAATGATTATTAAAAAAATATGACAATTACCAATTTTGTTTCACTCAACAAACCAAATGTCCTGAAATTAGTTAATAAATGATAGTCACTCTTCGGCAAGTTTCTCAGATTTTGATAATCTAGTCAAACAGAAGGCTTAAAGGTATACGACTAAAACGAAACGAATGTAACTTTCATTTCATAGCTGTATCAGGTTTTACTGTACAAATTGGCATAAGATTTTAGGGAATATTACCGCTTTTAGGTGGCCGGGCTGAAATATAATTTCAAGTGATTATTCTTTCTAAATATGTATTATAATTTAAAATGAAAGCGTTACATGTATTCTATATCTCTATATCTCATTATGTACTGGTATTAGTTTTTGGTAGGTGTTGCAGTTTTACTGTTTTATATTAACGAAATAATTTCAGCCCGGCCACCTGCAACCGCTAATATTTCGTATGCTATTGCATTTTAGGATTCGATTTTGTGTTACATATGCATAAATTATAGGGTACATTTCATCTGTAGCACAATATTGCCAGTATTTTTTGTAGATTAGTGGGAAACAAGGTGGCCGGGCTGAAAACGTCAGGCTGGCCCGGCCACTAAGAAGTGCACGTAATTTCTTTTAAAAAGAGTTACATTGAAAATGAAGGTGTTACATATATTAGTATACCCGGGTACATTGTATTGATAACAATCTCATTATTAAATTCCATGGGGCCGGGCCAGCCTGACGTACATGCCTTAGTCAGTCACTCAGTAGCGAAAGAGTTTTATATGTATATGTTGATTTTGTTACATATTCATAGGCTGGTAGGCATCTACCTAATTAGTTGGTGTTTATATTATAACAAATTATATCATAGGCCATACGTTTATTAATTAAGAATAAAACAAGTCAATGGCATATGAATGATAATGTTGAAGCGGTTTTATATGTCTTAATTTTATGGGTGACAACAAATCTTAATAATATGTAACTTAAAATGTATTAAATTTTGATGTTGCTAAGAAATAATTGACAAATATTTAGCTTAAAGGCTAGAGAAAAAAGTTGTACATAGTACATACTTACATACAACTAAGTACATCTTTTCCACATACAAGCAGACACAGAACTATTAGATCGGAGAAAAAGTCTTTTCGTATGTATGAACTTGTAATAAAATTTTTTCTCTACACAAAAAAGCTCGATATTTGGGTACCTACCGAGCTCACTGAAAGAAACCTAATGAACCGTGTACTCATTTGTGATTTTTGAAGCCAAAGAGATTTAATTACAAGTTCATACATCCCATAATGCGAAAAGACTTTTTCCCCGACCTAATACAATAATATAAAAAATTTAAGGCCATTTGAAATCACGCAATATAACTTACTCTACATTTTCCGAATAGATGATTATCAGCCTTTTGCAATTAAAAGTGTAGTGCTTATTCATTCTTAATAATTTATTTATTGTTATTCTGACCTTAACGAATTTAAATTGATACAAAAATATTTAGAAATGTTAAGCTACGAAGCTCAATCTTTATAAATGTAACTTCCTTGAGTGATTATTTATTTTTACCTTGAACTAAGTATTCAGTTCCATTATTATGTATTCAATTTGATTTGCATTTCTTAACGATTATAATATAATATAGTAGATGCTTGTTAAATATAAAAAAAAACATTTACGGTTTCGATGCAAAATTTTTAATCTCTTTGATAATTAAGTTATTTTTTCAGTAAATTTAAAATGAGGTTATAATACTCTTGAAGTACCTAATTAAGTTTGAGTATTACGAAACAATGTTAAAAAGTAAATTAGCTATAATATAATCGTCGGACAGTCTCAAACAGTAAAATTATATGCAGCATCGGATTTAATACTTTCGCCTAACAAGTTTCCTTGAGAAGTTGAGACATCTACAATTCACACTGAATATTAAATGAGTCTCTCGGTTCGTAGCTCTGTGTTATAATGTCCATAAAAGATTAGCTTTTAATATCACACTAGTTACTCAACCAAAAGTTTTCTAAATCAGAAAAAGAAGGCCGTCTATCTAAAATCAACTTGTAGAAATAAAATTCTTTTTTTTGTTATTAAAATAGTTTCGCGTCATTTATTTAGTTTTATATTATATTGATTAATAATAGTTATAAGGAGTTAGTTTGTTTCAATGTTTCAGCCTTTCGAATTATAGTGAACTAACTTCGACCGTTAAAAGTTTGTTATAAATAGTAAGATCACTTATTTTTCAAGTACCTACCTAATTATGCCTATAAAACTGTACTTACGCCACGCCCTGCTCTCTATTTGCCGTAAGTATAATATAATAATACATGTAACATATTCAGTCCATAAAAAGTTGTGAGTGGGATTTATAAAATGTTTAAATTATTCAAATTAATTATAATGTACACGGATATGTCTTTATCAAGTCCCGAACGTGATCAAAAAACATCACGCACCGTGATTCGTATCAACATTAAAACATATTTTATTTGAGGTACCAAAAAACAGGTCACATTGGAAGTGGCATCGGTTATTTAGGTTTTTAATAACGCTGGGCATGAATATGTGATGCGATTTGACGCGGACCAAGATTTATATTTATAGCACTTTTAATTTATGGCCCGCTGTAAAATACGTCGAAACTTCGTCGATCAATAGTGTAGGTGCCTACCTGACGCCGTCGTTATATCAAATTCAAATACATATATTATGTACCTACAACACGTAACTAATACACTTGCACACTAATAAATAAAGGTTGCTTTATTTCTTTTTGATGTGAGGGATTTTTTGTTTTACTTTGTTACAAATTTTGATTACAGCCTGCAATTAATAATTGTCAGATACATTTAGTATGCTTGTCTATACAACGAAAGCGATTATACACTGAAGAGATTTTGTAAAAATTTTGTAAAATGGTTCAAAAATATATTTTGACTGCATTAGGTAGATAACTAAATGTTGTAATAACTGTACTTAAGTTCGTGCTACAGTAACATTTATTTTTAAGCAAAACTTTTTGCAAAATAGGTATGCATCATAAAAAAACTGCAAAAAAATCATAACTGGAAAGTTGTGGAAAGTGTTCGAACAATACCAAAATAGTGTTGTAGCGGTAAAAGTTACTAGGGTTACATTTTTTAAATCGTCAGATAACGCCGAGGTGTTCCGAAACCGTTTAACGGTTAATATTGTACCATTGTTTATAATAAAGCTTAATGTAAAGACCGCCAACAATAAACAATGTCGGCAAGAATAAAAACAATGTCAGTCAAAATAGGCGCAACATTTTAGCACGTGATCTCTTTGCAAAAACTGAGGAGGCGGCGCGGCATCTCTCAAAGAACGATCATCCTAAAAGGAGTCCCAGTCAAAATATGTACAAACCCAGACTCGTAATGGCGTAAACAATAAAAAATGGATATCTTATTTAAGTATTAACAATGAGCAGGCGGGCTTTTGGTGCGGAGTTGGACTGAACAATAGTGAGTTTTACGAGCTCGTAAAGCAACGTCTTTGTCCACGATTCGGTCAATAAACGTAGCTGAGCGGTGCCGGGCTGCACGCCTATACAATATTGTTATTTAGTTAAAATACAAAATCTTGTGAAAACCTGAACACTCTTATAGGTACATAAATGTAATTATTATACACTATGTGTACCCCTATGGATGAAAAAAAGAGGTGAGTAGTGATTTTTTACAATGAGCTCATAAGTAAGTATTGAAGTAGAGGCTAGAGTACGTTTATCAAAGTCACTTTTCATTAAAAACCTTTGTTTATTATGAAAAAAATTTTGCTTTATAATAAAGTAAATAGGTAAGTACGTATACTTACAAGACTTCAGTATTAAGTATTTGAGTAAATGTTAAGTATGTGGTAATTTAAAGAAATTTATTTTTTGTAGCGCTACGATTCTGAATACCTAAGTATTTGAAAGAGAAAGCTCCTCGGAAAATAAACAGCGGTAGCGCCGCTGAGTATTTTCATTAAAGATTTCATCAAAGATATTAGTAGTTATTTTCAATTTCAGCGAAGTACAAATATATGAAAATCACTTGAAATTCAAAGAAAAAATGTTGAACAATAAAAATATCGATTTGTATGTTTTTATGAAATAAGAATAAAGACGTGTATTTTAGATTAATCAGACAAAGGCTTTCCATGAATAGGTAACAAAACATACCTAATTATTCTGTCTAATTAACAAGAGTAGCTGTATAACTCTAATTTATATTTCTGAAAATAATGCTATGTTTGGCGAGCTGCAGCAACCGGTACGAGGAAATTCCTTAGTTCCAGGCAGTGTAAGGCACGCAAATGCCTTGTAGATAACCGAACAAAGGCAGCTACCTGCATTACTCCTTGCCGGTAGGTATTCTATGCGCCCCATTTGTAAAGTCAGACTCAAGCTCATTGTTTCGAACCTGCGAACTGCGGGAAATTACCCTAGTGAAGTAAAAAACATCTATTGTAGTAATCATTCAAAGGAAGCCGACACAATGCAGTGCGGAGGAGCCGACTGTTATCAACACTGCAACAGATAATTGAATTATTTGTTAAATATATTCAAGTAAAATAATCTTTTTAGTAGGTTTTCATGGAAGGAGTTACTCGGTCGGGTTAAATTGTTTGTAAGCCGACCATCAAACAAAGGATTTAAGATACGATTAGCTGGGAATTAGTTGAGCAATTGTTGTTTATAGAGTTGGCTTCTAATAATATGAGAGCTATTATCAATATTAAAAAATATTATTATATGGCTATGTTTCTGGTACTTGTTTTGATTGTTGTAATATACAATAACAATCATTATCAACGAGTGCAAAAAGCTACCTTTCTAGTTTCAGATGTTACATAACTCTTGAATAGCGCCTGATATATTTTAAATTATTACCTAAGAATCGAAATCGCTGTAGGTATAAATGTCGTATTTTACATTTTATCGGCATCTTTTATAATAAATAGCCCCAAGATTATATACTTTATTGGCGGCGATAAAGAATACTTTATTTTTACCTCGGTGTAACATTGATTTTGGGTAATTCACTTGTGTGACGTAGAGCATGGATTAAGTTTTTATTTACTTACCTATCAGTATCCAGAACTCTATATTTACAAATAAATGTACAAATTTATAAGTACATAGTTACGTCAGGAAAGGAAACCACTTAAATTTTAATAAGAGCAGCGATTACGTGCCATAAAAAGCTGTAAATATGTAGTTAGCCAGGTTCCCTGAGTGCGGGTAATTTGCGGCGCCCCGCCCTGCGCGTGTGAGCCAACTACTTGTATCAATGCCTATAATTGCGAATCATAAGCAGCCCTTTCCACGCAGATATATAGACACCGCGTATACTGCATAATAATGCCACTAAATAAACTATTAAACGTTTAGATTCCAATGTGCAGGTAATAGCTTCAAAATATAAATACTTTAATACAAATTTTGTTTTATTAATGATCGAAGTTTAAACACAATTGTTTTTTGTAGGGTTGTTAAAATTTAATAATGTTTTAAACGATCTACTGAATATTTCGAATTCGTGTAAGTATATTGCATTGCACACACATAATGCAAATAGGTGGAAAATAAGAAACGCAAAGAAAATAAGTTTATCAGGTTCTTTATTGCTCCCCATCCCTAGTTCATATGCCATTAATAACAAAGCTCCGTATACTGTTATAAGTAGGTTGGTAAATATTATTATTATAATAGGCAAGTTTTATTTTTACACATGTCATGTGAATTACACTTCTTTCTTAACTTAATTTACTTAACTTAATTTACTTAGGCTCGACAATCTAACGTGAGAACATGTATTTTTGACAGATGGACTGATTGTTTTCATCTTCCATGATGGGAAAACAAACTGTTATTTACTATTTTTAATTTCGAGCCATTCTATTGTTTGTAGAGCCTTTTGTTCAAAGTTCACGTGTCGTGTATAAACCGACAACCGTAGTAGAGAACCTTGGCATAGAAAATTCAACAAGATTTCACTTAATTATTCGGTGTATTTTCAAAATAAAGTAGCCTCATCAAACAGGCCACCATCAGCTGCACGGCTGCAGGTCACGCATGTCCTAAATACTGACTTTTGTATACCTCCGCAAGCGGCGAACATAGGAGGTTTCCTAGTGGCGCTCACCGGTCGGTAAACCATCTGTGGGTTAAGCAACCATTGGCGCGGTCGTACCACAGATGGGTAACCGCATAGTGGTATTTAAGCTGGGTGTCTCCGTGTTTCGGAGGGCACGTAAAAAGTCGGTCCCGGCGGTAGTCTACTAAGATAACAGTCGTTAAGCCATGTCAAAAGCCTCTAGGGCGGCTTGAACAACTTTGACACTAGGTTGACCATTAACCATACGACAAACAAACCAACAGTTATTGGATTATAGTAATCTTCACATATAAAACACTTAGCGATTTTCCAGTGCCTTCGTTTCACCTACTTACTTTATGTAAATTCTCACTGACTAAGTATGTTGCATTTACGATGATTTACATAACTACAGTAGATATGTCGTAATAAGCATTGTTACTTCCTAATTTTTACCCTCAATTTTCCTCAATTAGATTAAGAAACGAGAGGAGTGTGCGAGTGAACTGATTCAAGATTATAGTGTTGCAAGGAATGAAGTCTATGCGTAATTATTTAATTATACGTTGGTACGCAACTTTGTAACTATGATAGCTAACAAGCTCCTTGGGATCAAAGATTATGCAGCTATTTATACGAGCTCATTGCTAGTTGCAATCATAGATCGAATAACTATTAGTAAGATAAAAACGTACTTATTTAAACATGAACACAGTAGACTGGTAATTATTCTAAGGTAAGAATATGGAGAACACCATTCTTCTAAAGAAGAGAGAGAGTCTAATTTTGATACTCATTCGATTTCATGTAAATATCATTAAATTTTACTTCAGTTAGGGTTTAAATCAAATGAGATATTTTAAAAACTAGCTGACCCGCGCAACTTCGCTTGCGTCACATAAGAGAGAATGGGTCATAATTCTCCCCGTTTTTGCAACATTTTCTACTGGTACTCTGCTCCTAATGGGCTATCTAACACTGAAATATTTTTTCAAATCGGACCAGCAGTTCCTGAGATTAGCGCGTTCAAACAAACAAATAAACAAACTCTTCAGCTTTATAATATTAGAATTAGTATAGATTCCGTTATTTTTCAGCTGAACAGTTTCAGGCTGAAATATCGACGTCATATTGACAGCTCTCAACCATCTTGGATTTAAATAGTAATCAACATAAATGTGACAGCAATGGATTCTTGGTATTTTGATTAGGCTTGTGGAATGGATTACGTAGAGGGACTAGATAAGCGCTATATGCGATAACCTTAACACGGTAAGTGTCGTGTACTGAAGGATAAATCATAAATTCTGGTACTGCTTTTCTACTATGCAAATTGATCAGTCAAAAACAAGAGGGACATCAAGATCCTAAATCTAACATATAGCTACGTAGTAGTACGTAGACACATATTTGATACATGTACTCATTTGTTTCATTGTGAACTAAAGGTCAAAGTCCATAGTTAAAAGGCAGTGCATCTTAGTCCTCCTTTGCCCTACCAATCATATTTGTATCTACATTCGATTACGAAAGTAAATATTGACTGAAACATCGGAAACACTTCAAAACACTAATTACTTTCAACGTAACCACTTTGTAAGGAGAGTTGTATTACGTACTCAAAGTTTATCAGTACGCACACATGCACGGTGTCCACGTGAACTGATATATAGAGGGTAATATTACCGCGAGCGGCCAACAAACAATAAGGTGCGATAAGCAGATTCGGCGGCGCTTTTCATGTCTCGCCTTTGTCCGAGTTTAATCCGCCGCGAGCACCGCCCGCCCCGCGGCGCGCGCGCCGGCCCCGCCTACGCGCTACGACACCTAGAGCTTCCCAACCTTTTATTAAATTATCTACAAAACCGATTGAATTTGATCAGCATTGTAAACTTCAATCGTGTTTTATATTTATACTTCTCATTTCTATCATCTGAAACTAATAGATACTTTTATTTTCTCTAAATTGTTTTCGTTATCATAGTGTAACTAGTGAACAATAAAAGATTATTTTATTGCAGGTTATATAATTTGAGTGTTTATGTGCACACAAAACATAAAGATACTGGGATTGAGAACATAAGTAACAAAATCACGATGTTTATTTTACACGTGTTTTCCAATTTCATATGAATTTCCAGTAAAGGGCTAACCATATTGGATATGATGGCTTTCATAACGAATCTGTAAAGGTACATAAAAATACTAATTACAATTATTATGATACTGCATGTAATTTGACATTCAGCTTAGACCTGGCTGCTAGGTTTTGAACTCGTTTTGCGTACCTTGTGATTTCTAAACTTCGTAGTACCTAGTTAGTTTTTCTCATATGCGGTATGCGCGAATTCTTGCTGTATAATATAGGAAGTGTAGTAAAGAGTCAACTGCCTCTGTGGCGCGGTCGGTAGTATATGCGACTGCGGTGCGAGAGGTCTCAGGTTCGAATCCTGGGTCGGGCCAAAAAGTCTTTTCTGAGATTTTCTGTTAAGAATTTCCTAGAGATTGCCCGGAGTTAGGAAGTTGAGGTCGAAGACCTCCGTGCCTCGAAGAGCACGTAAAGCCGTCGGTCCTGCGCCTGACCTCTCACTGGTCGTGTCGGTTATCCGTCCCACCAAACTATGAGAGTGATGGAATAGAGAGTGTACCTGTGTATTGTGCACACACTTGGACACTATAAACAAAGTCCTGCACAGATGGCCAGTTTCAATGAAACTGACCGCCGTAGCCGTATATCGGCTAGGAGGACATTACATTAGTAAAGATTTCATAGCCAAACTACCAACTATGAAAGGACTATGTGGTTCGATATTACAGGCCCCAGAAAGAAGATTGTCCAATGTCCATCTCCTTCCCGTTCCAGTTTACCACGTATTTCAGATCTGCAAGGGTTCCTAAAATTTTAAATGCACGTTAAGATTTTAAATTACAAACAAAATAACCCAGTTTGTATTCGCAGCTGAACTTATTCTGTTTGTACGTAAATTAATGATTCCTCCAATACTTGATTGAGTGTGCACGACGGATGCGCGACGGATCGAATAAATAACACGATGTCTTAATCCGCTGCTCTGCGACATGTTTATATCGCTACAAAATTTTACTTTATTATATTGCTACATTAATTTTGTAACTTGGACTTGTAAATGTACGTACTAAAGCATTCATATATTCGGTCATTTTAATAAAGCTTTTATTGATGTTTAATTAGCGTCGGTACGTGAACGCGGTCCCGCGCCGTCGACATAGATACAGATGTCGAGACAAGTCATTCGTGTCAAGGCGAATCTCTGTTTACGGTGTTTACCTCGCGACTAATCGGGCTCAGTAATACTCAGTATTGAGTCGCTAAATCCCAATAAAGTTGGTCATTCACCAATTTCACGGTGCGTAATTATCAGAGACGCCGCTGATTGTTTTAAAACTAGACGAGGTTTACTTGGGAACAATGATTGGTGCGTTTAGTGCGCGTACGGCAGTCCATAAAACGAGGTGACGCCGTTTTGTTCCGAGCTGCCTTTTTATTGTGCACTGTATAAATTTATGGAATCATCATCGAGTTGTATGGACTCCTCTATTCGTTCGCAGCGTGGGTCCATAACCATTACGGATTGTATTTTGATACAAATTTATTTACACTTGTTAACGTGCCGTAGACACGAGACCTTTACTTCGGAACACGTTTCAAATTGCTTTATGAACCTGGTATGCAAGTATTTTTGTTATTTGTCTGCATTATATTTGACATTGATTCGTAACCTTATTGAACTTGATAAAGTAGTTACTGCTGCCGAATACATTGATACTTACTTCATACTTATGTATACCTGTTGGAACTATAGTTACTCGAGTTATGAGTATTTTTGTTTGCTCTTGACATCATACTTCACAAGGTATTTTACCCGTTTATTGGTGGTATTAACCTCTTAAGATAGTTGTCTCCGGTAAAATATTCGTTCCAGAAACATACCCGTATCTCTTAAAACGGTTTGAGGTCAATGTTCGGTGGTAGAGATGACAATGCATAAGCAATAAGCATAGCATCTCAAATTTGCAGTGCTCTTGCTGAAAGCCTAGACGTTTTCGAAACGATTGCAACGCAACGTGAAGAGATACCACTTAACGTAGTTTCAGATTGAAAATGTCTAAGGCAAAGAAAGTTATCGCCTAACATCTCATCAACTATTTTGGACATAAATGATTATTTGTATATTTTTGGAATATTTGGGAGCATTGATTACTACAAAAGAAAAATAATAAATGTGTTTCACCTAAATTGACACATCTCGTGTACGAAACATGGACGCTGACAAGAGAAGCTGTGCCCAGACATCATAGAGTCGCGCATGGAGTTATGGACAGCTATGTTTGGGGTTCCAGACAATGAAATCCGGCGACGATAACCAAAAGTGTCAGACATTGGACAGGATACTAGGACCCGAGTGAAATTTTCACACATAGCTTACATGGCAGGTGGTGCCGAGCCGTAAGGGAATGGCGTCAAATGATCAGTTAAACCATGTGAGCCATGTTAAATGTACGGGGTTTGCCTGTATGAGATTGGCATAGCATCCGGGAACAAAGTGAAGACAAAAGGTGACTTATACTACTAAGCAGTAAGCAGTTGGTATAATTAGTTCTTACTGCTGTTACAGATGAATTTTATAGTTAAACTACACTGCTCTCGGTTATGGATGAAATATCCAAGTGTGAAATTTCAAGAAGCTTTTGTTACGTAATAACTTATGTAAGTAATACGACGTTGCATATTTACACGCTTCGCTCAAGATAAAAACCCAAATCGTTTATTGTTTTTATCTCTTTATAATACCTACACAGTGTGTACTCAATTTCTTTAAGCGTTTAATTGTATTGGATATGCTGAAACCGAAATGGAAGGCTAGGTGAAAAACACTCACACTGTCTAATCCTGAAAACTCTAAACCGTAGCACTGTAGGTACACTACACTGTTTTTCGAAAAAGTATACATTTCAGAGCATTCAAAGTACCTCTATAATTTAAATAATTTAACTACGGACTTAATTTGTTGAAAATAAATATTTTAAAAGAACAACAATAAACATGTTGCCGCACGGCAGCTGTATATAAGAGGCATATGTGCGTATAAGCATAGCCGCGGGCTGAGGCTCGTTATTTTCTGGTCAATTGCCGCTTTACAGCGCCCGCGCATCCTCGCTTCCAATTACTGCCCAGCCGCCAACGCTATAAAATTTAAGCCACAATCTATAAAGGCTTAAAGAACCAACAGGAGAACCTCATCATGCACTTAAACTGAAGGAAATAAGACATAGTTTTCAATAGCAGTAATGACAGATGTATGATTCCGAAATGAGGCTGATGCAAATTATGCTTAGGTAAAACGTGTTTGTTGTCCGTCCCGAGTTTTATTTTTTACAATTATATCGGCTTGGTTACTTGGAAATGCATTCACGAGAAATCGGAGAGGGTTTCGTGATGTTTAATAGGCTTAGATTAGAAGTTAAAAGCCGGGCCGTGGGCAGCGGCCATTAAATGGTTCTCAGGACACGGCTACATGACTTAGCTCTCATTAGATGAATAGTTCTGTCGAGAGCAAAAAACGTGTTTTCACATAACCTTTATATACTTAACGATGGCTCTTTGGATCTGTATACTGTTTGTGCATATAGAATTTAGTTGTAAAACACATCAAACATTGATCATATGACAAATGCTAGCGATTGTTACTTGAAATAAGTAATGTTAATTGCGGTCAGTTTTTAACTGTGTGTACAAGCGTGCACGCAATAATTTTGCTAATTTCGATTTAATGGGGTTTGCTAATTATAAAACAATCAAAACTGTTTTACAGTCCAAAAGCGCACGTATTTCGCCGATACTCGGCTTCATTACAGAATATAGGTAGGTAATAAACGCTGGTAGTTTTGCAACAGCAATTAAGGTAGAAGCCGACAAAGGGCTCTGGCGCTTTGAAGTCACCGACGGCGTACAGCATCCGCTTTCTCCTGGTAGATAAGGCCGGATATGACGTGGCCTTGCGCCCGCGCACCCGACACAGAGCTTTTCACGATTACTTGATACATTCCAAACTGAGGATAAAAACCCCCAAGTATTTGGTAGACGAAATATGAGTGCATGAGTCACCTAATGAAAGTAATGGACTGGTCAACTCTGCCCGAGGTTTATCTTTACACTTTGACTCTGTTTACTAGCGACGCTACGATGATTACGTACATAAAAGCTAATTAGCAGCAAATATAAGTGTTTTATTTATTTACCGTCTGATTCATAAGTCCGTGCTTATATTCCATGCTACTGAATTCATACGGGATTTACGAGCTAGGTAGTTTGGATTCGCTATCAGTTTTACGGCGCATTAAATTATGCAGTTTTAGCGATGCACTTTGGAAGCAGAAGTCGTTCGTGGCGTGGAGGGAAAAACTTGAAAGTAGGGGAGGTGGAAGGGCGGGGTGTAGCGGGGGCGTTCGTAGCGGGCCAATAAAGGCGCGCAGTAAATCCACGTAATTTAGAGCGGTCGTAAATTAAAGTTCCGCTATAAAGTCGGGCCGGCCGCGTACCTGCCGCGCCCGAGCCGCGCCGCGCCGCGCCGTGCCTCGCCGCCACGACACGCACGTACCGCGCCGACCCGCTCCGAGCCGCTCCGACCACGCCGACTTGTAAATCAACAGCCCGTGTGAACTCCGCACATGTCCGACTCCTGCCCTCGGCATAAATTAACCTTCTACTCATTACATAACAACAATGCCAGTCGCTACGCCAGCGTACCCCGTATTGCGTATATTAACGACAATTTTATTAATACGAGTCATGTCAGTGACTATCTGCACTGCGGTTATTACATACTTCAATATAATTCTCATATTTCTGTCACGTTTATAAGTTAGCTTCTAAAAGATACTTTACAAACTTATTTTCAGTAAAATCTTAAAGGTTTGGGTATTATGTACTTCGTACATGCACTTTTTATTGACTCTACAATTATCAAAATATTTAATGAACCTTTATTCTGCAATGTCAATGACAGAATATAAATTTTAAGAATGTGTTACTTATAATTATAGAGTTAGTAAAACTTGAAAACTAAGCTATATTAAGCTACATAAAGTCCCAAAGACACATAGGAATCATTATAAATATATCTAATAGTAATACCTAAATGATTTTCATGGAGAATGAAAAATACATAGGTTATTTAGTATAACTATATTTTATGACTTTTCTTTAAGAATTTGGTACAGCATTTATTATAAACAAAATTAAGGAACGTGTAGTTATTGTTAGCACTTTGTGTTAAAAGTAAATAAGTTAAGAATGTATAAAGAAAATCAGATAAAAATGGAAAATAATCCTGAATAATGACGCTACATCATTACATGTAAAGTGTTTTAAATCATTGTATGTTTCTTTGATAAGGGTTGTAGAAAAAAGTGGTACACAAAGGGTGCCAGATCCAGGCTGATCATTTCCTGGACATTTCTGGGGCCAGGAACGGAATCAGAGTTTTTGTCTCCGGTCCGTGACTACATACACTAGGAATAACAAAAAAAATTTTTGCAGACTTGACGCAACTTTGACAAAACTACTAGTCTCACGCCGGGATAGCAAAGTCAAGTTACTGGACCCGGAACAACACGCAAATTCCGGGACAATCCCAGAAATCCCGGCCATCTGGCAAGCCTAGGTACACATCGGTAAGTAGTACTTACGTAAAAAATATTAGCGTGGCAGCGGCAGGTAATGTGTACTTATTTCAGCTCCATGCAGTTGAGCTTTGGTTCTTTAATAGCACTACTATCGAATCTCGAAAAACCATTAACATTTCCTCAGTTAACAGATGTTTTCCATATGGGAATCCGGAATAGCGTGCATCTTTATTGTTATTATTTTATTAGTAATCGGTTATTGAGAGGATTGAGATATTACCCTATCAAAAAATGTGATCCTGAATACTCTCTACGCAGCACTGTATTTTCAAAAGCACATCGCGTTTAACACAAATACGTAGGTTACATACATATGTATTTGTATACATATACAGAGCATAAGATACCCGCAAGTATATATCCACAAAGTTATCTTTGTTATCAGTGATCTACGTTTCGGTTAAGCGTTTTATTATCACGATAAAGACATTCTTTACGATTATCTGTCAATGTTATAAACGTTAGAAAGACTTTAATAACTGTAGGTACCATTGACGAGTGACGGTATTGTAACTCTAAACGTGATTTTACGTTCGATCCCTCGCATTATTAGTGTAGCCCCATGAGGTCGGCCGGTGGACCGCTCGATTACTCACATAAAGGAACACATTATCTGTTTTATCTTACCTAAAACTCCCCAACAAAGAGATAAAAGCTCTAAGTTTACCCGTCGCGTGTAAATAAATTATACCAAGTATTGTGTAGGGCGGACTTGGATTGTCTAAAGTAAACTTTGGATATATTGTGGTCCCAATCGTCGCTGTATATCACTCACGGTCGCATCACGTGTTACGTAAAAGGGTTTTATAGCGGGGCTTGCATCTACACGCAGAGATAACGCATTCAAAAGTAACCAGCTAATCTCTATGTAGAGCTGCTACGTCAAAACCGAACAAATACACTGAGCTCACGAGAAAACGTCATTTTATGTGGGTTTTGATCTTCATTGCTGTATTAAGAGTCACACTAAGTGCCTAATTAAAAGTAAACATGTAGATATTATGAAAACAAACCCGTATCTTTAAAAAAAAAATAGATCTTTCCTTCGTACCTGTGTAGAACTTTACCAGCTTTAGATATTCAAGCCAAGTCCAGAAATAACCGGATAGAAAATTAGTAGCAAAAGTTTCATACCAAATTAGATATTTCTGGCCTATTTATAAATAGTTTCAGTTGTCAGGTTGAAAAACCAAGCCTGCCAGCTATGTGATTTTATGACAGCTATTATTTGTAATTTAATGTTGTCATGTTGTTTTTAATGAAGTGTGCGGTGTGGCCATTAGCGGGATGACGTAACGACACGTCACGTAGATACATAAGCGTATTGGGTGCAGGTAGTGGTGTGCGAGGCGGGCGAGCTCGAGCGCGGAGCTTTGTTATCTGGCGCGGAGGCCCCGCCCTGCCGCCGCGCCGCCGAGCCTGCTCCGCGCATCCAACATGGCGGCCGCACCGCGCCGGACGACGGTCGGCGCGACGCACATTTACGGCCCTAATGAAAACCACTTTAATTAATTCACAGCAATCACATGCGCTGCAGCTTTTATGTTTATTGTTTCCATATCATTTTAAAGCACCACATTTTGATTTCTCAAGAGTGTCACCTCCATTATGTTTTGTTTGCGAATGGCTCCCGTTTATTAGTGCTACTATTATTACGATTGTTCAATGATTATTACCTACGCAAGTTTTCACTTAATGTTATTAGAATTATGTTAATAGGAAATTATTCCTTGTTTTTACGATGACAGCAGTTATTACGGATAGCCGACGTAGAGTTCATCAGGGACAATCAGGGTAGATTATTATGCGAACTAACTTCAATTAGTAGATACTTACGTACATAGGTAGGTAGGTACCTACCTATAGTGCAAGAATAAGGAGGTGAGTAATGAGTAGGTAGGTACTTACCTAATTAAATTCGCGTGTTCGTAACTGTAATGAATTTTTCATGAATTTCGATATTTGTGAAGTAGAGGCGATTTCCTGCCACTATCGACCATCGGGAAGTAGGACCTAGTATTTATCGACAACTTTTGTATGGGACTGATCAGCGCTCCTAGCGTTTATATAACGAACTATTTTATTCAGGTAATTTAATATGTCCATACTTGGTTGTCGAAACTATCGACTGAGGAAAACGCGCTTCAGTAGGAATACTTACCTATAATTACATAATATGTTGAACCATTACTTTCGGACTTTGCGTAGGTATGTACATTTAAAATTGATACAAACTTACATCAATTTTGAATAAATCAGCACACCGCGATAATTAATTCAGATTAAGGAGAGTAGAGATATTACAAGCTTTGTTAGTTATATGGAGCACTTTTTGCAGTAAGTAATTCTAACATATCTCACCTAGTTTAATACGCACATTAAAAGTCATGGAAGACTAACCTAGACGATGCGAAGCCGACGATGACATTTCTACTAGCTCTAGCTGCTCGCTTCACAAGTGACAGTTATCCGAATGCTGGTGTAGGAACCTAGATTTTTAATAGAGTTTCGAGGTTGTTGAATTACCTTGAATTGGATATTGAGTAGTTTGAGTACTTAGACAATTTTTCGTCAATTAAAATACTACCTTACCTACTTAGGTACATACTTAGGTATAATAGAGTAGATGAATACCAGTCAAATCAGCTACTGTTTACGAAATGAAAAAAAACATGTACTTAATCAATTAATACTTAAAATTATGTTTCAGTTAATAACGATTTCAACATTGCTATTAATTATTGTAAATAGATTCGGCACATAGTATGAGCATTTTGGTTAAACTTGTTACGATTAGATACAAGTTTAATCATTTTTCGTTTACCCGATCAACTACGCTATTGGTCCATAGAGAGAATGCGATGGGTAGGTAGATACTATTAATAACTTATTATCCAAAGTGTTAAAGACAGCTATAACCGAACGAATTACCCACCTACCAGTGGCGAAGGCTCCCTATAACCCGATTCCTACCGGCTTTACCTTCGGAACACTCCTAAAAATGCGTCCCATAAATGTGTATTATTCTCAAAAAAAAGATCATTCATTTAAATTAAATTCTATATTTATTACGACATTCATCAATATTTTCAATACGACTAATTTAAATTAAATAAATGAATAAACGCCTGTTCTATTTGTCATTGCAAAAGTTGCATACCGAAAATTGCCGTCAAACAACTCGACGGCGCGCGCAGGAATCGCGTAAAGCGAAAAAGAATTCGATGACGTCACGCGGACGTACTTTTCTATGGCGCGTTTTACCGGCGAGGTAACCCGGAATTCATCGGCTTATTGGGCGACTAGTAGGTACAACAGGCGCAGCGGCGCGGGCGGCGGCGGCGCGGCAACTAGCGAATGTGTGAGTGAGATGCAATGATATTTAATGAAAGAGAGACAATGAATGCAATTGTTGTGATGGCATTTATGATTATTGATTTTAGATTTAGTTTTGTTTTCATTTGGCGCGCTATTTTAGGTTATTTTGGATTATTATGTTTATTATATTTGGATGAGTTAAATTGTGTTAAATTATCTAAGAATGTTATTATTTTGTGTAAAATCGTGGTTATTGTGTGAATGTACTGGTCGTATCTTACGTGTATTAAAATTTGTAAGTATTACTTTCATTGTTATTGTTTGTGTATTGCGATCATGGACAACAAGTAGGTAGAAGTAGAAGCAATAAATATTGTTAAATTTGTTATGAATCAGTAAATTAATGTTGTAGAGTGTAGACATTGTTTTCAAAATGCTCCTAGTATAGCTCTTATAATACAGAATGCAAAGGACATGATAAGTATTTTAAACATTCCCTTATGTTATTCTCTACGATATAACTTTATAAATTTATCAATGGTTTATTGGTACCTAGCTGTAAAGTGTTTTTATTATTTCTCAGATTGATTCTAGTAGATAGCATTTGGAGTCAATCAAAGTTGTATTTAAATACCTACTAAGACACTTACCTATAAACACGAAATTAGAAGTAATAGGATAGAATCATTCCTCATTAATAATTTCGGTCATAGGTAGGTACTTAGTTCTTACCTACTATGAAAGTAGTTCGGTAGATCGGATCGCAATACAACGATTTATTCTGTTAACGTATGGTAAATGGTCAACCTAGTGTCAAATTTGTTCAAGTCGCCATCGCGTCGGTCACCCACCTACGGAATGACCGCACCGAGAGTTGCTTAACTTTAGCTTAAGTAGTTTTAGCTCCGGCTTCCCTTTTAACAAAACTCACCCTTCGCCACTGCCACCTACCTTCCACGCAAGTGGCCAAGTCCAAAATCCAGGCAATACACCAATAAGTTTTCAAAGCATTAAAAAATACAATTTGTACAAGGAACTAAACCAATAGAAAACGTGCGTTCTTGACAATTCATTTAACAAGAGGGTTTTAAAATTATATAACTCTTTTAACTACTGAACAATTAATATTTACTTATTTTCCAATCCGGAAAGAGATTTATGCCAAGTCGTGGGGTACTACGAGAATTGGGATGTTAATACAAAATATTGCGACTTATACATTATGTCTCTACTATCAATGTAAGAAGCTATTCCGCTGTTTCAGTTGTATAGATTATGTCTGCAGTAGAGTAGCGCGATTCTCTACAGTCGATACTGTCAAGTATCAAAAGTTTGACATTGTTTGTTTGTTTGTCGTATGGTTAGTGGTCAACCTAGGGTCAAAGTTGTTCAAGCCGCCCTAGAGGCCTTTGACATGGCTTAACGACTGTTATCTTAGTAGACAACAACCGGGACCGACTTTTAATGTGCCCTCCGAAGCACGGAGATGCCCAGTTCAAATACCACTATGCGGTCACCCATCTATGGAATGACCGCGCCAATGGTTGCTTAACCCACAGATCGTTTACCGACCGGTGAGCGCAACTGGCTATGGGCGCCTTCAAAATGTATTGATAGCATAAATACTAAATAGTTCCTACGATGCCCATTGGGGATGCTGATCAGATTTTCATACAAAATTTCTCGATGACTTGCCGGTTGTCGGTAGTCGATATTAGTAGAGAATCGAGCTGCAGAGCTCATTATGAAAACTGACATCAGAAAAATCGCCAGTCTACACATGATGTATTAAAACCTATTACGATTTTGGTTGCCTCTGTCATTCGAGGTTGTAGGTATTATAAACATGTTTTAAACTATATTAAAATTTGTTAGCTTTATTGTATTCTCTATCAATTATTTTATTTCTACTATTCAAGTGAAAACAAAAGCGCTTTTAAGCATAGTTTACTTTCCACTTTACAATACTATGGCATTTACTATCTGCACGAGTGAGTGGCCATTAATTGTGTAATCGTGATTCATTAACTCAGTCGTGACCAATCAAAACTGTTTTAACATTTTGGAGATTAAACTTACTTAGTTATTTGTGGTACTACTAATAAGTACTGTAAATGAGAAAGTTTGTGGACGTATGTATATTTGTTATTCTTTCCAGCCAAAACTACAATAGTTTGCGGAGTTCGATGAAATATGGTACCCAGTTAGATTTATGTAATTCTGAAATTATTTTTTTGCCCAAGAAAACACTTTCACGAAGACGATGCCTCGAGCTGAAGCTAGTCGTGTGTAAAAATGGCAGATGTAAAAAATTACTTATTTTATACTCCCATTTTACGCAAGTAGGTATTTTTCTCCGAATCAAATGGATTTGCTTCGTTATAAATGTGTTATGTAATGATTTGCATTGAGAAAATATAATTAAACAAACGGCAGCCGGATCAAATTTCAAATTGCTATCAAAACGGTTCGCATTCATATTTTGTAGGGTGACCATTGTATTGCGTTCAAATGGTGAGACTGATTTTGATATTAGGTAGTAAGTAATACAAAATGTTTATTAATAGTTTTCAAAACCCAAGAAACTAACCAGTTGCTGGAGAATGTATCTTTGATTAAGAACGGAAATAATATTTACAAGAATATTGATTGTTTCTCTTATAGATTGTCGATTGTTTCTGTTTTAAATGCAGCTTTGAAATTTTTTTATTCCACGAATATTCATTTCGACTTTATTTTTGCGTTTATTACTTATATCATATCATAGCTGACCATAGCAACTTTATGGTGCCACATTTGTCGGTATTTAAGAAACATAGACGTGATTTCAGAAATATACAAATGCAATGATGAAAATCCTGCAAACATTTAGTGTAATGGTAACCGTAGTGACTTGTAGTGGTGTGCGAGTTGTGAGATGCGAGATGTCCCTGGCGGCCATTTGTCGCGGGCGGCAGCTCTCCCCGCGGACTCGTTAGCGCACCGCGCGTCAACGCGGCTGCTGATTTATTTGCCTTTATTCGCCTTTATTCACATTTATTCGCCTCTCATGTCGCGCAACACAGCTCCCACAACTGACACATAAATGTCGCTTTTGTTTCTCTTTACGAAACGATTTAGATGTGTTCTGTACGCGTGGGGACAATGACGCCAGGAAAACCTTGAACCTTTGCTGAAATATGGCCTCCATTTTTTTGAGTTGCAGAAATAAAAGCAGTGAAAATGTTTTAATTCCTGGTATAAAGGAGGCATTTTCATTGTTATTAAACTATTTATAATCAAAATTAAGAAGAGCGGGTTTATTCTATATCTAGTTGGTACTAAAATATTTGTTACGTTTGTTAAGGGTAGGTACACGTAGATGTTCGTCATTAGTTTGTCAATATCTGGTAACGAGCGGAGTATCGTCTGCCGATAGTGGCCACTAGACTGATAAACAACATACCTGTGTCGTGTTCTTGCGTACACGGGTACCTATGTTTATGTCCTTACGTAAATATTGTTTAATGTATAAAATCTTTGATAAAACTGAGAAATTTATTTGGAAACGTTTGTACAGAGCTGCAATAAAGTTTACATATTTGAAAGATATTTAACATAAGGAATAAAAAACTGTTTACATAGCTCATTATTTACGCAGCCGTCATATTTCAACTAGGAGTTTCCCATAAAATATAATATACCAAGGTATAGATTGTATAATGTCGTAAAGATAACGCAGAGAGTGTTTCTGTATGTATCTAGGTATCTATTGTTTTAACAATTTTATCAAAATTCCGGAAACATCTGGTTGGTACCTTTGAATTTGGAATAAAATATTAGGTCGGGGAAAAAGTGTTTTCGCATTATAGTATGTATATGTATGAACTTGTAATAAAATCTCTTTGGCTTCAAGAATCACAAATGAGTAGGTACACCGGTTCATTAGGTTTCTTTCAGTGAGCTCGTGAGGTACCCAAATATCGAGCTTTTTTGTGTAGAGAAAAGATTTTATTACAAGTTCATACATACTATAATGCGAAAAGACTTTTTCGCACGACCTAATATCAACAGTTTGGCTGACAGGTGCAAAAACAGCGATGCTGGCTCAGGAGTGGCAGTCGTAGTGACTTGACTCCAGTATTTGGACGTTCGTGAAAAATACATCACATATCATATCGGTTAAAATACAGCTTATGGTTAAGATCAGTGGTTCCCAACCAGTGGTCCGCGGAAGTCAAAATATGGTCCGCGAATGATATTAAAATTGAAATTATCACGATGATTGTAACACGTTATTTTAATATAGACTTACATAGTGGTCCCTGCTGACAAGAATAATATAAAAGTGATCCCGGACTAAAAAAAGGTTGGGAGCCCCTGGTTTAGATGATATTGTAAAAATCTACCTTCGCTACCACAGGGTAGCGGAGCACTTTGACATTTTGAATGTGACTAAGAAGCCAGTAGTCATCTAGACGACATTAGACACTGAAAAAACTGAGATTGCTTCATTTTAAAGTTCAATATTTTACTAATTAAAATATGATTTAAACTTTATGAATATTATGTTTACTGAAATTTATGATGATCTTCGATATCGATCAAATAATATTAATTGATCATTTGACATTTGATATGGCGTAGTAGGTACTTCTACCTGTTTTTTTTTACATCTACAATTCTCTCTCCATCCCATGGATTCATGGAAGAAATTGCCTTGTGCGGTAAGGCCCCCGATTGTCCATTAGTATCGTATTTATATTAAATAAGTACAACAAATAAAAAGAGTGAGTTTTTATTTGTTGTATTTTTATTCTGGTACATTGTGGACAATAAAGAGGTCTATTTATTTACACCCCAATGATACTGACCTGTCCCATGCTAAGTAAAAAAGCTAGCTAGAAATGTTTATACTGTCGGGTTTATGGTTGCAGATCGGCGGCATTTATTTTAAAAAATATCACGAGCTTTTGCATAAACGTGAGCTATAAGCTCTTAACTATGCCATCTTAGTAAATTTCAGGTTTTTCGTAAAAATGATAATGACGTACCTACTTAGTAAAGCAGGTATGTCCAATTGTATTCGACCTCAGAATCGTGTGAAAATAACAATTTAACGTTGTTTGTAGTTTAATTATTAAAGCGAGAGTATCTTGTGTGGAGTTTAAATTGTGTTTGTTCTATTTAGGAGATTACGTTACAATCAGACACGGAGGTACATCATGTCACGTGGGAGGGGTTTTTACATGATGTAATTTGTTTAACAATAGTGCAAAGCCTAATGAAATTATTAACCGACATAGGGCTGAAAACGCAAAACCACACGATGACATGAACAGTGGTAAAATGACACAGCTACATGAATTGTAACCTCGTAGTATAACTGCGCATTTAAAAAATCAAATATGTAAATATACGAGTGCTTATTGTTTTATTTGTCATTACAATCGGACGTTTTTAAGGAAGCGAATGATGAAGAGCAAATATAATCAAGAAATGATGTATAATTTGTTAATTACCCACGAGTATAAGGATTCATTGGTCTATTTGAACATTTTCGAGTATTAAGTGTACAAACTTTGTTAAGACACTAATTATTGCTCTCGTCAAAAGATTGGTCATTTTTTATCATCATTAGATAACTTTATTTCAGTCAATAAGGGTATTTTTTGATGGAAAAGTGGCTCCAATTGATATAAAAAAATGCGAAAGTCATGGGCAACTGTGTAATTTTTATATTTCTGGAATCTACCTATGAGTAGCTGGAAGTACTTATAGGGAGTCGGAATTTTACTAGGCTTTGTATGATGTTCTTATTGTTTTAAGCAATCATAAGTTAAAATGGGCACAGATTCTTTATCCAATGTTTGTTGTCATAACTAACATCACCTACTACTTAACTAGCATCTCGAAGCACAAAGTACGTCTTAACAAAATTAGTGGCCAGTGTTCACCCATCTGTGTGGAGACTGCGCAAAAATACTTGAAAATGAATACCGTCTTTCATCGATTTGGGACCAAAGTGGTGGTGTTTTTTTCGAAATAAAGTGGAGAGGCAAAAGTTGGCATCTCTCCCACCATTGCCATGCATCCCACCTCGCATGCCTAAAATTTTAATAAAAATAAAAATTTAATTTATTAATTGAGGGCATGCACAGTCAGCGTGGTGTACTCACGACCTAATCTCTTCAATAATTTGGGAGAAAACCCTTGCCAAGCAGTCGGACAGTACCTAATGGGTTTAAAAAAAGTAAATTTCGGAAGTAACTTGAGTAAATATATGACATTTCCTACGTTGAGAACAAATCTATAGGATTTTGATAAAACAGTATAGATAGGTATTTAATGGTAAATACCTACATGCTACCCTGCACGATGACTGTTATTCAGATATTTAAGAAAATTCTTATAAGTACAACTATCTATAAGTGCTCATAAAATAAGCGTTATATCTACCTACTTACCTAGTTATAAATTAATAATGCTTAGGTTGCAGAAATCTTGAGATGGATAACCGAGACAACTTCTCAAATAGATGGAATTCTTACTACTTAGTTAGTATACAAGAATTTTCGAAATCTGATCAGTGCCTCCACGTAGATTAATTCTGAAGGACCATATCAATGTAAGAGCGAAGTGGACACATAAAAAAGGCTAATCACACCACCATATGGAAGGAATTACAAGAAAGAGAGCAGTGCTCTGTAGTAATACAGATTAGTAAAGAACTAATTTTGTACTAGTTAAAGTGTAAAATGTGGTGAAACTTACAGGCAAACCAAGAATTTTTGATAAAGTATGTAAAAGCGAATAGATAGACAAAATAATTTATTGCACTTGACTTTTTAACACTCACGCCACCTGGTGGCAACGATTTGAGACTCAACACGTACTACCGTTTCTATAGTTGATCACTAGATGGCAGGAAAATGGCAATACTGAATTCTTAATGTAATGCCATCTAGCTTTGGAAAGCAAAACTATGACTCGTAGATTATTTTCTGTTTACTTTTAGTATCACCAGATGGCAGTAGTAAAATATTTGGTAGTGTCATCTAGCGGAAAATAGCAATACTAAAATAGGTTGAACAATTGTACGCATTTACAAACATTGTTACTAGATGTCGTTTAAAATTTATGTCACTGCCATCTAGTAGACCTGGCTAAAACCATTAAGTGTGTATTAAAACGTTAAGTTTGAAAGATTTCCCAAAAGATGTCGTTTAAATTTTTTTGATGAGGAATTGAGAATATTAAATTATTAAAATTTTTGTAGGTGATCATTTTTAAAATGTTTTTTATAAAATTACTTCAAAATAATATAAAAAGATACGTCCAGACTAGTGCTTCAAGATGGTAGGCCAAATGTATCAAATGATAGAGGGGTAAGTTAAGTAAGAGGAGTTTGCTCAGTGGACAAGGATACAGGCTAATAAAAAAAAATGATCGCACAATCAAATCCTATAGGATAACAGGACACTCTTGTGGCCAAACTTTTTTTAGATTTTCATATTTATATTATTTTTTAGGTCTAGTTCTACTAGTATCTACTAGTACTACTAAAATCTAAGGGAGACCTAAGCTCAGCACTGCGGTAGTGCTGAGCTTAGGTCTTCCTTAGATTTTAAGTTTTACATTGTATCATGTCATCCATCAAATTTGGCCATTTGTCCATGTCTTCTCGCTATCTTTTTATTGGATTACCTAATCCCTTCAAATGAATTTTAACACACAAACATTTACTATAAATAAATTAAAATTAAAATAGTTAAAAGAAGTGTTTATTAGAAATATTCTGTAGAACCAATACAAGATCAATACAACTAAATCTAATTGGCTTAGAGAATGCCAAGAGATCTCTCCACCACTGCATGAGGTTGGCCGGCCACTTCACAGTGCTCTGGAAGGTTGAGAATGTCTTCAAATCCAAGGTCTAGGTGTTTACCCGTCAGAACATCATGTTGGAAATTAGACCTCTGAAGGAAGGGCAGGTGACCAATCTGGAATATTCAATATTATGGATAAGTATTGATTTTGGGCAGCAGTACCTAAGTATAGACAATACCTAAGTATAGATATAAAAGTTATAGCTTTACTTACTAACAAAAGTTAATTCATCTTTCGAAACAATGTAGCATTCAATATTAATATCGTCTTAAATGAGTAGTAGCCTTTCCTTGGTTCTTTTCAGTTCAAAAGCTACTATTTAACAATTATTGCTAGTCATGCAGTGCTATATACATTGATTGAGTATTTTATATTGGGGTACATACCTTGCTTGTGAATTTCATTTCCATTGTGAGCTTGAGTGGAGCATGAAGTCCTTGGATGTTGCGAAGCATGGCCATGTTCATTTTTTCTTGGTTTAAATGGAACTGGAATTATTGTTTTCAAATATTAAAGCTAGTGGCTTTGGCAGTTAATATCAAAGAAGTAAATATTGCTGACAAAGGATAACAGACAGTTCATACTATTTAATTGAGTCAACAAGGAGATGGGAGAAAGTTCAATAAGGATTTGAATGATAAGTGTTACTTACATTTCTTTCTGACACTTCAAGAGGATGAGACAAGCCTAGTTTGGGTTTGGTGCCACTAAGACCCGCCACCAGTGGGTCTGGCACACCGAACGGGCCTTCTTGTGGCTTGATGGAACACCCATATTCGGGCTTAACTTTCAGTGAAGGTAAACCAAAACTCTGAAACAGTCAACCAAAAACATTGTCATATACTGCGGTAAAGAACGAAAATAACCTAAAACTATAAAAGTTCAACTCACCATTTTGCTTGTTTATAATGCTTTATTTAATTTAAATCCGTATTTTCTTGCTTTGCTTTACGAAATACCAGTATATTAGAATCGCAATTGTAATACAGCCAAGCGTAATTTACCGAGTCGGCGACGCAGCTGTCAAGTCACGCAAATGTCAAAAATTGTTAACTCACGTCCACAGATAAAATTAATAATGCGTTTAGATTTATTCATGCATGTTTATTTAATGTAATAAAATCTTTTCCATCACAATATTTTTTGTCTAGTTATGAAAAAAATATGTCATCAAATGTCATAGTTTGTTTTGTATATGTTTTACAAGGCTAAATAAAAAACTTAAAATACGATATTCTTAAGCATTTAATTTTCCTTATTTTGTAATTTCCAGAATCTATAAACATGCCACCAAAAACAGCGAAGACAAAGGAGAAAGAACCAGTGAGTTACATTAATTTTGTAGTTCATAAGCATTATCACCAAACCTATCTGAATAAAATACTCTCTTTATAGTTATTAGTGCAGACATCAAATGCTGGTGGTTAATGGCTCCCAAAGCAGGCACCAATAAGTTGCTTTTATACGTATTTCAGGGTGTCTCTAGAATTGGAGTTTCCAGGCAGTAATTTATGTTACTATCTATCCATCTCTATATTTATTTTTTTATTATAGTCTCCCGAAGAGATACAAAGAAAGAAGTTTCTTTACAAATGTCGATTTCGCGCCATCGGACGTATGGTGATGGCCAACACGTATTGGATGATCGAGGCCGCTGAACAATACGAAGGCGTTGAAGATGTTAAAAGGCGCGTTGCACAAGCCGTTCGTGGCAAAACCAAAAAGAAACAATTGCTGAATATAACGGTTATCTTTTTAAATTACATTGTTTTTCTTTTTGACTATTAAAACATTAGTAGGTAATATCCTCAATATACCTATTTTCAGTTTCATTATTCCTAATGAAATAAATATAACTAAAGCAATATTATTTTTTACAGGATAAAGCTCTTTTGAACAAACCCGCTGTCGATAGAACTGATAATGAAAAAAAATACATTTACCGCATCATAGGCGGTCTAAAGTGCTTCAAGCGTTATCCTAATGTAAATATCGCATTATAGTTTCTGAAGGTATAGTGAGAATGCCCTCTTAATTGTTTATAGTAATTATAATTTGTAATACTGTAATATATGCTACAGCACGTAAAAAAGAAACTGGCAGCTGTAACATACTTCAAGTACTATGGACCTGGACGTGTTATAGTTCGACAACACCAGGAAGCGCATGCATTGTATTTCATAGTTACTGGTGATGTGATCGTCAGCCAGATGATCTTTGATGAACTGCTGCAGCAGTATGTCTCTATAGACATCGGTATTATGCATCCAGGCGACATGTTTGGCGAAGTGTCACTGCTACATAACATTCCTAGGACTGCTACCTGTACTACAGCTGGTACCAATTACTAATAGATAACAGACAAAATCATTATCTCATTAATTATTCCGATGCTCATATTCGTAGTATCAAATTAGAACAAACCTAAAAGGTAGATAAAGTATTAGAGATTTGCGATTCACCATTACATCTAACATCACAGGAAATGTAGAGAGCTACATGCTTGACAAAATTTGCGTCATCGATCTAGCAGCGTATCCTAGTAACCATTCATGTTTTGTTCATTCAGTCTGGTTTCTTAACTTGGCTATCAGTGTTCTTATATTGAATATTACGTCTAGGTCACTGTGAACTCCTCACGTTAATGAAAGAAGATTTTAAAAATGTTCTTCAAGCATCCGTGCAAAGGCAATGGGACGATGTGCGACTTGCTATGTCTGCGTTCAGTTATTTCGATGCGCTTGATGAGGTAAAAACCTACTTTTACTATTGACGCCTTTATGAAAATTATTTTAATTAAGTGGTTTAAATGTATCGTAATGTTTATTGCAGGTAGCACGACGAGAGGGCTGCATAGTTGCTAAAATGAAATCTTATGCTGTTAATGAGACTATATTAGGAGACGGCGTCGGTGTTCCTAATTTTGTCTATTTCATCCTGTCAGGCCGCTGCCAGATGATTGAATCGCTACAAGTGGTATCCACCAACCGTTTGGGTCGTGTCTCGTATCAATTATACGACCCATATGTAAGATCTTTTTACTAAGAATTATTTACTTTTACATTCACATTGTAAAAATATCATAATCGTTAATACTGTGTTATAGGTACCCAAGGAAGAGAGCGAGCAGGATTTGGATACTAAATATTTTGCTGGTTACAAAAATCTTTCTGGTACTAAATCTGGAAGCAAAGAACAGCGTGTTTCAATGTCTGAGCCCGAGGATGCTGCAGCAGATGTAGCCACACAAACGCCTAGAGCTCATAGTAGTATATTAAAACAAGCACAAAAAGAACAATCTACGTCTAAGCAAGGAAGTATTCAGATGGCTTCAGATGTACTAGTATCTGACAGTAAGCGTGAAAGCGTAGCCTTTGAGGAGACGGCAGGCGAAGGTGGTCAGTCGGTGATGGAAGCAAAGGATGAATTAGATGATAAACATCGTTCATCTGTTGCCTCAAATATGTTATTAGCTCCTGATCAACCCCGAGAGTCTGTCAGGTATCGCTAAAATTAATTAATATAATTAAATGTCTCAATTTTTTTATTTCCTAATTTATTACTCTCAAATAAATGCGATAATCCTAATCTCTCCCCAAAGTTAGAGATTAGGCCTTGAGTCTACCACGCTACCACATGCGGGGACTTTGTATGCCCTCAAGATTTCATTATTCTATTGCTTTTTTGTCTTTTTTTAGGTTCAGCATTGAGTCAAGAAAGCTTCCACCGCCAAACCTACGAACATTTTTCATGCAGGTTAATAAATTCGTTAAGCATCAACTATGTGAAAACGATTACAGTGCCATGATCTAGAATTACGTTATTACAATTACAACAGGAATTTGGTTACTCATCCTTAAATTTTGGTAGAGTTTTATATAAATTTACTGCGATTAGCTGCGATAATATATAAATAAATTAATTTTTAAGGCTAGTACTTAGTAACATTAGTGAAATTAAAGTTGTACCTAATATTGCTATGTGTAAATAATGATTTAGGTATGTCAGTTCAACCCTGGGTCGACATTTGGCTTTGGTGAGAACATGCGGGACCGTCGCATCGTGGCACTAACTCAAGTCGACTGCATGCTGCTACCGAAAATATGGCTACTTCAACGCAATACTGCCAACATCTGGTCACGAATAGAACATTACCTAGATAAAAAGGTGTGCAGGGAAACCTTAATACAATCATAATAATTGTTATTTGATAATGTTTGTTGTAAAAGATGTTAATTGTCGCTTTGTTCCATAGCAGAACATGGGAACTATCTCAAAGTCAAATATGCTTTATATCATAAACTTTTAACAAGTATTTGAAATCGTCAAAATTTTTCTTATCTACCACCCTTTCGGAAAAGCTGTTGCTCGTAAGAAGAAACAGCAAGAAATCCACGGCTTGCTGTTTTTAAATGTCAATATTGTTTGTTTATCTGTTTTGTAAAATATGATTATTTTTGGTAATGACGTTATAATGAAGTGTCACCTCTACTACAGTTATTGAAAATTAAACACAAATATTATTAATTAAAGATAACATTATCGTTTTCAGATACCAAATAAGAAGAAGTTATTCAAAGAATTTGTATCGGAACGTCGTTGGCAGGAGTTCCGCGACGGCTTAGTGGAAGACGTCGTGGCGAGGTCTAACACAGTAAACTGGACATCAGTACATGATGTACCATATTCCATACGTATGGAGGAAATGATAGACATATAATTCAGTTTCAAATATTTTACCATACCGTGGTAATACTCGAAACCATTTCAAAATTTTATTAACCATCAGAGAATAATTTCTTAGCATTGACATATATTATGGTAGCACAAAGACATAACAGATGTGCATGGTAGACCTAAATAAGCTTAAAACATTATTTTTGTAAGATATTTTTTAACGACTATAACATTGCTACAATAATCAGCTAGAAGTCAGGACCGTTTAGTTATAATTTATAATGTACAGAAAAAGCAACGTAGGCCTTAGTAAAGGCCTGTGTTCAAAAATAAAGATACGTTTCCTTAAGGGCTTGTACACAAAACTGCGATGCGACGCGACGCGAATTCGCAACGCAGAAAATTACGACACGAATTGCTGCGATGCGATTTCGTGCGGCAAGGTGTCTCCCACAGTGATCACCCAGGGTGACGGGAATGCGTGTGCGAATCAATTCGCAAGTTCTTGCGATGCGTTGTGCGAGCTCGTAGATTTTTACGATGCGATGTCGCATCGCAGTTTTGTGTACAAGCCCTTGTTTCCCGGCTTTTCGACTTCAGTTTTGTTGTCAAACTTCAGTCAGATATCCGATATTTCATCAACGTGAAACCTGTGTTGATGTAGTGTGCCCGGTGACGCGATCCGCTTGAATTTGTAGTTCGTTAGAACAAAATTATATTCAGTAAATTCAGATCTTATGCAGGTCACCATGCTAAGAATTTTGTTCGGTGTATAAGGTATAGGTTCTTTTTTTCTAAGGTAGGTACGTATATTTGTTAGATCAATATAATTTACTTGGATATTAAAGATTATTTTATTTTAATTACTATTTGTTGTTTTATTGGTTCGTACGAACTTTGTACCTAACTGGAATTCACGATTAGCTTTCATGTCAACCGCCAGCTCTCCACCTTGTGAGTACGTAATATCTCTCAAAATCCTACTAATATTATAAATGCGAAAGTTTGTGAGTATGTATGGATGTTTGATACTCTTTCACAAAAATACTACTGAACCGATTACGATGAAATTTGGTACGTAAGTAGCTGAAGACCCAGAATAACACATAGGATACTTTTTATCGCGGAGTTCCTTAGGGATCGAGGTTTACACGGGAAGGGTTTCCACGCAGACGAAGTCGCTGGCGACCTCGGGTAATATAATTAATATTCGATCTCAGATTAAACAAAATTATACCACACAATGAGTGAAACTGGTACGTTACCAATAACATCCTTCTTTTTTAGAGTTAAATAAAAATGTTCAGATTGTCACACAAAATTACTCTTTCAAAATGCGTGTCACTGTGACAAGTATTCTGAAAGCGAATTTTATAAGTTCTCTCTTTTCGTTTTATACTTAGACTATTTATTTGATAAAGATGTCTATTTTGTAAACATCGTATATAATTTAGAAGATATTTATAATAGATTTTGGTTCGACTTTGTTGGTTCAAAATTTTATTAAGTTGTTACAATGGCGAACCGATCTGAAGGAAAAGGAAAAAAAGAAGAGGTAAGAGAGCTCGAGAGATCTTAAGTTCTTTTACTTAGAAAAACTAATGTAAGCCTATTTTTATGAAATCATTGACAAATATTCCCAATGTGCTAGGATCCAGAGCTGGCATTGAAGCGAAAGTTCCGTGCAAAATGCCGATTCAAATCTATAGTAAGATTGGCGTTAGCAAACTCTTACTGGCTAATTGACGACGAGGCGGAACACTATGAGGGTGTGGACAACGTCAAACGACGAGTAGCGCAGGCTGTTCGCTCCAAAGTGAAGAAGAAAAAGAAACTACTTACTTTAATGGTAAGTTCTTTTTTGATAAATTATACTCAATTGACTTTTAGGTACTTAGTGTATTTTATTAATAAGCAGCAATCATTACAAGCCTTTGGCAGCTTATACTGTTCGACGAGATAAAGAAATTGTTCAGCGAAGTGAGGATATATAAACATATGTCTATTAAATAGAACTACAATATGACCCAATTGTATTTTGATTTTTCATCGTCTTTTTAGGATAAAGCACTTCTGAATAAACCAGCTGAAGACAGAACTGATCAAGAAAAGCGATACATCTATAGTATTATCGGTGGTCTTAAATGCTTTAAGCAATATCCGAATGTAAGTATTGTTTGTGTACTTACTCGTTTCTGCTTCAGTAATTGATGCTGCACAAGTTATATAAGTGGAGTCTTTCAAATTTGAAATACGCTACGTTATTACTGTATGTTTAAATAGTCTGACGGAAAAATAAGTTTATTAGAGCAGGCTGTTAGCTATATCGTATTTTTCATAATGTTTTAAGTTATATTAGGCTTTTTAAAATTGTTTTAGCTAGTTAATCGGAAATTGTGACTGCCTTGTAAACTTCACGACATACGCCTTATGATTTTTCGTCGTTTCTCTTCAGCACGTAAAAAGGAGGTTAGCAGCAGTAACTTACTTCAGATACTACGGTCCTAATCGAGTGATAGTTCGTCATCACCAAGAGGCGAATGCGATGTACTTTATCATAAGCGGCGCCGTCGCTGTCAGCCAAATGGTCTATGATGGATTGCTAAACATGGATGTGCCGGTCGAAATTGGAACTATGAATACTGGTGATCTGTTTGGCGAAGTATCTTTACTTCATAATATTCCTAGAAGTGCGACATGTACTACCATTGGTAAGAGTGTATTTCTCATGATCGAAGCACTTAAGTGACTGTAGTTATATGTTTCTAATACAATGTTCACATTAGGGCACTGCGAGCTGCTAATGTTAATAAAAGAAGACTTTAAGAATGTTCTCCAAGTGTCCATACAGCACTCGTGGGACGAAGTGCGCTGTGCCATGTCTGTGTTCTCGTATTTCGATGGAATGGATGAGGTACTGTTGAAAGTGTCATTTAGCGCTATATTTTTACTAAAGTAATTGAGCTGAAAACTGTCTGTACAGAGGTACAGAGAAGCTGGCTAGGATATCACCTCGCCGCAACAACCGTAGCGCCGCGTGTGGTGGGTTCGAATCCTACCCGGGACAAATCTTTGTGTGATGAGCACGAGTATTTGTTCTGAGCCTGGTTGTCAATTTATCTATATAAGTATATATTTAGAAGTATATAAGTATGTTTATCAGTTATTTGGTTACCATAGTACAAGCTCTGCTTAGTTTGGAATCAAATGACCGTGTGTGAGTTGTCCAATAATATTTATTTATTTATTTTTTTTATTATATGTATTTATTAATGGAAACTTAACTCTACTTACGAACTTGTTAATGATAAAGTAGATGCATGATGTATCTAATCTATTTAGTATTTTCTTTTTTACTGTCAACAAAGTAGTAGGTATATTCATTATGTTTTTTTTTTGTTTTATTGACAGGTTGCTCGACGAGAAGGCTGCATAGTTGCAAAAATGAAATCGTTCGGTGAAAATGAGACTATACTGGGAGATGGCGTTGGTGTTCCTAACTTTGTCTACTTTGTTCTGACGGGTCGTTGCCAGATGATTGAGTCTCTACAAGTATCCTCTACAACTCGCTTAGGACGCACTACCTACACACTTTATGATCCTTATGTATAGATTTCTGTATAAATATCAATATTTATTTGATCAATTAAGTTATCCAACACATCAATTGATTTCTCATTTTTGAAAATTGGTTTTAGGTTTCAAGCGAAACCAGCGAAGAAGACTTAGCTGAAAAATATTTTGGTGCTTTAAAAGACGAACAGAGCAATGAATCAGAAATTGACTTAAAATCTGAACCCGAACAATCGAATTTATCAACATTTAAAATTCTGGAGAGCATTCTGAAGATAGGCCAAAAGTCGAGTAAACGCATTAGAGACAACGAATTTTCAGCGAACACTAGTGAATTAAAAATGAAAAATGAGGGCCGAAATTCAATACGGCGGAGCCTGGGTTCTCGAGCCGATCTTAGGGTTAAAAGTCCGAAACGTGTGTCTCATGAACCACTGCATGGTTCTTCCTTGGTCTTAAAGGACGATAAAAACGATGAAACTCATATATTCCCACACCCAGAAACTATGAGAGAATCAGTCAGGTAATTTATATTAATGGAATTAAGACAACATTTAATCAGTCACAATACTCATTCAACTAAGACGTCTGAAGGACGTTCAGTTTTGCATTTTTAATTTGTTTTTAATGATCTAATTTCAGATTCAGTATAACTCCTAAGCTAAGACCACCAAATCTGCGAACTTACTTTATGCAAGTTAGTGTGGTACTTATAATGTGTTTTAGTAATTTATAGTATTGAATAGATTATCCGATGGGCAGTGCCAAAGTAGCAAAATTTACAGAAAACCACGTGTTAATCTAAGTAATACTTATTTAGATGTAGTGACACTAAGTGCTAGTTCAAATGTCAGGGTCTGTATTAACGTCGACTTTGTATACTAGGTATGTCAGTTCTTCCCTGGGTCGACGTTTGGTTTCGGAGAAAATATGCGGGACCGTCGAATTGTAGCCCTGACTAGGGTCGACTGTATGCTGATGCCAAAAATTTGGCTCCTACAGCGGAACACTGCCAATATCTGGACGCGTATACAACATTACTTGACCCGAAAGGTACTAGTAAGACTTTATTAAAATCTGATTGTTATCTACATCGAATTCTCAAATTTCTATATTGCGTACTTTCATAGTTATTTCTATCCTCATAGTTATTTAGCCTATCCGCATCTGTAATATTTTCAACGGACGCCTATGGTTTCAGATACCATCTAAAAAGGATTTGTTTAAATCATTCGTGACAGAGCGTAATTGGGCAGATTACCGCACTCAACTGGTTGAAGAAGTCTTGGCAAGAGCTCAAACTGTCAACTGGACCTCAGTGCACGATGTACCTTACTCGATACGAATGGAAGAAATGATAGACATTTAATATTCTTTACTATTTCTTAAATTATATTTTACCATGTTACGTATGTCTTTTTATTCTGAACCGTGACTCACATAAGATGGTTAAGATTATTATCATATACACCATAATAATTTCAAGCAGATTTGTGCTATGACTAAATGATTACCATATTATAGAATTGGTCTAATTCGGATGTGTGTTTAGATTGTGGAGGCGGAGGCTCTCGGAGGCATATAGTCTGGCATGTACAGCATACCTACCTCCGAATAATTTGTCATGGTTTGTAACAGTGTACTTGAGTACGTCCTCCTGTCCTGACCAATAAATGTCGGTTAGATTTTTAGCGTGGTTTTTTCTTGGTGCAACCATTCCAACATTTACAGCATTACTTCACTATAAACTAATTTGTTAGTGCAATTCTAGAAGCTTCTTATAATTTTAAGAGAACCAAGAAATGAAAGATTTGTGAAAAGCCTGGAAAAATTGCCCTATTTTTCCAGGCACGTGTTTTATTATGATAACCCATGGTACGCATGCGTGTATTGGAACGCCATTGGCGCGTCTCGTAACCAAGGCGACCGGTTTTGGCGGGAAGCGCCCACTCGCAGGTCGCACTCGCAGCTATGGCAGCTAATCCAGCGGAGACACATCAAACGGCGATAACTAAACACATTCGACCGCAGTGCACCGCGACGAGCGACCGCCGCGCAATCCGACGACAGCCAAGGCTGATCGAAAATTCGCGACTGTTAACAGACGTCTAACGTAAATAAATACAGTAGTTTAGTTATACGAACTCAAAACCTCATTAACGGCGTCAGATCCTATTCGAAGAAAGTGTCGCCTGATTTGTAAATAGTTGTCACAGCAGAATATAGCAGGTGAGTCAACTTATCTTGCACACACACGTGATGTACCTACCTGTTTACCAAAGATAAATTGACATGGACGAGATCAACGCTCATTTCTTCGACAATAATAATAAATAGTAGTTGATTATCTCCTTGTATACGTTTAATAACAAAGATAATTATGTTTATGCTTTTTGATCTCTTAATTAAGTATTTGTGTAAATATCGCTATCAAAATATTATACTTATCTACCTACATTTAGTGTCCGACTACATATTTAATGGTTTTAAAGTTAAATGAATAGGCAGCTTCACTCAGGTACGTCTCTCTATCTTTAAATTTAAGAGTAATTTGCTAAAAATGGATAAGGTTCCAATATTTTTTTGCGGAAATTGTTAAAGTAATACCTACCAAACTAAGAAAACTGGTAGGTACTATGAAAAAGAACATAATATTTACAGATGTAGTCACGTTTCCTAAGGTTACCAAAACAATCAGTTATAATAGTGTTGATGTCAACACTATATTTATACAGCTGATGTTAATTTGAGCCGTGGTCCTGTATCGTGCCATTTTTTAACCAAAATGCTAACAATAAAATGGATGTCTTCGCTTAACTCAATTGACGTTCAGTTGTTTTAATTGAATAATCTTCTCTCTCGGCGTCGAATACGCTTGTAAAATTGTTCAAAATAGTGTCTAAATCTTACCAAAGGCATCGACTTTTAGGTTTTTTAAGAAAATGCACGTTATTAAACTCTTATTATTAGTTAATAGTTAATAGTACTAATATTACTTTCACCAAGTCGCTAAGTCAACCCACAAATTTTATTCGCGTGAAGTCCGATATTACAAACATCTAATATTTAAGGGTGCGTGGTCGGGTCAAGGGAAATACAGAAAACTCGATCGATCCACAGCGTCAAACAAAAGAGCCACGGTCAAACCTATATTTTCACTGACCATTTCACATTACGGAGGGTTTTTATAAAGACGTTATCATATATAGGGATTAGAAGGACTTTTTATTGTTTCACACCTTAATTTCTTATCTGGTATAGTGATGACGATAGTAAAAGACAGTAGGAAAGGTGGGGATTTTAAAACATTAAACTTAGGCTTTACGTTTCTTTCGCTTTGTCTTCCTAATACCTGGGTGATATCATAGTAAAAAAACGCTTATTCCCTATGGAAGTAATTAAATAATTACATCACGTGCTATAATTAAAAAAATGTAGTTTAAAACCTACGTTTACACAAGTGTTACTAAGTTATATTGTTCTTGATCGTGTGTAAAGGATGCGATTTGTTTTGTTTTGTATAAAGAACAAAAAGTATTTGCTTCTAGTCCTAGGATAATGTTAAGTCATTACTATGAATGGTATAAGTAATAACAAAGTGTTACGAGTTGTACCGGTTTACACGAGAAGTGTGTGGGAAGTATGTAACACTACTAAGGATCTGTAGTTAACTACCAATATAACAAAGTGTATGTTACATCCCGTAAATAGCAACCATTTGTACCTGTACATGAGTTATGTTGTTCATATTAACATGATTGCGTCTCGTACTCTCGTCACGGCGTTAAGCACTCTCTGTATTTGCATACATATGTCAAACAGTTGACTGGCATTGTTTCTTAGGTTTGTCTATCAATTACCGCAATATTGTTGGTCAAGATGTAGATACAACCAATCATGACGGAACTCTCTTCCGTGTTACTGAAATCTAACAACAACTTGTTTGCTCATCGATTCATAAGGAACCTTATTGTTGTCGGCTCAGGCACGCATAATGACCTAATATTCGCATCGATACCATCAAAAGATCGGCTTGTTGATACAATCTAAAGAGTTTTGTAGTGATGTCCTTAACATTTGACCTCTGTGAATGTTTCCTGATGCCTAGAATGAAACGTATGCGTCCGTAGAGCACAAAATGGTCGATGACGGCATGCTGCTCCGACCGACGCTGGCTACCGCACAGGTTATCGGCAAATGAGCTCAATTGAGACAACGCTCACCCTGATAAAATACTGTTATTGGATAACTGATGCAACTAAACTAAATACCTTCAATGTCAAATACATTAATACAAAATAGTAACTTAAAATCTGTCTTTTATAATAACCGCGTCTGCGTAGATAGCTACAGTACTTCAACTTTTTTTCTGAGTTTCTAACAATAATACAAGAGACCATCGACCTATAAATATAAATAAATAAACCGATCACGCAGAAGCTTCAGCAGTAAAACGTCGTAAAACCAGCTTATCATATGACAGAGAAAGCATTCATGTGGAAGTTTGATTATTCGCGAAGCCTTCGGGACGCAGCGAATGGCCCAAATACGATTTTATTCATTTTTCACGACGACAGTGACTCGTACGACCTGGCACTGAATTAGCTTTTCTTTCAGCCCGTGACGTGTTCGGTTTTTATACAGCTGTATTTCAGTGATCGGATTTGCATTATGTAGGTATATGTAGTATGTGGTGACTTGAAAAAATAAATAAGATAAATAAATAAATGTCATTTTGATGTATATCTTTAACGTCATCATTTATTTTTTTACTTTATTATAGCTACACAACGTGGTGTGAATAAATTAAAAAAACTTTTTCGTCAGTTTACATGAAAACATGAAAATTATTAAATCTAATTCGGGCGTAATTAAATTCTATTGTTAACTTAATAAGTCGTAACCATGAGATGAACTAGTTTCGATGATCATTAAAATGTAGAGTAGGAAATAACTCAATGTAAGCTTAATTCCTGATTAAAAAAGTAATATAATATTCTATAGTCATGTATTTTCATTGCATTTGAAGGAACTTTACTACTGCTTTGTAGTCTATATCGATCGATTTCCATGTAACACAGCACACAATAGACCGGAGTGTACTATCAAGATAAAGCATTCCATTTGATATATTGAAAATGCACTTTATAATGACAGGTACAAGTATTTAGTAGGTACATTTTCAGTACATGCAGTACTGATATACTATACATAGTCACACTATGATCACGTGCATAAAAGCCTTTTGACGGAAAAAAATATTTAATATGTTTTTCTTTCATGTAGGTATTCTGCATTATTTTTATGCCTGGCTTCTATTTATCAAGCAGTGACTTGTAATAGATTTGTTTTAGAGGGCATTGCGAAAAAACATAACCAGATTATTTAAAATAAATCTGTTTTTAGGCTATTATTTAAATCAGCTTAAACTGCTTAAAGGTTATTGTTTTTATTACAGAAGAATACATAAAAAGGGATTACTAATCAGAAATCAGATTATAAAGTTCGAGTTAAATATTAATTAATCGTGTTAACATCTAGTATGTTATATTTTTCTTCGGTTTAATATGATATTCTTCGATGAATAATACTTTCATAGCCATACGGCCATCTATACATAGAATTATGACTCTAGTTCGATGAGCAAAAAAGGCGAAGCAATAAATTATACTTGTCATTAGAAACACCCATATGGAAAATGTTTACTACTATAAGGATTCATTAGCATAAAATAAAAAATAACTTATATCTACCTACTATAAAAAGGGTAGAGATGAAAACAACAAAGTCACCGGAATAAAAGCTTTACTGAAAAAAATATAAGAGTGATTAGGTCGCGTATTCGAAATAGTTTGGAAATAAAAATATGCCAACTAGGTATTATCATATAACATCTTTCTTACCCCCCGTTTCTGAGTACATTTAGCGGTAGTTTATCTATTCAATAGCGTTTTTTTATATCAGTTTTGACACTATTTAATAGATAAACCACCGCTAAATGTACCTAAGAAACCCGGGGTTATTAACGGTTCTATAACTTCACGATATAAGTTCTTAAAAACCGATTCTACATTGATAAAATCAAAGTATTTCTTTAGGAAGTGATAGAGTCCTACGTTAGCGATGTAGTCACGTAGGAACATATAGAATCAAAACAAATTACTAGCGAACATACCTGTCACTCAGCTTTAGGGCTGTAGGCGGCACGTGAAGGCGTTTCAATGAGTAACCCAACTAGTTTTACCTTATAAATTGTGTATGATGGTTATTGATTCAACTATACATACCTATTGTTTACTAAAACGATTTGTGTCGAAGACATCAGGCTTTAAACAACCATTAGCCTAATGACAATATAGTCAAAGATTTGCAGATTTACAAACAATAAGGACATTAACAAGATTTAGGATTTTACAGCTAAAATAGCTAAACGATTCCGTAACTACTTTCAATTTCTTTTTTGGTAATATACCACGCTTTCACATCCCATAATTAGCTACAATATTCATTTTATGCAGTGAAATCAAAGATTTAAAATCTTTTGTGATAGGATTGGAAATCATATAAATTCTAATCAGTGATTTAAAGAAAGCCGTAGTTAAATACTGAATCACTGAATAATATTTTAAAACAACATTACATGGTTATCTTAATTTAAGTTGTTTTATCCAAACAAAAGTATTTAATAGACGGCGAGAGCAAGAACGATCTTAACTCTTTAACTATTCAATAAGCCCCGTTGGCTCTTAGAGTGTTCTGAGGAAAATCTACTTGAACTTTAATTAACTTCCAACTAAAACAAATTAAGTGCAAAAGCGAAGACAATGCTATTAAGTGTCTGTAGAAGATTTGTATTATCTTACGTTTAGAACCCTTGTATCCACTCGGCAACACATGTGAGTTTTTGTTTTCGTTCTAGACTAGATTAAGAAAATACTTAGAAAAAGGAAACAGCTGTGCTGTGTGTCTAGTATCGAACATTTTAATTTCACACAACTTATTATATTGTGATCTATTATTATACTAAAATGAAATTGAAATCATATAACGCTCAATACTTTATGTAATTCCTATATATATGAACTAAGAACTCATTTAGGAACGCAAATAAAGAAATTGAGATACCAAATTTTTGTGTTACCCGTATTATAGTTTGAAACCCAATCGGTTAAATGTTTGTCTAACATTGCCGTGTTAAGTTTACCGCATAGGTGGTAATAGGTCTCGGCATTACGATCCAGAGCGAATAACTGACTGTGATCTCATTGGTCAAGCGGTACAACCATTTTGCCGTGTCATGGTCGTAAAACTCGTATTTAATAATATACCTAATTATATTGAATTATAAATGATTTGCCTCAATTTTCTTTACACCTATATCACTTCAACGATGTTTCAATAAAAGCGGCTATTTTCCCTTGGCTCTACAAGTCTACACCGTTCGTTTCCCTGCAGTTTAGTTCACTAAATCACTTGAATTTACTGGTTCGTGTACTACACTAACTTTGCAATATCTACGATGTGGGCAGTGTACAGTCCCTTGCTACAAATGTAGGTTCTCATGCATTCTAACTTATGTCACGCGATCTGTAAAAGGAATAACAGCTTTCTACTATACCTGGGTTTTTGCGAAACGTATAAATGTATTCAATTTGTAACTACAAATATATGGCCAATAAACACACGCCGCTCCTGTTTGTCTTAAAAACAGAATATTACTATATCGCCTTAGAAATTGGCTCTGTTAATGATTAAGGAATTTTGTAGAAATCATGCGTGCAAGATTAATAACGAGTCTTTAATGGTTTTCATGTTTGGTTTTGGCAAGGTGACTTACATAGCCATGGCCATGTTTTACAAATAGGGTGCAGATTACCATTCATTTAAATGTATATTGATACCGTGAAATGCTTTTTTTAAGGATTGTGAAAGTTCTATGTTTATTTGGATACAAAGATATAATTTTTCAGTTGTGAGCAAGTTTCGCTAACTTATTTTGAGTCCTTATCGTTTGAGTATATTTGCTAGTGCCAAACTATGAGATAGAGAGGAAGTTTGTCCACATTATTGATTCGTAAATATTTCCAAAGTTTAAAATACGCAAGCCAAACTATAGGTCAGACCATTCAGACGGCTTTTTTGTTTCGCAAATTCTCTTTTCACATCAGTAAAAAATGAATGGTCTGGTCAACTTACCAAAATAGGTGTATGACGCCATTCTGGCTGGCGTGTTGTTATGTACGTGCGAACAAACGAATCAACGGAAATTAAATCGTGGTATAAAGTAGAGTCAGTCGTTTTTATAAATATAGTTCCTATAGTATCTATGTTACAATGTGTATACTTTTGACATTAAAGTAACTACATATCCTAAATATACTTTAAGATGCCCAGATAAGCAAAAAATAAATAATGTTCTATGAATTTACTAACCTTTCATCAAAGTATGTACTTACATTTTTTAGTCGTGTATAAACGACAGATTAAACTTAACGATTTGTCTTGCAATTTTCTTAACACATATAATACCTAAAAATAATATAAGTACAGCTAGTTAGTATGTTACTGATATGCATTATTTCTTGTGTTAGCGTAAATTTTTCCTGATATTTGTTTTGTACCTGTCGATTGACCAATCGAAACATTAGTGCGATATAGTAAGGTCTCCAAGTAGTTGTATAATTTATGGAAAATTCATGTTAAATTAGGAATAAGAAAGTAAAAGTATTGTTCATATTATATTCAGGATTACAGATAACCTCTTTGCACCGTCACAGGAAGTGTACCATCGATAAAATTATGATTATATTATAAATGTCAGAAATATGTCAATTTCAGGGAGGGTTGTTATTTTTTTATGAATTTATTGTTATGTGTATACAGAGCCACAATTTTATATTCCAGTTTTCATTGTTAATTTAATAATAATTTTGTCGTTTTTAATCTTAACCTATTGTTGCAAAAATGTTTAACGCAAACAAATCACAGGCGAGCGCAAAATCTGGAGCAATATTAAGTATTTTTGTTTAATGTTGATGATGAATGATTTTAACGTAACTATTACTTTGAATTACATTATAGAAGTGTAACAGGTTTTCGTCTGCTTATAACTTACTACCCATTCTGAATACCGCTTTGGAATCTGCTGATGACCAGTCTATTAAGTTTTTATTAATTAGCTGTACCGATTTTTTCTGTGTCTGTACTGCCTACTAGACTAACAATTAAATTGATATTTTTCCTTTTATTTAATTAGACGGCATCATCGACGAACCGTCATAGGATATCCACCAGTTCGTCGCTACCGAAGGGCTTGTATCCGTGCTCCGAGGCACCGATGGGCGTTCGTCAGAACCCTTGGACCCCAACTAAACGCCGAGGACCCATAGCCGCAGAAGCTTCCAGCCCAGGACCCGCTGTTGTATCTCTGCCATCGCTAATAGGTAGAAATTTTAAATATTAATGACAAACTTGATTTTGAGTGAAATAATAAATCTAAATTCTCATTTAAATTTTAATGACCATAGACGTATAAAATATGAGCTTGTTTTTTTAAATTAAAATTATAAGATGTTACCATGTGACCTGATCGATTTTAAATAGTTTAAGGTTTTCTGGTTACCACATAAGAATGATTATGAAAAACTTAACAGATGGAAAATATCGGCTTACATAATAAAATAAACACGATTAATTTATTCATATTTTAACGTGATACATAAGACAGCCTAATTTGACTAACCAGCCGTGAAATATAACGAAGTAAGCTATTCATAAACTACGTCGGAATTCAGTGCAAACATGTATCCGAATTAATGAGCGGTGGAAATACCCGTATTATTCTTATGTAAAGAAACGTTTATTCAAAATATGTAATACTTTGTTAAGTAGCACTCTGTATATCACCATACATGTTTGCGTGCTGTGTACATAGTGCATAATAACAATATGGTCATTTCTTTCGTTTTATTTCGACCGGTATTGTTCGTCCTCTCTCGCGCTCGCGCTTACGTCACCCATCCCACTCCAATGAGGTTGTTTTGAGTTGTGAGATTAACGCTTGCGCACCGCAAGAACCGGCCTTGCTCGCTCTGTTGATATACTAAGTGACATCATGATGTTAATGTTATTCGCTAAATAATACCGCATTTTTTGCTTTGTAAAATAATTCTCAAATCTATAATAACTTGCACAAACTAGTGATTTTAATTTCGTGTTCGGTTATTTAGTTGTGTAATGTTTAAGTGCCTAGATATATTAAATAAATGGTTATTGATTAAAATCACCTAAGTGTATAAAGAAGTCAGCATTTCGATGAATCTTATTTTTATATGTTTTCTGTGAAATCTCGTCGACACATTCGGCAATAATTGCTATACATAACGAACGTAGGCGAAAACATTGACCCTGTTCAAGGTGAACTCTATCAGTGCGTGAGATACACAGCATGGTTTGACATTGGCCAAGGATTGTACGTCTGCATCTATATTATATTTAAGTAGGTATATGGAATATTTTTTGCGAAACCTTTATTGTCGTTTAATTTTGCTCGTACTTCGATATTATATTTTTTTATTTATTTATTCTCCTTAAAGGACTAACCCCCGGTTTCTGAGCACATTTAGCGGTAGTTTATCTATTCAATTGCGTTTTTTTTATATCAGTTTAAGCGCTATTGAATAGATAAACTACCGCTAAATGTACTCAGAAACCGGGGGTTATTTATTTTCCTATAAATAATTTTAAATTTCCACATAAGTGTTAAGTAAGAATATCTGCGAAGGTTGTTTGCTATCTTTGCAATAAAATGTTCTATGTTCTGTTCACAGGTAAACCTCCGCCAGAGTCTCGTAGAGCGCGCGCTCCAGCTTTTACATTCGGCCACAAGCTTGATCCCCCTGGTGCTCTGGCCAAAGCCGGGCCTGGACCTGCTTCGTACAACACGGAAGGGATGACTGCGAAAGGTAAGATACATCTTTCTAACCATGACTGCGTAGGTGTAAAGGATAGTAAGAATAACAGATATTGTAGTTCTAAACTATAGCGTAATAAAGTTATTGTCTATAATGTCCAATTCTTATTTTACAAAAGGGTTGGTAACGACTCTTAGAAAGTATGTTTATGGAAAGGATATAAGGAATAGCTGTTGACATAATTGTTGTGAGTTTCGTGCCACGATCGCTCTGAATACCACAACTAAATTGCGTGTTCAGTGGATATTTAGTGGAAACTACTTACCAAATCGCCTGCCTACGACACTCACATGATTTTGGCGTCAACCCGGCCGTTTTCAGAGTCTATAAAAGTCGGGTGATATTGTTTTGGATAGCAAAACAGTTGGCCTAGTTGACACACTTACTTTGTCAGATAGTTTAATTATGTATTGATTTCAACTTGCTCGCCTCGCCCATTCGGCAGATACCATGTAACTACTAGAGCACATCCCGACTAACAATTGTACTCGTATAGACTTAAAGCAATCGAATTTACTTGTTCTTGGCTCGTTTAATAGAATCGTGGGTAGCCGAGCACAATTGTCGTTTACTGGATAATTGCTTGGGTTGCTTTAGCTGGAGCAAAACCGTTTATCTTCGTATGGACAATTATACAGTCTACCGCCCACGAATTAAAACGCAGTAGCTAACAGATTTGTGATTTTGTGACCGTATATCGGTCTTTACTAGCTATACTAAATAGAACCTTTCATTTACATTATTGATTTTTAAAGTAAGAAATTAATCATTTCAAGGAACAATTTAGGCATAAGCACGGTATTGGTTACAGCAAAAGTGATTTCAAAATGTTATCAAAATACAAGGATTAAGTATTCCAGGATCACAATTAGGTCGTGTTTTCTTTATATCGTGATTCATTCTGCGACATATAATTTTTAAGTGGGTCATGACTGCAGTCCCATTTACATAACGATGTCGTCTGCAGTGTTTGATATTTTGTATTTGCTTATATAACCTGTTAAAACATTATTTGTGGTACTTACGTGACTCTTATTAATTTTCTTTGATATTTTACAACGCTTAAAACTAAAAGTATTTGATCGCGTGCCCTGAAAGCAGAAAGTTTTTGTCATGTTATTTTTGACTAGCTGACCCGCGCAACTTCGCTTGCGTCACCTAAGAGAATGAGTAAAATTTTTCCCCGTTTTTGTAACATTTTTCGTTGCTTCTCCGCTCCTAATGACCGTAGCGTGATGTTATATAGGCTATAGCCTTCCTCGATAAATGGGCTATCTAACACTGAAAGAATTTTTCAAATCGGACCAGTAGTTCCTGAGATTAGCGCGTTCAAACAAACAAACAAACAAACAAACAAACAAACTCTTCAGCTTTATAATATTAGTATAGATTTCAAAAGAACTTTGAGCAGGTACCTACTTACTATACTTTGTTTTCTAAATAACATAGTTTTGTCGCTCTAATTGAACGTCCGTTCAATACATTTTACTATTTAAGTATGCTATAAACTGAGTGGTATGTAGAGGTTCGACCTTAACATTTATATTTTGCGAGAACATATCCTGTAATGTATTTAAAAATAAAATCTCATTAATCGAACGAAGAGGAAGGAACTATACTACGGTTCATATGTATATGGGCAAGCTCTTAATTGGTCAATTGCTGTGGCATTGGATGTAACTGTTACTAAGTTTCTCCAAGTGCGGCTGCATTTGGTCGATGTCGCCAAATAAGTCCGTATATGCGAAGGTGATCGGCGCTCGGTGAGTCAGCGAGTCGTCGTGTAGGTGCCCCGGACGGACCCTGACACTCGTCTCACTCGAACACAGCCTCAGTCGCGCATCTACTTCGATCCACTCGCCACTCTTCCCGAGTACCTAGAGCTTGTTCCCAATAAGTTGTGTTTAGGCTATTTAGTGTTAGAGCAATCGAGTGCAGTGTACTTGCTTTACGTGAGGATTTGAGGTAAATATTACATTAAATATACATTTAATTATTAACACTGTGTACCGAACAGTTGTTTTGAAGTTAAACGTTTTGATGATTTTTTAATATTGTGTAGTTTGAACGTACTTCATTGCAAGATAAGGGTGTTTTGTTGCTTTATTATTATTTTAGGCCAGAACAATTATTACAGCCGAGTTTATAAAATATTTTTATTAAGTCATAAGTAAAGGGAAGACAACTAGTAATACTATCGTTACGAACGAGTACCTAAATATTGAAAATCTTGTCATGTTCGCTTGATATTATTACTTTGACGACCGTGAGTTTCTGCGCCTGTTACGTAATTCGACATCCACAAATAAAGGCCCGTGCACAATGTAGTACAAGATGCTGTTAATAAAAAATACTATGTTGATAAATAAGACGAAAGTATATACCCATATTAAACTAATAATATTTATGTTATCTTTAGGCACTGTTTATTCATAAAAAACACATTATTGACTTATAAGCGTAACGCATGAGCAGGCAGGATTGATTTATAGGTGTAGTTGTGACATATTGTTTATGTACGATTGTCTCGCATGGTGGAACAATCAGGGCGTTCAGTGGCGCCGGCTGTGTCTCTGCACGGGCGCTGGCCACCGCCGCGCGTTGCACCGACCCCCGCGCCCTGTGACTATGAGCCCATCAAGGCAGTCCGGGCGGTGTACGACCATGCGCCAGCCTTCTCTATCGGCCTCCGAGTAGCCCCGCCGCAGCCCGGCAGCAAAACGCCAGGTTGCCATACGACCGATGATTTGTAGCATGTAGCTGTTTTTAGTCACCTAGCTTTGGTTATGTTTCTTTCGTTATACATACCGCAATCAATCATTAAGCATTGAATTTTTTTTTTCGTTAGTCAGTTTCATCACTAGTACGATTACAATTCCTCCCATTAAACAAATGTGCCTTTACTTCAAGTAAGGTTATCGGCATTATGTACAGCATTCTGTGTTTCTAGTTCTTTAATCTTTCCTTAATATTGTAGGCCAAATCGCTGACTAAGTCGATTGCCATACATAGGCATAGCATTCGCGCTTTTGCCCTTGTTACTTATGCATAGGCGTAGTAAAAAAAATGTGTTTGTATTAGCAACATTTTTAATTGTCATTAATTGCATCTTAATGTAAGCGCTTGTTTGTTCGTGAGATTTTTTTCCTCTACCTCTCTAGCTGATTGAGCTGTAACTCTTTTATTTATTCCATGGCTGTTCTGAACATTTCCTTTCGTCATTTCGTTTAGTTTTGTCCGTTCCAGCTTTGTTTCATTTTTTTTCAGTGTTTCATAGCTTTGGTACTGTTTGTTTACCGAGGTTTAGTTGGCTTAAATCATCGCCTGTTGACATTCTTTGACCGGATTTATCTATCTCGGAGTAGCTTGATGTCAGTGTTATTTAAATGCTTAATTCATTTGTATGTTTTGTAGTGACACATTGTTTTTTGTTCTATTATTATAATTTACGCCATTAGTAATTTTGTATTCGTCACATTCAATGATTCTGTGAATGTGGTTGGTGCCTATTACCTACTCAACATTTAGGTACTGCTTCTATACAGTTATGTTCTTACTATAAAAAGTTAAACAAATATGAAATACGTATTTAGTTAAGATTCGTACCCCGTACTCAAGACACGCGATTAACTGCTGTTTAACTTTTTATCGTCAACGTGTTATTGTTAATAAACACCTACATGTGCGATCACATTCAACTGATACTGAACATAACAGGTAATAACTAGCGGTTTGTATAATTTCCAGCGCCCAACACATATTCTATGCCACCGGTTCTCGGTGAGGCCAAGGAAGGCGGCAAACGCGCAGCACCAGCCTTCAGCATAACTGGTCGCGGTAAGGCAGTGGAGAACAAGGCTGCGTTGCCTGGCCCAGGCACTTACACCACCGACAAAGCTTCCACCGCGCTTAACAAACGTCCTCCTGCATACACCATCGCGCCGAGGCGAGAACTGAGGCATCCATCAGCTGCTGTACCAGGACCTGGAGTCTACTGCCCCGAGAAGGTAAATATAATATTGTTCACCTTGTTTACTAAAACAACACAGTCAGGAATGATGTCACTAACAATAACTTACTCATAATAATTCACCCTTGAAGTCTCGTGTTTACTTGGAATCTACTGTGTACATTATTTCGTGCTATATCAATTCTACTGCGAAAAACAGTTCTCTTTTTCATTAATTGGGTTTTCAAGGCTAATCATTTTTACAAAGGACGTAATTGCTTATATGGGTTATTCTTTAGTCGATGTCAGGGGAATGACATTATTTTGTATTGTGAATTTCTAAGTCAATATAATTCTATACTTCCTAAATTCACTGACTCCACGCGGAAATCGCCTTCAGTGCCGGGTACACCCACACTGGGGTTGAATAACCGTGTAGGTGTGATTTGCAATAAACGTGATAGGTGAATACATGTTTTGACAATGGCTTTTCGCCCACTGCCATCGACTGTCGCTGACATTTTCTGTATATCGGAGACATGTTTCTTTTTTATTATTTTACTAATTTATAAATATTTATTTAAAAATTAAGTGCATGTAATCAACCTGACTATCTCCCTGAGGTCTATTTTCCACCAAAAATTTGTAAGGCAGCAAGGTGGTCCACAAAGAAAACGCCATAATTTTAAATTTACATTACATTTTACTAGATTGGTTTAATGCAACTATTTGCCTACAATTAACACCGCCTCGCTGTGTTGCCCATCACTGAAGTAAACGCAGCCTTATTTATTGAAATACTTCAAAGATGCTTATGTCTTACTTGAATAACGTGTTAACTATCTCATTATATCATAAGTTCAACTAACGAGGGTGGTGGGTGCATGACAGGTGTGTGTGAACTTGCCGTGGGCGCCGGCGCATACTTTCGGCATTCGACACTCGCAATACGTGGGTCAAGCAGCCCACTTCCCGGCACCAGAAGAAATCGCTGCCAACTAACCATCATCTGTTCGTAACAAGATCTCATCGATATCAACCATTCATCGTCATGCTTTATCAGAGCTAAGGGTTTCCTATTGTTTTAGGGTATTTATTTTGTGATGTATATAAAATTTTATTACTAAAATATTCTTCTAATAAAATCAGTTTAGGTATTAATTTATTTATAATCAGATTCTAACCCTCCCATATATTTTTTTTAATCATACCTACTTATTTTACTATGATGTTAATTTATACAAACGCAGTCGCTCCTACTGCTACTAATTAAAAGGTACTTAAGCATTTTGTTATTTACTAATCGATTTAATGTTGGTAGATTAGTTTTCATAAAAATTATGCTTCCATTGATCTTGCTTTTATAATAATATGACATTATTTTGAATGACTGTTTTATTAACTTTTCTTTTTATGTTTTCAGGGCAACACAGTTGTGCGTGAAAGGATCAATAAAAGCACATTTTCAAGGAAAATGAAGTTCGAAAGATCCGAACAAGTTCCTGCACCTAACGCTTACTCACCCGAAAAAGCAGACAGGATGCTAAGAGAAAAATCTCCTGCATTCTCATTTGGAACTAAAACTACAATTACTAGAGTACATAATGCACCCGCCCCAAATGTGTATTCGCCAGAAAAATCCATAAATTCACTAAAACATGGTCCTAAGTATACTTTAGCTGGTAAGGGTGTAGCTGAAAAGCACGAAGTAACTCCTGGCCCGAATTACTATAGCCCTCAAAAAGCTGATAAAATTCTTCATGAAAGTTCTCCTGCTTATACAATGCGCTCAAAGGAAGTTGTAGAGAAATTTGAGCAAACGCCGGCCCCAAACGTTTATGCTCCAGAAAAATCTATACACACATTGAACGGTGGACCAAAATACACTATTTCTGGAAAAGGTGTTAATTCAAAGTTGTCAGAAACACCTGCGCCGAACAGTTACTGTCCTGAGAAAGCTGACAAGGTGCTCCATGAAAGCTCACCGGCTTACACGTTCAGGATTAAAGAGCAGACGATTATGAGAAGTGAATCACCTGCACCTAATGTTTATGCCCCGGAAAAATCTATGCATATGTTAGACGGTGCTCCAAAGTTCACTTTAAGTGGAAAAGGTCATTCCGAAAAAATTGAAAGTACTCCCGCACCCAATGCCTATTGTCCTGATAAAGCTGACAGAATTTTGCACGAGGCATCACCGGCTTATACATTCAGAGTAAAAGACCATGTGCTGAAGACCGATGTTACACCAGCACCAAATGTTTATGCACCAGAAAAATCTGTACAAATTTTGCATAGTGCACCAAAGTTTACTATTGCTGGGAAGGGACAAGCCCCAAAAATAGAAAACGTACCTGCTCCAAATTCATACTCCTTAGATAAGTCCGATAAACTTCTCCATGAGTCCTCACCTGCGTATACTTTTAGACCTAAAACTGCTATTGACAAACCTAATGAAACACCAGCCCCAAACGTATATGAACCACACTTACTAGATGGCGCTCCTAAATTTAGTTTATATGGCAAAGGGCACGACGCCAAACCTTCTGATACTCCTGGGCCTAATGTTTATGATCCCCACTTTATAGATGGAACTCCAAAATATACAATTGCAGGAAGACCTCATTCCGACAAAATATCTGATGTTCCCGCTCCAAATGCGTATGACCCTCACTTACCTGACAATACTCCCAAGTTTACAATTGCTGGTAGGGGGCCTGATGGAAAACCTTCAGATACTCCTGGACCAACAAGCTACGATCCCCATTTGCCCAATAATTCTCCTAGATATACTATGTCTGGGAAAGGTCCCGAGGGTAAATATTCTGATGTTCCTGCCCCAAATTCGTATGACCCTCGTGTACCTGATGGAACGCCAAGGTATACTATTGCTGGTAAGGGACCCGCTGGTAAGCCATCAGATACGCCTGGTCCAAATGTATACGACCCACATCTACCTTCTAGTACTCCTAAATTTACCATATCAGGAAAAGGACAGGATCCTAAATTGTTTGATGTTCCTGCACCCAACAAATACGACCCACATTTATTGGATGGTACTCCAAAATATACGATCGCAGGTAAAGGACAACCTGGAAAAATAGAGAATACACCGGCTCCGAATGCGTATGATCCCAGTAAATATGACTACATGTTGGATGGTGCTCCTAAATACACTTTTGGGACTAAAGGACCGGCAGACAAGCCTTCTAGCAACCCAGCTCCAAATGCTTATGCTCCGGAAAAAGCAGATAAGATCTTACACGAACACGCACCTTCATATTCATTCAGACCAAGAATTGAAAACGAAAAAATACTGAATACACCTGGTCCAAACGCGTATAATCCCGATAGAGCCGATAAAGTCATCCTGGACAAGTCACCTGCATACACATTAGCCCCTAAAGGCAAAGACGTTAAAATAAATGATACACCTGCCCCTAACGTGTACAGTCCTGAGAAAGCTGACAGAATACTTCTAGACAGTGCTCCTCGCTATTCATTCAGGATTAAAACGAACCCTCATAAACCAGATAATGTTCCTGCTCCCAACAGCTACAATCCCGACAAGGCGGACAAAGTGCTACTGCACAGCGCTCCTCAGTATACGTTTAGAATTAAAACCGATGAAGTAAAGACTGTCGACACACCTGGTAAGTGGAATTTTTTAGTTTTTGTAGTAGTTGTTTTTATAGATTAATTAATTGTTGTTGTTCCATGCATTTTAGCACCGAATTCATATAATATTCCTACATCGGTTGAAACACCGTTATATACAATTTCGGGTAGACATAAGGAGCCGATTGATGAGCGCCTCAAGGTGCCTGCTCCGGGAGCTTACAATCCTGAGAAGGGCTACAAATTCATATTGACTTATTCACCCCAACATACTTTTGGTATTAAAATACAAACAAATAAATTCGCTGAGACCCCTGGTGAGTTTTGTATGATAGACGGTAAGGTTGGCGTAACAAGCATGGCGGGCTAAACTAATAATTACAGACGTATATTTACTGCAGTAACGGTTCTAAAAGTGAGCGATGGGGATAACATAATTATAATACATTAATGCTAGGTATTTGCCAAAATTAATTATAACATCATGGGTATTACTTCAGGTAATAATATATTTTAAAAGTATGTTACAATAATATGATTTGTTTGTTTTTAGCGCCAAACTCGTATCGGATTCCGTCTGTATTGGACACTCCCGTGTATACGATGTCGGGTCGCCACAAGGTGCCGGTCGACGATCGTGCGCGAGTGCCCGCGCCTGGCACCTACTCACCGGAAAAGGTATAATCATCAATAATTGAATACACTTTCATAACTTTAAAAGCATTATCCAGACTATAGTTATGCTACATACGTGTGTATTTATATACCAAATTTTTTAAACATCTTAAATGCGAAATGCCGTTTAAATTTTTTTATGCTTCCATGGTTAACAACTATTGCAAATTCATAAAAGTATATATTTAATGAGTTCATAAAAGAGTTTATTTTAATTTTGTATAGATGTACCTTAATGCTCAAATAATGTTTTTCAGGTGCAGATCAACAAAACACCGCAAATAACATTCGGCATCAAACACTCGCCTTTGCTGGGTCAGCTTAGACCATTAGACACTCCACGATCGACAGAAAGAGCGAACACTCAATCTACCGATAGCTCCAAGCACGTTGTCACCCAAGTCCAAAGAACAGTTGTCAAACAAAACAACCACATTGACGATAATCGATATGCTAACAATCAAACTATTACAGAGTCAAATGAATATAACGATATAACACGTGCTCACGTTACTCCCGTCAAGTATGATAGTGATGTCAGGAGCACCACTGTTTCCCCCGAACCAGTTCATAACCAAGAAACACTAACACAAGAAATCGTTTGGATACCTGAGAAACCGGTAGTCCGTCGAGGATCTTACACGATTGATAAATCGGACGGAAATGGATATTCTGAACATTACCAAAACTCTGAGGTGATTCCAGTACAGAACGGAGTGGTCCGAACTGCCGAGAAAGGAGAGAGGAGTGGCAGATGCTCAGAGGAAAGAAGCAACGAAGTAATACGGCGGGAAGGCTTTGAACAAAATGTTGAGAGGAATGTGAAGCACGCAACCGCCCACGAACAGAAGCAAACTGCTAGTGAGGATGTGCGCACTAATACTGATGTCCAACAGCTGGCTAATGGAGGAGTTTCTAAGACCACTACCACTACTACTGTTAGAAAGGTGGGCACTGCCGCCAAGACCGCTAATGCTACCACCAGCGTCACTCGCACAGCCACTGTTGTCACCTCACGGGACATCGGCGTAAAGTAAACTCGACAATAAAATAAAATTCGTGATTTTTTAGCTGAGACGCTCATCTTATCTCTTAATACTTAGCTAACTACTTTTCAAAGCATTAACAAGCGTTAGTCGTCTTTTAACATTATTCTTGGTTATGACAGCTTTACTTCATATTTAATGCCAGCTAATCATATATTTATTAATTTATTTAATCAGTGCGAGTTCGATTTGTTTTATTCGCTTTTTTAAAGAGATGTATTGTGATCTCTTCTTGAATTATGTGTATAATGTTACACGTTTACAATTCTATTGAAATAAGTGTAAGCGAAACGTTGTTTTTTTGACAAATAATACTAAGAACTAATATTGTTATACTATTAAAATTTTATTAATAAAGTTTTTATTATTATCGTTTGTTTTTATACCTATTATTAGTATTTGTGGTTTCTGCTGCCGATATACCTCCGCAGTTTTATAAAATTAAATAAATTGAGTAAAATTTTCTGCGGCAAGAAATAAAGGTTATTTTATCCTGTTGCATTTAATTAGTATAATGATAGAAATTTCGTGCAATACCGATTGAATATACTTACCTAATTAAGATTAATTTGATCCAATAAAAAAATAGTCATAACTGAACATTTTAAACCGTTAGTACATATCGTTCTTGAACAAAAATGTTTCATAAGTTCTAGTGAAATAATTGAACAGCAAGGCACTGTGAGTATTATTTTAAAATATTTGCTTATCGTACAAAAATATTTACAGTGTAATTGTTGCTTTTATCTGAGGCATGTTCTCATAATCATGGCGGATGTGTGGCCGCGGTCGTGTTCGCCTCGTAGCGGAAGCTTCGCGAATGGACCCTGGATAAGTGGGCAGTGAACTATATTGTGCGCCCACGCATCGCCACACGACAACAAACTGTCCACGAGATAAACTAGACATCTGATAAATAAACATTTTGAAATATTTTATCTGGACTTGTTATCTCGTCCAAAAGTCACACAACATGTGATCATTTTTTATTTATGTACTTTTTATGATTGATAACGGGATTTAGCACGAGACAGTGTGCTAAGCCTTAGAAATGAATCAAAGGATTGGTGATAGAATAGATTATTGGATGCTATAAATAAACGACTAAAATAAAATAAATACCATTTATTATATACCATTAAAACAATTCAACGATACATATGGATGTTTACGGCTACAAAGTAAATAATAAAACACAAACTGGTTTATAACTTATGATCAGACTATCGACAGACCAAGTTATAGAATAGGAAAAGAAAAAAAACAACAGTAGTCACCTTGTTAAAAATTCAAACATACATAATATGTAGGTTTTCCGTTTTGCTATTTACAATGTTATTTCTATGTTGGTTTAGTTATAAAGTAGGAGTAACCAAATATATTATTATGAGTAAGAAGCCAAATGTGTTGTGGGTAATATAACACTTGTCTTTAATACATCATCTTGTCAGTTTTAATAATATACACATCTATATTGAACAAATACATATAATGTGTAGATGACATTCTTTGACGACAACAATGCTAATGTGTGCCATTGCATTCAAATATGGCACAAGGATAATGCCCATTGAATGAATCTGTGTAAAAGGATATAGGTATGCTATGCAGGTTGTTTGGTACTACGTCGCCTTGATCAGTTGCCGGGTTCACCTGTTTTAAGCAAGATCCCTCAATTGAATAATATTTACCTTGTAGTAGAATAAAAGGTGTTTTGGAAATTTATAATCACTCGTAGTAGTTCAGGATTTTTTAGTTAATCGCATTCGTATATAACGCAGCAATTAACTAATTCCACATGCCGCTGTGTTGTCACAAAATATCTAAGGCAACAATTTAATAATTAAATTGTAAACAAATATTAACTAGTTGCAAAACAAATGGACAACAACATGATTCTCAAATGCCCGGTTTCTGAGTCCATTTAGCTGTAGTTTATCTATTCAATAGCGTTTAAACTCATATACAAAAAACGCTATTGAATAAATAAAATACCGCTAAATGAACTCAGAAACCGGACATTATAGAATCATTTTGTTGTCAGTTGTTTATAGAACTAGTTTGAATAGATAAACTACCGCTAAATGTACCTCAGAAACCGGGGGTAAGGGTTACAGTTACGTACGGAGCTTTAAAAACAGCCATTTCAGGTGGTTTTGTTTACCTCTGTTTACCTTGACATTTATAGATTATTTTTTATAAAGCACCGAGTGTTTGACGTAAACTGAAAGAAACTACTCAGGCATGACGTAGCTGGGCTTATTGATTATATTAACGAAGAAAATTCTAAGAACATGTTCAGTTAATTGTGATAAATTTTTCCATGAAGTCTAATTTGGAACGTCTGACATATTTACTAAGTGTTAGGTATAATAGATATTGTTCATTAACAATTTCGAATACTTGCTATAAGTATGTAGGTACTTAAACCACATAATATTTGAATTCCCTCAATAATTTTGTTGGTTTAAAGTAGAGATTAGAGTTGTTATTGTGTTTTGTTAGTTAATTGAGCTACTTTATCTTATTATTTGTTGTCCGACTTGTGCACTTGATTATAAGTTTAGTAATTATTAATTAGATAGACATTATTTATACTTTATCCATACTACTTATTTAAATAATATAAGTACAAAAGAAAATAACTCTATCTATCTAACGTCCGGCTAACTTAAGATAACAAGAAACAAAGCTCCTTTTTCGATAGAAATTTTCACGGGTTGTGGTAAAAAGCTGTAAGGAATGTGTGTTGTCTGCTCTGATCTATCCGATATACAACGTGGACTAAAGTGAGACAGATTATTAATTATATTATTATTATGATATTTTTAAATTTGACCACAATGACCACCTTTCAGCTACTAAGGCACCAATCCTTATGTTGTCATAGAAGTTGAACTTAACATAGCACTCCAAAAAACAGCGAAATATTACACAACTAGCTGACCCGCGCAACTTCGCTTGCGTCACATAAGAGAGAATGGATCAAAATTTTTCCCCGTGTTTTGTAACATTTTTTACTGGTACCCTGTTCTTACTGGTCTTAGCGTGATGATATATAGCCTATAACCTTCCTCGATAAATGGGCTATCTAAAACCGAAAGAATTTTTCAAATCGGACCTGTAGCTTCTGAGATTAGCGCGTTCAAACAAACAAACAAACAAACAATCAAACAAACAAACAAACTCGTCAGCTTTATAATATTAGTATAGATAAGTGTTTCAATTGTTCGCTGTTTTTCGTTATATGTATATAGGTATGACTTCTTGACTAGTTAAAAACAGGAAATTAATAGATCGAAAAAGTTTTAATTGGGCATATCGTGTGATATTTATAGAAATCATTAAAATACATTGTATTGTTCTCGTATCTAAATCCGCTGTACGTACCGGTATCAATTACCAATGAAATAATCAAAACATTATTTAACAGAAAATATAAAGGTTACGTATTATTACTATTCACTAATAATAGACGAGTTTTTTAAATTTAATTGATCTTTTTCACTTTAGTTTCAGGTTATTGTTTGTACAATGGGTAATGTACATTAAACTTTTAGATTTTTTTCCTTACCTATTTATCGCCATACATAACCGAAGATCTCGATTATGATCGTCTTTTAAAAATAGATAAACTTTTTGACAAAATCGAGGTAATTGGAAAGACCCAGTGGCTGTTACTTTTTTTTAAGTAAGACCAAAGAAAGATTCTTATAACTAAGTAAATAGTCGATATCAGCTAATAACCAAATGTTATTTTTTAGATACATTTATAAACGTTCATAAAACATTAAACCAGGAGCGTTTCTAGAACATAAAATTTGAAAATTTCCTGTTCCACCATATTTTTAGCGTAGCAAACAATTTTCTTACATTTTCACTAAGCAAAGTAAAGGCATGTCGTACTGTTTACAGGAAAGACGAGTAAGTACACAGCTAATGAAGTGGAAGTACATCACGCGACGCGGACGTCTGATTGACGTAATAGCATCGCACCCCGCACCCACGCGGGGTCGCGGGGAGGCTCGTGCCCACCCTACTATAAACCAAATTAATGTTTGTCCCCGATAAGCATGTGTTGTGGCACCGCACACTATTCAACTTATCACGCTGGATCTTATTTCACTATAGATATTTTGAAAGGGTGGAGAAAAAATATTACTTACTAGCTGACCCGCGCAACTCCGCTCACGCTTTCTTATTTGTGTTTAATACCGCGCATTTTCAAATTTATTCACCTTTTACACCTTCTTTGGACTTTCACAATTAATGCAAAACCAAAATAAGCCAAATCGGTTCCAGCTGTTCACGAGTTTTAGCGAGTACGAACAGCAATTCATTTTTATATTTAAAGATCAATAGAAAGCATAAGAAAATGCCTAGATCTACGTTTTCACAAACTTTTTTACATCTGGACCTAAATATGTACCTAGGTACGTGATGACTGATATAACCTGATAAAAACATCAATAAAATCCAAGTAAATTATCCATGATTGCACTAATAGCCGTCTAGTATTAGATAATAATCGAAAAGGTTAAAAGTTATGATAAGGGCGACTTTATTCCTATAGTGTTATAACATAGTATGCGATGGAATATAATATTTTGGCAGGCTGCTATATATTTTTAAACTAGCTTTCGTATAACCTGTTATGCAAACAAAACACTACGGCAATTTATACAAAAGTCATCATGTTACAATTTGTTTTTTTTTGCAATTTCAGTTCTTTTGTACAATTTTACAGATTCGGGTACTCTTAAATGTCTAGGTTGAATCTATTTATTTCTGCAATAGTACACGAATGATCTAGTAAAACGTTTATTAATTTGTAGTCTTGTTTGTCTCAGGTAATAATAAATACTATGTGCATATAATTATGTGGGAATAGAATACTAGTATGATGTAGTGCAGCACTTTGTCGTAATTAGTCAACCTGCGTGTGTAAGTACTGCTATTAAATACACGTACCTGAGTACATTACATAATATACTAATATTATACATTCTGCATAACAATTATCTAGTTTCCGACCGGGAATAAAATTATTTTGTATACTATGAATTGTTATTTTGGTTAATGAAAGGTACATTTTTGATGTTTACTCAGGTAGGAGGAAAATAAGCCTACGCTATGACGTCTGTAACAGTGGACCGACAGGGGGCATTGGTCAGCAAACATAATATTTAATATAGATATTAGCACCTATTGTTGTATTTTCATATACATATATACCAAAGATTTGTATTTCAATATCTTTAATTATGCCAGCAAACATAAAAATGTCAAACGGCAAATAAATAATGTCTACGATTGTTTGTATGAATATTATAATATTTGTACATTTGCCGTTGTGTAGATTTAACTGAAAAACGCTAACGACAAATTTGAGGTGGCATTTTAACCATGAACACGCGACAGGTCAAGGTTTTGGTTTACCTACTAATAGAGGGCAATGTGCGACGTCGGTCCCCGGTCCCCGCAATTGTCATAAAGACCAATTTGTGGAATTAAGGTCCGATGTACACTACACTACACTACCGCTGCCGTACATATATGATTTAATTAGTGTGATGCTCCGTTAGTGACATTTTATGTAAACTGTTCTACGAACACAATTATTCCTATAGATTGTTTAAGTTATATTGAACGACTAATCGGTTTGTTATCGTAACGTACACCAGGCAGATGGGGACATTTATATTTTAAGTATATTCTATTTTTATATTCTCGTGTCTATTGGACCAAAAAGTGTGAGCAGATGTCTGTTTTATATAAAAGGGATTAGTAATCAAATCCGTTGCCTTAATTGGGCATTTCAGCAACCTCCCGGCTATTGTTTAGACTACGGGTTACTACAATTTCGATAGGAATTGAAAGAATCCAGCAGCCAGCTTCTTGTTACCAGAAAAAAACCTAAGATGTGGTGGTCACTGGTCTGCAGTTGTACTCACTAACGCTTGGAACACAGAGACAGTCGGCCAATAACTTAAACAATTTCAAATTATGTTATTTTTAAAACTTACATCATCAATTGCGCTAGTTGTTGTTTTGACTGGCTTGGTAGCGTTGTGACACAATGGCCACAATAAGAACGTGAAGATATTTATAAAACACGTCAGAATACATCCTTCTTTTCAGGATACAGAAAATGTAAACCATGGGTATCGTTATAGAGAATTAGTAGACACCAAAATTCTATAATACTTTTAAACACTTTTTATTTTTTGAAATTCAGAAGATAAAGCTTGATAATTCAGATCACCCTTAATCGTACGATAGACTTGGATGACCGACCGATGTCGTTTATTACTAAAGAACGCAATAAACTAATTGTAGCATATTATTCCAATACCTGTTGACGAGACTCTATAATCTTTTTAATAATGGCACATGGAAACATTGTATGATGTTTATACATCATTCAAGTCGCAATAGTAACATTACATACTTAGTTCAACATTTTTATGATACTAAAGTGCAATAAACGTAGAACCGTGTAACGAGATACACTAAAAATAATTACAAATCCCAACCATTATCAGTTATCGTTATCATTATCGTAGAGTAAACACAAATCCAGTGATAACAGCATTTTGCGAGATGTCATATCATGTAGTCTACCAAGTATATTTATTTCTGATTGCACTATCTAACAATGATAAGTTTTTGTTCAACTACATGTAAATTTAACAGCATTCTCGTTTTTCTGTACCAACAATGTCGATGCAAATTTTCTAATGTATAAGTATCAAGTCCTGCTAATATAATAGCAATCCATTTCCATCGACTACCTTCAACAAATTGTGTGGGATGATAAGAATCTGGTTCTTATCTTCCCACGTTACGTTTGTAGACCTTTCACTCCTAGATCGATTGCTTTGATTGAAACTATCTAAATTATCCAAATAAAAATGACAGAGACAGAGTGTGTCGATCGTAGAAAGAGTGGAAGTCAACCCGTTACACCTCAACCCTTTCGAACACTGATAGTTTCTTGAATTATATAAACAAAACTTTATTTAAGAAAATTAATAGATTTAACCAATTGGACTGCGAATTGAGCTTCGTGCCTAAATGATAAATGCTTATTGCATACGTAAACAAGCAATTACAAATTGAAATAATTTTGATGTAATTTAATTTTGACTTAATGTTGCAATATTTATTATTACAAAGTTCAATATTGTTCAGATTTGTTTTGCTTTTGCTACCACAGTAAATAGCCTTAGTGAAATATAAAACTAATTCGTTACTTTATTGCAGGTTATGAAACTCTGCCACATTTAAATACATTTGATATACCTAGTGTAATTTTTCATAAATCTAAATAATATGTTTTTAATAATTAGCTATGCGCGTACGCCATAGTACACACACATATTTACTACATTTCAGTATGTAAATGTATTTATGAAGTAATCTATATTAATCTATATTCTATATTCATATTATAATTATTATAATTATAATTATTATAATTATAATTAATATTATAAAGCTGAAGAGTTTGTTTGTTTGAACGCGCTAATCTCAGGAATTACTGGTCCGATTTGAAAAAATCTTTCAGTGTTAGATAGCCCATTTATCGAGGAAGGCTATAGGCCATATATCATCACGCTACAACCATTAGGAGCGGAGTAGTAACGAAAAATGTTACAAAAATCATTTATATTGTTTTACACAGGTATACCTTCAATATTTCATATTTTTTCGCAACACAAAATGAACGAATGAAAGTTGTAAAATAATGTTGCTAAATACTTGTTGATGATGAGTAAAATGTTATAAATAAAATGTACAATTACTAACGATGAGCTAGGGCAAAACAATAGGTATATTGTGGGAGTATTGAAAATACCAAACCGCAGTGATCATAGTACCTAGTCTAATAAACAATTATTTTAAAAGCTGCCTGATATTCAACACCTGCTTAATTCATTTGTGAAATATACATATTTTAATACAAAAAACAACTACCGATTTTTTTGGTAGAAATTATTTAAAAATACTAAGCGTTGCGGTCATATACTTAATGTATTTTATATGTTATGAAATAATTATCAAACAGTATGCAAGTACCTGGTTTTATTCTACTGAAAACGTTGCTGGCCTGTATTAAATGTCTAGTGGCATGCATAATTAATGCATTTATTTTATGTTTAATATATGTTTCTTGCTAAAGAATACTGCGTTGTAATAATACTATAATATATAATATTAGTATAGATGTAATTCTTTACTAATATTATAAAGCTGAAGAGTTTGTTTGTTTGTTTGTTTGAACGCGCTAATCTCAGGAACTACGGATTCGATTTGAAAAATTCTTTCAGTGTTAGATAGCCCATTCATCGAGGAAGACTATAGGCTACATATCATCACGCTACAACCAATAGGAGCAGAGTACCAATAAGAAATGTTACAAAAACTGAAAAAATGGGGGAAAAATTTGACCCATTCTCTCTTATGTGACGCAAGCGAAGTTGCGCGGGTCAGCTAGCCGTTGATAAGTAGTGGGTTGATAAGACATACTTTCCTGTTTTTAAATATCAAGGAAATTTTGTTTTTGTAGAACCACATGCCATTCGTCGGCGCGGATATATATTTTTTCAGTTGCCATAATACTTATTTAAAATTAAGAATAAAAAAATGGCTTTTTGCTTTATTACAATCCTCTAGTAGCTCTTTCCTCCGTCTTATGTTTCTTTACTGGTTCTGTTCTATCGTACCATTTAATGTTAAATTAGTTACGGTGCACGTGCACTCCGATTACACCACTACTAGGAAATAATGATTCATTATGATTTAAAGATAATTTAGTTCTACCTATTTGAAAGAAATCAATGAATCCTTATGATAATACACACGTGTAATTGAAATATCATTATAAAAATTATGTGTCCCGGTGGCTGCTGCTGGAAATACATCTTATAAAAATATCTACATTTCTTAACCTCAAGACCCAAGGATTCAAAGCCGAACCCCTCCCTAATTACGAGAGGAGACCCTTGCCTAGCAGTGGGACATAAATGGGTTAAATTTATTTTACCTATGTCTCACTCAATACAAAGAGTTACCGGTTCTTGATCTACAAAAATAGTATGACGACATAATTTTCTGAGAAATTTGCAACGTCATTGATTCTGTACCACATTTTGAATTATGTGACGCAATAATTAGCTCAACTTATAAAGGATCCTCAGAATTTTCCTTGTTTGCTTATAGGAAAACCCGAATTCGTTTGTGATTACCGCTAATTTCGGACTAACTTAACATTTCCATAATTATCTTACTATTTTTGTCTTTTTGGTTTTACCATAGGAATGGCCCTTAAAGAAACACGTATAATGTACAAGACAATAGATATAAGACCAAATATTTAAGCAATCGTTAAATGCTATCAAAATACTACTGAATATGGTCGAGAGAGTTCAATGTTCTGAAAATGCCCGTAGCATTGTATTGGGGACTATTTTACATGTCTACATAAACAATGTCTTTATTGTCTATGCATGTAAAATACCGTCGAATAGTCGGGAAGGGACATTACACTGAATTTTATTATTGGTGTCAATCAACGCGGTGAAAAACAAACCTGGAATAATAGCTGTAACTGATTTTAAATAGTATACTCCAACGAGCTTTGATATTTTCTCCAAGGATAAAACGTATACAGTTTCATGCTTGTTATAGTTTATTAGTGCATTTTCTTAGGACTGAAAATATAACCTGCATCATTTTATGGTTCTGACAACAATTTGAGACGGTTGGAAATGTACGGTTACAAAAATATCAACAACAATGTAGCAAATTATTGTCCATTCAGCCCATCACTTAAATTAGTAGCTATTGGTATAATCTATTGAGTTCCAAAAGCATTTATAGGAATCCCCTGGCACCTTTCGTTCCGTTAGCGGAGCAATTAATTAGAATTACCTGGTAGACAATACGTTACTGTAATATGCATTTAAAACGAACTTACGTCGACGTTTGCAGCGGTAACGTTTATTTTTCACACACCATGGGGCTCGAGCGTTCTCGGTGGACCTCGTAAATTAATTATATTTGCAACTATACTTTATTAAATTGCGCACATTTTCCTTTCTCGGTGTCTGCTGGGGAATGTTTACGTTGTATAGAGTTTTTTATTTATTCTGCTGGTTTTATTTTTCCTGCTATTGGTTGGCATGCGACTGCTTCGGACGCAGAGTGAAGATTGAAACTAAATTTCCTCATCAATCATGTTATTATACCCCAAATGATTTTTGAACTATCTTAATTATAGCTTTTTTTTGAATGTGACATACAAAATACTTAGAAAAGTATCGGGTATAATTATACATCAGTGCAGATTCCAGGGAAGTTGCATACATTGCATTTTTAACTTGCTCTTTATCTATAATTTGTTTGGCATCTGTCTAGGCCGTAGTCATTCAAACTGGGCTTTTTCACCTATCTCTGGTGTTAAACTGATTTATGATGATGATTGATGCGCAGTGGTTTAGGTCACCACGCCGATACCACTGCATCGGGAGGTCGTGGGTTCGATTCCCACACGGAGCAATTATTTGTGCGATCCACAAATAATTGTTTCGGGTCTGGTTGTGCTTTGTGTCCGTTGTTTGTATTTTTGTAAAAGTCCCCGCGACACAAGAGCAATTCTTAGTGCGGGAGTTGTCTTTTTTAAAAAAAGAAAAAAAAAAAAAAGAGTTTAACACTAGAGATAAGTGAAAATTATCACAACTAATATTTCTCTCTTATAATATGCCACCTTAATTTAGAATGAAATTGGGATCTTCGACAATTCAGAGATGTAGTAGAGCATACGGTTGATAAATTCTGACGGGGTTTTTATTGTTTCTCGTAACTATAAACAATGAATAATTAATATAGTAGGACAAGGTTACTAATGATAGGGGTGAATCGTTTGGAAGATTACGGCCGTATTTATATTTCAAATTTCAAGTATTCATGAATATAGGTGGTACTATTATATTATTTGAGTGTAATAAAAATGTTTTTGTGTAGGAGTACCTATTCTACTTTATGGAATAAAAAGCATTACGTAAATGTACGATAAGCCTATTTATTATTTTGATAATAATTAAATGAATAACATTGAAATTATACTGAGTGCCCGTAAGGCACATTCGTGACCTCGGTGACCATGAACGTTGAGTACGAAAGGTCGGAAAAATACATTGAAAAAATATGGAAATTATTCGCGTCTTCACATGAATTTTTCAAACATCCACACAATAGAAATTGGATTGTGATGAAAATCAATAGAATTTTACCTTTGCATCATTTAGCTTTTGGCCTTACTTTGTTTATAGAGATATTAGAATTCAGATCACTATGTTGTTCGTGTTTACAAGAAGCGTACGTATATGCAATGAATGTTAATCAATTATTATTGTAGTGGCGCTGGCGATTCTAATTTCTAATTTTACGGTATGTGGGTCTGGCTCATGGTGTTTTTATCTTGCTTCTTTGGTTGCCCCCGCTCCGCGCGCCGCCGCTTGTTCGGTATGACATTCCGGCGGAGTTGATGGCGCGGACCGGCCGCGTCACGTACCTACCTCCTACTTTATACACGTTCACGTAATACCAACAGTTTGTTAACTTTCGTTGCCACCTTACCGTGTCCCTCATACATTGTTTTTAGCTAAGAGTCAAGTTCGCTCAATACTAGTGCTCATTTGAGTTACACTGTGTGATAATGATGGAAATGTCCATCTATAGTATACAATTACAACGCGTTTGCAACAAATCATAATGACTCAGTGTTGTTTTAAGTGTTAGTATAGTTATACTGTTAGTGTTCTGGACTTCCAACTAGTGAAGTGTGCGCGCAAAGTTTCGTTGAAGCGATATACAGGAGCACAAAAATAGAACAATATTGAGATTTATGTCGTGAATTAAAACAGCTCTCTATTATGGGAGATGCTGATTTCGTTTAGTCGTCTAAGTTGCAGCGCAAAGTATCGTGAGCAATATGACAAACAGCTGGGATCTTCATCTGCTTATTGTCTTGATCACGACGGCTGTAGTCGTGATCTCGACTCCGAGTGCAGCTACCACTACTTGCGAAGGTTTGATCATTTTATCTTAAGATGCCAAGCGGAACTTCTTAAAATGTGGACTGATAACAGAATGATTAACAGTGTTACGTGCACATGGGTGACATAGACTGTCCACGTTCAAACTTACGGGTTGCATACTTTCATAATAATTTGAATTGAAACATGAGCGCATGTAATAACTATACTACAAATGCCAATATAAAAATATTTCTCGTTCTTTTCCTGTAACTTCGCCATTGACTTACGTTATCATCTTTTTCTTATAAAGCACTTCTGTTTTAAACTAAGTAAAACTTTGTTTACTGTTGTGGTTACAATGGGCAAGTTATAGGAAATTAATTACTTGGAATACACTTATTACACATTTGCACTTTCTTCCTATCTAGTGATCAGAGACTGTTCCAACTTTAATTTGTTTAACTTTTTGATATTGGATTTTACTAAATAAAATGTGCTCTACACACACCTCAGTTCTTCAGTTAAGAACAGAGTGTACTTTTGCTTAATCTTCACCTTAGTATAAATATTGAAATAATATGAGTCCCTTACAATAATTTTATTAGTCTTTTGTCAATAATACCAATATTTTATGTTGGAACAGCTCTCGTCTGGATCTCACTGACATAAAGAACCTTATTCCTGTACAAACGACCTAACAGCATTGTGACACTTTGAATCTATCTCTCGCGTACCTAATACTGGCATCTTGAACTTGTAATTTTGGTCACTAATTTATAACAAACGCTTGCTACTTACAATAGATTCGACGGAGGACTGCTGAATGTAAATAGAAGATTTCGTTGCAAGGGTATGTAAAGTAACTGTAGTGAAGGATATACGCTTCGTGGATGCCATGTGGATAATATTATAATGAACGTGCTAACAAAACCGCACAGATAATCCTGTAGTACTTACCCAGTAACTAATATTGAAACCACACCACCGACTAACGTGAAAAATGTTTCTAAGCAAAACTTTTCTATTTTGATACAAAACTGATAATGTAGTTTTATTTATATTCTTAAGAACAGGAAACCAGATTCTTTATATCGAGTTTTAGGCACCAGTGTCAGCTAAAAATATGCTGAATTTGTAATAACATCAAAACTATTATTTTGCATCAATATAATGAATATTTTATCAAATTGAATAAGTCGCTATGTCGAGTTTACTCATTAATATAAAATTGTCGTATTTCCGAAGTTGTTACTTCATTTAACAGCCTAAATACATTCAAAATCTATGTACATGAGACCAGTTAAATAGGATAGTTAATGGTCTCTATGCTATAATGATCACAATGTCATCATTGTTGGACTACAAATACGTTAAACTACAATTTAAAGTATTGTTAATGGAACCGACGTATTTATTATTAGTCACTAAACTCATTGATATATTTTGATAAAGTTCTTAATCATTCATGTCTATCGGTGATACCAAAACATTGCTAATAGGTATCAAAACAATAATTTAATGAAACTCATATCAATTATAATAATGGCGGATTTCATCACTTCTGAGTAGTCAGATAGTAAATCGGCCGTCATTTTATCTACCGGTTAAACTATCTGTCACTTATTCGTTAACTGTAAAACTTGCCTATAGTTCAGTTATTTGTATAGCTACAATTTATAAACGAATGTGTGTACGAAATGAATCTATAATCGCCATGCCTGCCATTATATCTGTCTATATTCATGGGATAAGTGGAATAACGGGCTCGAGAGCATTCCGTTCAGGGTTATAAATAAACTAATTTATCTGCACCTTGGGTTTTAATATAGAAATCTTCAGGAACATTGTGCAGATTAGGTTTATCAACATCCGATACGATACGAGTGTTGTGTACCCGTTTTCTACCCGAACTGTATCTGTAGTTTAACTGTACTTACAAGTTTATATAAGTAAACATAGCGGAATTAGATAGTTTATTGTGTAGATTATTGTCATTCATTGTTTTTGATATCTTCCTGAATAATGTTCTTCTTGTATTTAATAAGTATCTAAGTTTTCAGTTGTTCAAACAATCAATTCATTGAGTGTAATGAGGCGATTTAACAAGTATGTTCAAAGCTACTAAAACTAAAAGCACTGAGTCACAGACGTAGACGGTTCCGCATCTTAACTTGTTGGCAAATACCTATAACGGTGTGTCTCATGTCTGGGAGATGCGGCTTTTTCAGGGCTATCACATCAAACATCTTAAAGTATAAAATTAAAAGAATTATATTTGGACAAATTACTCACGACTAATCGACGATCTGAATGCTAACTAAGCAGACCTTGTACGATGTTACCAGAAAATTATAAACATTGTTATGTACCTCTAAGTACATGCCTATATAAATAAATCTAATGTTTGAAAATATTCAGTTTCGGACAAAGAATTTGTACAAAGTTCAATAATTAGCATGATAAGCTTCAGTCTACGTATATCAAGCGGGTAAAGTCAACTTATTAATATCTTAGAAACAACAGTTTTTCCTACAGTCAATACTTTAGGTATACAGTGTATACACGCTCACTACAATGTATTGAACCGTAACAGGAATTTAATTCAGAAATGTCCTGTTCTTTGTAACTGTTAAAAATAGGTTACGTTTACGTCATATTGTGAAGTTAACTCTACAACAAAGTTAAAATCCCTTTTATTATGTATTTATGACTAGCGTTTTTTGCCCTTTTAAGCTTGGATTGCTTTTTATTCCAGATAATAGAGAGTACCTATGAAATAAGCATTTTAACTAAATTAGAGCCAATGTGTATTCAAAAAATGATTTAATACCTTCAAGTTGGTTTACGTAGAGCAAGTAAATAAGCTGATCGTTTTACTTCCATAAGTCTAATCGAAGTTTTTATTAAATAGTTAGTTAGTTCGTATAAAAGGTAAAGCTGTTCAGGTTTTCTCAATGAAATCGATTGATTTATTATAGCGGAGAAACCAGCTTCCGCTTCTCGGGACAGCCTTACTCGGCGGTCATGACTCAGTTAGTCATCAATGGGATGGCGTCTCGGATGAATTCACGATATTTTGCAAGAAACTACTCGCACTGACTCATTCAACCTTCCGTCTGTACCTAAACACGTTAAATATACCATTGATATACTTATTTCATATTATTTGAGATTTCGCTTTTAGCAGTTTGATAAGGCCAACACGTACTTTCAAATTATTGATTAACTTTTGAATGTTTACCGAGACTCTAAACGTGTTAAAGTTTTTATCATACATACTTTGACGTGGATAAATGCAAAGTTTGTAGTATTGCGTGTTATTTTATTTTACGTACAGTTACGTGCTATGTTAACGTAATCTCAAATTGGAATCTAAGTAGAAGTGAAAATGGTCGAATATAATGTACAAGTAAAATGTCATTGCGAGTTAAGCGTACATGGTAATAATGTAATATATTAATGGCTTATGAAGTAACATCATGCATATGTTTGATTTGTGGTTTATGAAGATTTACAATCTTTGTGTTGTATGTATAGTTTATTTCCTCGTGACTCGTGACTGCTGCACTACGATCACAATAGTAGTAAGGTGACGACTATATTATTTATATCGCTATGATCTCTATTTGTAACTAGGTATCGTACTTGAGATCCTATTGTCATGCTTTTGCTAGGACACTCGCCTACGTAGCTAGTTTAAATTGAAGATCATTGTGAACGAGGCGTTCCACAAGGCAAATACTCAACCGCACGTGTTTTATTCAATATTGAATTAGCTAAGCGAGACACACATGTTGATAGCCAAAAACTAGACCCGACTGCGTGGGAAGTCGATTGTTCTTCAACTTATTATTATTTTAAGTAGTATTGTTGTCGGATTAGTCTCGCGTCACGACGTCTTTTTTAATGTTTTGATGATCAATATGCAAAATATGAGCAGGAATGTCACGTAGCACCTCCAATCCAATATTAGATTGATACTTAATAATTCTGTTGGGTATTTGCATTCATCATTATAATAATACGACGCTAAAAAGTTTCTGTTTGGCTTAAACATAGTAACTGTATGGGAACTGGTATTTATTTTTAGGAAAATTGTTTTGAATATCGTGTAATGGATGAGTTGAGTCTCACATGGCGGAAACATTAGCCAACAAAAGTGAAGCGGGTTATGACTTAAACAATGTGCAACGTTCACAACTCATATCATCACATTGCAAGTTCGCAGAATAAGCTAATTATCAGTTAAAAATGTCGTTTTAGCTGGAATTGAAGGAAGCAACCATATATTACACAGATTTTTATACTTCCATTAATACCTATATGTTTTCGGTTTGCGTAATGTGATCAATAGCTCTTAGCTTTAACTAATGAACAACGCCCGTTTTAAATCTTTCAGATGTTGTTAGTGGGAGTCGTTCGAATATTTACGAATCATATCAAAGAAGATGATGAATATTGACAAGATTTCTCACACAATACATAGGTTGTGGGCGAAATTTCAAATCGATTTGAAAAATTCTAGACTACAGTCCAGTTTTATTATTCAGTCTATTTATAATCAAGATTTAATACACAAGGTGCGTTGTAGGAGCCGGTTTTTTGACTTTGTAATCAATCATGAGAAGAAACCATTTCGAGGTCAATGATCTTCTCATGTGTACTTACATAATGTAATAATTAAATCAAATGTAGATAGGAACAATTTACAAATGTAGGTACACGTTAGTACATAGATACATGGGTGCCATCATTAGCACTTATAAAACACATTTGATGCAAACAGCAATAATGATAACTGTATAACAAAAACAATTTCTGCTATTACGAAAGAGATGACTGCAAATAGGTCCACATTTACACATGTTTGATAAGATAACGAATAAAATGTGTTGTATAGATATCATAACTACGACACTTAAACTGGCTTCGACAACAGTAACCGTATAATGCTCTATCACTTGACACGCCTCAAGAAGGAAACAGCTGTAACACGTGAATTATAAATAAAATAAACATTTCACATGCGCTAGATATAAAGACGCATAGTCTCTTGTCAGTCAAGATGTCTTATAAAATTAAATATTTTCCCGAATGTCGTAATAATTACTTTACATGTAAATATACTTAGCACTTTAACGTTGCGCCGTGTATGTGTTCAATGCTCTGCACAAAAGACAAACTCGAATTGACTCGTTAAACTTATTTTATTTATTTAAACCAGTTCCACTCTCAAGGTGGTCTCACTATATTTGTTATACATATAGGAAAACTTCCGATACTATATTTGTAAACATTAATGAATTAAATATACGTTATTTATTTACAACTAATTATATGACGCTATTCAGAAGCAGTTTATTTTACATATATTTGATTTTAAATATGAGTGCAAAATAGATTACCGAGGCGTTTTCTTGCAAATTAATAATGGTGAGGGGGTTTGGGAGTGACCTGGTCAAATACAGCTTAATATACCTTCTTAGCAGTATCATGTAACATTTGTAACTGCTTGTAAACCTCAAACAAATAGATTCTGTGCATATAAGAAGACTACAATATTTGAATTAATTGCGTTGCCTTCAATTCGCCGTTAGTAATTTTTGCCATGTGGCCTCAACGTTCGTCAAGGCCGTCTCGACATTTTCTATATTTAGTATTAAATACAAAGACAAAGTCATTTTATGTACTACAAATAGTTACATTAGGAATTTCAGTCTTGTTGTTAATTAGTTCTAGTGACACCCACTGCGATTACTGCGCGCAATAAGGGCTGATTACCGTAAGTAATTTCCAAATGGCCTGTAATTAACATATTTTGTGATAATATATATCACTTTTCTGTTACTGAGGGTAATGAGGACACCAAAGAAAACATATTTAAAATTTCAAACTATTACTATTAAAGATTATGAAAAAGTAATAAGCTCAAGTGACAGCACAGGTTTTTCTCGACAAGGTATTGGTAAATATAATGATAATATTTTTGGACAGTCACTATTTATGATAGGGCTCAACAAAATGGGTGTAGGCACTCAATGTAGTACGATAAATGGAGAGGAGATTTTCGCTGTGGTTAGGACTAATATGTTGGGTTGTTGGGTATTGTGCGAACTGGCAGTCGTTTGTCAGTGTCCACTTTTTGGATGTTGTCATTCACTTGTCCTCAAGAAAGAGAGTATATATGTATGTATTGCGGTAATTGCGGTGTATTACATAGAAAAGGATGTGGTGACCCGTAGTTACTTCTGCAATTATTATTGTTTTGTATAACTAAGTGATTGTCCGTAAAAGCGTATCATTTGAGTGTTAATTGTCGGCTGTTGAATAGATATAAAGCAGACTATAATAAACAAACAGGAGCACTCGGTTTTTTTTTTTACGTTTTTTCACATTTAAAAGTTACACCCATAAGCTCATTGTAGAACTAAGGCCCAGTTTCATGGCTAATTTATAAGTGGCGGAGAATCTGACAGATGAAGTGTCAACAACCATATGAAAATTACCGTCAAAATTCCATGTTTAATAATATCGCTAATTTCAATGTGTTCTGTTACAACAATAGTAGTATCCTTAATACAAAAATCAAAACTCAACTTGTTGCAATTAATTATTGAGGTAACATCAACATTTGCCCAGACGTATGGCTTCATGTGTTTATCGTAAAACAAACTGAAATGACGGGAATACTGCTTTGCTTGAGTGCTGTCGAAACAGGTGAATTATGTTCCTGGCGCTTCGCCATCATTCCTAAGGATTAGCGAAGATTAAGCAACATTCTAAGGAAGAGTCAGACAGGATATTACTATACAAGAACTACCATTGAACAGACGAAACTATCGAGCAACACAGTGGGAAAAGACTCGATCATATTCCATAAATTCGGTTTCGTGGTATTTTTATAGTTTTTGAAAATAACCTATTGCCCATTTTTGCCTATTTTTATGCAAAACGGTGGTAAAACAAAATTATTTATATTTTTTGAGGTTTCGTTCAACAATACTGGTCTACACTGAACTACAATCTTATTATACCTACAATACATTTTAAGTAAACTGCTCAATTCTTGCGAGGTTGACTCACAGCACTAAACAGTATGCATTTACTTTTGTGCAAAATGCACTTTGTGTATGTTATTAGTACCGTTTTTAGCTTTCAGTAGTAATGGGAATCTGCGTCATGACTGTGTTAAGTGTAGGCGTGACAATTTACACAAAAATGATTGGATGTACTGACATTATTAGGGCGAGTGGGCAGGGAGATAATAGAATAAATGTAGCACAGACTAGGCAGCAACGTCGTACAGGTACTTTAGCTACACACATTAAGAGCCCTCTGCCTTCTTAATGTCTCAATGTATGTAGCTCTGCAGTAAAAAAAAAACTATAAATCAGTTTCAAAATGCTTGTTTTAGTCTTCAGTATGATCATGTGGATGGCACATTATAAAAAACGTGTGAATATTCAATACTTTCGGTTTACGAAACATAACTATTAATTAGGACTCATATAGGTAATACTAATTCAATTTGTAGGCAAATGTAAAATAATGGCCACCTGCAAACACGGTTTGTTGACCGACTTACGCTTTAACAGGAAAAGATAAAGTTGCCAACGTGTATAGATCCAATGTGTTATGGGACTGTAACCATGGACGATGATAGTCACGTAGTAATTAGTAGAATTCTAATTCTGCGACAATATCGGATGTAAGATTGAACAATATTAATGAACATAATGTAGTACAGTAGCCCGATTCTCTAAAGTCGGTATTGTCGAGAATCGAAAGTTTGCCATTTAAAATGTACTGAGAAGATAGTTCCTACGAAGGCCGTGAGAGGCGCTGATCAGATTTTCATCCAAAATTTCTCGATAGCTAGCCGGTTGTTGATAGACAATACTGGTAGATAGTCGAGCTACAGGTAATCAGGGTTTCCAATTGGTAACTAACTATTCAAAGCAAAATCACCTAAGGGCGGGCAAAACAAACATTCCCCTATAGGCCTGGATAAAATTGCGTCCACTAATGGCTAATAAAATTGATCGGCGCGACGGTTTTATTGCACAAATCAATGGACAATTTCTACAGATGTCGTAAATACCCACTTAACTGTATTATTATTAAATCAACGTGAAATAGTTTATATTGCCAAGTATAGCAATAATCGTTTATTATGCTCTAAGTTACTGCCATGTTACAGTTATGTTTCGGCAAACAAAACAACGGAGATAAAGTAGCCTCGTTATGGCTGTGTGGACGTAAATGACTAATACTTAAATTTTATTGATTTTGTTAAACTTTCCTCTTAACTAAAATTGCAGTGATTTTCATATTTAAATACCTGGATAGCTAAAATATTCGGTGTCGGATCAATGGAGTGTAAAAATAAATACTAATACAACTACAGCAGTAAATTCTTGTTAATGTAATACATTATCTATAGTTAAGTTGTGACGTATTCTATACAATAAATAATGAGAAGTATTCAAAGTTATCTTTGTAACGATATAATACCTGTGTCACCGGTGACATATCAAAATACAAACGTATACATTTCGTTATCAGCGGACATAGGGAACACAAGCGACAAAAAAGTAGGAAGTAGAATGGCAAATTTATTCTAACTACAAAGTAAACTAGATTGGGAATTTCCCAAAGATAACTCATAAAATAGTGTAGGATTTTTTACCGTTTGCTCTTATTTTCGTTTTCAAGCTAAAAATCTAAAAACTTATTCATTCCTTTTACAATTATTTGAACGGTTTCTAATGTTATGGCATCTCTTGAGTTATTCTAGTCCAAATGCTTTAGGATCGGTAGAATGAACCCAAATAGAGTACCATTCAGAACCTCTAGTCATGGTTTGAATGGTAATGGAGTATATAATTTGTTCCACAGTAGTTTGGGACGCGAGTCGTATAATAAATATTCAAGTATTCGGATTGTATAATTCAAATCTTGACGATGAATATAACAGGGGTTTAAGCAATCAATCTTCATTAAACAAATAGAGGTATCATTTGTAATCATTTAATCCATTCATATAGACTACAAAATAATCCTTAGAAACAATACTTAATATTACCAAGATAAGTTTTTGCGAAAGTATTTAACGAAACGAGTGACGTATGTAAAAAACCTAAGTAAATATTTAAAAAACTGCAGATCAAAGTCCATTGCACTGTTAGTCATGGTCAGACGCAGACGGCAACTTTCTTATGTCACTAGTAAATTTCTTGTTCCGTATTCGTCATTATTAAGGTAGTGACGCTGTAAGTAGTTTGTTCGGTCACCTTTAAATGTCAGTTGTACCTTATATCCATATGCGTAATAGTTAATTTTCAAAAAAGATGTAGAGTATTTTGTCATGAACACTATTTCTGTTCTTACTAGATACGGGGCAATAAAGACTTTATGCCTGATTTTTATAATAATACGATTTAATCATGGAAAAATCATTTTCACCGTGCTGTAAAAAGTAAACATTTTCTTATATTGCAAATTATGATAAATATCTACATAAACCGAGAAGGCAAACGATACATCATAATAATATCTAAGAAAAGTCGACGGGCGAGTAGGTAATCGTATTTATAGCTATCTGTCTTTTTTAAATAGATGTTTTAAAAGGATGTTAGATAGATGCTAGTTATACTGAATTTTTAAGTTCTAGTGTACCCAATTAACCCCCGGTTTCTGAGTACATTTAGCGGTAGTTTATCTGTTCTATATCCGTTTTTTTATATGAGTTTAAGCGCTATTTAAAAGATAAACTACCGCTAAATGTAACTCAACTCAACCGGGGGTTAATGATATTGAGCTCAAGACTTACATTGTTATACAAAATAAACATATTAATGAATTCATATTGATCGTAAATACACGAATGGATTGGCTTTCGCTAATACTAATCGGGTTGCGTGACTCGATACCATCGATGTAAGTTTTCGTAAACAAACCACATATAAGGCGAACTAAATCGGCGTTCGTAGCAGATTATTGTTGCTATAAATTACAATACAAATGTATGTGAATGTTACTTTTACTCGTGATTTCGTGGAGATTATTAGCAAACTAGCTGACCCGCGCAACTTCGCTTGCGTCACGTAAGAGAGAATGTGTCAAAATTTTCCCCGTTTTTGTAACATTTTTTATTGCTACTCTGCTCCTATTAGTCGTAGCGTGATGATATATAGCCTATAGCCTTCCTCGATAAATGGGCTATCTACCACTGAAAGAATTTTTCAAATTGGACCAGTAGTTCCTGAGATTAGCGCGTTCAAACAAACAAACAAACTCTTCAGCTTTATAATATTAGTACAGATTAGTATTAGTATAGATTTAAAACAATGTTACAAATATTTTTTGGCATAATTAAATCTGATTAAGGTTTATTTTTTCACTGCTATCACAGTACCATCAGATTTCTTTATCGCTAAACTTTACCTATAACAAGTACAATAGAAACTGATTATGTGAACTAGATTTATAGCTACGAAAATGTATGTTATCTAATCTATTTCTATTGAAAATGACAGCTCTTGCCTTAGAGTATAATCCCAGTGGAAATACAAGTCGAGTGATTCACTATGCGCCATCCGCGATGTCGATCCCATATAAATATGTCAAGTTATATTTGACCTTTAGGTTACTAGCTTGTCACTTTTTATAGCAAGGTTCAAATAGATATATTAGGGTAAAAAATAAGCACTAAAGTTTTTTAATATACGTTTAAAGTACCAGTTTCGTAGACGGAAATGAACGTAGGACGTAAGCCGATTTCAGATTTATTTGTTGTCAATATTTATACTGATAAAAAACCGTATTTATTGGTTTGACGAGGACGTCAGCACGAAGAATGATTTGAATACTATTAAAATGCATTATTAGTGGTCAATTGAACACACTATGACATTAAATAACAATATTTAGTTGTTTATTATGAAAAAATACTGATGGAAAAAAGGTACTAAACATGAACATTGACGTGTAAAGACAACGTTGTATCGTTTTAAAAACTGTTTGGGGTCCATATACTTTAGTCATTACAGAACGAGAGGAAGTATCTCGTTTTACAATAATTTTAGCGACAGGATGCATATTCTGATATCTTAACGCAGACATCCGGCAAGTTTACTGTACAACTCACTGTTTTTACTCACCGCTCGTTGTTTGTACCATACTATGTACAATATCTATCGTATTTATTAAACAAAAACGTAATTAGTGACTCATAAACCGCAATTAATGCTCTTTAAAATACGCTCACGCTGATGACCCAAGCCGATAATTATTAATTGCCGTGCTGAGGCGAATTATTAATTATCTGATATTCATTTTCGAGTTAACCGTCAAAACTATGCCAAATAATAATAATTAAATACAAGTAGCTACTATTGAATAGGAACTAAGTGACGGTCTTTGGTCTCTGCCTATCCCCTATGGAAAAAAAGGATTATACTATATTTGTATGTATATTGGATGTATTGAATAGAAATCCATGAATTATTAAACTCAATAGATAACTTACTCCCGGATATCGAACACGCACGTAGTGTTATTCCGTTCAAAAACGTTAGCACGTGTTTATTTACACAAGTGTCGAGTTTTTGAACTGTTTATTCTAACAGTAATGTCTACTAACTAGACAGATGCATATCGCAACGCCTAAAAAATCTTTCACAATGTTTGCATTCAGATGATAAAAGGAATTGTTTTTTGTTGTTTGAAAAAATTTATTTTACTGTTATGTTTTTTTGTTTCAACAAGTATGAGACGTAATGAATGGTAGTAATTCAAATCTGTGAATGAACCACAGATCTTATAATGCTTTTATTAAATGGAACACAATAACATATCATAATTATCATTATTTTAGTAACAGAATTAAAAAAAAAGTAAGGAAATTCCTGCTGAAATGCGTGATATAATGTACCTATGTGTGAGCAGACGCGTACTGTTTTCGTCTGGGGACGGAGCGTACATTCGTATGAATTCGTTTGAAACAACGCTAATTTGATTTCTCTTTACTGTTAGCCTCGCCCACACGGGAATCTATTAAGTACGTAGGTCACTTTTCCGACGAACAACTATTGTGTATCATATAACACTGGTCACTTGCACTTAACGTGATGAGATGGCCGTTAATTTGTTGATAAGTAGAGCTGCGGGGTCCTCCTAATCACTTAATTGGTCATCGTTGCCAAGGTTTAATACGATCAATTGTTATCAGCGAGGCACATGACGTTGCGGTTCATTTGCTGCTACTGGTAGGATTAATTTTCCGAATGTTGACCGCACCTGTGTCACGCCCTCGTCGCGAACATCGCTAATTAATAGTGTTTTCGATAGGTGTGCAGCGGCGGCGCGCGCCTTGAAGGCTCAGGTTACAAACGCCATTAGTATGATGATAAGCTCGTCAAGTTGCTACAGCTCAACTGTCGTCATCTCTTCACTCATCTATGATATATTACCAATCGATTAGTTGGCTGAAACCTTAAACTTGCCCTTATAACGTCATCGATATCTCGCGTCTTATACATCATGATTAATAGGATCATGTCTCTTATTAGGCACAATGAGAACTAAACACACACTTCCCATCAGAGTGTACAGCTAGTAGACCAAGTTTGCTGAATTTTCATAATACGTCGTACTGTCTGTAATAAAAAAAGACCAAGTCGTTTTGACATTTTTAAGTAATACGATTACTAGATATGCAAATTCATTCGATTGTCGCTTTCAGATTCTCAACGATTAAACGGCCCTATTATAGAACCATGTAAAAGTGAAATTATATTACAAAAGGGTCAAAACTTTACGATTACATGTAAAGGAAAACATCCAGTAGAATTTAAGCAACAAGAAACACCTGAAGATCTCATCAGTTTAAACCTCTCACAAAGCAAACAAAGTATAAATGAAGGCGGGTACAAGTACCGAACAGATTTAGAGCTGAGTAATGTTGACCAGTATACTATTGGATATTACGCTTGTTTCTATGAATCGGTGAAAACGAGTATTAGCAATATATTGAATACCTTCACCGAAGAGCCCAGTAACACAAAGCAAATTGCGTATATTTATATTTACGTTAATGGTGAGAATGGTTTTATTTAACACATCAATAAATTACTTAATTTATATGGTATCAGCGTCAATGTCTGTATCTAATGGTTTGTAAAACTTTTAGGCACAGATAGCTTGTTTGCGCCCATGAGAGAAATAGTCACACCAAGAAATCGTTTTACGGTCGTTATTGAATGTAGACCGACGACACCCGACGTTGTTGTAAGCTTAACATCGGCGGTACGTATACTTACAAATTGGATATCAATCATTAGCAACACGCAATTAACTTATGTGTTGCCTAGGAATTACACAAAGTCTATGGAACTATTGAGATATATTTATGAAAATCAATATTTAACATCAATCGCTTTGTGCAGCTGCATGGTCTTAAACAATTTAAATAACAAACACGTGTTGTCTCTGTCGCCTAATGAGGCAAAGTTATATAACTCTGTAGAACATTTTATACCTTGAACATCAGTTAACGTAGGAATGCTCGCAGTCTGTGAATAGATAAATGACTCAGAACATCAACGTTGTCTCATTAAAGGCTTCTGATTGACTAACGCTTATTGCTAAAAACAAGGCCGACACTAAAGCATGACATATTTCAATCAAGCTATTCCGAATGGTTTCATAATAACCTTTTTAATATTCAGGATAATCCAGTACCATATACTCATAGGCCCAAACTGGGGTTCGTCATCAGTAACGACGTCCTCTCGTCGTTCAATCTTTTCATCTGTAAGTTTCAGGGAAGAAACCATGAGACAGAAAAGACAATTATAGTTAAAAAACGTAGGTGAAAAGAAGATGTGTGTATTTTAATAATTATTATAAATATACCACATCCACGAGAATACGCGCGCAGTAATAACAATACGCCTTATTGTATATTCGTAAATTGCGAAACCTACTCATTGATTACATTTTTTACTGAACGCGACTTCTATCAATTTATATGTTTGTTTTCGTGGATGTGGCTCATTGTGTTTTTCAATTTTATTATAGTCTATGTCTAAATTTCATTACAAACGTAATACGTTCGTACACATACTAAAATTGAAAAACACTGTTAAATATATATACAGATATCTACTAACCAAACATTTATTTGACAATAATATAATCGTCGCAGAGTAACAAGACACCAGATTCAGTAACATTCTCTCCAAAGATTGGGTTTATAATGAGAACGTGTAGTAGGTCTGCTTACAAATGTGAAGGACAGCGTGGAAACGATACTGACAGGAAACGTATTCGTAGTAAGTAGTGCTGCAATCTTGATGTCACCTAACAAGGTAGCGTGGTGTGATGGTTTCATTCACTGGACGAATTTAATACTCAGTGTCCCACTAAATAGATGTGTATTTTACAATATTCAATGTTTTGTGTTATGAGCTTGCCGCTAACTTCTTCTCTTTCATTTTCTACATGTTTGGTGTGTTGCTCTGCGTGACCCCTTCTGTGTGCATGAACACTTATTATGATTTAACTATCTAACACTGTATTGTTTTAATTTTGTTTATTAACTTAGATAGCTACTTGTCTGAAATACGTTTGCAATGATTTTTTTTCATCTGGGTTGATTTAACCATCATTATTTTAAGTGCCCTTTACTATAATTATTTAAATTTTTTTAACGATTTCATTAGTTTCATTGTATAAGAAATTAATAAAAATAACTTGTAGTGAATGAAAATGTAGATGCTAGGTACTGTTTGCTATTGTTTTTTTAACTTTTCTAAAATGCAGTTTGATAATAAGTAGAGATTGATAATAATGAGATATAACTTTTTCTTTTATATGCTTTATTTCGTAAAATGATTCATATCATTTGTATTCATAAGTTTTGAAGCGATTGTATGCCTCTATATAACTATTTTAAAAACCAACAAAAAATGGAAGTAAATTTTTAATATGTTCAGGCTATATTTTTTCGAAAGGTTAAGGTTACAGAGTTAAGTTGCCTTAATTTTTTTTTATGAAACTTGCACATTTAATTTAAGTTTGATAGCGTAAATAGTGTTTTTTTAGCTAATGCTAGTAGTTCGTTTATCGACACGTGAGCTACAATCACAAATATTTTGCTTTAGTTAAAGTAGCAACAAATGCATTTAAGAACATAAGTGATATTACATTCCTCGGATGCATGCTGTAGGTTAAATCAGCTCACTATGTATCCAAAAGAAATCTTATAATAAAATGTTTAGAAATTCATATAAAAATCTGTTTCAGATGTTACTCCACCACCGGTACCTAAAGTTTCCAGAGATAATAAATACTTTTTAAAGGGAGAGACATTTTCAATAAGTTGTAGCGTTGAGTATGGAAGCAGTACTCTTGTCAGTTTGGACTGGCAATATCCACCAAATATTAAAAAGGTAAGACCATAATTTAAACATGTAATATGATTTAAAAAATATTTACTGAATAATAATATAACGTTCTATTGTTATTTCACTTCTTGCATTTTGTCTTTAGAACCGTGTTGGTTACATTTCTATAGCAAGAACAATGTTTCAAATATATTTTAAATTTGCGATCGGAACCACTTTGCGGTTGCTTATCACTCATTCAAAATAAACACTTCGTAAATGGTAGACTTTACTCGTTTTCTGTGTAAAAATCCTGAAGCTGAATTTATTTATAAGTTTAAATTATTTTGTAGGATTCAATACATGTGGTATCGAACGAGTACGAAGCTGTAGAAGGTAAACTGTATAGAAATATAACTGTAGTGAACGCTACCGAACAATTTGGCGGGACTTACGTGTGTGTCTCGAAAAATAACTGTGGAGAAAAATATAGCGAAACTCAAAAAGAATATTTAAGTAAGTATAATATTGATAAAATACTTCGACTACACTTTCATGGGTGAGCTGTTGGGATGGCTTTCTGGGACTCACAGACCCGGAAGAAAACATAAAGTCAAAGTAGACAAGAAGTAAACACGGGCTAAAAAAAGAATGAAATTTTGAACGCAAGCAAAGATGCGCTGACAAGCGAGATATTAAGATTTAGTTTTTTTTAAATATCATTAGCCATTATTTAAAGAAAACTATGACATTTTTAAGATTATTTATATATTTTTTGAATCCTTCGTTTTGTCTTTTTAGGAGAAGCTTTTCTAAATTTGAAACCGTTCAACAAACCAGTAACTGAAACGAGTCAGAAGGCTATTAAACTGAACATAGCCATTACCTCCTATCCTCCTGCCAATTTTGAGTTGTAAGTATCTGTCATTATTACAAATATTTTTTATTTTTAGACTAAAATAAGTAAATTTAGTTTGTAATAAAGTAAGCGGAAAACAATATGGTCTGTCTGCTTCGCTTTCACGGCCAAACTGCCGAACTGATTTTCCCGTAATTTATCATGTAGGCATATATTAAAGAACCAGGTTCAAGCTTGGGCTACTATTTTCAACAAATAAGTAACCGAAAATATAGCCAGTTCACTAATATTGTGCATCTTTTTATACAGCTTACGAAACGGTAAACCCTTACCAAACGATCCTTCGAAATATGTCGTTCAGAGGAATGTTAAAACAGGAGATGCTATTTTGCGTATAGTCAATTTAAATATAACAGACACAGCAAATTACACTTTGGTGGCTGATAACGGACATCTGAATAAGGAGGAAACTATCGATCTGAGGGTAATAGGTAAGTGATTTTGCTTAACTTCTGAAGAGTCTGGTAAATGGCGATAGTGCGAGTGATTCAGATTTAAGTGTATTAGTTTGTATCAAGACTTTCTCCTTGAATATAGATAATTTTTACATGATTATATACGACATTACTATAGCAATATAAAGTTGCGAATTTATAAATGTGAAAAAAAAAAACACTCATGTCTAGAACTCATAGACATCACGAATTGATTTTTGCTATATCCGAAAAAAAACCTTATTCTTCGCTGTTTATTGAAAGTGGACCTTATTAGCCCAGCGTTCAATAAGATCCAAGTATCATATTAATGGCTCAATTTTCTGATTATGTTTTTTTAAAATACATAAGCACTGTATCTTCCTAAATTGTTATATTTACAACTAAATTTTGCTCTACTATAGCACCTCCAGTCATATCCTTTGGATCCGACGGCGATAGGAAATTTCTGGAGAATACTGTAGCCGCATTTAAGTGCGATGTGACTGGTTATCCTATACCTGAGATTGTCTGGACGTTTTCTGTTGGCGAGGAGAAACAAAATTTGGTAAGTAGATTAATAGGTTGTACCATACTCATTTAATTATTTAAAAATAAACCCATATGATAAATTTTGTTCTTTATTATGTTCTATAGACCAGTTCCAAATTCGAGGTATCGTCAGTATATGAAGCCACGGCATACCTAGAAATTCCTGTGCACGTTTCCGGCAACATATCATGTGAAGTCCCAAAAGTAAACAAAAGTGTTACGCGACAGCTAATTGTTTACGAAATGGAAGGTGGCTTTGGTGTCAAAAACAGAGACAATACTTGGTTCTCCCAAAATCAAGATGCTACAATTACTTGCATTGCCTCGAAATACGAATTTTCTAGTGTGACATGGATCGATCAGAATGAAGAAATGTTAAACAATACTGGTGAGTATACTTGTGCTATATTACAGCGCATTGCTATGACGCCATAGTTTACATAAGATGGTTTAAATATAGTATATTTTGTTTGAATTTTCTCATTTTAACTGTTACAGTGGAATATACAGAGAACCCATTCTCGCTCGTTGCAAAATTAAAAATACCACAAATTTCCTTGGACCAAAGTGGCGAGTATATTTGTCGTGGAGTGAGGCTCAATGACACCGAAGAAGAAGAATCAGTTAATATCACAGTGGCAGGTGCGCTATTATTATTTTCTTTACGTTTATTGCTCAATATTTTACACCACAGAACAATTAAGTAATAGTATAAGTCAATAGTTATTTTTATGTCAAAGTTTAACATTTTTAAATTAAATTTGAACATGCCTTATATTAGAATTATTTGATTTTGAACTTTAAAGTCATTAAATATTTTTAATGAAATGTAAAAGAACATGAAGGGTTTGATTGTACATGCAACATTTTCTAACATAAATTTTTTATTTTATAGCTATTAAAGCTCCAAGAATTATGGAGCCCCTCGTAGATAAAACTGAAGAAGTGTATCCTTTCCAAGAGATAAAGCTCTCTTGCCAAGCTGAGGGTGTGCCTCCCCCGAAAGTAGAGTGGTACAAGGTAAACATTTTCCCTAATTGGATCATATTATTGTATTAATACTTTTATTGTCAAATATTTATTTCAAACGATTCTTCTTATCAGGATGCCGAATTCATGAAGAATGACAGCAATGCAAAAATTATTACTAGAATAATTAATCGCACCGGTATCAACTCAACATTGTTAATATCTAAGATGGACGAGAATTACAAGGGAACATATGAATGCGTGGCCAACAGCGAAGGAGTCATCGCGAGACGAATGTACACACTTATCTTCAAAGGTTGGTCTCGCAAACATAATATTAGGTCGGGGAAAAAGTCTTTTCGCATTATAGTATGTATGAACTTGTAATAAAATCTCTTTGCCTTCAAGAATCACAAATGAGTACACGGTTCATTAGGTTTCTTTCAGTAAGCTCGTGAGGTACCCAAACATCGAGCTTCTTTTGTGTAGAGAAAAGATTTTATTACAAGTTTATACATACCTACTATAATACAAAAAGACTTTTTCCCCGACCTAATATATTGACAGAAAAATACAATGCGTATCATAAATAAATACAAAGTTATTAATATTAATACTTTTTCAGCAGAAGCGACATACACGACATATTTGAGCGTAATTATAGTCATCATCATCATCTTGATAGTTGTTGTCATATACCTAACGCTCAAAATCAGAAAGGAAAAGCAGTTCAGACGAAAACTGGCAGCAGCTGGACTTTTATACTTTAAAGAAGGCATTCCAAAATCACTCAACCCAGATCTGGGAATTGACGAACAAGCAGAACTCTTGCCATACGATGAAAAGTTTGAGTTTCCTCCAGAGAAACTAATTTTAGGTAAGTAACTCTACATTACTCTACAGCACACTATTTACGAAATGATTGTATAACATAACACATAATAATATATCATGATTATAAAACATCATATAAATCTTCAAATCAAATATATTTCAGGCAAGCAACTCGGCGCTGGTGCTTTCGGCGTGGTGTTCAAGGCAGAGGCACGTGGCATCATAAACGCAGAAGAAACGACCGAAGTTGCTGTGAAAATGGTGAAAAAAACTGCAGACGACATGTATATTAAAGCGCTCGCCTCTGAACTTAAAATTATGGTTCACTTGGGCAAGCACATTAACATCGTAAACTTACTCGGAGCGTGCACTAAAAATGTTGGAAAACGTAAGATTATTTTTTTGAGACTGTTATGAATTATTATAATCATACTATATTATAATACCTACATTATAACTAATTCGTTGGTAAATGTTGTGATGAATCAAAGAGCCGTAGTAAGTATGGCTAAAGACAAATATTGTACTCGTAGTGTTTAAATTGTACATCTTTTCGCGGTTATTATACCTATTTTATTGCTACTTCGGCAAAAATATACCTTCTACAATCCTTATTTATTTCTTAATATTATAAATGCGATAGTATAGCGGCTGTCATTAACCTGAAGAACGACAAATGCTATGTTTAAAAAGTCAGTTTACGTAGTAATATTTATTCGGAACATCCTATATTTTCAGGTGAATTAAGCGTAATTGTCGAATATTGCAAGTTCGGTAATATTCATAATTACATGCAGAGGCATCGAGAAGTGTTCATCGATCAACTCACTGATAACAAAGAGAAAAATCTTGGCAGAGTGAATAGAGGATTTTCTTGTAGCAGTGGAAGCACTGGGTGAGTTTTGTTATAAATATTACTCCATGCTCATGGATAAGACTACTGAAATGCGATCAACTGGCTCGTGATCTATATACAGACTACGAGAACTCGGACCTCACATAGGGACATGTATAAAATCTTATATGATTACTTCTTTTAATAAACAGCCATTCACTACGAACACGATACAAGTCTAACTTCAATGTCAGCCTAAAAAAGAGTACCTACGGTAGAAGGGGGTAACTTTAGGAAAATCTAGGGTTCATTTGACAATAGAAATAAGGAGATAGCTCGCACAAAAAGTTACAAATGAGTTCAATTGTCCGATACTTGATAGAAAACATTACTGTGAATAAAATAACTGTATAATTGACCTTAAACATTTCTTTCCATTTTAAAGTAACCCCTGTATTCAAAAGTAACCCCGTTCTACCGGTAGTTTATATAATAACATCTAAAAATCAGTGGGTTTTCTTCTTTATAACAAATGATTTCATGTTTTCAGTGTTCATTCCGACTACTTTGGACCCAGTAACACACAAGAAACTGACCACACATTCGTCAATACGGCTAACACTAATCGATCGACCAGAAAAGGTAATTATACTGTTACCTACGATTACTTGCATTATCATTTACTATAATTTATTTAAGAATAACAGGTTTGAAACCACTAAGCTACATAATTAAGCATAATAATGTTATGTAAAAACTGAACATATTGAACCATTGTGATTATGTGATTGATTAAACTTAAGTAAAAAATATTAACAACACAAAAAGTTATTTTTAACTCATACAATATTACGTGTAAATAAATTTTACAAGATCCATCACTCAATTCAAAGAAAATTATGGTAATTCTGAGTGTGAATGTTTAGCAGTAATAGGGAATTAAAATATATTTTGACTTTTACCAGACAAACCTAATCAGCAAGTGGAATTTGTAAAAGGTAAATGTTTACTACATTAGATAACCCATTATCTACATGCACTATAAAAACGTGTGTCGTATTTTCGCACTGTTAAATATTTTTTATGTGGTTGTATTTTTGTATGTTTGTTTCTTTAATTGTCAACCTTTTTGTATTTTTTCTTCTAAATGTTTTGCATGAAATAAATATAGTGAATCATGATTATTTATTTTATAATTAGTTTATAATATATAAAATTCACCTGACAACTAATGACGGTTTAGTGCGCCCGGCGGATGCATACTAAACTGTAACCGCGCGGCTAGACCCTTCCGCGGTTGACCACTAGTGCGCAAGGGCGCTTAGTCTTTGACTTTTGAGTCCCTAAGAAACTACCTAAAACAGTTATCTACTTTAATTTAAAGATTCTTTTAATAATAAAAGCACTATATAACCCGTATAATTAAACACACAGTCACGTATTTATCTGTCAAATCTCGTTTTGTCATTGCACCAACAAGATTAGGCCCATCCTTGTTCGTGTTATCGTGTAAAATCACGTGTAAACTCTTATATTCATTTTTAACTACTTACCCAAATACTTTTAAATACTTATATACTTTTGACTTATATAATTAAAAATCAGAAATATTCTAATATAAAATGTTTTAAACAATTCCAGTGTCAGAAGGATACGTGCAGCCGGAATGGCGATCTAACTATGAGAGTGACTACAGTTTCGACGGTCGCAATCCGCGACCGCTCACATCGCGCGATCTACTCGTATGGGCCTTCCAGATCGCACGTGGCATGGAGTACCTGGCTAGCAGAAAGGTATAAACGCACATTATTACTTAACAACATAATTGTGTAAAAATTCAGAGGTTAAGATGGTCGCCATGCATATATTTTTATATTTTACCAGTGTGTCGGGAGGTCTGGGTTTGATCCCTGCACGGAAAAAGGGTCTGGTTATTGGTTAAGTTCGTTGTTACGTTGAAACAAGAGCAATTTTCTTCTTCGTGATATATAATAAAATAAATAATTTTACAGACAACAAAAAGAAATTCAGTCATAAAATTTTAAGAGTGATTGAATGAGCAACAAATTAATGAAAACCACTGAACATTTTCAGCGATGACATTCTAATAAAAGTTTGTGGCGTTCTTTTCAGGTGCTTCACGGAGATTTAGCTGCAAGGAACGTGCTACTGGCTGAGGATAACATTGTAAAAATATGTGACTTCGGTCTAGCAAGAAGTATATACAAAAACGATGAATATCAGAAAAAAGAAAACGTGAGTATACTCTCGGGATTATTGCCAGAATATTCGTTTCTAGTGAAACATAAATTAACAAAGATATGAATGTTCAATTGTATTGAATATGTATTAGAAATAATTATCACTTGCTGTAACGTGTAGGACATCGTGATGAAACCTTGCATGCCTAAAATTTGTTCAATACATTTATTGAGGACATGCAAGTACCCAATCTTCACTTGGCCAGCGTGGTGGACTCAAGGCCTAACCATCCCTAGTTTGGGAGCAGACCCTTGCCTAGCTGTGGGACAGCGATGGGTTAAAAAAAAGAATGTTCAATAACAATGTTAATACTGTACATATTAGTTATTATTTATGATCGTGGTTACAGAGTCTTCTTCCAGTGCGGTGGCTTGCAATCGAATGCATGACAGATCGAATATTCTCAACACAGTCTGATGTTTGGTCGTTCGGTATCGTTCTATGGGAACTATTTTCTCTTGCGAAGACGCCGTACCCCGACCTACATCCAGCTGACTTGCTGCGGTGGCTCACTGAAGGGTATGTTAAATATTCCATTAGAATTTTATTATAAGAACTCACAATATTCCTAAAAAAAATACAGAATTTGGTCGCAAATACGAAATCTGGGGTTCACACATTTTTTGACAATTATCTTTATAGAAAGTTCCTGGTTGTGATACCTTATATTTATATGCTGATAATTAATCTATCATGTTTTACATTTCAAAGATAGATGATAAAAATGATATTTTTTTATGAATTACAGAAAGCGTTTAGCGAAGCCAACGTACTCAGACGACCGACTGTATGACGTGATGCTTCGGTGTTGGGAACAGAAGCCAACAGCGAGACCCACGTTCACTCAGCTCCAGGAAATCATTGGTGGTTTCTTAGAAGATAACGTACGAAATGTAAGAGAACAAATCCATTCTTCTTAGTAAGCTTTGAATCAAAACCTGATTTTTGGCCAGTTTCTTCATCAAAAGTTACAGCCAAAGTATAGGGGTAAATTAAAAATGAGAGTCGAATTGTTCCTTTGCGAATTTAAATTAATGTCAAATAGAAGAGGCTTTATCTGTTACGTTAGTTATGTATGAAGAAACTGGCCGTTAGGAAGCATCCACCAAATCTCAAAACTAAAACCTTTTCACAATAGCTCTTACTTTGTCACGTTTGTATGAAATTCTAAGTAAAACGTACAGATGGCGCTGCCTGTATCGTTGGAAATTTGGGTGTAGATATTTGTACATCCCAATTTCTTAACATTTCAGCTTTTATTATCGTGAATTAAAAATGTGAAAAGTATTTAAAAGTCCATTGAAATTGGTTTGATAGTGGATTGTAGTAAGATATTTGTCGGTACAATCGTGAGCCTGGAGTATGCTTACTTTTCTGACAATTAATTTTGATGTTACTAGAAGTGCAAACAAAGCGCAATTTAGAAATGCAGTGCTGTGTCATAAAACTTTATTTAACAACTTACCTGATTAAATTTTCAGCATTACGTGGACTTAAACTCAGCGTATATGGATATGAATGCAGAAGCTTCAGGGCATGAGGACTACCTGATAATGATGAATGCGCCAGATTACAATAACCTGGTTACGCCAAGTCCACATCACTACGTAAACGATATTAGTTTCTTCCCAACAACGCCAACACAGCTTGGTAAGTTTTTTAACAATAAGCAATATTTAATGTCAATTTTATATGAAAGTATCTAATTATATTTACTATTTTGCATGCAGCTGAAGATAAAAAAGGTAAATATTATCAAACATCATTTTTATCACTGTTTTACACACACGTAGATAGACGGAAAAACATTTATTTTTAGACGTTTAAATGCATTCTGAATTTTTATTTCCTTTTGTCAGACGGAACGGATAACACCACGGTCTGATTACACACAATCCTCCACATGGTAAATCTACGCATGGTGTACTCGCTGTCACTAACAACAAAAACTGAATTCACATTTATCACAATTCTTACACACAAATTACAACACAAACTTTGAACTAAAACGAACTGATTTTTTTACTTTTCCGTGTGGCTTTAATGTGAATTTTATAAACAGTTAGAGCGTTTTATTACTATACATATTACATTGACGTTTTCAGATGAGGATGGTTATCTCAAAATGAACCCAGCATCAAGACAAATAATATTCAGTCCACGACCTGAAAACAACACGTTCGATTTTGACGCTCGTAAATTCAACCCGAGAGTGTCGGAGGCAAGTAGTTGCGGGTCGGAGCTGACACCTATGTTGACTCTGAACAACTTGCCAGCCAGGAGTGGCTCGGACTCCGATCACGAAGGCAGCGCGTCACCTTACATTACAGTTTGTCCCACGATAGATGAAGAAACAGATGAGGTGTTCGAAACAAAACATAACAACGCCAAGAATGCAATTATCAATTCGGCTGTAACAAATCCGACGTACATTACTTTAGATGTCGATATAGAGAAGAAACCTAAAGATATTATTAACGCATATATTAACGTACCGAACGGTCTAGTCAAATAATTTCAGATTCTGTAACATAATAAGTTAATCTCATTTAATTATACAGTAGTCTATGTATATCGTATACCCGTTAGTCTCATTATCTGTATGAGTGTCAAATTTTATTGCTGTTATTTTTGATCTCTATTGTTCTAAATGAATAAGAATCTTTCCATTTTCTTTAATTTCTTCACGTTTTCTATCTATCTGTCTTTTTTTACTGTATTTTTTTTTAGTTCGGTCTACATTAGACAACACAGTAAAAGCATTTCCTTTTGTCTTTCTTAATGTTAGTAGGTTTGTATGTAGATATATTTTATGTATGAATCGTATTTTATCGTGTACAGTATAGAGTTTGGTGGCCAACATTGTTATTGGCAATGTAATGTACTGTGGCCACCTCGGCAAATGTGACGCCAAGTTACGGGATGCCAGGCAGTAGGCACCCGCTTTATAAACATTTCGAGTAAGAAAATATTTTTTTACATTACATTATTTATGAAGCGGTGGACTAATTGTTTAATTGAGATGGCAACATGCACTCGCTGTGTGTAGGCATGTATTGGCTGATGTGATATTTTGTTATAGGAATTTATAATTGGACTTTATAGTGTGAATGTTGTCAGTATTTACGTTCTTTAGCCCACCAGAATAATAAAATAATATTTTTAATACTTTTTTTTACAAAAGAAACATTCCTGTAGATACTATGTTTATTTTTGTACGTGCAAAGTTATGAAAAAAATCTGAAATAGCTATATTACTTGATTGTTACACACAGAAGAATAATCTTCATAACTTCATATTCATGTTTATAATTTGTTCCCAATGTATTACATAATTTGAAAAATATTTTATTAACTTCATAAGTAGTAGCTTTTTTCAATATTATACTGTACCTAGTCTCTGCATAATATTTGCAAAAATAAATTTACATCTATAGTCGCTTTATGTGAACCAGTCGATCGCTAGAAATAAACGAAATGAATAATTCAAACTGTTATACAATTTCTAGTTTAATCAAACATTTTTTTAATATATTGTTGTGTTTTGTAAAATAAATGATTACTTTTAAGAAAATTATGAACCAAAATCTCGATTATTTTTTTATCAGAATAAGGTTTTGTTTTATGAAACAAAATACATACCTGGTAATATCTATGTAATATATTATTTCTACTTTACTATTGAGTAAAATGTCTATAAAAATGAGATGTTCTTGATCCTGTTGTTGTTGATCAAAGTATAAATATTTTAGTTGTACAAAACGTGTAGATGCCATATACTTATTTCATAAAACTCAGTAAAACGAAAATATATCAATGTGATATTAAAAGTATTTGCTCTAATCTTTTATTTCACTTATCCTTTATCTGAGAATGAAATTTCACGTCTGCCATACCAAACTAAAAACAGCTTAAAACGCCTTCAAATGCGTAAAGTAAATTGTAGAAAACATCGCTATGGAAGCAGAACGCTTCTTAAAATTGGGGTTAAATTGTCACTTGCTGGGTGTCATGATTGATGCGGACTGATAAAACTTCAAAAGCAGATTAGAAAATGGCCTCAACGCATTCCAGAAAGACTGACTCATATTTGACTAAGTCATAGTTTAAAAGAAATAGGACGATAGTGTTACATTTCTATGTAGGTTTATGTATTTCGTAACAAGATAAGGGGAAATAACTTTCCAAAAAAATGGCAGAAAAGCTAAATTGCTAAATCCATGGAATAGATGGCCATCGAAATGTAGAGTTAGATACAAAATTCAATAAATAAAGTTTTGAGCACTCTACAAAAACGTGTAGTTATTTTATTTACTTTTTACGAAAAAATGCAGTGAAACTGGCAGCACTCATTCACGTCAAGAGCGTAAAAATGTAACTACAGGTCAAAAATATTGGTTTCACGTGAATCTATCTGCGTGTTTGTTTGCATAGTTTTTATTACGAAATATGACCAAAAAATGGCTGCTATTTTGAAGGTATTTGAAAATTTTGTTGAATACTATTAAGGTTGGCTATTTAGGTTGTTTTGAAAATTTAGATGAACACTATTAATATTTTTAACATGGCGTTCTGTGTTGTTTTTTTTTACTTTAAGATTGACTTTAATGTTATATTGTATCCACAATGCAAGCTGACGACGCCGCGACGTTGGCTACAGTGGCATTAGAGTGAGGTGTGTGTCATCTCCTGTACTCAAAGGGGCGATCACAAACCAATTTAGACTTTAGTATCAAGCCGTTAGCTATATTTTTAGTATAGAAAATTAATCGCTGCCACCAGCGTATTGAGTGCATTCGACTTTGCTGAAAAATATAAAACGTGGTCTATTAAGACTCGTATAGTCAGCAATGAAAGTTAATAAACTTCTTTAAAAATGCGATGTGCACTTTAGATCCTTGCTCTTAACTAATTTTATTGAATGTATTATAGAAACAGCAGCTATTAAATTATTGTAAGCACTTTAAAACAATAGACAATTACTTACCATTCGTTGTTTCGGATAAATGTACGTTAATAGTTTAAATAAGTATTGTGTTGAATAATAAAACGATAAATTTGGATTAATTTGGGCCGAACGTTTTGCCAAGTATTTTCATGAAAATTATTTTCAGACAATATGTTAACGCATACATTTTACAAGGCGCTCGCACCAGGTGGCTTCAGCTCGGATGTGGTCGTTTTGGCAGCGCCGCCGCGCGGGTTGACGTACTGCCATTGACCCCACACGCAACACCTACTTACTACATAACCAATTTTCTAATAAACATGCCTACTTAACACTGCTATAGAGTACGTACTTAACTGACATATTTGTTATTCGAACTACAGTGAGTTTTCGCCAGCGCATTGACGCAATATTCAAATGAGTTAATGAGATGTTAATATGTGTTAGGCATTAAAGGCCATGTATTGTTTATGTTTGAGCAAGTACAACACGTTGTATCTAATAAGCACAAGGGTATAACGATGTTCGTCAGACGAGGATAAAAGCCTCTTTGAAATGTCTCGCGTGTCTAAATGTTTCAACATCTAATTTCAGTTTCAAGAAAGTTCTTAATGAATATTGTGAACCGTGCCTCTAAATGTCTATTCTAATTATGGATATGTTTTCGGGAATTACATAACGAGACAAGGCTTGTCAGTATATTACTAGAATACATATCTTGATATTGACAAAAGCATTAGCTATTTCTGTGTAATCCTGGCATCTATCTATCTGAGGTACTAAAGATCAATATAGAAGTTTTATATTGATTAATTATAACCTTATTTATTTAGTTATTCTTGAAAGCAGGAGAAAATAAATGGTCCATTATTCAAGTTAGTTTAGCAGACGACAATTATATTTAAAAAATATCACATCTGTCAATTAGGACAACGGGTTATTCAATAGCTCTAGAGGGAAATATTAAAAGTTTTTGTAGATAAAAATCGATAAAAATGTTAGAATTAGAGCGTAAATATTTTCCCAAAGGACGCTTTCAATACTTTCTTCTTTTATTTGTATGAAAAATGTAGGTCATTGAGTTTCGTTGCGTTACTCGCTATCCATTTCTTTCTAATCAGCAATATTGAAGAGAGTTCTTCATTTATGTTTTGTTGTATAAAATCGTATAATTTACTGATTTTCAACATATTTTTCAGACTTTTACAGGTATTTCTATGTAGCATGAAACTGTCACAAATAGATTCCATTTAATAATAATAATAGGCGGTGTAGAAATAGCAGGTCATGACTTTACCCTAATAAGCCTATATCTATAACCATACGCGGATTCGTCTTTACTAAAGAGTTGAGATATTGATGACAGACTATTATGATTTAAGCGTAATGTTGCACTGATTGCAATGAAGTAAAAGCAAACTTAAATAGGTGATGAAAATGAAGGTATGATCTAGTTGGTTGTGTTGGTTACGCGTATGAGCGTTAAAAAGTTTGGTTATCCAAACGTATACAGGTATGTATACAAAAATATTCTTGTTTTTATACGTGGTTCAATATTTTAGCCGTCAAAGCGGTACAGGTAATAGCGTCAAAGGCTTTGAGTGAATGAATTGACACACAATGTTATTTGCAAAGGAGTATAAAATACATAAACACTTTTAGATTTTAAACACAGAATGATACAGTGCCTCGATTCTCTACTACTATCGACTACCGACAACCGAACTGTCATCGAGAAATTTTGTATGAAAATCTGATCAGCGCCTCTGACGGGTGTCGTTTGAAACATTTTGGCAGTACATTCTACATGTCAAAATTCGATAGCTAGCCGGTTGTCGGTAGTCGATAATGGTAGAGAATCGAGGTACTTCATTATTTTTTTAAATATTTATGTTTAGAAAGTAGGAGTTTGCAAAGTATCCAAAGGTTTTGATCTCGTCCACGAGAAAAAAAATATTTAGTTTTTTTAAACTTGTTTGAGTTTCCCACAACTGCTAAATTGTACTACCGTCGCGGCTCTGAGTTTATCCCAGTGCATATTATTTATTTATGAAATTCCATAAAGGTAGTAGAAATATTTTTTTACCTTGCTTTTTGTTCGAGATCTAATTTTAGTGGATTAGACTAAATATCAAATTGTCCGCAGTGCGACTACTATCAGATCTTCAAGAGCCAGCTTTTTCTTTTTTTAACCATTTGGTGCTATTGGCATTAGAGTGTAGTTAGAGTAGGTGGAACTTCGTCTTTGACTTTGTTTGAACTCTCTCTCTTTTCCATGCTATGAATCCCATATACTTAGTGGTGGGGTCAGCCTTCTTGATTTTTCTCCTCCACTTCGCTCTGTCCTGGACTTCGTCTTCGGAAAACTCACGCTCACTCAATTTGAACTACTTATTCTAATGCTTCAGGAACATTCTTTGTGAAGTCCACAAATATATAGGTGACCTATTTCAAGGATCTTACTTACTTATTCTACATTCAGGAATTTAGACAATTGAGGTAACAGACTAGGGAAAACTGGCGAAATAGTTTTAGTTAAGTGTTCATCTTCATTAAAGCGTCATTATATTTGTATCAAGACGTCTTCTGAGGTAACTGTGAGCCGTAAACGTAACTTAAGTGAATAATGAAATAAATTGGTATTTATGTATGTGTGTAGTGCTATGAAGTAAATAAAAATAATCGGTTTACTACATTATAACGTTTATTTATAAAGATGCGGCATTATTTATGAGAATTTCGGGAAGAATGATCCCACCACGTTGTGCACTGTTTCCACGCTCTGAAACAAAAGAAACTATATTAGGTACCTTAATTATTGTGAAGGAGTTTTCCTTGATAAACAAATTTGACTAATTTAAATGATATTTTAATAAGAAAATGTAAGTATGACGTCTATATAAAAATAAAAAATAGGTTCTAGATTTATATGCGTAAAATCTTCTTATCTTCTTATATATATCAGAGCGAGAAAAAGGTTATCAAAACAAACAGACAAAATAAGTCCCTATCCTAAGAAGTATAAATAAGTTAACTTACATTTTTACAGATTTGCCCCATCAGAGTAGGTAAAAACGTAAATATTCCAGCGAGATTAGTGGCCAACTGAAAAAAAAACAAGATGATAATATAACAAAAAAAAACTAGCACATTAAATAATGTCAAAATATGCTACTCAGGATTTATCATACATCAGTCAAAAACTAAAGACTATTTTGCATTTTATGGCAAATTAAGTCGTTTTAACAATTATCATGCATAGATCCGTATCGTTTTGTACCTTGATTTGTAAAATGCGCACTTTGATCAAATAACAACCAAAAAATATAACCTGTTGATTAACTCGGTTTCTATCCAGATGTAAAATGTTGTCGCCTAGATTATAGTATTTTATTACTCACCGAGGTTGTAGAAGTAGAAACGCTGGCTGTGGCTGTGGTAGGCGTTGCAACGGTCGTCGCAGCGGCGGCCGCTGTCGTAGCGTTGTCCGCACAAACACATGACACCACCACGAACGCCAACAGAACGAAACATCTCATGTACATGCTCGCCATCATACTTGCAACTGTACCCACAGATCCTCCACATAAACTTATATACCAACTCCTGACAACCGAAACCGACTCTTTGTATTCCAGCATGACGCATAAGCACAGGTAAACATTTTGGATACATAATAAGACGAGAAATTCTTCATGGTTTTACTGACTGGAGGCCACTTAAAATTTTGCTCTCATAAATATTCATCGAGTAAGTAAATAGATGGTAAAAGACAGGTCTAGGGCAGAGATATATTTTGTGAGACAATGTGAATACCTACGTCATGGATATTGGTAATACTTTTGTTCATGTTTAAGCTTAGAGAAAATATTTCAATGCCTCTTTAGCGCCGGAGGCTTAAACTAGGTCTAGGCTAGTTAAATCTTAAGTAAGTACGCTGTTGATATGAAGATCGAACTAATTAGTGACGGGCGATGGCCCGCTCTCGAGCATCGAAGTGTCCTACAGTTAACTGATAATTACTTCGTAGAAATATCCATTAGAGACTTGTTGCAGTTTTCCGGAATAAATTAGATAGAATTATAGAATTTTATTTAGTTATTTAATTGTTAGTTACTGTTAGTTGTTTAGGTACTGAGGGATGGTGATCATCATGTAGCTATATGGTCATGTAAGACAATTGAAATATTGATTTTGGTGCAAACAACAACAACGGATAATCTATTTGATGTTAATTGGGAGTACAATCTTATTGTATTCGCTATATATTATGTGAGTGCAATGACAAAAGGATACACTATGAGAGTACGGGAACACAAAAGAACATTGTGTTGCACCTTGTTGCGACTGTAGGTGTAAAATCTGTGTATAAATCTGCACCCTTTCAGCCCTCTTCCCTCAGGCCATACCTACATAATGTACAATATTCATGGAATTTTCTTCCACTCTACGATTGTTTTAAATACATATCCTAGAAAAATACACGGTATTGTTTACTGTGATTGACATTTTCAATGAAAAATGTTTATGCAATATTTCACAACACAAAACCTTGTTTGCAATACGAAAATAAAAACTTAAATTTTAAAGAAAATGCAGCTAAAATCGTTATGCATATTGACATTCTTGTTATTCTTTGTACGAAAAACAAAATATGTTAGTTTACCGTTTCAGCAATTAGTCACTAATCGGTTTTCGTTATTATATTTCAGCAGTTTCGTATAAATACTTATTAGATAAAACATAACAAATCTAAAGAAAAACATTGCAGGTAAAACTGCTACAAGTGGTGTAGGTGTAGGAACGTTTCCGGGTTATATAAACGCGCCGATATCAAAACGGGACGTAGCGTTCAGTTTACAGCACAGTAAAATACGTTGCACACGTAATCCACTTCATTAACCATATTGAATCCATGAAATTGAAACCGGTGTATTCAAACGACCGTTTGCATTGCTCCTCGCTGCTCGAGTATCTCTCACATACCTACGTAACGAATTGTATAAACTGCAAGCCGAAGTCTTTGGCAATATATGAATGGTGCAAAGTACAATAATATTTTCTTAGAATCAGCTGAACGCCATCACTATCGAGGTCGTTCTGATCAATTACGATTAAAATCTGCTAAAGCTTAATAGCAAATCGATTTCCTTCCTAGCTTGTCGGCAGAAAGAACATTGTTAGGCTTCCCCCATTTTACGTAATTTTCATGAACACACTACAAAATGTGTATTGTTGTGCTTTTGGGTGTCAAACTGATATTCATTTGGCCAGTTATGAATTGAGAGCCCTCAGTTATTTACGGTTTGAACTTTGTATTAGTTATTCCGTCTATTGAGACGTGAGCGTTACTCGAATTTCTCTCTCGTATTTTCTCGTACAGTCGCCTACGCTATCTGTCGATGTTGCGCCAATAAAACATATGAACTTATAACGCAGTGCTCTAGATAAAACGAGTAAGTTTAAAGGGTTTGTGTAAAATTTAATCGATAAACGGAAACGGCTCAGCTCTCGATGTGAGTGCGTACTCAAGTGGCTATTGACCTTTTTTGAGCTTGAATTGACGGCACTTTACAACATACATTATGTGGGTATGTCTATTGAAATCTCTACCTACCTCCTACACGAACACTTCACTGAATCTCGATTACATAGAATTGAAAGCGCAAAAATGAGTTTCATTTTCTTTTCCTAGATAGCTCCCAGTTCGAAGTCTAGGAAATTGTTAGAAGCCATTTGTTGTAACGCCACTCAAGCTTAGTTCCTGATTTTTAAGTATATGAGCAAACATAGCATTGTCAAACATTGGATAAAAAAATATTATAGCCAATAGTTATCTCCACACTAATTATCATGTTCATCAAAAATCGATTTCGTTAATGAATTTTCTTTAGCAAGCACATATTAGAAATACGGTCATAATCGAAACTAGCACCCAAATCCTACACAAAAGCAAATCGTTCATTATTGTTGAGGTGATTTTTTTTATACTCAAAATATATGCAAGTTAAGCTACTTCCTCTTTATTTGAATTCAGCTTAAAAATGACGTCGCTTAGGGGAACGCGGAGCATTGAAGATTGTAGTACTGATTAGCGAATGACTATCGATTTATTTAAATTTACTTTGTTTGCATAAACTTACGATTTGGGTGAGTACATTATACACCCAATTAGTACTCGTTGACGCTTACAAAAATGTTTGATTTTGTCTTACACTTCATACTGAACTTAGCTTAATATTTTTGTTGTTGTGAAATTAGGCAAAATATGCGGATTTTAATACTCCGACGCGCAATAGAATAATTATCTCCATATAAAGATATGATTAGTACAATGAATAAATAAACGATTCTTAAAATCCATGTAAAATCATTATTCTTTGTATATTAAGTACTCATGTGTGTAATTCAGTTCAATAACCATGTTCTGAAAATATTGTATAGAGTTGTGAGAATTTCGCAACAGTGAAAACGTGACAACTGGAGACTATGAACCGTGACGTACTTTACGCACTTTTCAGAATTACTCTGCGCTTTTTACGTAGTATTATATGCCTACAATTTCTGGAAAATTATGCAAGCAATTTTTTTGGAAATATGCATAAAATAACGAATTATTCAATATTTTGCCAGATATTCAGTACCTTACTAGTACAATGTACACGACCCAGAAACAAAATATATCATTTATGCCTTTAATATGACGAATAAAAAGTGCACGAATCACCTATTTATTTTTCTGAGTGTTCAGAGTTTTTTCAAAACGTTTCATTTAGTTTGAAACGCTCGCATACAAATTTCCCACATCAGCACTGATAAACCTAATAATAATGAAAGGAGCGGCTGCCAAAAAATGCGAAAAAAATGTTGGATTCCTCTTATTTGACCACTCTGTATAAATGTGCTGACGAGTTGAGCAAATACCTTTTCTTCACTTCGTATATGCTTTATATCTTTACGCGAATATAAAAATAAGTATTGTTAAGAGTCTTTGTATAACTTAGTAATAAAATCATGAATCTATACTAATATTATAAAGCTGAAGAGTTTGTTTGTTTGTTTGAACGCGCTTATCTCAGGAATTCTCGGAACGCGCAAATCTCATTGAAAAAATATTTTTGTGTTGAATAGACCATTTATCGAATAAGGCTTTAGGCTATATATCATTACGCTGCAGCCATTAGGAGCAGAGTAGCAACGAAAAATGTTACATAAACGGGAAAAATTATGACCCATTCTCTCTTATGTGACGCAAGCGAAGTTGCGAGGGTCAGCTAGTGTAGCAAACGCTAAACCAATAGGTGTATAGGTACATACCAAGTTAGAAAACAGTTAAACAATACAATTAACAATAGTTAGGAACACTCCAAAAATATACTTTTCACTGTTTTATCTATACATACAACATGAGTCATGTCTGTCTTCATCGTTTTTTATAAATACTAACACGATCTCAAATACACGTGTAGCACCTGCAAGTATGTAATATATATATATATATATTTGACGGATTATTTTCTTATATATGTATATAATATATTGGTGGTACCTACGAATATTTTAGTTAACAAAAACATCTGGATGCTTAGGATAATAGGGACATCAAGTTTGTAGTTTGTTTTGTTTGATAGTACGTCATGCATACTAATTGTATTCTTGTAACTACTGCTTACTTTCTTAAGTTGCACGAATATCTGATACATACATATATTATATACGACGATTTGCAATTCGACCGTATATCTGGATTTGCCTGACATTTTGACCCCCTTTGCACCGACCGTAGTTTCAAGCTGGCTGGCTTACAACACTTAATTAAATCAATTGTAAGTTAGATTAACTCGCTACTGACTTGGTACATCTTCACAACATTAAGTTTTATTTTATTTCTTCAACACAATACAATATATACTAGGGAGATAATTAAAAGACACTTCTTTATAATAAATAGAATTTTAACTTCAAAAGCTGTAAACTGTAATTTAACTCATCATAAAATCATATTATAGTCGCAACAATAATATTTAGTTCACTTCTGAACATTTATTTACCCCTTGTAATTATTTCGAGTTGCAAAGCTACTGTGGGCCGAATTTCGTTGTGAGGCAAATGAATTTCTGCAACAATAACAAAACAGTTTATCAACGGTTTAATTACGGTTTTGAAACTACACTCGAGGTTACTGAAAGTAAGATAACAATGGTAGGCATCATGTATCGACCACCACTCTTAGAATATGAAGCTTTTGATACTTTTTTGCGTATTGTTCGTATTCGTTTGCGTTTTATTATTAAACAATAATCATAATAATATTGACTACTACACTAATATTTTTGTACATACACTGTTATCATTACATGTGATCTTGTTTAATACAAAGTGTAACCGCGGTACCTAATTATTTTCGCCGAACGAAATAAACAAAACTTCGGTAGAACTGCGAACACAGAGTTTCTCGACATAGTTTGACACAAATATGCTGTTGCAACAAAAAATATTAATACTGAACAAGGAGGTGTAAGTATTACTAAGTAGCGAAATATTATTCGCTTACTGAGTACTGCACCTCATGAACTCATTTTGTTCTCGTTCCCAGTTATTAATTTGCTTTACATTTCCGTGTTTTTCTTGCGCTCCCAGAAGAGCATTCAGCATGGAAATTAGTACTGACAACAACATTAAAACTTCACTTTTTATCTAAAGATAGTACTTTTATAATTTCACCTCACAGCACTCTCTCGGATAGCGGTGAAATAGAATTATCAACCGTTTCGGGCAAAAAACTGCAGCGGAATGGCTTTTAACATTTTTTTTATTCAACTTTCGTTGGTTCAAGGACTAAATGGCAATATTGAGTTTTATTGTCAATGTTATACGCCACGGATTATCAGTGGATTGTCTCTGACTGCAAAAATTATACATACATGACTGATCTGTCGGATTTTAACAAATGCTTTTTTTAAGGTAAATTTACGTATGAACCAAAAATCATACGACCTATAAAAGCGTGTATTTTATTATAATCTCTTTGGCAGGGCAGAACCAACCATTCTATGGGGTACATTCACGAACAGGGTAGATCAAATCCGACAGGCGGTCACTGTCAATTTTACCACCTTGTGTGTTCATTGGAAAACTTTCACACCTCATTCACCTTGCAGCAATCGGTACAACAAATGTGCAGTAACAATTACGATAACTGTAAAAAATACAAAAAATAACGTGGAATGCAAACTAAACTTTTCAGTCGGTGCTACAAATATTAACCGTACGATATAGAGTGTGTGCTATGGGCAAAATTACTTAATTTGGATCTTAAATTCATAAAGATGTATTTGTGCATTTTTAGTACATAATTTACGCATGGTATTCGTTGACGTAAAGTCACGAAGCCAGGCTTTCTCACTTAACTAAAACATGTTTGCGAAGATCCACGCAATTTAAATACGGAAATGTGGTGGGTGTATTCCGGCGAAGCTTGCTCGCGTCGCATCCGGATTGTGAGGCCAGGGCGCAACTTAAGCTTATTCATACTTACACAGGAATTACCTTATTATAAAATCGGTTCCTATGAGATGTGAAAGCGAAATTAGTCATTTCGCACTTATTCGTGTGTTTTGTAATTAGGATATTAAATTAAAGAGTCTATTTACTGTAAAACATTTAACTTCTTAATCGTCCCTGTAATCTGATTCATTGTTTGGAGTTGAAATACTTAGTTTCTAATCAAAATCTGATACTATCTTAAAACGCCATTAGTAACTAAAGTATTGTTATTGAATAGGAAAGGACAAAACAACAATCATTGTCTGTTGAACAATTCTAAACTGCGAAATCAATGCTGTATTTTTACAGATATTCTGTCGAACGATCCAAATTGAATTGAGCAGAACTGGGGTACAACAAACGCGGCGTCATGCTTACCCTATGGCCCGTCCGTATTTAAGGCGAGGCGTAACACAGTTTGAGCAGCCGCTCAGGATGCTCCAGGAAATTCTACTTGCCTTATCCTTTCACGTAGAAAATTAAATGTCTCACGGTAATATCCGCGGGCCCCGACTCTGGTTTTGGCAGTTGATCTACTCCGGCGTCGTACCTGCCGCTTGCGGCCGCCGCGTAAATGCCTGTATAAATAAATTGTTCTTACCCAATTCTAGAAACGATATTCTCCAATCGATACTCGGTAGCTGTTTAAATACTTAGTAGGGCGAAGGGAGGTTTTGATTTTGAAATTAAGTGAGCTACCTACCGAGTGTGTTTAGCATAATAATATGTATGAAGGTATGTAGGCTTTCGTGTGTTAGATTATCTTCGGTGTATTTGTGCTGATTGTTCTAAATATCTATGATTCAATATAACGAACACATATCAAGTTAGTCGGCTACGTTATTAAACAGTATGGAGGTAATTGCACCCGGAATTTACTTAGAATTCCACAAAATCTACCCTGAATACGAATTCCAAGTAAAACACTCCAAATATTTATTTATCAATTCGATTTGATTTTACACATATTATATGTCTTATGTACATATAATATGTGTAAAATCGAAAATATGCATATTTTTAAGTATTACCACGATTGTAGAGCCGCCGGTCCAACTGTTTTTTAATGTACGTAATATAGTTAGTTCGCTATGGTTTTCATATAACGCTTTGTTATTTTGATAATATGTAGATGGCGTCACATGTAAAGCGCTTCTATTTTTTAAGATATACATTTCAAGACGAAAACTATATTTACATAGAAGATTTATGATTTCATGTTTGATTTGTTGGTATCCAGTCCTTGTATGATGTCTACGCAGTTCTTGAAGCCAAAGAGTCGCTAGTTTTGCTATCATAATCAGTCAAAATACTCCTAATTGGAACTATTAAAGAGAAAATTTAAAAGCCAGAATAACGAGAAAAAAGATACAAAAACGAAACGAAGCTTGTCATTCTAGGCGACGACCGTGTTTATTGCTCAGTCGGTGAACTCGTAAATTCTGTTTAAAATGAGTCTAATTTAATTACTCGAGGTCTGATGGTTTAATTCGTGATCTCTTTAGATCTGAACTCACTCAAGCGTACTTTGTATTATGCTGTGATGTGTTTTACAAAATTATCTAGGATAGTTTTATAGTCGCCGTCTACTAACACTTGCATTATATTTAATGAAAATGATATAGTTTGCCATAATAAAATTTTGTCAGTAACTCTATGTCAATTATAAACTATAATGATATGAATTACAGAGTATGGTTTCGGATATGATCCCAGTATATAAATTATTTTTCCACAGCATAATAAACTATGTACTTAGTGGCATTCTTTGTGTAAACCTAATAAGTTACAATGTTTTGTGCTACTTAGAGGGTCACCCACACAAATTCATTACGGTGCGTTAATCAAGTCAATGTATTGTATTTTGTTTTATTTGTATACCAAAATAAATAAAGTTTAATTCTATAATAAAAATGTAGACGTTTTTATAGGTAATCGTATACAAAACGTAGGCGAACCTTAATCAATTTATATCATATATTTTACAAAAATATTACTTAGTTGCGAGTAATAGGTATCCTATAGAAAAAGGTAATTTCATTTTGGGACATCGAGTTTTTCGGCTTTGTACACCTCACATATAAAAGGAGGAAAAGTAGTGAATACATACGTGATAACGCCACACTTTATCCAATTATTTTAATATTTATATTATTTATACAGTAAGTAGACAGACATAAGCCGTCGCCGCATTTGATTGTGCTTCAAAGTAATGAGAACAAAGAGGTGATTGCGTGATTCTCATCTTTTGTTTAAATACAAATGTTATTTGCGGCTTTCAAAACGTCTGTTGTAATCGTTCGGGATCTTTAAATTAATTTCCTACCCGCAACGGTTTTGCACGATAGAAATTAATTAAAAATTTGCTTCAAAGATTACAATTTTCTCAAGAGAGTACCTATTATATTAAGTATGATTCATTTGAATAAATACAGCAGCCAGAAGGTAATGTACGTTACACTAATGGGCAGGTTTGATCATAATGAAGCATATTCGAAGCGATAAATTCATTCAATACTGTTGGAAATCTCCGTTACAGCCAGCTTGATTTCTCGGAACTTCTCATTATAGCCATAAGCCTCGAGGTTAAATAGACACTAAGTACTAACTTCTGAAAGCATATCCATTTTTTTACTAGCCAAGTGTAGCGGTATTTTATTACTTAAACTCTGGAAACAGTTATTTGACTTTAAGAGAAAATATTACGGCTGCAATATAAAGTAAGCTTTAGTCAATAAACATAATTAAAAAGAAACAAACGTCAGAATATTAGCTAAAACTTTCAACATACAACTTCAAAGCTGCAGTTTAGTCTTTCGGTTATTCTGTGATGACGTCATCGCAGTATACATAAACGAATAATGGACACCGGGCTTATCCTGTTTGTTTTTCTTGCTCACCTCGCTATATGATGCAGTGCGGATGCTGCATTTGCATAAAAGCGTCCATTATCCACAGCTTCAAACAAATAAAAAATCAATATTCGCCAGTGCACGCTTTTGTATACACTAGGATAAATATTACGCGCTCAATTCATGATATCAAAAACTGTAAAAGTCTGTGTAAATACATATAAAGCAAATAAGGCGTGGCTTTTAATGTGATGTTTATATTTTACAATACGAAGACGAATAAGAAAAAATCTTGTCTCGAGTTAGCATTTCAACGTGCTGCATTGTGTTTGCCAATGCTTGCGAGTTGTGAGGACTCTTGAAATCGGAGAGATTGCTGATTTACACAAAAGTATCTGTAATATCTACTGTGTACCTACGTAACATCGATACGTGTGGGTTTGAAAATTACTTTATTAATCCCACGCTTCATGTTATGTTATGTATAGTAAGAAGGTCAACTCCCGATATAGGTAGGTATATCCCTTAAAAAGGAAATTTTAGTACATATTTACGGATTGGTCCACTGAAAATAGATGGAAATCCGTAATTTTATCTGGTCCGCATGCCAAAAATAGCTACCGCAATGTTGTAGCTCTCTTGCAGCTTAAAGATAAAAACATTATTACCCAGGTAGAAAAAACGTCTGTGACGAAAAAATGTGCCTGTCAATCGAGTACACTTGGTACTCGATTGACAGGCACATGAATTTCGCGCCTGCAGACGACGTTTATTGCGCGTACTTACAGCCCGTGTGATAACAAAATATGAATGAAAGTGATGCAACGTGTAGTCCACACGAAGATCTGATGTGAAACTACACGGTTGTAATTCGACATATACATATGTCAATGGAATATGTGTTAAACATTATAAACATAAGTACCTATGGTACCTTAGGCTCGTCGTATGAGAGAATTTGGCGGAAGAAACAAATGGTCGTTATTCATTGTATCATATTATTAAAACTATGCCAAGGCTCAACATTATTGTAGTTCACTTTTATTTATAGCTACCACTTGAAAATTCCCTACAAAGCTTAAATGTTGTTTCTAAAGAAATACCCGTATCAAAGTGAGACCTAATAGCCGATAAGGCGAACAATGAGTGCACGCTACTCTACACCTTTGAACTTCGAGAATCCACCTCGAAAGAATGGGCTTAACGGTCTGTGTACAACGTTAGTACATTACAAAACGCCTTTAATTTTTCTACTACAACGTTCATCTCACTGTAGAAGTTTGCAAATACAAGGATTATAGTCAGGTTTGTCCTATTTCTGTACATATTTCGCATGACATTTGAAATTTTGGAATATAAACGTAACTGACAGCTCAAAGCTCTATGAGGACGGGAATGTCTCTGTATGTGAAAAGCGGTGCTTTCGTATATTGATCGACTAATCTTTGTTATAGCCACATGATGGGAACGTACTTTGATAAATTATCACATTGCTGAATCAAAATTCTAAATTATGTACGTGTTGTTAAATATTTATAGATCGCCATTTAGTGAAATTCTATTCTGGTTAAAAATAGTTTGCGTGGATCGTAAACGTCAAATAAGTGTTTACTTGAATTTTATAGCCCACGCAAAACTAAAATGGCATTGACTTTATGGATAATGCAATGCCATATAAATAGGTAGCTTAGAGAGCTAAGTACCTACTTATATGAACAAAACGACTATAGTACCGAACTTCCCATGTTGATAATTGTTAACCATAAAGAATAGAATATTAATAATCATTCGTTAACACGTTTTATAGTACTGAGCTATATCTTTGACTTCAAAGGAAAGATTTCTAAAGAGGGGACACAAAGTGTTCTGAGCATAGACTTCGAAGGTTGAAAATGAGACGAACGATGCAAATATTTGCCGGGCATACTTGCTCACTTCAGCCTTAAGATATTTTTATCCGGAATAAAATTTCCAACAACTCATCTGCTTACTCATGCTTAGACTAAGAACCTGTTTGTTGAAAGACTAGACCTTAGTACCTCTTCAGTCTAGGTTTCGGTTTCACAATATATTGAATTAAAGTCAGTATTTCATTAGAGTGAACTATTGTGCTGACATTAAGACTATAAAATCGGTTTTATTTAGACAACGTCACGGCACAATCGCATCTTTAAATATTCAAATGTGATAGTCTACTAGTTATATTCCTTGGTAAGGGCTCTCCGACAGGGTCCTGCAATTTGAGGGAATCCAGCCGTCGCCGTCGCAGTTGACATTCGTCGTAGCTCCGTTTTGCTTATGCAGCGCTTCGATGGTATTTCGTCGATATTGTCAAATTCATAGGAATGGAAATGGAAAATATTTTACAGACAATTTCTATTGTACGTAAAATAAAAATTTGCATAAACAAATAGTTAAATCATCCTCTGAAATTGATTCTACATTTGAATATTTATTAACTGTGTTAAAAGTTGAAAACGTTTTCATGATGTTAATCAACAACAATTCATTCGTTACAATTTGTTACTTATTTTTACCGCTTTTATGAATTACTGCATTTGAAACTTACATATCACTGGCACAAACCGCTTACTACGCTATAAATAAAAGAATAGGATAACTATTTATATTGTTCATCGATGCACATCCATCGAATATGTACAGATTTTAGCAACCTGGAATATAGATAAAGAACACATTAGTGTTACTGTTTCAGTTTATTAACAACTAGACTTAATTTTAACACTATATGTATACTCGTAACTTAACTAACCGTATCGTTTTTTTTAATTATTAGAAACAAAATGTTTCCAGGTGTTGTATTGTTAAAATAAATCATCAAATCAAAAATAAATGTCGTGTTTCACTTTATGAGCAATGCCGAGTCATATTGTGTGTCTTATATTCATCAAAGGGGTCAACAGAGGGACACAAATCAAACGAGGTCGTTGCGCCTGTCGCGTCAGCACATGCGAATAATGCCTTGAGCTGTGACAGGTGATAATTTATATGTGGCTATACGTATGCTGCCTTGCAAACGTCTTGCAGCCCTTTGTTTATTCATACCATCATGTTTACTTACCATTTTCAAAACTATCGAGCAGTGAGACTTAACGTTACGTTTGAATGAAATTCTTATTGACCCATTAAAAAAATGCTAATAACCGTATATTAATCACAATTTAATATTATTATCGAGTACAACAAATCGAAATCGATGGCCGACTATTAATTTGGAAACGTAACAATTGGTCCGCAAAGCATCTAATACCGATTGCAAATGGACATCATTTGTAGATGGCCTAACATTTTCCATGACAAATCACTCGACCGCATTTACGCGGACACGTATGTAGACGTATGTAGGTACTCACGTAGTAGGTACATTTATATAAAATTAGTGAGTTGTAAGAGCGGGTGGGGCGGCAGCACCTGTTTCCGGCCGCGGACGGGGCACTAACTCAGCGATCCCGGATCCGACCGACGCTACATTTAATTCTTTGTTATGAGCCATGAAATAGGCGAGCGACGTGCCAGCCGGATTGAGAAATTGTGAGAATGAATTGGGTTCTTTGGTTTTATTCACGATTGGAGGATGTGTCGCGTGTTTTACGTTTATTTGTTACTGTTTTCCTCAAGCCTGGAAATGGAGCCTGTCTCATCGTTCGCAAGGCCTTTTTTATCTGCCAGCAACAATAGGACACGTTACGTAATCCTGTAAAGTTTTTAGTTTTGCGTACGAAAAACATATATTATAGAAATGTTATAATTACACGGATAACACATCCCTGATAACCACACGTTAATCTTTTAATCAGATACAGCGCTACAAAGTATTTAAATAAATTATAGAGGCAAATTCTATAACTAAACTCTACTGGGAGATAAGTCTACTGACTTCGTCCAGTGCGATACTTTTATTTTATCCATCTCTGTCTCATCCATTTAAATTTCAAACTCGCAGCAGGGTGCAAGCCAAGAACTCGCTAAAGTAACTTCTCAAAATGATATGTAGAATATTTGCTCAACAAACATAACTTGATCTAGTTCTCTACAACGCATTCGCTAGTTTTATAGCCAATCCTTACAGTGCTGTGGTTTCTGCTTCCGACTGCTGCTGCTGACTATTAACTTAATTTCAATTCAACTTTTTTCTTTCGTTAACACTCATATTGTTTTAGTGACTGCTTTGTAGCTTATTCACAATTTAAATTATCCTGTTAATTGGCAATATATACAACAGAGAAAACTAGTTACATGCTGAAAACCATCATGATTCTATACTAGTTCAATGCTTTTCTATGAGGCTTGCAAAAGTTCGCGACATAAACAATAAAAATGAGGAGCACGGATCAGGTTGTAGGCAATAAGAATTAAGAGTTGCCTGCGGGCTCGCATCCGCCGAGCGCTGAGACAGTGCGGGCCCGCGCCCACATGACTCCAGGTGTTTTCACTAAGACTTTTATACTCTACTGGTTTCAATCTTATCGCGCTCTTGTACAAAAAAAAATACAATGCGAATAATTCGCTTTAGAAACTTCTTTGTCTCGCGGTAAGCGTTAATAAATAGAGTCATCAATATTGGCCACTCTTTTTTAGGTTACCACTAAATAAATAATGACAATGCAATATTTTAAGCCTATTTCAATAGAAACGAAAATGATTAAGTGAAAACGTCTAGGTGGCTAATAGTTTTATTTACATTAAACTTTTAACAGTATGAGGTGTTAATGCACCTCAACATGTGCAGCAAATAGCAATTTCTGACTTCGAATAGGTACAGAATGTTTCGTTTTCCCCGGTCGACGCATACAATTTGCATCGGATCACACATATAGAAATAAAAGTGGAACAATCCAAACCGTTGGGAATCCGAGATGGTCAATTCGTATGCTGTTGCTTCTAACGTAGTATTTTTAAAACAGTAAAAACTTGTATTTATTATTATCAGCCAGTACCTCCAGCATATTATTATGACTCAACTTCAATATTTTTTTTTAAATGATACTTCACACGCATCCTGTAAAAAGGTTATATGACATTAGTAGGTAAAATTTAGATCAGTTGATCCGTAAAAAGGTAAATTATAATGACGCAACTGTACGAGGATAATATAGAAAACATAACTAAAATAACCTTAAGTTATTGCATGTAAGACAGAATCGTAAAGTGTAAAAATCTTTTTCTCGGTGAGGTAGCCGTCGCCCGGTGTTCAATCACATACCTTATTGTATTTTATTTGTTTTGTCTTGGGTTTACTTCAAAGGACAAAACATGTTACTTCTGGCTATTTATTACAATTGTATTAAGTATTTACCTTTGTTTTTGATAACGCATTTTCCAATTAAGAGCCTGTTGTGGCCTCAAATAATCATCGTATTGGTTACATTCCTAAAATACATCATATGCAGAATAAAATCTTTCACCCACGCTTGTTGAATTTCTTAAGATAAATAGCACTAATTATGTACAAAGTAATAAATTATATTATAGAACCTATTTTTTTACTGCAATAAAATAAATAAAAATGCAATCCCGGGATCTTAAATTCCAGATAAAAATACCACTTACGTTAGAGTCGAATAGATATTATGATCGTCACTTGAAATATTTTTAATGGTACAATATAAGAAGAGGTATTTAGGCCTAGATGACAATTACTAGTATAGAAAAGCGCAGGTCAATGGCCCCACGTCCCGTAATCTGGTAGATTAGTAAGTAGGTATTTTGTATCGGAACACGCTTGGATGGTATTACGTGGTTCCGATTGCGCAAACCAATTAGCTAATAGAAAATTGAAAATTTCGCGGACGTTAGCTCTCTGGGTGATATTATACACATATCATATTCAATACAAAAAAATACTCTGCTTGATTAACAATTAGTGGTTTTCTATAAGATTAATCAGTAAACTAAATAATGGATTACTGATATTTAAAATTCTGCAAATATCCTTGGCTTTAGCCGTGAGATAGCGTTATCTAAATATTATATATTTATGGTTATGTATAATGGTTTTGGAATCCATTTTAATGTCTTAATACCCCAAAATTGTTTTCAGGAGAAACGATTAAGCTACGAAGTGGCGGTAACCTTGACAACACAAAAATTAAAGAACTAAATCTGTACCTAGTAATTTACCCAAAATTATAGCAATAATTAATTGCGTATATGATCCGTTCACGGTATAATTACGAAAATCTACGTTAAAATGTTCAAACTACGCAAAGGGATTTTTTTTATTTCACCAGAAATAAATAGAAACAGAATAATTATTATGTGCAGGAGCTCATTGTACATGTATCGCATATATACGTTAATTAAGTTGTTCAAACCCAGCTTTGTATAAAGGACCCACTTAAGTGTCACGAGTGGAGCTCAAGAGATTACTACCGAAGGTTGTTCGACTAAACCCAGCAGTTATCAGCAGTCCGTCAAGTGTAATGATTTGACATTTAACCTTGCTAAAGCATTTGTTGGGGCCATCCCGGAAAATGTCTCGTGGTTTACGCCCACCACCTGCTGATGACAATGACAAATTATAATTAGGCCATGTAGATGTAGTCGTTTTAATTTTACAGTTTTAGGATGAAATATTTTTGCTCTCTATACATCCACTTTTGAAAGAAAGTAAGTAAATTAGTGTCAATTTAGCAACTACATTAAGAATACTGTATAAGGAGACATACCGCACCTCACAAAAAAGGTATTTTGAGTTAAGAAGATTATGACACAGACCATATAAACGACAATCAGGGCCTCACTAGCTTTCATAATACAGAACAAAAGTAATATTATAATCAGTGTTTCATAAAAATACCAGAATGACAACCGAGGTTCATTACATTAATGTGAACTAATTACTGGACGTATTGTGTGCAATGTTAATAAGTGGATGTGTCCAATTTATACTGCCTGAGGCCAAACAATGTGATTGCTGTCCTATTCTATGGCATACCAACCTACGTGCCGATAAATTGACTGTTATTTTATTCTCTATATTTACTTATTATCGTATGGTAAGTAGTCAACCTAGTGTCAAAGTTGTTTAAGCCGCCCAAAGGCCTTTGACGTGGCTTAACGACTGTTATCTTAATTGACAACAACCGGGACCGACCTTTTACGTGCCTTCCGAAGCACGGAGAACATCACCAATCTATGAAATGACCGCGCCAAGGTTTGCTTAACCCACAGATCGTTTACCGACCGGTTCGCGCAACTGGCTATGGGCGCCTCACACTTCTTCTCTTCACTTACTTCAAGTGATATAATGCTATACGAATATAAACAAACAACACCCGTGACAGAACTTCTGTTTTCGTTTTGTATTCATGACTTGTGTCATTTCAGTAATAACTTTCTTTTGGTACAAAATCACCTTGTTTTGGATTATCTTCTGTATCTTAAAGTGTAAGTGTGTGTTAATAAAATCTAAACTTACCTTAACAATCGAATGTATATAAATGGACGAATATTTATGTATTTTCAAGGATTCTGCCACGTCAATAGCCCACAACATATATCATATAAGTAGATATAATTAATATGGTTACGCGGGACTTCTTCAAAAACCAAAATAGAACCGTAATTATGAATTAATTAACAACAGAAATTAGACAAAGCTGACACGAACAATGTAACTACATCAAAAATAAGTCAAAGTAATTAGCTTTATGTTTAGAGAAGCAATTTGGCAAATGTAAAAAACTTGTAAAACAATTCTCATAATGCGGGTTCGGCGAGTCGCTGTTTCCTTTGAGGTGGAAGACAAAGTTTTGGGTCAGGTACGAGCATCAACGACACTATCACATTAACGAGTCACTTTGTTCTCAACTAGATTCCAATTTAATTAGACCTCCCGCATTTCCTATGAAATGAAATCGAACGCATATTTTCATTATCGTATCTTCACTTTTCGACTCTCCACAAACAATTTTTAATCAACTTTTGTTTGTTCGACGCGCCGCTCGTTATTGTTTGCATACTAGGAACTGGACCTGAATTAGAGGCTTTTCGTTTTTACTCACTCGGTTCAAACGTGATAAATATACCACTGACAAGCATGTTATCTTCGATGCCTTTTGTGTTGGATGAAGATCAGTCAAGCGTGTAAGAGTGATATTTTGATTAAGTAATTATTAAATTTCAGACGAACATTTGCCTAATGAATGTTTTAGATTGTCAGGCGCTAAACGTCGGGCAAGCTATTAGGATGAATTTATGGGCGTCCGCCTCCCGGTGCCGGTGTAGCTGTACTTGCGTCCCAAAGCGCCTGTGGAGTATACAAACGAGCGTACAAACGGTAGTACGAACGTGTTATAGTAATGTTTATTGGCGGCGAGTAGTGTCCAATGGCTCCGTTAATCAAAGGCGACGGTCGTGGCGACGCGCCGCCGCCTGCGGTCGCCTGCCGCGGGCGCTACGCACCGTCGCCTTCACATAAATCCTTGCACAATTACTAAGATCCACTCGATTTGTGTACATTTTGCATGGGTACCTACTTATTACTTGCATGCGAAATCATCAACCATTTTAAAATTGAATTTCAATATGCCACAGATTCTTTAGCGCTTGCTGCAACATTCCAAATTTTATCAATTTTACGGACTACGCAACGACCTTATAATTTACTAACCGACCCGCGCAACTTCGGTTGCGTCACATAAGAGAGAATGGGCCAAAATTTTCCCTGTTTTTGTAACATTTTTTATTGCTACTCTGCTCCTATTGGCCGTAGCGTAATGATATATAGCCTATAGCTTTCCTCGATAAATGGACTATCTAACACGAAAAGGTTTTTTCAAATCGGACCAGTATTTCCTGACATTAGCGCGTTCAAACAAACAAACAAACAAACTCTTCAGATTTATAATATTAACATTTTAAGTCCTTTGTCGCAAAACTGAACAGAAATTAAATAATAAACAAATGTGGGTCAATATTGAAGTCTTATCCGAGTTGCAAAGGTTAGCAAACAAACTTAACCAAGTGAAACATTAAGGAACTTAACATGTAAATGGACAGTGAATAGTTTAAACTTGAAAGTTCGCCCATCGAAGGTTAATCCTCTAACGTTATAGTTTTCGATATACGATATTTTGCGTGAAAGGGGTCGGGGCTAAGTGGTCGACAGGGCAGGACACGACCACGACACGCGACATGTTTGCGGTCGCACGCGCCCTGTTCCCCGCACACTACACGCTATACGCCACACCGAGCTATAGTACCCTGTACCACACGCAAACACGTACGTTATATTTCAACAATGCAAGTGCGTCCGCTGCCAAATTGTTACGGTTCACGTTTATAATTGACCGCTAACATAAGCTGATAGTAAAACACAATGTGTTATTGTTAGCGCCTGATTTAATATCTACCAGTAACGGATATTGTTTAACAGTTTTGACAGCTTTTGACTTAGTCTGAGCGTACATATTGCATATTCTAACAATATATTATCATCGAAGCGTATCATTAAAATATCAATCCTTCAATACCTTCATTATAACTTGCTAATAAATAATACAGGTTTATTCATCAATCGTTCACAAAACCTAAGTTCCCAAAGCTTTCTGAATAAAAATTACAGAAGAGAAAAGGAAACATTACCGACCACTTTCAGACCTCGTAATTTGTAGTAAATGTCAATATAAAAGTAACTTTATGATAAGTTTATTCCATCACTTACATTTATTAGGAACATTTTTCTGAATTTTATATATCCATTTTCCCGAGTTTGGGCTAAGATAAAATATGCTGAATATTGAATCAAACCTTTCTAGTATTTTTAATGACTCTCCGACCGATGTTTTCAATATGTTTTACTACAGGTAATAGTTAAGTACTCCGTTAATCCTAATATGTATTAAAGATGATAACAACCGCCTCACTGTTTATTTTTTGCTTCCCACTTACAAAAGTATAGATATAGGTAAGCTAAAAGGCAAAATTACTTGTTTGCTTATTAATATAACTTCACTGAAAATTGTGTAATATTAAGTTTTCTCTGAAATATTTATTTGTTGATTTAAACAGGAAAGACAAAAATGAATGTCAAAAACCTAACAGATATTATTACCAGATTCCCACATGCAAAATTTAAACCCTACATATTATGCACTTGTTTATTCGTACAATGTACATACAGGATATTTTTAACTCGTTGTAGTTTTCACCAAATCCTTATTTATTTATCCGATTCTAAAATTTTATGATAGCCATGTTTTAATTCACGTATATTGCGCGTGATGTTTGGCGTGACGTGCGGTTGGAATAGCCGCGCGACTGCGCGGGTCGGGTGTCAATCGGCGTCGGGTCGGTGTCGGGCGGCGGTCGGTCGGCGGTCGGCGGCGCGTCGCGCGGGCTGCGGACGACAGGCGCGGCACGCCGCCGCTCCATTAGCCACTACACACGTGCTGCTATTTGTGCGGAAACCTCGTTATCGCGCCCGATGCGCCACTCACTCACTTCTTTTACTATATGAAAAGAAAGAAAAGCTATCAATTTTCGTGCGTGTTCCCACACCTGAAAATTATTCCTATTGTAAAATAATTTTAGCGGTATGCCATGTTTTTGGTTACACTAGCCGTTTAAAGCGAGAGAGAAGTGTTTTAAACTTACTTTAACGTCAGATATAATTTTTGACTCAATATTTACTTACATCGTGTTCGAAATAGTTACATTCTCCTCTTATGTCTATTGAGTTCAAGTTGCCCTTCAACAAACCTAGTAGGAAAGACAAAGTTAGTATCTCATCTGTTAGTTAGACTAACTTTGGTTCTATCCAGCGCCGGGATACAAACACTAGTTAGGTTGATTTGGTCATTGTTAGAAATATTCAGATTACGAATATTCAACCAACGTTCAATCTGGTTTTTTAACAAAGAATGCCTCAGTCTTAGGCGCTTCGTACCTCTGTGGGTATGCGTGGGTTTATATAAATGTTGTTCTTATAAAACGAAGTGTCATAGAAGACTACACGATTGTCGTAAATAATAAAGTCTTTATTTTAACTATAAATAAAATCCTTAAGGTATAATAAAACGCATACCTTTTTAAACATCTAATTAGATAGATAGGACAAAGTATAACGGACAACCACCTTACGAACTACGTAATAAAATATAATAATATTTCATGATCTTTTTATAAAAAGTTATCAGGAAAAGGTTTTTCAGAAAATATTACTTCGGAAAGAAATCATGGTTTTATTTTACTTACGCGGCAATACAATTTATAACTTTAAAGACGTTTGTTCAACTAATAAGCTGAGCGCGAACGCTAAAGAATTGACTTACCTTTACTTTGGCTATAGCAGAACGTTTTTCATTTGTGTCGGATAGCAGACATAATCTTATTACAACGTTTTAAATACTATCGGATTCGACAACAATTTTGGGTGATTATGATATTGCAGATTAATATTTTACAGCGGATTGAAAAGTCCGTGATGTATTTCAGGGGATTTTGATGAATTTGATACTAGTACGTGGGATGCGATGAATAGCAATACTTTAATACGACGTGTCATATTTAATACAAAAACGGTATACGGTGTTCATTTTAATTGCGAGCTGAATTTTGAACGAGTTAATGATTTACTGCATTCATTACCCACTTTGAACAATTTCTCTTTTACTTTTGAAAATAAAACCCATATTGTAATCACTTTTCCAATATTTTGTTAATTGCTATTTGCAGGTGATAAAAATATGCTTTGAAATAAGTGTGAAGGAAGGCTTGCTTTTCTTTTTATCGGTAAGAAGTCGATATCTGGTATTGCTTTGAAATGTAAGTTAATAATTAACAAATCATTCTCTTTCACAATAATATCAAATATTATAAAATATCGGGGCAGAGTCTTTAAATTAAAGCGAGTTATATTTAATGAAAATGTTACATAGTAGTATAGCATTTAACATTTTGAAATTAAATTCTCTGCTACAATTACGTAGCGCCTGTGATTCCGTAACATATAAATCTTTTCTTTACTCGTTGTTAAATATTAAATTCGTGTTTCGAATATATAAACATTATGGTTTAAGAGAAAATAATAAATTAATGTAAATTTTTCAGTTTCGACTGGCGTTTTCTTCCTCTCTCACACGGAAAATATCAGCTTACCCATTATTTGATGACGAAATTGTACTATAGTAGGTATTATATACTTTAAACGCGTAGGTATATTATAGTGAACATTTAATTAAGCATATTGAATTAAATATTTTTATGAATATGTATATGCTTCTGTTTTTCTGTTCTTCTGGCATTCATAAAGGCCTTGATGTATCTGAAAGTACCAGTATACATTTTACACTTGCGTAAAATACACACATTACTGCAATACTATGTACTTGTGATGGTACAACTGTATTGTATTTATTATTGTGTAGCCTTGTGGAAAACCTTGATCTCCCCTCACGGCGATGCTCGTAAGAATTTTACTTATCGCAAACACAAAGGTGCCGCATTCTAAGAACTGAGTTTTTTTGGATTAAAATGGCTGACCCCCCGGCTTGTTTTGCATAAAATATCAGTAATTGGTTTTAGGGTGGTATATGGGAATATAGGTCATATCCAGTTAATTATCAGATTATTAGTAATTCATTAAAAATTGAGGAAACCAAATTTTATTAGCGATACGATGACATAAATATGAAGTTTAGTAAAGTTACCGAGAAAACGACACTTCCAGCCTAATTCATCCATTCCACTCTATCACATGGGAAAGTTAAATGGTTAGCCAAAAGCCACACGGCAAGTATGTTATACAATACAGAGTTTATAACTAATTTTAGCAGTACCGCTTTAATTAATTCTAAGGCAGTCCAAAGTAGTTAGTGTTGATAACACTTTAAGTTCTATGTCTGCTGAAACTGGGCCTAAAATTAGAAATTATAGTGCCAGCTCGAGACAGACTCGAGCCAAAAACGGTATGCGGTCAACTTTATATTTCAATCTCTAAATAATTCCTATTATTCTAGCTTGTATAATAGTTATGATAATTTGTACCTACTTCCAAATAGTTGAGGCATACGGAATGCGTATCGCATGCTGATATAAATAAGCCGATCAAATAGAAGGATCAAATACAATTTATGCACCAAAACTATACTTTGGAGACCAGTTACATTTCATAATATTCAACACAACTTAAATAAGTGAATTTATATGCTACGAAAAAAGAGAAAGTTACTTTTCACTAAGCAAAACAAATACCGAAAAGTTGTTTTTCCGCATACAATTTACGAGTTCATTTCGAAAGTAGATTGTCGAAATATATTATAGTTTGCTTGGTTTCCCTATTAATACAAAACTATTAATATATTTCGCTTCCAATATCTTTATATTAGTTGTAACACTTTGCTTTCGGATATAACATTGGTAAATACACATAAGTTGTTTCTAATACTAAGTCATCTATATGTTGATACAGCACTTTATTAAAAAAAGATACGTAAAACATTTGCACAATTAATGACACGTAATAAAAAGGGACGTGAGCACATCTCTACGTGTTCTATGAGGCAAAAGGCGCAATGAATTCTACGTAGCGGAAGACTAGTTGAATGTTATGTGTCAAGTTAATTACCGGAGATGGGTGGGGTAATGAGCAGTATACGCCGACTTGCCTGAAATTTCTGCTTAGCTGTGCCTCTTGAAAATTTGTGTAGAGCAACTGGCACCTAAGTAACTCTGACAAATCACACAGCAATTTGCATAACGAGGTGCATCAGGTACTCTAGGCTCTTTGACGCTGACTCGACGCAACTGCAAATGAGAAAACGACTAAGCTTTATCAAATTAGCAGACAGAGCGTGTGTGAGAGTCACACAGCATGTATTGACTTCATCATAATCATCATTCATAACGACATGCTCTTAGTTGTTCATGTCACATTCCTCATCTTATGGAGTACTCACCATAAGAGTTTCAGAAACTTTACTACCTTTACTACCATAAAGATCAATATTTCAAAGCCTAACAAAGACAAACGCAGTCGATATTAAAACTCTAAGTTATTTCTATTGTCAACATCAAAGGAGTCTGTAATTCAGCGCCGACGGCAACTGCGTAATCAGACCGTTTAATGTGGATTATTAAAATCAGCTGCGACATTCACAAAAATCCAAAATACGTAGAGTATAAAGACAGACACGGATTGGTACATTTTGCAAAATTTGTACTTAAAAAGCCGCGCTTCATTTTAGCGGGGCGTCGAAATCTGTTATGTAAATATGAGATCGTGGAACCGGAAAATAAGTTTGGTGTTGTGCCCTTTTGATTTGCAGCAACAGTCGGCCGGCTCCGAGGGCGGGAGGCGACGACCGTGCGGTGTTAGGCGACGTAACAATTTTGTTTGCGCACAACTCGCCACTTTATGAATAGTAATCAAACCACCATCCTCCATTCATTTATCTCGCGACCGACCAACGATGAAATGTAGATGAGGCCTTTCTGATAAGCTCCAAGTATTTTGTACATTTACTTTGTAATTATGTACTGCGGGGGAACGAGCGATCGGCTTAAATTATTACGTTGTCGGTATCTGATAATAATTCAGTAGGATGATTCATTTGAATTAATATTAAACATTTAAATACGACAAATGATTCACGACGGTTACGACAAAGAAAGTTATAAGAGACGGCTATTATGGCGTTTACTTAGATAAGTAACTTCTAACTTTTTAAACAATAGAATCGCCATGTCAGTGAAATATAAGAAAAAGGTTGCAGGTGTAGTTTAACCTCATAATGATAAATCATGCTCAGTTCATAGTAGCCCGAGTGCAACATGCAGTTGACGTGAGATCATACCGACTACAATCTGTAACATTTTGTTAATAATTACCTACTATTTAAATTTTAATGTCATCTAAGTTTAAGTAACAACAAAAACTATCCATATAAATAATAACTTTCATGGCACTCCTTACAAACGCTATGACATTTTACGACGCTATTTTTCTTCTCGAGATCGAACAAGTCAATTCTTTAAGTTCTTAACTAAATTCCACAAGTGCGGGCCTGCGCTTCGGGAATAACCTATTGTGTCACAAAATAGTATTCGCTCGAAGATAGACATTTTAACATTTGTTGAATAAAAAAGTTGAAATAGTGAAAGTTTTGGTAAAAGTGCTCACAAAGTAATATTCAGATTCGCTTTATTTTCCTCTAGCACCAAGATGATATGTGACACAACGCCAACTCCAGGTTATTTTTCTTATTATTTGGAATATTCTTACTTATGTGTTGATCTTATTACGCATTTCTATGGTAATACATAAAGAAAATCATATTTGTTGATATGAGAGAACTGGTAGTAGCACTTCTTTGTGAGATTTCATGTAGCCAGACTTTCTTTGTGGTGTGATAAGTTCTTATTGACGCTTCGGGCTTTTAGAATAAATGACGCGTTCTTTTATAAGCTTTAATAAAATGCGTTCCTTAGAAAAGTGTTATAGCTTTATAGTTACATTTTCATATCATTGTAGTCGGTATGATTTTCACTTTGGCCTTTTTAGGTCAGATTGAGAAAACACGTTATGATTGGAATAAGCATTGGATTCTAAACCAACTTCGTGTCTAGGGTTTCAGTTAGAAAAATAGATTTACAATCAGAGTAAAAGCGGCGTGAGTAATAGCCGGTCCGCGACAGATGTCAATCTAGAATTGTCGATGCGACGTTGGACATCTGTCAGGTTTCTTGTTATCGCAACCCTCATCTTTGAAGAAATTACTTCCTGCATCCATGTCGCTGCCAGCCTGTGACACGCCCTCGCGTATTCTCGATCGTTTGGCACGTTAATGTACCCACATCACATCGCCCCACAGTTAACATGCCCCATATATTTGTAGGATAAGTCTATTTATGTAGGTACAGATGTCTATTCGCAATATACCGCAAACCTTCATTGATTTGACTCGTTTATTAATATATAGCGTGTACCTGTAGATACCCGTGTGAATATATTCTTACATAAAAACAAGATCATGTAAACAAAATAATGCACGATGGTAATAGAATTTTTTTGCGGCAAGAATTTATGAAAACTGGCTCGTTTTATCCACCCTTACTATTGCTAGCAACCACAATGTAAAATGTACCATATTTAAATTTTATATTTGAATAAATAAACATCCCGCGAAATGAACTCTATAGAGGAAAAAATATGAAGACGAAAACATTCAAGAAGCGTCTACAGTTGAAAAATATAGCTCATTAAGGAATGTTTAGCCAAGCTAATTTAACTAGGGGCCTTAGACATCTCGGGGGAAATTACGAGCTTTGTGCGTATGTACTTTCAAAACTTTTAGGACGTCTTTGTTTAGAGTTTTGATCATCAAGAATTTCATTAGTACATCCAACTATCAGGCATCCGTGTAAGTACTTGTTGCGTAAAACTAAAGGAAATAACGCCATGATAGAAAAGTAAGTAGGTTTATACAAAACAATAATTGTGTGTGAAAGGCAGATAAGGTAAATCGGTTAGGTATTTGAACGAATGAGACCGGTTCCCGGTAATTGTACCTGTCGCGTGGACAAATGTGCTGTCCAACGTGTGCCAGATAGTCACTCTAACTGCCGCCATTAGCCCGAGAGATAATCTTAAATTACTATCTACACACTCAATTGTTGCGTCACGCTCGAATGTGCACTGTACTGAAATATTTGTGCCAAATAACAGCGCGTCGATAACGCACGCGTGAACCGCTAATTGACATTTACGAATAGTATATTCATTAGAGCATAACGTAACTTATTACAATTAGTGGCGTGTCAATCTCCATTGATAACAAACTAGCGCAGCTGTAATTAAGTGAGGAGGGAGGCACATCCTCGCGGTGTAATTGTTAACTCGAAGGACACACGTTTCCTCTGCAGATACAAGTAGAGCCTCCTTGCGGACAACGAGTAAGGGCGGATTTAACGCGACAGCGGCGCGCGATATAGATACAACCTGTGTTATCTTCACACGTATCCCGGTTATTTACTGCCAAAGTACACTACTTAGAACAAAGCAAAGCGTAACTTAATATAAAGCATGTTGGGATGTCCACAAACTTAGGGCGAGTTTCAAAGACGATCCCTCGAGTCTCCTTTATGCAAATCTCGGGTAATTTCTTTGGTGAGAGTCACACGGGACCCTTTGCCAAGATTGCGTTGACTTTTCAACCGTGCGATACCTACGTCTTGTTTTATATTAGTTTACACAGGCGCGTTCCGTCAAAACTAGAAACAGGTCAAGCCGCCAAACTATCCAAAACTTATTAAGTACAAGTCTCTTGCAACATTAAAATCAATAGTGGTCTCTGGTGAAAACATTCAGTCATTATAATTATCTGCGTATTTTAACCGTGGCATTAAATACCACGATATCTGGGGGCACGGAAGTGCCCCCGCAAGTCGAGCAAAAAAAAAAGCGGCACGGCCGTAACATCCTTTTCTCGAAGCAATTCGGGCTATTTTTGACACCCCTATAATTTCGTTGTGGATAAAACAAGAAGCCTGGATTTTCAGCAACTAATTAGTCATTGTATAAACACGGTATATTTAAAATTTCAGTCAATTTGAACCAGTAGTTTAGGAATAACAACTTGTTAAAATTTTGAATTTTGTCACTCACTGATTCACTGACTCACTGACTCACCGATCATCAAAAGTCTAAGGTACTTCTAGCAGACTTAGAAGCTTAAAATTTAGAATACAAATAGGGTTTAGTGTCTTAATCATGGGAAAAATTTAATATTTTCAAATTTCGGTCCAGTTTTCTAAATACACCAACTGCAACAATAACTTTGTAATCCCATATAAATGTATAAGATTACAAGGTTACATTTGCAGTTAATGAATTATTATTACAGTAGAAAATAAAATAAATATAATAGGTACCTACTATATGAGACATAACGGGGGAGGGGGTACAGGGTGGATAAGGGTGTTTAGCCCATGAAACTGAACAACATTCCCATAGGAAAATATGTTGAATTATGAAAAAAAAAACGTCTTTCCATACAAATTGGACTTATGTTCGCTCTACAAAAAGAAGTGAGATGCCATCAAAAACATTCTGTAAAAACCTCAAGTCTCGCCGTAAAAAGTTGTGAGATCGATATAATACCAAGTCGATTATTCTATTTAGTCTCTACTTAAAGGACCTTCTGTCTTAAGTTATTACGTATGTTATTATCATGCCAATTTAAAAAAAAAATACCTTTAAAACAATTAGATCGACTTGGTCATCGCAAGAAAACACAAATTCGCCATTAACATTTCAGAAGCATTGACTTCTCGTCGTGCTGTGTAGTGTGATACATACTATTAATTAAATCATGCGATGGCCAGGTCGGTCTATTTGTTTTAAAGGTATTTTTTTTTAAATTGGCATGATAATAACATACGTAATAACTTAAGACAGAAGGTCCTTTAAGTAGAGACTAAATAGAATAATCGACTTGGTATTATATCGATCTCACAACTTTTTACGGCGAGACTTGAGGTTTTTACAGAATGTTTTTGATGGCATACCTTTTACGCGTATTGGATATAGAGAAATCTAGTCAAAATGTAAAAGAGACAGGATCTATAAAAGTAGGTACCTACCTGGAAATGATTTTTACAATACAATTTATATATTTCATACCTATACCAGTTGATTGCAATATTCTGTAATATTTTTTTATATTTGCGAATCTGAGATGATAATAATACCTACTTCGTAGAAGTATATTGTCCTTCACAAACAAAGCAATTGTAACCTCAACAAGGAACGAGGTGGTTGAAATTCTGTGACCACTGAGTACTGACCATGTATACAGTCGGCCGGCACGTTCTGAAAATGATCCGGAAGTATAACTAGGAGCTGTGGTCAGATCCACAGTTGTACACCACACTACACCGTTAATTTAGCATTTGCCATACATTAATTGCTACGCATTGGATGTCCTAATCTCATAATTGAAAATTAATCCATTGCTGAATTATTCCTGTGTCACACGCATACAAATTACAATTTTGCGAGGCTTTCTGTTGCATGTTATAACTAGTCAAGTAAAATAAATCTGCGGAAAAGTACAAAGCTACCTACTCTATAAAATCATGTCGATAAAATATTTCTCAATAGAAAGATAGGGCGACGCAAGTCAATTCCCTTACATTTTTCACCAACAGCTATGATATATTCAATGAAATCAAATTTCTCGTCCCCACACGACCAAGGTAGCCAATACCCAATCGACCCTTTTATTTAAGCCGTGATATTTTTATGAGTATCCGTAACATTTCAATACTACTCAATATAAAACATGTAACCAAGGCTCCTTCTCTTGTACAAATTGACAACTTGTATTTGATTACGTAAAAAGATTCATTGCATATTTTGGCGTAGTTAATACGTCATGGACATTTTGCTGTACAAAACTGGTTTTTATTGTACAAAAAACGGCTATATATTTTAAATAAGGTTCTTGTTTTCATTACTATAGGAAGTAATAGTACAAAAATAGAAGTAGGAAAAATAGTAAAAATACACTTGAAGCAATAAAATATTTCCTTTCTTTGGCAACCATAAATAAGTATAATTGACGCAAAAAAGGAATAATTACCTACATATATTTTAATATGTATTTTATTTGCTAAAAGTATTGAGCTCTCGTTATGATTCCTCGAAAATAATTTACTTGTTAGTGAATACCTCATTACAGAAAATAGCTCCGACAAGTGATTACGCTGTACCAAAGTTGAACTTGTTCAACAATCTTTGAATTTTCATATTTATTAATGGAAAAGATTATTCTTATTACTTATAACAATGAACAAGGATTGCGGAAGAATATTAAATGCGGTGGGAGTAATTTGTTTCGGGTACAAATACGACAATAGATATTCGTTTTTTACAGTTAGACAGCTAAATTAATTGATATTATATACTATTGAGTAACCTAAAACTATTAATGTGTTTTCAGAAAAATAATAAATTTGGTAACTTATATTAGAAAGAGATGCAAAGATCGTTCTAAATAATATCGCTGATAGCTAATGTTGTCCTGTTTGACTCATAACTGAGCAACAATAATAATCATAACATCGTGTAAACGTTCACAACAGAACATCAGGCTCCCCTTGGAAACGTTACAATGAGGAGTCCCGAAGGAGAAATTCATAATAACAACCGTTACCGGCCGGATCGATTAACAATGTATGCCGTTATTAAAACTAAATTCTCATCAAGAACATCGCTGGAGCGCTGGTACAGCCAACTGTTATACGATTAAGGAATAGATGGTGATTTAATTTTTATAGTGCCTTGTTAATCTCAATTTGAACTATACTGATGTGGTACCTTTCCGCAAAATTTAAAAATAAGAAAACAAGTTAAATGTTTATAAATGTCACAAATCAACCAACATATTACAAGTTATTATTGTAAGTTGTTTTTTGTTAACCTGTTTACCATGAACAACAATCAAAATAAAAGGTAAGTTGCCTAGCAACCGAACTGTAGCACACGTATCGTCATTCTAAAGACAGATTACTAACAAAGGCTGTAAGTTAGCCGGCCGTGAGATCTTTCTTAAGAAGGGGTTCATTGCACGCTAAAGGCTTCAGAGGTTCACTAGATAACAGATTCGCTTATCACAAGCTCGCAAGGTGTTAGAACCGACCGTGGTAATTGGATTACCTACAAACTCCGTACGTTCTCGCAGGCAATAGATTAACAAGCTGTCACGTGTTATGCAACACGTTCGACCTACGTCTACCTGCACCAAACTACTAACATATACACAAACAATTACTTAGACTTACCAAAACACCTAACCCGAAAAACGCACTTCAATTACAAATATCTTTGAGTAGCTTTAAAGCTAAGGTTAAGTTTGAAACACCGTATTCGACAGCAATGCAGGACTACCAACAAGTGAGTAGGTACTATATAACTATTTATTATAAGACACACAATTCATTAAGACAAGAGCTATTTGTCAAAATTTTAGACTGCTATTACTTTATATGTTTATTTCGGGCGGTTTTATAAAATAGACGAATATACTTACTTTACGACATAGCTCTATGCTGCACCAAGTGTGCCGTCATATAATATACCTCATATTACTCCCTTTATGTATTATACCGTATTATTCATGGGCACATAAACGCACTGAACTCGACTATACTCCGCGACAATTTCGGAGACTGTAAAAATTACGTCACAATATTTTTTATGTCATTACTCTCCACAGTCCCCATCCTTTATTATAATTTCACTAAATAGGTAACTTCATGAATTTATAATGTACAAAGTCTAAAACCGATCTCCGGAACTCCACAAAGCCAAACTTAGGTCACTTTATTTAGAAAGTGGAGAGCTTATCGCAAACTTTGCTCCAATTTTAAGTAACTCCAGCTTAAATAATAAATCGAATGATGTCTCAATTCATAATTGCTGAACAAATGTTGATTTTGATTCGAACAAAATTTATTATTGCGGCCTCATCTGACTTGAGTTGGTGTTATTCTAATTACAATTCTAATATTCTGTCTTAGATCAATATCTCTGTATAAGCGGTCGTAATTTACAAACCATGTAGAAGGAGAACGCAGCGTTAAATATTTACATTTTATATTGCGTTGACATTCGTAAAACCACTAGATAAGGTTAAAAACGTTCACCTAAATTGTCAAATGACGTTGAAACACTGCCGGTAAAAAGTAATGTATTTTCTATGCAATTACAATGCAAGCGTACTTACTATGTCACTGTCAGCAATTTATCACTACTGACTAATCTGTCTCTCTCTATTGCGAGGGAAAACAACGATGCTTTAAATCCCTATACATATACTAATGTATAACCATATATTATAGTTTGACTCTGAACCCGTAGATGCGACACTCGGTGATTGCGTTCATCTGTTGACCAATGATCATTCATGTTTCATCGACCGTCTGGCCACGCGTCAGTGAGGAAGCGATAAGGTCCTGTGAGCTACGGAGATAGCCGCGCAAACACCAATATATTGCACATGCGATTCAGCTTTAATCAACTAAATTAAATATGCCTACAAATCGAAAATACGATTTCTTCATTTACTCATACAATTAACAGAAGTCAGAAACAGTCTCAAATGATTATGATACGTTATAGAAAACTAAGCGCTTTTACAAATAAAGCAAGTTGTAAGTCGTATTATTCTTTAAAACCGTATGATTTATTGCTGACATAAAATGTTCCTGCACAGAATTTTTCCATTTTAACAAGTGTTCGATACACGGGAATTCGATGACAGCACAATAAAGCGAGAAGTTTAGCGTCGTATGGACATTTGTTGTTTTAATACCTAAGTTAACTTTATTTTCCTAAAAAGCGTATTTTATAATTACAATCGGTACAAATGCACAACTCTCTAACAGCTACAAAACACTAAAGATACTTTACCGACGAAAGCAGTGGTAAAAAGGCACATACGACCTCAAACTTACTACACTAAATTAGCACATAAAGTACTCTTTGCACCAGAAATATCGTCGGCTATAAAAGAATGGGAAGAACCAAATCCCATGCCGCCGTAGCGTAGTTCCGACGAAAATGACATACACAATATTTCTGAGTATTTTTTCGTAGAAACAAGTTACTTTTGTTAAGGCATTTAAGATTTTACACACATCATAACAGTTTTTGTTGTCATGTTTAGTCACACGAGTGTCGATTGTGTACGGAGCGCGTTAAAACCTTTGTGTTCGTGATCATTATCATGATTTCAGATTTGAGCGTATGAACACGTTACAGCCACGTACGTTAGACCGTGGAACTTGAAATATAAACAAATTATGCTGAGTTTAAGCACGATCCGAAAGAGCTCTGATGTGTGGTTTTTTAATATTACTTAATATTAAAACCCATGTAGAAAGATAGAAAAATGGATTTCGTCGTTTATTGTATGATTATTTAATTATAAATATAGATACATGTAGGTAGTTAGAGTAACTCATAATACCATAGTATGTATATTTTTTAATTTATTTGAAACTAATTTGTGAAGATTCCTATCATAAGTAGCGCAAGGTCTCTCAGAGCGCTTCTAAAGTTTCCAAATTAAGATGGTAGTGGGCAAGGGCGCATACGGCGTTAGTTTATAGAGAGAGGCCATAGAACGACTTACTTACTTCAAACATCCAAAGTTCTCTTGAAAGTTTTTGTGTAATATTTAGTAAAAGCCTAAAATTCCCGAGGGCACCATAGTTCCTGGTACCGCCTTTTTCAACAACCTTACTTGTAGACATTTACCCTTAAAATGTATTTTTATATTACTTAAAAGTTATTTCATAGAAGTTTCAACGAAATATCAATATAATCTTTATTTTTTATTTTTAATATAAAGTTTTTGTAAAATTCGGCCGGCACGTTCTGAAAATGATCCGGAAGTATAACTAGGAGCTGTGGTCAGATCCACAGTTGTACACCACACTACACCGTTAATTTAGCATTTGCCATACATTAATTGCTACGCATTGGATGTCCTAATCTCATAATTGAAAATTAATCCATTGCTGAATTATTCCTGTGTCACACGCATACAAATTACAATTTTGCGAGGCTTTCTGTTGCATGTTATAACTAGTCAAGTAAAATAAATCTGCGGAAAAGTACAAAGCTACCTACTCTATAAAATCATGTCGATAAAATATTTCTCAATAGAAAGATAGGGCGACGCAAGTCAATTCCCTTACATTTTTCACCAACAGCTATGATATATTCAATGAAATCAAATTTCTCGTCCCCACACGACCAAGGTAGCCAATACCCAATCGACCCTTTTATTTAAGCCGTGATATTTTTATGAGTATCCGTAACATTTCAATACTACTCAATATAAAACATGTAACCAAGGCTCCTTCTCTTGTACAAATTGACAACTTGTATTTGATTACGTAAAAAGATTCATTGCATATTTTGGCGTAGTTAATACGTCATGGACATTTTGCTGTACAAAACTGGTTTTTATTGTACAAAAAACGGCTATATATTTTAAATAAGGTTCTTGTTTTCATTACTATAGGAAGTAATAGTACAAAAATAGAAGTAGGAAAAATAGTAAAAATACACTTGAAGCAATAAAATATTTCCTTTCTTTGGCAACCATAAATAAGTATAATTGACGCAAAAAAGGAATAATTACCTACATATATTTTAATATGTATTTTATTTGCTAAAAGTATTGAGCTCTCGTTATGATTCCTCGAAAATAATTTACTTGTTAGTGAATACCTCATTACAGAAAATAGCTCCGACAAGTGATTACGCTGTACCAAAGTTGAACTTGTTCAACAATCTTTGAATTTTCATATTTATTAATGGAAAAGATTATTCTTATTACTTATAACAATGAACAAGGATTGCGGAAGAATATTAAATGCGGTGGGAGTAATTTGTTTCGGGTACAAATACGACAATAGATATTCGTTTTTTACAGTTAGACAGCTAAATTAATTGATATTATATACTATTGAGTAACCTAAAACTATTAATGTGTTTTCAGAAAAATAATAAATTTGGTAACTTATATTAGAAAGAGATGCAAAGATCGTTCTAAATAATATCGCTGATAGCTAATGTTGTCCTGTTTGACTCATAACTGAGCAACAATAATAATCATAACATCGTGTAAACGTTCACAACAGAACATCAGGCTCCCCTTGGAAACGTTACAATGAGGAGTCCCGAAGGAGAAATTCATAATAACAACCGTTACCGGCCGGATCGATTAACAATGTATGCCGTTATTAAAACTAAATTCTCATCAAGAACATCGCTGGAGCGCTGGTACAGCCAACTGTTATACGATTAAGGAATAGATGGTGATTTAATTTTTATAGTGCCTTGTTAATCTCAATTTGAACTATACTGATGTGGTACCTTTCCGCAAAATTTAAAAATAAGAAAACAAGTTAAATGTTTATAAATGTCACAAATCAACCAACATATTACAAGTTATTATTGTAAGTTGTTTTTTGTTAACCTGTTTACCATGAACAACAATCAAAATAAAAGGTAAGTTGCCTAGCAACCGAACTGTAGCACACGTATCGTCATTCTAAAGACAGATTACTAACAAAGGCTGTAAGTTAGCCGGCCGTGAGATCTTTCTTAAGAAGGGGTTCATTGCACGCTAAAGGCTTCAGAGGTTCACTAGATAACAGATTCGCTTATCACAAGCTCGCAAGGTGTTAGAACCGACCGTGGTAATTGGATTACCTACAAACTCCGTACGTTCTCGCAGGCAATAGATTAACAAGCTGTCACGTGTTATGCAACACGTTCGACCTACGTCTACCTGCACCAAACTACTAACATATACACAAACAATTACTTAGACTTACCAAAACACCTAACCCGAAAAACGCACTTCAATTACAAATATCTTTGAGTAGCTTTAAAGCTAAGGTTAAGTTTGAAACACCGTATTCGACAGCAATGCAGGACTACCAACAAGTGAGTAGGTACTATATAACTATTTATTATAAGACACACAATTCATTAAGACAAGAGCTATTTGTCAAAATTTTAGACTGCTATTACTTTATATGTTTATTTCGGGCGGTTTTATAAAATAGACGAATATACTTACTTTACGACATAGCTCTATGCTGCACCAAGTGTGCCGTCATATAATATACCTCATATTACTCCCTTTATGTATTATACCGTATTATTCATGGGCACATAAACGCACTGAACTCGACTATACTCCGCGACAATTTCGGAGACTGTAAAAATTACGTCACAATATTTTTTATGTCATTACTCTCCACAGTCCCCATCCTTTATTATAATTTCACTAAATAGGTAACTTCATGAATTTATAATGTACAAAGTCTAAAACCGATCTCCGGAACTCCACAAAGCCAAACTTAGGTCACTTTATTTAGAAAGTGGAGAGCTTATCGCAAACTTTGCTCCAATTTTAAGTAACTCCAGCTTAAATAATAAATCGAATGATGTCTCAATTCATAATTGCTGAACAAATGTTGATTTTGATTCGAACAAAATTTATTATTGCGGCCTCATCTGACTTGAGTTGGTGTTATTCTAATTACAATTCTAATATTCTGTCTTAGATCAATATCTCTGTATAAGCGGTCGTAATTTACAAACCATGTAGAAGGAGAACGCAGCGTTAAATATTTACATTTTATATTGCGTTGACATTCGTAAAACCACTAGATAAGGTTAAAAACGTTCACCTAAATTGTCAAATGACGTTGAAACACTGCCGGTAAAAAGTAATGTATTTTCTATGCAATTACAATGCAAGCGTACTTACTATGTCACTGTCAGCAATTTATCACTACTGACTAATCTGTCTCTCTCTATTGCGAGGGAAAACAACGATGCTTTAAATCCCTATACATATACTAATGTATAACCATATATTATAGTTTGACTCTGAACCCGTAGATGCGACACTCGGTGATTGCGTTCATCTGTTGACCAATGATCATTCATGTTTCATCGACCGTCTGGCCACGCGTCAGTGAGGAAGCGATAAGGTCCTGTGAGCTACGGAGATAGCCGCGCAAACACCAATATATTGCACATGCGATTCAGCTTTAATCAACTAAATTAAATATGCCTACAAATCGAAAATACGATTTCTTCATTTACTCATACAATTAACAGAAGTCAGAAACAGTCTCAAATGATTATGATACGTTATAGAAAACTAAGCGCTTTTACAAATAAAGCAAGTTGTAAGTCGTATTATTCTTTAAAACCGTATGATTTATTGCTGACATAAAATGTTCCTGCACAGAATTTTTCCATTTTAACAAGTGTTCGATACACGGGAATTCGATGACAGCACAATAAAGCGAGAAGTTTAGCGTCGTATGGACATTTGTTGTTTTAATACCTAAGTTAACTTTATTTTCCTAAAAAGCGTATTTTATAATTACAATCGGTACAAATGCACAACTCTCTAACAGCTACAAAACACTAAAGATACTTTACCGACGAAAGCAGTGGTAAAAAGGCACATACGACCTCAAACTTACTACACTAAATTAGCACATAAAGTACTCTTTGCACCAGAAATATCGTCGGCTATAAAAGAATGGGAAGAACCAAATCCCATGCCGCCGTAGCGTAGTTCCGACGAAAATGACATACACAATATTTCTGAGTATTTTTTCGTAGAAACAAGTTACTTTTGTTAAGGCATTTAAGATTTTACACACATCATAACAGTTTTTGTTGTCATGTTTAGTCACACGAGTGTCGATTGTGTACGGAGCGCGTTAAAACCTTTGTGTTCGTGATCATTATCATGATTTCAGATTTGAGCGTATGAACACGTTACAGCCACGTACGTTAGACCGTGGAACTTGAAATATAAACAAATTATGCTGAGTTTAAGCACGATCCGAAAGAGCTCTGATGTGTGGTTTTTTAATATTACTTAATATTAAAACCCATGTAGAAAGATAGAAAAATGGATTTCGTCGTTTATTGTATGATTATTTAATTATAAATATAGATACATGTAGGTAGTTAGAGTAACTCATAATACCATAGTATGTATATTTTTTAATTTATTTGAAACTAATTTGTGAAGATTCCTATCATAAGTAGCGCAAGGTCTCTCAGAGCGCTTCTAAAGTTTCCAAATTAAGATGGTAGTGGGCAAGGGCGCATACGGCGTTAGTTTATAGAGAGAGGCCATAGAACGACTTACTTACTTCAAACATCCAAAGTTCTCTTGAAAGTTTTTGTGTAATATTTAGTAAAAGCCTAAAATTCCCGAGGGCACCATAGTTCCTGGTACCGCCTTTTTCAACAACCTTACTTGTAGACATTTACCCTTAAAATGTATTTTTATATTACTTAAAAGTTATTTCATAGAAGTTTCAACGAAATATCAATATAATCTTTATTTTTTATTTTTAACATAAAGTTTTTGTAAAATTGGGTTTATTTTTCAATTAACAAATGAATAACAATCAGTTTAAAAGGTCGAGGACGGTGTCCAGTGGGCCACGAAATAAATTTGTTACTTCCTAGAGTCCGCTGTGACAAAATATACTCAATTTATTCACTCGGTCATTTTCCGTCGCACTTTTAAAGTGTAAATCGCTTATTAATCAAGTGTAAATATTATTTAACATATTCATGAGTGCGCGAAGTTAGACTGTGTTTGTGAATTTATATTTTGCGGAAATATTTTAACGTACTTATTTCTGCTTTTTGTTAGCAGAATTAAATCAGGAGTTCAAAACACATCTTCAGTATCTTAGCTAATTACTGCAGACATTCTCTTTAACTGGAAAATGGTCTCATTAAAACACTTTAGTTTTATACGTTTCATAAATTATCCATAAAACCATTCCTAAATAATAAGTAAATACCTATACCTACAATGTATCTGGGTATTCTAGGTTTACGCAAACTCGCAAGTTATAGACACTCATGCTCTCTTTGGACTTAATTTGATACGTAGGTTACACAAAAATAAAATCTTGAGTATGCAAATACCTGCTATAATAATGGAAGTATGATTTAATTTTAACATGAATACGTAGCATGCGATGCATTGGCGGTGCAATGATACGGCAATGATGCGTACCGGGCTCTCACGCTTGACGTCCGACGCCGGCCGTCCGGCCACTGTCCGGGTGGCATCCGGCGCCGGCATCCAAGCGATGACGGTAATCTCTGCCCGCGGGACCGACTCGATGATCACTCACTTGTCATTCATGGCTTATAGGATACTGTGGATGTAGCAATCAAAAGAGACGAATGAAATGAGACGGTAGGTGCCGACTCTATATCCAAAATTTTAACCTAAATTGTTCTTCTTATTCTTCTTATCGTGTGGTTAGTGGTCAAAGTTGTTCAAGCCGACCTTTGACGTGGCTTAACGACTGTTATCTTAATTGACAACAACCGGGAGCTACATTTTACGTGCCCTCCGAAGCACGAGACCTCCAGTTCAAATACCACTATACGGTCATCCATCTAAGGAATGACCGCGCCAAAGGCTGCTTAAATCACAGATCGTTTACCGACCGGATCGTTTAAGAAGAAGACCTAAATTGTCTGTTACAAGACCCTTTACTTTAGTTGTGATACAAAGAACGGGAAAATGTTGCTCCGTATGTAACGTGTGATGTAATGTGTCCGAGTCTGCTGTGGTACATGGTATTTACAGTAACGGTGGTGAGCATTTTTATTTACCCGTTACAGCTCACGGGCATTCACAAGTATCTTTTCAGAAATTAATAGTTTTTTTTTTTTTTTTTTTTTCTTTATTAAGGGCTTTGTCGCTTTGCGATAATGTCGCCCTATCGAAACAAAACAATCAATTACAAAATATCATTCACCTTATGCTACTATTTCTTTAAGCCTAGTTGAGCTAATTTGTAAAGTGCCCTGGCTTTATCCAAAAGTGGATAAGCCAAGACACTATTACACAAGCCAATATCATAAAGTCTTGATGCACCAAACATAGACCTTCTCATATCTTCGTTCCGCACGCATTCCATCAAAACATGTTGTATATCTTCTACAATCCCACATTCTATACAATTAGGCGACACAGTTTTCTTCATGAGATATCCAAATTTATTCGATGGAATGTGTCCGGAACGGAGTCTTAACGCAGTTACTAAATCAACTCTATTTAATACATTTTGATCTATCCATATATATTTCGGTAGCTGTGGCTGAATAGTTTTATACCATATTCCCTTATCTATAGATTTCCTGTCAAAATACTCGGCCCAATTTTCAAGACATTGTGATTTGATGAGTTTCAAGTGATCTGTGTGCAGGGGTGTTACTGCGAATGGGATACCGTCGATCACGGCCTGCTTTGCCAAAATGTCTACCCTTTCATTACCTGGTATTTGAATATGAGAGGGAATCCATTGTATAATCACATTTTTGGAGTTTATGGCAAGTTCACGAATTGAATCTATTATTTTGTAGGCTATCGGTGTACCTCGCACAGGCGAGGTGCAGCGAGCCAAATGTTGCAGCGAACTTTTGGAATCCGTTAAAATGACGAATTTATCAAAATTTATAGAATCAATATAGGAGATGGCTTCTGCTATTGCTATTAATTCTATGTGCATAATTGAAATATCTGACTCAATCTTGAACTTGACAGATGTTTCGGATTGCGAATCAAAAAAAGCCGCACCGCTCTGATTGCCGTTCTTAGATCCATCTGTATAAATTTTATAATATTCCGAATAGTGATCGTTTAAATATTTTGTACATAATTGTTGGATATGATCAATGTTATAATTACGTTTTGATTTATCTAGCTCATTGACAGTGTGTTTAATAGAAGAGTGCAAATTATATCTACTCATCCAAGTACTTAAGGAATACATGTCAAGTATATTGACTGCATGTATAGAAAGCATTTTAAGAGATTCATATACTATAATTAATAACGGTTTTTTCTTAACTCTCCAGTATCGAGTGTAACAAGACATACTATTTAGTACACGAATTGTTTCATTCTCCTTAAAAGATAGACATTTTAGACAAAACTTACCAGCAAGAAATGATCGACGTATATGCAAAGGAGGTACACCTAACTCACTCTCCATCACGTGAATAGGAGTGCTTCTGATGAACCCACCAATTATTCTTAAAGCTTGGTTTTGAATGCGATCTAATTTTGAAATATTACATTTGTAACTACAGTCATATAAAAATGATGCATAATCTAACCTACTACGTATAAGTGAAATATACAAACGACGTAGATGTTTTTGATGAACACCCCACCCCGGTCCTGACAATACTTTAAGGATATTTATAAATTTTAATACTTTTTTGCTGGTCTCTTCAATATGCTTCTTCCATCTAAGCGACTGATCCAGCCACAGCCCCAAATATTTAACATTGTATACAACTGGTAACGCACAATCATTAACTTCAAGAACAATCGGATTATTATACTTTCCCTTCTTGAATATACAAACTTTAGATTTAGTTGGCGAGATTTCCAACCCTAAATCTCTCACTAATTCATTAAACTCATTTAATGCACATTGCAGTTGTACCCTGATAGTATTGATATTTGGACCTGATATGAACATTACGAAATCATCTGCATATTGCGATATCTCGGCGTATAATATTATAGTTTTGCAAATTTTATGTGTGGCGACATTAAAAAGTAACGGAGACAAAGGGTCTCCCTGAGCCAGACCTATTCCCGTAGACCTAGAATATTCCCAATTATCAACTGTTATTTTTAAATATCGTTCTTTCAGGAAACTCCAAAGGTAACGACAGATTTTTTGGCCTACTTTTAAATTATCTAAAATATCTAAAAGAGTACGTACATCAACATTATTGTACGCATTATTGATATCAATAAAACATCCCACTGTTGTATAGTTTTTAGCAAATCCTAACTGAATTTTAGAAACAATAGTACTAAGGTTATCTAAACAAGATCGAGATTTACGAAATCCGACCATTCTGTCTGAAAAACAGTTATTGCTTTCCAAGTGCCAATCGAGCCTTTTACTTAAAATAAGATGGAATATTTTACACAGGCAAGATATTAGGGATATAGGTCGTAAAGACGATACAAGTTCAGGATCGATTCCTGGCTTGGGAATAGGGATCACTCGAATATTCCTCCACTGACGGGGTACGAAGCTCAGATTAAAGAATGTATTGTACAACTTAACCAACATTATTTTACCTATTGTTGGGAGATGTTTAATCATCGAGTATGATATCTCATCACATCCCGGAGCTGTGTCTTTGGATTTGATGCTGTTTTCTAATTCATCGATTGTGATCTCTACTTCCATGCCAGTATTGCTGTATTGTATAATCGGCTCGGGAGGGGAGACGAAATCAGGTGTCAAGTCTTTCAGTAACTTTTTAGCTCTTTCTGGAACTATTACTGCCCTATTTACTTTATAGCCTTTTACCCACCTCATGTAACGCCACATAGTACTAGCACAAGTAATTTCGTCGACAGAAGAACAAAATTGTTGCCACGATTGACATTTAGCTTGACGAATTAATTTTTGGGATTCCCTAATTTTATCTTTCAATACGTCGTGATTTTCTGGTGTCGGGTTGCGCCTAAATCTTTTTAGAGCTAAACGCCGTTCTGCCACACACTTCGACAGACTTGGAGACCAATAAGGTTTCGATTTAAATTTGTTATTTATAGATTGAGGAATAACGGTGTACGGAATATGAGCTTCAGCGGCCGTTTGTAGCGTATTTTCAAAATAATCATAGAATAATTGTGGGTCCTCCGGTACTATACAGCTAGATAGGTATGTTTCTATCATGGATGAATATTCTGCCCAATTACTTTTTTTAAAGTTTCTCTTTCGGGTAACTTGGTGACTCGTAGTTAAGTTTGTAGACAGTTTAATAATTAAATGATCACTGCCGAGAGATTCATTAGTCACCTTCCATGTGTAATCTAAAGCTAAGTCAGTCGATACAAAAGAAATATCCGGCGCTGATTGTTGGAGGACTCCATTAACCAGTTTTATACGAGTAAAACTACCATCATTTAGCGTTACAAAGTTATGATCTACTGAACTGTCAAATAATTGGGACCCCCTGAGATCTGTTTTATAGGACCAGTTACTGTGGTGGGCATTAAAGTCTCCGAGCAATAAGGTTTTATGTTGCGCTATACTAAAAATATCATCCCAGTCTGTCTGTAGCGTACGCACATTTGAAGGGCAATAGATGGATATAATGTTCTCAATATTTGCACAGTTAAATATTTTGACATGTAGTATCTGTATGCCAGAATAAGAATTGTGTCTTCTGCATACCTGTGCTTTTATTGAGTTGTGTGTCAATATAGCTATACCCCCATAGCTGTCATCTCGGTCCTCTCTGAAAATGTTGTAACCACTCATACTAAAACTACTATCAGGGTCTAACCACGTCTCACTTAGAACCGCAATATGCATTTTATCTTGAGTTAATACTTGCTCTAATAGTAACGACTTAGGTCTAACACTCTGTGCATTCCACTGTAAAATATTTAAGTGTAAATTAGCGTTGTTATAGTCCGCGAATTAAATTATAAAACGAAAACCCTTCCGGCATATTGTTCATCATAGTAGATATTAACCATTCTATTGTAATTTTCACACTATCAATAATTTTAATTTCAAGTGTTTTTTCTGACAATACTATATCTTTTAATCTCCGCAATAAGCGCATAAACGTTACGTTTTCGCCTCCATTTTCTTTGGTTTTACTATTACGCCTTTTTCGGGATTCAATCTCCTCCGACCTTGCTTCTATACACGTACTAGATGCTGAACTATCAGAATACCAATCCATATCGTCTGCTTTTGTATGTTTTTTCTTAGATTTCTTTACATATGAACTTTTCTTTGAATCTTGTTGGTTGAGATGCAAGTTTTTTGTTGAAGTTTTAGGCTCCATACGGTGGCAATCATCCTTTGTTACGACAGTCTCGTTCGGTTCGTTCAACACTGTAGCTGTGTGCTGTCTGGTATTAGACTCCGCCTCTTCTGACAAAACTGGAACTTGTTGCGTTTTATTATGATTGGACAATGTGTAATTATTACTTTCAGCGTTGTGTGATGGTGATGGTGGTACATATAATAACAAAGCCTTTTTATAGGTACAGTTAAATTCGCACATTAACTCTCGGATCTTCTTTTCTTTCAAAAATATGGGGCAAGTTTTGTCAAAAGCCATATGGTTATTCGAGCAATTACTACATTTATATATGGTTGTTTCACAATTTTGATGATTGCCTCCACATTTAACACATATAATCTTTTTGTAGGGACACATTTTCATAGCATGGCCGTATTTCCAACAGCGGGAGCATTGCGTCACGGGAAAAATGTATTTCTCCACTTTTATACGCATACCATATAAAGTCACATATGAAGGTAGCAAAGCGCCTTTAAAACATAAACGAATTGATTCACTAGCGATCCATCCGTTCATATTTTTTTCATTCCCGGTATTGTCCTCTTTGTTTTTACGGTTTAATCTTATAGCGGATAATATTTCTGAGTTACATGACACATTGTCTAAGAACTCCTCAATCGTGATTTCTAGTTCGATGTCCTTGATAACGCCGTATGATACCCCGACTTCCATAGTTTTTAAACACTTCCATCCCATGTCAATAAAAGTAGTGCACGTCATAAATTTTTGGGCACATGATTCGCGATCAAATTGTATTATTATTTTAAATGGATTTATATATTTAACTCGTGTTATACCGGATATATTATTAGACTTAAATAATTTTGCCAATGAAAACTGTTTAGGAAACTTTTGTTTACTATTGACACATATCTCAATATCATCTATTGGGCTATAATGCCGTTCCTGGTTATCATTAGAAGTACTCCGCGCCAGTCTCTTTTCATGTCTCGACACGGCGGTCCAACTCCCAGATGAATCATCTTCTCTGCCCCTTTTGTATCCAACTACATCATTGTCTTCTGTTTGTATAGTTTCCATCTCCAATTGTGTTAGGTCATCTGAATCTCCTTGGTTTGAACTGCGGCATGAATAAGTTGTATTTACTGCATTATTAGTTGGGTCATTCATCATACACGTAAACAATCGCCGGTCGGCGACGACCGCGCCGACGCAGCTGCACTGATAGCAAACCGGTTTAGCGCTAATGCACACGACTAGTTGCTTCGACACGTATATTGACACTGAAATTAATAGTTCAGGGATCTAAATTACCATAATATGGTACTCGAGGAATAATATTAATGGATGCACATCTAACTCATCATGATAAAAACAAAAAAATGTTTTAATAATGCAGATATAGGTCTCTCATTTAGATTACGGGATGATTAAAATTTCTGCCAAACATAAATATGCTCTTATAGTCACAATAGGTTAAGGGTTATATCTATTTACTCTCGTGTTAAAGTCAGTTTTACAACAGTTTTGACATACAACCAGGGTTCGACCATAAGGGTAGAAATTTTCCTTCTGATGATTTCATTGGGATGGTGAGGCCCCAAACTTAATAACGGTACGGGTCGTATGACAACCTTATGTTTGTTGAGTGCCAAACATATTAGTACAGTCGAAAACAAAAGCTTATTTAATATATTTCCCAATGCAATAAGAATAAAAATCACACTCAAATGTATAAACTCAGTAAATATAGAAATGTCAGATGCATTATTTCTGCGCAAAGTTTATTATACGAGAAAGGTGCGAAATTTTACAGAGCTCACTTGTGTTGTTGAATATACCAACAATAATGCGCAAAGTTTCGCTTTACTGGGTCAGGGGGCTTCTTGAGAGCTCGAGAGTATGGATATACCTACTGCGTATGTATGAAATAATTTCGAGATATTCACAACAGGAAATTACCTCTATGTAAACGGGAAACTTTTGTGCGGGGCTTTATCATTATCCTGCCTAAACACCTCGGGCCGTCCTTGAGGTTAACAAACTCTTCAACTTAAAACACCATAGCTTACCCATTTCTAGATTAAGTGAAGTCGCCGTCAACAGAACGGTTGTACTTAAAAAAGAGTCATTTCGCTAAACGAAATTACAGCGAACATAAATTTTGCGATTTTAAGAAAAATTTGGTATCGCACCTGTGCCACGTAGAAACGAAAATGAACGCCATTATCCCACACCATAATCTTAAATCACTTCGGCTTAGTGTTTCGATTACAGACAAAGGTTCGAAGGAAACCCACATTATGATGGTAGTTGAATAATTGTATAGATAAGTGGAATTGATGGCCTCCGCCTTTGTTCCTATTTCGCCTCAAAGAATTTTGAGCGTTTTCTTTTATCTTGGATTGAGATAGCCCAGGAATAGTTGTAATTAATTATTTTTAGTTTAGCTAGTTCAGATAGTTTGAGTCATAAACATAAGGCAATATTTCGTAAAATTCTTATAAAATATACCGTGGCGGTATTCTGTGGCGTGGTGGGTAGTGTATCCGACTGCTGATTATGAAGTCTCGTGTTCTATTTCCGGGTCGGGTAAAGTACTATTGGTTTTATACAATTTATCTAAGAGTATTTCTCAATAGTCGTCCGGAGTATGGTATCGTGCCCCTCCGGTAAACGACAATAGACTCGCCCCCTATTACATGGAACTAACATTGTTAATGCCGTAACGTGGGTGTATTCATCTTCGCCTACACCTTTGGCTAAAACAGACACGATATTGTGTACTAATCTTATGCTTATAAAAAAGTTATTTATCAAAAATCTGATAATTATTATTACTAAACGAAAACTATTACGAAAGAATGTTAGTAAGCTTACCATGTTTTAATGTATATTAGATACACCTAGTTAGCAATTTCTAGGAACTACTCGGTTGATGATAGTTTTCTAACTACATTAAACTGTACGACCGACGCCAGAACTGTATGACGTGACTAATGGCTAATTCGGTTATTCCAAGTATTGCTGCGGCCATTGTTTCTGAAGAATCATCTCCATGAAAGCTTATAATATTCAAAAATCACTTAAGTAATTTAATTTATTTGAACATTTTACTAAACTTCGCACTTTGTGTTCAAAGCTCCGACCCTCTGTATAATGTCGGTACTCACATCGTTGTAAAAACCACTTGAACTTTGTATGAACCTGTCAGATACAATTATATACTTTATTCTACTTCGTAATTTTTCTTCTCTTCCAACAACTAGGTAGACTAATACAGAACATAAATGTTCTGGAAACAACAACATTAACGTATTTTATAAAGTCATTTCTCGGTACGTAGTCACATGCCGTACATTTGTTGGTACCGAGAGGGAGTGCAGTATACAATGTGGATTGTGTGAAGGCGGGCCGAGCGAGGGCACCGACCGCATGCCAGCAAACAGCTCTGCCCTATAACCCTCTAGCTTTCTCTGCTCTACTATTTGCCTTTCTCTCCACAGGTATCCTACTTACTCGCTTCTAATTGTAGAAGTAATCTTTACTGATAACATGAAACTATTTTCTAAAAGTTTTTGACGTTTGGATGTCTTTGGATTAAAAACGTTTTATATTCATATTATTGTATTTAATTATAAATAGAGCCGATATTGTCTACATAAATCCCCTCGTCGCAAACAGTATCAAACACATGAACTTAGCTAAACTAACAATCACATTTATGATGTCGAGTTGAACCACTTCATAATAAAATGCAAAGGGAATAGAAGCAAAGAATATTCCTACTGCGAGACAGATGTTTACAAGCAATAAAAATTGTAGGATGGTTATTGAGCAATAAATAATAATAGAATCTGAGAGTCGGACCCGACGGCACCGCGGCGACGACGGTGCGAACGCACACAACTTTTCTCGTTATGTCCTTTGGAGATGTTTTGAGATTTGCAGGAGCTCGGTAGTGCATCGGGCACAATGGCCCCTTTCTTATCCTGTTTGCGGGGACACATCTATTTCGACTTTTTGTTGAGGCTGTGGAACAGTTGGTCGCGGGGCACGTACGCTCGCTCGTCGCAGACGCGCTTAGAATTCAATATCCTTATTTCACGTTACCGTCTTTTGCACATACATAAAACAACCAACGATAGGTACTTACACAGGCTTTGTTTATCCTATTTGTTGATGTTCCAACAAAACCCATATTACCTACGGTTTACACATGTGCCGGACAAACTTTGGCTCTTTGACTACATACTCGCAATTGTATGTTATTTATTGCCTGAGACAGCTTTCCGCGTCGATAAGTTTCGTACACTTGTCACGGATAAATTGTTTGATGATCTAATAAATGCAAAAGCCCTTCAGGGACTCCGTCTACAATTTATATCGGTATAAGCGCCACATCGGAGAGATAGACAGGTGAATGATTGACAGTGATAGACGGCTTTTATATCTTTTTATCCACAATAATTCAAAGTGGTAACAAAGTTTTCATAATTAAAGAAGACGGCTTGGCGTCAGAAATTTAGACTTACCATTAAAATATATACTCGAACCATGTATGCAAAAGTAATATCATTAAAACTTCATAGCACGACGCTTTTTATACCTCTTAATATGCAGCTATGAAGCTCTAACTTTGCAATTTAATTACACTATTCCGGTAATTGTATTCAGTCCGGTCACGGCGCGGCGGCTCGTTCACAGATCGCTACGCGCAGCCTCCGCATCATGTTAATATGCCTCCCGAGGTAGATTATCAAACGTATTATCACCTATACCGACGGTGTTAAGTAGCTACGATCCACTGTCTACCTACAAATACTACCAAGATACAGAAAACATTGTTATTAATATTTAGTAAAGTTTTCAATTCAAATGCAGCTTGCCTACAACATTTTTTTTATCACCATTGCCATCACACAAAATAGACTATATTTAGTATTTTTATACCCTCTACTCACAAAGGAATATTACACGATCTATATACTGCAGTATTTCAATAGGAGATTCGGAGTTTTCACAAGAAATAGTTAATGAACGGATCGTATTGATATTTAAGCAACTCACGTCTAGTGCGCCTCGTAAAACGTTTATACGCTTACATAAAATACGAGTTACTAAAATTAAAGACTCTGTTTAATGCTCTATTCAGAACATAAACTGGGACGTAAGTAGGTTTATCTCGTTCCGTAGAGGTACTTTAGAGGCCAATTAATTTTTAAATTTAACACGTTTCACAACTAAGAAACCCGTAAGATTTCATTCAAATACATTTACAAGTATTTGTAGTGACGTATAAAATGTAGAGTTGTTTGTAGTTTGGTAGTAATGTGTGGATATGTTTGGGAAAAAGGCAGTGTTAGTTGTGTCGTGGCGGGTAGTCGGTCGAGTGGCGCGCGTCCGCGTCACAATGGGTACGAGCCTCCCTGCTCCTGCTTCATCGCAACTTGCCACAATACGACTTTCCAAACCTTTCTCATTTCGTTTTTGTTTCGTTGCGCATCGTTGTTGTCGCGGCCGCAGATGTTCCTACGAAAGCGACGGCTCATCTACGGATTAGTACCCGTTAGGTTTTCGTATTATGTGCCCTACATTACAAATGGAAACTGTTGGGAATGCTCAGACAGCTATTATTTACGCATTCATATTATATCTGTTTAACTATATTCTATTTGAAATTATTTTCTTGCTATGAAATAACACTTCCCCTTAGATTTCAGTCAGTAAAGCGTTGACGTTAACGAGCTTTTTCAGTTAATTATATCGGCAAAGGATGATTTTTATTCTTAATTGAGACAGTTTAAATAGAATAAGCGTTTGTGAATTCACGTTGTCCTTCAAAAATTGAAGAGCTCAGGTAAGTATTAATGAGAGACCACTCGTGTTACAAAGTCTGGCCGGCGCACTCCCACCGAGAAAATTACGCGAAAATTTACATAATAGAGAATCCGTGGCTGCCCTAGTCCTTTGAAAGTCGGAGCTGCGGGTCCGCTTCGAGTGACACCGTCGTACATTAAATTAACATCTCTCTCACTTTGTTTGCGAAGGCTACACCGACGGAACCTAATTTGTGATGATAAAAAGGTCGCACTAGCCGCTACGTGTCACTGCATAGCTACGGACACGGAAGTCATCAATACCGTTCACGTATAAACGCCGAGCTCTCGAACGCTGGAATAAAGCACAAAGCTAATTACACACGTTCAGTAACGTGCGCTGTGAAATAAAACAATACTTTGTTAACATTTTTTATTTGTTGCCAATCTACGAGGTTTCAGCAAATGTGTTCGGTAAATTATCGAGTAAAGCGTCTGAATCAGCGGAACTAAAAACGTAAATGCAGCAGTCGCCGTAATTGGGTAACCGCCGCGCATCATTAGGTAATTGCAGCTGTGGCTCGCTGAACGCCTCTCGTTCCCGCCGCGCCCGTGCCGCCCGCCCACTACCACGGTACTATAGTTTTTGTTTTCAAATTTCCTTAAAACTAAACCAAAGCACGGATTATATAACACACATGACATACATGCACGATTCGTTATAGTTAGTTATCAACAATTCTTTACTGAATAAAATATATTGACCGCAATTTTGTTTTTACTCTATTGTGACTATAGTTATATGTATTTTTGCGAATGTATTGTTTAAAAGAGAAATAATCGAACATCGCCTTTCGGTTATAAGTAAAATAAACAAAAGTTAGTCTAAAATCTCATACTATAAAACAGAATTGCACACGAAAATGCGGACGGTGCATTATAATAATGTCAAGAGTCATGTAAACTAGAGAATATTTCACTGAGTATCGTTATTGATGAAATTCAAACAATAAACATTTTAATAAGCGTAAGTTGTAATCAAGTAAAAGAAGCTATCATAGTATAGGAATCGAATAGATTCAATATGCGTGGTGTATCGCTGGCCACGTTCTCCCCGTGAGCCCTGCACCCCGCACAACACTATAATTAGATACGTGTTCGTACACCTACTGTGTACTAAATGTGACATTATTTCTTATTCATTTAGTAACTGAACTAATGGAATAATTTTAACGAAGACGCAATGGAATTTGCCTTAGATATAGAATTTTAGTTTTGTAATGTTCGCAGAAACTAATAAGATGGACTAAGGCTGACATCGGCGAATGATATAACGTAATGAATGTAAGCACATACATGCTAATGATGCATGGCGTGGTATCAAACGACGCGGCGACGGTCTGCGTTTAGTCGTGGCTCATTGTGTTTGTCCTCCATTTGGCGCAGGTATACTGTATTGGTAGTCACTCGGAACACTTAGTACAATGTTAGCAGTACACAATACGGCCACTATCAATATTACTGAGAAGCTCTAATTAATGCCTCGATGGATTTCCCCGAAATCAACTAGTTTTGACGTAAAGCCAAATTAATAACAATTAGTCGTCATTAACGAGATAGAAAGCGAGTGATATAATGAGGGTATTATTGAGCCTAGTCTTGGCTCTGGACGAAGTTACATTAAGTTTGCCGTTGAGCTTAAGTTAGCTGGTCGTCGTGCAGCCTCCGCAGCTATTACCCTCTCCGCTCGACTCTAATATACACTCGTACTCGTACGTAGGTATCTCACTCCGTTTGCTTGTAGATTAGTTCAAATTGCCTTGTTCAGTTCAATGCCTCGTGTAATACGTATTGCAAACAGCTCCTTTTAGTCCATGACGTCAAATGGTACCCTGTTTTGGTGAAAAGCTTAAGCCGTTTATTTACGCTGAGTGCTTGCATGTGCGTTAACAGTCGCTCTGTTGTGACTGGGTTACTGTCTACTATTAGCATATTGTACGAACTCACCGACAATTGTTTACAGTCAGAGTAATTGTGCCCATTTCGTTCACGTTAATAAACTATTTTGACAATGATGATGAACAATACTATGATAATGATTATCAAGTTACGTCCTATTTATATCTTTACATTTAATAATAACAGGTAGTGTACATACCTATTATGTATTTGAATGTAAATTCTAAAAAGTAAACAATGTTTTTAAGTGTTTCAAGTTTCAAACTACTTTGACAACATTTTTATGAATGGTATATTAATATTCATATCATTAATAGTAGAAGTAGTATGCAGAAAATATCATATAATAAATGGCATTTTGTTATTCCTTATGTATCTTAAAGTTTAAAAATTGCCAAATCTTTTGTATCCATAACATCAAACAAGTTACTTCGTAAAACACAATACCGTAGGCTAAATCCACTAAACACAGTAAAAATTAATCTCCGCAGTGATAAACGGTGCTTGTTTAATTGGATATCACAACAACACCTGTAGATTATTCGTCCTGTAGGACAGCTGGCGTGATACGAGACACTTTACGAGCCGGGAGCAACGTCCTACATGCCCAGAGGTACCCGCAGCGCCCAGCGCGGGACACTAAAAACAAAAACGATCGCTTTATCATACAATATATGGCGGCTCTTATGAACTCACAAACACTTGTGATCGACGCTCAACCAATAAAATCCGGTGATTATTCTCCCCCCTAAAATTGATCCAAATCAATTTATATTATTTACACGCGTTGCACGGATATAAATTGAGTTTTTGTGTTTTATGTTTTCCAATTACCCGCTCGACCCTTTTCACATTGAAAGTGTCCCTGTTTTATTTTGAATGTTTGTTGGTATGAGTAGGTAGTGAATCAGACAGGGGTTCTTATTTAGGTAACTTGTAATAAATAACATGATACAAAAGTCACCAACTGAGTACATTAATTGATTCTAATAATACTCCAAGCAATTTGGGCTTTCGGGATAAAAATTCGTTTCTCGCTTTTTCTCTAGTTTTGAATCGACCAACGTAAAAGTGGATACTATGTTCAACCGCCTTTTCTAGTACAAAACAAAATTGTCAATGCAAATACGATTCGTTTCTAGTTATTTTTCTAGTTTTAAATATCTTAATTAGAATACAAATGCTGTGTGGTTGTAGGAGCGTGACTGGGTAGTTTTATATCAATTTCAGTGTAAGTTGAGTAGTTGGCCTCGGTTAGCACGGCGTCTAGAACTCGTTTAATTAAAAGGGAATCTACTCGTCTAGTGCAGTTAAGCCCGTGTTTGCTCTCCATCTGTGCTCCTCGCACACTTGCCGGCCCACTAAACTAATACATTATGTACCTACTCATACTACATCTACGTGTCATGTAATGGCTTTGTTCATATTTCACCCTTCTCATAGCTTATATAATATTATTTGAAAAGTGTGGCTAGTTTATACTGTCATATCGCATTAGAACTAAACGACTGTTGGTGAATATGAGCTTCAGAAACCATTAAAGCGACGACTTTAATGAGACCATTACCGTAACGATGTACGCGATAGAACATATCTTACTAACATCTCTAATTTGCTTACATATGACTAAGATTTTAATAATATCTTATCTCTTGAATTTCTAGAACGGGTCGTTCTAGAAGTTCAGAGTTAATAAATTATATAGAGCACATTTTAAAATATTGTTGTTTGTCCGAATACCATTATTCTAGAACAATTATGTATTAGTTACGTCTATTATCTGTTGAGATGTACAAAAATCTGTACGGTGAGTTATTTAGAAGACGTGTTCATGGAGTAGCGAATGTTTGCATGCATTCCTCTCCGGCGCTCTCAGTCGCATTCCTCCGCGCTTCACACCGTAATGATCCGTTTATACTAAAATATACCTCTGAAAACGTCTTGACACATTGCCATGCATTCTCTTTGTGTCGTTTGCTTTACTGTGTCTATATAAATTAATTTATTGTTTTATTTATTTCATACAAACAGTATATTCGTTTACTCCGAATAAATCGCAATCAAGCTGTTGAAAAAAAATCAAACCTAACTAAAAACAAGTAACTAACTAACTAAAAACTACTATGCAAGTAAAAATATATAGTAAATTATCAGTGTTAAACATATTTTACAACAAGCATGTTTGCGAATAATCTAAAAAACAGTCATAGTATAGTATAGTATAACTGGGAATTAAATCAAATTTTGTGTATGGTGTGAAATGCGACAAAAGCTTGTCGGCCAAATACTGCAGTTTCCGTAAAAATGGAGCAGACGAAAGGCTTAGAATTAGAAGGAACAGAAAATTAAAGGAGACAATCACACAAACTTACATTTTCAGACTGCTTCAGACATAACTTGTACTTCTTTTTTGATTTTCCTTAGAACTCATTACAAACAAGTTCCTACAACTAATAAAATATACCGTGTTTATAACACATGATTCAACCTGCGCGATACAATAATTTATCTGTTTTACAAACACTTTCATTATTCTATAGTTTTAATTAACAATAACTATTATTATACGAAACTGAAACTTCCTACGCACCACACCCACCAAACGATTATGTCGCAAGCCATTACGTATTCTGCAAATTTTTGCTTAAATAAAAACTTAAATATCCACTTATAAACAGAAAGGTCAGATTTATGTGGGCTTTAATTAGATAATATTTTGTTTAAATCTACTCCTATCCTGAGAAAAGCCTTAATTAGACTTATGCAAAAGTCTATCTCATACAATACAATGCCGTATCATTTTCAAAATAAATCTCGTTGGTATGTAAAACAGTAAATGTTTCGAACAATAAATCTAGCTTCAATTGATTGTGCGCTGCGCAAACAACTAAAACTATCATTATCGAGTCGCATTCTTAAATTGAACCCGTAGGGTTGTTGACCGTGTCTCATTCATTTTACGAAACATAAGCTAATAATAGTTTTGAAACAGTCTGCCAAATGAGCTGAAAAATGGATACAATTTTCAGATTGAGATGAAAAGAGCAAACGCTGCAGAATAACATTTTTAAAAAGTTTTCGTCATGAATGCTTTATTTTAATTAAAATTTTATTTTTGCCACTTTTTTAATGAACTGGAGCAAGAAAGTGGTACAATTTAAATCTATAGTAGTAACATCAATCTGAGAGACCCAATTAAATGATTTGTATGTCTAACACTGTATTGTAATTCACTGTAAGCTTTAAAAGGTTGATGTGATTTGCATGAGGGTAGAATTTACCTAACATGTACCTAAAATCCCGGCGGGTGGATAAAACAATTTGGTAAGTGTCAAAGCTTCCGCAACCCTGCGAGCGTTTGCTACAGCGATGTCGTAGCGTTGTAGCCCCGTTGTAGCATCGTAGCATCGTCGTAGAGCGGGCGAGGGCATCGAGCAAATGAAAACATAGATAAAATCGAGCGCTAGTTCCCGTGTGACGTGCTCACGTAAATACTTGTAAAAGCACTTCAAACGCGATCACATACTGTACAGCGCAGCAGGATGTTATTGTAGCTGTTGTATATTTTGCTAAAAATATGTATGTATATGTACGTAGCACCAATATTTTGAACGTTTTTCTGGTGCATACACTTCGTTGCGACTAACATTGCATGTCAGAGCTGCCGTGATTCAACCAGCTTCAGTTTATTTTTGACTCATTATGCGTGTATTGTATACATCTGGTATCAGATACAACAATTATTTATGAAATACAAATTGTTGTGTGTACAATTAGGTACGTTGAGATGGAAAAAGTTCAGTAAATAAAATATAATGATATCATTTTATTATTTGACTGTCATGTTATTTATCCGTTGATTAGAACACTGTATAACTACTGTCAAGCGCTACTTTAAGAAATATTTAAAATTAGGTATTATTGGAGTATCGAATGAGTTTTGGCACTGCGGACGGACTTGCACGTAGGAGCTGAAGGTGGGCAGACGGGAGCGTGCGGGGGCGCTCGTCGACAAACATCGCGCCGAGTGTCGAGCGAGTGTCGACAGCGCCACTCCGCTACTGTGTGTACATTATTAATCTTAATAATGGCACCTACTCCTCAACGGGCGGCTTAATTTAATTAATTAAGCAGTACTAAATATTGTAGACGTACAGTTAACCGAGGACGATGAAATGTTAACAATGTTATTGTTCTAGTGGATTAAATCCAACAGTGGCGGATGGCTCTAATATTAATTTGAATGTTTGGGTAAAATCCTCAGACAAGGTCGTTGGCGTTACGATGTATTAATTTAACGGAGCGCGAAGTTTATCCAGAGTGAGACCATCAAATTTGATTTGATGTATTCTCTAGACAAATTAATTTATAACTTTTCGAATCAATTTTGAATCGAACTTCTAATTCTCCGCTATAATTGTATTTAATCGTTTTTGAACCTGAATGCAGCAACTTCGAAGGTAACATAAAATTAATTGATTGGTCGAAGCAATATTTGAATAAATTCGGGAACAAAACTGTCTGTATTCAGGTAAAAGTCCACGATACGATCCTTGCGTAACTTTTTGAGAAATAAGTCTGCAAAGTAAACTTTACTGTTTTGACTCAATAAATCCAGCTGTATTTTATTATGTCCTCGTATTAAGTAGTACAATAAGTACGTACTAGTTATGTCAGTACATAAAGACAGGGGAGATTCAATGCGTTACAGAGATTATGTGTAAATAACATGTGTTGCCATACTTGATATACGCTCAGTTCAGCCAGCGCACTCTATATAAACCTAATGTATTTATACGAAGCAGACAGAATTTTATATGAGTAATCTGTTAGACACACATACATTTGTGTATGCACTAAGTATATTTCACGGAGATTTGTTGGTCAACGATCTGTTTCTAATAATATATATTTAGTTCCTGGAAAAGTCCGAAGTGCAGCAAATTCTAATGTTTACTAACGTTGGTTGGTAAGAGTCCGAAATTTCGTAAATTATATATAATACATGTTTTCTAATTCAACAGAGAACTTAAAACAAATAAACCGTATGCCTTTAAAAAAATGCCTCGTCGAAAAAATAACTACATAAGTACTGAATTTCTTTTGACGTGCTGTAGCGCAATTCTCTACAGTCGGTACTGCCGAGTATCGACAGTTTGTCATTTAAAATGTACTGCCAAAATATTTCCTATGGAGCCCGCGTGTGGTGTCGATCAGATTTTCGTGCAAAATTTATCGATAGCGAGATGGTTGTGGGTAGTCGATAGTGGTAGAGCATCGAGCTACTGAAGTCAGAATATAAATATTATAGCATTACGTGATTGAGAGTTAAGTACCGATCTTTACACGCCTATTACACCTAATATCACTTTGAGCAACCGGCCAAGTGCGAGCGTGTTCGTACATAATAACACGGCAACGTGTCGCGTGAGACATTATAAATCACTGATATATGAAAAACGCACTAACAACACGTATTAGCGTCTATTTCACCAACCGCCGGCGTTTGTTTCCAAGAAATATTACGAATTTTTTGTAGAACTCATATTGAAATTCAGTATATTTTCAATTATTTTAAAATTATCAACATTATTTCTACACACGAGGTGAATCCCTTTTATGTCACTTATCTACTCCGCATAAATATTATCAAATCATTGGTCAACTTCACTGTATGACAATACGGCGTCAAAGAATATTGCTGGAAGCTGTGCAAATAAAAACACGGGCTAAAATCGAACCCTTTTGAAAAGTTATTATTTTTATAAACTGAAAGGATAACTTTCTTTAAATAGGTATTCTAAAAAACTGAAAAAAAATTCAAATCCAATATAATAATACTCCAGAATACAATATTATCACATTTACAATAACTCCGTAAAATTTGCAAATATTAATAAAACAATTTTAATGTCCCTTAAACGAACTACACTCAAGGCATAGAATAGCTCCTCATGCATAATTCAATTACACACTGAATCAAAGGAGTACTAAAGTTATTTCAATAACGTGCAAAGAAAATCATTGTCGATAAAGTTGAAGATGTGTATGATTAAAACGACTCTAGCCACCGCAGGCTCTCGTAATAGTAGGTCGGGGAAGAAGTCTTTTCGCATTATAGTATGTATGAACTTGTAATAAAATCTCTTTGGCTTCAAGAATCACAAATGAGTACACGGTTCATTAGGTTTCTTTCAGTGAGCTCATGAGGTACCCAAATATCGAGCTTTTTTGTGTAGAGAAAAGATTTCATTACAAGTTCATACATACTATAATGCGAAAAGACTTTTCCCCGACCTAATATTATGAATGGAATAATGATGATAATATTAAACACGATCTAATAGGTATAGGTGCGCAGCTCGTCACCGGCGCGTCGGTGAGACGGCTAGCTCGAGTTATAATCTCATAGGGGACGAATGGAAGCAAACAACGCAGATTGGCGCACGTCCACCGCACTCCCACTTGCAATCTAAGTGAGATCAACATGGACGATTTTACGCAATAATGCATGATATATGCGATTTCCCACTTTCACTCCTAATTAATGTAGCGTTAAGATACGTGATACGTAACCCTTGCGACGCCCACTAATAATCGTGTTAAGTGTTCTGTGTTAGGATTCCACATTACTCTATACCAATTATTTTGAAATCAATGCTTTATCACCATAGTTATGATTCTTAATGGAGTAGATGAATTGTTAATTCTTTAATATGTTTTGATGAACTCTATAGACATTTATAATTCACAGTATTTTGCCACCAGTTACCATTTCATTGATTTCTATACCTTCTTCGGGCAGTTTAAATAACTCTGGCGATATAAACGAAAAATAAAGAAGAGATTATAATATTTAGCTTAATACAAAATTCCACAGATCCTGGCTGTTTACCGCAGTGGTACCTAATATACACGAACGCGAAAAAGATCATTTCGCTAACGATGGCACACATTAGACAATGAATTCGGTGGTACGAGAGCAAAACAGCTAAGCGTTGTCTTTAAACAGAGAAGCTGTTTAGTAGAATAATTTGATATAGTATGAGCAATGTTGGATAACACAAATTTGTTGTTGTGTAAACACGGATGCCGTCGGGTGAAGACGAGGCGTTTCGTATGCGAGGTGCGAGACTCGTTACCGGGATGTGCGCCCGCGGGGCATTGCGACGGCTCAATTATGTCTAACTTCATTGCTCAGATTCCGTCATGAGCATAAGCTCTAAGTTGTCGCGAACAAGCCAGTATATGTGTTACGTACGAGTCTGTTTGTGTAATTAATTTGGTTTCCCCAATGGTTGTAATTCCGCCGCTCGACACAACGCAATTTTGTTCTTCTGTAATCTAAACATTGTTCAATTAGAACGCTTCCTCGACAGATGTATGAAGATTAGTGTTGTGCTTGTTCGGCAATAGTGAAACACGATAAAATATGATTATTTTATTATCTCAAGCGGGACTAGAAAATATCATTCCCCCGAGGAGGTATTCATTAAAAGAGGAAAGGTTTATAGAAAATTATTTGTAACCTTACACTTTGCCCAAATTATGAGCAACCTTCAAGAATAGGAAGGTTAGTAGTATTCATAGGAACATAGTCATTATATCAAAAGCAACTAAAAGTAATATTTATACATACGAATTTATAGTAGTAACAAAAATCGCTATACACTTTCTTATTTGTATTATTACTTGGTACTCAACAGCTTGTAGAAAACAAAATCAACAAATCATTTAGCCATAAGTTATGTTGTTACTACTATAAGTTTCAGTGCAACTTGGTCGAGAGCATGTTTAGCCTGATTGGAAAGTCGAGTTGATGCGATTAAAAGTTTATTGAATAACGTAGCTAACAACGTTTCCCACCAGCTGCAACGCAGCGGTTTCTCTACAACTTGGACATGCAGTTTGACCCTATATCAATTACTGGGTAATGGCTGGTGTCGTTACGTTCTTATCAAACTATTTGTCAACTTTATTCTCGGCTTTAAAATGATCAGGCGGGATTTGCCATTTGATTTCGGCGGAATTTGTATAGAATATCCATTTCTAGCGATCACTGCATAATCCACATTTCAACACGTTTTCGTTCAAAGAGCGATAATCCCCATAATCAGCTACCCGTTTGCAGCTTCAAACATGGTGGCCACACGTAATTCCAAACAAAAACATTCAATCAAAGCGCGATGTGTTCAATCGGAACGGTTCACGGCTAACGAGCGTTGAACGCGTGCGTACTCGTGCAATAATGAAGCAGAAGTAATTTCTTAATAATTGTTGGTGAGAAAGAGCCGAGGAAGTTGTCGGCTGGAGGCGAGACTTCAAAGAAATTAATGAGTGTTAGGAACTCGCGACGTGCCACCGCCGACTTGATCAGTTTGGACGCGAGCCGGAACAAAGTTGCCGCAAGAGCTTTAAGAAATTTCCTGCTAATTGCAAACGGACCTCAATAGCTATTTCAAATGCTTTATCAAATGATTTAAATTTTATTCAAAACACCGAATTAATTGGCCGTCACTCCAGGCTTACTATCAGAACTTATGAATTATTTAACGCAATTATGTGACTAGGACTTCATTATTATTAACGATCACAGGAATTACATTTTAATTCAAATTATTTAAATTATAATTAATTTATATGTAGTTTAATAATATTGTTGAAACAGACATATCCGGACAATATAGACAAAAGAGTTACCTAACTGTAAAAACTTGTTTCATCTGATCGCTAATGCCTATTCACCTATATGATTTTACTTGAACTCGTCGTATGCCTCATGAAAGCTTTTTTGTTCAATAGTCATAATAATTATTATTTACTGGTCACTCTCATTCGGTTTAGATTAAAGCCCTTTACTTGAATATTTTTTGTTTAGTTTAAATGAGTTCGTCATTAAATTAATTCTTAGATCTTAAGTCATTATTCATTTAAGACAGCTTTTGTTTTATTTTATGCCCGTACTCGTAGATGTTTTTCCCATAGATGTGTATTATTTATTGGCCCAAGTCAACTGTTACCAACCACCTTGTATTTTCATTCCTTTCAATTTAAAATAAACTATTCAAAATAGACTTTTATCACTAAAATCTTCCCTTTCTGTTTATATAGATTACAATTTATACTCTAGACAGATCTAAACAAAGTTACCGCTACCAGTAAGCGATATAGTATGCAAAAAGCAATACACTTAAAAACACCTAACACGGAATAGATCTCCTTGGTTCCCAGATGGCAGAGAAACTGAAGTCCTTTTAATATTCATTCTCTTCAATTCAAAAGTCATATCTCGTTGTTATTACTCTGAAATTATTTGTTCGTAAACATCCTCCACTTATACAAACATACAGCGTCGCACGTACTACACTTGGACGATCTGTTTTCGGTTATGAAATGAAGTTTTAAATATATTTAGTAAATTTATTACGATCACATTTGTGCGGACATTTTATGTTTATTTTTACAGGTGTACAAAATCTACGGTCTGAACAATAAGAGTTAAAAGGTTTTTTAATTATTGTTGAAATATTGTCAATAGTTGGAAAGTGAGCCCAGTATATGGCAATACGCTTGCCCCTTTTTTGAGACCACTAACAATGTACCTAAATGTCTTAACGTGGCGCGGCCGCGTAGTAGTGCTTTATATGTATACCTCTTCCTACACCTAGCGGCGTGTGAGTGTTTAATTGTAAAATTCATTGGTTTTTAATTATATCTACTACTTCTTATCTTTAATTATATGTACTATATTAAAATATATTAATGATGAAACGGCATATTTTAATTAATTGGTGTTAATTGATTATAGTGCAAAATTTTCATTTCAATCATTCGCTTTCAATTATAATTTTACCAAGTCATCAGATAATTTTTGTATGTTTAAATTGTCGTTTTATTTTATTTGCTCATTACATTAATTTGTATAATTTCAATATATAAATTGAACTCATTGTCGTCTCTCTGTTCTATTTCGTCCCGTTATTGTAGTCACCAACAACTTACTGGAACATAATTTCAAATATTGTTAAAGAAGAGCTTTACGTATGGAAAGTAACTAAACGCTATACCTAATCAGAGTCTCGCGAATAACACTTAAGTAACAATTGTATGTGTAGGTTTATTAGCACAATGTGAATCACCTGCTTCGGCCAAATTTGATAGAGCATTTCAATCACATATGAGCAGGCATGTCAGGGAGCGGCTCCATGGTGCAAGTCCATTAAGGCAGCATATAAACAGCCCTCGGCGGGGCAATGCCGTGATTAAGGTAATGCGATTGCGGCCGGCCCGGGCACTGAGCTGCGCACCGGCCACAATCATTTCAAGCACGTACTATTGATTATTGTTCCTATTATAGAAACAAATGTAATACACACGACATTTTCCATCATTATAACACGTGAACAACTGCACCAACTCTACGAATGTACCTTACAAGCAACGAAGTCTGCTGCGAACATATTCTCTTTCACCCTATATCCTTTTAAGATTATTTAAAAGTAAATAGACAGTTTAATCATTCAGTTAAGTGAATGCTCAATTGGATTTGCTGAATGATCTCAATAAATTCATGTTTCAGTTAAACGTGGAAAGAGTCTCCTTGATCCATGAATTCTATCTTAGTATGTAATCTGATCGTAATGTTCACTTCCCTAATTGATATTTTATAATAACAGAGTAGTAATCGTATTTAGTAATAAAACATCCTTATTTTAGAGAATTTTACGTACCACGATACAAATATTTATAGTTCTCTTGTTTCAAATATAAATTAAAATAGAATCGCTTAAAATTCATTGAGTAATTAACATTACCGACTCAAATTGTCTTCGAAGTTCGTCCGAAAGCTATTATTAGCGGTTTAATAAGAACAACCACGCGATGCCATTTAAATAACAACAAAATAGCACGACAGCATACAACACAACTCTTCATTTAATATTACACTAAAATGCTATTACTCTGATAAGTTTACGAGCGATCCAATAGTTCAATACGTATGACATCGTATTAGAGAAATCGATAAAACACTACTGTATTATGTACAGTGCAGCATCGATCCTTAAATGTTATTATAAAGCAATATTGTCTTGAGAAACTCGACCACGCGCTAACACGTCTTCCGATAGTAAATGGAATAAGTAAGCACACGACGAGGATTTCCACGTCTTGGAAACTAAAGCAAAACTTAATGCCGAAAGCTAAAACTGCAGACGGAAATGCATTGCAGCCAACTCCAAACAAGAATGTTATTAACAAATTAATAATGAGACTTGCGCACAAATTCTGCGTGTCAGCATACTAAATGGGGACTGGTACATAGTTAGTGAGACCTAAAATGTTGCTCTAAATGTTACTTAATAATTATGTTGCTTCCTCTCGGATTTTACTACGTAGGAACCTTCTAAAAAGGTTTATTTTTAGAGCAACTTAAAGAACGATAGCTTTTTTTGAGAGATCTATAAGATTATAGTAACTTTGTTAATAAATACACTATGCTGTTTTCATGGTTATTTTTTGAGAGCAGTTTTACCGTCTAGCCCTTAGTAACCTTTTTAACCAGCTATGTGTTTTGACTTTAAATTTCCTTCAGTGGTCCAGGATATACACTAAGTATAGGGCGAGACATATGAATTGAACGAAAAATCATAGCAATGTCCCCGGATAACTAATAACGAAACAGCATTTTTATCATTGTTCTTGGCCAATTAGCCATACCTATTTCGGAACCCATTTTAAATCCTACGCAAAAAGTTCAAAAATAATCCTCTACAACAACACGACTAGAGGCCTTTGCGAAACACATAAAATAACAAAGCCTTTCTTGATACATTAGATAAAGGTTTAATTGCTACATTGTTAAGACTTCGTTGTATTATTAGTTTTCGGAAAAAATCTTTTGTGTTCGTTTCGGTTAACCATAATTCATATAATAATTATATATTTTACGTTGTAGTGCCTTTAGGTAATTTTCTTATCTATACTAATATTATAAAGCTGAAGAGTTTGTTTGTTTGTTTGTTTGTTTGTTTGTTTGTTTGTTTGTTTGTTTGTTTGAACGCGCTAATCTCAGAAACTACTGATCCGATTTGAAAAATTCTTTCAGTGTTAGATAGCCCATTCACCGAGGAAGGTTATAGGCTATATATCATCACGCTACGACCAGTAGGAGCAGAGTAGCAGTAAAAAAAATGTTCCAAAAACGGGGAAAAATTTGACCCAGTCTCTCTTATGTGACGCAAGCGAAGTTGCGCGGGTCAGCTAGTATCATTATAAATTTGGTAGTGTAATGAAGAAACTCAAACGCTGTAACAAGGAAATGAAATTTCGTCAAAGAAGCGTCTGAAGTCTTAACCAGACCTCTAGGAAAATTAATGATTATTGGTTAGAGGAGAGAAAAGGCAGCGAGCTCGCCTGGACTTTGAGCAAAGTAATGCCACAAGCACCCGCCACTGGCTAGCTCGGATATAAGACGGCTTTTTATAAATGTCATAAAGTTTTACCTAATGTGAGCAACATTTGCTGAGAAACTTTTCTTACTCAACTTAACTTGATTTTACATTACTAAATTTTTATTTATTGAACTATGTTCGCACTAAGTGGTCGTTGTTATTGTAGATCTGAATGATAGTAAATTAATACAATATGTAGCAATAACTAAGAGAGCAAAAATATCACTGGTGGATGCCATTTTATTAACAATTTTATTTTTTATGTTTTATTTTTATCTCATTTTCTTTGAACATGACTCGAAAACTACAGGACCAATTTCGAATAAGATTTTAATTACTGCAGTACTTAAAAGCTTTAGGACTAAATGGAAAATAAAATTTAAATATAAGATGGTTAAATAAGAAAAGCTCGGACAATAAACTTTGCAGACATCACGAAGCAAAGTATTTTGAACGAATACATATTGTTATGCTCTCATAGAGGTATCTACACTCTTTGTAATTATATTCTTACCTACATAAATTATATTTAAAGCAATTAAAGTAGAGGGTTTATTCAAATCATTTACAGGTAGTTTAAATCGATAACAAAGGAGCTATTTGTAAGCTTGTACACAGTCTCAAATAGAAGCAATTTTATTTACGACATGTTTAAAAATAACTTCAGAATTACCGAACAAGAATGACCGGCCGAAAACATTGTGTAACAAAATGGGCCAAGTTCTCAGCAGTCAACATAGAAAATTAACATTTTTTGTAAATCAGTTATTTGGGTCAGTGTTGTAAAATCTTGCTATGACAATAACTTCATCTTTTTAGCGGATTACCGAAATGCTGTTTTGCTAATCATTTTAATACGAAAGTAAATAAATTTCATGAAAAATTAAGGTTTTACTTTTCTCCTTATATCCTTCGCGTTTAAGTTGTATAAGTTTTTTTAAGTGCCAGAACAAATAATTTTTCCAACGTATATAATTTTCGCGCACTTAACGTATGATTTTCTCACATGTAGGTACCGTTTAGAAGTGTTCACTTATTTACACGAATAAGGCCATTTATGAATTCGTAAAAGATATAAATATTCTTTACTAAAAGCATATGAACGAGTATTAAAAAAGATTAAAGAAAATACTAAAAAGGGAAGAACTTAATTTTTTGACAGTTCTTGCATAGTTCGAATTAAACTAACCGACGCGCTTCAGTCTAATTCCTCCATAATTTTTATAAACGCATTATTTTAGTATTCGTAGCAAATGAAAATAAGGGTCTTAGAGAGATTTTCCAGAGTAGTTTCATAATGGTAAGGTCTAAGCATGTTCACAATTCATTACATTGTTGGGTGCGGCGGCGGCGGTGGCGGCGTGCGGCGCACAGCGCTATGTGCGGTAGCTATTCCGCCGAGCCACGCTGTTTCAGTCTCGCTGCTTAATTGGGAACGCTTTACAACTCGTATCCAATGCCCTGGGTTAGCTTTCAATTTAGATGTTCACTTATAAACGCCACTCTACTTTAATCTGCTTGACGGCAGTTAAGTAATTTGAGGCTTAATTAGCAACAACTCTCAAGGAGTTCACCATATTTGTTTTAGTTACCGTTTGACTTATATGCTTTTTCACATTCCACATATAAAGTTATGAAAATGTATGCCCTTACACGTTTTGGTATCGAAATGTGAAACAGAGCAAAATATACATTTACATATATGTATTTCCGTATTCATATTTACACATGTAAAGCAGGTTTTTAAAATTAATTGAAGACCTTCATTCGACATTGAAAATCACATGTAACATCAAACACTAGAGTGAAATTCCGCTATTTCTAAGCAAATTCTAAACCAACAAAGAACATCAAAGAAAAATAATTAAATTTTCACGTAAATATAATATTTATAAGCTCGTGTTAATTATATAACCGAATACAACAAACACATTTGTAGACACATATTATCGCATATACATTATATTCATATACCATATTATATACAACGTACCGTACAAAGAATAGCAAACTAATAAATAAGGCGCTCGCCGGTATAGCTTTAGAGACTATTGTAAAAGCAACCAGAGCAGTTTGCTAAACTTATTTGATCTGTCGCAGAGGTCTGAACTGCAAACACGTGTTCTGCAATTTCTGGCTTTTGGATATTCTCTACAAATTGAGTTTCGCTTGCGATGTCTGACTTCATAGTTTTTTCCTTTAGTAATAATATCAGGTTTTGTTTGTATGTATTGTCATGTTTTCTACATGAGCGAAGAATCTGTTGTAACGTACGGTAGTGCGAAGATGGGTAAACACAATTCTAAACCTATTTAGAACGGAATAGTCGGCTTAGAAAAATTTGGATCATTTGACACGTTTCTATCTTTTAGTTCATGGTTTTTCCGTGAACTTAAAATATTATGTTAACCGAATACAGTGTAGTACACAGGCGATAATACAAAGCGAATTCTAAATAAATACATTACAGTCTTATATAGGTCACGAGAAACTACGCACGTTAATTTTAATTTAAAAAAGTACATTCCAGTGAAAATATCCAGGTAAATTACATTTGAAACATAAAACTTTTACTGGTGAAAAAACTAATTGCAAGTATGCGTTGCTCGAAAAACCGCAAGCGACATTTTGAATGGGAGCTGCTAAAACAATCTGCAATAAGCGGTCGTGGTGGTCTGCTGTGGTCGACAAAACAAAGCATTGTTTTGTCGCCGCGCCGCGTTGTCCTGTTGTCGCCACTCGTTGAGCGCCACTCACGCGTTCTCCACAAAACGCCACTTAATGTAAAGAACCCTTTATCGTCAGATTTATTTTTATTTTATTATTTTGTACCCGACAGATGTCATTTACAAGATTTTTGTGCGCACTTAGATATTACACCGATTTGTGACGCTTTTATACTAACAAATACTAAGTAGCTTGAAATACAAACACTTTTTTTAGAGCTGTAGCACATTTTTTTCTACCAACTTCAATTTCCTTCAAACGTAGCATTTCCACAAATAAAACGTTTCCGCATCCTGATAAAGGGTAATATTGTTAACCCCTTAGCGAATTATTTAAAAAATTCTAACCTGATATATTACTGTTAGTACAACCTAGTTAACAACATTATTAAGGAAACAACACATACTATTACGTATACAAAATAGATTACATAGACATAGATTGAATAGAACCATTAGTTTACTATGTAATATGTCATGTTCGTATAAATAAATGTGTTTCACGGTCCGCCCTATGACATGGGTTCCTATTACAAAACACAAATCGCATGTATAAACATTGAAACGTGGAACAAATTTATGCCCACACTATTTTAGCTCGATCTAGAGCCCGACCTAACTACACAGACATAAACTGCACAGCATTAAAGAAACATTTCATTCTTTCCACATTCTACCCAATGGAATGGCAACGTACTTATTACATACATTAGTCTTTCGACCGAATCTAATAATTGCCTCTTTCTATTCAGCTTTAATATAAAAAATAATTTGAACCAGCTGTTTGTATGTATACTTATGTATCAGATATATGAATCCTATTCGTATAGGTTATCAAGGTCGAGGTTATAAAAGGCGAGCTTTTTAAACGAGTAATTTAATCCCCGTATAAAGTGGAGTACTAAAACGCCTTTTTGAATGTGTAAACATTTACGCGAATTGAAGATCTAATGGAATTTGAGATTGATTGGGTGGAATATTTCATGATGAAGTCTGTGCAAAGCTAGGGATACCTTTTAATGCAAAAGGACAGCTTAGTATTTTAATTTAATTATTTATAGAGACGTTACGGTGGCGTGGCTTTAGAATTTCAAATATTATTTTACTTTCTTTGATAAATCGTAACTTATATGGGTGCTAATAAGTCTGTAAAATGATAGACAAAGAAGCTTAATAAAGTAGAGCCGATATTGAAAATTTCTTCTGTAGTTTGTAATTTCGAGGGTATTTATCGAGTGTCAACCTTTGCGGCTCAATAGTTCAACAACCCAAGTCAAAGAGACTTAAGCGAGTCGTTCGGAAATTACTGTTAGCTTTAAAATGACTTTAGCGTTTTACTTTCAAAAACAACTCGATTTAAATATCATTACCACCTGTTTCAAAATTCGCCGACAAACCGATGATTTTCCTCAATAATTCCTAATGCCAAAAGAGGATCGAATACGTGCCATAGAGTTTGAATCACCCCATTGATATCTTCAATGGGAAATAACCTAGTTCTTGATATCCACATAACGTAGTGTTACACTGATGGTATTCAATATGGTTAGTAAGTATTTTTCTTCTGTCTGGTTTACAAGTATGTGCATGCAGTGGCCGGTAAAAAGGAATGTTTTATTACCTTCGCTCATAGGTAAGTAAATATGTGCTCAAAGTATTAAGAAAGAACTTGGGGAAAACTTTTTTAATTCAAGCGAAGACAATAAACCTACGAAGTTGAACGTAGCTTGGTCGGAATCAGTGCTGCACGCCGCTCTTCAAAACATTATTTAAAAACTACTGCAATTTTTTAATAATTGCGTTCCAGAGGGTACAATTACGTTCTGGGTTTTATTTAATATTTCTTTAAATCACGTTACACAGTTACGTGATTAAAACGTAAATGGGGAAGTGAATAAAATCTTTATTAATATGATTTTCACAACAAAAGAACATAATATATTATGTATTTGATATAAAATTCGAGCGTAGAGGGAAGAGAGCGTATTATAGAAATAATACCTCTACGCTAGATAAAATATTAATTATTTTGCAAGCGATGTTTGTCCAATGGTAAAGTCGTCATTGATTCGAAAACCTCTCGTAACAAACATAACAAGTGGGAAGTTTAACTATAATGCTTTTCTACACTGCAGCACTGTAATCCATAAAAAATATTACGACTCTTTGGAAAGTTAATATCTGTATCAAATAAGCAATGTATAAAAACTGTTACATATGTATATTCTACAAAACTCATTTACAAATCCTTACAGAATAAATCACCTCATTGACCTCTCGGTTAATAAAAGCTCATTGGAAGCACTGCTTTCGACGGCGGTCGCCTTTGCGGTTCGTGTAAAGGACGGCCAAATGTGATTTGGTTTATGTGTCAAAGATGTGTGTTACGTATAATATCTACAGTAGGTACGGACAAGGCGTAATTAGAATCCAGGCCAGCATACAAGGATACACGGAACTTACCACATGAGCACCTGCCACTACTACCTTAATACCTTTAATTATACGATCGATAACGTTCTCTATAATTATAATGTGTGTGGTGTTTAAATTTTATAATTATAATCTATATTCTTTGTGTTATTTTTAACGCGTCAGCGTATTTTTAAATACAAACCACCCCTTCCAGTCTCTTATCATGTTCGAACAATAAATCGAAACGGGAATAAGCACCAAATAACTCGCACAATCTGTAATCTCAGAACCTGATCGATAAATACAAAAATACGGATTAGTTAAGATTAGTCGTAGTCTGATTTAGTGCTAAAGTTTGACAACAGTAAAAGCCAATGGGCAAAGTTTCCGTCTGAACTGATCGTTCGCGCCTGATACTGTAACCTACATGAAGGAGTAAAAATAGACAATTCTATGCAATGATATACAGAAACAGCGATTCTTACAGCGAAGATTTAAAGACTATTTTTCAGTACTACTCTTTAGTCTCCGGTATAAAAATATCAGATTTATCACATTTAAAGATTCAGGTACCTATATCACTCTTTTTAAACAGCTAAGAAACTCAATAATATAACGAAAATAAATAGTATTATTTAAGTAATTCCGGGTTTACTTTGCAGTATCTAATAGCGACCAAAGGTAATGTTTAAACGCCCTCCTTAGTTCCGTTTCTTTTGTGTAATTACTGTGTGTGCGGGGTTCATATACGTAACAGAAGTAACTGGTAGTGCTATCTGGGTGTAAGGCTACGGGCGCGGAATTTAAGTGATCTTATTTGGTGGCCGGCGAGGCGATTCAGGCGCGCCCGTGCGCCCTGCGCGTGTTGCGAATCGACAATTCCTTTCCTACCTGCCCGATCTTTTTGCCTAATTATTACTTGGAAGACTATATTCAGCTCTATTTAATTCTCCGAGTCGTACGCTTCGTAAATTTATAATTATTTACTCATTTAATGGTTTTCAGACAATTGTTATTTAAAAGTAAAATTCTTAAATTAATGCTTGTGATTTTATTAAAATTCAGAGGTAAACACACAATAATACATTCAAAGCACTTGAATTACGTTAGAAAAGTTATTTTTATTAGCAATAACAGAGACATGTGGGACGCCTGAGGGCATTCGGGAAATTGTGATACAAGAGAAAGTTTCTTGTATACATAATTATATTACATATTGTATTGAGTAGATGAAATCGACAAACAATACAACCTTCGATACTGAACATTTCATACACGTTACGAATGATTCTTATTTATGGTCTGTAATGGAATTTTAACACACACTGAACTATTTTCAATTATTTTATTTGTTCAATTACCCTAGGCAATTAGTTAGAACTTCATACTAATGGACAAAAGTTAAAACGAATTAAGGTGATAATTTCTACTAATATCAGACGAAATACCTGTTCTTATGTAAACTTTACCATTTTCTAGAACTTTCCATTGGGCCTTAATTTTCATACTCCTTGTTTAATTAAACAGCTCTCTAATTGTTTTTGCTCCCAACGTGTGTCAAAGAAATTTAATACCAATTAGAGTCTTCAAAGTGATGTTCAATTTAGTAATAAGATTTTGGTAAACTCAAAAATGTAATGTTTATAATATTTTGAGTCTTTCAAACATCGTTATTGCATTTTGAAATGCTTGAGTGGTTATTTCGAAGTCGTTAAATAAAATTATCTTATTGCCTTGAAAGCCATTCTTTTCACAGTTTTCTTTTCTTTGAGTACTTAACACCAGCGAGTATTTCTTGCTCTAGTCTTAATTAATTAGAACTAAAACCAGTAAAAAAATACAGATTGAACACGTAACCATTGCCAGGATGATTAAATAATCTCATTCCTTTGATTAACGCTCTATACGTATACACCTGGATACGAATATGAAACTACAGTAGTTTATAAATGCAATATTTATGAATTGTGATCGTTGAGGAATTCTGAATAATTCCTAGCTAGTAGCTTGCCATTTATTCTTAAGTAAATTAACGTGTTACTAGTTCCTTTCAAAATTAACGCCGTAAACATTATAACTGCCATGTACTTATAATCATATAAGTTAAGCTTAATAAGATAAGTTTCTTCCGATATCTGTTTATCGTAAAATGTTAAACGAAAACTAAAACAAAACATCGAAATTAATAAAAGAGTACAGAGTAACTAAACATTTTATGAGTATTGCTTATTTTATTATCCATCAGGAATGTCACAACGTATATCGCAACAAGTTGTAATAAAAAGTGTCTCGCAGTAAAACGTCGTTTGATATCTGTTAGAAGAAGTAGCGGCACAATCAGGTAGAGAACATTATTGATATAGAACGTCGGCGGGGAGTCGACCCGGACAGTAGTTGGTCGTCAAGTCAGTTGATTTTATTTTGCCACCGGCCGAGCTCGCGGGTAAACGTCGTTACCCGAGCAAAGTTTAGCTATCGGGATCTTCCATTATTAAAGTTTTATCCAACTGGGCCACACGAGAACACCGATATCCATACGAATTTTGCAACCGATTTCAGTTCCATTTGCGTTGTATAGAGCCTTTCTCGCACTGGCGTACTATTGCGTCATTGTTTGATCGTTAGACTTACAAAAAGTTAGTTGGGCACAAAAAGTATGTGAAATAGTTGCGTATATAATAATATATACATGTGGCATTGTGTGAACCGCAGCAGACGGACAAGCGGTAATGATTGCGTAGTTTAATTAGTACTAACCTATCACTGACCGTAATGTAACCGCAAGCATTCAAAGCAATCAGTATTATTAGACCTATATGTGTTTAGAATTGTTAATATAATCTGTAATTAACTATAGAATTAGATTTATGCCTAACCTATAACCATATAATTGCATTACAATTAATGAACAGCTCTACATAGGAATCGGCGACATGTTGGTCTCTATAATTGTCAAAAATATTTTCTTATATAAAAAGCAAAGCCATGCTACTTTATATATTGTTATAAGAAATGCTAATGCTAGGACTTTTCGAGATAGAGGTAATGTGTTATTGTTACTGTTCACGCAAGTACAGAATTTGATATTGAATAAAAGCGAAAACGTTAATAGTTATCAAAACATCGCACTAAATCTCTATTACATTAATGAAATGTACAATGTAATTTTAACAATTAATTATATTATTGGTTGTTTACACAAGCATTGTTGACAAACAAAACATATTATTTAATGTCATTATAATTAATTCATGTCATCATATTATTCAACTAGCTGACCCGCGCAACTTCGCTTGCGTCACATAGGAGATAATTCTCCCCGTTTTGAAACATTTTTTACTGATACTCTGCTCCTATTGGTCGTAGCGTAATGATATATATAGATATAGCCTTCCTCGATAAATGGGATATCTAACAGTGAAAGAATTTTTCAAATCGGACCAGTAGTTCCTGAGATTAGCGCGTTCAAACAAACAAACAATCAAACAAACAAACTTTTCAGCTTTATAATGTTAAGTATAGATTTGTAAAAAATAATAATATTACCTAACCTTCCGCTCACTAGTTCAGCAGGTATATTTCAGGCGTATGAATACACTGAATCGAATTGTGCAATACTAAATGCTAGCTGAGTCTAACACTTTGATCAAACCGATATCCGAAACTAACTTAAAGGTACAACTGGCAACTGGGGTAAATATTCACAATGAAAACCGCTTACGTAAGGTTAAGTTCAAGCCTTGGATGGGACCTATATACATGATTATATTTGACAGTTACTTGTTTTTTTTAAATTTGACGTAATAGTAAGATTTATTCTATCACTAGTGCGGCCGCGCTGCTTCTCTCGCGTATAACTTAGGAAATATTAAAGTTGACTTTCAACCACCTATTCTAACCCAAGGGGGATGATTGATTTTGATCTATTTCGAAGAATTCGAAGAACGTGTTTGTATTCATGACTTCGGATTAGAAATCTTGAAATCATAATATACATTTAGCAACATTTCTCTTGAATTACTCTATCTATTAAAAAAACTGCCTCTCAATTCGTTGTGTAGTTTTAAGGATCTAAGCTAATACACACATACAGACAATCGTAAGAATAGCCGCGAGAAGCGACTTTGCTTTAAACTGTGTAGTGATATAAAATGGCTTCATCTCGAATGCCAAATTCTGAAAAATCTAAATTACTTCAAACATTTTTTTTCCTTCACATCGTCAACAAATCGATTGAAATAATAGATAAAGAGTAATTAATCCGTATCCTAAGCGAAGTTGTTACGACAAAGCCTTGTTTCATGTTGAAGATCACGTATCTGACTAGTCCTGTCTCACTACTGTATAATTTAACCAATCTTATGTCAAACGTAAATTATGTGATAAACGCTTTGACTTATTTGCGATAAACGTCGATAACGTATGTAAATATTCATGTCACAGAATGTAGGGGCTTCTCAACTTACTTATTCAGATGTGATATTAAAAGTGAGCATATCAGGCTGTTCACAAACTTGCGACATTTTTATTGAGTCGCTATTTACAGTATTTACTTTACTTCTCAATGACGATACATTGAATTGAACTTGACACATTAGCAGGAAAGTTTGCGATAGCTCTACGCTAATTGAATAAGATTTAAACAATAAGACTTCATGATTTTTTTTAACTACGAAACTAAACATAATATTATAATCGTTTATTTATATTCGGAGTTAGTAAGTAATACATTTAAACACATAATTTTAAAACTCTACCGTATATTAAAATCAAAATTAAATTACAACACAATAATACTGGCAGAAAATGCCTTAGGCATTAAGTCCGCCTTTATACAAATTGTATAAGAAGTTTAAATAAATAAATAAAAAATAAATATTATAACACAATATTGTAGCTACGATGCTTAACATATTCTTTATCCATTGTAATTTTAGAAATTAACTCCATAAGTATCAACTTCACTATTCTCTATAGTAAATACAACTAGGTTATATGTATAAACCAAGCAGATATAATACATACATATGTTCAAGTGGTAAACCTTACACTCAGTAGTTTGACATCAAACGCGTATCACGTTCACGTATTGCACATTATTACAACGTTTATGTTTATTTTATGGTGAGAGGAATGCCGCCCACGTTCAAACTATCTTTTTGTACTTCTCAAAAGTGCAATCTGAACTATGACAAGGAAATTTAAAATTGACAGACTTTTGATACACAAACACTTTTAAATACAATAGTCATACTTCTTTCAGCACATAACGAGTGGTTTAAAAGACCGTACAGTTTTTATTTTCTTGTCTACTTTATTAACCCTGACACACATTCTTAACTGTACAGCTAACTTACAACAAAATATAATATTTATCATAAATCAGTTTAAGGAGACCACAGCGATGACATCTTTGATGAAGATAAAGATTTAATGAAGAAAATAAATCTAAAAAGAAAACTAATTTCATAATATCAGTAAAGCATTTGTTGAAATGCAGACAGATGTAATTGCTACCCTTCTACTAAGTTAATATAATTCTACAGCGAACGTGAAACTAAACGTCGTTCTCGATATTGTGGTCGTCTTCACGGACAATTACTTATCTGAACAAATACTGTAGCTTGGTGTTCTCCAAGCGATTGAATTCCCTTCTCTTGCCACTGAATTTTGCTTCAACTACTATTGTATTATCTAACGGACATCCTATGTTGCGTTTATTTAGACTTTGTTGTAGCAACTTTTAAAATAATTATTTGACTGCTGTGACCAACATCCGTTATAAATATTTCTAGCTAGTATTAAGCAATCATATAGATCTCTTCTCTCTAATATTATAAAGAAATTGTGAGATTGTTTGCAAGGCAATATTCCCGATATACTCTAGATTAACAATATTGTTACATTTGAAAGGTGCATTATTAGATGGACAAGACCATGAAATAAATATGAATGTGTATGTAAATATAACTGACTAACCCAAACAAAGCCGGGGTAGGCTGCCAGTATATGATGTATAAAACGAAACAAATTTCTTTCGAAAGTCCCATACATAGCACCTGAACTCACAATATTGTAGGCTAACACGACCAATCCCATAACTATTCGTCCCGGTCGTTTCACACAATTTATTCCAATCACTAACTAAATTGACCCATACAATTGGCAATAGAACGTTAAATGAGCACTAAAATACACAAAGCAAAACGTTGAAATTCCCAAAATATATGAACATATTCATCGATAGACAATGTATAACCTCTAATAACACTTTTGCCACTGTACAACTACAAGGAAATAGAGAAATAAAAGCTTGTGAAAGCCGCACATGTGATTCGATCAAGTTGTTGGTTCACTGATCATTTGGTTCCGTACGACGCATTACATCTAAGTAGTGTGTGAGCACAGGATAAACTCATTGTATAAAATAGGATCACGTGCGGTGAGTGCGAGGTAACGACGAGCGCGCGATTATTGGACTTGTTCCACCGTGTTCGCACAACACGACACGTCTTCTTTCTAAAACTAATGTTCCTTCATATATCTTTAAGGCTCCTTGTCTACGGTCTTTGTAATGGCTACTTCAACCTATACCTATATAACTACCGAGGAAGACTAATAAAACACAAAGTCAAAGAAACCCAGCGATTACTCTCAAAAGTGCAAAGTAAACTAGTAGTGTTAAGAAAACTGCAGAATTCGCCGATCTTTGCGGAGAGAAAATGAGAAAGATAAGTACTGAATTCTTTGTGAAATGTTCGGAGCTAATTAAAAATTAATAGTTGCCAAGGCCCCTTGTTCTTAAAATACTGAAACTTGAACGGTACGGTGGTGAAGCGAATTATTATAGGGGTAGGTATGCACAAGTTGTGCAGACACTTGTGCGCTGCGTGGTATTATCCGGAGGGTCCCGGTGTCGTGTCTAAGTGTTTAATTACTCCGCCTTTGTTGTTATAAACAGTGCCGCAAGCCGGCGAGGCGCTAGGCCACCGACCACATCTGTGGCGGCACGCGGACATAAATTGCTGACCGAACCCGCCTAAGCAAATTCACCCGACCCCCTCTAATCTGACACTTTTAAATGGATTACTTCCAAACTTGGAGTGAACACAAACAGTTGGCGATATAGTTTAACGCTGAGATTTGGGAATGCTCCCTTCTTGTCAGTTTATAATGTTCAACTAGATGGAGGCGGGAAAAGCGTTAAGTTTCTCTATCACGTATGTAACCAACAACTGAGTTTCACCAAACTTTATATTCGACAAATAACAGTTAAGTCGCTCTCTTGTGACTACCGTCCCACTTTTCTAAACTCTATACATGTATAAAAATAACACGAAGTTTATTTTAGATTTAAGTGTAAAATCAAGTCTTTCGTCAGACGCTGAAAAGGTCCACTTGAGTGTTCTGTTAAGAAAAATTGATCGATGAACGATGTGCTGAAATAGATTTAACTAACCGGCTAACTAACTAAAGTCTAGCCGCCGATATATCATTTAAATATTGCTTGGATTTTTTAACGCCAGCTATTTTTATCTGAACCTAGTATGTCATTGGAATAAAATAAAATAAATATTTATCAACAGAAAACGGATTAGATCCCATCTTAACCACCCACGGCCAAAATATTACGATACACATACAGCGAAATAATCCTAAATAATATACCCAAATAATCCCTAAAAGCTACAAAACCATGTATGGGTGAGCAAAAAATCTTGGAGTGACACAGCGGAATCGCCAGTGTCGGGTGGGATCACCGAATGACAGCCGACTAACGACTTAACGAGATGATCCCGTGATTAGAGAGGTCGCGCCTTTCCTCCTTGTGAGCTCAAAACGCTCATACAGACATAGATTTTGTCATTTTGTACAATTCTCTATTTTTTTTTGATAGTTGTAATAATAATACAATGGTATCATATTCCTTTTAAAACATTCTAACTATCCATATTTTATCTAACATTCAAACCATAGCAGAATATGTCGATAAAATCTACATTGCCGTCACATAACATAATTTTCTCAAAACAAAACCTTCAAAGCTGTTACAGTAACGTTTGATCGACAAGCAACGTAATACTGCCTAATGACTAGAAGGTTCATCCTTTGTGGTATTTACAGATAACCATTTCTGCGCACTAAATCAATCACGGCAACAATGTCTCCATCGAATCGAACTCGTCGCACACAAGTAAGTACATCCCTGTACAGAAGCGACAATAGAAAACTCCTCACCTTATACATTTTATCCGCTTTTACTCTCCACGGAATTGTAATCGTTTTTCACTGAAAGCTTCGCAAAAGCAGTTGAAATAATGACCGATAAACGCCAATATTGTAATATTGTTCAAAGTCTAAGACTAACTGCAGTATTACGATAAGACAATGCGGTAGAGTTTTATCAACAATCTTAAGTCGTTAAAACAACCGTAAAATAAAGTTAAATTTGAACCGTAACGATTGTCCGTAATTCTTTATGGAAATGTTGAATTAATACGCGTAATCAATTATACATTCGTGACAGCATACACACGATCCAAGCTAACACATTTATTCATATTAAGTTATATACACGGTACGAATTTTATTTTATTATGTACAGTATGTACCTACAATGAGTAAACTTGTCTAGTACGTACAGTCGTACATACTTAGATTGAAAATCAAACTTATATTCAGTCAGTAAAATTTTTATGAACCATTTATTTTAATCTTCTGATTGTTCATGCAAATAAGCTCAAACTATTCACTAATTAGATAATAGTTAATTACAATACGATTATTTTGTTTTAACCGCAACATAATACATCTATTCTAAGCAGTGAACCATTTTAATACGACTTAATGAATCTAAACCTGTCTTTGTATTACATCAATTTATTTAGTATCTAGCACATGAGTAGAAGAAGTATATGAAAAAGGAGGATTTAAAATATCGCTGTAGTTGAACGGCATAGTCCAACAACTCAAACGTTTTATAGTGACACGTCGGCTCACGTTCATAGTGTTCATACACACTAGGTGCATTCACCGAGTGTGCGGCAGGTACTGCACGTCACGTCGTCAGCCGCAGACGGCAGCAATACGCTCCAGTCGTACCATTCATTGGCTCCGTTGTTTCACTTTTCGACCGACGGCGATCTAAATCTGCAAAAGCTTTGATTGGCTCCCGTCAGAACTGGAATAAATCACCGAGCACCGCCACCGCACCGGCTTCAAAGGCTCGTCCAAGCTCCGGTTAAAATTGGACATCCAAGAGAGTTCCATTCTTTCATGTTTCATTGTACCTAAAACGGAGCAATTTCGACAATATCGGACTCGTCCAAAACGAAGAATCGTCGCTGAATTTTAACAGAATACATAAGGGTTTCTAAACTGAAAGCAAAGTTGAACAAAAAAGTTTATTTCGTTTTATATTGACAATAAAATTGAATTAGCCGACACGCGCAGGCTTTCTAGGTCTGTCGGTAATCCTATTTGCGGTGCGGACTCGCGCCAGTTGCTCCTAAAAGTTGGGTGCGCGTTACCAACAAAATGCTGCTAACGCCTCGGGAGATCGACGCCGCCGCTCTACCGCCGCTCCACCGCCGCCGCGCCGCCCGCCGCCACCGCGACCCTGCACCAACTATATTTTTACATATACAAGAACCTACTTATCACACGGATTAGCCTCACCATCACTTTAAAAAAATGTTTTAGCTGTTGACATAGGAATTTGTGTGTAGGTCACATGTCAATTATACATTCATTAGTACAGCCAAAAGCAAAAGTTTATTAATTGAACTAAGTTAATTTGTGTCTACCTCTTTTATAAAATTTATAAAATATACCATATTTTTCTTAAATATTTCGATAAACTCAGTACTAAATGCTTCTATATTGCTAAACTGCCTTGAAACTAGTGAATTATGTATTTTAATTTGAAAAAAGTTGAATGAGCTCCAAGGGAGGCATTTGTTCTCTAAATATAGATTATCACAAATTAGTTTTCTTCGTAGATAACTTTTATTAGTAATTCCGTTTCCCACGTTCCGAAACACGATGAAATCCCTAAAGGGGGTACCTACCGAATGCTGCAGCGTCACTTCGTCTCGCATTATAAAATATGCAGATAAGTTACGGGAATTGATTCAAGGCACAAAGGAGGCGAGCGAACTGTCTATAGGCGGGCTGCGAGATTTCGGCAGTAATTTCCCGGGAGGCTACACTCTTATCTCATGACACTGAAAATATTTTGAATAACACACGTTTAAATACAACATGTTGACTAAACGCCTCGCGAAGCTACCGACCTAATTTACTACTTACTTAGCGTTTTCTCCCCTTCTTTATGAAATTAATGTCAAAAGAAATGTGTTTATCTAACCTTTTATTCGGTCATCGCTTTGCCGCTCGTTAGAACTCAGTAAACGGTTTTATTCAGATCATTTTACAGTCACATAACAAAAGTTGTTGCGGTGGGTCTGTCCTACATTCTCATTATTAGTTCATTAAAAGTTAACAAGTACGCTTACAGTGCTGTTCATTAGTACGTGTATGTTTCGTAGAAGTGTACCCTCATTCTTATGACATGATAGAATAAATCCGCGGTTTCCGTTTCCTGTCGGCGAACTTTAAATCATTAGCAAAGTCTAGGAACACGGATAACTGCACCCGAGTTGTGTCGAGGGAAATTAAGTGTACAGTTTTATACTTTGATGTACTTACTTGCTTTTATTACTTTAATAAATGGTCAATGAAAAGAGTCAGCTTTAACAATTATTTACGAAACCCTTGAATATCGTGCAAGCATTATACATATAATCTTGGAAAGAGTAGTATTTTCCGATGCAATCCACACGTGTATTTATGTATTTTTAATGTGCCTATATATTTACATATGTATGACCGCCCCTTGCCTCGTGATTGATTAGTACCTACGATACTTAAACGTAAAACCTCTTAAGAACAGTCGTATTGGTTTTCAGTGCATGAATCCAAAAGCACCACACTTTCAAAAAGATATCAGAGCAAAAGTCCTTTTGTGATATCGTCAAGGACACCGCTTTTTCAAAGCTATAAATCACCTTATCAACATAGATTGAAGAGCGCCTTTGAAGCTAGTAGCTTGAAGTACTTATGTTACCACTTTATTTCATAATAAATTAAAAAGGTACACCAGTGTGAAACGAACATTACCATATTTCATAGTAGTTGTAGAATCACTTCGGCATTGAAGAGCAAACAATTTTGATATATATAAATACAAACATGTAAAGGTCATATCCTTATTTTCAATATCACTACTGAGCTCATTTTCCGAGACAATCACTTTATTGGTACAGTTTTGTTGTGTCTCTCGGATTGTGAGTTAATCCCGCTTTCGTCAACCTCCTAACGAACTACATGTATAGTTGGCATCGTTAGTTAGTAATACGTGAACAATAGGCGTTGATTACTATTTACAAATTACAGCATCGATCAGCGACCAAAATATAAAAGAGTATGAAACTAATAGTGTATATAAAGCTGTCTTCGAAGCCTTTATCAGTTCGCGTACTAATGATGCTCCGCGCTCATTCCTCACACTATAGTGACTTCGTATAGAACGTTACGAAGTCAACTTAATAATAACAAAATTAACCATCTGTAAGCGAATTCGCTGATTTGAGATGCAATTTAAGTTAAGATTTGTTTACAGTCGTTGTTGGTGACAGTTTAACAAAGCCCGTCGTTCTACTCGCCTCTGTAACTAGATTTTTATATAATAACTTTACGCGCTAATTGAATTAAATTCTAAGTTGCCATTTAATCCTTCTTCATTTTCTTAAAGTAATCGAGTTTACGAAATAACTTTTAAACAACTTTGATCCCACGACCTTTCGATGAGCCACTGAAGACAACGTATTTTATTAAACACGCTAATAAATAATGAAAGATAACACATCTAGAAGAATGCCGCACCCACACGTTTAGTATTAAACTATAAGCTAAGCACTATGTCACGTAATAACATTTAATTGTATCGTGTGCTGAAAGTTTCCCGACAGGGGATAAAATACAGGGTAGACAAATTTGAAAGCTACAACTAGTTTGAAATCCACTGAAGCCTTAGAGGGAGTTTGCCAAAATATTCAAATAGGTATGTTTGCATTGAAGCCCAACTGAAGATAATACACTTGCTGAACTATATGTTTGCAGAACCTAGGACGGTGTTGTTCTACCCTTAAAAGTTCCCGCAAGTAATTTGCATGGTATAGGTGTCAATCAGGTGGTTGTTTATTCGGAGGTGAGGGGAGAGGTGGATCGTGTGCGGGGGACGGGGAGCTATGGAGGTATTCGTTTGCCGAAACAAGGCCGAAACCGGAGAGTGCTCACGGAACTCAAACACGGCGCACTATAATGAATTAAGTTACCAACTCTCTTGGAGGTAAACCTGCCTCGTGTCACACTTACGTGAACCGCCTTGTACCTGTTTAATTTTAGCTGCATTTACTTACACCTCATATACTCACAATGCTAATAAATCAGCCATGTTTTAATTTTCATCGATCGACAAATAAGATGTTTTCCTTAATTTATTCGTAACGTAATCTGTTTAAATTGTCATTCATTCGTCATTATCCGCATAAAAGGTCGAATGATAACAAAAATCAACGGCAAACGCTAACGAGTCGCGTAATGCGATAACCATCAATTATGGACATGTTGATTGAATGATTGGTCCGAATACGAACCTGATTGAGACTCCGCCAAACGTGAAATTGAATAACTGCTGAAAACATTCACCGGCAACGTCTCTTATTTTGAGCTTATCTCTTTTATTTTTTATCAGAGAATCCATTACGTTTTTTAATAAATTGTAGGTCATGTTATCGCATGGAAACCATTGCTTCCAGCATTCAACTTCTCAAAAATATATTCAGAGTTAAATTTCGTTATTTCCTTTTTGTCCCATTTGATACAAAATAACAAAGATAATCAGGCGTCCATGTTAATACAAAAGCACAACATTATGTTGACCGAATTCAGGCTATAGTAAAATTATTCAAACCACAGTTTGGACGGTATATACAGCAAACAGCGTGTAAAACATGAAACATGGACAATTTGACAGCGAGACAGTGGGAAGCGCGGCGTGGCGAGGCGCGCCTCAGCTGCACACAAACGTGATTGCTGGAGCAATGCGGGAACACTTCATGATACAAGATAAACACCTGATTTTGAGTACCATTGCATAGAAACTGCAGGTTGCAACAAATACACGTAATAATATAAACAAAAGCAGATTCTCCGAAAATTTTAATTCATCGAAACATTGCCGAAAAGCACGAGTACTTCCTTAAATCCATTGATAGAAATCTCAGCTGCGCGTGTAAGTATTCTCGGTCAATTAAAAAATAATAATTCAAACAATCCAACCGCTACTTGCTAACAACCTGTGTCTCGGATGAAATTTATTTCACAGGTCAGGGGAAAAACATTGCCTTTTTGCGAGAAGATAACTCAAAATATAACGGATTTGCGTAAAATATGTGAAACCTTTTGTATGCTAATACGATCCCATTGTTCGGAGATTGAATTTTCGGGTTATCATGCTTAAGAATTATTCATGACAGATAGGTTGCGATTGTTATGATTTTTCACCGCATCGATGTTAATAACAGTTTACAATGGTCTGTACTAGAAACAAATTTATGGCCGCAATAACCTCATACATATCCGATAACACAACGTGCGAAAACAACACAGTGTTAAGATGGAACATACAAAAGGCACACATTTCTGCTGCACATTTATATTTTGTAAGCTTTTCATTGCAAAAAGATTCATTTTTCTTTGTAAAAATCAAATGCGGCGCAAAAATGAACTAGGCGAGTGGAGTCTGAAACTCTGAAATGGAAATATGCGCTGTCTGGTGTTGAACATGCCGTACTAGAATATTTCACTAGTAAAAAATGTGAGGACTTTACTTTGCTGAAGTTTTTTTTATAGAATATGTATTAATGAAGTGATCAAAGCGTAGAATAGAGTGAGAGAGGGACAGATCAGAAAGGGCATTCATTTCGGAAGGCACTGCACGTCTCGCGGACGGCGGGGAAATTGAAACTTTATATTTGAGCGCACTTTATCTGACCGACGAACCTGGAACCTCTCTAGCGGAAAATCCTTAGTCGAAATAAAATAAAACGCGAGCGAATTTCCTCAATACTTTCTACGACTGGAACATGCTTCACGGTTTTCACAGCGATTTGTGCAATGTATTTATTTTCTTTTTATTATTTAATCCTCAGCGACGTCGATTGTCAGTGTTAGAGGAACCATTTACATATCCAGATGTTAGCTTTTGTAGAAAACTAGCTGGCCCATGAAACAATTTCCTTGAAATTTCAATTATAAATAGCCAGTAGTTAGGAGTTATGCAGGTATGTTACGAATATTTGCGCGCTCTTTGACTTTATGGTAATACCTAGAACCTACTTTGACATCCTCTGTCATGACATACGTTGATTTTGTTTTGGCTGATGAATTCATGAACACGGTCTAGTAATATTTGTACATAATGTTTATGTACGATTCTTTTTTTTTAAATCCATTATTGGCGATTATGTTCTCAATATACAACGAGGTTAAAATTAGATAAAGTATACCAAACAATCAATTTTAGGTTAAGAATAACGGTATTGTAATTACAATGATCAGATTTAGAATATAAGCCCTGCGATGAAAAGATGACGTTGAAACTCACAATATTGTGATTATCTGGCGTTATTCTGACACAAAACGTTGCAATTGAAACATTGTTTATCATCGCGGAAACAGACAAAACTCCGGAACAGTTTTAATTTCGCTTCAAAAGCTGTTTTGACTCTCGTTCGGCAGTCGTCTACCTATATTCTGTATAATATGTATGTTCTGTACAATATTCACACGGCAACAAGTACATGAGAGAATGGTAGAATATAAAACACAGACGCGGCTACAAGAGTATTTGGAAAATCCTTAGTAACCGGGTGGATTCGTAAGTTCAGAGGAAAAGAACAATTCCGCGAATTGAATTCCAAAATTTGATATCTACTATCAAACGTTTACCGTCATAAGGAAGCTGTAAGGTGGTTCTGAATGTCAGAAGTGTTATATCTCCTTTGTACGAACCATATAGTCTATTTTTTTAACAACGACGATCGTCAATCCTTATGATCGCAACATTTGATGCGAATTTGTTTTTATTACCATTTTTAAATCACGATATATTGAAAACAATAGGTACATGTTTATGCACAACATTTTTTGCAATCAAAATAAATCTGGTATTCTGTATTGAAAAAATGACGCTACTGTTGTAATTTGTTAACTTAAATACATAAATATTTTTAACCACCCACATTTTCTTATAACCGGTAGGCTAAGAAAGTATATTTTGTAAATAATGGAAAAATTCTCACATAATGTTTATACTTGTACCAAATGAGAAATATTTTTCATCAGCAACAATCAATTCCAACGTTGTTTTTTTTTTTCAATTAAATAAATAACCCAAAAGTGTACCGAGCAAACAGTTCAAGTTTATGTTTCATCACGAAAACATTATTTGTACAAATACTTTTCAAAATTCCCTTGTTGTATAAATGTATTTAATTCAACTCGCTTGATTGCGGTTTAAAAAAAGGAACATTCCTGCTCGAACGTTCTCTGCTAGCGTATGCACTTTTGATATAAAATGACTTACCCCCAGTTTCTGAGGTACATTTAACGGTAGTTTATCTATTTAAAAGTGTCAAAACTCATACAAAAAAAACGCTATTGAATAGATAAATCATATCAATCAAATCGGGGGTTAATCATAAGCACGATTTTTTTTGCGGTGACGTCCAACCAGTAAAAGCATTCTACGATATCCATCGTACTTGTTCAACAAAACCCGTCTACTCATAGTTTAAAGTATAAAGTCGAATATTATGTTAGACGCTACAATAAAAAAGATTGACAACGTTAACAATATGTTATTGACACAAAAATTGGTGCGCTCATACCGCGATACGTTGTTGCTCGGATCCTATAAATATTTATGCAAACTACTAACACGCGTATCGCACGGCCAATTTGTGTAACTGACTTACTGCAAATAATAAATAATTTAAACAGAAAGGTATTCACTAATCGGTTTTTTGCATTTGATACCCGGTAGATACTACATTAAGTGTCAACAATCGATACATTATGATGTAGCATCTCCACGAAGATATTGTTTTATCGTGGATCTTTGTTTAACGTATTTACAACCAAAAAAAGTCAATTTAATACTTATACTAATTCTATCATTTACAACATCATGACGTACGTTGTTTGTCTGTAATAAATATACTAAAGTCCAACATTGGTTGTTGTATCTAATATGTGATGTAATATGCACAGCATTATAATGGCCGTATGAGTGTTGCGGGCCGGCGGATATTTCATTAGGTGGGTGGCCGGCGCGCGGTGCGTCGCGAGCGGCGGCGGGCGCACCGCGTGACCCGGAGCGAACTTCACAAACATCAGACAGAAACTCGTTAGCGTCCCCCGCACCCTACACCTTGCCTCACTTTACTCCCCTACACTAAATAAATGTCTCACTGTATTGCTATCTGCAGATTGGTACAACCCTATACCACGAAGCACACTTTCTATCTACATGTTAATTCCACAAAACCGATTTACGTTTAATTATTCGATTAATAACACGGTGTGGCTAAAAGGAAAATTCGATATTTTCCTTATGTTTAATATTCATTAACAATGAATTTTTCATGATCCTAAACTCAAAAATCCGGCTCCGGCAATGTAAAATTTAATCCGCCCATCGAAACACACAACTTTTATACCTCTTCATTGTTTGCAAAATTATGTCGTAAATCTAAATGTGAAAAAATATGTGCATTGAATACTTTGCTGTGTTCGTTAAGATTAAACAGCCTGATTACTTCCCGTGGGTGTCGTGGAAGCTCGTTAAGATATTCTATAGGCAACCACTTATAACATAGACGGCAGCAACTTCTCAAGTGTATAAAAGTAATTGATCATCTGCAAGCTTCGATGAGATGTCAAGTGAACGAATAAAAAAATGTACTTGTAAGTTGTACAACGTATTGTATGTTGACTTCGGTTTGGCAAACAAATTGATCATAACTTTTTGATAATCTTAATACCCTTTGTCTACGTTTTCAGTCTAGTTAATCTCTTTTTTGACCAATTTAAATAGCTGTCTTTTCTCTTTGTTCTCAGTATACTCTTCTATACTATCGCAGTATCAACCAGCTAGTACCTCACAGACATCCTTTGGGATATAGTAACTTTATTTTATATGTATGTGCAATTAAAACAGAGACCACGCTGCAGTCATACTACATTAAAACTAACGAGGTTCATTGCATAACATCACTCACACTCACCTGTTTATTTGTATTATTTTTCTTCTTTATATTAAAAGGAATGTTTAATATTCTTTCCTAGAGCATGACGTACAGCATCATTTTTATCAAACAAAACATTAATACGTTACGAATAAGTTAAAATACTTCGTATATAATAGGTAATAGTCTATTTATTCACATTTCCTCCCGTTTTCCTGAATTCAAACTAACAGCACAATAAAATTCTCTACCTACTATACTTAACTTCATGCCTATTTTGCGTAGCTAGGCTGACTGCGAGCTACAAGTGTGATTATCAGACTATCTAACAAGACAAGTAAAACACATGTAAGTTAAATATTACATGAAAGCACTTAACATATAAATCCCAATAAAAACGTTTCTATTCCATTAAGTAAATTGGAAAACTTTGTAACGATCCGTATTCTGTAACCACATCAAATTATTATTCAATTATATAACACAGTGTTTTAATCTTAATTAATAAATGCTTTGTTTAAAATTCGGAAAAGCTGAATATCCTCTGAGAATAGATAAGCTATGGAAAGTTCACAGAATTGTCCAAGTTTTGATCCTTCCCTAAGCCAAGTCGTTGTGAGTTTCAACAACTCGTGTCAGATGTATCATATGGTCTTGCGCACTCTCTTGTTTTCATATAAATCACACAATATACACATTGTGAAAGTCTGCTACTGAATTCCGTGAATGAAACATTTTTAGCATTATCCAATGACATCGAATTATAATAACTAATATCTGACGACTACTGTGGTGTGTGTGTGTGCACATAAAACGACTTTACTAAATATCCTGAATATGTTGTTAGAGGTCTATTTAAGATTCTCTCCTCGTGAAATGCATAAACATGAAAAGGTACACATATAACTCATCTCTATTCATAACAACGTTAGCGTCTTCGTCTTCCCGGAAAACACTAATTGCTTCGTTATATTGCAGTGCTTATACTGGTTGTGCAGTAATAACATAGAATCCCAGTCACGTGTTCCCAGTTATTCTACGATCTAGTTATTCTCCGGAGCGGTTGTTAAATTGATCCGTAGCTAACAACAATTCACCCGAAGAAAATACGTAGCAACAAATCTTCTTCCACGGAAAGGTGCTACTAACCGAATCCAGATTCCAGGTGTCGGCGGAACAATGCAATTCCCGAACAAATCGCGTCGCGGGAACGGCACCTCGTCGCGTGGCGTCGTCGCCCCGTGCCGCCCCGCGCCGCGTCGTGCCGCGCCGCGCCTCCGCTCGCTGCCTACACGTCCTCTGTTCCCGTTCCTCGAGTGACAGCCAACTAATATCTGTCTAGTGAGCTATGAATCGAATATGTGGGAATATAAACTGCTATCTCGATACACCCATATAAAGGTAAAGGTGTCTATCTCCACCTTATACACGCGCGTTTTCTTGTTTATGACTTCCTTATGCGTTTATTAAGCGTATTACCGTCAATTTTACATTATGATTGAATGTAATATAATGTGTCAGTGTATTATACATTTTTTCAATGAAGCATTAGCAATACCCTTTTTGGGATTAGGCTATAAGAAACCATAGATGACAAGCAATAAAACTTTATTAATCTCTTAGCGTAGGATCTCAAAAAATACGTTTGTATCCATTGATGTATTGATCAAAGTATTACATAGAAGCTGACCTCCCGTTATATAAACATTGCATTATATTCACTCTGAATGAGTAACACAAACACAACTGTGTTACGCACCAACAAAAACAATATAAGTTAAGATTCGAGGAAGGAACACAAATTTCGTTTGGAATACAGCTACGTACGTATAAGCACTCATAAACGTACGTCCATCCAGTGGCTGAGTAACTTTGTTCAAAAGAAACCCGGTGCGAAAGGGAAAAGAAATAAAACTGTTGGCTGACGAATTCGACAGAGATTTATCACCTCCGCGCGGTTTTAGCGGTTCCTAATTTACCTACCGCTGAGACTACTGAAGGACTATTATTCATTTTCAGACATTTTCATTTTATTATCGACAGCAGGTATGTGACCAATTACCAAAAATATTGAACAAATAGTTGAATTATAAATCCACCAGGCAATTAAATTGTATATTTGATTAAAATTTCATTCTGTAATTATTAGAGACCGTGATGACACATCATATTACATAATTTAAAACATAATCGTACTGTAATCATTCAGTTTCAAATGAATATAAACCTAATTTATACCATGACATTGTATGCGTAATAAAGACTTACCGACACAATCTTGTATAACATTCGTTGTACCTGACTCTCATAAGTGTCTACTGCCTTGAGTTCTGGTTGCAACAATCCAATTAACATGTTTATCATAAAAACCATAGACCTGTATTAAAGCAAAACCTTTGTTGTCACTTATCCCAATCAAATCAAATGAATATAACGAGTAAATAATTCATGATTACTTCAAACAAGCCACTGGACGCGTTGTTTATTGTCGGTAGATAATCAATATTTCCCATTTCACAATACCACGATTTCAATCTTTGGGAAATCAACAAAAATTTGCATACAAAAAGCGCTATCTGTTTTGCATAAATCGATTTACCTATCCTCTTTCGAAAAGCTTTTTCCTTCCCAATTTCAACGCCAAGTTTATTTGTAAACAAAGTAGGAATTGCTCTGGGGTATTACCAAATAAAAGTTTGGAATGTAGCAGAAAATTATTCCAAATTTAAGTTTTTATAGGCGGTGATAAATACAAGGCGACGGTAACACGTCATTTGGTTATATTCAAAAACTTTCCCAGCAGTCGCACAGCTAACTAAACTAAATACATTTAATTTCCATGTTGAAATGTTACCAAAACATTATAAGATCCATGTGAGCCTGAACAAAATAACTAAGTCACGAGCAATAATAAAAACAATTTATATCATAAACACAAAATACATATGTATATTGTATAGTAATTATTTGTAAATAAAAGAAATTAGCCGTTGCTTGTTAAATAATGGCATGGTAGAAAAAAGCTCATCAAAAAATTTTAATATCCAAAGCAGTCTACTTTCATTCAACCCTTTGTCATGAATATGAGAGCACCTACGATAAAAGTTATGTACATACCTACATAGATGTGGTAACCTCTCCAATATCTAAATTAACATAGAGGAACAATAAAATGGTACCAACCGTAGTGTAAACGGCAGAGAGTAACAGAGACGAATGTCGAAAGACATGAAACAGTCACGAACACGGCGTATGAACTATTTAATCGTTTTTTAGGATTCCCTGGCGCGGCGCGGGAATGAACAGTCAGCTATTGGAATAGAGGATACATTGAATAGATTACATTGTGAAGTTCACTATCTGCAAGTACGTTTTCATTGTTAATATTTTTCTAACAAACTTAATATAAACATTGATCGACGCTGTTTGAATGATAGCACTCCAAACTTAAGCTATCTTTGTTGATAAAATGTTGGAACTCCTTACAATTTTTCATCAGAAAACACAAGTAATAAAAGTTCCTTTAACCATCGAAGATTTTAATCGAATATACTAAAATTGTCACTTAAATATCAGGTGCGAACCTTTGTCGCGTAACAAATTCGTAGCTGCCCGCTTTTTAGTCTCTTTGCTAACGAATCACCAAGCTCATGGGGCTTTCAGCGCGCCGCTCGTAACGGCTATTGTTTCGTGCCAGTTAGTTTTTTTACTTGCTTTGTCAGTCTCGTTCTTTTATTTTAACAACTATCGATCTTCTGAATATCGGATATCGAATGACACTTCCCAGTTGTACGCTTACTCTCGTCCGTGGATGCGAATTATAAAATCTTTTCCCTTAAAATGAAATAGTCTTATCAACGATAAAATAAAAATATTTTGACAAGTTCTCAGCCTTGTTAGATTGTTATACACACTAACTAATAACTATTGTTATATATATACGAGTTTAAGTATATGACACATACATATGTACATGAAATGAACACCTACTATTTTCTCTCTATACTTGTACATAAAATATATACTTGTAGAATTGTAATAATAATATTCAATCAATAATTGCAAGTATTATTAAAATACACATTATATTAACATCATTGATTGTAAGAAAACTCATTTTGATATAATCTGAAATTCAAGATAACGAGCATTGAGCACATTTGATCTCCTAATGCAGTGATTAACAGAATATCAGTAGTTAATACAGTCATATTAAGTTACAAGCTGGTGATCAAAGCCGTGGGAACTGTTCTCATGTAAAGTATTCGTACTGCAGTATACATCATAAACGGTCTTCAGTTTCGGCTCGTTGAGTATAAATCAGTGCCGTATGTGGTTTCGGTCCTAAGATCTACACGTTACCTAGAGCAATCTGATCGAATGCACTGACCGCATCGTGTCCCGGGATACGTTTAGTTAAACTGAGCCAATCTATATATATTATTTACTACTGCTATTTTCAGGGAAATGCGATAAAATACGTAAAAAATCGATGATTAAATGTTTACTTAAATAAATTAATAAATGGTAATAATTATACCCATTAATGTCCCATTGTAGGCAAGGTTCTCCTCCCGTAATGAGGGAGGTGTTTAGGCCTTGAGTGCACCACGCTGGCCAAATGCGTTTTAAGATATTTATTATATTATAGGTAATTTTCATAGTCTTCATGATAACAGTACGTGAACTATTCACGCTTGACCAGTTGTTTTCGTATTCTCTTGCTCTGAAAGTAGCGAGCTGTAAGATTGATTGATTGCCGCTGAACTTCGCAATGTTCTAACTTTCTGTTTATTTATTATATTTGTCGATCAGCATTACTTATATACGAAATAAATATTTTATTGCTCAACCTATTCCTACTTCGACTAATTAAGCTAGTATAATATAAATTTCGCTACAAACCTTTCATTACAGAAGGTTTTTTAAATAATTTAGTTGTGCATAATGTAAATAAATATAATTTCCGTACGTTTTTTCTTCTTCAATTTCCTAATGAAGTAAAAATCAAAAAATAAGAAGCAAACAATAAAATTCTTTATAATAATAACCGAAACATTTATTGTTACTCCATTATTCAGACCGAGTAACCAATATGACACTAGATACGAGATAAGGTACACCTCCCTGGGTAATTTAACGTTTTAAACGGCCAATGAACGCTATATTTTAAACGTTCAAAGTTTGACAAATTAGTGAAAACTAAATAAGTGTTGTGGAAAAACGATTTTTTATACAATATTAAATTATTTAAACAACTTCGTAATGAAGTAATTGGCTCCTAATTTGAGGCAAAGTCAAATGAAATGGTTTGTTCTAATATAAACGAACCGAGTGACTGATGCTGATATCTCTCATTGCTATGCAGTCATTATGATAATTTTAAGGCACGTGACGTTTTGGCTATAAAATACGTCACATTATCACGAATAAAAAACGAGCATCTGATTAGTATTAGCAATACATACATGTTCATCCATTTTTTAGAAAGTTCATACATTTCAGAATATTCAAAAGCAGATAAAACTGATGAATGTATTTAATAATGTTTCAACATATCCGTTGTTTTACTAACTTTCCCATCTTACTTTGCACATTGCATGATGGGGTTTGGAAATTATTTTTTCTGTAGCATTTCTGAAAGAAAACAAATAAAAACATGTTCGATGTTAATTTCCCGAAAAGAAGAAAACAGTAAAAATATTATAATCACAATGTCCGAAATGAGGCTATCCAATTATACTGATAAAGAGTTTTATGTCACTGTCGCGTATATTAAAATCATTTCAATAAGTGGAATGAAATTTAATAAAAAAAAAAGATTCAGTCCGCTCACATTAACGTAATTGATGTGCTATCACTTTGAGTCTCACATTAATATATTATCATACCAATTACGTTTCCAAGCTTAATTAGTAATGCATCGTCATTAAAATTTCAGATAAAGAGAAATTATGCATTCAAAAAAGTTATGTTCGAGTACTCGTGCGTACAGTCGAACATATACAATATACATATAAATAAAATAATATTGATAATGAGGCTTCCCCTGCGGTTGTTGTTATTATCACATTCATGAGTATAACGTAACATTTACTAAACCTACACCTAGTTGGACAATGGACATACTTGTTCAAAACTATGACCTAGTACTACGTACACGGCACAATACAAACGCCGACGTTGTCGTTCGATACGAATCAGTGTGAAACAAAGCCAACAAAATATATAAAACCAGAGTCGCTGTGTAGTGGTTTATATAATTTCATCAAGTGAAAACGTAGAGCAATCAATGTGAAGCACCCCTAAATGTCATGAGTAATGTTCACAATTTTGTCACCCTCACCGCCACCCGGGACGCTCACTTTTTATTTCAATAAATGCCAAATGCCTGTCACCCAAATATATATATCGTTATTATACACCTTATATTTTAATGAAGTACTTTTATATCCCTTTTACCAATTTGGAATATCTTGATAAAATCAAATTTCTCCCCTGATTTACGAAGGAAAGTAGTGACTGCAAAGACACGATGTTCGATGGTGCTAGTTATAAATGTCAACTAAGACAAACGAGTTACAACGTCGCCAAAGTTATTAGACCAGCAAGCTGTACTTACGTAAGTTTATTTTATAATGTCGCCGGGTACAGGCTGACAACTTCTTTAACAAACATTAATATTTTCCACTGTACAGCAACATTGAGCTGAGAATACATTGAAGTAAACTATAGTTTGGATTTGGATAGGAAAATAAAACACTAAGAAATTACTGACGAACTACGGCAGCAACTCTTACCGTTCTAAAACGTTCTAGTTTTCGGCGTCTGAATTTCTAGGTATTTGGCCTTTTTAGTTATGCTGAAATGGTTGTATTGAACTATTAGTATGTTATTGTACTATTTTCGTCTAAGGTGCAAACTCTAGGTGTATCGAACTACATGTAGTGATATAAACTGCATCTATAAATATGACAATAATTTGGTTCATTCCACTTGTCGACTGCAGGCTTTTGAAATGAAGAGCCATCGGACCTTTAACGTACACGTTCCCTACAGATAATTCAATTTGCCGGGGTGACTCACCCAATTATTATATCAGCACCAACTCATTTTAAAGGCTACTCAGTTCTAATTTACTGTAATTTCATTCTGGCTTCGCGTTTTATTCTTTACGCCAGTGTTTGAGGTACAAACACAGAAAATGTGCGTTTTGATATTTGAACAAACTTTACCTATTGGATTTCATAACAAATGAAATAAAACAACAAGTTGAGGAAGTTCTATTTATAAGCTTGTATGTACGTTTGTTGTACAAATAAAGAAGTATATATTGAAGTTTGAACTCATGAGCTTATTATTTTCATTTACATTTGGGAAAAAGTATTTACTGGACTCCATTTTGAAAATCTTATTATTTTAGTTAAAATGTAAATTGAAAGCGTTACTTTTATTTATTGGATATATTGTTCAGTTTTAATATTGGCGTCGTTTCGAATTTCACGGTAGTCATCGCCCCAGGTAGACAATCCGTAACCACAAACAGGCATTGTACCGCGAATGTCCAATATTTCGCAAAATTGTATTATATTATTTTTACAATTCAAATAAGTTTTTAACTACTTTTTCTGAATTTTACTTATTAACGTTGTCTTATCGTGTATTAGTAATTTTTGATTCAAATTATTTGTTATCGACCTAGTCATGGGCCCTAATTATAATATCATAATATAATAAACAAAAACGGGTTAAACTTATAACGTCCTGTCTGAGATATGGTATTATTGTATCGCAAATAATTTTGATTTTCAATACTTTACTGAAACTCTTTTCCTCTTTAAATCAACTATTACCAGTAATATATCAACGTAACACATTTAAGTGAAAATTCTTTAAAATCGTGTACTATTCTTTGTGTAAAATACGATCGTAATAGAATAGAATCGGAAGCCATTTTCCCGTTTCTATCGCAACTCACGTCTCAGTGTACATTTGTTAAAATAGTCGTTTACTTATACTTATCATTAGTACAACTTTGCTCGAAGTAAAAACTTGGTCCGTTTCGTTTTACCCTTCTCAACATGGATTTATTGTTTGAAGGTCAGTTTTGATCCTTATCTCGTCTTGTAATCGATCCCTCGGATGTTAGTACTTACAATTTTGTTAGCCATAGCTTTAATACGAATCATTGGGGTCGAATTTCTGTTGCTTTTTGATATTACACCATATTTATGTTTATCTTGCTTTTGTTTAGTTTATAATATACCGAGTCGTAAATATCACTAAACACAAATTAGCACAAAGAGAGACATAACCCCGTGTAAAATTGGAGCTGCGACCTTCGTGCTATTCTTCGAAGTTCGTCGCTCTACACGCAAACAAAGGTTAAAAAGTACTAGTACGATTTAATGTTACAACCAAACAGACATTTCAAAAAGTACCTGGTATTGAACGAAACGTTTATAAAAGATAGAATTAACATTAAGACCTATACTTACTAGCGTCGGCTTTAATCAATTTGAAATAATCAATCAGAATTTTAAATGTACAATAAGCTAATTATAAGTGGTTAATCTACCAATTACTTTGTATGTAAAATATTAAGTACGTGCAAAGACGTGTTTCACATGTAAAATACACCATCAAGTTTTTATAAAGAGATTCTATATCTCAGCGGTAATAAATTGAGGATCTGCTCGCAGAAGATGACAAAAGGTATAAAATAAGGTTATGCCACAATGAAAACCGTAAATTCAAGCCTTATCTGAGAGGTATAGTACCGTCAATCGCTGCTTTATAGGAAACTGCATTGAGTCATGAAACATACCTCGACAGGTTGAGCTCTCGACAATCTTATACTGAATTTCAAGAATTTCAACTCTATAATATGCAACGGATTTATATAAGTAAGCAGGTCTTTGGTACAGTCAGCTCCAAAAGTAGCTTAACAACTTCATATTATCAAAACCTCTGTGTTACGTAACTTTAATAAATAACTGATCAAAATCAGGTAGAATGAGTTAGAATTAAACATTTCAATCAATGTCAAATGTTTTTTCAATGGAATAATGTACACACTTCAGTATATAGGGCTTCAAAAGATTAAGTATGATCAGCTACTTTTGGAAACGGCAAACGTTTGAAATGATTACTGTTAAAAATATATTTATTATACACGCTGATAGTTGTTAAAAAAATTCGTCAGAATTGAGGTCGAGTTGTAGTTGTTAATTATCATTCAAAATTACTTCCAAGCTTTATTAAAATTCATAAACCTGAACTCATTTGCAACAAAAGATCTAACCACTCGGAGGCATAGCTGGCTAATTTTCACCGTGTACCTCTTTTGTTTTCTACACTAGTTGCTTTTAATACCACACAGTGCACACATTTTAATTCGTATCTTGAGTTGAAGTATTACATCCAATTTCATAATACAGTTTTAGTGACTATGATCAAGCGTCACGACGGCGACATTCTCACCTTCCACAATCTTCTAAAAATATAAAAATGGAATATCGGGATATTTTTCTTCCAAGATATAAAATCATCACAATCATACTTTCTTTTATTCAGTCCCTTTTTACGTTCACCCGTCAGGTGCAGATAGAGCCACGGGTCATTAGGACTCGTAGACCCGCTACGACGTAGCACCTCTACAACTCTAATCACAGCGTCCTTCAATCAACGCCAATGTCACAACTTGTATGAACGCAGGAAACCGAAAATAAATATAGAACCTTTATATACAAAATACACCACTCGCTTAAATTGAAGTTTTACACAACTTCTTATTTATTGTTATACTAAAATTATGCTAAAACATGGAATTGCTTAAAATCTACAATACCGTGTATCGCCAACAAAAGATCTCTCCAAGAAACTTTGCTCTTCTTTAAAGCATTCACAATGGTATTACAGGCAGGATTCAATGAAATGGGACGGAAAATCGCTTCGATGCGTAAATAATTGAAAGTTAGATGTAAAATTGGTAGAGTCGGTCGTCGGTGGGAATCTTCGACGCGGCGGCATTATGGACCGGGCAAGTGTAGAAGGTCTGGTTGTAAATTGTGCCGGCGGGAGTGCGCTCTCGTAGTGCGGTACCGGTCGCTCGATCGATAGCGCACTAATGAGCCGTGACGTGCTGTCGACAATCGACATGTGTGTATCGAATGCGTTCCAGCGGCGGGCCGCAGAGCGTACGCCGCGCGCCTCCAGCTTGCAGAGCACGCCCGGCGACCACTCGTACGAATACCAATTAGCTCTCTCACGCAAATATTATTCACATACCAATTTTAAAGCTCTCCTACAGATACACTTTGACGTTTCATGTTGTAATAAAATAATTATACAATTACCTTTTAGTTGCAGTACATTATACTCATTTTAGTTTTAACTACAACATAGACTTCATTCGGTTATTGTAATAGCATTGCTAGGTATTTGAAAACTTCATAAACTTCAGTAATACGCAGTGTTAGCAACGAGTAGTGTTAGCTATTCATTCAAAGAACATCTTCACACCATAAATTCTACAGAACCTTTTCTGTTCAATGTTTATGCAGATGTTCGAAATAAATACTTATTTACAATTACAGGTACACAGCTATTTCATTTTTGGTTTAGTGTATCGTTTAGGGAAACGATTAATTAGGAGAACTTGAGACAAGCTTTAAATAGTGGCAGTATATTAAGATTACATTCACATTAAAACAGCATAGAACAAAGGGTATTCTAGTGTATCAGCTATATGGGCAGCGGTCGAGACGACCTCGCTCAGACACCGCTCCCCGCTTCACGACGACGGAACATTACTCAGCCGCTATCTGATGTCGTCTGCTAATTGACTAGAAATACAGATAAACGCTATTTTTACTCGAACATAAATCTTCAAATATCTATTCTGATATACTGATCGATTATTATATACCGCCATTGTACCGAGTAGGTATTAAACATTCGGACCACGTTAATCGAGGTAGAGGTAAAGTAAATAAAAATAAAAGTCAAACGGGCATTTCCAAAGGCAAATTTTATTCATGGTCCAACGTATACACAATGAACGGACCCTTTCAATGTAAAATTTCGCATTATTATATTCACTCGCATATATTACAATATTTACAAAATGGATACATCTCACTTATTGAACACCCGGGCGGTTAGGCTAGCTACTAGCGAGAAACACCAGTGTGGCGGTGGTGAGGGCCAGCCTCGGTGAAGACAGCGCGTCCGGAGTGCGGCGCGCGCCGGCGCCGGCCGCGGCTCGCGCGCGCGCACTGCCGCCCGCCTCGCCGCGGCATCCCACTCCGCCGGCGCCCACGCTCCCCAGACTACGACCGCGCACTTTCAGCGGTGAAATACAAAAATTCTCCTCCGCGAAGTCTTGAGTAAGTGCTAGTGGATTAGCCAATGGATCTCGTCCACACTCGCACGGCAAATGGTTGCCGCGAATCACTATATTGTCCACTTCTAAAATGACCGCCTCTGGTGTCTCGAGCATGTGATTTCCGGTTAGTTTAAATGTGTTGACGCTATTGTTTTGAACTAAAGAGAGTTCTTCGATGCCATCTACTTTGTTGTTACATATTTCTAACGTATCCACTCGTTGCAGACCATCGAATGCACCTACGCGCACAACGCCTAGATCAGATTCGCGTAGTGCGAGTCGGCCGACGCGCACGAGTCCTCGGAAAGTATCAGGCAGTACCGCTGGCAAATCCATGTATGCAAGTTCGAGGACGCCGACACCTTCTAATCCGGCAAATGCTAGCGGCTCGATAGACCTTATTCCTGATGGTAGTTCTATCTGCGCAACATCGTTAAGGCCAGAAAACGCATGCGCTAATATTCGTTTGATGGGATTATTTCGAAGAGATATGAGTTTTATAAAATTGGTTCCGGCAAAAGCGTATCCCTCAATTTGGGCGATCCTGTTATGGGTTAAGACGATCGATGTAATGTTCTGTAAAGCCGCAAACGCAAAAGCGTCTACCGTGGCGAGCGGTGTGTGTTGTATGTAAAGTTCGCGAAGTCGCGGGAGTCCTCGGAACGCGAAGGGTCGAATACGCGTCAGATTACAAGCGTCCAGCGCCAGTCTTCGTAGTTGCCGCAGATGCGCGAATGCGTCGGATCGTAGCACGCGCAGGTCTGCGCGCGACAGAGACAGTTGAGTGACGCTCGCGCTCAGCGCTGACGGCACGCCGCGCAGTGTGGCGCTGTTGCACACCACCTGTCACAAAAACACTCTGTTCAGTAAACATTTGAAACTGTAATCAAGTTTATATCCTCGACAAATATTTTGCTAGCACCGCGTCCACAGCAAACAACAATCATATAAAAATGATTGAATTATCAGTTTCGCCGTGTCACGACCTAAGCATTATTGCCACTGTTTGTTCGGCCAATAAAATTAATCCTTCCCAAAATATCGTCATGACGTACACGGTTCGAGGCCCATATTTGGATTGAATTGTTTGAAACTTAAGCTTAGCACATAATGGACCAAAACAAATACCAATTTGATTCAGCCTTGTGGGTACAATTGTACAAAGCGTTGATGTCGAGGCTTCAATTCAATTTAGTAGGTGTGGACCAGTTTCAACACACGAGTGTTAGTAGCCTGTATGTGCATTTAATTGATTGGTATAAAATATGAATGTTTTATACATGTGCTGTAATATAATTTGTTTATGACATTTGAATGCACAGGGTGTACTTATTTGTTTAGACAATTACATTGAATAAACATATTAAGAACTACGTAACAAAGTAAAAGAGAAATTAAATGTTAATCTTAAGATAAAACATGATTATCATAAAACAGAAAGCGATAATTCATCTGTCTGTAAAGTGCGACAATGGGCTGACTTCAATCGCGAAGATTACAGTCTCTAATTTCAATTTAAGCCAGTATTTCAACATTACTCTACCTTTCAGCATGAAGCGTACTATAGTAGATACAATGTGAAAGGTAAAATGAGCAGCTGACAGATTGCTTTGTAACTCGTTTTATATTATTGCCTCGGACTTTGAAATACAGGATATTTCGTAAGGAACTTTGGCCGAAACTGTATGTTTTATACGCATTTTAAGTGATTTTAAATCCCAATAAATCTAAATTGCGTAAATCACTGGTGGTTCGAACGAGCTCTACGACCTGATTTATATAAATGCACGAACTATTGCTCTTAAAAACGCAGTTCACTACTTGTATAAACAAACTTCCACAAGCTCTAAAGGAATTTGACTATACATTCTCAATCAAATCACAACTGTTTCATAATCTACTAGGAATAGAAAAATGAAATGGAAAACATTTTTATTTTTCAATAGCTAATTTTTATTTATTTTTAAAATAACATAGAATTTTGTAACAGACGATGAATTTAATGTTAATTTATAACAAACACATGTTCATACTATCTGCAATAAATCGTAGCACAATTGCTACGTCGTAGCAGTAGGCTACAACCTCTAAACACTTCTCTTACCTCATCATTTCGATATAAACATGTTATTTGACATCTATTCGTGGTGACAAGGCTTTATCCATACTAATATTATAAATGCGAAAGTAACTCTGTCTGTCTGTCTGTCTGTCTGTCTGTCTGTCTGTCTGTCTGTCTGTCTGTCTGTCTGTCTGTTACTCAATCACGTCTAAACTACTGAACCAACTTGCATGAAATTTGGTATGGAAATATTTTGATACCCGTGAAAGGACATAGGCTACTTTTTACCCCGGGAAAAAAACGCATTGCCATGGGAAAATTCAGGTGGCGGACGAAGTCGCGGGTAAAAGCTAGTTGGGTATATATGAAGACATACCTGTGACTGTGAGAGACAGATGCAGTGTGTAGGACATGGCGGCGTCAACGCGGGCATGAGCGAGGGCGAGTGCGCGCGCCCGCCGCCGCACAGCGCGCCCCACGCGACCACCGACACCAACCAACGCACCACCCATCTGTTACCATAAAACATAAAAGTAATTTAATAAATTTAACCTTTTAATGTCCCACTGCTGGGCAAGGGTCTCCTCCCGTTATGAGGGAGGGGTTATTCCTTGAGTCCACAACGCTGGCCAAGTGCGGGTTGGGGACTTTGCATCCCACCAATAAGTATACACACATATAATTTTACACTCCCTTCTATGCCAACGAAAAAAGTGTCAATAGAATAAATATGTGAATACATACACATATTCTATTCTGTTGTAAAACCAAATAGTATACAGTGTACTGCAACTTCAGAATGTTCTATTGATTAGTTTTGCAATGGAGAAGTGAAAGTCTTCAACTTCCAACTTGTTAAAAAGAAAAAGTACACTGAAATGTAGTGAAAAACTTGTTCGTAGAATTCGTTGACTTTCAGGAAACTTGCACGAAACTGGCATTAAACAACTGCCATTTAAATGACAACAATGTACATATTTCTTATCAAGAATATTTCGAGATATATTACTATAGTTTTGTATTTTACATTAAGCTGACTTACAAATCAGTTTCCTCTACAACTTACGGGTATTATGAAATTTGTTAAACCGTCCGGAATTCGATTATACCTATTAATCGTCCGATTGTAATCCGACCCCAAAGTGAAGATGTGATATGAATCAGTTAAACCGTTTTGGGGCGATACCCTTCATAATAATATCCTTTCCTCTTCATATTAACAAGAAGAAGACGCACGTGTTTGAGAGAACTTTGCAACTTGTAACATATCTACAACAATATACATATACAAGCTATAATTCACACTGACTTATTTGTTTACTTTCAGACCACATGAAACATATTAAACAAAAAATTAAAACAGTATTTCTTCAATATATTATTAATGATATTAGCCCGCCTACATATAGAGCCTTATGAGGATTTAGATAAATATATTAACACCAGGGAACAGCAGGTTATACAAGCGCACCACAAAATTGGATCACGGAAACAGTAGCGTAGCATACAATTACAAACCGGCTCAATGTAAAAACAGTAGCGACAACGATATAACATAAATCTTTTTGTGATGTTTTACTGCGTTTTAACAATAAACACAAACGCAAGTTAAATAACAAAGCATCAAGAATTAGCAGTGTTGTAGTAACAAACTCTGAACTTAACAAGCTTGTTGTGAGTTCAATGTATTTGGCTTTCTATAATAAGTCTTAACAGAACTTCCAGCTAGTCTCGATTACAACCTCCCTAGTCCCTAGTTCCAGATCTGGCATTAGTTTGTATATAGTTAGTATCAGCTCAAGTAGTTGTTGTTTAATTGCGACACTTAAGTGAAACAGCCTGTGCTTTGTACTAATTTGTAGCAATATTAATCACGGAAGAATATAACGGGCCTAGACAATGAGTGGAAAATAGAAACGCCTACGTTTATATACCTGTGTATATTTTTAGAATAGGTAAGAAGTTGATCAGTATCGGTCGTATTTACCGAATAAAATTTGAAACTGAGGAATGTTGTTACCGGTTTATCGATTATCAAATTACTATTGAAACGAGTCATTAGATACTTACACGCGTAAACCCAATTTTTGATATGGTTCATCTAACTTAAACGGTATTCTATCACAGATTAGAATAACAACCTATTAATGACAAGCAATAATAATCTCTACTATTCAATTTAGGAAGGAATTAGCTACATTGTATTTGTGTAGTCAAACCCCTCGTTACCCCATAAACAAAAGTCGGTTTGAGGGTAGTAAAAAATTACGCCGACGCTCAACCGGCATTCAAATTGAAATAACAAAATAAATAAACAACAAACATTGCCAGGTGCTATTTTTACAATAGCGACCTTTATTCGTAAATTTTAATCGAATGAAAACAACGCTGAATTGAATTGGCAACTGGCTCAGAAGTAGATAGTCAACAGCTTTGATGTAACAGAGAAGCGGACTGCCCCGCACTTGGTTGTATAAAAACATTGACTTCGTTCCATTAAGGAATTCAATTACATTCTCGGTACTAATTAGAAGATACTGTTGTATTTAACATTACAATAATATCGCCAAATGTATTCAATGAAGTGACGATACAATCGCGTGAAGCATCTTACACCTCGATCCTTGAAAGGTTAAAGTTCTGTTACCTGGTGGAGCTGTTGCAGGCTTTTATGATATATTTCCTCTACATCTGATTAGTATTCTGTGCAATAAGCTTAGAGCAAATGAAATAGTTTAATTTGCTTACCTGAGTCTAAAGGCGGGGGCCATGGGCGGACGCAGGCGGCGCGCCCCGCCCGCCGCGCGCCCTCACCTCAACCCCTCCATCACACTACACAGGCCTGTCAACAAATAATTAAACAGTTACTTCATTTGAGTTCCCTGTACGACTTAATCGCATTACATCCGCAAATGAATCTATTAAAACGGTCCTACCAACAGTTAGGTCGACATGACCAAGATTAAAACATGCATTAAAAGATAAAACTTCCTATTCTCGTCAACCATCCTTCGCCCTTTATTATAAATAACAACTTTTAAAGTCTACCAGTTTATAGACGGATGTGTAATCAGATATATAAAGAAAAGGGGCTAAATTACATTTAAAATTTACCCTATTACGCCGAAACCAAAGCCAAGCTTGACTTACATTTTTAGAAGAAAATTTTCTTAAATTTGGTTTCCGGCTACGAATAGATCCGCCCCTGGCTTCCCGTGGGTGTCGTACAACATGACGAAGGGATGGGTAGAGACGTCAATCTCCTTGTACTTTTTCAACTTACTGCGATTAGCTATCCGCCCGCTACAACCCTAGTGATTACGGCTAACATTCTAACGTTGTATTTGGTTTGACGCATCAACTTATAACAATAATATACAAAAATTGGTTCTTTTCTTTTTTGCAGAATAGTTATCATATAACGAGTACTTATATATAATACTATCGTCCGGTTGCACCACATCCATATAACCGTCCGAGGCATAACAAACGACAGATTTCTTCATACATTTGTTGAGAATTTATCTATCAAATATGTCATACATTAATTAGGCCTCTCCTAAGTAAATTTATTTCAAGCCGGAAAAAGGTGTATCAGAAGTTTATCTAAGTTAAGAAAATAAGCGTTAAATAACGAAAGTTACTTGGAAAATTGTTGCAAAATACAAGTTCTGCCAAAAAATAAGTGTAATTTTTTTCTCTACCTCTAATAACACAATAAAATATTCAAGCATTTACCTTCATTCCTCAGCATAAAATATATAATATTGTAAAGTTAGTACATTTAGTACCATCTAGTAGACCAGTATTTACAAGATATTAGCGAAATTTATTCTACAACCGAGTCTACACAACTTCGTCTCTGAGGACTTTAAACAACCTGTGACAGTTTGGACACTATAAACTACCCGACAAAAAAGTTTAAGCAGCGGGTAAAAGGCTAACTTTGCTCAGTATAAAATTAGTTTAATAATGTGAATTAAAAGGAACTTTGTTTGAGGAGCTAAGAGCTAAATGAGTTCGACGGCAAGCGATCGATCAGAGCCATTGAGCGCGGTCAGTCTATCGTTCGGCGACTCCATGCCTCGAGGAGCACGACAAGCCTTTTGTAGTGGTAAAAATAATAGATGTCGCAAGAATTTAAAAGGGTATAAAATTGTTCTTTGATCAGAAACGTTCGTTTTCGGATGTCCCTCGAGAGGTGATAAAACAAAGTGATTTCTAATGATTTCGAGGGACCTGGAAAAGTGTATCTACACTTAAGGAAACCAGTCAAATACGGAAGACATTGGTTTGTAAAAAAAATCAAAGCCTGCCTTTATCTTTACTTAATTTCCAATCAGTTTATTTACTGACATATTGTTTTTTACTTAGTTTAATCAACTAACATGCAATATAACAAATTCAATAGTTATTCTTTATAATAACTGAAATTCAATAATAAGACACGTTTCCACGAAGCAATGAGGAAAACCCTATTTAATACATTTATTAACTCGTCCGTAACCAAAGCAGAAAAAGGAAAAACATGGGATATCAGATATTACGGGGGTCATATTCAAACAAATGGCAATGAATTTTTGTATAACGAAAGTATTTAAATCATAAAAGGTTTTCTAAACATTTTGACTTTCAAGTTTTAGATTCTCAGTTGCGTAATTCTCATTTAAATGTTTTAGTAGTTACTTAAGATTTTTCTCCTCGCTATAACTATTAACTTTACCTTTGGCGTAGTGGAGAGAAATTAAAGGAATATTATATCATCCCTGTCTTGAAAGAAAATGGCGCATATTCAAAATTCAATTATACTTAAACGGAAATTGAAAATGTCGAGTTGATAGGACCGCTGTCGTCGTCGCTAGAACCTATTCCACTCACCCACTAGTTCTAGAGTTTTAACTGTCGCCTGATACTTGTGTGACAACTTGAGCGACAACTATGTGACCTTTACTATTATTAAATTTAGCGACATAATATGCTCGTCATGTCAAATAGACTTCAGATACGTATGGAAAACTTATTTCTCTAAAAAGCTACAAGTAATTCTACAACAATATTTTAACCGATTTATTTTATTAAGTATGGAATCGATTAATTAACATCACTAGTGGCAAAATGTGTGAGTGTATTTCATACACATCTGCTACACATTTGCGTATAACAGGCATGATATGTGTATGTACGTATAAACCATACTCTTTAAATTTGGATATCACATATTAATATAAATATATATTTGACTAGATTGGCAAAAATAAAAGCCAACACAGCACGACTTAACTTGTTGTAAACGAAGCAGCAACCCTACACCAAACACTTACATAAGAAAGTAGTTGAAAATGAAAGCCGCCCGAATATTGCGAGACCTACCCTAACGGCTTACACATCATGACACACGTCTGAAGAGGTTTCTTGTGATACAAAACGCTTTGAATAATGTACTAGTTGCATGCCAAAAACTTAAAACTCTACGAATATGTTTTGTGCTCCGCGGTGTGGAGATTTTCCAACGAAGAATAGTCCCCCGGAGCGCCATTACCCGCCCGACGAAGACGCATACGCTTTTAAACTAAACCACGCTTAAATTGTTCGCAAAACAAATTATATTTTTATGTAAACCTCCTAGGAGAACAGCGCTTATAATCATACAGTAGAAAGTAATCCAAGTTATACTAACATGTTGTCAGTATTTTAAAGTAAAAGCAAATACACATTAAAACTTTTAGATAATGTCAAATGCATTTAAAAGAAAATAACTTGTAAGAAATATTAAAATGTGAAACATAAAAACCACCACCATTATCATACATCAGAATTTATCGTTCAAAGATAACAAACGTATACAATTTAATAAGAAATACAGCAAGTTCCTTGTAACGTTTGCGCTTACTTTTCACCCTTTTAATTCAGTTATGTGGTCGTGTTGGTTTACCATAAATCGCGGGAGGTATTATCCCTTCCTTTTGCATGTTTTGACCTGACCCTTACCTGAAAACCATTATGACGTATTTTTCTTTCATTTTATGAAAATTTTCTTTTGTAAGTATTTGCAGTCTTTTCTCATTCTTGTGTATTTTTAGAAACTTTAGTTTGAATATCAAAATAACAAGAATCATAATAAATCTAAGCTAAAGATAAGAAGGTATACCTAATTGCCAAGACAGCAATAATCAAAGGATATTAATGTGAACTTTAACCATCTCCAAGGAGTTTTACGAACTAAATTCATATTTTATAGCCGTATTTATCCCGTTTATTGCACGATAACGAGTTCGACGGATTTTAAAATGCCCATAAAATACCACAAGATATCAATCTTTAATGTCACTACATATCACGAAATAGTTTAGCCGCACCGCTGACAGTAGATCTATGTAGTACCAACGAACAGTCAATAAATAAATAACCAATATAATACAGCGGTGCCTGAACATGAGTCATTAGGAAAAGAACGACGAATAAGTTCGATTAGTTTGAGACACAATTTACTTACAAATTCAGTTGGTCAAATGTTTGACGTTCAATATATCTTACTAAATTTTATGTGGGCCAGTGTAGTGGACAAGTTTAATTGGTTCCCGGCAGTGTACGATCAATCATAGCAGTGGCGGATCGTGTCGTCGCACCAAGCGAGCGAGCCCCGAGCGCCCGCCATGATATGTGCGGACGTCTGTGAGCTATATTCCTGAACATTTCCAACGATAAACATTGCCTGCGCTTTGACTCATTTAGAACTACATATACGGACCTTTTAAACGAGCACTTGGCAATATTGCACGGAGCGGAATTCATGAAACTACCTAACCTTTGAATGCGTAGGTAGTAAATAAAACTAATTGAATAAATAGCAATGTTCGCAAAGTATTCGCAAAGAAGACTTCAAAGTATAATGTTGTAAAAGAAATTTTTACGGATAAAACGTTCAACATATAAACATAATAAAGGCTTTTTGAAACGGTCACAGCTTTGTAAACAAAACAAAAGAACATTCGAATAATGATGTCGGTATAAACATAATCAACCTATAGAATAAATAGCCTTACATAAGACTTTTTACGAATATTTCATTATGTTTCGAATTTTTGTAATGAAAATAGGTAACTTGAATCGTCAACCATGATTGTTGGTGAACATTACTTAGGAAAATAGCCTATAACTTACTTCACACGTTACAATTAATAAAAATAGTGTTGAATTACTAAAATGGTAATGAATGAAACATAAAAAGACGTGTATTGCTATAATAAGTTGTTATATTATAAAACTGTGGTCCATTAAAGTCAAATGTTTGTGATACAGACTTGTGATTGGGCGCTGAAGTGAAGTGACTATCGGTATAACAGACAGTGTAACACGGTGATAAATCAGAGCTCGCTTGATACCGTAATTGCCGGACATACATCACACTTATGACCAACACACTGAAGCACACATGTAATGTAATGTACAATCACCTTTATAACATTGCTGGAATTAAGAAAGCTTTGGAAATAAAAATAGAACTATTTATTTTAAAACTAGAAATGTTGTGTTTTGATTTTATTTTTACTACCTAGACTGTAGCCGTTTTTTTTCATGTGGACAGTGAATGAAGAATTTTTCCGTTTCGTATTTATATTTTTTGATTTCCCGGTTAATTCTTCAGAAATGCCACAGATTATGCCTGTCATTTAATGCGTTGCAGAGGTTTGAGACATGGTGACATATGATTCCGATTTTGCTCTTTAAAATTTTTCTGTACTTTACTACTATTCAAAATATTTTTCAAAAAAATTCAGTTATATTTGGTTTTGAGAAATAGGTCGTATTCCTAACAATAAGTCTACAAAATTTGACAATTTTATGGAATACGACGGCACACAATGGGTCTCTTATTTAACTTTTTTGATTAAAATTGTTTAAGTTATATAATTCTAAGTACTGGAAAGATGATGCATGTGATATTGAGACTCGCAAAACTCACAAACATAGAATTGGAAACTCGACAAAGTTCGCTCGTAGTGGTTTTGCCCACTTTGTAATTTACGAGTACCGCGTTACAATGTTGTCTCAATTTACTATGTAATTTATAATATTTGACTTTGAATTCAGCATTTATTTGAGAAGAACTCAGTAAAAAAATGAAGCGAATTTTACAGATAATTGCAGAACCTATTTCAATAAAAAAAACAAACCTTTTTAAACCAAAACAAATGACTATAACCGCTCTTTAGGTATTCTATACCAGATCGACAAGTACCAAATTCTAAATTCGTTTAAAATTATCATTTAACTGTAAGACGATATACTATATCGACCTGTGTAAATAAATGAGGACTTAATTTCCGGTCAGTTTTATAAAAATAACTTCCACAACACGTGAAGCACCACTCGGCAGCTTTGAAGTAACTCAATACACTAGAAAACAATAATTAGAAAAATAACGCTCGTAAAAGTTCCGCAAAACAATTTCCTACTCTCGTAAAAATAAACACAAATATAAAAGCATATCAGGTAATTTCATTACACGTACAGGTATCTAAGCAATACAATATAATTTCAACACGTTAATTAGCCAGTACAAAACAATGGCAATTATCGCCGTTAGGGTAAATGTATGACAGAAACAATTTACACGTTAAAGTATATTACATTCACATAAATGTAGCAAAGGTAAAATTGGGTGAAATTGTTTTCGTTAATTCGTGTCGTGAACCGCGGAATGTTTTCCATTATCCCAAGATAAACGAGGTGGTATATGTTGACACATATAATCTTATACAAGACGAGTATGAGATTACATGTGTCAGCTAATATTTCCCTCGCGTAGCTACTGCGTCGCCAAGCGTTGCTCAAAATAAATAAAAGGGATCACACTTGCACAACAAACCACAAATAACATATTGAGTACACATGTTTTGTTACTTTGATCTTTAAAGCACTATCGCTATGTTAAATAATTATGTATAATAGAGGTGAAGGTGGTTATGTGCGCAGAATATGACATAATGTTTTATTAAACGAGTATTAGAAAACCTGTTTGAATGTAGTTTTTAAATGTAGAGAAATATATGCTGAATAGGCGTGTTTGCGTATTTTTTTATCAAATTTATGTGAAAGAAGGAAAGAAAGAGGAGAGAAGTACTATTTTATGCAATCCTAACATACATGTATAATGTAAAAATGAAATTAAACGAACAAAGTTATTCGGGATTCAATCTTTATTATGATTTACACCACAGACAACTACAAAGACGAGCCTTCTACATAAAATAACTTTGTTTAAAAATGTAACAAAGGTAAAGGCTCCATTGGCACTTAAAAAAATAAAGTTGCCTCTGTATAAAAATATTTTTCATAAAACGTCGCGCAACTTGACACTTTACGCCTCCCTATATTTATACGGAGCTCGTTTTTCGTTGTGGTGTGTATGTGCGAGCGAGTGTAGGCGTATGTGAAACTTACGTATGAGGAACGACGGCGCAGCGTACAACGTGGGTTTACGACGTATTGTCGCGAACACAACACAAATCTTCCCCAGGGCGTAGTGTTTCTCACCTCGGGCTCGCGTCTCGCTCACCGACCGGCTCCCCATTATCATTCAGCCCCCAAAAGCTTTTAAAACATTCTTAATTTTATTAGATTTCTGAGGAATTTTGAATCTCGAATTTCAGAAAAGTCTTAAGACGTATTTTATTATACCTACTACTTAATATCGCTGAACTCTCTGGCTCGCCTTATTCTCATTAAGAACTAACATTTAAAAATCCTTATCTGTACGTTTCTACGCTGCAAAGAGGTTTCAATATTGCAAACCGTAGCTAGTTTGTACTGTGGTAACAAACTTAGTTGATAAAGTCCACAAAGTAGGATTTCCTGTTACTAACTGTTGTTTTAAGTCCTTAAGTGGGTTAGATGTAGCCAGTCCATTTCATCACGAATAGATACTCTAAAATTAAATTAGAAATAGAATGTGTCTGCCGCGCATACAAGAGGGTTCATAACTTTTGACTAAAGAATAGAATGATAAGTCAAAAGCAGATGACAGTGGACGACAGGGCGCTAAAAGAGTTTCGACAAAGACATAGTTATGACACGAATAACTGATGGACGACGTCCTCTCTCCTCATCACTTGATTAACATTCAGAGTCGCTCGCGACTTCAAGCTTGGCATTCTTGTAACAATACCCGAGCACAAAATAAAAGCTTTGCACGTTCACTCGCTGAAAGGCGGACTTCCCCAACTTACGTCATTCCAGTTTCCCGTAGTTGTAGAACTTTATCGAAAACAAAACCCTCGTACCTATTGTCAATTGAAACGACTCTCATTCATACTTTTCAAATATTTTTAAATGTAGAGCGAGTTATTTATCAGATGTTAGAACGAAGTTGGACTGAAATCAGATTTATTGCTCGGAAGCCCGCGTCGGCGGCGGGGACTCGTGGCGTCGGAGACGCATCAAGTTGTTTCGAGACACTAAGTTATCTTGCATTCTGAGGAAAAGTACGAGGTAGAAAACGTCGCTCTACTAAACGTAGGTAAGAAAGAAATATTTCTTTGTTTTATTAGATAAAATCCACGCGAGGGAAAAACAACAGACATTTATTTAAAGCTATACACGTATGTAAGTACACTAAGTACGTAAGTAAGAGAGTGGTGAGATTCCCCTCGCTATCTTTAACAATAGAGAGGTATTTAATTTGTTAAGTATATTTTGCCCCAAGCATTTAACCTATGACGTAGAATCATAAAATTCGTTATTGCCTATTCCCTTCCCTTTATTGTTCGCGCGTTTAGAGTTGCTATTGTCACCCGAAAGCTTATTAGCCACCATTACTTTCGTCTGTCTGCCCATTTATATTTTAATTAAAGGACATTTTCCAAAAAATAGAACACGAAAATTGTATTGAAGATTCTACGGTATTTAACACTGAGCTGTATTTATTATTCACCTGTTTATAGTAAACAATAACTAGTATATATAAATAATCGTCGTACAAAGCCTCTATTTGGCCGGTATGTATTACTCGCGATGAATTCTCAACGTATTCATAAAAAAGCGTAAAGACGACTGCTTTAGCGCAAATAAGCGTTTGCAATTTTGCATTCAATATACCTACGTACAAGAGAGAACTCAATTACATGTATACCAGTGTATAAGTATGTAATGTAACGGATTCATATTGACTTAAATATTTGCACGCAAAATGTAGGGTACGAAATTGAATATTTATAACGATTTTTACATGGGTAAAAATATAAAATCTGGTTTTAGAAGCAATTAAAACTATTTATGACATTTCGTTATAAACTTCCATTATGGCAGCTATCTAAAAAGCGGCTTTAACCCGTACTTCTATAAATACGCCAACAGATTTACAAAACAACAATAGGCATTACAAAAAGTTTTTCACTTAACAATCTCATTGTGCAAATTGAAAATATTTTCAAATTCTAAAAAAGTATTTACTAACTCAACAATTACTATAAAAGGCACCGATCTAAAACAAATATGCAAATGAGTACACAGAGTCAGTTAGTCTGGGCTTTATTTTTAGTTAGGTATGGAGCCATCGCACATAACATTTTTTTGGTCAACGGTTTTAGTAGTTTGTTAACGGTTGCGCACCCTTTTGTCAAATGGAATTTAAAACACGTTTTAAATGACGGCATCGCCTGGTTTTAATCAATATTCGATGCTACCATACTAACGATCAATTATTTATAAACTATTGTGACTGGCAATAGAATCTGTGAAGCGTCTCCAAGTTAAAATAATCTGTGATACAGTGGTAGCGGGTAGTTACCTACACGTCGGAAACACAATAGCTGTTCTTCTTGTAATATTTAGTGGCTGCTAGTCTGGCTACAATTCCCAGAAGTCTAGCTTAATCTGGTGTGTTCTTGATATCTCACACACATGTTCTTTGTTTCGCGGCGTGAGATATATTTCCTTATGTTTATTTAAGCAGCGTCAAGTGATAGCTTACGGTCGGTATTGTTTTGATGAAAAGCTGTAGCAAAATCTGTAAAAACCATGCTGTGAAGTGAATAGACACAGTCGATTCGTGTTTAGTTACAAGAAGCTATATTTCCTACTGATAATATTAAATGTCGTAAGTATCTATAACATGCTCATGCATGGTTTACTTTAAAACCAAAATTAAGCTATAAATATATTGGTAGCAGGTTGTCATTTTCAGTGACATACGCTAAGCCTCGACGCGCGAGTAAATGATATATTCCTCGAAGGTATAAACGGATAGTGGCAATGTGACATTTAAATATCGAGTAGTTCATAAATTTAATAAATTGACCTCGTTTTCCTGGATCTTGCAGCTTTAATTATGTGTGGATGAACCTTAATTACGGTTATACTCAATAAAAAAACGAAAAACTTACGAGTTAAACTTTCTTAAAAATAAATGAACCTTATGTATTATTTTTTCGTGCTTTACAATTGGAGATAACACAAACTTTTCTGTAAACGTATACTTAAAGCAATAACCGGGAACGTGCTTTCAAACTGAGAAGTCCTAGACTATTCGCACACCACGCTCGTCAAAGTTACGCAAAAATAAAACTCATTTAACGAACACTAGAGGCACGGTAACCTTCAAAGGCGCGTCTTTACTTTTGTACATATAAGTTTATTACACACAGTTACGCTTACAGAATTAGAGGAAAGCGTTAGAGCGCTTGTTTTAATTAGCAGCCGCTCTCCTAGTCTGAAGTGTGTACATAACTTTATATGTAGATACGCGTATTGAAGGTTCCAATTTCCGGCACACTCTTGTTAGCCAAACTGTAGAGTCAAGTTGTCAATTTGCTGTCCAAATAGTGCAGTTGGAGATGGAACTTATCATGTTTTGCTTTCTATTTGTACAAACTTTGCTATCCTACTTACTTTAGAAGATCTTAAGTAAATAATTGTTCACTTTTAGAATGCTACGGTGTCTTATAGTACAGATTATCACTAATCAGGTATCACGGCACATTGATGATTTATACAAATTACAATTCTACAGCGTAGAAGGGAGTAAAAGTATATAAGTTCATAAAGAGTTTATTTTTTATATCTTAAGCGAACTAACTCGTAGTGTCACTGACAAACTCATACTTAATGGTAGCAATAGAGAACGTGGGGTTACAACAATAGCTAATAATAAAAGCTACCCGATTGAACAGTATTGATATTTTAGTATATTCTCCACGGGGAAGCAGAAATAAAACATTATCAATCTTATCTCAAAGTTGTTCATATTCACCTACCACATTTATCAAAAGCCATATGAGTTTCCCGAAGCAAAAGTGAGCCGTAATAAACGCCAACGTATAACTTTTAAAATAAAAAGTTGCATAGCCGGTGGAATTTACGTAATTTATTACGTATTTAAACGTTATTCATCTTGCTACATTTTCCGGTGAAAATAACTGTTTGTCAATATGAACATTTGTTATTTCTGATAAATTCGCCAATTGATATGTTATATTGAGTTTCACACTCGTTTGTAAAGATTATTTGTTTGTAGCACACTCTGCGCTAGAATTGATAAAAGCGGTACACATAGTTATGAATCGATGATCCAATAATATGTTTGGTACGAACCAAATCTAAACAATAAGTTCATATATTATTATAATATACCTTTTACAAATATCTTCGGTAGGACACTAAATTAACAAATTATAAAATTAAACAATTGTCGCATTTTATGTGTGCGTCGAATTATACATACGAGTATAGCAGCTCAACCACACGGTTAAACGCATTACGCCCTGTTATCTATATCAATTAATTACGCTATTTCTGACAAATGTGTCATGTGTTCAGTTCACAACACCTATACATAGCCTACTATATGTAGAATAACCTAAAAGTACATTGCTACATTGTGTAGGGGTTAGTCTAAAATTGTTGGTCAACTGCTCTAAAATTAGGTCACTAGTCTGATTCCATTACTGAACAACCAACAGAGGAGTTGTTCTCGTGTAAATATAGTCCAACTACTAACTTGACGGGGCTGATTACTACTGCTCTAACAGCAACTTATTGAACTAGAAAAGAGCATGGAAGAACACCATAAACCTAACGGAAGACCGTCTGCATAAAAGATAAATACAAAACTAATATGTGAACCATTCTCAAACGAGGAAGTGATCTAAAATAAACACGTAGCCTAAAAACGCTCCATATATTGCATTTCCTTTATACAGGGAAAACAAACGTGAGCGATAATTTAACCTTTGTCTACGGAATATATGAAGCACATAGTTAAATGGCTATAAAAAATCCGCATAGATCATCCACGAGTGACCGCGCGCTCACCCCTCGTATCCGCTGACAGGGGAAGGCTTTTCAAATCTCATTACCGACTTAACCGCATACCGAATGCAATGCGCAGCTCTATTGGCATATATGTACGTGTTTGGAATAAGCTGATAAACGAATAGTTTCCACATAATTATAATGAGCACTGTAACTTGCGTTATGAGGTTAGTGTTTTCATTTTCGTTTCAATTAGTTATGTTTATCCTGTCGTATTGTATAAACGTACAAATGTAGTTATAGTCCGCTAAAATATATGATAACAATCAGATTATATTTCTACTAGTTTCGTTTTATTCAATTTAAAAAACTACAACGCCCGAACGAATTGAAACGATTCTGCCAGGGCAATAACTGAAATATAAAATGTATCTAGTTTCTGAAAGGATATTTGAATAGAGCCGTAGATTCGAGGGTAGGTACGGCTCGACGGATTCTGAGGATTATCTTCACAAAGCTGTGCAAGAAATATTAAACTTTCAACAGTTTAGAAGACGTCTTTTAACGACATTAATAGATAATGTAAGTGGCAAAGTCATTCGCTACGAATATACATAAAAATAAATGTATTTATCCATCCTGGCGAAGCTATAAAAGAGGACATGCCGTTTCTATTCAGCGCTACATCCAGGTTAAATTATACCGCTGCTATAAAGGTTAGCCGGTGGATTTTCGCAATTATGGAGGAACGAATTTTTTACTGTCCTGCGTAATGAGAGAGGTGCAAAAACTCTAACGCCGCTTTTGTGCTACACACCTATTAAAATGAGAGTACTAATAGTGGATGCTACTCCTGGGGCTCAGTACACGATTAATGTGCGTCGCCCACATGTAAATCTCTGCAAGCACACCAAATAAATGTTTTGTAAAATGTTTGCCCCCGACGGAATACAACACCTGATAAATGATAGCTACAGGCGTTTTATGAATACGTGGAGCGATAAAATGTTACCAACGTCACTTGCTTAAATACGTTTTACTGGAATTCGAATCAAATGTATAGTGCTAATCAGGCATTCTATAATATCACAATTATAATTATCGCAGCTATATAGTGTAAACAGATGTTTGCTCACAATTATTTGGCTTTTCACAAGCTAAAGACTAAAGAAAACACCATCAGTAAAACTCAATAATCATTTGGATAGGTTTTGTCCTAATAGGAATTTGAACATCGGTCGCGTCACGCAGACAGATATTTTAGAATCTGAAAAAAGGTTTCTCCAAATTACAATATCAGGACCTAGGTTCAATGACATTCACAAAAAAAAACAAAGAGTTAATTAAACATTTTACCTAGTTCCTAGTTGCTTAGATAAAAAAAGACAGTTTGCAAGGAATTCCCCTCCCACTCATCTTAAGGAGGTCAATTACTACAAGTAGGTCGGGGTGGTATCCATAAATAATTTTATCTACTAACTAACTGTACGCACCACATAAACGAATGAAATCGTATTCTTTGTCGCCCCTTTGGTAATTGTATTTAATGTACAGTGAAACCATTTGATCCCAGGACATTACACAATTACACAAGAACATACTTCACAACATAAAAAATGATTTCGTCCATCAGTCTGTTTTTGACTACCCTTTCTCCATATATCCTGGGAAGAACTAACAACAGTGGGCTCCGAGTCAAATTGGACCATCCGCTCGAAATAAGTACTTCTATGTAATACGCATACGCATAGTTTGGAAGACTAAGCAACATCTGCTAAAGCCTAGTCTCAATTGGATAACAATTACAATAAAGCTTTAGGTACGCTGCAGAAAGCACAAAAAGCCATTATTACTTACATATTTACCCCTATATAATTTACTAAAATTACTTCTTGTCGTATGCATATTACACAGCTAGTAAATAATCTAAATATTCCAACAAACTGTTTCATTGCTCAGTAACGATTTATTATTTCTTTGGAAAATTAGAATTTATACCAGAAAACGATAAACATGTTGCTATTAGAGGTTTACGCCTGAATAGACATTTTTGTACGTACTTAGCAATACAACACAGGCAGGTCACATAGACAAAAAGTTTTCAAAGCGCCTACTTAATACTACGCACAGAGACGTATTTAATGAACGTGAGAATTTTAATTAAATCACAGTCAACACAGCCGACGTCATTAGGGACATGTTTACTCAACACATTAGATGCCTGCCTTAATGACAATATACTCTAATAGATGTTATACGAATAAACAAAGTAGTAAAATACACTGTGCTTGTATAAATTACTCAGCTAAACAACATAATAGTTCACCAAATTCGTGGGTTTCTTGTTATCTAGAGATATGTATGATTCCGCGAAATTATTTCCTAGCGATTATGCGAGTTTCTAAATCGTTTGCTGGAATTAGACCGAATATGTAACTATGTTTGTGTTATGGAAAGACTAATAATAGTTAATAGTCTATTCAAAAGGATATTGAACTATCGATCCAATGACAACAACTAAGTAGCATTTGTCGAAATTTCAAAGCCAGTTTCCTGTCAATTGACGATTACAATGGTAGGTAGTAAATTCTTATGCAACACGATCGGTAGTGAGATTGTACCAACCGTGGAAAATCGCGCTAAACGTCGACCTAACTTCATATAGGAATCTAATATAACTATTTCCAGTACTGTGTTAGCTGCTTGATTATAATTATAAGAATTCAACTTCAATATTATTTTGTGTAAGAGCTTGACATCGCTGCGCAAGGAATTTAATATCAACAGTACAATATCCACGTATAAGAAATCGTAAGATTCTCAGAAACAACTACCGAGCTACCTTCATCAAAAAATTTGGTATATTATTATGAAACAACTAAAACTCATATAGGCCTTCCTTAGGCTTCCTCTGTTTCAGAGGGTTTAATTAGATAAACTATTAATTTATAAAGCGCAAAATTAAGCTATATTGAGTTAAAATTTTTAGCTACTTGGGTGTACATACTTTTTCCTATACGCTTTTTGTGATATAGAGATAATATCCTTTGGAAGGGATCCTTAGAATACAACTGTAAATATACCATTTTCTGAAACTCAATAAGCTAAAGAAGTTTATCATAATAGTATTCTTATTACCAAGAAGAATAGCTATTAGCTACGCCTTTATCGCGTGTATGAGCCGACATATTTTATAATTAAACCTGTGTACTCGAGCTCGACCTTAATCTCGCCCGCGTTTTCATCAAAACAAATTATGTTAATAAAGCTATTGATCTTTTCTTAACTGCTAGAACAGAAAATAACTAAAGTATCTTAGGACTGGAAGTGGCACCGCCTCCTTCCAAGGTTTTTGTTGTATTGTTGTGTTACATAGTAAATTGTACACAATAAATAAATATCTATTAGTACCTCCTAATGTTTGTATATTACCTTAATCCTCGGTAATACTGGGAAAACCTACAGCAGTTTGTAGTCGTTCAACGAACTCTTCTAACATATTTCGGTGGAAAGTTAGGCAATTACTTCCTTGAATCCATATTTAATTTATTTTTTGATATATTTCTTAGAAAAGACGAAGATAAATTCAACATTTTGCTATGAGGTAAATTTTACTAAAAGTTGATTCGAGATCGCCGCGAAGCCGACCCGATTTTGGGTTGAGAATGGGACACCTTGTGGACCTGTAGCCGATAAATGGCGATGGATCTATCTTATACAATGACGGTCTAAAGACCGTAAGAAGAAAAAATAAAAGCGAAGCGCGTTTCACGGATATTTACTTTTAAGATTGAGAAAATGTTTGGACCACAATCACTTTTGATCAGATGAATACCTCGGAACCCGTATAGCGTAAACGTTTAGAAAGACTTGTCTCGTCATAATAAATAAACGTTACGGTAGAACAACGAATGTGTTTTTACGAGACCAAACGTTAATTTATTTTATGTTCAAGTACGTAAAGAATGAAATAGCTAAGGACAAAAATAAATTTAGCTAACAATTCAGGGCAATGAGTAGCGACAAGTCCAAGAAGGCGGCGAAAGGGCGGACGACGCATAAGTCACTGTCACAACCCGCGTCCACCGACACTTTTTTGTTCTCCAGCGCGGTTTGTGCTACCAACAATGATTAAATATGTGTACTAAGACTCACTTCGAGTCGTAATGACCGGGAGTTGCGACACCAGGCGGTAACTTTAAAACAACTACACAGCCTTATTGCCTACAATCTGAAAATATAAAGGAACAAAATAACATGCATTAATTATATATTTTTATTTACATATTTACCACGCATGGGCCAAGACAAAAACTGTTAAACCAACCTATTGTTAAAGCACCTTAGTTGGGACACAAAACATTTAGGTATTACGCGACAACGACAACGGTCATCGTAATATATTCTGCCGTAGATCCTTATACAAAAACGGGTTCTGGCACTTGCTCTAAAATAAGGAATTTTACATTTATTCCTTCCTTTTAATATAACAGAATTCCTGCACTGCGTGATGCATTACTGGGTTTAATTCACCTCTCTAAATAGTGTTAAAGTAAGAGTAGTTTTATTATAGCTCCGGGATATTGGCAACTAAAAGATAGCGCTATGCGTGGGCCTAAACAATAATAATGAGTAGTGTTATTTCTTTTCTTAGTTTTACATTTATTTTATTGTAGTCTTTGTTATCTTACAAAAATGTTCCAAAGGCAAATTAGTTACCATATGGAAGATATTAATACTACGCGCGTTATCCTATGAAGGTATCTAAATAATAAAATACTACTAAATACGTCAATCGCTTGTGAGATTTTTTGATCTACATTATTTTAAAAATGATAATCCCTTATGAACGCTACTAAAAGCAAACATAATTGAATGATGTACATTAATAAGGTAGCCGTGATCTAGTTTTCCGCAATCCCGGCTCCCGTAGAGAACATAAGTAGAGATTGTCCGCTATAATAAATTGATGCGCCCACTAAAAGGACAATGCCCACTTTCGTTGTTTTACCGAAGTTCACCCGATGAAACTGATAAATTATTTAATGGATGTACATACAAATGTTTCTTTATGGTCGAGCCTATAAAAGGGAGATTTAAGGATTATCTTACCACGTATATTACTTCAATATCTTTTGCAGGAAACAAAGAGTTTATTTGTTTCTTTTTATGTATTCCAGTTGTAATTAGAACACTATTAAATTGACATCAAAGTGACTAGACGTGAAATGACTAGTATGTATCGTATACATATTCTATAGAAAATATTCTAAACCCACTATGTCTATACTATTGCCCGATTTAGGAATCTTGTACTTGCACTCGAGACGGAATAATAAATATACATAATAAATGAAAATTAGGAACACGTTTATTTATGAAGCCTATTTTTATACTTTAACCTATTTTTGTACTATAATATAGAAACATACATTATTCATTAGACTAAAAGATATCGAGATTGTCTTAAAGTACCATTAAATTATCTACCTACTTTATAAACTGTCTACATATTCAGAAGTGATTTCAGTAAAATAGGCCGCGATGTCATTACAGAGATGGCTCATTTTAATATTCAGAACTAAGTGGTTCAATAGTTGTTCCGTGGAATGAAAATTGACAAGACTGAGCCGCAGTTTGATTACACGTTAAAGTGTTGCCTAATTAATTAACAATCAACAAGAAAATTATCATTACATTTGTATTTTGTATTGCTCATTTATGAATCCATAAAAACCGGGTTTAAATACTTTCATCCATCCATGTTATAGTAATAATAAAATAAATACATCGTAATTATATCCTGTCTGGTCAGTTTTAAAATTAATCCACATAAAACAATTAAATTGAGTACTCATTATCCATAATTTATAATGAAATGGTACCATAAAACCATTCAGTCTATTGTGTTAAGAAACGCCAATATCTCGTATTTGATTTATTTCTCAGCATGCCGTTGTAATTCTGTACGAAATAGTAAATTTAACGAAAAATAATAAAATATTAAATATTCATACAATCTCGGCGTTGCATGTGTAAATTTAATCAACCCTGATATATGGACTGTTGAGTTGAATAAATATGACAAACGATTCTCAATTTTTTGTCTCATGTTGCTATGAATAATGTACTAAGATTTCGTGCGACTTCGTTTGCTTGGATGATATAGATACGTGTCCGCTGTGATTGGAACAGAATAGCACACTCGATATACGAGGTATCGCTGCAACAGCAATAGATTCAACAATTTTTGCATAGTCTATAACTCTGTGCAGTATTGTAGTACATTTGATATGTCTCTGTATTTTACTACCAAGATACAATCGCACCGTACTCTTGTAAATATTTTATTCAAACTTCAATGTTTGAATGGTTTTGAATATTATAGTAGAATGATTTCAGTCTCAAACAGTCTCAACTCATTATTAACTACATTACCTGAACTTGTAAATGAGGAAGCAAGTGGCAAACAAATATGTTCACTAGATCCATTTAGTTATGTGCAATATGACATGATTGACATGAAGGAAATAATTTCTGAAATGAGTAATATGAAAAATTTCGATATATTCCTAATCGTTAAACATGATAAAATGACACTACCCGGAAACAGTTTATACATAAACAGTTGGTATTGTATTCAAGTTAATTATCTAAAGCTTTTCCAAGTGTAACGAAAACCATAGTAAATAATTTATTATCGTCTGTTTTTATGAGAGAACTAGATATACATCGTAAGAATTCAAAAACCTGATTGCTCGTTGTTATTTTAAACATGGAGAATACAATACAGCATTAAGGAGGTATAATTATACGTAGAGACAAAGTTGATTAAGAGGAGTAACGATTTACCCATTAATATTCGTCGCAAAATTTATACAATGTTGTTATTCTTAATAAAACTCTATTTGCGAATTCGTTTCAGCAACAATGCATTGATGAACTAACTACGTCTTTATGTTTCTAAAAATCTACTTACAACACACCATTTAATAATACTTGTTTTATAAATACATTTACCTGAAATAGAAATCAAATAAGAAACAACAGCACAAGACAGATTGAAAGCACTAAAAATAAAATCCAGCTATTTCTACAAGAAAATAACTAATAGTTTCACATTCACAATAATAAACTTCATGTACTTTCTCAAACAACAGTTCCATCGAAAAGAAACATCGCATCCATTACGTGCAAAAAGTTGACAAATAACAGTCATAAAGATACGAAAAGTTCGATTCCCCGGGGACTAAAATTTCTATTAAAGAAAGTGCAGCCTTTCGAGCTACGCGAAACATACACAGAGGTAATTCAACATAACAAAGTTCACCTGTTTTAATGTTAATATTAATCACTTGGACTGTCACTGTTAAGTAGCAATAATCATGCAATCACGCGCGTGTGAACATTACGCGTTCGCGATTCGCAGCTGAGGCGGTCGGGAGCTTGACCGCGACTGGATCCGTAGCTCGCACCGTAGCCGCGGGAAGCCAACTGTCGTAGCTCCGCGCTACGGAATACGCGCTGCATTCCTCTACGGTTCGCGCAGTCGCAACTGGCAATTATTTTCTTCTGAAACCCATTGCTTCGGATATTATTGTTATATTAATTCAACAATAATATTCTTATAAATGTATCTTCTATGATAATTATGACTCTATGTTTAATACATAACAAAGAGAACAGAAAGAAAGAAAGAAAACTTATACCATCTTTATTATTAGTTTTTCAAAGTTTTGGAATTATCATCTATGTACCAGTACCTACCTGCTATAAGGAAGTACTAATATTATCTGTTTGTCGATATATACTGAGATAACCGCTTCATTGAAAAGATTAATTTATAATCAATTTAATTTTAATAAAGAATTATAATAAGTAATTCAACATCAGTCACTAAGCTGTCTCACTTCATTAATATTTAAAAAATATTTTAACGATATCGCGAAAATAATCCCTATTAGTTGAAACAAATTAATTCTCATTATATAGGCACCTAACTAACCACCCGTAGTGTGACAGCACTAGCTAACTACTATCTTTATTACTAGACAAATAATAACTACTCATGGGCTATTGTAGTATTGCCAATACTTGCATTGTAAGCTTAATTTACAGTACGTTTACGAAAGCTAGCGACGCGGCGACGCTATTCTTCGGGATGTCTTTGTTGCGAAGGATTACCTATATACTTACCTAATGCCTATTGCATTACGGTTTTGAGACTTTCAACCTTAATATAAGAACTTCAGGAGCTGGTTTATATTTGTTGTTGTTACTATTATAAATTGGTAAGTCACTGAAGAAGACATTGACAATCATTATAATCTAGCGTTTAGCTCTTGTGTATGAGAAAAATAAAATTACAGGCATGAGGTTTCTTTTCCTTTTACACAATACACTTTAAAATGTTTACAGGTGCAGATAAAAATAATAAGTTCTATATTTTATTCCTCAAGTATTATTTTAAATTTAGTTGACGTCAGCTGAAATCAGCTGTTTTCACTACTGCATATATGTATCAGTTAGCTAAACCACCCGAACTTAGGCTGAATCACTCGCTATAGCTGTTTAAAAAAAATACGCTTTTTATCGCATCGGTTGTGTACGTGACCGTCGCGCAATGGTTTCAGGTTCGAATCCTGTGCCGGCCCTAATGACTTTTATTTGAATTTCCGATGAAATTGAGTAAGTAAGTGGGCCATTTTTAAAAGAGGTATACTTATAAATAGAATTTAATTACATTACTTTTAAACTTTCACTTTGTTTAAATCATAATAATATATAAAATAGACCTGCGACCAGGGCGAGTGTAACCAGCGCCAAAACGTAAAAAGCATATTCGCTTTAATTCCCGTATCCTGTGATGCAGAATTATTTAAAAGGAATTTATCTAACAAATGAGAGCATTGAAACCTTGCGTTGGTAAACAATGTAATATTTATACATAATTATACCATTTATATTTTCTGTACTTAATTGATCAAGTCAATATAAAAAACAACATGCATTACATTGCAACATTGCATCTAAAAATTTGAGTGAACTCTGATGTTAAACATAATATTTAACGAATAAAAAAGTAGTTATTCGTTCAAAAACAAATTCAAATATAGTCGTTCAACAACGTGCAGCAAGGATAATAATATCGCAATGTCAATTTGACATTGATTGTCAAGTCAAGTGACATTGACATTATTGCATACAATCCTTTCTCTTTTTTTGTTATTCACTTACCGGTTCTTCTTAAACACGACCTCTGCTCTTGTTTTTCCATTTAATTTAATTTCAGACTAATTTATTACAAAGTTATAATGAAAACTAAAGCCGGCTTAACGAGATTTCACAATTGTCATATACTTCGTGAGGGTCAAATCATTAAAGAAGACTTATGGATACGAGATGGTAAAATTGAGGATCCAGAAAAAGTATTTTATGTAGAACAGTTACAAGCCGATGTAACTGTAGATTGTGAAGGACTATTGATTGCTCCGGGGTTCATTGACATACAGATCAATGGTAAGTATAATTTGTTTTGATTTCATACTTCTTACTTGTCACCAAGGTGCAATGACCTATTAATCGCACAAGTGATGTAAATATTCATTGCCCTCGCTTGTCTTTTATGTTTTTTGAAAAACCTCTTTACTGGCAAAAATATTAGAATTTTTTAGATGAGTACATTTTAAATTTAGTAATACCTATAGCTTGTAGTCCCATTTATTTTGTTTACAATATATTTGAATATATAAGGATAAAAACTAATTTCCTTAAGCTCAACTGTTGCTGAGTAAGATCCAAGAGGTGTGTCATTGTCAATACCTAATTCAATTTGCATGATGAACTATTCCCTGACTATAAAATTACTCATAGGTGGCTGGGGAGTGGACTTCTCATATGATTCGGAAAATGTTGATGAAGGCATAAAAAAAGTTTCAAAGAACTTGTTGGCCCACGGTGTGACCTCATTCTGCCCAACAATGGTCACATCTGATGTGGAAAAGTACCACAAAATACTACCCCAGATCAAACAGACTGATGGTGGTCAACATGGAGCTACTGTACTAGGTGTGCATTTAGAAGGACCATTTATTAGTTTGGCTAAAAAAGGTGCTCATATGGAGGAGTATATCAAAACTCCTGAAAAGGTCTGTATGTAAGTTTAAAAAGAAATTTATTATGTATTTGTATGTTTATTTATTTGGAAAAACGACACTTATGTGTTTGTATTTAGGATCAAAACCTTTAAAATTAATAACCATTTACTCATGTGTATGTTATAATTTAATCTTTGATTATTAGTTCAAATAAAGGATTCTTTCCATTTAAAACAGACCTCTACATCATATTCCATAAAAATGTGAATTTAAATCCATAATATCCCTAATTATTTGTAAGAAGTTCTATAATCAAAATAACAGCAATTTATCGCTTTGTAAGCTTCATTCCAGATTGTAATTAAAGGAAGACTGTTTTAAATAAACAACTGTAATGTCTATATATTGCTATCATGCAGTGTTTACTTGTAATTGTAGTTAAATATTGCACATACTTTATACTTACTGGCATTATCAGTTAGCATTTATCATCAACCTACTTTCCGACCATTGCAAATAGTATCATTATATGTATATCTTTATAATATGTGAGTGAACCCTTATCAATTACTCAATATATATCACATGTGTTAACTAACAAATAGTATATTTGCCAACACCAGCATTCCTATACCACAATACAACCACATAGATAAATAATTATTATCTTGACTACCTATAGAATGAAGTTTGATATTTTATTGCTTGCATATAGTTTTGACAAGAGTAAACTGCACTTAAACAAATAAATATTTTGAGACAACTCACACATTGTCATTTGATTCCAAACTAAGCAGAGCTTGTACTATGGTAACCAGTTAACTGGTACACATACTTATATACTTCTAAATACATACTTATTATATAAATAAACTAACAACCAGTCTCAGAACAAATACCAGTGCACATTACGCAAATATTTATCCCAGGTAGGATTCGGCAAGGTGACCTCATTAACATTACCAACTATTTTATATTTTATTTTCAGGGTTTGCAGACAATCAAGGAGGTCTATGGTTCATTGGAAAATGTTGTCATAATAACAATAGCTCCCGAACTGCCTGGTGCAACTGAAGCAATCAAAGACTTAACTGATCTAGGGATCAAAGTGGCTTTAGGACATTCCACTGCAAGCTTAGCTCAGGGGGAACAAGCAGTCGAATGTGGAGCTAATTTAATCACACACTTATTTAATGCAATGCTGCCAGTAAGTATTGTAAATCTAGGAATATGTAATTTTTTTTTATTTTCTTTGAACTTTATATGATTATTTCATGAAGATAGCAGAAAGAAATCTTTAGAACGCCTTGGTACTCTATTTATTTATTCTTCAGTGAATAATCCGAGTTTAATAGCTGGATCTAAATGAAAGAAGTCACTTGTTCCTCAACAAGCTTAACAATAATGTTTGAAGAATCATCATTGAAAGTCATCTAAGACTCAAGTCTCATCCGTTACAATCCATTTGTATTGCACATGCTGTGCACTCATTAACATCTACCTTTACTTAGATTTTCATGCCAAAAGAAAACCTTTTGACCATACTTTGAAGACCCTTGGTCACTTGCGTATTGCGTAATTAATATCTTACTAAGCAACTGTGATGAACACTATGCACTAACTACCGCACCGGTATTGGGGAATTAGAATATGTTTACATTTAAGTTATTATTTAAATTGTATAACATAAAATACTTGTTTGTTATTCTAGTTCCACCATCGTGATCCCGGTTTAGTTGGTTTACTGGCGTCTTCAACTAAGAAACAAGTTTTCTACGGGATCATATCAGATGGTATTCATACTCATCCAGCTGCCTTACGTATTGCGAGCCGGACAAATCCGAAAGGTGGGTAAAAGTTATTTAATAATCCATTTTACTGGAACTTAAATTGTTATTGATATGTTAATAATTACTTTAGCTAACCATCACCTTAAAAATCTTAAACTACACTTAATAGAGTAAAAAGCTTACATTTCAATGCCATACTGTTGGAGTGGAGTCTGCCTTGAGTTGATATACCTATACATAATATGCGAAATCCTAAAATAGGTAATTTTTTACTTACAATCTAGAATAACAGATGTTTTTCAGGACTAGTACTCGTAAGTGATGCAGTAGCAGCTCAAGGACTTGCAGACGGTAACTATCGTATCGGGCCACAGCTTGTGACAGTGGAAGGTGGACATGCTTATGTGACGGGCACAAAAGTGCTTTGCGGAAGCACTGCCGCTCTCGACTCTTGTGTTGCGACTTTCAAACAATCATTAGGTAAGCTTTAACGAAATATTCCTGAAACTGATTGAGGTTTTAATATAAGTTGATTATAAGCTGATAAGTATACGAATTCATTCGGTAACTCATTTCCCGAACTGAAACTATATTATGGTTTGGTCATAATTAACAAGTTACCTGATAACCTGGTACTGGCTATACATACCTTTCTAAATTAGATTTACCATATAAAAACAGATTATGTATGTAGGTACCTAGTCAATTTTAATTTAATGATATTGTTTGTTACAGATTGTTCAATGGAATATGCACTTGAAGCTGCTTCCTTACACCCAGCCATAGCATTAGGAATTGACCACAGAAAAGGAAAACTTAATTTTGCGTATGACGCTGATTTTGTAATTATTCACCCAGAATCGTTGAAGATCAAATCTACTTGGATTGCGGGTGAATGTGTTTATAAATGTGATAATTAAAATTTCCATTACTTACGTATAACGTATATTTAATGTAAATATTATTACCATTAAGGTATAAAACATAATCAAATAATGATCTATCCAACATTTTTTATTATATGTTTAAAATAAAACATTTAAAACTGAAGTGACATTTCCATTCAAATCTGTTCCATTACTAGCTCATGTAGAATTCTCATTATCATAGTAAAGAAGTTACGTAGAATCCATAATCTTTAAAATATAATGTTGCTATTTTGTTAAATCTAAAAAATGCTCAATTACTCCAGCCGTTAGCCAGATTTCAAAGTGTTAAATTAACAGAATAAGCACACCCGTCTGCAGGACAATAATTATAGTCCAGCTTTCGTACTAATAGCTTTACCTTTAGTACGAAACGACTGTAGGTAAATTATGCATTGGATGTCATAGGTTATTTCGTGTACCAGAATACGGGCTGCTGCGACAGTGTGATTTTGTGCATTAGTGTGAATTAAGTGTTTCCAGGCATAATATTAAGCTGGCTGCTGCAGGTTTCTTTGGCCTTTTTAACTGCAGGAAAGGGACCCTTGCAATATTTTGTAAGCAATCAATTTGGTTCCTATCTGATGATAATAATATTATAACACAGAACTGGCCAATATAAAACAGTTCCGATTTCTTATGCTTCAGTTATATTGGTATACGAAAGTTATCGGGCGAGAGACAGCTTGGCTAAATAAAAATGAATATCATTACCGCCGAACTAAGTCAAAAAAGACCGGACAAACCGGTTCTAAGCCTAGTACTTAAGGCATTATTAAAACTTTTGTTCTTAATATTAAAAATAAACTTTTTTTAAATTCGGTACTTCTATTGCAGCAGGGTAACTAATTTATGCTTAAGCAAACTGCCAGAGGATTGGATATTCAAGACCATAAAGATTATTATTTTGGGGTACTGCAGGTGGCTCATCTGTACTATTTATAGATTGCTTATTTGATCGAGCTTGTCTCTGAACTGGAGCTATAGACTAAAGCTCACATTTCGTTGGCAGTCGATAGTTATATAGGTACGCAAATTGAAGCTGTGATGAGTATCCCTTCCATTTTGTTCTACTCTGATTTTTTTTATGTGCCATTGAAATTATATTGAAGACAGAGTTACAGAGTATGGTTCGAGGCCACAGCTGATAGTTTTATCACCTGGTTTGAGCAGAGGGCAACAATTTAGATTAATAAACTCTTTTTAGTGGCATGGAAAATCTTTATTGAAGTAAATATATTTATAAAGTCAGTACAATTTAAGTTCAATAGTTTCCAAAAATATTAAAGTGCAGGTTGCTGATCACCTGGCAATGTTAAATATGATTATTTCTTAATTAAAATACAAGCTAATATTGAGAAAACTGTAATATGTGAATAATAACATGTATATACCTAAATAAAATCATGACAAAAATATATTTTAGGCAGGCTCTGAATTACACTGCTCTGCTGTTATCCTGGCCACAGTTCACGTTAATAAACTTATAATTATTAATAAATCGCTAAGGTCACGTGAAAATCTGTACTTGCCATTAAAAAAAGTTAAAAGAAAGAGTGCGGAATGGCAATCATTCAAATTTTCAAGTAACTTCAGCAATAAAAGAATTTGGTCAAAGTAAGATGTGCAACCAGTTGTAACAAAAAATCTACTTCTGTCCACAAGTAAACATCAACTATTCATCAGTAACGCTGAATATAGGTTTTAATTAATGAATACGCTCAATTCCTCCACATCTTCATAGGCGTGGACAGAGAACCAGTTGGGCATCTTAACTTTACAATAAAATAATTAAACATCAAGTTACAAACCACGCAATGTATATTCATATTGTATACAATATTACTAGGTGTATGTATGTATATAATGTAAATACATTTTCATGAAAAACAAAAATAATATCATGGAATATTCAAAGAGCCAAAATATTTGAGATTAACTCTACCTTGATACCATTAACTTCTAAGATCTAGGCACAATGCAGCAGAGACTCCTGTATGGATTACATAACAATTTTCGTTGACTGTGGGGCTAAAAAGTACAATTACAGTCAACACCATCACACAAGGTATACTGAAGACATTATATAAACTGCCATAACTTTTATATTTATGGAACATATTTTATGAGAAAGATATGTCGGATAAAACTGGACCTATGCGGACAAAGCTGTGTTGTGCTACTTTACAACTAGCAGTATAGTATAATGGTTTCAGAGCCATCGGCAATCCCATGTGCTGATGCTGCTGGCGCCCCTTGCAGCTTGCACTCTGCGGCAAGCCGCCATGAAGGCAAACAACTACATCTAATAAAACTTTAACATTTACATTTTCAAATGTTTACGGAGGGTATTGTCTGTTAGATATAATTTCGTGTCTGGAGTCCACATCATACTAAACACACAGTGGACTACATCTAGGTTTAAAATACTTTAACAGAATTAAATTATTGAGCAATATATTCTTAAGAGAATATTAGTAGAGGTTTGCTCGGCTGCACCAACTCTACAGAATAATTCATGTTACTCCTAGTATCAAATACCAATGCATACTCCACAAATGTCATTTCCGCAAAATGAGAATTAAATAATTAAATTATAAGGAATTAATGAATCTTTGGATCAAAATTAAAATATGCATTTGGAACTTGCACCTTTCACACTAACTATTATACAATAAATTTCACATTTCAACATAAAATGACAAGAACATAAGACAGTGTAACTTAGAATATACTTAAATCTACATTGAAAATAAAAGAAATAGCCATTTGAATAACATCTAAACCAATCATGAGAATAAAATCACGGGAGTTGCAGACAATTTCTATGTAAACTAAATTGATTCGGTATGATATGTTTTGTTGTTTACTGAATAATTTGTGAGATGAAGAAATATCTGAATGGCCGCTTAAGAGAAAAAATTATGCTTATAGTTATAGAATCAAAAAATAAGATCACTACAATACGTAAATACCAAGATTGTATATTAAAATATTTGTACTTTTACTGACTAAAGGAAAACATTGGCAACTGCTAATAATCCTACAATTGTAAAAAAAAAATAATTTGTATAATGTAGACTGAAAACGGTCATCTCAAATTCGTTCACTCTAAGATGTGGAATGCAATTAGAATTCTTTAACAATATTAAAAGGTATAATAATATATTAAATTTTTATAATCAGCTCAACAATGTATATAATCTATAATAATTTAAAAGCCTAGATCCAAACTGTGATATTTATTGCACAAGCACACATGTGGCTTAAGATTCCAACGGGAATAGAGCTCACAACCTTATTATTATTTATGTTGTTTTAGAACAGTGGAGATTATATCGGTACAGTGGGTGAAGGTTAATTAAATTAAATCGTTTGAGCATGCCGTCTTTCAAGTATTCATTGGAATCATTTCGAAATAAATGTCAGATATAATAGAAATTATGTTATCCCACCCACGGTTCATAGTTCAACAGGAATTGAATTATTACGCCACAACCCTCCACCGAGACCATCGAGCTGTGCTTGGTGCCACTAATAGGCAATACGCCCACCTCCAATAGGGAGGGTAACATTAGAGCTCACCTTGTGCGCTGCGAACCCTACTTCTATCACATTACTTGGCACCAAGTATGCAAATGTCCTTGACAACCCTCCCTTCTTCGACACCGCGCAATCCACATTACGAGCTTACTAATAATACCAAGGAAACCTGCAATTTTCAGTGCCATATAAAGTGATACTACACAACTACTGAAGTAATTTATTGCTGGATACATAAGGGAATATAGATTCAAGAGAAATATCTTTACCAAAATTGCTTTAAAGTGTATATAGGTAACTTTTAAGATTCCCGAGAAAGGCTACTGTAATGTACTCTAATGATACAATTATTATCAAGTAATGTCAATGGACAATAGATACCATTTGACTGCCATTCATCCATGACATAGTGCTTACTCGCTACGGCAAATTATACAGCCAAGCAGACGCGGCGAATAACCGCCGCGGCCCGCGCCAACCACTAATAAACATCTCTAAACAACACCACCATATAGGCAAACTTGTGATACTGTATGTGTGTATATCAATTGAAAAATACTAGTACCTACTAAACATTTCTACGCTGATCCCTACATAAAATACATGGCAAGAAAACAGGAAAGTGTCGATATCACCAAAATTAATATTAAAGGGGGGTAGATCATTGACGAGATAATACTTTTGAAAATAGTTTAGAAACAAAACTATAAAATGTTCGTCATTGAATAATATTAACGGATGTTGTAATGAAATGTTTTGACTTTGAATTTTAAATATTGGAATTCACACATAAAATAGTATAATTTGTAAAATTATCCAAAACTTATCACACCACTTTTTAATAATTTTATGCAACCCTAAAGCAATATTATTAATAGCGTCAAACGCTCCCTTTGGGGCAATAATAAGTTCTATTTCGGTTAATTTTACTTCACTAACACACAATAATTTTGATCAATGACAACGAATTAAAATTGAACATCATAATATTAAAACCCTGAATATTATAATAAAACAAAAAAATTGGCAACAACTAATAACTAATTTTTACAAATATTATACAATAAAATAATTACTATGTGCATGCACAAATATCGTAAGAAAATAATTTGGCAGTAAAAATTCGTAAATCTAAAGGCCTAAACACACTGGCCAAAAATACTATTTATATAATATAGGCCCGGAACATATAATTAAACAAAACAATAAAACGACAAAATCAGAGTATTAATCACACCTGCTCGTCCGCGAGGGTATGTAGACTCATTTTAAACTAGTTAAAATAAAGAAAATAAAATTCCCTAATACTATTGGGACAAAAATCCTGAAACAAATAACTTAAAAACAATATGAAAAATAAACCCAAAAGTTACTCACTAATCAATAGAGGATTCAGACTAAAATGTCAAAATTCAACATATCACTGGCTTACAAAGACCGACGTTGCTGCATCAACCCCACGTCGCGGCCCTCGCTCGTGTCTTTCAAAATATTGAGTCATGTAAGTCTTAAAATGTTGGTTCATTATGTCTCTCTATTATTGCTCATATCACATCTAATTTTGCGTATCGAATATTGTAAAACTGTTCCAATACACAACAAATACATAAAATAAATACCTATTTCTAATTAAGTACACATACTTATACATGTTACTCTTCAATAATGGTGATTTTATTAATCAGTATAAATTATATGGCTCAGCAATACGAAGAGAGTGCCTGACTATCATCTAATTATTTATTTACTTTTATAATTACTTTAATAATTTAGTAACATGAGGGTGTATATTTAATGAGATGCACGACTTTGTTTGGAATTTGGGAATTTAAAATTATTTAAATTTGTAAACAAATGTAACCACAAAAAAAAATTAGAGAGCATATAAAACTGACATTAACAATATTGGTAAAATATCACACTTAATTTTAGGTGGTCTGGTTAAGTACTATTTCCGAAGTGTTTGTGTAAAACAAAATAATGGTCATGTACAACGTAACATCTTCACATCCCAATTAAGATATTCTTGTTTATCGTAACAGTGAAGAAAATGTATCATATTATTCTAATATTGTTTCACTACTTATTGCATATTGTACAAGTAACGGTTTAGTAGATAAAGGACTTATTCGCAAAACGCCTTACCCCTAAAAAGAGGACCTAATCGTCCAATGGCTTATTCTTATAAAGGCTAATTCGCAAAATGACCTATTCTTAAAAAGACCTATTCGCAAAATGGCTTATTCTTATAAAGACTAATTCGCAAAATGACCTATTCTTAAAAAGACCTATTCGCGAAATGACCTCTTTTTACCAGTTGCCTATTTTTATTTTTTTAAATTATGTTATTCTTAAAATAACTTCTTCTTTCTTGTTATTATTGTGATTTTATTTAATTATTGTTAAAATAGAGGAAAAGCAGTAGGTTTTTGATTATCATTCATATTTTGATATTTTTGACCTTTTTAATAAATAATAAATATGATTATGTATTCCATTTCTTTAAATATTTACTCTTTATACATACTTAGACTATGGATTATGCCTACATCCTGAAATTATGTTTCATGTTCGGGAATAGGGAATTTTACGAATAGGGTATTTCGCGAATAGGGTATTTCACGAATAGGATATTTCACGAATAGGGTATTTTACGAATAGAGTATTTTACGAACATGGTATTTCACGAAAAGGGTGTTTTACGAATAGGGTATCTCACGAATAGGCCCAAAAACGACTGCAAGTCATTTTGCGAATAAGTCCTTTATCTACTAAACCCAAGTAACACAGAAAAGTATCGCACGCAAAGTGCAAATGAGTGTTACTATTTATTGCACACAATGATTTTTGTTAATAACTTTTTAGGATAATTCGTTCAAGGTGCCTAATTATAATTGGAAGACCACGGATCCCTGACAGGTTTTTGTTATTGTATGCAAGATTGTATCTGACCATTACTTCTGTATTACAATAATAATTGTGATACCATATTAATAAGAATTATATTTCACGTCACATGTCCCACTTTCCACACACTAGTTTTAGGAAATCTAACAAGGGACTATAGTAATATGCTGTATATAGTGATTATATCTAAATATGGTATCGCTTTCATAAACCGCATTTGTACCTACTATCTAAAAACTATGAATTCTCAATTTTGAATATAAATGTGGATAGTTATAAAAATATATAATTTGGCGAACTGTATATACTCATTGAACATATTATTATAAGTAGAAATATTTTATGATGGCAAATTCATGTACATAACAAGTAAGCAAATACTGCAATGGTTTCAAAGTCATTTGTCTTAAGTTGGAATAATCAATTTCTATCATAGGGCAATCTAATGTAACCATGCGTAAGTGATAACTATTTCAACAATATTATTAGTGCTCTTAGAAAAATTAAAGCTTGCATTAGAATGATTCAAAAAGCTCGCTATATACAAGAAAATGCCAGATAAACTCTTTTTCTACATCAATTTTTAACTATCCAAATTACATATATGTAAGTTGTACAAAATTATTGCAAAGTTACAGCGGTTGTCTAATAACATAGCATTACAAGTTCCATCATTAAGACATTTACTTATAATAAACGAAATCTTAACAATGTATATTGTAATGCTTATTCATGAAAAATCTTTCAAATATGTAATAGGCTCTCAAAACAAGAGTACACGAAAAACATTTTGTATAGACACAAGAATTCTGTAAATGGTAAATATATTTTAACGGACAATATATAATATTGTATACGAGATTAACCTAAACTAGATGGCACGTTATTATAGTGTCGCCTCCTTTGGTCATGACAATATTCAATTTCGTTTTATACTTTTCGCATAACTCAATTGTGCGTTCACATTTGTTCTCTTTCAAGCTAATTAAAGACACCAAATAAATTCAATCATAGTATAAAGACGTACGTATATCGGGCTAACATTTGAACAAATTAACGTTTTATTTGAGGCGACACTCTCACGCAGTCCCCTAATTGACATGTTTTAACTTCACTCGAACTAGGAACCTTACCAGCTGCTAAAATTTAGAAACAAAAATACACGAGTCCTGTCGATGGGATTTCTTTAGTTAGATTTGGTTATGATATTCCTTTGGCAGGAAGTTAGATGTTCCGGATGTATTCATGAGTTTGACTATATTTACAATACATCGTGTTCAAGCCTAACACACATATATCAACACTAAAGTCTACGCATTGTTTTGACAGATTGCGTAACATTATTATTTAATACATATTATAGTCAGAAGAAATAAAACAAATCCGAAACTAATCCTCCAACCAAATATAACCAAATATAACAAAAATGGTATACAAATTGGACTAAAACGAATATAGTAGTTGAATATTAAATACTAACCTTTGGATTTTCCATTACTAGAACTAAATGCAATATAAAATAATAATGACAGATGAATAAAACCCAAACAATACACAAGTATTCAGTACTTTGGAAATAATAATGACTTAAGTCTGTCCATAGCAGTGAATAAAAATATAGTGCATCACTAAATTCTAGAATGCCATAAAACAAAAAAAAATCACGAAGCATACCAAGAATAGGACCACTATTAGTTCACTGTTTATGGACAAAATGTTAAAATATCAGACTAATATGAAATTTAACACAAAATAACGAAATAAGTAGTCAAATACTGGTTTAGCAAAAAATGTTAAGCTTTGTAAAAACAGCAATTAATATAAAATATAGGGAATAAATGTGAGATCTTGTAGTATGCAGACTTACAGCCATCGAGTTACTCCTCAGACAATATAAAGGGTGTTGAGGACTAGAACATGATGATTATTCTTAGCCAGAGTGACAATATATCCTTCAGATGTAATCTTCAAGCCGCAGCAGCGGGACACCTGTAATAATAAAAACAATATGAATTTTGAAAGGAGTCATCTATATTTTGTTTTCAGCACATCACGCGAGGTAAGTGAAAATAGTACGAAGTAACACACGTCGACTGCGTACCTTCACATAGGGACACTCGAACTCTGTGACGAGCACCCCGTCGCGCGAGAACACGGCGACGTGGAACTTGTTGCCGTGCGAGTCTCCGATGAGCACGTCGCCCGCGTCCGACACGTCGATGCCGTTGGGAAAGTTCGTCACGTTCTCGCAACCGATGCGGCGCAGGAAGCGTCCTTCGTCGTCGAACACTACTACGCAGTGCCCTTTGAAATCGCAAACGTAAAACTCCTTGCCTGAAAACGAGATCGCTTTTTATTGTACTGACAAAATATGCTCTCTGCTAAATTTTATTTTTGCAACTGAGTTGTGCAGGATGTGTTATAAGCTCTATGCCCCATAGCATACAATCTTTTATTATATAACGTTATTTATTGCATTTTTTAATTATTTGGTCAAATTAATCAATATCTTAACTTACCACTGATCGCTATGTCAGACGGCTCCCTCATGCATTCACTGCAATCGAACCAGCTCATGAGGTCGCCCTCTTCGGACAAGATAAATACGGTGGGTGTCACACTATCCACTGCGACGATTAAGCCTTCAGCGGTCACTGCTAACCCGGCGACGATATCGATGAATCGGACCTAAAATTTTATGAATAATTAAATATTAAATATACTAATACCAACATGCTATTTGCAAAGGATGGCCTAGGGATATAGCCGCCCTTTACGACCTAACAGGTTAGCATTATATACTTACAGCAATCTTTTTCAGAAAATGTCCATTCTTAGTAAATATTTGCATGCGAGATCGCTCGTTGCCGCGGTCGCAGACCACAAATTTTCCGGTGGCACGAACAACCGCCACCTTGCGCGGATACCACAATTGCCCTTCTTCTTTACCGGCAATGCCAAAGTTGAATTTATAAGTTCCAGACTTATCAAACACCTGTAAGAGGATACATGTATGTCATTGTATGTGTATTCTAGAACGTAAGAATGTAAGAATCCTAACACATCCAATAATTTCCTGTACTACACTAACCATCATCACTTGTTTGGACCTCTATCACTTAAATGGATGAGTAAAAAATTGAATAAACAGATAATATTTTATATCAAAAAATATAAAAACAATCCAATCAATCTTTTTTTCGCTAACCCTATTTGACAGATTCAAGTGTTAGTAATAAAAAGTAAGAAATCATTCATTATTAGTGACTGTTTATTCTCATAATGTTCTTACCGTGATGCGATGATTGTTCGTATCAGCGACAATAATGTCTTCATCATTTCCAAGACAGAATCCATGAGGGGAGTTGAATTGTCCCTTGCCACTTCCCAGTTGACCGAATTTAAATCTAATATGCATCGGGGTAGCCTTAGTAGCACGCACGAGTGGAGCCGGCGGAGGCACAAGGGCAGCTTCTTCAGCGGCAGTCAATAAAGGTCTACCAGGAGACACACCGCGAGGTCCTACGCCACCTATTCCTCCAACGCCACCAACTCCACCAAAGCCATTGACTTCTGAAAAAAATATCATGATAACAAACATATCCCATAATAAAATATTAATATAATTTTTTTATTGGCTAAACCTTACCAGTATTCAACCCCAGCTTTGCGAGTGCTTGCAAGTTGTTATATGCTTGAGGTGAGTTTAGATCTCCAGCCAATAACTCGGCAAGCGTGAACGATGGAGCCGGGGATGCATGTGGCGGTGGTGGCACTTCTTTTTCAGCAATACTAGCCAACTGCTGCAAATTGTATTCCACCATAGATGGTAATGCAGGCACCCCCCCAACTCCAGTAACGCCGCCAACTCCCGGCACATTATTAATATTCACGCCGCCAGGAAGGACGCTCGTATTAGTAACTCCCACTCCGGGGACAGCGCCAACTCCTGGAACACCGATAGCTGGCACTCCACCAACACCGGGCACTCCTACCATAGAGCCGACTCCAGTCACTCCAGTAACACGGCGAACGCCAGCTAATGGGTAATCATCAAATACTGGCGCGTTAGTCACCGACACGGCGGGAGAATGAGAGTTTGAAGTTACAGAAACAATTGCAGAAGATTCACTGGCACGTTTCCTTTCTTCTGCACGAGTAGCTTCGGTACGGAATGTTCCAAACGTTTCTTCGGATATGGATTCAAATTTATCCATCTTGGTAACGAATTCCAAAGAGTAATCAACGTCGAATTCTGGTGCACCTTCTAGTAAACGAGCAAACTGTGAGGCCACAGTCTTTTTCAGCATCACGATTTCAGTACCGTCACCGCGACGAAGAAGTCTAGCCGCAAACTTGCAAGCGCAATCAATACGTTGAACGGTTTTATCGACCCGGTCGAAAAGATCCATCACCTTGAGCTCCCTTTCTTTGTGCAAACGTTCGAGTTCTTCGAGAGCCTTTTCACGGCATCGCTCAAGAGCAGCTTTATAAGCGTGAAAAGCTTCGTTAATTACGCCTTCGGCTTCATCTCGCTGACGTTGCAGGTCACCCAGAGCATCATCAAGTCTGGCAGACGCACTACCGGCCGTGGCCGCTCGAGCATTGGCTTCAACAATAAAATTTCGTAATTCAGCCCGTAGATTAGGCTCAACATCGACAATCCTTTCACAACGATGTTCACCGACTTTGTGGTCGACAGTGAGACATTCGGTGCAAGCACCAACTTCACATTCGCAACAATAAAACTTGAGGCTTTCTCCTGCGTGTCGAGCGCAAAATATCGGTTTATGCACTGCAGCTTTTTCCTTGGAGGACCTCAGAGCATCAAACGGTACTACTCTGTGATTTTCGAAGCATCTCATGAATTCATGAGCAGAATTGCAGTTGGAACATAAAAAATGAGAGCAATCGGTGCATCTTGCAACAGCAGGTTCCTTACTCTTGCAACAAGTGCAAACAACAGACTGATCCATAGAAGAGACATCGAGTATGTTGGTAAGCACATAGTCGGAAGGAAGGGATGCAGCACCACCTCCAGGTATCTGAGAACAGAGATATTTCGATATAGACATTTTTGAAATAGTTTTAATGAATAAAAACTGCAAGAAAAGCTTAAGTACGATTTAAACTTACCTTAGTTTCTTGTTTGCATATCGGGCATTCTACGGCCAAATCGAATTTAAGAGAATCGCCAGCTTCATTAACCATTAACTTGTCAATGCAAGCTTCACAAAACACATGAAGGCAAGACAATACTCGAGGACTGCACAGCTTATTGCTGAAACGTATCAAGCAAAGAGTTATGTACTATTTTCTGCCCGCGTAAGAGTGACATAATATATGTATTACATAATAATTATGTTTACTTACTCGCAAATAGTACAATTTTGCTCCTGTTTTCCATTATCAGTTGACTCCAGAGAGCCCTCATCGCCAAGACTAACTAAGCCACCCCCATAAAGATCCCCGTTCATTTCTTCCATTTTAACTTACAATTATGTTGGTGTATAATGAAAATATTCCTTGACCTTACGCAACAAGAATCTGTAACAATTAAAATTATAAATACTTCAAAATTTATCCGTAACTATCTAAATATAATAGAGCCAACCTCTTGCCGATAGAGATTAAGCCCTAATAAATTTGATGATACTATAAAACCCACGCAGTTCCGCCCGTCATGTGGATAAATAACAATCATGCAATATGTTTGACACCGGGACACTCCGGATCCTCATCAATTGCATGAGCATTGATTTAGCGGCATGAAAGCAAAAGTAGCGACCGATAAAGTCTTAAGCATTCGTGGTTTATAGTAGACATCTGTGATATTTAACAAATAACTGTTTTAAATAGAGACGATTTCATTGCAGAGGTGTATGTAAGTTTTGTCAACATTTTTAACCATTTTGACCCTTAAGCGGCTGAAAACTGGTACGCATAATTTATTTATAAAGCTCGGCTTTAATAAGACAATGATAATAAAAAAGGGTGTTAAAAAGAGACCGCTGTTGCCCGTCCCGTGAACAATCTCACACATTTTCGAACGACATAGGATTTCGTTAAAGTAAGATTAAGCGATACAAAAAAATAGGTGATGTTGCAGCTAAATAATTTTGACCAAACTTATATTTAATGTACCTATCTATCTTAAAACCTATACATAGAAACCAGAGTTAAAAATAAAAATTACATGTAGCAACATTTTGTTTTATTCGGCTCAAAGCCTTCGGGATTTTAGCGTAATAACAGGGCGGAGGCCAGACACCCCGAACGATTAGAGGTCACTTAGGAACAAAACCAAATACAGTAGATAAATATTTGCCCACTAAAAAACTTAGTAGCTTCTGTAAAACGACCATTTTGTTGACATAATAACTAGATTGTTTAAACTACATTTTCTGGTAAAAAGTAGGTACCTATCTACCTTATTCCTATTATAATTCGTCATACTAAACACAAAGAATTATAATTACGCTGGCTATACAAATTGTATTTCATCCAAGTGTTTAATGTTAAGTCAGTGCAGGACTGTGAAGTCCATTGAATTTGACTGTGTATGGCTCTTTTACGCATGACGCCGCTTAGTAATTGCTGTCTTGACAGTTAACTTGATCTTGTATGACCACTGCTAAATGAGGAGCACTAAAACGTGTATTTTGCGTAAGTCGACACTACAATATAATACATTTTTGAAAGTCCGATGTAGGTTTGCCGCACATACAAAAAATTTTAAGTCGATATATTTTTAAAGCCTATATGGCACTAGATACAAATGAAAAATTACAATAATAGAGGTAGATCTAAGAGGTAGATAAAGTCACTTCAACCTAATATGAATCTCAATACAGAAACAAGTATCACAATGTGCTGCAAAAACAACCAGCTCATGTTACAGTTATTACATAACACTGCAGATAAATAAAATTATACAGTAGATTTTACAAAGACACTGTACAGGTTCAGAAGACGGAAGATGGGCCAAGACATGGTGGTAGATGGTGGCAAATTATAGGCATTGAAAAAAAAATTAACAATGCACATCTTGTTACAATTTTTCAAGTACCATGACCACAAGTGTTTACTTAGCTTATTATTATTTGGGATGTGTTACTGAATCGTGCTACCACAAATGACTTCAAATTAGCCATCACAGGTACTTGAAAAATTATAACAAGGTGTTGATTTTCTCATATTATGTTTTTTGTTTAAATAGCAGATTTTTAAAAGTACATTTAAGAAACACCATGCCTGGCCCATTTTCCATTTCTGGCTGAATATTGGATAATAGGACCACCTCATGTAGTCCTACCTACCTAGTTTAGTTTAAAGGGTTTTTTCTGTTTCATAATTGTCCTATATGCTGTAATATAAATATTATTGCTATTAGAATAGCTGATAATACCTACACAAAGATCAAATTGTACAGAAAATGTGATGGTATAAATTATATTTAGACAACTGAATGGAGAAGTGTTGCAAATTCAGGCTGCTATAAGATTAACTGTCACATTATCTATTAGATATCTAATTGAAGACATTGTCAAGTCGAAGTAGATATAATAAAATAACATCTTAAATCAGAACATACGGATAGTAAACTTGTAAATGAAGCTGGTTTCTGCCAACCCCTTTGGGATGATGTGACTTTATGTATGTATGTTATATGATATTAGTGTTGTATATATCACAGGGTGATTATTAATAACACAATGAAAGTTTAAAAAAAACAATGACTGACAACATGTACCTATCTATTTTATTACAATAGAATGATGCAAATTTGAGAGATGAGCTACTTATTATAATTTTGTTAATCTGGGAGGGATCTGCTCTCTTAAAATATGAAAATTTCTAACAATATGTTAACAAGCCATATATTATTATAGCCTAATAACTGACCTGTGACTATCCTGTCCCTTGTTGACACATTGGACAGCTGTTGCCGTGCTACACAGTTGGACAACTAAACATCAAATATTAGATAATGGTGTTAATGAAAGATAATGATGTGAATGAATTACAATCTAGTCAAAGTTAATAAGCTTAGCAGACAACTGTTTCTTTGGTAAAGCAGAATTCATTAAATTGGGCCTTGAGCCCTTAGCAGCAATTTATTTGTGATTACTTAAACAAACTTGTTTATATTGTTGGTTGGTTTGATGGCAGTCCTGGCTTTTGAGTTCTACTAGAGAAATGATAATATAATTTTTATATGTTGGTGCTAGTCTCAGTAGAATAATTATATAGACAACAATTTATAACAAAGAGAGAGCTCCATAACTTCTCACATTAAGACAGTTTTATTTTGATCAAAATGTTTGGAGTAAGAAAATAGCACCCATAAACAAAAGGTCTTAAATCAGAAGCTATGTAAAATTCTCGTGATCAGTTTTATTGAAATATTAGCTGAACATTGCCTTACAAGCAAAGGAGTAGATTATCAAAGACATAGTGACACTCAAGACCTTTTTAAAACGATTGTTTCCTTTCATGGCTATTACAGAATATGATAATTACTTTATTACTTCAAACAACACATACTTGAATAGCAAAAGTGGTTAGTCAGGATTACATTTGTTTAAAATGTTATGTAACAATGTTAAGTCTGAGTTTAACATTTTTCTTAAATTTTGATTTTTTTATTTTCATTTATTAGTAGGAGTACAGTATTGTGTTTTTATTTGAAAGTACAAAGTATGATGTTGAAGTAGCTGAGTTGTAAGAACTCTTAAAATAAAATAAAACAAATGTATCTACGGCATATTAAGATATATAGGCAGTAGTTACATACACTGAAAATTTAAGATAGATTTTGGTAAAAAAAAAATCATGACCAACAATGAACAGCAACTGTCAATGGATAAGTTACATTCAGCTACACTATAATATATGTACTAAATTAAATATCATATACCTAGATACATTATGTTATAGGCAAATTACATTCTTGTACAAAACAAATGAGTGAACTTAGGTTCCACACATCTCCCTCTAGATCACAAAGAGATAGAGGTGTAAAAATTTTATCTTTGAACATTTGGTTTAATCAAAATATAACCTAATAAATTCGCGCCGACAGGTTTATCTGTAAGGTGTTGATAGACAAGAGCCGATTGATGCTGAATTTATAGAAATCTAGGACCACGACAGAATTGGTTCCGATCAATATAAGTACTGCATTGAATAAAGGACACCAATATAATCGCACTGAGACAGACGGTGAAATAATTAAAATAATATCGTCAAAATGGCTTCATAATATATACTATGTACCTACTTACATATCGTACAATAAACGCAATGCACCATGCAGACAATGGCGAAGGTCGATATTCCGTAACAGTGTATTACATTTTTTACCAAATATGGTGCAAAATTTTCACAATTAGTTGTTTTAAATTAGTCTTATAAATTATAAAATGATTTACTAACCTTTAACAGTTTATAATTTGAAGGAAAAGCTGATAATCTACGCGCAGAAAGTTCTACCACGCCGTAACTATGAGAATACTCATCACTTTGTAAATAAATAAAAAATGAGCATCAAGTCTCAACAGATATTTTTTTAAATAAAAGTGGTTTCTTCGATGAATTAAATTAATGTTTTGTCACGTTCTCATTTTAAAAAGGCGAATACATCACGGTGTATTGATTTTCTGCGTAGTTGGTTGCGCTGTCTGTGGCCTCGAGTATTGCCAACCTCTACCAAAATTAAATTCTATCGGTAGGTAAAGTAGGTATACCTAAAACACAGTTGAATTCAAAATATATAAATTTAATTGTTCAGTTGACATTGTAACGCACAATTTCTTTCAATAATTACAATTAAATACACTCACATAATTTACTACTACTTCTAAGAGCCATTTGAATAGGTAGTAAATTATTGTTATTGAAATTGATAAAAAGTAATACTGAACATCACGTAAACATGCACGACGAATGAATGTATATCTATATCGATAAAATCCTTCTAATGTCACTAATTCACCAGGTACGCGTTTTTATTTTAGTCTTTGTTTCATATCCATCCATGGAAGTCCTTTGAATCAACCAAATCAACTAGCGATCCAAGCGATTGCTTCTCCTTACTTAATTTACTCCCGATAGGATAGAGTAGTAAAATAACCCTTAGATCCAGATGGATTTTTCTAATTTCATTTTATTTCCATTTGGATCCAGGTATCAATGCGACGATTTGGTAAAAAATATTGAAATTACTAACTATGTGTCTAACTTATTATGTTATTATAATATGTATGTTGCTTGCTTCATTACCTTTTCTTAACCTAAAGCATCTGATCTATTTAATTACAATAAATTATTGCTCTTAAATAGTATAAAATTACTACGAACGATTACGGTCTATGACTTCTTCACGACGCGCGACGGCGCAACTTCGACAAATTCGACATCGACGAAGACATGGGTCACTAAGCTCAGCTCTAGGCTCTGCTCTTTGGTTGTCTGTTGACCCATGTATGATGTGTCTATGCTATGCTAAGGATGGGGTGGTTTAAAAATATAAAGTATCGAGTGATTATGTATAGATTTTTATAGCTGACTCTGGAATTTATCCTTATTATTAGATTGACTAAAAAGTTTATCCTACAATGGAAAATATGACAAAATTTCTTTATTTTGTGCGTCAAGTAGATTTATCGACCAGAATGTTTTTACAACTCATGACGAAACTAGTTGACCATCAGTGTTTGTTTATACTACCTCGCAATGGTATGATCGACGTTAAAGTAGGTATTAATTATAATTTTCATTATGTTTTTCTTAAATACTTATGGGTACTAATAAATTTAACCCATTAATCTCCCACTGCTGGGCAAGGATCTACACCCTTAATGAGGAAGGGGTTAGGCCTTGAGTCCCCCACGCTCTCTAAGTGAGGTTTGGGGAATTTGCATACCTTCAAGAACTGTTCTAAAGAACTATCAGGCATGCAATGTTGCATCACAATGTTTCCCTTCACCGTTGGAACAAGTGATAATTATTTCTAATACTTACATACATAACTTCGAAAAGTCATTGGTGTGCTGCCTCGAGTTCAAATCTGCGACCACTTGCGTGGGAGGTATCAACTTATATCACATGAAAAGACATAATAAAAAAATAACTTTATACCGATAATAATAATATCGAATAATGGTCATACCTAATGCTAAGTCTGACAAATAGAAGGAAACGTGCAACATACGTGACATTGACAACTTTTGACAAATGACAAGACAACTGTTCAATCGAAAAGAATTTACCTATTTATCGTACTAATCGAGTTTTTTAAATATTATAACTCACACGATTGTTAAGTTATTTAAATTGCAGATTTAAAGCCTTAAGATGACTTTTATACCAGTTTGGGAAGAATTCGAGAAGTCTGCAGAGATGCTATATCTAAGGGATCCATTGAATACACGTTACAGTATGAAATATTCCCATTCCAAAGGTGCATTTATTGTTAAAATTACTGACAACAAAAAGGTAATTATTATTTCTAGGCCTAGTTTGTTTGTGGGCCAATATATTACAACTTTTATTTGATAATTTCAGCTACCTAAATATTGAAATTTTAATGTTGTTTACTTTGTGCTTACTGGTCTAAGGACAAATACTAGCACTTATTGTTTTTCATATATTAATATAAACAATTATTACTTGCAGTGTCTCCAATACAAAACAGAAGTACAACAAGATGTGAGAAAAATAGACAAATTCATTTCAAATTTAATAAGACATATGGCATCGAGTGATGATTAAATTCTGCAACTATAATTTAAGTATTTTTAAGTAAAATACAAGTGTTTTTATTTAATGCTGTGTTTAGAATTTACAACCCTTAATACTTGTTATGCAACAAAAGTCCTATGCTTATTTGTGATAAACTCAATGCTGAATAGTTTATTAGGTATGTGGGTCTTGTAAACCATCAGATTGATTCATAAATAATAAGACCTATTTAGGGAAGATTTGCCACACTTGTACAGCTATTATGCTGTCTCCAGTGAGAAAGTAATTAACATGCTTTCAGTATGCATTATAGACATGTTATTAAAGGTGTTTTATACAGGTGCAACTAGACTTATCAAATCCCAGTTAAGACGAATATAGATCTGAGCTAGGTTTCTGGAAAGTATTGTTTGGTACCATATAGTACTGAATCCTTGAGAGATTCTATGAGCAGTCCTCACATATCTTACTGCATGATAGTTTTACTCAAACAAAAATAATATTTCTATTACATACGCTCTGAGGTACCAGAGGCTTGGCCATGTAAAATTGTGAGAATTTAGAGCATTTGACCATGATTGATAAGTTGAAATTTGGTATAATTATTATTATAATCTATATCTATACTAATATTATTATTATATTATATTATATATTATATTTATTTTATATTTTTATATAATATTATAAAGCTGAAGAGTTTGTTTGTTTGAATGCGCTAATCTCAGAAACTACTAATCCAATTAGAAAAAATCTTACAGTGTTAGATAGCCCATTTATGGAGGAAGGCTATAGGCTATATATCATCACGCTACGACCAATAGGAGCAGAGTACCAATAAGAAATGTTACAAAAACAGAGAAATTTTGACCCATTCTCTCTTATGTGACGCAAGCAAAGTTGGGCGAGTCAGCTAGTCTCTCATAGTTTGTATGGACCGTAAGCCCACCACGCTGGTGCAATGCGGCTTGCTGGGTCGTCATTTATGTCTCGTTTTTTGATTAGTAGGGTGTACCACGTGCAGGTGAAGTTTACTTGGATCTCGAGAAGATGGAAAATGAGATCCCTTGTCAACAAACACCTTGTCAAATAAAATAATATCAGTAATTCACGTTTTTATTAGTCCATTCCGGGAGTTCTAGAAAATTTCTACCCTCGAAACCCCCTTTATAAACAAAAAACGGTCTGCAATCTGCTTCGAAAGGTAGCGTTGACTTAAACTGCGAGCATTTCTTCTTAAATAACGATCTGAAAAAATCTAAGGCAACGGACCGTCTGGCACGAGCTCACGGATGCGGACGCGAAAATCCACAACTCGCAACTTTAACCTACGGATGACGGTGTTTTTTTTTAGTAACTAAGTAAAATCCGTGCTAATATTACATGCAAGTCAAAGCCAAGTACCTACCCAAAACAAGACTTTTAATCCCGTACCAATTTTTTTATTTTGGTATTTGCGGGATTATTAATTTTCAATCCCACCGCATCACCGTATTTGCGGGAAACTACTATGAGTACCTATAAGTACCTACCTACCTACATTTTATTTTAATATTAATATTAATAAAACAATAAACTAATCAATACAACTCTACAACAGACTAAGTTTGAATTCGTTCATTTATCACAGAAATTAGAGAAAACTCTGCCGGTTTTCAAACTACTGCAATTTAAGGGATAATAATTAATCAACAGCAGAAAATCGATGTATCATTTTTTTTTAATCATATCACCGAGCAATTGCTCTCTCAATCATGTGTAAAACTTTTTCAATGCGACGAATCCTGCCGATCCCGCAAGATGTGGAATTGGAAGAAGTAGCAGAATCTCGCAATACCGTGGTTGGAGCTTATGAGACTCGAAGAGAGAGTGATATTTTAATCTTCAACGAACGAACCAATAGGTACTTATGCTGTGATAGCCGAGTGGTATAAATTGGTCGAATATTCGAACCCGCAGCAACACACCAATGACGTTTCGAACATAAGTGTCTACCTATTAGAAGTGAAGGAAAACATCGTAATGAAACCTTGCAAAATCATTACATTTCTTGAGGGCATGCAAAGTCCCCAACCTGCACTTGGCCAGCGTCGTCAACTCAAGGCCTTGCCTCTTTCCTCTCCTTGCCTAGCAGTCGCCAGAAATGAGCTAAAGAAGTCGACTACAAAGACAAACCCAATAACTTTGCTAAAAGTGTTCGGGTCGTTTGTTGTAAACTGTTAAGTAAGTACCTACCTAGGCAGGTCAATTTGTATCCATTGTGTGCTTGTCCCGGAATTTATAAGTTTGTATGTGGTAACCCTACACATAATACGAACAGTGCCTACATAACGGACACAAGAATTCATAAGATACCTACCTTCCATTATATAGCAGCATATTATTTTATAAAGTACATTTACACGAGGTATTAACGACTTTTGTATGGCTTTTAATTATATTATATATATGTATAAAGGGGTTTTTGCAAAGAACTATCAATAATTTTGCGGCTCTGCATGGCTTTAAAATTTCTAGTGCTAAAACAATGCCAATGTTAATGTTAATTGTTTCCTAAAAATATTAATGCGTTACAAAGAGACTGGTTTGGTTTTAAAAATAAACAATTTTCAAATAAAATCGACTATTTTATTATTCTATTACCTATGTATTCAAAGCTGTCCTTGGTTTTATGTATTTACCTACCTATCTAACTATTCAATTATTTTTGATCTTAAAAAAGATAATATTTTGTAAGTCTAAATCTTACAAAATATTCACTAATATCTTAATAAAAGCCAATTTATTTTTTTCATAAATTATTTTCTTTGAAGCTAAAGTAGCCCATATCACATGGTCCTAGTTTTTGTATTGCCGATCAATTGTTTGTGAACATCTCTATATTATCTACAACAGACACTGTCAAAAATTGTTGATGGACATTGGACATGTTATTTTACTGTCATGCAGTGTGAAACATAAATAAAGCATATTCGTTTTTGTAAAAATCATGACTTAATACTCAGGCCTAAACTGTTAATATGAAATAATAAATAAAATAAAATAACTGCCACTTACATATTTGTTTTAATTAATGACATTATGGATGGTTTAATTCACGCGGCATTGGAAGCAGAGGTATTTCATTGCTTTCTTCTATTTATTACCCGAGCTTTACGTAGTTATCTATTCTCGTGTATCACTTTGTTTACTAACATAAATTTATATTTCAGGTAATACTTAACCGGGCGAAACATGTGAACACTAACTTATCACAATTTAGCAGTGGTGTTCCAGACCACAAAATGACTTGGACCCATGATAAAATGCACCTTGCTGAATCTGTTGATGAGTCTAGGATGAAATTCCAACGTAATTCGTCTGGGTCTGCTTCCAAGGCAACTGAGAAGTTTGATTTATTTAAAAAACTTCATGAACTTTACAACGAGTTAAGTAGAGATGAGTCTTTACAGGTGAACTATGTAAGTAGAAAGTTTAATGTTTAACTACTCTTCTACTTATTTATATACTTAATTATTGATTGACTCTATTAATTTAAGCCTTTCTGAGCATGTTATAGTCAAATGTAATATGGTTCTTAAACCTAGAACCCTGTTTTTATGTTGCTCTATTTTTAATAAAACTATGACTATTTGTAATTGTTTGGCATGGTTCAGTAAAATTTCCAAGTATATTCAATCATTAAATCACTCGTAATTTGTTTACACAATGTTATGAAATGTTTGTTGTAATATTTCCATAATTAATTGTAGATTATCATAAAAAATATCCAATTCTAACCAATTTCTATAGCCTGAAGCATTATTCACAATCTTCATATTCCTAGTATTCAGTAATACTGAACTTCTTTATAAATAATTTCTGTTCAGTTAAAATATCTGATTCAAAATTATATTCTAAATGCATAATAGTATTAAAATATATAGAGAAGATAGTCATTAATCTGATATTGTGTTGTTTATTTGATAGTAATGAACTAATCAATATTATTTTACCATTACAGCAAGGCTTGAAGACCACATCATATCTATTGGAAAAGTTATTAGCAATATATAATCTTAATACATTAATTATAAATCTATATCCAGGCAATAAGGGATATTCATTGTCATTAAAAGTCAATGGCAACTCTCAATATCTACATCCACCTGATGGACATGTAAGTGTATTTACTAAGCCTAAGATATTTATAATCTAGAAGAATATCCATTGTCCAGTAGCAGTACATTTATATACCAATTTAAAGAACTCATGTCTCACAAAAATGGAGAAGATTTAACTGACTTAAAAAGAGAGGTCCTCTATTTATATTGAATGAATTCCAATCTTATTAATATTATATTTCTGCAGTCTTATCTATTTTCACATAATTATGTACGAACCTAGACTAGCGAAAACTGCATATATAAAATCACTCCTTTTTCCTATAGTTGTAGGCATTAGATAGAATAAACTAATTAGTTCAATTTTGTTGCTATCAAATAGCCATTATACTCAAAAGAAATAAATATGGAACATTATATTACACTACAGTGCAAAAGATTTCATTTTTATTTAATAATTTCTTGTATGTTTTAGTCTTCAACAAATCAAGAGGAGACGTTAATAGAAACTCCAAGATGGCCATATGAGGAGGAGGAGTTACTGAGCTATATTGACAATGAAGAGTTGCCTGTAGTACTGCTAGATCTATTGGAGTCTGAACACTCGTGTCTCTTCTATTCAGGATGCATTATAGCACAAATAAGAGACTACAGACAGGCATATCCCAGTTTTCTCTGTGATACTCATCATGTACTCTTAAGGCCCACTAATCAGGTAAGTATTTTGTCATACATTAAAAATGTAGATAATAGTGTTTTATTAGCATTTTCCCACAATACACAAACTGTTGTTGTAGAAAGATTTATGGTGTAAAGAGTATCTTATTCGGTTATTTAATTTTAGGCTCTAATATGTAGCATTTTTTTCAAAGCCAAGTAATTTGTGATCATAAAAATAAAATCATACACAAAAAAAAATGATTGGACAACTCACAGACAATCAAATGACTGTGTGAGTTGTCTAATGATAGTCATTGAAATGACTATGGTTACCTAATAACTGATAAGCATACTTATACTATATACTTTTAAATACATACTATATAGATCTATTAACATCCATCTTCACATATTCTGACATAAAATAATAATATTAGTAGGATAGTTATCAATACTTGAGAAAGTACTTGAAATAACAAGTATAAGTTCATTCCTTTTGCTTTCATTTCCATTTACATCAAAATTAATTTTAATAAAATTACAACACCGTTATGTAGAATCATAGTGCTGAAACACAAGGTTTTAAACTCTTTACAACTATGTATTTTTTATAATACTATTAATCCAATTAGTTTTTAAGCCGCATTTAATTTTTTTTTTATTTAATTTTATGAGGTCCTCCACAATCATAAAGATAAAGTAGAATAGAATTAGTAACATGTATATGTTTGATTATAGTCAAAATAGTATTTGGTTATCGTTATAAAATCGACTGTAAATTACCACAAAACTACATACAATATTTTATTCTTGTAATGTACTGCATTCTGTGAATGGCTTGCCAGCAAATCCAAGAAAAATAGACAACCATTAAACATATTAGACTTTATTCTAAAATGTATTGATTTAATATATTAAGACAAGTACAAGACACTATAAACCTATTTTAGTTAAAAAACTACTAAAATATGTTTTCTCTTTTTCATTTTGCTAAGGAGTGAAAGAAACAAAACTCTTTATAAGTCTTTCATAACTTTATATATTTTTATGAATAAGAGGGTTAGAAACTTATTATTATTTACTTATTTTATTTATTAAGTAACAGTAATTGTCAGAGTGAATGATGGTGAGTGATGTTGCAGAGTATAATAACGGACGCGATGTGCATCGGCGGGCGCTGCGGCTGGGCGGGCGAGGAGCGCGGCGCGCTGGAGGCGGTGGAGGCGGCGCTGGTGCACGCGGCCGCGCCGCCGCTGTGCCTCGACCCGCGCCCCGCCGTGGGGCTGCTGGCCGCGCGCCTGCACGCCGCGCCCCGCCTCTTCAATACGCCCAGGATCAGAAGACAAGCCAAGAGGTTTTCTCAGGTATGTCACTGGAGCATAGACAGCACTGAACGATATGTTACATGTTTAAGTATTATTTATGTCTCTCGCAAACTTATTGATGTTATTATATTTTTATACCTTTCTAGGTGGCTGTAAATAGAAAGAGGAAATTAGATCAGTTTACACACTATCATGGATTAGAGTTACTAGATTTAATACACCGTCAGAGAGCGAAGAATAGCAGGCAATCTCTTCCGCAGACGCGACTAACTTCCAAATATCCGAAAAAACCACCAGAGGTGAGATCCATCAGTTTGCAGACTTAGAGAGACACCTTTTGTAGGACAAAAGTTTAAACATACTGACACGCTTTTTTACAGGTGTTCAAACCTATTGAACCTCCAAAAATGGAGCCGTTACCGTTGGCCGTGCCGTCGGAAGCGAACGGCCCGTTACGTTTGGCGCGATCTTATGAGCGGCCGCGGCCGACACCCGACTGCCAACCGCAACTTGTCGAAGAATACATTCTAGAGACTGAAAAGACCTCGCCTCATGCCGGCGCGGGTTTCTTCCATATAAAACTATCGATATTACAAAGGCCGTCCGATCAGGAATTCCTTGGGGAACTTTATGTTGATAGAGATCACGTTGAAGGGGAAAGAAATGGTGCAGCTTGTCGGTTCACTTTAGGTATGCACTTGACCTACATATTATTATAATTTGACCTCATTGCAAATTGCTCGATACAATGTGTATCTCATTATGCAACTGTGTCACGGTTAATAAATTAATGTTTACTCGTTATTATCTTTGCTAAGTAAACAATTAAACTATCCTTGTGTTTCAGGGTCAAGACTTCAAGCTAATAAATACATTCAGCAATTCACAGAGATATTTACAGAAGAAGGTCGCAAGTCAGTTAGGATAAGACATATTGTGCCTGGACAACTGCCGAGGGTGTCTTTTACTGGAGGAATGAGAGAACTGGTCAGTGTTTCATATAACCACAAATATAAGTAGAAATTGAGGCGCCCACAACCACTTGCGCTCACCGGTCGGTAAACGATCTGTGGGTTAAGCAACCCTTGGCGCGGTCATTCTATAGATGGGTGACCGCATAGTGGTATTTGAGATGGGCGTCTCCGTGCTTCGGAGGGCACGTAAAAAGTCGGTCCCGGATGTTGTTTACTAAGATAACAGTCGTTAAGCCATGTCAAAGGCCTCTCGGGCGGTTTGAACAACTTGACACTAGGTTGACCACTAACCATACGACGAACAAAACAAACAGTAGAAATTTGTAAATGAGTGAATAGGTATATTAAATTCTTTGGTTTTGTGTGTACAGGGTCAGCAATTATTACTACAGCAACGTTCTGCCGCCGGCAACGTTGCGACGGTTCAGACTCACGCCACTACAGTGCCTGTCGTGTAAGATATACAATATTATTATCACAACATGTTATATAACTGTCACAACAATGTATTTTCATTCATAATTTATTATGTTATTACAGTACTTCAACAATACAAGCGACTACAAATACTCACACGAATGCACGCCAACTACCAATACTTGTAAGTGAAATTCTTACTTATAATATCATTTTGACAATTCATTTTTAGTTTTTAGTAGTTGAGATCAGATTAATCAGAAGTTGGTACAGATAATACCTTGATTGTAATTAATTTGTACCTATGTGATATAAATAAATAAATATCCGATATGCGGCTACGGCGGCAGTTTTAACTACGTAGGAGATTGTTTGTCGGAGCCATTTTACTGTACAATACACTGGTAAACTCATTTGGTCGGTGGGACAGTTATCTGGTAAAGGACTGTCGGTTTTCGGAATTAATTGACAGAAACTTCTGGAACTATTGCTTGGGTCCAACCTGCATTTGAAACTGAAACCTCTGCATGGTAGTAGCATACATAATGAAGCAGCACAGTGAAAACGGTTTTTATTTTATTTGAGTTTCTTCTTCCTAGCTCAAATAAAAAAAAATGGAATACACTATTATATACATCTATCATAACGATATAACTATGACAGCAGGCGCAGTTGCAACAAGTTGGCAACGTGACAACAGTGGGCAGCGTCGTCGGCAGCGTGGGCAATGTTGTGGGCAATGTTGTTGGCAATGTTGTTGGCAATGTTGTTGGCAATGTTGTCGGCAACGTGGGCACCGTTGTGGGCAATGTTGTGGGCAACGTCGCTACTACTCCCGATCCTGCGCTGAAGCAGCAACCCTCACCCACCACACCACGACTTTCACCTCAGGTAAAATCCTATTGATAAATTCTTAATCATTTACCAACCAAATTATGTAGAATTTATAGATTTCTAGCCCCCGGTTTCTGGATACATTTAGTGGTAGTTTGTCTATTCAATAGCGTTATTTCATATGAGTTAAAGCATTATATAATAGATAAACTACAGCTTAAAGTACCTCAGAAACCGGGGGTAAGTGTTTCATATTTGATGCGCGCTGGTATAACTACTTAAGCCGTCATTTTGCGTTACCTATAAAGTGTCTAGACGCCCATCAATTGAATACACAGTCACATAGAAGTCATAATTGATCTAATATATTATTATGCACTTTCGCTGAGAAAAATTGAATGTTTTTTCCACACTTGTTGCAGGCATCAACGAATCAGCTGTTAGCGCAGCAACTAACGAATCCTCAACAACCGCTCAACCCTCAGAAGATGCAGTCAACCATTATTCACATACAGCATCCACTCATGTCTACTGCGGGCACGTCACAGGTAAAAAATTCGTTATCGATTAAGAAACAAATTAACCAATAAATTCTAGTTTACATTAAATGTCTGATTAATATCTCCACAGAAAGTCAAGGAACTCGCGATAATAATACGTTTTTAATCATGTTTTTTTAAGTATGTGATTAAAATATTATCTACACTGTTGTATCATTCGTTAAGAGTAAACGCTCTGTATGCGTTGCTTGTAGTGGGATTGAGCTTCCCTCACTTCCATTACAATTGACTGTATCTAAGGTGGCATATATTGACGGCTAAACTTTTCCGTTGTAGGTACAAAATATACAATACACAAATACAACGACGACGCAGCAAAAAGCGACTATAACAAAATCAAGGACAACGAACCCAGCCATCAGCGCGCTCGTCACCAGCCTCATGAATTCTGCACAACAGTTTCAACAAGGTAAGTTGAGCGTAGTAGTTCAGCTCCCATCTTCTTTATACTTTATCAATTCGTTAATCAAGAAAACATATATTTGGTCTGAGCGTTATTTCTTGACAAGCATGATAGATAAAGAGTATAAGGACTCTTCGTATATTAAGATCTGTGCGCAGAATAATAGAATAGAAGAGATTTCAGTTATCGAGTGTATTCAAATACTCGTCAATGTGTGCAGTTTAGTATTTTAATTTTTAATCAGTAGTATTTAAACGTCACGATGTATTCGCAGCGGCGAGCCAGAACGCCGCGAAGTCAGCGGTGGTGAGCACGGCGGGCGGCGTGGCGGTGGCGGGCGCGGCGAGCGGGGCGGGCGCGGGCGCGGCGGGCGGCAACAACGCCACGATCCTCAACCTGCTGAACAGCGCGCCCGCCGCCATGACGCACGCCGAGCACGACGCGCACAAGCTGCGCGTGTCGCTGGGCGGCGCGCGCCTGCTCGCCACCACCGCGCCCACGCCCGCCGCCGACCTGCCCACCTACACGCACCAGGTACCGCCTCCCACACTAACTGCCCAGGCTAGCTCCGACGTTTCGTTTCCTTCCGAGCTGACGGCGAAGAAGGAAAGAGACTACGGGGTTTCGATTCGATCCCTCCGACCGACGTTAGTGCGCGACCGGTCGAAAGACGTAAGATCTGCGTTATGAGAGAGAATGACCGGAAAGCGTCTCCCGTAGGGCCCGTTGTAAAAGAAGAATATTACCGTAGCGCTTGTATTTAAACTTAAAGCGCGCTACCGAATTTTAAGATTGCCAAAGGGCAAAGTTAGCGTAGGACGTCGATCGGCCGGTCGATCCGTCGATAAACGATCGATTGTGCGAGACGCGACACTGGGTTGCAGTCTAATAATCTAGTTTTTCTATTAGGGTGTCGGTGTTCAAGTAATGAGCAACTACAATCGCGATAACGAAGCGACGAATGTGTCGAGTAGTGAGAGCGCTCTGCTGGAGAGACTGATCGGTCCCGAGACGGCGGCGACGCCCGGCTCGCAGCAGCAACCGGTGTGCCACTTGCAGGTAAAATGCAATGCAATACGAAAGAAAACAAAGTAACAGATTTAGTCATTCTTCTGAACTAATATACTTCTTATGAATTATAATAATATTGAGGTCAAAATTGACGATGCAGTATTTAAATGAGTTTGTTTTTGCTTCTCAGGGTCTAAGCTTGGCATCGCTTCAGGGTCTCCAAGGTATCCAGGGGCTACAAAACGTGCAAGTTCAGATTCCGGGTCTATCGGCACCGATATCGTTGTCCCTGAACGTTTCGGGCGCGCCGAGTGGATTGCTGGTGTCTGTACCGCCGACTACGTCCGTAGTGTTAACCAATCAACCGTCGGTTCTTTCCCTCCCGATTGGTAAGTAGAACACGATACTTTTTCTGATTCAATGCAAAATATTTTTGATTCTTTTTTGATTCTTTTAAAAAGACAACTCCCGCACTAAGAATTGCTCTTGTGTCGCGGGGACTTTTACAAACATACAAACAACGGACACAAAGCACAACCAGACCCGAAACAATTATTTGTGGATCGCACAAATAATTGTCCCGTGCGGGAATCGAACCCACGACCTCCCGACATAGTGGTATCGGCGTGGCGACCTAAACCACTGAGCCACGTGCGATCATTACATCCGAAAAGAACACTATACGGTACGACTGTTTAAAAACATATATTATGTGTATGTCTATATATTTTGTTCACTATGTTCGAGTCCGTCGGACTATATGAGACCTTTAACGACAAACTACTCGATCGACGATTACGATTCCAACGATTTAACCGGACGTATGTTCGTTCCGCAGCGCAACTGATGTCGGGCAGCGTGAAGGGCGGAGTGCGCGGCGCGCAGGTGCAGGTGGTGCGCGGCGCGCGCGGCCCGCGGCCCGTGGCCCGCGCGCCCCGCGCCGCGCCGCCCGCGCCCGCCGCGCCCGCGCAGCCGCCGCCCGCCGCCGTGCCCGCGCACCACGCCGGTAAGCCTCCCCGCTCCCTGCCTCGTGTCGACGGTACATATCTCCCTCTAAATACCGATCCACCTTAACCGAACCAAATCGCTCCCCGTTTGTACTGTCCTCGCCCGCGTGCGACTCGGTCGTGGCGACCGACGCTCACCGGGCCCGCCTCGGCCGGTCGGTGTTCGAATGTTAACCGAACGTGTATGTTGCAGGGACGAGTCAGTTCATAGCGCAAGCGGCGGCGCAGGCGCTGAGCGCTCAGCAGGTGCGGCGGAAATCGAACGCCGATAGCTCTTAGTGCCGTCGCCGAGGAGCTAGAGATAGACCTCTAGTGGAGAATACTGTAAATATTAACTATTAGCTAAATTATTACGTAACTATGTTAGTGAAGAGTGCCGTGCGCAGTTTGACACTGTGATCCCACATACGTACCCGGCGGCCATTATTATCACCGATATTCGCAGTAGACTATGACGGATGTGTGCGTGTATGCGATTTATATTGGATTTGTAATTGTTTTATTCGAGTTTCATACTTACTTACGGTTAGTTATTATGACTCTGAGGTATACTAGTTCGATTACGGTAGTCTAATACCGTAAAAACTTGTTTTCTAGTTCGTAATTATTTTCAATATCGCGAATAGATTCATTTATATGAAGCCGTACCATCAATGTTGCTATGTTCAAAAGTCTCAGAGAAACAACGACTGAATTTCTACTGTAACAAAGACTTCTATACAAAATATTTTAAATTATACTAAAATTCATCAGTTCTCATCACACTATATTTTAATGATCTAACATATGGAATTATTTACTTTTAATCATGTATTTGACAGATTTTATTTTATTCTAATTATTTATCGTATATTATTTTTCAATCATGTATTTTTGTTATTCGAATGTCACAAATTAAATACTGATATAAATATATATAAAATTTAATTTTAAATGCAACATTGAAAGTGATTGAGTCATGACATGAATTGAGAGTAAAGTTTATAGTGTTACTAAATAGTGAATTAAGAATGTTGATAAATCCGGATATTATTATGATAGTGAAGATTTTATTTGTTGTTGGTATTGTTGCCATTATTGGTGATGACTGTATATATGAATGTTGTTAACAGATTTGATACGCAAACAAATTTAAACAGCACACACTAAATTATACAGTACTATTGGATATACAATGAAAGTGTGGTTCCCTTCTAATCTACAAGAACTCACACGTTGATAAAATATAAAATTAGCGTAAATCAGTATTAATCAAAATCACTGTATGTATGACACATGCTCGATGCTGACATTTCGGAACTTAAATGAAGTACAACGTTGCAGTGATTCGTGAATCTGTGTTAAATAAGTTGTAAATATGTATAATATATAGTTTGGTGTAAGCATCACAGCTATGGTTAGTGTGAGTATGTTGTTGTTTTATGTTTTACTATGTTGATGTAATGTGACGCATGTCGATACTAAATACTTTTATGTTTGTACTTTGTATGCACTTACATTATTGTTTATTTTAATGGGTTCTGTAGATTTTTGTTTCTTTCATCTTCCTGATTATTTTGATTTATTTATTTCATAATGAACTTGGCATGTGTTATTGTTTTATAATTGTATCAAATATAATGTCGTCATCCCGAAAAAATATTATTTATGAAAACGTATTTTAATAATTCATCAGACTGCTGCTGAGAACTGAATTAAATGTAAAATAAGAGAATCGATGGTTGTTATATAAAATATTCATATGTATTCAAATATTTTTCAACAGTGCTCGTTTGTAGTAATTTATTATTACGAGACCTGACATAGCCACCACAAAATAGTGAGAATACGTCATAAATGACGAATTAAGATAGCAATACTTTTCTAACTAGTACTAGAAAAAACACAGCCATGATGTTAACATCAGTTAATTAATAGGACTGCTTACGAAGGATTTGAAAATATTATATTGTCATTGTAAGTAAATGTGAATCTTAAATCGTGATGTATCGCTAAATAGAGACTAATATAATATATAGTATGATATGTGTTACTAAGGTCTGCGGAACCCTTTAATATTACAATAAATTAACGAATTAAATATAACAATGCAATGTATGATATATAATTATATATATTTTTAAAAAGTATAGTTTTCGATGTCTTGCACATATTGGAGATTAAACAGTACATAATGGTGAAATATATAAATGTATTGATGTCAGTCCATCACACTTTAGTCTTGTTGAAATATGCACTATGTGAATGTGTAGGTTGGTCAGTTTGTACATAATAGTTAATATAATCTAACAAATCAACCTATATCTTTATCAATGCGTGTTCGACGAGTAAGGTACAGTGTTCGCTGGACAGATGTCAATGAATCGGCCTCTATCTTCACTTGTTTGCCACTACTAATAGGAAAGAGTATATATTATGGAATGTACGAAGCTGTGTTCCCTCATAGATAAGCTCCAATTAGTTGTTCTAAACTAAGTTACGACTAGTGGTTATTGTTACTACATCTGCACACGCACAATCATACGTTATGTACTATAATATTGATATAATGTTACCTGCCGAAATATTGCAATAGGCATACCATTTCATATATTTTATTGTGTACAGTTTTTATGTACTCGAGCGTAGCGATGTCGCTGTATTTATATTTATTTTAGTTACGAGATGTGTTCATGCGGGCATTCTATGACATGCCTAGATTATAGAAGTATATTGTTCTGTAGATATCGGAGCCCGGCTAGGTGTATGATAGATTGCGTGGACATGTTTTGCTATTAACACAAATATTGCATAAGTCGAGGTGTAGTTGGATAATGTGCGTTTTGTTGATCTCATTTGTTACGGACGTGTAGCTCAATATGTAGGCGATTGTAACATAAAGTTTATTTGAAACATGCGAATGTACCTATACTTTAAGATATAATAAAATAGTTATTGTATATATTTTCGAATGGAGATTTTTTATAAATAATACAATATAATTCAGTTCGAGGGTGTATGAAGTTTCAGTGTCAACTAGGTCGATTTAAACCGCATTGTAAATATTATTTTATTTTAGATGACATGTGATAATGCATTCAGACGTTTATAACATAAATGGTGTACAATAAAATTTTTATGATTGCGTTGACATGGATTTTGTGTATAAAATTGATATTGTAAAAATTAACTTGAATACGTTGTTCCAAGATTGACGGTTCGAACATAAATAAATAACTTTTACACAAAATACTATTTTATTTATACACATCTTTACTTCGAGTGTCGTTTTCATGTATCGGGGAATTAATGTTTATTACTCTAACGTTTTATGGTTGTATAAGACTGATGATTTTATTTATCGAATTGTATATTTTGAAGAATTTCGACGTGGACATATTGCTTGTCGCAATAACTGTTCTTGTAAGTATATCAGAAAATTGAGTCAATGCCATTTTTGTTGTTAAATTTTTAGATAACTTAATATCATACTACCAGATAGCCTATCCAGAGCTTTTAAACTCTGTCAACTCTATCATATTAGGTGTCATTTCATATTGTTCAGCAATGAACATGAAATCCATGGTAATACTGCAGCACTGACTATTCTAAAGGGTTGAAACAAACTACAGTTTGGTTTGGTTAAAAAAGTATGCCTTTTTATTCTTTCAAATAGTCTTCATCTAAATTTTATAAGAACATTGGACACAATGAAGCTTTTTTACCGATAAATAAGTATAAATAATTTCATATTCACATAAATCTTATTTATACATACATTACATTTATTTTTAATATCAGTCCTCTCAAAAGGTCCATTCTCTCCCTGCAAATTAAATTTTATTATTTACACAGCGATAGGGATTCGCATCTACCGTACATACATACATCAACAATTAACAATTAATAGAGACTATTTACAAAATATATTTCCACAAACACTCACACGATCATTCTTCACCGTTTGCACACACCTATTTTCACATTCACACCATTTGGCATATGGATGGCGGCACGTCACTAGCAGATATCGTCCCAGGCGAGCCACCAGGGCGCTCGGCAGTCCTCGCGCTTCCGCCGCCGGCGCTCGGCGCGGTCCGAGCGCTTTTTCACGAAGCGGATGTTGTAGGGGTCCTCGGCCAGCTCCGGGTAGCGGGCCACGTCGTGCACGTACTCGCCCTCGTAGCCCGCCACCTGCCCCGCCTTCTGGATCTCGTCCACCTCGGCCGCCGACCAGTCCAGCGAGCCGCCCAGGCCGCTGCGCAGCGCCTCGCGCTCGCGGTGCCACGCCTTGCGCACGGCCGCCACGCGCGCGTGGTGCAGCAGGCGCTGCCGCTCGCGCTCCGCACTAGTGCCGTACCGTAGATTCACTATGCTCGTTTTGCCGTGGATTTTGACGTCTGCGTATGAACGTCCGCCCTCAGCTATTTCGTGGAACGTCACGTTCAGTTTGCCTTGCATCCGTTTCAATTGCTGTTTGTCGTCAGCGGCGCGCCAAGTGTCTTCCTTCACGAAGTAGAATACGTCCTGTTGATCTCCGTGCACGACGAAAGAGAACGGCAGTAGATGAGATCGGTTGAACACTGATGTGTACACGTCGCGATAGATGGCGTTCGCGGATGGCACTGTAGTGACCACGGCGCGACCTCGAGAGTTTCTCGACACGAGAATGCCCCGTCCGAAAGGTGGCTCGGAATCGGAGCCGATGCGTTTAGGTGCTAGATTGAGAGCATCAGTCTTGAGAGCTGACATAGCCGGTATGGAGAGACTTCTAAAGTCAGCTATTCTCTTGTTGGACATATGTGATAAGAAGCCAGATTCGATGGTGACCGTTGGAAGCAGTGACATTGCAGAGGGTAGACCGGGGCTGCTATCTGCCGGTGCGGTGCCCCATACGGGCCGACCACGAGGGATGCTCGGTAGTACAGAGCCACCAGGCAACTCGTCGGGGTAGAGTTGCGGCGCCAGGCTCTTCGTGTCGTACCCAAGCAGGTTCAGCCATGACAGATGATCTGTTGAGAAAAATAAGTTAAATTAATAAATACGTTATGACATGACGCTTACAAATGAATAGAATGCAGAACTACAGGTATCTTTGTAATTAAGTTTTATCTTATGAAAGATTCTTACCTGTTGGCTTCTTGTTCTGTGGCCTCACATTGATAGGGTCGTTTCCGTTGAACCTGTATAGGTGTAATTGAGTTGGATTGTGTATCCTTTCGATCAGATTTTCCCATAGCGGAGACATCCATTGTCCTATTAAAGGATCATAAACTTTTCCATTCGCCATGTGCACCAACGACGTAACTTGATCTAGGAGTCCGCCACAGAAATCCACCGGGAGGTATAAATATGGATTTGAATCATATACGATGTGACCGTATGGTGACCTCATGATTTCTCTGATACCTTCTCCGTATTGATTGAAAATCATTACTGGTGTTCCACATTGATCAGTGGCGATGTAATATTTGTGTCGAGCGACCTAGAACAATTAATAAATATTTAAAAACCTGCTCCGATTTATTTACTCAATTTATGAAAAGACAAATCAGCGATTTATACCTGTGTGTAGATTAGGTGTCCTCGGTCATCATATACTAAAGTCATGAACCTATTTTCTCGTGGCGAATAAATGTGACTAACTTCATGTGGCTTTTCTTTGTTTGTGTAGAAGAATTGCGTCACGTTACCAAAGTTGTCCTTTCGAGTAGATAGTCTGAAAAAAGTCACAGTAGATTAAATTCTCTTGAAATAAGATTATCGTGTGACATGAAGATTTTTGTTATAAAAATTATTGACTTACCTGTCAAGATGATCATAGAAGTATCGCACATCGAATCTTCCACGTTTGGTAGCTCTAATCAAAAGACCCTTTGAATTGTATTGGAATCTCTCCTCTCTTGCGTTTTGGGACACAAGGCCGCGACTGTCATATCTGTATTGTCCTTCACCAAATTTGACGATGCGATCCATGTCATTATATTCCATTGGAATAGTATTTCCTCTGTATGTCAATGATAGCATATTACCGTTGTCGTCATATCTGAAGCCCCATGGTTCTTGCGCTTCTAGACCTGTAAGCTGGCCATCACAGTCCCACGTGTAGTTCTTAACATTGGTGTAAGTGTTTACTCCGACATTTCTTGTATGAGTTCGCGTTTGAGAAATTCTACCGTGTTTGTCGTACGAGAATTCCATTCTGAATACTTCCATCCTGTGAATGTTCACTGTTACTTCTCTTTCCAAGAATTGATCATTTAGTACACGTGAGAACATAGCAATTCCATCATAAACGGACGTCTCATTCCACTTTTGTTTAGATACAGTAAACTGTCCCAGAACTTCAGGAGCACCAGTTTTACTGTTGTACATTATGTGGTGAGGAATGAGCGTTTGTCCACCTATCCGGCCTTGCACGGATGTAATTCTGTAATTGTTATCATATTCGTAAATAATCTTGGCATTGCTCAGACCAGTTTTAGCGCCATAATCGAGCCTTTCTTCGGTCAGGAGACCCCCGACGTAGGTTGATTCCCATCGATAGTCCACGTCACGGTCTACATGTAATATTTCTGAGGGCAGTCCACTTGTTTCTGCATAGTGTATTTGAGTCTGTCCATCACCATGAACCACTTCAGATACTTTATTAGTTGTGAAATAACGGTAGACCACTCGCGCTCCGTCACCCGGGAATACTGTTTGCAGTAGTTCTCCTGTATGAGAGTAATGTTGTAGATATTTCTTTGAAGAACCGGGTGGAGTGTACGTGACTCTTAAGAATCCAATTGACGGTTGTACGCTGAAGGAATGGTTTGATCCGGATGGCAAAATAACATGGGTTAAGCCGCCATCGTCATCGTACTTGTACTTGAAACTTCTTTGACTGGCCAAACTTATTTTAGAGACCAAGTTGCCTTCATTGTAATAAATGAATTTGGTTCCATCTTGTGGACTGGTGATTTCTGATAACATTCCATGAGGATCATAGCTATAACTTTCCTCACTTTCACCCCATTTCCAGCCATTAATTCTATTAAATCTGTCGTATGAAATATTAAGCGGTACTCCAGCACCATGAGGATTGAACGACAGTGGAAGTCCAGCGACATCGTAAGATATTGTGAATAATGGATTTCTGTCAGCGTTAAAGAAAGTTTCTCGGCTCTTGAATTGATCAAACTCGATGATGAGTACTCTGGAATCATTGACCCATATCTCCCTGTTAAGTGTTTGTTGAGGGTTCCTTACGTCACCAACTAAGGTGTATAGAGAATACATGTTGTTGATTAATCCGTCTCCGTAAGTCGTAGTTTGATGTGACCACATGTGCAGCATTTCAGCTTCAATGGGTAATGCTGCTTCTAAAAGTGGGTGTTTAGCAGCTGCAATGCTTTCAAGTTTTCCTCCCCAAGGAGTATCAAGGAGCAGAGTGTTGTTGGAATAAATGCGGCCCTCGGTTATTTGTTTACCATTATTGATTGTAATCTGCTTGAAAGATTGTCCGTGCAGAACATATTCACATTTCTTAGCTACGCCAACTGGTATTGTGCTTGCCGGATTTGATACAGTTACAGCTAATCCATAATTTTTAGCAAGACCAGATGTGATATGAACTTGTTCACCGGATGGCATAATTATTTTAGTCACTCTTCCCAATTCGTCATAATTGTAGATGACAGTATCTCCAGCCTGACAAGTTAATAACATTATTAGAAATTATGATCAGGCCAAGTTAAAATAAAAAACATTCACTCAAACTTCATAACATAGGTTATTATATTGTTAATCTAATTGAACTTACCCCGGATCTGCTATTGAGTAATCCTGTATTAGCATCGTAATCAAATTCTATTTCGGTGGCACCTTTCTCTGCTATCTTCGTGAGGTAACCGATTCCGGATATTTTCAATTCAAGCTTGTGATCTTGTGTGTTTTCGATAGAACTAACAATGTTGCTGTAATCTCTTAGTAGCTGTATTTTGTTTCCGGATGCATCAGTTACTGTTGATAGTTTTCCAAAGCTTGTATTTTTCGAATATAAGAATGAATATCTCGTTTTCCCTGATGTCAAATCTTTTGTGGTTATGTGCTGCCCGTAGCGATTAAATACATATATTTCGGAGGTTGGAGGGTATGGTATTCTGAATTCTCCATTTTCGTCATGACTTGGCAAATAATGTTTCAATGCTAGAATATGAAGAGATCCTGAAAGAAAGAAAAATGTTAATCAGTATAATGATAATCTTCATAAAACGGAAAGGATATCATAGGTAATCGTGGTCCGCCAAAAATAAACTAGTTATTACAATTATGTTGAGTAAGTGTACCTTGATCCACGACATTTAGGACTCCATCCGGGGTAACGGCAAGTGCAGATATAGTTTGGAATTTAGCATTAGATGACAACAACGTTTCCGTGCTAGTGGGTGGTTCATCGCCAGCTGCCACGCTCAGTTTGCAAGGGCAGCCAGCACCTTCATCACGACCATTTGTTGGTATCACAGTAGCAGATACAGACGAATTGCATTCACAACTTAATTCCTTTAGGTTTTCAAGAATCTTCCCAGCGAAATGCATAATTTTACCAGAGGGGTCAATCGACTTTATTGTATTTGTTTTCTTAGAATCAGCTTCAGCAACGTATAAAATCCCGCTTGGAGCAAAAGAGATAGCCAAAATTGTGCCCAAGTTAGAATCTTCTCTAATATCTGTGTTTGTCTTATTCGTTGTCTTGGCAATAGGTTTTCCGTCACTACCCAGGCGGCAATGTGAAGGTTGACCGGCCACAACTTTAATTTTCATATCAACTGTTAATTTCAGTATGATCCTGTCGTCTATGAAATATAGAGATCCATCCAAAGGTGACAAAGCTACCCCGGTTGGCCATTGTAATTGAGCTTCATATGGCGGTATAGCTCCACGGCAAGGAACAGGTGCCCAGTGGTTGTGATGGCCGTGGTGACCAACAAGAGTATGGATTATGCCATTTGGATCGACTGCTCTTATGTTTGTTCCATCAGCGATATACATCGTTCTATCAGCCGCAATCGCCAGACCTAAAATGATTAATATTTTGTTAGTCTATTGTATCACATTATTTCATACATATTTCATAGAGCTACTTTTAGTTGACAATGCTGCTTACCTTTAGGATGTGCTAACTTGGCTTTGATAGCGGGTCCTTCATCGCCGCAATTGGAATCGTCTCCAGGAACACAGCGGTCTCCGTTGCCAACTACGGGTTCTGAATTAGTCGCTGGATCTCGTACTTTCTCTAGCGCTATTACTCTGCGAACTTGGTGTCTTTCCGAATCTGATATGTAAAGATATCCATCCGCAGGCGATATACACATATAGTATTGATATGCTACTTGAGTTGTCCTGGAAATAAATATTTTTATTTTAATATTAAATTTTTATTACACTGTTATGATTTTAAACTTTAAAGTTTGGTTTCATAATTTGTTAATACTAAGTACTTACTGTAGTTGAAGTACAGTTGTGACGACTCCCTCAGGAGTGATACGGCGAACCAGGTTGAAATCTCCAACGTACAGCGATCCATCTGGTCCAGAAGTCAGTGCCGTTGGGGTTAATAAACGAGAGTCAGCGGCTTTTCCATTACAATGATCCGGGCATTCTAGAGCTCGTTGAAGACCAGTGCCCATAACCACCTTTAAGAAAAGAAAATGCCATATAAGTTTTAAGTTGTCCGACTTGTAGTAGAAGTTTTCTTATTAATTTATTATATGATGCCTTGTTTTAAGTCAAGTACTCCTTTTTACCTGAACAGTTCGAGGATATTGTTTTAAGTGAAGTAAAGCACCATCGCCTTTTTGCAATATCCCTTCATGGAAGTTATAGTGGTGGTGTATGTCCAGTCCCCATCCTCCAATGTCTGAGATATCGACGTCGAAACCAGCAAGAGTGGCCGTTTGCGTCTCCCAAACAGTCGAAGCACATGAGGTGTACTCATAACCTATTGATATCTTGGCTTGAGCCTCACCATACACCTGAAATTATATGTTACTTGTTATGTTGTGAAAGACTCCACATAATAATTTATGGTAGTTATTATCTTCGAACCAGAAAAAACATAATTAAGGCAGGGTCGACATTAATGCGTATTTTACCTTTTGCTTGTAGACATTCCTCTTGTTCCACGCAAAGATATGTGTTAAATCGGGGTCAGCTTCATACGTATGAGTGTGTAACGAACCCTCAATTTCGACTCGAACGTGCACACGAATCAGCGAGGCCGGTACTATTTTGCGGGTGAGTTGTACATGAACACATGAGAGGTAACCAGCTGATTGAGACGATCGGTACGTCAGTTTTACCAAAGAACCAGGGATGCCGATAGACTCGCTGACGATCTGTAATATAGACAAACAAGAGATTATAATTTCACTTCGGAATTTGTACACTGGCCAATATACATATAAGCGTATTAATACACGACGATAGTGACCGGTTAAGCATTAAAATTGGAGCAAAATAAAACGATTATTATTCAAATAGATGTTAACCTGAGCTTCCGGATAGATTACAGTAGTGGTGGTAGCCGACGAAGCTGCTGGTGAAGCTAGAGGCGGCACTGCCACAACTTCAGGTCGAAGCCGTTCATGATCATGTGCAGCGCAAGGCGGAGTTTCTGCCTCCCACCATTGTGGTATCGGCGCCCAGCTCACCCGAGGTGGAGCCCTTTTAATTGTACACGATTGCATATGAATAAACAGCAGAAAGTGGTTCTAAAATCTTTTTGCCTCGTTGAATGGGGAGCAAAAATTTACAAAAACGTTCATCTGTTGTCAGCGCCTCTGGCACTAAGAGAGTAGGTATGTGCGAATATCAGCTATATAGCGGGTGGAATTGGGGCATGGGGCTATAGCACCCTAGCCAATTTACCGCCTCTAGCGATGAAGTTTGCCTGACTACACACTACCCCAACATAAACATTGCAATCGACTGCCTGCTTATAAAAAATATTCAAATTAGGTATACGGATATACTGGCCCTTGTATTGTATCGACGTTTAAATATAAAATATACAATACATGTTAATATCTATCTAACTATATCACCACACATCTAAAGCATTCGTTCATGTGATTGTCAAAGGCCTCTCGGGCGGCTTGAACAACTTTGACACTAGGTTGACCACTAACCATACGACAAACAAACAAACATGTGATTATCCGTTATAAGATTGGCCCCTAATGATATTACGAGAAGTGATGGGGTGCTTTATCAAATTACTGTGATCCAGGCACTCTCTAAGGCGTAATATTAAAAAGACTATTTGTCATAAATAAAGAAAGTTAATGCTAGCATATACACAAAAATATTTTCTTCATAAAATTATTTTGTTATTTTTCATTTTCTATACCTGGGTGTAGGTACTTTGACGTTATCATCGCTTAGTTCCATCTGTACTGGCGGCAACACTACTATCTGGTTCCAAGGAACGAAGACAGTTTTCCTCAGTGGCTTGAACGGTGATCGCTGGAACTGCAGGGTCACAGCGCCTCCTCCATTCACCAACACGTCAAACCTAAATGATGAAGTCTTATTAGATACTTTTATGGATTCATGGTAGTTTTCCCGTTTTCCCGACCAAAGTAGTTAATAAATCCTAAATATTTTTAGGTACGTTATTCAAAAGGTAACGCGTTAAAACGATCCGTGATTAAAGAGCCACGGAAATAGATAGCATTTTAGTTATTTACCTACGCAGGTCGGTTACGCAGTACGCACGTACTAGAAAAGTATATAATGCCTTCGAATTATGCCCAGTTATTGTTTGTAGGTGGGTTACAAAGTAAACTTATAAAATATCCACGGACATTACGTCGTGCTTTGTGATAGAAAAACAATTTTTGAAAAAGACGGAAAATCCATATCCAAGGACAATATCGGAACGAATGTACTCAGTTGTTTTATTTCAGTATTTTGTATTTTTCTCCACATCAAAACGCTGTAAGTATATTTTTATGTCACGTTTTCCTTCTTTCATTACTTACTTTCACCAAGAGTGTGTTATTAGATCGTTTTAGCTAGGGGTTAACTTTAATGATCAGCACCTTTTATAAAAGGAAAAAGTGTTTTTTTTCCTCCCCGGTATAATAATTATAATAAATGCTTCGTGGCGAAGTTAATGTTTCTAACGGTTCTGGATTTAATTCCAATTAAACTTGAAACAACCGCGTTTATTTTAATTATCCTCATACTAAGCTCACTCCCAAGTTTCTTGCGGCTCTGTTCTAAGTAGGTACACGTTTTCACGATAGGTAACTGATATTCACGTGTCGTAATCGACTTTTGGAGAAGAAAATTAACAAGGAAAATATCTAATAACATAAGAGGTTCAAAGAGTTGATTGTTAGCCCAAAGTTATGGATTTAAAATTATCTAAATTACGTACCTATAATTATTATTTTGTATACGCCATAATATATCAAGAGAATAGTGTTGAAATAGATGTTTGCTACGTAATGACTAAGGTACTTTCTAAACTTCGCGTCAAGCTTGGCGCAATGTTATTACATTTACTTTTTAAATAAAAATTAGTTATGCTTTTCCCATCGCTTGACCAATAAAAATACGTGTTGACGTAAACACTATTACCGAGTTACGGTAATTGATTTTTAAAAGCTCAAACGTGACGCGTTATTCGATTACATGTTCACATGATACTGGTTTGGTTCCGCCGCGTAATTCAATTTCATACTTGATGCCTTTCGTTGTACGTGTAAGGAATACCGAATCACCGTGTCCGAACATTAATGACGACCTCACATCAAAACAAATGTTTGTATTGGTATTTGTTCAAATATCTATCTATCACGCGATATTCAATTTTCTCCGACATAACTATAGTACCATGACTCAAGATCGTCGTGACTAATACGATTTTCCTATTTCTTCACGTAATAAATTTTTCACTTAAAGCGTCATTTGAGTCGGTCATTATCTCATGCCGTATAAAAAAATACATTTTTATTTTCGTTCTTATGTTTACGTTGGAACGACACGGACTTACACATAGTGCTTCACATTACTGAGATTTATGTTGCTTTTATTGAAATAATTGCTTCGTGGGATATTTGCGGTTAAATGTTCATTGAGCAAATTAAATGTCCAACATGTTGGATGTATAAATGTAAGACTGACTCTTCCAAAATAAAGAGCTGATTACAAACAATTTTGTGTTTTTATCTGAAACTCTATGGCCAATTATGGTAAGTTCACTGTTCACTGGGGTTACTATGGTAATTTTCAGCTGTGCCGAATAAATATATTATTATAATTACTTTCAGCCTATTAGTTATACCACCGGAAGCAATACGATTTTTAATAATAACGTTTATTGATAATTTGTCTCGGCTTTAAAACTATCGGCAGTTTGAAACAGTTCGCCCGTTACGTTGGTGAATTATAGAACATTAACAACCAACACAATTGAAAAATTATATGAAAAAATGTCTGTATTCTGTAAATGCATTTTCAACACATAGCCCACTAAATCTATTTAATTTGTCTCGATTTCTAAAAGCTAATAAATAAATCTTACGTTTATATTATGAGGAAGATTTGTCATTGATTTCGACAAAAGAGTTTCAATTTAAAGCGTTTCGTTATTATAATAAGGCTTGGCTATCTACATTTTCAAAGATCTAAAAGGATTAAAATAACTTGGTCGATAAGCGAAGTAACTTTTCTGAGTAGTCCAAGTACTTGAGGTAGTCAACGCTTATTTTCGTATTCTAAACGAATTGAGATTAAATCAGCAAAGGAAAAAAGCTGTCGATAATATCTGAATTGTATATCTTCTTTCGTGCGCACCGTTTTATGATTTTATTTTATAAAAAAGGTTGAACCTGTCTGAAAAGGCTGAAAACATATAAATTATTTATACATATCATTGTCACTAACAATATATAAGTGGCGACAATTTATTAAGCTTACCAATACACACAGTACATCAAACAAAGTTTAAGAACATCGTCTGTACACTCGTAATATAGCCATTGATTGTACAAGATCCACCACCGAGACAGTACATTTGTTCGCTACTAACCATCCACCCTGTCTGGTGAGTGTGAATCCGAAGCGAGCCTCCCGATCCACGGAGACTCTGATGCCGATGATGCCGAGGCCCTGGGGCGAGACCACCTGCCCTCGCATCACGGACACGCGGCTGCACAGATCAGCTCATGAGTGAAGGTCGCGTGACACAGCACACGGCATGGGGCGATACGATTCACACATCTCATTTTAAGCTCTGACTAAGATCTAACATACTGGCTTATTTCAGTAAAATGTTACAAAACAAAAAAACTTGATTTAGATGTAACAATTGCATATTAGACGTATGTGTATTATAAAGTTATAATCGACTAATATGACAACGATATTTGAAAACTGTATTGTTATGCAAAAGATTTACGTTTTCAATTAGTTTCATTCAACATGTATTACCAACAGAAATAGGAAAAGTTGCTAAAATGAATACGTCTAACTTCAATTTCAAATGACATATTGATCTAATAACAATATTGTGTGAAACGTATCGCCCGATGCACACCTTCGATCATAAAACTTTGAGCGAGGTCTCGTGCTATGCTCCATATTTCATAGTGTAAACGCTGTGAGAGTGAAGTAAAGTATGAAAATAATATCGAAAAACAAAATAAATAAGAAGTCTTAGCATTGCACATTCTCGTATTAGGATCAGCTAAGTATCTAGGACACATTTCAGTTTACATTCCAATTTGCAGACATTATCTGATCTATCAAAAAGCAATATTTTAGTTTTACATCGAAGTAAGTATTTATAGTAACGTAAACGGAAATCTACCTAGAAAGGTATGTATGCATGTAACAGCTGCCACACAAACCATAGTCAATCAATTTTGTTATAATACTTCATGTTCAAATGTTCGGTTATACATCATGAAGATTGAAATTGGTGCAAGTTAAAATCGCGGAACAATTAATTGAGTTAATAATTAGAAATCGACTCAATGATTAAAGTAAATAGCTTTTAAAATGTCTGCCAGTTATAAGTTTAATTAAAAATATGAAACTAGAACAATATTATCGATCAAAGTGTAAGTGGAAACATTACATTCATCATTTTCCCGGAAGGCGTGCTAATTAGCCGTGCTATAAACTATCTTATATCCGTCTCACTGACACAGTTTATATATGACTCCAGAATTTCTTAAGATTTAGAACACTGAAATGAGTTTTCTATTTATATAGGTACATTATATGTTCTTAAAAGTAGTTATCGTGATATGGTTAACAAGTTATTATGGGACTAAAATGATATAAGCTTGTATTTTCTACTGGTATTCTATACATATGAATCGGTGATAACTAAATTTGTTGTCTTTTAAAAAGAATCTGCCATGGTAACCTACTTAGGTATGTATGAAAAATAATGTGTGTATGTGTGCTAAAAACAGTAAATGTTCTTTTTAAGTACGTGTTACCGGTCAGGTGAATTACGACTTAGTAGGTATATATATTTAAAAATATATAATAAATTGAATACAGTAAATAAATATAGCGGTAAATATAATAAAAAAATATTATTTTAACTACAATACATTACTTAATACACGATTATTATTAGTGTTGCAATATATTAGATTGGTAATAAACCTGTTAAAGAAGATAAATCTGAAAAGAGGACACAGTGGGTTATTATTATTGCTAGTAACAAATCATATAAGCATCATTTGTTGGTCGGCATAATTAAATGTCAGAATGATTGTTAATACGATAAAAATAGATTTTTAACATATCAATTCAGTGCTTTAAGAATTGTACTGCCCAGTTGATACAAAATGCGGAAGATTCACATAAAAAATGCTGTATAATGTTAGTGATAGGGCAGACATTTCTGAAAGCTATAAAATAAATACAGAGAACGTTCGTTGCACCAATTTCAAAGTGTAATAAAATGTCGTAAATGACTGATAAATGGAAGCGATGGTAGTAATGTACAATGTCGACAACTCTGCTATCATCTCGCTGTGAAGTAGTAGGAATACATTCAAATAACTTGTGTTTTGGTTAGTTACAAAGGGTGAGGATCTAAACACATAAAGAGCTCGGGCGAAGGGTAGGGGGTTGGTTAACAGATGAAAGACGCAGACAAAGGGTAAGGAACACATAAAAGGGTAAGTTTATTTGAAGCTAAATTTGCGTGTTCGCTGAAATTTTGCTCAATTGATAATATACAATTCGCGTCTCGATTTGTATATTTTACAAGCCCTACGCCTAACGATTGTGTTTAAAACGTTTTGCGTGAAAGCGTAAATGATTTTCCTAAGTTTCATATAGTATAACAAAATTATTCCATAGTATATATGTGAACTATAATATAAGCACAGTAGACGAGACAAATAAACAGTACAAAATACATCTGTGACTGCGGCAAATCATATTCGAATAGATAGACACGGCGCTCGCGGACGCTCGCTTGTTTTATGTTTACGTTCGTTACGTAGCAAGGATTTTGTCGCAGTCACACGAAAACATTCAAGACAAACATACAGATGTTACATACACATAGAGAATGAAACGAATACACAAAGGATTGAACGAAAAGTGAAAAAGCATCTGGCACCAGTCGCGTGTCAGTTGTGGGACACGCGAAGGTCGCCGGCATCACACTCATATGCAGGAGTCGCAACAAAAGGGAAGAGGTGAACAGATACTGAACACTGAGGGGCGAGGGCGGGCTGACTGACACTTACCATGGTGTAAAGGAATTCCAGAACTCGCTAGGAGTGGCGGACACACGGCGGCACAGGGACACAGAAAGACAGGACAGATTACTACACAGATACCTACATCCCTCAGTGCAACCCCACCCCGGTTTTGCAACCGCTCCGGCCGATTGCACTCGTCTATATTGGTTACCTTGCGTTTTAACACTGATTTTCCCGATCAAAATGTTTCGAATTACTAATTGATTCACAGACGAAGCCCGTTTGCATTAGAACAGCACCACCACTATTGATCGATAGAAAATGCATCATTATATTCGAATAAATTTAGAAGATGATCTTTTACAAGGTTGCACCAAAGATTACATGTAAAGAGTAAACATGCTGGATGGTGAATGCATGAAGGAACCCCGTCGTGTGTTTCGTTAACAAGGTCTGATGAAACAAATGCCAGAACGCAATATAACCACTCTAGACTTTTGAACTTAAATAAAATAGTGAAGCGGCTCGTGTTTTAATGCAAACAAACTTTTAGAGGCGCTTTTGCATATTAAGCGAGGTGGGTTGACTACTTTTATTATTCAGTTTTGCTTTGTCTTATTTATTTTAGAGATCGTTCGAAGTTTTATCAACGCACACGGTATAAAGTAGGGCAAATAAAAACTTTGATAATTTTGTTTACAAACTTAGATCATGAAAGACTAGATTGAGCGCTAATTTGAAATTATGGACGTATTAGTTTGTAAAGAGTATTTTATTTAACTATGTTTAGTGTTGATTTTTCACGGATGATGTTACACTTTCATGATTCAAGTTTTGCGAATTTATCCTTAAATATTTTAATAAAAATTTTGAATAATCTTGAAGACAAACAAAACTGTTCGAAAGCTTTTGAGCGCTTTTATTTCTAATTTCATTTTGTTATTTATACGACGCATTTTTGTTGTTTAGACAAACAGGTAGGGTAAGACACACACAAGGGATGAACATTAGACAATACACAACACATCGGATCTGGTGTGAAAATAAAAATTAAATATTAGAACTCATGATTTAAATTAAAATTCAATGGTAAAACATAACCATGCTAGGATTGCTAACAATAAATTAATATTTTTTTACACGCGAGAAAACAGAGGAAAATCAAAACACTTCCACCAGATGAGAAAAATAAATTGTAATTTATAAAAGTATTGTTACCAATTAAATTAAAATAACCACACCAAATCCTCGGAGAGGTTTAGGAAGATGAGCGGGATATTATATGGTGAAGGTGCTAGTTCCTAATATAATTTTATGTCGTAATGAATTTTGTATCTTCTTCTTACGGATTTACATTACAGTACAGCGATGATATCACGGATCTAAAATCATTGTAAAGTGCAAATATATTAAATTTATGAATTGTGCAAACCGACAGGTCAATCCTAAACCAACTGAGTGTAAAAGATATCGTCGTATTACTTTAGCGTGACTGATTCGATATTAAACTAATTTAGTCTGCCAACGACATCTTTTACGTACATGAAGTGATTTGGTGTTTGTTAATACTGGAGACATTTTCTTAGGCTACAAACTTACCTCTCCGAATATTCATCCATATGTGCGTAGCTCTGAACAGAGTTTTCTTCTATGAGAAACTTAACGCGCTGATAGAAGGATGCGGTGACCGACGGCGGCTGTTTCCTGAGGAGCACTTCTACGGGATCGTTGGAAGCTAGGCACATGATGTGTTCCGCGCACTCTGGTCGACTGCAGCATTCCGAGTCCGAGCAGTCCGTCATGCCATCTTCAAAATTGTAGTGCCATTGTCAAGTGACAGCCAATATGTTTTTGTTTTAGATTTATTTGGTGTTAGTTTTGCCTTATTTTCTGCAAAAAGAAGAGTCACTTACCTTCGTCATTGTCTTCGTTATCGTTGCAAGAGAGTTCGAGAGCGATGGAGCAGTCGGTGCCGGCCCACCCGTCAGCGCAGGAACACCGGTATACTCCGTCTTCCAGAAGACATTGACCATTACGTGAACAGCCATTTGGACAACCAGCTGTATAAAATAACACAGTTAGTTAACTGAACTTGGGTTTCTTTGTATCTTACCACTTTGTAGGCTGCCTCAGATAGATTAATACAATAATTAATATAACGAAATTTCTAGAAGTACTTAGGTATATATTTTGTTATTTTTTCGAAATAAGTTAAACCTTGTTTTATTGATGATGATTAACCATTGTAACAGTTGAGTGACCTTTATAGAACTTACGCAATGTACAATGTCTGCCGTTCCATCCCTGAGTACACACACAGGTGCCATTCTTGCACTGTCCGTGATCATGACAGCGTGTGTCACAAGGTCGTTGGTCACACATAGAGCCAGTCCATCCATCGTCACATCGACATACGCCTTCGGCACATACGCCATGCGGTCCGCAATCCAATGAACACACAACTAAAATGAAATAATTGAATTTAGTTTACAGTAAGTAGTTTGTAATAATACATACACGATTAAAAATTTGTGAAATTTACCTTGAGAGCAATCGTCGCCAGTGTAAAGGGGATCGCAAACACATCTACCCGCGTCGAGGTCATAGACTCCTCGTTGAGAACAAGCTGGCAGACACCTTTGGACTCTAGCGTCACGCTCACTGCACGAAGCACCACGCCATCCCGCACGACAAACACATCTACCTCTCACGCACGACCCGTGACCACCGCATGTTGGATCCAAGCAGTCCTCTGAAGAACAATAAATTATTTAATGTCTATTTGCATAGAATTTAACGCACATAATACGCATTTTTTGTTTTAATAGTAAAGTTTAACCTTCGTCACACTTTAATCCTTTCCATCCAGCTTTACAATGGCAATGTCCGGCGATACATTGACCTCTTCCGGAACAGTCAGCCGGCTCGCAGTCGTGTGCTGGCACGTCACATTCCGCGCCTTTCCACCCCTCAGAACAGTGACACACACCACCTGCATACGCGCCGTGCCCTGAACAAAGAACTGGGCACACACCTGCAAAACGAATGTACGTTATTATTTACGCTCAATCCTTTAGTAGTATTCATATTTAATACTATATATAAACATAAATTGATCATACTTTTCGAACAATCATGTCCTTCGTAGCCGTCCATACATTCGCATTTTCCAAGGTAACAAGATCCATGACCGGAACAGTCATCAGGACAAGAATTTGTAACACCTTCAGCTTCAGATACGATCATTTCGACATTGTGTGGCTGCAGTTCATCGTTGTACACGGATATAAACCATCTGCCCGTGTCCAGATATTGTAATATGCTGACGTTCACTCTCATGTCTGTTGACCTTTTGCTTATAGTATGGTTCCATCTTTGAAGCGGGCTTATCGTACTCAATAATGCATCCCAGTCGTTTAGGCTACTTTGAAATGGGTTATCACTGAACGAACTTCTTCTTCTTCTCAGTCGATGGTCGACTCTACCCCCTCTAATGAACTCTACAAAGTCGTACTGTGTTACACTGGGAGCCACATTTCGTCTACCATATACAGCGAAATTGGCTCCCCAGGGCACCGTGAAGTTAAGGCTAACGTAGGCGGGCTGTTTGTTGCGGAATTCAGAACTCCAGAATTGATAGGCAGGTATAGTTGCACTGTGTGATTCGTCAAATTCTCTGACTTCTAGAGCTGGCGACCAAGGCGGCGGCGCTGCCTGTTGAGCTTGTTGTGGTATAATTACTGATTCTAATGCCGCTTCTGCTGTCGTCGACCAACCGCCTAATGATGACGTTGATATTGATTCTGTAATAACGTAAAAGATTGTGTAAGTTTAATCCAATTGGTAGTTATACAGAAAATTAATAATATAAGCAATAGATTATTTCTACATACCGTCTGATGGCGATGATGTTGATAAAGCATCTCTAATTCCTTGTGCGTGTGTTACTGCTTTTACATCTTGTACCAGGATGCAATTAGAATTGTCTATATTACTTTTAATTGACGATAACGCTGCAACAAAAAATATAAACATTGATTAAATATCACACGATATTAAAAACAAATAGTATTTTTTACTAATACAAAATCATGTCCGAAGATTTTAATCTTGCATTCGACTCGATCATCCAATTAAGTTTCCGTTAAGTTTGTTTCTTATCGATGACTGGCATCGATAGCGCGCGGTAGCCGAGTAGTAATTCTATTAAAGTTCACATGGGTGTCGCTTTGGACGCATTGTGTTACGAAACACAATACAATAAGAGATGTCATTTCAAAGTTTAAGAGGTGCATGAATGCAGGGTAGGCGACGTGATGTCCCGTCGAGTTTTAATTAAGCGAAGCACTGCTATGCTGCATTTTGTGTCGCTGTGACGGAACGATTGGTTCCGCTGCCGCGGGCCAGGCCTCTGGCGGGCACGTAGGTGGCTCCACGACACCCAACTATTTCTTGTTCGGGAGAATGCTGTTGTCTCCTCATTATGCGACAGTTGCGGGCGATCGAATCGATCATAAAATGCCGTGCTACGCAATTAAATTGGACAATTCTTCACGGTGTTAACTAACCTGCAATGCTTTCGGTAGAGGTAAATGAGTGGTGGAATGTAACATTTTGGTGGGATGAATTTTAGTAGTTTTTAAATTAATGAATACTACATCCATCTTTAGAGATAAAGGAATAGTTGATCTTCAATTTATTTCCGTTAGGGCATTGAATACGGAAGAGAAATGCATGGGAGCGATCAAATGTCGCTAGTAATGTAAAGAGAATTTATTGCATTTATTTATTAGCTCAGTAAGAAGCTCACGATCGTACAGGATTTGTGTTTGAATGGGGATGCAACGTTTATTTGTTTCGGAGCGTGTGCAGGATGTGCGCCTAATATGTTCTGCGTTGCGTCAGGGGTAATATATCAATCCTTATAGACTTAATTGACGCAACCCAGATTCTGTTCCACCTAATTAACAAGTTCAGTAATTTGTCGAGAGACATGCGGTTATTGTTTTTGAAAGACCAATTTATTAATTCAATTTAACGTTTAAACATTTTTAGTGTAGTGCAGTGAAATTATAGTGTTGTTCCATAATTTGTGTAGATTCTCCAGCGGTGTCAGAGCAATTAAGTTATCTGCCGGAGACCCTACAGTTGCCTATCTATCCCCAAGATTTACTCAAAGATAAGATCGCGAAACGCTGACGCCATTTGGCCGTTTGCGTTTAGGATTGGACAATTTAACTTTACTATAGTGTGCTGAGGGTAGATAGTTCGATGACAATAACCTTTATCGGCTTAACAACCTATAGTTAAGCAGGCAATTTATATTCAGTGTTAATGCCACGTGCGTATGTGCACTTCGGTTAAAAATATTCTGAACTAAGATGCATTGAGCTTCAAGTCATATAGCAATAAACAAGGGTGCTTAAGGTATTGATGGAAATAAAGAACATAGTAAACAACAAACATGTTTTAACGGCAATTTTAGAAACGACTTGAAATACAATTGAACATTCGTGTGTGAAACGCTAATCATTTGTCACACTTCATCAGAGACACTGTAGTATATTATTTTAGTATAAGGTTATACCGTATATAGGCCATCAGTTAGACATCGAGTAAGTTATATTTATGTATCGTATAAACAAGAGAGGATGTCATAATTTCCCCAAAAGAAGATAAAATATGACAATGTGGTATTTCGCGACTTTTCCCAATGATCCCTCATAAAATCTATAAATTTTCGGTATAGAACGGCGGCGCGTAGGAAATGGAGGGTGCTCGAGTTGACGAGGTCGCCAGCCGAGATGCATGCGACGATTGTGTGCAGATGGACGATGTTTGCTATCTCTACTATTTTTCGAGTTAATACAATTTATTGTAATACGATTCAGCATAGATTGCATCGTGCGTTGGGGGAGCAGAAACTCGTTTGATGGAGTCCCGGGGGACGAACGCGCCGTCGCACAGACTCGTATTAGTCACGTGATAAATCTTTCTCTACTCGTGTGCCCCGTCTCCCTTTATTACACGAGGTATCTAATATCACTGTCCTTGTTCCTTGCGCATATTAACTACGTTCGCACGAGGTCGCGGTATGTTTGCCCCATTTTACTCCGAGGACACAAACAAATCCAAAATTTGATTACATGATAATAAAAACCTGTTGTTGAAATATCCTATTTGTAAAAACTAGATAGGTAAATTACGAGGGAATAAAAGTTATTTTGTGTTTCTGTTTCGAGTGTTCAAAATACTTGTATAATGTAAACTTCGTTATTAAATGTGTTGGTCCTTATGGCACAATGTTATATGCATGTCTTATGCATATGTTATGTTTTTTCGTTTGAGAGAATTATGTCCAACGGAACTACCTGAATGGTCAGAATAAATAAATTGATATAAATTTATTCCACATTGCATGGATATATTATTTGTGAATTACAATGAATTTCCTTGATAAATCGGGAAATCTTTTGGCTAATCGTTTCATTTCCACTTTAGGAATAGCTGTACATCATAAGACTGCCATAAAATAATTGCGTTGTATGAGTAAGCAGTTAACAGTCCGAATTATATGATTGCGTATTTTGTATTTGATAACAAAGGCATTATCGATTGTAACAGAACGTGCGCGTGAGCCACTCTAAAAGCGTTAATGCTCAACACAGAGCGAGCTTTAATAAAACATTTGGGGTCCTCACAATTTCAATTACATTAAAAAGTTGACGGAGTTGTATTTGCCCCCATTCATCGTATACATGTACGTAATGAAGGGTGCAACAGATGGTTCACATTTTTTCATTACATCACTAAAACTACCGGCACAAACCAGGAGATTTATGTCGGATTAAACTACAGAACCGCTTTTTATTTGATACAAATCCGGAACGCCAGGAGGCGTGGACGAAATATATTTTATTGTGTTTTGAAAACGTGAACATTTCAAACTTAATGAAATCTCACTAAACAACTAATAGTTAAAATATTTTACTTTTATAAATAGGTAGCGTTTAACGGATTCATTGGTTTTGTTATTATCTTAGGGAAATCTAAATGTGGTAATTTAGAAGCGAAGTGTGTCGTTGTGTTAGAAAAACGAAGGTATCGTTTTGAAGCGGACAGGTCGCCGCGACTATCGATATGCTACATGCATCTCTTATCTACTGGCGGTATAATTTAACGGGGTTCTAAATGAAGTGAGATCCGATACGATAAGCCTCATTGACTTGAGACATCTTACATCGACTCGCTTCATTACATTACTTTCAAGAAGTATTGACTGAATATATTTTATTATACTTTTATAAGCCAGTATAAGTTAGTTTGATATCGTATAACAGGTTTATTGGCCTTTAGAAGTCATTTAAGTGTTTGCTTTTAAAGAATACAATAGCAATAAGTAGGACAGATCTGCGTAGCGAACAAAGTTCTACATAGTATATTATATATTAGGTACAAGTGAGACGCGTTGCCTAAACTAGTGAAGTTGTTAATGGTTCGTAGCGTGCTTGTACCGTATTATTTAGTGTTTGCTGAAACTGCTTAACTGAACGCTGGCGTAAGTTTAATTGAAACTATAGTTTAGACAGCAACAGAAGCTACGTATATAAAATATAACTATTTAAAAACAAAGTGCGCCATTAACACAAATACATTATTTTACGACTGAAACGCAAACAAAGGAAAACCTTACAATTACAAAGATGGAAATACATAAAAGGCATGATGGGGTTGTTTATTGAAAGGAGTTAAGTAATCTAACAGTAACCAAGTGCGATCAGTTAAACAGTTTACAAAACGGGCGAGAGAGTAAGCAGATGATACCATCAATGAACATTCAATCCCACATTAGAATGAAAAAGTTTAACGTAATACAGTACATTGAATATGTACACAGCCTTTTACTTGACTTCGTAAAAACTAATACGGCGTTGCAGAAAGCACATAATAATATGACGATTCTATCGATTGTTGTTTTTATCCGACTTGTCGTTCTTCAGCATATTTTCAGCAAACTGTTTTCTGACCTAGATTTAAACAGAACGGGCGTAGAAACCAGATACTACTCTACCTTAGAAACGAGCTTGTCTCAAACTGTTTACTTAATGATTCTGTATTTTCTTATTCCTTAAATAAAAACCGATCCTCACTAATGCTAGTTATTATTAAGTTAATAAATAAGTAGATTTATAAAACATGGATTGCGGTTAATAATTATTGAGATTTAAACTGAAAGCATTACTTTTTTTCTTCACATAATACATCTTTTTAACAAAGGGCCTTAAACGGAAGTATTCCCATTTAGAGCAAATGATCATTTATGTCCTTAATTGAGTTCCTATTAGGTACATAATTTGCTGTTGCGGCCACCCCTCACTTTGAAAAGATGTCGTCGCTCGAAGGGAAATAAACAAAAGTAATTTCCCGACATTACAGCGAGTGAGCGCTTTCAGCGTAAATGGCAATGCGGCTGTGCACCCAACGACACATTGTTTCTGAGAACGTTCTACTGATATACGCGATTCGCGTGACATACCCGCCAAGTATACTCCTAGGTGATAACCTCACCCGTGATACTTACGGATATGATGGTAAAGCAACTTACTCGATGCATAGACTTAAGCCATGTTCCAGATTTTTTTCCGTTTTTGACTTTTTGTTTAGGTTTATTAAAGAAAGACGCGGAAGTAAGGCATATTTTGTTTCTATCCAAATAGTCACTTGTAGTAAATAAATAGAGCAGGCGGAATAAAAACTACCCCAGTCATATTTATACGATATTTCAGTCGCCTAGTTGCTCTCATTTCTTATTCTGCCAACTCTGTACGATGCTGTAAAAAACATTTTTCCTCACCCTCTTTAGTTTCGAATTTCGGAAATAACTACTTTGTAAATGTTAACACTAGCCGATTAATAGTCAAACACCTTTTCTGGAGTCAAATCTTTAATTAAAAAACTTACATACTTAAACATACCCTACTATGTGCATATTTTAAACGGAAGATTACTTGAACAATAACAAGTTACAAAGAATACATAGTGATTACCGTTCGAGTTGTTATAGTAATTGCGAGGGCTTGGCGGGGTAAATGTATGTTCGAATGTAGGCCAAAAGTATTGCGTCGGTAGCGACCCGTGACGACTTTGATGTTATTTTTGTGATGCCTCGTGTGCTTGCGGTTTGGACTTATGGCCGGTGATTCGCTTTAAGACGATACTGTACTTTGCTTGATTGCCACTGTATAAGTAATAGCTTTGTAGGCCACCTTTCAGAAATGTCCGTTTGTTTACAAGTATAAGCATAAAATAATATAACTGAGAAGAGAACATTTTCTTTGTCAAATAACTATGTTTGTATTCTCTTGTAACCGTGTGCCACGTCCTTAATATTGTTCCGTGTCTTCACGTCGTTAGCTTAAAATGCTTTCAGTACATGTACTAACATTCTGTACAACAATAAGCATTAGATACATGCAGTTGAGAGAATGTGCCATTCTATTAGATATAAAACGTAATGTATTGTTTTATTATACCGCACGAAAAGGATTAGTTACTCGTCGTTAAATCAAACAGGGATTTATTTTTGCAATTTATGAAGCATTACGTATGTATAAATTATGATTGGTCGTTTGGCGGGTGCTCGGGAACGTGGGTACGTTCGGAGTGGCTGATGTATTCGTAGTAAAATAACATGGGACGTGGAAGTGTAAGATAATTTATAACGGAGAGCTAACAGAGGCGCGCGGCTACGAAGCACGCAGCGCGCGTTGCCTTAGGTTAGGCGCATCATTTATATTTTTCTGATGTTTGTTTAGTTTTTTTACGCTCCTTTCTCTCTGTGGATGCCGGTTGTGAGATTTAAACAAAGAATCATAAAAGAATAATGGTCCATGTCTGTTTTCGTCCAAACATCAATGTTTAATCAACTCATTTGCATGCACCGACTGAATATTTGAATTTATCGCCTTCAGTAATTGAGTTTTGATGTGATGATGGAAATATATTTCTATTATGATTTGGTCATATAACGATAAACGAATAAAAGTATTTTTATGGATGTTTTCCGTTATAGAAGGTTTGGACTACAGAGAAAGGTTATTGTTGGAAGATGTTGTTAAAAAAGTATACTTTATCTCTTGATAATGTTTGTCATTTTTACTTAACCATCAAGAGTAATACACATAGTGCATATTCACATATTCAACATTACATAGTGTAACTAATTTTACTAGATATAATTAAGCTATAAATAACTAAAAGGCTGTAATAATTTGCAAAGTCAAAGTAATTTCGCTACCGTTTGCGTAGAGTTGAGTCCGAGGAACTATATAATCTCATGTGCCTCGAAGGCTATTCCTTTGTCGGTTTCCAATCATACAGTACAAGAACTAGCCCCTTAATTGGATGGAATCTCGCTTCAGGCACGATTCGGCTTTAAGGGGATAAAAGCATACGAGTGCAATTTTACATTGCTTTGTAATCTGGTAAAACAATCAGATTGGAAGCTTTCGGGATTAGGCCCAGACGTGTAATAAAGCTAATAGTTTTAGTCTGTGTTTTAGTTCAAACAGCACTTTTGGAACGCACGCAATATTTTTTATCTGTTTTTTTTCGAACAAAGGTATTGCTGCCATATTTTTTGTTACAGCATTCAAAGGTCCGCTTTCATCCATAACTAAATTAAATTGTCTATGAAAAAAACAAAAACGATATTTTTTAAAGTAAAGCTTTATGTACTATATGATTTAATTTATTTTAGTGTTATAAAGTGTATTAACCCCGCATGACGTCATTATTACGACAATAAACTTTTGTTTGGTGCGTCCGTACGAAGGCCGTACACTAACGCTAATGGATTGTGAAAGAATAATGTTATGCATATTCTAATCGGCATTCCGAGCGAGTTAATAAAAATACTGTCTTAACGAGAGTTCCGTACGTCCCGCTGGGTTTTAGAAACAAAGATGTATCGTCAATGTAACTTATAGTTGGACGTTATAATATTAAATGTACAGCATCCATATACTGACGTTGTAAAAGTTTTAACTTGCTTTTTACTCTTACTAGCCCTAATAAACGTTAAGTAAATTGTACAAAATCCGGTAAAGGATAACACTTTTGTAATCTGTTACATTTAGAAGCGACGATTATAGTACTCTAGACAGAGTTATTCTGAGATAATGAATTGTTTTAGCTAGGCTTCCTCATAAGTACCTCGCAACTTTACAATCAAACTTATGTACATAGGTAAGTCTTAAGAGTAGAGAATTTGCAAAGTCAGTCAAAGACAAGAGCGTATTATGTAGATGAAGAATGGATGAATTACATAATTTAAATATAATTAGATAATATTCATTGTCACACTGGTTATTATTTTAATTTAGATAAAACCAAACCGAACATATGAGGAGATCGAGATTTGAGTTGAATTATTATTTATATTGAAACATCCCATTTCTTCAACTTAAATTGAAGAATCTGAAAAGACACTTGTGAATCTAAAGAGCTAATAATAAAGAGAATACAAGTACTCACCTATAAAGTAGGCGAGCATCGCCGCTAAGATGACACAGAGGCATATCATGGCGATGGCGAGGCACTTCCACGTGCACCGGTGCTGACACCGCTTGTCTATGTGGAACCTCGAGGGCGAGTAAACAGGGACGGGGCTGGGCTGGCTGGCCCGTAGGGGGAACACCGGCATCACCAGCGGCTGGTTGGCCAGCTGACAGTGCCCGCTGCCTAGCGTGCCGCCGCCCATCCCGCTCGACATCGGCGCGCCGCCCAATCTGCAACAAATCAAATAATTTAAACTCATGAAGCTCAATAATCCGTAAAATGTTACGATTTTATTTTTATGTTTAGTATAGAAACCGCATTAAATCTGCCGGTTATTTAATACGAAAGATGCTGAACGTCCTGCGATCACGGTTATTGTAACCTGCGCTGAAACGTTAGAGATTCCAAGGTAAAGTACGCGTTAATTCCCGTGTTCCATTCTATAAACATACAACGAGAAAGTTAAAATTGAGATGGTTAATTTACGAATTTGTGTAATATTCCATAATGTAAAATCATATTTTAGTAAACATTTCTCAGTTGTTTTGAACGATTGAATAAAATCAATACACCATCCACCTGGGTTAACAAACACTTTAATTGACACACTTTGGATTGGAAGCATTTTTTGGATAACAAATTTAACTTGTTCCGGAAACAAAACAAGAAAAATAACGTGTCAAAGTTTTAAAGTAGGTGACCTAGTTGTCATGAGTTAAATTAAAATGGCACCCTATCCTATTTCGTTTTCGTACATAAGAAATTATTTCCGATTACGTATCAGATTTACGAGTCAGGTTGTTATAAAACGCAGGTAGACGATAAGGTCGTATCCGTACCACCGCAACATGTTAAGCCAACTGTTGGCGAAACGAATCTGAGCTCTCACCATATGGCGCTTCGTATATTAAATTCCATGGAAGACAATCAAAACGTATCATTACTGGGGATTCCGACAAAAAACGATGACCGAACCGTTTAAACACGTCCGCCCCGTAGGCCATTAATCAATTATTCGAACTTCAGTGTCACGACTAAATTTAAAGGCCGGGTCTGAGAACATATGGTGCGGCAGTCCGAGGCGCTCACCAACTGACGCCACTATAATGACCTTTCGCATAAAGGAATAAGCAAAAAGAGAATAGAAATAATTGGACCAAGTTTAGCGAGAACGAAGCGTGACTCCTAAAGGGTTTTGTTTCGAAGAGGCTCTTGACTGTAATTTTCTTTTGAATAGCGGCCGACGAGCCCGAAGAACGTTCGGAGGAAGGACGAATTCATTAAAACGTGTACAGAAATCACAATGCTATGGCACGCAGATTTTGCCCTTAAATGGCTTTTAAAATGTCCGCCGTCTTTGTGTTTTGTATGGACTTTGTATATAACGTGGTACGTTGATTATACTTTTGCTTTAAAGGTATTTCTTTTAAATGTATACTCATATAAAACATCAATTAGGCATTGTTTCTCCATAAATAAACATGGACATACGATTAACGAGTTCAAATTCTAACTCGAGTAAGTATAAAAATCTACAACCGATGATTAAGGTTAGAGTTGAATTTGTGCATTTCTTTCAAAAGTGTAGAGATTTATTTACGTGTAAACTCTATAATGATACATCTACCGCTATTGATTGCCCACATTTATACCAAAGATAGGCTATGACAGATCCTAGCTCATCTGTTTGTTAAGATATCTCATACGCATCTACTCGTTCGGCAGAAATATGCTTATTTCTATCATGAGTAAAAATATTATAAAATACTATTATTTTAAGATCTTCAATTCGTGATCGCGAATGACCGCTCTCGGCCTCTAAAAGGTAACTGTAATCGAGATTGATTTTTAAATCTACCATCATTACGGTAATAGGTTTTATTGTTTATAATCAAAGTTAGACGCTATTACCGGTCCGCATGCCGGTGTGCACGGACTCCGCACGTTACCGAAATGAGTCGAGTGCTCTTATTTTGTTTTTGTAAGACGAGATGCTGTGGCTTAGTAATGAAATGTTGCGCAATACCGCAATGCGTTTGTTTCGGAACAGAAATGAACGTTCTGTTTTATGACCACAAGAGTTGCCCTTTTAACTAAAGAAAGAAGATTTTGCGATGGAAAGGAACATCTAAGACAATTAACAAGACCGACGACAGGGTTATTGTAGGACAATGCAAAGATATTTCAAGCGACGCGACGAGACATGGCCGACGGACGGGCGCGGGCGTTCGGCGAGATTTTGACAGGCTCTTGTCGCGAGTGAGCTCTTAATGAAGCGGTAAATAATGAGCAGAGGTGTTGTGCCGTGCGAGAGCCGTGTCTAATTAACGCCAGACGACCACGACCAGTTTACAAATACCCACACATGACTCGTTCATGTTACTAGCTCGACGTAACTATCATTGGAAGTAACGGGAATTGTAATTCAGAATAAGAATCGTGTAATACAAAAACACCGTCAGGTAAGTAAAGGCTCGTTAGTCGTCCGGGGCTCGCCGCTGTCGCACAGTTTTTATCACTGCAATCGCGCGTGCAGCGGTCACTCCTAGTCTCGGAGCGGGTAGAGGCGACCTCTAACTCGGAAACCAGATGAAACAAAAAGAAAGAAACGCAGGCACGGGCCGTGAGAACGCGTCTCCTTCGCCCGCTCGTCCCGTACCTTCCATTTATCTTGCACAGTCGTGCGGGAATGGGCCGGACAGCGATGTGCTTTTATTGCATCGCGCCCCTAAATATAGGCCTTCGGAGGCTAACCACAACGCTTTTAGCTCTCAAATTATTTACATGTTCAACTGGTTTAGTGAAGTGAGATGTTGAAGATATTTTTCTCTGAATTGTATGTAACATAGTATGCAATAATGTATTTAAAATTAATAAATCAAAATGAAATGGTTTTCAATGATTATATTATCATTAGTCACAGCTTTCCTTGTAAAGACAAATGAGAAATGACATTTGTTTTAAATATAATGATATTATCGTTTAGTTGGAATTGGACAATATTTAGTTAAATTGCAGAGAGACAGGTGGAATGTGACCGGTTATTCGCAACAGTCCGAAAGCTATTTGCGTAAATGTTTTGCAGATGACTCTTGGTGCTTAATCTAAAAACTAGTATGCGGCACTTGGCATATGCAATAGACATCATATTGCTAAATGTTATCATAGGACAACGACTTCGACGCGATCCAACAATGATGTCAGATGACATAGAATAATTGGATACAAGATACACATAATAAGAGATACACATCCAACACAAAGATACATATAATATCAAAGTTCAATTTACCTACCTCCTCCGATATACGCTCAGAAATAAAATTTCCTCTCGTATAGTGTATTGTTTAAAAAGAGTTTTAAAACGTCAAGATTTATTTCATGAATGTTGTAGGTGTGGTCACGTTACTCAATAAGTTTTCGTCTTCCTTTTGTAGTAGATTTTAAAACGCCCCCCACATTCATTGTGAGAGTCAAAATACGATCGAGAGATGCTATCAACTTTATTTTAATACGAACAGCATTCGATAATAAGGCTACAGTGTAGAGTTAGAATGCAGCTTAAATATGCCTTGGAACTAATTGCCTCTTCGGAGAAATGAAGAAGAATGAGATAAAATAAGCACTTCGAATTCAAGCGAGCTTTTCAATGACGATTGTTTCGCTTAATTCATATTGAACGCAAATTAAAAATGCAAAAGGACTTGATGAATTTACAATGACGGTGCCTCTCGAAACGACTTATTCAAGTGTCAGAGAATAACAAAAAGATTAAAAGGTGCACGAATAGGTCTTGGCGGATCAATCGATACAAACACGAACACTCGGTTGTAAAGACTGGTAGCCCTCGCCGCACCCTCCGGTTGCAAGTCACGGGTGTAAATTCAAGAAAGCTCCCCAATTTAAAACGAAATGTATAACAATAGCAAAGCCCCGCTATGCCAATTTCCTCCCTCAAAAAACGTTTCCACTACAAAGAAACTGAATAAAATTATCATCTATACATACTACTTACTATTTAGACGAGAAAAAGTTAGATGAAAATGTCCAAAAAGAGGAATTAACTGAAGAAGAAAGTCATAAAAAGAGGAAAAAATACAACATTGAAAATAAACCGAGAGCTAAGAAGTGGCGCTCATACATCTCGTCGAGCCGCAGTCAGCCACGCCTGGAATCTGTCCACTTAAATAGCTGCCTTATTCGACACCGATCACACCCAACGGATTAATTAAAAACATTTGTCAAAATGGACTCTCGAATGTAATTTTTTCACGGGAGATTAAATTACGGCTATATTAATTACACGTTGAAGTAATAAATAGGATAACTATGACAGTCAATTAAATTTATACAATTGTTTACCGGTATGGATATAATTGTAAATATGAATAGACGTTGTAATTGTTTCCCACTAGTTTTTTTGAACCGAAGCATCACCAAGTATTGATTTGTGTCTGTACACTGAATGTTCACATGAAAGCTCTGCATATTGGAATGACACAGCGATTTAAATGCAGTACATACGGTGGGATTCAATGAACTCGCAACTCTTATTAATAACTCTCATAGCGTGATGTTTGTTTTAGTCGTCTCGTGTGGCGGTTAGGTAATGTTGAAGTTGATTCATGAATGGGAGAGTGCGGTTCGCGGCTAGCGCAAGTATGAATCCAGCGCCCACTCGTGTATATTTAGCGAATATAATTTCGCTACGAGTATAACGGACGACGGAAGTGCCTCTATTTGCATTTTATCTTTTATAAAATTTATGTGTTCGGTAACGCAACCTAATAAATAAAGAATAAACAACCCTTTTAAATAACTTTAGTATTAAGTAGTGTAGAATCACTTTGTAACGAATAAATGATGTATGTAAGTATTTAAGAGGGCTGCTGATCAGTAATCAAACACCAAAGATAATTTTAGCCGATGTTATCTCCGCAGCTCCCTGTGCTCTGTAAACGTGCCCTAGGCATTGCTGGGCTGGTTTATCGTTAGGAATGAATGGAGGCGATATCGAGTAAGCGGCCAATTACTGGTCTGCGGGTAGACAGCAAGGGCCCCCGCGTAAATAATCGTGCTCACGCGCAGAAACCCGATAGTGATAAACAATTTTCCATTAGCCAAGCTCGGCAGCGGGAGACCACGTACATATACTTACAATTTCCATACCTAACGGAGACTCGTAAGTATACGATGGCCTTTTACAACAGAGTTTATCGTTTGAAGATATTATTACGGTAAGATCCGATGCAAATTAAGTACTGCAATAAATACTAAAAAATGGTCGGGTAGGATAAATACGGTAAGACCTCTCTTAACAACCGTGATTTCAAATAGACACGTGTATAAAACACAGGAATTAAATTGTTAAAGTTGAAGAAATTCTATCAAGTTATGTAGAGTATCGAATGAAAGCGTCAAAACAACAGCGTCTTTTGGATTGATATTAAAATGTAATATAATACCAATAAAATAACCTCACGCGACCCGATTTTTTGAGGTACGAAAGTCCAAAACTAAACGTTCGCTATTGTTCAGTGAAACGGAAAAACGGTTTCGCAGGAGGCATCCCTCCGCGGGCGCTCGTATTTCACCCGTAGTTCAATATTATTTCGACAGTCGCCGGCACAAAGAGGCGGAAGGCCCGCGCCGGCGTCGCCGCAGCGTCGCCGCGGGCACCTCTCGCCTATCGCTCCACAATATTGTCCTCCCGCTTGCTGCCTCGGGTTACACTGTAAATATTTTTCGGCGGTTGCCTGATTGAAAAATTTTATCGCATTCCACCCCCACCCCTCCTGATAATAGATTGTGCTCGCTGTTCGGCATACATTGATATGGGTACAGCCTGTGAGAGCCCGTGCCTGGACTGCTGTGTATACAATATCTCAATAATAGCACATACGCTAAGAAATTTACGATTTTGCTATCAAATTTGATCACGGTCACAATTTCGCAATGTGCATTAATCAGAAAGTTATTTTAGGAAATGGTGATAAGTTGTTTCTATCTGCCTTATATATAACACACCGACATGTATATTCGTTCTTCAGTGGCGTCATATTAGTCAACTAAGTAGTTCTCGATTACTATATCTTTAAGGATTCTCAGCAATTATAAAACAAGACCAATTAAGACTTTAAATCTAAGGGCCAGTATATTGAGCTTTTATAATAATTCAGTTTTGCATTCATCATCGTTTCTTCAGTTTAATAACTATCTCGTGTCTAAATATGTTTTGACTTTGTACTTCAATTCGTTCAAAGAAGAAATTGAGAGTGAGAAGCTTGGAAATGACCAAATCACGATAAGAATCTTCAGAAATGTTGTGCGGAGTTTCGTTTTCTAAAAAGCGTACTGGGCACCCTGAACTAAAATTTTACGCTGTAAGCGTATAGACCTTTAAACATTGTATTACGCTGGTTTCACTTTGAGCTCTACAGAACGTATGTGTTTTGGAAATACACCAAGACTTGGAAATATAAATTAGTGGACAGAGTTGCGTTACAATCTGAGAAAAATCACAGTCCGAAAGTTGAGTATCGGAACATCGGAAAAGCAAAAGGGGGAGGGGACAATGTCTCTCTAATTATATTTGTTTTGGGCGGCTGCGAGGCGTGCGGATCGTCGCTCGGCGCCATTATTTATACAGAGGAAGATACAAATGAGGATCCATTACTGGATTTCCTCGATCTGAGCCTAATGAAAGACAAATAAGTTCGAGTTCAAAGCTATCGATAAGGACGGTTGCTTTAATTTGATCGACGCGATTACCGAGAGCTTTTATTTAATATGAATATTTAAATTAACAAAAATTAAGCGGCATGTTTTCAGTGTTACGCTGAAATTGATAAGATGATTTTATAACTATCATTGTTAGCCAATAGAAAGATTTTTAAAACTTTATGTTTATTTTATCGAATTATGTTCGCTATATAAAGACAAGTTCCAGAAGTATATTTCAATAAGAATAAGGACGAATATTGTCCACGAAACATCGGCTAGCGAAAAGGCAAAGAGTAAGACTTCACAACTACAGACAGTAGAGCGAAGGGAGAAACAGAGTGCATTTGAATTCAATTTTCGGCTCAAAAGCGAACAGCACAGAAGTAAAAGCGAATTGCTCTTACGAAGCACGCTTTGATACATAAACCACTGAAATGCGTTTGGGGTGCGATTCATTTGTTGCACTACATTACCCATGTCCCACCAAGTCAGTCAGACCCTAGTTTTGAATTAAACACGATTGACATTTTCACCCATTTACATTTTTTTCCTATAACTAACTCTATGGTCCGTAAAATTTGTTAAAGGACTATTCCATGTGTAATATTTTATCAATTAAGCACGGTTGGTTTCAATTTCAAAATTATGACGTGCCATTTGAAACAACCCGCAATTTATTACTACTTGCTATAATTTTACACATTAAAATGTCAGTTATATTTTAAAGCGTGTAATTTGCTGACTTGGCAAATTACATTTTTCAAATACCTGGTTGTACTGGAACGTTATATCAGTACATTTGTTAGTAGAAGATTATAAATATGGTAATTTTGCAAAGACTATTTTGCTTATTTTCCTTTACAATTTTAATGCGCATATTTCAGCGAAGATGACGGTAGTATATAAATTATTACGGTTAAAAGTGGTCGGTACGTCCGTCCCACGGCTGACCAGGCCACGCTAAATGATAAGGGTCATTCGTTTGCTTGCACCAACCCATTGAATTGCAAAACAGTTTGGTTGCGCGGTGAATATTTACACGTTTAATGGCTGTGACGTCCGTTAATGATCAATGCATAAGATTGGCATTTAGAAACTATAAGAACTAAAGAAGTCAAACGGGTTAGAAGGACGGTGTACTTATTAGTGCAAATAAATGTTATGGGTCAGTACATTCATTCGTGTATATTGAACATAATATTACTACAACATTCTAAAATAATATTTTGGGATTGTTTATGGTGACGCATTTTAGTTTATAGATAAACACAAGAGGCTTTGGAACGTGCTTCAGACAAGCTTATATTACGAGTATGTCATCGAAGCTATGCAGTAGTTGACAGTTTGAAATTTAAATACATTAATGGAATTTTGAAGTAAGTTAATCAAACGTCGTAGGTTAATAAAAATACTAGTCATTAAATAACTTTGGATGATTACAGCATTTAGATGAGAAACGATTTGCCGCTGCAATAATATGTAAGAGTTAATAGTCAACGAGCATGGTTGTGTCGTGGGCAAATGAAGAGCTATGACCCGATAGAACTGGCAAAAAAGTGTGCAGTAAAAAAAAACAGCTCGAATCCTTGAACAGTTTTTGTCGACATGTTATAATGTGATTATAAAAAACTGGTAAGGGGAGAAATGCTATTTACTAAAGACGTCATGTTTACCAAAGAATTGTTTCATTTTTCTTCTTTATAGAATAATCAATTACACAATCAAGATAAGCTTGTTATTTTTTTGTTATATACATACATACATAAAACCATTTATTTAAATTCTTAAAGCAATTTTTGACGAGTCTCGTAATTTCAAATCATCTTGACCGTCGATATAAATCAGTGATATTTTGACGACATAAGTAGATATTTTTAAAGCGGTGCGTCCGTCATATCTAATAGATTGATCAATCTCTATCAGACTTTGAATGGCTCTGCATGGATTATTAATGGCTGTAAGATTTGATTTAAGTATTTACCGTTTGTACATAATCAGTAATGACGAGTTTAATATGGCAGGCGCGGCAACCGTCGTCCACGATCAGAGCCATGAAATGTTATTTTATCTATTGATTACAAAATAAGATGTAATTAATTAGCAAACCAAATAAACATTTTGATTACGAACACATACAAAAATGTCTTAAATCAGTTGGTTATCTGTCGGATCTGAGATGTTGCGTGTATCGTGTATGTGTTGACGGTACACTGTATCTTTTTGTTGTGCTCGTCACGGTGGCTCCGCTTATTTTATTTGTACAAGTTGAACTGTGTCAGGACCACGGTCGTAATAATGTTTGATACAGAGCCTAGAGCGTTGACCCCCAATCAAAAGGGATTAATGTGTTTCAAGTGTTCGGTGTGTTATTGGTGTCTCTAATTACGTTTATGGGTCGGCGAGAGTTATGGTAATGTTCGGCAGCGTTCGTTCGTAGCTGTGCTCCGGCCGCGGCCACTCTGTCGTGTCACTGATACTTACGACTCAGAATTTAGGGTCTGTAGGGCGAGCCATTCGTTAGTCACGCCCGATGACGTGTACCTTGGACAAGACCAAAACTGTTATTAGAAATATTTCGTCGTCAACCTTTTTAGGTGCTTGTCTTAAAAGGTTTTTTATACGTTACATTATATTGGACGGCGATAACATGTTTTTGTTAATAGCGCACATGTAAAGCTTTTAAAGAAAATATATTTGAGCGCAGTTAAAAGTAAAATTAGATGTCCTGTTGCCGAGAAGGCAGACCTTCGTCATAAATTAAACGGAAAGGTCATTTCTTTAGTAACGTATCTTCCTTTAACTGCACATTGCCGCAAAATGCATGAATTTCCGGACACAAACAAAGGCACTCGGCACGCAAAGCATGCAATGCCGCGAAGCCCTAAAGGGTAAAAAAAGACGTTTCGTGGTAAAAAGTAAGTTAGGGTGCAGCTTTGTTTGTGTATGGCTCGAGTTAAGTGTTTAGATAAGTGCAGCTGAGAGCGGCGAGCACGTTTGTTATCTCTCAGGGAGCAGAGGAGCTCAGACAAATGGAGCCACCCTGTGTGGTCCGTTATTCGGCCGCTCTCACCAAATATGTGCACTTGAATCAAAAACTCGCCTCGACTTTCCAAATGTGGACAAATGCTACAATTCTAAAAGTTAGGGCAATTGGATACACAGTATACACTAAAGATCGATAAGTTGTTTGATTTGTACTTTTTCTGAAACGTTGTAGAGTTTTGCGATAAAACGTAGACGTAACAAGGACGGTTTTAATTTTATACATTCATCATTTATCATTATTGTTAGTTTGTTGTCACTTAAGTTTTATTGCAAGTTAAGGTTTCTATTGTTTTGTGCCGTTATGACTTACCTATATTAATATCGTTGTTTAAGCACAACGAGTTGTATTGCTTATAATTAAGTTACTATTGAACATTTAGGGTAATTAACACGCGGAATAGGGTTTCGAAGGTGTTGTGTGTTTATGATGATAATATGTTGTACAGTTAGGTATGTGCCGCACCTTTTTAAATACGAGAGACGTTGTTGCGCTTCTTGGCCCTGCCCCGTGACCTCTCTCTAATATATTTTGTCTAACAGCTGCTCGTCCCATAAACTTATAGTTAAATATTTTTTTTTTAACCAACAAAGCAACATATCCTTACCAATTATAAAATATTCAAATAAGGAGAGAAATAAATCGGGACGAGGAAACGTTGACATTACATACATATTACAGCGGGAACGCCAGCCGCCTATTCATTACAGTTATTTATAGGAAGAAGTGTCAAAGCGAGGTTTGTATTTATTCGGACGGGACAGTGGTTTATTTATTTTTAAACGGGTTAGGCTGAAAAATCCTATTCCGATAAGCGTCCGGTGACTGGCGGTGCAACCGAAATATCTGAGTGCGTCGACGCTGATTCCGCCGATACTGCCGATGTCACTGTCACGCGCCGATATGCGCTGTCTCTCGAGATGATGAAATATTCCCAGCCTATAATTAGAACATCATCATTCGGCGCGTTCAATGAACCTCTTCAACGCTGAACTTCTAAGAAATACCTGTTCGTACAGAAACTAATATAGTTCGTAGATACTTATTATGATTCATAACGCATCTCATCGTAAACACATCAACCGACATAAAAATTGGCTTCCACTATAATTTCACCGGAAAACAATTTCCGAAGTTGGTATTCATCGTAATATAAGAGATGAACTCAATCAATATTGAAAAGGAGACAATAGACATCTCTTATTCAAAACGGAAACTATTACTGTATCTCCATTGTGTTCGGTGCCTCACCTCGACTAGTGTATTATTCAAACGAAAAGTGGTTTGTTTACAAACGTTAGAAGTAATATAATAAGTATTAGGGACAGTCGTCGACAGCGGGAGATTATGTGTATGTGTTAGTAACTAAGGAACGGCGTGCCTGTCGATCGACGTCAACATGAAAGATTTATGTCCAACTTTGTGACAGTGGTATTGTCGCGGACGATCCTGGATTATCCTTCATTGGAGATGCACCGTCATACATTTGTGATAAGCTTTGTTGTGTTCTGCTGACAAACGCTCGATACGAAACAGTTGGATTGAAAGACAATATTATGATTCCATTATTTCATCACATTGTTTACACAGTGCAGGCGCTTCACGATCATTCGTATTTTTACTGCTTTATAAATATAAATATAAATACGGAGTGATTCAGATGCGACTAAAAATACAGTTTCGTTTAATTAAAAGATGATCGCATAGAATGAATGGTATTAGTGGTACGTATTAGTTATCCGACTATTACCGAGTATAGATTTCCACACAAAGTTCCGCTGAGTTTGATTCGTGTAATTAGAGATGTTGCATACACTCGTCTAGAGCATCACAGTAATTGGTTCGTTTGATCATGCCAATTATGAGCGATTGAATCACAAAGATTCGGTTTAATGAAATGATTGTGTCGACATTATGCATTAAAGTTAAAGGAAGATAATTGAACTTCCTGCGACGGCTGCGATTGGTTTGAAGCGAGCGAACGCCGCGCGGTATTCAGTGCATCAGTGCCCCTTTCATAGCTGTACAAGAGGACACGCGGTGCGAGCTTGATGGGGCGTTTCCTCTAATTATATGAACTATTAATAAGACGCTGCACCAGCTATAATAAACAATCAATCAAGTACATGTCTAATGGGCGCCGTAGATGCCGTAGAAAGGGCCCGCCGTAAAGTTCAGGGGTTATCTACGGGATTTAGAGGTTGAAACGCAGGCGATAGAAGATTACCAAAAACCCTTTCTATCAAAATCATCAACATTAGATATAGAACAAAACAAACCATACCTAAAATAAAGGAACATTAATGCAGTGCGCATTGTACTTTGTCGAAGTATTTGAGATTGATCACAAATGAATATCTGGAAGCGTATACCTGATATGATTATAAATAAGCATCTATTCGCCACTGTGGCCCTATTGACACAATCTTGTTGTTTAGATACCAGATACGAACATTTTATAAAACAAAAATTAAACGTTAAGTATATTTTTCGAACGCAATATAGCAGTTTATATCATAGTCTTTATTTTTCACAAAATACCTCTGAAGTGAGTCGGTAGCGTCCTTCAGTTTATTATAATTACTAAGAATAAAATAAAGCAATGCAGCCATATAAAGCACGAAGCGAATGTGAATTCGGTCGGTAGAACCGTTTGCGATCGTCTAAACGCTATTAACTAAGTTGCAAGTTTGTGTTGGAGTTTGATGGGTGAACTGTGTTTGCCTTGTCCGGGCTGTATGGAAATCATTTCTTGCTCGGCCGAACTTCCCGGCTCCATGTATGCCCAAATATTTGCCGCCAGTTCCCAACTCCTCACAGTTTGGCGATCGTGTCTTTGCAGACATATGACGCATTTGCTCATGTTTACACACCAACGCTAATTACGAAACTTCGATGCTTTTAAGTAATTTTGCGTCGGATTTTGTAAATAAATTTGCTTTGAATTTAAACGACAGGGAATTTTCGGAATTTATACTCACGTATCTAGTATGGAGTGTTTATGCAAACAGTTTATTATTCAACATGTGCATAGCATATAGGAACGAATACATGCGAAATAAAATTAACAGTAAGACATTACGAAGATTACTTGCACATTTTTTGTGTATACCAAGTAACTGAAAATATAATTATAATAATAAGTGAAAGCAAATGTGGTAATGCGCGTGCGTACAAGCAGAAGCACACAACTGCAACGTCGCACTGGGGAGTAGGGTTACCTTGCAATGTCAATTTCCTTCTGGGAGCGTGGCAAGGCGCGCCTGAGCATGAAGGGCGCCCCACGATGCTATCTGTGTACTATTGTTGCGTGCACTTAACCGTCATATAGTTTGCCTCGTTGTTCGGCCCTTGTTAACACATTGTAAAGGAAATTACATTCTTTACTCACCGTTAGTGCGCCTTCAAATAATGTTTCCGTTATCTATCATCGCTCTAGCGTGTCAAATTGTTATCATTAAACAAGTCAATAATAAATTTCATTTTTGACCTGGTTACTTTAATGGTTTAGAAGGTAAGATTGCTTATGAGTTACGGCGCAGTCTACATGTGAAAAACGTCTTCAAGATATTAAATTACTTTTATAAAAAATTACAAAATTCTTTCGAATGTGCCGTTAGTTCAGTAATGAACAACAAAATGGTAGGTATGCAGAGCGTGTTCATTTTCATTAGAGACAGAGCGTTAGATATTGATACTGCGGCATTAATAGTTGGGATTCGCCCTCGAATCTGTTGAAATTAAGCTGCGGCGATTGGGGTGTCGCAGATGGCGGTAACTGCGCTATCTGCGCTGGCCGCACCGCCCCGCGTCCGAACGTGCGCCAAGTATAAAAATATGATTTATGGCTGAACATATAGAGCCGCACATCCGTTCTGATCTTCCCGGTCTACAACCATTAGCGCACATATCATATGCATATTGTTCCGTATCCCTTACTCGCGGAAAACTACTAAAGTACATTTTGGAATGAGAATTTCTTATTGTGAGAACTCCGATCGGAAACCCCAAAGGACAACCCGAATAAGAGCCGCAGAATTAGTTTTGTGTAGTGCCTTACTTTAATAATGTTCTGTGGTCTTCGGAGGTTTGTGGGGTTCAGGGCGGCCCGTGTTTATGTAGTCGTGCGGTATATGAAATAGATGTTTTCTGGCTTCAGGCTCTTTATTATTACTTTGAACTGCGGCTATGAATACAGGGGCCCGCCCTCCTCCGGCTTGGGGTCGGGAAGGTAAACAAGTTCCGTCAACTGATTCAGATACTCAATTGAATTGCACATTTTCCTTATTTCGTACATACTTCTGTTAATATGTTCTATTGGGTGCCGCATATCTTTCAATATCTGGGGGCACGGAAGTGCCCCCGCAAGTCGAGCAAAAAAAAGCGGCACGGCCGTACCATACCATCCTTTTCTCGAAGCAATTCGGGCTATTTTCGACCCCCCTATAATGTCGTTGTGGATAAAACAAGAAGCCTGAATTTTCAGCAACTAATTATTCATTGTATAAACACGGTATATTTAAAATTTCAGTCAATTTGAACCAGTAGTTTAAGAATGACAACTTGTTAAAATTTTGAATTTTGTCACTCACTGATTCACTGACTCACTGACTCACCGATCATCAAAAGTCTAAGGTACTTCTAGCAGACTTAGAAGCTTCAAATTTAGAATACAAATAGGGTTTAGTGTCTTAATCATGGGAAAAATCCAATATTTTCTAATTTCAGTCCAGTTTTCTAAATACACTAACTGCAACATTAACTTTGTAATCCCATATAAATGTATAAGATTACAAGATTACATTTGCAGTTAAGAATAATTACTACTGTAGAAAATAATAAATAATATGTGTAGATAGGTACATACTATACGAGGCATAACGGGAGGGGATATAGGGTGGGTAAGGGTGTTTAGCCTATGAAAATGAAAAACATTCCCATAGGAAAATATGTTGAATTATAAGAAAAAACGTCTTTCCATACAAATTGGACTTATGTTCGTTCTACAAAAAGAAGTGAGATGCCACCAAAAACATTCTGTAAAAACCTCAAGTCTCGCAGCTCAGTCTTTCTGGCGTAAAAAGTGGTGAGATCTATATAATACCAAGTCGATTAATCTATTTCGTCTCTACTTAAAGGACCTTCTGTCTTAAGTTATTACATAAGTTATTATCATGCCAATATTAAAAATATTTTACGTTTAAAACAAATAGATCGACTTGGTCATCGCATGAAAACACAAATTCGCCATAAAAATTTCAGGAGCTTCTCGTCGTGCTGTGTAGTGTAATACATACAAATCATGCGATGGCCAGGGCGGTCTATTTGTTTTAAACGTAAAATATTTTTAATATTGGCATGATAATAACTTATGTAATAACTTAAGACAGAAGGTCCTTTAAGTAGAGACGAAATAGATTAATCGACTTGGTATTATATAGATCTCACCACTTTTTACGCTAGAAAGACTGAGCTGCGAGACTTGAGGTTTTTACAGAATGTTTTTGGTGGCATTAAGTTGTCAACACACGGTTTGCTTAATTCTTGTAAGATTGTGTTGTCTTAAAAGGGTCTCGAAATAATTTATAATTTATCACAATGGTCATGTTTTCGAAATGATTATGAACCGCTTGTAGCTTGTCGGCTTTATCAAAAGCTTAAGTAATTTATGTGCGTTGTCATCGGCTCCACTAATGTGTTTTATCTTATTGTTGTTGAATATTTTATTTTTATGTTTAAAAACGTTGTAGTTGTATTATATTTATCTTGAAAGCTTATTTGAAATTTAATGTATTAAGCGGATTAGGAATCAAAATGTAATAGTGGAAGATATATTTTGTAACACCTCTATCATATTGTGCCGCATATATTTTGAAAGTGTTTTGTAGTACAAATTACTTAATATTATCGAGTTAAGTTTAATTACATTAGATAGTTAAGTAGATATAAACGTAAAGAAGATTTGTTAATTACTAAATGTAATGATAGAGTTAGTAAAAATATAGTAACCTACCTGTATTGATGTTAGTTGATGGAGATCTTGTAATAAGTATTACTTACCTAGGGTCTACGAAGGGCTCGGCGTAGATGTTCCTGACTGGTTGTCTGCGGGGGAGAGGCGGAGGCACCGGGCTGAAGCCCTCCATCATCTCCTCCCGCTCGCTGTACTTGAGCGATTTCATCGTCATCCTGCTCCACTATACCAAGTCCACTTCACAACTGACTGATCTTCAAACTCAACATTGCACTGAAGTTTTTATCACTTACATCGTTACACTATCGTTTATACGTTCATCATTATGTTAAATAAACAAATTTCACTATTTAGTTTTAATTGCTTACTCTTGACATTTTTTCATTGCACTTGTATTGATATTAGTTGCAAAGTAAACTCTTACTGAAAATAGAAACACGAAAATATTTTGATGTGATGTCGTAGCGTGCTTACTCCCGAGCCGCGGGAGCGTGTACGTAGCCCTGCGGGTGTGCGCGGCCGACTGCCGGTCGTTGCATCTACCGTGTGCCTGCCGACCCGCCCGACCCTCGTCGAGCCGAGCTTACAAGAGCTTTTGTCATTTTTTGCGCCCGCGCCGAGGTGACGGCCGCCAAGCTCGTCACTTATTACTTTAAATACAAAAAAATCCGAAGCATACACGAGACGAAGGACTGTAATAGACCTGACGCAACAGGACGACAGCGCACCCATGTACAACACACCGGCATGCGGTTGAAACTTCCATTGTGACTTTACAATAATGTGTAAAGTGTGAATAACATCTGATTTGTAGAGCCGAGGGTGCCTTTGAGACGAGCCGCAACAGATTTTATAGCTTTCGCAAACTTACTATTTAAAAGATTTATTAGATTTTTTTCCTTACAAATTAGTCACTCATGGTATGGATAGGTTTTTGTTGAGTCCACACGTGTGAGAGTTCGTAGTTAACGACGTTATGTTGAGAAAGGGAAGATTTTTCTCGGTGAGGAAGCTAAGTGGGAAAGGCTAATGATGGCATTAGGTCAAGTAAAAAGAATGCAAGGTAATCGAAGTTGAGTCGAGAAAGGAGAAAGTATCTAATCGATACGATTATCGAGTGGATGAGGGTCGGGCCGGCCACGGGAATCGTTCGACTAAATTACTGTGAATGATAAGATAAGTGTCCGTTTATACAGACTGATCTTTTGTTTATTTTTCCTAAGTATGATTTCCATCGTTACGGAATTGGTGCCTACCTATTGTTTAATACATTACTCATTCATGTTACAAACATTTGTATATTTATAATATAATCATACGTTTATATTAAAATAACAACTGAACTAATTAAATTTAATAGCGAAATATAATTCACTATTATTATATGTTAGTATTTTGTTGGGCAAGGCCATAAATCTTTATACACATTCTCCCTGTAAACATGAATCACATGGCCTGTTACATTAATGTTACAGATGCATAATAATAAACTACTGCGTACTAACGAGCAGCAAATAAAAGCTCAATAGGTCCGTATACGTACAATACGTGTACACAGTGCACACACTGCACTCACTGCACACACTGCGCACACTGCACACAGTGCACACTGCATGTGTAATGTGTATGCAACAGTATGCAGCGACCGACATCGCGCTAGTTCAAAGACCTGTGCCCCTGCCGACTGCCGAGAGCTGCTTGATTTGATCTCAGCACTTTGCATCTAACAATTACCCTCACAAATATTGTTCACGACAAATACGTCGGGCGTACGCCCGTTTACCCTTTTTGTTCTCTAAAATGTTTGTTTTTAAAACTCGTTACATACCCTCCGTACAAATTTTATTTACGATCGGCGAAATTGAATTACGCGCCTGTGATTTATTGATGTTTTCTAATTTAGCGACGCGTTACTGTGTGACTAATAAAAATTTCCCGAAAAAATGTGATTCCGAAAAAAACGTACTGCCAATAGAAAGGGATGCGGTAAAATTATGTAAAAACCTGTCCTATGGGCCCGAATTATCCCGCAAGGATAAGGAATAAGAATATAAAAGAGGCTTAGAGTTTTCCATACGGCTTTTTGAAGAAGCAACGAACGCAAGATTTACATACATACATGCGGGTAAACATGCTCGTTGGCGAAGTGTCTTCGAGTACCTGTATAATAAATTGATTTAAGCGCCTCCTGACAGATTTAAGTATGTTTTGACAAACATTAGGGAATTTAAGGCCCCGGTGACTAAACTTTGTTTTGTAACACGCCAAGGTCTACCGGCGGTCCATGAAGTAGATTTGCTACGAATATCCAATCTGAGGACGTTTTCCGAAATCAACTTTGCGCGGTGTGGAAAATCAATTAACTTTAATTATAATATATACAATTATACTGGCTTATGGAATTACAGAATGCATTTTAATGAAAAGTATACCCCCGGTTATAAACATATTATTGCTTGCAAGAAATGCCTACTCATTATATGCATTTTTGTTTGATAACGCAGGTAGAACCTTCTAATTAAAATTTAAAAGTAAATTATTCTAGACTGCGTGTTTTTACGTCAAGCTTATTTAAAGTGGGTAGGTATGTACTACCATACTTACTTACAACGTTAGAACAACAAAGTTTTTTACTCAGTGTACACATGGGATATTTCTTCCTTTATGATCATGACCTCTGCGAACTACAGTTTCTAGTTCAAGGAAAAATTGCGTTATAATAGACATTGTTTAGTGAATATCTCAAGGCTTACGGATTCCGGAGTAGGCGTTCGAGCATGTATGTGCTATAGCGGTTGTTGCATATAAGGCAAGTAGGAAGCGGGCCGCATCTGAGTCGGTCGTTTTCCCATGCCTTAGACACTGACTGATGTATTTCTGACCGGACTGATGTATGCCGAAGCCTGTTCTTGCACTTGAACTCAGTCGTAACGTGGTGCACTGCACGACGTCGCCTCGCTCCCCGCTAACTAAAGATAAGTAGTAGGAGCCACTTCAATTTGAACAAGAATAAACCTCACAATGGACTCGTTATTGGTCCCGACCGACTCCGCTCTAGTAGTAGCGTAAAAACAATGTTGCATAACAACTGCACCAATTACACAGCATTGTTTGTATTTGGAGTGCTCTGGCGTGGTACAGCACACTCGAACAGAGCAGTTGTACACTAATAAACACGTTTTAGTCAGTGTATTTACACTAACATTAACAAGGCGCCTCGTTCGTTTGAACCCTATTAATCTTCACTGGCTGGCCCAAATAAATTTCGGCATCCGTCAGCCGCGGCGCTACAAAAAGTTCCTCAGCTATTTTAATTGGCGTAAAGTTTTAAGTTCTACGCGGCAGGAACTATATGACAATAAAAGAAGTGTCTAGAGGTTGAAATTTGTTTCAAAATTCTTAGTATCCATTTCCATAAAAAATATATTTGCAATAAATAACAAAATTTACCGATACTATGTGAGTTTAGGATATTATACTCTCTTTTTTCGAGGAAAAATTTATGCGACCTGTTATGAGCGCAAACCATTTTATCGGAGTGCATAGGTCAGAATAAAAAGGGTACCATGATGCCAGACAAAATTATTTTATTGGTCCATTATCATTATTTATGTCCAATTCATCGCTTGTGTCAATTATTTTGGGCGGTAAAACGCGACCCGAGAATGATATACCTAATTAAAGGGAAATCCTATCACGAAACGATTTGATTGTAATATATCTGTCAAGAATTAAAGAGCTTGCTTTTATACACGTGCCATAAAAAATATAAATTAATTACGATTGCTGTGTAATTTGTACTCTATATATGTTGATATTATGCCGTACGTTAGCAACCCTAAGCACACCCCTGTGTGCGTGCGCGAGGTGCAATTGTGTGTGTATGTGGAGCACGTTTTATAAGATAAAAGACGATATTGATTCCGTGACGAGCCGAGAGCGGGCTGTGGGAAACGATTCCTGTCCGTTTAATAGATGCCCCGAGGAAACGAGTACTTCGACATACATCGCTCAACCTACCCAAGAATACTCATTAAAAATATTGTTTTAAGTACATTTGATATCCTGAGCAGTCGGAGTTATTCCAAGTTGTAAAATTTGAAACGGGTAAGTATATTAAGTTCCCGAGTGTAATTAACGAGTTAAGGGTACCGCACTGAGCACTTTATTCCTAGTTTAGCGACGCGGTCGGAGGCTGTCCCGGCCGCAGGACTTGGCCACATTCTCGTCGGGTAATTACGCACGCCCGTCTCGTTCCCAAGCCTCAGCTCTAACATTTTATGCCTCATTTCGTAGTGTATGATTTGCTGCACACATTACTTGATGTAATTATCGTGGGAGCAATCCACGCTCGCGTGCGAAGCGAATCATTTACATATCGACTTATACGTCGCGTCGATAGTTGTTGTTTACCTCAAATATGTATGTACATCCTTTGTTACGTTAGATGTCTTGATCTAAATTTACCCCAACTACTAAATTTGCCTAAAATACTAGGATTGTAGTAAAAAACCATACACCAAAATGAGACATATTCGTTTGCTAGAATGGCTTATTTATTTATCAATCATCATCTTAATAAAAGTAACGAAAGGTAGAGTCTGACTAGATTTGAAACCGAGATCAAACGTTTTTGATTTGGTAAACGATGATTACGTCGGACGCTGGTTGATTTAAGTTGGTCGCCGCGCGAACACGTGCGCTATTCCTCCAGCGTCTTTTCGTCGTTCCACTAAGTCAGAGTGGACTCCGTCATTCAAAATAAACGCTGTCTTTGCGAAACAACTCAGAGATAAAAGCCGCGACTCGTTACTTTTTATTCTTCTACTTTTTTTACTCTTTCCCCGCCTTTCCACGAGTTTTTAACGGTTAATTTGTCATTAGCCCTGCATCTGTCAGCACGCAGAGTTTTGTCGCCTGCAGACATCGAGCAAAAACAAAGCGGTTAAACCCAAAACTTTTTCTCTCCATATACCACGACACCTGAATTGTTCTCGTACAGCGTTCTTTTATAGAAAATTGAGTACAGTCATTAATTTTTCAACTAAATTACCAAAACAAACAGTGGTTGAAAAAAAAGCTACTACGTAAATAAATTAGATAAATATGACAGTGACGAGCCGAGCATATTGAGTAGTTGAAGTTTTGTTAGTAAGTATATAACTAATGAAAGAAAAATCAATGGGGATAAGGAGGATTAATGGTAGTGCGGCATCATTAATGATTATAATGGTTATAGAATTGTTTCTAGTGCGTAATGGCGGGAAGGTAGGGGCGGGCCCGGAAATTGTCCTCTTGTCGGGCCAGCGCCGCATTAGCCGAGGACATTAGGCCACCACACCGCATCGTGCGTGACGTATCATTCTTGACACGTGACACAAGACGATATGTGTGAAGCGAACAATGATTTGACGAATTCGTGATAGATTCCACAAAGACGTGACATAGGTTAGCGTGTGAACGCGAGTGCGGCGTGCTATCTCAACCATGTGTCATGGCAACTTAGTAGAGCCATTAACGTCCAACGAATCTTCCAGCAATTTAGTTTGAGCACATAATTGCGAGAACAAGTCGAACCTAATTGATGTCCGGGCTCGAGTTCAAGTTGCCGTTAATACGTACACCGCTGGCTGGTTCTTGCATATGACTCTACATCGTTAATAGGAACCGTGAGACTCTGCTCGGCGTCATCTGAAAGTATTCCTCTATGCATATGTCGTGCTATGATACGATTACACAAACCTATTATAGTTACGGTGTAATTATACACGGTGTTTTATCTAAACATAACCGTGTGTTCTTTAACGTGAATTGTTATACAACCGTAAAGAGTCGAAGCGTAAAAATTTCTGCTTTTTTAAAGCTTTTAAGTAATGTTTACTTTTTTGGTGTTCTAGAGGGACTCAAAGAATATAAGAAGAGAGAATGAAGCAAGGGAAGATTGTAAGGCTCGTACCAAGTGGTGTTCTCTGTCTACTTCTATTTGAAAAAGGCGTGATATTATGTACATATGCATGTATGTATATATGATTGAATATATTAACAGTGGGTTTCTATAGTCTACCGGTGAATTTAGACATTCCTTCTAAAATTCGGTGGTCTAACTATGCTTTTAATTTGCTCAGAAACATTTGCTTCTGATTGTTTCTTTTGAATTGTCTAGTTACTAAACAATCATCAAAACGTTAAAAAACGGCCTACGATAACTGACGATACGATATTAAAACTAACCACAAGTAAATTTTAGTAAAATATAAACTCTAGGCAAAGAAACGTGTTTTTGTTTGGACATGGAATGTAGAATGACGTAATGTCTAAAAGCACTCCACATGCGAATGATTTCATTTGAGCTTTCAAGTAACTTAACATATCTATACCAAGTACCAGTTATATGAATACTATCTGCAACAAAAAACCGCAATAAACTTATATGGTATATAAATTCTAGTTTTGGTTTTTAAGGAATTTAACATGCGTTAAAGTATTTAATATATAGGGTACAAGGTACTTTTGGCAAATAGTTTCAAAATCTATATTCTTTTTATTATTAAAAGATACCAGCTTTAAATCATGACTTTAAAGTTAACTGAAATGTCTAAACGTTAAATTATGATAGTGTTTATAGATTAGGAGATAATATTTGTCTCTACATTTGCAGGAGGGTAGTTTAGCAAAAACTGTACAACTTTTAAAAATCTAATAGCATAGAAAAAAATTGATTAACTGACGGTAATATTTATTATAGGATAAATAGCGGCAAGCTAATTAATGTAATAGTTTTTTTGAGATTTAAATTATTTTCTTTGCAACATACATACAATTTAGAGGTATGATAATGTTTAATCTTACCCTTAATTTGCACAATCTATTAATTCAGTTTCATTTTATAAATATAAACTATTTTGAGGTTATTGGTATTTTCGAAATACATTAATTTCTTGTTTAAAGCATTAGTTATTGTTTTCTTTATTAATTCTGAAATTTTCGGCTAAAATTTTCTTAAATTATTTTCATGATAGAGAAGATAAGATTATCCAATTACATTTATATTTATTAATTAATTTATTCCTAAGTTATGATACAAAACACTTTTAAGAATTTCAAAGGAAACATGTTTGTTGATGTATCAGAAAACAAATGATAAACAATTAAGAACACTTTGAAAGCTATTTTCTTAAAGCTTTATAAAGCAGAGAAGACAGTATTACCAATAAGCAATCGACAACATTTGTGATTATTTCTATTATTATCAATTTAAACAAACAATCATACAATTATCAACAACCAAATGTAAGAATAATGCCATTAAGGCGTATATAATGTATATATATGCGTGGTTCCCTAGAGGATACTCAGAGGTTACGAAACGCAATTGACAATCACTGTATATATTTTATCTTTTTATGTATCTCATAGAATATAAGCATTAAGATGCATAAACTCTACATACTCTACATTAGAATAATTAATGGAGTAGATTTGAAATATTCTCAAAAGTACAGGATGTATAAAATTATTCATAATTTAATTTTATAACATTTGTAGTTATGTTTATAGTTATGATATCATTACATATGTGATTTTACATCGTGAAAACACTGTAATAACATAAAATTTATCGTAATCAAAGGAATAAAATATTATAAAAACAAATTGTGTTGGAACAGTATATATGTTACTGTAAAAGCCCGAACTGTGGTAAATCCTAAGATTTTCCGGTAAAACCTAAGATTTACCAACTCTCAATGGTAAAAGTCCGAACAAGCCAGAGTTTAAAAACTATGTTACGATATATAAAAAAATCCTCCTTCATAACTATGTTTATAACTATTTCACGGTATAATTATATACTGTGACATAGTTATAAAGAAGGAGTTTTGGGCATAGCGACATGGGTAGGTTAGGTTAGAAGGCTAAGGTGGGAGCGAGCGAAGCGAAGCTCCCACCTTAGCCTTCGTGGTTATTTTTTTTTAACCACCTAGAAGGAGGAGCCCCGCGTAGCGGGGCTCCGGCGACATCTCGATATCATCAAGTGAATATAGGTAAAAGTTCGAAATAAAAGAATTGTTCGGACTTTTACCATTGCGAGTTGGTAAATCTTAGGTTATACCGGAAAATCTTAGGATTTACCACCGTTCGGGCTTTTACAGTAACATATACACGCAATATATTCACATTTTCATTGTAATCATTTGTGTGTTTTATGTTTACGTGTTTGTGTATCGTAAAAATACGCTGTAAATGGATGCATGTCATGTATGTTCATTTGTTTTGGCAGTCGAGCCGTGCGATTTTATCAGTTGGCAAGCGGACCGCATGGCATCCTCCTAATAATGCGATATGTTACTATATCTCAGAAAGGATAAACTACTTAGGTTGGCTTACATTTATTATTATATATGGTTTTTTATATAATATTGACATCGTTATTATGTATCAATACAAATTCTTTTTCTCTGATAGTTAATTTGATATTTTCATTAGTGATGAGGAATTTTAAGTCCTTCACTGGATTCTTTAACATTTTTAAAAGAAAGTCATAGTATGTGTGAGTCTATTACAAGTAAAATCAAAGATAAAATGTGTACTTGAATGAAAAAATAAAAGTGTTGAGGATGTGAGACTTAAATAGGTGTAAGCACAAATTAAATGAAACAGTCCATCAATAACTCACGCCCTGTCGTCGAAAGGCACCCTTACGAATTCACTTACACGACCGACTTAGTACATCGGAATTCCAAGAATTTAACAACGATGAAAACACATTTAGTATAACGTAAACACCAAAAAAACAATAAAGAACAAATTAAAGTCGGACACAGAGTGAGCGGTCTGGGGTATTGCGCCGCTTGCGGGAATATTGTTGGGTATTACGCTACCGAGGGTCGGGCTCGGGCTACCTGCTGGTGCTCGTGGTGCACAGAGCGGGCGGTCGCGGCAACCACTAGGCTGTTAGGTCGGAGCGCGGACGCACACCAGCGGGGCGGAGGTCAGGCGCGATGTTATGTTCTACGTCGGTATCGGTCAGTGACCGCGCATGGAACACCGAGCGCACCTCTCGTCGGAGGTGTTGTGGCGAGTGATCGCGCGGGAGACAACGAAAACGCGCGCGGCACGGCCGCCCTCCGCAGGCGATTTGATGCCCTCCGCGCGACGCCGCTGCGCGCGCATCCAGACCCGACGGATAATGCCGCCCTATCCCATGTCGAGCTATCGAGTTATCCACCACGGCTAGATATCGTGCTTCACCGTCACACTTTCTATGCTACATACGTGAAACCTTCACTTTACCGAACTGTACTTGGAATTCTTATTTTGTTTTAGTTATTATTCTTGTTTTTTCTATGAATTTTCAAATTTAAAAATATAAACATTGTATTGTGTCTATCACAGAAATACTTAATTAGTATACCTAGTGTGACTTATAAATAATTTGCATAACAAAAAATCTTAATCGACAATAGACATCCCTAAACAGATTATAATTGGAGCATGCGTGGTGCGAGGGTTGAGGGTAACAGGAGGACGAGTGCGGGTGTGCGGGGGTGTGCGCTGCGCGGGGCGGGGTGGCGGGGGGCGCGTGTCACCCGCGGCGGCGCGACGCTACGCCGACGTGATCTTGACACCGCATATGCACAGCTCGTGACGTCCGCCTCGTGTCAATTTTGATAGCTCTAGACAAAATATTCTACAACCCCTACAAACCATATACCTACATACATATATTCATATTACAAAAACGATGGATAGGTATTTACTTTGCAAAAACTTTTTAATATTTAATGCACGTCGTCCGTAGCACTCCGAGAACTTACATAACTGCCCTTCTTCAAAATTTACTTCACAAATCCTTAAATCCGGTATCTGCGATAAGTATTAACCCTTCTTTTTCGAGACCCCGTTTCCAATCTTCAAATACTATGTTAAGTTGGTAAAAACAATATTGTATAGGTTCGAATTCGTAGGGACGACCGGCGGTTGGACCGATGAGGTCACTCAGAGGCTTTCAAACTCTTTACAGAAGAGCGAGACGCGAGCGGAGACGTGTGGATGCCGAAATCCTTGGCGCGTGACTTTAGTTCACGCTCCATCGGCTTTTAGATATGCCGTATCTGTCCAACGATCTAAGAACAACCTAAAAACTTATAAACATGCATACCTTGTACTAAGTGGGCGAGTACAAGTATCATGTACTTCTGTATTTCCATAAAATTACTCTTATTATTCAAATAACACGTTAATGCAAACATAATATCGCAACTTACATAATTGGATGTATAACTTAGATTTATTAGACGTAGTTACAACGTTAGTTATAGTTGTAACAGCTAGTAGGTGAAGGAGGTGGGAGTAAGGTTTCATCGTTCGCGGCAGCCCTCGCGAGTCGCGGTGGATAAAGGGTTTTGTTTTCTTTATAAACAAGCGCGAAGGTGCTGTTAACGACCCCACGAACAAATACGAAATTCGATCTACCATTACGAATACAAATGGCTCCCCTATAAGCTACCATGGTGAAGGCATTGTCTTTGGTGCAATCTCGATCGGTGCTTATTCGTTATGCTCTACGATCTCAGCTATTGTTTATGTTTACGACGCACGGTTGGCGACACCTGTCTCTGACGGCGGCCGGTACAAAATAAACACGTTCAATAACACCAAGATTGATTTCTGTAAAAATTTTCCGATGTCCTTATCGGTATATTGAATCCGTATTAAAAAGGAAATGAAGAGTAGGTATCGGTTCCACAAAAAAGTTGAAGTGCCGCTATCGCTTTGATCTCGGGTTGGTATTGCCTTCAATTTTTGCCGAAGACATTTAAATTCGACGTTCTTTAAGTACCTACCTAATACTGAAGCACTCCAGTTTTGAAAATTGGATTGTCTTAATCACGGAATATCGAACGATGTTTCTTTGATTCTAACACATCCACTTATATTTTCAGTTTTTTAAGTGATCATAAGCATTTACCAATAATCACAGATACGTACCTATACCTAGTGATTGTCATTAAACATAATCGTCATCCATTGTCATACTTATTCAAGACGCCATACGACTATATTATTTTAACTTACATAACATCAGTAAAAAACAATGTCCTCAAACCAAACTTTTCTAGAATAAATATAAAAATAAAGTCGTGTTAAATATTCATACGAGTACCTAAAAAAGTTCTGTAATCTCATCCAACCAAACTGCTACATGAAAAATGTAATTCTATTAAGTCAGTCTGTTTTGCAAGGCACTCGCTGCAAATAGTCTGCAGTTTACCGTGACAATAGTGCAAAGCTCGCGATCACACGAGGCTGTGTCGCGAGACTTGCAAGTTCAACGTCAGCAATTCTTCAGGTATAACAGTTTTATGTAATGGCTTGTGCCACGAAACGAATAAAAAAGACGTCTGACAAAAAAGTAGACGAGGAACGTAAATCGAAGCATTTCTATTGAGGGCCATGACGTCGCATAAATGTCGTCCACGAATGTTGTTTGTCACCGCGGTCCCGCCCGGCCGTGTACCTCAGATCGCGCGATAATGCCACACAACGGATGGACGACCAGCCTGCTTATATTGAAATAAATAATATTGAAAAATAGCTTATTCACAACTTTGTTTCACCATTAGTATGATTGAACATTGATATAATCCGCTTATGAAATAGTAATGGTTAGGTATACCTATATAACTCTCCTAACTTGGTTTCTATAAACAAAACAGTATAACTTTTAAACTCTCGCGTTGCATGTTTAATGTATAATAGAATACGGGAATTAACGCGAACACGCATTTTACCTTAAAATGCCTAACGTTTCAACCTGCGCCGAAACGTTAGGCATTTTAAGGTAAAATGCGTGTTCGCGTTAATTCCCGTATTCTATTATACATTAAAACAGTATAACTTTTAAAGCAGCATCGTCAGATTGATGATAACCTTTCGTTCATATAAAAACGTATTTGGAAATGTTCCTTCTCATCTGAATCATATTAGTGAATTAGAAATACTAATGATTAATTATACATCCTATGTAATCTCATTTAAGTGACTTCATCTGTTTTATTTGATTAGTTTGCACAATCAGAGACTAAGTGAGATCAACATGTCTGTGGAGTAGATTTAATGTAAGGTTAATGAGAACAAAGTAACAATTTCTATCCGACCGAGTGCTAGCATTTAAAGTAACAAAGTAATTACTAACAGAAACTAGGTCCCACGTCACTTCTACTCGTATGTATGGGAGCTGAAAGTGCGTGATACTAATTACAAACGATTTAGACGACTTTACAATTTGTGCAGACAATTTTGTAAGATTTCTTACATTGTTTTCCAGGTGTGTAGTCATTAGGCTGGACGTCTTTGCGTTTGTTTTGATGTGAACTCTCCATTAGTGGGTTTAGAGCGTTTTATTGAATTACACCACGTACGTGGAGGTCGCGGGGGCGCATTGTGGCGCACAGTCGCTCGTCGCTCCGTGCTCGCGCGTGTCATATCGGGTTACAATCACATGTTAACCCATAATCTGGTAGTCTTACAACAGACGAGAATGCGTCTGATCGTCAGATTAGAGGAAACACAAACAACCAGTTTAATGAACTCAAAACACGTACATAGTTATAATACAACGTACGTCAAGCATTTTAAATCTGGATTGACAAAAATACGCTCGGTTCTGCATATTTGATATACTATACGAAGTAAACCTGTAAAAAATAAAACGTCTTATCTACACTCATACGATCTAACAATTGTACCAGCTTATAGAATTTGAAAATAAGCAGGTAATAAAATGAATTAAAATTCAGATTACAAAGAAGTCTAAAATATCGTACAGAATTACACAAAAGAACTATAAAACATGTTCTTTCTTAGCGTAAAGTTACCGGCATTTATTTGTGTTTTTTGTATTGGATTAATACGTAACAGTTTTTGTGTATAATGTGAATAAAAGGACACAAAATAAAATAATTAAAACAAATTATAAAACACATTGATGGACAATTTTTGACTTAGCTAGCCGTGTTTTTGTTGACGAAAGTAAAAGTTGTCCGACCTTTCAAAAGTAAACATTGTAAATCCTTCATCACTTTTAAATTCATGTACATTATGAAACACTGACTTTTTGACTAGATTATTATTGTTCCATAACTTTGCTATTCCTTACTGAATATAATAAGGTACTGATAGCAGTCCTAGTTAGATATGGTTTGCTTTGCACATTACATTGACCATAATCTTTGTTCTGACCTTTGTCATCTGCAACTTTTGTCAACCGGCCCATAGACTGCACTGTCTGACGTTGGGGATGGATCTCCACCTCTTGTCACCTCCCGTCTTTTAGAAAAAATATTATTTGTTAGGCTAAAATTAAAAAAAATCGCAGGCAGGTGAAACATCATGCGTCAAACTTTGATCATTTGAATCATAACGTCAATCAGACAAGCCACAAGAAACCCAACGCGAATATCTAAAGAGATTTATGTTGTAGCGTTGTCATAAATAAGATAAATATTTAATTGTTTAATACAGAGCTACCGTGCGGCGTGCGTATTCTAGTGAAATGACAAGCTAAATTGTAGCAATAGTAATTTCTTAGCGGCACAGCAGGCCAGATGTCGTTGTCATAACGTGACGTTGCGGCATCAACTACACGCAACCGCGACGTTCAAGTGGCGCACACCACGCGCTCTCATGCCGCATGCCGTCGCTAGGAACGCAACCAGAGCAACAAGTCACTATTATATTGTTTATGCCGAATTATATTCATAATTTTTGGTCTCAGGGTCGGGCCGAGCTCAAATTATGCTCGACGCGGATCAAGACAAAATGAGTGTACGTTGGCGTTACAATTTATGGGACAACGGACTATTGTGCCGACACTGATTACTCTTTATGGAGATTTGGCGTCCTAACACGACGCGCCCTACATGCTCCGTTTACGTACACCAACGGGTTGTATGGACGTAAAACTTTTATGCCTCCACCGCGTTTTACAGCGGGCCTTTTATTATTTAGTGAAAGGAACGACGGTGATGTCATAAATCTCCGCTCCTGCGTGAACTTTCGCCTCTTATCTCGGCAAAGAAATTATGGAACTTTCTGGCTTCTCCTAGACAAAGTGTTTGGCTTTCGGGATCTCGGGTCACTAAAAGCTTTTCACAAATTAATGAGGAATTTGTGCAGAAGAGACGATAGAAAGAAATAAATATCATTCATTAGTTATATTATCAAATTGAAATTGAGTGCGGCGATATTTAGCGAAGACGTCTCGCCGTTTTAAATGTGCGCCATCATGAAAACGTGGGCATTAAATATTGCCGTCTGTTACAGAATAAGTCATGTATCTGTATCGTCGGGATTCATTAATCTTGTAGTAACTAGGTTCTGTGTGGGCTTAGACAAGCTCTATATGTAATTAAATTACGTTAAACGTCGCGGTACGGTGCGGACGAGCCTCTTTAAATCATATCGAAGCCGTAAATGAAAGCTAGAGAGTAGAGACAGACAGGACGGTCATTACGTAAGGGTCAAACGTTTTTGTTTACTGCTCTCTGTGCCGCCCGTTTGTTGTTGGAGGATTTATTTGTGGAAAAACATTGTGATGCGTATCATTTCTGCACCTTCGATTTACGAATGTATATAAATAAAATTGTTCGGAGTTTCGGTCTACGCTGGAGTTACGGCGTAGAGTTTATAGCTGCGACAAATTATTACTACGCTTAAAATAAATTTAATTTGAACTTTAGTTTTAAATAATAATTTAGGAATTGTGTAACTAGACAATGAGAGTTGTGTATGTAAACCTTACATAATAAAATGTTTGATGTTTTATGAAATATACAATACAAAATATCTCTATTCGTAACTTTTGATTATTTTGAACAATCGATTACGTTTACAAAGTATTAAAGGAAACTCAATTAAGAACCTTATTTAATAATATTATTAGATGATTTTACGATGACCATATTAAGCGTGATCGGCATACGTAGGGTAATATAATGGGGACGTAACGAGTCGGGTGATATTGTGATAATGCGCCGCCGACGTCGCCGGAGGCTCATACAATTAAACAGATAACATAAAATTAACGAAGCTGACTCGTAAATACACTCACTTTATTATCTATAAAAGTCACTAATTAATTAATTGAATAATGATAAAGTGCTTTCTTCTGCCATCAGAGTGTTGCCGCGGCGAGGCGGGCGACGGCGGTGGCGGTGCGGTGCTCTATCCGAGAGCAATATTGCGGCGTAACTTGGTTGTCGTCACGTTTACCTTGTTAATGCTTTTATCTGTGATGTGGGTCATATAAAATATACACCCGTCTATAACACAATCAATTAACGCATCATTTATATTTTGATCAACTCTACATCATCAATTAGTTGTCATCTGAGTGGTTCTATTTCGAGGATGTATATTATGGTGTAGCGTCGTTACCACTGTTAGCAGCTTACCAGCCACTTATTATTTAGCGATGTTAGGAGGTTTGTAGCGTAGTAAATCTTCGCTCCTGGCCGTGACGGCAGTTAATGCAGTCTACCTAGGCTTCAGAAGATAAGCTAACAAGTCTCTTTAGCTAAACAAGAGGCGGCCAAACAATAAAGGCGAGTTAAGCGTCGTGAAATATGGCAGGAACGAGGTGCGATAACTCAGCGTGCTCGCTGGGCTCGCTTCTTTTCCCCTAATTAGCCATTCAATTCCCGTAATCTTGTTTACTCGTCGGGGCGGCTCGCGCTGCCCAGGTGCGATAATGGCCGAGCTATTTGCATGCCGCCATATTGTTTCCCCATGTTCGGCTCGCAGCCTCCGATCCCGTCCGATGCGACCCCCCGTTGTTTTGGCCGGGCTTATTGGATCCGCTTGCGATTACTTTGTATTGATCCCGCCGTCCATTATCTACATTCGTTTATTTTCGTATCACAGTAATGATACCGGCTGATGTCCGCAAATCCAATGAATCCACCCCTTATGTTGTTGTAACAAGTACAAGTAATTAATTTGTCGTTGATATTGAATGTATCAGTGTTAAACCTCGGTGTAAGGGGGTCGGCTCATAAATATAATGAAGGTGTAACTACACATACGTAAATTAAGTAATATGAAGTACACATGTGCACGTGCACAACGCCGCGGCGCGCGAACTTTACTCAACTATAAGTTGAGTGTAACTTGTGTAATCTGACTTCCCCAAATGCCCTTTTACGACTGTTAGTTGCTTAATTAAATTATCACGATATATTATTCCATTAATATAATTAACAAAGTTGTAAACAATGTTGTTCTTAGGCGATAACGTCGAGTCTCCAATATAGTAATTGATATTTTTGAAGTAGTGCGGAGCGTCTCGGCTGGCCCGCGACGCCGTCGGCAACTTTAATATAAAGCTCGATCGAAAAGCTAATCGTAATCTCGAACAGTAAATTGAAGGCGATCCGTGCAACGAGGCGATGCCGGCACATCTTCTATAAATACATTACTGAACACGCTTTATTACTCCGCCATCTTCATCCAATCCTATTAAGTGTCTGTTCGCGAACAGCTTTCCTTCGCTGCGAAGACGTTCAGTTTTAGGATGGCCATTTTTTAAAATAGTATTAGGGTTCAATAATGGCTTTAACACGGGGCGGCCCCAAACGTCTATATTATGTCTCGGTGTGAATTTGGCGAGCTCAGTCGATATGCTAAACTGAGGACGCGGAGAGCGGTGGCGAGGAGCGGCCGCACTCCGCTGACGCCGCGTCTGCCCGCGTCGATGAGATGCGATAATTTAACGACAACGCTTCCCGAAGATTTCCCTTCGAACGGCGATATTGGCGATATTACGTCCTCTTCTCGTGGACCACGTTTTATAATTTAGACGCCCGTTGCCTCGGGCTGCATAACATTAAAGGTATTTTATGAAAATGTTATTTTGCATGTTAAACATTTGAAAAGATATTCGTTCTATGTAACTGAATATTGTTGTTATTAAATTCCTGGGAAAGTTTGTGGTTTGTAGATCTATAGTGTAAACATGTACATAATCCAAATTAAATGTTAGTATCCCATACGTTTAAGACGAGGTGGCATGATTCGTAGAACAGAGAAACTTGTAAATCGGGTCAAATTATATCCAGAGCGGGCATTAAGTTAATTACCATGGTTTATCTGCTCATATCGGCGGACCTGTATAATTAGGGGTGTCAACACAATGCTTCGAAGCGAGCACAATATGTCTGCACAAACCACATGTCAATTTAATTTGACCCCCGATCCAAGATGGCGGGCTACCCTCGCGGTGCGGCGAACTCGACCGAATGCCTGCGGTTTACGCCTGTTTACTAATTGACGTGTTTTAGAGTAACACTGCATGGTTTCTGTCAGCATTCCGATGAATACGTTTCAATATGTTTACCAGTTGTGTTGTTTTTACTACGACACTATATTTAGAACGTTGCTCTGTCACATGAAGCTCTATGACTGAACTTCTCGTAATTAACGAAGTTTTGACTTTTGTTACAAGGTGAATATTTGAGGTTCTAGTGGATAATAATCTTAGATGCTTAATATCATGAAGTTCGTATTATGTTTTAAGACTTACGATAAGATCGACAGTATGTAACGGCTAAATTCCGAAGTTACTGCCCAAGACCGTATTCCTCATTCTATTCCAGAAACAATGTATGTCCATAATGTACATGTATAGTTGATGGACTTAAATAATCAAATAACCATTAACTATAATAATAGTGAACTAAATCTGTACCCTTAGTTTATGGCCAAAGGTAAGAGTAGTAAATATTTTATAAAGGACGCAGACACTTGCATATTTTATAAGGAGAGACGTAAAGACGGCTCACACGGCGACAGAACGCAACTCGGCGCGATTAGGATGACCAGCTGTGATGTTTAATTTAAGCGAATATAATGAGCTTACAACCTAGCAGGCTATATCTAAGTGTTAGATAGCCAAGTCATTAGATACATTAGCAAATGTTACATAAAAACATTGAAAGAAAAGTTTCTATAAATAACACAAGGAATACTTATGATAGAGGTGAAACTATAAGAAAAAAACAGCAAGATTGTTTTAGCATCTGTACCTATAGATACTCCGTCTACTATTGAGAAAGAAAAGAGGCTAAAAACGAAATACGATGACTTCGTAAGTGAGGTTAACTTAATTGATTTCAATTTCTCAGTTATGTACGTGTACAATAGTTTATTAATCCGTTATTTGTCACGTTATGAGAGTGTGTATATGAGTGTCTGGGCTATGAATAGCTAACCCCGTCAGTCCGTCACTTCCCGTGGGTGTCGTAACAGGCAAAGGGACAGCATTAAGAGGACGTGTTGTAACGTTTACCTGTAAGCTAATAAAACCATATTGCTCTCTGATCTGACTACGGCCATATAACCAAAATATAATTAAATTTCTTAGATTAATAATATTATAATAATAAGTATAATATACATGTAAATAAAACAGACAAATAAATAGATTTCAATTACTTATATAAAATACCAAACTGTTATCAACAATTTTACAATAAGAACTTAATTTAAATAGCTTAATAATAACACATAGAATAACAGTAACTTAAGATTAAAAAAGTATTTGCTGATAACAAATTTAGAATACATTTCTGATTGATAAAGTCAAACTCACTTGTGAAAAAGTTGTCACAGTGCTGATCCATGAGTCACATTGCACGCACAATTATTAAGTGCGTGTAAGTACCTACAAATGATCAAGTTGCACTCTGAACAAAAGCAAGCGTAAAAATAAAGATGTTACAAAAAGATTATTTTATCGTTAACTTTTATTTGCTTAAAACAACTTGTATTTTTATCTTGAAACTTAAAAACGATGCTGTAATAATCTGTCAAACGAAATAATAAACTCGTTTTTATCAGGGTTCTTAAAATTTATTCATGTATTTGCTTTTATAATAATGCTATCTGAATAATAACAATTGTTACGTATTTTATTTATCGTCATAAACCAATTCAAGTGAAACATTTTATTTAGTAACATCTAATCGTAGAAATGTTTTTAGTACCTATGTTATGCCGAGATGGGTAATTATTGTTGATACTCCTCCTGTCACCAATAAAAAAGTGTAAAAAGGGTGGCTAAGGGATTTAGCTACAGGTTGATTAATCACCTCTACCTAAAGGTGTTTTCTGATATTTAGAAATTTATAGCATTTTTCGATAAATTACTTTTCGTATTCAAGATTTCACGAGCATGCGAGGCAAACTTCAATATGAAGACTTTGATGTCAGAACTTAAAATAACTTAATTCTGACAATAAACTTCATCTGTGAGCCATATTGCTACTTTATTACGGTATAAGTATGTCATCGCACCGGCGGCTATGACTATTTAACTGCTATTTAAATCATATTCTAAGAAAAGCCCGTATTGGACGGAGCGATGAAAGCCTGCACTACAATTTGATACCGCTAGAATATTCGGTAGCACAATATTTTCGCGCGAGCAACACAATGGCGTCTATTTTCAAATTGAGAGCGCGGGAGGCCGTCAATAGACGCGAATGACATTAAATTGGTTAAATTGCTTTGCCGAGCTTGGTTCTGCAACTCCTTTGGGAGGTGTCCGTTTGTCCGTCGCGACGGCGACGTTCGGCCTGTTACACACCACTCAATCGATTCACAGCTCATCTATTTTTATCGATACATGTTTCCGTTTTGCGCTATCAACATTGTCAACCGTTTCCTACAAGATCCGGTCAGAACAAATTGAAACTTTGCGCTCTGATGATTTTCGGCAAGTTGCAGACTGTTTATCTTTATTTACAATTCTAATCGATGTGTACAGCTTGCGTAAAGTCAAAATAGAGTTCGTTAATGAAGCATTAGGCTTCTCGTCCGTCTGATAAAACAACGCGGTAAGCCCGTGTCGCTTCACTAATTCAGTGTAGAATGTAGAATGTTGTGTGCCTATCAGACTGACAGATACGAGCAGGGCCAAAACCAATCAATCAGTCCGGCGGAGCGTCGCGCGATAATTGAACTCTTCCCTCGAAGCACCGCGATTCAATAGATAATTACAATCGCAAACCAAAAATTACACGCGGCATTTAACCGTAGGACCCTATTACGTTTCACAAAGCTGGGTCGGTCGCATTCGATCGGCGATCTTTGCCGGACGGAGGATTAACTCGCAACGGCGCACAATGAGGGCCTCGAGAGGAGACGAGTAGGGAGGGGATGTATTAATAATGGTCTCCGTAGTGAATGGAGCACTTACACGGTCCGCCGGGAGCTGAATGTGTGACTATCGCGTTAGAGCAAATCGAATCGGTCCGGTCGGTCGCTCGCACGCGCCGAATTCGCCGTTTAACCGGAAACCCGGCTCACGAAGAAATATGTTAACACAGTAGAAATCACGTCATGTCCTTACTCACGACTGCTCGTTGTCGGACAACTTACCACAATTATTTGAACAACTTTACTACATCTAGTTCTCTATCGTTTACTTTTCATACTGTCAAACTTGTATACAAAATTGCTACAATATTGTTTTACCTAACCTATTTACGTACCCAAGTAATGCTTAAATTAGCTATTCCTAGAACAAGGCATTGTTTATTTTAAAAATATTAAGAAAAACAACTGCCAATGTTTGATGTTAGTTTAGATTATAAAACATAAGTATTTAAAAATAAGATTGTTTTTTTTTTCTAATAAAGATAGATAGATGCAGAGTTGTAGTCATACAATAAAGGTCCTTTCTGAGCCTCCATTACTGTAATAACCTACTTCAGAAAACTGTAATGAATGTCATTATGCATTTACCTATTTCGAGACTTTGTTTGTATAAATGTAAATGTGACGTAAAAAGGAGAATTTCCAATGAAAGTCGATTTTCAAAGTTGTACGTCGGTGGACGCGGCCGGCATGCCGAGCAGCCGAGTGCGCCCTTTGCATACAACGCGATGTCGCCGCGTCGCGCCTCGCACGTGATACCGAACCGAACCTATGTGATCTTGTAACATATTTTGTGTATCTTATTCTTCGCTAAGCTTGCACTGCATTTGTTGTCATGACAATGCTAGAAAGTTCTGCTTTATAAGGAAATTGGTTTTCTTATTTATAGTTTTTATGGTTAACTTATAAAAGGCTTCAAAGGGTTCCGCTTGACGCAAAATAAAGAGTTGTGTTAGTCGATAATTTCCATAAACTGGACTTTGAATTAGGGTACACAAAATACAAAGGAATACTTTTTTACAAAGAGTTACCAATGACTACTTTATCTTCAAAAGGAAGAAACATAAAAGACGTCAGCTGCTTATCGTCTTGCGTCACTCGTAAAATTTAATTTAAGGAAAAGGTTACCATCGTGCCACCACATGGAAAATGAGCTTCTAAGTACTCATTACAAACTACACTCTGTAATTATTGAGCTCCTAAACGTTGTCAATATGATACTAAAGCATCATTTGAAACTGAGCTTATAAACACTGCGCTAGGATAATAAGCAAAAGTGTCTGTGTGCACATTAATATAATTTGCAGGGTTAGCACTACACCGAGTCATTAATTTGTCAGTTTATTAGTTTATCGGCTACAAGCACTATTAACTACCCGTTAACCTCAGTTGATGACAGCTTGTCTCTATAGATAACTTTGCAGAACAGTTTCTAACTTGCGATGGATTTACCTTCAAATGTGTAGAAGCTTTAGAAGACAATTATTATTTCATTTATTTTCTTACTACAATACGTTCCACGTGTAGGTACATTTTCCAGGTAATATCGAGTTTCACCTTTTTCAAGGGTGTCTCATAACATGACAATATACTAGCGCATTTTTTAACTTATTGCGTCTATTGACGATTATTGCTCCTTGAGGAGTGTCTATGTGTGTTGTGTATAATAATATAACTTAAAGTCTATTGCATCATTAAAATAGTGCTCTAAGTTGTAGCTAAGATTTAGTTTTACCTAAGCATGTTAAAGTTTATACAAATAAAGAACTTGAGAACTCTAAATTAAACCTAGGTACCTACACCTACTAAGGTTATAGTTTCGCAGAAGATAATTATAACTGACTTAATGAGAAAAGTTAAGTCTTAAGTAACCATCGTTTACTTTATTCATTACAGCAGAACGATAATTATTCTCGAGAATAATGTAACGCAGGATAAACACGGGCGTGTAATTTTTGTAGGTAGGTACATAAGTAATTTCTACATGAAAAGGACGACGTATGAATAAAAATGAATTGCAGCGTTGAATGAAGACAAACTGCGAGTCTTGTTACACTCGGTTGAACGTTCGACGGCATCATGAAGACGTATTATGCTAACAGAGAATACCTAGCGAGGAGCAAGCAGTTTACCCGCCCATATAACCACGAACAACTTTTTATATTAAAACATAAAAAGAACACATAAACTACGAATTGAATCATATAAAAAAGAAAAGCTGCCGTCCTTATAACAACAAATGTAAATGGCTCTGTTTCAAATTTATAATAAGTAGGCTTGTTCATTCCGAAACTTTGCAAGTATCGAGCTATTGATTTTTAATATTATAATAATATTGTTATAAGAGCGTTACGATTCGAAGCAGTCTTACCGACAAATATTGATTTTATGATAATTTTAAACTTTCTCTCCTGTTGTATTTTAAATGCAATTGGAGCACGAGAAGAACTTAGTTTTTATTATTCTATAGATAATAGCTACCGCCCCCAGGTTTTTATCTACAAAATTTACCTTCGCTATTTATCGTCATTATTTTTGTACACGAATTAAGCGACTTTATAAGACCGCACTGGATATTGATACTGTGTCGTTATACTTTCATTCGTGCATATTTAAATTTCTCAACTAACACAATACGCAATCGAAATGCGGTAGGTGTTAAAAGTAATGTCGACACTTTTAAGGTTTATAGAGGATGTGCACTAATGTGCAGGTTATAAAGGCCAGATGTAGGGGCCCGTCCGTCCCGTGCAACGCGTGCGCTTCCGCTTCCGCGTCGACCACAGACAGGTGGTCTATTGATCGATACTTATTGATCGAATTCCAAATTAATTTATGTACTGATAAATTAACTCCCAATTTATTATATTACGCTAGTTGACCGTTGATTTATTGGAGCGATAAAACTGTTTATTGAATACAAATTAGCTTAAATGAGGGTGGACACACTTGGTTGATATTTATGTTTAAAAGTTTGATAGAGATCGACGTTATTCGGTAATTATTAATATTGAACTTTATGAAGCATCATTTATCTGATAAAATAATTTGTTTCGGTGTGGGCACACTGTACAGTCTATTTTGATCTATCATAAGTTATAACTGTTTCAGGTGGCAGATGCACATAACAAACCAGACAACTAATAATACCGACTGAAATAAACTACACATCCTCGTGCTCACTAAATAGAAGTGAATAAGAGCAAAAATTTCCAGCCGCTATTGCAGCGAGTCCGTATGTGTATTGTTGCAATTTCAGAAATTCCCATTATCGTGGAGCGTAAAAAGGAGAGAAATAAGAAGTGGCGGACAATAGTACACAGCGTACAGAGCTACGGGCAACGTGGTGAATGCGCGGCGTTTCTTAGCAACGGTCGCCGCCGCCCACGCCACCGCGCACTTTCCACTTGTCGCTAGAACTCGCTAGTCGACGACTACATACCGATGTTATTGATATACCTCGCACTAAATTCTTGGAACAATTACAGTGTTGCGTACATAAATTCTAGAAAAAGAAAAACTGCTAACTTACGCTGAAACACCACACATTTCATGTTAGTACGAATTATGAAGGATGTTCTTGTTAGTGAAAACAGTTGAAAATGAAAATAGTTTCCGTAATTTTTAGACTGTTATTGAAAAAGAAACCTGCGATTATTATTTGGAAATCATTCTAAGGCAGCGATTTGGTCGAGTTTGACATCATTGAATGATGCTACGTATAATTGCACGAGCGCTCGCATAAATATGTCAGTAATTCTGTCTATATGGAAGGAAATGATTTGACTGGCCGAAATAACCGACCGGGCGCTAACTCCGCTATGCTATTTTGGTTCCATATTGACTGTTCATATTTCATAATGGTATACGCAATTAAATTATTCTGAGGCTTTTAACGACCCTCGCGCTACTGCTTCTAATAGGCACATGGGTGGCAAATATAGAATAATGAGTTTGTGACCGCACTTAAGTGTTGAAAGTTTCCTGTAAAAGAGTCTTGTCATATAGATACTTTAGTGCATATTGAGACGTATTAAAATCATGTGCCGTTTTATTGCTAAATTACACAATACTCCCAATGAATAACTACAGAACGGAGCACTATTTACGATAAATTAGAACAGGAATAGAGTTGGGAAAATATAATGCCATCAAAAACATTCTGTAAAAACCTCAAGTCTCGCCGTAAAAAGTTGTGAGATCTATATAATACCAAGTCGATTAATCTATTTAGTCTCTACTTAAAGGACCTTCTGTCTTAAGTTATTACGTACGTTATTATCATGCCAATTAAAAAAAAATACCTCTAAAACAAATAGATCGACTTGGTCATCGCAAGAAAATACAAATTCGCCATTAACATTTCAGGAGCATTAACTTCTCGCCATGCTGTGTAGTGTGATACATACTAATAATAATCAAATCATGCGATGGCCAAGTCGATCTATTTGTTTTAAAGGTATTTTTTTTTAAATTGGCATGATAATAACATACGTAATAACTTAAGACAGAAGGTCCTTTAAGTAGAGACTAAATAGATTAATCGACTTGGTATTATATAGATCTCACAACTTTTTACGGCGAGACTTGAGGTTTTTACAGAATGTTTTTGATGGCATCTCACTTCTTTTTGTAGAGCGAATAGAGCAAACATAAGTCCAATTTGTATGGAAAGCCGTATTTTTTTCATAATTCAACATATTTTCCTATGGGAATGTTGTTCAGTTTCATGGGCTAAACACCCTTACACACCCTATACCCCCTCCCGTTATGTCTCATATAGTAGATACATATTTACACCTATTTATTTTATTTTCTACAGAAGTAATAATTTAATTCATTAACTGCAAATGTAACCTTGTAATCTTATACATTTATATGGGATTACAAAGTTATTGTTGCATTTAGTGTATTTAGAAAACTTGACCGAAATTAGAAAATATTGAATTTTTCCCATGATTAAGACACTAAACCCTATTTGTATTCTAAATTTTAAGGTTCTAAGTCTGCTAGAAGTACCTTAGACTTTTGATGATCGGTGAGTCAGTGAGTCAGTGAATCAGTGAGTGACAAAATTCAAAATTTTAACAAGTTGTCATTCTTAAACTACTGGTTCAAATTGACTGAAATTTTAAATATACCGTGTTTATACAATGACTGATTAGTTGCTGAAAATCCAGGCTTCTTGTTTTATCCACTACGAAATTATATGGGTGTCAAAAATAGCCCGAATTGCTTCGAGAAAAGGATGTTACGGCCGTGCCGCTTTTTTTTTGCTCGACTTGCGGGGGCACTTCCGTGCCCCCAGATGCAATCCATTCAACACCTACTCTCAAAAAACACAAAGAGGCGGTGCCTGTCTTCCAAACTGGGATATATGCGGCTCGCAAACGCTTCCTTTTCTAAACAGAAAATACTGTCGATCGATTCAGTATACGGCGTTCTAATAACATTCCAGGGCGATATTTCACACACCTCGATCGCGACTGTGTACATCACTTAGCCCAACACAATGGTACATGGACGATTTATTGTGTACAGACTGTACCAGATAAAGCACAGACAATGGCCTATCAGATGGCGGACGATCGACACGTGTATGCTTTTAGCCCTAGACTTCGACACCCAATTACGCTGCCGCCAGCGACGGGATCATTCATCACGTACAAACGAGCGATTTTTTATTACACGCTCACCCAAGGTAAGGGAAAAACGGAATCTTACGAGTAGATGATACTCTCCAAAGTTACTTCGGATGTGGAGCAATTAAGGACAAAATTACTTGCGCCGAAGGATTTTTGGTGGATTACGGGGGAAAAGTTAAAACTGTAATTATCATTAGACGATGGAACACTTTATACTCTGTACCAAGGGGATAGAATTCCATCGTGATAAGTGAAAAGTTTATTTACTTAGTAGGTATACCAATATGCCTAGTCGGCATTATCTTTTACCTACGAGGGCAATTGACAAAAACTGTTATTTCATATATACGTGTTATGGCTATCTTATCATCTTCAGTACCATCATAGTCATTATTAAACATTTTAAATTTTGTTGATATTGGACAATAGCAACTACAACATCTCAACAAAATGAAAATATTATATTTTAATAATTTTGCATATAATTTATGTTGATTTTTAGTGTGCCATTTACTGCGCCGATCACATATTATCTAAATGAGGTACTTCAACGCATATCACAACACATTAAAATTATCATTCCAATTTATTCTCTGCGTGTCTCTAATTATATCATTTATAATAACAAAAAACTTAACCGCCGGCGTTTGTCGTGTGTTCATCAACGGGAGGGGCAAACGTTAATCGTGTAAAGAATTTCATAAAAGCTATAAAACTCGCATTGTGACATAAAAGGTGAAGTTGAAATCATAAAAAGCCGGGGTGCAAACGTTTCACCCCCGCAGCGCGTATCGACGACGTCATTAAACGGCACGCGTACGCTGCCGCGCCGAGTCGAGCCGCGTCGAGCCGCGTCGTGTCGCGTCGTGTCGCGTCGTCTACTCTCTAAACCGCCTACCGCACGCCTCTTACGAGCTTTTCACACACCACTAGCTGCCAACATATAATAATATCCTCCAGTAAAAATCCTATAAATATTTTATTTACTGTATTGTCGGTTGTTCCGCACAAATAGTACCTCCATGTCTTTACTAATCTAATGATACAGACAGAGTACCAGGTGGCCAGGAACAGAAAGATGTCTACCATCCAATTCCCACTATGAGCAAGTGTTCCGTTAATATTTGCCAGACTGATAGACGACAACTAAATGTGTTTAAGCTTTTTGCGTACACACTTACAGCAGAAAACACACAACAGAAAGACTGAGGGATTGCAGTGTTTTGTAATGTTATCACAACAATATTTAAGTTTGACTTTCAAATGTGCCTTGAATAAGATCGTTTCGTGTCCCTTCTTACCAGTGACATTTAAGTACGCATTTAATGTTCAAGCATTGAAATTGATTAATTTATAGTTACATCAGTCATGGGTACGCGCACTGAGCGCTGAGCATGTGACGAGCCATCAGACCGAGACGTCACTATTACGACATGGCTCCTCTAAGTGACCCACATACGTTATTATTTATGGCTTTTGACAAAACCATCGTAACGATTTATACTAAGATAATTATCTTATTATAATAAGACTAGCTGACTCGTGCAACTTCGCTTGTGTCACATAAGAGAATGGGTTAAAATTTTCCCCGTTGTTGTAACATTTTTCACTTGTACTCTGCTTCTATTGGTTGTAGCGTGATGATATATAGCCTTCCTCGATAAATGGATTAATGGACTATCGAACACTGAAAGGTTTTTTCAAATCGGTGCAGTACTTCCTGAGATTAGCGCGTTCAAACAAACATACAAACTCTTCAGCTTTATAATATTAGTATAGATTTCTTACAATCAATAACTCCCAAGATGCCCAACTTATATCGGTAACGTCTTGGAACTTGAAGATAATTAGAAATCTATTTTTGGTACACTTGGCTTCTGTTAATGGAAGAGTGTCTTATTGCTAAGTATGATGTGGGATATGAATGCCAGTTGGTATTTCAGATGTATCAGTTCTTTTAAATTTCATTTGCTACGCTTATTCATTAACTTCGTAGAGGATTGTAACTGATATTGTAGAGATATTTTGAATCGATAATAGACTTATAGACCCCATTTAAATGGTTAATTATTAGGGGTGAAAAATAACTTTACACTGACAATTGTACACCTACAATCAATCTTAACGAATAGATCAATTCAAAGATCGACTCTATTTTAAGGTTTATCAATTGTAACATCTCAAAATTTGATTAAATATGTTTTGTAAATTTATTTTTGGCTACGGTATTTTCCTAAAGTATACGGGAAAACATAACCTTTGTTTGTGAGTAGGCGTTCATCAATAGAAAATATACTTAGGAATATAATGTTACCTACTGTTTGTTTAGAAGCTTCTAATGCTGCGTAGAGTTGTTTATTTTCGAGCCTCTTTATTTCAGCTAATTTCTCGTCCTTTTAGATTTTATCAAATGTACTTGGAGTATGTATAAAATTATTTCTAGTGGCTGCCTGAAGTTTCAGTAATGGATTAGTATAAGTAAAGGACGTAAATGCGATATCATGTTTATATTTGCCTTAATTATTGTCTTTTAATTAATATTAACTTAATTATAATAAAACCGTGTGGTTGTGATAGAACCGTGGAAAGGAAATAAAAGCGTAGAAATGTTTGTATTTTATATGGACACACTAATTACAGGGATGGTATAGGTTATTTTAATTTCCTAGTAATGCATTTGCACTTGTCTTGTACCTATTTTAAATTCACACGGAGGAATTCGCTGTGGGAAAAATGTCCTCAATTAGTATGTATGAACGAGCGTGTCTTTCATTCATCTATTTAATTAGGGTTAACTCTATGACATTAATCGTAAATTCGAGTCTAACCTACCAGAGTATTTAGTATTATACCTGTAGTTTGTTCACGAAATCTTTTGATCCTCTCTAAATTGTATTTAAATTAAACTACCCGTATAAAATTTAGACGCGACGTCGAACAATCAATTTTGTTTTGTCGTACAAAAATAATAGTCGGTTCGACGCAGCCTTTTCCCCTGTGACATCTATCGAGGCCGCATCGTGTGTCACAATGCCGATAGACATCAGTTCCCGTCGCTACGTAATGCTAAAGTGATTTTTATTACATTCGATTCGGTTGCTTTGTTCATATTCCAAGCCCTTGTGTGACAATAAGTCTTGGAGGGGCATCAGTGTGGAAAATAGTATCAGATATTCGTACATTTCTTTAGAAAATTGGATAATATGACACAGTTGTTAGGTTGCGAAATTATTTTCTAATATGGAATTTTGGTATGTAATACAATATTTCGCGTCTTTTGCATGTTTATGTGTATGGTTTCAAAATATTTGTACGATTTATCTTTTCATGGACGATTTTTCTTATGAAAATGAATTCAAGATCTATGTCTTGCTGCAATCATAGCGTCTAGCAGACTAATCATTATTAACAAGAAATAACTTATATATCTATGTTGTCTAAGGGAGTGAGCTGATATGTAATAACATACATCGATGAATATATTGAGCCAATATGATAGAGCCTAAGCCGATCTCCATTTATCGGGCACTGTTCCAATTCCGGACTAAATTCGAAAATTGTCCTGACATGATGTTGTTATACCGTGATATTTTTTTATTGTAACGAGGCAAGTTTCGGAAATACACTTTTCGTAATATAAAAAATGAAACATCTTCTGTTACAAAATGCTTTTTCAAAGGTGTTTTATGATATGACAAACAATTACTTAAATACCTAGGTATGGTATAGAAATGTGACTTTAGTAATTTGTTTATTTTTCTAATACTAAAATTACCATTTTCTTTGAATTTCATGAGTTTATCGAACACATTAATTAGTAGGTACCTAAGTAAAATAAAAATAGGTTTAATATTTTCTTTTGTCATATTTTATTTCTTTTATAATTAATCATTGTCTGTTTCGTCAATTTCTTATTAAAGTCTTCGTTCGAACTGACACGGCTATAAATATACGTTTTAGACAATTATCGCTTTTTTTGTTTGAAATAAGCACATGTTTCCAAGTTTAGCAGATGTGGTTGCACGTGTGCAGAGGTATGCAGGCAATTCGCTCGACTAGTTTCTTAAGGCTTCAGTACATAATGAGAGTGACTAAATGACCATAAGGCGCAGGGGCACGCGACCACATTGTCTTACACCTTGCACACGCCATCATGTGACATACGGAACCTAACACACGGTTAATGTCACTTGTTCATTACTGTACATGTCATCTTGTTATAACTACAAAAGTAAGCATGTTTTATGTGCTAAATGAAACTAAATGCCACTGCCATACGCGTCTTATCTAACAACCGCGTATACGCCTTTCCAATATTACTTTAAACATCTGTAACTTCAAAGCGTGAAGCAATAGAAATACTCATCCAAATCTATGGTTAGACAAGTAATGTCTGGGGTATAGTTTGAATGGAGGTATGTCTGAAAGTGGCAGCTGAACATAAAGGAATGGAGAACGGTGTGCTTCGAGATAGGCACTCTGTGCAGGCTTGTAATTTTAGATATCGAACCTCCCCCGTCACCCGCTGAATCCCCCGGCTCATCCCGACTCCACTGCGGATTAGAATGAAAATACAACGCTTTATTATCTTTCCTTTGACCGTATGTCTTACCTTCGCCGATCCACTGTTTCCCTCCGCCTGTCGGCCAAAGGTGAGTGAATTGTTTATTTTTTTTTTGTAATCTGCTCTCCTTTGTATTCAATTATCTTTGTTGCGAAAAGATTATCTATTCGAAATGTAAATTCAAACTTCGCTCCCACTCTTGAACGGTGAAAGATTTTACTTAACTCTGTTCCCCGAAAAGTATGCGTTTTATAGGGACACTCGAACGCGGTGGATTTTTATTAGAGACACGTTTTTACCGACAGTGGATCGTGCTACAGGCGACATTTATCTTCCGACGAGCGGGAGCGCGGGGGTGTCTTTGTAAAACGGTTGCGGATGAAAGATTTTCCTCCTTTTATTATTTTACATGTAATTTATGACACTTCTAACGTTCACGATTTTTTAGAATAAAGAGACTTGACTCAAACAGACAAATTTTATTGGAGACTTTTTAACTTTGCCAATTGTATAAAAGTCTTTTTATATTATTTTACCCTGAAACGAAAGTGGCAACTGGGATTTTATTTTATCCGTAAGTAGAGAACATCTCTGCGATTTAATGCAAGCGGAGTGCGGAGATCAAAGGGCCTTATGCATTATATTAAAGTTTTATTCGACGCCGGTGTGCGGCCGCCGGGCCCGGCAATTTCCTTTTCAATTACGCCTACTTGAAATAAAAATACAATTTTTATTTGGGTCCTGGTAATTAAAAAGGGATTCTGTAATGAAAAGGTATACCTCCAGTTCCGGGCGCTCCTCTCAATTTCACTTCCGTTTGTTTGTTCCACGGGGGCCACGCCTTTGGGGGTAAAGCAAAGGGTTGTCGTAGCGCGCTACGTGCGGGGTGTGTCCTCAAACATTGCCTAAATCACAAACACATTAAGGGAATGTGTCTAATGATACTTTATATCGACTTGGAAGCCGCGTGCGCTTAATTCCGAAAAGCGTTTCTAGTCGGTGAAACAATGAGTAGGGAGTAGTGACAAAGAGCGAGCTGTATCAGACGGATGTGCGCCTGATTGCCAACGCGATGGCGACAGGATCCTGCTTCCTGTGCCGAGGATACCAAGCAACACCTACAAACGTACTGTTGCCAACTTACGCAACACTATTTCCTTTCATATTCCGTATCCGATTATAGGTATATCATATGCCCTATATTCAGCATAGTTATTGTTTTTTGAGGAACTCATACTAATTATGAATTGATAAAGTGTGTAAATATAATATTATGTTACTTATGCATAAATTATAGATATTTTGATATTCATTACAATATGCAATATGATGAAAAATAATTTCCTTCCGATATTTGTTCCAACCTTGTAGCTTTTCGTTACATTTGTTGCAGCTAAGGTGGTAAGAGCAATTGAAATAAACTCATGAAACATAAATGTAGTCACGATAGTATCGTACGAGTCCCAGAGATAGTTCACTATATTCTTTAATGTTAATGTAATGTTTATGTAGAGGTTCATAATATAGGTAGAGTCGTCGGCTACGGTCGACAGCGTGCACTTTACCCTCTCCGGAGGAGATTAGCCATCTGAGCGGATTAACCAAAGGTACGCCCATATAATACAGTATTTAACTCGTTTATGTGGCAAAAATTCTCTGTAATACCCTCGAATACAGTCGCTTTGAGAGACGTACAATACTTTGAGCAACAAACGAGTGTAGTTATACAAAATTAATACGAAGTTTTAGCTTTTAATAATCCCAACAACAAATTATTGTGGACAAACATAAGGAAATGAGAGGCTAGGTATGTCTACTTACCGTAAATTTGCGAGTTAACTGAAGCTACATGAAGGCTGGCGTTAACTTGAGCCATATTAAAGTTTAATTTAGAAATACAATGAAATACTCAGCGGGATCTTGAATTTTATGAAGAGATAATGTCCTCGAAACGCCAGCGACCCTCTTGAAATATTCTAAGAAATTTGCGATTCAAATACGCAAAGCCGTTTAAAACGCCTAACAAATTAAAGGCGGACTCGTTAAAGCAATAATTACTGATTACATTATGAAATAATACCTCGCGTAGATGTGAGAAATGTTCTCCATTGCGTTATCGTAATCAAGTACTTACTTGTATTCTTTGTTCATTGCGTGAGGTCATACTTTAAAAAAAAAGTGAAGCTTTTAAAAGAAACCTCAGTACAGCACTTGAAGGAACTGTTCAAGCTAGATATACGAATCTATCAATAACTTTTTATAACTATGAATTGCAAATAGCCTTAAAATTTATGTCGAAATCACCCATAACGTTGGAAAGAAAAGAACCAGTTCTGCAATTGTGAGTGGAGTAGGGCGTTCATGTTTTAATATTTTACTGTAAGCTTTGCGCCGAATCGCCGAATGCGCAAACAAAGCTGGTACCTTAATAACCGCGTCGCGGCACAACTGTACGCGACTGAAAGCTCTCATAATCCGACCTCCACCGCTCAACGAAAGAGGACGCAACTGAAGCATTTTAAAAACTCGTTCCACCTTTAGATTAGCGCCGATGGAGATAAGTCTACTTGTCATCTTAGACTCAGATATATTTTAGCCCGAAAGTCCGCCGGGAAGAAAAATAAACAGGCGAAAGATTTAATCTGTGAGCGTTTCCCTGTCTGTTTAAATAGAAGTCACAGGGGACGGCGTCTTATCGGCGCGGCCCGTACCTATTTGCCGAGCCACAGCCGGCGCCCGCACCACTCGCCGTAACTTCCCTTGTTTGCAAACTCGGATTGGATCTCGCGTTCTACTTTCCACAGGACATTCACAATATAGTTTTATGACTTTAAAATGTAACACCACGCTTCTAACTGCTGATTCAACACTCTTCATTTCAATATTTTGTTCAAAAGTAAATGCTACATTTTACGCATTTTTTGCCATCCGTATTTATATTATCTTCATTTAATTACCAAAATGTTATTCTTTATTTTGAAGCACAAGTTCTTAGAAATACCGGATAGTATTGACGGGCGGAACGGGATCGGCGACGTCACAGTTGGACTTCAATTCAACAATACGATTCAAAAGACGTTTCCATGAGCTGAACGCCGCGGTGAATGCATAAATGACTTTGACCAATTGATTTTAACACCACATTGTGTTGTAAGAGAGAATGATGTGCGGTCTTAGTGTTTTTTTTTTGTGTTTACCTACTCCGCTTAACAAGTACCGACATTTGACCTGGCGTCTTTAATCACTGTCTTTATAACACGCATGAAGCAGGAGAAAGTATTTTTGTATGCGCTATGTACGTATGCTTTTAGTTTAAAATTAAATAGGTATTTTGTACAAGTAAACGCAATGTCAAACCTTCACTTCTCCGTAAAGATTTATTTATACAAGTAACGGTTAACGTAAACACTGAAAACATAAACACACGCATTTGTAGACACATGTTGGTGAACAAGTGCACGCGCAGCGCAGCGGGTGTTGTGCGGCGCGGCCGGGGGTGGGGGCGGGGGCAGCGGGAGCGCCTGACGAGCCTTTGTTTAGAACATAAAATTATACGACACCAATAAATTCTTTGTTTACTCGATAAATGAACGTGTCCGTTCGTATGGGATAGCAATCGACTCTGCGTGACTGTAGGATATACTCGTACTTGTAGATAAAAAACTATGTGACAGTAATAAACAATCTCTATAAATAGTTATGTAAATGTTTCTACAAATGTTATATTTAAAAAGCAATTCGTTATTTTAGATCGCTATCTTAATGAGAACCGCTTGAGGATAAATCTTTAAAATAAACAACCATTGTCAAAACAGTGCTCGACAAAAGTTTAAGCGAAGAAATGTCAACTCTTTCTGAGATAATACCATTATCTGTTTTACCTGAGGACAGCTTCGGTTAACAATGGCGACGTCGGCAGATGTCTCCGCAAAACAAACTTCACAACAAACCTAAATCATCCCGGGAGATAAAAAATGTGGGATTAATTATACCACATAGAGCTGGTCGTTGGTGTGCGACAATAAATCGTCATCATTGACGTGAATCGCTGTACAAAATGTTAATGCCGCGTATTATGCCGTGACAACAATGACGCATTGTCACAGGAATTCGGCAACCGCCGTGTGTTCCACACAAAACTTACAAACGTCATGTCATGTTTTTATACTGTTTTTTGTAACCAATGCACACGAAAGTGCCCTCTTCTGTTTCTATGATGCGGAAATATTGTATCACTTTCAAAAATGATTACCAGTAACATTTATATAGTAGACAGGTAGGTACAAATTATTTGAAAGAAACAAAAAATCTAGATAGGTACCTAGATAGTTTCTATCTTCAAAAATATATGTTGCAGCTGTATGGAGTTCTGGTTATCTCTCAAAGGAATAGCTCAAATAGTAGTCAGAAGCGTCACCTACAGTTCTCCGATGATTGACGTTTGGTTCGCAATCTAGCCAGCTAGGCAATCTAAATCCAATCCGATCCTATTGGTCTTGGGTTCACTAGTCACAATCATAGTTCGTATTGACTCTTTTTGTGATAACATTACTTGATTCTAAAATATTTATTGCATTGTTCATCGTGATGGAATCTATTAATGTAAGCGTGGTTTATATCATATCTGTTTATTACGCCAGTTCGCAGAACCAAAACCGTTACTTATTCATTGATCGACAAAGATTTGTACAATGTTCACGGCGGTTTCCGGCCGTACCTGGCAAGAGATAAGTTGCAATACATTTTGGAGCGGATTACGAATCGTCCTTGAGTCGCCTTTATCCTTTAAAGGAACCGATATTGTTGCTTATGCACGGCCGCTCCGCGCGCCCAGCTTCTTTCTTAAGAAGGATTCCAGAATATTTGATTATGCGACATCCTTATCTGGCTTTCAAGAGCTATTAACATTCTCTTTCTTCGATGGAGCCGCTTTTGAATTTATTGTGACCTACGTTATTTGTGCATGCATTCATCGATAAATTTAGCATACAATAATATTTTTTTGTGCAACTTCGCGTTTCAACGTCAATTCCCAAATCTTTGTGTGAGAGGTCTATGTTTGTTTATATTACAGAACCAAAGCTTTACCACTGGAGTAAATATTGTATGTAAGTATTAAACGTATCGGTAGTTTCAGAAGTTTCTTTAGCATCATTTGGCTACCATCAACCTTTCTATCTTTAAATAACTAAGAGTTGACAAGTTATTATACAGTTTAATTATATGGAAATTAACATAATATACAATTGATAAATATGAGTTAAAAAGAAAGTTACGATTCTTGGTAAATATAAAGTTGAGCCTCATTCAATCTTTACAAAATATAAGCACATATCCAACTATTTGGTAGATATGATTGGGATTGGTATAACTTATCATTTTATTACAGGTTGCCAGGGGCCCGAAGTTACGGTCGTGTTATTATATTAGTTGAACTGGAGCTTGTTCACAGATGTCGCCATGTTTGCAACGGATAACTATTACGATGTAGCCTTCGGGCGACGCACGAAAACATACGAATAATCGTGGTATAATAATAGCACAGCTGTTCGACTGTACCGTGATATTCCTTCAATCCCTACGAGTACGCCGCGTGAAACACAAAAGGATTTGTCTCGTTAATTCACGTGTATTATTTACGATTCGTTTCACTTCTTTAGCGGGCGAGATGATAAGATCGAGTAACGATACAGCCAATATTGTCTCATATTTCCATTGTCAAGAGGATAATCGTAAAAACTCTTCAGTTCACAATTGCTCGGTATTAAATTGGAGACAAGCAAAATTGTGTAAATCGTTCATGTGATACGGGACATAAATTTGTTTAATACAGACGATAAATCAAGTAAACCTGGCACGACAGTCAAGTTGTAGTGATATAAATTGGGAAGCAAATAACAGTAATTGTCTACGACTAACTGTTATTTGAAAGGTCGCTTAATCACTCAAGGGCACGGAGACAGTTCAAACACAAATATTAATTAATGCGGCTATTCCGGTTTACCTAATTCGAGAAGTTCCCCGTATCTGAATAAACAATTAAACTAGCAGAAGTGTCGAGAATGGGCGCGGGTCCGGCAAACTATCCTCCGCTTCGCTCATGCCTAACATGAATACTTATACAACAGTTAATTAAACATTACCTCATTTAAATCAAAAAGGTTATTCCAACTCATTTTAGAACTACACGATTCTAGGTTTGAATGAGTTTAGGTAATTTTGTTATAATTACACTACTAGAAATTATATAAGCCTATTATCTATACTAATATTATAAAGATGAAGAGTTTGTTTGTTTGTTTGAACGCGCTAATCTCGGGAACTACTGGTCCGATTTGAACAATTCTTTCAGTTTTAGATAGCCCATTTATCGAGGAAGGCTATAGGCTATATATCATCACGCTACGACCAGTAGGAGCAGAGTACCAGTAAAAAATATAACAAAAACGGGGAAAAAAATCACTTATTCTTCTCTTATGTGACGTACGCGAAGTTGCGCGGGTCAGCTAGTGAGGATATATTTAGTAATAGAGTAGACAGTAAAATCGATGGCAAAGATTAGGCAGCGACTGACACAGATATTCTGGTGACAACCGGGACGGATGACTGGGGCTTAACGAGTTATGGAGTTGCGAGTTACCGAGAAATCTTGATGTGAAACAGTGGTTTATCCATTTACAGCCTGACTTGTGATAGATACTGAGGTTTAAGTTACATAAACTTTCAACAGCTACCTTATAAGATTTGGTTGTGCTAATTCTTATATTCGTTTATTTAGTTTTTCCTATATTTCTGTTTGTTAGAACAAGTCTTAAACAACTAATCTAACAAAAAACTTATTACCACATGGAAAACTAACGAGTGACTATTTGAGAAAAGGTTGTTTGAATAGTTGGTTAGTCTTAATTTATTATACTATAACCAGCTCATACAAGCTTTAAAACATCCCTAAAACCTATTAAATATATCCATACAAACAGATGGCTTTAATTCGTATAAATAAATTCAAACGAATTGCATTATTTGTACATTTGTATGCAATACGAAGTCAGGGGAGTCCTAGTTATGGTCCGTGACGTCATGTCATTAAAAACAAAACTTAATGAATAAAATTAAAAAAATATTTATTATCGAACTTCGAAATGTCATTGTAATTTTTTACATTTGGTATTGCCTTCGTATAGAAAATTTGATTTTTTATGAAATACTTATTGCAGAATACATGAGAGGCATTGATCGATTCCAGTTCAGCACATTCAACAGCAACGCGATAGTCGATTCTTGTTAGACTTTTTTTAGATAAACAATATTAATCAATAGCTTTAAAATTATTAATTTCAAACCAAAGCTTAACGGTTTGACTCGTGTCAATGGCTGTTTAAAAAGTCCGTACATGAAAAACACCATATAGCGTAACTTTGAATGACCGAGATTGTCACTGAATATGGGACATTCATGAAATTCTAAGGTATGTATCTATACACCCTCTATACCCAATGCAAATTACATTATAAAACTAAGTAGAGTCAAATTTATAGCTGCATACTCTTTCCCTCTCGCTGTGAGAAGACTTTTGGGGGAAACCAGCACTAAATCAGATGGCACCACTCTAAGCTCCGTTTAGCAATAAATACTGCGCCAAAGATTACAAAACAGGGGTGCTGGGTAATATTTAACAAGGTGAGTCGAAAAAGAGTCACACTACCTAACAAAACTATGAAAAACTATATACGAATCAATGATGACAAGCGATAAAAAGCTTGATAATGTAATTCATATTTTTATTTATATACCAAAATATCCAGTATGAATTTAGTTAGGTAAGTACACAAGAAACACCACAAATACGGTCTTAATTAAAATCTCCTCGGTCCGTTTATTGATATCAAAAATATAGTATACCTATAACGTATCAGTGTGGTGTGTTCCAAACAGGAGCAAGCGTGTGCCTGACGAACCGTGCAAAATGATAATTAAGAGAAACCGCTCAGTCATCGTTAATACGATAGCCGGCCATGTAAATTACAACGGCAGCGCGGTGTTTATAACAATGCCCGCACTCGATGGCTTTCATTAAAATTTAATAGAATGAAAACGCAAATACGGATCGAATCATTTTACTTAGAAACTTTAATACAAAATCTAGGATTACGATGTGCTCGGGCACCCTTTCAGAAAGTAATATTTTCACTCTCTCTCCGCCGCCTAAAGACGTTTATAGTGTGTAAAATATTTGTAAGGAAGCAGCTTTTTTAAAAAGCTTTTCATGTCTTTTAGAAAATGCAAAGTTGACAGAGGCGCGCGATGTTGATGACTGCCATTGCGTCGCACTGGGAATGTGGTGTCGGAGGGTGCTCCATCCATTGAGCACAAGTACTGAGGTAATGTTCGGGCGAGAAGGGTCGCAGCTCATGAGCTCATCTGCGATTCAACCGTACACTATTCAGATCAAATTTTGCAGAATAATTTCTCACACTTTATTAACTCTCGGTTTCGAAGGCTTTCAAATAAGCAAGAGCCTATTTTATTTTAAGCGAGCCGCCTTACAATTTACTTAATAATTAATGTGTCTTGTTCTAAATACGTGTTGGAGATTAATATATTTTCTTGGTAGCCATTATTAGTAGCGTGTTCCAATTTGGATTTCTCTTTGGTACATTATTCGGAAGCGAACCAAATATTTGGTGGTCTGACTCAGTAAGGGTGCAAGTCAATTGACTTCATATTTTTCAATATTGGTTCGGTAGCGTGTTCTCAAGGTTTTCTTCAAAGGAGTGCAGTGCGAATATGACACTCTAAGGCAGTGAGGGCGCGCCTAGTGGCTCTGGAGTGTCATTTCGCTAACACATTGTCTAGCGTCATTGTCTGCCGCCGCGGCTCTCTCGTTACAGCGACGTTCAACTTTTTATTTACGCCCAAGTGCACTCTGCCTCTGTCGCGTCGAGAGCTGAATTAAGGTTCTCGGCGTTGATATGGGATCATTCAACCCGAGAATATCGAATTACCCGCGCTATGGGCGCTTTGTTGGATACTTGCACGTGATACTCCTTTGTACAGGAAGGCCGAGATGTGCATGCTACTCTACAAGTGATTTACTACTAACATGTTTGTAATGTAATATTTTAATTATATGTTTCTAAAACAAACTTACTACTCTGTGAGTGAGAATGAACCAGTCTATGCTCGGTGCTCTCATTACCTATCAACTCCACTCGTATAGTTCTCAACTTTGTGAATACGAGCCTCTTTGGATTGCAGATACTAAAGCCTGACTTTTCCCTGTAATTTCGCTTGACTTTACAACTTTATCTAACTACTATGTTCGAAGTTATTTCATCTATGCTAGTGCATTTTGATTACAATGGGTTTTAATTTACTGATTTGCAGTGATTTATGGTGCACGTTTATCCATACTAATATTATAAATGCGAAAGTAACTCTGTCTGTCTGTCTGTCTGTCTGTCTGTCTGTCTGTCTGTCTGTCTGCTACTCAATCACGTCTAAACTACTGAACCAATTTGCATGAAATTTGGTATGGAGATACTTTGATACCCGAGAAAGGACATAGGCTACTTTTTACCCCGGGAAAATGACGCATTTTCTGGGAAAATTCAAAAAATGCAACGAAGTCGCGAAAAATCAATATTATAATGACATTGAATTAACAAAATTCCGTTGTCATGGCAACTGTTTTAATGGCGGATATGCCTTAGCGCGAATTCGTTATACTAAGAGATATGTATAAATAATTTTGAGAATATTTTTCGTGAAAAAAAGCATATTTTATATCATCACGCTACGACCAATAAGAGCAGAGTAACAGTAAAAAGTGTTACAAAAACATGAAAAATTCTGACCCATTCTCTCTTATGTGACGCAAGCGAAGTTGCGCGGGTCAGCTAGTAATGAATAAATGGCATAAGTAAGTTAAAGTAGTAAATATAAATACGTTGAAGATAAAAAGTGAAGAGAAAATTCTATATTAATTTCAACAATTTTTAATTTATTTTTTCTACGTGAACACACAGAGTGAATAGTGGACTTATTACGCGACCGGCAGCGGAAATTGAATCTGGAGCTACGCACTTTCCGGTTGCCGCCGCGCTTCCGATTCACTTGCTTCCCGGCCGCCCCTTGTGTTACCTTTTATTGCAAGATTCAACTTGTTTACAGTTAAACTTATAAATACCAGCAAGTAAAGCAAGTACCAAACAATAAAGTTAAATAGCTCCATTTTAAATAATAAATATTAGTTGAACTTTTGCAAAATTAAATGGACTTTTATAATTAAAATAACGGTCACTGAGGTTATTTTGTATATTTATGTATTCTAGCCATTTCTGCAAATAATAAATGTGTATATTGACCCAACCTGTAATAATAGACATTGCAAGAACATTCATGTTTCAGTTTGCATATATTCATGATACAAAAGCGAGTCACAGTTCTTATGTCGGAGGTTTGCATAATTTTGTCGTGAATGCAAAACTGTGATGTCGACAATTGTTAGAATTTATGTCGATACAAATATAATAAATAGGGAAATTATAAAACATTTGTATTTCAGGTACAGTGCAACTGATTGGTAAATAAATTTTAATTTGTCATTTATAATAAATAAGCGCGACGAGCGACCGTCATTGTTTGGCATCTGGCGAGCCAAAACGATCGCGTAAATGCACGCCATTTCACAAATTGAGATCATACATCATTCAATACACATTCAATTTAATAGGAACAATGTTTTCAGAAGCATATTTATCTCAACGCCAGATTATAGCTTCTGCAAATATTTATTGGGAAATACCTACTTGTGCTTGTTAACAATGTAAGTGACTAGAAACAGTTTCCTGTGCTAGATCATTGTGTTTACAGAGTTCGTGTTACCGCCTTGCTAAAGATCAAAGTCTTGATTCATGTTGACCTTATTCTTAACAATGGCTGAAAAACTGCTTGCCTGATTTTACCTCAGATTCATGTTTTGGTTACTAAGTTCATTATTAATAAAATAGTGTTAATAGCAGTGAAGTTTACAGGAAGAAAGCCAAGTGTAAGCTGTTTGTGTAGTTACAGGAAAATATGTGCATTTTCGTGGTAACGCTATGTGCCGGAAGCTCGTTACCGATACTACGGTATTAGGAGGGGATTATTATTTTGTAACATGCATGCCTGTTAGAACTTGCCTGTAAATTATTATAAATACAGACTTAGTAAAATAAGTTAAGATTTCGCACCAATTTGATAGAGTTTGTGTGCATTTGACGCGAGTAATTACGCTGTATCTAATAACACATATTTGATTGGCTTTAAAGTCATTTTAAGACCTCAACAATATCAATATCTATTATAATTCAAAGTGGGATAGCATGATTATTTCTACGAGAAATGCAGACATCGTTCAACCCATTATGATTATTTCAGCGATCTCTATTTGTACCATCAATCCCACCTATAGATAGCTATTCATCACTAATAAAATATTTCCGATGTCGGTCTCTGAACGTTGCTGGAAATCGTCAATTTCTCGGAAATCGAGGCAATGTGCTCTGTCCGGCCGCACTATACTGTTTAAGAGTGAAGCTTCCGAGTGTGAGGGAAAGTGGCGATGCTTGGCACCGTGCCAGCGCGCGCCGTCCCTCAAAACCAACACGAATTTATTAATTCCACCTAATTTGTGAAATATATATAGAGCTCGGGGCGATTATTAACATTTTTGTCATCGAAAGGATTAAGGATAACCAATTAATTCATGAAATAGCCAGACATATTTATTGGACAGGCAATAAATATGTAAACGCATCATATGAACGCACGTTGAATTCTACGAATGACAGTTGTTTATGAAGCAACAAATGACCACAATACAATAGATTTCAATCAAAATATCATCAATACTTAAAATATATTGCTATTGTAAGATTAATTATAAACGTTATAGGTAGCATTAAACGACGGATGTTATCATAATTATCAATATTAGTAGAGCAGTCAGTAAAAAAGATACTTAATGATGTTTAAAAATTGGCAGACACGTTTTTGAATTTCGATTTCCATTGGTGCTTTAATTTAAATTCAAAGCATACAACGATGTGTCGCTGAGTCAACAGAATATGTTTGTTTGTCGAGGCCGTACGAGGACTGTCAACACACGCCCGCGCCTGCTCGCGCCTGCCCGCGCCTGCACGGGTCTACCCGCGTCTATCCGCGGCTACTCGCGCCTACCCGTGTCTATCTGCGTCTACCCGCCTCTACCCGCGCCTGGCCAACCTGTGTGTCATGTGCTCTCGCTCACCTACTTGCTTTGTGGAAAACATATGATCACTTTAAATAACTTTACAACCAAACATTATACACAAATAATTTACAGGAGTCAGTGTTTAACTTTATTACAAATTACACTGCATCTGGCTTTGGACTTTCCAAACAATATGGTTTATTTTTGGTTTATTTAGACATTTGATAATGAAATTTAACAAATTGAATAAATAAACTTTACATTTCAAACAATTTGAAAAGGTAAATTAGGTTTTTGGTTGAATGCTCCAATATTTGAAAGCCCAAGGTAAGTCTGCCTATTTAATTTAAAGTTGAAACGATCTCAATTTATAGTTGCATAATTATAAATTTGGTACGAATACAAAACGTCGGTGGTGGTGACAGTTGTCTATGTTTACGTGACAACATAACAGATTTCCAATCAGAGTCGACGGCGCGAAAGAGATTCTAATAACATTCAAAACTCGTCCCGCGGGAGCCGGTGTCAGTTTAATTACAAGCACCGCGGCTGGGACACGCCGTCTCTGCCGCCATCACAACGGATTTTTTTCTGTGGGACAAAGGACGATTAAAAAAGTTCGTAATGAAAGTCCTCTACCAAAAGCAAAGGGGTGAGACTCGACTCAAAATATCCGCATTTTCATGTTACCCACACTTACATACTAACCGCAGGTAATAATTAAATCCTTATTCAAATTAGAATCCATGACAGAAATCTCTTTTCATTTATTCTCATTTGTCAAAAGATTATTGGAAGACAGTATCACTCAGGGTACATTGCATTTTCCAGTAGGTATAATATGGTTTTCTCTAACATAAACCTACGATTAGTGTTTAGTACGATACGATTATATTCGAAAAGTGCCAAACACTCAGCTTTGTGCATTTGCAATTCGTAGATTTCAGATAAGATTCTTCCCATGCATTCCATAGTCAGGCGTAAAAAGGTAAATAAATTCACGTCAGCATACGATGCAATACTGACTTAACTAATAATGATGAATAGAGTTTTAATTTTAGTTCGTTTGGTCACCCAGTTAATACCGCTGTACATCGAAAACTATGTGTACATTTAAGTCATTCAAGGTTTAAAGGAAGCAGATATGGAGAGTAGTTTTCTATTTAAAAAAGCTGTAATTTTTGTTCCATATTGATGCGAGTGATAGTCGAAATACCTCAATAGGATGAATTTTTGGATTCTTTCCGTGCGCCAGCTGAATACAAAAGTGTATGTGTCCTGTGGATGTGTGATATTTTTTATCAAACTGGGGTTCGTTAAAATCATAGCTTTATTTTGAATGCTTGTTAGTTAACTTTTAGCGTATTGCCAACTAAAGTTGACAATCAGCATCAAAGAGGTGATTCGCAATTATATTATAGTTTAAAATAATATTTTTGATACATATAAACGTAGGTCATACTTGCGACGGAGCGTGAGTGATGATATCATTGGGGACGAAAATAAATTTACCGGCTGGAGCACAGTACCTGAAACAAAAACAGAATTTTAAAATGACAAAAGTGTTTAAAATTTAACGACGTGGGTGCTTACGGTTTTTTCAGGTGATCATTAACATAATTTGAGCCGTGTAGATGTGCCTTGTGACCCGACCATACGCAGCGAAGGTAATGGTATTTGGAGTGTAACAAAATGAGCGCGTAACGCTAAAATGCCGCCCGCGAGGGCGCTTTGTGTGCTGCAGGAAGAGAAACAGATAACAGGTGAGGATGCCGGCGCGGAATTGATGCCGTTATTTGAAAAACGCCCTGATAAGTCCCCTCCGGTCCCAAATAAAGGTTGAATTTCAGCCGACGGATAAAGGTTTCAAAAATGTTCACCTTCATTTAAAGTTACGCGCGCGTTGATTAGAATTCTCTTTATTCATTCAAATGCCCGTATAAAGTTTTTTTTCAAACGGTTTCAGCTTCTTGAGATCTAAATCCGTAGTGTCTTATTTGTCTTAAAACAGTGAAATGGTTTTTTCTGCTTTATCGGTTATACGATCGGATGTATTTTGGGATAGCTAATTATATTGGTGTAGCTTTAGCAACTAGAGCGTAGAACAACAAATATTTACCATCATTTGAATGCAATGTGGAGAGCATCGTGAATAGTCTCCGTGGCTATGGCAGCGTAGTGTGTACACAGAAACTGAAGTGATGTTGACAATGTTGCAATACATATAACCATTTTGTTTGTAATACCGCTAATAAACTGCTTAGATTAGTAGTCAATAGTGGAATAGTACTTAAAATGTGTGACTTTTTCTTATGCATATTTTCAAAAGGAATATATTTTTTATAGATAGGAGTCAGCATAAAACAGCAATGAATAAATTGGTGGCTTTTGTTGCAGACGTCTCTACATAATATACCTACAGCTTATAATCTAGAGTCCATAATTCTCAGGTTGCGTCTCGAGATTATATTCAAATGCAAATGTTAAAAGCAACATAATTTAAGGAAAAATGCTCTTGGCATACCTAAGTAATATATTAGTGGGTGCATAATGCACGAAATGCATGCGCCGACGCAATGTTTATTCCTTTCCCAGTGGAGGTGCGTGGGTTGTGCCTTCTCAAGGATCTCAGCACTACGTGTACTATTGGACACGATATTACAGAGTCGATATAACTCTCGTTTTATGATTGGATATTTATTTGTCGCAGACTATAATTTGAAATTCAGAATGGTTCTATAAATTGCTACAAAACATTTTATATTTCAATCAATATGTCACATTGAATTTGAAATTAATACTTTCAACGAAGCTTTGCCAATGTTGTTATCGGTAGGTGTGATTAAGTATATTAAAATGTATCACGACACGACCAAAATATACTGATAAAGTTGTTTATTTTTGTCAAAATAAATCTCTCAGATGTGGTTTTCATGAATGATGAAGAAACACCAAAGAGCTCTTACGACGTAAAACTTCAAAGGTCAAAATCTTTAAATTCGAGGAAAGAAAGTAAACATTTTATCATAGATTTGAGAAAGATTAAGCATGGCGATAAGGAAACCTATAACGAAAATGGAATCCTGGTAAAGGTATTCATTCGCCCTTTTCTTACTATGGGAAACAACTGCCCACATAAAACGTTCCTTAGAAGTGAAACACAAATATAGAAACAGTGATAACAGGTACGAAGGTTACAAAAGGCTGGTCTTTTTATCAGTAAACAAACATCGCCGTTGCGATGGCATAGCCTTTCATATCAGTATTGATGTGTACGGAATTTTAACTCAATTCATCAAAAATTTGTTACAGTTAAGTTTAAAGATGTCACACGAAGATATAAAAATATTTAGAATGTAGGATGTGTATAACGGACATGTCGCCTCCTTGAGCTGAGTTAGCAGTTGAATGTGTGCACGCCCACGCAGTCACGACTCGATGTCGTCTACTCTGTCGCTGTACGCAAACGACAAATGACACGGACGTTCGCAGAACAAACTACCGGAGTTATCTGATACAGCCACTTCGTGACAAGCTTCTCCGGCAATTCACTTCAACTCGCACTGCTTTGAGGAATACGAGCTTCGGAGAATTTTTTATCAAGTGTATATTTTATTGTTAGACTTCGAAGGTGATTAATGTGACAGTAGAACCTGTACGTTACTTTTAATCGTACGAACTTTCAATATATATTTGTACCGATTACGACCAATTGACCGATTTTTAGAATTATGTGAAATGTTTTTACTTCAGATATGTTTCCTCACAAAATTTTATGAAAATTATTCAGCAACATAGCGATAAGAGGATACTCATTGGCTCTCTAAAAGCTCTCCAAGAAATGATTGATTCATATAAAATGTGCATACATAGCAGCTATATTCAGACTGCAAGTGGTTATATTATTGAAAAATATTTCATACAACCTTCGGGTGTCTTTTAATTTTCATGAGACAAACATATTTTAATTTAATATAGTTTTGGTAAAACAATATAAATGGAAAAGTTTATATCAGTTGGAAAATGAATACGTGACAAAGTTAGAATGTTGGTTATCAATATTTTAAGCCTACATAAACAAAATTTAGACCAAAATGAGTTCATGTTTGTCAAGCAAAACCCTTTGAAGTTTGGCTAAACGTATTTACTTTGGGCTTAAAAGCTGAATAGACTGATGTATGGGTATCAAAATATTAGAGGCAGACATTAAAATATGTGGGTTTATAATAAAAAGGGTGTATTCCCGCTGACATTTCGTTCGTATTCTACCTACTTATTTTACTATGAAAATTGCTCAAGATGTAATTTAAAACAGTAGGCCTAGTCTTTGCAGCTTTCATAAGTCTTTAAAGTTAAGATTACAATAAAAGTCCTTCGTTAAAGCATTTCGATTAGATTATCTCGAGAGCGCCAACAAATGAAATCGTAAACCTAACCTAATAGAACGGTTTAATACTTATACGAGAGTAGTAAACTGTACTCATAACGCGATGCTTGTAACACTCACGTTTCCTTAAGCAAACAGTTTTATTATTATGACTCCATTTATAACATTAATAATATCACTTACTTTTAAGTCTATCGAGATCCTTATCGACATTTATAGCTCAACATAAATAAGCCCATAGAGTTGAAACAGTTCATAGCTCCACAACGCATAATATACGACTACCTTAAAATATAAATGTGGCGAGTGGAGGACTAATCGCTTCCTGGACCCCGTGGCTATTTGGTCCTTATGGATTAAATAGACTATTAAAGCTTATAGCCGCGAGCTAGATCATGCTCACTGTTTGCGTATGTTCGTTATGTTTGTCGTAGAGTTTCAATTTATACTCATCATGATATAAGTAGCGAGCTTACAATGTTGTCGATATACACACTGCTTCCGGACATTCAAAATATAAACAAAAGTTTACACGTTTTTATAAGAAATACATAGAGTATTTCTTATAAAAACGTGTAAACTTTTGAAGAGATAATTGAGAAAATAGTGACCACAATGATCAGTTTCATATTAGATCTATAATAAAAGTAATATTTTACGGTACAGTAATGCGTTAAATATAGAAGAATACAGAGTATGCAAATAACCATTTTTACGCCTTGCAACATGCTTTCTAATGTATAAATATACATAATGTCTGCACACGTTTACTGCGAAGATTTTCTTCGATATATTGGCAGGGTATTAAAAATAGACGCAATACCATTCGCGAGACTGCAATTCAGGATATTCTCAACAGCAGATACCCTTATCAAACTTACGCATCGATATCGAACTGTAAAGTAATAACATGAACCAACTATTCACTGTGTTTCCGCGAGTATTTTTTATTTATAATAAGTCAGACAATGTGTTTTTTTTTCTTATATGAATCAAGTATATATTTTGGTCCCTGTGTATCTAGCATATTATTACCTATGTTCGTTCGTCTTTTGTCTAAACCTATCGGATAAAGGCGTGGTATTGTGTATGTATTTACGCACCTCGAAAACATGTCTATTTAATTAAAACTATGTATCTAAAATGTGGTACACTAAGAGTTCTATAATTAGGTCTGTGTCAAGGTTGTACTTAATCAGATGTTAAAATTCAATAGCGTTTGTACAGTAAACCAACATTTTATTCCCCAACCTATACGTTATTTAATCCTTTTCCAACACTGGTTGTGTTGAAAAATTCATAGCGCAATATTCCATAGATCCGTGATTTGCCGAGAGGTATTACTCGTACAGGTTACTCTTTCATATCCGCTCCGTCATTTTCAACTGCAGTGCCAAAAACTGCAGGTGTGCATTACTGGGGAGCGGCGAACGCTTGTAGGGGAGCTCTCGCTATCGGTTCGGAGCTAATCAACCAGTCGGAATGTAGAGTGCACTCGTCGGTTACAGCCTCCACAGACACGGAATGCACCCATTAAATAGCTAAGTATTAAACTTGTTGCGAACGCGTAATTAGGATTGTACGCCTTTTTTAAAGTGCAAGTTTGAATGCGTTTTTTAGTTTTATTGCAGCTGCATTTTATTTAAATTTTCATGAATAACTGTAAAGCTTTTTGATGTGGTTTGTTAGCGCTGGTATAAAAAATAACACTCCGTATTTTATACATTATTGAAGAAGGTTTTGTTAACTATGCAGTACATGAGTTGAAATCGTGGGCTAATTATATATTAAGAGTAACATGAAAAAAAAAACCAGATGTTTTGAATATTTCCATATTACGACGCTTTATAAAACCAACATACTTTCATGAGCTTTGGTATCTATACAAAAAACAAACCTCAGAGAGTATGAAAATGAAAAATGGTGACCAAATGAAGCGTCGGAGTTCCATCGTAGCATAAACAGGATTGGAAGGGCGCAATTTGGTCGGTATTCAGAATCGCGGCGCTGTAAAAGCGCGCCGTATCTAATTATCGTCGGGTTACAGCGGGGCTACCATGAGTTCGCAAATATTTCTACTCGAGAAACAATCCTGCTTATTAGCTGTCCATAAAGGGAAAGACCATTTAAATGTTTAAATTATAATGCTTAAATAGCTTTTGTTAATTTTAGTTTAAATTGTAGCTGTATAATTTAAAATTCGTTTTTACTTTTACTAAGTCAGACGAAAAGCGTTAATTGTAAGATAGCCGTAGGTATCTCTTTCAGGTTCGTGTAAAATATTTAATAAGATAAGAAATTAAGTTACTTTGATTAAAAATTAACATTACTACACTTACTTTTAAATTAAAAATTCAGGCTAAAGTGAAATTACTCACAAAGCTAACAACGGACTTTCACCCTAGATATAAATTTACATTTAACAAGGGCACTTTTTAAAGCAGATCTACAACCCCACTCAAAATTCTTCACACGTCTGACATTGATGCTAAAAAGAAACCCCTTTTCAAAAGTAATTGACAACATAGAAGACGCGATAGCTTATTTACAATTTTACATTTCCATTCTCATTCGAATATCTCACTCGATTCAAAGATCTAAACATTTTTGCAAGACTCGAATGCTCGATACGGTATGAAATATCTACACTCCGATAACTTTTCCCCCGACTTCACTTTCTGAGTTTTTTTAATTAGCACAACTTTTTATCAGGTGGTAAAATTATGGATATTTTTATCCTCTGTAAAGTCGGTTAGAGCTTATCTCGTAAGAAAAATGAAGTGTCAAGAGAAGGAAATACTTGTTTATCTGATTATAAATCACTGATCATTCAGTTTTACCGAATTTTCACCTTATGTTAATGCATAAGAATAACTGATTTCAATATTATGATGGTTTTGCAGATGCTGGTTGACCTGAATAAATAAATAAATCGTTACTACGGATTGGCACAGTTTCGAGATGCTGAGCTCGTAAAGGGAGATAATATACACGATGCGTCGGTACGTAAACTAACTAGTTTAGCTTCGAGTCGTGACAACTGTGAATCATAGTTGGGTTATTCGCCATGCCGGTGGTGTGCTAACTGAATTACTGGCGACGTTTTTAAAGCTTTTTGCAGAGCGAGCGCCCGTTTCATAGTTAATCAGACTAATATCGGGTGTCAGGACTGCGCGCTCTTCCACAGCTGACCCTCGCCAGGGTCCCCTAAACCACGTAATCAAATTAAACACAGAGCGTAGAAGCATTTTTGAAATGCTTTATCAACAATCTTTATGATTTCTCTGCATGGGCATTTGACTTTAAATAGAACTTACATAAAGCTAGTGTAGTTGATAAGATCTCATATTTTAAATCCATTGTGAAGATTTAGGCTTAAAGGTAGTTTTAAGTGGGTGTCAGCGTTCACCACTGTTATATTTTATTTTGCCACAAAACATGTAATTTACTTCATAAACGTGATAAAACGAGTATTAGGTACACTTATCTATAAATAGGTACGTGGCTGCGTGTTATAGAGTGGGACGAAGTCTTTGTCAGCTGGCGTGCTTATGAATTACTAAAGAGTGATAGACATTTATTAATATCGCGCGTCTATTCATAACTTAGGGGAAATATTGAACTCGAAATGGTGCGACCACTCATCTCGCAGTGCATCGACGGTGTCGCTCTAAATTATTCGGATTCAATTATTTCCACTGTAAAATACTTTAACTGCGGAGCGTTTCAATCAATCACTCTTCACCAATTTAGTGTGAGCGTCATTTGGCAAATTCGATTGCGTCTCCCATTGATGGCGCTAGTGAGAGAATAAAACAGTGCGACGGGTGCCATTGACGGTTGTGACAGAGCGGTGCGCGACGCACCCATCCGCCGGGCTCACTTTAATTAATCTCCTAAACTAAATTTAAATAGGTAGATGTACTACCAGTGGTGCATACAACGACACTCACCCAACTAAATTAAACGAGCCATTATTCAAAAACAATGAACGTACCGCACAAAACTCTCGTTATGACGTGATCATAATTTTCTTTTACTTTCCGGGCCGTCTCCGTGTTATGTCAATTAGGATTAAGTGTTGATGCCGAAAGATTATAAAGCGATGTTTTAAAATGTAATCTAAAAATAGCTAACATCTTAAAGAACTGGTTGTACAATAACTGCTATGTAAGTATAACTAGCTAACTTATTATCCCAAATAGTTTGTTATTGCTGCACTTAGGTACTTTATGGTTGGTAAACATAATAATATGACTATCAATACAATTATTTTAGTAAGAAGAGCAAAGTGGAAATTCATCATATTATACCTAGTATATTATTGGAATGTTGGTAAAATAGGCATTCATATTTTTTGTATAACTTAATATTCAGGCTGCATGAAGTGCCGCAAGCGTCGGGCGGTATCATTATATTCAGGTGTGTTATGTGTATAGCATCGTTCCAATATGTGTCGGTGCGCACGTTTAAGCCCACGAAATTCACACGGCTGGCTTGCCGCCACGCGCGAACGCCTCTCACCCGATCTCATTACCAACCCCTCGACTCCATAGCTCCACGCTATTGATCATCGTCAATATGTCGAATATTATAAATATAGCATATGCCCCACGCTTTAATTACAGATGCTCAGGCTAGACACCGCTAATGATTTCCAATTTACAATATAGCGGCTAGACGGGTAAAAATGTCTTCAGGTAACGAAATGAAAACTTGTAAAATTAAACTGCACTTTTATTTGAAGTATTTATAAGTAATTTTCTTTGCTTTAACTGAGAATTGTGTTTTAAGAACCTTATAAAAAAAAACAAACATTTCTTCAGAGAATAAAGGCTTTTAAAGACAATAAAGATCGAAAAATCCTTGTACAAATAAATTGATCCCATTATAAAAATGTTAGTTCAATTACTTAATATTGAAATTATGTTCTTTTTTCTAGATTAGGAGTTTCATTATAAATCGCAATTATATAAGTTAAATACAGCCTTTGTTAACACAGAGGCGATTAATATTTACTTTTTATAAGGTATTTGATATTCCGTTTTAGATTTACGAGGTTACTGTTAAAATAAGTGACTCAGTATTTGTTTACAAGGTGCTGTTACTGTAACTATTGTGACAATTTCAGTAACAAAAAGTTGCTGAGTTTAGTTACATTCAATGGCATCAGCAAGACAATTTAACTTGATTTGTTACATTATGAATTAGTTGGGTATGTATAATAATAATGTCCTCCTAGCCGATATACGGCTACGGCGGTCAGTTTTTATTGAAACTGGCCATCTGTGCAGGACTTTGTTTATAGTGTCCAAGTGTGTGCACAATACACAGGTAGACTCCCTATTCCATCACTCTCATAGTTTGGTGGGACGGATAACCGACACGACCAGTGAGAGGTCAGGCGCAGGACCGACGGCTTTACGTGCTCTCCGAGGCACGGAAATATGTATAAGATATATTATATCAAGGTTATCTAAAAATGAGCCCACTAGGAACGCAATTCCCAGCATCCAAGATTAGGACGAATTCCCAGACATTCTGGTATGTGATAGAAATAGAAAATCTACTAAACTTTCGAGATATATAACTTTAGTATTCATAATCCGTAATCTCAAAACAAGAACACTAATCATTTATATAAAATAATAATACGTATTGTACGTCTTATGCGGTGACTTTGTAAAGTTGGATCTCGAGAAAGTGCCTTTCTCTTAAGCCTTGTGCTCTCATATCGCGGCGACATTGCTCGTAAAATCTCGGCAGGCGTTCATACTACAGTATAGATAAAGTAATAACATCTGTAATCGTGTAAATATCTGAAAACATATAACCTTTTATGATTGGTATTAAATTTGGTTTTAAGAGTATTCAAAGTGAGCTGTAGATAGAAAATGCGTGTATGAATAACTTTTACAAAAACTGTACCGATTTTGATTTCCTTAAAATCGTTTTAGTTCTTTTAAATAAGAAATTAAATGCAAGTTAAAACGTTTGAATAACATTTTGGTATTTTCTTAATTTTATGGAAATTCAAGCCCATATAAAAATAGTCTTTAGAGATGTTAAAATTAGTAAAAAAATTAATGTAAGAACTCAGCAAACTTACAATCATTTTAGCTGTACCTAAGTTAAACTGAATACAAGTAAATTATTCTACGTTGACAAAACCGTGTGCATAAACGAGACAGTATTGATCCAAACAACAGATCCATAAAGTGGTCCTCATAATGGCGATCAAACCGTATTAGTGACAATAGTGCGTGGCGTATCGTAACACTAAACTATAAATGAGGTCAGCATAAAGTACCTGTGACACAAATAAATAAACAAGGAGAGAGTTTAGCTTCGGACGTAGGCAATTGGCGAATTGGTTCAATAGCCGCTCGAACTGGGTCGGAAGCAATTTAAAGTTTTTACCGAATAAATACGCCGAGTCAAAAATTCACCCATGCTTACGACTCTACAAGACTGTACAGATTGAAATAAACTAGGCCGGGATTATTAGAACGAAATATAAATTACAACTTGTGTTCAAGAATGAACAATAAACCTTATTAAGTTGGCTTCATGTCAAGGACTGTTGCTAAGAACCGGGGACTTTATCTAATTATGCGGAGAACCGGTTGTGTCCTATACAATTAGTTAGTGCGATCCTTTTTATCGTTCCCGTGCAAATACTCACAGAATGGTCTCTCTCAGTTTTATGACATTAACTTCCGACCCAAATTGGAAATCGGACTCACGTGATTGCTTATGTGTGTTGGGTAAACACTTCGAGGCGATCGTAAATGATGCAGTTTGCTGGGAAGATAAATACATTGATTGTTTACGTCCAGCCCGCAAGAGCGAGTTTGTCAGTATTTATACTGTATTTCTAAATAAATTGTATATTTGAGCCCTATAGTGATCCAAATTATGACCTATCAAGTGCTGCACGATTTGTTTTGTTAGTAATGCATTTACTTGAAAATATTTAAACGCTTACAACATAATATCTAGCGCAGCGTAATTGAAAGAATGTCGGAGCATTTCTATCTGTCAATGGATTCAGCATTTTGTTAGATATTAAAATCTATTCCCTCAGATAATATTCAGATCGCATAGAACATAGTTAAAATTATACATATCTGCGTCTCGTGGGTGCCATATCTAAATATTACGTAATCCTGTAGTGAGCGAAATAAAGCTGTGGCGCTTTCGACGCACTCTAAGTAAACAAATTGGATCAGTTTATTCGGTTTATCTAAAGTTGATCTTTATAACGCTTATAACGATGGCTCATCGATCTCTTTTCTAAACTTCTAAAGCCCGGATATTATGTTCATTATTCGTAGACACGAAGTTAATTGGTATTTATTCTTATAATGACAAATAACTTGGATTTTAAACTTAAGAGCTGAACGAAACTGAAAAATATTCCGTGCGCTGCTTATGCCTTAAAACTCTGTAGCTGTATATGTATTTAGGCACCTGCTTCAAATCTATCTTCAACTCAATCTTGAGTAAGTATAAAAAATTCAGTCTTTTACACAAAATCACCAATTGACATCAAGTATTTAACATAAGCGCATCACAAGGATTAAAAGAAAATATCTTAGAAACAAACCACAATGATACTTCAACTAGCATTTGACTTTTATTTTTGTTAATGCATAGTCCGTCACATTTTTTGATACACTTTGCAAAGGCAATAAAATGAAAGAGAGAGCGTTGTTAAAACGCCCTTTGAAGTCAACGAATTTCCAACGGGCACCTAACAAAATTGTTCTTTTAGCCTTCATAAATGTGCGCGTACTTTCGACCCGAGCTTTTTATGTGCTACGAAAGTGAGTCAAAGCGTGACAAAGAGACTACAAGTTGAATTTTCAACAACACATTGCCTCGTAATTTTAAAACAGATTTACAAATATTTTTTAAATTCTTAAAACATAGAGTAAAAGATAAGCAGACAATTATTTTTTAGTTATTTTAAATCGCAACATACTTTATAATAGACTATACATTTTCTGTTCCAAATAATTTCGTTTTTATTATTATAAACACATTATAATTATGTATTTATGTCCTAAGTTTTGTGTAAGTCGTACTTTTCTGACTTTGGAGCTCCATATTTTGATAAGCAACTTACTTACTACTAAAATTGCTCAACTTAAACTGTTGATATTAAAAAAAGTTAAAGAATAAACACGTTTTTGACCTCCCACCCATTGCAAAATTTATAATTAAATTAAAAATGGAAATTGCAATGGAAACCTTTTTATAAAGTACGAAAAATAAAAGCGACCAATCTTTAATAACTTGTCAAGATCAAGCAATTAGAAATATTGCTACTAAATTATGTTTCATATTTTGCTTGCTTGGCAACGTAGCAGTAAAGGGTTGGAGGCATTAAGACAATTTGTCAAAAAACTGATTACATTGAAATCTGTCAAGCAGGCAAGTCATCAAGCGAGTGTCGTGAGGGAAGCTTCACCCCTTGACTTCGAGTTCGGTGTACCTCATGCCTCGATAACGGGTTTGTTGACTTATACCACTTTGTTAGCGGTTTTACAACAAAATTTTGAACAAACTGCGAATAAACAATGCAATAAAAATATTTTTGTTATGTTTGATAGGAAAACTACGGTTGGTTTAGGATTTGGCAGAAATTTTAACTTGTTGCCGATTTTATTTTGTGTAGTTTTGTAAACAGTCTGTATTTTATTACTTTTTGATTATTTATTTTCTTAAAATTCGTGTTTGTTATGTCGGGCACAGGAGCCCGACTTATAATTAGTGGGTAATTCCATTTCAAAATTCTAATATGATGTGAAAAGTGGAATGACATAATCTTTTGATAATATTCACCGTGAAATTTTAGCTCATCCGCTTTCAACAAATTTGGAGCGAACCTAATCCTGAAAACATAAAGATTATGTATAAACCTAATTACCCTATCTCATAATTGCCTTGTTTTGACGTCTACCCTTTGAGAGGCCGTCGCTTATTTCCCGAGTCCTCTAAAGATATTAATAACCATCTAAGTCGTCGGCTGTCTTGGTTGCCGCACTCGGTCGTGTACCCCTCCCGCTAGGTCGTGTTTTTCGCTAATACCCTTTCGGAGATGATAAGATGATGGCTTTACAAGCAAGCAGTAATTACGCCCGTCCAATTACCGCTCGTCGCCGCCCGCGACGCCCGCGTTACCCGCGTTACCCGCGTCGCCGTCGCTCGCTCGGGGGAGGAAGCTACTCATTGTTCTACATTTTTGTTTTTAGCCCTAATATTTTTGTCGTTTCTAAGTGTCTTTGTTATACCCAAATTATATGAACTGTTAATGCGTGCAATATCCTTCCAAAGCAAACGGCTACTAAGTAACTTTCTTTAAGTGCTTTTTTTTATATATTGGGAAATCTTTAAATGAAATGTTTTATTTCGAACATGCTCTTCTATTGTTCAACTATGTTAAAGAGTTACGACTAAGTTGTAAAAACCGGGAATTTCTGAAATTTCACTAAAGCAACTATTAATTAATCTAATGACCTGTGAGTGATCTTAGATAATGCACCTGTCAAGTAAGGCATGACTCAAGCGTTTGCAACAATGACTTGCGCTCAATTAAGTATCTTGAACTCAGTCGGGCGAACGAGAATTTGGATTAAGGTTGTGGAAATAATTTATGTCTAAACATTGTTTATATTTAATTAATTATATTTAGCGTTATACTTTATTATACTTTATTACGTCTAAGTCACAGGAACGTGCAAATAAAATAATCCGTTTTAAAAGTAAATGTTTGAATAGTACCTCCTAATTACAAAAGAAACCCAATCTAATGTAATCTGCATCCAAAAGAGCGCGTTACACCGAGAAATTAGCAATGTTTCTCTAATCTTTAGAACTGTAGAATCAAAGTGGAGTGCGTTAAAAGGAAACTATAATTAGAGTCGACAAGTTGCCGGTGTCGGCTGGAACTGTAGACAGCGGCTGGCGCAGGCGGGGGCGGGCGCGGCGCTGCGGGCGGGCGGCGGACGCGGACGCGGATACCGCCGCCCTTCATTGACGCACCGTTCCCTGTAATTTCAGCGAACGCTCTGCACCGGGCGTTTGCCAACTAATTTGTCATCCGAATATCAAATTACGCATGAAATGGCGCGTAACAGTAGACTTGCCGGTCCGATATCGGGGTTTTAAAATAAAATTTAATTCACAGTCTGGTTGCAATAACGTGGGTAATTGCAGCCACTGTTCGCTGACAACTAATTGGCAAGTAAATTTAGTGGAATCGAATAATTGAATACAAAACTGTTGGTAGAATGGACTACCCATTTATCAACGATTTCTGTCCTCGCCATAAAGTAGGCAAATATTTGGAATATATTTTTATTACTCAATAAGGCGTTATTCGCAACATTATTTTTATTGCATTGATGGTTTTTTCTCGTTTGAAGTTATTTCAACAGTTTTTATGTATTATGATATTTAATAAGGAGTATTTTAATAATATTACTTTAATTGGGTTACTAGCTTGTGGAAAATGTAGTTGAATAAATTTATAAACAAGAGTCTTGGGAAATGTAGTGAATTATAGAGTGTTTGGTATTCAATTTTCTGTTACCCCTCCTCTAATAACGGCAGGCCTCCATATTTTGACGGGTGATGTGAATCCATTATATTTCATCGGAGCTCGGAGGGTGCCTGTATCAGTACAAAGTACAGATTTTATGACGCGCTAAGTGGCCGCCATATTGGACACCGTACACGTGGTCACGGGGTGTTGCCATGGGACCTGTGCCACATCTCGAGGGATGCCCATGGCGACGATTTTTATTGCCTCATTTTCATTAGTAGGAACTACGATATTATTTATGAGAATTATCCGTTTCTCATTTTATGAAGATAATAGATGTGGGGATCAAAGTTTTTGTAATATTTTTGTCCAGTTTTTATCAGCCTTTCACTTCTTATTATTATCGGCATGTTGGTATGTTATATGAAACTACAACCTAGAGGGCGTTATAGGGTGTAGTGAGTGAGTGGGCCCCGTCGCCGTCATCGGGGGAACCTCACTTAAGGTTATGGGTTTTTCCAACAATGAAACGGCATAAGACGTAACGACATCTAATTAATAACGTGTATCATATCTCTATTGCTCGGCTTATGTGGAGGGAGGAGGGATTAGCGTAAGAGGATTCAATGAGGACGCATGATTTGTTCCGGAGATACCTCGTTAACGACTCATTTTTGATATTATTCTCATATCATTATTTTTTCTGAGAGCATTTTATATTGCTAGGGATTTAAATTTAATAGGGGCTTAAGCTTGTATTGTGTATGTATTGTATAAGCTTCAATTATATAAATGTAATGAAGATGTTATGCTCATGCACGGAGAATTTTAATTATAAAAAAAACTGCATATTTCTAGGAATATACAGTATATTGGTCTGTGGTTATATTGTTTTCGATAATAGACCAAATGTTAATACTTTGTGTTATTAAATATCTTGTATAAAAAACCAAAGGTAAAAATGTTTAAAGAATATTTTCCCCTCGTTCATTCTACCTGTAATAATAGGTGTATTGAAAGTTGTGTGACATGCATGTATTATTTATACAAAAGGACGATAATTAGTGACACAGCGTAACATCAGTCTGCATCGACGCTTGACATGTTTCATGTTAATTGGATAGCAAAGGACAATGGCGGGACAACCGATGCGCACCAGAGATGGGGTGTCCTGCAATTATTATGACATATTGTTCCCGATTCCAATCATTCAGCGATTTCAACCAAACTTCATTAGTACCTATCTGTTTTTCAATATTTGCTAACAAACCATTGTTTTGTGCTTGTACCTCTACAACTTCAGTAAAGATTTAAAATACCTGCAAAATACGCACGGAATGAAAAATGTGAAACAATTTTTACGTTTTGTGCAGGCGACGCACGGCGTGACACATTTTCCTTCTGACGGACGCCGTGTTAATTAATGAAATAAATTAAAATCATCATATTAAAAATTCACCGCCGAAAATGTAAACTATCGTCACATACGTGTTGTGAACGTAACAGCCTCGGCTGAATTTAAGTTTTAAATGGCACAAGGTAATAAATTTATTGCCCGTTAAAAGATTCAATTTGATAACTCTACACGGTACTCACGCATATTCACCCTCTAAAAGCGGAGGTCCGTGATAAAAGCAATTAAAACTTTAACAACATCAACTCCCGCGCTCTTACCGATTTCACCATGTAAATATACTTCACTTTACTGTTCAGGCGCTCACTATTCTACCTCGCGATAATGAATCAATAAACGAGTTGCTCAACTAATAAATACGTTTTGGTAACTTTGATGCGAAAAAATCCTGCAAACTCATATTTATAAAGATTTGCAAAACAATTCGAGTTGTTATTTACAAAGTTTTCCATTTCGAAACAAATTTGTTTTTAGCTTTTATGACAGATAATTTGTCAAGGGTAGCTTTGCGCAAGTCAAAGATAATTTATCTGTCTCAACCGCTTTATTTATTACAACGCGTTCGCATCTTCGTTGAGCCCTTAAAGTTGGTGGTTAATGGAGCTTCTTTGAAGCTGGTACGTCAGTTAGTACAAGCGCGGGCCGCGGGCAGAGGCGCGAGGTGAGGGGGACGCTATGTCTGCATGTGGTCAGCCGTCAGAGGCGCACCCGACTTGTCTTATTTTTTGCTTCCCTTTAGTAAGTGACGGGTTGATGCGAAACGAATGAACAGTTCCAATGTGTCTTGTAAACACACTCCACTTGTTCCCCTCACGAGGAAAACGAAAGCCCAAACCCAAAAACGAAATTGCGTTTAAGGAGTAAATTCCGAGAGGTCTATTAGTAAAATATCCTTGAATCGCATACAGTAATTTATAATGAAATGTTAAATTGAAATAATCCTTCTCTGTTGAGTTTGAATAAAAATAAATCCTTTATTAGTAACTGATAGAAAACTTGATCACTCAATGTATAAATCAAATAGTGTTCTATAGTAAATTTTCAACAGCTGTGGAGGAATCACATTCATTATCTTTCGTATATCACTGGTGACGGTACTTTAAGCCCGAAGTGACAGGTGGCTTAAACTATCGCTGCCCTGAAGTTTGGAGTTTATTTTCGGCATGCGGGTTTCTCTATGATTCGTCCTTCACCGCCGAGTTGGTTGTTTTAATTATGCTTATGAGGAACGTTGTGTCTGTGTTTAGTTAACAATCGTATTATTCTCTGACAACCCTAACCGCAGGGCTGCCGATGTACCTTTTAAACATTGTCGGAAACAATGAAAAAACCTTATTAATAAATTAATTAAATTAGTAACAAGCAGTGGGAATCCATTTGATCGAGGCTGTTTTGTAGAGGGAGGAATGATGATTGATGATAGGATATGATTCGTTTCCACTTAACACATTGTAAAAGGGGTTATTTTATTGCCCCCGACTCTTGTTCCTGTGAGGTCAGTGACTAATGAATACGCTGACTCAGCTGTTTTAAACTAGTTGTTTTATGAGAGGGATCATAATAATATCATTGATAAGCACTTTGGATATTGTTGCCTTAAAACCATTACGTTTTTATGTCTAATAGAAATAAAGAAAAACTAATGAATATCGAGATCGCTCACTGGTACAGAACACTAAAATATTGGCGGCAATAAAATTAATATTAGTATTTTCATTCCAGAATAGGATTTTTTTACCGCAATAATTCATTGTTTTCATTCATTCATTCATTTCATTTATTTTATTTCAGGCAACTGAGGCCCATAGAAAATACAATAAACAAATTACAAATTAAAAATATAAATATACTAATACATACATAATTAATATAACTTGTTTTAATAGCTTAACATAGGGTGCTTTTATTATACCTTTTATACATACAGGAAATATAGAAATAAATATATTTTCGGTTGATTGCCCTTGTAAAGTTACACAAGGCAGTAATTATTGGCAACAACAATGGGCTTTTTGTTTCAAGTGGCACTGTATCCCTTTACCGTCAATCGAGTTTTATAAATGTAGCATCTCATACTCAAACCATTAAAGTTACCGCTTCTCTTTCGCTGACTAATTTCTATTATGTACGTAATGCAATGTATCGCCGCATACCCCTCCATTATGGGGTGTACTTCAAATGAAAGCAATAGATGCCGTGTTCAGAGTTCAAAGATTGTGTTAGAAGTTTATAACATCAAACGGCCTGATTTTGAGTACTTTCAATTTTAACACAAGCTGGTTATCTTTATATATATAATTTTTCTGTAAGTGTGTTTGTCACTGAACTTCTCTTAAACGACTGGACCGATTTTGATGAAATTTTTTGTGTGTGTTCAAGGGATCTGACAATGGTTTAGATTCACAATTTTGTCCGCTGGACAATGTTTTTTTATTTAATTTTTATGGCAAAACAACGTTTGCTGGGTCAGCTAGTTATATATAAGCTATTTATGAAATATTTGACATACTTAAGCACTCTATAAATCAATTCATTGTAACGGTAAGGCTGAGAAGAAGAGAAAAACTAAAAGGAAAAGTGAGTATGGGAAGCAGTCAACAAATCGAGTGTTTAAGGATAGGTTATATATTATTTAGGGTTCAATTTAAAAGCTAACGCGTTCGGAAATGGTTGGCTTGTATCGTGAATAAGCAAAATTGTGCGCAGACAGAATCGTACCCCTATAATATATTAATGATGAGACCATTGCATGCTCTACTGGCGAAATTTAAGGCACCGTATCAATTATTCCTTTATTTATGCGAAGCAACGTCATTTTCAGTAACCTGGAAATTAAAAAATTATAAGCTTGATGCCTGTTTCGGTGGTTTATGTTTATAATTTGTTGCAGCCATTTTGTATTTACTTTCTCTGTTGGATCAGAGGGTCGATTGTCTACACTCGATAGTAGCGTCACTCTATCGAGTACCATACATTTACAATACTACTAGAGCTACGTTAGAAAATCCATAGTAATCCGGAAGAGTATCGCAAACTATTTAGTATCGACAACCGGCTAGATATCGCGAAATTTTGTATGAAAAATTTATCAGTGCTCCTAGCGTCTCTTGTTTAGCATAAATAACTAAGTATTAGTTTCTATAAACTTTATTTTATTAATGCAAGGTAATGTATAAAACTTGGTCCCAAATATATGAAATATTCTGTTAAAATTACGCTGATTATTTAAAAACCAGCGGTGGTAAAACTCTCCTCTAACGTGAAGGAATGTTTGTTAGTATAGTTAACGTTTTGCTTGTTATATAGCAAGTGGTGTATAGCATTTTGTACAGCATAATTTTGTTCATTTTAGTCTTGATATGCTGGAATATGGTTTCATCATGATCCAAAGAAATTCGCTTGCGAAATAAAGACATTAAAACTAAGCTCTTCTCTGTTTACATATAGTGCTGATTGCAGAAGGACTTGCCAATCCAAAATTGAACATGTATATAAAATATTCATTTACTTTGCCTAATCTGAACACACAAACATCAAAAATAGTTTGCGAAGTTTTATATAAAAGTAACAGTGTCACTAAATATGCTAATTTTAGAAGATAAAATTGCATTTCAGCATTTCGTTTAACAAAAAATGGAGTGGTTTTGGTGGTAAATAGATTCACTAAAGCATTTTCCGTGTCTCGGTGGAGCGTTGCGGGAGGCATGGTCCTCTACTCTTCACTGCATACGGTTGACGTGTCGGTTGACCAGGAAAGTGGGATATCTACCAACGGATAAAACGATTTTTATTTCCATCGCAGAATCACGACGGTGCGGTCGAATTTGTTTTATTTAAACTGCGGTGTGCGCCGCCAATAGCTCGTTGAATTTAGCGTAAACGTGTGAAATGTCACTTCAGTTGTAGAGGTGCTGAGTGTTTGGTTTATAGGTCGCAATTACATTGTACGAGTCCTGGAAACGCGTTCAAATGTTATGACCTATTTTACACATGTAAATTATTTGATTCTGTTAATGAGTACTGTTATACTCAAGAGTACCTAGATGATGAAATTAATTCTGTCTAATTAAGGATTTTTTGTAAACTCTAGATATCTACATATAAGAACAGATAATTACAAAATAGAGACTAAGTTTTAGGTGATAATAAAATGCAACTTAACTTATCCTAAATATAGTGGCCAGACTAATAAAATAAGATTGTACAAAACGTTCAAAAAACCTGTGTAACAATTTTACCTTTCTCGTAAACAGGCTGTCGGTTCAGCGCCTAAGCTATTTTGCCGAACTCATTTCAATTCAATATCCAAAGTTTCCGGCTTATTCCTAGACTTTTTCATCTTATCACATAGTGTTCAGGTCAATCGATAGCTATACTGTTGGAAACGAAGATCAACATACTATACGGCAAATCTTCTAAGCTTTGTATTTATTGTAAGTTCTTTTTTGACGTATAAACGCTATGTGTAAAAAAGTTTAGGGATGAAACAAATAAAGTACTCTGGAACCTATTTGTGAAAAACTCACATTAGAGACATTATGATTGGACTCAATCGTCGACATTATATACCTTATTTGCTTAGTTTATCCTTATCAAATTTTGGCAAATAATATGATGTTCTTATGTATAAGCAGAGTTTAGGATTAGTAGTACAGTAGTAGAGAGTACTACGTAACAGTAGCTATCCACAGGTTATTGCGGTGAGGAACAGGTCAGGGCATCAGAAACCTCTCGGGAGGAACTTAACGAACGAATATTCGGTGAGTCAGAGCACGTATATCGTAGCTAATGTATTCGGATAACGCCGGAAGCTATGTGGCGGTGTGTGGCGATGCCACACGTCCGGCTGCCTATAGAACGTACAACAAACCAACCAAGAGCGTTAAGCTACCTCCCGCTATTCTCTTGTCCCTGTCTGATGTCACAATCCTTCTCTGATCTCTCGCTCTCATGAGCCTGAAACGCGGCTGCTAGACTCAGCGGTCTTCCTAATTTCGCTGCGTAGTACGTTCATAGGTGCGCCGAACGTTAATTATATAAAATTGTGATGTCGCGGGGGAGGATCGCGCTCCACTTGCACATGAAAACTCATAACGTATGCACTTTCTGAATTACTACTATTTAGTCTGCATTCGGATTTAATTTCCTCTATGTGTTCAGCTGATTGTATGAGTTGGAGAAGTTCTATGCGATTATGAGTAGAAATATGTTTTGGCGTAGTTAGCTTTTTGTCCGAGTAATGCTGATTTTATTTTTTACTTATAAGCCTAAAGACATGAAGGAAATTGTACTCGTCAGAAATCACGTGTAATAATAAAATATCTCCGTACATAATGCACTATAACACCATTTTTAAACTGGAGGTAAACGTTTAAGTTAATATAAGTAAATCACGTTGGGACGTTACTAAAATTTCCTAGAAGAAGCAATATCTACCACGATTAAGTTGGCCACTAATTTCCCTAGCTTGGCGCTAAATAAAACGAAGTAAACAGAACTACGATTAAAAATGTAAATTAGAGTACATTCTCGATTCTAAAGTTTAAAGTATTTTCTCGCGGATAAGTTTAAATTAATGTGGACCGTCACAAGCACTTTTACTGGCGGCGACCGGCGACCGGGCGGTTCCATCAATTTTTTATTAGCTTCGAGATTCTCTTTTCAAAGAATTTAAGGGCTACAGCGATTATATTTAATTAGAGACCACACTACTGGCTCTTATTGAATTTGACACGTCAAATTGTCTCGTTGCGTTGTCTGTCGCGCCTCCATTCAATACGAGGTAGGAATGCAGAGTATTTTCGATCCTTTTGATGAGAGCTAAGATTAATTTTGGAGGGCGGCTCAAAGGAAAATTTTAGAATATAAGTGCATTAATAAAAGGTTTTCAGGATAGGGCACTCTATAGCGAAAAATGCTTTTATTAAATTTGTGGGCTTTTATGTGCATATTCGGCGACTTTATTACGTAAAAGCTTTTGTCAAAGTATTGAACATTTTTATGGACTGTTATAACCTTGTGAACGTAATCGAATTAATTTTGTCACGAGTGCTTATTACGTGGCTTTATGTTTTTTATGAGGTAGGTAGCAAATACATAATTTCCAAAAGATTACATAGATATTGACAAAAGCAAAATTTTTTTTTGTTGTTAATTCATTTCGTTCTTTAGCTCGAGAAGATATCGTTGAGATTATTGCGACGGCAACGATTTCTAGGCTCCCTAAATGTCACGAGACGTCTTTATGTGTTTCAATTTGGTAAAGGTTGTCTATTTCGGTTCGTGACTCCGTGTATAATGAGTTGAATATGCTGTGTACCTGTGATGACTGGAGCTGGAGTGTCCGGTGGTGGAGCTGGATATAGGCGACCTGGCCGGGTAGTTGCCGCCGGCGCCCCCCTCCGACATCACGAACTCTGAAACAATCATGCCTTGTCACGTATTTGTATGCACAAGCGCTTCACTTTTAAAGCACCACTAGTCCACCATCGGCGGTGACAGTGATGATGGTCGGAAAATAGTTTTCTTATGGACAGAAATAAATTGTTGTATTTTGTGTTTTTGGTTATTGTAATTATTATTTGGTGCAATTGTTAAGGCCGACCTCACCATGATTACCGCTTGCTTAGCGTGTAGTAGGTTCAAACCTAAGAAGGACGAATGTTTGAATTCTAATTACAGTCAAAAACACATGTTTTTATATTGCTCTGCTAAACAGAAACGGTATCAAAGTATTCGATGAAGTATCTCCAGTGTTCAGTGCAGTTCAGTGCGAGTAGTGAGTTGTTGCTGACCACTAACGCTCGCAAGTTTTTTGTAGAACAAAGGGCGAGTGTGGGAGCGTGAGCGGGCGCGCGCTCAACTATCAATCCTTCTGTCACGATATCGACAGCGCATTTGTTTGCTCTCACCATTTTTGTCTCAGTGTTTCCCGCTCCTCGGCGCTATATTTGCGCTGGTATGGGCGTGCGGCCGGCGCCGCCGATCAATCTGCCGACTGCGGACTCTGAGCATGATGGATGTTAGATCGAAGACCGTGTTCGCTCGCCGCTTCTACGCCTCGACAAGATACCATACATTTTATTGGAAACCGTTTTTGTCAGCAGCTCTGATTATACTCGATGTTGTCGCAGCAATCTAATGAATTATTTACTTTGTTATCCCGCTTCTTGAGTGATGATTATGTGAGTAGCACATATTTTCTAAAGAGAAATTCTTTCCTGAATTGTGGAAAGAGGATTTTATTTTTTGTCTTTATCTCAAAATGAGTATTGTAGTAATTTAGAAAATGACCTGGAAGAGTTCGTCATCTTAAATTAACTTTTCATTATAATAAAGACACTAGCGTCAAAATGTACTTTTCTGTACCTATTATGATTTTCAAGGGTAAGTTATCCAAGCATATTAAAAAGAACATTGTTTTGAGTTACCAAAACAATTTATCACGTCAATATCGGGGTAGTGTTGTTAAACTGTAGACAAATGCTTCGCGGGAGAGGGAATGACGTGATGCGCTGATACGCGTGCCGCCCCGCGCCACTCGCCACCAAATACTGTAAATTATAACTTCCCTTATTCCGTTCTGTTTATCGTCTTGCAAATGTATTACGTAGGTCTTCCGTTTGTATAATATGTAAATACATGTCTTGAGCGGAAGAAATGAAAACAAATCTGGCGGATCCCCGTTATTCATTACGTGAGATGCGATGTTTCATTATTAATTTATGCCGTAACCCAAACAGACTCGAACGACCCTCTTTGAACTTGTCTGTAATATTTTTGTTATTAGTGTACTTTTTCTATGATGGTAACTAAAAAAATGCAAATTTTGTGTTCATAATGATTTTATATTATCTGACACAAGCTTGATTTTGATTTATTGTTAGTTTCAATAGTCATGTGAAGATATTTTTATTGTGTTTACGGCTTATTATTGATTTTTTATACATAAGAACAGATAAGTACCGATCACAAATTGATAACAACGTAACAGTATTACTTACTTAAAGAAATTTCGTAATCGGAGGAAAATGAAAATTGATCGCCTCTAACTAAGATAAGTTTGGAAAGTTATGATGGAATGAAAGTGCTTCCGGGCGACGACGACGGGCGGCAAAAATGTTACTTCCACACTGATTCAGCTCCACACTAAGTAATTATTGTTCAAACAAGAAACCTAACGAGTCAACTCATTAATCACCAACCATTAATGTCGCTGCATTGTAACCTAATGGACACTACCGACTAATACAACTAGGTGTGTTCACTTTAACTCACACTCGTTCACTGCACAAACAAATGTATGTATGCAGTTGTAAAAACAATTTAGTACTAAACGTCTTTATTTCTTTGAACGACTATTTTGCGTAGTAATACGATTTCAGTGCAAATTATTTAACCAAATAATTTATGTAGGTTTCTACATAATTCTGTTTAATAAAAAGGTGTTCAATTTGCTGCCGACTTTACTACACGAGTTGTATTATTTATTTGCTACAATTTTATTTTATTAAAAAGGGTACGTACTGAATAGGTATTGTGGAATATAAACGACGATAGCAAAACTTACAAAATGCCTCTCGGTAAAGTGTCTTGTGCCGCGAACCTTTATGAATACGATATGAGGAGGCCGCTATTTTTACATACAAAAATCGGCACGGAATCAAAGTCCACATGTCCGTTGCGGCCTACCTTAATTTTCCTACACGGCTCGCGGCCTGAATACCAAAGGCAGGGGAGGACATCAGCTTTACCGCGACCACTACGGGATTTCCATACAAATTATGTAAAAGGCTGCACTCGACTAATACCGTAACTTTCTATATAAATATTATCCTTGATGATGTTAAAATATTAAATTTAATTTGTAAGAAACGTTTGTGGAAACGCTTTACCGTAACGTTGTTGAGAAGCCGACAATGCCAGTGTAATTTTGCTTATTTCGGCTTAAATTACTTGATCTCGTTTACGGCCTTTGAAGATTGTACCGAGTTTTCACAAAGTTTGTGTCTAATTTATTGTTTAACGTCACTTTCTTGTATTTATTTAACTTTAGTTGATTGTTGTTTTTTAAGTATAACTCTATGGTAATTAAACTGAATGATATGCCTATTAAACGTATAATTGGTAAATTATTTTTCTATCTCTTCCAAATAAAAATATGAGTTAGCTTATGTTGTACGAATTTGTCATTTATAATATTAAAATTTTCTTAGTTTGAAGTCAACCAATGACTTTTTAAGTATTTTGCATGTGTATCCGAAAATCATATGGAGTCATATCCAGTTACAGCATAGGTAAATACTTACAAACATTCAGTGCCTATCTGAAATGAAAACTAATGGCGCACGCTTATTCAATCACAGTAAGAATTTAATCCCAACTTAAATGAAGGTGATTCCCTTATAACTTTCCAACACAGTCGCTAATAACGAAACTTGCGGTTAATAGCATCGAGGAGACGAACCGGCGCGGGCGGCGGGGCTGCGGGCGGCGGGGAGAGCGCGCCGCGGCCGGGCGCCGACGAGCGCGGGAAATTTCGACACAATTCAATGGGAAAATCTGCCTTTGTGAAACTTCTATTGTAGTTATTATATTCTAACTTCATATTATGATTTGTTCGAACAATTTCTATTTACGAATAATGAACTAACTACTAAGTACACACAAGTGACTGGGCAAATACTGCCAATTGTGAAAGTTGTACGAGTTTCGCAGTCAGCTGCGGTCTCTTTAACATACGGCTAATAATACACAATAGTAGTACGTAGGTAAACAATAAATATTTAATGTGACAGTAACGTTAGTATCGATAAAGCCATGGTAGGTAATAAATGGAACACTCACGGATTTATAGATACATATAATGTATACTTTTGCGAGAGCAGGCTTTCAGCGCAACGCCGCGCGAACATATCGAATCTTTATGACGTCATTAAACATATTTTTACGAGGACACCGCCGTGTTCTATATTATTACGGCGAGGGAGAGACGCGTCACACTGACATTTCATTGGTCAGTAATTCGCGGAAGTGAACCTTCGTTGAAATTGACAACATTCGTGCAATAAACCATTTACGGCGCGATATTGCAACACTGCCACAGTTGAACGAATCTGACATGAACGGTGAAGGTATATGAGAACTAACTTTATGAACCGTTTGCTATTTTAATATTAAACCAAGTTTCAAAAAACCTTATACTTACTAAAAAATATGCAATATGGGTTTATTCATTCAATTATTATTTTGATAACAGCTAGAGATCTTGATTAGGAACTTGAAACCCCAACAGAAAGTTAAGATGTATGATTGAAAGGACTCAGCCTTTAAATTGTTTGCATGTTCCTTTATAAGTACATGTAGCATGCACAAAAAGCTCCTAAACACAACCCCATTATCAACTGCTGATTTGCATATGATAATATAATATTTGAAACAAGAAGACGTAGATAAGACTAAATAAAGAGCCATTCCATCAGTACTATAGGGGCATTTATATGGCTGTAATGTATAAATCAAAAACCAAACTTAGATTGAAAAACTAAATTATAATGACGAAGAATAAACATTAAAGAAGGAAAATTACTAGGTCTAAACAAAACACGCGAGGAAGCTGACAAAATGCCACGTCAATTCACCAAATTACGGAGTAATTGAACCGAATTTCAGAGTGAAGCTCATGTAATGAAAGCAGATAAAGGGAAGGGAGGAGCGAGCGAGGGGCTTATTCAATTCGTTCGCAAGTTCAACCTGACACTGACTTAAGTAGATAGTTAAGATTTAGCCAAGAAAGCACCCGCCGGCACCCACTAATGTGTACTCAGAAAGTAGTCTGGCCTCAAGAATTGGCCGCTTAAGTACCTACAGAAACTTACCATCCATTAGTTACTTGTGAGAACACATTATAGTTTAACTTTTGTTTCTCTTTACTTACAGCCAACAAATAGCGACAAAGCACTGAGGTAGTCTAACAACAATTCTGTTTAACTATCTGAGTGTATACTTAGTATTCTTAGATTTTGTTTTAAACAGTTTTTTGTTAGTATAATGCGGCACGTGTTAACACAGTTGAATGGGTGCGAGTGAGGCACTCAATATTGCAATAGCCGATACCGCAACTGCTGTCAACAACCGAAACGTTTCAGCTAAATAACTCCGCGGAGACGCCAAGAGACCGCGCACTTTACTCGATTGGATTTGAGGTGGACTCTCCTTGTGACCTCACCTCCACTTGTGCTCTAACGAACTAATGATTTTTTAAAACACTGCTTGAAATATACTAACGCTCAACAGGTGTTTGCAGCTCTTTTCAAAATGAATGTATATACCACTGAATCCATCATAGCGTTAGCAAGATAAAATAGCGATACCTATTTTTGCAATATTTTCAACAACCGTTCAATTTCTCTTTTACGTTTAGGGCGTGATATATTATTCAGAATGGAACAGTGGCATATAACATATTTTATGAGCATTCTATCTATGAAACTGTTCATTGTTGACAAAAATACGAAGAAAATCGGTACGCCAAAAATATGTTCTTTTTAAGTTTATTTACGGAATATCTTTCCATATTTTCGCAAGGATAAGAAACTGATCCCATGCATATCTGATTCGATCTTCATTCGTATGTTTGCGTAAAATCTTCTCTGTAAAGGAATCTACATAATCAGAATCAGCGAGACGCTGTCGAAATACGAAACCATCTGTTGTGTATGTCGTACTTAGATGCTCTTTCCATGTGATAAGAAAAAACGCGACCGTGTCTCGACGCTGCTAATTTTAAGTCAAACAATATATTCAAAATCTCATCCAAAAGATATTCTATCAATATTATAGACTAACTAAAACAGCGTTGGGAGCTTTTTAGTCCTCACAGATCAACTAATATAACTTGTGAGGAAAATCGAAGTAGAACCTTTTTTGTTGGCGTCTGAAGATATAAATTTTGAAATATAACGAACAGTATCGCGAGAAACCAATACCCTAACGCAATAAAACGTATGAAGCGAGTATTATTCGCATGATCACATTTCCTAATAAGTTGGATCCCACAACGTGTTCAATGTGGCGAAAACTAATACCGCCCATCTCGGGCGCGCCCGTCACTCCCGCGTCCGCCCGGCCAAGCATTTAGAGCCTCCACTCTATTATATTTTGTTTAGTTCCTTACAAAACACACCGACCCCGATATATTGAATTTCGAAAAAGAAAAATCCCTACTTGACGTGAAACTAAATTTCCCTTCCATGAATCGGTAGAATTGTAACAATTGGGTCATATCGATTATGTTGTTGCGTAGCATGTACAATGTACATGTATTAAGCTTGCGTTTCATTGCACTTTGTAATTACACCGTTGGTTTCCGTGAAACCGGCTATAAATAACAATTTGCCTACTAGTACCCACAATAAAATTACCCAGGCTAAGAACCTGTTTTACAATTTTACCACGACAAATAAATTAAGTAGGTACCTGTGTTTTTCACGAACACTATATTGGTAGTTTTAAAAATACTATGGTTAGAATGGGTGTATCAATTAGGAAATCCTTTTTTTAAATAATGTATAAGAAATATCTTATTATTAGAGAAGATAGTTATGATAGTGTCTGATTGACGAAATTGAGGATATTAGTTTGTCTCAATACACAACGCTGAATGTTCAGTTGCTACTTTTCGAAATATCCTTTATAAAATTGCCACAAAAAAGTTATTCCTGGAACAAAGTTATAATATGACAATGGAAAAATTCAGCCCTTACGGAAATAGAATTAACTGAGAGAACCGGTGACAGCTAATGTATAAATAAGTCTGTCAAAGTTACATTCGTCAGACCAGACGTGAGACCGATTAAACTTACTAATTCAGTAATTCATGGAACATTATTTTTTGAAAAACAAGATTAATGATTAACTGTACAAAGACAAAAATAACTTTCTTCAAAAAGGTTGACATAAATTAAGGTAATTGTGAGTGTACATCGAAACAGTTAGCCACTTATGGGATTTCAAAAACGAGTATTGATAAAATTTTAAATTCTACAGTAATTTTCTACCTCCCTCTTAAAAGCACAAATTCTCGTACTTTCTCACAAACCCTCGTGATAGTTTCATAAAAACAGTGCATGTGATTATTTCTAAGTTTGTTCTACTCAGTAACAATCATATTTGTGGTGTTATTTGTATTAGATGAGGGCTTTGTATTGTTCGCTGCACGTGTCATTCGTCACAGATTTAGAGGCATGAAATGACATGGCATTACTTTAGTGGCTTGTGGCCAGGCGTGGCTGTGACAGGGTGCGGTCACTTACGATCATTGCTGCGGTGATAAAACCAAACCATATTAGTTATTACCTATATTAACGCACAATAAACCACCACATTACCGTATCGACCTATGAAACTTTTTATTTCAATCATAAAATGTATCAGACCGTTATCGATATTAGTCAAGGAAATATCAATTCATGTACGGACGTCTGCCGGCAGGAATGTCGGATGGAATTGAAATATCCAGATTACGAAAGTTACCTTCCACTTTAATGATAACTTTGGCCGTTGAAGCCTTTGCAGTGTTATGCGATATTAAATGATTATTACAATTTTGGGAGCATCAGAAACCTTGGAGATTAATTTGGAACGTCCCTGAATAGCTGGCATGTCTATTTATAGAGTTTGTAGTTCATTATTCTACGAAGGCATAGAAACTGTTTGGAAATCTGAATAATTCACTTGCTACTTTATTAATGATGGACAGTTGGACGCTTAAAATGTCTTGATGCTCCCCAATATATTTACATGGGGGAATATCACAAATGTCCATTTCCGTCCACGCAAACCGCGCATTAAGGGAGTTTGTCAAACCTAGTCAATAAGTAGTAGGAGACAGGTAGTTTTACTCTTATATACTTTTAATGAGACTTTTACACACACTTGTATAATTTTATTTAAGTGTAATTCGTTAATGTTTGTTACGACCTAGTCTTCCACATGCAAGTTACTACCGAAATACAGCTTATATAATGGAAATAATATACTACTGGACTAGAAATATGGAGTTGCTAAGATGATAAATTGGGTTGGATGATTAAAAATGACAGAATGTGATATGAGTGATGAATTTATGTGTTTACATTTCTTAATATAGGCGTCTATTACTTATCATTGCAAATATTTTCTACTACTAGTTAAGGCTATTCCATTCTTTGTGGCCACCTAAACCTGTGTGGCTCTTACTGACGCAATTCAAGCTAATAACAGTTTTTGTGACACTAAACACGAAAAAAGCTTTCCCCGTTTAACGGAGCGTAAATGTGTACTCCATGTTACCGCCACCCTTAAGCAGACATTATTAGGGGGGTGGCACACGGCGGACGTAAAATTTTGTTGCGATTTTTTCCTCTAATACTGTTAAGCTATAGACTGTAGGTCACGTTGACAACATAACTTGTGTCGAGGGCCAAATATTTGGGGGAGAGCTAAAGGCAATTTTTTTGCAGTCAGTCTTTTGTTTATATGTGTATTTGAATTTTGGTATGCCACATACGTACAGCTTTAGAGGTTGTACTTGTAAAATATTCTGTGTTTATCTACTTTCCGATATCAAGTAAGTGTAGTACGAAATTTTTGACCCGGAGAATTTACTTTTTGGTAAATGTCAGTCCTAATTTAAAACTTATTTTCTCGCCGGCTGTTATTTATTTTAGGATCAACATTAATTAAATTTAATGAATGATTCCCTTAATTAAAAATAGCCTGTGACTTTTAAATTGTGATCGTTAAACAATCTCGTTCTAAGAACTTCAGGTGTAAATGTCATAGAGCGACCGAGGGTACCTATTGAAGTAATGGAATCTCATACGACAAAATAGTCAACCATGGGGTACAAATAAAACTAAAAGTCGATGCTAGTATTCAGTTGTACGTTACCATGACAATGGTAGTAGTTAGCAGCTGTGAATATTAAACATGGCGACGTATTGCAACCTAAAACAATTTCGTATTGGTCACCTTTTATTTCGAAAGCAAAAGTTGAACATTTTTATTGTGTTTTTGTTTTGGCTGTAATCGAAGGGCTGCCACAAACGTTCTCGATGGAAGTGCAGAAGTTTCTTTTTAATCGTAATTAGTAATATTTTGTAAGGCCGGCACAAAGGAGTGTCGCCGCGGGTCGCCCAGCTTTGGGACAAAAGCGCCGGCGAACTGCGCCCAACGCACTACAAAGGGCTTACTTACGGTTTAAATGTCGCCGCCCTGAAAATTTGTTTCATTAAGCGGACCGGCCTAAAATTTCTTTTCCTTTTACACCGTACCGAAATTCCGGTAACTGGATTTAACGTCAAATATTTCATAGCTCTCCGTTTACCAAAGATATATTTTTGTGTAGAAATAACAAAGGGTGAAATTGTAAGGTATCGGATGGGAATATCGGGTTTTATTTTTTGAAAGACTTCTGTTTGTTCCGTTCGGTTTTATTAAAAGTTTTTATTCGATAGTTTTTTCGATTCTACATATAGAAATTCACATTATGTTTCGACGAGTTTTGCGTATATATGATACACGAACTGGTGTATCTGTTGGTATATAGGATGACATCTTCTAAAACAAAACAAGAGATATCAAGTAAAATAATATTAGGTTTGTGAGTCATAAAATTGTTAATAGTGATATTAACAAAGGCAGTTTCCGCCAACAATGGCTACCTGTGCGTAAGGATAAAAGGATAGAGGATTACGGCCATCAAAAGCACACGAAGTGTTGCTCTTGATATAACAGCGTTAAATAAAAAGCTGTTCTGTGAACAAAGCGGTACGTGAGGCAAATTATTTATGTATTGCCGCGGTCGGTCTAATTACGTGAGGCTTTTGTTCTTGTACCCTCCCGGCCGAGCAGCCACACTTTACCTTCACACAACCTTCCATATACTACTTCACTGAAGGTTGCTTAGATAACAATAATGTAATGAGCTTGCGGTCCCGTAAGAATCGAACCACCACTGCGTTTATTTCAGTTTTAAAGCTTAGTTTATTGGATTCAACTTAGTGGATTAAACTTTCTGTCTATTCACTTTTCATTGCCGAAGATCAATGACCGTGTTTCATCTTATATTAAAGTAGGAACCAGAAATAAGTGAAAGCTCTTTTATGAAAATGATGAGATAAAAAGCTTTAACATTTAACAAACTTATTACAGATATTTAAGTTTAGTTTGATAAGATGTTTGTTGATAGTAACCTAAATCAAAATGATTAAATTATTTCATAATACACATTTTTTATTAAAATATTCAAACTCAATCAAAAATCCGAATTGGTAGAGTCGCAGAAGAAGAATAACTTTGTGCAATAATGCAAAAAACTGAACGGTTTTTCTTATCATATCATATTTTATGTCATTCGCATCATAACAATATACGAAAACGCCTCTATACTTTTCACCCCAGATTAACGTAAAAAAGACGTAGGTAATCTTTTTTTTGTTTTTGCTCACAACGTATAGTTATAATACAAAATTAATTTGACGTTACCTGCAGTATACATAACAAAATACGTAGCATAAATATTTATGAGTCGCTAACATCTTACGCTCCCCCACGGCGGGTCATGAGCGCTCTGCAATCAGATACAGGGGCAAAGATTGCAAAGAAGCAGCATATGATATTCACACGTAATAAATATTAGAGAAGATGCAGTGATTGCGCGAACAGGTGCCGGTTCCGGACATAAACTGGCCCCACTTTTTATTCCGACGACCGTTTTGAAAATTTGCCGACTTCGCACATTTTTTAGTGTGCACTCGGGGGCAACGTTTTATTACCAGTCCCGGTCTTCGGAGCTACGATATCTTATTTCAAGGATTTTACATGCATTGTAGATATATGTTGGCATATTTTATGGTAAAAACTGGAATATTTTCCGAATTGGGGTCAATCCTCTAGATCCTGTTGCAGCACTTTGTCTTTATAAAATACAGTGACAGTTATGGGTCATTCTATAAATTTATACAATATCAAAGTTTCTGCAGGATGTGTCTGATTTTAACGTTCAGTATGATTATCTATAAAAAAGTATTAAGAAAATTCTTGGAACAGCTCATGGAAATAAAATAAAAGGCGCATCAGCTGAAAATATCCACGTAAATACAGGGAAGTCAATTGAACTAAGCGATCGTTGGAAAGTTCATAAACAAAGCACTGCACTGCATTGTTTTCCATCGGCGTGATTATGTTACATTCTAGAAATTGTAGAAGAGTCCTAGAATTAGATTTCCGTAACAAAATACGACTTGCATTGAAAATAAAATATGGAATTTTATAATGGTTAGAAAGTATGTAAAGCTAAAAGATAAAATAACCTTACAAATTCGCATGCTCTATGCTTTTCCAACAAAAAATGTCCTTTAATCGTGGCTTCAACAGCCTCAAAAATGAACTAATAATGTCAATAATGGTAACAAAATTTAAAAAGTGAAAGAAAAATATTATGCATACACAATACATACCGTACATATGTACGAACATATAAGGGCTTTTAGAACTAATATTGAAGATGTATCTTTTTAACTTTGACAAAATTTTCCTGAATATGTATGAATGGTGGTTTATTATTAATTTAAAAATGAGTAAGCAATACGATTTTTTTTGTATTTTCCGTGTGGCGTGTTTGTTTACATGTCGGTGCCGGCCACTGCCGGCGTCCACCGTGAGCGTTGAGCGATGAGCGACGGCCGAGCGAAGCGTGAGCGATTGTCACACGAGTGATGCGCGCGAAGAGCTATACGGGGAGGGAGTGAACGCGCCGCGCCTCCCGCAGCCCCCGTTATCGATTGCCCCAGTTGAGAGCGGAGCGGAAGTAATGATAGAGCGGGATGCAACCACTGCCCGATCCGATGGCCAACTCCACCTAGTAACTGTAGTGCACTAGACAAATATTTGTCCAAGATAATATTTAATCTTCCATTTCTTTCGCTTAATGCGATTCTCGATAACTCCTTTTAAAAAGTACGCTCACCGAATATTAACCCAGGATTGCTCTGTATTTACTTTTTCATAATCTTAATCCTACTTTGTTGACATTTTAAAATTGTGAATTCAAATTAAAATGAAAAGCCACTAATGCCGACTCGACTTCAGATAAATTAGGCGAAAGTTTGAACCATCAAAGTAAACAAGTTCACAAAGTCGAGCGTGGAAGTGACATCCTGCTTATATCTATCTGAACGGATCCCGTAATAGCTTCCTCAATCTCGGCGTCAAAGTTCTCATAAGGCGCTTCTTAACTAAGGCGTTAAGGAAGATAGTTAGTAAGAGGCCTTCGGCAGGGTCTTAAAACTTGGCCGAAACTTGCGTAACTCGATCTCCCCGATCCGGCGTCGGGCATCAATGGACGATAACTCACAATACGTTATTAGCATAATAATCATAATCGCCTGATCGACAAGAGCTATGACACCACCACGTGGTATTCTCACGCTGCGTTGTTTCCCGACGAGTTGTCCTCCTCTATTTGAGAACATAACCACGCTGTATTCCGTATTGCGAGTGTTATGAGTAAGTGACTCGTTGGCTGTTTCGTCAGAAAGGCCATTGTTGTATAAATTGCTTCTAAGACTCAAATGGCGATTCGATGTCCATCGTAAAAAGAAGTTCATAAGGCATGACGTCTCAAACCTCACGTCCATAATCAGTTATATCGATTTTACGATAAAACGCGTCCAACAAGAATGTCTTCTTCGCGGCACGGTAAATTGCGAAGGAATCTGAGCCGACGTTCACATCCAATGATAATAAAGTGTAAAAAGAGTCGTCGTTTTAACGTCCACTTTATGGGCACTTCCGGAGGTTCGTATAGAGGTTCAGGATGCGCTCAGATATATGGTGGCTGTTAAACTCCTCAGCCAATCGCTCGCGCTCTTTGTCGTCATCCGATCTCATGGATGGTGCAGTGATCCATATATGAGCTTCGTGACAGTTTTCCATGACTCCCATGAAATTTGAGAGGTTAAGAATATTTACGATTACGCGTCAATGTGTAACAACAGTGATTGATATTGTCTGATCTTATACCAGACTTTTTCCTTACTTTTCGTTACTCGAGTACTCTTTTGAGAGGTTTTTTTGTAATCCAAACAAAAAATGGGAGTAACACAGGAAAAGCTAATAACTTTAAGTTACTGGGTCAGTGTTTGTGTCGAAAATTATTTTAGAGATTTTTTGTTAAACTATTTTGACATAGTTGGAAGTTTGCCAGATAAATGGCGATAACCAAGGCGATCACGTAACAGGACTTGCACGGCCAATAGTGACAAGGATGCAAGACGATGAATCTATGACTAGCTTTAAGCCCATACGATGATAACACAGTTTGCCACGTGGCTTGAGTAGGGAGTTTCTAAGTATTAATTATAAAACATGACACTTCCTTTAGAGAATTTGTAATCATTGATAATGTAGGCGATCATTTATACATCTGCAAAACATTAAAGTATTTGTAAAGCGGCTATAATAATCTGAAACTCAATGTTAACTCGATATCGGAGTAAAAGTATCAGATGTAAGGTAAATTATATTGAGAAAGTTCTGAAAGTCATATAGGAGAAAAGTCCTATGTCTAATATTGTTAAATAAACAATATGATATGTGAACTTCATCGTCTATTATAACAATCTAATCTAATTTAACTCCAAAACAAAACTCGAAATAAGCATTGCTTCATAATTATTTATAAACTTTTATGTTAGGTGCTTAACTGAGGTTGTTCCACAAACACAGTAAAAAGTAATAGAATCAATAAAATATTTTATTGTATAATTAGAACAGTTTCACGTAAAAACAGATTCAGCGTCGTAAAATGAAGACTCCTATTTAAAGTAGATCGGTCTATAAAATAAACTTGAGAATCCAATTAAGAAATGAGCAAGGAACGGATTTATTCCAGTCTCACTTTATTAACGTACATGACAATAAAATGGGATACTCCGACTTTGTGTACTTGATTCGTGTTCATGAGCAATTAAAACGAGTCATTGCTCTACTAAAAGTAGAACCGGCACATAGTTTGTAAAATGTTTCATTTACGAAATAATAATGAGAGATTATTGAGATAGAGGGAGTATGTGTCCTGTCTCTTTGTTGAAGGCTGTCCCTGAACCCTTCGCTTCCTATGTTATAAGACCAATGTTTCCAGCGGCTATTAAAATTTTACGAGTGAGCTGGCGAAATGAATGCCAGAATTAGGTTAAGGAGTACCGTGGTTGGGCTCGGTTCGCGTGATGCAGATACGTCTTTTTACAACCAGTTTAATTGTAAAAACAATTGCAATTAAGTTTTCTTAAGATGTGTTTTACGTTTTAATGTAATTCAAATTCCGTTGAATGCCTATGTACATGAACTACGAGTAACAACATACATTTATTATAATCATAAAAAAAATTGCGGCGCAGGTTGCACTCGCCGTGGTCGCAGGCAACAGTGCAACCTGCGCCGAAACGTTAGGCATTTTAAGGTAAAATGCGTGTTCGCGTTAATTCCCGTATTCTATTATACATTAAACATGCAACGCGAGAGCTTAAAATTATGATCATAGAAATATATCCATGCTTCAATTTCAGCAACATCACAACGGTTCTGAATTATGGACTGCCGCCTTAAATGCCAGGCATGACTTGAACATTCAAAGAAACCACAAATAAATTTCATTTAGATTACGTCTGAATTGATTTAATTTAATTGAAAACCCTGACTGAAGCGCTCCGTGCTGAGGTTACATCCTAATGAAAATGCACTTTTCCTAGAAGCTACAATTAAGATGTTTCGCGAGCGATGTTTATGAGTCTGTTGAATTTAATGTTTAGTTATTGCATACAAGTATATTATTATACTTTGTATACAAAATATTGTCGCATAAATTTGTATTTTTGTTACTCTACATTCTACAACAATGTAGTGATACTGTGAGACGTAATTATATTGAAAACAGCTGTTAATATTTTTTACCTGAAAAGGTTTGCGTTTTAGTACATGCATAGTAACACAATGCATTATCATGTTTCGCAACCAATAGACGTTTCTCTTACTTTAAAACCGAATTGTGTGTGGGTTTACTTGGCAAATTAAGTAATAGAAAACAGTGGGTCAATATCAATACGTAGGTATTGAATAGCCTCGTAGTACATTAACGTCATTTCTAGCTAAAAGGTTAAAACGTCTATATTCGCGCAACATATAAACACTATTTTATAGGCAGACAACAACGTATTTCTGAAAGGCAATAAAATACTGCATTGGCGGTTCTCGCCGATTGAACTAAGAAAGATCCAGTTTTCTGCACTTTCACTCGAACTTCTAACGCTCTCAAACTGCAGTGGCTTTAAAAATACACTGTATTCTTTAGCCTTGTGTATCGAACAACGTATTTTATTCTACACGTTGTGAGCTCCTGTGAGTAGTGTGATTACAGTATCTTTTTGGTTAGAAACAGAAAGCTTGTTCTCACCTAGGTACCTCTACAAACATTACAATTGGTGTTTGAATTATTTACGGCCTGTTTTTGCTTCAGTATTAAATCGTAAGGTATATTCTTATATAGTAGTAATTGTTTCTTTGCCATTTTATTTAGGAGGTGGCTGTTGCTATGTGGCTCTCGATCGAATGTTAAAAAAATAGGCGAATGGCATATTAAAAAATAATAGGTTGTTTCCAAACAACTTTTAAAAAGACTTACAAGAAATTCTAAACGTCTTTTTAACCGAAGTTATGTTTTACTAACAGTTAAAGGCCTACGAATAACATGGACTAAACTTATTCCAAAGAGTGTTAGTTGAATTAGTGTTTCGTCGAGTTATTAGATTTATCACTTTGAGAAGAACTGATTGGTTTGCTTGTTACTAAAATTTATGCGAACCTTGAAATTAGTAGATATTAAGTTGCGGAGTTGGCCCATTTTTCATTTAAAATATTTTCTTAGCTCCATCTTCATCATTTTCAGATGTTGCTCTATTTTCACGAGACGAAACACAATGACTTTAATAAACAACTTCTAATCTTTGTGGTAAAGACTTATTAGCATACTTTGTCAAAAGAAATATAAAATATACACTGCATTGTATTACTAATTACAATTGCGAAATGTTTATATTTGACTTAAATTACAACAATTCTGATGAGTTATTTTTATAAGTTATATTTTTGATAGTACTTGTATTTACAATAGCAAATTATCGTTTAAAAAGGTTGCTAGATCAGATTAGTAAACTGACTATCTTTTTAATAAAGTTTGATTAGTTCTATGGCTAGGTTTATCTGAATCAGACTAAAAAGGTTAAGTAATGACTCACCGATCGTGAGATCTATAAATAGACATCTACGTTTTTGTTATCCTTAGGTCGACAACCCAATATTAATAAAATATGAATACTGGCGGCGGCAATAGTTGTTGCGCAAAGTAAGCAATGTTTACCAACCGTTATATTTATAATAGGTACTAGTGTGTATCAACTTCGCCTCCACTAGATTGATTTTGTTTGTACACATAAAACAATATTGTTACCTTAGCGAGTGACAGTATTTTAGATATGTAGATAATAGGTCCTTTGTAAATAGATGACGCAAGTGATATAACAGGGGCACCTTTCGATAGATTTTCAGCTGTTTGAGAGAAGCATCGTCGGCGGCGCGCGGCGGGTTGGCGGGTTGGCGGGTTGGCGGGTTGGCGGGTTGGCGGGTTGGCGGGTTGGCGGGTTGGCATGCGAGGCACGCGCCCCTTTCTTTGTTTCGCCCGCTTATAACGAGATATTGTGATTCCCCGCCATTACGACACCGCATACACAGATGATGCGAATATCAAACACCGCATTAGATACACGTTTTCTTATTAAGAAGAGGTATACGCTGAATAATAACAACGTTATCGACTTTCTTTATAGTTATTGGCTTAGATATTTGCACGTTAGGTGTTGTATTGATAAGCTTATAAATTTTATATCCCAATGTGACCTACTTGCTTATATTATGTTGCGTACGATACGATTTAATGATTTATGAGTGTGTCTGTTTATGTGTGAAGCGGGGGTTGTAAAAATGTCACAATGTTTGTTTTGCTCGTGTAGCAAAATTTCTGAATGAGATAACAGTGAAAGGTTTTTTCGCAAAGTAGGAAAATCCATATAAAAATCGGTTCATTTCATTTGGTTATCTTGGCTTTGCAAATTGTTAGAAAGAAGGTTCGATTTGAATTCATCCGTAGTTTTTTATTACTTGCGTATTTTATGATAAAGATATAGAGGCTATCTCAATAGATTATTTTAAGATATACAACTTAGCAATTGAATTTCCAAGAGGTTGTGCGTTTAAGGTGGTATAAATATAGTCCGAACAGTTACCTAAGTAATCACTGCAAAAATACGCTTTAACATGAGACACACTCAGTCCACATAAAGAATTCCCATTCACCGTAAGAGCCCACTCTTCGAGTCTTAGCTAAGCTGCACTGTGATATTTAATATTCGTGACGAGCACCTTTAATCCCGTGCAATCGGCCACAAACCGTTGCCGCTTCGGTTTCCCTCTCGCCGGAGCCGTGGCTTGAAGCACTGCATGTGCGCTCGCGGTAAGACACCGGCTTTAACTTCTTACGAATAACGTACGTTAGTATACCTGCATGTGTACGTGTGTTTGTGTGTCTGTCTGCGTTCAGTAATTAGGGGTTGTTTGAGTGGGGTTTTGTTGTTAGGAATACAATTCAGTAAAAAATGTTAGTTTCGTTGACATTGACTGATCTTGCTACGAAACTGCTACGAAAAGGGTCAACGATTGCTACGAGTATTGCTTTTGTGTGGAAGTCCGAGAGAATGTTATCGATTTAATTGTTGTGCCAAACTAATGTACTGTACCATCTGAAATTTACTAGAGTTAATGAAGAACCAGTACCTTCTGACATAAGAACCGCGCGTCGTCGCTTTCAATGGTAGTGCGTAGTATTTTGACTTTAATACTATTTAAATGTACTCCCAGTTTAAAAAAAAGTATAATACATAATATATCAAGGCAATCCGTTAATCAATTATCCATTTCAGTACAAGCGTCGGAACTTTCATGTTATAAATAAATATTAATTATGAAAAGGCTTACACGAGGCCGCTTGGCATCCGATGTCGCTGGGAAGGTTACGCGAGAACGTTACAACGTTACACAACCCAGATAAGCAAGGGTGAAATCCTATCTTATTTGCGCCCTCGGATTAAAATTAAATTTTATAACGCGTCAGCAGATCGCGCCGCTACCGAGCATCGCTTATTGTCTAAAACCTTAATTTAATTTCATGTGAATTCGTAAATATTAACTTCATTTGGTATAAGTGTAAGCAAACAGCAATTGTCTCTCTTTCATAAGATACGACCATCTTTCTTGGAATTAATTAAAGAATGTCTCGTATGATTTATGAAATTGTGAATTTTGGGATTTAAACACTGGAAGGTTAACCTAGCATTTGAGTAGGTATACCGTGTTACCAGTAAGTAAAGTTTTATGAGAGTTTTTATGCAAATAATACGCTCGTCAATTGACTACTGTGAAATAATGGTATATGCGCAACCATGCGATAAGAAACAATTAGCAAGAAATAAAAGACACATAACAATCCCTTAACCATGTCTAGTAAACGGGGACCCAATAAATACGGATAACCTTTGCAAGTCGGATGTCGATACGATAATAACATGTAAGGACCGAGAGAGGAGGAAAATAAGCCAATCACATTGTATCACAACCGGGACATGCGTCGGATAATTTTCCTTCACAGATATTTCATAAATCAGGCATCAATATAAGAAAATATGATATTATCGGAAACGTCGCGTGTACCAGACCGTTCGCATTTCGCCAAGCGCCTTACTAAGCCTTTTCTAAGCTAACGTTCCAACAATCACTGTCATTCTGTGAGTCGGTGTTGCATATGTAATACGTTTATATGGTACATTCATACATGTGCCGTGTTGTTCGCTTCCCTTAACATTTGTACTTTCGTTTGAGTAATATCTAACAGGCGTTAAATGGGGCAGCTAATACATTTAAATCATGTTCTCCCGTGTGGCGTGACGTTAAATGTTTCCGTAACGCTTTATTGTAGTTCCGAAAACGTTTCTAAGCCGCCGCTTTAAACTTGAATAAATGTAGAAAAATATTAGTGTGAGCGAGCATTCAGCCTCTTTAAGTCACTTGGATAGAATTTTTCTTTGCTTTTGCAGGTGAACACTGAAAGGCTGTTTCCGTCGGGAACCGGTACACGGAAATGTACTACAGGCGGTGACAAAAACGCTAGAGCTCTACCCAAACTAGTTTACGGAAGTGGTAAGAGATGCACCCACGAATCTGAAAACCACAATTATATTTTCTTGGAAATGGCAGTTATAGCGGATTGCAATCTAGGATAGTGATGATTAATCTGTTCGTTTCGAAACATTTTATTTATTTTGGCTTTTGCTCGCGATTTTTTCCAGTCTGGAAAAAAATGCTGCTGCAGTGTGTCAAACTTCATTAAAGTTAATTTGGTTGTTTTAGCACATACTAACACGATGTATGATTTTGGTCAGAATATTAGGATCTACAGTTGAGCAAGAAGTAAGATATATATATAAACATTTCAAATACTTTGATTTGTTTTAAAGTTGAAGGAATAATAATGGTCTTTGTAAAATCACTTTGGAACAAGCAAAGGAAATTAATTACAAGGCAGCGTTTACGTCGTCGGAATGTTTTCTCTATTACGTTTACGTTAGGTAGTTATTACTGCCGAGGGTAGTTGCCGAGAAGATAAAGGCAAAGATCACGCGATTCATTTCTCTAATTGCATTCAACGGCGATTCCTCCCGAGTCCCTCGCGGGCTTCTTGCGACATGACAATAAAAATAATAGACCAATTAAACAAATTCAACTTTGTTATAACAGGAAGCGAATTATTTGAAATATTGTTAAACTAGCTGACCCGCGCAACTTCACTTGCGTCACATAAGAAAGAATGGGTCAGAATTTTCCACGTTTTCGTAACACTTTTTACTGTTACTTTGCTCCTATTGGTCGTAGCGTGATGATATAAAATATGTTTTTTTTTTCACGAAAAATATTCCCAAAATTATTTATATCTCTTAATATAACGAAGTCGCGCTAAGGCATATCCGCCATTAAAACAGTTGCCATGACAACGGAATTTTGTTATTTCAATGTTATTATAATATTGACTATTCGCGACTTAGTTCGTCACTTGAATTTTCCCGGGAAATGCGTCATTTTCCCGGGGTAAAAAGTAGCCTATGTCCTTTCTCGGGTATCAAAATATCTCCCTACCAAATTTCATGCAAATTGGTTCAGTAGTTTAGGCGTGATTGAGTAGCAGACAGACAGACAGACAGACAGACAGAGTTACTTTCGCATTTATAATATTAGTATGGATAATAACGAGGGAACGATGATCGTTCAAAAGTAGCTCCCGAAAGCTTTTCAATTAATTCATTTTAATAAATAGACAACATGTTTGTAAGCAAGTTTCTCAAGCGGTTCATCAAATTTAATGAAACCTTTTTTAATTGAATGGGAGCAAAACCAATAAAGCACAATTACAAACTTTAAAAAGAATATCACAATAGCTTTCTAAAACGCAGTTAAATTTTTCCATTTATAAAGCACTACGTTGCACTAACAAGAACAGATAACAAGTAAGAACTATACAACAGTGAAATATTTTAGATAAACATGGGTCGATCTGAGGGAATACCATCGTATAAAATCAACACACGTACGAAATATGTACAAATAAATTGATTTCATTATTATCCAGTCGCCAGAGTATTATGCCGCCGGTGGCTGCATACATCATTACGTAACACAACAAACACTAAATATTGAAATGAGATTATTAGGTTTTGCATATAACGGTGAACGAATCATAGTCAGCTCGTTCAGTATTAGGGCTTTGACATGCGAATGTGTCTGCTTCCCGTGAGTATTTGTGCTTAGTAATGAGTCAATGTGTAATTATGAATGCCAGAATACCAATGATGTTAGTTTTTTCATTCCTTTTGAAAAAAAGAAATTTAGAAAATTTATCTACATTTTTTTTATGTCAATTGGAGAAAAAAGTACACGGGTGAACATATGCGTAGTGTCGATTTATATTGACTATATGTTATATTTTTTTTACTTTCTAAACGAAAGGCCGACGTTATGAGCCCCCACTACACATACTTATTACTATTATTATTGATGTGTAAAACAATATTCAAGTGTGAATGAATTAACTTAATTTTTATGACCCTATCAGCCCTTTTCAAAGAGAAAATAAAAAAACGTCAATAACTATATTAACTACACTATACGCTATTTTTTTCTAAAAACATCAAACTGAATGTTTGTTTGAAACAAGTTTCTGTGTAAATAAACATAGAGCCAGTATTTGCCCTTAACTCAGAATCAAATAAAACGTGTAAAAACTATTTTCTAACACCTACACTGTTTTTCAAACCACTCTTGTTCACCTTTGTGTTTTAACATAAATATTGTGTAACCTAACTTTATTCGTACTTACATTTAAGTTGAAGGTTTCGTTCTTATTAAATGGCGTCAAAACAGCGACACTGAAAAAGCCTACTCGTCCCTATAAGTGTCCATTAGGGAGGCGAGACTGATATAATGTAACCCTATATATTTGACATTCGGCAAAGGGCCTACGAGAGAAAATGGGTCTGATAACGATGGCTCTTTTAGGGTTATATTTATTGTCAGATTATACATACTTACACGACCTATTTGCTGTAACTGATACGTGTAATGGACAATTTTCACAAGAGCACTCTATCGTTAGGTACTCAGTCCGAGGATTCATTTAAGAGCAACCTCTAACTAGTTATACGAAACGACAGTCGAGAAATATTGATAAGCCTACAAGACTATACATTATATTTGTGTGTAAAATACAATATCAAGTCAGTCAGAAGTTTTCTTTAATGGAAATTAGAAAAGTTGCGATACACACGGTCTATACCAAAGCCTCTTGTATACTTATAGTGTACAAGACAAGTGCTTTCCATCTAAGTAAGATTTATTGAGATAGAGATAATTTTGAGGCTTATAAATTTCAATTTTCCTCGAGATTATATTTTATTCAAACTGCGTACAGGATTAAACTTTCAGTCGATTTGAAATTTAAAGAAAATAATATCGTTGCTTGAAAATGTTTTATAAAATACCACATCACAATATATTTTTCTAAGTATATTTCTATTAGTTACGCAGCTGAAAACCAAATACATTTTATAGTTAGTTTATTTAATCAGTTGATAGCTCAAAAACGAGACAGTGCAATGTGTTGAATAATGGTCGTAATGATTAAAGTTCAAAACAATAGTTTTTGGCAGGCTGTGACCGTGCTCGGAGAGTACCGACAGATAAGTGTGTCCTATTCAGAAAAGCCACTGGTTTCAACGTTTCAACTGAGCTTTAAGCTCACAGATATCACAATTCCACTCACAGCGGAATTGTCGAGTAATTTCACATTATATTACTTTGTTGCGAATAAAAGTTTGACATAGTCTGCTGAATACGTTCCAAACTTCGAAAGAATACATGCAAAAGTCCTCGTACGTGGTTTTACAAGATAATGTCGAGGAGATTTCAAACCAAGTTAAGCTACCTCTCGGCTCATGGACAACTTGTGATAAGAATATCAACAAAAAGGAAAGTGGAATATGTAAATTTTTCATTTCATTTACTAATTTGTAGACAATAACTAAAACAATATGACCAATGTATACATAATAAATCGAATGACGTATAACGCCATCTATCATCTGGAATAGTAACTAGTGTGATTAACAGGCATACATAGAGTGACTGACAATAGATTAGGCTTCTCTAGTCATCCTCCTGGGATCACAGATAGAGATTAACCTATCTTCGTTATTGGATCATGGATACTATTACTAGTACTGAGACCATTATCAAGGCAGACTTGTTGGTACTTAATATAATATTGAACGTTACTGAACAATGGAGAACATATATCTCGTAAAACGTATTTAAATAGTAGAATCTAAATGAAGTATTTTACAAATTCCTCCTTTTTTATAATCGCTGACTGTCTCACTAGTCTCACTCCTAGCCAAGGATCGCTTTTCGAACAAGGGAAGGGCACATTTTCCCCAAGTAATATATTTTTGAGTTCACTATTCTATAGAGAACACAATTTCTATCTCAAAACATAACAAAATATAACGTTGCAAGTGGTTGTTTGTTACGCTGTAATATTTGTGCTTTAATTTCAAGAGTGTTGATGTCCCTATGCGCTATAACGGTTATCTCTAGGTGGTATTACGCTGGAGCACAAAACATTTAAGTCGCAGTTTGCGGTGCCGCGATAAGCTCTATTGCCAACCATGACCTTACATCCGGGCTCTTCTGTCTAACGTTTATAAGATACGCTGCTTTACACGTGGATATAACTATGAACATCTATAAGGCTTGCTACAAAAATATTCGGTTCGGCACTTTCAGTACGACAATATTTATCGAACAACAAAACCGACTCGAGTCACTTGTTCGGCTTGTGCCGATCGGTTCATCTACACATATTCGGTTTTACGGATTAATGCCAAACTGAATGTGTGTAGCAAACCTTAAAGTCACTAATATCTACGTTTACGCAAAACTCCCACACGTTCTTTCTCAAAAACCTAGGAAGACTTTGAAATATCATCTTCAACTTAGAAATAAACCTACACTTTGACTTTAACTAAAGTGCTGACAGAAATAACTTTCAATAAAGGAAAATCAAAGATTTATGAAAATAGAACAATCCCGCTCATTCAAGGAAAGTATAATAATAGTTACCTTATAGGAAAACAAATTGGGAATTAATTATAGATTTCCACTAATTATATAAATCGATTCATTGTTTTAGGATTCTGCGACTTACCTAGTTAGTTATGTACAAATAAACTTAATCAAAACAAAATCACTTCGAACTAATATTTTTAGAACTAATTTATGTACAATTGTACATACTAGGTCTACATACGTAAGTACTACGTAACTATTAAATAAGTTTCTGGCAGTTTCTATGAAATATATAACAATGAAATGTGTTTTCGGTAGTCCTAATTTAGATATTTAGAATTATTTGGAACTAGTTCCTAGTAAAATGTGGGTGGAAGGTGAAACTACTTCGTTAGAGAAAACAAAAACTTAATTAAATATCAAATAAAAACATGTATTCATTTGTTTGTGTGTTTGTATATGACATGTGTAATTTTGTGTATGTGTATAATACGCGGAATTTTGTCTGGAGAGCTTTTTACTAAGTAGGTATACTCATCATCCATCAGTAACATATTCAATGATGGCCAGGTATACTTTGTTTTTAACCAATGATTGTCCCACTACAGGGCAAGGGTCTCCTCCCAAACTAGAGAGGGACTAGGTCTTGGGGTCTTTGCATGCCCTCAATAAATGTATTAAACAATTTTTAGGCATGCAAGGTTTAATCACGATGTTTTCCTTCACCGTTAGACCAAGTGATAGTTATTTCTAATACACACATAACTTCGCTTTTTACCAGGTGTACTACTTCAGAATATACCTAGAGCATTATGAACGATGTATCGATAGTGCTATCATATTATTACAACTATCGAAGGATGTGAAAGGTTGTGTTAAGAGATTGAGCACGTGACAAGGTACTGCACTTTGCAAAATAGGAGCGTATGATACCAACTGTATTTTAAAAACACTTTTTAAACGGGCTTAATGTGACAGCCTCTATGGCGCAGTGGTTAAGGTTACCACGTCGCTACTATTACGCAGGGTGGTCATGGGTTCGATTCCTACACGGAGCGATGCACAAATAAATGTTTCAGGTCTGGTTGTACGTTGTGTCCGTTGTTTGTGTATTTGTAGAAATTCGTTGTGTGAGAGTTGTCTTTTTTTAAAAGTTAATATAATGCCTAAGTACTTTCTCCTTCTTTCGTTTAGAACAAAAGAAAACATGTTTGATCGAATTTTAAGCTTTTGTAAGAAACTTTGAAAACACAAGGTTATAGGCGACGCAAAGTTTTTTGTACTGTGAAAGATACTTACCCACTTTGTAAAATAAGAATATAAATTGATCTCTATCGATTTGATAGACTTGGAAACGTTTAGTTTATGTGACATATTGTTATTATCAACACAAAAATAAAGGAGGCTAAAGTTAAAGTGAGATTTTTCGAGTTAATAGTGTTTTTAAACTATAAAACGAGGAATAATCGACGATATGCAGACCTAAATAACTAAGTATTTTCTCTCTATTAGAAGCAACGACAAACTAACGAATGTTTTACTATGAAAGAAGAGTATTATTGTAACCTTTAAACGTGTGTGACTAACTTAAACAGAATCCTAAGACTGTGTAGGTCAGCCTACAAGACTTTCCAAAGTTTTCTGTGAACGACTACTCGCCGTATTTGTACGACGTCTAGACAGAACTAACACAAATATTAAAAGAATACCCAGTTACATTTAAGACATTCACTTTACTCTCAACTAACAATCTTTTGACTGCCTCTTGGCCGTCCCGGGTTCGATTCTCGGGTCGTGCAAAATGCTATTTGTCTTTTTCATTGTTTTAGTAGCTTGCCCGGTTTTTGGCTATGGCCCCTATTTTATAGGCAAATGGCGAAATCACGATATTTTACTAATGCCTCTGCCGATGCCAGTATATCATGAGAGAAGTTATGTATTTTCTTGAAGAAAACTTATTATAATATTATATACTTGCAAACATTGACGAATATGTTAAACACAAAATAATATTTGTGTTTATTTTATGCGCCGAACACTAAGTATACATGTAAAATGCTACTTTGAACAACAGTTTTGAAAGTAAACATTTGTTCAAAACAAGCATAATATTATATACACTGCATGAAAACTTGTATGAGAGTGGAGAAAAATGTTTCTGAACTTGTTGGTTATGGAATACGTTTACTTTTTACTGAAAACTAATAATATTATTAAGATCATACAATATAACAGTGTTCTGAGTTACGTATTCTTTATTAATTATCTCATATTGTTTTCTTTGAACATATTTTTCAAAGTCGATTTCATCATTAACCGATAGCTAATAGACGTAATACCTAATACACATTTGTGTGTCATAGTTCTTAATGGAATTTTGAATCAATACTTAACAGACAGTCGATTAAACGTGTTATCATTTATCAAAACCTGTCTCATTTGTCCGTTTCAATCTCTCCTTAGACAAATCCAATATCAAATATAAAAACGTTAACAATAAAAATTACATCAAAGTACAAAGCTAATGTAGATTTTTTACTCATGAATAGTCACGCAATCCACGATGGGCGTTCTGTCAATTGATTGGAACCAGTGAACCGTACAAGTCGTCAACGAGAGGAAGTGTGCCAATTATACGATGTAAGACCGCTCCACGAACATTCATGGCCGCTGTTATTTTACTATGTTCGTAAATAATAATAACAATTACTGGTTATAACATAAATAGGACCTCGACCACTCACATACTTCGGCACATGAAAAGTTCTTATCAGCCTTTAACCCCTCACGGAAAACTAGCGCTACTAAATCAAATATGCTCCCGACTTAGAAAAGAGCTCACGACTAGTAAAACACTTTTAGGGCTAAACAAAATTGGTGACGTGAAAACTCAAACAAGCAACTAGTCTGTCGTCTAGGCGTAACACGATAACCCACTTTCACACGCCACCCTAATGTGTTGACTACTTTGACAAACACTAACTACAAGTCTTTCGTTTTCAAAGGAAAATAACACATATTTATAGTCAGCTACATACACTGTTATTATTGTATCAATTGTAAAAAGTAAAAACGTACATTTTATGATGAATAGACACAACAATGCCGGTACCATTTTTGGGGTGCAACCGTATTATTATTCTCTAGACAAAATGATTACAACTCATGCAATTGTAAAGCAGACAAGAGCCACTACATACCGTGCACATAACCAAGAATTGTATAGAATGCTCTCAGCTAAAAGGACCGTCCACTTTAACAAGGCTTTAAGTGACTGGATAACGAAGGCTAACTGGGTGTTTGCCTCCTTGAAGAAAACTGAAATTATGTTCTTGTATTTTTATTTCAAACTACATATTCCAGTATATCCAATTTACTCCTTTTATGTTCACTTTTTAGTTTGAAACTTCTATTTCGCTTGTTATTTCAGATTTTATCAATAAATTGTCTGGAGCCCTTTCTAGTCTACTTCATTTCCAATGATTTGGATAATAATTCTGTTATAGCTAGATGTCCATATATGTATTTTCTTATTCATACAATTTGAAATTTGTTTCTATGGGTTGTGAGATTGTTTTGTATTATACTGAGCAATGAACGTATTCATCAATATTAACATATGTATGTATTTGGATATGGATGGATCATAGATGCATTACTTTGGAGTAATGCATCTATGATCCAATATATTCTACTTTACTCAAACTCATGATGCAACCAAATACGCAAACTAAAGACAACGCGACGCTACGTCAAAGCGTTTGAATGTTACATATACATTTTTTTAGCAGTGCTTGTTTTGAGTAGCTTAGAATATCCCCAAACTATTATTAGCGTTAACTCAAAACAACTAATTTTAAAAGTAATAATGCTACTCAAATCAAAGCAACAACCTAATTTGAAGCCTAAACTATCTCTTATGTATATCAAGGGTCGTTTGTTTTAAATAAAACAAAACACTATTATCATCCAGAATAATACCTGCCAATATCAACAAAACGAAAATGTATAATTTATGAAATCTCCTGTCCAGACATGACACCTACGTATAAAAATAAAAGTAGAAAACTAAAATGGCAGCCGCGTCGCCACGTCGCTACCCATACACCACCCACCATTAGTTTACATACAAATGGGTGTCGTTTTACATAATCCATCGTACACGATGGCTGTAATTTGTTGCGAGCCTTCTGAATAAACAAATTGATCCCGTTCATAATGCATATCCGTCGTGTCGTGTGCGATAATTAAAATAAAATCTCTATCGATGTTATACGTCAGTCTCGGGTAGCGGCGGGTAACGTCAGTGAAGCATTGATTGATCAACCGCGTCAGATATATCATTTTCACACTGAATAAAGCGGTTGGGTAACGATGACGATGTTTTAATAAATGACTCTACGTACGATGGCTTTGTAGCGGTAATACGAGTTACTTTACGTGGAATTGGCTCGCGGTTGCCTCTCATATTGGTTTTGCCATTTTTATTTGTTTATCAATTTTAAAGTTATGTTTAAATTTTATGTACTAGTAGTTGTTTTGAATGTTCATTTTATCTCAGAGTAAGAAACGCGTTCAATGCATAAGTACCATAAACAAAAATGTGTATTAAAAACACCAATTTGCAGATCTCTAACGAGGTTGTTTGCTTTACGATGTCTGTTATACATTTCTAGTGATATATGCTGTTATAATACAGTGGCATTGTACGCGTTGAAAAGTAAATACCTATATAAGTACCTGTGTGCGAAATCCGGGAACAAACGGCTAACGAACGCGAGCAAGAGGCGATACGATTTGTCTGCCGCTGTGATGTACACCGAGCTACGAAACTACAGCCATTCGTAAATAGTTTATTCGAATCATAAAGTTATTTCGTTTGGAGAATAAGAAAAAAATAATAAACATAAAAACAAATATTATATTATTAGGCATATTTCATCCGTCAAAAATTAACCAAGTCATAATCAGATTCAAAATATCAACTAGAATAAAAATAAATGCCATTCAAAACTCTTACGTCTTTAATTCCACTTGTTATCGATTAGACAAACAGAATGAACTTGGTGGTTACGAAATTTAATGGTTATTTACTATGTTCATTAACAGAGTAGTTTCTGTATTCAAAACCGTGTTAGAATTTTAATTGAAGCCATAATAATTAAGTGTTACGATGAAACGTAATAGTAAACTCCCATAAGTATTAACATTTACGTAATACAGACATAACGTGTTATGTGGTATCGTCGGCCGCAGCAGTCATACATTGTGCGATAAACTCTTTCCTTTATTACGAATGCGCTGCATTCGTTAGTAGCTCGGCGTCGCGAGTCGGTATTTGCGCCGCCTGCAAGTGGCGATATTTCAGTGCGCCCAGACCCTGTTTGTGAAAACTTTATTCACGTCAACAGCGCGCTGTCTGTCAACTACAACAGAAACTCGCCATTATTACATACAGAAAACTCGCACACAAATCTGAGGAACAACGAACAATAATCCCAACCTCCACCGCTTGAATAAGTAGCCTTTATTGCGATAGTTTGCTCGTTCATTTACAAATTTCATTCACCCGGCGACTCATTGTACTACACAATCATGTTATTAATGACACCGACGCGCGAAATGAAGATACTTACAACGCATTTTCATCAGATTTGATTACGCGATGGTACATAGTTATTCACTGTCCAAAATCTTTGATATAAATCAATTCTAAAGCTGGTTTGCAATAAATTTAGCTGAATACTCAAGTAAGACTAATACAAGTAACATTAATTATCCGTTCTTAGTACTGAAGTATACAGGTAAAATATTGTTTTACTTGCTCTAATAAAAAATCTGGTTTAGTTATAGCAGGCCTTAAATTTTATTTTGTGTTCAATAGGAAAAGTTTTGAAGAACGTTTTACTTTGCGAAGACTATAAAATTGAGAACTAAGCCTTCTTATGGGCTGAGATTTTGCTTCTAGAGGGAAGTGTCATTATAATGTAGAAACATTGATTGTATGGTGTGTAAAATCCGTAGGTGTAGTAGGTATACGGGTGATGAGTGTGTGTCGACATGCTTTTGGGAGCGCGGTGCGAGGCGGGCACGTGCGCGCCTGACTGACTCCGATCGCACGCGTCACTATTTTACATATAAATGGACGTCGCTCCATAATCCGTCTAACACAATGGCTTTAATTTGTTCCCTGAATGTGTACGTAGGCAAATGAAACCTGAAATTGGCGCGAAGGTAGGTCGTTGCAACGCTCCAAAGGGCGACCGCAACACGGAACTGTAAATAACTAAGTGCAGTGTGATGAGTGTTTGTTCTAATTTTAATACGACTGTGAAAGGTTCCGCTACTACATCGGATTGTTTGACTTTCGTAAGCCAAACTACGTGTGTTGTTTTAGTTTGACTTAGCTAACAGAGAAGTTAAATTAGTACGAGTATTTCCGAATGCAAATCGTGTGCAGGCTGAAGCAGTGGCTCGGCACCTGCGCTGACAGTTTGTGTAATAGCTCGGAACCACCGAATTAATTTACAAAACTCTGACCTGTCTCGAACAAAATAGTTTTTGATGCCAGTACCCGGTTTGTTCGCTCGGCTATGGCGTAACCTCGAATAAGTGGGTTAGTTTCTGAATAAATATTACGTGGAATTTGTGTTTCCTAAGGGGATTATTTTAATGAAACTTAACATGTATTTGTTTCTTTGTTAGCTGAAAATAGTTTGCATAATGCTAACGTCACTGGAATAATTTAATTTATCACGGTTTTTCTATTAGTGACTTGCTTTTATTCCCAACTTATTAACAATTTTTTCGTTGCCATATTTATATCATCATATCATTAATCTAAAAGAATTTAATTGTTCTCATTAGCTAAGTAAGTACATAAACTATATCATAAGTAGTGATACATACATACCTCCGAAATCTTTAATTTCAACAGGGTAAAAACTAGGAGACACAATATCTTCTGCTGGCTTGGAGGAGGTTACAACACGAATATATTTTTCTTAATGCTATTATCTGCACTACTTACTCGTAGCACATTGTACAGATAATAACAATATATTTTGATCTACTTATATAACAAGTTGTCCTTACCGTTTGCGATTTAAATAACGTGTTCATTCATATACCTACAATTTTGTCAGTAGATAAGAAGTGTTTGACTTACGAAATGCTCAATCCGTTAATGTTATTTAACCACATTCTATAAATAAAGAGGCCGCAAAGTCGAAAGAACAACGCGGGTACATGCACTGGCTTAAAACAAGATTATGTATAACTCAGAGGATTTGTGTGTACTCAGTTATAAGTCATATTTATCATTCCATTATACGGCGACAGGTGAATTGGGATAAACATCAACATGTTTATAATAAGAACGATCTCCAGCGGTGGCGCAAACAACTTTGAAACTGGCCCAGCCACGCAGATGGGGATGACATCTCTTTGAAGATAAAGACGAGAGATAATTTTGCAATTTTCGTGCCGAGAGGTTAGCGATATGTACCTGCCTGTCATGTTTCTCAAATTAACTTTTGATGGCAAGTAAGCAGAGCAACTTTTGCGTTTGTGGTGACGAAATTTTGTAGGCATTTTCGCTGACGGCAATGTGACGGGAATTGGTAGGCAAGTACAATTTCCAATTTCGAACTTTGATCGATGTCAGATTATATAAATTTGTATTTTCAGAGTCGGAACGAGTCCGCCAATGCTTTGATTATATCTCGGTGTGAAATTGCCATTTCGAATTATAAGTTTACAAAGACTGAAAATACCTTTAAGGTAAAGTCGTCAGTATCGTTTGTTGAATTCTATGTATCGGTCTTCACGGATAGTCCAACAAACGACAAAGTAACTCTTACTTAAGGAAATACTTATTTGTATTTAGATAAACATGGACGCAAAGACGTAATTTTTTTGTTATAATCTCCCCTCGACCCCTGCTCTAGGGAGCTGTGGTCACGCGCACCCACGCCATTCATTCACCATTCAATGAGCTAAGCCCGCACTACATTCATCCCGCTTTTGATATTATTTTGTGACCTAATACATAAGGGCTAAACTTATACTTAATGGTTGTAACATCTGTTACGTCTATTTTGTACTTAATATTAACTAGTTGTGTGTATTATGTGATCTAGATTGTCAATGAATTTTTTATGAGTTACATTTTTTTGAAAACGCACATAGGTACTATGGTAAAATAATTTCAATTGAGTGTTTTAACAAAGCTTACCTACTATAACATTTTTTTTCCAATGTGGAACAAAAACAATTCTTTGTTATGGGCCAGTAATGTTGCACACGTCATAATCACAAAGATGTTTATCATAACGAACACGTCAAAGTGACAACCCTAAAGCATATATTTGTCACTATGATTATGTCAAACACAAAAATAATCCCGTCATCTATTTGGCGTGTTGCGCACCCCTGCTGTTCGCGACTTGCAAATTTGGGGAGAGTGAACTACGGAACAAACGGCAGAAAGATTATAAACTGCGTTGTATAGGTGATCAGACGTCAAACTCGTGATGTTTTGAAAAAGTTGTGGAGGGCGAGGGCGGGCAGCATCGGTTGCCATGGTTAATAATACCCGTACCATATAATACGCCAAACATGTTGGCGTCGTGGGCAATTTTCCCCAAGTCGCTGTCGGCCGTCGCTTTAGCAACAGGTCGCCTGTTTTATACCGAAGCTTTTTATATGATTTCTTATGCTTATAACGTCTTCGTACGGTTCAAAAGAAGTCAAAAGCATTAAGTTTCAAAAGGTGAAATCGCTTTGAGGCTGAGTCTTTTAAAATGTCAAGAACACGTTAATTTATTATTTGTTGGTACATATGTTGCAAAGTGATGTAAAAGAAAAAACATAAAAGTACCTTCCTCGTGCGCGAGGCAGTTTGTACTAAGAACTACCTACATAATATTGCTTAGGTATTTAATCGAGACCAATTATGTTTGTTGGGATGCCGTATGTTTACCTACTATATTTACTTCCTTTATATTATTATAAGCTAGTATGGGTATTCTGAGTTTCACATGACAGCCGTCAAAATTAATTATGAATCAAATTCAACTTGTTGATACTTTGCGAAGGCGGCATCTGTGTGCTCACATACCGTAGTTACAATGCCGAGCAAGTAACAACTGTTGTCTGAATTACCAATACCTGCTAAATAATACATAAGAAATGTACATAATATGCTGATTACTGAAAATAATGTGTGTCTCATTCATTAAAAAACCCGAATGATCAAAATCTACGATGCGTAAATCAAGTGACTGTTTCTACATTAAAATCAATCTGCACGCAATAAACATTTAATATCGTGAAAAAGCTTCTGCATAAAGTGTGGTAATATTGTCAACGCGTCTTTAGAAACGGAACTGCGGCACAGTGCACGATCGCTTACGATACAACCGCAGGGCTATTTAATAACGTCACTCATGCATAACCGCGCAAAAGTAATTAAAGCGACGTCACCGTCACAACGACATATAGTATAAAGCCTTTTCAGAAAAGAGGGCGCTGAGCGCAATTCCAAGTTACATTTTAATCAAACAGTGACCACGCCCGAGCCTGTCATGTCGCCTATTTATGAGTTGTAAAGGGGATCCTTCCGCAGTTCACTTTGTGCGCTCGTATGGTAATGGCGTGGATATGGTGTGACGCGCCCTGACATGTGTCGGCTGCGGAAAATGAAGTCCGAGCGCGGGGGCGAATGTTTGCACGCACAAGCGCCAATAACGCGCCAGAGACAACAAACGATTTTATGCGGAGCAATTTGCTTTGCGACGTAATTAATTGCTCCATTCTTTTGAACTTCGGTTCATCTTAAACGTTAAATAAATAGCAATATTAAAGAGGGTACTATTAAAGCTTTTAATATACAAAAATACATAGGAAGTTGGTCTTTGTTTACATTCTCCGCCTCTACCAAAACTGATTGAGCATGGAATCGTTTCAAATAAAGTAACCTCGCGTATTTCATAGTACACTGAGTTTTAGTAATTAAAAGTAGAAGTAATCCTCAATTACGTAATCGTAGGTTTCATAAAACGCAATTAGCAATAAGACGAAACTAAGATAAAATCTATGTATCAACTACGATCACTATAATTTTGATTGATGATTGCGTATTATCAAATACATAAATCTATACGTTTCATAACAGTGTTTCTCTCACAAAACCCAATACTTGAGAAAGTAAGGGGCAATTTTTCCCGAAGCCTGTTCTGCTAATAGTTTTTGGAAAAATGCCCTCTGCTCCCCTAAAGGTTTTCCACCTTTGCGATCAATAATCGAACTGGCAACAGGTACAATGTCGTGTTCGTATGGCGTTGCTAGTGAAAAGAAAAACACCACTCTTGCATAGGCCTTTAACAAAAACTACCTTTGTAGTTTACTTACATTTCAATTTTTTTTAATTTAATTTGTAGTTCTTTCGCTCCGTATGAAGTTAATATTATTCAATAGAAATGCTTTTAACTAAAAGCACTTCTATTGGATATATTTATAAACTTCATATCAATGTAAAAAATAACTTTAATAACGATTTCAAAAGTGTAATTTTATATTTAGAACTTAGTTTCGTTAAGGGCGGCGCGAATCTGTTTGAGGATTTATTCGTAAAGTGAAGTAATAGCGCGGCTCATTGCTTTTTCACTTGGTTACTCAAATGTAGATGGATGAGGTCGTCGTCGTCGCCCCCGGAGACAATTGTCAGCCATCGCTCAGTGTCCTCGCTAAATGAAAATTCTCGTCAGCTTCATTTAAATCTCCATCGACAAGAGGCGACACGCAACCGCTCAAAATTAACGCCGACTATGATTTAATTATCTCATACCTTGATCGCCAAATGTTGGGTTACGTGTCTGTCAGTAGCTGGCGTAAATATGTAATCCCTAGTCGTTCGTTTTATCTCATATTCTTAATAATAAAATCTTAAGCACGTTAAATAAATAACCGTCAGTCAAAATTAATCTAAAAGTTTATAGTAGGTAATCTATAATAATTTTACAATAACAATTAAATGTAGTTCAACATGAGAGGGCAGTATATAGAGGTAGAAAACTCGTAGTAAAATAAATTCGTTGTACCAATTAAGGATCCCTTATTCCTAAATACCCTTTCAAGTGGATTCGCGGAAGGAAGAGGGCGCGAGCGGAAGAAATTCTCGATAACAGGGAGTAAAGAGTGGAAAATTATAAAACGTTAGAGCCCAGACACCGTCTTGAGTGGATAATATTATGATTATGATCGTTCGCCTCTGAAATAATACCTACGTTTTAGCAACATCACAATTCTAACAATTGATCGTTTAAATAACCTCTACTGCTTACATTTGCATGTTATTTTAGTACTCACTTCAGCTACGAGATTTGGTACTAGTAAACATTTGTATATTTGAGATATTAAAGTAGATAGATTTATTGTCAAACCTCATATATAAAGCAAACATCGCTAAAGTATTTGTTAAATAGTAATAGCACATCTGAGTTTCTATACATGTATGTATAGTCAAATGTCACGATTCTCATTGCTATAAAGTACGTAAAAAATGAAATTGTAGAAAATATTAAAATATAAAGTGAGACGAAATATTAGACATATTTCGTCTTGCACTGTGTGAAGATTTATAGCTAGTACTTAATTTACTAACAGTTTATCTAGAACGTTGCAGTGAATTATATTAAGTGTGGTCCAACTCGTCCGAGACAGAGTTTTATAAAGTCGGGGAGCAACTTGCGTTTTCATTTTTACTCATTCCATAGCGAAATCAACATTTGTAGAAAGCGTAGATGTGGGCGTGAGGGCGACCCGTATTAAAATATTTTAAGCAGGCTATGAATATGCAAAGACACGGCGCTCGACGGCGGCGGTTAACGATTTGCACGTTTTTGGACCACTCGCTAATTGCAAATGTGAATGAACACTTATGGCAAATGTAATTGCTTTCGCTGATACCAGATCCGATAGAAACACACTGTTTGCAGTTTGATTCTGCTCGCTACAGTTCGCTATAACTGAAAACTAATTTACTTTCATCGGATAGCCGGCGCGTGTTAATTTCATTTTGTCTGCGATTAAAAAGTAACTGCGGGTTTCATTTATTTTAATGTTCTTTGACAAAAAATTTAAATGGAAATTAAATTTTATTTTTCAATTATACTTATCTGCGACCTCAGCGAACGTTAGTCCTTGCTTTACTCTTATAGATAAAACTACTTATGATGATTTAGCGTATTCGTTCTACTAGGGTGAACATTGTACTTTGAGAGATGTCTGAAAAGAAAAATCCATTTGGGATATGAAGGCTACATGACCTGTAGGTTGATCCCGAGAGAGGTCCACCTTCCCCGCATTACCACTTACCTCAAACCTTACCAAATTTTCACAAATTCGGATACAAAAAGTATTAAAGAATGACACATTTTGACTTCATAAATACAAAACTACATAAAACTATGTATTTAGAATATTTATTGGTTTTATATATCGGTTTGTATTCACTTTTTATCTACTTGCAAAGGTACTTAGATCACTGAATTCTATATGTAAGTGATACCTTTGTAAATTTGTGGAAGGTAAAGTTTGTTACGTTAGTCAGCCACGCTTCGTTGCCTATCTGCTACTTTTTAAAAGCTAAGTCTGTCCCGGTACTTGTATCTCTAAAATATTCGTAACAATTAATGAAAGAGGAGCAGTTACTTTGTTTTATTTAGAGTATCATTTTTGATAAGACAAACTTTGCTCAGGTATAAAGCATCAGTTGCATCACCCATTTAGTCAAAATAGTGTTTAACATTACAGTTGATTCGTAAATTGAAGTCAGTCAAGGAAGCGAGTTGGTAGTGTAAAGTGGAAGTTGCTTAACAAGATCAAGCTCAGAGTGCGATACGCTGTACGATTAACAGCTTGTTGTGAGGAGCTAGTTCCTATCTCGGCCTTTTCAAGTGTGATTAAGGTTGGATTGAGGCGAGCAACGGACGTATCTATTCAATTAATTCCCTACTCTACGCCCAGGTTGGCCAGTCCCTCAATTTATATTGCATTGGTTCTGAAAATTGGCCTTATTTGTACGTATACGTAACGTGCTCCTCAGCCGCGGGCGGTCGTGACTGTGTGCCAACAAATTGAAATATTGCCTCTCGAACGCTTAGCCTGAGAACATAATTTCAATAATGTGTAAATATTTTTTCACAGATGTCTGTCGGCGTACAAGGCTGAAATTGTATGTGAAAGAAATTCATGTTAAGAATTTTATTAGATACAGCTTCGCAATGTTTGTAAAAAGATGAGATTTTTCTATTAGGGTTAAGTTATTTAAATATGTTATTAGTTTCAACTCTTAAGTACTCCTCAACGAATTGATTTCGTTTCGAGCAACTAACAATAAGTGAACGTGTAAACTAATTATTTCTTTCTAAATTGTATAAAAAAAGAAACAGTGAAGCATAAAACGGAACCAATAATTAAATTTAAAAAACAACAATACCGGTAATAGAATTTTATATTTCCTTTATTTCGTTTCAAATGGCAATAAAAGAACAAAATTGAGAAACAATTGGACTGTGTACAGTATAATGGCACCCAACAAGTAACTGCCTCTATATAATATTGAACGTCCAATGACAGAGCAGTTGTGTCATGTTGTAATATGAGTAGTGTGTAGTGCGGCAGATCAAGGGATTACAGAGCATAGCAAAGCGCCAATAATGGTTGTCTTCGTGCATCAATACAGACACGGATTTGTATTGGTGTTCCTAGTGATATTCACTGCGGATTATACTCAAGCACTATTATGTACATTCGATGCTTTCCACGTATATCTTGAAAGTCATAATAAGTAGTAAGGTTGTGTTATTATCTATATTAGACGGTAGTGCAGATTGTAATACCATATTAATGTTTTTCTCTTATTCAAAAGTAAATTATATTATTAAAAGTATGTATGAGTTTCTTGACCATCGCCCTTGGACTCGATTTCCATGCGACTGATTACCATCATTTATACAAAATGTCCCCCGTCTGCCACCTCTAATCGATTGGAAGGGACACTAACCTCAGTCTAAGCAATCTGTTAGATTTTTTTGTCGGCTGACTGACTAAATCTTAGATTTATATTGAATGTAGAGAAAATGTCTCATCAATATCCAAAATAATATGTTAGGATTTAATAACAAAAAATCGAGTTTAGTTGTTGTATAAAAATGCCAGATACAGCCGACACTTCACTCATAAATATAAACTTAAAGCATTCAGACTATATGTCCGCTTTCAAATGAAAATAGAATTTTAAATTATACGAGGACGGTATAATAAATTCCTTAAATTGTACTAGATAGATACAAAATGTTTCAACATTTTTATGAAATACCGGAAAAATATTTCGCTGAAATAGCTTTTCGAAAACACTATTAAATATAGTGATAGATATAAAATTTGAACACGAGAAGCAATCTCAGCAAATGGACGCCGCTTAGCAGGCCATTTTGCCATTTCGATGCATTTCCGCTTGGAAATTACTATCATTTGTTGAAAGAGGGACGAATACCGCTAAACCGGTCATGGAGCTGTTCATTAATCACGCACTCAAACAATATACCGCTGTAAATATGTTTCATTCTAATAAAATATTAAATCATCCTAATTTATATAGTAACTAGATACCGCTTAGTAGCGTTGCATTTTTAATTCTAAGAATATATTCCAAGAACAGACCGTAAAACGTATTACACTTATTTATTTTTATACATAAAAAGGTATGAACTCAATTTTAATATAAAGGCTTATATTGAACGCATCCGGAAACAGAATCGTTCGTACCCCACTTGAAAACTAAAAGTAATTTGGATTTTTGCGATACGTGGCCGCGATGGGGAGGATTGTAAATAGGACACAATGTCGGCCAGTTTCCTCAAGGAACCGAGGAGGAACGCACGCTTGCCACGCCAAAAATGTTAATAATTTCCTACGACTACCAAGAAAGGGAAAACTGTCCTATATACCACAATATTTAATCGCACAAAGACACAGCATAGAAACAATATAAAACATAGAGTTTTATTTGGTTCTTATATTACACGCCTGTTATATGAAATGTGTATTGAAATAGTCAAGTATTAGCCTCGCTATTCACGTATTGATAACATAATACAAACACACATTATGTTTCAAACGCGTCGTTTTAAATAAACACCCTCGGTTGTATAAAATTGTGCCGAGCGGCAAATCTTGCTGAAACTGTCTATAAATCTGACCATAAAAGTAAATCCCTGCAATCAAATCGCGAACAGCGAAAAAAGTAAGGTTGTTTGTTGCTATCTCTGGAAACATACATGAACATAGCTGAGGAACTATTTCGTAGCCGGATAAAAAGGTTCTCAGACCATGAATATAAATATGTCGGTGCGGCCTGATGTCGCTTAACTGCTGTAGGGCTGAGGCTCGGCGCTTAGCACCTATTATTTCAGCTCACTTCATACCGATATACCGTTCACTTTTACACTCCGGACCCTCATTATTAACTCATTTCGCCAAAAAGCGCCAAAAAATAAAGGTTTCACAATTCAACAAAATATTTTGTAGAATTTACGCGGTTGTATATTTTAATGTAATTACTTCCTAAAGTAGGCAATTATGGTAATTTATACTCAATTTATATCAAAATCGAAATATCCGTACTGGGTAAGTGGGTATTCAGAGTAAATTGAAACTGGAAAGCGGTCTCTGAAATCTATTTGAATGCGCAACCCTACAAGCCTACGGGGGCAAATAATAACTGTATAAAAGTTATAAAAATGCAAGAAGCCGGAAATGAATACGCCCCTGCGCAACGTGTTCGTACGTGGTAGTGTGTGGCGAGCGGGGAGCCGCGCCTCCAGCCTGCAGCCTCGTGCACACGTGGGGACACCGACTCTCATCAAAAATAAACGATGTGCACCTACTATTTCACACAAATTGGATTGTTTTAAGCGTTACCATTATACAAACTCAATTGCTGAAAGAAGATAGCACCAACTTGCTTGGTCTAAGAATCTATTAGCTTTTTGATATTATGTTTAGATGAAAATTTAATATGTGAAGTATAACCAATATGGCACGAAATATCTTATGTGGATCATTTATCAACACGTTGTCATTGTTGTTTTATTATACTGTCGCACACAAATATACTTAAATACTAGCGTAACTTAATGGGTGCATAATTATTGCGTTTTGAGACTGTAAGAAAAAAAATCTCCTACGTCAATACTTGTTGATTCGTAACCTCAATCCCTACAAATCTTTATTGTAATAAATTCATTACAACAGTAGAAAGTTATAAATAGTTGTATTTGTGATTAGTAGAGTATACTTGTACGACGGCAGTGCTTACTGACGCCAAAAGAGGTGTTTGTTAGATTTATTACCTACCATTTCGATTTGTTTACTCAGTTGTTCAGTTCCAATTACTTGGCACTGTTTCTGTACTTAATTAAAGGGACGCTTGATTACTCGCCCGCTGTGGGGCTTTGTATAATTGCTATTGTTTAGCAAATGAAGACAAATGAAACTTTAATTTAATGACAGTGTCTCATTCAGACGCACGCCAGAAGAAGTCCTGTGTTCGCGCTCAACGACCTCATTTCAACTTTAAATTAGTACTACGAATGACGCGCCGCAAAACTATTATTTATGCCTTTAATGTGTTCACAAACTTATATATTTATTTTACTATTTTTCAAGTTTTATGTCTTATCATATGACTAAGTGATACTTAGTCCTAATGAACGAGCCTTTTAAAGTCAGAAGTCTAAACTCAATACTTGACTCAAACTAAGCTCCTAGTTTAATGAATCCACAGAAAAGTATCTAGGAAAGCAAACAGGTTCTGAAAAATCTCATTACAGTTCAGGACAAAACTTAGCACTCCCCAGCGAGTACTGAGTATTCTGCTCGGAAACAAAAGTTGTAAAAAAATGCAATTATACTGAAATTCCATGGAAATTGTTGCTTAATTATAATGCTTAGATTTTTTATTAGAAATGTTTGGAATATAAATAAATGTATCTGTAATTGAAATGAATAATTCATCACGAATGAAGACATATTATGTTAGACAAAAGGTGTGCGATCCTGAAAAGCGCAAAATTAATCTAGAAACATTCTAATTAAAATAACATATCCATCAACAAATAAGAATGTTATGTGAAATTTTAATTAAGTTGTAGGCCTTTACGAATTTCTGAATACAATTCAGCCGTAAGTCAGTAAATGAATGATTACCTAATGTTTCAAATGATTAGACGGTTCGCCGCGTTCCAATGAGAATAGTTGTAAAGAGGAGTTTAATTACGTGGCGTTCTTTCTTTATTTGTTTGCGTTCGTCTCAAGGTTTGAGTCCCGGTGGGCGCGGGGGCGGTAACTCGATTCGCCATGCGCCGGTGAGTGAGTGGCATACTTTTAATTGGCCGTAACTGCGTTTGGCTGCAAGCGTTATTGAATTACCCGCAGAACACCGCTTGGGGTTGTGGAGCTACTAAATAATGTTTCCACTCCCGTGATATTGATATTTTTATTGAAATTCATTCGCACTCCATGGCACTTATTCGTTTTTGAAAAGATCAAAAAAATAGCTTTGGTTTTGAAGCCTTTGTGTTCGTTAATTTTTGTTAAAAGATTAACTTATCATTAAAGTATTCCAGTTAAACTTAATACAAAAAAGCATTTAAAACTTAACTATGTCGCTGACGTGCAGTTTCTTTTATTTTGAAAGCACATTACGCTGATGTCAAAAAATACTTATTAGAATACCATTGCCTTCTTTAGGAGATTTAAACAATTTATTTTTGTTACACATAAAAAACACATCAAAACTACAGAATTTAGTAACTAGTCAGTACATTTATAAGCAACAAAAGGCTACAGCTCAGTGTACGCTGTGCTAGGCACAGCACTGATTTTCAGCTGCGCCTAACAACACCTTTAACATTAAGATACTCACCTACGACGTAGTTGCACTATTGCATTTTAAATTCAAGGAATCCAATACTCTGTATGGAACTTTGATACATGTTCCTAGTAAGTTAATTTCCACAGATTTCCCTAGTCCACGACGTTAGCACAATCTAAGTATATTTTTGAGTCGTCGGTATAATCAAGTTGCAGCGCATGAGAACGTTGTTTATGACTTGAGCTATGGAGCGGAACAACTCGCTTAGTGCCGGCGGGAGCGGCGAGCATAGCTGAAGCGAGAGCGAAATCGCGTTTATCGGGCATCGGTCATTGTGTTAGTGGATTCGCTCAGGCGAGCTCGCAGTAATTACATCAGGGAATACGGTTCTACCAGCTACCGACGCTGCCTGTTTTTACTCGGAACTGAAACTGCGACCTGTGAACGAGGTAACTGTGACTAAATATACAGCCTTTCACTTGATACTAGCTTACTTTAGCTTACATAACTAGCGAGGTGATGCAAAACTCGCTCCCTGCATCTCTAATAGCTTTAGATGTTAAAGGTTTCCCAAGAATTGTGTTACATCTGAGTTAATTGATGTAGTTTTAAGTTGTGAGTTTGTGACTCACTGATTAGTTTTCTGTTCCTGGATAAAATGGACAGATTTATCTTAATACATATCACTAATTGAGATTTCATTGTAACTGTTACGAATTTATTTCCTTTGTCTTTGAGGTATGTCGAGTTTCAAACTTCATCAAACAACTCGTTGTTGAAATCGAAATAATGATGATAAAAATTATCAAAGTTCTACATAATGCGTTAATAACATACATGCGTTTGATTGTTGATATTACTGCTAAACGACACTTTAAAACTGTACTGCTACCTAAAGTAATTATATTTCAAGCTCCTCTCGGCTCATAAAAAGCGTAATATAAAATATAACAAAGAACCACACTATCTGATATCAGACACAATTAAAATTGCCTCACCGACAGCGGACGAGCTCCAACAAAATTAATTATAAAAAGTAAAATGAAGCTACTAAATAAATGCATAAACCGACCAAAAGAGGCATATAATAAAAAGTGAAATTACTGGGGCGCGGACAGGGAGCGTTTTCCGGGTTTCCGACATCAACACATAATTCAGCACAAGATTAAATGCCTCTTGAACTCCCCGCCGGAAGGCCAGTGCTCCATTAGACAAGCGTGGGTCTGTAAAGTTGGACCTCTTTTATAAATACCACTATCAACTAAATGTGGATAGACAATCTCCGGTTATAACTTTTACTTCTCGCGTTATTGTTGCCCTAATTCAAATTTTATATCCGTCACCGTTTTTAAGGTTTTGCTAATGGATGCAAACGGTTTTAATTTTATTAGAAAAAGTATTTAACAGAGTTTGCACGGATGACGTCGCCATTTTGTGAATCGCCTTTGTTCACGAATAATTATGTGTACAGTAATGTGCATTATTTATAGTCTTGTACATGTTTGAGCTTTGAACTTAATGCTAACCAGAAGCCATGAGACGCAAAACGGCCAAATTATATTTAACTTTGAAAATACACATGCTTAGCACACGGTGTTGAGATAATGTTTACAAAACAAAACATTATGTTGAGTCATGACGCTAAGAAATCTTTAGTTGTCTACAATAAGTGCATGGAAATGGAAAAAGATTCAGTGAAATTCCGTTATGCAATAGTCAATAGGTACGATAGATACCTGTGCTCTCCAGCAATACATAGACACTCGAACAAAATTGTCTGTCCACGAGATATCGAGCGTCAAAGGCAAACGGTTTACAAATAAATGTGGCCGTCGGACGTTAGCAGGTTGTGGCTATTCACAGTGTGCACCGCATCGCCATGGTGAGCCATTCAACTTGATGGGGGGCGCATTGTCCCTCCCCGGCCAGGAACCGCATACAAAATCAATGGCATTTGCGACGCAAGACTAAGCTGTACAGGAATCATCCCTAGTAAGCAGATATTCAGTCGATATCAGACGTATATATCAAGGTCTGACGCTTCCCTATTTATCTCTGTCGCTATTGAGCTACTCCGTAATATTTCAATGTAATGATTCATGTTTAGAAAGTAATGTGTTATATGAAATATTTCATAACGTGGATTCGTAAATTAAAACTCCGATGTGGTTTGCTTTGATGTTCTGTATACATAATAATATAATATTTTGTTCATTGTAATAGACATGTGCTATACCAATAGGCACTGTTATATTACATACATAGTATTTGCTCAAGAATATAATTGTATTGTAGAGTATATTTAAAAAATAAATTTTAACCTACATACACTTTGTTACTAGAATTTTTCTAGGGTATGCCGAAATAAAGAATACATAAAAATACGTAAAATAATATATTTTATATTTTTCATTGTCAATATGTATCTCATTTAAATATCACAGATCCACGAACACCAGAATCTAATTCAAACTAATTAGAAATATGTGGATTAACAATAATTTGTAGAGCTACCAATGTGATAAAGTAATTACACCAATTATCATTATCGCGTTGTAATCCGATCAGTATTAGTAATTATATTCAACACTCCCGTAGCTTAATGTTAATTTAACTTAATTATATAAGCACGTTTGGAGGCTTCTCGACCTCACAGTACATTATTTATAATGATAAGAACATTGTCCATTTACTCAAGATCACTTTATTTGGCCACGGAAAAATATTGCGGTTGCAAAGATTGCAGCCAACTATGCCCCTAAATATTGATATTGAAGGCTTCACAGACTTTTGACAAGATACAGTAATGAATAGGATACGTGTCCCGAAGCAGATAAATCATGTTTTTTTGTCCGATGTTGTAAAAAATGTTATTAACAGCCGAATTTTCTCTTGATTTCTCTAATTGAATAAAACGTCTCATGTCAAAAATGTGTCGTATGTATACATTTGAGTGATGTAACATTCGAGAATGCAATGAAGAAGATATGAATAGTTGTATCTCAAACTAAACGGGAACGCTAGTGTGAAAGCATTTATTTCCCATTTGTGCACGATTAAAAAGTTAATCGATTTTCTTGTATGAGACCCGTTTTTTATATAAAATAAAACAGCTCTTGAACACATTTTCAGGTGAGAACTCGCAATTCCAATAAAGCAATACCACAAGGGACACACATTTTCTGATTGCCCGCCGTTTCTAAGAAAATCCTAACATCTCGTGTTTCGAGCTCGTACAAGCAGTTTAATATAAACATTTCTTAAATAAGAGCTTTTAATCTTACAAGCCCGAATGGAAATTTACATAGAAACAAAAAACCAATTACAAGTTCCGTCACATGGGTAATGGCGGAATTTCTCCTGGGGCGGTTTGATTCCGCTACGTTCGGATATTATACATTTTACTTCCTCCCTATTTCTAATCTACACGTTTATTTAGACTTTCATATGTGTTATATTACATTTTTATATGTAGATACTCTGTCTAGACTTATAAAGTTTTTATGATGTTTAGTTTCGTTGTGAAAGTGATTTATTATATTTTCACAGAAAAACACTAAATTATACAAAGCTTCAAAGTACACTGTCTGTCTTGGGAGACTGCCGTCTGCCGTGTTGAGTGAATACCTATAATATACGTAAGTTTACTTTTTAATTTCTCAAAATTCTATATACTACTTTAAACTGGTGCAATTTTTTATGCGTTTGGATGATTACTCTATTAGGTGTATTTTATGGTGATTATTTCGGAGTTTTCGTTGTGTACCTACGGATAAAAGATGTGTTGAAGTTTAGTAGAGTTAAAGTTGACCAGAACTCGTTCGTTGAAAACAAATATGACTTTACTCACCACGAATCCTAAATTGAAACAGGTAAAACAGGTCCGAGAAAACCATGTTCATTATTCAAAAAGTACACCCACATCTATAAGCTGGCTGGTAGAAGCGCTGGTCGTTTTATTGACACTATTATTGGTATGAGACACATGACAAGCCGACGTAGGTATAATAAGACGTGTAATGGACACCGCTGAAGTTTCCTCATCCAAGTTTGCGACACACCGCATCTAATAGCGCTTGAAAGCTATCCGCCGAGCATCAATGTGTCGATATACTGAAAATTAATAAGCCCGTATGCTCCAACTTGAAAACTTTGTCCTTGAGTGATTTATAAATTATTTTGATATTTTTGGCCGAGTCCAAAAACTGTTTTAATGTATTCTTTAATTTTATCTGCCAGACTGTATGTTCGGAAAATATTTTTAGTTATAGGCAGTTGAATCTTAGACCACAGAAGGAAGAGATAGTACTGGTTAAACTAATAGCTAAAAGTCCTAGGCTGCTGCGTCTGGCATGATACTGATTTTCGTTGCTTAATACATTAAGAAATAAGTCATATCCTTGTATAATTACACAAGAATCTCCTTCCCGCCTTCTCGATACAGAAATTCATACATATGCGGATTATTGATTTCCATAACATATTGTGTACACAGTTAGGACATTTTCTATAGATTTTCAACCTGTGACAGTGAGCACTATAAGGTAAACGTATATTTTATTAAAGACTCACCAAATAAAAGACGTAATATATTTGAATCACGAAGCGTTTTCCGACGCCTATTGATGTATTTAGCTAATTTAAATTCTAGACACATCGTTTAATATTTTAGGGTTGAGATATAATTGGATGCACAGCGGCTGCATCTGAATGCTGCCTTGAGTTTTGGCGGAACGCCATGTATTTGCATAATTTAATGTTCTACTAATAAATACGTAGCATTCAGACGTCAGGCTTGTTTTGAGCAAAACTTCACAAATTAAAAACTGACAATCTAGCTTCGTAATATTTTAAGTATTTATTAATTGTTTTTTTTATTATACGAAACATTTAAATTGTTACATATAAAATATAACAATTTAAATGTATCGTATAATAACCAATAACCTACTTATGTAGTTAAGTTGCACAAAATTTACCTGCATTTGCACTACTTTTTATTCCATTTTATTTTCTAAATAAGTCAAATGTAAATTATGATGTGCTATTAGCTGTTAATTATGAGATAGTGATTGCACTGAAAATTATGATAAACACATTAATTAATATTATGCACCAGATATCATTACACAATACGGTAATGCTATTGTACATATTTGATTCACTAAATTATTCAGTCATGTCCGTGAAAATTAACCGATCAAATAGCGCATCGCATTATTTGTAAAAGCTTATTATTATGCACGAGGAAATAATGAACCGCGCGGATTCGTTTCCTTTGTGTACCGACTGACGTGTTTAATATATGAAGTCATCTTTTATGCATAATCTACGTTATATTAACATACTCTATGTTTCTATAACGACGTACGTTGATTATCTTTAAAGATACAACAATAGAAGTATTGTTAAATGGACCTCACACGTGGCGAAATTTATGCTTCAAAATCTATTATGTATGAAAATTTTAATTAAATCCGAATTTGGCATGAATTTTCCACGTGCACAGTTAGAGCTTTAATTGAAATTCGTTGGTTCACCGAAACGATTACCGAGCAATTGATATTTTAATTGTTTATGCAAATAACGCACTAAGTATGTGTACTAACATTTGCATAATCTGCGCTCACACCATATCTTGTAAAACATGCCCGTCTCTCACTTGAATATTTCGTCTACAAAAATAAAAGTGCCTGTATTCCTTTCATTGTAATTTTATTTCACGAAGATGACTTCTTATAACGCAGGAGTAACAGGCAAACTGAATTGATTTCAATATTCCCTCTACACTTTTCCTTTAGATATTTTTCGTTCCTGTTCTACATTTTACATAAACTAATTTCCTTGGCAATATTGGTCTTGCGACAGTTCTGTAGGCACGGGCGCCTCCCTCAAAAAGAAACTCGTCGAGTCGGGCCTTCGACGACCAAATCAAATCACTCGACCTTATCGATCACCCCGACAAAACTTACAACTAAATTTATTTGCGTATCTGTAGACACAGTTGACGACGAAACTTGATGCATTCATAGTATTTTATATAATCGAGTAGACGTATGGCTACGATACGATATTAATCCAATAGTGCTGCTGATTTAACGCAATTGCTGAGGTTGCATCCCCTTCACAGGCCCACAGGGCCGGTCACCCTTCACCGAAGGGGAAACGTTAATACGAGGATATGAGAATTTACTGTTTAATCCAGCTGCAGGCCAATTTGTTAATATTTTCATTCAATCCACTTAAAAGCCTGCTTGTATGTAAATTTTATACGTAAACACGATATCATGTGTGCACGTATGGGCTTAAGCATTGAATGCTTTAGAGAGATTGAAAAGCCGAACTGGAAAGTTATTGCATTGACTAGTTCCATAAACGTCGTAAACATAATATTTGTGAGCGCAACTACTACCACTAGGTATATATTATATGTCGCAGGCTGCTATAATTTGTAAACGACTTGAAACATGGGAATGTTGGGTGCAGCGTTTGATGTGGTCGGCGCGGGCTAGCGCGCCCTTTATCAATTACGGCTAAACAAGAAAAATGACCGCCGGTAAACCTACACAAGGCTAATTAAAGCAAGTAGGTAAATTTCGGCAAGAGCCGGGTGTCCCTCGCGCCCCCGCCACTCCGCGATCCGTGTTCATCCCTCTCGGAACAGGTGGTTAAACTTTTGCGTAATTTCATTAAGAGAGGCGTATATTTTGATCAACACGCAAAAAAATCACTTTTATAAGCTTCGGCGTCCAGGACTGTCTTACACCCGTGATTAATTTTAATTACAGTAATTTAATTTTTTAATGGACATCTAAAATTCTCTTGGTTTTATGTTTCTTGCTGTTTTACTTTTAGAAGCTGTTTCTTAAGTAAAGTATTTTTTAGATGGGTCATATTACGTTCTAGCCAGAGAATTTCAAAACATCAATAAATCATTCACGCTAGATTAAATAGTAGTTGACCTCTCCCTCCGAAGAGTAAACACCATTACGAGTAGTTTAGGGGTGTTCACGAGAAAAAATCACTCTTGCTGGTGAACTCTGATTTTTATTTTAAGAAATATTACTTTACAGTCTTTGACACCATTTTAAACACGTCACAAGTAAAGTGAAATAACATTATTTTTTTATACTTTGCCTATATGGTGTTATAAATATTTTCACGTAAAACCGATTTTCTATTCGTAATAAAAATGTATATACGTATGTCTATCTAGACACTTAAAATGTAAACATGAAGATGCAGAACTAATTAAAATAAAACACATGTACCTAATCGCAGTAAGTTGTTTATCAGACCATGCAATTAGAGTATTCATCACATTAGATTTCAAAGTAAATTGTGTGACATTAGCTGTGCGGTCTCAACTAAGTTAATACTTAGGTACTAACATGAGCCTGGAGCGGATTAAAACTTGCTCATAATGGATTTCATACTCAAACTAATAAAATATATTAGATAACTGTATTACTCAATGAATGTTTTTGATTAAGTAAATCGTTAAAGATATGAAAGGTTTGAGAGTGACTTTGAGGCGGCAGCACACGGCGGAGGTCGAGGTGTTGGGTGCACGTGAGTGTCTCTGCACTGTCACCTACTTTGCATCATAATCGAATTTCCACAAAGTAAAACAAAATCTCGTCGTCGCATTAATATTCAGCGATAGGGCCCGACGCATCGCCGCTGGATTGACGTTTAACATGCAAATTGCAATCTGAAAATCTAGCGAAATTGTGTGCCACTAAATATTTTCGACATTATTAATTCAGGACACAGTTGTTTGAATCGGCAGCTAGAATATAATTTAAATGTTAAACGAATTTGTGCCACTAACGCTAAATTAGACTGGGGCGCTAGCCGCCGGGAATTTAATCGGACAGGTGAATCTACGAAACACATACATTTATTCATTTTGCTTTTGCGTTCATTTTGTGTGTTAAGAGTCATATTGGCTGCTGCTACTTTTCAGTTTCTATTTTCGTTGGTGTTAATTTATGTAGAGGTAGATATCATGTATTTTATTTTGGGTGGTCTACGTTTCACAAAATAAATTGCATCGCTATACTTAAGCGGGTTGCGTAATATAGTGCTTTATTTGACGGCTAGAGATGGACAATGGGTCATTGTAAAAGTGTGGAACGATTAAAGTGAAAGAGGGGAGACAAGACGTCTCAGCTGAACGCGGCCGAGTGATGGATACGGAAAATAAATCAGGTGGCAGCACTCGTCGGCGATGACCAGATGTGCTCCCCGCTAATGTATTACCTCAGGTCATTCAGTACTTTCAAGTTATTACGAGCCGCCCGTAATATACGACTGGCTCACGTACACTGTTCACATTTATAAAGCCTTATGCTTATGCATTTATTAAACCCTGAGGTATTGTTAGATTATAACTATTAATTAAGTACGTACTATATAGAATATCTAAATGTGTTTTATGATTCATAAAAACTAAGTACATAGTTACAATAGTTAAGTGTTTGAAAAGGTCAAGAAAGGCACTTACAAATATTAGTCAGAACGTCTTGTTATTAAATATTGAATAACATAATTACTATCTACAATTAAAGGATATGTTTTATTAACACCATTAATCTACATGTCTCCCTTTAGAACAAGGAAAATACCCCTTTAGGGCGTACCCTAAGTTAATTTCGTAAACCAAAACAGAGATGTTCCCGCTCAGTGAATAATAAGACATCTCCCTAGTGACGAAATAACGCGTAGGATAATACTAATAGTACAAGTATCTTTGCAGAGAATATCAATACGATATTATGCCAAATTCACATCGCCTACTTCCAAGATCTTGATAGTACGACAAAGGTATTGTTGTATTGTATTCAGAAGGATTCAATATCGAACACTATTATACAACTTTGATATTACACTCAATGTATATATGTAGGTAAGTATCTGAAGTATAAAATAGTCACACTCAATCTGTTATTCTCAAAATATATGTTAGAAAACTCAAATACAAAAATGCGTGTCGCACAGAAACAAACATAATACATACACAATTCATCGCTATGGTTTGAACTGTTTCCTAAATTTATTAATAGAATTAATAATGAAATATCCGCAAGCACCTCAAACACAATAAAGTTGACTCACAACCAACAATAGTTAGTAGTGTCGATATGTTTATATTGTCAAACCGCAGTTAACAAAAAGCCGCGGTGTATTTCCATCAGCTAACAATAAATAGGACTTGCAGCTTCGACGGTAACGTAGAAATATAAACGGGAAATGATTCATTCCGAATTTCGACATATGCACGAATTGAAAGGTCGGCTGCGAGTGACGTATTTTTAATTACCTTCTACCGCGTCGTCGGATCGCCACCATATTGAATTTCTATAGTGGACAATAAATAAGTCGAGAGTCACTTCGGTCTCACGTTCCCTTTTAACTATCCACCTCATACGGATAGCGGTACCGTAATTAAAAGTCAAATCCATCCGTATTCTTGCTAAAGTGCTAAAATACGTTATAAAAATTTATATCGCCGCTCCATTACATTTCCCCGTTATATCGTACCTACCGATATGGAAAAAACTCAAATTAAAATTTCAAATGAAAATGTAATTTACCAACATAAGGTTTGTAACGAGTCATGGTATATTGGAGTTGATGTGAAGGTGTATTTAGGTAAAAAGTTAGGTATTTTAATTAGCCCAATCTTGATCGAATCTCCGTGCGAGCTGATTGAATTTCCGGCCGAGGCTATCTCTCGTATTCGCCCGCCCGCTCGCTCCGGCTCACTGGCCTGTGACGTCACACTGTCGATTACATTTTTTTATTATTTGCTACTGTAAACAGCCGCTCATAAAGTCTACTCCTGTCTTTTTGTTGTGGCGTCCGTGATTAAACGCGATATTAATAGAGTTTTCTTTATGTCCCTTTTTCTGCTGCGTCTGGGTTACTTTTATGCTGTTTTATGCAAGCACTTATTGTCTGAAGTCAATCATGATACTGCCTTCCTTTGATGTTCTGCTTGAAGCCATTATTTTCTCACAGTATGTATATACCGTGCATTCATTAGATGTTACTCTATCTTCGATATTCTGTTCAAAAATATCCAGATCTTCATCCAGTTACCTACGGTTTTTATTAAACTCATGCAATATTAGATCTATATACTTTTATTTTATTATTCAATGTTAGGACGTGCAATTTTGGACCGTCATTAAGAAATGATCAATAGTATTGTACGGGAAATTGAATTTAAAATAAATATACGCCAATTTTTCAATCGCTTTTAGATATTAAAATCATGCCGATGACTGCGCTATCTCCATTGTAATAACTTTAAAGACAAAAAGTATTTGTAGATATTAGTTAGTAGAAGAAAAAACAATTTTTACTCAACTGCTTATTAATATAAATCATACGTAGACGGAAGCGTCACTACGATTGAGATACTCGAAACGAAACGTTGCCAACGTAATCGTATACTTGTGGGGTTCTATGATTGATGTGACGGGTAATAAGGCCCACAAGTATTGCAATTTGTTTACCCTTATCGCTTTAATATACTTTCGGTGCGGCACAAAGACAGGTTTTCCTATCGTATTTTATACCGATCAACAATACCGACCCCGCCGTTCACCGATAATTGGAGAAAAAGTCCCCAAGGAGCCAATTTTGCTGACGCTGGTTGTAAAGCGGGCGGCGCGGCGGTATCCATACGAAGAAATAAATTATAAACGATCCATCACTTTCCTCTGTTGACAAATATAGCGCAACGCATTTAATATCATAACAGGAAAAACTTAACCAATAACTTTTTTCACCGGCCAACGATATCGTGATGGATTTTTATATTATTACCAAATTGACTGTGATTATGTTTCGACGGTACATTTGAGCTGCTTTATCTGAAAAAATCTAGAATATGAATGATACCTATATACAAACTAAATTTAAAATATTGATAAGTATACAGAAAGGACTCTATATACAGCAGGTACTGTTGCAAAATACCTGCTTACAATTCCTAGATAGTCTAATAACGTGCATAAACACACGACAAACTTCAACTTAATGAAGAAATGTCAATTACACTGTTTGTAACCTTTAATTAACAATCGTTTAAAAAGTTAAAGTCGTTTAAGAGTAAAGAAAAAATATTGAACTTGTAAAAACAAAATGCAATATTATAGCGTTAAAACAAATAGATCTTATGTAATCTATATGAACTCATTTATATGTACATTGTTTATGTTTTTAATAATATAAAACACATTCATGATACATAATAAATATTTACAATTCTTGATAGTAAAGTACTCCGTCAACAAAGACAATGAAAACAACTGTTTCAATATTAATACTCGTATTTGTCAGAAACAACAACAATAATAAAATATTTGGAAACAAATATTAGGTTATGAACGTTAACTCTCGAGTATTTGATTTTAATACATTACGATAGACGATTGGTTGCGAGCATCCACATACTCCATAACTCAAAATAAATATCATTGTGTATCTAATCACGTGTAAGGCCCCAACGTTCTATTCGATAAGTGGTCTAAAGAAAATATATTCTTGGAACATCACATCCAAAAATAGGTAAGTTTTTGTGAGTTTTTAGTGTGATCAATATGGTAGGCTCAGTCGACATCCTTCGGGTCGGCACGTGTTAGTCATAAACCTGCTTTTACAGGGACGCCAACCCCGCCCTGTGCGAGGACATTCAGGGGGATAGTAGCAGTAAAAAACGGACTGTTAAGGACTTTTGCCGAAGCTAGGTTTTGCCAGTCTAGTGGAATATATTGCGGATAGACGTGACTTAGAAACCTTCCATTATCAAACGGCAACAGTCTACTTGATTGATGAAACCAAATTACGATTGCGGAATAAAAAAAAACCTTCACTATTTTTTAAATTAGGTTTATTCTATAAGAAAGATCCACAAGATTTTATAAGATAAAGATAAGCGAGATCTAAGTAGTAGTGCGGTATTATAATAGAGCATCAGCCGTGAAACTGTTTACTCTAAAACGCGTTCGCAATAACAGTTTGAAGACGTCAATGTTTCCACACATGAGCGAATATTCTATTTGAATTCGTAGTTCATAAACTATATTAAATCCACCCTCAGCTATCATTTTATTTCTGACATGATAACATAATATTAAACGTAAACCTGCCTCATAAGATAACACTGAGGTACCAAGAATTTTCATCGCCGTCGTCTTGCAGCCGCCTTCGCAATATAAACGCGATGCTCACGCAATAGAGACAACACTCGACTCATACGCCGCCTGACCTTGGTTAGAAAGAAACGACAGAGATTTCACAAGCACGCCTTTAATTTCTAAAGGTTTTATTGCATTCCCCGCAAGCTCAGACGCTTAAACTTTATTGCTCTGGGATTAAAGTAATATTTGCAGCGACTAAATGATGTCGAGGCAATTTCATGATATTAAAAGCTGTCTATGTTCAAGCCAGGTCAATAGTTTGGTGTTCCGTGATAGTTTGCGTGGTATAATCGTCGGCGAACTTTCTGTCGTTCACATTCTTGGGCAACGACGTGCGATAACAATACGTTCCTTTTCAACTATTTGCGGTAACTAAATAGTTTGGCGCAAACACTTCGTCACTATTAGACGCGCTTTAATATCAGTGAACCAAAACTAAAGGTACCTATTCATAACATCATTTGTATAGATTTAACATTTTTTTAAATAACTGACTATGATAAATACTAATATATTACTTATAGAGAGATTGATCGGAGCATGTATGCATAAATAACGGTCTACTAAGGAAGTTCAACAAACTCCTCTACACATACCATAATAAATAGATGCTGATACAAACAGAACAAAAACTTCACACAAAAGTGCTTCAGTGCTCGTTAAGCCATTGCCAGAAGACATAATAAGGATGTTGTTAAAGAAAAATGATCGCTTTAACTGACACGCCAGCCATTATTTACGTACTCGCTATAAAGTACATATCAGTGCAATGCAAGAGTTTACGGTTGAATGAGTTGGCAAAATTTTTCAACGAAGTAGCGACAGATAGCAATGAAAGAAGCCCTGCGAGCGAGAGGCGGTTGAAAAGGGATCGGAAATGTGAGCGCTCGTTGAAGTGCATTCGCTATTGGTGTCGTTTCCGGATGTACTCGCAGCAACAAAGATACATTTCATGAACCCAATACATCGGTACATTTATTTGATAGTCACTACTGCAGGTGCCGAACTCTCTACTAGTCCGTAAATACGAGTACATTCAAGGCACACAAAACTTTAGTCACACACGTTATAGATCTTTATTCGTATTCAAATATTGCCGTTTTATTCTATTTACAAGTGTTTATAGGCAAAACGAGGAAGGTAACTCGATAATAAAACAAATAAACAATGAGTTATTTGGAGTCACGTCATGTACACTTGATATATACGGAAGGGTAGCACGATCGATCTGTTCACACCCTCCAGATATGATTAGCAGCTAATTGAATCCCGGGGTGAGATCCGCAGTTTAGTTTTCTAATTTACGAGTCTTTCCTTTGCTTAGTAAAGGGTTGAATTTAATTATCTCCGTGCCGACGACCCTCAACTAAAACACACAAAAAAATGGATGAAATTGCATCTCAATTTGAGAAAAAGCTTCGTTAACCTTCAAGCTCTCATTACTTACTTTATAATACCCCGTAGCAGACAGATCGTAGCTCTACGCGAGTTCGTAGACCTCTCGATTCGTTATGGCAAATTGCTATTTGATATCCTAAAAATAAAAGTCTGATTCGTTTAATTTCATTATTTTCAAAACGTATTCAGTGAAAAGAAAATCTTTTCCTCGATTTATATTCAGAGTCTTTCTTTGATGTAACTAGTTCTTGTCAATAAAAAATAAGTACCAAGTAAAGACCCAATTTCAATTTATCAAGCGACTATATACGTTGCATGAACACCCATTGGTAGTTTTATTGCGTCGCTAATCGGGTGATATTTTTTGCATGGAATTTGGTGATAATCACTTTCAAGTTCAACTTTGTATTCAAGCGGCGCGGCGCGCACCGCCGCCCCTGTGTTGCGAATTTGATAATGAAAGGGCCCCACTTGTGTGCTGCAGAGATAATGTAAATAAGTATGCAAATTATACACCAAGTTCCATTCAAATGAACCTTTGCGGCTCTTTAAAGTTTTCCTCAAAGCCAAATCTAACAGTGTGATATATCTACTCGCACCGAGACCCACCCTGTATTTGAATATTTTGAAATAAGGAAATGATGTACAAACAGACACGGATTCGTGTCGGAAAACTTTCTCGTCGAATCCTATTTATGATGTTATGAGTTCGCAGCACCAGACGGACCGACGCACCCTCTAGCTGCTCCCTCGCGAACGTAACATTATTAAAGTATTATAAAAAGATATGCTCCGTACGTTCACAGACGTGTAATAATGCAGACTGCAAGCAATCTAATACATGTACGCATGGATGGACTGAATAATTAGTGGCACCATTGGCTCTGAGATTCCTTTCTCATTTCATCCGACATTTGGCACGGAATGTGTAAAATATTTTCGTTGTAGCAAAGTGAAAGTCGCGCGTGATAGCGCAGTGTGACGTGGCTCGGCCATCAATCATTTATCCGCGAGTCGCTTCAGCGATACCGAGGAAAGCTCTAAAGCAACGCCACTTTGATAATGTATCACGTTTAAAACCGACTTTTAAAGGCTCCCCTCACCCGCCTTTATTATTAGGCGAAAGGAAGCGTGCAAACAAAATAGATTGATACCGAATCTTGATAGCGGGTATTGAATTTATTTTTGTTCACTTTATCTACACCATACAATTTGTAATATTTAACTAAATTTAATTCTCTGCGATTATTTCAACAGCTTTAAGATTTTTGAAACGCTTCAAGATTAGAACTCAGCCTATTTAAAAGGATTTGGCTTTGAGATTTTTTGTTGGAAGAGTTTTATTAGAATTTAGCGGTACAGTCCTTAGTTAAGTACCCACAAACATGAACATTTAAGAAAGACCAACATAAGAACTTAACTTGAACCATAATTACTTGTTCTAATAAAATTCACGTCGGCTAGTATTCTAATGAGGTTTATAACCATAATATTTGAACGTACACGAATGTTTCATGAAAGAAATTGGAGCGCAATTTATTTATCGCATCAAGTAACTGAAGCGTTGATATCAGAGACGTGCATTGCAGTTTTCTGCAAGTATGTTGCACTTAACTGTGATACGTATTATATTCCCGGTAAGTGCGATCCAATTTGTTCAAGTTTTGCGGAACGGCACCCAGAAGAATGTATGATAAACTGTCATTCAGATGCGGCACTCCGCGAAATACGCGACAACATTCCACTCTGGGAGCACCATAAATTGGGTTATCAATCAATATTACTTTCCTATCTCCAATTTATGTGGAAATTGTTTATATTACATATACATGATCCGACTTTGTTCCTGATCATTGGTGCGGGGAATGGGTATTACCGTTTTTGTGAACATCGTTTCGTCGCCAACCGTCGCCGATATCAGCTCGACTGTCCGACAATAAAGGTATACGACCATCGTTACGCGGTATTTTCTTACAATCTGAGCGAGAAGCAAGCTGGGACAGCGCTCGTAATGGGCCAATATATCAAATAGGATTAAGTGTAAATGAGAGTAGCGCAAGCGGCTGATACTTTGTTGTGCGACATGACCGGAATAGATAGAGACCTATTGATTTCTTTATCACTCCTAGAAACGGAGATCTGGTGGCCTAATTTTAAAAATCAAGGTTTGGATTATCAATATATATTAAGTTAATACAATAAATAGGTTTATTAGTTAATTCGTAATATACGAGCAATCCCCTTTGCACTTCACGCTGAATTAGTTTACCGAATACGAAAACATAACAAAATGGAGTCTGCAAAGTAGCCCGAATAAATCGCATTTGTGAGCGACAGTAGGGCGCGGTGCTGCGTCGAGACGCCACCACCTCGGCTCGTTCCCCTACATGTGCGCGAACATTCCTAGTTTCCACCTGAGTGACGCGCCGTACGCTCTATCAAAGTATGCAATTTATTTCCAGTATTGCTTGATATTCTTACCAAGTTCCGCTTATGTTTCAAAAAGAAACAGTCTGTAAAACTTATTCCGATGTCTACAATATTTTGAAGACATAAAAAAAACATAGGTACAGCAAATACCGCAATACTCTCGATGCGACAATAGAATTTGTCGTAATAAACGCTGTTTAAGTGTATCTGTCGCAGCTCGGCTATTATATTGTCGCAACTGTCTGCACTCTGCAGTTAGTGTAACTACCACGAAGTTTGGCGTAAACACAGTCCAGTACAGAGAGAGAAACGAGCTAGCTCGTAATGAGCTTTTTGCTGGATATTTTACACACGATTAATGTGGACGGGGCGGATCACAGTGGCGACATCGTGGATATTTCCCAGAGGTCGGCGTCTCCCGACACGAGTTTCTTTCTTGATTAAAACTCGGAATAATAAACGGCAAAACAATTTTGCTTCGTCGCGCTCTGCCGACCGTCCCCACAGAACAAACTAATATTGAAGTGTACGGATGCGCGCACAGTACCGCCATGCCTTCGGTCATTTAAAGCCCTTAGGTTTGCTAATATTAAACACTCAGCCACGATCTATTTGCCAACACTGTACCCTTGATTTTAGAGTTTAATTTGGTTTCTTTTCCTAAACAAAAAAAAAACACTACCCAAAATGTATGTTGTTATTTTTTCCCGCCAAACATTACGTTTTGTCTTTAAACGTGACAGCAAAAAATATTAATATTGGTATAGGTATGTTAATTGGGTAAACTGGTACAGATGCGCATAAAGTAGCACCACTTAATGTATGCTTGAATTCGTGAATCAATCTGAGAGGCTTACATCCTTAAGAGATTATCAGAGACAGTATACCCCTTTTTGGAGACAAGTGTAGCTTTTTGGAGAAAAATAATATTATTGATACTTCATAATAATAACATCACACTTAACGTTATGCGTCGTGACAGGTTCAGCTGTGTGTTCAGTAGCGTGATTCTCTACAGTGGCTACTGTCGAGTATCGAAAGTTTGACATTTAAAATGTACTGCCAAAATAGTTCCTACGACGCCCGTTAGAGGCGCTGATGATATTTTCATACAAAAATTTTCGATGACCAACCGGTTGATGGTAGTCGATAGAATTAAGCTACAGGTCCCTTGATAGGCTTAGAGAGAAAACCGCCTTCATGAATTAGAGGTCAGAGAACAGACTATATAGTTCTTAAATATTTGTAGTCTTATTGACACCATGTTATTCTTAACAAGTGCTCAAATATAAATTTAAATACATTCATACAATATACTTTTCACAGTCGTATTTTTACTGCAAGATCGGGCATCTTGAACCAGACATGTGACGACCAACTTCATAAGATCAAAATGAAAGTGAGCGCTCATGAAAATTTCAAAACTTGCAATTTCATAAAATCTGTAGTACAGTCTATAAAATTCCAATATACACTTACTAGTTACAAATGTTATTAGGTACAGGCCGGTGCTGAAAATTGGAAAATTTAATAATTCAGCAAAGTTGGAGCAGAACGTACTCGGCTTTCGTTTTCACCCCAACTCATCATTAGTGCGCATTCTGCTACTAATTTTCAGAAGTGATCAAATCCTACAGATTTTCAATTCACAGAAACTTTTGAATTTATTTAATCTCTCAATATGGCCTGATTAGTACAGACAGTATTTTATTAAACATTTCTTAAATATTTCGAACACAATACTTATTTTAATGAGCACTGCTTAAATAAATATTAAAGGTGTTTTTTTTAAACTGCTTTATTGAAAACTGTTTTAATATCCCTGAGTGTGTAAATCCCGGGGCTACATATCACAATAATCACGCTTCAACGACGCAACGGTAATCACAGTTTGATTTTATTAGTACACACGTAATTGCTTCTTCCTGAATTTACTCCCTATCCCACCTGAGGCCATAGAGTTTCCATACCTAACAGTGCTACAGGCTTATTCAACAGAAATAAGTAGGTACAGCAAACTGGCTAAACTATATGTAACCAAAAATGTTTGTCATGAACTAAAAGAAAGTTATTAGTTTATAAAAGTTAATTTCTATATTATAGAGCAACGATTACCAATATGGTTGAGCAATATTCTACAACACAAGTAATGTTAGCGAGTATGTATTGCTGTGCATTAACCCATAGAAACTATTGGTCGGGGTTCACAAAAGTTACCTGATGGAATCGTGCTGTATTATGTTGCTCTTCAAAAAGTAAGGCAAATACTTCAGAGAAAACCCCATTGTCATTGATATTCAACTCAAATATGATTGTCATGAGTCGATTTTTTCCCGTGGGGGAAAGTTTCAAATAATCCTGATCCATCGTTACACAAAACTTGTAAGTTGTTCGCGTCTCAACGGATAATCGAGTTTATACTTGGAGGGCCGCCATCAATCATTTATCCCGCTCGCTCCGTCCACGGCTGGATGTGCACCGCACACCACCGCCACCGCCGCGCCACCACCGCGCCACCACCGCGCCACCACCGCTACGCGGAAAAACTTTAAAGTGTTCCAACTTACTGTGACGTATCGCACACTCGCTTGTTACTTGAATAATGTCTCTCTTTAATTTATTACTTTCAACTACATACTTATTGCTATCTACTGTATAAGACATTTTTAACATCATCGTTTTATTTTTCAGGTATTATTATTCTTCCATATTACTCGTTGCAATCTTACGACGAAAAGTTAGTCAATTCTACAAAGTACACGTCTTGTGTATGCTTGCTGACTATGTATATTTATTGAAGTATTTCGATTGTGTGTTACTGAAATAGTCGTCAATACAGGTTTTTTGAGTTATGGTCGCCTCGAATATCCAAAACTAGGGCTACATTTTTATTGCTTAGGGTTAAGCACGCAAATATTATTGACGATCCAATAAATCTCGTATGAAGTCACCTCGAGGAAGGCAAATAACACAAGTAGACAGGAATCTATACGGCATGAGTGTTTTATGAGCACTCAAGTGCCTTCCGGACTGGGGATGTTTAAAACTCTCCCGCGACTCGATCGAGAACATTCCACTCACAACACGACAATGTCGGATTTGATCTCAACCGACGTCATTTTTATGAGCGGTTAAAACTTTATGAATATGCTTACCGCTGCAGTTTTCACTTACTTTTATATGCGTTTAGCAAGGTGAATTTTAAAACCGTGCTATCTTATCAAGCATTATCATACCGTAAACTACATTCTTGAGGCACTTCGCATTGCTTGGAGTGTGACAATTTGGGGTATTCTAGTCTACCTCTACATTGATGTATGGGCGAATAGATGTTATATCTAATTGCGTCACGTAATAACTAAAATATAACATGTAGGCACTAGGCATGCTCTGTTCATGTGAATTACATACTTTGACAATTTATGAGTAAGAGTTGGGCCAGCTACCCAGAATCAAAGCACAGTGCATTATGCTAGGTCAACGAAACGGTTAACTAGATTTTTGTAAAATAATGAAATTTAATTGAGAATCAATCTCAGGCTGCATGTGTAAGAAAAATCATTGCATTTTGAAAGTTAAAAGATTGTCCCTAGATTTTATTCAGCAGTTTACCAAAAAGTCTGTCAAACTTCAGAAGACCAACAATGAACATGAAGACTTACATAAATTTCACCACGATGTTATACGAAGTAATAACGTTTTTATTTCACCATCAAGAGAGAGAGAAATAAACACGGCAACGTATACAAAGCGGCTGTCGGAATATAATGAGATCGCAAAAGAACTCATTTTAATACACCGCAGAAGCTACATGGATTAATAATACAGATAACTTTATAACATAATAACATGCACGTATGATATTGCGGGAAAATATTGTTACGTCGACGTCAATATCGTTAAAGGAAAATACGATAATTATTTACTTTTTCAATAAGTTATTGGGTAAAGTCGAAATGTTTATAGTTCTTATGTGTTACAGTATGTTGGTTAAAAAAGGCTCAGCTATTAATTATAACGAGAGACACTCTTAATTATATATCTAATAATAATGCTTACTTACATTATTTCAACATGTAGTCTAACATTTGTTTATTTATCATTTTGGTAGAACGATAACATTGTCAGAGATACTTCTTAGAAAGAAAACAAGCCTGAGCTGTGTACACAAAACATATAAATAATCAGAGATCGAAAACAAAGTTTCCATAACATTGTGTAACGGCAACAACATAAATTGAGTCCAATTAGCTCTAATAACAACGTATCGCATTAACGGGATAAACATTACCTCAGTATAGAAACAAAGGCAGGTAAGTTGTTGTTTAATTCAAACAACAGTATTATAATAATAGTCAAAGAAGACTGCTTTTGAGTTTTAACTGCAAACACCGCTTCTTGGAAGCTCTAACAATACGGCATCGTAAAAATTAAATTACAGCGAATCTCCGAGGAGGTTTCAATTTTCAAGCAAGACTCTGGAGTCGAGATGCCGACTCCTCTTACGAAATAATATTGCATCCACAAATACTCCGCTTTACTACCCTTCTTTTACGCCCGAGTTTCATTCATATTGAATCAAACAAATTAGCAAACCTAACACTAATAAAACGGCGAGCAAAATCAGAGCTGCAATGTTGAATTATAGAGTACCTGAAATTACTTTTAAACGGATAAATAGAAATGTTAATTTGAGACTGTAAAAAGTATCGCAGGAGTGTAGCGCGACGGCAAATTAGAGGGAATGGAATATAGTTTACTTTAAGTTAAACTTATTACGGTCCTCGAGAAACAAGCACTGGGAGGCTCGCCCGGCGCGCGGGTCAAGTGCCCAATTTGTCACCCGCGCAAACTTCCGACTACTTCGGCCCCGGCCTGTTCGATTCCATTAAACTTTCGAGACCTTTTGAAGCTATTTTCTTGTTTGAATCAAGATTTGCCTAATTCATTTCGGTGTCTACCTACTTCAAACAGCGCTAACGTTGATTTAACATTCGTCAATATGCTGGCTGACATCTAGAGATAATTGATCTAAATCAATTAAACACAGAAAATCTTATCAGTTTATAAATAAAGTGGTAGCCCATGATCGAAATGAAAGTAAGTCCTGAGACGCTTACAATGCGCTATCATAAAAATTAAATTACGGTGAGAGTTTCTCTGTAAGTGCGCGCCATTTCAACGGGTAGGTTTAGGTGCGGGCGAGGAGGGGCGGCCACATCAAAGCGAGACTCATCCTGCGTCGGGTTCTCCTTCAAATCAAATTTAGCAGCTTTCTTCTTTCGTCACGGCACTGAGACACGACTAAGCATTTGACCCGTGGTGTATCACTACCGCGCTCTATAAATTTAAAAGCACAATGAAAATCTGCTCTTACTAAGCCAAAAAAATACAAAGTAACAAGTCCTCCGAAGCTAATGAAAAAGTAAAGTATAAACAAGGGTAGAAAAAGATAAAAAGAGCGATATCCTCTGGCGTTAAAGGTTCTGTCTCCACGAAAAGAGCTATAATATTTATGCAATTTATGAGCTATAATATAATATGTATAATCTTTAAAAAAATAATACCAATTATATGTAAAATTTATAACATTATGGTATAAGTATTCACATGTTGTCAAACAGTATCACAATATTTACATATCTGCAAATCTAATAAAATTGAAAATGTTAATCATAAATTATTTTTAAAATTCGTTACTCCAAGTGTAAGAGAAAATAGCTATTTGATTAAGAAAAATTACATCATCAAATACAAATCGACTACAAAGAATATAAATCAGATGTTTCGTACCTTTGAACCCTAAAATCTAAAAGAAAGAAGTAAAAGAAATTAAAGGCCAAGTTGTTTACGTATACACGCCTGAGGCATAGCGAGATCAAGTGGCTAATTTGTCAGCGAGAGTAAACTTGGGTGTGCCGACGCCGCGGTCTGGTACGGACGACGATGCGATTCGATTAAACTTCACCCAAAGTACCAACACAAGAACAAGGCCTACTTAACGCGGTTGTACATTTACGACGGAAACTTAATAAGCTAACTCATCAGAAGAACCGACTCAGCAATGTATGCGTGCTATGAATCTGATACGTTCTTTTACATGAGCATGTTATAGTAGAGGGCACAGACCACTCACATGTACTGTTTTATTAGTTTCACGAACCAGAATTTAGAATGTCATCTTCAATGCTGCAAAATACTTCTAATAGTCAACATTATCATAATAAAATATTGCATAGTATTATGCAAAAGATCGCAATTAAAATTTTGTAAATGTGTATTGCGTTATTACCACAAAATCGTTCCGCTATTAAATTTTACCACATTTTATAGTACCCTTATCTTGAAACTTAGATTAAAGGAAAGTTTGTACGCCAAGTTTTGCTAGTCTGTACACACATATCTGCAGTTGAAAATCAAGGTACCTACAATGTATATTGTTCCAATTTGCGTGTTCCGAACAAAACAATTAAATTAGTTTGTGTTTATTTTATTGTACTTTTTAAACGACTTTAAAGGAAGCAGTTTAAATTATACACAGCCTGGCTTAAACATAATTTCAGCATACATTTGGACTCAGAAGTAGGTGTAAAAATAGGCACTGTTTGTTTCTATAGAAATGATAATAGCAATTTGTCTATAAGCAGCGCGATTCTCTACAGTCGATGCACCTAAGCGTAAACGTATTGCAGAAATAGTTCTTATGGCGTCCGCTAGAGGCGCTGATCAGTTTTCGATAGATGATAGTGGTAGATAATCGCTACAGTTGATAAATAAATCAACTTTTTAATTTGTAAGTTATCTTTTAATGTATTTTTTGTACATGTACTTATTTACCAGATACATATATACTCGTATGTTAAATAGGTCCCATAAGTAGCATATTAAAATTATAATCTATACTAATATTATAAAGCTGAAGAGTTTGTTTGTTTGTTTGATTGTTTGTTTGTTTGTTTGTTTGAACGCGCTAATCTCAGGAACTACTGGTCCGATTTGAAAAAATCTTTTACTGTTAGATAGCCCATTTATCGAGGAAGGCTATAGGCTATATATCATCACGCTACTACCAATAGGAGCAGAATACCAGTAAAAAATGTTACAAAAACGGGGAAAATTTTAACCCATTCTCTTATGAGACGCAATCAAAGTTGCGCGGGTCAGCTAGTATGTAATAAAAGTAAAGTTTGAAGTCACTTCATATTATAATAGCCGTCTGCCCTTCTATCACCTCTCGATACTTATAAATACATGTTTTAGAAATGGATTAAACTTCTTTTGAAGACAGTTTAATCATAAATGTTTTACGTGTTGTTTAAATATTTTACATGGCTTAATATTAAACTTCTTATATTGTCATTATAAAAAAAAGACGGATTTTCTGTGATTTTTCGGCCTTTGGACGGTATGAGAGACTTTGACTTTGTTTTGGCCAAAAAATACCGTATTCTTGTTTACAAAAACAAGACGTAACTTAAATTAAGTACAACGATACGATATGAAAGTTATTAAGTATTGAATTTTTAGACAATTGTAACGTTCATACGTTATCATTCTAGCACCTACCTTCAGACAGGTACAAGCGGTCAGGTTCAGCAGGCTGTTCACAGGGACGATGTCGAAGAGTGACGTGGAGGGAAGGCCCTCGCGGTGGAACCTCAGGAGGGGCTGGCTCCGGAGGCGACTCGCACTCTCGCTCCGTTGTCTGACCATTGTTGTTCGGTCCTTCACAAGAAAGTATATTGATATGAATTAGATATAATTAATTTATTTAGTGCTTACATTAAGTGGTTTTTAAAAGGGTAAGGTTTCAAGAGTCGGGCTTGGAGGCCATCTATTAGTCATTATAGGTACGTGATTTTCTTCTGTACTAAGCTGTTTGAGCTGTTAAAGGCCTCACAACAGACATCAAATAAGTAAAGCTAGTATACTAAAACATGAAACGCCCTCAATGAATGTGAAATATGCGTTAACATTGAAGTAAATGTATGTTGAAAGCGATATCTACATCACTTAGTTAATACGGATTATAACATGACGATGTCGGTCGCGTCAGTCGCGTGGCACACATGAATACAATTCCGTAAGCTCATTGTCTACACCTATGTACGTGCCTCTCGTGTGCGTCTGGGTAACTATGCCAAGCATCCTTATCAAAGGCATGCACCCACTACCGTATTACGCTCATAATAGCTATACTACAGAATGCCTAACTACAATAACTAAAATGGAATCCGACACAGAATATGTGTAATACCTCATTCATACCGTACATTTCGGAATGGCATTAGGATTAATAATCCTTGCAGTAATCGTATACATTCCTACTTGCATTGCGATGGAGTATAATTATGTTTGTCTGCAGAAATTAACCCCACTGTAAATTCTTCGCTATATTGATGAATGTGACATTAGATGACCATTGACATAGAGTATTTGACTATAGAGTCCGTGTATTAAGGTTTTATTGTGTTTCAACAAATAATATCACAAGAATCAGTCAATCTTTATAGGTGAATTTTATAACTGACGAAGAATTACCTAAACCGGGTACGCAAATTTATTTGTTAAAAAAATACAACGTCAATAAATTCTTTACAGAAATTCTATAAAAAGTATCAAAAACATATTAAAGGAACTAAAGAGAACAGATACAGTTAACAAACTTCAAAGTTGGTCAAAGAAACTCGTTGACGGCTAAGGGTTCCTATAAGAACAGTGATTGGGATAATCTATTTGGGATCTCGAGCAAATACTACAGGTATTTTGGTAGTCAAACGGTTCGGTTTTCTCAAACGGTTTTCCTGTTCACATTTCATCGGCATTTTCATATAAAACAACTTGAGCGAAATGAACATTATTAAGCACTGGAAATTGAAATTCTTTATAAATAGCTCTTTCATTTAGTTAGCTTTGTAAGTGGAGATTAACATCTAGACAAGCGATTACGTAAGAAAAATGCTCACTTTAATAAACGAAGCTTAAAGATTATATAAATACTTTGAGGCTAGACGATAGTAATTGTTTCAGGGTCTTTAGTAAAGCCTTCGAAGTTAACACAAGTTCTTGATAACTTAGACTATTTATAAAACTGAACGATACAACATCAGACTATGTCGGTACTTAAAAAAAAGTTAGCCTATTCATACAAAAAAATCGCTACGGTATGTCTAGTGTTCCATAAAAGGCCTGGAAATATGTCCATTCAATTACTTACAAAAACGATTATTATGTAGAAACTAAGAAAGGAAAATAGTAAAGGTACTTAGTATCTACTCTATTACGGTAAGAATAAACTGGCACTTCACCAAGCTACAATTCCTGTAACATACTTGAATAGTAATAAGTACAGTAACGGGGACATACTATTGTACATGTATATAGCCGTATAATACATAGTTATGAGTTATGTTAGTGTTACCATTGTTGAGACAGTGGCGAGTGTTGCGTGCGTTGTTATCGTGCGCGAAGTCTTCACGGCGCGGTCGACGTGACAGCGTGCCGCCCGTCTCCGCGCTGAATATCTCCTCCCCTATAACACATACCTCATATTTAACGCATATCTTTACAAACCTTAGGGTGTACAGCTTAAGAATAAGTGTTGAATAGCCTATCCGGTAGATAAAGTGACAGCAAATGTACAAAAATCTCCGTCAAATTCTATTTTAATCGATGCTTATTCAAAAATTCTGAAACCGGCTATATGAGTAGTATATTTGTATATTTGTTGATTAAAAAGCACATTATTTCCTTATTTCAGAACGTTTATTTGTATAATGCTAAATTCACATTTGACTCACGTGTTCAAAGGCACGTTATTATTCTCAAAATTTATGTAAGTATAAAAAAATATTTTAAAATTTATTAAATAATTAAAAACGAATCTGTGTCCCCATCATCTATAGAAATCTACCTAAATAAAATATCACTAAATCCTTCCCCAAAAATCTAAAATCGGTTTGTTGATGGTAAACCGCACGAGAATCCTTTCAGTAAGTTTTGAGTTTATCGTAATCAGACAGACGCAACTGGTGACTTTGTTTTGTGTATTAATACCTGGTGATGATAAACTCCCGAGAAATTAGCCTCATCTATACTTATAATAAATCTGTAGAGAGGTCAATTCTGTACATTGAATATATTTAAAAAAAAACCAATGGGGGATGTTTAGTAACGGATACTGATACCGAATCTGCAATTTATAATTTTCTTTTCTGTCTGTCTGTCTGTCTGTCCTCCGTCTGTATGTGACGCTATCACGTAAAAACTACCGGATAGAATGCACTGAAATTTGGTATATGCATAGATTAAGTAGTGGAGCAGTTCCTAGGATACTTTTTATAGCATAAAATTTAAAAAAAAATTAGAAAATTGAAAAATATACGTAGAAATCGTTTGAACCTGCGTTTCCCTATAGAGACCATAGATGGCGTTACAATCCATTTCACAACATTCGCATAAAGTTAACGCGGCGCCTGCCGTATCGATACCTGTTGTTCGCACCAACCAATAGATGGCGTTATAGCTCGCAACAAAGCATGTTTTTTCTAATTAATTTGTTTTGATGGCTTTATTGTAAAAAAATACCTTTGAAACATGCTATACATTTATAAGATTTTTAAACATAAATGTTGTATGATATATTACACAAAAATGTTGGTTTACGTGGGTCCGGTGCGGTCGGGATATCCTAGATGGCAACCGAGTAATTTCGTTTGTTGTTCGCCGCAACTAACAGATGGCGTTGTTGTTCGAAACACATAACCAAATTAATTGGTTGCATTAAGGAAATAAATTGTATAGCTATGAAACAAACTACGTGGTAAGTTTTAAAAAATAAACAACGGATGATATATAAAAAATAATTACGGGTTACGCGGTTTCGGACGTATCATCGCAAGTAAACATTATTACGCGTGTGAAGAGCTCCGGCGCAGATAGGTCTGTCTGTACCTATTATAATATTCTGAATCCAGACGGGTAAGCAATGGTCAGTCTATAATAAGGTATTATATTTTACACTGTAAACTGGTACGGATACAGACGAGAGCGGAAAAGAAGGTAACCACAGGAAATCAGGCCTGCCTGAGCCTGTGTCACATTGTGTGCCCTTCGGGTCCCTTTCGTATATAACCATTAGATGACAAAAGAGTTGTTAGCATTTTTATGTGTATCGAGTGCTTCGCAATTCGCGTGCTCAAACGAATAAGCAACAGTACGAAATTCACGCGAGCGGAGCCGCACGGGTCAGCTAGTCAAAAATATTCACCAATACACACAAAATTATTTTTAATTTATTTTAAACTCAAAAATCTGGAGCAAACGACTTTGATGTTTTTTTTTATAAGTGCCTCACATTCTAGCCAAGAGTGAAAATAATAGACTCCGAGAACACAGAATAGGTATATTCGGTTTGAAAATTCTCATCTTGTTGAGAATTCAAAGTGCATTTAGTTGTTACTAACGATACATACAGTTCCACGTAAATCGTCATTATTGAATGTATTCAAATACCAAGTGAGCACAGTTCATAGCAGTTAATATCTGCTACTGAGAATTGTCAGTACCGATTTACTGACGTTATTATTTCAAATCACAATGAAAAATAACTTTATGGGTGAAAAACAAAATTATTTTAACCTTTGACAGCTGAAATAATCATGAGGGACGCATTTAATTTAGGTTGACATTTGGAACAAAAGTTAGTAACGACCCACGCACTTTCCTAAGTTGAGATATTCATAAAGTATTCATACATTCATCTATTCAACCACTATTTACACGTGACCTTATAAATTTATTGAATATGCGATAAAAGCTTTCCAGAAAAAAAATGAAAACAATACCCATATATTAGTACATACACACATAATGATATATGAGTACTAGACTCATAATTAGGAATACAACATCTGAAGAAAAAAACAATATTAATGTAATGTTGCAATAAGGTTTTCTATGTAGTCAGCTTTTATAAAATTGAAATTGCGTTAATGAAATCGTACTTGCAACGATTTTGCGGTTTAATTATAAAAACAAGATAATTATTACTAGTATTACACTGTAGATAGTTTCATAATAAGTAAGTTTCAGCTTTGAAAGCGGTCCTTATAAAGCGAATAACTTATATAATATGTCTTGGATTCCTGTACATCAAAACAGTGTACAGTAAGTTTTAAAATTACGCACCGCAGTGAGCGAAGCGAGACGGAAGCACACAGTAATTAGTTCAAAAACACGCGGGACGGAGTTTCGCTATTAGCTAGTGTTTCGGTTCTGTGCCGCGCTTGATGCACAGATAACGGCGTGTAAGATAAACGTCTACTAAATCTCACTTGTTTGTAATGCTAATATCTTTCCTTTAACACTTTGTGGAGTGACTTGATGCTCTATGTGTACTGTGATATTTGTAGATTTGTAGAGATTCTAGTATTTTAGAAAGGGTTGATTATATTTTGATAATGGTTTTTCAAGTAAGTGAGAAAGATGAGCGATATTTTGTAGAGCAATTACTAGCTTCTAATATGTAACTAAAAAAGTTACTTTGGGTAATACTCTGGGAACTTCTTTTAGTTCAGCATCGCGAAAGCAACTCGATAGTCAACAGTGTTAATCGCCCTTGATTTAATTTTCATGCAAAAATTGTCTATCGAGACATCCGAGGCTCGATAGAATCGCAAGTGATTCTTGATCGCCCCTCTACTTTACATAAATACCTACTCGTAAAGCTTTCTTCGTCGTTGTTAACGACTGTATCACTTTCTTAAAGCAATTATATATTTTTTTTAGGCGTTGCTATTCAACTGCAGATCAACGGCCTCTCCCTCCCCTAACTTCACGAGTGAGAACAATGTCGATAATCTTTGACTCCCTTAGAACAATGCTGAGGGGCCGCTACTTACATTAAATTATTGTAATATGGTTTTCAGTACAATAAAAAGGAATAAAAGCACTAATTGTTCAGTGAACGAGTTCCTTGTTTTTGGTGCTTCAATTATAGATCGGCCTTCAATCAATTACAGTAGCTTAGTGTTGGAAATATTGTGTACATTTTATTGTTATTAGTTCTAACTCAAACGAATGGACTTCGCAGCAATTAGAAAAATAACAAAGTATTAAAATGTCGTAGATAGAAGCTACAACATAGCTACGACATGGCTACGGGCGTAGCTACGTGATGCCTACGCCTAATTACATTCTTTAATAATACAAGGTGTACCTTTGGAGTTTCTATTTCTCCTGTAGTATCTTCGGTTGGTGCTCTCGAGAGGGAACGGCGACGCCTGACGCTGCGGACTGCTCGCGTACCTCGGCAACTCCTCGCCGCCCTCCGACCCGTAGATACGACGCTGCTCACCTGGACCAAACACAGTTATGTTATTTATAACAAAATTAATATGATTAACGTTAACTAATTTCAAGGCATAGCGATAAAGAGCTACGTAGTTAGGAGCCGATGTTTTCGAAGTTTTTACATATTATTCTACTTCACCATAAATATACTAACATTATTATGCTTACAATTCACGGGCATACAGTAAATTTTATGAAACCGTTAAATTGTTCAAATTTTCAGAAACCCTCGAGAGATTTGTTATCCATATTAAAATCAACACGTTGTACAACATTAACACCACATTTTTTACATAAAAAAGTTCGCAAACGTCCGCCGTACTTAGTTATGGTACGAGTAAGTAATAATTTTCAACACTTTATACAAATAGGTCAGTATAAAAGTTGAGGCCGGAAAGTTTGGAATTTATGAGGCGGTTTGTTTGGGTAGGTAATTCTAAACAATAACAAACAAAATGTATACGGCGCGGCGGCCGGAGCCCTGAGCACGGCTGGGCGCGAGTCGGCCCGCGGGCTACGTCGACCGCTCTAGTACTTCGCCAAACAACGAACACGCTCGCGCCGGCCTGCTCAAATAATTCCTCTTGAACCCCGCAAAAACTACATCACTTTGTTGCTATGAACATAAAGATAAACAGACACGTAACTATGTTATCGGTTTTATCTTACGTAACACTAGAATTGCTCGTCTTTTATTTCAGAACAATTCCCTTCGTAGATTGGTTTCACCTACAACTTTTTTTTTGGGTTAAATATATAACAAGATGCAGAAATAAACGATTAATCACAACTACTGTTGTTGCACTAAGTTTAAGTAATATGGTGCTGCGAACACTAATGCGACCACCTGCTATCAAGTTTGGTGATTAAATTAATAACCTTCCCCCTCATCCTCGAAATGTGCTAAATTGGACGTTTATTCGAATGAATTGTTTCCAAAGTTCATAAGTTACTAAAATATATTATTTGTATTTATAGTGTTAGCTACAGGAAATGCGCGAGAATGGTTTTAAGTATTTATAAGTATAATCTTGTGATGGTTAATCAAAACACTACCATTTACAAATTATACAAGTGCTAACTACTAGCTTACTGCGCACTCGTTCTAAAGTTTAGCGACAGCCCTCTAAAGAAAATTTCAAAGTAAACTTGTAATAACACTACGCCTATGTTGTTACAAATGCGTATAAAAAGAAAGTTGGTGAACGAAAGAAAATGAATTAAAAATACTCGTTCAGATTGGTAAGTTTCGCAATACTTTGGAAATTTGTTGGCAACGTTAACACAGCTCTCCGTAACGAAACGTGAATAAATTGAAAATAAGCAGAGAGACGCAGTCATTTGTAACTTTAGGGAAAGCATTTTAATATTTTTCGAAAGTCGACGATAAAAAGATGTTAAGAACCGGTCTAACGTAGTCATAAAAAGTACAATAAGTAAGAGTTCCGAGCCTAGCACGAGTGAATAATTGAATGAACGAAGCTCACTGGCCCCCGTATTATTCTGATACGGCCCTTTGTTTATACCTACATAAGTACATACGAATAACAACAAATTTTAACTATTCTAAATTCCCAACTGAAATAATATTAAAGGGTTTTGGATGTAGCGTTTAATGAAAGTTAAGTCGGCGGTCTGGTATGTAGCCAACGGCTGTATGAAACTAAACACCTTGTTTTAGTTTACTCAACGATTCTACAAACTCAATTAGCATTACAACCTCTGAAAGTCACTTTAGGCGAAATGGAATTATGTTACAAATAAACGCGCCTTTGTTTTGATAGACCTTACACGGATATAATGGTAATTTCAATGTTTTAACAACGTTCATGTATTCTCTGTACTTAGGTACATATGTTTAATATATTATTTTACCCTTCATGTACACAAAAGACTTATTATATGTAAGCAATTTACATTATTTTAATTTGACTTTCCATGTTTTGTGAAGTAAGTATTATGTAAGAAGAATGGCAGAACATTTGCTCCATCATAACTATTCAAATAAGGAGAATTATTTTGATACTCCTAGACAATTTATACGGGTAGTTGTTCGAGGGAAATTTGTGAACCAACCTGAATAGGTAGTTTATGCGTCTGGGTAGGTCTGTGCGGGTATCCTGTGCTCAAACATAATGGAATAAAGAATAGCATTTGTAACGAGAATATTACGGTGAATAGCCCTCCATTTACCCATAATCGGGTTGGATAAACATATTAGCGAAGGCTAGTTTCAAACTTCATGTTTAGTCAAACTTGTTGGAACAACTATCTGATATCGAACACATCACGCCTACATTTCCCCGAAGGACGAGCATATTATTATATATTTAGTTGTTAACTCTACACTGTTACTGAGAATTTCCTGACCAAAATTCGCCTAATAAAAACTAAATTATGCATCGAATATCATATTATTAAAATTTAATTTATATTCAGACTGTGTCATTGGGGGTTTCGACTATATAATTATGTTGAATGATAAAATCGTTTATTTTAGTAAATTAACTAATAAATAGTATGTTTACGCGTGCAGTTGCACTGTATAAATCCGTACACTAACCATACTAGCAACGTAGTTAACAAAGTACAGCACCAAATAAAAACTAAAACATATATCTAGGGATTTTCAAATATTTTTCTTATAATTACACATAAAAATAATTTACATCTCTTCTAATTTCTTAAAACGAGTTCTAAAAAAAGACTGTAAAAGACATACGGCAACTTCCTCGCCAGCAACACCAAAATGCAAGCGATATTCGGTAAGTTCGACCGTTTTTTTCTTATCATATATCGTATGAATATTTAACTATTAAGCTTTTCATCTTTGAATCTCAAATAAACCTTACCGCTCAGCAATAAGGTCGAAAATTAAAGAGCAAGTTATTCGGTCCACCGAGGCGATGTTTCCCTTTAGTAAACAACTCAAGATTGAATATGAAAATTTAATCGACTAATTTAATCGAAGAGAGATACCATGTACCCGTCGCGGGTGAGTTATTAAACGTCTCTCAGTAGGTCGGCATTGAGGTTGTAAATATGAATTCCTAATAAAATCTATTTCTGATGCCTTCAGTCACATTATTTCTGTGAAATATATTTACTGTCTTACCAATAAACATCGTGTAAGCTCTGATTTTGTGTTTTGTCACTTTCAATCAATTTTGGAAATGTAAATGAATAAAAAAGATAAAGAAATATATAATTAGATCGCACATGACGTTTAGATGATCCGTTTAATTTATGACATACGTTAGTTCTTAGATTGTGTTGTTAAATACGTAGAACTTTCGTAAAATCATTATGCTTTCAAACAGGGTATTGCCATATTTGTTTACATCTTAGGTAATAAAACGATTTAAAATCTACACAATCATAACTAATAAAACAAACAAACAAGTTAACCTTCTTCATACTTGTAAATGAGAAAACAATTTAAAAAATCACTTCCACCTTCAGGCTGAAATCTAGCAGTCATTTGGAAAACGCCAAACTTTGACAAGTTTGGTTGCATTTCAATTCAAAGCTGAGTCGATCGTGGAGCAGGGGTCTTCAGGCACTGCGGAACCTTCAATAAAATTTGCATTTTTCAAAGTCCTACGCGCCACTATGAATTTACTCCCTCCTCAAGAATTTATATTTCATTTTGTAATAATTACTCGCGTTATTACATCATAATATATTATATTATAAAGGGCGAGTACTCATATGTGTATGAACACTCTTATACGACAATCTTCGAAACTTTCCTTAAATCTATTTTTACATAACATCTCGTCTTTTCCCCGAAGTGTAGGCGTTTCAACAGAGGTGTACTAATACACCCACACATCGTCGAAAATGTCTCTTAGCCTTAAGGAATTGTGTTATCTGTTTACCGGGTACATGACTAAGTGTCACGCTGTGTGAATTTTTTAACAGTAAAATCAATAACTAATTAATTTTCTTTATACAAAACTTCTTACAGTATCGACGCAGTTCAGGTAGCTAATATATAGACACTAATAGACAAGTATTTGGAATGGGAAAAATACCTAATTGTATTAGTATTTCAAGTAAGATTTTAAATGCAGAGAACCACTAAGAAATCTGAGAAGCACCGACGCCTTACGTGAACTGCATAAATAAATGGAGATTTCAAGGCTATGAAATTCATATTTAAAAAATGTTTGCTGAGTAATAGTCTTCTTTGGGGAAAAATAATAGATTCCTTTACTCCTGCGATGAAAATGACCTGAATTAAATTTTCACATTCAATCGTCGGTTGTTTGCCCCTGAGAGCGATCGCGGGCCGCCGCCGCAGCCGCCCCCGCGCGCCCTCGCACCGCCCCTCCGTCTGTCGTTTCTCATCATACCTATTTTTGTTTTTTGGCAAAATAATCGCAGACAAAATATATTACGTACATATAAAAGTCATCCCTTAAGGAATAAATAGTATTGCGAGGTCTAATAACACTTGAAGAATAAGCCTTAAAACGTGATACTAGAAAGCTATTACAAAAAAACTACTTGTAAGCGAAATCTTCAGCTTATCTCTAATTCTTCAAAAAATATCTGCTTTGTAATCAATTCGAATATAAAATATATCATGGGATATAATTTCGTAGCTTCCATGATCCAGTAAGGTTCAAAATCAGTTCAAATTATTTTGTTTACTCAGTTATAAATAAAAATGTTAGGAACATCATCTTCATCGCTTCAGATTCACGACTGAAAATAAGATTTTGTTAATAATGAACAGTAATTCTGATTGTAAATTATCTGGTTGTAAAATCATTATCAATGATTGAACAGGTTGAACGCTCAGTGAGTAGAATGTGTCGAGTGAATACAATTAAAAGCTTGTAGTAATAAAGAAGTAAATGAACTTCATGGAAAGTAAAAATACGGTGTGTAAGCAATAATTGAGTTTGCTAGTTTGTAGCAAAAAATTCCTCGACATGCAGGTTCAAGCCACAATTGTATACCTACAAACCTAAATAAATTGTAACTGCGTCATCTGTTCATTACATATGTCTGGAATGTTGGCTAGATTATTTAACTAAACCATTAAGTCGAGGTAGATAAAATATTAGATCGCAGTGAAACCACTTAGAGCTATTTCCCCGGGATTGCGTGATAGCAACACTTAATTTACAAGCTCCATTTAATTTGAACTATTTTGAGGCTCAGGCAGGAATTTAAATATCTGCAGATAAGGAGCTCACGCGAATGGTACCCGCGCCAACGTAGCCGCCGCCGCAACGACTTGCGACTGAGCGCGCCAGCTAAATTACGAGATTAACGAATAAAACGCTACACTAAGATGTTTTGGCTTTTTCTCAGGAACAAATATGTTTACCTTACGTAAAATAAATCTTTATCTGGTGTGTTATTTACAGTCGTAAAACAAACAACAAATTATCAAGGGTAAACCGTTTTATACCCTTTTAAATAAAATTATAGACAATAGTTTCTAATCGCATAAATACTTTGTTTACCAGTCGGAATGAGATAAAGGTTACTGTTTCGATTATATTTGATTTCTACTTTAAATAACGTTTATTTATCGTGCCTAGAGGTAAATAGACCAACGAATAACTATTAACAATGCCTATCTATAAAGCCACATGGTTTAAGCCCATATAAAGGGTTATTACACAATTTTGTGAACCTTATATTATATTGCAGGTTTATTTCAAATAAAGGGTTTTGGCTTCGTAAAATTTTAGTATGTTATAAAAAGTACAAACACATTGTAAGTAATTTGAAATATATAAATATATTTGGATAAGCGTTAAACACATACGCCATTTGCAGACCGAATGAAAAAAACGAATTTGAAATTAGTTTTTGTGGGGGAGAGTAGTTGCAAATAAAATAAACATGGATATTTTGTATTATTTTTCGAACGGTTGGTGGGTATTAGAGCCGGTAGCAAAGTGCAGAGATTAGACAGTGGGACCATCAATTACGAACGTAATCCGAGGCACGTGCGTGCCGCTCATCGCATCGCAAACCTATGGGGATTATTGAAATTTTCTCCATACACATACACCCACATAACGCTGGAGTTATAATGTAGCTGTGTTTCAATGGAATCGAAAATGAAGAGATAAGGAATTACGCGGAGATTTGCGAGTGTGCGCAATAATAAGTTATGAAATTAGCATATCAGGAACTGAGTAGTTTTAGTTTACGATTACAATTGATTTTACGAAAGCTCAAATATATTAGTTGAGATTTGATCGTAGTTGGTACTGAAGAACTGATAAAGAATACAAATGAGTATCCGTCAAAGGATCCGTCGTCGATTGCTACAAGTCTAGACGAGTCTTTTATTGCGCGGGATTGAAAAGAAGCTATTTCATTTTGAATTTTTTACTGTGCATTTCCTGGCATATTTTTTTTTGGTAGTCACAACGTGAATCAGCGCCAAGGTTGCATTAGAAAAAGAACAAATAATATTGTAAGAATACATTTTTTGCAAGTCACATTAAAGTAACTCGCTATCTCTCGATAAAATCGGTAAATCTTAAAATCTATGCAGAACGCATAAATAGGGGCGCTTTACAATTTATTTTTATATTGTCGAGACAGAATCGCAGAAGGGGTGAAACTTATTATCTCTATATCTCTTTATAAACATTGACGTACCGATGGGGAGTCTCTATTTATATCAGAATAGTGCAATGCCTTCTAGTCAGGTAGACAAACGACATTACAAAACATTTTAAACAAAGTTTTAGCTGACGCATGTTTTTATTTATCAACAACATTAGAACAGATTGTCACTGTGGTCTGAGATAGTGTATATGATGGATGATCACGAGAATCAGGTGGAATATAAATTAGAATAGGCCACTTTGTAACTAACTATTTATTTTTGCCCATAGCACTTTGCCTGACCTGGGAATATCACCCGAGTTGTGACCAACAGTCGTATATACTACAGTAACAATTAATGCATAACAACAATAGCACGTTCCTCCGGTCACTCTCACTATTCTGTAAGTACTTACTCAACTCGCGTACTTGTAACTAGGTACTTAAAGTACATAAGTGCATAAATACGGTTACAACCCATTTCCTCGCGAACTGAACAACTACACAACAATGCTTAAGCCCAGGTATTTACGCTTAGTTTCTACTACCTACTTATACACTACAACTACTCGTAACTATCTAAAGCTAACTTCAAATTATATTCTAGAGGAAAACGTCGTGATTATGAGAACGAACATGTCATACAAAAGCAATAAATTAACAAAGGAATTGTTGCAACTTTTAAACTGTTTGTCAGCACAAAGTCCTTTAAATAGTCAATTTATCCATATATTAATTCACGCGTCCGTTATTTCCCATAATATTAGATTTTACGTATTCTTCCGTATTCCTTATCTATATAAAATGCACTATTGTTAGAAGAATCAAGAATTCGTGATTTGAAAAAGCTTGGGAATGTTACGATTTCTCAACAACCTTTGCATTAAAATCATATTCATAAGAACTAACTTGTCATTTCGACGAGATAACGTTAGTAATAATCAAATATGCATCTTAGCAAATCCAGGCGGCTGTCCGCCAGGCAATCTTGTGAAATATTCAATCAACCGTGTTGGGTAACTAACAGAATAACCAATTAGCTACTCTACGGCTAATATTCATTACTTACAGCTACGATATCTATGTGCACTACCGAATATGCTGTCTGTATGTACATTACTTATTAATATGTCGTGAATAATTACTATTGTAATAACAAGAACAAGTAGGAGAGGTTAGAGAAAAAGACACCGTCTAAAACAACTTTCAAAATGCTACGCTTCGTAGCGTTTCACTGATGCTACGAATACTACGAAACGTAGCTCATTAAATGCAGTATTCATCGAGTGAGTTTACCTTAATATTTATATAAAAACTCATCATTAGACTCCCTTTAATTTGAACGAATACAGTAATCATTTACATTACCGGCAGTTTCTACATGAACACACGCGGGATACTGACTAATTTAATAAACAAGTTAATACGAGTACTTTCAACTTGATACACAACAAGTGGAAATCTCATTAATATAATGATTGAGTTTCCAAATAAAACCAAATGCAATGTTAATGACCCGTTAAAGTTACTTACCTGTTCCAGGCTGCGGTTTCATGGAGTCAACTATGAGCTTTCTGGTAAAGAGGGTAAATGAGCTTGTCTATGGCGCCCTCTCGTGACCTCCCAACGAACAAAACGACAAAGAGAACTACGGCAACATTTACAAAGAAAATGGCCGTAGGGCAGTGAGGCCGACCCTCCACCCTTTGTTTCCTTAGAGCGCCGCCGCGCCGCACCGCGCCGCTGCCGTCAACTTCCCGAACCTTCGGACGAAATATGTACATTGCGATTTGTGGCCTTTGTCCTAACATATTAATGCGAATTCCAAAACGTATTTATTAACTTTCTCTAGGCCGCTGCGTATTTAAGTTTACAACATAAATTCCTATATTAGCTTTAATGTTTATGTTTTACATGGGTAATACGTTGTGAAAGTGCTCACTTAGTGGTGCTCATGTGTACGATATGCAATTTAATAAAAGTTAGAGAAGAATGCTTGCTTTTTGTTAGAGCATCACATCCGCTCGGTGGGGAGCGAAGGGCCGCAGAGCGCGCCGCGGCGGCGAGGCACCCCGAACGAGGTACAACGAGCGAGACGCACACCGCAGGAATTTCTAAATCTTCATAAGATAATGGATCGCTCTGCGAAAGAAAAGGACCTCTCCGGCTTGGAACTTTGTTGAATTCCTGACTCGTAATTAATAAAATTACTTTTTGGGAGCTTTCCTCGACTTCAAAGAATTTTAGCATAAAAGAAAAAGTTAAGTAGATGAATTATTTTTGAATGATAAAGGGAATAATTTCGGATATTTATACACTTAGGAGTTGAGTTATTCTGAAGATTTTCATCGTCGTTTTGAATATCGTAAACCGGCGTAAAGAAAAGCTTATGTTATTACAAAAACCGCTGTCGGAACATATTTAATTTTAGCTGATATCCTCTACAATAGTTATTATCGTAGTGATCTCAAACAAAGGTTCGAGTTGGGTGCTCTCGAGGGCAAATTGCATTTAGCTATCAAGAAAGTATTTACTCTGCAATTGAACTCTACGAGATTTATAGGATTTCTCTCGACGCATATTCTCAAGTGCTCTTTTCTTTTAATTTCTTATTCTTTGTATATTTACTTTTGTGCTTCAGCTGGTTAAATATTATTGTTCTCTAAAATGCTATTAAAGTTGAAGAAAACTCTGGACAAAGTAAACATTAAAGAGTTTAAATGCATCAATAAAATCGTTGTACATGTGGGAGGTCTGCAAGATTTAATCGGTAGACAAAGACAGAGTAGTGTCCTATCAAAGTAAATCCTACCCGAAGGTCAGTTCAAAGAGGGTAGAAGTGTTAATACCTAGGGAATGTCATTCAATTGTATTAGTGGAAGGTCGTTGTTATCTGTAGGCGTGGGCGATAAGAGCCCGCATGGCTGTGTTGGGCCGGCGGGCGACAAGCGCACGGCCGAGCGTCGCCGTCGTCACCGGTCGTCACCGGTCGCACGGTGCACCGACACTACAACGACTAAACGACTGCTAGTTTAATTTGCGAAGCCACATAAATCCCTGTTTGATGAGGGTAGCGCCCGCTTTCATTAGATACGGACTCAATGCTCCACGGCAATCATAGTTGGTGACAGCGTCGCATTGTTTCTTGTTAACCGCATACGTATCTAACGTCCAACATCTATTTAATTATTGTGTTGAATAGTCCACCCTTTGTATAATACCTTTGAAATTTGTGTAATGCTGAACAATGAGCTTAACTTTTTGTGTAAATAATAATGAGCGAAACCATTCAAAGTTTAGTTTTCTCGGTATTTGGGGCGACTATAGAACAAATATTTATAGTCATGTTAATGTTAACATAAATGTACCAAAAACATTATTAATTATAATATTGTACGATTTTAAGCTACATTATAATTATATGTAAATTACGTACGTTTTATGTACATAAAGGTATGACTAAGCAGAGGGACTATTCATAGGCATGATCATTAAATCCAGTATTGAAATATTCATTTGTAACTCATGATGGTATAGTATCAAAAAGGCTTTTAAAGTAATCAATCAATTGGTTAGATGTATTCACTATGTTTATGCGTGGTTCCGTTCTGCACGACGAGTCAATAACGCGCTGTGATCGTGCCGCCGAGCCTCCACGTGTACAAAGCCACCTGTCACGACGCCCACATTTATCACAATTCCACCAAATTTCCTCTAAGCCGAAGCTATTCAAACATTTCTGCTGCACCGTAACACCATGGGTGATAAAGATGATTGTATCACAACATCTATGTAAATACCCTTCTGACAATTCTCAATAGTATGTGATATAAAATGCAGTCAATATTATCGCACACCTGTCACTCAGAAACGCTCCATCGGGTTTTTAATATTACGTTTAAACTCCGAGCATGTAAATTTTAATAACGAAATATGCATACGAATGAATGACTTAAATATAATATTCGAATTCAAAAGTAGGTACAACGCTATGTCCCGCGCTCACAACCTTATTAAGTAGAAAGTAAACGTTATCGTTATCTAAAGAGTCATACGCCGCTCCAACAAATAGCTATTTTCTCCACTCCATAAAATTTCAATGTTGTTATTGCTCCACTCTCACTTGACTGGTATTCCTGGCTCAACTGCACAAAGATCGCGTACACAAGCTTAATTGAATAAACCTAACTGCTTGTGATTCAGGGAAGGTAATATCAGGTGCCTCCTCCGCTTTTGAAAAACAATAACCGTAGAACATTGCGCGGAAACCTTTATACAAAAGAGAGTCGCTCAATGAAGTTGCACGCCGAAGAATTTCCATGCAATAACGGAGCATAGCCTCAGCGAGGATTCTTGTGGAGCGCGGCCGGAGATATTGCGTACTTACTGGGCTTGCCTCTAATAACACCGCCGATACCGTTTGTGTAAGGAGAAAAATACGAAATGAAATGGAAACTACAACACGCCTTATGGTTTCCAATCTCGACTAACATTATTCGTATAAAGGTACACGGGCTTTCGCATTTTAATATTGTACGTCAATCGAGTTTCCGTATTGTCTAACCTAACTAATAATTACAACTTTACGTTGTATATACCTACTTTATTATAAAACATTTCAAACATAAAACTAAGTACATAAATTCTTAAATCGATGTGGTTAAGTTTTTTTTGTTCCTAGTCCGTAATTTGTTCAACTGCCTATTCCATAACATTCAAGGTCGCGAACAAAAGCTAAGTTTTAAAAGCCTTGTCGTCAAGAGAATTTTTATTTTATACCAAAATCGGAGCTAACACTAATCTTTCAGTTCTAAAACAGTTGTTTATAGTTATGTTGTGAAGGTATTCACACTTGACGAAGCAAGGCTCGGTTCTTGAACGGTGAAAGTTCGTCGTGAGTTCCCGCCCTCGCAGCCTTAAGAATTCCAAAGCATTTAGCTTCTCTATCTACCTACTAATTAAATTCATATTATTCAGATCGTCTGACTTCGCTAACATATGGGCTTTTGAAATGATAAATAGGCAATGTTCACAAAGCTCTCTGTGATATCAACTAACCTACAGTGTGCTGAAATTACGTGAGTGCGCATCAAATTACGATATTATATTACGTATATAGATATATTATATAGATATTTATGACACATCACTCGAGTGAGGGCCTGTAATGTACATATTATTATATGATTTAATTTTCAGCGTAAAAATAAATAGCATCAAGAGTAAATTCATCGCTTATGTAAAAATCTATTTAAGGTTGACATAGCATAGTTATCGGTCGCATCGAACGGACAATTAAACCATCGATGCCAGAGGCCGGTGGACACTAGTGGACAGACACATCGATTACCAAATTTCGAAAACGTATTTATGATCTGACGTAGCGGTGCATTAAAGCTCTGCAAATGCCATCATGGCGGCGAGACTAATCACATTAGTGCCCATCGCAAAGGTAATGTTGGTAACAACCTAAAAAGCCGCCATTTGCATGTCAGAGCGGACCTCAGGAACGGACTCGCTAGTGCGAGTCTACGCTGCACTGTAAATTATTCACTCTCGTATGAATCTCATATTGGAGATGGATACTAAAGTTTCACCTTACGCTTGTTACATAATAATATGTAATTTTAATGTTATGCTTTATGGAAACTGTAAGGTTAACGGATATTTTTACTTAGCAAAATGTTTGTATGTATAACTATGTATGGAGTTGCAGCATATTCTTGATATAAGTCGACCTTTAGTTATTTAATATATATTAAATCTAAACACATTACACTACATTTACAAAAGAAGATAGCAGCATATGCATTTATACTCTTTTCCCACAAATATATCTACAGCAGGTACGTAAATACTCTACTATTAAAAGTACGTTAACAATGAAGGAAAATACAATGAACAAAGAGTTAAATGAACGTGTACGTGCATTTGTATGATTGAATGAACAATCAGGCTCCAAGTGCTACCACGATACATTCGCATACTTTTGTCACTTCATTCTCACGTGCGAGATTCATTTGAAACATTTACAACAAATTCAGGAAGTGATTCTATCAACAAATATTGAATGAACACAGAAACTATGTGACAATATGGACACAATTATTATGTTATCGGTTAGCGAAGGCTCTATTCACATCAATAAACTAAGCCTTTGATGTTGTGTCAACGTAACATGCAAACAAACATACCTTTTCGGTGATTCGATTTAGTTGGTTGAACAACTTGGGTTGGTACACCTACGCTTTACATCCAATAAATGCTAGCCAATATTTGTAAGCAAATTTCCAGTGGCTGTTGAATCCGTAGAAGTTGTACCCAGACGATTTATACAAAGGTCAGCGGTATTACCAACTCAGAACTTTGACAAAATATCTTAAGTTATTTGCAAATACTTTCGCGATGAGATTACGAAGCATAAAACCCTGTGGATTACGATACAAAAGTCAAAAGTCACATATACGATGTGATACAAATTTATCTTCTAGAGACGTAGGACGATTGATTCTTAAATAAAATAGTAGTTGAATAGACTGAATACTAGGACGATATTTACATATATCATCAGTATAATCTTTTTCCAAATCTATTATTATAAATTCAAATTCTCATTAAAAATCCGGACATGATCTTTCAGAAAAAATAAATAATCATTAAGAACCCTCTTCCGTCTACCAGCATGTTAGACGTGACCCCTCTCCCCTGGGAATTACTGGCATTGGGATTGTAGTATGCTCAGGTGGACATTCTATCGTATTGTGTTCATTGTGACGTTACAAAGAGATGCCTTAATGTGGTCTTTATGATTATATTGGTGATAGCTGCCGTTGAAGTTTTCATAAAGCAGTCAAGAAAGTAGTTTTCCTTATAGTTACTTAGTTTTACACCTGAGTACGTAGACTCTAGAGCACATTAATTACCCCGCAAGGTGGTAGATGGCTTCATGCAGAACCACATCATAATAAATCAAACCGCTCAATGCTGGGTGTAATCAACGTGCTGTGTTAAATGGTAGCGGCAAGCGGCACCTATCGTACGTGACGCTTTATCAACATGCCGGCAATTGTCGAAACTAATATGTAGCATACGGGCTCTGCCGTTGTATGCCGACATCCAATTAAGTGCACATTTACACCGCGTACGAATACCGAACATTATTACAGCCGCTTTACACGTGATATTGGCGCTTTTATGTGCACTACGATTCAGAGATCAAATGTATTGATACCAGTATCGTAACGAATGCAGCGCCTAAATCGTACAAAATGTACCGACTCTCACAAACAAACGAATGGCGTTGAAATGCTTTATAATAGCATACGAAGCATTTTTCAACAGAGGAAAAGTAGTTGTCTACATAACTAAACATGAGCCAATTTATGAAGAAATTGAGTGAAGTAAGTCAAACGCTCAGTAAGTTCTTTTTCTAAGCTCTTTGAAACTTTATTGATATACGAATAAAAAAATTCATTAGAGTGCTTGAATTATTAAACGTCATAAAAACATACCTGTAACAATTATCTTGTACCGGCTAAAATGAATGTCAAATTATTGTCAAAGGATTCGCTGTGAGATCGATAAGCGCCATTTGATTCCGTCTAGGCTATAAAGCCAAAAGCCAACTTTGAACACGTGGAAAAAGGAATGAAAAATAAATGACACAAGCGAGTCGACCGGCGAAATCTAGGTGAATCCTTTACAGACGACGTATCTACACAATTCACGTCGCGGCGCTAGTTCACGTTTACTCACCACTTGTACTAACACTCGTCGCAGTTTTTCAAAGACGACGTATAAGTCCCACAGTCTATATTATCTGTATCAAGTATTCAGTTACTTATCTTACATTTTTCTGTAGTGGTTTTGTAGAAAAAGTACTTTTTTTTAAGATTTGTGATTGTGGCAGATTAGTGCTTATAACTACTTATAAATACTGGCCACTTTTCATTGCATTCACTTTTATTATAAATATAGTAAAGATTTACTAAAGAGAAAATTCACTTATTAATCTTTTTATCAAGCTTTTCGGGGAAATCTCTGACATTCATATAAAAGTATATTAGTATGCTCCACATTTTTTATATACGTACAGGTATAGGTACAAAATTAAACCGCACTCTACTATGTTTGGTGGTTTACACAAAATAAACACCAAACGGAAAATGTGTCGTGTTATTTTAATGTTAAAATTGACCACAAAGCGGTCTAAACAATGAATACCATCGAAAATATATCTGTTAAATGACACAATTATGAAACGTGCGTTCAGTGAAAATCTACGCATAAAACAACAATGATTTTCAAATTAACGTTTATACTCGCAGTATAAATAACTAAAATGAAATGATGTCGAAACCTATAAAACTGTGCATAAACATACCAGACTTTACCATAAAAAATCATACTATAAAAAATTACGAACCATATTCGGTATATTGAAAAAAATATCTAATACCCATATCGCTTTGTCTGCAGTCATATGTATCTCCATTTTTATGAAATATCTTTTCATATTGCTATAAATTTCATACAATATTTAACGTATCTAGTCTCAAATCTCCAATAGCATTATTTTTCCAATAAATCGGTTGTCATCGGGAATTTAATAAAATCTTATATTGAATAATGGGTGCCCACTTGAAGCTCTGAAGGCTGTTTATTGTATGGAGGTACTAAGCTTTTATTCTTCGTGTTGTTTATAACTTATTACACGACCGGAAGTATATTTAAATCAATAATACTGATTCGTGACATTTATGTGGCCTTCATTGTTATGAATAGACGAAACAAGTTCTCTATAATTAAAAAAAGATAAATAGGAATGCATAAATGTAAAATATAATGATATTTAAATTGTTATTTTAAAACACAAAGAAAGAATGAATATCTAATTTTGGTTATTGAAAGTAAATTAATGAAATTATAAAAATATCAGTCAGTAAACGAAATCGTTCAAAGCCCTCGCCCTCGCGTTGCCAAAAAAAGAATATCGCTAGTTGATTGAGATCTGATCTGCTTTTAAACGGTTTCCTTTGCCGTAATTACGTCAACAAATTAATATTCATTCGCGGCTTCCATTACATTGTACTATAATAACATAATACAAGTAAACACCTACACTTTATATCTCAGAAAGTTAGAGCCGCCATTTTGTCATTGAAATGCTTGCGTAAGTAGCTTTATAAATAAATAAGAGATTTCACAAGAAAGAAGTTAAAGAAACAAACTGATATTCAAACATGATACTGATCAACATTCATAAAAGACATTAAAGGATTCATCTAAATAAAACTGGCTACACAGAGGTCAAAAAGATAACGCTATCGTTGTCTTTATACGTAATATGAGGTAAGCCAAAGTAAACTAAACGGCAATATCTGAGCCGCAATAACATGAACCTTTATGATATTCCTTTATGATAATGTTATACGTACGGTGCGTTAGGTAAATATACAAGCATGCCGCGGAAATATGAAACAGCGCTCTTACACGAGATTTACTGTTACTACTCAAATATTTGTACACCAAACTAGCTAGATTAATTCTGAGCTCTCTTAGTTGCCGCTGTACAACTATGCTACTTGATATATGAAAGTAGTTTACTAAAGTAATTAATTTTTAACTATGCCCTTTTTGCTGAAATGGTGAATCCACCTTTTGAATTTTATAAAACTCTTCTGCACATATCGTGACGGAATTCAAAATACTCGTGATATGATGATACCCTAATATAGAAAAAGTAAGTAGATCGTTTTAAAAAGAGTTGTCAAAATCTTAACATTACTTCCTAAAACTAGCCGATAATCTAAACAAACAAGTTTACCGAAGTGCCAACGACGACGTATCCAGAAAATTCAAAACATGAACGGCCATCTAAAATTTTCAGGTACCTTCGAAATGTTATTGAGAATCTTCACATAAAAATTCATGTTACATTGTACGAGAACGCTGTCCGCGCTAAAGGTTACATAACATTCAAATCAATACAAAGCTTGGACCAACGACTAGCATTCATTCTCATCGGGGCGACACACGAATTTTCGTCATAAGCTCGATCTAAACCTTTATCGACGTGTAATTGTACAAAATACAACTCTATTCTCAACGTATTAAAGTTGTATTTACTATTACACGTGTGAATGGTTTCACAAGGGTTATTATCATGACTGAAGCTTTGTTAATCCTTTCTATTCTGTAGGAATCGATATGTTGAATTCGTGCGTAACGTATAAAGAATTTAAATTGAATAGAACTACTTACGTACTGCAGAATTGTAGTAAGATGCAAATTAGATAATGATTCATGGAATGCTTTGACATTACAAGATAGGTATCGTTTTTAACTAAATGCTTGTATCATTACTTTCAACATATTAAGATGCTGTTTTAAATTAATTAATATCAAAGTTTATATACCTCAAATGTAGTAACAGTATACGTAATAGTATAAACACAAATATGAATTAATATAACGGAGGAGTGTACTTTAATCTATCATGATCTCGGTATCTATTACTCAAGTATATTGAGATAGGGTTCTCGCCTAGTCTGATGCGATTGATTAACACTATTTACCCGGAGCGACTGCCGTCTGTCCACTACAACCCAATTATGGCAAGCTGAGTATCTATTGTCTGAGTAATAATATCGTCGAGCGACGTAATATGATGAACTCTACATTAAATGGACACCTTCAGTTCCGCATTGTCATTGAAATAATTTGTATAGAATGTTGCGGACGTCCCCATTGATTTTCACTAAATATGAATGACTATCATTACCAAAATGAGTATTTATATCAGTTCGCTCTATTACGGGGTTTCAAACTTATTAAAACATGATTGGTGTTAACGTAATTCATAAAAATGTGAAGAATCTTCAGTACCTATTATAGTTATTAACTTATATCCTAAACTATTTTCAGTCCTCAAATCTAATAACTATAATATTCATATTTTTATTACACTATGTACCTCCTTGATATAACCGTTTTAACTTTTAATTATTATATTGGCCACACGCAGACAAAAAAATCAAGAAAAGCCAATAAGTTTTATTCTTAATTATTTTATTAAAATTTTAAATGGCGTTTGTTGTGTTCTTTCCGTAAATATCGGCCAGTATTTCTATTTTTACTGATATTCGTAATGTTATTTAACCTCTTTGATCCAAATTGAATTGATACCACATTATTATTTTTGCGACTTTTGGCATAAATACTTTTTTAGAACTAAGATTTAAGCTTTAGTGGCGCAATCGAAGTGGCAGTGGTCTATTTTTAAACTGTCAGAATTTCAAAATATTTATAATCTTGATTATTTATTTATTAAAATTCATTAAGAAAGTCAAATAACATTATTAATTTTATACAATTGAACACTTCTTGTAGATATTCACGTTTTCATGCCAAAAACATGAAAGCATAATGATGCACGGGGCTGTAGGTATGTGGATGTTATGAACTCCATGAACTTATTTTATTTCATGCGGCTGTATGAAATAACTACCGCAAGTTGGACGACAACAAAACATTCGGAGCGGCATTCATTGCAAAGTATCGCCTGTTCTGAACTCTGAAACTGAGTTGTGCATCTGTATGACTTCATTAAATCCTTAGTTTGCGTCTGTGACGCACGTAGAGCGGAGGCTGCGTTGAGTTTACGTGTAAAGTTTTCCTCATAAGCTCACCGCAGGGCGCTCCCCTATCAATTGCCGTGATCCCGTGCTTCTCCCCCTCCCCCGCTGCCCCCTCACCACCCCGCCAAGCTCTACTAATGATCCCACTTGTTAGGGCTCAGCGTGGACCTTCGACCGTGTCACTCGGTGAATAACAAATTCCGAGCTGATCCCACTCAGCTATAGCCGCTACAGCTTACAAATGTTACAGATCATATTCGTGTGCATCTTGTTGCGTTTTGCGACTATTCGGTTCGTTTAACCACATTTAGAAGCCGCAATGCTTGAATTAAGTGTTACGAATCAAACTATTCACGTCACCGTAATGTATGCGTTCCATTAATTGTTATTTAATTGACCATTGTTTAACTTAAATAATATGATTATGCGTAGTATTGTGTAGATCAACCTAGTCACCAATAACAAGGTATGAACTAGAAAGACAATGATAGTTTCTAAGAACATCCTGAATAGAAAATTACTCTTAAAATGGGTAGAAAATAACATCAACACTATCAGGAAACGAATAACTTACTTAGCAAGAAAAATGTGTCGTGAGATCTAGCCATTTTGTGATGGAACTAAACACAGTTTATCAAAAAAAGTATTCCGAACATCATACTTTTATAAAGTATTATTTCGATATTCCGTATCATATTCAGTTATGACATCCAATGCAGGAGATTAATTACATGTAAAACTTACTGTCGAACTGTTGCGTGGCCTGAGCGAGGAGCGAGGCGAACACCCGGTCTGCGAGGGGAGGGGGTTGCGGGGGGCGGTCGTCGTCGCTGCTGCTGTAGCGGTCGCCCCCCCACTCCAAGGAGCGCTGTCGCCGGACCCCGCCGGTCGCCGACGGCGCGCTCGGCAACCCTCCAGACAAACCGCTCAGGGAGCCAGCCTTCGCCCGACGACCTGGCCGTTCCATCCTCGAGGTGCTCATAACATCTTGTCACCACATCTAAGGACAATACAACATACCGGTTATTTATTTAATAGTTGACCCGCGCAACTTCGCTAGCGTCACATAAGAGAGAATGGGTGAAAATTTTCCCCGATTTTGTAACATTTTTTATTGCTAATCTGCTCCTATTAGTCGTAGCGTGATAAATGGAATATCTAATATTTCTATTTATTATCGAAAGATTTTTTCAAATCGGACCAGTAGTTACTGGGATTAGCGCGTTCAAACAAACAAATAAACTCTTCACCTTTGTAATATTAGTATAGATTTATTTATTACACTGGTAAATTATTAGCAAACGTTGTTTTTACCGATCTATATACCCTCTCTAATTCTAAAACTAAATGAACGCCACAATTACTCAATCAATAAAAATACTTTATTAACAAATCGTATCGGTAGAGGCGAATTTTTATTCTATGGTGCTGAACATCATATATTTTTGGTCAAAAGTGAGTGGAAGAAACATTTCAATTTGGATAATAACAGTGTCGCAAGTGGTAATTGGTCTCATTGGTGCCGGACTTCGTGTAGAGTAGTTGTGGCTTTCATTTTATATTTATGCCCTTAATTGTCCTTTTTAAAACTTTTATTTGCGCAGACATATGTATTCATTATCATCCACAAAAGTAACATTCTTTTCATTTTTCGGGCATCATAACAATAACTGAAAATAATGAGCTAACACTGTGTCTACTTATTTTAAAATATACACAGTTCGGTATTTGTTAACTAGATTAATTGTGCATTTTTTAGATGGTTCTAAAACAAACAGTTTATCTTCTACAAGTCTAATAAGTTTCTTTAATAATCTCGAACGGTTCAAATTAGTAAAGAATCTATTAATTTTCATGTTTGTGTATGTGTTAATCAATTGTTTTAATTAATGGATTTATTTTTATTACAACATTCATTCAATGTCATCATTTATTAAACGAACAAAATGTTTTATTTTTATGAGAAATAAATAATGCAACAAATAAACGTCTTAAAGAAATAAATGATTTATGTTCCTTCTTAAAAAGTTGTGGCGCTATTTAATTTGAGATCTAAGAGTATGGGGTGAAAAGTAAGCCCTCGCTTAAACAAAAGAAATCGCCACGATATTTTATCAAAGCAGTTACAATGTCGTGAACGGAAAAGAACAACTGTAATAAAGAGCCTACAAGTCGTTTGGTTAGCGACCCAACATAAATAGGAAGTTTGCGAGAGGGCGTGCGTGTTGGAGGCCTAATCCAGTGGATTGCGCCGCGGCGCCGCCCGCGCCGCTGTCGCCGCTCCAGCCAACATTATTTCTCGTATTGACTTAATTCGTACAAGCTCAATGCTTCCTACGTTCGTTGACAATTTAAATTACTACTACAACACTATTCTAACTCGTCTAACTAAGCATATAAAATTATATTTTTGGTCTAGGTAACTACCTACATCCGAAACATACTGGCATCTGAGGCCTTTTATTATGAATGAAGAGGAAATAATATTATCTTCATCCTATGTATGTTAATTTCCCTTAGATTATTTTAAGCGCATCATGTATTTTCAAACGAATATGTTAATGTTATTTAAATTAGGGTAGTGTGGGCTTGGCTATAACTAGACTACTCTACTCTCTTTGGCATCGTTAAAGACAACTAAGCAGTGTGTGTAAATGGTAAGTATATACTCCGTTCCATCCTTGTTACTGATTCCGAACATTGGTTGCAGGACTCAACTTTGTAGAGATTTGTACCAAACTAGGTACCTATATTTTTAAGCGAAGTTAAAATTGACTGCGTTGCTGCTTGCCCTTGTAAATAAGTTGAGGAGTAATACCTTCTAAATGCTCATAAAGATATGAAATTCACGCATATGTCAACTAACTAACACTACTCGTTTACTGTCTTAAAACTGTAAGAATTAAAAATGTAATTCAATCAAAAAGACATAATAATGTATTTGTACGTGAAATGTAAATACTTGGTTCGTATTTGAGGCAGGCAATTGTTAAGGTTTACTGCACTCATTTCTCATTTCGTATCGACAAAATAAACAGAGCGGTTTCATTATAGATTCGCCGTCGCTCCATAGAGATACGAATTGTTCAGACATTGTTGGGATTTAATAAAAATTCTTCGTAAAACTTTTCAAACAATCTATCTTTGTTGATATTTATTAATAAATCGAAATACCTTTATTTATGTGTACCAACTTGGACCAATATTAAATTATATAGATATAAAAATTGGCTCTCTTCTCAATAAAATTAGAAACAAGTTTCTTATTTGCATAATTTTGTAGACTTTGGAAATATAAGTATCTACTTATACTTTTAAGATAATAATATGTGCTCTGAAAACTTTGGCTATTTGAATAATATAATCAAGATATTCTTAGCATTAAAATTTCTCATTTGAAAGAATGTCCTCAAGATATTAAAAATAGATTGACGTTATGCACTAAAATTTAATAATATTATCCATACTCGTACAGCAGCGCAAATACTTAATACTGTAAGTTAAACATAGATATTTATAATAATATGTCACCAATCGTTAGCCTTTTCTAGGGTCTCTATTCTGTGTTAAACCGTACTTCAGACAAGGCTGGTCTCAAGTTTCTTACAACTTATTTTTCTAGCGTTTTCTCATTAAAGCGTAATTAATTAACGTCGCGCTTTTATCCAGTTCTATCGGCGGGTACAGCGGCCTGACGGACGCTCGGTTTAATATAATCTTCTGTTTACCCGTCTGTGTCGCAACGTTCATAAATACGCCGCTTCCCTTCACAAGCAACCAACTGTTTTCATTCAATATTTACACTCATTGTAGACGGAGGAAATATTGATATTTTAAAACATATATCACAATTGAAACTTGTGATTTATGAGTGTGAAAGTCGTATTACATGGTATCGTTGTCAGTTTAAAATGTTCAGTGCGGCTCTGAAATGTGATTGGATACAAAATTCATTTATAAGCCATCAATAAACCAGTTATCTCAGGTTCGAGATTTTTCCAAAATAACATTTATACGAGTTTTCATGTTTATGCAATCTGCTATCAGTATTATGATCTTTATACATTGATACTAAACAGACAGATACATAAATTCTAAACTATAGCGTGCCTGTATAATCCACCCAAACTTTTAATTTACCTTTTAGTAGTGACGTAATAATTGACCTATTGGAAACTAAAAATAGATAGAACACAAACTAAATATCGACGGAACTTTGAAACAATGCAAAGTAAACAGTAGGCTTTCGCATTTCCCGTCGATATTATTCATTAACAATAGAAAGCAAGCTTGTACGTACATTATGAACTAAACGTTCGAACACAACTAATTATGACGACCATTGTTTGCAAGTTGTAATGATGGCTGGCTAGTGGCTAGTGAACCTACACACTGTACCTACCTATATTAGACTGGCGGCTGCCTGCTATTTCGTCCGCGTGGACTTAGTTCTCCCGTTTTCACATTTTTTTTTATTGTTAATCGACTTCTGTAAGCTATAATGTGGGGTTTAATAACCTAAAGCTTATCTCAATAAATGGATTATTCAACACAGAGTATTATTTAAGTTTCTGAGATTAGCGCGTTTAAACAAGCAAACTCTTCAGTTTTATGCTGTTAGTATGGATTCCTGCATCGTCCAACTCAACAATCGACAAATCTACATAAGTCTTCGTACTATGTAGTTGCTTTCGTAGCAATTCCCCTCATACACGGACGATTAATCCCTTTCGTTAATTGTCTTTCATTCATCCTTTCCTCATAGCAATAAATCCTAGTCCCTGCATCATATTTCACTATGATTTCTAGTCTAACTGCTAAAACGTATATTCGTAGAACTTTCCTAACAAACTTCGCGTAGGTATTGATTTTAAAAAGTTTAGCTTTTATTTGCATTACAAAAGAATAGTGTTTTCAAAGATTTGCGCGATGAAAGATATGATTGCTTTTATTCCGAAGCTTATTTTACTTCATTCTGTTTAAATATGAAAGTTTGATTACACTATTTATTTTAGACTTTATATTTCGGGCATTTATTTTAATGAAAACCATTTTACAAAAAGTATTAAAAAGTTTCTTAAAGATTTAATTGTATTCTAATTATCTTTAAATAGGGATCTAATTACTTCTCATGATTAATGAGACCTAAGATATCTTGTTTTTAAATCCAACAAACCTTTTCCCCGGCTAACACATTACTGAATATTTCCAAACCTCTAATATCCCTTAGAATACAGTTAAAATAAAATCATCGTTAGTGACTATTGAAACGAGAATTATTAAGGTCATGTTATCTATTGTCGAGGGCAGGTGTAAAACTCTGATAACACTTAAACCCTTCAGGAAATTTTTGTGTAGCCCTCACCTTATCCTTGTTTTCACGGCCCATCAAACACCCCTTGCTGAAATCTAAGTGACCCATTCCCAACCCGGTCAAGTATCAAATATATACGTAATAAAAAATACGTATTCGTATATTTTTATGTTTTATGTTATTAAATGATTACTTAAATAAATAAACATTGATTTGTTGAAAAAGAACAGATTTTAGTCTGAAATTATTATTTTTTAGTGCAAAACAAATGAACTAAGTCATTTTAAATGTTGTAAACTATACAAGTTTACTTAGTGCTAATGTTGGCTTTATGTTTAAACTTCTAAAGTTGAAACCTTATAAAAGTTGAAGTGGTTGATACAATTGCACATTTTTATATACCGGTATGTAGACAAAGTTTTTTTCACTATCTATTTCTATGCTCTGGGCACGATTCCAACAAACTAAGCTGTGAAAGTATTTTATTTCACACTTTTCCACAGTGGACTGGCACTTGGTCACACGGTTACTAAACTCTAGAATAAACTCTTTGTTAAAAACAATATTTTATTCTGAATATTGACGTCATCTAAGCGGCTTATATGAAAAATACTTGTACCATGACTGAAATATTATTTGATCGATGGTAATAAATGAATGACATCAATTTATAAATACATAAATTCCACATTAAAGTCCCAATACATTTATTAGCCTGAAAATACAATTGTTCATTATTTCAGTTCACCTTTCACTAAAATATATTTTATTTCCATTTATCATGACGCCCATTATGTCTGTGGTGACTTTAAGCCGATGACAGGAGACCGATGTTCATTGATGATACACGTCTGATACATTGTCCCGCCGAACATCATTCATACGGAGCCATCAAGTTAAAATACAAAGGTAATTATGCCTTTTAAATATACGTGTGTCGATGAACATAATCTTTTACCAATATTCTATTAATCATCTTGAATATATTTGTATAGTTTACGAAACGATTATACACATGTATTTTTTTAAAGTTTCAATGATAGCACATCCAGTGATATCTTAACACGTTGTTCTATAAATAAAAGATATTAGAAATAGTGTTGTAACAAGGATTGCGGTTCCGCGTCACGTATAAAATAAGCGTCAGGCCAATGGGGAACAAGACAAGCATGTGAATTATGAGCAGAACGCGCCGACGCTCGCCGTATTAAAACTGCATCTTACAGCTGACCTTCTTAGACACGCTTTGCATACTCGTGTGCTAAGTTAGTAAATGAACCAACGTCCGAACTTGAGATCATAATCTACTATGATTAACATTTAGCGCTTGCAACTTACTAAGCTGCTATGGACTTGTTAATACTCTACATGCTCACGGATAAGTTAAGGATTAAGATATTTTAGTTTCTGTTTGTTGTACAAGATTTTTTTTTAATATAGTCACGTTTCATTTTACAACCTTTTCAATAATACTATGTAACAAGTTAACTTTTTAAAACCATGCTACAAAATATTATAGGCACACCTTAAGTGACATTTAATTAAACACTAAATTTTAAATAGTTAGCTGTATTAATGTGTCCAGGTCGTGTAAACTAAAGTTTGTGGATTTGGTTATGGATATACAATCAAGGAATCTTAATAACGTTACGCTTTTTCACAATCCAAAACAAATAAATGCATCAACGAAACTAGTTCAAAGGTCACTTGGCCGATATTTTTGTATAAATCCTTTGATACAACAATCGAGTTCAGCGAATATAATTTTATTTGAACAAATTGAAATCAAAACTGAACTGTAAGCCAATTTTTTTACAAATCCGTTGAGAATTATGAATAGAGGGAATCAAATTTTGCGAGAAATAACTTTTGTAGAAACACTTATGGCGATCAGATTTTGAGGGAAAACACAATTTATACGTGGACGTGATCAAAAACCCACATGAGTTGTTCGCGTGGATCGGACAGTCCCAACACGTAGGGAATAGGTCGGACAGGCATCAGCGCTCACCGCTCACCGCTCACCGCTCACGTGTGCTGAATGAGCTGAATCTGCTGCATTCGCTGCAATCACTGACTTTTTGAACACCTTCTATCAGTCTTACATTCATTTACTTAGCAGACTCAAATTATTGATTTTATTTTTATACAAAATAAGCTTTTAATAAAAAAATAATAATGCTCTTAATATTCAGTCGATCATTAACTGTTGCGCCAACCAATCTTAACATGTTACAGTCCACAAGATAACATCTTGAATGACTGTTTCTGAATAAGATGAAGCATCAGCACCACCATTCCTCTTTAGTTTGTATTCTTACATTTAGAAATGCAAATGACTATTACGAGAATGAAACAACGCTCGCATTAGTATCATTCAGAATTAATATTTGAAAATTTAATGTTGAAAATGAAATGTAAATTTATACCGATTGATACGAATTCTCTTAATAGGTGGAGAACAATTTCGGCTATGTAAATCATGCTGAGATTCACGGTTGAGTGAATACACGAATTAAGCAGGCACTAGGCATACGTGACGTGTATTGTACCAGAGACAGATGGTCGATACACAATTAGGAGTTAATTAATTTATGACGCACCTATAATTAGATGTCCAATAACATTGCGCGGCTTAACGCGGGTTTACGTGTCCATTATAATTTATAAGTGTTGCGGTTACTGATACCTGTTTCATACATGCCATGGTTTTGACGCATTTCCATTGCAAATTAATAATGAACACTCACCCTTTGTAAATGTGTTTTGGTTTACTTTCCAGCGGAACGATGAATCAAAAAAACGTCCACTAAACAGTCATCACACATTATTAATAGAACATTGTATCGTACACATTGATCACCGTAGTAGAAGACAGAAGTAGCCGCTCCAAATAATTCAATATCTGTCTAAGTGAGCCGACTTAGTTGAGATTAACACAATCCAATGAATGTCTCACATAGTTCTCTCACAGGACACTGAAGAGCATTAGATTAACTAGCTGAATATTCCAACAGTCGCAACTCACTACTCGCTACTAGTCGCTAGTCGCTAGTCGCTAGTCGCTAGTCGCTAGTACATATTAACTAGCCACTTTGAACAACTTTTTAACGAGCAACACTCGCACAGGGTATTGAACAGACAGACTTTACTACTTAAGCATTTTTTAAATTATTCGAATGGAAAATGCCACTTAAACTGTAATCTTTTATACTTTAGGACCATTGCGCGCAATTTTATTGAACGTTGGGTTGGAATTCATTAGCGATATTATTTTTATAATGGAGTCCAATAGAGCTTCTTACTCTGAATAATTGAAATTTTAAAGAGAACCATATTTTCTGAATTACTTAAATGACCTTAATATGAATACTTAAACTACTAAAATCTATTGAAATTAGAAAACAAATTTGTATTTTATGTTTTTATGACCATCGTAATATTTGTACTATCTATACAAGTGCCCGGTGTTTAAAGTAGTGAATATAAAATACAGGGAAGTTACCCTGTACGTAGTACTTGTAGTTACAGTATCGGGAAATCTCTTCCCACTCAATACCGATTCCTATCATTTAGTTAGAAATCAAAAGCTTTCACGAAGCGTAGTGGGCGAACTAACGAGCACTCGACTACGGATTATTTTTAACAACACAAATCTCTGTATAAACATGATTCGCAATTGCAATTTCTGTGCATTACGGATTACATAGTTTACACTGGAGTGATGCGACACGTATAATGACGTGGCGTTCAATCAACCTCATGTTGCAATTTACGCTGTCTCATAGAGATATCATGGCACAATCGCATTAAGATAAACAGATATGTGCCGAGTGTTAATATGTTGATGACACTAATCTGCATGACTATTGAATGGGACGCCGGTATAATTGGTGGTATATTGTTAGTATATAACATGGCGGGCAGGATGACGTCACTAATGTAATCCAGTGAGGAGCTAATCTGATATCGAGCCGAGCCAGGCACGGACTCTGCGCCAGTTAATTGGGTTGCGTTTAATCCCCACAATGCAACTTTAGACTCATTTCCGCTGTCCAATAAAGCTGCTCACGCTTTATATCATCCTTAAGCTTTGCAAACAACTGCCACTTGTGCTTCTATAATGATGCTGCATTATCTGTCATCCGATTAGATTAATTTTTTGTTCATCGACGGTAAAACAATGTTGTAGCAAGAAGAAAGGGTCAGTGAAGTAGTACTATATAAGAAAACTATAATAATATAATATTATAAAATTGTAAAGTTTCTTTATTTGGTTGAACGTGCTAATCTCAGAAACTATAGGTGTGAATTGAATAATTCTTCTACTATTGGATAGCGTATTTAATGAAGAAGGCTGTAGGGCATATAACATTACGCTACAACAATTAGGAGCGGAATAGCAAGGAAAAATTTAACAAAAACGAGGAAAATTATATTATGACTCATTCTTCCTTATGTGTATGTTAAGTTGCAAATACAATCTGTTATCCAGCAGACTCGAAATCTGGACTATACTGTGGTAGTAGTTGCAATGCAGATCAAACAATGTTCTTATTGGCAGAGTATTGAGTAACAACAATCATAATTTAGTATACATTCATTGAAGTATAATACTCTGTCCATTGTTGCTATTAATAAGTTCTAAAGACTCCATGCACTATATATTTTACGTACTTACACATACACAAATGCACTCTTTTTGTCCAAAGGGGTAGACAGAGACCAGAGAAATATTACTTTAAGAAGCAGAAGTGGAAGTGACCCTGATATTTACCTATTCTGAATGTAAGGTGTCGACCCAACATCGCTCTGCATAATTTATAGGTCATACGCTAGAAATCGTGCCAAACACCCTCGAAGATAACTGTAAAATACACGATAAGGAATAATTGAATGTTTTTCGTTTCCAGTATTTAGCAATTTCACGCTCAGTAAATGCAATAATCTACGCCACAGTAGATAATTCAATTCCAGCGTAAATACATGGCCCGTTACCGAATTTCCTTTGAGAGGCGAAGCGTGCGCCAGGCGCCGCGCGCCGGCACGTTTCTCTGAACTCCGGAATTCCAATTTTGAAAAGTTTTCCAACAAGGGCCCAATATTGACAGCCAGTGTCAGAGGGCCAGTCGGGGCAGCACGGCCTTAAAAACAACTTCACACTATACAATACACAGCCTATCTTGCGAAACGTGCGACACATTCATACACAGTAAGTATTTTCCCAAATATACATACACATGCTGCGGCGCTTTTCATATTATTACACACATCAACACACACACACACACACACACACATATAGGTACAATAATATATTACTATTATCTAAGGTTTTGTAACATTTGAATGATCTTGAGCGGCATTTCAGAAAATATACCTAATATTAAATAAACCAGGTCTATGTTTTTACAAGTCAACGTAGGTGTAATCACTAAAGACTTTAATAGAAGGATCATGAAAGTAAACGCTGTAGAAGCGCCACCTACACAAGGTTTACAGCCGACCTTCCCATAAATATAAACATTGAATTAGAACCATAATAAATTATGAAACACAAAAAGTGTTTTGAAATTAATTGAAATGGGTATACAGTGATTGCGTGCTAAGCACAAGTTAACTAACTGCTGCTATGCATGCGGAAAGAAGGGAACTGGAAAGATTAACTTCTTTTATAATTAAACCGGTTTCCTGACACCTCTATTATAAAAGGAGTGACATTACCCGCCCCGAGCCCTCAGTTTATGTTACACCAATGAGAACTTTTCTTTGAAAGTCTTGCTTTAAAAGTAGCAAACGACAGCCAACTACGTAGGCATCCGATTGCTTATAATTGGGTTATTATTAGAGAGGTGTTTTTTTTATTTTCCGCAAAAATTTTATAACCCAATAATGGGTAATTAACTAGTGATTGTAAATTCACCAATAGGCGAGTCTCAAGACAACATTACTTAATTTAATAAAAAGAGAAATCAATTCGGATTTAATAACAATTACTCAAACAATAATCAAACTAAACTATTTTAATTTATCCAGTTACATTAACGTACCATTATTAAATTATTTTCAAGTTTTACCACTGAAACTGTATTTTGATTACAGCGCCATCTGGTAAAGTATCTCGTAACCTCTAACAGTAAGATTGTGGAGTGGCGCCATCTACCACAACTTATTCAAACTACGTGGTATGTCAGACATTGAAAACTGTTGGACGACTTGTTTTCACGTTTTCCTTTTCAAAGTTAAACTCGTCTCATCGACCCAGTGACTGTCCTTTCGCACTAATTGTGGCATATTGTTCGTGATTTGATGATTATTTACTTCAAACTGAATTAAGGAAAATTATTAGGCGATAGAAAAACATTTTGATTAAGGACCGAATTTTCCGTCGTTGGAAAACTTTAAACGAAGAATAATTTTTACTTTTTTGGCAAATTTAAGTATAGCTTAACCTAAAACATTTGTAAACAATTTAGATAACGAAGAATTATTAATTAAGAAAATGGAAATAGAATCTAAAGTCAATGCTTCGACAGCATCAATAGTTTTACAGAGTAAATTACGTTGAAAGCGGTGTGTTATGACAACTTTTGTGTAATTATCGTATATCTATAGGTATGTTTTTGAAAAATAGGTACATTACAAAGTTATAAAAAATACTCACATAAAACAAAGATTAAAAACGATCTTAGTTTATTAATTACTTTTACCTACATTCGTAAGCTCTACAGTCTTTGAAAAAATAGTCTGTTAGCTCCTAAATCTTCAGTGGGTACTTAAATTGTAAGAGTTATTAAGAGCGACCGCTAAATAGAAGGCGGCAAATATTTGATTTGCACCCTCGAGTGCTTAGTTTAAATTATAATTAATTTGCCCGTAGCTTTCAAAACACAAGTAAGTATATAGCCACTTACTTATATTTTAAAAGCTGGTAGTAGATTTTATGAAATGTATTTAACTAGCGAGTAATTTAATTAGTTATTCTTGTCTTAAAATACCATAGAACTTTTGTAGCAGATTTAAGATATAAAATTAATTATGATTTTATTATTTTCATAATACGATTTTTTTTACAGTATTATTACCGCTCAATATTAGTAGTGATAGCATTAATCAAGACAATATGACTTTACATTCGGTTTACATACGTACGTGATAATGCAAATATTGTATGAAGACGCAAAAAACTGCAATTCACCAGCATAAACAAACTCGCCATACACATACAAATGGTGAGCTACCTTTGATTGTTCGCTACACGAAAAAAATAAGCTCCAATGTAGGCTTACTCGAACAGATGTTTCAAATTGACTGATTCCCAAAAGCTGTTAAACGAAGCGTGAAGGTTGTAATAAAGACCGCAGGCCGGCTCGAGATTAATTAAGATAGAGCCTCGTGAAGCTTCAAGAACATTTCCACTGACCACGCCTTTTACTTCGTTTACCCACATATTAAGGGCTTCGCAAACCCTTATAAATAAACAAAGAATTAAAACTGCGTTTCGTGGAATGGAACCCACTTTTATTTGTTATTATTTTGTTCCGGGAACGTTCTAGAGAAACCTTTTTATTCGTGCAAACATGCAGTGAAATGTGCAGGTATTTCTGAGTCGAAGGAACCTGAAACTAATCTTTGCTAATAGCGTGCTTTGTGAAGAAGAAGTTTTCATTTCATCATTTCAGTTGATTCAGAACTACACAAAAATCAATCCATATTTCACACATAACTAGTTATTTTCAAGTGTAATTTATTAACAGTGTTAATAAGTATGTGCTATGCATCGAACACTCAGAAAAAAAACGTTGTATCAAATAGTGTAAAATAGTTCCGATGAAACTAGTGCCTTAAGGGAAATAACGAGGGCTTAGCAACATTATTTACTCACTAATTGGGTAAATATTGTCTTCGATAAATAATATTGAGTTCACAGAACATTTTCTATTACTTGCTTAATATTTTCTGCTAACGTTTATTACTAAAAATCACTACTTCTTACTTACTAGCTGACCCGCGCAACTTCGCTTGCGTCACATAAGAGAGAATGGGTTAAATTTGTTCCCGTTTTTGTATCATTTTTTACTGGTATTCTGCTCCTATTGGTCGTAGCGTGATGATATAAAGCCGATCGCCTTCCTTCAAAAAATGGGCTATCTAACACTGAAATAATTTTTCAAATCGGACCTGTAGTTCCTGAGATTAGCGCGTTCAAACAAATAAACAAACTCTTCAGCTTTATAATATAAGTAAAAATTTGTACCACTACCTATCAGATAGTCGTAAAAGCAGTGTCCCGTTATAATTTTGGAGTGAAGTGTCCCAATATGTCAAGCGACAAGTCCCAAGACGGTCGGCATACATATATGATAACATTTCTAAACAGCGCCATAATAATCTTGTCCACTATAGATAAAGGAGTCCCCGGGGGCGAGGCGCTCCGTCTTCACACTAGTTCACACCATCCGTCAAAGTCGCGGCGACGCCACGCTCACTCACGAATACAAATAACGTTACATTCGCAAATCTAGTCAAACATCATTGACATATCGGAAACTTGTTTGAACGTTCTTTGACGATCAATAGTTGGTAAAATATCTGACGAATTTTGAATTGTTACTTATCGGTTATCGTTTTCTTTGATTTTTCACGTTTGACAGATGAATGCTTATAATAGTCACTTATAATAGCAGTTCTTTATAAATCTACCCAATCCAATACAATTTGTATATGCTTATTGATGCTTTAAGTACAAAAGTTAAGTCAAATGATTTCTATGTTTATGACTCGTACGAAATCCGTTTCAGGTGGAAATTCCTAAAATAATAACACATCCATCTCAAACATTGACTTCTATGTTTAGACAGGTTTAATATTAAAACGTTATTTAAAATAAATAAGTTCATTTATCGTCGAAAGAAAATACAATGAGCGGAAAGTCGATTTCCTCGACGCTGAGATAAATACATTTTATCATGAATCTACACAATTAAAACATATTGGTGAAATATACATTTTGTCAATTACCATTGATTGTCACAGGTAGACATTTTGACAGAAAAAGGCCAATCATTAATGCGACTAGTGCGCGAGTATAAAAAAGAATAAAATAAATCATAGCGATGTACCCTAGTTCACAGGTTCACACGAACATTACAATGCGCTAAAAGTGTGCTAAAGAGCTTCATCTCGTCTCGCAAAAAGATTTAGGAGAAAGAAGCTTATTTTTGGTAGGGCTGACAGTGCGATAGTGTAAGGCCCATTACAGGCAAATTATGGCTGCCATTATTGTCCGCGTGTCCCGCGCGCTCACCGCTCTGAGTTACGTTCACACTGGGTCAATGGGTTTTATATAAGAAATCTTTTCCAACGCGTCCCGTTTCCACTACAGACAAAACGTTCTTATGTGTGCGCCAAATCTGGATAAACTGCTTTCAAGGAAATACGGAGGCAAGGTAGTAAAATCAACGTTAAATAAAACCAAGTTTGTGCGATGTTTACGCTAAATGTTGTCAACTTACATTTACCTTTCAACTATTTACACTACTATGAATTGTCAACCGTAATTATAGTAAATTCATGTTATTGTTTATGAATGTTTATGAACTGTAAAATGTATTGTGGTTTGCATATTATTGTAAAGACTATAAAATTGATTAATACTTACAAAGAGGCACTACCACTCTACGCCAAAAACAAAATAAATCCGCTTATTACATTAATCTCCTAGCCAATTACGCTAGCGAATTGAATTGAATTAATATTTTACTTCAATCAGCTAATTAGTCTGTTATTCTCATTACTTGTTGTCTAGAAAGGCATTAGAAAAAACAAAGCTATAGATTTATTCCATAGTGAACGTAATGGATGAGATTGAATTATTTCCTCTTCGCATTGTTTGTTTCTCGTATTTATCGGTTTATTGTAGTGCGAGTATAAGGAATCTTTTCGTTTATGATTGCGTTTATTATTAAGAAAAAGTGACTATGAATGCGATGTAAGACACCTAAATAAATTAATAATATCAAAACACCCGTGGCGGGCTAACAAGGAGTCCCAGTGCGCGTCGGGCCTAAGTTTGACGAAGTTAACCCATTAACAAGGTCACTAAATCATTCGCGTCACTACTAAGTTCGCTTGCTTGTCTCGCCAAATTATTTTAATTACCGTTACAAGTTTATCGCGGAACTAAACGGAGTTAAGCGGAACTTAACTATGAATATTACTACGCGTTCATATATTAGCCGAGCACTTCCGTATCCCTCGGCATGCTTAAAAGTTCAATTTCTAAATAAAGTATCGCACAGCGAGTGAGTTTATTGCTAACTCTCTATTAAGCTAACGGCGCAACAGTGGTAATTATCCCCGTTGATTCAGATAGTTGTCCACTGATGCGCAAAATAGAGCCAGCTTAAAATCGGACTTGGTTCCCAAGGCGACTACAAAGCGGCATGCGGCCGATTACGGTCAAATTATTGCTATCATTATAGTCCGTACTTCTGTGTGATACTGGGTAATCACGCTCAGCGGTGTCGCACTGCAATACTGCATCTTATTTACCGGCACATACGATCTATCTGTGTAACTAATGTCGACGCTCGACATGTTTAATGACGCCGTTGCTCTGTACTGTGTTGCTTTATTTTTGCCTAAGCCCATAGTCGCCGGGAAATGTTCCTTTGTAAATTGACGATTTCGCTTATTGTTTCAAAGGAGGTGAGAATAAACAATGCAACTACTCTTTGCGTTCTCATAAAGGTTTTAATATTGGCAATTTGATAGCGTTTATGTAACGTGAGTTTATGCTGAAAAATTTGCATTGGACGTGTATTATGTTATCAATTATTACAGTATGACGTCGCTATGTACAGCATAATGGCGTATCCGCGGAATAATTCATGAAGCTGGAGTACATGAACTAACTGAAAATAATGGCAACGTTTGAACTTACACAATTGTCGCTGAATTACAGCATCGGTTCGTGTCGCCAGGTACAAATAAGCTCTTTAGTTACAACCATCAAAATAACTACGACATTCGGAGAAACGGTCTACTCATTCAATAACTCACAGAACCACTTGAATACTTCTGTATATAATAGAAATTTTCCCTGTGAAGGAAAAGTGATTTAAGTATTGAATATTAACGTGTTAGAAAATAGTAATTTGATGTTAGTAAATAGAATAAACGTAGGGATGACATTGCAAGTGTTTGCTATCAAAACTTTAACCTTTTAACGTAACCTTTATGCATTTAGTGGGTGAGCACACGAACACGAAAGTAACTGCCGATTGCCACGCACTACTTAAGCACTCGCGGTTGTTCTGAGTGTAACCTTTTCCCCTTATGTTCCACAAGTATATGTAGTCCCTACCTATCTAATGGAATAAGTTCTATAATGTTATGTGTACAACGACACTACTGTGGCTGCAGCATATTTTTAATTTAAACGTTTCATTTTCGTTCTAGTTACTCCTTTTTTTGTTTCACAATTTCGTAAGTAATATCATACCCATGATTGCCCATGAACAAGTTAAATGGAACATGACAGAAACACGAATCACAACTTGGGGAATAATAACTTTGCACACAAATGTGATACCTTTTTTGCTGAAATCAAATATGCTGCGAAGAAAGACTTAGTAGAAGCGACTAATTTAATTTTGATAAAAGTCGTTGGCTTTTACCGAGCAATTTCATTTGTGCATCATGAAATTATTTAATCATAGTAATGGAATCTAAAAGTAATAAACTAAACGAAAGTACTAGAAAGTTCTAGAAACTTATAACTTCTAGAATATATTTCGTATTTCTTTACTTTGTATTTTAGTTAGTGTTACTTTTGAAGTTGTGTGTATCGCCCAAGTTTTGGTAAATATTATTGTCATTTATTTCTCTAAAAAGTACTTTTGAGCCAAAAATCAGTTTTTTCATTTATAAGAATTCCAACATCCGGGACGATTACGAATCGATATTTAACTCTCTCGCGTCACATAACACTAATAGATTGACTACGTCTTTCTGAATCAAATAATTAAAACTACCTTCCAATCAATTTACCGTGAACGACCTTTTTCTATTTTTAAACAAGTCAAATAGTAGAAACACTATACGGAAACTACTAATCAATGAGTGAATGAGATCAAAGGATAGTTTGAAACGTGTTCGGTCAGCGAAAGAAAATCACTGGTCGTTTAGGTAACGATGTGGCTTGATTGACGTACAGCTGCCGGGTTGATTAAACTGATCAGTTTTTGCCTCTTATGAAAAGAACTCGATCAATGTAACTAGTTCCCGAAGACGAGCTGCTCGTAAAGATGAACTAGGCTAGCGTCTAATCCATCATAACAGACGCGCTCTATATTTTCCTGTAGGGCGTCGACAGAGAACCGTGTGTATCTTTTTCTTAGAAACATTCCTGTGATCCTGTTATGTATACGATAATAATAAGTAAAAAAACGTATTCAAGGCACACAAAATATGTTCTACGTGCCGTTGTATCTTGAGGATAAATATGATTGATTGAAGAGTGTTTTCATAGTTTCTATATCGTTAAATATTTTTTAAATATTAAATATTAAATATTATTGGACAACTCACACACGGTTATTTGATTCCAAACAGAGCTTGTACTATGGTAACCAAATAACTGATAAACATACTTATATACTTCTAAATACATACTTATATAGATACATTAACATCCAGGCTCAGAACAAATACTCGTGCTCATCACACAAAGATTTGTCCCGGGTGGGATTCGAACCCACCACACGCGGCGCTACGGTTGTTGCGGCGAGGTGACCGCTTAAACCACTGCGCCAAATCATTATTCATCATCATTAAAAAACTAAACACATTTTATTCGTTAACTCGCAGACTCTGTCTTGTAGACAACAAAGAATATAATATTCGTATCAGTTGTTATCGCATCTTAGGGTTGCTGTATATGTGTTATCAGATAAGCAAGGGCTCGAAAACTGTCATCGTATACCCCAAACGCAAATATAAGAAAACTTTAACCCCCCACAGTGCAATGGTTAAAGTGGTCGCCACGCCGCTATCATTGCGCCAGATGTTCGTGGATTCAAATTTCATACTGTGCAAATATTTGATGGGTGTCTTTATTGTTCAATGGGGTTTGGTTTTGTTCTGTTTCTTTTAATATCATATTTAATATTTAGTAGTCCCACGACACAACATTAGTTCTGTAGTGAAGGTGAATAAGATTTTTTAAAGTTGGTAGGTAGTTAGTTGTGGTTATTTTTGTTTACATTTCTGTAGCAAATAACAAAATTTACAAAAAGGTATTATCGCATTCGTTTCAAATAAATGATGAGCTTTTAGCATTCGTTGGAATTAAAACACAGAAAGCCCATAAAATAACTCAAACCATCAATATGTTAAAAGAAAAGAGGAAAAAGAGGCCTAAATGTTCGCGAGTATCTCGGATTTACGCATTATAAATTCATATGTTTAAAATTGCACGAATAAATCGTGTGTTCAATGTTAGCAATCCTCCAGCGTGAGGTTAAATGAGTATTTGATCCTTTGTGGAAACACTCGAGAAGAATATCAAATTTACTCTGTCTCTGCTGTAACTAGACTAGATTGTGATTGTGTTACTTAAGCATTTCTGAGAAAATTAACGAATTTGCTACCTGTCTCTACCGTTCTTGCAGTGAGCGCAGTACCACTTCTAATTTCTGTGGATCTTAGAAGCACACTGCATATAGTTATATTTACTTATGAGTTTAATTCTTAATTAGAAAAAGACATAATTTAATTAAACTGAAAGTGAACAGCAACCACCACCGTGTTGCACAAATCTGTAGTAGATTTTACCACAATCCCTAATATAATTACACTGCAATCACTATTCTCTATTGATGCGGTTGTTTCACCGCATCAATTAAACGATAACTACGACAATATTACCATCAGCGGGAACGATTGTGGTTATAATAGCTATTTGTAGTCTAAAGATATCCTAAACTCCTTTCACTAAGTAACATTTACTTCTCAACTTAAATGATAATACGACCTAAATAAACGTTAACCTTCAAGACGACCCTTTAATCTTAATTCTTCAATTTAACGCAAACTCAGAAGGAAAATGTATTTTATTTTCACTAAAAGTATAATACATTTAATACTCATAGGTAATCGTAATACAATCGTGGACTGAAAACAATACGTTTGTTGAAGTAACAAAGTGTGCCGCCTAATGGAATGGGGTTCGATCCCTTTAATGTAATTGGATCTGTCAGCAGCAAACAGGCAAGCAGGTAATTACTAACTGCTACTAACGAAAATAACAACGTGCGCTCTAAGACACTCGATGCCCTGAGGCGCTCAGCGGCTAGAGCCCAGTGCGCGGTGAGACGCGCTCTACCAAACAGAGGTGCTAATGTAACCTTTTAAGACACTGTTTTGTAGCAATGCAGTCGTACAACGCGACCCGCGCCTTAAAATTAAACACAGTAATGAGTTCGTTACACACTCATTATGTAGCACCCTCAGTGTCACCGCTTATAAAAGCACCATATGTATTTAATACACGGAACTAAAAGGTTTATTTTTGAGGAGATGAAAGTGGGGACTTATTACTTTGTACGCTGCGATGTTCGTGTTAATGTTACAGTTTATATCCTTTATACGTTTAAAGCCTACACGTTATTGTGCCGAATGTCGGTGTTTTAGTGTCGTTTTAAGTTCTATTCTCTCTAAAACGTAAAAAGCGTGTCGAATAAATGTGGGCTATAAAACAGGTAATAGTCTTAAGATGTAAATACTATCTGAGTGTAAGCGCATCGTCGGTACTATCGGATTAACAAGCTACTCGCCCATTAATACCCGGTGCCAACTTAATTCTTACAATGCTCTACAGACTTAAATGGCTCGCAAATCCCACGTGGAAATTTATAATGTAGGTAGAAGTTAATTTGTCGGAGTCCGACTTTAACTTTCGATGAATTGTGTTCAATTAATGTAGGTACTTCAGAAAGCAATCGATGGTAGAAAAAGTTTTAAAGAACATTTAAGCTACACTAAATTTATTATCTAAGTAACTGACTCTTTTATCTGAAAAGTTATGACAAAGCAATCAGTTTTTGAATCTGTTTTCTTTCTAACAATTCGTCTTACTTATAACTGGTAAGTAAAACATCAAGATTTTATGAATACAATATTTATTATTGTTGGACAAAATGTTCAGTTGTTCATATTTTTAAATAGCCTCCAGGCATTGTGAAAAGGATCGTCGAGATGGAACGAATTCAATAAATGGGAAATGTGATAGGTACTTTTCAAATTAACTTTCCTTCAGGCAGGACGGCGGACTAATCTTTGTCCGAATTATTAATATCGATAACCGTCGATAACGTTGTCGAACCCTCCGTTATAATAAACTTGTTATGGTTTCCGATCTGATATTTGAGTGTAATTTATTTTCCTAATTGTATAAGGATAACTGATTATTTTTTTAAGTATCTTTGAGCTTATTTTGATTAGTTTTCTATTCAAAACTTTATACCGTAAACGTTTCTAATAATGTAGTTCTAAAATTCTAAATAAATATGTTACAGATCTGTAAAAATATTTACAGTAATGTACGAATGTGTTACAGATGAATTTGTTGTGTACCTGCAGTCAAAATACCTGCAGTTCAATTTTAGATTAGGTACAAGATACTAATAATTCATTTCTAAAGGAGAACGCAAAATGATAGGTAAGGCAAAGTGAACAATCTTTGAGCACGCTGTAGCAGATATAACTGAGAATCTGTGGGTGACGTTATAATGAACAAGTAACTGTTGCAATACAAGGACCGTACCCCCACCGAGCTTGTACGAAATCGTCATAGTAGTTATAATATTTGTATGAATAGTAAAGATGTTATAGTCCGACAACTTAGTAGAAAGCCTTGGTATTCACGATTTATCTTGAATTTGGATATTGAGACTTTGATTAAAGTCCATAAAAAATACATCTACATCTATACTAATATAAAGCTGAAGAGTTTGTTTGTTTGTTTTAACGCGCTAATCTCGGGAACTACGGTTCCGATTTGATTTCTCTTTTTTTTTTCTTTCAGTGTTAGAAAGCCCATTTATCGAGGAAGGCTATAGGCTATATACATCATCACGCTACGACCAATAGGAGCAGAGTTGCAGTAAAAAATGTCACAAAAACGGGGAAAATTATGACCCATTCTCTCTTATGAGACGCTAGTGAAGTTGCGCGGGTCAGCTAGTATGCCATATACACAATTACTATAAATACGACAGACAGTGTGCGTTGCGATGTCTGGATTCGCTATTTCTGTATCCTTTTACACCATTATGTAGTTTACTCCGGATTTTTTATTAAATTGCCAGTGATTAAACTGTACTAGATAACACATACACTAAAGAAAATAAAATTTAGTCCAAGACGACGAAGTCGCAGGCAAGGGCTCGTTCAATATTTCTGTTTATTACAAAAAAGGCAAAAGAATAGCTGGGTTTTGAAATGCAAGTAATTTTTCACTTCACTTTAGCTTTATTACTTGAAAGAGGGCTATAGAACCACTTTTTTACGTAACTTCAAAAAACATTCATAGTGTCAACGTTTGTCGAAGAACCATTATTTACGTGAGCACTAAACTCTTGACACACAAAGTATCGAATTTCAAGCCTTTTGTGATTTATTCTTCGATTTATAGCTTATTCCCTGTTTTTTATTTATTTATTTATTTATTTGGCTCACAAAACAAGTTACAGTCGATTACAGTGTTGATCTAAGACTAATGTTTAAGAGCTTATTGCCGTTTTTACGCTCGATTGTATGCTAACGTATCTTGTATGAAACCCAGTCCGTGGAAAACACGATAGACTACAAACTTAATGCTTGATTATTATTACCATTAATGGCTTTATGCATCAAACAATGCGCCTTTTATAAACCTAAAATATTACAATCAACTAATTTTCTTGCTTTCGAGTAGTGGTTATATTCGTCACTAGATGACCCGCGCAACTTCGTTTGCGTCACCTAAGAGAATGGGTCAAATTTTCCCCGTTTTTGTAACATTTTTCGTTGCTACTCCGCTCCTAATGACCGTAGCGTGATGTTATATAGCCTATAGCCTTCCTCGATAAATGGGCTATCTAACACTGAAATAATTTTTTAAATCGGACCAGTTGTTCCTGAGATTAGCGCGTTCAAACAAACAAACAAACAAACAAACAAACAATCAAACAAACAAACTCTTCAGCTTTATAATATTAGTATAGATAATGATAAGCTAAAATTACGATTGTCCTTCATACAGCTTATTATGAAATTGGATATTCCTAAATAAAATCATAAGTACTAAAATAATATTATTATTTAGGAATATTCATTTTAAACTTGGCATTAATAATGGTTTGGTCAGTTAAAACCTACGCTCTACGTGACAGGTCCCTGTGACGATGTCAACGGTAACAACAATACAAGTCACTTTAGGTAACTTTCAAGTTGGGTCTAATTTTAGGGAAAATTCATCAAACATTAATCAATTTACTTCTCATCAGATTTTATTGTATACATGTTAAGCGATGGACATTTTGACAGGTGACACCGGTCGGTCCCCGCTATTTCGGCCACACAGCGCCTGAATATTGAGGTCGATATTGCCCAACTTGTTCAGAATCACTATAGTTTCATGGCTGCTACCGAATCGTTTTAAACTTCGCCTAATGAAAACACATTATCTTAGTTTCTCCAATCTAAGATTACCGTGCACCATCTTTCAGTTAGTGGTGATCTTTTAAATCTTAATTTAGATAGTTGGAAGGCCAGAAGGAAAGTCGGTAAACGTGCCACAGAATTATAAAGACAAACGTCAAGTTAATGTTCAGTTACTTCCATTTATGACGAATATTCTGCTTGTAGTCGTACTAAGTACTTCGTAGTAATTAATAATGCGAAATTCTCAGTCGAAAAGGCAGCATAATAGTCTGTGCATCGAACAATGCTTGTTATATTATGAACAAAGAGACTGCGGAAATAGAGGTGGAACTCATCGGATTATTTATGTGAATGCGAATTCGTTGAATAATAATAACGATATGTCGCGTCTTCTTTGAGACTGTATTACTTTTTCAATACATCACCATACATGATATTCCGACTACGGAAATAGAAATCGTATAAGTTTAACCAACTTATAACTATTTTTAGAATCACTGACATTTTTTTACTAGATGACTTTTAATTGTTGTTTATTTTGATAGTCATAAAAGTCGCATACAAATCGATCACAGCTTGCGTATAAACATAAGTAAACATGAAATAACCATTTTTAATTTAAATACTTGTACTCTTAATAAAAACAAATAGTACCTACTCTGCAAAGCCCTAAAAGCGAATTCAAACGTTGTATTCATTTTACACAATCGTCAAACCCGCTGGGAAGAAATTGTACGATAGTACTGCGTATAATTTAGCTGAACCCATTACAAACGTGTTTAAAGTGAACGTAAAATGAATACGTTTACGACACCGCGCACTGTACAATACCATTACACGCGTCAGAATACCACGCACTTACGTGTTTATAACACGAGAGCAGTCGTAACATCATTTATAATAAGCGATGTAAATGGTTGAAAGATAAAGTCATAATTCAGAGTTTTGTTATTCAGATCGGTGAGCATCGACAGCGTCTCACATCGGGCCTAAGCCGCGCACGACATAAATCACACAACAAACACAAAGAGCAAAGTGTTTACCATAAAATCGCATACGCGTCCCTAAATCATAACACAATAAAATTTATAGCGAACGGAAGGTCCGGCCTCAAGTGCTGATAAATCAAACACATTTTCTTCGTGTGACTGAAACGGAAAATCTTTCCGGCAAATATAACAGGCGACGCCGTTATTTACCTTCTTTTATAATACCTACGAGTACACGCCGCCCTGTCACACATTGTTTTCCACCTACGTATATGTTAACGTTGCTACGGTAATATAATCACGACTTTGCGGTGTTTTTAATTCGATCAAGGGGAATGATTCTTTGTCCGTGTTTCTGAAAGCTTGTTTTCATAAAAAGTGCTTGTTAATCGTCATCAATCGGTGCTCGTGTACCCTATTGTCTTGTAATATCTGGCCGTTTAACTCCTTATTCAATTTGTAGGTCCCGTAGAGCCTTTACGAACCTAATTTCACAAATACAGTACCTCAGAATGAGGTAATCAGTCTTGTGATAAACACAATAACAGTGAGTTTTGATCAAGTATATAAATATAATGGATATAGTTAATATCTACTGATATTATATATAGGATAAGTACGAGTATCCCAACCCACAATATAAAAAACAGTGTAAGTAGTTACTGGAAGCTAAACCATCAAGTGCCATTAAGTAGGCCATTTCCCTTGTTGAGTCAACAACTTGCCAGAGTAAGAAAATAAAAAGCGTCCTCTTTTCCCTGTTGTTATACAATAATACACGTTTGTAGCCTCATTATAACTAAATACAATATTATCTGCAAATAGACACGCGACTTTGTACACACAATAATATACGTAAGACTTTTCGTGAAAGAACTTATGTATCGTACATAAGTTCTTTCTACAAGTAAATTAAATACCAGCAGCATAACGACAATAAACTGCTGTCACCCGGCCAAAATACCTATAAGATCTGTTCCCTCATTCCGAGAAAGTTAGAAAGTATAATAAATTGCGGCCATTAATCGACCGCCCCGTAAAAAACTTATTCGAAAATAATAAATAAAATTAACAAAAATGTAGCAGTAACACCGTCGCGGCGCAAAATAAATAATTTATTAAGGACAAGTTAACAAGGGTCTCATAAAGAAGGCAAAAGGTCGGCTATTTGTTTTCAGCGAAGGATGGTTCACCCCACTTTGTTATTTAGAGTTTGTGAGTTGCAGGGAGGAGGTGCCCGCAAAACAACCTAAATACTAGCGAATAGAACGAGCCGTGCGTCCACTGTTCCACAGACCTGCTGTCGTCGACTGCCTAATGATTTGTTACGTAACTTCCTGCTGCAACACTTGTGATTCTATAATTAGAAAACACTGAATATATATGTCTTACGCTATTAAAATCATTGTATTAAAAAAAGGATATACGTACATACATACAATACGTTCATACATGAGGTAACAATGTTTGAATGGAAATTTCTACGGTAATCCACTTAATGTAATTAATATTCTAATGAGGACAGATTTTTTGTTAGAGACTCACGTCACACGTGTGATTTATATAAAAGCCTTACCATGTTACGCCTCATTAAATATTCGGCTATAAACCAATCACGCCTAGTACGATCGTCGTGTTATTACTATAGTATTAAGGTTTGAATGTAAAAGAAACTTTCAGTAGAATTTATCGATTAAATAACGGAACAAAATTGTGAGACTAGAAAACGACACCATTTTGCGCACAAACTCCGAATACAGTGTGAGAGCAACAGAAAATCTTTTAAAAACGTTTGACAGTTTTACTCCCCAATTTATTCAACTAATAAGGAGCAGGAACCTTTATCGAATAAAGGTAGATAAGGATAGAAGGTGCCCAATAAAATGTGCCTACCGGCTGACGTAATCGAAGGTAAGCATAAATCGCAACTCGCCATGAAAATATATTTTCCCATCGACCTTCGTTAGATCAATACAAATAATCTATGAATATTGATTGTGTCCTCAAAAAATGTGAATACAGTTACCGGAGCAGGTATTATGAGCGGTTCAGATATTTGTTGTTGTTGTTGTTGTTGTTGTGAATGCGTTAAATAGTTCACATTGGTTTTCAACGCAGCCCTTTTTGTTGTAACTTTTAAACTTTCAGATGAAAAGAAGTGAGTTTCCTCGCTAAAGCAATGGAGTGTGATACAAATAAAAGTATAAATGCAGCGAGTAGTTTACCGTTAAAACTACTTTAAGAATTTAACTCAAACCTGTGCACTCAGATATCAAAGGTATACGTTTTCTGAACCATTTTTATTTTTGATTTTTATAGCTATATTACTAAACAATCAAAATTCAATTATGGTCAAACAGCCTTAAGAATAGAAACTATATGATTAAAAATAGTGTGAGTAAAAATGTACTGACTGTAGGTTTAAAAGATAAAACGTATATGTAGGTCAAAATATAGTCAAGATGTATGTAAGTATATTATATGACTCTTAGAATAAAACTTATCTACGCCTAGTCCTTTGACTGGGACGTACTCATAAACTTTTAGTTAGCTTTATACTTCAGTATTTTGCCCTTATAATGTCTTTGGGAATGTCTCAAATATTTTTATAGGCATACAAACAGTATTTATTTAATTTACAATGTTCAAATAACAGGATTAGGATCAATGCTGAAACAAAATCTGATATCAGGCTTGGCACAAATAGGGCGAGTTAAAATATGACTATGTTTGTATTGATCAGGCTCTATCGTATTTACTCGTAAAATAGTAACAACATTTACTTTTACGACTTGCACGGGTCAAAAACCATTAGCATTTGGTTCCAACGAATAAAATGTGGTTTAATTGTATTTTATTGTGACGTCTATAACGTTTATCTTCAGTACAGCTTGAGAGTGGAACGCTAGGAGTTCTATAGATATTCTGGACATTTTCTTCAAAAATCCTTTCTGAAATATAGCGCCAAATTGTATCCGTAGATGTGGGGCAAGTGTAAACCGAACACGAACGGTGAATGTGGGCACGAGCGTCATTGTGCCCGCAATAGCTGAATTATTGCGGAGACGCGACGACTTCCCTACAAACCTCTGACGCACACAAATGCGAATACGTACACACATCTATTCTCTGAACAACCGTTTTGGAAACATCTTATACTACGTATACTGCTACACTGCTACAGTATTATCTGAGAGATAATACTAAGGCCTAAGTTTTATAGTTTCTTGTTCACTTCACTCGGATCAAGTGCTATTTTCGTTAATTAGTATTGCGTTTATTAATGTTAGAACTAAACTTCTTGAAAATGTGCTTCGTGACAATGATAGTTATTCATGTATTTCAATTCGTCAACTTAATATGTTACTAAAACGTATAAAAACACGTTATTTTAATAGTAAAATCATTAGATACTCGCATCAGCGATGACATTTTTTCAGTTTGATGTATATTCAATGATATATTTATGGATATACCTCAATGAATCATATGAAATTGCCTAATGGGCTTCCCAACATCGATCGGTTCAGTAGAGCTAGTCAATTAGTCTCGCAACGTTCAAAATTTCCAAGTGGTCGAAAGATACGCCGTGATTTGAGCTGCCAGTAAATGCCTCTGGTTGTTCGATACTAAATTACTCAAATTGTTATTTCCGAAATTGATGTCAGGTTTCATGGAATAACCGCAATTAGCGTTCGGCTAATTCAAACTTGCAAATAGGAAAGTCTACTGGAATATCTGAGTTCAAATTGGCCATAGCATTTGGAATCCTTATTTAGAAGCCGGCAAAATTGAATTTGAATAGCCTGGACTTTGCGAATTAGTTTGGAATTATTTTTTAATACATCAAAAGGATCACTGTTTACTTGGAAATACTACTTGAGATCATACAATTTGCAAACTTACGCTTTAATCTTGAATCTCATTTTTCTCGCCCTGCCTTAGCTGAGCTGAGATTAGAAAATTACTGTAATGATATTCCTGCCGTCTTATTTCATCGTCCGTGGCGTTGATATATGTACGTCGTTCGTTACAAAAATTGATACAGTTTGGAATTGTTGTTGACTAATATTACCAGGAAATATTTTTAAAATCTTTTAATAAAAAGGTTTTTTGAAAAGATATTCAAAGATTGAAAAATAATGGCAGAGAAAAACGTTTGAACATTTTTTGCATTTTCTTTTAGAGATAAAATTCTAAAGCGTAGTCAAAACAGTTTGTGGTGAAGCATGAAGGGGTTTTAGTAACAAAATATCAGTGTATTTTCGCATCTCATTATATCGTCGGGACCGCGGTGTTCAGTGTGTTGAGCGTGCGGCGCGGCGTGCAGTCTACAGTAAATTCTTGAGCTCTCGTTTGCGTAATACCGCCATTGTAACGGCACACCTTTGAAGATAAAAGCCTCGCATGTTACCTAGTCCGTTGCCTTTTCGCGGTCTGGTAATCTTGAATCTTTGTGAGGAAAAAGTTCAGCTTCATAGAAAACTATTTTTAATTTAAAAGATGAAATTAATTTAAACTAGATTGTTGCGAACAACTTAGTTTGAAATTTCTGCCCTGAGCGAGATGTTACACATACTTGCAACTCTATTGAGTTCCGTTACAAGATATTTACAGAGCGATTCGCAATTATAATTTGTACATTGTGAGCATTTTTTATGTATTCTGATTTACTTGCCCAATAATATCCAATGAGGAATTAATTAAATATCACCTCAAAAATCTTAATAATAAAAGCTGTGGACGATGTAAACCAATTAATTTTAACGGAATGTTGAAAATAAAAGCAGTGATTAACACTCAACTGGGCCCAGTTCTGTTAATAAAATTATTTTTGTACTTCTCAGTACAAGGTCTTTTGAAGTATTATACCTGTTAAATGCAGTTCACTGGAACTACACCAACTGAACTGTTAGATAACGCACTATAATTTGAGTTTTAGAAAGTGGATTTTTAGCGCAGCTCGTAAATTTTTGAGAAACGTGATTTTCACTAACGAAAGTTAGGTTTAAACTTAATATTCCTGCGTTTATTGTTTTGTTTCAAAAATTATATTCTAGTTTTGAACGGAACATCTAATGAAGCAAGTTATAATGAAATGGTCCAGACTATGAGAATCTATAAGATTGTGTATTCCGAAAATAAGAAACATGTAATATTACCTACGTCTGTAATACAGCCGTTACATTAATGAAAGTGACCGTGGCACATAAATGTGTGAGTACGTTCTTCATGTAAATATTAAGGCGTAATTGGCCACTTAGAAAATTAAACTGCCTTAAGCCGCAACGAGCAATCTTGGGGAGGGATATTGCTGTAATGGCTGCGTTTGGCACACGGATTGCTAATTGCTGTGTGATATTATTATTACACTGGTTAATATGGCCACCCTACGACGGGTTGGTAGTCAACCCACGTAGAATGTGTCTCGAGGGACGGAGGATTTAGAAAATAAAATTATTTAACGTAATTACTTTGTGCCAACTTATTCGCGCTTGTCCAGTATGATAATTACGAGTACGTTATGTAGACTTGAATCAATGAAATTTTAACTTTAGAAGTAATCGTCAACTTGTACTTAATTAACTTAGAATCTTTCTAGGGCAAAATATTATAAGCATCCAAAGTAATCCAATACTAAAGCCACTTCATTTAAAGAGGGGTGCGGTATGCAGATTGAAGTATGAATTATAAAGCAGACACGGCTTATATACGTATTTATACTAAAGGGTCTCCAAAGAGGAATTAGCAGTTTATTAGTTTCAGTAGTAGCATAACGATACTGAATCAGAATTTGTATCCTTGTGCAATTATGAGAGAATAGAGAATTTACGAGACTTTAATATTCTCATAAATGGGAATAAAACAAATTGCATTAGTATTTTTTTTTGTTACTCTAAGCACCTTATCCTTATTTATATAGTTGACAGTTGTAGAACATTTAATTCATATATAATTTATACGGAGCGGAAAAGTACTTGCATATACAGTAATTGCTAACTATGTTGTGTAACATAGTTTATCCACAAAAAAATACTAACACGAATAAAACATTTTCAATTACTGTTAAAATACAGTATTCTCACAATACACAGGGTGTACAAAAACAAGTTGTTGATACAGCCGGCTGATGGTAATCAAAACATTTAACATAAAACAAAATGACCAGTAATTGTCCACGTCAGGACTAGATTTCCGGCAGTAAATGTTATATTATTACAATGGTTTGTGATGTTATTATGATAACAAATCACATAAAGACATTAGTACAAAGGTGATAGTTGGCTCACGCTTGCTGTTGTACTTGATTTCGTAGATAGCACGATTCTCTACGGTTGGTACTATCGAGAGATTGACACATAAAATGTACTGCAAAAATAGTTTCTTTGAGAGGCACAGTACCACTATTATAAACAGTCGGTTTCATCGAGTATCAAAATTGCAAAGTTGCAAAATTGTTCATGCGGCTCCCGCTAGAGGCGCTGATCAGATTTTGACACAAAAAATTTAGATAAGTTACCGGTTATCGCTAGACGATAGAGTTAGAATCGCGCTACTAATCAGATTTTCATTCTATTGTGTCGATAGGGGTAGAAAGAAGATCTACGAAAGAAGAAAGACTTATTCTATTTTCCTCATATGACAAAATATCGCATACGTAAACGTGCAAGAGGTATTTGCTAAATTATATAATGAGTCCGATTTTTTATTGGTGGATATTAAATGTGTAGATAAACACCTTAACGATCAAAAAACGAAACCTAAACTTCTAATAGTAAACAACAATAAGTAAGAAATAAGAAAATACACAATGCAAAAAGAGTTTTTGCTTGTGTACCCATTTCACTGGTATCTTGTCAGTGATAGAGTTCTAGTGACCCGTTTCTTTCAGTTTATTCCGACAAACAAATCGTTCATAGGAGGATTAACAGTTGGCACTTCACGCCTTTCAGAACTGTTTCAATGGAGAGGATAATACTATCTCAAAAACCTAAGCCATGATACGCTCTTTGTTGTGACTCTGTACACTATTGTAGACGAAAATACTGTTTGGAATTGTTGTTGTAGGACTATAAAAAAATAAAACTATACAACAAAACAATATTGGTAAGATCCTAAAATCCTTATTCTTGTGTGTGATATTATAAAATATGAAGTATAAAAATTGCTTAAAATAAAAACGGTTCGAAATCTCTGCGGTAATAACTTTATAATTAACTACAACTTCGCCCGCATGAAAAGATTTTCCGGAGTAAAAAAGTATCATATGTCTATAAGGCTATTAGTGTATCATATTTCATTAAAATCCGTTTAGTAGATTTTTGGTGAAGAAATTACAAACATATATACGTCTATACATAATTACAAACTTTCGAATTTACAATATTAGTAATATTGTAAATTCGAAAGTTTAAGAAGAGGAAGATTGAAAAACAAGCATCTGATAAAATACAGATTAGAGTGAGTGAACAAAGCTAGGCTCTTCCAACAAGCACATCTACGAGTGCTACGAGCGTAGCTACCGTAGCATTTCTCTACTACGCGTTCGTAGCATGGTTGGATACATAACATTCCTACTCAATACGCTTTACTTTTACTAAGTTCATTTGCCATTTACTTTTTATACCTATATTCATATAAATAAGTTTTTAAATATTAATACATAAAAAATAATACGATTGGAAATGTCTACAATATAAACAAATATTACAATTTACCGTTCTGAATAGTATCTATGAAATACATTGTATTTTACAAATATACAATTCATACAACAGAATATTCAAACAACAATAAATAAGCTCTTTATGAAAACTATAAATAATATATTAATTAACAATTACTTCACAGCCACGAGTAGTCAGAATCGAAAAGAAATTCAATAACAATTACTAACATATAAAACATGTTGGTATAATACACATGTATAACTTTGTATATTAGTTACGTACAAACTCGAGTCCGTATATCATATCGCATTTATAATTCAGACGCAAGAACATAAATGTCGCTGGAAATGAAAGATGTTCCCAAACTGATCTAAGTATAAAAGTAAAACAAAGGCAAATAGTCTGTTTCACGGATATTAAGCTACCAAGTTGTGATTAAGATTAGTTAATAACTTACTGTACTAACTTGGGATACATTTTAAAAGTAATACTTTACATTTTAATGCAAAAGAGGTAAAAATGACTGACAATAACATATGTTTATCATGACATTATTATAAAAAAAAACGTACTTTCATGCAATAATCTCCATTTTTGACTAAACTAGCTGACTCGCGCAACTTCGCTTGCGTCACATAAGAGAGAATGGGTCAAGATTTTCCCCGTTTTTGTAACATTTTTTATTGTTTCTCTGCTCCTATTGGTCGCAGCGTGATGATATATAGCCTATAGCCTTCCTCGATAACTGGACTAACTAACACTGAAAGAATTTTTCAAATCGGACCAGTAGTTCCTGAGATTAGCGCGTTCAAACAAACAAACAAACTCTTCAGCTTTATAATATTAGTAAAGATTAGTAAAGATTTAAAAATACATATTTTACTATTGAAGTTCGATTCGTGAAATTCATAATTCATGTAAGGATTAAACTGAAAACTCGATCTTTAAAATATGAATTTAAACCCGGTTTGGTCTCTCCAAAAATAGAAACAGCTACAAATTCGCCCACACGCCCTGGATAAGTGTAATGTGTATTCATACGCAGGCATGATACATTCCAAAGCTTAATTGAATTTAGCATTTGTCCTATTTATCATAGCTGGAATTCATTTTGTTTATTATAACTTCAGTAAGTACCCAACAGGATCCTAAGTATTGCGAAAAACTTACTACTAAATACTTACTACCTCATTCTCTCTAACAAACTTTCTATGTCGCGGTATCATTTTCAATGTCCATGTAATATTAAATTATGGCCTAAAAGTGTAAGTAGTTATCGAACTATCAAAACTTCATTGAGTTAGTGATAATTATAGTAGTTGCGAGGCGAACTAAACGTCATACGCGGAGGACGGTGGCGCGTGTCCACTAAATAATTCAAGTATTCGCCGACAAGCGCGCCCACAGCTACTTTGAAAAGGGTAAGAACGCGACCCAAACACCTAATGACTGAGACGTTACATAGCCGGCTCCTCGGCAAAACACGATGGCTGTTTACTTAACCAAAAGTATTGCCTGATATTCGTATGTCTTACAAATTATCACAACCCTGACCTCGACGCCGCAAGCTGTTCTGCCACTTCGGTGTATACTTACAAGCTTTAAAAGTTTGAAACTAGGTACAATGTACACCAGGCTCATGCCTGTAATACCAAACAAACGCTCCCATTCCATTTTATTGATAAACACGCTATTTACATATCGATATTTCTGATTTCTAATTAGTTTTGAACATCGAAAACTAATATAACGTTCGACAAATTGTAAAAGGGAAGTTAGCAGTATGTTATTTAGTACAGCCTAGTAATCTCTGCTAATTAGTCGCAGTAATAATATTTGAATATTGTTACAGTACACAATTAGTAAAGATTACCAGACTATATTCGAATGTGGCATCAGTATTCACTCCTCCATATTCAGGCATACATTTATCGTTAAGCTTTATAAATATGTATGTATTTCATTTTATATACATAAGCATACATACATACATATCTACCTATGTATATTAATTACAGCTCAGATATTTTGGTTATTAAACATTTACATATTGTATGAAAATAATTAATTTTCCCACAATAGAGCGACTGTTTTAAACTAAATAGTTTTCACACAATAATAACATTCAGTTCTCATTTTACATAGGTATATGCATAAAAATATAAACTGTCATAGAAATATGAATGTTGTAGGTATGAAATAAATGTACATTTACGTACAAGAACCGTACTTACATGTCATGCATCAGAATATTATCACCTATAAAACGTCGGTCCATACATCATACCGTATTTATAATTCAGTCGTAGGAACATAAATATCGTTGTGTGCTAAGTATTTCACTCTCCTTCTCGGTAATATATTAGATGGAAACGTTTGCGGTGACGGGTACCTCGCATGATGTATTTATTGCTCGCCGCCATGCTCGCAACGACACTGACACATTATTCTTTAAGGTGACCTTAATTCACTTACAATTAAATTAGTGTCATCCGATCCTCCTGACATTCAATAAATTAGACCAAAGCCATTAAACCGAAGGGAATTTGTTTTGTAATCTATTAGTTCAGCGGTAGCCGAGTACAAACCTTTCAAATAGAAAGGTTGTAGCTATTATTCCGCCAAATAATACTCTAATTTTAAAGAAAGCATTGACTTTCAACTTTGTCGAGGTAAAAGAATTTCAGACAAAACTTTTACTGTAATAACTCTCGATGGAACGGTAAGATATTTTTCCAGCTAGCGAGAGTCAATGTTCAGATTTTAGATCAATGATCCCTACTCAAATACGTACCTACCTATTGTTTCTATTAAAAACATTTGAATACAATTATTAACAAGTCTAGACGGTTCGATTATTATCATTTTATTTTATTAGATTCAACTTAGAAAGTCTAATACTAGGATAATTAATAGTCTTACAACACTTCTTCTTATATAAAATTAAGGGAAAAATGTGTTTTCGATAATACAATTATAGGCCAACTTATAATATGTATACAAATATAAAACGTTTTTCATTGGTCTCTGCTCGGCCCTAAGGGAAAAAGGCGTGATTTTATGTACGTAAGTATACATTTTACTTTATTTCATTTGAACTTAAATATTGATTGAAAAATAATTTGTCGAAATTATTATTCAGGAATGGTTTTCTCGCCTAATTGATGGAATTACCCATTCGGCAGAGGTATGACCAAGAAGGAGTAAAATAAACTTTCCTACGCAACTAACACAATATTGTTCAGTATTAGTCTTGACGACACTTTACAAAGAATGGTTAGTCATAATTAGGAATACGCGCCAACATTCTGAAGTGTATGTTGCGTCTAATTTTTAAAATGCAATAGATACAGCGCTGGAGGGAAAGCGGTAAGATAGGTCGATGTGCGGGAGTAGCCACTAATAATTCACGGCACGTAGCCGAAAACAGAATTATCCGCTGTAGTAGTTCGGGAACTCTGCCAACTCTCATCATATTAAGGCGAGATGATAATGAACGTTCTGTTTCTGTTGCTATTTTTCACAGCAAGTTCGACCCGCTGCAGCATATTTTGACATACAACAACTTTGTACATGTTTCACTACGAAAAGTAAACCTAGATATGTATAAAGTAACAATTCTTTAAGTAAATAAACGCAAAGCAAATTGCCTTCGCTGACTTTCATTCTAAAAATCGTTATCGTTCTCAGTCATTCAAGTGGTTCCAACAAAAACAGCAAGACTATAGACATTTTCGATACCCCACAATCCTTACAAACCTCGGAGAGAACGACGCTTCGAAAGCACTAAAGCCCTCACAATTGTCACTAAACAAAGTGAAAACCGAAAACTGGCGACCCAAGATATGCTACAAATATAACTTAGTTTCATTAAACCAAAGATACCATGTTTTAAAATGTTGATAACACTATAATATAGCTATTGTGAAAGTATTTCCTGTATATTTATTATATTCGCTTACTCATGTGCTCGGTCGACGTCCTCCAATAACATTACGTTACATTAGACATTAAATTGATTGTATCATAACTTCTAAGAATTATGTGTGTGAATATTCGATGTGCACGACAGCCACCGTTTATATGACCTTCGTGCAAATCCAATATTCTGTACATTTTTATAAACGGCTATCAAATTTAACAGCTGTAAAAGTTGGAGGGAAATTACGAGTAGGTATATCGTTTGTAATACACAACGTGAAACTATAATAACGTGCAACAACGGCAATCCGAGCAGTTACAAAGCCATTAAATACCTTGAAGTCCCGACCTAATTGCTTCCGAAGTCGACAGGCTCTATTATTAAAAATGTTCTGAATTGAACAAATTGTCACTCGTTTTAAAAGTTAAATTAGTTGGGTTAGTCGTTTCCCCGACCATAGTCTGAATAAAACATAAGACTTAGGCGGTCTAATGAGGTGGAGTCCTTTGTTTTTCTTAGTGACTGCATAAGTTGTGAATGAATGTGGGATCAGCGGGTGGCGCGGGTGTCGGATCAAATCGCACTTCATTTGTCCGCGTCAGGCGCGGGGCCCGCGTGATGGATGGCAGAGGGCCGCCGCGGCCGCTGCGCCGCTGCTTTTAATTGATACCGTCATTTTTGTACCGGCCGCGGACGAGTCGGTGCCGCCACGCCACGCCCGCTCCCGCCTTCGCGGCACGACTCCTTTCATTACATAATAGCACCGAATGTTTCGCATCGTTTATCTTTTATTCCGATGAGAAATAATATATCTTAGGAGAAGCCCACTCCATTTCCGAGCTTGAGCGTGTCTATTATCATTGATAGGGGTAATCTGTTTGATATTTCATTTCACATGCGACCCACATCACGAATTGAATATAGGTTAAATCTGTTGTGTCGACGATTTTGTTCCGGGGAGAACAGAATACAAAAAGTCGATGATTTCATAATTATTATGCCAAACACATCAAGATTCACTCGGTTTTGAAAATAATTCTTCCCAACAAAACGTAAAAAACAAGAATCTTAAAACGTATTCAAGTTTAGAAATGTTCACCCGAAGTTTCTAGATGAAACAAAGCTATTTGCACTACTTTTCTTTTACGATATCCGAACAAACAGTTCTGCATATAAATCATATTTTTCAGCGAAATGAGAAAAATACACGGACAAGAATGCGACCTACTTACCTATGCAGTTATACCAGACAAAAAACAAAATGAACAATTATTCACAACGGCACTCGAAACTACGATAGCTACGGCTACGAGCTACGACGTAGCAGCCGTAGCACGTAGCAGGAAATGGAGTTACTCTCCTGGCGGGTGCAGGACTTCTGCCAAACTCGGTAAATGGTAATGAGAATGAGTGCAATTTATTTCAGTTTTTAGCTTAGTTTGCTTTTTAATCTAGTTTGGTTGACCAAATTCACTAACGGCCTGTGGTCTTAAACCATTGACGACCAATACCTCTACTAAAACAACATGATTTATGAACTATTTTTATCATATATAATGTCTTTTTTAATACTGCTTTTATTCTGTATGAGTTTGTAACAATTAACATTGGATCGGAATTAAATCCGCATAGGCATAAAACAATTCTAACATTTTATCAAGCAATGAAGCGTTATTTTTAATGTGTTAAAGACACATTTTTCCATTTCAATAATTCAAGCTTTTATTCATTTGTGCAATGTTGGGGACGACAGGTTGATTTAGATAAACGGTTTCCTTTTCAATTGAGTACGAATGTATGAGAATAGAGCTACCTACAACACTACTATAAACTTAATTGTTTAATATACTAATAACCTTACTAGAGACTGTGAGTAAGTTCAAATACAAGGTGATATTCAAAATTATAGACATGATAATATTTTGCGATACAAAATTATAGAAGATATTATCTATAGATTGTATTGCAAGTTTATGTGAGATAAGACTGGGTTGATAGCTTCAGATAAATGTTTTGATGAAGATTTAGTCGTCAAGCAGTGTAGGAGACATTTGTTGGGATCACGACCCTATCTCGAACCAACCATGAATTCTCGAGCTCTCATTTGCGTAATGTGATTACAAAAGCACATCTTTCGAGATAAAAGCGTAGGCTTTCTACGTAAGTAATGAATTTCGCAGTCTCCACTGAGAAAGCTGAAAGCCTCATAATTGTAACAGAACGCGGGCAGAGACCCATGATCATGTTAACGCTACTGAAATCACTGTTGAATAGAATTCGCACAGATTTAACTTTGTAACAATTTATGCATTACACGACTGGAGCCAGCTATAAAGAGTTCACTGCTCCAAATTTATACTAAATGATAAAACTTGCAAAATTTAGAAGTGAATTTACTCTTTAGTTAATACATTTTTCGACCGTAAGGAGCGTATCAAACTAATTTCAAAATAACTTAACGCTTTAGATATTGTACTGTAGCGGATATAAGTTTAAGAACTACATAATGTATGTGCTACGATCAGATAAGGTGGGTACAGCTGTCGGAAAGAGCAGACGCTGTCTAGGTTGTCTACAAATTTATTCACACTCCATTAATACACGTCGACCGACACCAGTCCTGATAGATTAGTGTGCACATTTATTTGGCGCACATCGCCCTGAAAAATACCTACAGCTTGCTTCGCAAACGTAAAACATTTATTACCAAAACTGAACATCAATCTGGCCGTGCCTTATAGAGTAAAGATTTAAAAATTAAATCATCACAAAAACGAGTATATTACATGTAAAAATCAATACTGATATAAGGACGCGATCATTAAAGTAACAACAGTAAAAATGGTTGTATTCACCCGTTTTCCATAGATTGTTCCTCCGATAAAAAAACTTAATAGCGTTGCCGCAACTACAGTACAATTGAAATATAAACTATCGTACTAGCGAACAATTAAGAGTCGTAAACACTGTTACATTTTTTTAGTGCGGCCGTCGGTAAATTGCGAAGGGAAGCAGCTGCGAGTTGTAAAAAGTTCGCACAATAAACGTCTTCCCGGCACCTCTCTGTCTGAACACAATTAAAACATTCATTCTCATCTACTCGTATACACAGTTACAATAACAGACTCGCTTAAACACTTAAAAGCCGAAACAGACAAATTACTCATGGAAATCTCGGGCGAAAGTTGAATAAATGAAAGCGGTTATCACAAATTATTTAAGTGCAACATTCGGCACGAGGCCAGCGTGGTGTTCGGTGAATTTCACTAAACTATTCAGGTCGAGGAAACCGCAGTCGCTCAGTTGTTCACAGCTCTAACTTAAACTTTTGCTGCGAGAAAAAACTTTTAACGTCCCTCTGATCCTCTTTCCATTAAAAGTTAATATTTAACTCAATAACGTTGAGTAATTTCATGTAAATTATTACGTGTATGTTTTCATATGGGACAGATGATTTATTTTTATAACCTATGAAATTACTTTTGACTCGTCCTTTGGCGCTCTTTTTTCCTTTACCCGTAAAGGAAATGTACAGAAAAATACATGTTTTTGTAATCATTTCTTACAGACTCATCTCAAGAATACAATCACAATTCTTTTAGCTTGATATTTTTCTAATATAGTAAATCGTTAAAACATCGCTCAAAAAATTATATAATTTCCGTAATTTAGGCTATCTCAGGTAATGTCAGTGTGAATTTACATTGACGTTAACGAACAAAAAGGCTAATAATAATATTAAAAAGTCAATCTATACTATATGTCTTGGTTCTACTCTATAATAATGACCAAATGCAAATTGCGAAACACGATTCCTTCAAAAGCCTTACGGAGAACCTTGATGTGTAAGTTTACAAACTAGTAAGCTTCGTCGTTGTGCGAACGGGTAGTTGTTAATAGTCTTCATTAGACAATCAGGCATCTCTTCGTTCAGGCTTTCGAGAAACACTATTATTTAAAGTTAAACACGTAGCTGACATACGCATCTCTCCAGGGCGCAGGAAGCTGCCAAGTAGTAAGCTGTTGTCATCTATCAATTGCTTTAACAGCCTCAACGTATTCCAATCCATTACTAGAACTGGTCTGTGGTCACCTGTGATCCCTCACCATCGTATTAGAGTTACTGCAATTGGCAACATGATGGCGTAGGCCACGTCAAATGAGGCACTACACAAATACATATTGTATCGGTTTAATGAATAATGGATAATATAATTTATGCGGCAGATTTTTACTTATCACGTTTTTTAAGGGAATACACGTATGATCAAATAAAAACGAAAACAAATTGTATGTAAATATTACCACCACTGGCCAGCTAATAAAATAACACAAATATACAAAGGTGCGAGCGTTCATGCATATTTCAATAATTTGGTACTTTTACAGAATGGAACAACTTTTAATATAATCAAACCTTTTTGGCTTCAGGGCGGGCTCTATTAATACCGTTGCTGATAGTTCATATTAAACCATTAAAATGTATAATTAATACGTTGACTCTGTAGCCTATACGCCTACGCTCGTTATTTTTGTTGTTTGTGTGGGATTCGATACTTATCTATAACTTTCCCTGAGCGCGTTAGCAACTTCGCGGTTTTCCTTGGCAACCGCAAGAAAGTAATTTGGTAAGTCAGGTACCACTTCGATAAAACAATTAAAACAAGGTCGCCAATTACACCAAATCTAAACATTAAAACACAATAAGGCGATAAGCGATTTCACAAAATTTGTATTGACCATTTTTTACTAACACGCCTGCTGTATCTTTCAAGAATTTTATAGCTGGCCCTTACACGGAACATAATTTATTTTTAATCTTATTGCTCACGTTTCAGCTCACGTAAAGCTGCCGACATAAAAGTTCGCCGCGTCCAAATTGGAAACAGCTTCTGTCGCTCACCCATAATCTATTTCTCGTATTCTATTAAAAAATGTTTAGACCGTCATTTTGGGTAGCACTGTGACGTAAGCTTATGACCGACATACAACACATTAAATTGTGATGTTTCTTTTTCAACATTCGCTTTTGTGGTATCAAAACCACTTTTCCAAAGGCTTCATATACTTTACTTTCAAGAGACACGCAAAGTACTGATATCGTCCAACATATAAATAATGTTTTTTTGTTCCATACCTATTTATTCACATACAGAATATCAAACTAGGGTACATTTTATTCGGCGAGTATGGCGAATATGCGCGGGGAAATGTATATTGATGGTTTTATTACGAAATAGTTTTATTTTCTGCTCCTATGCATCTAAAGCAATAAAAGTACCCTGAATCTAAATAAACTAGAAATCCACTTCAATAATTTACAAGGAGTTCTTCAACTTTATAATATAATAATATGTATTGTTACAAAATCTTGTGAAAATGTTTAAACAAAGTATTTTATTAAATAAAAGCAAGCTTGAACGGTACTCGTGTGTGTGTAGTAGGTAGTCCCACGAGAGAGTCTCTGCCGCATGCTGTCCACTTTATATCACAATGAGACCACTCCCTTTAGTCCCATTGTTGCTGCGTAACAACAATATAAGAGGAAAAAAATATTAAATATCTTGGATGGTATACTCCAACCAAAAAGTTAAACCGTAAAAATTTCTTCACGAAACAGAGTTTGTAATATTATCATAGAGGATATTTTTATATATTAAGCGAATTGTTTTTGTTTACAGGTAAGTCCAGCAAATGGAGGTTTCAGCGTAGCCTGTTTGCTCTCGGCGGAACTTCTCTACGAGTTGGCTAACTTTCGAAAACTTGGCATTGAGTTATAGATTCCCAACTGCCTCCCAAATACTTATTTGTTTTGTTTGTCTTGGCCGTAAACAAAGATATCCATTTTGATGTATCCCGGTATCTATATGATACATTGAAACAATCGTTATCTATCATTTGAAAACGTTTGCGATATTGGTGAAAATACATTTAGAGACAACAAGTTTATCGATTAAACTGTTTTGTTGTGTCGATAGCGTGCCCGTTTAGGCAGATCGATTGTTTGTTTGATTAAATTGTCGATGAACTCTTGATATTACTACACAGCAGCGGAAATTCAAGTATTTTATATTGATTTATCAAATAAAATAAAACGTTATCCAAAAATACCATTTCGTTTTAATAAAAATATTTTTAAGTAAACTCAATGATTAAAAAAATCATAATATTTCATGTAAGCGTCTCGTTATATTTGCAGGCTCACAAAGAAAGCACCAGGGACCCCATGATAGTGATATCCACCGTCATAGTTTTTTATCTAAGCCATTCAAGTCGTTCTGCAAAATGACTCTGATATCAATGTGGTTGAAATGACTTTACCCTCATATTGGCTTGGTCTTACACGTAACACGTACGCACCCAGTTACGTGTTTATTTTTAAATTTATAGATAGGTTCTTGCTTCTTTACTGACAAACAGTACTAATATATTTATCAACACGACTTTAGTTGTGGACATGACATATTATATTGTATACGAAAAAAATAAGATTTTATTTTTCTCTGAAATGTATGATCAATAATGAAAACAAATAATAATGTAACAAGAAACAACAAATTGCATATTTACTTAGTTAGTACACTCCCCAGTACCGTACAATTTATTTACAAAAGTATTTACTTTTGCGATTACATCATAGCAAAGATATGTATATATTCACTTAGCTCTATGCCTTTATACACGTATATTCATATTGAGATATGTATATCATCCAATACATATTCCAGAGGTGTGGCGTCAACGCAGGTGAGCTCTCAGCATGTGATCCCACTCGCATAAACCACTTGACCCATATAAAACACAGAGTCACATTTCTCAATTGGTAGTTGCATTTTATGTCACTAAAATAGGTCAAGTTTTTGTGTAGGAGCCGCTCATGCGTGCGTGATCCACTATCTAAGGTCTCGAATAGATGAGAGGGCCGATAGCGCGGCGCCATAAAAAAGGCTGGATGTGGGACACGGGCCCAACTCTGTGGGCACTGGAATCTCCGTCACCTCCCGTCCCACTTTATACACTCCTGTCTCCCAAACCGCAATTTATTCCCGCCCCGTCTAAATTACCACTTACATTAATTACCCTCCACAAATTCATTGTTAATAGTGTTGGGTTTAAAACAATGTGAACTCTTTATGCTTTATCAGATAGCGAATTACTTAGAAAGTGATTTTGTTGTTTCACTCAATATTTTTATGTAAAGAGACTATAATCACACTTAAAGCAATTTAAAACAATTCTTTGTTATTACAGGTTTGTTTGCTTTTTTCGAATAGCTGAACAATTAAATATTTGTGATAAAAAGGTTACATTTTTCATAATATGCCTATATTCCCGACGGTGCAAAACATATCTTAGTATTGATAAAAAAGTTGCACCTATCAGTCGTTTAAATATATTTAACAAGTTTGGGAGGTGAAATTTAAAAGAAAATTGTAATGAAAACACATAAGTAATATTAAGTAGTTTGTACATTTTAAATAGCGTTTTAAACACAACTGTTAGAATATTATTATAAATGTAAAAGCTCCTCCTACGTAAGAAGATTGTCGGTGACCGCTCTAACTACAGATTTTAGGCGATTAAACTAGTTTCTAGCGAACATTTATGATTGTTAATTCATATAGGGAATCAGTAAATAAATAATGCTAAAAGGTAAAGTTCGAACGGCTTCATAACAATATTTACAAAATAAATTTGGTTTATCGGATATGCAAGTGCAATAAAATATAATATTGAGTTGACAATTTGTCGTACCAAGTTTTTATACTTGATTGCCATTATGTTGCAATATACCAAATCATTCAGGTAGAGGCACGTCAAGCTCAAAGATTTTAATATTTCATTATAACTCTAGATTTTCTCATCACCAAGCAATTTAATCAGTTAAGTAACGAAAACAAATATATGGCTAGAATGGATTGTACTAAGATGGAAGCGTACGACTAATTCGCTTTTCTTGCTTTGAGGTTTAGGAGACATTGCAGGTCAACTGGTCGGGACAGGAGGAACGCAGCACGTAGCCTATACGAAATTATCTGCCCCGGGAGAGGGCGCCCCGAGCGACTCGAGGAAAATATAAAACGAAAATAACTTGCGCCTACCTAAGCCTTGTGCCAGAGTTTTTTTACATTAACACGGAAAGGCAGCAAATAAAATGTTTATTTTAAATAAACGTTTGCTCTGGCATGCCCTACGTGAAGTCGTTCCGTTGTCTGTTTGCAAAAACACGACATGGAGGCAATTTACTTAGTCGCTTATTACTTTTATACAAGTATTAATTATATCGTAGCAACAATGCACCGCCTGAGGAGCTCCGATATTGAAACCACAACAGGCGATATCTACGTATTATAAACCGCGCTCGTAATACTCAATGTCACGCTATCTCGTTTGAAATAACCGTTAGGAGCAGGATAGCGGCCGACTTACGCAACTAAACATTGGAAGTGAGTAGTTCCGATGCGAGAGCGGAGCAGAAATCAAGCGGTTACTATATTAACTGGTACGAGTTCCGTTTGTTCTGTACACATGTTCCGGTGGAGCCGGGGCGAGGACACGCATTTGTAGTAGAAGCGTGTTCCCGCCATAACTCGGACGACCTCAGACCGCACGATATTAAAACTATAAAGTGCCGCGCGCGACCGATTCACCCACCCCTTACGACTCGCCGGTGACCCGACCTAACTTTTTGTTTTTCACCTTACGTTTAATCTACATTTTATTTAGCACTTTGATTTTTATTACGCTTGTAAAGCTTTATTGAAAAAATGCTAAACGTGCTTTATACTTTCAGTTAATGAAAGAGGAATGTAGGTCAAAATAAATTTACTTATATGAGACGGCATAAGAAAAACATATTCAAATGGAAGATGGAAAAGGATATGCGTGTTTATGACGCTCCACGGGGACTCACACGTTGAACTTCCCGGCGTAAGTACACTGAAGCAAGAAGGGGTGAGCATAAAATGACTAAGTTATCGCTCTCAAAAGACGTATATAGTCGTAAAAGTCTGAAACGGAGCTACTCATATAAAAATAATCAAGAGTAAATCGATGTTCGACGGGTTTACTTTTGATGACGTAACAATTTCGGAGGCTCCACTCATTTGTTACTTGTAAGAGGTCTGTTACAGTAATTGGGAGCACAACAAGTGTCGTTAGGGTGTTTATTACCCGGCTGATGGACGCGGAATACACTAAACTACGAACTACTCCCAATGTTTGTGCTACTGGCTGACTTGACGTGACTGCTTAATACATACCACATGTTTGTTTTCTTGGAGTTTGTGCGAAACTACACGCTGAATCGATTTCTGACACTAACTATGGATGCAAAAGTAATTTAAACTGGAAACATCAGCTGAATACCAGATAAAATATATTTAACTGTAGCTATTGATTTAAACAAAACTATTTTGTGTACCTAAAATCAATCACAGCTCAAATAATCATCAGATCTAAAACTAAAGCCCAAAGTCCTAATTGTAAATAGGGGGTAGAAGTACACATTGTATTAATAAATTAACGGGAATCACACATTACAACTGTTTTCATTATGTTTATTTACATATCGATTTATTGGTACATGACATAGCTTTTATCAATTTCGAATAAATTCACAGCAGCATAATGTCAAACATCCTCTATTGTTTCAGCCTAACCCGTATAAGATAACATATAAAGTTATGCTGCGGCACAGTAATATTAATGGTGACAGTATCCTGTTATTTATTGAAAGCAATCTAACACACGATCTAGCTAACTTTGGTCGTACGATGACATGTGCACATGTTCTGCTTAGGCCTTTGTTCCCCGGCTCGCCGGAATGACTGATACCACTATTGTCAGCTCCCAATATAAATCAACCTAACTTTTGTATTTGTGGTGAAGTCAGCTTTTCCACATCTTTCTGCTCGGTCATATTGTCCGCGTGTTCAATTCAATAAGTCTTGTTTATCCGCTCCTACTAGAACGCGATACCATTGAGATTTATCTAATCGAGAATTTCAATCGAATGATTCCGTATCGTAGCGCTACCTAAGCGAACACTTTCAAGTATTTATCTAAATAAATACACCACTGAATCTGCTTAACTGCCTTTAAAAGCCTTTTCAAATAAAAAATAACAAACTTCTTTATTTTTACATTCCTTCAAATTCATACAACAAAAAGCGGTGAATTGAAAATTGCAGTAATGCAATAAATATGTAGCATCCTTCGCTGCTATGTTTTAATAGCCGCTGGATTTAATTGGGGGAAATTTAATGAAAAACTGAATAAATAACATTTCTCGCAAACATTTTTAATAAAGTTTTGTATATGTATGTACGAAACTTAATTTTCGTTAAAAATAATGAGGTTCGTAATACTATTATGCTAAAATGAACTTACATTTATACATTAATGAAGTAAACACTGAGGATACACTGTGGTTAAATATGTTTTGTGATGTCACATATCCAGCAAATTACGAAAGTTAGATAGATATTGATGAGTTCATAACATTAAGATAAACTGTATAAAAATCTCTTTATACATAATGCTTTTAACCACCAGATTTAAACATGTATGAGTTATTTTACAAATAAGAAAGCATTATTAAAGTAGAGCTAAAAGATTTTGATCAAATGTCAAATATTTCTCATAGCAGTATTTTGCTTCGTCGATATCTTAATACATTACAGTCTTGCAGCTAGATCGCTTCCGTAGTCATTTCTGAACTGTACGATAGAAATATCCCGGATAAAATATTGCGGGGCTGCGAAACAGCCACGTTATCGTTCGCTTTCTTTCATGTCAAATAGCAATGGTGTCGAATTGAATGTCGTTGACCGGGCTACGCAAACAGCGAGTGATATTCCCCTCCCGGTGACTTCATGTATACATGTACTACACAAAGTGCCTCGTGTTCCGCTACTACCTGCAGAACTGTAAGTTCGCAATAAGCCGTGACTCCTGAATGCAAACGCGAGACGCGCTGTTGAACTTTGCTACTGATAAAACTTTAACAAGCACCTCTGCGAAAAATTATCCTCCAACCAACCGTAATCTTCTAACGTATGATTCGATTCGCAAGTAATATTCCTAAGCAATTATTTAACTTCCTCAAAAAGATACATAATATATTATGTTGATTCTACAGTTTATATTACACGTGAATAAACGTAAATATATTTGTGAAATAATCTTGACGTTGACTCAACGCGGGATTTGGATATTGATATGAATGTTCTCGAGGATATAACATGCCTACAGACTAACTCGTGCAGAAACTATAATAGATAAAAATAATACCAATTCGTATTACGTTAGTGTTATTTTTGTTAAAGACAAAATACAGTTATTGAATTGGTTTGCAAAAGCCTCGTGGAAAATCGAATAGACGCTTTAATTTCACGCTGAAATGTTTAAATTAAGTCGACTTCTGTATTTATTCAGTTCTTTTAATATGATGCGATCCAATTAGAGCTTGATTTTACCTACAAGATATACAATACATACCAACAGTAAGGTATATATGTACAATTTGTATCGAATAAACAGTAAGAGTATAAATCATAATAATTAAAGCCGCTTCCCGGCATGGTACCACCCCCCCTTCCCCCCTCGCCTCGAACTTTGCGTTCTCTTTTCAATTATTTTTCCAGCAGATTACTGGCCAGTCCACTTGTCCAGTCCAATTTAATAAATTGAGTTATAAATCAGTTTATAAAAACCCACTTTTACGTTTCAATTATTTTAAGTCCACATACCGGTTAAAAAACCTCTAAAGACAGTAAAAGTAAGCTATTTCCTATAAAAGATTTCTTGTTTTCATTCAGAATCTACGGATGTCCTAAATATCCTAGTATAAGCTATAATACAGGCATAATTAAATTATATTTGTAGTTGGTTATAGCCAAAATTTGCATTTTCGTTGGCTAAGTTTAGAGTTCTCTGAGCTTTTATAGTATAAGCGTATAGTTGGAATTAAAATTATATTTTCAGTAGCATTTTTACTTTGTGTGGTTGTTCCCCACAGTACCGTAAGTACGCATGTTTGCTACAAAATATAGCTCTCGTAAACGTGGAAGGCCATTATACGAGCGCCCGGCTTGTCGCAGGTAAGTAATAAATTAATACATAAATTACAAAGGATTGAATGTTTATAAACGTCACGTAACCTCCTGAAATCCCTCCATTAGACGTTGTTTACTTAGTCGGTGCGCAAATCTTGAGAGGTCGACTCACGAAAATGCCCCATGAATATGCGATGACACAAACCGTACACAGTTTTTCCATTTAGAAACCATAATGAAATCTCACGCACACGTTTTATTTGTTTTTCAATAATACGAATATTCATAGGTACATAAACAAAGATTTTGCGCGCCCTATAAATTTAATGGCAAACACTACAAAATGAATGTCGGATTTATTCTCTTATTGAAAAAAAATACAGAGCTACATTTACAAAAAGGCTATTTGATAACATATTTCAGTAAGTGCCTATCTATTTTATTGTGTGCTATACGTACCATTTCTGAGAAGATTACTTTTTAAATAATAAATAATTGCTGGCACGGTTTCGCTGACGTGTAAGAAAGTTATTAGAATTTGAGAACGAATTTTTAGGAGCAACACAAAAGGTTAACAAATAAAATACAATTCTGTGATTTTAGTGTAGCTTGGTAGCGCGGGTGTGCTGGTAGTGTTTGTGTGACAACATAGACATTAAACAAGCAGGAGTAGTGAGTGCGGGAGGCGCGAGCGCGGGCTTTGCGCGGCTCGTGGCGGCGGCGGGCGGCGCCGCGGCGCGGTGCTAGTGCGGAGGAAGCGTGATTTGTATTTGCCGTCGTCAGTTTTTCCGCCTGCCGGATGCACCGCGCCGCTCAACACTGCCGTCGAACTAACGAACCATTCGCTCGAATCATCCAACTGAAATATTTATCCCAATCATTTGTTTTAGTTTGCCCTATTTTATTTTAATCGCGATTTATTTGTCTTTTACAATATATTTTGGACACGCGTGCAGCTATGAAACTAAATTTATACGAGTATATTTCACTGCGCTTGTTCATTACACAACGTATCTACAAATAGTTATTTGTTCGTTCATTATTTAGCACCCCTTTTTTGTTCATAGCTTCATAAATGAAATAAGAATCATCATACATCCGTTACGGTAAATAGCATAATCATTTAGTATGAACAAACCCAAAAACGAAGTTCATTTTAATACCGACCGGAAACCACTTAATGATCCCAAGTTATATCTGTAAAAATCAAAAGAGAATGAAGAATGTGCAAGTAAATTATTGTCAAACGACTCTAACGTCATGGAAAAACGTCATCAAAGTTTTTCAGAACGTCCTTTGACAAGAAATAAATTCTTCTTTCCGAAACAGGGAAATTTTAATACCGACCATTTATAAGTTTTTCGGCGTTCAGTAAAATATTCGTTAGACATTAATAACAGTCATTTTTCCCCGTCTAAATATCTCTGAAAAAAAACAGTTAAGGAACACAATCACGTTTCACCAACTTATTATATTTTCAGTTATTTAAGCAGACGATGACACAAACTAATGAAGTTGACGCTTTGTTATAGGTATGTTTATAAGAAATTAGTAATTCACTTCTTTTATTTAAGCGTCGTATTCGAATTTGAACGTGCCAACTTGTGTCGGCAAAAAAACAGGTATTTTAAACCGCTTCGCATCCACACGAGCCATTGTAGGTGGCTGAATGCCAAATGAGTTTTGTGATGGAGTCCCCTTGTGAAAAGGCAGATAGTGAGCGTGTCTCCTTGGCTAAATAACGTCTCGGCACCGTAAACAGGGACAAAGCTTTCCAGGTATGTTTGTGTTGTTTCACTCGTCAAAATAAGACCCAATTTCTAGAATGGATTATTCCCTTCTGCTACGTTTCTAGAAAGGTAACTAATTACTTAATTACCAACTGTAACTTTAATTATCGAGTCTATCGTCTTGTGATTATTTACTATTTTAACTTTGAATCGAGGCTTCTAATATACTTCTAACTGTTTTTAATATTTATGAAGTTTGGCATATTAATGGTTCTATATTTAATTTTATAAACCATTCCTACAGGAACCGGTCAAAGTATTACGATAAATTGCAATATCTTTTTTAGATACAACTAATTACATACATCACATCACGCCTGTTACACCCAAAGCTGTATACAAGGGTGTAAAACTAAATCTAACCTGAATATGTAATTATATCCAAAACAATATCATTTAAACGACCAGTCTAACTACCTCGAAATCCTTAACAATAAGCAGAGAAAATTAATTGTTCTTATAGAACTAATTAAAGTGAAATATAATACAAAGATGTTTGAGTGAAATTATAGAGGTTGTTAGAAAGTACGAGGATAAAATATCAATTTAAGATTGAAGAAAAAATGTAGTGTAAAATGAGGCGATGAAGCGCGGATGGCGCATAACTTTTTTCTCGTTTGTGTCATAAAACGTAGAGGTAATTTCGAGCGGGTGCAATTTATATTTTGCAAGCAACGGTTCCGTGCTGAAGTGAATAAAGCCACCACTAACATTGCCGAGCCTGCTCACTGCAATTCTATCTACATTTACATCGTTTACACCAAGGAAAACCTTTTTGTTATTTTAAAATGTAGAAACTGAAAATGTTTTATTTACTGTAATTAGGTGTCAATATAGATTATTGTAAAAAACTAATTAAGTGGTGATTCAATAAGTGCCCACGCAATTTAACTTAAAAAGATATAATTTCTAAAACGTACTTATTTGTCTTACAGAAATTAAAAGTTGCGTGTTTGAGAAACTCTGAAACTGAGGTAAGTAAATTAGTATTTCTACGTAGTTGTGTTATTTCTCAGTCGGGAAGTTTGTCTTGATTAAGATGAATTTGTTGAATAAAATTTGCTGACTACAGAGGAAAAAAAATAAGCAACATTTGCACGGGAATATAAATTGAGGTGGTAATGCTCGGCGAGCTCAGATTTTATATTATGCATCAGTTACTGAGCTATAGTAACGTGTAGTATGTTGTGTACACTATGTATGTTGATTTTTAAAGCGCTACAGAGCGCTGCACCGCCGCCGCGCCGTAGCTTCGAACGTTTGCTAAACTTGGCAAAGTTTAGTTTGTTTACTCAACTGTAGTCAAAAAGATTTATAATTTCAAGCTATGAATAACGCGCACACCTGTATCTTCACGACACGACTATGGCCGGGAATTTAAGAACTATCAATGTACCTATTTGGACTTTATTAATCAGATCTTGTGTTAGTTTTTTACTTCATTGAATATATTTGTTTTACTTTTGATTATTAATAAACACAAAGATTGGTTTGTTTACTCTAAAAATACTTGGTAATACATACTCTACAATAAGGTTACAAGCTAAAAATAAACATGGATGCCATTAACTCACCTCGTATAAATTACCACGCCAAGGCCTTAATTGACTATTTTACACACAAAAACACTTTGCACAGTTAGAAAGAATGGCACACACCTACGGTTTTATTACCTAAACGATTACAGACTAATTGAGACAACAAACAACACATGTAAAAGCATTTTATATAGCGCCACCCTAACAAGAAACACTCAAGACTTATTTTATTATTCGTAATTGAGTACGATCAGTTACTGTTTTAGCTATTACGATGATTGTCCGCCGGTGTCACGCAAATGTCACGTCTCTTGTTATTCACTTGATCGCAACGCGCCCACCGATTTTCCCTGAAACAAAATGAATGATAGATTATTGTTTTGGTAATTTCGATCTATACACCTACATGTTTCAAGAGAAAAACAAATGTTTATATTTAGATATAACCTTATTTAAAATAATTGAATCACGAACTAGTCACCAGCTAAAGTTAGATAGAAACACGTAACATGGTAACTAAATATGATATCCGGCGCCAGTTCACGAGACTGTCATTAAATATGATGAACTAGCGGTAAATCGCTAGAATTAGGAATCACGACAGCTTTTACTGTCATTAGTCTTAACGATTTTAATAGAACAACAAAAACAACACAGATTTTAATAAAACCACGAAAAATCTCGTTGTTATAGAACGGTTATAGTTTTAAAAAAGTTTGTGCAAAATTATGTTAGAATCGAAACATATCCATTCAAATAAATAGCTCGTTCTTTTTTACGATCAAACAAAAAACTGTTAAATTCGTGTATAACTATTGCCTTGTATAAATATTGAATGTTTTAGGTAACAAATGTAAAATATTTATACATATAGTTAAAAAAGTAGTCTATTTCGGTGATATTTTTATTTTCAAACTATACGGTTAGCCCCTGTTTCATTTTAACATTAAAAAGTATAATGAATTAAAATAGTTTACTCCAACCATTTATTTTTCTCTTTATGTTTACTGATGTGCCTAAATTAAGGACATTTTATGTGATGGTGAAAGCTTACTTAATACATTGAATAAAATCAAGCATTTGTAAGAAATATAGCTAGAATCATTTGAAATAGGCCAGTCGAACAGTAGTAACCGTGAATTAGCTCATCATTTATTCGTAAAGTTGTGCGCGACTAATGCATGTGCGGCGTGTTTAATACGTGCTATCAGTGCAGCAATAACAAAGTTTGTTCTTCGTATTCTGTTAGAGCATAACGAGAAGCAAGACAAACTTAGTGCACAATAATCTGGTGGCGTGAACACAACACGACGCGCTAGAGTCCCCAGCATTTCCATTATTTACCGTAGCGGTTTGTGCTCGCTTCCACACAAATGAATTGGACAATAAACCGCCAAACATCCGTCAACTTTTCCTTAATGAAACTTTTTGATAATAAAGTAGAATAGGAGCTCTGGAAAGGTTTTGTCTTTGATCACTTGCCCTTCTTTCAAAAATTTTAAGCTTGTAACAATGAAGGTACTGCGGTAAGGCGGTAACAATAACAATGACATTGAGCCAACTTTCTTTTCAAATCATTTGAAAGAGAATTAAACAATGATTCTTAAAGGCAAAAAATACATATTTCTAACTCTTCTTTAATTAGAAATCAATACCTAAAGTAAAAATGAAACTCGTTAAAATGGTAGCTATAAGATCATATAAAATAATGTCAATTATGTTTCTGAGTTAAATGAAAATGCGATTTGTTATCGTAATCCTTAATGCCTAATAATCGCCTTAACAAAAAACATCGCTATTAACAGGAAATCAAGGGAAAATATTGACGCCTGTAGAAGTAATAAAATGCACATAAAATCATAAATTCTATTCATATTTCAGTGCGCTCCAGCAGTTTCAAGACAATAACAGTCATCAACACGGATATAAAACTGTAATAATTGAAGACAAACTTTAGAGAATAACATCGTGTAAACATACTAATGAATAATAAATAGATATTTGTTACTTAGTACAAAGAAAACCAACCGATCGACATAATTAAGTCGATAATCATTCGTTACAGGTTTTAGTACCGACATCACTGTTTAAACAAGGGCAAAACTTATCGAAAAGGAATTATGTAGACGAAAACACTAAAAGGTAGTGAAAAGTACAGCCTAAAATATATAGAACTCTGTAAACCTACTACACCTACTAACGTAGGTATAACAGTAAGAAGTATTCAACTACACAAATCGTTGTAAAGTGATGTAGCATAATGGCAACTGTTTTAAAAACAAGATGAACGTCACTCGTGTCACGTTTACCAAAAGGGGTTCCCGAAGGTGTGGGCGTGTAATATCCTTGTACGTCGTTCCACGTGACACGGTTTTACTTGTAATTGTTTACCAAGATTACCTGAAATATGTTACAACGTTAAGAGTGTGCTGTAATGCCGTGTTCTTGGAAATAACATTGAACTATAGTCGCTCTTCTAATACCGGGATTACGGCTTTACTGTTACCTTGTTTGCGTCCTCTCCTTACTAATGCACGACAACAACTAGTTCTGTCGACCGAACTTTATTGTTATTGCTAAAACCAAACCGCAATGTAGGAAAAGAAACATTTTTGCAATCTTTAGATAACACGTATCAATCTAGCTGACATGAAACATAAAACAAATCAGCGTCGCATAAATATTTATCACATTGGATATCATAAGTCGACAAATAGCTGAGGTTCATTCAAAGTGAGATTCAAAGGATATCTACGAGTATGAGAGGCGCTTGGTTTGCGCACGTGACCGCTTGCCGCTCTCACCGGCATAGCGGCCTGTCGCCTACACCCTTGTCAATCAAATCCTACTCGGAAAGTTCTATGTTCCAGTTTCATCACTCTCAAACTGGTAAATTGCTCAATGAAATTCCTCATAAATTGGATCCGCGTGTTACAACAACATTTAAATTCATTGACCATGCTCGTTAAATCTTATTTAAATGAACGCATAGTCTAGATAATTGTTGTGAAATTAATTTACAAAAGCTAAAGCAACAACAAGAAAACAAAAGGAAAATAAAATAGTTATTTAATGAAAAGCATTTTTGAGAGACTGAAGTGTTAGTGGCAAAACTTTGACCTAGTAAAAATAAAGCATTTATAAAATACTTATCAAAAGTGAGAATCTGAAATGCAAGCACTAACAAGAAGAAAACAACTGTTCTCTTTTGTGTTTCGTTCACGAAAGCAAACAATAAGATAATTCCGTTAAACATGTCCCAAAACAAGTTACAACCACTACGTTATGCTGCTGTTGGCAAAAGTTTGGACATTTTTACTGTCTACGGAAATCTTTACTGGAGAAAACACGAAATGGGTAACGGTGTCTAGCGGCTTTATCACCTGGATCTTGACAAACTACCGAACAGACAATGATAGATGCGTCAATATACTCTTATTATAATGAACAATTGACGATAAATAGTTGAGCAGGTGCCTGCCTTCCTGTACATAATATAACTTTTAATCAACTGAATGGAAGGCAAAAGTATTATGTTTCCTGGAAACGTAATGCTCGGTTTCATTTTTACGATTTGTTTATTAGTGTCAGTTTTCTGGTTTATTTGTTTTGATACGGTCGCCAACGGGCTTTTCCATTCTAATTTATTAAAGTAAATAAATGGTACAGAACAATATTCTATTAGAAATTGACAGATTAAGCGAATGCGGTGCTACTTTTAAAGTTAATTATGAAAAGAGAAAGGTATTCGGATATTTTTTGACGTAATACTGAAATATCGATACTGATGATCACGACATAGATAAATTTCATATTATAACGAGACAATAGACATACATACAATGAATGTCAAGAAAAGCCTTTGAACAAATACACGGTTCACCTTTTAAGAACTCCCAAAAAAGGCGTACTAAGACGACCCGGTACCTGCAAAATCAGTAAACCTTTTGGAACGCTGACTGACTTACATGCTGCAATATACTCAACCAAATTCTAGTACCCGGTTCTAGACTTTCAGAGAGCTGGAATATAGCTTAGAAGATGAAAACTTTTAAATTTTTTCCCACATCTTCCGTCGCATTATCTAGCAGTTATAGACATTTATCGATTAATCTGCTCGTATTCAAATAAATAAATATTATGTAGTAATAATGTTGAAATTCTAACAACATATTTTTACGATAAACTGGCTAATACAGTATTTGATGTTCGCCACAACAATACCTACTTGTATTTACTGTGCGTCGTTGTCGTCTAATATTCGACATTCCTCGAAATCTACTTGTACCCTGTGGTTACTTAATATGAAATATTTCTTCGGTTTATTTTCTAATACATTATTATAAGGATAGACTTTGCTAACGTTCCTTTTATCCAAGAAAAAATACAAGTACCAAAATATTTTGATCACATCGATTGGATTAATGGCACAAGAATTGCGCAGTTTTGATCCAGTCGGTTCCATAATTACAAGTGTTTTTAATTGAAGCAAAATTAAATCCACGTGTAATTAAATTCATAGGCACCAAGTGAACTGTTTAAAATAATTTAATAAACAAAAATAGAACAGTGGAAATCTGGAAGATAATTCAATTTGAAAGTTTATGAGAATGCCTGTATGTACTTACATTTCGTATACACGTACCTATACTTTCACGAAAAACCTACAGGATGGATTTGGTTATAATTTTGCACACAAATAGAGTTTATAATCTGGATTAACACATAGAATACTTTTTACGCTGACGAAGTCGCAGGCAGAAGTCAGTCATTTACAAATAACAGTATTGAAAGAAAAAATTGTAAGTGGAAATTATTGAAAAAATAACTACAGGCATTAAAAACAAAATGATATGTCACCAGTATCGTTGCTTCTTTCTATCGAGTTGTAATAGCCTATAATTTATTTGACACCCAATTTATGGAAAGAAAATAGTTTAATAGAGTATGATTATCTCCTTAACTAGTAAAAAAAGGCCAACGAAACTTTACAAGTAAACACAGCGCTAACGCCTGCGAAGTTATAATAACAAACACAGCTTCAACACAATTCCAAGAACAACTCCAGTTTTATTAAATAAAATATAAAACATTTATTTTCAGGTATTTTCATTTTTAAACACTTCTACGAATTAAATGACAGGCAGTAAAAAATATACAGCAATCCGGTTAAAGGTGAGTTCTCAACTATACTACACTATATTTCTCAAGCTTCGCGTTTTTTTACGTCCACGCCGCTTTTATCCGTTTGTCTGTTTGCGATAAACTCAAAACCTACTGAACGAATTTTAGTTGGAGTATGCAATTCGACTAAATTAGAACTTGCTTCTTTCATCGTTGGCCTGACTATATAAGTTTAGTTGAACATACTGTTCTGACTGTCAAAAAACAAGAGACGTAAGAAATTGCGTATCAAGTATGCAGATCAGGCCGCATGATGCGTAGACTCCGACGTGCTAGACTCACGCCCTCGTTTCAAATATCATATAACTATTCCAACACGACGTACAAACCGATCTCTAGGGGCAAAATATCCTTCAGAATATATAACTAATTCATAATAATATGCTGATTATTAAGGATTCCGGGTCACATCCGGTTCGAGATGGCTGTATTCAGTGACCTTGGGCTATATTCTTATGTAGAATTACAGCCAGATACGGTTTTCATACTCTGCTATTGTATCTGTGGGGTAGGGTCCGGGATTTCACTTAGTCGCACGTGTCAGCATCAATATCAGTCATTTTCTCTCATTGATAAGTAATGACATGGGCGTGCTCGGTCTATGTGATTTGGCACGAGTACTAAGGAGTTCTCTCATCTACTACAATCTATACTATTTTTCTTCTGACAGATACGGAATTGAGTTTTAAAAAATACGTTTTACCGCATCTAAGAAAAAATAATGTTCCAAGAAGCTCTTATGATTTATATATTTTTCACATAAGATAAGATCCGCAATCGTTGAAAACAACGAAGAAATGAATTATAATCGAACTTTGTAAATACTTGTTATGGAACCGGAGATATGAGATGTTGTAAAGTTGGGACTTGAAGCACAACTTTTATAGTTACCAATCGTCTTGAGAAAAATTCTTCTTTCTTTAAACTTTAACAAGTAGGTACATATCTATACTAATCTATACTAATATTATAAAGCTGAAGAGTTTGTTTCTTTGTTTGAACGCGCTAATCTCAGGAACTACTGGTCCGATTTGAAAAACTATTTCAGTGTTAGATAGCCCATTTATCGAGGAAGGCTATAGGCTATATATCATCAGGCTACGACCAATAGGAGCAGAGCTGCAGTAAAAATGTTACAAAAACGGGAATATTTTAATTCATTCTCTCTTATGTGACGCAAGCGAAGTTGCGCAGGTCAGCTAGTATTCACTAATACACAATAAATATGTCGAGGAATCAGTCGAAAACTTTGGTCGTTTCTAAATGAAGCCGTTAAGTAATTAACCAACGGATTTTTTATTTTTATTATAACGAGTATGTTAGTAGAGTTTTGGGCTTAATAGTACTATGATGCTACTACTTAAAACACAAATGCTTATTTCTTAACTTGTTCGTATGGAAACAGGAGAATATGCTAGAACATTTTAAGCATCTACAGTAATAGTAAATAGTCAAAGAAGTATATTTTACGTAGTAATGTTATAACTAGGTACCGACCTAGTCTAAACTGTGTCAATATTTCCGCGTGAATAAATTTGGCGAAACTAGAATTTGAGAAGCGGTTTCTGGGTCTATACATATTGCTGACAGTTCACTAATCCTGCCGGTACATGAATATTTAATAGAACTATTGGCAGGTTTATCTCACAAATCATTGCCGTAGTTTCAGGAATAAGTCCCGGCAAGCGATTATTGACGTAAGCAGCTTTATCTAGGAAGCTACTTAGGAGCCTTTTGACAGAGCCGCTCCGTGCTTGAGAGAGTACGTGAAATATCGTACGCGGTTACCTGCTAACACAGCAATCGCATATTTATGTCAAAGACTGTCTGACTTCGGTTCTACGTCTCCATTAAACAACAAGAAAAACATATTCGAAGGCCCCCACTTTGAGAAGATGTGGTAATGTGTTCCCTCTTCAATACTTAATTTAGCTCCTTTTTCTTCAGTGACATTGTTTTAACCTATGACACAAATTACTTATAAATGTCTGCCAACTACGCATTGCAAGGCTGGGCTACTTATTCTTTCAATAATCCCACTAGATTTTTAGCGAAGCTACATAAATGGTCCGGTCAAAATACTAGTGGTTTCGAAAATGCATCCGGTCGGTATTACGGGCATTACGTAACCGGCCAAATATTTTCCGGGATCGTGATTACTAATCCTGAACTCAAGTAACGATGCGCCAGTCCCCTGGCAGCGCGCTCATAACAAAACGTAACGGAAACGACAACTCACTCGGAAATGACAACGGTCTCTCTTCCACTTCTTCGGTTTCAGTATACGGAAGTGAAAATGTCGCCGTTTCCGAAAGGGACGTTTTTCCAATCACCTAATAGTCTCTAACAAATGTATTAATCTTTTACTTTATATTTGATTCGTTCCTAAAAAATCGTTTGAATGGTTTTGCTATTGATACAACAGTGTCAAGCGCAGCCAATCCAAAAGCTATCGAATTGACTACTGTGTCATTTGGCGTTCGAAATCAGAACAAAGCACATCGTTCATAGAATTTCCAGCGGTATTAGCGCTCAGTAAGCTCAATAATTCCTTTTTCTAGGAAGACCAGAGTGCCCGTTCGAGGAACCGTACAAAATAACATATTACGCGAAACAGCAAATGTACGGCTGCTAGCTATATTTTTTTCATATAATTATAATTATTATTTTCCTCACAATATTTTCTATTTATCGGCTTTAAAAATCAAAACTTCTTATTGGAACTTGACAAAGACAAACTTTCATCTATTGTAATACTGAGAATAGCAATTTAAAACGAGTCCTTGAATATAAATGTGATCGAGTTTTGGAAGTCGTCAAACCCGGAATAGTTGGCGGGACGTGAGTGTCTCACAGCTTACGAACAGGGCTGGGATGTCATTGTTTAAACAACATAAATATATACAAATACTTGCTGTTTCAAACAAAAAATAAATAACAAAAGAAACAGTAGCACACTGTAGTTATTGCCATTGTTGCATCGCCTGCAAAGCTACTGAAAATGTAATTAAGCACCTACATTGTCTTATTTTATAAATGTTCTACAAAAGAGTACCCGGTATTAGCAGTATAAAATTTTCATCCCTTTGCGTGAGATGTAAAATATAAACATTTTACTACGGACAGCCCTAGTAGAGGATAAGGCCTAATATTCAATAGGCCGGTCGAAAGCCCACCCAGTAGAAATTCGACTCACAAAAGGAAAGCCTGGAATACTTAGATCTAAGATTACTGTCAGATAGTATAAATACATCCTTAAATGTTAGTTTATCGCATTGAACGGACAAGTGTTCGTTAAAAATGGCAGGTCTCAAACGTCAGTTGTATGTTTTATTCAGATTTCAGTTCAGCAAACAACGACAAGTTTGAATTAAAAATAAGGAGTTGTTATCTATTCATGAGAGTATATAAATCACCATGGTTTGTCTTTTGCAAAACAATATACCTAAATAAGTATAAAATGTTCATAGTATGATGTTACTGGCAGTAATTTCATGAAACGATGGCATTTCACGGAACATTATGCTGGCCGTTGGTCACGTAACACACATCATCGGCCAATCAATGACTTTCCATAAGTTTGGTAATATTGCTAAACAACATTTCCTTATGAAAAGAGCTTAAATTTCTGTATGGTTCGAACAGTACTAATACCAGGCATTTCGCTACCATCTTTGTAAATACCTATGTTATTTCAGCATCTTTTCTAACACTTGCCGGCTCGCAGTAAGAACACCCGCTCTCTAAGCTTGTACATTATGTTTTTATGAGTAAAATGCTTGCAAGCTTGTGCTATGTTACCAAACAATTGCTCCTACACAGTAACAACCTGACAATATCGTCATATAAACAAAATAATGCATAAATATATTAATCTAAAAAAAAAAAAAAAAAAAAAAAAAAAAAAAAAAAAAAATCTCCTTACAATATCGTAAAATTTTATGTATATGCAGGTAAACATTTTGCAAAAAATCTTTGCACGCATAATTTTTACAATATATTACTTACAAAGTTAAGATGGCTTTAACGCCAATGGTCAATAACAACTGGTTAAAACCAGCAGGTGACAAAATTTTCCACGACTTGTTATCGGTGTCATGTCAAACGAAACAAGTAAGCGACTTTGCTTGACATATCTGGCGACTTTGCAGATAGATTAGTTTGTTAGTGTAAAACTTATTCATATAAAAAAAATATCACATTAATATCTGTAAGTTATTTCTTTCGCTTCAAAAGGCTCCACCTGTTTCATTCATAAATGCATCTTACATAAAATATCCCCAACATTTTCATTCCCACAATTTTTCGTTTCGAATAACGCTAACGTTACTCGAATATTTTGATTATATCGAAATTAAAAGAAGCTTGTCTTTTCATTTATACTTTGACCTTCTTTTTAATGTTAATTGACAATTTGACATGGCGAATCACGAGCAAAGTTTGAAGTATTACAAAATTCCAAATTGTTCGTGTTTCCCTCATCTTTGAACGTAATCTACTTTAAATATAACCACAAACGGAAGTTGTTCTAATTTAGTTAAATGTCAATATTTTTTATTTAAAGAGCATAAAAATTGTACCCTTTTTTCCTTGTTTCCGGTTCAGTTTAGAGGCCATAAAAGTCAAAATTCTTTACGAGAGAAAGGGCGGTTATGATAACCTAATAACCTCGAAAGGTTCAGAGTGAGCTCCTTTCATGACAAGACGCAATTTCCACATGGAAAGTCAAATGGAAAAGCGTAACCAATCTTAATGTCTTCGCTGCATGCACGTACAACGGTCGATTGCAAAAATTTTCACACGTGATAATAAATAGACAATCACGAAACAACCTGCAATCATGACGTGAATTTTATCGAAAACGCAGTACTTTTTGTTCAAGCTCTATTTCAATCTTCTTATACTTGTTTTATATAATGTTCAGTTAATAAAATTAAATTGTAAAATAATTTGTAAATGTCCAACTCCACGTTCACTATTTCTGAATCAATAATAGTGGAATTCTTCAGAGTTTAATCTGTCAAAAGGATAATTACCAAATACCAACACACATTTCATATAAATGATGATTAGTTTGAAACAGAACATTGACTTCCTAGCAGTTTTGTAAACAACAAATTAAAACTATAAAGCAGCGAGAACTACCACCATAGTTGCTTCGCAGAAACTACAACACTTAACAATGCAACGTGTAGCACACAAAGAACAAAAAACCTATAGTAATGTTACTAGTTAATGCGCATGCGCCATGATCACCTCCTGAAACACTGACATCAGTAAGAAGGGATTGCTACCTTGGGGATGCGCTTGATCATTAAGTTTCATGCTGTCCTTGAGTCGAGTGTATCGAGTGCCTTAACTAGATACTCAATAGTCGGTAACGGTAAGTACTATAAATTAATTAGTTAACTAGAAAAACTGATCGGCGCCTCAAGTGTATTTCGGAGGAACTCGTTTTTCAAGTAAATGTCTACTGTAAAACTGTCGATATGAAACGTTGACCAAGTACATAAAGGAAATTGCGCTGCAGTTCTCTTTTTCACTGGAGTTGTGCTGAATAAATATTTAGTATAAAAAATGGACGGTTGTGTCCCCGCAACTGAATCATAATTGATTCGAAATTATTCTTTAACTTTATATCCATTTCTTTGTTTATCATGTAAACGATGGCAAAAACAGTTTTTAAATGCCTCGCAAAACTCCCATATATGGATCTTCGACAGTTGCTGTATACCAAAATATCTACTGCTAATTGAACTGTCTAAAGACAAATGCCTGAGCTTAACGTCAATGTCGTTCACACTTAAAGTGGTTTCTGGAGTCGAGGTGTCTTCGAAGCTAAATACAGTCGTCTAAGTATACAATATACATATACACGAAGAACTGTTAGCGCTGGAAACTAAAATTGAATTAAAACAAAAGCGACAGCTGCCACCTACATCGAACTCTGGAAAAAAAACTAACAACTGAAGCTAGTAAATTAAACAAAAAGTAGCATTGAAGTTAGAAACTGTTTTCATAACGTAAAGTGTTTTATGTGGTCGTTATACGTCCTAAAACATTGTAGATGAACAATGGATATCTATTGTTCTCAACATAGTAACATTGAAAATACGAGCAAAGCTCAATGGGGTTTGGGGTCGCCTTGCTTGAGTGATATGTTTACGAGTGCTGCGTGCGTTCAGTCCCGAAGGCCGTTGTCTATGTGCCCCGAAAAATGAGATGATGTATCGCATAAATCATTATACTTTATTACTTCTTGCATTATTATAGGCATTATCATGTACATGGCTTCAATAATTCTGTGATTAATCGTTTATGGCTCTATATTAGTTTAATTTTAAGTTAATGAGTGCCAGTACAGTATTGTATAGACACAACATATAAATGTATAATGTTCTTAAGTACTTGTATATACTGTTTATGTTAATATAGAAGTTTAATAGTTGCTAATGTACTAGTTAATACACCGCTTATCAATTTCATGAACTTTCAAGTTTTCTATAGTAATTCGCTATCAGTAGCAAATAAAAAAGGCCCCTCCCATCAGAATGTTCAGTACAATAGGTGGATGGGTAACCGATACATAGCAATAGTACCGAACTGTCATAAACTTGTTCCACCAAATAAATACGCTTCGAAACTGAAACCCTAAATCAAACAGCCTTCAAAATATTGTTTCTATCATATTTCGTCGAGTTATTTTATTCGTGGAATAAATTTTGGCTCCTGTTTGATCCAGCTGCTGTCTAAACAATTATGAAAACACCAAACAAAACCAACGCAACAAATTAGTAAACTTTCAGAACAGCACTAAGAAGCTGTGTTGTAAATGAGCGGTTACTTAAAAAGCGGCCATTTTCATTTGCAATAAAGTTCTTAGACCACGACAAACTCATGAAAAGTTCATGTTTAATGAAAAAACTTTTAAAATTAGGCTCCTCTTACGTCAAAATAATCGCATACCAGTTTAGTGCCGCGCAACTGACTCCGCTTGTGTCATTTCGGCTTTCACGAAACTTATATGGCAATATCCACGTGAGCTCTCAGTTTATGCGACACTTAATTAAATGAACGAGCGTGCAGGGCACGAGTAGCGCGCAGCTCGCGGCGGCGGCGACGGAGGCGACCGCGGCGTGTGCGGCGGCGCGCGACGTTCGCTCGCGGCGGAGTAGCGACCAACACTGGCGCGCCGCCCCGCGCGCCCCGCGCCGATCATCCCTTAAGTTTTCACCACAGCGCGGCTCCTTCGCGCCCGCACCTTCAAGGTGCAGCGCCTTACGGGGAAACTGCTGACTACTCACCGTTCCGATGCTCCACCGCTGAACATCACAGAACATCTTATTAGCATATCCGACGCAAATGAAGCTGCAACCCGCTTTAAGCCTACATAAGGCGGGTAACTTTTCGCGAACAACTCTTGATATGCAAACGAAATGCATTTTATCTGCATACTATTGTTGTTATCGCTACGTGTATCTATACGAAATTCCAGGAAATGTGTATTTGTTAAATTTATTTTTCCCACTTTGATGTTGAACAAAAGTTGGCAGCTGATACTATCAGCACAGCTTATCTTTCTAAACTAGAAGTATAATTTTAATTCAATGTTGTTTTAATGTTTCCGGTCAACCCTGATAAAAGGTAATTTAAATGAATGCTAGATAGTTTTTTCGCTTTATATGTATAACTTTGGCATTTCTTTGAGTTTACACCACCTATTGTAAGACTTGAAACGCTTTAGCAGTTTGCTGAATATTAATACTCTAGTTTTTTTTTATTTATACTTAATGAAAACTGAACAAAGAACTTTTCCGAGAGCATGCATCGCGTTTAGAAAGACCGCCCAGAGCGGCGTTGCTCCGCGCTCAGCTTTGAAACCTAATATTTTAGTCAGCATGTTATGTTACACATTTTTCTTGAAGATATATGCATTTTAATAAACGACTCGTTTTTGAAGACGGGTCTTATTTTGGACTATCTTAGACGAATTCAATTTTTTAGATATATGATAACTCAACGCATTACAAATACGTATCAATAGGTATGTAAATATTATATGCAGCAAGGCATGGTTTTCATTACATACTTTAAGAATCATGTGCATCGATTCAATCAGCTTGTAATGTGTATTAAAAGCGCACACATATTATTATTGCGCGTTGTTGTCAACGGCCGTTGACCTAGATCGACGCACAGACAAATGAAATTGAATCGAGAAGTAGAGTAGTACTCGAAGTGCATGACCGGAGTGGCGCGTAGACCGACTCATCACCCTACCTGTCTGACAATGTCCACTACACATGCACAGTGCACACGCACAGTGCACCACTTACGAAATGCTATTAATCTATCTATAATAGCGCGACTGTCTTAATCTCTTTAGTGAGTATATGTGTAATGTGGTTTAAGTAACACAGTCGGCGATTGTTCTTACCATATATACCTACTCGACACCGTACATATCCTATTATAAATATAATATGCTAAAGATAGGTTATAGAAGAACATTAAGGTAGGGGCCTCGCTGGTCATTATCGACGCGACGTCTCATAATAAATGTATGCTTTCAAATGAATAATTAGGAGGAATTATAATTTAGGTAGGCTTGTCTTCAATAAATGGTAAAAACGTTTTATTTTTTGTATCACAACAATAAAAGAAAATATTACACCTGTACAATTATTCACTGTACTATGGCAAGACATCGGAAGAGAGTTAACTAGGCCGATACGTAACTCACTACACACAGACCGATACATTACTATTATGCAAACCACAAATAAAGTTCAACGCCAAGAACCACAATTATCTTATCTTTTAAACTTTGTAAAGTTGAAACAATCAGGTAAGTACAATTCAATATTACATAATTCAGTATCTAATGCTTTCACTCGAATCATAAAAACTGTTCCACTTTTACAATTTGGACGTATTTTATTCGATGCTAACCTGAAGTAATATTCGAGCTCACAAAATTCCAAGTGTACATTTTATTGAGTAGCTTTATAAATTTTTACGACGATTTTTATAGCATTTCGCACAATGAAACATTACCCGGGGAGCGGCGCCGAGAGCCGCTGTAACAGTTTTATGTGCGCTCTATTGCCTGTTTGTTTAGTTCCACTTGTATTTATGTAGCCCTTCAAGCCTCAGGAACACGTTGCGGTGTGTGGACACACTGGCCACTGTGGGCAGTGCCGACATGTTCGCGCGGCCGTGTGTCACTCGCGGCGCCCGCCAATCGGTGCTATAATGAAAACAAAACGTCTACCAAGAGCTGGCGCGTTACTAAGAAATATGATCAACTTGCTACACTGAACTTCGGATCGCTAGTTTACTATAGCTGTTGCAATACTTGGGAAACTGAATGTGAACATCGCTACACATTCGCGTCAGTAACTCCGCCTGTGAATTAAACTCGATTGATATTCTCTCCAAGCTCTACAAGTATGAATATTTTTTGCGCTTATACTTTCTACAATAAATCTATAGTACCTGCTAAAAAATTACGTAAGCCTAGTAAATATTTCACGTTTCCAAGTTTATAACACAATTTTCAGTAATAACAACACGTACTTTCAAATAGGATAAAATTTTACCCAAAATATCTATTTACCTGGTAACTCTATAAATCGTCTCTATCATTGAATTTTTCCCAACTTATGAAAAGGTCTTTTTTACACTTGACCTTACACATACTTAAAATACGGCTGTTCAATAAGTAAGGAAACGTTTTGTCAGGTACTTGGGGCCCTTCTTCACTGCCCCAAAAGGTCGGAAGCCACGATTAGCCTGCGTTTGAAGTCTTTATAGCCAGTCATTTACAGAGTAATGTGCCGCTCAAATTCAAATTTCAAAAGAGCGGTCCCACCAAATATGTCGTTACTGTGTATTAGGTATCTTCCCTAAATATAAAAATAACCTTTAAAGATTAGACTTTTAGATTATATTTTGGGTACATTACCAGGTAAGAAAAGTACTTATAAAATAATTATAACTTATTCGATGACTGTCGTCTTCCCACTAATTTGTATCATTAGTAAAGTGGCTGTATTTTTATAAATGTTGGAGTGCTATTTTCCATGCGATTAGTTAAAATATATGTATGTCTTTATTCAGTTTGAAATCCGATTGGTTAAACTAATGTCAAATTCTGTTTATGCCGCTTAAAACATAAATTATGCATAACTAACATAGTCACCCATTGATAACCTGACTGTTCCCAAAACTAGTTAACCTCCTGATCGTTTCTGACTGGTGAATACAACTGGAACTGACTACGAGCGCCTCAATTTAAAAGTAATTCGCGAGCTTTAATATATAATACGTCTATTTAATGTTATAATTTTATTCATAGAGGAAAAGGTCGTGTATATGGATGAATTTTAATAGACGATGATGAGGCTCGGAGCGTGGAAGAGTAATTACGACGGTCATCCGACACAGGCGATACCCGCCGCTGTGTTGTCCTATACGTAATGTTATTTACATTTTTTAATTCAAAGCGCTTCGTCAATTAAATCGTACATGTTTATGTGTGTAAATAAGTGTGTGCTCTGTGCTATATTATTTGTAGAGTTTCATTGTGAATATGCCGTTGTATTGTAAAACATTTCATATTTGACGTCAAACTGCGTGGGTCCGAATTGACTTGTCAATAACATATCACAGAAACTGACCTGCCGCGCCGTAAAGTGATGCTGCGGACGGAAAACCACGCAAAACATGTAGCGCGTATCAAAATATCCCGATCGCGTATTCGACGTGCACCTGGGGCGGGCATTTGATACAATATCACACAATATTTTTAATATTCGTCGGTGACAGGACGCACACAGCCCCCGCTCAGTCGAGGGGGGACCACCGACCTCTGTATTTGATATTTTTATAGCCCCCCCCCCCTATATTATTATGACTTACTGCAGAGTAATTTAAATATGAATGGAGGTTTGACAATTCTGTCTCCTGTAAGATGAACAATGTAACGACCTTGAAAATAGCGCAATTTTAAGTATGTTTAATAAGTTGTACTGAAAAAATTCCCTTTCCTATTAAGCCACTTTAAAGTACGTTCCCTATTATAAGTACATATCTTTTTACCAGTGTGACGCCAAATCACACGTCTTTGCTGGGTTATTTACAATCACTGATTTAAGTCCGAAGTATACTATTAAACTTATAATGATGTGCAAAGTACTGCGAGTCGATGATGTACGACAGTGTCACTTACGAATAGCTTCACAAAGATTGTTACTATCGACGTTAAACCAATTATTTACGTCTAGACTTTCAATTTCGTCTTGGAAAGTAAAAGCACATTGTATACACAGATTGTCTTCCATCATTTCATCAACCAATAGATACTGTTTATTTAATTCGTTATAGCGTTTGTTATTTGTCAAAGTATTCCGACCTAGCCTAAAAGTCAATATTCGAAACTGGATTAACAAATATTAATTACATTGATTAAGTTTCTGGCAACACAAAATTAGTGCGTCTAGCGTCTAGCAAAATAAACTTTACATAATTGTTAAATAACTACATTAAAAATAGATGGCATAAAAATGAATGAATATATAAAATTATATAATCCGTTTTTGCACCTGGAGCATACTTTAGCACATCGTGATAAAAGCCGCAGGGAACAATTCCACAACTTTTAACTTTATTGCTTACAACAGTCCTAATTACGTACCAGGAATAACCGACCGTACTTCTAATTTAAGTCGACGGTTCAGCATCATTAAATACACCTACACAAATAATTAATGTATTTATGCATTTATCTACATAGTTTTCTGAAGACCTCTTTTAAATAAAATTCATCAATGTATTCAGTCACTCTGACTAAAAGTATTAACGTTCCATAATACGGTTTAAGACTCCGCATAAAATGTAACTCATCCAGATAAATATTCTGAAAGAAAGAAGTCTAAAGTCCGTAAGTCATGACACGACACTATTAACAAGAGCAGTTAACGTCGAGGGTTATTAAAGTATGTGAAATACCCATTTTCGTATGTGGCCTTCATTTCGAACATCAAACGAGGGCGCAACTTGCGTCGTTTAAACGAGAAACTTCTCCAAAAATTCCACCACTCTAATTTTGTGTCGTAAAATATTTGACACCGCTTGTCGGCCTCATGGATTCCGAAAAAACACTCGATAAGATTACGGAGCCGAAAGAATTCTTGTTTTTTGTCGTTCTATTCGTAATGGATTTATCAAGCTATCAACGCTCAATGTCTGCGAATTGTCTAATGATTTGGAAGACTTAGTGGTGCTAAAGAAACGCTAGAACATTTTTTCTTTCATGTGGTTTTTTGTCCCACGTTACGGCTATTATTAGCAAAAGGATAGGTTTTTCTTCAAGTAATAACGCTAGACCGTTGATGACTAGGCCGTAAAGGTAACTAGTATACCTAGTAGGCGTAGTACTTAGACGGTTGATATAATCCTAGGCACTACGATAACACAGGTACTATAATATACAACTTATTCTCTTCGACGCTATATAATTTAAGCCGATTCAGATAATTACGCTGGTGAGGTGAAATTTAATTAACTATGAAAGTAGACATGAAATATTAATAAGTTTATAGGCTTTTTATAACGGTACCATGAACCGACATCAACTACTAAATAGAGTGTTATTACCGTCTTTATAGCTAGGTATCTAGTTTGCGTCTGAAGCAATATTGTTAAGATTAACTAGAATCGCAGACGTCTAGAATTTCCAAGCAGAAGGAATCCATAATAATGATTATTATACAAAGTGTTGTTTGTCTAGAATACTCGTAGACTTGGCATCCGCATTTTACCTTAGACGTAGTGTTTATGATAAACACTGATATACACAGATAGATACATATTAATTAAAAATATAAAAAATACTACAAATATAACATCTACTTACCAAGATTTTTACATTAACATTATAATTGAGTCCAGGTGGATATGTAGTACGGTCTACATTAAAAGGTTGAGTTTGAATTCTGCATAAAATAAAGAAGTTCACAAAAACTGGACGTCGCGTCGCACACGGTGCTGAACTTTAGTTAATTTTAAATGAAAGTTATAAAATCGTCAAACATTTTGAATTATACATTATCATGTTGACATTTAGCTAGCACACAGCTCGGTAACGACAAGTCGGGCCGAGTTGTTAAGCCGAAAGGGTTCGTATATTATGATTGTTATAGGCAAAAGGCCCTCTTTATTGTCCTAATGTTGTGCCTTTTACGTGATCATCATTTAACGCCCGATGGGTGTGGGCAACCCCGAGACCGTAACGATGTTATAGTTTAGAATACATGATTAAATCATACATTCACCCGGCTTTGTCTAAAGTTTGCCCTGTGATCATTATTGTGTAATATAATATTTATGAATTCGCTCGTTCGTTTATATTGTGAATATTCTGTAGGAATAAAACATTGTAGTTCAGAATAATCCCTCAAAGCGAAGTCTGCGTATCAAAGTTAGTAAATGTCGGAGCCAAGAGAGACAGCTACGAATAATCCCGGACCATTCCAATTCTCGATACTTTAATTAGCCTTTACAAAGCAAACAACGGTTGAATCGTACACGCTAGCCCACTTTGTTCAGTTGTTCACTCATATCGATTGGAAAGTTGAAGCCCAATCACTCAACGAGCCTCCACGTCCGAACAACGTAATCAACACGGATGTATTTACTATAATGTTTATCCACCACTTCTAAATAAAGTTACAAAAATACATTTAGTAGTATTCGTAAGGATCTACAATAACAATATGTTGTACATTTACCTATATAAAAATGTTCAATGAAATATACTTAGCTGTTCAACTAATCGATAACATTTTAGTTATAAATGTCATAGGTGAAATGACTGTCACAAAAACATTACAACATGTAGCTTGAGCTGCTACATTTTGTTATCATTAATCATCCTAACTGGAACATTTACATTAAAGCCTTCCAAGATTTATTCGAATATCGAGTTATTTATGTCACGCGATGTCCCGTCATTGAAATGAACAACGATTTTTACAACAGGGCCGAATATAACATTATCAGATGACGCCTCCCCGGGGACAGTAAATATTCCTGGACGCCGCGATTAGCCCGCGCCCGCGGCCTCACAGGCGTGCTACATATTTACACATACATCAACAAAAGCCTAGTAAACATCGACAACTTTAATCGACAACAATGAGCACGGCACACTGTAGGTATATACACTTATAGTACATACATACAATCGTACACATTACCGACTCCCCGACGAAGGAACAAAGAGCTCAATCTAAAAGCTACCTCTATTAAACTTTTATTGAAGGACGTTATCGCGAATAGTACAATGATTTTTCCATGTCCTTTGGGGCAACAAGTTGATGAAATATTTGCTCAATCGGTTGTGTAACATAGTTTCATTTATTTCACTTCACCCCAGTCATTCAACTGAAATAACAACACAGTACGTCGGACGTGAATCAGCAATAAATTTCAATGGCGATACACACACGTACACTTTTTCATAGCCGCCGCATTCATATATCATTAACATGTAATAATACCAACATTTCCTTTTGCCGCACAATTTGACATAACAACATCTCATCATTTATACTTTCATAAAATGAGATGGCTAGACAAATACTGACAATTCGGTTCTTATGTGGATTTCATACTTCAAATAAGTGAAGAAGTAAAGATTTTACCCAATTCATGAGTAGTAAATTAATAAGGCAACATTTCAATATTAGAAAAATATACCTAACAGCAAATGTATCTATCATGTTAATGTAGCAATCTTGGTTATGATTCAGTTTCACAAGCGGAGGCAAAAAGGCAGAAACGGTTGAATAGGTTCATACATGCAGTTCTAGGAAAACAGCATCCACCTGTGTATCTAATAATAACATACAGCGATTGGCAACCCGCCCGCAAAGCGTAGCGAATATGACAATACCTAACTGTTCCTTTTGAACATTAGCGGCTTAGCTGTGTGTTCAACAGTAGACATACATCGGGTCGATATTTCGGTAACAACTTTTCAGAAAAGCGATTTTTTTTCACCCATGGGATAAAAGAGAGGGATGTAACTTTCCATGGTAAAAAAACTAGTCTTATATTATACACTCTCTAGAGCCATCTATCGAACTGCACGTGCTGATGCTCTGATGCTGTATCTGTTCTAATGAAATCGAAACAAACATACGTTGGTTTCTATAATTTGTATGGCTTTAAGAAGTCACACAAAAGTATTAAATGTATGAAGACGCTAAGCACTTAGTAGTTATCATCAAGTTAAGGCCTAAGTTAATTAACTTGAGAGTCAATGTATCGGTACAGTTATGTTTGTGTTGGCGCACACCCTCGTTGTCAAGTCACTGGGACAGCAAGTCAACTCTGCCTTTGCATAACATAACAGACACCCAGTAACAGTATGTACAAGTTAAAACCACTTTACCGAAACTAAAACTATACTATACTTATAAACTTCAAAAATAAATAATGTTTTGTGAATCTGAATTTGCGTGATATGTACAACATGCTATAAATTCACTGAAGTAATAAATAACTCAACAGTATTAATTAAAATTTTGGTTAAAAGTAAACTATTTTTTATGTTTTAATCTCTCATTAACATATTAATTTATTACCTTTTTATTATTTAGATTCATTGTGTAAAATTGTTTAGGGGGTATTTTATACAATCAATTTCAATACAACAAACATCGGCCACATTGATGTAACATATATATCTTCGTGATCTATCTTAGCTTCTCATATAATTTATGTATTATCTGCACTACACAAAATATAAATCTTAGTCTCAATCTCGTTACCTCAATAAAGTTAGTATCATATAGCGACTAATTACATAGAGATGTCATAACATAAACATTGCGGATAGGAAACTAAGTGTCACCCGTCCGGCACGTCGGCGAGCGAAATTAGCATCGACCGAGTCGCCTTCATTCAACAACAGGAACAAGCCATTAATCTTATCCAGTGTGATTGCGGTCCAAATACCTCTTCATTATTCAATCATCCGATGACATGTAATTTTAGCATGCTGATTTTCATGTTTACAAGTCATGAACGAAGTACAAAAAGAAACATAAATTATCATTTCTCAAGATTTTGCGATGCCTTAAGATTGCACCTAAATGTGTATTTTCCGAGAGTAGCATCAATTCAAATGATGTACGTCGACGTTCTACCTTACATGAAATTTCTTAAAGAATTTGTTCAAAAGCTGTATGCAAAACTCAGTGCAAGTATCAGCCTCCTGGCGATACATAATGCATAAACATCGCACCTCGGTTGCGCTGCTGAAGGCTACGAAGAGCAAGAGCTCTTCATATCTTGAGCATGCCTCCACTTAGCTTGCTGCATGCGGCCCGTTCCTGTTACACACACTCGCCACCACTCGCTACCACTCGTCCGTCTAATGTATTAGAATCAAATGGACATGCACAATGGCCGAACGGTACGTGTTAAGCGGAATGTATGTCAGTTTAATCGACAGACTATACCATATCGTATTGGCATTGTTAACTGCCTATTTTGGATGTCGTAAGATGTGATAAGATACAATTTAACGACAGGAGTAGGCAGCTACCCAATGGATTACTGTACTCATCATTTATGGCACCCACGGGCTACATTAATTTGGATCACGCAATGCAACACAATTTAATCAATTATGTAGAGCAATATAAAAGTAATCTGAGACATTATCATATTATTATTAAACAGAATAAGTGGAAGAGGTAATAGTTCAATATTTTTACAAGTATATTACATTATTAAAATATTAATAATATAATTAATAAAGCTAACACAAAATTAATTAACTAACTACGCTAAAGTAATTCATTTGCTAGGTAAAACTACCGTTTACTTTCAGATTTTAAACTAACAATTTTAAATCTTGCAAAATACAGAAAATGTTAGTAACTGGCACAAAATAAACAAAAAGGCTCTTGTATTAAAAAGAACATGAAATAAAACGCAGAGTCGATATTGAAATTCAAACAAGCGATGTCTGCGGCTAAATGTAAGTTTCTGAACTGAACTAGAGCATAAACAGTGCGTACTTGAAAAGTGCATGAGCGCGAAGCAGCTGAAGCGTAGAGTGCCCTCGAGTGTTGTAGGGTCGTTAGAAGCCGCACTGCACGCGCGCTGCACCTACCACGATTATTTAGTTAAGCATCTTTTCACTAAACCTTAATGAGACTTCTTCCCGCTTCTACGAACTTTTGAATTTTATCCGTTCGAAATTAATTATACGGTGAGCGGTGTAATTTATAATTTGTCCGTTATCTCTCGTAGCTGATTTAAATATCTTGTTTCGTAGAATATTTTCAAGTAATCTATCAATACAATATGCTTTGAATGTAAACCCTCATCTCGCCTCGGGGAGTACGTAACACCGTGTCTACGAGAGTAAGTGCGTCTGTACCACACAAAATCAGTCATGTGTATAATAAATAGAGCCTGGCTACCTACAAAATGAATAATGAAAGTTTTTCAACCTTGTTATCATTTTGATTGATGCTCGTTTTAACGTGTAATATGCTTTTAATCCTTAAATAAAATAAGCTTAGCAATATAAATGGATAAAATGTTAAAAGATGATCACCTGTAGATGACATATGTGTAATACTATTTCATTTAAAACAAAGATCTATTAGTAGGACAGTTCTCGTGAGTTGTTTGATGTGAAAAGTTGCTCAATTCAATGCAGTCGGTACTATCGAGTACCGAGAGTTAGGCAACTACTGCCATAATAGTTCCTACGGTACCCGCTAGAGGCGCTGATCCGATGTTCATACAAAATTTCTCGATAGCTAGCCGGTTATACTCGATAGTTGGGCAGAATCGCGCTACGGTCTCCTTTGGAATAAGAATTGTAAATCATTGCTGTATTTTGTTGAAACACCGGTAACCAAAATAGTCAATTCCGTAACTTTTAAACTTTCGATTTGCAACATTATTATCTAATATTATACTCACGATAAATAAAACAATTATACATTTTACCTTGGTTTGCTTGACGTTACGGCATCGCACGAACTGTGCACCAACGATACAATTCGGATTACGAGACTAGTATCTCTTCGATAAATTGTTAATAATTTACTCTTCTTCAAAATACCTTCTTCCCACCCACTCGGGTGTAGGATACTACCTGTACTATTATCTATTCTGTACTCTTAGTAATAACACAATACCTTATAAATAAATTCCTTTTACATATATCAAAGGCGCTGCTTTTTTTTCTAGTATAACTTCGAAAGAGTACATAATAAAATCATGGAATCTACGATAAACTCATTCACAATTTATGTTCTTAGCAATAGTTGCTACTACTTGCTACTTAATACAAAGCATAGGGAGACTGTAACAGTGTAACATGAATTTAATTTTGTTAAACATTGAAATACGTTTTCATTAAAATATTAGTAGAGATTACGGGAAACGATATACCGATTGTTACCGATTAACGAAATAAGCCGATTAGTCGGTCCCTTTTACAATAATTGTTTCTAAATGGATCATAGGTTTAAAAAAACAACAAATTGGTAAACTTATATTTGAAATAATGTGCAATACAAAAATTATCGTATATAGTTTTAATATTAAAATGATCATACAGTCAATAAAATATTAGGTCAGGGAAAAAGTCTTTTCGCATTGTAGTATGTATGAACTTGTAATAATAATAATTGCGAAAAGACTTTTTCCTCGACCTATTATTTTAATAAACATACAGTCAATAAAATATACAATGAATAATAAAAATAGTTTTATTTGTTTCTTCTACTGTTCATGTCAATGCATGTAGTCATTAAGATGACCAACCGAGGGTTTGTGAGCATGAAACCTCTTCAAGAGGAGTTGTAAGGAAACCTGAATGGTTTCTTAACAATTCGCTTCTGTATTATTAGAGTGTACGCAAGGTATAAAGAATAATGCACATTCACTCCTAGTTAAACATAGAAATAAATATGTTTAGAAATATATCGTAGAATACGTTTATATCATCAGATATTCGGTGTTAGTCTAACGTTTGAAGTATACTGCAAAGGTTTCTCGAAATACAATATTGTTATAATATTTCTACTAATTAGTTTGGATCCTAGGATTACTGAATCATCGAACATTACATTTTAGAAATGTAATTCTAAAATTGTAGGAGCATTTATTTATTAACACTGTATCTAGTAGAAATACGCTTTTATCATTTAGATTATTCAATTCAGGACTTGAAAATTTGTTTCCCTTTTTATAAAGCAAAATGGAAACTAATAGCTACTCAACATTTTAACAGAATTACAATCGTTAGACGTTTTTCAAAGTAATTGCTACATCTTATTGGTATCGATGCTATCAGTACATCTTTGCCATTTTAATGGCAGTTGACTAATGGCATTGGCGTACAAATCTCCTGGACCGGAATCAAAAAATACTTTGCGAACGTTTTTACGGCGTCCTCACAGTAAAATTTACTGAACCTATAAAAGGTATCTAATTTAAGAAGATATATATCTACCTCAGAGTTCCCAAGATAAAACCGTAATTTTATGAACAATACGTATAAATGTTTCTATAACAAAGGTTTTATATAAATTCTTAAATTAAAACACAAAAGAAAAAATGTTTTGTGTCAAAATCTTAACACGTTTAAAACTCATTCTGTACGTTCCTCTAATAATATTTCCATTCTTGCATAGAATAAAAACACTTCAACTAACACAAAATGTTACTAGAAAAGCCAATTAAATTATAAAGAAAAACTAACGACCACTTTTGTTTTATAAAATTCATCTTCTTTATCTCAAAAATATTTCATTTACTGACAAATATAACAGCATCGAAAGTATATGTGAGACGAGTCTACCATGAGTTTGTAAATACGAGATTATGCCTAAAAGCATCTTTATGGGATAAAATATATGCAAACGGCGTCTGATGTGCCTTAGCAGAAATATGAAAGAGTCAAATATATCTGAACCCGCGAAGCCTTCGTTCATTTAGTAAATAGAGTCGCGACTGAGAGTTGGTGCCGTGTACTTTTCTTATATAATAAATGTGAGTATCTTATATAATATATGTATTTAGGTGTTTTATCATGCAATAATGAAAAAGTTTTTAAATATATGTAGAACAGTTAAACATACCCCAATTAACTCTTATTCGATATTATACCCAATAGAGTGAATAGCATCATCATTACAATCGATTAAATAGTTTTAATAAGTTACATTAAACAATATTCATTTTCTGTTTGTATTATTCAGTGTTAACGCTACCTAATCATTTAATTTATCTTAAATAACTTACTAACGGTACCAAGTACTTAATGTTCAACTCATTATATCTCTATTGTTGGATTCCACTATGTGGTCAAGACGTCAAGATCAACGACCTGAACAGCATACATAAAAATAGTCTAGTAATAAATTTATAGGGATTTAGAACAGGAACTCTTAAATTTAGCAAACGGGCACAAGTATTGTGAGTAGGTAAAATATGCTGCAGCCATAAATATCAATTGTGCCGGTGTGCAATTAAATTACATGCCCCCACTAATGTTCCACAATTATTTTACCATCCATTCGTTGCGGTACAGAATAAAATGTAAGTTTAAAATAACGTTTTAATTTCAAATAATAACTACATTAGTAATAGGCGAATAATGGTCACTTAAATATTTTTATTATATATTTGTGGGTCAAACTATAAAGTAGAGCCGCATAATATTGAAACTTTAAAGTTTTATCCAACGAATATATTATGGAAAGCTCATGTAAAATATTTTATGCGAAAAATTTACTTTTAGTTACGTAGTTTCGACATGCTCTTAACACAGTCGTGATTTACCTTCCAAAGAGCTCAGAGGTGAATTCGTAATTTATAAGTGTGATCATTTCTGTCTGGCGAAACTTATTTGTTTTGGCAAAATAAAACTGCGTCCCATGTATCGTATTTCGGCTGAATCTCGCAACGAAAGAAAATAAAAAACGTAAGGTAGACGTTTTGTGATCAGATCACGAACATTCAATTGGGTTATCGTCAAAACATTGGAGTGCAGATATCCGTGACAAAGGCGCAACTAGATACAGCCGGCGTATCGCGGCGTGTCGTCGCCTTGCGCCCGCCGCGTCGCGCCGCCCGTGAGCTTCATAGAGAGATCGGGAGCTCGCATGTATGTACCCTACCCGATGTAGTATAACCCGCAGTATTCGCTGTATCGGGTGTATCGAGAACAATATTCGGTCGTGTATCGGCAGTAATTGGCTGGGAGTGGGCGGATCGATCGCTCGATGTGACACAAATACCTCGTTCCGCGACGCTATCACCCTCAGTAATCCACTATCGACCTAATTGTTTCTTCTAATGACAATTGTAGCGACTCACTTATTTCAATCCATTACGGCTTGTTGTTCCGCTACTTTACTGGATTAAACTTCCTATTCAATCGGAGTAAATCAGAGCAATTGAAAGAAAACTACATACTAAAATCGCGTATAGCTATTGATGCATTTGAAACATGTGGGATCGTTAAGCTCTCAAACGGTTTACTTTATTCCCGCACAAGCCGGCGGCAATCTCCGAGGATTGCACTTGACCTGCAATGCAAAACGCGCAACAAAAGGCTGCTACAACGACGCCAGCCTCGCACAAAACAACACGGACCTTTCTGATCTAAAGAACCAAGTTTCATGCTCACGTACACGTATATTATAAGTATCATAACATATGCATGTATGTAGAGAGTTCTAAGAAAACGCCAGCAGATGAAAATGCAACAAGCATCTGGGTCATTGCACACTTCTCTTTTAGGTCAATGTAACAATCTTTTGCCACGATACTCTTTTTCAAAATTAAACACACTTAGGTACTTTATTATACGACCCATATACATATAATATTACAGACTCAATAAATATTGAATCACATTTTTAATAATAATACAATCGTAAGATTTTTAAATTATTGTTACATTATCTTCACTACGTAAGCTTTCAATTTCTGTTCATTAACATTAACTGTATCACAAACAGTTCTATTTAGTTGACGCTGCAACGTGTATGGTAAACACTACTATTATATCGATGTGTCTTTCAAGTGTGTTCCATACAGTTAATTCAATAATTATTAAAAATAAACAAAGTACATATTAAACTAACCCAAGAAAAGTTATTTTTAAAACTTTCATTATGAAAACCCGATTTCAGAACTTTCAATCAAATAGAAATGCAATTTGTGCGATTGAAGAAATATTCCGCTGGAAATGAAAAGAATTATGTGCTAAACTTCAGTGTATGGGTGAAATTGCATTTGTTTATTTCGATTGGTTTGTACTACCCACGTATGTGTATCGATACAATTTGATCAATACCTTTGGATTGGATTGTTCTGCAGAGTGTAGAGAAGCGAGCAGCGGCGCTCGGGCCGTAAACATCGCACGCCGCTCCATTGAAATGTTGTCTCAGAGGGCTATGTTTTATTGAAAAACTTTTCGCGTTGCTCTTCAATACTGCGAGCTCCCGCTATCCGACACGCTGTCGCCGAACTATCGACGTGCCTACACCGACACCTATAGCCACGACACCATCCAATAAATATTCATTAGTCATTCAAATTAGAAAACACACTTTTTTATTTCAGAGTACAAACATGAATTAATTTGATCGTCGTTATCTGCCCAATTCGGCGTGCTTCAATGTAAACAGCGAGCGGGCGCAAGGTGGTCTGAGTAAATCGCTCCATTAGGCAGTTAAAAGCTCGTCGCTATCGTCGGGACATAACTCAGGCACCCGTCTCCGCGCGGCCCTATAAATTACGCCTTTGTGCGAACGGGGCGTGCCCGCTTAAAATATGTACGACATTGTCTTCCCGGCACAACTCCCCTTCTCATATCTCCCACTGAAATCCACTGAAGGTCACCTAACAGTAAATTATCTATTCGTACGTTTTGCCAGCCGGCTGCGCTGCTTTACGCCTAATCCAAAACTTTTATGTAGGTCGCGCTCGTGTCATAATAATATGTAACTTATATCTGAAAGAGGAAAATGAGTTGCAGATCATCTGTCCCAACCATTTGAGAACAATTTGTTTTCCGACGCAAGAGTAGCTTTTACTTTCAAGGAATATTATTCGCGAAAATATGGGTTACATTTTTTAAATCTATAATTTAATGATCTTAGTGATCGAATCCTTTTCCGAGTTGCTCATGAGGTCTCAGGTCCAATTCAGAGGACGGACAAACGGAATGCTCTTTATGTATTCTTTAGTTTGGTATCGTACCCGACTTATGAGGAGAGGGTCGTTCCCGATTACATCGGAAAAAGTTTTAAATTGCTTCTGCATACTTACATCTTTGGGTATAAACTGTTATATAAAATACCAACTAGTAAACATAAAAATCATACTATTTGTTACAATGCAATAAAATATTTTTTAAGTTACCTTGTTCGAATATACGTAGCTCTGTAGAACTCTCGTAGCGGTTCGTAACCGTAGCGTAACCAACCATATCTACTGCGTAGCACTTTACAGCACCTTTACTATTGGATTCGACTAGAAAGTTTTTCTTTATACTATTATATAGGTAAATCACGGACCTGTTGGAAAATATTACAGAGAATATGCCATGTTACATTTATTATATTATTATCCTGATTTACTAAAACGGAATGACCTTTCAAAAAGATTATGCGGCAGCGGTCATTTAATTATGACAAGGTGTATGGATGCGAATGAAGCAAAAAGTTTTTAAGGATCGTGGCATGCAACGTTATTTGGGCTCTGCTTCCCCTCGTGGAAAATGAGCGTGATTTAATGTACGTATATATGTATGTATGTAACGTTTCCATAAAATATTTTGTAACACGTTTTCGTTTTTTTATGTAATATGGAATTCTATCCGATCATTTAATCATAGCTTTTTTCGTGTTTTTAATATTTTTTTATTTGAATTCGTTTTTAAAAAAAAATTATTGTGGTGAAACATTTAAACATAATCTGTTACTTTGTCGTGGTCACCATATTTTATCTAAACATCGAAAATGCTATTTTTATAGACATAACTGTACATTGAACAATGGTACATATAAAACGGTGTAGTTAGGTAAGGCAGGTAATTATTATACAATTGTACTAATGCAATTGTTATAAATTACGCACTGATTGACAAACACATACACTTACGTAGAAATGGTCAATTACACAGAATGATTAAACTGCGTGATTGCAGAACAATACTGAACCTGCTTTTGTAATACACAAGCAACCGTTAAGCAACAATAATTGCATTAAGCATACTTGATTTGTTGAATACAATCGGACCAAAGGTTGGTTTTCACATGAATGTTGTATCTGGGACAAGATAAATGACATTAAAAATACGTTCAACCAGGAAAGTATTGGTAAAACAAAAAAATACCGTATAGTCCATAATTTAGGTGAAGCAACGCCTCCGTTCGCGCACACACGGGACATTTATTAGATCTACGGCGAGGTACGTGATATCTGTGCTTGATTGCTGCCACACTCCACACAACTCTTTAGTTTGCAGATACGAATATAAGGTAACACGTACACACGTATTCCATAGCGATAGTCGAAATACAGTTTTGAATATTAATGTAGCTAAAGCACTTAACTTTTCACTTTTTTTGAGACTAGCTAAGCCGGATTCAGTGAGCAACACAATATCAAAATAGTACTTATGTACAATTTTTTGAAGAAATATTTTTATTCCTATAAACACATACTAATCTTTTGTTCACACAAGTGAACCACATGATTATCACCTGAATCATGTCGAGAGCTATCTGAGAGTTGAAAGGTATAAATAAGTGGAGAATTCGGTTGTTCTCGTGTCATTAGGCCTTAACAAGGCTTTGGGAATCGTCGAGGCGGTGATCGAAGCTCGGTCAAGCGCGAGAGATAATACCTTCGGCTGCCCTTCCTAGTAATAACCATTCAGCGATCGAGTGAAGCCCAAATGGAGCATTATTATATTTACTTTTCGTTACAAACTGTAATAAAAGCATATAAATGTATTTATTTGGCTGAATTGTTAAATAATGATAAAATTCAACTTTATTTTTAAAGCACTACTTATTCAATACGCGGAAGTGGTTCGAAATAATTAGTAGTTTTAAATATTGTTTATTATACATACATACAGTATTCGTATAGGTACTTACCGCGAATATTCCGTAAGAGGCAAAGTAAAAACATAACTTATGCACTTTTAATGGAACAGCTTTGAGAGAAACGTTATTGCTGAGTGCGAGTTCGAGCGGGGACGGCTCTCACAAATGACACTTGGATTTTTTCTCATCCCTTAAAAAATGAGATACTTTACAATATTTAATTTTCTTTCCCGGTGACATTTATTGGAGAAGTAACGTTTGAATAAACAAAATTAATAGATATAATAATGGCCAGTACTTATCTATTTGTGTATACCCGTCACGCTTCTAATCTCCGAAGGAGGGAAAAGTGTAGTATCGTAAGCTCACAGTTCAGTGTTGTCGGCATTAGGCCAGTGTGATAAGGGGCGAGCCATGTATCCGGCATGCCCGTCCGGACCTTCGACCTCGCAGGCTTTAACCATACTTGCTATTCGTGATCATGTTGGTAAGTAAACAATATTGTGTGGCGCAATTTTATCGATCGGCATCATGTGATTTGAATATTATTTTTATCTTCCTGTCGAATGTTGCTACTCATCACCTCGATTTTTTTGACCAAATGGTAACTTATATAAAATTTTAGTGAGTTTGTTTGCGTTTGAACAAGCTTCATAATTTCTTGGTTTATAAAAAAAACTTTTCTCTGCTAAGAAAACACATTACACAAAAATATATTGAAAAACACTTATCTAGATTTTTACAACATTGCCAAACACAAAGGTTTATGAAACACAGGTAATGTAAAATGAACATCAATTACTATGTTCACGTTTTTACTGAAAAAAAAATATAATTTCTATTCGTTACTGACAACACGTAGTTGTAGAATTAATTACTTGTCAAAGTGCGAACTGTGTCGAAGTGGTGGCAAGTTGGATCGTACCAAAGTCGATAGTAGTAACTCTTCGCACGTGGCTTGAGTCATAAAACCCTGTTAACTAAGATGTCACGATTTGACAATGGCACGAGATAACTTCTGTGTCGTTAATATGAAATGTTGTTGTTGTTCCATCCGTGCGTCCTGGGGTTGAACAACTGCGTTGTACCTATATTTAACAGTTGACTAAAATACGTCCTAATACAGATAGTATTAGTAGTAGTTCAGGTAACCACCACGCATCTCTCATATCACCAGGTTATTTACTTTCCATATGGATATATATCCACCACTAAATATGTACACAATCTGAATGATGATAAAAACCATACAATACACAATCAAAATAAAATAGTAAATAGGTATACACAATCTAATTGCGTATACCTTTTTACTATTTTATTTTGATTGTGTATTGTATGGTTTTTATCAAGATTATCTAGACATTTATGACGTAGATAATTATATTTAAACCAATCGATTGAATTATGGCCCATCAATTACTCTTATTGTCCTTTTAACGTTGTTACTGCACAAGTCAAGTATTACGAATTCATTTAAAGCTTTTCTGTCATTAGAAAGGCAAAAGCAATGGCGGAGAAACATCAAGTGGTGACGACAAGGAACGTTCATCGTTAAGACGCGTCCAGAAGCTTATTGAATTCTACGCGAAGTTCTCTTCAAAAATGCTACAAATAAAAACTTGAACAATGTACCATTTTTATTCAAGCAAAAGCTGTAGGAGCAAATATTTTCTACTTTGCAGAACAGGAAAAATATTTGCGTTTGAACAAGCTTCATCATTTCTTTGTTCATAAACAAGTGCATATCTCTGATAAAAAAAACTTATTTTTATACTTAAATCACTCTTTATTTTCGGTCATTATACTAATGAAAGACCGTGACAATACCTACATAATTATATCAACCATCATTACCTTATTCAACTGCGATGTTTTAATGAGAAAAGTTCAAATTAATTATTCGATACTTTGTAGTAATTTGGGCAAATTACGCAAGTTTTAATATCAACATCAACGTTGAATCAACGGATAATTATTATTGTTGTTCGAAGAGCTTCCAATGCAGGTGGCATATAAAGTTAACTAATTAAAAGTGTTAACGTTCAATATGCATAATTTGCATTAAATATTAATTCTACAGTGAATGACTTGATATACATATAAACACTGCATCAAATAAGCCTTTGCCCGTATTTAATAAAGAAAAGAGCGCATTTAGAACCCGTTCGTCTAATAAGAAAAGTCTAAATTAAGAAAGGGATTCGAATACAAAATTATATCACACTTAATTTAGGTCAAGCATCGATACGCAAAGAGACGGATATAAACTTTTACAAAATTCTTCCCTTCCTTGTCTATATGGGAGCAAAGTAATCTCACAATAATACCTAATTATAATAAACTATTTCTCAAGGAAATTTCGAAAAAAAAGGTTTTCAACATCCCAATCCCTAAAATATTCAAAGGTTTTGTCTACGAGTAGGTAGGTATAACGTTGTCATATAGATAGATACCCACAACACTACTTCCATAAATACATAATAGCGACATGAAATTTACGTTTATCGCGTATGTTTGATTGTGCTACAATTTATTCAACATTGTTATTACGATGAAACACGAACAATAAAGATCCGTTTACAGTAAAATGTTGACACGTTCAGTGCACGTTGTGTTTAAATACCTACTGCGTAAAGTGCTGCATTTATTCGGCCTTTCACAGTTTATTCAGTGATGCATACTGTTTTCTCGCAGGCTATGCGTGCTTTTTTAGTATTTTCAATGTGCATATCGGTTCGTCAATGCTATAAACGCATAAGTATGTTTTCATATCTAATAATCTCTTAGAATATAAAAAAACTGAAGTAGCGTACTTCAATCTAAGTTCTATAATTATAATTAATATTGTTGTGGTAGGTAGTTATAAACCTATTCATATACTTCTACATACAATTATACTTATACTAGCTGACCCGCGCAACTTCGCTTGCGTCACATTAGAGAGAATGGGTCAGAATTTTCCACGTTTTTGTAACACTTTTTACTGTTACTCTGCTCCTATTGGTCGTAGCGTGATGATATAAAATATGTTTTTTTTTCACGAAAAATATTCTCAAAATTATTTATATCTCTTAATATAACGAAATCGCGCTAAGGCATATCCGCCATTAAAACAGTTGCCATGACAACGGAATTGTGTTAATTCAGTGTCATTATAATCCATACTAATATTATAAATGCGAAAGTAACTCTGTCTGTCTGTCTGTCTGTCTGTCTGCTACTCAATCACGCCTAAACTACTGAACCAATTTGCATGAAATTTGGTATGGAGATATTTTGATACCCGAGAAAGGACATAGGCTACTTTTTACCCCGGGAAAATGACTCAGTTCCCGGGAAAATTCATGTGCCGAACCAAGTTGCAAATAATCAATATTATAATGACATTTAATTAACAAAATTCCGTTGTCATGGCAACTGTTTAAATGGCGGATATGCCTTAGCGCGACTTCGTTATACGAAGAGATATAAATAATTTTGAGAATATTTTTCGTGAAAAAAAAACATATTTTATATCATTACGCTACGACCAATAGGAGCAGAGTAACAGTAAAAAGTGTTACAAAAACGTGGAAATTCTGACCCATTCTCTCTTATGTGACGCAAGCGAAGTTGCGCGGGTCAGCTAGTATTGAATATTCGCGACTTCGTTCGCAACCTGAATTTTTCCGGGAAATGCGTAATTTTCCCGGGGTAAAAAGTAGCCTATGTCCTTTCTCGGGTATCAAAATATCTCCATACCAAATTTCATGCAAATTGGTTCAGTAGTTTAGGCGTGATTAAGTAGCAGACAGACAGACAGACAGACAGACAGACAGACAGAGTTACTTTCGCATTTATAATATTAGTATGGATAGTATGGATTTAAATAGCAATACCTACTTACCATGATGAGAGCTTTCCACGTATTCTTTCATTCGTCTAAACTCTACCTAAATAGTATTTAGACAGATATTTAGGTAATAAGTAAATACCTACGCTTTGTTAGTGCAAAAGCATAGATAAAATTGTCGATCTGAAGAGTGAACCGTAAATATTTTTTAGCTAATATTCGTATCTACTTTAACTAAGTATGTGTTTTCGCCATGAGCTACGAAACTATATATAAATTGTATAGAACTTCAAGTAAGTAGGTGAACATATACATGAGTCCACATAATACTTTAAGTTTATCAGGCGTCGGCACACGGATGTAAATAAAGTTGGTGACACAAACGGGAGAAAGTCACGCTATTCCTTACTGTACACCTCTAGCAGAATGTTACTTATTTATGTGTGCAGTTGCTGCTTGTCACTTCGTTTTAAACTTTATTTAACTCACTGCCTAACTTTCATGACAATAATACATTATTAGCTAGGTACTACCTACCTACTTAAGTACCGCTAACTACTAACAAGTGCAACAACAAAATGATGCTAAATAAAATGCGAAACTATATTTAGTTCTTCTCAAAACCAAAGAGTTTTGATTTATTAATCATTATGCCACGAGGGCCGTTTTCTATGTCATATCTATCCATTCTTTACTTAGTAAAGACAAGCACGTATTACCTATCTACTTACGTACCTATAAATAACGCAACTTCGTTTTATAAAATCAATTCCTACAGACATCATGAGAGATCATATTTCTTGACGTAATAATCTCAGATGGCAATTCATCAGTAGTTAGCTAAAATTTTACGCAGTTTAGTGCATGTAGGGTTTGCTCGCCTATCTATACCTAGTAGCTACTTAGTTTAGTATAAGTACGTAGGACTTAGCAAATAGTAGTTATCTACCAATCAAATAATACGTATTTATGTATGTACAAGTTTTAAGTTTACAATCCTTACTGTTGATACAAAAGCCTGCCCAAGCTGGGTTGGAAGGAAACACGTAAGACACACACTTAATACAGATAGTAAGACGAGATGGGCCTGTAATGGATTTAGCAGTACTAATGGAAGTGAACCGCAGGCTTAGCGTTGCGGCCGACGTGTATACCTCTACGACCGGTGCCACATCCTGCAGTATAGTGACATCCGTTAAGTAACATTACGTACCTACCTCTGTCCTCTATACACAATAGAACGACGACAATATAATTAAGAACGGCAGCAGGACTAGAATACTATACGTAGGTATAGGTAATACACGCTTAAATATTGTATTACGTAAACAAAAGTTTATGATTAACTTAGTACGTGAGCTAAGTATAGCAGGCTTACCTGGATCTAATTTTAGTACCTTTTAGTTGAAGATTATTTTGTCAGTTTCAGATAATTGAAACTTAGTCAATTACGTATGACACAAACATTTTACGACGTCATGAAACACTGATATACACCTTTGACTTTTCCAATATTTTTGCAGAGACAGAAAAGATTAGAATGGTTATTTAACAAATTGCATGTTTTACTGATGTCGCCGTCACTGGGTTGCAGCTATTTAATCGAGGCAAACTAAATAATTATCTAATTGGGGCACATATTAGCACAATTCGCTAATGGCATGCAGTAATTTACGTTGCGGTTTCAGCTTAAAACAGTAGTTGGTAGCAGTCACAAGTCCGCTTTTGTATACCGACGTAGGTACCCTATGACTAGTCTTAGTCTTGTATAGAAATTCTAAAGAGTTGGCGTATGTGTCTGACCAACTGACAAGCCATCAAGCCACTGGTACAACCGAGATGGGAAGCCGCTTCGATTACTGGATGGTGCAGAGGTGGCATTTCCTACAACTATCGCCTATCAAAAACCACAACAAAATTTGTATGAAAATCTGATCAGCGCCTCTAGCGGGCAATGTAGTAACAACGGCGTAGTTACGGTATGGCTAGGCGCCATGCGGTGTGGCGGGGCCCCCGAGCTCTATAGCTAACGGATCAACAAAACATTTTGTGTTTTGTAGTTTAGTTCTTAAGGGCTCTAGTTTATTTTTTGCACCAGGCCCAAAATGATCAAACTGCTTACGAGACAATTTTCGCAGTACATTTATGACCTCTCGATAATAATCTACTGAGCTACTGAGGCGTATATGTATAATGTATATGTATTATTATATAGGTGCGTATTGAAAATACGTGGAAACGGCAGGTCGCCTGCTGCCGCTTCGTGTGGTGGGCTCGTAGCTTGTGCCTTTAGTGACCACTGACCAGCCAGGAATACTCAGAAAACGTGTGTTCAGTAGAGAGGACACATCTCTCTTGAATGAAAGTAAGTTAATCAATGTCCAATCTAATGATTTCTACACCTCTCAAATAAAGGCCATTCGACCACTTATAGAAGAAAAAAACAATATGATCATCATCAAACTATTTGTTAAAAAAAAACTAATTGAGCATTTGACATGCACTTTCACTGCATTACAGCTCAAACTTATACATGTGTAATTAAGTAATTTGTAGCAACTACTTTACTAACCTTCATTACATTAAACATAAAACTATCTGATCTGAATTATTATTAATAGAACATTGATGAATGAAAACTTGTTCCACCTCAAAAATATCTTGATAATGATTTTCCATTTACATTATGTCCACAAAACTTAGAAAAAAGCTCTCAGCAAAATTATAAAACAATTATTAGGTAAAACTTGCTAGGTTCTTAACTAAAGGATAAAAAGAAAAACAGTTATTAACTTAAACTTAGAGTTTATTCTTGGCTAGCGTCAACATTCTCAGTTTGCAGGCCCTTGATGGAGGCTACTGGTACGTAGGTCACTAGCGTGAACAGTTTGTGCGCAGAGTCCTCATCATCATTACGTCTGCGGGACAGCCTGACGCGGACACGGAAGGGAACATTTCTGAAAAAAAAATATTCAACACTCAATTCCTTCACTTAGTTGTAGCATAATTTTACTACACCTATCCGTTTCCAATTTTAACCAGTCATCTCTCTTCATATGAATTTGCAAACATAACCACTTCAACAAATATCAAGAATTTACATTTGTTATATTATTAATCTAATCAAAACTATTTAAATCATAACTTGTGTCACTTAGAAAAAGTTAGAAAACACAGCAACACGGAATAACTAATAACTCATGAGATACTTGCAAGTTCCAAATCATAACCTATGTTTTGTTTAGTATTGTATATAAATGTTTTGATGTTTCTCAAAATCTGAGGACTATTCTCAGAACAACATTGACAAGTAAAGGAGAGATAGATATAGTAATAAGAGTTATTTACCTGACTCCCTTTGACCAGAGGTATTTGTTTAGGCGAGTGTCTACACGAACATCAGGGGTTCCCATTTGTTTCTCTGCGAATTTGCGGATCTCCTTGATCGCACGCGGAGCGCGTTTCTTGAAACCAACTCCATGAAGCCGTTTGTGTAAGTTCACCGTGTATTCACGAGTAACAACTTCATTGATGGCAGATTTGCCTTTCCTCTCTCCTTTTGGTTTTGCCATTGTGATCTGAAATAATTTCACAAAATAAGGCGCCTAGGTTTTGGGGTAGCTTATAAGAACACTAATTAATACTATGCGGTGCTTTTCTGGCATATACTTTATGTGATTATTTAGGATTATTTCATAAAAACACACACCTTGGAGTTTCGTGCACCGAAACCAAATCAAAAAGAAACGTCAAAGTCAAGCGTTAATGTCAATCGATTTTGACAACTACGAATGCCACATTTCATAGATTATACATAAATAAATTATTATTACTGGTAGCGGTTTTGAATAACGTAACGTAAACTACCGTAAAACGGGGTGAATAGAAACAATTTTCAACTTTGTCCTAAAAATTTGTTGCGAATAACTTGTTATTTTTATCGTCGGGTTATTCTATATCATGTCCGGCGCCATGAAGAAAGAGCTAAAACCATATTTGTCGAAAAATATGCATAATTTTACGATATTTCCTTAAAAAAATGGTCAATTTCTATTCACCCAGCGATAGGGGTAAATCGAAACGACCAAAGGGGTGAATGGAAAAACTGTTAGGGCTGCCAAAGACGACTTATCCAACATGCTGAAAAGGGAGGTTGTGTGTTTAAAAATTGAAATAACCGTTGATAATTACACAAGCTGACCCGCGCAACTTCGCTTGCGTCACATAAGAGAGAATGGGTCAAAATTGTCCCCGTTTTTGTAACATTTTTCACCCGTACTCTGCTCCTATTGGTAGTAGCGTGATGATATATAGCCTATAACCTTCCTCGATAAATGGACTATCTAACACTGAAAGAATTTTTCAAATCGGACCAGTAGTTCCTGAGATTAGCGCGTTCAAACAAACAAACAAACAAACTCTTCAGCTTTATAATATTAAGTATAGATTCGTATAGATTAACTCAAAAAATAAAACAAGATAACCTAACTAACTTTCATACTATATGCAGTAGTTTGCCGTTATAACTTTGATACAATGATAATTGTGAATTTCAGAACATTAATGACTATTAATTTTTAATTGTTTATGTTAATTTTGTTTACAGTTTTTGACAACCCTATTTATTAATCTCTATTGACCCCTCACTCGTTTCTATTCACCCCTTACGCGTTTCTATTGAACCCTGCTATGTTTCCATTTACCCCATACTGTAGTTCTATTCACCCTTCAAACGATTCTATTCACCCCGTTTATACAAAAAAATGACTATTTCTGTGATTTAAACATATTTTTTTGGTTTAAAAACGTTTTTTCAATTAACAATATTGTATCTTTATAGATTAATATACACCTAAAGAGATAAACACTTCAAACAACTCATTAGAAAAGAAATCCCACTTTAAATCCAAAGTTTTGGAGGTCGATATTAAGGCATTCGAGGACGGTAGTCTTTGAAGCATTTTTTTGGGTATAAATATCATTTTAAACATTTAAACAATTATGACACCGCAGAGAAGTAATATCGACGTGTAATCATTTCAAATTTGAACTAAATTCTTCAACGAGGAGTACTCAAATATTGGCCTTGAAAACTTTCCTGATTTTTTTTCTATTCACCCCGCGAATTCTATTCACCCCGTTTTACGGTAATTATTTATATTATAAGTAGTAAAAGTATATTATATAATATATAAATAAATAAATAAATAAATATTATTGGACAACTCACACACGGTCATTTGATTCCAAACTAAGCAGAGCTTGTACTATGGTAACCAAATAACTGATAAACATACTTATATACTTCTAAATACATACTTATATAGATAAATTGACAACCAGGCTCAGAACAAATACTCGTGCTCATCACACAAAGATTTGTCCCGGGTAGGATTCGAACCCACCACACGCGGCGCTACGGTTGTTACGGCGAGGTGACCGCTTAAACCACTGCGCCAAACGTGCAGTTAATGTTTAAAATAAAAGCGTTAATATTCTTTAAAAATATGTACCAAGTTATAAGTCACGTAAACAACAAGATTTTCCTTATCTTGACGAGTAAAGTATAATCAATTGGTCAAAATTATTCACAAATAATGAAATAGAATAAATTGTGCAACAGTACAACCAACTTTAACAGTAAGATTTCTTTGAAAACATTTTTTATGCTTTCTCTAACCTTCTGAAAAATCGTATACACACAGTAGATTATCTAACGACCTTCGCATTTTCTGCAATAGCGATACGAAAATGGATTGTTTTATTTATGTTTTTCTTTTAAATCTGCAAAATCTTATATTTCTCAACCAAACGTAACTGATAAACTGTGTCGTGTGCCGCAAAACCTTAAAACACAAACAGTTAATATTGGAGATACGTAGACAAAAAGGTACTTTTGCTTGCAACATATAACATAGGTATATATGATAACTACTGTCAGAACAGGAGTGCCGGTTGTTTTCCTGTCAGTGTCATTAATGGCAATGCCATATTTGTCAGTTGTTCGCTGTCAATAACACGTTTTCTCGTTAAGTAGAACTTAGTGAATTCTAACAACAAAGGATAAATACTTGCAATATTACAGAAAATATCAGTCGAACCACGTCTCATGAGGCTAATTAGCTACCTTTGAGAGACTCAGTATCCTAACCACTTCAACAATGTCTGAAGTATACAAGTTAGTATAACCATAATTTGAATAGTAACATCATGTTTTCATGTAATTTGTGTTTATTTATACTCTTATTTTTTATATTCAGACTTATACATCCAGTGAAATTCTTCAATGACTACATATCTAAAGAAGTACGTCCTGATGGAAGATTATTTAATGAGCACAGAAACATAAAATTAAACGTTGATGCGATAAAGACAGCAGACGCTTCAGCTCTTATTAAATGCGGGAATACATCTCTCATATGTGGCATTAAATTGGTAAGCAGTAATACTCAAATATTATTGAGTTCCTTTATAAAACACACAAGTCTGGAAAAGCATAATATTTTCTCAATCAATTTTTTGGTGATGAATCGCTAGTTATAACTTGAGCATAATAAATGATTCCAGTCTGTTTATTTAAGGTATGCCAGATTACCATTACTGTTTATATCTTTTACAGGAACTAGCAACTCCGAAAGCAGAAGAACCTAAAAATGGTTTCCTTGTGACAAATGTTGAGCTTCCTCCATTGTGCACATCTAAGATTAGACCAGGGCCACCTTCAGACAATGCACAGGTTACCAGCAAATTGGTATCAGACATAATCACTAACTACAAATGTATTGACTTGGAAGATCTTTGTATTGTGCCTGATAAGTTGGCATGGGTCTTGTACTGTGATATGCTCTGTTTAGACTATGATGGAAGCTTAGTGGATGCTTGTATCATTGCCTTGATGACAAGCCTAAAAACATGTATGTTTACTTACTATATTACTTGGATTGACAATGGAATGTAATGATTTTAATATTTATGTGTATAATTTTTATATAATTCCAGTGAAACTACCATCTGTGACTTATGATCCTGATACTGAAGAAATCCAAGTAGACACAACAGTGAAAACTAATCTTAAAGTACATGGACTACCTGTTGCAACGAGTTTTGTTCTTTATAACCATATCCAAAGGTGATATTTTTTTTTATATTGCAAAGAAATTCTAAAACTAGACTAAAAAGTTTATCTTATATTTTATATTTATATTAAGACTAAAAGTTTATCTTAATTATAATTCCATTATTGTTTTACCTTAAACATGTTAATTTTATAAGAATGTATTTTCTTTGCAGAAATGTAATTATGGTGGACCCAACATCATATGAAGAAGACATGTGTGGTGGAATGGGTACTAATCTAATATTATGTTACAATGAAGGATGTCTGGGTGGTGTTCAAAAATTTGGTGGCAGCAATCTATCAGAAGATTGTGAAGAAAAAGCTCAAAAAATAGCTAAAAAACGCCTCCAACTTGTTAAAAATATTATTGATGTTTGCATTAATGAGTACGAAAATAAAATAAAAACAAACAAATAACAGTACCCACCTATTTTATGTTTTATTTACTAGCCTTCCTTTTCAGAGGTACAATTGTCGCGCGAGATTAGAAATCAAACACAATAGCTTTAAATATAATGCTTATGAGCCATTTCGTTCGTTTTCAATTATTGTTAAGATAATATATGCTAGAACAATATCTGCATATGTTTTGATATGAGATTTTGTTTGCGGTATTATAAATAAATTGTACAAGAACAACAATTGTACAACAGTTAGCAGTCAGTTACCTGCTGTCTCAAACAGTTAGTTATTCATATTTTTGGTTAGTTGCTATGGTGGTTAATCAGTGTATTTTATAGTATTTAAATAACAATACTAAGACCTGGTGATACAGACCTATCAAAGTTTAAAAAATCTGATTGATATGGCAACTATTTTGTAGATTTATTGCTTGTCACTTGTCGTTCAAGTGACAATTTTTTTAATAACTTTTATGCTGGTAACACTCATGTAAAATGTCACCACGTCTCAAAATATCAAATTATGTTATTGAGGTAAACTATCTATTTTTTATTTTTATACGTCTTTTGAATCCTCAATTACTTGATTAGTTGGTTCTCCAACTAATAATCTATTAGTTCAATATGAACTTAAAGTACTAATGTTCATTAAAACAGTATAAACATGTACGTCATCACCCTAACTGGGCACATTTTCGTATTCACCTATTTCTATGTTATTTATTTAATAAATATTTATGAAATGGTTTTCAGAGATTGTCTAAGATAGACACGGATGAAAGTACAGGATGTCTCTACGGGCTAATGTACGATGGCACCCTGCTTGTGGTTGGACTAAGCTTAGATTTATTTGAAAATGAGAAGAACTCATACAGACAGTTGCTGCTCAACCTTCCCGCAGAGATAGAATTATGCGGCGTCGTCAAGTTTGGTGAAACTTTAACAACAGGGAATAGAATGAAAGAGATATTGCAGGTAACATTAAAACTAGTTTTATGTAAGCATATGATATAATTGTGAAGGCATATGTTTGAGATTGTTTCAACTATTTCGTGTTAAATACAAGTTTTATAATTAGTGCACTGTTACAGGCAGTTATTGATGGTATAATACTTACTTTAAACTTCTGCAGGATGTAGACATAACAGACAACCCCCTGGTGATGATAGTGAATGAGAAAAAAGAGATGAAAGCTCACTTTTTAGTTCACGACAAGTTTGAAGAGACAAAGTATGAGGTGTTAAGTGCAGATGATATGTGGAAACAATTTGTTCATGTTCGCCTAAACACTGTGCTGCCACTGAGTTGTGAAGCAACTATATCAGGAGTCAAGAATGTCTTGCAAACTAAGCGAAAAAAGGTAAGCATTGTCTCTGCAAAGGAGAGTGGTCAAAAACCACAATCAATGCAACAAAAATGTTTCTGAACAGTTACAGTTTGGTCTCAAACATTTCAGGCATTCTTTGCTGAATAATGTGTATTTTAAAAAGAATGTTAATTTTGTACAAATATTATTTCAACTGCACTAATGTCACCAAAAGGATAAAACATAAAAAAAAATATTTTCAATAACTTGGACAGGACAGGTAGTGTAAATGGACAGGTGTCAAGCTAGATCTTTATAATATAAATACATGAAACTTACCTTTAACTATGTATAATTTTGCTTTACCAGATTGCATCAGGTCAGGTGTCATTTCATCTTGATGGTACATCAGTGTACTTGTTTGGTGTGGCATCAGATGTTGGCCTAACTGGAACCAGCTCTGAGGCTACTATTGGAGAACTTATAGACTCACTTAGCCCTGAACAGCCCTCCAAAAAGAAGAAGCATAATACTAACAATGTAGTAAGTACTCATAGTTCATTCATAGTTTTTACACACATACAAAAAATCATGCCTGTTATAACGGAAGACTTAAGACGGAATACAGAGGTGTGTGATTCACCCACTTTTCACTGGTAACAATATCAGTCCCATTTAATAGGGTCTATTGCTATAAACTGGGCATGTTTCAAGCTATGGGCTACTATTGAAAAATATTCTTTTAGAATAGAATTAGAAAAGATTGATACTACTCTGCCAGTGCCCAACTCTCTTGATCAGCAGTCAGATACACAATCAACTACACCTCCGCCCTTTTGATTTATAATCATTTTCATATTTTCAGGAAATTGTACCAATTAACCTTGTAATGAAAACTACAAAAGATATATTGTCTGATAAACTTGTTAAAACTGCTGTCAAAATGATGACGACTCAAAGAAAACGTAAGTAAGACAATTAATGTTTCACAACTTCATTATTCTTTTAGCAATCTGAGGTTTGTTCTGTTTAACATACTCTTTTTTTTTGTTTATAGCGGCATTCTGTATTAGTATGCCATTAAGAATAGATACATTGGCTGTTATCCATCGCAACACGAAACTACTGGAACTGTACACTGTACTTGTGGAAGCTGCCTGTAGATCACTCAGATTACTGGAAAGTGTGCTACTGGAACAACTTGGTTTGTACTTTTTTCTTAGCCCTTGCTTAGCCACATCAAAGGCCTTCTGGCGGCTTGAACAATTTTGACACTAGGTTGACCACTGACCATATGATAAGAAGAAGACCACTTGCTCATTATAACAGATACATAGAGCAATTAAACACAAAGAAATTTAATTGTTTTACAGGCCAGGAAGGTATTGGAGATGGTGCAGGTTTACGTCTACCAGAAACTTATCATTTTCTACCACAAGAACTGGGACATTTTGTTACAAGGGTAGTGCCTAAAGGCATTCCAGACGAAAGTATGGGTAAGGAATTATTTTTTTATATTTTCATTTCCGTAGATTGCTGTTATTTCTATGTAAACTTACTTTAAATTTTGTTTTTGACAGAAAAAGAAAGGCGCCTGTTACATGAGCAGCTAGGCATTCCACAAAATAAGCCAGTTTTTCGCAGAGGTAATGCATTCTCTGAAAAAAGTGGGGGACGTCTAGTGAATCCCCATGAAGCTATACCATTACAGCCGTCGAAGCCAGACGTGACGCTTGCGTTGGTTCGTGGCCGATACACCTACCACCACTACATGCAGGATAACTTCAATGATGATGGATGGGGTTGCGCGTATCGTTCAATGCAAACTATATTTTCGTGGTTTAGGTAAGAAAAACACCTTCAATAATAAAAATTCTGAGCAAAATCGAAAAAGTAATTATTTATTATTCTTTTCTTTTTTAGGTATCAAGGATACACAACAGTTGAGGTGCCAACACACAAAGATATACAACAGTGCCTTGTTAAAATTGGAGATAAACCATCATCCTTCTTAGGTTCAAAGCAATGGATAGGTTCTACTGAAGTCATGTTTTGCCTTGAGACGCTTTTGGGCGTGCAATCAAGGATTATCTTTGCAAATACGGGAGCAGAACTGCAAAGTTATGCACCTGAGTTAGTTCATCATTTTCAAACACATGGAAGTCCTATTATGATTGGTAAGAAAACATAAATTATTTACCAATAAAATATCCTAAATCATCACAAAAACATATCATAAATTTTAATAATGTTTTAATTTCAGGTGGTGGAGTACTTGCGCATACTATATTAGGTGTAGAATACAACAGTGTTACAAATGAAGTACGCTATCTCATCTTAGATCCACATTATACGGGTGCCGACGACTTGAACACAGTCATCAATAAGGGATGGTGTGGGTGGAAAAATTCAGATTTCTGGAACAAAACTGCGCACTACAATCTCTGTCTGCCACAGACTAAACCAGGCATATAGAGCTTTACATTATTTAACATAGCATTGCATTTTTTCCAGAATACAGTTCATACTTTTCAGGGTTAATTTAAATAACTTCCATTACGTTTGTTATGTACTCTATGTTCATAAAGCTGTGATAATTGGCTTAAAGGAGCCCTTAATATTCCGCATGTGCATTTCTTCAGTAAAGCCACTCTTTAAGTAAGATTAATTTAAATTAAAAAAAGTTTTTAGAAAGCAGCACTGTTCGTAATACACCATCCATTTAATATTTTAAACCATCTCTTAGGGTTATGGCACAGTTAATATTATGTGAGCCATCAATATTGCTCTTATTGCTTCAAGCAGATTTCAATCATTAAAAGACTCATTTATGCTCAATAAATGTAAAAATTGTGATCTGTTGGTCGATTTGGTAATTTATAAGTTTAGATTGTTCTAGCATATTTTATTATTATTAAAAGATATATGCTCAGTTTTACCCACACATTGAAATATTTGCCCTACAGCATTTTAAGAGAGATAGCATAATTATGGTTGTTTATTATTATTATGCATGAACTCAGAAGAATTCGATTAATTATTTCATAGTCAATTATGTTATTCTTTAATTTGCCTAATGCCATTTTAGTGTTGAGACGAAATATAAAGCATGTAAGTTAAATGGAATTGTTATATTTTATAATAAATAACGTATGATTAAAATGTGTATTCTTTTTTAAACTATCGTGGTTGGTCCTCACGGGGGTTGTCATACACTTTTATGATCACTTGCTTTTCGTATTTGTATATTTACCTAATAATAGTTTCATAATAGGACTGTATATTATTAATAATTCGTAATTTACTAAAATTCTATCTGCTGTTTGTCTGTCTAGCAGACACCTAAATGTACCTTTGAAGGTTCCAGTTACTTTGTCTTTAAGGTTTGTGTTGTGTAAAAAATAATACAACCAAATTAATGCATCAACAGTTTATTTACATACGCAGGACATATTAAAATATGTACTATTGCAGACTGTTCCCACTTTATAACATGTGAATAAAGGGAGTACAAGCTGCATTTTAATACCTGTGCAGTACTTAGATTTAATATAGGTACATTACATACATAAAATACATTCCTAGATCACAGAGAAATACAACATTCAAGAAGAAAACTAGTTTGAGACTAACGAAAATCAAGGCACACTGTTACAAAACTGAAGAATTCTGTGCCTAGGCACAGATAGTGATTTATGGAATGTCTTCCAATGATTTTAATAAATATTTTTTAGTAGATCACACACATAATTTCGAATTATAGAGTAACATATAAGCCGTTATTGTATTTTTAAAGATGGATTCTAGATGTAGTAAAGTTTCTTACAATTTGTTTTTAACTTGAATAGTATTTAATGTTAGCCTACATAATTAGCGCAATATGTAACATCATTCCACAGCATGTAGGATTATTTACAATAATGTATGAAATACTACAGTCGAAGGTACCTACCTACTTTTTAAAATATAACTTATTTATCGACATGGACATTTTTCATAATGAATAGTTTAACAATAATAAGATACCTACCGATTTCTTAAATTTCCCTACACTTTGAATAATTTATAACTTTCAGTTAAGCTCCGATTGGATATATGTGCCTAATAACTAAGCGCAGTAGGTATATTTTCAGAATAAATCGTATTCTAACAAGCTGTAGTGTTCAAAACTAAATAAAGCTGCACAAAAGTTAGAGAACCATGCAATAAATCTTCCATTGATTTATACAAAACTGACTGACGATTATTCGTTAATTCCAAATGTGATCTGTTCAGTAATGACTAGTTTGGCTATGCAACTCTTAAACATGCTACGATTGTAATAGCTTACTACTGTTTTAAAGTATTTCTAAATCACAGTGCCGAACTTGCGGGAACTTTTTCTGTAAAGAAAAGTTAAATATAAAAACAAAACTCAATGTTTTTAAATCGATGATAACGAAAACCAGAAGTTTATCCAATTCGATAATTCGTTACTTTAACTTACCCTTAGTTTCAATTCTATTCTGTCAATCTCTCCGCCTAACATATCTACAATATTTTCGCCATGTTTTAGTAAAAACGCCTCCACGTCATCAATAGTTACTATCTTCTTTATGTCCTGTAAATAATAAGCAATATAAATAGCTACAGCATAGTGACATATGAATGCTGCCATCAAATATATGCTAATATAAAAGAACATAAATATTAATGATGATACTTTGTATACAAAACACCATTTATCAAGATGGACCACCTACCTCTAATAAAGCATTTAAATCATGCTTTTCTATGTAGGACCTTGTCAGTGCTCTGCCATCAAAATCAACTTCAGCCTGTAAATCATTCAAATAGCGTTTTAGATTTCTCTTAACAAATTCATAAATGTAATAATTTTAAGCAAAGTAATCATTTACCTTATATCTTATTAGATTACTTCCTATATCTATTCCCTTGACGTCATGGATAGCTCTAATCATAAAATCTCGTTCTAGAAAACTGTTTATTTCATCCAACTGCTCTTGTGGTATGGACCTGTTAAGAAAATAGCATTTATAAATCACATGAAATCAGTTTTCATCTAGGTGCAGATTAGTGCCTGGCGTAGCGTCACGGCTGCTGTGTTATATGACATGTACAGTAAATTATGTACACGACATATAAGACTCAATGTACCGTTCTAATGTGAACCCAAGTTTAAGCGCATTTTAACTTTCACATTCATGTAACAAGAACTTACTTATTTGAATAAAATAGCGTTTTTTGTAATACGAATTTTCAAATATTTATGTCAATTTATGGAAGAGAAATTTTCTACAAAGTAACTACGAATGAGAATATTTAATAGTTAGTTTGCAGTAAAGTTCTTACCTGCCGACTAGTGCTCCTACATTAGTAAGGATTATGAAGGAGGCTACTCCGCCCAGGATAGTTCCCACTAATATACTGCCTATAGCATCAGGCAATGGGTTTCCAGTATACTGACTAATAGCCATGCAAGTAGAGGCTACAACCACGCCGGCAACTGCCGCACTATCTTCTAATAGCACAACGTTCACAGATGGATCAGAACTTCGCATGACTAAAAAATACAACATTGAGTTAATATTATGTTATACCTTTTAATAACTTTAAAAAGTTTTCAATACTTATAGAAAAATCCTAAACTTTCTTTATTGTAATTCCAATAAATCAAATTATTAAAACAGTTTCTCTGTAACTTTCACTATCCCAGATTTAGGATGTCCATGTACTGTCAATATCCAATTAAATACTCATTATGGAGTACAGTATTAACAGATTGAATAATGTTTGTTATAAATATTTAGTTAATAATATAAAGACATATTTACTGTAGTCGAATGTCGGCACATTGGCTTCTTTGGCGCCTTTCCTTATAGCATTCAATGCAACTAGCAAAGTAGCGCCTTCAGACACAACTGCGCCGCCAAGGACGAAATAGGCCTAGAAATTAAAGACTTTTTATTTTAGGATAACATCGTGAGGAAACCTTGCATGCCTAAAAATTTGTTTAATACATTTATTGAGGGCATGCAATGTCCCCAACCCGCACTCGGCCAGCGTGGTGGACTCAAGGCCGAACCCCTCCCTCATTACGGGAGGAGACCCTTGTCCAGCAGTGGGACATTAATAAGTTAAATTTATTTTTTATTTTATCTAAAAATTTAAATTTGCTGACCTTAGCCTATATTTGAGATAATATTTATTATTTATACAGATACTATCAGATTACACTCAGCTAAGCTTCTTGTAATACTATCACTGAATATTTTGCTGATAAGAAATCATGAATTTAACAGAATGTATTTTTATCTAACTAAATGCATAATCTATAGGTAAAAATACATTAGTGCATTCATTTATACCATGTATGTATACTGTTATTTTGAATTTAGGCTTGCTAGCCACTGCCAGTTATTTTCCTTAAAGATAGCCGTTGACATAAAGTTTAAGCCAGGAATACTAGGAAACAAATATTCTAAAGTTGGTGGACATCACTCTACGTGATACCTATTTGTAGGTTGTCTCTAGACGTAAGTCGCGTCATGTCGCCAAACTTATCAAGCGAAATCGCCCGGCATCGCTTGACATGTCGTCAAACAGTTATTATACAGTTTATTCCTGGCTTATGTGCTGTTCAAGTATCACAATAGCCAAGTACATCGTTCTAACTCAGTGAGATGCTTAAAACCATGAATACACAATTTCATTTCATTAAAATAATATGACTTACCCAAAAGAAATCATGGAGTGGTTGAGGATCCAAAATACCAGTAACACCATGATAGAATGATAAGCCACTTCCAACACAGAATATCCCAACTCCAGATATTAGGGAAGACACATATCGCATGTTAGTATAACCATATGGATGGGCAGGATCTGCAATCTAAAAAACGTATGAATAACATTATAGTGATATAATAATTGACTATATTAGGCATAAAATAATATATAATACGTCATATAATTCCTTTCCAACACTTAAAATATATTTGAAATCAAAGGAGCCTTAAAGGGATCTTAAATTTTGAGACTGAGTGTTGTTCAAATAATAATATCTGCAAAATAATCTGAAATTATAATCTATAAAATAATCATACATACCTGCACAGATTTGTGTATTCCATAAGCTAAAATCAGTTGATTGACAGTATCAGCTAGAGAATGGATGCACTCAGAGAACAGACTATGTGACCCAGTGTAGCACCATGCACAAAGTTTGAAAATAAAATTGCAACCGTTTCTGGAAATAATTACATTAGTTTATATTTTATTACACCAGCAAAAAAGTTTGTAATTACAAAAATGGTACTGGTGTTGTCCAGCACCTTACCTTATATTTGACATGTTCAGATTAAACTGCTAAAATACAAATTATATCACTTACATTCCTATAGCAGTAAGAACAACTCTGCCTGAAGTAGTTTTTAATCCTAACTCTTCTACATTACTAAGCCGCTTGGTGCTCATTTCTCGCCTGTAGTTTCTAAGACGCCTCTTTACAGTGAAAACGTCTGTAAAACAAAACTATTACATTACATTTTGTTCAATAACTATGTTGTTTATTTTGTCTCAAACACAGATTGTTATATTACACAGAATTACCTTGTTCATACCTTCTCCTGTCCAATTCACGTCTTAGTAGCTCTTTTTCAAGAATTTCTTTCGAGCCCCATACCTAACAAAGTTATGAACTAAGTTATTGGTATGTCTTAAAAATTGACATTATAAACAATAGAAAATAAAATATTACGAACCTCAATAGCCTTAGCTTCAACATCCTTTCGATAATGTACAGTAATTGGGGGTTCTGCTTCATATGGAGATCTTCTAAGTACTTTAGGGAGAGATTCCAAATCTGATTGCTTCAATAAATATTCCGTCATAGCACGCATTGGAGTTATAAAATTACGTTCCGTGTACGAAGCAGAGTAATCAATCAGTAGTCGCTTCTTAACTGAAAATCAATTGTTTTCATACAGCACTGAATTGTATATTGAAGGTACATTAAAGATTAAACAATTTATAATAGAAGAACTCCTGTTATCTAAACACTGACTTGTTTATCCAAAGGCTCTATGAATGTAAATGGTTCTCCTACATATTATATTCATTAACAGGGATATTATAAGCAAATTCAAATGCAAATCAATCATCAGAAAAGGAAATATAAGACTAGTTACATCATACAATGGCACAACTATCTAAAATAAAAACAATAAAGATCAAAATATTATGTAAATAACCTGGATGTGGTAATGATTCCTTTTCAGCTTTCAGTCCAATTTTTTCTATTGTCACCTTTGTCACTATTTTACTATCATCAGTTTCTGTCTTGACAACAAAGTTTTCAGATTCAAAATGTTTCACTGTCTTATCATTTGAAGTATTCACAGGAGGCCCTTCATCTTTTCTTATGACTTCGAATTTCATAGGTGTCACATCAATAGTAGCATTATCGGCGTTTTTTGAAACTTTAACACCTTCGGTAGATGTATTTCCAGATAATTTTGAAGCATCTTTAGAATTTTTATTGTTTTTATCATTCAAATAAGCAGAAGTATACACACATCTCCAAAGTTCCTTTCGACCTTCATTGAACGAATATTGTCGTAGTATATTTGGTACACCAAAGCAAGAAAAATGTAGATGTTTAATTTCAGTAGAATGTCTACATAAATTCCTATAGAAACATTTTGCGGCTACAGAAGGCAACATGATAATGTACGAAAAATGTCCAACCTTGGATACAATATTACCGACACATATAGCAAAAAATCAGATACACAAAAATATAATTTTAATTATTCATTATACTTAGAAGTACGTTTTAATATCGCCTAGGTTCTAACATGAACGTAATACATAAATAATATTTTATTTTGAATATTTCAATAGATAGTCGTGATAACATGACATATCTATGTAACTGCTAGAGATTGACAGCAATAAGTGATCTAATGTCACTTTTCGACTAAAAAAACTAAAAATTTATTTGCTCACTAAAATTAAAACTATGCTTGTTTTTTACTTATCTAGAATAGAGTAACATCATCCATCATTCATAATAACCACGGAACTAACAAACACACAAATGAATTAGGTATCTGTTAGGCACATAACCACTCTGTTTTGGTTTAGTCAATTTAGTATTAGTGGTTTCGAATCAAGTTGTACTTGTAATAATGTATTATGGTCAGATGCAGAAGTTGTAAGAAAGACAGAAAGACTACCTACAGTGTTTCAGACCGAGATACCCCGAAAGAATAGCATAGCAATTTTATAAAATTATCAGTAATATATTTATATTATCGCAATACACCAGCTAGCAGCTTGTTCATAATCAGATTCCTATAAAATGTTACCAACTCAACGTCTCTTTAATTAGATACCTATACGTATTATTTTGTTAGGTACCTATCTGAAATAATTTAAATCTAGTTTATGAATTCGATTAAAACATACGAAAAAAACACATTTAATATCGCATTAGGCGTAGCAGAAGCAGTCTTACTAAATTAAAAAAGATGTATTACTTTAAATTGAATAAGACCGTTTTATAATCATGCTTATCGCCATAAAAATATACATTAAAGTTCCCCTCCGCTCTTCATTGTAGGCAGAAAAGATGTACAAAAGAAGTTTCTTCGTATTTTTGATATTTGGGTTTGCAGCATTGTTCCCGCGTTAAATGTACGAAGCGATCGAGGGAATGCCCTCGATCACTTCGTTCACTGAACCACTCAAATCTCAATACTAGTTCACTCAGTGTGACATAACTGACATATGACAGTCAATAATAGCGTCACCGTGAATTGTGAAAGCATTGTTCACATCACATAAATTACATTATACTTCATTTAGAGCTACGTTGAAAAGTAATCCATTAAAACGAAGAGCCGTTAACGTATAGAATAAACTCGGACTTCATAAAATACTATCTCATCTAAGATCTTCACGAATAAAATTTTGGAAAATGCCGGCAAGCAACATTGACTCATATCTACAGGACGCCAGAAATAATTTTGACGCTGTTCGACCTGCTCCAATTTGTTCCGATGCCAATCTCCCCGTGGGTCAATGTCAGAATATACATATATCCAAAAATTGCTACTACGGGTACCACGATCTCAAGAATTCTGGAAATAACCGTATTGATACCGATTGCGAAATGATAGAGTTAGAAGAAAGTGACAATAAAACTAAATCAAAATCGAAGAAGCGGTGTGCGGATGAGCAAGATTATCCTCAAACCAAACGTCATCGCGATGGTAAGTTCATATTAATTAATTGGAATCTCACTGAATTACTTAACCTATTCAGTGTTGATGTGACGTGATTTAGTTCAGTGAGGTTCCATAACCTAACAATATAGTACTTACGTAAATTCACTATGCTTTTTTACAGAAAACAATTCTTATAGCTATTCTATAAGAGCAACAAGATTGATCTGTAGTATTTGCTTTGTAGGAAGTCTCCCATAGCCACTTTAAATGAGCGGATGGTTCATAACATCAAATGCATTAAATATGTTGAGCATTTACAGTTTTGTTGCAGTTTCACACAAGCTTTTCTAATGTTAATTGAATAGCCTATATAATAATATGCACTGTAATGACCTTCTATTCCTATGTTTATTATTTGATTCTCTTGTACAAGTTAAAATTTGATTAATCCCTTATTCATAAACACACTATAATCCAATTTAGTTTGAATGCTGCAATTGAAATAAAATTTCTTAATTTTTACAAACAATGTAGTGAAAAGCTATTAATTATTTCCTCATATTTATCACTTGTTTTTATGAAAAAGGTTGCAATCTTTTCAAAATCACAACATAAAACATGAATAATATTTTTATTATAAGTTTGACAAAATGTTATCATAAGAAATGGACTTGTTTTACACACATGTTTGTCTATGCATTTACAGCTTGAAATAGTTTTTTCATTTTATAAACAGGAGTCTATACTAGTTTTAGCTGATGTTCACAATTTATTTTTCCAAAATACAATGTGTGGTTCAGTATTTTCTATTTATTATGCTCATTTCTAAAATATATAAATAATCCACTATTAACTATTTATTAATTAATTGCTTAAACTAGTGTAGGTAAGAGCCCAATGGATCTGTAACAAATATCTTTATTTTATACTATTAATTAATTAAGTTAATTACTTTCCATTCAAGACAAAATATGGCTGAATTAAAAAAATACTTGTTAATAGAATGATTAGAGATATTTGGCTGCAGATCCTCATAATATCTACTTGAATTTTGTAAACTAGTTTTATGCATCATGAAAATATCATGTAAACTAACATATATTAGCAACTTTCTGTATCTAAAAGTTATTAACTGAAATGTTATTTCACAGAATTGTTTAATGTGTTTGCATCATGGCCTATTCACATAGATTAGTCATTGTATTAGATGTAAGTGAGAAAAAGCGAGTTTTATATTTGAGTTCTAGTAGTTGATTGATGAAGATCAATAGATTTTTCACAATTATGGTACATTGTAATCATTTTCTTAATAATCTGATACATCTTGTGATTTCATGAGGGGGTTGATTAATTATAGTTGACTTTATGTTACTGGTAATCTGTTATTTTAATTAATGTGCCAAAAATTCTTGTTAGGAGGCAAAACTACAAAACCAGGGGCATGTGGCAAAACTATTAGGTCCAGCCAACTTTCTTGCAACTGTCACAGATCTAGGGCCAGCTCTGACCTGAGGCATTTAGTCAATTTGCTGCCCTCTAGTCATGTCAATGGTCTCATCTTAAGTTTTGCTATGCCACCTGCAGAGAATATTTTTTTTATTTTTATTAACATTATTTTTTTATATATTTAAAACAGTATGTCTGTATGGAAATTCATCTAACATTTTTTTATCTAATAGGGTAGTTGACTGGGACAACTGAAATTCTTTTAAACTCGTACTTGTATGATCAAGTTATGTTAATTTGTTTCTAACACATTATGGCCCTTATTTGTTGCCAATGATAACATGACATAGTGATGTCACCATGTTGTATTTTCTATACAAAAAATAGGTTTTTTTGTTGTTTTCATAAAGTATGTGATGAGATGAAGTCAACTACCATATTAAATAATGAGATGAAAAATGTTAACTTAAAATAATTCATGCATATATAAAAATATTTTCTTAGTTGTTTATTTAGGTGTTAAATTTATTTATAAGTAACATGACTAGATTATAGTAGTAGTACATAATATGTTTAACAATCATGTTAATTCTTCAAGAAGTGGAAACAGCAACAAAACTTGGTACGGAGGCTTCCTGTCTGAAACTTGAAGCCCAGTGTGATGAAATTCGAATTTATTTCAGAGGGTATGGTGCCATCAACTTCCAACTACAACCCATGTTTACTACGCCCAACCCACAACAATCCAGACATATCTCGTTGTCTCATGGCTCATATGATCTAATCTCTTCTGAAATGTCACATTGACAAAAATTAATTCAGAAATGTCCATTTTATCTGCAGAAGTACAAAGAGAGAAAACCATTGAACCTGAGACAAACGAGACATTGGACACAATATCAGAAGATCTCATGGAATCTTTATATTGGAACATTCACGGAGGAAACATATTTCATATAATTCAGTGTCTGTGACTGTTCGTTTAATACCAGATTTGCATGTGTGTTTTCACCACACCAAGTGATTGGGACTTTAAGAATTATACATTCATTTTGTACACTGTAAATTAGTGTATAAGTTTTCTCACATAGTGTAAGGCTTTATCTAATAAAATTATAATAGGCAAAAAGGGAGGGTCTTTTCTTTTAAATACAACAACATTTCAAGAATAATATTTATTTATGTATTATATATTACACAAAGTATTTATGTAAAATACAGCATACTTCAATAATAATATTATGAATGGGATACAGTTATAACATTGAATAATACTAAAGTCAATAAGGAATCATCACACTTCTCAGTTTAATCTGAAAAAAAAGGAAATCTAATTATTTCTATTTACTTTGTTTTCTGTTCCAGATGCAGTGAATGAAGCTTTAATGCATTATAATTTCCCTTTCAGGATACGCTCATACAGTGAAACCCAAATGTGGTTGTGTTTGAGTGTTTGCTCCATTATTGTAAGATATTAACTTCACCTTTTTGTTTTTCAGATGAATCTTCCATGTGCAGCCTTGTAGGCACACGGTCAAGTCCAAGCCACTCTGCTTCAGCCTTTAATGTAAACATACCAACATGTTATACATTGTACTTAACATATAGATTGGTAGTTAGAATACAAGTGATGTAATTCATAGAAACATGACAAGACCAAAATCTGTGATATTTTTGTACCTGATATTGTAATAAATTGTTTTAACTAAAGAGTGTTTTTAATTTAAATGATGAAGTGAAAATGCAGGTGTTTAATATTCCAGTTTATTATAATCACTCCAATATTACAAATTGTAAAAATAAATTCGAGTAAATATGACAGATACATCAGATATAAGTGCATAGTATACAAGATGGAAAATTGAGATCAGACTACAAAAAATGTATAATGTTCATTGTAAAAGTAAAAAACTTAAAAACTAGGTGATTACAGTAGAGGAGACTGGTTATAATAATTGTATAAATTATTAAGCTTTAGGTTAATAGAGGTAAAAACCAGTTAGTGAGCCAAGACAGGAGTTATGAAAGGTTGTTAATGATTAAACTATAATAATTGTTAACAATACATAACATCATTGTACGAAAGGTAAGACAGTAGAGCGCCATGATTTTTATTGTACGATTACTGCACAATGTCTATTTTATTTGATTAGGTATGCTTACAATTAAAAATTCAGGATATTAGCCTTTAATTGTCAATACAGGTAGTCAAATTTTAGACTCGGCATGTAATTTAGGCAGTTCGATTTTTTTTAAGATAGACCAGTTAAATACAGATTTTTGACTGCAAATTATAAAACTTTTAACGAATCAAGAATTCCCAACAAGATGATTGCGATAAATGTATGTGTTATGATAACATTAAATACACTATATGGTTTTACATAATCCTCTCGAAAAATAGTTGGTCGTTAATCAGAAGGACTACAGCATCTCATATTAATACATACTTGTTAGCTTATTTATTATCCTTTGGTAATTACCATTTAAATACTTGTGTCGCATACCGTAATAATCAAATAATATTATTTACGGTGTTGTGTTATATTTGTGCATTGTTAGTGGAAATGTTAAAAATTAGTTTACATAATACATATATGTTTTCTGTTAAAATGGAGGCTATGATCATATCATTACTAGCAGTTGATGGTTTATACATGCCATCCACTGCTAAATATTAAGTCTGTTAATTATATTAAAAATAGAAAAAGGAACTTATTCATTACGGTTAGCGCAGTTAATTAATGGTAGACATCTACAGTACAGTACATGTTGCATTACCTCAGTCGGAGTGACTTCCTCGGTGTCAACAACGTCAGGAAGTGCTTCCGCATTAGCTCCAGCTTCGTCATGTCCATTGACGACTCCATCCTCAGTCTCAGTATGACACGTCTGATCAGCCTCGGCTAAATCTCCGTTATGCATCTCTGAACAATTAATGAGATCGACTTTACCCTCCTGACTAGAACGTGGACTGTTGTCATTCATATCCGAATTTTCAATGTCCATGTGGACATGCCCTGACCATAAATCATAGGGACAGGCATTGAGTTGATGTAGCTGGCTGTCGCTCGAACTGAATAAATTTAATGACCCTGCCACGTCTTGTAAAATGGAAGATTCTGATAGTTCATTTGAAAGTTGAGTAGGTTCATTTTCTTGAACAGGATTGCTAGTAGGAACCATTAATGGGAGGTTTTCAATAATGTCACCAGAAACGTCGCAAACTCTCATACCATCGTACTTAGAAAGGAATTCCACAAGCCTTCTTTTCGTCTGTTGTGGATATCTTCCATCAGTAATACTGCTCAGAATGACTGAAGCTAAAGCTTCTAAAAATTCACTCGTACACGTCTCATCGCTCTTTAGTAACAAGAAGCGAACTATCTTGTTATCAATCTGGATGGTATTAGCACACATATTCTGCATGAGGTTACTATCATTATAAGAGCTAGGTTCGCCAGATGTCGTAGAAACGGTTTCTTGTCTATTTTCCTCATGCGTTCCTTCGTTATTCTGACTTTCTAAGATGGAACTGTATTGAGACAACACATTACGTATGGACTGTAACACTTTTTGTCGCAATGCATCAGAGCTTATCAGTTGTAACTCTCTAAATAACTGTATTAAAAAATCTGGATGAGATTCATTCACATCTATTAGAGCAGTTACCTCAGAATATACATTTTCTCTCAGGAGATCGAATAATTTTGAAGTAGCTTTGTCTTGATTTTCTCGACTAGTCGACGCTAAATTAGGATTAGGCATTTCAGATGTACTCGCAATATTAATATTACTCATCTGCGAATAATCCAATGTATAGTTTCGCCTATTTGTTGAATTCTTAGCAGGTAATTTTGAAGAAGATTTCTTTTTACTATTTGCGGACGTATTGAGGTTATTAGAATGTGATTGGATAATTTCAGGAATCGGATTTGCAATATTTAAATTTCTAAATGAATTAGTTGGAACCTCTTGGCGGTTTATATTGATGTTTGAAACATTAGTGACACTGCTGTCGTCGATGTTCCTCGAGTGGCAAGCAGTGGCGCCGTCAGAGTCAGCATTCTGGTTAACGTTTAACACATCTGGTGCAGATGAAAACGATAGAGATCTTTCGTACACAACGTTTCTACGAGTGTGTCTATTGGGTACGTCCTCGTTATTTGTCTGAGACGATTGACCCACATTCTGTGAAGAACTAACAGCGTTGGTATTTCTCTTGGGTGTAATTGAAGGAGGTGTGGCCGAAGGGGTGTGATGTAAAGTGTTATGAGATCTTTCAACCAACGGATGTGGGTTATGAGCAGGTCCAACTCCTAAATGGCCATCCGCGTTTGCCTTGTTATTAGCAGAGAGAAGATTTTGACGAGAATAGCTGCAAAAGAATATTTTTTTAAATTATTCCTTATATGACTTAATATTTTAATACTGTGGTAGTACTAATAAACAAAATGTTAGTATGAACACGTCATAATATATTAATTCACAGGCATATTATTAGTTTTTTTTTACCAAAAGCAAGAGAAATGTATCAACCAATCCAAACTTAATTTAGGGCAAACACAATTCTCACCCTTAATTATTTTTTGAACTGAAGAAATGAGAATAGATAAATACAGTATATAAGATGAATTTTATTAAAATAATAATATATAAATTATATTAAATTATGTATGTTCGCTAATATCTGAAAAGAGAAAACGATGTTACATAAATACATTATATAAAATGTTTAAAATATTTATAAAACACCAAATAACATTCATATGGTTTATTCTTACCTCCGGAAGTTGTCCCAATAGTTATTAGCTCTGTTCCCTGGTGGAACTTGGTTATTTAACGTATGCGAAGCTGTTTCTGCGCGCCAACGTTCTTCCAACTGTAAAACAATTCGTAATTTAATAATAACTAGCTGACCCGCGCAACTTCGCTTGCGTCACATAAGAGAGAATGGGTCATAATTTTCCCCGTGATCGATAAATAGGCTATCTAACACTGAAAGACGTTAGAAGTAGTAGAACTTAGTTAGACTTAGTATATAAGTATAGATAATAAATAAAAATAATGTATTTCATGTTTTTTGTTACAATGTAATTTCAACTTGTTTTCTCAAAGGCAATAGTGAGAATAATGTTTCGTGTGATGATTAGTGTATCAACTTACGTGATTGAGTTGATCTCGAAGCTGGTGGATCTCTCGCTGCTGCATGACCAATTGCTGCCAACACCACGCACCCCAGAAACTACATCCACAACTGCAACCACCTACCATACCTGTACAAGGATTACCAAATTTTAACCAGCTTCTTTCCATAGGAATGTTGCCTATTTTTATTTTTTAGTCCATCTGGTAGACCGTGAATAAATATTAAACTTGTTTTTTTTATATAATCATAACATACATTACGATAGGTAATATAGGAAGAAATGGCAGCATTAAATTGAAGGTTCACAAGTGAGCATTGGGTGTCCTTTGCGCGGATTACGATTTACGTGTTGACATAATAGTGACTTTAATTTTATTACGTGATGAATTTTGAAAGCACATGGTGAGATTTACATTAATTTCTCTTCCTAGCCAAATAACGCAATTTGTCTACTGATAACGTACATTCTATCTACAGAATCTGATGACACTACGTAATATACTTAAATTTTAAAAAGAAGCAGAGCAGAATAAACATGGTTCATTTAAAATAAACTAGTTATTATTATTGAAGTACAATTGTCTACTTACTGTACGGCATCATCATGTTGAAAGGCATGGTTGGCGGGAACGACACCTGTGGCGTCCCCAACAGACGTTCCATGGTTTGAGAGTGACTATTCTGAGTGAATTGATTGCGCATATCCTGAAAAAAAAAAACAAGCTGTTAATACTTAGGATTATGAGTTGATTTATATTATACAGTACCTACTCTTTTTCCACTTTGTTGGGATGGGTGATTACATCCAGAGGAACATTGACTTTTTGTGTCCTCATTAAAGTTTACTTAAGTAAAAGATGATGAATGATTTCAAAATAAATGGAGACAATATTGTTCACCTTGGATACAATTCAACCAAGTAAACAAAAATGACTTTTTGAGCTCGTGATGTGGACTTAAATCAGCTATATAGAGCATGCTAATAATTACCTGATTTGATTTAGTAGTGTTCCAGCACGGAGGGGGCAAATGTGGGTACGGCATGTTAGCTGGATTGTCACCTACTAAACATAAAAAAGGGTAAATATTAAAAAAAAATCACCAAGAAGCTCAAAAGCCATGTAGAATTGTTAAAATTATCTTACAGTTTTGCGATATTGGTGGCACCATGTTCACGTTGGACGTCTCAACTCTCGGCTCGTGCCGAATATTTTGGTTCGCATTATTCGGCTGAGGTGCCTGAAAATAATATGACTATACTGTTTAATTATGCCTTCTGTTAGAGAGTTAGGTAAATAACAACTGCAGTCTTTGTGCGTTAGCATGGTAGAAGTAAAGTAAACCTGCCCAGTATTATGATCTTAGTGTCACAAGTTTGAGCTTAATGGAGAATGTTAACAAATTTGGATTATTAGCTCTCCATATTCTCTGTTAAAAATATAAAATACTAGTGAAAGAATTACTTCGATACGTCAATTAGTTTCTGATTTATAAGTAAAACAAGTTGTAACCGTCAATTTGCGTGTGACGTCATTGTACACCACGCTCAGTCTAGCTCACACGGTCCTTAATAATAATATTTACTATTATTACACTATAAATGTAATAAGGGGACAAATACACAACAAAATACTGCATAAGATATTACATCTAGGGCTGGAGACTTGATATTAAGCGGGACGCGGCTCCCGCAGCACGGTGTAATATGACGTCACGCTGTTAGCGCGACTCGATATTTTTCGAAACTTTGAATGCTTGTAAAATAAAAACTACTTGGTATTTTTGACTAAAACAAAAACTAGTTTGCATGTACATGTACAGGCTTTACTGAGTCAAAATTTGAAGCGATTTGGCATACCTAGTAACATTCTCCATTATTATACGCATGTTTCGCTAGCAATGACTATCTTTTTCCCAGATATTTTGACGTGCATAAATAAAATTAAAAGACATACCGCATTTTCATCTGGTTGCCTTTCTTGTGGCTGCCTTCTCCTTGGACGATTTCTCTGGTTCGACTTATTTCTGGATGCACTACGAAACCAAAAATACATTTCACAAATGAGTTTTTACATTAAGAAAACATTACAATAGTACTTCACCAAATTAACAAGTATATTACCTATCCGTGTCGCTGCCATAAGCGCTGCCCATGTGTGGTGGTAATGGTCCAGACCTCCCGCCCAGAGTACTGTCACCACCACCCTGCATACAAAAAATAGTAGCAGGTCAGAACCGTACTTGGGCCATGATTTTAGTACATTTTTACTGGGTGTAAAATTGTAGAGGCGTTTACATACCCTGAAATTCTCAGTTTCCCTTGAATCTTGAGAGTCCAGAAGTATTTGCTCGGATCTGGATTCAGGTTCACTAATATGTTCATGTTCACTGTAAAATATAATATTAATCGATAATAACTAATTAAAAAAAAGAGGAACAAACTGTAATAAAATTAAACAATATAAAATACCTATTGTAAGACTGATTCACGACTGAAGCTGTTCTAGATTCAGGTTTAATCTTTTGAGGCTCAGGGCCGGAGCATAGAACTTTCTGTAATAAAATAAAAAGCACTACATTAACATCTTCTTCTCATTCAATCGGTGATGACATAGTAACAAAATACATTTTAGTATTACTCATTTCATAAGTTAAAAAAATTGTATAATCCCTACTATTATTCCCAGTTGTCTCCCCGGGGGACAGTGTTAGAGGGGACAACTGAGAATATACCAAAAAAATAGTGAAAAACACGTACTTCTTTATTAAGCAGCGCCTCCAGCTCCCGCTGTTTGTCGGCCAGTAGGGCCCGCAGCTGCATCTGGCGCCGCTCGGCCGGGCCCGGCACGCCCGATGGGCCCGCGCCTCCCGACGGCGGCCCACGAACCTCCTCGTTCACCTTCTTCTGCTTACGACTTGCCTCTGCTGGAATACCGTGTATTTAGTCAAACAAAAGTTTGCTATGATTTAAATAACGTCTATGATATAAATATGTACATAAATAATATCATGTTGTTTTCCAATAGGGGCAGGCAGAGACCAAAGAACGACTCTTGGTACAATTCTTACAAACTTCCCTTGCCTCATTCACATACAACGTTTAATATATCTATGTAATAATATAAAAATAAGCTTACCTTTATTAGATATCATGTCTTTTATGCGGGCACGCTCGCCCATAATCTTTTCGGTTTCCATCCGCAGCTCTTGGGCTAACTCTTGCAACGTTGCTATGTTAGCTTCGTGACCTAAATCAACAAATTGAACATTATCATCAGTTCGTAATAACACAACAAATTATTAAATAGGTCTTAAATTAAGCATACTTTGCTGTTGTTGTTGTTGATGTTGCGTAAGGTGTTGTTGCGAGTGTTGTTCGTTGGTGAACTTGTGACGTTGCGGCAACGAGTTGCGAACGCGACACATGCTGCCTTCGTTAGACCATCCGCCCATACTGCCACCGCCTTCCGATTTACTACAAACAACCACCAATCAATTTATAGAGTAAGAAAAAATTTAATACTTGGAAGTTAAATATATCGGATGATATTATACTTACTTGTCATGGATGTTCGAATGCATTGAGGGCTCCCTGAAGGAATCATCGTGAGCTCCCGAAAGTTGCTCTGTTTCATAGTTTTCCACCGACCTCATCAAATCTGTAATAATAGAATTGTGTATGTGTATGTCAGATCAGATCTATCGTTATAACGATTTAGTTACTTACACAAAGTAGAATTTTAAGTTTTAATTCGTTATAACCTATCAGGTTCATAAAATAATATGTACAAACCTTTTGTTTTTTGAAGGGCTGTCTTAATAGCTTTTATTTCCATCAGTTTGTAAGGATCTTCATTCTTATTGTTGCTCACAGGTTTGTTACATTTACGCGGCGGTTCCTCGTCAGCGCTCTCTTCACCGGAACTTGAATATGTGTTATGTGCGGTGCCGAGACGAGTTGCCATTTGTAGTTTCTGAAATTCTTGTACCTATGAATTATAAAGATAATTTTCTTTAATTTTGTTCAAGAGAGAATACATTACTGATAATTTTCAATGTATCAAAGCATTATAAGTATGTGCTGTTCAGTTCTTAGGTTTTTAAACATACCAAGTTCTCCATATGTTGTTTCTTCATCTGCAATTCCCTCAATTTCAGTTGCAGCATACGACTGCGTTCATTTAGTATCATTTCGTCATCTTCTGCTTCGCTGTCACGGCCCACTCCGGCTGCCTCCTGTAGATAATATAACTTGGATGTTAAATCAAAGAATAGAATAAAAACGCGATATCAATTTGAAAATCTGGTAGAAGGGTAATTAAATGATAAAGGAGATCATCCACGCTCCATACATTTTTGGGCCTTTTTTCAAAGTGCCGGCCAACAAAAAAAAGTGGCATGTATCGATAGAGCTAGCCATTTGAAACAATAGTTAGTATGGCACGAAACCGGTAGGATCACTTTGAACCGAGTTATACAGGTTTGAAGATTCATAATATTCAAACATTTATACATTTCTGAAAGTGCTGTGAAACATAAAATAATGATTGATTTTGCTAGAATTAACTATCTAAAGCAAATGACCACTCTGAAGTTGATTTAAGGTCGTAAGCACACGTATCAACTCGGAAACGGGTCGTCACCGTATCAACTCGAGATCATCAGTATTATTTGTATGTAATTCCCTACTGTAACACACTTATCGGAATCGTTATGTAGTCGCCCCGGCTCACGACCATGGGAGTGGTTCGTATGCACATTATGCATACACCAGCACCCAGGGTGGAGTGCGGGGCTATGTGCAAATTCCGATAGAATTGTGGGCATTCCTTCTAAACCGCAACATGTGTCCTCATAACAAGGGCCCTCATCACAAATCGTACCCGAAGCACAAAATATTGTTCCACATGCCGATGAGTCGGACATAACAACCCAACGGCAACAATCTAGATGACCTCTTACCTAGACGATGGTTTGATAGTTGCACACAATCGAGGGTGCGGCCCCTTGGGTTCGCTAAGGGAGAATGCGCTGACCTTGCGCTAGTCGCCAGTGACCAGTCCAGTGGCGACGCATTGAGGCGCCGGGGGAATCAAACTCGCACTTAAGGGGCCGCATCCTCGGTTGTGTGCAACTAACAAACCATCGTCTAGGTAAGAGATCATCTAGAGTGTTGCCGTTGGGTTGTTATGTCCGACTCATCGGCATGTGGAACAATATTTTGTGCTTCGGGTACGATTTGTGATGAGGGCCCTTGTTATGAGGACACATGTTGCGGTTTAGAAGGTATACCCACAATTCTATCGGAATTTGCACATAGCCCCGCACTCCACCCTGGGTGCTGGTGTATGCATAATGTGCATACGAACCACTCCCATGGTCGTGAGCCGGGGCAACCACATAACGATTCCGATAAGTGTGTTACAGTAGGGAATTACATACAAATAATACTGATGATCTCGAGTTGATACGGTGACGACCCGTTTCCGAGTTGATACGTGTGCTTACGACCTTAAATCAACTTCAGAGTGGTCATTTGCTTTAGATAGTTAATTCTAGCAAAATCAATCATTATTTTATGTTTCACAGCACTTTCAGAAATTAATTAATGTTTGAATATTATGAATCTTCAAACCTGTATAACTCGGTTCAAAGCGATCCTACCGGTTTCGTGCCATACTAACTATTGCTTCAAATGGCTGGCTCTATCGATACATGCCACTTTTTTTTGTTGGCCGGCACTTTGAAAAAAGGCCCAAAATGGATGATCTCCTTTATGTATGAAAATTGTTGGTTGTAATAAATTCTGCAAGTGATAATCAGAGTAAATGTTGTAATATTAAGTTACTCACCTCGCTGCCGGTGGCATTGGCGTCTCGGTGCGAGAACCTGTCGTCGTGGCTGTGGTCGGAGTGCGCGGAGTGTCCCGAGAGCCCCGAGTGGCCCGAGTGGCCGCGCTCGGGCTCGGCGCCGCCCGCCAGCCCCTGCTGCACGTGCAGGCTCTCCGACGAGTGCGGCAACGTCGTCGCCACGCCTATCTGATTCGCGGCGTACATTCGGTTCGGGTGATGATAATTTCCACCCGACGGTTGGTTCTGAAATTTGTAAAGATCCTTCTATAAACTATTCTTTCGTATGTATCAGCCTTATTGAGATAAAATGTATAATGAATATAACAATTTGTTAATATAAATTATGATTACTTGTGCAATGCCGTAATTGTCATGTGAAGTAGAGGGCTGTATTTCCTGGGACTGGGCCCTTTCTCTGTTCATTTCCTCGAGCTGCTGCTTAGCTTCTGCCTGATAGTAAACATTATATTAATACACGTCCGATGTCCGCCACTAATAACGACCAGAATAGCATTGAAAACTAACTTGATATTTAAGTAGCCTCTTTTGCTGTTGTTTCAGTGCTGCAAGACGCACTTGCGATAGTTCCATTTTACTCTTAATTTCATTTTGCCAAAGCTCATTATCGCTGTACGTAGAATTATTACTTTGTGCTGATACTGGTCTTGTCACGACATCCTGCTGAAAATTATATCAAACTATAAACTATTTCATACGCGAACGAAGTGCTAATGCATAGGTATCAAGAAATTATCTTTACATCCATGAGGATAACAGAAAATAGGGAAATAATATATATGATTAATTTGTTGTTAAATGGTTGGGTCAAACACTTTTTTTATTGTACAAATAAAAACATTTCGTAGATGTTATAGATCAAATAGTATTTTTTGGTTGAAACAAAGTTTTATACGAAGCAGTATAAGCCAGAGGTTGAGATCTACGTCAAATATTATTTGATTCATAACAGTTTAGAGATAATAACAAAATTACCGAATATACACATTAGAGTATTAAATAAAACATGAGTAATAAGATAAAAGCTGAAAAATCTATGTTAAAGCTAGGAAGCAGCTTTGTCGCGTCAGTATCAAATGACAAATGGCGATTGTGGTCAATAAGATGGGTATTAGAGATGGTTATGGTCTGCTTCGAGATTGCATCCACTTCATGCTATGGATTTCGGCTCACAACAGAGGGACACACTCCATAGTGCACAGTAACAAACAAAAACCTGTTCAGCGCGGGCTTTCATCTCTTTCTTTTTGGTTTTCATTTCTTCTATTCTCGTTATTTTCTCTACACACGAAAGAATATTCTTTCGCAGCATGTCATTTAAGTCTTGGTCATCTTTTTTTATTTCAGATTGCTCATCGGCTGGTTTCACATTTCCCTCCGTTTCGACATTACCAGAAGGTGATTGTGTTGTATTAGCGGTAGCAACAACATCACTGGCTTTGTTAGGTTCTTCTTGCAGCTTAGCTTCGTCATCAACTCTTATGTTATGCATTGATTTATTCAACTGTTCATTCTCAATATTGGTGACTTTTTTCAAATTATTATTAATGACACTGTTGTCAGTATTTTTCGCAATGCATGTTTTATCAATATTTAAATTATTATCGGTGGAAACTTCATTAACATTGTCTACAGAAGTATCGCTGGCAGGTAACTCAACAATGACTACTCCGTCTGACTCCTCAGCGGGTACTTCTACATTCTCTGGCTTACTATCCTGTAATATTTTCTCCAACTTACTTTCACTTTCCTTCAATTTCATGACCATCTCTACTAATTCATCATATTCTTCTTTGGTATGTTCGATAAACGCCTAAATTAAAAATAAGGTCAACTAGCTTTCATTTATGTTCAGATTATTGCAGTACCTAGATACGTAGTAGTGTGCATTGTACATACCTCTTCTTCTGAATTACGCATAGTGTCAACTAGAGACGAAGTAACTCGAATGTACTCTCGAATTTGTCCTAGGCGACGTTCCACTGCCGCTGCGTCGGGGCAAGCTGCCGCTATCGCCTCGCCCAGAGCTCGTGCCGACTCTCTATGGACCTGTCAATCATCAGCAAATATTTACTCAAACTATTTCTACAATTCCTATTCAATTCATTGGGTCTCTAGTATAAATAGTTTATTGTTGGAATGTTACATACGTGATTACTCTCATTGAGGTTATTGAAACTTCCTTGTCCCTGCTCATACATATTGTTTATTAAATTTACAGTCTTTGTCCCAGTTCTAGAGTTAGAAATCGGAGGCGTCGTGTTATTGTTGCTCGCGTGACTACCGTCGAAGTTGTTTCTAGATGGATTTAAGTTCCTTGTTAAATTGTTTCTGTTTTGATTCGGTGCCTAGAACATTCAAATCAAATGTTTAGTCTGTGTTATTATAAACCAAGTTTTATAAGAGCCAAATGGATGCAACTTACGTTAAACGGTTGAGACACGTTTCCAGTAACTGCATTAGGTGTGGTAGGGTTTACAATCATAACAGCAGCTGATGTGTGGTTGGAGTGAGGTATTAGACCTTAGAATTAACAGTAACGTTAAAAACAACATTATCACTATTTATTACATAATTAAAAGTAACAGTTAGCACTACCTATTGAAATTGTGAACAGCAAAAGCATATAAATAAATATTTTTTATACTATTGTAGGTCTGAACAAGACCAAAAAACAATAAGAAAAAAAACTTTGCTTTGTAGTAAAATATGTAAAAAATAATAAGGCTAAGCGAAAAATAAAGATTAATTTAAAGAAATGAAACTAGCATGGTTTGTCTTATTAAAAAAAAGGGATCTGTACCATTCTGCATTTGATGCGCATAGGGATGTAAAGTGTGGCCTGATATAGATGATCCGGCACCATCATCATGCTGTTCAGTTGTTATATTTTCACGATTTTGCACGTGCAGTGGTAAGGCGCGCGGTTGAGGTCTCACTGGTACAAATCTTCCAAACCCACTCTCAAAAGATACTGAATTGTCTAAAAAAATATCAGTTTGTTATATTGGTATCCAAATATGGTGGTGAGCAAGTTAAGTCACAAAGTAACAATAGCAACTTACCCAAATCTGTTAGTTCATGGTCTGATGTATTATTTGTCGGCTTTCTTGATTGACTGTAGTTAGTCCGAGTGTTATATTCCGAAACAGGCACCCAATCCAATGAAGTCTAAAACAATAATTCTTTCATGCATTGCAACTCAGACTTGAAATATTTTTAACATGTGAGAATCACACACACCTTTTGCAGACTATATTTAGAAAAGCAACCTCCCATAAGGGATTAAATCAATTTCATATTAATTGAAGTCACTATATACTTTTAACTCTTTTTACACCACAAAATTAGATTAGAAAGAATAGAACAAATTTCCAACCATTATGTGTGTCACAAACCATAGCAACTTGGCAGCAGTTCAAATTACACAAAACTCAAGTTTCCAAAAATAAACTCATACGAACTTCACATGTGTTCACAGTTTACCAAGTACCACACCAGTTGTTATTATTGTTTATCTACTCATGACATTCTTTACCTACATCATTTAAAATCAATCTTTTTTGTTAAAGTAATATTAAAAAATTATATTAATTTAACCATTCTGTTACACATTTTCAAATTATTTATATTCCATTCTTATAGTAATTATAACAAATCTGTATACATCTTCAATAAAGTATGTAAGTAGGTACAGTTATAATTATGTACTGAAACAAGTGGAGGTGTGTTTGAGGATGATTTATTTTTTTTATTTAAAAACAATAATTAATGGTAGTAAATGTTACATTCTATAAAATTGCAATACTATAAATATTTTATAGTTTGTGAAAGAAGATTTTTATTTGTAGTGTCATATAATACAGCATTGAACTGAAAATATTGTCTGAATGGTGTGGTTACTCTGACAAACCTACGACCTCCGAATTTTTATGGCAAATCAGACCAAGTCTACACTGCTTAGCCAAATATAAGAATAACTGTGAGGAAATGTAAGAACATCAGTAAGCTTACCGTTACCAGATTGGTCGTCATGTCTCTCCTAGTCGGTGTAACAGCTTCTTGAGGAACATTACAATTATTTCTAACTTTTGTCTTGGGTATGGTGCCCGTATGACCTGGATGCCGCTCGTTGTTACCAGGAGCCATAACATTCAGTTTTTATTTGCTCACATTGATGAGATTCATAGCAACAATAGGAAAATATTTTATGTAAAATGTCGATATTGAAATAAACCAATAATAAAAAATACTATTTCTACTACTATGTAATTGCTTTACTTGTATACAGGCCACAAAGTTTTACACTGTTCACTAGTTCTACAAATATTTATGCCATTAAATACGATTTTTTCAAGTTTTAATTATTTTCGTAAAAATTGAAATAATCTATCGCAGCGAGCTTTTTTTTTTTAATTTTACACATACGACGGCGAAGGTGAACGAATCAACGAAGAGAATCGTAATTCAGCTCTCGGTCTTTTTGCTAAACGGTATGTTCAATGCCATCGGTGGATAAAATAAAAATCAAACTTATATTTATTGACTTATTGATTTTTAAGTGCTTTCCTTTTTTTGATTAATGAAATAAATACATACAGGAAATCATTTTCGGTAAAACTAAAAATATTATATGGTGTCTGATTTTGGAGTTGTTGGATGATGCTTGCTAGTTAAAAATTACGGGACTAGTTAGGTACCTACATTTTGGACTGATAGACCGTTGTTTAGACGGAAATGAAAACTTTCTTTAACACTGAAAAGAAAGATTAAGAAAGTTAAACTAGGTAGGTAGTTTGACATAAAATTGGACATTAAAGCCAACAGCAAGCCTATGCTGAGTTAATCTTAGATGGCGCCAGCAATTGAATTCACAAGTGTTATTAAAATAATAATAAAAAAGACCTGTAGACAAAATCTAACCTCCAGCTTCAACTTCGAAAAATTTGCTGAGTACCTTCTCTTTTTAGGTACCTACGTAACGTAATAAGTACCGTAAAACGGGGTGAATAGAAACAATTTTCAACTTTGTCCTAAAAATTTGTTGCGAATAACTTGTTATTTTTATTGTCGGGTTATTCTATATCATGTCCGGCGCCATGAAGAAAGAGCTAAAACCATATTTGTCGAAAAATATGCATAATTTTACGATATTTCCTTAAAAAAATGGTCAAGTTCTATTTACCCAGCGATAGGGGTAAATCGAAACGACCAAAGGGGTGAATGGAAAAACTGTTAGGGCTGCCAAAGACGACTTATCCAACATGCTGAAAAGGGAGGTTGTGTGTTTAAAAATTGAAATAACCGTTGATAATTACACAAGCTGACCCGCGCAACTTCGCTTGCGTCACATAAGAGAGAATGAGTCAAAATTGTCCCCGTTTTTGTAACATTTTTCACCCGTACTCTGCTCCTATTGGTAGTAGCGTGATGATATATAGCCTATAACCTTCCTCGATAAATGGACTATCTAACACTGAAAGAATTTTTCAAATCGGACCAGTAGTTCCTGAGATTAGCGCGTTCAAACAAACAAACAAACTCTTCAGCTTTGTAATATTAGTATAGATTATAATATTAGTATAGATTAGTATAGATTCGTATAGATTAACTCAAAAAATAAAACAAGATAACCTAACTAACTTTCATACTATATGCAGTAGTTTGCCGTTATAACTTTGATATAATGATAATTGTGAATTTCAGAACATTAATAACTATTAATTTTTCATTGTTTATGTTAATTTTGTTTACAGTTTTTGACAACCCTATTTATTAATCTCTATTGACCCCTCACTCGTTTCTATTCACCCCTTACGCGTTTCTATTGAACCCTGCTATGTTTCCATTTACCCCATACTGTAGTTCTATTCACCCCGTTTATACAAAAAAATTACTATTCCTGTGATTTAAACATATTTTTTAGGTTTAAAAACGTTTTTTCAATTAACAATATTGTATCTTTATAGATAAATATACACCTAAAGAGATAAACACTTCAAACAACTCATTAGAAAAGAAATCCCACTTTAAATCCAAAGTTTTGGAGGTCGATATTAAGGCATTCGAGGACGGTTGTCTTTGAAGCATTTTTTTGGGTATAAATATCATTTTAAACATTTAAACAATTATGACACCGCAGAGAAGTAATATCGACGTGTAATCATTTCAAATTTGAACTAAATTCTTCAACGAGGAGTACTCAAATATTGGCCTTGAAAACTTTCCTGATTTTTTTTCTATTCACCCCGCGAATTCTATTCACCCCGTTTTACGGTACTTATCTTCGACAGGATTTGTTTTATCACCTCTATCGGAAAACTGTGGCACTAATTTTGTTACCGTAGTAATATTCATTCCCTATCTATCTTTATTTTGATGACAGCGATGGTTGGACAAATGCTTTGAGTTGTAGGCACGGTTGTAGAATTGCGTGCTAGTGGGATGAATAGCATAAAGATAAACTTGTTGCGCGGCTGTTGTGGACCTCAAACTATTGTATGACGCATTCACAAACAGCATAGTTCCAACCGCTTTAGACGAATTGGGTAAGGTCTGAACTGAACCCGCATCTTTCTAATGATATTATAGGCAAAGAGTATTTTTTTGTTTTTGTATGTAACCGCCATCGCGCCACCACGACAATATACCTATGTAGTTAGGCGCGTTCCTAACATCAAACGATTTTCTCTTGACTGAAATTTCTTTAATAATTGGGTCGATCACCACTTTTAATTAATACCGACCACTGTACTCACAGAAAAATGGTTTTACTTGATATAAATAAACATTAAGACATTCTCACTATTAGTTTCGCAATCACAACACATCATCAAATGTTGATACGAACTCTGGCATGCGAGGTGGCCGAGTGTTAACTACAAGAGTTAATCCGTGTATTTAGTAACTTAATTTGACATTGTTGTAATAGGTATATTGCAATCAAACCCGAAAACCATATCAAAATGAATACGATGGTAAGCCTTCACCCGGCGGCGATGGAATCCGATAGAGCGTGTCGTGTAGTGTAATGTGGCATTATTTCCAACTCTCGTTCGTTTCTTATTGGAGTCATTTGTTGTTTAGTGTGCGTTTGACCCGCCGACTAGTCGCACTACTCGTTGTGTTCATGCTCTACGTGATAGCGTTGCTTGACGAATTACATTTTCTTTTGAATGTTATCATTTGTTTGTGAATGTGTGTGTTGATGTTGTGTTAGAAAAAGTGCTAAAAAGTGACAAGGAGTTGTCCCAAAAGTAATTTACACATAAGTTAAGGTAAATAAATACTTTTGTGCCTTTTTTACATTTCAGTTTTTACTTTTGCGAATACCTAGGTATACGACAGCACATGTTCCTCATGTATCTTAGTAAGACTGGTAGGTACTAGGTAGTGGTAGGTACGTTTACTTAAAATAATTATAACTTTTTCATTGAAATTTCGCATTAGAATTGCAGAAGAAACAGTTATCATGTTTCACATAGGTACTTTTGGCTACTTTGCACTTCGTTGTTTTCAAAGTTATTTATTTTCGTACATGTAGGCACTGTTAAATAAATACTTACTTTTATGTAGTTGTAGTTATTACATAATAATTATTAGCAAACATTTAGCCATGAAATTATATCAACTTGAATATAACGACTAACGAGCAATAAATATATCTATCAATCAGATTGTTTCGCTCAAAAAACGGCTCTATAATCCAATTAATGATACTTGCCTATTCTTATAATCGACTTACATGCCGCAAAAAATAATAGGACTTAAGTACCTAAGTCTATGTGTAAATGTCACCTAGTAGGTATATGGGTACCAACCTACTTACATTAATATGGTACATACCTAGGTACTGTGTGCACTTATGACTTGATAGTACTCGAATGCACTAATGTATTAAGTTTTACTCATGTAGGTAGGTAGGTATATTTCCTAATTCTATTATTGCAAAAAACCGGCTCAGCGAAATCGGTATCTGACGCCCATCATATAATTATAGTTTATATCTACATCTTAGCTTTCCGTCATCGACGAATATAAAGTTGAGTTGTTGAACTTGATAATAAATTAATCATGTGTCAATGCTTCCGCAGATACCAGGAGGAACATTAAAATAATAATATATTTCTTAGTAATTGCTAGAGTTTTGTTGAACAACTCGTGAAATTGACAACAAGAGCTAAGGAAAATGATATTAGTTGCGCTGTCAGAATCTTTGTAATGCAGAATTAGCAACTTTTATAACAGTTCCCATTGAATTCTAAAAAATATTACATAATAGGTACGAGATACAAATTTGCAAAGTTTCAGAGAATAATCACCTAAAAACGGAAAATCTCACTGATTCCAGAAACAATTTAATGCCCAGTTAATTGTATAGTTAGTGCAGCTTGAGATCTATTGTTGTCTTTAGTCGCATTCTTAATTTTACAGCACTTTAATTTTTAACGAGAGTACATAGGTAAAAGATAGATAGAAAGTAGAAACTTAGACAGCAGTCTAAGAATGAACATTTATTTAGGGAAACTTTTGCCGTAGATTATAATCTGATAAAAAATTACGATATTTATAATTCAAATATTAAATGGTGATCATGCAGACACACGTGCTTTCTCTTCGTAAACTGCAACAAGTTTTATAATCGTTTTGAACAGGTTAGTTCGTATGTAGTCAAAAAGTGATTTCTCTCTAAGTAAGTAATCAAAGATATTTTAATAAGTACATTTTGATTTCTAGATGTTTATATTTTAATTTAAAGTAGAGTAGTGTTTATACTAAGCGTATTAAAAGGACTTTGTACTACAGAGAGAGATAGAAGAGATCTAAATAATTCTAATCACAGCGCATGTTAACAAAACTCACAAATAATTAATTTAATTAAACTTGAAACAATATTACTTACGATTTTGTATAATAGGTATATCATACCTATATTTCTTAGGTCTTGCATACCTAAAATTTCTTTGAATATAGGTATCTAACCATCGGGGGGTTACAGTGATCCATTTTCTCATAAGTGAAAATTTCACAAACTCTTACACTTCTCTCTTAACTCTCACAGTTATTTCAAGTTCAAATAAAACCACAAAATACCTACCAAGTACCTACCTACCTACCTACCTACCTACTCGTAGTTGATTTAATACTAACGTAGCTGGAAGTCATTCGAAATAATACAATATTATAATATTATTATCCAGTGCATGAAATATACAGTCGGGTGGTGCTTTTAAGGGTAGGGCACCACCTCTGACCACTTTGCTTGGGAGTGGCGACCTACATAGCAGATTTTGTGTTCACTTTGACGTTGACAGTTTAATTAATAAAAACTCGGCGGAAGGCCGCACCTTGCCCTTTCATATTAAAAAAGTATATTTTAAGCGGAACCTAAAGCTTGCATAGTTGAGCCAGTTTTTCAGTTGTAGTTAGCTTAGCTGGTATGTGTGCAAACTAACTTGTCTTACCTGGTGGTGGACGTTCGGCTCTGATCTATCCAGCTTAATTTTGGCTCTTACTGAATGTTGACATCTAACTGCATTTCTCTCCTAAAGCTTTCGATATAAGATTTCGTATAAGTCTTTAAAGATTAATACAGCCTATGAAAAAAGGTTACATTGAGCTTGAACTAAAAGTAACAACAACATATCCAAGTACATATGAAAACGACACGTTACATAACATAGGCTCAAAAGCCTCAGACAGTTAGTCTGAATTGTTAAGTCTCGTAAGCGTACCTACCCACGCAATTTGACATAACATAATGGAGGTACCTATACCTCCCACCAGTCCCACCAAAGTTTTATCCTACATATGATGTCCATCTTTTTAAACGTAGTAACTATTTTTAGACAAACCCAACGACTAATCTAACACAAGGAAACAATATGGTCTGAATTGGTTCCGTTGCTAAGGCTTTTTTTCGAAAATCCTATTTTTATCTTTGTCTAGCAATGGGATACACATTTTATACAAGCAATAAGTTATTGCTTATACTCATATGGGGGTTTGTGGATTCAGATGAATGTAAATTATTATTAAAATTATATCAATGTGATATCACTGGATACATAGTCTTTAACTGACTCGTTAATACTGATGAGCAGTAAAGCAACAACCAGGTAACCATAGATAATGAAAAAATATGAATATTATTAAAAAACATTAAAGCTTCGTGACATAGTTAGTTTACCATGGCCCGAGTCCATTACTTTTATGAAGTTGGCAAAGGATGATGTCAGTGATGACGTCATATTCGTACCACGAACTAACCGGTTTCGCGGCTGCTGCCGACGTTGCCGACCTCCAATTATGCTAATGCCGATGCCGTTCCAGTCCACTCCTCAACCGTACACAAATCGTAAACAGCTACATAACATTTCTAAATTGGATCTTTCTAGCCTGTGAGGTCACCTACCTACAGCTCTTTTTGCATAGACGTCGCACTGATCACAATCTTAGAAGATCATCTACCTATGTAAATAATATTATACTACGCTCTACTGCATTTAACATTTATTATTTTCGACGTTTTCTTTGCTCCATCTGTTACCATTCACAGGGCTTCAATATTTACGAGTCGATTATAAAAAATAACACATTTTGTGTAGTAATGGCATCACGCACGACTTCCGTTCCGCATGCTGCTAATAAAAACTTTGGCGGTACCACCGCACAGCGATGCCCAATAGTATACCACTAGTGGGTTCGGTCTCGTACATCGACAAATACACATTAATAAAACTATACCGTTTCTTGTCCGGTTGTATTGTCGAAGTGACACCGTTTTGAAAAAACATAGGTACATTTGTTACCAATAAAACTCATGTCATGCGGTGTTACATAAAATTGGGCAAGTAACATAACATTTTGTCCGGCGCATGTGGGCAGATTCTGACGATACGTTGACACAACTCAGATCTAAATATTGCTTTAATAAAAATATTAAACTCTATAATTAAAACAAAGGTTGTTACTTTTGTAATTACACAGAGGAAATGTTATCTACGACATGTACCTTTAAAGGAACACATATAAATAGATCTTAATACCTATCAATATCAGGCAGTCGTTGACTGCACTGTGAAGCTCTGTCTAGATTGTGACCATGAGTCGAACGTAGTTTAATGTCAACTCTTCGGTCAACACTACATGTCGAGTTTCATAAATCTTATATACAACGTGTCCCAAAACTCAACGTCAAAACGAAAACCTGAGCTAGGCCGAGTGGTCTGGGCTCTCAAAAAATATTTTAAAAAAATCTATCTCATGTAGTTTAAAAATGACAACTATTTTTGTAAATTGCCACCCTCTGATGAGTTTACGTCTACTGTGGCTACAAATGACTTCTTTTCGGGTTCTTTTTTTGTGTGGAGTATTCCTAAGTAACGCTACTACAAATTTCAATTCATTATTTGCACACAACTTCATTAGAATTTCTGAAAATATCCCTTTTATGGCGAACTATGCCTTGAAAATATTTCATCACTCGACTTTGACAGTCTGCCCTGAAAAATAATTGTACAACGCTTTTTCGGCATGTACCCTTAAAAGTTGGCGCATTTAATGGACTTTCAAAAATGGTATAACACTTACTAAACTATTTCATAGACGACGAGAAAATAATAAAAATCTTAAGATAGTCGGTATTTAACTTATTATTAGTTCGTCATAAAACTTTCTCAAAAGTATTCCAATGTCATCTAGGCATCTGTAAGGTGTTATTAAGGAGAAGTAATGTATAATAATAAATAAATAAATAAATGTAACCCATTACTGTCCCACTGCAGGGCAAGGGTCTCCTCCCGTAATGAGGGAGGGGTTAGGCCTTGAGTCCACCACGCTGGCCAAGTGCGGGTTGGGGACTTTGCATGCCCTCAATAAATGTATTAAACAAATTTTAGGCATGCAAGGTTTCCTCACGATGTTTTCCTTCACCGTTGGAGCATGTGATAATTATTTCTAATACACACATAACTTCGAAAAGTCATTGGTGTGTTGCCTCGGATTCGAACCTGCGACCACTGGCGTGGGAGGTGTCAACTTATACCACTCGGCTATCAAATAATAATATATAAATAATATTAAAGTAATAAATAATTGATGATTAAAAAAAAAGGTTCATTTACATAAACAATCCCAAAAATAATAATAGTCACTGACACCAAGACAGAAGCGCCACTATCCGTCCCACTCTTAATTTCTTCGTCGCCTTATGCGACTGCCGCACAAGAGGTCTCGCGATCGAATCCTGGGTCGAGTCAAAAAGTCATTTCAGAGACTTTCTGTTAAAAAAATTCTCAGAGATTGCCCGGAGATAGGAAGTTGAGGTTATGGACCTCCGTGCCTCGGAGAGTACGTATAGCCGTCGATCCTGCGTCTGACCTCTCTCTGGTCGTGTTGGTTTAGTCGTCTCACCAGACTATGAGAGTGTACCTGTGTATTGTGCACACACTGGGCCACTATAAACAAAATCCTGCACAGTTGGCTGGTTTCAATAAAACTGGCCGCTGCATCCGAAATCGACCAAGACGACATCATCACAGAACGCTTAGATGACATTGGAATACTTTTGAGAAAGTTTTATGACGAACTAATAATAAGTTAAATACCGACTATCTTAAGATTTTTATTATTTTCTCGTCGTCTATGAAATAGTTTAGTAAGTGTTATACCATTTTTGAAAGTCCATTAAATGCGCCAACTTTTAAGGGTACATGCCGAAAAAGCGTTGTACAATTATTTTTCAGGACAGACTGTCAAAGTCGAGTGATGAAATATTTTCAAGGCACAGTTCGCCATAAAAGGGATATTTTTATAAATTCCAATGAAGTTGTGTGCAAATAATGAATTGAAATTTGTAGTAGCGTTACTTAGGAATACTCCACACAAAAAAAGAACTAGAAAAGAAGTCATTTGTAGCCACAGTAGACGTAAACTCATCAGAGGGTGGCAATTTACAAAAATAGTTGTCATTTTTAAACTACATGAGATAGATTTTTTTAAAATATTTTTTGAGAGCCCAGACCACTCGGCGGAGCTCAGGTTTTCGTTTTGACGTTGAGTTTTGGGACACGTTGTATAGTCACATAAATCATTGTTGTTTTGTTATTGGAAAATTTACCTTCATTAAACACGTACAAATATAAAAATGATCACAGAAATACTATCTGAAGTGAGTAATGCTTACATGATGCATTCTACTGTGATTCTACCGTCTAAGATGAGTAATTGCCGAGGTAATTCTGATGCAGTTAAAGTAGTAAGATGACATTTAAATAATCTTATTCATATTTATTTATTACACAGCCTCAGGGCATTGGGTTGGACCACCCAACGTTTGGTGCCGATGTTCTTGTCAGATTATATCATATTATACAGACAGTAGCCATATGCCTCAAACATAACTTCCAGTTTTGTGTTGAAATTCAGATTTCTGTGATTTTGTTATTTTTGCCCAACACATCGTTTTTTTTTATTTCAATTGCGCTATCTTTAAGCAACACGTAGGTAACGTTAAGTATTGAAATACTATTGGTATTTATAGAGTTTGCTTTCTTATAAAACGTTTTTATAGGCTTTACTAAGAAGTAGAAAGTTGTTGTCGGTAAGTAATAAGTGTAGGTAAAACAATACGACGTATGGCCCAGATGTTCGCGGCGTGACGGCGAGCTCTTATCGGTGCAAAGACGCACCCACCTACACTCTCCCCTGTGTATAGTGTGTATTATAATACATTATGTATAGTAGCGTCGCGCTGAGACCGGACATCACAGTTCAATGAACTGCCAATTCAACATCTTTTTATTCATACATTTTAATTGCAAATGTCTTCCGTTAAACTCTATATTTTTGCCGAGTTATGATTTTTGTTTTTATGAAGATGAAGGCTTCAACGAAAGTTAGAAGAAAGATAGGGCATTAAATGCATAAATTTTAATAGTCGTGACGAAAACTAATTTGATTACAACGACAATAACACTAGTCATACAAGATGGTTACCTCTATCATAGATAGTATTTATCAATAGAGTCTCTTTATAAGAGATGACACATATAGCCCTGTTCAAAAGTAACAGTTAAAGGTTATCTACCAGTCATAATCAAGTCGTATTCAGTGCGTATCTTTATAAAATATCCGCATGTACAGTTGGTAGAAAAAATATTATTATTAAAAATAAATACCTTGCAATTATATGCGATCATCGTTCATTTCGATCATTAAAATAGCTAGGTACGTTAAAAATTGTAATTAAAAGTTAAGACAGGTTAGTAGATCTATTACTAAACCATTGCATCAGAAAATATAGTAGTATATCTATAGTAAATAAGCTTTTTCTGTAGAACCTATAGACTGGAATTCATTTACTCATTGAAAGTAGAGTTCCCTATTACCTACAAATATGTCTATCCTAGTGAAATTGTCTTTATTTTACTTATACTAATTGTATTATGTCTGGATCAAAAATGCAACAAACAGTAGAGCCTGTAAATCAAAATTCGTCCTAGTCCTAGCTTTATGCGCACGTGGATTGAAATCTAATAGCTCTACCGTGGGTGGACTGTTTGTAATGCAGTAAGCAGGCGATTAAAATGCACACCTCGGATAATTTGAGCACTATTTAACCAAATGTAAAACAATATAAATAGTTGCACTGTTTATTAATGATGTTTAAAACAAATAGCCGGAAAAGCGAAAGCATTGGTTTCATTTTCATTCGTCGCCCTTTGACTGTTGAGTAGACATTAGATATGGCAGATACCGCAACGGTCGCATGTTTGTGCGTATAGTCATAGTTATATTTAAAATGCCCGTTTACATCATGCTTTATTAAATTATAGCGTGAGGATATTTTGTGAAGCGACGAATCGCGCGGGCGTCGTATTCGGACACAAGTCGCAACAAACCTCCGCCGATAATAGCGGTGACGCCATCGTCGCACTCCCGGCGGCACATCTACACGACAACATGGCAGGCGACTCAGGCGAGCCATGGCCCTAAGCCTGTTGCTGTAAACGGTCTGCTCCTTTAAACCTGTCCTTATTCAGCCGGTCAAGGCACGTTCAAGGTGCTGTGCTTGATATTGTATTGTTAGTAGTACGTGGAACCACTTTATAAATGTTACGATTGCTTCCCATGCATCCAAATTTACGTCAAGAAGTAGAACTCATTCCTCAGCGATTGCGCTATCGTTTCAAATTCTTATATACGATTAAGTATTTGTTGCTGTTTTTTGTGGCTGCAGTAGGTAAAAAGTGATAATGGATACCTATCTATTAGACTTAAAACTTTAGCATGTGTGGCATGACCTTTTGCAAACCGACTTTGGATACGTTTTCTCTACATAACAAGGCCTGTGAACAGTCACACAACGTATTAAATATCTCTGTTTCTTACTATAATAATTATCCATCTACGCGGTTTTGATTGCGTTTAAAACGCAATAAACTAATAAAATTTTATAGAGTTCTTAACTTGGGTATTTTTTCTAAAATGTACGTTAATAGTTTTCCACCCCAGTTATATTTCCCTTCAGACAATATTAATATCATTGCGTGAATCCATGATTGAGTCATGCAACTCATGCAATCAGCAGTTTTTATAACGTCATACCTATTTGGAAAATATGAATGCTTATAGGTAGGTTGAGTGTAGGTTATCAATTATTTCCATAGATAAAGAGAAGCTAAGCACGTAATCATATTTCAAGCTAGAGTATTTTTCTATCAGGGAAGATTCATTCCTCTTTACACGCATTCATAGCTTTCACAATTGATTAAATTAGATGTCTACTTACGAATTCATGTATAGTTACAATCTATAGTACTTACCTACACAAGTCGTTATAGTAGTTGTACTAGTGTATTGCTGTACTGTAAGTATCTATACGTTGTAAACCCATAACGAAGTTCAAACATGGTGTCCCAGTTTTGCTTACTTTATCGATTTTTCTGCCTGCCGTATACTTTTATACTTATGCCTATGTAGATGTGTTTCCTATTTTAACTGACTAGGTACGTATAGTCATGCGACATTGTCCAGACTTCGTTGAATTAAATTGGTCCAACTGTCACATCTCCACTCAATCAATTAGTGAGCGACTAAGCATCTACTTACATCACGTATTGGATGAGTGGACGCAGGGGAATCATACATTGAATGGCTTCTTTAACTTTCTTGAGTTTTGATTGTAGACTGTATAGATTCGTAGAGTCGCTGTATTTTTGCATGGCGACAGTAACTTTATTGTGTTTATTATATTATAATCTGCCAGATAGCCCAGATAACTATCACAATATTTTGTATTACGTCATAATGGCAGGTGAAGCTTTTAGCTAGGTAGTAGTCAGTAGAGTTTACGCAGTTTAAAATAGCTACACCCCACGATTTGCTTTATGATTGTTAAACATTATGATGTTTATTACTGTTTACTTTCTTGTGAAACGAAAACAATGATTAATGGACTATTAATTCATTTTAACTGCTTTTACTGTTCCATTTTCTCGTTTAAGAATGTTCGAACTACTTAATTACTTACCTGGTCTATCTACTGTAGAGTTAACAATTAGCGGCTGCGTCAGTAGTAAGGAAAGGTGTTTTTTTTTTTTAGAATTCTATCAAACATTACTTGGATACAATAAAAATGATTAAAATCACAACATTACAAACAGCAGCTGCGTCGCCGGCCGTTTGTTACGGTGACTGACTGCGCACCAACTTTTTACTTGTCGCTACTTCGTATATCCACTAACTGACTAACCGTTTTATTGTGTGACTTTAATCAGCAATCCGACTGCAAAATGAACATAATTTTGTGTATTAGCTAACTATCTATTGTCACTTGTGTAGCATATACACGCGTCGTCTATTATTTTGTTTCATTTTCGCAATAAGTCTCGGGGTCGGGAAATATCGGCCAACGACCGTCGCCGTGCCCCCAAGGTGTTTGAATCTACCAAATAACCAGCTGACACGCGAACAAAATGTGATATGATCATATTCCGTTGGCGTGAGCTTTATTGTTCTCATATACGCCTGTTTATGTATAACATAATGTAAACTGTAGCTATAAATTATCCACAGACCAGTCTTTTCTAGTCTACCACGATTTACCATGACATTATTATTGAATCCCGGTTATTTGTTCACCGATAAGGAGCTTTCCTAGAAGGCTCTATTCCAGTGATTAAAATGCGAACTAGGTATAATGCTTAACATTTTGTAAAAAAAAGTCAAGCACCAATTACAAATTCAAATGAAATCCAATCGCCACCGAAAATTCCGATTTATTGGCTGTGTGCCACAAGCAAAACAGCTGTCGTGTGAAAGTATGGGACCCGTCGTGTTTATGTTTACACGATCGTAACCCAGTTACCCACTACGATATAACTGAATAAAACGATGGTAGTCTTTATTATAAAGGCGGCAGCGAAGGGGAAATATCAATGAACCCTTTCACGATATGCTAACTGACCCTCTTATGCCTTTCGACCGATATGACCGAAACCATCCGTTTAATTAATAATTTGCATCTAATAGTTCTTCAACTAAATATTGTAAGAAGTTCTTAAGGACTAGTTTTATAGTTTTCTTTATTTAGTTTTTTTTTAAATATCACGTATCTAACTAATGAAACGTAGGTAGATGTTCAGGCATGCGTCAAATTTATTGAAGATTTGTTGCCCAACGCATTCTTCTCTGTTTTCATTTACGATTCTAAAATACACTTTTACATAAACCTTCTGCTTCATTTATCAATTGTTTATCCCACTAAATTACAACAGCGCGCTCGCTCCGAATAAAAATCGGCGTAAATACGCGTTAATGCTTCATAATTAAAATGAAAGATTGGTTTCTATTGCACACACATGGTTTATACAATAAAAAATAATTCTTAATGTGTTTTTTTGCACCTTTGAAATGTGACTAGTTAATACCTTTTTCGACCAAATACTGGAGAGATATACAAACCATTCAATTATATAAAGTGCAAACTATAGATAGAGGATAAATACGGTTTATGAAGTAGGTATCAAACGTATTTAAAAGAAACATGTCTGCGCTCATGGTGGAGGTTTTATTCTCCTTAAACTGGAAATAGAGATTGCGAAAGTGCGCAGCATAAGAACAGCTTCTTGGAACTTGAGTGTATGGATACTGACATTGGGCAGTGATCCTGAGCGAATCACATTTGCGATTGCTGGGTTACGAGTCAACAATCAATGACTAATAACGCGATATTTTTTTGCTTATAATGATGTAACTTTATTCAATGTAAATACGATATCAATCCAAGGAAACGACAATTTATTGTAACAGTTACTGCTGTTAGTAGAGAAGCTAGTTCTTTGCGTTCTCAGGTAATACTTACGTGTTTACTAGGACCGGATGCTCTCCTGATATAAAAGTTTCAAAATTAACGATGATAACGAGAACAGTTTCGCAGATTATAAATAGATGATAGATAGATCTACCAGATAAAGTGACGACAAATTTATGAAAGAGAGACATAAATTCATCGGATAAGCATTTGATAGTCTTCCACTGGTGGTAAAACTGGGACTCAGACTTACCAAAACCGTTAGCGCGTCTTAGGTATATTTGTGCATCGAATACTTACTTACTTATGACTAAACAAAGTTGAAAGTTTCATTATAGGTACCTATAAACAGTCATTCAAAACTGAATGTAGGCATACGATAGCACGATGAAAAATAAAGCATGACTAATTAACGTTAGCCGTTTATTGTTGTCAGTATTGTGTAATTTATATAGTTTATTCATAATTATGCATCGGTATTTTATGCTCTGACTTTGAATGAACTAGCCTCGGGATCTCTTTGAAGCTAGTTGGTCCGTTACGACCAGGATGAGATCATAGCAGTAGTCATCTCATGGCATCTATTTTAATTCTATAACAGTTGGCATTGGTGCGACACAGAGAGACGTTTAATGTAGGCGTCTAAATAAGCGGCCATGGCCCCGATTCACAAAACACGTTGCACCGATTGTTTGATTTTTATTATTTATTTTGGCTGTTAATTCTCCTATTTGTACCTATGTAGGTATGACTGAATTACTGTCTTCTCTACCGTCGTTATCGTATGTGGAGTTAACCATGTAGTATTTTATTTACACAGCTTACCTACATACAGTTAATAGAGCTATCTCATCTGTGGACTATCTAGTTTACAAAATTAAATATAACTTGGTTATTTTTTCCTATAAAATGGATACTGCCTGCTGCCGTATTTTTTTGCAGTGAACACATTCCTATTAATCCTGAAAATGTATTTTTTTACTGTGCATAATATTTATTTTATCTTTGTTTCAGATATTTCAAGATGTCTAAGTAACTCATCCGCATCAAGTCACAACAAAAACAACAAAAATGAAGCAACTCATTAATAAGAATCTCATCACGCTCAAATGCGTACTCTTCTGTTTTCTCTCCGGTAAGATCTCGGTTAATGTAATTATTTATTTGTAATGGCATCGGTTACGACTACATTATTGTCTTAATCGTTTTAAAAAAGATAAACAAATAATTTGCTCACGGGAAATTGAAAATGAGTAACTATATACTGGGTACTTTTTTAGTCTTGGTCATTATACTCAAAACACTCAGCTCACAAGACAAGTTTTATTACAGTGTATCAATAAGATCTGTAGAGTCTAAATCACTTCTCAGTAGTAATAAATAAACCTCGCTGTGTATTCCCTTTCTGAGATAATGACAAGTAAGAACGACTGAGCACGTTGACGCGCTAATAAAAAGTGGTCCATGTCATTCCGGACAGCTGGTTACATTACATATACAGCAATCATTCAAGCTAAGTTGTGTTGCAACCTACCATCTAGGGATCGCTGGCCAATGCCTATCGAATGGTTTAGGGACCGTTCACCTCGGTCTTGCCACTGCTCTACGGCCAACGTGTTAGCGTGACCCATATGTTCTTGGTTAAACCACAAGTTCTCTCGCATTTAGATGTTTGCGCACACGCAATTCTGTACTTAAAAAGTATTTAGCGCTAAATAAGAATCCCATCATTGTTCTCTTTAAAATTACTATTATTAATTGAATATTTACTTGTCAAGCCTCTACTATACATCATAGCTGTACCTTATAGTTTTAATGATTGATAAAATGCCTAAAAATAAACCTGTTCAGATGAGATTTTTTGAAACTGCAATTAATATACTTAATCCTTGTCTAGGTGTGGGTTGCATATTCCCGTTCCTACCACTGCACATGTTGTCAGTGGGCTTGGACAAAGGAGAAGCTCGACTCATATCAGCTGTAGCACCATGTATAGCGCTGCTCGGGCCGGCTGTTTTGGGGCCTCTCATTGATAAGTAAGTATTATGCTAATGTTATTGTGTACCTCGACGTTTAAGTTGATGGATCAAGGCTTTGTGTGTGACAAAATGATATTTATTACTTAGTACAGCGTAAAGGTTGATGACTTGTTGCTGCGGTACGGTAAAGTTATAATTTCGAATAGATCTCTCAAGAACTCACGGATAGACATTCGAGTAAAAGAATAATTGGCTAAGTTAAATTCCATCGTAGCAATTATGGAGGATAACTGTTATACTCATCTTCACTTTTCATCGATCTTAATAGCCTTGAATCTCGGCGGTTTCTCGTACTATGGCTGTTGAAATAAAAAACGTCAAACGATTTAATAACTTGGTAAAAGTTTCCTGACCTATTTACTTGGCATCGGACATAATAATCTAGAATTAAAGATTGAATAATCTGGTTTATGAGACATTTTTTTAAGTGATGTGTGTTTGATGAAACTTAATTTCTAGGATGTCAGTGGGGCGAGGTTCCACTGGAGGGAACAGCGGTCCGAGCGGATCCGGGCGCTTGCTCCGCATAATCACAGCTATCTGCCTCATACTCAGCGCTGTGTTCTACACATTGCTGTTAGCCGTACCATATACGGAGAGGCATGAGGTTGGTAACATTCTAAGATTATAGATGTCGTTCTATAAAATTTTGTAATGCTATGTAGTAGAGAACATAGCATTACTGTTCCTAGATAGATAAGTAAAATTATTATTATGTAAAAAGACGTACAAGTAAAACACAGTAAAGGCTTACTTTTTGTACTTAACACTCGGTACCTAACTTGGTTTAAATAAAACTTTTGTTAGGTAACATACGTTTTCCTTAAGATAACTTTATGTTTTGGTTTTGTCATGATTAGTCATATACATATATTACGCAATTAACTTTTATTTTCTATATGACAGGCTCGGCGACCTCAAGTGCTATTCATGTGCGACGAAGATAGCGCTTACGTCATGCAAGAGGTTTGTAAAGAGGACATGCGATGCAACCGGTGGTCGGGTGAGAAGGTCAGTGCATAATTATTAACTCATAGTTCATGATTTGGCAAAAACCTATATGTATGATACCTAGAAAATAAAAAATTGGCAGCTAAAGTTTGATTGTTACGCTCGTAGACGGGAGTACTGGCGGTGACAGCATGCGAGTACGGTTGTGCTGATGAGAACATGACATGGGTAAAGCAGCCGTTCACCACCACCTCCACCACCACCACCCTCAGCCCGATGTACTTAAACGTCGCCAATGCAACGGTAATTGTACTATGCTATCGCTACTCAGAAAATATCTGTCCGTCTATCTTTTTGTATCAAGAAAAAGTACCACATTAAGTTTCTCGGTTGTTTATAATTTTGTCACGTATTGTTATACAAGGATTTCTATAAATAATATTGAGTATGTGACGGCCACACTTATAGCAATTTCATTACTGCAGCGGCCTTGTGGACTGACTTATTAAAAGGCATTTATAAACCTATAGTAGAGCAGCCACATACAAGTGCATAGCATACAAATGCATTCATGAGACTAGTGCTAATGATTATCGTGTATTAAATTTCGACCATATGAATTATAATGACCTATACGGTTTTTTTTTATTGAGCCGATAGTAGGTATAGAGTATATAGGTACTACGCGCGTGTTCGGACCTAATAAAGTATTGAGGATGGACGAGAATAACTATACCTAGGAACACAAATCATGCTGGGACAGGAGAGGTAGAGCTCTTTTTAACTCAATACGATGTAGAGAAGTCTGACAGTAGTGCATCATTTTACCGGCTTCAGGTTTCTGTGACTCAAATTAAAGTTTTAATAACGGCTTTGATCATTCGCATAGACCCCCGAAACGCCTACGGCCACAGAAGAAGAAGAGGTCCACCATGCAATGAAGATTGAGGCGAACCCTCCACATTTTTGCTACAATGGCCAGTGCTTGGTGTACATGCAGCATCAGGCCAGGCTGCGCGTGCCGTTGTCCCTCATAGCGCCTGAACTGCCTGAAGACAATAGCACTGACTCCGACTGGTGCACCTATCGCACAGGTAATGTTTTCAACGTGAAGTTAATAGCATTAAGCGTAAATTTAAAGGAATTTTGACGATACCGTTGGAAAAATTAGTATTCAATGGGTAAATAGGTAGATAAATACCAACATACGTAGCTTTTGAATACATTATAATATTAACACACGTGAATAAGATTTTCCTTATCATTTAAATTCATATTTATTATTTACCTATTTTATCGTGTATACAGATTTATTTACCTACCTACATTAGCCGGTGTTGGTGGGGGAAAATACAATCCTTCTTGGAACGCACATTACACCTATATTTTGATTTTTTAGCTGGTCCATCAAGATGCTCGGTACCAGCCGAGCGACTGGCAGAAATAATGCCAGAATATGATGAGTGCAGACCGGCAGTGCGCTGCGAAGTCCTCGACCCTTACGACGAACCTGACGGCGTGTTGGCCGACGCCGAATGCCGACTCGTGATCGGAGATCCGAGCTACACCTTTTGGACTTACTTGATTATCAGGTAGGAGAGCACCTTAGTAGGACTTTCTGATGAAATTTAGCAACACCTCAAAATAAGTAGTTAGTTATAAATTCGCGACAAGTCGTAAGAGTTCAGGTAGTCTCTTCTTTAATTTTATGCCTTCTGGCTATAAACAGACATGCAAAGTTATTTGGCGCGCAGCGTACTAAATATATCCTAGTCGCCACATTATTTTATTTAAGTAAAAACAAATCCTCAACAAGAAGAAGGAGAAGACTTTCAGTTATAATTAACACTTTTATTCGTTTTTTTTACAGAATTCTTGCAGATATCTGGCCCATCGCAGGATTGGCCCTGCTTGGTGCTGCCTGTGTGATAGCAACCAGAGAGACTTCTCTTGGTCGTGGTGATGTCGGCAGGCAACTAGCTTTCGGCACGATTGGACTGGCGATCTTCCCGCCCCTTGCTGGACTAGCCGCCGAACAGATGCCCGAGACTCCTTACCTTGTACCGTTCATTTTACATGCTGTATTTATGCTGATTGGCGCTCTCATCTTAATATTTGATAGGTGCGTACACAACGTCTAACTTACCTACTGCTATTACTGTTTTCATCTTTCACTATATCCTGCGTACCTTTTTAATACAACCATATTGTTATACCTACCTAGCGAATTTATGAATTAAGAGTATAAAGATATTAGTGCCGACATATACCTACCTACAGCATGAATCATCAATTCCCACAACGTGTAGGAAGCGATTTGCATTATTGCATGTTTTGAATGAATCACATTTGTAACATGTTTATGCATTACATCACAGTTAAATACCTACTTAATTAGTAGGCATATTAACGCAACATCCTATTAAACATCTTTATCTATTAGGTACTTTTTTTCTCAGTCTACGTGATCATTTTTGGACGAATAGAACCAGATGTTAATAAGAAAATAGGTAACCTACTGAATACCTAAATATAACTCAATATTAACTATGTTTACAGTCACATGCCTCTATCAACTCCTGAGTGGTGGTGGCACACTGCGACAGGAGTGCTAGCGATGCCCATGAACACGGTGCGGAGGTATGGAGCCGAGACTGCAGCGGTATTCGTTGTCGTGGTTCTTCTGGGCACGTTGTGGAGCGGCATTGACGCTTATTTACCATGGTAAGGATTAAGGATACAATGTTTAACGGTGTCCCGATACTTGCTGAGTGAACGATGTTTCTGTAGGATTAATGACTCAACACCGATTCAATCATCATTTTTATTTTGCACTAATAAGCTGACTTGTGCGGCATTATTCACGTTTATCTAAATATAGACTTTTGGTTTTCATTGGACTTCCGCAAATAGGTTATCAAGTTTTAGTTAGCGCGTTTTTTTTTTATTAATTTTTAGCTAGTATCTGTTCTCAATTCCAGGACTGTTTTGGAACTGAATGGGACGGTATCTGAAATGGGTCTGACGCTGACAGCCGGTGCGCTGCCCGCTGTACCGGCGCTGTGGTGGGCGGAGGCTCTGGTAGACTACATTGGGCACTCCAACGTTTTCATCATGGCTTTCACATTCTACGGAGTCCGATACACCGGTATGATACCTAAAGATATTGTGTAGATAATTTTGTCGTTAATAATTGCTTGTGAATACATTAACTTGAATAACTTTAACTTGTAGGGTATGATGCTCCGAGAAACCATGCTTAATTTTATCCAAATCAGTTCAGCCATTTTTAGTAGTTAAACACCAAATTGTTTTCTTTTTAGGTCTGGCGTACACCACCGACTACACATGGGTGGTTGTGTGTGAGATCCTCGAAGTGTTCACTCTCAGCTTAGTCTGGGTGACAGCAGTGCTCTATTTCCGGCATTTAGTACCTAGGAAATACACAGCAACCGGTCAAGCTCTCCCGGTTATCGCTCATTTCTGTATTGGTAAGTAAAAACTGCAACTAGGTACATAATATTTTTTTTATATAAAACCGAGATGTCCTAAAGTTAGTCTCGACGTGTCAATGTTATTGGATTTTCTGCAGAGTGCTGTAAATATTTATAAAATTCACATATACAGGGTGTCCCAAAACTCAACGATAATCCGAGACAGGATAAAAGGCCAAGTCATACCGGTTCTAGGAAAAATAAAAAAAAAATTCCATATCACTTAGTTCAGCAATAAAAGACACTTTTCAAAAAAGTTGAAATTCCACACCCTTGGTCGCATTTTCAAGTCCTGTGATCACCAGTCTCACAATTTCGCTGTGTTTTTTTGAATTTCGTGATCTTCATTAAATATGCTATTAATCGTAAAACAAATTAATGCACAAAACATTGTTAATTTAATAAAAAAAGTTAAGTTTTAGTGAGTCATGGTTCACAAAAATATCGTTAGTTAACTTTGACGCTTCATATTGAAAAAAAAATGTACAACACTACCCTTGGCAAGTTATTTCAAAAGTTGGCGCATTTAATCAAGATTTCAAAATGGTGCAACATTTGCCACTTTTCTTGCCATTAAAAATGTTATTTTTATTTGAACGACGAGTATCCTCGAAAATGGATCGGACGCAGTGGTACAATTTTATGGCCTACTCGTTCCCCCGATCTAAATCCAGTAGATATTTTTTACTGGGAATGCATAAAAGAAAAAGTCTATTCGAAATCAATACAAAATCTATCAGAACTTCGCCAGAAAATTGACACAGCGTCAGAGGAAATAAATGCAAGGAATTTTGCTTGACTGGTGCAAAGGTCTTTTGTAAGGCGTTGCAGAGCCTGTATTCGTGCCAGAGGAAAACAATTCGGAATTACTTTAGCTTAAGGAGAATAATTAAATAAGAACGATGGTTTATTCATTGCTTTTGTTTAAATTATTATTACCTATTATGTTAATTACATTAAATATTGGTTATGAACTGACTCAATTACCTCTTTACTAAAAATAATTGCTTTCCTCTGGCACGAATACAGACTCTGCAACGGCGTACAAAAGATCTTTTTACCAGTCAAGCAAAATTCCTTGCATTTATTTCTTCTGACGCTGTGTCAATTTTCTGGCGAAGTTCTGATAGATTTTGTATTGTTTTGAATAGACTTTTTATTTTATGCATTCCCAGTAAAAAATATCTACTGGATTTAGATCGGGGGAACGAGTAGGCCATAAAATTGTACCACTGCGTCCGATCCATTTTCGAGGATACTCGTCGTTCAAATAAAAATAACATTTTTAATGGCAAGAAAAGTGGCAAATGTTGCACCATTTTGAAATCTTGATTAAATGCGCCAACTTTTGAAATAACTTGCCAAGGGTAGTGTTGTACATTTTTTTTTCAATATGAAGCGTCAAAGTTAACTAACGATATTTTTGTGAACCATGACTCACTAAAACTTAACTTTTTTTATTAAATTAACAATGTTTTGTGCATTAATTTGTTTTACGATTAATAAATAGCATATTTAATGAAGATCACGAAATTCAAAAAAACACAGCGAAATTGTGACACTGGTGATCACAGGACTTGAAAATGCGACCAAGGGTGTGGAATTTCAACTTTTTTGAAAAGTGTCTATTATTGCTGAACTAAGTGCTATGGAATTTTTTTTTTATTTTTCCTAGAACCGGTATGACTTGGCCTTTTATCCTGTCTCGGATTATCGTTGAGTTTTGGGACACCCTGTATACCTAATTACTTATTAAGTTAATCAAGGTGTTTACATCGTACTTACGTATTTATCAGGTCGATGCATAGGAGCAATCATCAGCGGGTTTGTATCACTGGAGCAACCGTTGGAATCGGTTCGTAGCGTGTACCGCGCACTAGGCGTGGTTGCTCTCTTGACAGCGGCCGTATATTTGGCGCTCTACCATCTATTGCTGGCGCCGCGTTGTGCCGCACCTGCTGTGTCTCCGCCACACCATTTACTCCAAGGTATGCTATAATAGACCCTAGCCTGTAGATTTAGGCAATAATTAACCTAATGAATATATTATTAACTAGCCGACCCGCGCAACTTCGCTTGCGTCATATAAGAGAGAATGGGTCAAAATTTTCCCCGTTTTTGTAACATTTCTTACTGCTGCTCTGCTCCTATTGGTCGTAGCGTGATGATATATAGCCTATAACCTTCCTCGATAAATGGGCTATCTAACACTGAAAAAAGTTTTCGAATCGGACCCGTAGTTCCTGAGATTAGCGCGTTCAAACAAACAAACAAACAAACAGACAAACAAACTCTTCAGCTTTATAATATTAGTATAGATTTGTTGAGAACAGTTACACGACTTACCGTTGGGTGGTAAAACCAAAAAGGTGGTGCGTTAGCCTGTATTGCTTTTAAGGCTGAATGTTTGAGCATAATGTTACTTTAGGTTTGCTTGTTCTATGTGGTCTAATGCTTGTAATTTTTATTTCTTATAAGCTTGCTCTATTGACGGACAGCTTGATGCCAAAGGTAAATTATTACGAAAATAATGCATAATAAAATATATTTCTACGACTATAGGTAACAGAAGTCACGCAAAATATAGTAAAATATTACGCACTTTGATTTAATATACTTAATTTATATTTAGATAAAATTAACTAATTTGAAGTTTGATGCTGCTATCAGTAGGTACCTAGGTACCCAAAATCTAAATAAAAATTCCTATATTACAGGTCTTAATGCAAATGGTTCATCTAATGGCAACTACTCTCCCATGCGGGTCTACCACGAAGAACGCTCCAGGAAAGGACACTTCCGCTATTAATAATAATATTTTTTTATAATTTTATGATTACCTACTTTGAAAAGATACCTGTTTAAAATATACAGAGATTTGTTAATCATCTAGAATGTACATCTCCAGTTCTGCGTTATATCGATCGGGCAGAAACCGATAACGCCCTATCTCTAAACGGTGATAGAGATTGCCAATCCAGAAGATACTATAACAGTTTCATTTCTTTGTCATAAGAAATTGGTTTGTATTTTTTTACAAATTGTAATTGTAGTCCGGGTGCTATGGACCCATTGGATGCATGTAACTGATTTAATTTTGTAAGTTCTACGTTTATCTGAGACTTTGAGCATAACATTCACAATAACAAGTCACAATTATGTCGTAGTCGTTTACTCGGTCACGAATTTACAACTCGATTTTTTTATTGTAGGTAGTGATAGGTATAGGTAGGTACGCGTTATGTTATAAACAATGCAATTTGTTTCAGGTTTTCATCTAAGTGTTTTTATAATTATTACTTTAAACCTAGCATAGTCATTTTTAAATAATAATAAAGATAAGTAACACGTTGCGTGGATGTATGATAAAGTGTGAATGATGTCAGCTCTGTAAGAGCTTTTAACGCCTGCTGTAGTAAGAAAATACATGTTTGTGACGGTGCTTATAAGACGACCAACTACGAGGTACGTTTTTCTGACAAAGTACTCGTTATTATCTTCAATTTGTAATTACCTTATCAAATACAAAATGAAAAACCCAATTGTATTCCATACTTTGCTACACGCCTGTAAGCAAATAAAATAAACAACTTTTATCATATTGAATCTTTAAACCTGACTTGAATGGTATCCGTTTAGTTATGGATTAGTAAAGATATTACGTTCTTCAGGTTGTGCCTGCTACACAGAGTAGGTCATGAACACTGTTTTAAAACTATAATACGTGCAATTGTGATATTATAAGTGCTTTGACTAGTTATATGTTTCTGATTTTGATGTCGTAATTTATTTTGAATAAAAAATCGTATCATGCAGTCTACTATTTATATTTGAACGCAAGTCTCTATAAAATTGTATATATATATATACTTATGTATACCTATAATATTTAGAATGATTATTTTTAATAAAATGATCACTGCCTTTAACCATGTATTTTGATTTATAACCCTGCTGATCTTGGTCAAGACAACACGCGCATCAGGTACATCTACATACTGGCCATTAAATATTTTCATAAACAGTGACGAGTGGTGACATCAAATGATAGCGACGCAAATTAAATCTGTGAAATATTCCTATTCGTGTTATCTCGGTAACACTGCATTACTATATACCTAGGTACTTAAAAATTGTAGATAGGTACACCCTAAGTACGATAAGTATAAAAGAAATAATTTCTAGAAAAAAAATGCATGAAAACTAAATACTCTATTAAGGTTTTTATTTCTTAATTTCAATCAATTAGGCGTTACAATAGGCCCAGAGTAAAACCCACTTTATCTATCACACAACAGCAAACCCAATAAAATTTGTCACACGCGAAATTGGCACCCACACAAGCGTCAACTCGCTGCCGTAGACACTTATTTTTATTGAGTTTTTGATAGTAAACGGAAAATCTTCTGACTGTCTTTGCATCGTATTCACGCTAGGTTTTAGTCGTTTTGTTCTAGCACCTACCTAAGTGTAGGTATTGTTATAAAAGCCTTTTCCCTTTACGCAAATACACGTGTCAGCCCGTGTACGTTCAGAATTTGTAGAAACAAAGTTAAGTATACTCCATGCGGACAAATGGCTAGTTAGACCAATTTTCCAATTATTTGTAAAAAAGACGAAGACATTAACATTATATTTTCAACATTACAAAAGGTGAGTAGGTATAAGTGTATCAGGTGTATTGAATTATGAAGAAAATTATTGGGCTATTCATTTCTGAACCTAATATAAGGGCACCACTACTTGATGTATATCTTGTTGAAGACACTATGTTATAGTGTTTCTATGACCACAGTATACAGATACTGTGGTTATAGAAACACTTAAATCGTATTAGGACACTGCAGACTCATTCTACCCACTGAAATAAACACAATTTTCTCTTTGTGCAGAACAGAAATTAAAAAATATATATTTATTGAAAACAAAGAACAGAAACAACCTGCGTTCCAAGGACAAATCAATATTTATATCACAAATTTTCATATCGACAATTTCATATAAAATGCTATGGTGTCCCTACACTTACACGAAGCCATAGCATGATTTGATATCCTACAAATAATACAACATTACATTTAAGCAGCCTTTTTCGACTTCAAAGCTATTTTTCTTTCGATTTTAAATATGAACAATATTTTTGTTACAATAAACGATAAATCATATAGTATTATTTTCGCCTGTTTGGTAAATATGCATGTATTAAGAAAAAAATAATAATAACATGGATTATACAAAATAAGACATTGATATTCTTACTGTATCATTATAATATATACTAAGATCATAACACAAAGCAAACTAAAATATTTTATATTATGATGTTAGCGGCAGCTAGTGTTTACACACAAGACGTATTTACAGCGTATGTAAACTCATTTTTGTACGATTTCAAAGGAATCTGTCTACATCGACACTTGCAGCTAAATGCCTTAAGCTATTGTACGCGTGTTATCTGCGATACCCACCATCGGAATTTTTCTGTAAATAAGTAGCGTATGTACTGCAAAGTCCTGCCAAATTTAAATTAAACGAGTTTAGAGTTAGCTATTCATACAGTGTCACATACAGGCACAAGACAAAACAAAAGTTACTTTCGCATTTATTTAAAAATATGGATAACTGCTTTATCAAAGACACCTGGGCCTTTGATAAAGCAGACAGTGAAAACATTTTATAAAATACTAGCTAACCCGGCAAATGTTGTTTTACAATATAAATTAAAAAAAAAAGTGTCACTTAGGGATATAAAAAATAGATGTTGGCCGATTCTCAGACCTACTCAATATGCTCACAAAATTTCATGAGATGAGGAGGAGTTTGCACAGCAGTGGAACAGTACAGACTAACAAAAACAAGCGGATTACTATGGAAATAACAATATTAAATAGCTATGGCGTCGTACAAGGTCAAGCAAGTAACTAGACAACTGATAAACATAGATGCTGATATTTTTCGAAGTACTTCAGTTCAAATGTTGTTCGCGACACATCGAGTTCTCAATGTCCACGTGACGGTGCGAAAAAGCGCTCGTTGTGATCAGGGGACTTTTATAATTGATTGACAGGTGCTGTCAAGAAAGGATTATAAATGCGAAAGCAGCATTTGTTTGGAATGCTATCACAGTAAAATAGATTACACAACAGATCAGAAACGGCAGATGAAAGTTGATAGCTATAAAATATGATTCTTCTCAGGCTCTCCGCTACTATGCGTGAAGCCTTAAGACTGCAAGCGAGTCTATAAAACATAATATATAGTTAAATAAAGGAGATCGGCAGATTTCGTACAGCTTAAAGTTTGTGTTGTTTCGTAACAGAATTTGTACCACTTATTAAGGGGACTAAGTCACTTATTTTTATTTGGGAGTATTATTTTTAGAAGTCCGGATTAATTAGAAAGTATTTGTTTATTTAAATAATAATTTTTGGTCCATGGCTTATATTTGTTGACAACTAAAGAAAAAGAAAATCTCATGAGACGTCACTTTTCGTCTGACGTCTACGCATCCGCCAATTTGCTGTTGTTTTGAATTGTGGTTTTGACAGCATCTGAGCAATTTAGCGAACTATCGGGGCTTCTAAAAATGGACATAACTTTTACCTCCCAACTTTTAAAAATATAAGAATTTTAAAATAAGCTTGTCTATCATATTAGCTACCAATTAAAACAAAAAGTAAACCTAAACATGACATTTTATAAGCTGTACGAATTCTTCATAAAAACCTGCCGTTCGCCTTTATAGACTCATGGTATATGATCTATGAAATAATTCGCGTTCACACTTACATATAATATGTAAACACAAAATACGAACTCATAGTGTCAAGCAAACGGCATCCAGCGTATAACCACTCTAAAGCAGTAAAATGCATAATCATCTTAATAACCTACTTTAATGCTTATTGATGACTTGTAAATATTGATTTGCATGTTATCGCTTTGCAATTTAAATAACGTCTTATTCAAATATTACTTTCAAAAACAAAACATTGATTCTGTAGCTGGCTAACTCTATCAATCTTCTCGACATTGATAGAGATCGCACCTGGACTGTAAACCTATTTCATTCGGTATTTTATTACCAATAATTTATAAATTATTAATCTTAATGAGTTATAAAAACACGGTCAAGTAGCGTCTATTAAATTCATAAGGATATTTATACACAAGAGCTCAATAGAATACACCCTTTAATCACTATATTTTATAGGTTTCATGTAAACTGCCTAGAAGTCTAATATTTAACTTTACCACATTTATGTACTTATGTTCTACCTTATGTTTATTCCAACATATTTATCTTAACTAAGACAAGATATCAAAATCATTATGTATATTATATTACTTGTAATGCTTTAGGAGTATCCGTATTTGCCGTCGCATTATCCTCTGTATTATCATCCTTTAAAAGAGTTTCTATCATTTCCTCACTCATTTCTGAATCTTGAGTCTTATCGCTACACGCTTGCCTATTCTTATTAGAGTCTTGTACTTGCTCATTTCCCTCTCTTCTTTTGCCTTCCAAGTCACGATTTTTGTCATTGTTGGGTTCAGTTTTAATATTATTTTTATTCAATTCAGCACCAGTTTTAGGTGTATTACTTTCAATCTTTTCATCAGATTTATCAGTATTTTGCTGTGAATCCTTAATGACTTCACTTTTTATTACCTTCTCATTTGAAGTTGTATTAGTGGTTTCTTCATTTTGGGATTTTGTACTCACACTAGTATTTAATTTTTCATTCTCACCACCATTAATGCTATTTATCGACTCATGACATTTTAAATTAATCACTGCCAAAGTATCCGTATCTTGATTCGTGGTTTCAAGCATATCTACATCGTTTTCATCGTTGTCGTTACTATCTTTCTTATTTTCTGTTAAACTAGTATTATTATCTCTAAAATTTAAAATATTTACATGCACACTATTATCATTGTCAATGTCTGGAATAGTCAGAGTACTCATATCCCCTTTAGATAAAATATCATTTCGGTTTTCACCACTATCATTATATTCACTACTTCCCGGGCCTGTTAAATCAACCTCTTGGTTTTCACTGCCATTAATGTGGGACTCAGTCGAATTCTCGTCGATAAATATAGGATCTTCTTCTACATCTGGTAAAATTTCTACATCATCATCTTCTTCACTAGTGTTTCCACCTGCTTTCTTTGTGACGACATATTGCTTTAATTCCTTATTAAGATTTACGCGAATTTCAGTAAATCTAGTAGAAGCTGTATTTAAAAGTCGCTCTAAGGATCTATGAAGGCTTCGCATTTCGTTTACAGATCTTGTACGTAAATAAACCGTGGTAGCTTCCTTCTTCAGTTTATTAAGTCTTTGTAAGGAATATTCCATAGCATCAACGGCATCAATTAAATTGTATCTATACCATTCCACAGGCACCTTCATATCACATTCTCTGGTTGATGTGTCAGTTGATCTTGAAGTCTTTCTAACTTTCGACGTGCCATGTTTAGATTTTATAAAGCGCGTCATTTGATGCCGATTGCTTTTAGGCGTTGACGTCGACGTAGAAACAGAACTTAGTTTAGCTGCGAATGTTGCCCCTTTCGGAATTCCCTTGGAAGCTTCTGTAACTGCTACAATAGTCGCAGAATATCCACCAGGCATATTAGGATTTGCATTAATTGCAAATATACGTCCATCTGGCAATCGATACATTTTGTTAGATGACAGAGTTTGGGGATCAACCCTAAATTTCAAACCCCCAGTAGACTCATTGACTGTTACATCATTATCTGTCATTTGTATAATATTTTCAGGTGTTACTTCAGTTAAATTAGATGATGCACGAGGTACTAATGGAGGTGGATTTGTAAATTTAGGAACTGCAACCGGAGCTGGTGTAATGCATTGCACATCATCATCATTGTCTTCATTAACCTGTAATTTTTTGAATAAAATAAATCCTACTTAATATTACAAATAAAACGCACCTATTCTGTTCTACAAATGGGTTACATCATTAATTTATAAAATATATAATTAAATTGAAAAACACTACATACCTCACATAATGGCTCCAAGGGAAAATCAGGAGTACAAACAACATCATCATCTGGAGCAGTAGCTAGTGCTGATACAGCTGACATGTCCAAACCCTGTGATAACCCATAACAATTTTACTATGATTGACAAAATAACATAACTTTTTATGTTCATGTAAACTTTCATCCTTTTTTACCCTCTTGACTTTAATGTTCTTAATATTAGTTTGAAATAGTATGGACCTAACAAAGCTATGTACAAGTTACTGCAGGTAACCAAATACTATGGTAACACCCAAGAGTACATGTGTGATGATCCCAGTAACACCAAAGGATAACCACATAATATATACATATACAAAATTATAATCTCTTATATGCATACAAGATAACTTATTAGGTAAAGATAAATTATATTCACCTGGGTTAAGCTCTCTATTGATAAATTGATGTTGTCATTTATAGGAGTGGCGCAGCGGTACAAATTAGCAGAAAACCCATTAAAATTTGTGCTGATGGGTACAGTCAATTGCTGCGCCAGTTTGGGTCTTATTCTTGCATATGTAGTTAAAGTCTTCCTTTCTGGCACATTTGTATATCTCATCGGAGTACTTATTGTACTACAGTTTGGCAACTGAAAAAGGAATGTAATGTATGAGCAATTTACCTTAAAAGTATATATTGTTGGCTTTTCTTTCTAATTTCATGCGACTCTCCTGGTAAAAGAGGATTTAACTAATAATCATTGGAATAAACATACCCGAACTTTTTTTGCTAATGGTGGTACACCAACCGAATTAATCACTTTTGCACATGGAGCTATGGAAATTGGGTTTTTAACCAATATTGATTTATGTTTTGGGCTTGCTGACCTCTTCTGAGCTTTTTTATCTGATTTGTTGGATTCATCAATAACCACAGATGCAAACTTTTTAACCTGTAATTACATTAAAGTCAGAAGTTCATAAAATGTGATAAACAACTTTTACAACATAGTGATAGAGTTATATTAGTTGCAAAATACCTGAATAGTGGATGGCATTTTAGAAATGATGGCAGCAGCAGTTTTTGTATCAGCTTCTTTCTTGATTTCCTTCTTCTTAATTAGAGATTCATTTATTTTTTGGTTTCTTTTGCTTATCTTGTGTTTGCAACATTCTGAGTGATCTAATGCACAGTCTTTTTGATAAATTGCTTTCAATTGCAGGTCTTCAGTTTGGTGGGTTATTCTGTATGTTCATAAAAATTTAATATACCTAATAAGCGTCTTTTTGAAATGATGGACATAGTAGCAATAATTTTTACTTCTAATGGTGAATAATAAAAATGTGATGAAACCTTGTCTTTTTAAGTTCTTAAGCATAGTTTTTAAAGGAATGCAAAGAATGCAAGCATTCTTCTTTGCATTGAGAAAATGAATGTGGAGGTCTTAAAATCTAACTAAGTAATCAGAATACACAATAATTTAGCTTGAGCCACTTTAAATCCTATAAATTAAATTAAAAGTATTTAAGAAGAATCTTACTTGTTTTTTAGGTCACAGTAACGTAAAACAGCCCAACATATTGCACGTAGATCCTTTAAACAGCTCGGATTACATTTAAAACATTTCCAATCATCTGCAGTTTCAATTTCTTTGATTTTAGGAGTACCTAAGTTCCGCCTAATACATTTCTGGAAGAGAATGATAAAATAAAATCTTTCATATGTTAAAATAAATAATTATACCATGTTCAATAACTATTATAGGCTTTTAACATAGTTATTGGGACCACGACAAATATACTCTGAACAATATAACTTCATAGTCTAGTAGCTGCTGCCCGCAATTTAGACTGCATTAAAAGATTAGCAAAAAGTATCTGTATTCAGGTACTTTATAAGTTGTGTACAGGTTTCATTTAAAATCCGTCCAGGAGCTATTATGAGAATGAGTAACAAACATATATCCATCTTCACAAAATTTTGTGAAGTTGACACATTTATAATATCAGTAGGATCTGGATAACATCATCAATAAATATAATATATTGTTTATTGTTTATTTACCGCACAAAAGACATGAGGGCAGTCAGAACAGCAATAAACTTGACCTCCTTGGCCGCACCAACGACAATACAGTTCAGAGCCATCATCACCTTTTTCAAATTCACCACTATTATAAAATGTGTGACAACTGTGACACACTAAAGTCCGGAGCATAGGATGAGCTCGCATACGATCATTGCGTGCAGAACATCCCATATGACGATCACAAGCAGTGCAATGCAACCGATAATTCTTGACAGTATTTAAATCTGAAAGGTGTAAATAGTTTATAGTGTTTTGCTAATAACTTAATGATATGGAACTGTTAGTTACTGAGTTCGTGTAGTTTACCGCTAAACTTTTCTTTGAAATAGAGCTTTTCTTCTTCAGATACGTCTTCATCGAAATCTTCATCTGTGGGATCTAAAACATAACAATAAACCGTGTTATGCTCAAAAAATCGACTTTAGAGCATTTAGTGCTCTAAACACAAATCTTTATAGAAGGACCTGAACATACCTGGGAAGGGCGGGAATATAACATCATTGGAAACCGGCTTCTCTGTTTCAGAAGTTCCTTCGCTGTTGGCAATTTCGCTCATTATGAGAATTGGTATTTTTTACACCATAGAAACACTTTAAAATTTCACTTATCCAATACTTAGAATGTAATATACTATCAATGTTTATTTGTCTAAAATTCTTTGAGATATTGGTACATTTACACTTTTTCGGAAAATTAGAAACAGATACGAATGTCAGCATTGTCAGCCATCTTGCTTGCTAGGATATTTTTTGTGTCAAGTAGGGATGCGCTGCTTTTGATTCGTAAAATTGAGTATGAATAAATATTGAGTTTTTAGTCATCATTCAAGTCTTCTTGATTTTCTCTACATATTGCAGAATCTTCGTTGAGATCACAGCAGTACGTTCGAAATATTAAATTGATTCAGACCACGATTTAAATTCACAAACATGATTTAGGTCCGCGTCAAAAATAATTACCCTATGTGGGGTGCCGGGATCAAACCCAAGACCTCAAGATCGATAATCGTATGCGCTATGAACAAAGAGCTTCCAATCGTGGTATACCGAGATCTGTATTGCGAGATCCCGCATCATAATACGATTGGATGGTTCTGGATGATTCCTTAAAACTCGAGACATTCCTGAGAAGTTTCTTAAAAATCTGTTTGCTAGCTACAAAATCATAATGCCAAATGAATTTTCCATCTCGTCCCGTGTAAGACAGTTGTTATTCCTCCAATTAAGAATCTAAAAAAACATATAATAAGTCTACTTACATATAGACCAATCACTCAAAAAGTGTTTGAACACTAATATTATTCTCTCGCCGAGCTAGACAAAGTAGCCTAACCACGAACAGTAAAAAATGGACAGAAAGACTAGAAGTCAAATAAGCTCTACGCTCATTTTTAAAAGTTTGACATTGCGTGCGTCCTGTCATCGGTGTGTGAAAATGTGTGTGTGCACTGTGTGTGTACGGTAATACATGTGTGTAGGAGTTTTTTCATTCTGTCATTCGTTCATTCAGTATTTAGTTTTGGTTTAGTGAGTGCCTCGTTCACCGCTGTTTGAGAAAAGATCGTAAATAAATCATGGTAAAGTTCAACTATGAGTTAAAGTGTGTACTAAAGACACGTGATTATATTATTTTTTGAAGAAATTAACTAAGTATTTAATAAAATACAGAGGGATATTTAATATATTAAATGAAGCCAAGTTCATTGTTTTTACGTTCAAGTGTGAGTGGAAATCAGACAAAACATAACTAATTCTATACAGAAAGTATTGCAAAAATATTGTTTTTAGTAACGTTATTTAATGCATTTTATTAATTTATTGTTTCTGTGATATTTTGCCTAATATTTTTCATTATGACTGTGACATATACCGGCGAAGTAGCAACTTGTCGTGGATTCGGTACATTTTTAAAAGTTTTATACAGGTGAGTGTAGATTGACATATTATTATTTAACACATTAATTTGTCATAAAGGCAAATCATAAAATAAATCACGATGAAAAATACAAAATTCTTGAAAAACCAGAATACACATAAATCCAAACAAAAAAATATTTATTACTATAATAACATAATTTTTAATCATTATCATAAATAATAATGAATTTATCTTGAATTAAACAGGACTTTTAAACTGGTATTTTAGATAGTCAACTCCTTTATTATTTATTACATAACTAGCGGAATTGCACGACTCCGTTCGCATTAAAATAAAAAAGAGATTGAGTGCATTTATGATTCTTAATTTTTTAGTCAGTGTCTTCATAAAATTTCAACTAAATCGGTTTTGTGGTCTAGCTGTGAAATCGTAATAGACAGACTTCTTGCTTCTCCAGCTCCTTGACGACATTATTCTATGTAGGTATCAGCTAAGCATGCACTAGTCATGTATTGTCATCATATTGCGCCCAGCTGCTTGTCTCGACTTTTAGCCAATTGATATTAGGTAGGTAAAGGTTTAATGCCCGCCTGTTTATATCCATATTCCAATCAGCTGCTCCACTTAATTTATATTTTTTTAATCCGCTACCCGACGCCCAAAACCTGTTATCCCGATTTTTGTTAAGCACTGAAAGAGAATAGGTCCCTACGAGAAGGAAAACTTGACGATCTTGCTGTGAATGTCACGCATTTAATTTATTAGTTTTGATATTTTTATTAGATAGTCTGGATTACCCCAAACAACCCTTCCCTGATAGCACATGCTTAAGTATAGTAAGTTACCGATTATGCGTCTTGATATTACTAAGACTCCACTGATCACTCAGGCCAATATTGTTCGAACATCGACTTCAGCGAATGATACGTCAATTAGGCACCACTAATCAGTGTGTTTGCGCAAACTGACGAATTGTTTACATGAGGATTACCTTACCCTTGTCATTGAATGAGATTTTTTATCATGAATATTTTTCTGATAATACTGGCAACGTATCTTTTATCTATGAATGACAAGGAAGATAAAATTGTAAGACAATGTTTTAAGAATTAATCTTGCAATACTTACTTAAAATTAAAGTAGTTACGTAATATGGGTATGCAACAATTACAGCTGTGACCCTGTATGATATAAATACGTATGTAGGTAGGATTTTCTAATCTATCTAGGTCTATTAATGAAAATTAACCGGCACGACAATGGTTATTATGTAAAGAAAAAAAAAAATGTCTCGTGGTCAGCCAGTAAAAAAAAAATTGCCGCCGAAGTCTTTGTCAGAGAAGGTACCTCCCGTACATTCGTACATTTATGCAGTCTTGGTAAATTTGTAACAGCTGTGATGTGTATTTCTGCAGCCATCGGTGTTCAAAAGCTCAAATATAATATACCTACTCTGCTGATAATGATTGGTTAATATTGTATAGTATTATGTAGCGACATCAATCAGTTGTCTACTGCAAAATCAAAATCAAATCATTTATTCATAGGTCAAATGTTGACACTTATGATAGTCAATATAATAATACAGACAGTGAATTTACCGCCAGTTCGGAAGGTAGGGCCAATGAGAAGAGCTGGTAAGAAACTCCAGGCCACTCTTTTTAATCGCCAATTAATTTTAACAATCTTTCTATTAGGTATAAATCTTTGATGATGCGACTGCGACTCTACAAAGAAAATCTTTAGTTTTCACAATGATTTTCACTGAAACATTTTCTAGTTATCACACGGAGGCACGCCTGGAGTGCGATAATACAAAACAATAATTATTAGTAAATTCTGCTCTTACTTAAAAAAAATACTTAATACATTATGTTTTTAAGTACATTTAATTTGAAGCCCTTTCGTTACGAAAGGTACTCACCGTTATCTGATAACGACGATTACGAGTTTAAATAAATAAGTACTGTTTTATCACTCTATAACATGGATACAGTGAAAATATTAATTGATTTATATGCACAAGCAAAGTTTGCTTTTAAGTGCATATTTAATAAGGATTCTTTGCGCAAATTTCGATAACCTGTTTACTAAATAGGAAGATAGTTCTTAGTACCGTTACTCACAGCAGATGGCTTAATTACATTGTAAATGTTTTATGTGCGATCTCATGACTATTGTACCATCAAAACAAATGGCCTGATCGTGCCTCTGACTCATCAGTCTATCATTTGTGGGAACATATATGCAGTAAATTCTCAGTATGGACGTTGAACTATCCAGTAAGTATTAAATTCACGGAAACAATTATGTAGGTTATATTATTATGTAAGGAAAACCCCAATATGAATTGATTGTTATTGTAACTGAACAAAATTGTAATAAATTTTAAGTTCAAGTTCAATTAACATCTATGTTATACCTAGAGGTGAATCTTTTTACATGACACTAATTCGACCCGGGAATCGAACCCTAGACCTTAAAATTAGGGGTCGTAACTCGTAAGTACCTGCGGGCTGCTACTCTGTCAGGTGGCAGTATACATATATACACATATGACCACCGATTTCAAAAGTTGGAGACTTCTGCATTCTGGCGGTATGTGTTAGGTAGATACATTTATGCCGAGATTTCTCACCCGATTAACGCGATTATTATATTGTTTGATGCGGAATAACTGCCATTTGGTCTCATATAAAGGTAGTTAATATCAGGCTCGCTTTCGTGACAGTGTGGGCTTAAGATTAAAGATCATTTCTATGCTTCAAGCTTCATTCAGAATGCCGAATACAGAAATAACATAGGCTACTTAATTATTATCACAGGAAACATATTTTAGAGAATAACGGGGAATATTTTCGCATTATCAAAATTGCGGGAAAGGGACTAGTTTCATATACTTAGTAACAATTATAACTACAATTTAATAATAATAACGTAGATTGATATATTATAGATTTTTACCCAAGTAGTAGATTCACTTCACTGCAAGGCGTATTTTTTTATCATTTATTCCATTCTTGAAGTAAGTGCTAATAACTTGAGACCATGCAACCATTCAATGACCAGGCATTTCAATGAAGTGAACAAAACACATAAGTAGTTACACAAAATAAATAGTAATTGGTATTGACCTGCCTGTCCCACCCGTAAAACAACAAACAATAATACAAATCTATTAAAGGATCGTCTGACGAAGTTCATAGCAGTTTGTGTAAACATAGCAAAATTTGATATTTCAGGACTTTCCTAACAGTAAAAGTTGTTTTCATAAGGTCATCGCTCTTGTGGATCGATATTCCGTCGCAGCTACTGGCTTCAGAATGTACGCATAATGTGACTTTGTCTCATTCTCACGCCTTTACCTATGCAGCATAAATACCAAATTAAATTAACAGTTCCGATCTAGTCAGGAAACGTTATCAGTGCGTTGATATTCCTTCATCTGTTTGGACATAGCTGTCGCAGGGCGTCAAGAATGACTAATGTATACTCTCGAATCATCAACTTAGTCATGTGTCACAAAAATAAAGAACATTTCCACGACTGGCGTGACGAGGATGTGTGTTTATCTAGTATAAATAGTAATCGAAGCAGGTGGGACAGTGATTTCTAACATTTACATGTTGCCGTCCTTACCTTGAATTAATTAGTAGATGATTCATGTTTTCGCATATACACGATCCTCTTTGAAATCTATAATCCTTATCAAATTGCTAATTGAAAACCAAAAGTTTTGTTGTTGCTCCTATGATAATGTGTATGCTAGTAATATACCTCAATAACATTTAAAATAGATTAACCCTTAGTACAGTCGACTTTGACTCGGTCGACCGGGTTCCTCGAACATGGTCAATATTCGAATATTTTTAAAGCGATCTTAAAGTATTTTTTCTTAAAAAAAACCATTATTAATATTTATACCAATGTAATCATTAGAAACAAGTTCTAACTCAAAATTACTTAACTAATTTACTTGATTAACTTGTACACGCTGTTTTAAATCAGCAGTAGTACCACTAAGTTCTTGATTAAACACAGATTAATAAATAAGTAGTTACTACTTATTTATTAATCTGTGTTTAAACTGCGGTAATAAAACTATGCTCGACGGCGGATCCAGGCATTCTCTGTGATAGTAAAGGGCTTAGCAAGCCTGGAGGTGAACGGTGGATATGAAGCCACAGACCGGTGACGGAAGGGTAACTTAAGTGTTATTCAGGTACCAAAGTTTAACGTAATTTACTAATCATATCTGATATACCTAATACATGCATTGATAGTAGGTATACAATTAATTTCATATTATTGTGTAATGTATGTATCAAAATTTATCTAAAGTTTAAAGATCGAAAACGTATAAACTAGAAATCCATTATTTGCAAGTCACGTGAATATAAATCGCATCAAGACCATAATTATATGACAATGAATGATACTGTTGCTTAGGAGCTAGTAACGATAGTTGTAATACAAATGATCCAATACAGGTTTATAGAGCCGATTGTTTACAATAATTGCAAGCTAATAACTTCTCATATGTATTTTAACTCAATTCTCTTCGGCATAAATACTAACATAAAAAAATATTGAACGACACAACGGTGTATATTTTTCTTAGTTTTACTATATTTTTAAAAGTTTTTCGAATGTTTTTAGGCAGGTACCAATATAAAATTACCTAGGTACAACATATTCTATCCCGGTAAAGTACTTCAATAAGCTGCGTATATTCGTTAATTGCTAGTTAAAAATATGAAATTATATTACTAGTCTTACATAATTATAACCGACAAGGTAGATACATAATGTGGCCGAATATTAATCAATACAAATACGGTGATAGTTATAATTTTTTTATAATGGATGGTCTAGTTGAAGCTTCGATTACACACAGTCTAACTGACGCAATGCGAAATGTTACTGCATCTTTATATCGCCGCATCCGTAACAAAAGCAGTATTCTAGCTTAGGTATGTTGTAAGTGTGAAATTCGTACAAGATATTTAGCGCAACAAGTTGTAAAGTAATACACTAACTTGTTCAACATGAAGTTGTAATAGGCCTTAGCAATTTAACATGCAAGGTTAGCTCAACAAATTGAGGGAAATATATGAATTTTCCTTTTGCCAATATTTTTCTTTCGTTTTTCCTCTCCAGTTTTGTAATGCGAATTAACTGTTCGTTTCACAGAAATGCTTGGCAAACGATTTGCTTAGCAAATATAATTTAGCCATTATTACAATGAAATCAGGGCAGTTCCCAGTTGTCTTACCGCGTAGTCTTACTAGTAGTAATCACATTGAAAGAAAAAAGAAAATAAACTTAGAAGTAGGTGTACAAGTGTACTTAAGTCATAGAAAATTCACCCCATGGGTAAGGAATATCGAACCATTGAAGAGTTCATTCATTTCTAGTTACCGTCCAAGTCTCAAACACTTCCGACGTATACGAAGCGAACAATTGTCATACAAATGGCTCCCTCCGTCGTTACCAGGCAAGGGTCATTTATTATTCAGTGCACCCTACAGTGCACTTTCCAACCCTACTTTGTTAGTGGCGTTCATTGCACCTTGAGCTTTTAAAATCAATCACATATTTGAAAGTTTGATGTCTTTGTGTCATTCAAATCATGTTTTTACGTACGTAGTTTGCTTTGTCTGGGTTCACTTTAATATTAAATACGCACACTCACTTTGAAATTCGGAATCTGTCCATGATGAATAAATCTCTTTGGCTGTTTGTCAAAAACGTTGACATGAAACAGGCCAAGCCTGTATAATTTTTGCTTTCAAAGCGTGATAATATTATGAAAGTGCAGTCTTTGTATTAATGCCAGAGTCATTACGAAATCTATTTTGGGACGATTGAGAATGAGAATAATAAGTTGGAGATAGAATAATGAATGGAGGTAACTAAACAACATTTCGAATAACAAAATATACCCGAAATATACAATGACTGTAACTACAGCAATACGCGCGTATATCTGAGTTTGGTCAAAGTAATCCTACCATGAACCACTCTTTCGATCTTTACTTAGTTTCTTTATTTGCAGTAACTAATGTTAAATACATTACTGCAAATTAGTATAATTATTACTTTGTGCTGAAAATTATGTGTTCAATTTAAAGAAACAAGAGTAGATAGTAAACTAACTTATAAAATATAGTTATATAATTGTTTCATGCTGTTTATTATAATAATATTAACTATCGTGCAATCGTGACCCACATAAAACACTCTACTGTATTTAAAATTCTTTATATTGCAGGGTTTATAATATCAGCTTAATAAAAACTATTAAAAAAATGATGAAAAATATGTTGCCTTTGTCTTTCAAATCTAGTTTAAAAAGAAAAACGCAACATATATTAAACGTGAAATATTTGAGTTCTTGAATGGAACTAAATTTAATATCTTGACTTAAAACCGTTTTTAACTCTGTCTTCAAAGCTAGGTCGTAACTACAGCGTAGATCGATTCGCCGACGCCATTAGGGGTGTTTAAGTACTGTCTACAGTCTAGCTTTTCTATTATCTACCGGGCAACCATTCAATCAAGGAAATGATAGTTGCGCGAGGATAATTTTACTTTTGTTTGTGAATTATGATGCTTAGATTAAGTATGATAAATATCTTTGAAATTATTGGGAAATGCATTTGGTTTTATCATGATATAGTCATAACAATTGAGTTGCATTTCAGTAAGAATATAGATTAACTAAAATAATTAGCATTTTTTTAACAAGTTTAAAGGGATAATTGAATGTTTAGGTAGTCTTTATCCATAGTCATAATACGATATTAATTTACTAAGATTCTTTTACCAAGTCATGACATGGCAGTTTTGACTTTACAAATAAATACGATTTTGATACTTACTAGAATCCGATACGATCGAATTAAATTCGAGTGTAAAGAATTAAGCTATTTTATAGTAAACTAGTCCTTAGGACACCGTGTATTACGATTTCGTATTTAAAGCCCTATTCTTTCTTCATTATCTGATTCTGACAACTAAACAAGGCCGTCACTTCCGGAGACTGACTAAACCACATTAGTCATCTGTATAATGAGTAGCGGCTTCCTTTGTATGCATTTAATGTAACTAGAACGCTACACACCTGATTTTCATAAATGATTTTTACAAAATATACCTACATAAGATTGTTTTTTAAGTTTGTTATACAAACATTATATTAAGTGTTGTGAATGCCTAAACTGCTAATGTATGCCAAATAAAGGCACGACTAACTATAGTAGTTAGTGCCTGGTCTACCCGCTTAGTACTAACTACGTAGGTACTGTAATTTATCTCCAGTTCATTGGCCGAATGTTTTTTGTTGGTGTGATCTCAATTATATTACACTTAGTGAATCTATGATTAGATATTATTACGAAAAATATGCTAATGAAGCTTTGGAAGTTAGTATAATATACCTACCTTTTTTTATTTATTAGACTGACTTCACATGACAAACATGTTGGTGGTTCTTAAAATACTCATCGTAAAGATTACATCTGGGTTCGTTTTAACTAGGTTCTAATTGTTCCAATCGTAATTGGTGTAGTTGAAGCCGGAATTTGCCAAGGAAATGTGAGTCAACAAAGAAACAACCTAGTTGAAAATGGAACGATTGCATTAACTACTTTAGTCCATTAGCAGTACTGAACAGATTATCAAGGGCAGCCTTCTGCACAAAACAAAACTGGAGTTTGAAAATTTTCTAAACATTTCAATGCATTCGTATTTATTTTCCTGGACGGGTACAGTAAGGCTTGCGTAGCTTCGCCAATTCTGACCCGCCCACACAAAAGACGGACCAAGATCGGCGAAGGATGACGTAATATCCCGTCTGAGAGTCTCCACTGGCTAAAGGCATGCACACACATCACAACTAACATACCTCATTATTTATTGCATTGATTAATTACTGATGCTTAGTTAAATAATCGCAAACATCGATAATAATAGGAACGTATAACTATGTTTGTTGTTCACATTATTAGTAAAATCTGCAATGTTTTGCTACTTATTATGATAATCAAAACAAAAACTCCAATAAATCAGAAAAAAGATATAAGTAGGTACCATACAACTTGAATTGAATGTTCGCTACGAAAGTCGGGCCTCATTGGTATATATCAGTATGTACCTCACTTAGCTACAGCACACCGTTTCAAAGCGTTGATCGTTTGATACACTGAGTTAAGCCGGCCTTACTGAGCCTGAACAACGAACAGCACATTTATTTATTTGTGTGGTGCGCGCACGACGCTTTTTCGCGGCTACTGTCTAAGTGAGTTTGTCATTACTTCATGCCATGCCGTGGCGAACTCCTGAAGATGTCTTTTATGATGCATTGTCATACAGAGTGAAACATTCTAAACGAGTTTTCTTCATAGTGTAAGTTTATATGATATTTTAATGTAGATGCTTACCGACCTTTTCCTAAAATATTATCACAATAAAAGTTATTATTACCTATTAAAGGCTGTATCTATCGAAGACAAATTAATCATAACAAAATATTGGCAATGTGTTAGAACTATAACATAATATTAACTAACTAACAATTTTTTACTACAATCACTGCTAGGGCAAAAACAATTCTGATCGTCAATAATGATAAGCTATCGTGAATTGGATAGAGTGACATTATTTTAACAAATATAATAACAAAGCTGGTAGCCGAGTAGCCGACGTGTTTAGTTCAGATCGCGTGATGCACGACTAATGCAAACACGACACTCCGACAGTCGTTGTATCTTCCACAGTCAAGGTTGAAATTAACACTGCGGCGATTATTTTACCGATACAATTGAACTTATTGTTACGTAAACTTTTACGATAAATTAACTCATTGTGCTCGTGCTATATCTTTATTCTCACTAAGCTTGACTAATCGCTTCGAGAACTAGTACCTATATCATGTCACTCGGCGTCATGGAGACTGGCAAATTCTTGTTCAATGTGACAATAATAAAAACTGGCTTTGTAAGTCTGATTCTTGTTTGTTGCAGGCAACAGACTAGTTTATATAAACATTAGGGTCTCGTAACATAGAAAAACGAATAGTCTTCTGTTTTCAATGCTCCATAGGCACTTTCAAGAAATGTTTCTGAAGAAAGTAAAATTCTATAAATGTAATTAATTAATTATTTTCTAATTTTCTTCTTTTGTAGGCATTATACCGCTATTTTTAGGAATCTAAAACAGTAGAACTTAGGTACTTAGGTGCTTGCATATTATTAGAAGGTTAGCTATGTTAATGTAGAGCACTATAGCGTGACGTGAAGTGGGTATGAACGAATAAGGTATTGAACTTGAACCATTATTATAAGATTGTTGAAGACGTAGTTATTTATATACCCACACATCTGTTTGAGTTACATACTAATTAATCTGCGAATTTGATCCGGTTTGAATCAGTAGGAAAAACTTTGAAGAACGCGTCTCTGACCTCTTTATTCATAACACGGAACATGAATGTAGATTTTAATTGTGAAGATCTTTTCAGTTCCGAATTATTATATGATTTATGCGTACATTCACAATTACAGTAGAAAAATAAAATATAATAGGAAGGAAGAAACATATAAAACTGGTCAAAACGAAACTTATTTTATTTTTGCCCGATATTAAAACTTATCTAACATTTTTGGAAGTTAGTATAATGAACTACATAATAAGTAACGTATAGATTCGAAGGACAATGTTATAAAATACGAATTGTGATCACTCGTTTATTTCGTATCTATAATGGCAAAATGACGTAATGTACACTCAAATGTGACCGATAAAACAGCTATACGCATACTAATAAACGGACGAATGTCATTAAATCTGTAGGCGTAGTGCTAACTTGACTTGAAGACTACAATACAAATAGGTACCTATATTTCTATAGTCAAGTATGTATAACTGTGTACTTCATTACAGAGACAAACAATTTTCTTCAAGGATGTTTCTGTTTTCTCGGTAGATTCATCGTTATGAGGATGTTACATAAATAGTCGAAATTATAAAGCACCGACCTTTTACTGCGTTGATGCGTGTACAACACCACTTAACTGTACAACATTTTATTGTTCCCTGGGAAGCATTTACAGTTTACAGTGTACTTTCGATGATCCCTATAACAAGGACGCAATTTGTTTTGTTGTGTTCCGGTTTAACCGACCGACAAATGACAATACGATTTATTGAAATGTGTATTTTATTTGTCAACTGACTTGACCTTTCGATCAGAATAATGCTTTGTTTAAAGATTCGTTAATAAGAAGTACATAGGTAGGTAGATCCCTATTGGTATTTAATCATTACTTTATTCTATATTATCTCCACTTTCTAAAGAGGAGGTTGTAGGAGAAATATAAAGATAGGTACTTTTTCACCGATTTTCTGCGGTATCGGGATTAACGAGGGAAATACCTACCATATATTTTATAGAATATAAAGTCCACGCAAACCAAGTTGCGGGTACTAGCTAGACTACCAACTTAATCGATATGTATTTAAACTTATAAAATAATTTTACTATGATTATAAATAATAATAATACTTTTATTTTCAGATGGCGAGGAAGTATATACAAATTGGTCTGGTTAGACCTCCTAGTATTTTTGCTTCTATATTATGGACTTAATTTAACATACCGGTTATTATTAGATGAGAGTTCGAAAAGGTAAATAAAATAAACTTAATTCAATATTTTAACCTTTATCCAACACTAGGTGGGATAAGTGGGCAGAAGAGGTTTTTTCTTGTACTTATCTCTATCAGCCGCTTTTATCTCTTTCGCAATCCGTCCATCGCCCATCGTCCACTTTCCTATTTTCTCATTACATGTTGATACTGTGATATTATTTTCCTGCTCTGCATCTTTTCATTATTAAGTGTAAAAATAAGTAAATCATGACTTACACGATATCATTATCGTACAGGTACTATACCTAAGATTCAGATCAGGAAATTATTGAGTCTTGAGTCCATAATTATACTTAATTACTATAGGCAAAAAATCAACAAAATCAAATATATTTTGTTGTTGATTTGAATATAGTTCTAAGTATGATACAATTTGCAAGAGACGCTTAGTAACCGGCACAGAAATCGTTAGCGGTTAACAAAATCAACCTTATTTACAAAGAGAATTTTAACTAGCTCTACAAAAATAAAACTATTTAAACAATTCGAAATCTTCGTGTTTTACGGCCGTTACGTAGTTTATCATGAATTATAATTTCTAAGTAACAGTCGTTCTCGCGGTCGTAATGAACTATTCTGCGCACGCCGCCATTGTAAAATACTATTAATTGTAGAATTTATTGTACCGTACCGTATATTGTGACATAATGTAGCAAATAGCAACTAGCTAACATGTTCAGAAATGTTTAAATAGTTGTAATTCTTTTCTCGCAGGATGTTCGAGGGCGTTGTGAATTACTGCAGTTTTCATGGGAATGTGATCCCTCTGTCGTTCGTACTAGGGTTCTATGTTACGGTAGTAATGAATCGCTGGTGGAATCAATATACAACCATACCTTGGCCAGACTCTATCGCCGTCTTCGTCTCAGCCACTATACATGGACAGGTATGCAGGCATGCTGATACATATAACCCTAAAGCACCGCTTATTACTTACTTACATTATATTTATGCAAGCGATGCTATTACACATTTTAATTAAAAATCTAAAATTCTTTTTATATAATGTAGCTTGATGATAACGAGGTTTCAATTGTAGCTACTATTTACTGAGTAACGTAAGATGCTAAAGTATCTTCCGTACAAATAAATAGTTATTCATTATTTCTTCATTCAAATACGTAAGCTACAACTGTGTTATTCGTGCAATCTTGAGTAATCTTATCTCTTTACATAGTATGTGTGCGGATATATAATATAATAAATGATTATAGTGACACGATGACTGTTTCAGTATTATCTCACAAATAAATAATATTATTTTGAGGAAATGTTCTTTTTATCAAAATAGTCTAGTTATCAAAAATAACGTGTAGATAATTTGCAATCTATTTCAATTCAAGTGCCAAGGCTTTTCCTGATTTCAGGAAAAGAAAGGACATAAAAAGTACTGATCTTAATGATACTGTACCTACTTTTATGTGTACATTCGTTTTCAATAATACTTGCATACAGTATAAAATAAACTTATTCCTCTCTCGCAGCTTCAGACGAAACGTAAATAAAACACAAAAAAGAAAACACACGTTTCGCTTTACTTGTGGCTATTATTAAAGTCTGGATACCACGCTGGTTTATACACAAACAGTCTAAAGAGGCAAACATTTTGGTGTAAGGAGGCCTTAACCTTGAGGCGAATATCAAGCAAAAACTAAAAGTGTGGTCAGCAAATTCATTTCCAGACAATTACATTTTTTCAACCAAGTATTTATATCCGTAGAGTCGTGTTCCGTGTAGTTTCATTAGCCAATGACATGTAATTTTAGTATGTTAGGGTAACAATCAACTAGTCGGCATTAATAACACCACTGCTTTTATTTTCCCCTAAGTCTCTCCATTTGATTCCCCTAAGGAACGGGGTCGGTCCTTTGTATGTACATAATTGACGAGTCGGTCGCTGCCTACGTGGAAATTATGCTTATACATACACATAATATATATTGTATGCACATGCATGTTTGCTTAGTTTGACTCAGAAACGGGGAAATATTAATCAGATGATTTGAGGACAGGATGAACGAGGGCGTCTGATGCGGCGGACTATTGTCCGGTACGTGTGTCTCTGCCTTACGATGGTCCTCACGATGATCTCACCCAGAGTGAAGAAACGTTTCCCCACATTAGAAAACTTCGTCGATGCTGGCCTCCTTTTAGAAAATGAAAAAAGTATACTCGACCACTTAAATGTTAAGTTTCCTAAGCCTTCGAAACATTGGTAAGAATCAATATTTTGTCGTTGTTTTAAGACTTTTTAGATAAAATTCATAAAAAATTGTATACTTAACAGTACTTGTGTTACATCATGTTATTTTATTAGGGACCTGATAAAATATCGTTGTATACTAAGAATTACAAACCCATGCTGATAAAATATTTAGGAAATGATTAAATCAACACCTATTGATTAAAGGATTAGATATTTATTCGACTATCAAAAAATATCGTAAAGTGCGAAAAAGCAACTTTTTATTGCTAAACTTGACGCAATTCCAGGTTACCGATAGTATGGGCCACAAGTATAGTGACGAGAGCCCGCAAAGAGGGAAGGATAAGAGATGATTTTGCAGTCAAAACAATCATAGACGAATTGAACAAATTCAGAGGACAAGCGGGGCTTCTCCTCAGCTACGACACTATAAGTGTACCTTTAGTTTATACTCAGGTTTGAGCTTTTTACGCTTACTTTTGTATGTATTACTTACTTCTATACTTTAAACATTCTTTCATATTAACCGGCTCTACAATTTCAGGTAGTTACCATAGCAGTATATTCTTATTTTATCACGTCGGCCTTGGGTAGTCAATGGGTGGACAATAAGCTACAAAGAAACGATTCAGTGCATATTAGCGATATAGACCTTTACTTTCCTATCTTTAGTACTCTAGAGTTCTTCTTCTACATGGGCTGGCTTAAAGTGGCCGAGTCGCTAATTAATCCCTTCGGCGAAGACGACGATGACTTCGAGGTGAACTGGTTGATAGACAGGGATTTACAGGTGAGTCAATTAACTAGAATAGGTGGTTTCCATAAAACAAATAAATAATTACACACATTTTCCCCATATTGATTTTAGTAGTAAATAGTGTGAATGTCAAAGTTCATTGCCGACTATCGTTGACCTTCAAATGCAAGTTTGTACAATGTAATCTTTTTAATGATCGTACAAATATGCACCATTGTTTATTTTTTAGGTTTCATACATGATCGTGGACGAAATGCACCACGAGCACCCAGAGCTGATCAAGGATCAGTACTGGGACGAGGTGTTCCCAGCGGAGCTACCGTACACCATAGCGACCGAGAACCAGAGGGAAGAGCATCCTGAGCCTTCGACGGCGCGCGTGGCGGTACCCGTGCGACAGCGCAGCATGGTGTTGTCGGCGCCGTCCAACGTGAAGATCGACGAGATGGCCCCGTCCAACACCGTGAGTTACAAGTTCGACCCGCCAGAGGTTAGACCCGTCCGTTTTATTAGCATGCTGCACGCCCGGATTGTATGGAGCTTAGCAGTGTGTTGGTGTTCAGGGCTACCAATTTCCACAATTTCTGTATACCTACTTACTTACTTACATAGTTTTCCTTGTATATTGTCAACCATATTTCTAGGTTGTGTCTAATGCGGAGCGGTGTTTGGAATATTTACTTTCCCCCTACGTACCATTCCCCGTACATACCTACTTACTTTCGGTTGAAGGAAAAACTATAACAATATCCCTACTCTACTAAATGTAAGCCTGCAGCAAGAATTATTTTTAATTTATGAGGATGGTTTTATGTAATAAATGTTTGTTTTTTATTATTAATGAATCTGTGATATGATTAATAACTAACTGTCAGATAACCTATCTAATTTGTGGCTGTACTTTTTGTGTATTTATTTCTTACTAATCGATACTGGCCTGTAGTTGGTTTAAGTACTAATTACAAACATTTAGGTTTTCTAAATGTGTGTGACGTAATGTATACTGGTACATGTACTATATGTTTTAGAATAACTTATGGCTGATTTTATGACTTATACCTCGGTATATAAAATCGAGTTTCAATTATTCACGGAATTAAGATATTGATATCTGAAGTCAGATGTTACAAAATGCAGTCATTTTATTTTATTGTCTACGAAGGCATCAATATTTGTTATAAATTCTTTATTGTTCTTGATATTACTTCACGCTTGTCAATTTTTTCTGTTACATGCTGGCACTAGTTGTTTATCTACTTTTTACTAACTTTCATTATTTACTCATTATGTTCAATCTGTTTCATATTCTACTGCGTTTATTACTGTACATAACCAGCAATTTTATCTTGATTGTTTGATAAGAAAAAAGCGTGAAACTTTATTTACCCTATCTAACAAACGATCTTATCTGTATTCAGTGTCTTGTAAATGATTGAATACTGAACTCTTCCTGAACTAACTTCCACGTAATATGATTACATGTCATACATTCAGATCTGTAATACAATCAAGACTATTCTTTAAATGTATTGTTTATTTATACAGCAATTGCAAATGAATGACGATGCTGTTTCGGGCATACACTTCATCGTGAACCGCGGCAGCAAGCGCGGTAAGAAAGATGACAGGAACTCCATGGGCTCGACTAACTCAATGGCGTCGTTGCAACAGACTCCTATGACCAGAACTAATTCAGTCACTTCAATGCTGAAGAGGTTGTTCTCGAAGGAAGACCAGAGAGGCGGCACCGCCGGATCACAGACTGATGGTGGTATGTTCAGTCGTTTATACCAAAAACTTTTACCAACACGTAGACATGCATGAAGCTCAACGCAACAACACTCATGAAATTACTTTAAACAGGCGCCCGTAGCCAGTTGCGCTCACCGGTCGGTAAACGATCTGTGGGGTAGTAGTAGTAAACCTTGGCGGGGTCATCCCATAGATGGGTGACCGCATAGTGGTATTTGAACTGGGCGTCTCCGTGTTTCGGAGGGCACGTAAAAAGTCGGTCCCGGTTGTTGTCAATTAAGATAACAGTCGTTAAGCCACGTTAAAGGCCTTCCGGCGGCTTGAACAACTTTGACACTAGGTCGACCACTAACCATACGATAAGAAGAAGAATTCTAAACAGATTACGGAAAATTTGTTTATTTGCTGTATTTTAAGATACTTAACTATTATTTTGTAGAAGGTCGAACCAATAAACGAACCCATGTTATCTATGATCGTATGAGTTGATAACTTAAGTATGAACATACACAGCAAATAGGTACAAGTTTACACGTTTCTGCATTCGTTGTGCCCACTATGTGTTCAACAATAGCTCATTACGATTGTTTTGATTGATGTATTAAGAAATGTATATTATCTCGTTTAAGCCAGTTAAAGCGAAGCTATCGGCTGACAGAGACTGATATCTTTCCAGTAAAAGAGAATATGATCAATCTTTATGAGTCAACATAACACTGAAGCATATTTCGGACATAAAGATTTAGATAAACGATTTCACGTGTTTGCGCTGCGTTACATAATAAGGAAAATCTCACATTCTGAATTGTGGCGTCACAATTACCTGTTCTGATGAGCTGGTTTTTTAGCCGCAAAACCTATTAATGTGGAAAATGAGAAAATGTACCTATATACTTTACAAATATATTTTTCTTAATAATCTAAACAACTAGAGAAAGACTATTTTATCTGTATAATAATGAACAAAGCAAGTTTAGGTAGACGTACATACATCCTACTTATAGCTTACATCCTACTTATACCTACATACCTTCATCATTTTACATGTTTCGGCAACACGCGTGGTGAGTTAGTTACTAAACATGTTACCTGTTAACATTAAAATTTGTATAATTAACACCTGTTTCAGCACCATAGAGATATTTCAGCGACCTTTGCTATAAAAAACAATGTTATTACAGTATCTCGGTTCACGATATCGGCGAGTAACCCGACCCTGAACAAACCCACTACGGGCGGGGGCAGCATGAAGATTGCTAACGAGATCATTGAGGAAGTCGACGAACAAGCTACTATTACTAGCATGGGAAAACGTCCAGAAAACAGGTTTGTATTCAATATTACATAAACATAGTGACCGTAGTATACGTATACGATGAAGTTAAACCTAAATTGTCGTTATTTTTGGTCCTGCCTTACCTTAAGCTTTTAAAGAAAGAGATAAAACGTGTGATAACCATATCCAAGTGATGATTTGTACCATCAAGTACAAAACGCTAGTATTTAGTTTATACGAGAAAATTTTAAAAACACATCTCGATTTTCTTCGTTTACGTAGACGATCTTGCTTATTATACAGTTTTTTTAATTGGTACGATTACATTGATACCAGTTCCAATCATCAAAAAAACGTGAAACTCTTATATACGTTATATACGTAAGATAGTAATTGACCTTTAATATCTTACGTGTTTCCAATTATAATATTTTTGTTAATCTATACTAATATTATAAAGCTGAAGAGTTTGTTTGTTTGTTTGTTTGAACGCGCTAATCTCAGGAACTACTGGTCCGATTTGAAAAATTCTTTCAGTGTTGGATAGTCCATTTATCGAGGAAGGCTTTAGGTTATATATCATTACGCTACAACCAAAAGGAGCAGAGTACTAATGCAAAATGTTACAAAAACAGGGAAAATTTTGACCCATTCTCTCTTATGTGACGCAAGCAAAGTTGCGCGAGTCAGCTAGTCCGAATATAAAATTGACAGGTTTCAAAAGTTTCCAAAACTATTATTATTCATTCAATCGTATGGCATTTAAACATGTTGATAATAACAAGTTCTATACAAAACAAGAAAAGACCTGAATACAATAAATAATTAATAACATTATTTATTACTTAACTATAAATGACATCCTCTGTATTATTCCCAAATGGTACTGTACTATGTAAGTATCAGCAACTTGTTTCTTTTTGACCAATTTTGATGATAGGCTGTTGATGAAGTTGGTGTTACCTGTATGACAAAACAGTATGACCATGGGGAATCTTAGTCCAAATGAATCAAACAAGGACATTAGGTTGGTAAAAAGGTCATAGGAAAACCCCAAAATATCTATGACGTTAATTACCCGTACCTATACGTATACCATAAAATGTATGTTTTATTAATGTTTCTAAACACTTTTGGATATAAACAGGGAAAAATATAGTCCCCAATCACATGTACTTATATTAAAATCTAAAATATCCTTTATTTCGTACTAGTGGACCCCAGCGGCTTCGCTCGCGTATTACTCAGGAAAAATAAAATTTTACTTTCAACCTATTCTAATGGGGGGATGATTGAATTTGATCTATCTCGTAGAGTTTCACCGGCGTTTGCAATGTAAGCGCAAACAAATGTGCTTATTAACGACTTCATATTAAAAATCACACACAAAAGTTTAACATCTATCTATTAAAAAAACTGGATCAAAATCCGTTGTGTGGTATAAAAGATCTAAGCATACATACATACAGACATAGGGTCAGGCGCGGAAAGCGACTTTGCTTTAAACTATGTAGTAAAACTTTGTACAAAGTAGTTGAAATCTATACTAATATTATAAAGCTGAAGAGTTTGTTTGTTTGTTTGTTTGTTTGAACGCGCTAATCTCAGGAACTACGGGTCCGATTTGAAAAATTATTTCAGTGTTAGATAGCCCATTTATCAAGGAAGGCTATAGGCTATATATCATCACGCTACTACCAATAGGAGCAGAGTACCAGTGAAAAATGTTACAAAAACGGGGAAAATTTTGACCCATTCTCTCTTATGTGACGCAAGCGAAGTTGCGCGGGTCAGCTAGTGGTCATATATTTTATAAATGACTCACGCTTATTATGAAAATCATGACGGTCAACATTGGTGTTATTTTGTAATATTATTATTCGTTTTACATTTAATGTGGTATTAACGTTAGCATATATTAGAATAGTGTATTTGTGTTAAATGTTGTTGCCTCGCTATTAATATTATCATTGTGGTGTGTCAAGGGCCGATGATGACGCGACACGTCATCTGCGATCACGTTATATCATAATTATATTTGCAAGGTTCTTTTTGTTGACAGTCAAGTTAACTATAGGCTGACAACTGAGAGAGCGTATGCAGAATTTATCTACCCACATTGAAATTCAAACTTCCATTATGCCATTTACTGGGCACGTTACCAAACTCTAGAATACTAATGAGAAATATTCTAACATAGCTTTATAAAGACCAATAGTACTTTGGCGCAACTGGGAATCGAACCCTCTCGGGTTCACCATTCAGGCCTCATGACCAGTTCCTCATGATTAACAGTCGGATACACTACCTTTCACGCTGCAGAGACACTCAATTTATTCTATTTCATGTTTGTTTTCCCAAATTGTAACTAAATTGGTTCAGCAGTTTACCGTATGACCATATTTTATGTAAAAAATATTACGCAAATAATTGTTTTTACATTTTATTTTATTGTTATTTTCAGGCCTACAGCGATGAGTTTATTCCAGAACAAGCCCCCAGTGCCGAGCGACCCTGTCAACGTTCCGTCCAGAAACTCTAACTTGAACAGCAACAGTTCCCGTAAGTACTTACTATAAACACAATAACATTATGATAACATTTCCTCATCATTTTGCGTTGCGTGTTTATTATGCCTATACTATCAGACTGACCCAACTTCGTCCGGGTAGTAGTATAATTTTATCCCGTTGATCCCATACAAACCTTGTCCCGACAGTTACAAACAATTATTAAAAAAGAACTATCCTTTTTTTTGTTGTACCTACCTGCATACATTTCCGGGTTCATTTTTATGTATATCTATGGACTAGAATATGGGAATCACCACGAACATGCATTTTACCTTAAAATGCTTGACGTTTCGGCGCTGGATGCACTCGCTGTGGTCGCGGTTTGACTCAAAAACAAATGCGTGTATTGTAATTCTCGTATTCTAACATATGAGAACGTTTCCTATTTATTAAACTTTAGTCACAAATGTAATAATTATTTATATCTACGAATAATATTGAACAGGAAAAACCTTATACCTACGTAGTACAGTACCTACTTATTTATTTTATTGTACACAATAGAAGAAGTTTATAATAATAGTAGAAGTAGATATAATCCGCCCACTTAGTAAAGAGCCTCGTATGCAAGGTATGCGGGTGACAAAGATATACAAAATTTAGAATGTCATTAACCCGCAGAAGTATGCAGCGGACGATTGCATATTTGCTACAGCTACTATTTATTGGATATACACGTAAATATCAATTATACTTCAAATAAATCATGCATTACAATACAAGGCTCTCTAACAGCCTGTCAGACTATAAATAAAGTGCTATTGTTTGATGACTTCCTATTAATAATAGACATGTTCCTAGAGACATAATGATGAGATACAATAAATCTGTCCATCAAAATTTAACAAATATTGCACTCAGACTATGAGCAACATGCAATGCTTTGCAATTAATCAGACAGCAAACTGTTAATTAAGAGTAATGAATGATATCATCACATTCATTAGTATGAGCAGCTAGCTGCTACACGCAGCTCTTCTCGTGGATATTTTTAATACACAAACGTAGGACTCTCCCTGCCCCGAACGTACCTAGGTATCACACTGCCAAGTTTTGACTCAGTCGATTGAAATCGTAACAAACAGGAAGAGATTTTTAAAGCTAATCTTCTTACCCTAAATAGAATCTATCTGGTCTGAAAATCTTTACCTGCTATTTATAAGGTAAGTAACAATAACGTGTTGTGTTTCTAGATACGCGGTTATCGTCGTCCGCGCCGAGCCCGTGGGGCGTGCGCGGCAGTGAGCGAGGAGACCTGAGCCCCGCGGCGCAGTCCCTCACAACACAGGACTCCTTCAGCCTGCCCAACGAGCGGCCGCGCCTCGACAGTGATGTCGGTCCATCACTCAGTGCCGCCGGCAGCCAGACTTTGTGTAAGCATCTTAGTAGAAAAAAACTTAACAATAGATATAGGTACCTTGTTGAGTTTAAAGAACTTTAGTGCTGGTCTGTGTAATTAATTTCTGGACACTATTTTTATAGCTAGTAATAAAAGTTACTGTAAAGTAAGTAGGTAAATATTAATAAACCATTTACTACTTTCCTTAACCTAGTTCATAAAGTTCTTATGAAGTTCGAAGTCTAGAATGTAATGACTTACTATGAAGCTAGCCATAATAATATAAATTGTGTCTCACTTGAATTTATTATTGCATAGCTCCGCATTTTTGTTTCAATGTCCATATAGCTATTAATTGCAGAAGTGTTTCTACGTATTACATAGATACCTCCTTGTACGGGGGAATTCAATTCTCTATTATTAAAGCTATTATAAACAGTACTACGTTACATAGTTGTTAACAGCGGAGACAAGTCAGCTTAATTATGTTGTCTAAGTAGTAAAAGGTAATGTAATTGCCTACATCTAGGCCGACTGATGGATATTATTTATTGACAGTTATTACTAGATAGATATACTTATTTTGTTAATTCCGTGCACGTGGGTTTTAAATTACAAACTCTTCCGTCTGAAGATTTGGTACCTTACATTTTTTTTTAGATTTTTTAAATGTGAACGATAGAGATATCTTTATGATAAAATATGATGATCGCTTACAGTGGACGAGGCAGATGGCGGGGATCCGGATATAGATGAGTTTGATCGTCTGCGCAGCATCCGGGAGCAACATCGCAGGGAGAAATACCTGCAGAAACTTATGGCTCGCTCTGTGAGCGCACAACAGGTGATTTACTTAATCCTTATATTAAGACTATTATTATTATTTACTACGAACATTTTGAGTCGAGGCAAAATATCCATTTGGCATAAGAAATTTTAACTATGTTTTTGATTCGAATTTTTTATTTATTACAGAGAACGGGAAGTATGGAGCTCGTAGATAACGATTTATTACTAGAAGACTTATTAACGCAGTCGGCGGCACTGAAGAAGGAAGACAAAGCAAAGAGTGAATCCAAAGAGAGCACTTGACACAGCAAGAGCTTCATATTTCCATGGGATGGTGTAGATTATTGAACACCTCGGCACGGTTCAGTATTATCAAATTGTGATACTTTTTTGGTGCATTGGAATAATTATGGAATCGAAACTTGTAAATATAGAATACTTTCACACCACTTCATTGTTTTATTTTATTTAGATATCTAACATATTTCAGCATGCCATATCACTATTGTACACAGAGTAACGCATTTTTAAGACCACGTTGTAATAATAGTAGCGTCACTTTTCAAAGAAATAAAAGCCCATGAAAATCGGTCGACCCAGTAAAAAGTTGAGTAATTGAGAACCTATGTTTTAAGTCGGTTAAAAATGCAATAAAGGCTCGATAAATACCTGCCTACCTATAAAAAAATCAACTAGTGTTGCTGATAGGCATACCTAGTACTTAGGCCCTTCTCCCATTACGATACTTGTAGGGTACGATACTCGAGTATAATACTAGTTGGATACATGTTCGCTACCCGATGCTCGCATATTATGCAACTTAAAAGTTACTAAATTCATCATTTGTGCAAACTCGTTTTTTGTAGACTGACGTTATGTCGAGCGACTCCAGTGACGATGAAGCTCTTGCAGTTTTTTTGTTCTCAATTTCTCACAGTTTCTATAGCACCTAGGAGCTGTGAGGAACTGAGGAACTACCTATATTATCAAATGTTAGATTCTGTCAAACTTGAAACGTGGTGGAACTATATAGTTCCGCGAACATGTTTCCTGAACATAGTTCCAATTAGGAAATGAATGATTCCATGTTCAATCCGCTCCCGAACATGTTAAGCGCATGTCTACGCGAGACGCGACGCACAAGCGACCAACACGGCGGGTATCGCGAGACTAGTCGCGAACGCGTAGAATACCAGTATCGTAATGTGAGAGTCTCCATACAAATGTATGTGAGATACTTCGTGGCGACTAGTCTCCGAGACTAGAGTCGCGCGGGCGTATCGTAATGGGAGAAGGGCTTTAGGCACTACTACACCTAGAATACTTACCCATTTTTATGGAAGATGGGTCACATAGGAATGTTAAAAATCTGACGGTGCTCCGTGAGTGTTGACAGGACACCGAGACATGAGCGCCATCTTTATACTCTATGATCTGTTTGATCACCCCTATCAAGCAGCCATAACGTTGCCTTTCCATGGACCATGAACATGGAATACCAATCGTATTGAAGCACTGAAGAGTATTTTTTATTGGTTAATACTTCTTTGTCAACCGCACCACACCGTTCGCTCTAGGTCAGTTGACAGGTAGCCTAAGGCCCTTCTCCCATTACGATACTTGTAGGGTACGATACTCGAGTATAATACTAGTTGGATACATGTTCGCTACCCGATGCTCGCATATTATGCAACTTAAAAGTTACTAAATTCATCATTTGTGCAAACTCGTTTTTTGTAGACTGACGTTATGTCGAGCGACTCCAGTGACGATGAAGCTCTTGCAGTTTTTTTGTTTTATTGAAATAGAAGACGTCAACGCAAGAGTAGAAAATACTGGATTCATCCATATATTGAAAGAAACATAAATTGTAGAGTTTTTGTAGCCGCACAAGAACTACAACACGATGATAAGAAATTTTTATCTTTTTACCGAATGTCTAAAGAGTCCTACTTGCATCTTGAGCCGTTTTCAATCTATACATATTATTATAGGTAATAAAATCGTAGGAAAGTCAAAACTGTAGATTGCATATTTTTTTATATTTTATCTCTTGGTTGACAGTCCTAAGCCTGTGTAAAGTATGAAGGTAAATCAAGGGATATTTTTGTCTACATTTATACAGTAACAAATAATGTATAAACTATAAAGCAGTTCTCAATTTCTCACAGTTTCTATAGCACCTAGGAGCTGTGAGGAACTGAGGAACTACCTATATTATCAAATGTTAGATTCTGTCAAACTTGAAACGTGGTGGAACTATATAGTTCCGCGAACATGTTTCCTGAACATATAGTTCCAATTAGGAAATGAATGATTCCATGTTCAATCCGCTCCCGAACATGTTAGGTACGATTCAGACCAACCGGCTCGCGTCGGGCCGGGCCGGGCGGCATTTTACAATGCGGTAAAGAACATTGAAATGTATCAACAGTAAATACAGTTCATATTTGCAAGCAACTTACGCATAGCTATCTCCGTCGGCATCCCGCGACGCGTCGCGACCTGCCGCGACCTGTCGCAGAATGCGTTCGGCTGTCGCGACGGCCGACCGGCCCCGACCGGCTCCGAACGGCGCCGTCGGCATCCAATCGGCTGCCGTCGGGTCCGTTCGGAGCCGGTCAGCTGTGCGTCGTGAAATACGAACGGAGATTACGGTGCAGCAACTAGCGAATCATTGAAGTTGTGTTCTTCAAGCGACAGTTAACATATTAAAATCAAAAATGGATACGGAAGAAAAACTAATTTCTTTAGTCCAGACATATGATTGGATTCCAGCGGACGCTGTCGGCTGCCGCGGCACGCGTGCGGCTACCGCGGCAGCCGTACGCATACCGCAGTAGCGGTACAGCTCCGACGCACGCGTTCGGCTGCCGCGGCACACGTTCGGCTGCCGCGGCACGCGTACGGCTCCGTTCCGAGGCGGCGCGACGCTAGCCGGTTGGTCTGAATCGTACCTTAAGCGCATGTCTACGCGAGACGCGACGCACAAGCGACCAACACGGCGGGTATCGCGAGACTAGTCGCGAACGCGTAGAATACCAGTATCGTAATGTGAGAGTCTCCATACAAATGTATGTGAGATACTTCGTGGCGACTAGTCTCCGAGACTAGAGTCGCGCGGGCGTATCGTAATGGGAGAAGGGCTTAAGTGCCACGCATAACCAGCCAACACAGCTTGAGAATATAGAATTTTATAGAAACAAAAGGGAAAATAAAGTGTGTCTCTAGTGATCGTAGACTATTCAGAGATAAAGCTATAACTAATATGTAAGTAATTTTAGTATACACTCCAACCCTTGATTGAGTTTATTTTATTATGGAGCACAAGGAAATGCTGACAAACAGGGCAAATTATATGTGGATCTGAACAATAAAAATCAAAATTAGGTTTTAGAGGATTTATTTAGCTTAAGTCAGGTAACATCACAAGCTTACAGCTTGAGCTTAGTCCTCCTCCAGTGACGCCTCTTAGCGTTGTATCTGAAACAATGACCAGTATGATTATGAGTTAAGTTAGGTACAAAATGTGTTCGTATAATGATACATGATTTTTTTTACAAAATAAAATAGTGGGTATCTAAAATTGTGGTCATTTATTTTCCTTGTAATGTTACAATTCAAAATATTTATTTCATTATCTTATGTTTTCATAAAACAAAACATGACAGAGATAAATATAATATTATCTCTCATGTTGAGTTTTGCACTTAATTGAAAGTAATGATACAGTGAATGTTATAGTAAAACTTAATTGCATTATTATCATTAATAGTAATGGTGGCATTGGCAATGGCTGTTTAGTTAAACTTTAGGAAATAACTTTAAGGAAACCTTATAAAAACAGAAAGTAACTTCAAGATTGCCAGTATAGTGCAAGTCTCAAGCGTTGCATTGTGACAAAGATGATGATGTGTAAGTACATCAACCTTATGTAGGTACTTTAGCCTAGTGTTCATTTACACTCATCATCACACCACTTTAACCAACATTTATTAGGTACTATGGAATTCCCTATCTGATTTTACAAACAAATATCTTTCTGACCAAATGCTACCATCATTGAAAGTGTAGCAGAGTACCTACAACCTACACGTAGAATAATAGCGGTGAAGGCAATTTAATAGGAAGTGTGTCTTACACATGCATCGGTAATAGCTTAGCTATAACACATACTAAGATCATATAGTTCACAATGTCCGCAGTTTGTTTACTATCTATTTATAGGTTAGCTAACAAACACACGATGAAATCTACAAATATTACTGGAACTCGTAAGTTACACTTAACAAATTATTCCATGAAGTAGGTTGTTGGTTCCCTTTGCCGCAGTGTTATTGATTATAGGTTGGAAGATCGGTGTGTAATAATTATTGAATAAAATTAATCACACAAACGTCTAATGTAATTAATGCACATATTACAGAAGGAATAGAGGAAATCATATTTACCTGATAGTATTCCCAGTGCGCATTCTAACCCACTGAGGAATGGGTCTGTTTTGTTTCAGCTTTTTGGCAAGCTTACGCTTGATAATAAATGTTTTGTGGGCCGACTGGAAATAAAAGGAAACGATTAGTAAAATTATAATTCACAAAATCACTATGATTTCATAAATATTTTAAGATTTTTCACAGAAACTTAACACACCATTTTGCCGAGCACAGCTGTCAAAACAAAGTGAACGAATTTGTGTTTTTGAAGACTAACCTTCGTTCGGCGAAAATTGAACATGAGCCTTTTCGGCTATTTTTACTGGCAACATTTGAAAAAACCTAATTTATTATTATTATATTTATTATTCTGAAATTATTTCATCAATAATGTCGTTTATATATTTTTTAAGGTACCTAGATTCAAGTAATATTGTAAAAACTTACAACCTTACGATAAAACAGGTGATCCAGAGAACTGAGTTTAGGCAGTGTGTAGGTAGGTATTAACATTTGTAAGCAAGAGACATTTAAATAGCGTATTTTTTTCTCACGTATTTCGCTATCATTGAACTAAACAAACTAATTTAATATTATTTAGAAAACCGAATTTTACAAAACGTTATCTATCGTCATCACAAACATTGTATAAAGTCACTCACTATAGCGAATTGACGTTTCGGCAAACGATCAGTGTCAAAACTGTCAATGTCAAAAATGAAAGATGTAAATTGTAAACTTTGAAGTTATGTAAAAAAACAATAAAAATACTCTTCAATTTATTTTGTTCTCTGTCTGGACCGTAATATAACGTTAATTAATTAAACTAGTTTAAGATGAATTACTGTAATTTAACAAGATTGGCGCTAAGTGTCCCAAGACTCTTAGATTTTAGAACTGTTGCTAGCAAACCGGTAAAAACAGTGATCACAGCTGAAGGAAAAGACGTAACCAAAAAGAAAACGTTTGAAAATAGGATAACGCTGATAAGTCCAGATAATTCCATAAGTATTACAGATTTAAAAAATGCCCAAAGTTTATCAATTAGGCGAGAATTGAAGCTTGTCAAAATTCAGGATGTGGACTCTAAAACCAGAAGGCCTGTTTACAAGTAAGTGAACTTTAATTCTAATGGGTTAATAATGAGAAACAAGTATCTAATATCGAATCTAACAATTGTTAAGTGTAGTTCATATTATTCAACGTTATTTATAGGCTGATGACAAATGCTGAATATCACGCTGAAGAACTAGCTAAGAGAAAAGAAAAGCAAGCTGAGCGTCAAGGTAACAAGGGCGAGAAACTGCTCACACTGTCGTCAAGAATAGGTGAACATGATCTAATGACTGGTGTGAAGAAGATGATGAAACTTGTTGAGAAACAATATGAAGTAAAAGTTATTATAGCTGGTGAAGACTCTGCCGCTGCACAGAAAACAGTGAGTTGGTTTTTGGTTATAATCTGAGCACTACGTTTTTATGCCACATAATGTATAGATAAATACCTAGACCTAGTATAACACTGATAAGTTATGTTGTTGACAGATAAATTGGGATTAAAATTGATACAGTATCAGTTGTATTTACTGTTTTTTTATTCTTAATAATGTGTTATCTGTTTGTTGAGTCTGATTTTATATGTTCTACTCAAGCAATTAACAAGTTTTACACTACATATTTAATCTAATTTTTCTCTTTTTTCAGGAAAAAATATATTCAGTAATAGAAAATCATGTTAAGTCAATAAGTAAGATTGCTCAGAAGAGAATGAAGGGCAACAATCTAAGGTTTCAACTTCTTCCTTTAAGGCAGAACAGCACGCAAGAAGAGAACTCGGGCTCTAATCAAAGTAACAATGAGAAAGGTCCACTATGACTAGCAGTTGGTCTTCTCATCATACTGGCCACCAAGTATGTGCTTTTAAAAAGATTTTATTTTGATAAAAAAGACTCTCATATTGAGCCACATTTGCAGCACAATGAGGACTTAACAGAACCAGACGCTGAGTTATATGATAGCATTTGATATTGTATGTCTATTTTAAATGTAAGTGACTATTAAGCATTAAAATATCTATTGTTCCTAGTCTAATAAGTCTTTGTTAATCTTATGAGACACACACATACATTCATTATTTGTTCATGACAAAAGTACTTTTTGATCTTAATATGGTATATTTACTTCCAAACATTTACAAATTAAATATTTAAAATCACAACAAAAGCCAATTAGGGATATTAAGAAAAAATATAGTACAAACAATGTAGAGAATATTTCTCTAGTTAAGTTTCAATTATTGTCATTTGATCATTTTATTAGAAATCCTGCTTGGTTGTGAGGCATTTCTGTAGTATTCTTACACTACTATTATGTTTGCTACAAACATGAATGCAAGTTTGTTTAAATACTTTCTATATATATATTAGTAATGCAGTTTATGCAAGCATTTGGATTGAAAATGTATTTATATTGTATTTATGCAAACATCTGGGCTATTTGAGTGGGATCCATCACAAATTTATGCGTGCTTTTCCATCTCTTTGGTCTTTCTTTCTCTCATGTAGGCAGGAATGACTGTAAAAATAGCCTTTCTCATGACTTGTCTGGTGCTCCTGTATATACATACAACATACTTACAATAGCCTGCAAGAACAAATGTAAATTAAGTAAACCTAATGTAAATTGTCAAATATTTTTATTTGTTTGTGTTTAATAAGAGATTATAACATTGTAAATAATAAAATATATGTTTTGAATTTGGGAAAATGAAAGTCTTTTAAGAAATATGTGAAAATTTTAATACAGCATCCTTCTAGTCAGTCAGTTCAGTCACATTAGCAGCATGCGCAAGCTCGGGGCAAACTAGAAGTTACACTAATAGCCAAGTGAATGGTCTCAGTCTAACAACTAATTTGTCTGCCAGTATATTGAATCCACCCTGAACTTACAACTACTTATTATCTAAATACATACACTTTCTAACACAGGAGATACATTCATCTAATATGCTGACATAACTAAAATTCATAAATTAATGATTTACTTTTATCAGTTGGAGTTATCACAGATGTTTTAGAGATCGTTAATTCTTAAATGGTAGGAGAATTATTGGTAGTACATAGGTATAAATCTTAGACAATAATAAATTATTAATTGGGTGTCTATTATGGCAGATGTTAATGTTTATTGTGTTCAATAAATAATGTGGTGTCCAATCCAAATATAATATTTAAATACAAATTTCGTTTGATAATACGCACGTCGTATGCATGACGTTATACGAGGTGCTGATTCTAATTACCGAACTGAGGCATGCTATTTTAATTTATACAATAGATAAAGCTTAAATCTTTGGAATTCTCCCTAACAGTCCAGTAAACATATAGGTACATTTATATTTCCTATTGAGATTTGACTAATTATAAGTATTTAATTTAGAAAATAATCGTAAAGCGCTACTGAAGGGATCTTTGTCAATATTCCTACTATTATAGAGACAGTAAATCTATTATACAAAAATAGGTAATATTATGGAAGTATAATACAGAATGTCTACTTAATAAGTAATAGCTGATATTTAAGCAAACTTCCCAAGTGAAAGCGTGCCTTATGCGATATCATAGATTAGGTACCTACTTTAGACAGAAGTCTTTAATGTACAGCACTTAAATAATTTTCTAATAGTCTCTTAGTCTAATTGTCACTGCAATAGGAAAGAATACTTATATACGTATATGAATCGCAATAAAATAATGAACACTAAAATCATTGTACCTAGCACACGTGTGTAAGATTGGAGTCCACTGCCTCGGTCCACGTGGAGCGTATCTCTTCGTCAAACCGTACGTACAACCAGGGGTTTTATTACGTGTAGACGACGTATGCGTAGCCGTTCCGGCCGCGCGACAGGTCAGTGTTGAGTGTCCGGCCCCACGTGATTAGCGGTGACACGGTGCCCACCACGGGCGCAGCGCGATGGACTACACTTTTTGCGGGGCCCTGAAACAATATCAATATAACGTTTAGTCCTTAAGCTCGTCGTATGTAAACAATCAATCTATTTACACTGGACTTGAGAAAGCATCATATGTTTCTCATTTCCTAGAACTGAGACTGAGTTAAGTCCACAGAGGATCTTTAAGCAGCGCACAGGCTGCTCCTGGGCTACGTATATTATTACTTGTATGCATCATTATGTACGTATTTGCGAAACACATGAAAATACTTAACATTTCACGGTTTTATAGTATTTTCTATCAATTTATCATTGGTCGTTTGTTATTAGCTTATACCATTTCTGTAAAAGTTACCGTTTACAGAAAGAGGTGGTGTATGCCCATTGTCATTAAGACCAGCTGTATGCGCTGCTGCATTGTCATTTGTCGAAATAGGCGTTTATAAATTGTCTTATGAATCAATTGTACTTTAATTACACAGAATTAATTTGCCTATTAAGAATGCGCTTGTTCGACAAACGTTTAAAGAACTCCTTTTGAAACACAACGTGCATCACATGCCATCACATTCAAGCTTCATTGACACTGGAAAGGCATCATGCTTATAATAATATCTACTAAATATGTTATATAAAGTAGATAATAATACATGCAGCAGATGTAAAACAGGCCTGTATTTTATTAGAATATTTTTGTTGTGATCGAAATCCAATCAACCCAAAATCCGCTATGAAAAGTTTAATTTAAGTTAATGTAATTTTAAAGTGTCACAATAATGCAGTTTTAAGTAAGATTGCCGTACCCTCAAGGTTATCTGTTTTTATAATTAGTGCTGATTCCAAGGTAAATATGTCACGATAACCGTGATTTTAATCACCGATACTATTTTAAGTTGACATTTTATCTTTATGTGAGTGATGAGCAATTTTCCTATTATAGAAAAAACATAATTGAATGCCAGTTAGTAACCGTCAAGAACACTCATTAAAACATTGCATATTTATAAGTATTAGCTCGCATTCTCTGTTAATCGTCATTCCTTTATAAACCACAGTATAAATGATAATGATTGATTCTAAATCGATTAGACTTAGACCCTGTGATTGCAGTTAGTTACTGAGTTATTAATAAAGATCATGCAATAAGCGTTAGTATGAGGGTTAGTTACTCACCGCTTTCGTATTCTCTTTTCGTTATTTTAAATAGATTTTGTTGTGAATGGCAAAATAATATAAATCTTAAATAGTCAGGAGGTATGTACTTTTAAAGGTGTTACTTAGTTTCTTGAAAGGATTTTCTTATTTTTCTTTATTCTTTAGAAAATTCTTCATTTGCGAAGTCGTTCCAGCAAGATATTTCAAGTTATAAGTAGTTTGACCACTCAATATTTTTTCTAGACGGGAAACATAGCAAATAACACTTTTTTATTTGAGTTACCATAGAGTACTAGTTAACTTTTCAAGTGTATTAAAGAGAATACGTCGGCGGCGATGTACAGACACACCATGTTACCCATGAGGGAGGATCGCCGTCGGCCCGAGCGGCGCTTGCGCCGGCACCAACAACGGCGGCCCCTGCGTGCGCGCCCGTACCCGCGACTCCGCGGTCTGCCCCCCCTTCTCCCCGTCGCATGCCCCGCGCTGCCTACCGCCGCTGCCGCTGCTGCTGCTGGAGGACTCGCGTCCCTGGACTCCGCAGTTCCTTGCTCTGCTGATCGGTCTGCGATGATGTGAGCCTCCATGTCTTCTAATGGCGATTCCGAGCTGTTAATAGATTGAAAGATAATAAATTTATGAGTTGCAAAATCAATTACGTATTATAAGTTTAGTATGCTAGTCATACAAATGTATCACTTTTCTTAAATTTTCATGACCTCCATTGAAACAATTTCCAATTTTCACCTAAGATTTGCATTGAAATCAAAAACGTAGGTAACTAGAACATTTAGGCATTCGACTTTGTTATTTAAATATATTGAAATGGTACTTACTAGGCACTGATAGAGCAGTATTCACTGAGCTGGTCCCAAGTGCACCCAATGATACAGCATTCATCAGCTATGCCAACTTGTCTCCTTCTTCTTGCCACAGAGCCGGGCTGTTCCACTACTGGGAATACCAATTAATTAAATTAGTAAAATTGAAACCCTTATAGAAATGTTAGGCTATATTAAAACAGTTATAGATAACTGTTAAAATAACGACTAGAGTAGGTAAATTAACTGAATAAAGTAAATTATTATTTAAAAAAATCTTTAGCTAATTGATGTTATTTCTAACAGTTAACATTTACATATTGGTGTTACTTGTATACGTCAAGGGATATAGAGTATTATAGAGGCTCAGTGACTCTCCTTTACGGGATAAAACCCGGTGATATTTACCAAGGATTGATACGTAAAGTTGAAACCTTTTTACTTATGTTACCAGGCTTGTTAGGTATAACACATTTACTAAACAGAACCGGTATTCTAAATGGTTGTTTTCGTAATACTATTTTTATTAGAGCTATTTTTGTACATAAATTTATAGTAAGTAATTATAATTACCTAAAGAAGTTTTTTCGCGATTAACAAGTTACACAAGTCAATTATTTGAACGATAAAGAGTATAAACACGATAAACGAATAATATTTACAAACAGGCTGTGTCATTGTACATCTTGCAATAAAATGTACCACTGGGCTGTTACATGTATAATAGTATATGGATAAGGTGTGGTTACCATTCAAACTTGATTTGACTTTACGTGTTGGAATATTATTACATACAATAATAATGATTATAAATGGAAGTAATATCCGTGTTGTCGATAAAATTACATGCTGTTTACAGACACTCGTAAAATTAATGGGTTACCCTGGCGGATGTAATTATTTTGATGTTCACAATATTTCTTGTAAATAGGTTGCATCTACCCAGTACCTAATATAAAAGATTATAAATTTATACTCTGTTTATAAATAATTTTGACATAGTTTGATGATAGTATGTAAATATGTAGTTATTTATTTATACCTACGAATGATATCAAATGTACATCTGTACACGCGAAGTTGCATGTTTGTAATGTTAGATCTCCGGGTAGGTGTACATTTACTTTTTCAATTATATTTTCAAATTAATCAAATATGATCTAGGGAAATACAAGGAATTTATACAAATTGCTTAATAGAGTTCTCCGCCGCGATATTATATTAAAATAGCAACCTAATAGTCTGAAATTGCATTTTCAAACTTTGTCATATTATCATAATGGAGACCACACGCTTAGGTCAAAGCATTAATAATGTTAATTGTTTTTGTAGGTACTTGAAAGATAATTTTCTATGTTTTAATCAAATTCTATATGACCTTTTGTACATGTTGTTAAATGTGATTCAGCGATCTTGATAATGACTTGTTGCTTTGCGGATATTAATCTTAGGGCATGTTCATAGTTGCGCTAGACTTCACTCCACTTATTAAGTAGTTATTTAACACTAACCCCCGATTTTTAAAGTACACTTAGCGTTTAAACTTATTTAAAATAACGTTATTGAATAGATAAACTACCGCTAAATGTACTCAGAAACCGGGCATAAGTAGAATTTAACTCTAGGTATACACCTAATGAAGTTAATTTTTATGGACTGCAATATTAGCTATAATGGATTTAAAAAATATGGTTACCTGTAGGCACATCCCAAGAAGGACTGTTGTAAGCGTGGCAGACTCTGCTCATGATTACACTGAGCTGTCTGCCACAGAATTTAACTGCAGCTGTAGTGGCCGCGTCCGTCCTGCAGTCCAACAGCACCGCTGCTGCCAGAACGGTTAACTGCACTGCCTTCTTCATTAGCATATTGAATATCCTAGAAAACAACATTTTAACTTCAATTTAATTTAACATTTCGTACTCATGGCGCCTGCAAACACCGAAAACTGAATGTGCGTAATTCGAGAAGGTATTCTGCTTTTATATGTAAAGGACAAGCATGTAACCTGACACCGGCACCGCCCAGTTGATACCAGATACGCATCCCTCAAGGAAGTTTTCATTTCCTAAGTGCATTACCACATAGATTTATTACTGAAATGCACCTTTATCAATTTACATTAGGAAAATATGAGATCGAAGTGCGCGATACAGAAAATGCAACATGAAATGTATAGTTTCAAGTCATTTGTATGTACGAGTGGTAAAGTTCAAGAGTTACCTACTGATATATCATGTAATTAATTAAATTCACGATGTTTACTAATGATGGAGTTAAGTATTGTAAATAACTGATATATTATGTTCTACATGATTCTCCTTGGACTACTATATCATTTTATAGCACGTAGGTAGCTACTCATTTCTTTACGTTTTTCTTTACTTAGTCTTCTATAATTTCCAATCGTTTTCCATGTTTGGCATATTCCCTGGATTTATGACTATTACAAGTTACTTCTATGTAACTGTGATCGCTTTCGATGATAATAATGAACTTGTTAACAGTGTCTAAAGATTCAGCCTAACTTCTGTTGACGCCATCACCTGAACCTAATATGACTTGAATATTTTCATGTACAGGTGAACTAGCTTTGTGTAATCTGTGAGTTATCGTGACGATGTGTGACTCACACTCAAACTGTAGGGTGTAATTGTATGATTTTGTAAATATGTTATAACCCCTGAAATATCGATATTGTCTTTTGTTTAAAAGCAATTCTTTTATGCGAATTCGTCAATGTTTACCTCTGGTATATTAATAACGTGTCGCGTTTCTACACTAACATTATTTTGATATCAAACGTTATGCATATAGCATTGAAATAAAACTGACTAATAATGATGATTTCACTTCACCTTCCCCGTTCATAAAAATGCAAATCAGCTACTTCCTTTTATAAATTGTCGTGCTGAGAGTATTCCAGGGTGGGTGCCACATTACGTCGCGTTGTCCACATCGTACTGTAATCAATGTTTGTACATATAACGCATCGAGGACGAGTGCTATTTATAGATAGAGGCTGGTAGACAGCGGTACTAGCGTACTCGCAACGTGAGAGTGTGAGCTACGGTGCCGCGGTGGTCCACTGCCACCTACCCGCGGTGCCAGTACTGCCAGTACACGCAGTGCAACCACTTAACAAATCTACATGTTTAAGTATATGTATATGCACATTGCACATACACATAATCGTGCTCACGCACTAGTCTCCACACTGCAGTACAAACCGATCTGATTGCTCTTCTTAATAGATTAAGAGATGTGCTATGCCCACTAAATCCATCACTTATTTACAGATCTATATCTCGTCGAGGATTAACCTTTTCACCGCCAGAGTAATATTGAAAATCGGTGTTCCCCACGCCAAGCAATAAATTCCTTCGTTTATACCTACAAAATAATAGTCACGGGAAAAGTGTATATCGATAAAACTTCGATTAATTTTACGTGTTCTTATATTATGAGTAAAAATTGCATAAAAGTACCACAAAATTTTATTGAATTTCTCCCATGTGTCAACTTTACACTACTCAGTACTCATTACCCAAAAATAACAATGATATACACGAACAATTTGCATAAAAAAAGTACTTAATTCAAATATTTTATTCAAAAAGTCACAGCACTAATCCCAGTTGTGACGACACCTTTTGACGTTAAGAAACGCCACTGGCGTGGTCAGCGCTGCGATTTCAAATTTTGCCGCCTTATATTAGAGATGTACCAGTGTGGCAAGTCGGAGTGAAGTATAATATATCGTTACGTTTAAAAAAACGCATCAATATCTGTTGCGTAGTTTTAAAGATTTAAGCATACAAATATACTATGTAGTGATAACATATTTCTAATATTGAATAACGACAAAAGTAGTAACTATACCTAAAAGGTACAATAAACATAGATAGTACGTATTGGCATGATAACTGTGTTTTTTTGTTAGTCCTACAACATTAATAATACCTTTATTGTTTGTTTAATGTATTCAAACAATAACTTACCTCTAAATCGTCACTCCTTAAAGATTCTGCTTCAGAATATGTAACATCATCTTCTACACCTTCTAACACTCTCAACAGCTCTTCTGTCGTCATTTGACTTGAAGACATTTTTGTGGCGCAGATGGTGTACGAAAAATTTATTATACACAAGAATTTATGTACCTATTATTAATAACGTATTGCAACAACACTACGAGTGTCCAGCAGCGCGGGTGACGTCAGAGCGCGCCGTCTGATTCCGTCAGTGGCGTACGAAGCACTGTAAGGGATTCCGCTAATAGAGATGCGCGAGAGTTGCCACAAAATGATCGATTTGCACTTATTTAGTCATGAGTTTATCACTAGATATGGTAGTTTTATTACATATTTAGGTTTGTATTGAATCTAATTTAAAACATATCAGACAAAAAATTTTTTTTTCAGAAAGGAGTGAAGTATTTCAATTTGTTTTCGAAATATTGCATAAAGTGTTTAGATTGTAGTCCTTTTCCTTGCACATCACTAGTTGACGCGTCTTCACGTCTGTGGCGTGGATTTGCGGGCTAAATTTATACATTTTGCATGATGATTTACTTTGTTTTTTTTTCAGGTACAACTGTCTAATTATTATATGTCTTTGTGTAATAATGTAATAAATATGTTTAGGTAATAATAACAGGAGAAAGAAAACACTTGAAACGTATTGTTGTATGTTTATTTTGAACTATAAAAAAGTGATATTTTTGACGTGCTATCACGTCGATGGCGTCGTGAGCGATTTTCAATTTTACGTCTCTTAACGTCCGTGGCGGTGAAAAGGTTAAATTAGTGACTTTGCTGTGCCCTTTAAACTGCATAGTATTTTCAATTAAGAGCAGCGTAAAATTGTCTTTAGTGATTTAAGATTTAGCCGTTGCGACTCATCGTTGTTGTTCAAAAAGTACTCGTTTCGAGTGCGCTATTAGGAGCAAGACAATATAAGGACATGTTAGTTGGTTGGAGCGAAATATGGCACGGAGTAGAACATGGTCGGTCACTCGTAGGGCGCGTGCACATGCTGGCGCGTCGCTGCGGCCGCTGCGCCCGCGCCGCGCTGAGCCGCGACTCTGCGTCCGACGCTCGACGGACCAACCGACCGCATGATGAGCCTCGTGCTCGCGCACTCGATTGAATAATTACATGAATCTCTGATTGTATCTGTAGCCTTGCTCCTGCTTTAATGTTGCTCTATAGGAGACTATTTCACTGACGCGACGGATAATGCTGATTCATCCGAACGTAACACTTCATTACGACTATACGTGACGTGACCACTTAGATTTAAACTATATTGGTAGAGGTGTACATTTTGCTTGAATGGCAACTCGCAATTACTTTCTAGTCCCTTATTATAGGAGATGTAATTACATTTGCACATCTCGTATTCTAGGATTTACGGCTAATTAAACTTGTAGTAATCACTGCTAGTTTTAATCGGACAGGGCATCATGGTCTTAAGTAGGTACCAGTCCCCACTAGATAGATATTTAGTGACGTTTATTAAGTGTCGGTATTTAAAAGTATTAAATACTTTTAAGGTACGTGTTTCGAGTTTGACGAACACATTATTATGTTTATGTAGAGTTTGCTATTTGCCTGTTGTTGTATATTTTGATTATAGTTGTTAAGTTATCTGGTGTACTTTTGGGACGACCCAAAATGTTATACAAAAAAGGATTTGAATAACATTTTGGATAGACAACGCACTCTCAACCGTCTCTACCTTGCCTAGTATGAGTAAGTAAGTATGATTAGACTATGAGAGTAATATTGCTATAGATTAGAGTACTTGTTGTTATATTTTTTATAATCTAGAGAATCAATTTATTTATTTTATTTCAGTTTTTTTCTCTTTTTGCACTACTTTACGTGGTAAAGTTAAAATTTGGTTTAAAAAAACAACAAATTGTGTGATTTATTTATGTACCGGATAAGAAATTTGTAGATGTTCTAAGCTTTTACCTGATATACATGTGCTCATAAATTATATTCTTCGTATTTATCGAAATCTCTGTTTACTTCAATCTGTTCAAATTATCTTTACAAATAAGTTACAAATTGTTATTTACAGAGGTTACAAGTCAGAGTTGTATTTACGTTTTTCTGTTCAGAAACGCTATTAGTGTTCATATGGCGGTCTCTTAGCAACGAGACACGGTAGACGATTGTCGCAGACGATAGGTAACAAAAGATAATTTAAGAGTTTGCGGGGTCAAGTGTATTGTCGGCTTGCCCAATTGGAGAGACGACTCGGTCACTGGCTTTGCACCGGATAGCTTTCGACAGCCTATAATTATTATATAACTAATACAGGTTGAGTGTATCTAGCTCAGGTCTAAGATCAAATATCTTAGACACCGTTACGTAAGCAAACTTGTCTTCTACTTCGCTAAATACGAGTAATTACGTTCCCGAGCCTAGTTACAAATTATTTTACTTTTAGTTTTTAGCTTGTTTTTCGAATAGTTACTGCGTAGACGATCAGTAATCAAGCCGAAGCATGTGTATTACGGATAAGTTGCTATATTATTAAGTGATGGTAATTTTCAGCGTGTTTACGCCACGGTAGAGCGGAGCTGCGGCGACTGATCATGTCACGTTTCTTCACAATACGATTACAATGAGCGTGTGTAGTATGCACCAGCTACAAATAGAATTGTAGTAGTGTATGCAAAAATCATAATTGGGGTGGCGTAGTGTGTAAGTACACATGTGACAAGGTCCGTATTGACCGCCTTCGACCTCAATTTAGACGTTGACCTGGTACAGTTCAAACACCTAGGTGGCCAAATCAAAATATACATAAACGGCCACATTACACATACATTTGTGTCGGTAGCCATCTTTGTTTGCGTGAATTTGATCTTGATATTGAACTGTGTAATCGATCAATCGGTGATGTTCCTGTTAAAAGGTTTCACAAATTTCTATACCTTTTAAAGGGATAGATCGTAAAAACTGAGTTATGTGTCTGAGCGGTGCGGGCGCGCGTGGGCGACGGCGCAGCAGTAAAAACCCTGGCGGTAAACGTGAAACTTGCTGGATTCGTCCACTTCTCAGAATTCCTATCGCGAATGGTTTCTAATTGTAACTACCTTACGAATGGCGGGGTAAGGCATAACGCCATGTAATTAAAACTGTAATTTTAACCCGCCATCTGTAGAGATAACATTAAATTCGCATCGCGCATATCTTAACAAGCTCCCGCGCGTATTAATTAACAAGCCGTTTAATTGATAATAGAAATAAAATAAATAATTACAGATAACCCTGGTTTTTAATAATAAAGTTAATCATTAAAGGATGTTAGATAATAGTAAAATTCCACAAAAGTAACTGTCATTATGTAATGTATTGATTGTAGGTATGTTTTACCTAATAACTGGAGTATTACGAACAATGAGAACTTGTCCTGACTCTACCTGTATTTGTATGATGTGCGTTTATTTTAGTTCAAACCACACATAATATTTGATTAAATAACAAAGTAATTAATTTGGTGTTTATTTTATTCGGATTTTTTTATTGGATACCTACCTGTCTAAAGCATAGTCTCTACTATTCTTGTGACAAATTATTAAAATAGTTTAGGTAGAATCGCAAAAACAAATTTGTAGGTAATCACTAGGATTGTTTTCATGTGTTTGTATAAGTTTCCAATACAACTAACAAAAGTCGTGGTAATCTCAATTCCTTTTACAGCACCAAAAATTAAGATCAAAAACAAATACTTACTTAGTTTATGTTAAAATTGCTATGTGTAGGAGTTGCTTAGGTATATGATTTAAGTTATTGGTAAGTAGAACGTTCAAAATTATTTATTTGTAGTAGGTGTAGTGTAAACAGATAAACTCAGATTTTCAAAGGTTTTTCCTCTCACGTTAGGCACAATAATGAAAATAACTATAAAAATACACTACATAAATATTATTATTTATGTTGGAATTAGCCTTACTTCTACTTAATAGCTTCATAGCGTATCAGTTAACCGAGTCGATCTTGATATATTATTGCATTAAATCCGACAGGAAATTATAATGTTTAATTTAAACCCTGATCTTCTAAGACTCGTATCAATATTTATACTGGCTGCTAAGATAATTTACACTGAAGTACCTATCTAGCTGATATCAAGTAATTGGTTTATTTATAATCTACTTAGTTATTAATGTATTTATAAAATATGAGGGACGGATTACACTTCATTTTAACTCGGTCTAATTTAAATGTGAAGATCATAAAAACTAAGTTCTAGTTTCCAAAAAATATCAATTAAATCAATAATAAAAATAGAGATAAATGTAATTGTATGTTAAATGTGCAGGGGGCAGTAGCGCTGATAAATACAGAGAGTTGGGTACTTACTGTGTATGTAGATAATTTGGTGGCTGGCAGGTTTCAGTTTCAGTAGTTTCAGTAGTAACTGTAGTGAGTGTTGTTGTGTGAGAGCGGGTGGCGGGTGTTGGCGCCGGCGATCGCATGAAGCCGCGGTGGTGCGAGAGGTTCGCGGGTCGCGTGGGCTGCGTGCGGCTGCGCGCGTCGTGCACCGGCGCCGGAGCTGGTCGTGCTGGCGAGTCGCCGCGTGCGCCGCGCGCGCTTATTATACGCAGACGATGGGCGGCGCGCGAGCACCCGCCGCCACGCCCCGCGCCGCGCCGCGCTCCGCCCGCACAACAACTCACCCCTGATTCCGCTATAAAAACATTTATGACCTCTCTTTAAAGTTGTAACTCCAAGTCATTGACCAACTGTGTCTGGTGCTTACACTTCCCAGCCTAACCTTGTGCTATGTTTACTTTGTGGAACATCGTCTTTGATTTGTAGAAAGTGATCATAATAATGTTGTTGATGACTGATTCAGCTTCAGTTTCTAATACAGTGCGATATTGAAAGATAAGGTGTGTGGCAATGGGCTATCTGAATAAAAGAAATATGACTTTTTACTCATGGTTATATATTCGTAAAAGGACAAGCAGATGTGTTTGTTGACGTTCTGTTGGTTAACTACCTCTGATGGGGTACATACCCCCGAACGGGAACGAGGCGTGATGTTGTGTACATGATTATGTAAGTATGTATGTAAATAGGAATTATTTACAATTTTGCCCATTTAAATCAATTCCTAGGCACTGTTGCCCTCCCCCTCGTGGGTCTGCACCTTGTCGTGGTGAGGGGGCTTAGTAGCGCTGAGCGAAGCTAAGACAGATCCGAAGGGACCTTCCTGTTTGGGGCCGTAAGGCTTAGAACTAGGTCCCTTCGCACCGTGCGGTGGTGCGCGAGCATCACTGTACGAGAGAGGAAGGAAAATCTCTGTAAAAAACCATGGGGGGGCGGATTTTCATGTCCTGCCCGGGGTGGGGGTGTCCGCTGAGTACTGTTCTCGGCGGACCCAAACCGCAAGCCTGGCTCAAATCCTTGGGTCAGGATCGGGGGTCGCTTGTTGGAGGTCGGGGAGACAGCGGTCGCGAGGAAGAAAACCTCTATAAAAAATCACTCTAACCGTAAGGTTGCCCGTGCCGAGACGGTGCGTGGCCGGCAGGTGGTTCGGTCGTTAGCGGGTATTAGGATTAAGTTAGTTTTTAAGTTTCATAGGGACCAACCCTAATTACAAAAAAGGAATAGTTATGGATCACGCACTTTGTAATATTGTGGTACCCCAGGTCGGTACCGGCAGCGCCGCTGCCGGAGAATCCGACCCCGCCGTTCCGGCGGGCAGAGCCCCCTCGTACTCTGGGGAGGGGCAACAAATGCGTTCCGACGGCCGGCTGAGAAGTGCGGTCGTCGATGGGCCATCCTGCGCCTCGGGAGGTCCTGGGTTGGGAGAGGCAGAAGGAGAGAGGAGAGAGGTTGAGGAAGGAGCAAGAGTAAGAAGTGAGGTCGAGAGAGGGAAAGAGGAGAATAATCCGCCAATTACATCTGGCACTGGTGACGGGGCTGCTATGATAGCCCTTGATACTCATAACACCAGTAATACAAACAGAGATGGACATGGGAGACTCCTTCCATTAAATGAGAGAGACAAGGTCAGGGAGGCAGGAGAGCCAAAGCCGACGAGCAAATACTGGCGCAGTGGGTCGGTTGGGGACCTAAGCATCGACGGATCATGCTCAGACATCGCTGAGGCTACCTCAGGCCACGTGGATGACAACCGACGGAGATCTCTTAGAAAACGTCCTGTAGTTGTTCTGGACGAGTTCTTAGCCCCGACAAGAGAATCGAAGGAACACCCGACTAAGAGTCGCAAAGTGCGGAAGGGTCGCACACCATCAACACGTGTCCCTTCAGCTACTACAGACGATCACAACATGGAGGTAACCTCTATAGGAGAAGTGGAGTCCATAATGAGTGACTCAGCCAGCTCCACTGTTGGGTACACATCGGCGCCAACAGAGGATTTACCGGCAACTGACTTGGCTCAAAAGATATACGAGAGATTAGATGACGTAACTATTATGGCGGACCAGTCTCTTAACGTGAAAGGCACATTTAAAAAACGATTTAAGGAGGCAGCCAATGCCATAAGAATTTCTACCTCAGAGTTGTCTCGGCGATCCTCTAATCACGAAACAATAAAATTAACGGCCGTGAACCATCGCCTCACTGCAGAGATTAGCGTCTTGCGGCAGGAGGTAGCAGCGCTGAGGGAGCTGGTTGAGGCGTTGTCGGAATCACAACAAGTCCAGAGTGCGTCTTCAGAGCAGGCATGCCAACCCTTAACCACCAACTCTGAAGTCAACCGCGCCATCAGCGACCTTAGGCTTATGATTGACGCTAGGTTTGGGGCAATAGAGGCCCGGCTTCCTGTGGAACCCCGGATCCGCCCTCCCCTAGCTACAGATAAAAGGACGGATGTAACGCCAGTATTGGCAACCAAACCAACGGCCCAACAAGAACCACCGTCGGTATCCAAGGATGTAGAGAAAGGGCAGAAGAAGAAGAAAAAGAAAAAGAAAAATAAGAAAGGAAACACCGCAGGCGCATCTGAAAGTAGCTCGTCAAGCCATCCGGTCACTGCTCCTGCTGTACCACCATCGCTACCATCAGTTCCTCCAGCCCTCACAGGTGGGTGGAGCACTGTCGCGAGAAAAAAGAAGGGAGTGGGAAAGACAGGTGCGCCTGCGGCTCATGTCACAAAGCCAACAGCGACGAAGAAGGTCACACTGCGGCCCCCAAATTCCGCAGTGATCATTTTGACGCTGACTCAGGAGGCTGTGGCTCGAGGAACCACATATGCCTCCATTATTGAAAAGGCAAAACAAAACATCGTGTTAGGCGACCACGGCATCTCCGGAGGGTGCCAAATTCGCGCGGCGGCTACCGGCGCGCGAAAGTTAGAAGTGGCGGGGGAGAACTGCAATGATAAGGCAGACTCCCTAGCTACAAGCCTCAGGCAAGTCCTTGCAGGGGACGCTATCGTATCCAGGCCCTTTAAAACAGCTGAAATGCGTATCTACGGCCTGGACGACTCAACATCTCCTGGGGAGGTCGCGATAGCGGTAGCGCGCGCCGGTGGCTGCCTCGCGGAAATCGTGAAGGTCAGCGAGATCCGTCGCAACCCTTGGGGTCTCGGCTCGACCTGGGTTACGTGCCCGGTGACGGCAGCTAAAAAGATAGCTGAATCCGGCAAGCTTCTTGTCGGCTGGGTCTCGGCACGTGTCACAATTGCTGAGCCCCGCCCTCTTCGTTGCTTCCGCTGCTTTAGCACCGGCCACGCTCAGGCCATGTGTCAGGCCGACAAGGACCGCAGCAACAGCTGCTACCGCTGCGGGCTCACAGGCCACAAGATAGCGGAATGCACAGCTGATCGTCCTCGCTGTCTGCTATGTGCGGAAGCGAAGAAGCCAGCGGATCACCGACTTGGGGGTCCCGCTTGTAAGGCCCCCAAATCAAAAGGAGGGAAGGTTCCGAAAAACACGGCTGGTGTAAGAGCATCCCAATCCACCATCAACCAGAGCGGGACGGCTAATGAGGAAGTAGCGATGATCACCGACCAACAATAATGGCCACCAAACTCTTACAAGCGAACATCAACCACTGCGCTGCAGCCCAGGATCTCCTAATCCAAACTATGGCGCAATGGCTTATAGACATAGCAGTAATTGCAGAGCCATACAACATCCTGCCACGCGATAACTGGGTCGGGGACACTGACAACTTGGTGGCCATAGTGAGACATACAGCATCCAGTTCCCCCCCTTTCAGCAGAGTGGCCAAAGGCAAGGGCTGCGTGGCGGCGTTCACGGGAACAGCGGTTATAATCGCCTGCTACCACTCACCTAATACAAGTCTAGCCGATTTTCAGGAGTTCCTGGCTGAGGTCGGCAGACTGATTCGTTGGGCTCACCCCGCCGCAGTACTAGTGGCGGGGGATTTCAATGCAAAGTCGGTGATGTGGGGATCTCCGGCTACAAGCGCCCGTGGAAAGGCTTTGGAGGACTGGGCCGTCTCGTCTGGTCTTATTGTCATAAACAGGGGCACTACCCACACGTGCGTGCGGCACAACGGCGGATCAATTGTTGATATCACCTTGGCCGGCGCCGCTCTTGCACGCCGTATTCAGGGTTGGGAAGTGCTGGAGAGGGTCGAGACGTTGTCCGACCACCGGTACATCCGCTACGAAATCCTCCCCTCTCCAGTTACCCCGAACAGTCCGGGTCGTGTCCCGCGAGGCGACGGTCCAAGATGGGTGTTAGGAAGACTTGATTGCGACCTATTGATCGAAGCCGCGTTGGTGGAGTCCTGGTCTCCAGTACCAGAGGGTCAGGCGGACGTGGAGCTAGAGGCTGAACAGCTTGGTAGCAGCATATTGCGGATCTGCGACGCGGCAATGCCCCGGGCCCAAAACCGCCTCCCCAAACGTCAGGTGTATTGGTGGTCGCCGGAATTAGCCCAACTACGTACTGCTTGCGAGAGGGCGCGCCACCGATACACCAGGAGTCGACGTCGACGTCCCAACGAGGCCCGCGAGGCAGAACTTCATGCCGCATACAAGGCTGCTCGGAAAGCTCTTTCGGTGGCAATCAGACAGGCGAAGCGTAGAGCATGGGAAGAATTACTAGAGACTCTGGATCGCGATCCCTGGGGGCGGCCGTATAGGCTGGTGCGAGCGAAACTTCGCCCCTGGGCACCCCCAGTGACACAAAGTATGGATCCGGAGCTCCTGCAGCAGGTGGTTGCAACCTTGTTCCCACACCGAGGGGAGTTCTCTCCACCATCAATGATGACGAGTTCGGAGAGCCAGTGTTTTAGCCACGTCATCACAGAAACCGAAGAGGTGGTCATCCCCGAAATAACTCCGGCTGAGCTCAACCGGGCGGTTGCTAGGCTCCGTGGCCGTAACACCGCCCCGGGACCCGATGGAGTACCCGGTCGCGCATGGACGCTCGCCATACCTAACGCGCTCGAGCCGAGAGTGATACGGTTGTTTTCGGCATGCCTTTCAAACGGCATTTTCCCCCGGCGATGGAGAACGGGTAGACTTACTCTCATAAAGAAAGAGGGCCGTCCAATTGAGTCTCCGTCGGCGTACCGCCCTATCGTCCTGCTCGACGAGGTGGGCAAACTCTTTGAGCGTCTGTTGGCAGCCCGCCTCGTCGAACATATGGAGGAGCACGGCCCGGACCTGAGCCCCAACCAGTTTGGTTTTCGCCGAGGGCGATCTACGATAGATGCAATGTCGCGAGTGAGGGCCCTGACGGAGGATGCTGTCGCAGGGCGGGGAGTGGTCGTTGCGGTGTCTCTCGACATCGCTAACGCATTTAACACCCTCCCCTGGAGCTGCATAACAGCTGCGCTCCAGTTTCACCGCGTGCCGCAGTACCTTAGGCGAGTCATTGCGTCATATCTGTCAGAAAGGTCGGTAATCTACCCCGCGAGGGATGAATGGTGCGAAAGGCCAATGTCGTGCGGTGTTCCACAGGGGTCGGTTCTTGGCCCGACCTTGTGGAACATCGGCTACGACTGGGTTTTGAGGGGCTCCCTAATACCTGGGGTTGACCTCACGTGTTACGCGGACGACACATTAGTAACCGCCCGCGGCAGTACGTACCGTGAGGCAATACATATCGCGACGGCTGGCGTCGCCGACGTGGTCCACCGCATTCGACGTCTAGGATTGGTTGTGGCTCTCGAGAAATGTGAGGCTCTCTTCTTCCACGGGTCTCGGAATGCACCGCCGGCAGAAGCGCACGAAATCGTCGTAGGCGGGGTGGCGATAGGTATCGGCCGAACGATTAAATACTTAGGAATCGTCCTTGACAGTCGTTGGAGCTTTCGGGAGCACTTCCGGCGCCTCGCGCCCCGACTTGTAGGGGCCGCTGGGGCCCTGGGTCGCTTGCTCCCGAACCTGGGAGGTCCGTCAGACGTTTGTCGTCGCCTTTTCACCGGCGTCGTTCGTTCCATGGCGCTCTATGGCGCCCCGATATGGGTGGATGCCCTCAAGCGCGAAAACATCGCAGTTCTGCGCAGGCCACAACGCGTTTTAGCCATTAGAGCGGTAAGAGGGTATTCCACCGTATCCTTCGAGGCGGCGTGTGTGTTGGCAGGGACTCCCCCGTGGGACCTTGAAGCCCGAGTTTTGGCGGATGTATACCGCCAGACTTCAGAGGCTCGGACGCGGGGGACCGGTCCAGACCCGGAGGCTATCGCGCAGTGGAGGCGCGAATCACGCCAGAACATCCTTCGGATCTGGTCCGAGCGGCTGGAGCACCCCAGCGCTAGTGCTCTACTCATTAGCGCCATCCAACCGGTCCTCGAGGAGTGGTTGCACAGACGTTACGGAACGGTGACCTACCGACTGACGCAAATCCTAACGGGGCACGGCTGCTTCGGCCGATACCTATTTGTAGTCGCAAGGAGAGAGCCTTCCCCAGCATGCCACCACTGTGGGCATACCGAAGATACGGCCGCCCACACATTGGCCGAGTGCCCGGCTTGGGCGACAGAGCGCGGAGCGCTGATCACCGCAATAGGGCTCGATTTGTCGCTACCGGCCGTAATTCGCTCCATGCTCGGTAGCGACGAGGCCTGGAGCGCGATGCGATGCTTCAGCGAAATCGTAATGGCGCAAAAGGAGGATGCGGAGAGGGTCCGGGAGCTAGACCCGAATGCACACCCGATGCGTCAACGCCGCGTCGGACGGAGGAGAGCGGCGCATGACCGCCGCCCACCCTAAATTGGGTCTCTGACAGTGGACTGGGCGTCTGCTGTCAACTTGGAGGAGAGACTCCAAAGAAGGTCGATGGCCGTAGTGTCCGGCCATCGAGCCAGTCGGTCTCGAAAGGGCCCCCGTGGAAGGGGCAACCGCGTGGCGTGCGACTTGCGGTTCTAAGCGAAAGCAGTTATCCCGTCGCACGTCACATACGCGGATCAGGCAGGCACTCGTGGGGTTTTAGTGGTGTATGCCCGCCCTTCTGGCGGGAGAGTCCCACATAACCCTGCGTTCCACCCAGGGCGCAGGGTATGCGTAACGCATTTCCCCACGAAAAAAAAAAAAAAAAAAAAAAAAAGGCACTGTTGCCCTCTACATGACTTTCGGGTTTTAATCTACGTGTCTTCATACGATATCCTATATGAGGGTGATGAAATTGATAGATAATCACACGATAGAATGTATCGTATGAACGAGAAAGAATATCAGTATTCGCTTGTGTGTTTTTTACCGGTGTTTGTAACACTACGATTTTGTCACTCTCACTGATAGAAGAAGTTTTACTCAAAATTGAGACGACAAGCACAAAAAAATACCAAAAGTTTATAACTTGAATTGCTGTACGGAGAGATAAGGTTACAAGGCAGTTATTTTTACTATCAGCTGAAAAATTTCTGCACCTCAAAGGTCTAAAGTAGTAGAAATATTGGAATCTACAGATGAACTGAAAATACAGGTATAATATTCAGTACTTAGAATGGATAAATGTGTGATTGGCATAATCAACGAATGGCAACAGCTGCTCTTTCTAGAAAAAATAAACAGTACAAATAAAAAAGTCGTTAGAGGTTGCTTATCACTCTACTAGATACCTCACAGGTTGGGTTTCTATCTGTCAGGTAGTGGTCTAACACAAATAGGTCTCAATACAAATATATTCCCATTATTATATTATTGTTGTACGCAATTTACGGTTACAACAATAACATTTAAGTACGCAGTACTGCTTACCCGTATTTAACAGTTAAATAGAGAAATCTTCTCGGCTCGCACCTGATTAGCTGGCTCATCTTACGCCGCCCACGCACTCTGGGCTTGTGCTCTATTCTTAGTCGAAGTAATGAGAAAAACAACAATAAGTTAATAATAGCCTGTTATTGTCCTACTGCTGGACAAGGGATTTATATCTGAATTACGTTACCTGTTTACGATTTTTTTGCAATTTTCTAGAAATCTAAGATTTTTTTTTGCGATAAAAATTATCTTATATGTTGCTTGAATATTATTCTATGCAAAATTTCAGCGCATTTTAACCGGTAGTTACCTATTACCTGATGCTGGAACATAAAGACGGACGACAGACAGACAGAAAAATGAAATTGCAGACTCGGCATCTTATCCCGTATAACCACCACTATTGTTTTTTTTAAATAAGTATATATTCAATGTACAGAATTTACTTTCCGGACCTCCACGACTCCTAACCTGCTACTTTGTTCGTAGGTTCGTAGTATTTTGTGGTGTTTAACCTGGCGTGACAAAATACATGCAAGGTGTCATAGGTGATATAGGACATTCCTATTTCTAAAAGTTAATCTCGTGTATCTCGTAATCTGAAACTTCAGCCATTGAGTGTTACGAATTTGAAATTGTTATCCATGCTCTACATACATTGTAACACGGTACTTACCTGTGTTTTTATAACTTGAAATACTAACACACTCGTGCTTAGTAATTAAGCGTATAATTGCATTTTACATATTACCTTTAAAGAAGCAATAACTGGCAGTAAATATCAGCCGTAAACCTGTAGCGTAAGCTAATTTTTCTTATGGGATTAGGTACCTGAGTGAAACCACATAACAATTAGAAATAAACCGTCAGCAGTAGTCTAAACATGTCATTAAGGTAATGCAACATTACACGCTATGTAATTATATGTTTACAAAATCGACACTGTCCTGTACAAATATGTAATCTTATTAAGTAATTATTCCATCGTAAACATTTGCACAGGTCCGTTGTCCGAGTGTCATCAAGCTATCAATAAAAGGTGCAATTAAAACACTTTGATTAACACACTGCTAACGGTAAACAAGTGTGCGGTAAAAATATGGATATTTATTTATTTATATGCCACAACTAATACATGTATTGATGTATGTAGGCCTGTAAGGATAGCATGTCCGAGGGGGGGTTCACTGACAGCGATTTACCAGATACGTCTAGTAGACTCTACGTGTCAGTGACTTCCACGCTACTATAATTACGTACCGGATTCTTTGCAATAATTTGTAGTGCTCAATATAGAAGGGCTATTTACAAACAAGGTGACAATTTATTGACAGGTCGACTCTACTGTATGCTAATGAGAATTAATTGCAGAGAAATTGTGTTGCGTGTCACTCACGAGGGAATGCGCATACATACGCAAACACAAGTGCGATTCAGTTTACTCATTAATTTTACTTAGGCAACTGATGTTACCTAAGCAGCCAGTTTATACTAAAAAATAAAGAAATATGGTATTCAGGACATAAGTAATGTTGTTTTACTTAGGTGTTTCTTTTGAACTCTAGGCGTGTTAAGGAATAATTGAATGATTTGAATATGGAGGGTTTGTGGAGGTAAGCCTTGTCTCTCAGCTAGCACAAAAGGCGTTGATGTTATAAATAAATATGTATGCGGAAAATCTGATAACTATGCTAATGTTGTTTACGTAAATATAATCTGTTCGTTATCATTCCTGTCTGTTCCACAATTTAATTAGAGAAGACACGCTTGAAAGCTGTCAAGCGTTGGCGCCCGCAGACCTGACTACTATATGTTTGGGAATCTCGGCTTGTTTCCATTATCATGTTGTTATTTATAGATGGATGAAGAAATTATTTTATTTATAAATTTGACAACTGATAACACAGAATAGAGAGATATAGAATGACAAAACTATTCCATAAAGTGAGTTTGAATGTGAGTACTTGTGTAGATTTAATCGGTCATTGTTTTTATTGTAGTGCAACTGTTCTTATTTCATTAAGTTAATAGTCTTAGATAAATTAAGAATTTGGTTTACTTAATTACCTATTTCTCTTAATTATCGTCAGTTCACAATAAATAGCAGTTACGTGTTGAATGTCGGGCGTAAGTCGGCAGAGTGTTCGTGTGGGGTGTTAAGTCGTCCTCATGATCGTCGCGCGATGTTTCGACTGTTTCGAGACAGTATTAACTTGAACCTTCGCATATGACATTTATTATCGAGCCGCCCTAATTTCCACAATATTTGGGCCAACAATATATTATTTATAGAACGCCAGCTAAGAACTAAACGTCTAAACTAAAATGCATTTGATTGATCGCCTCAATCTAGGACGTGACAAGGCCAGATCGTGTTCGGTTCCAGCTAATAAACATCGTCTCATTAAACTGCAACTAAGGGATATTAATAGCGCCAGAGATAAATACCCTCTGACCTGACTTTAATCGACTTTTTTATAATGTAGCTAGGTATTGTTGTTTTAGGTATTTCTCGAAATCAACAACAACAATAAAGTCTACCTACCTGCTACACATTTCAGTTTCACTGCTCCTTGAGCTCTCGAAATTCATGGTGCCTGGTCATATGTAGAGATAATTATTAAGTTGCTGATTTTAATGTAGTTTTTGGTTATCTAGATAGATTTTCAGATTCTGTTCAATACATTTATCACTGGATTTTCAATTATTTCGCATATAATGTAATTTATACAGAAAATCTCTGTAACCTATTTTTACCATAGAATTGAATAAACCACTATCAACTTTGATAGTATAACCTATGACCTCTGTGATCCAGGGGTAGATAAAACAATAAAAGATAAAAATAGCTTTAGTTCGGTTTTTCATTCACTTCCGAGTGTGGGAAGTCGACCCTATAATCGGATATCAGCCGGAGAGGGGTAGGAATTGACATTTAATTTTTGTGTTCCATCGATTTTTTGTGATGTTAACCTTTTAAGACGATTTTATCTACAAACAATCTGAAGTTTACTTCTTTTTGAGGGAACCTTTTATAATATTATGTTTATGTTAAATGGTATCACATTTTACCTAACTGAGTTCCCCTGAACAGATGACTGATTTCTATAAAGTGTGAAACAAGTGGCACGTTTGCAAATAATGCAACTAAGTATTCAGCTAAAGCTGAAAGTTTAACATTAAAGAGTTTCTGTCAAGATTTTGCTGGAGATAGTGTTTCGCTTCAGACCTCAATTATAGATTTACAAAATAGCATAAGAGGAACTATGTATTTTAGTACTGCTTTGAAGAGTCTGTAACTCCTCACTATGCAGCTATGTTCAAATGTCTATTGTTTCCATTAAGTACAGTGTTTGGTTGTTTTTGCACATCAGTCGAGTCATAAAGTTCTATTAGCTTTTTAAGTGCGCACTTACTTGCTACATGAAAAGAGATTGAACCGTTCTCTAACATTCTTGTAGTTATTTATAATATTTACTGTAGCTGTATTTTCTTTACCGGAGATTACAATGACCGCAGTGTAAACTTTGGCTCACTTGATAAACCACACGTGTTAACCTAAGATACAATATCAGATATATATCATACTGGTGTAATATATGTACAAGTATGATACTTAACAATCTCCTCAAAATATTAACAGATTGTTCAAAGTAGGTAAGTGAATTCTCTCCTTTTCCTTTGCCGGTACAAGAAAATTCAATGGAAAGCGTAAAAAGGATTCAACTTCAATGCTGTTTGTTAGTGGGCTTTCTTGAAACAAACAACTTCTATTAATCGTAATTCTGTTTCTACCCACCTACCTGTTTAAAATAAAAGCGTAATCCCGGCTGGTGGTGTCACGTGCGAGTTGATTCAGAAATCAAGACACATTCATTGCTCGTGCCGCAGATTGAGAACTACGTGCTCGTACGTACTACTCGTACTCTCTTCAAAAACATTGTAGTAAGTAGCGAGCCCATCGGCCTTTTGAAACTTACGATGTTATGACTGGCGTACGGCATAAACATCATAGTGTTTAGACTCAAACAAACCAGTAAAACTTAACTTTTACAGTTTTCCTCGCGTTGTTTACATTGATGTGTGCACGAAGACGTTTTATTACCGGTACATGTTTACAACAATGACAGCAACTGAAGTGTCCCAGTGCACTTGCCGCTGTCGTGGGCAGGAGAGGAGGCAATAAAATATTCATCAGTCACATGTCAACGTGACCCACGTTCCTAGGAATTTATTAACTCTTATGTTATGTTCCATTTACTAAGTTTCAAACACTTGCTCGCAAATAAAACTATATTAATCTTACAAACTATGTTTTTTTAGCCTTGCGGTTGTTGTATGTATAGACGTTATGAATAATTCCAATTCAAACTTTCCTTTTGTCACTGGTATTAAGAAGTATTGGAGATATAAGTATGTCAACCTCAGGTACCCTAACGATAGTTACATAATTTAACTAGCCTGTATTTTTCCTTTAGCATTAGGTAGGTCTGTTACTAAGACCACAAGCCAAATGTGTTATAAATAGATCGGTCTGAGACGTGGGTCGTGGGACTAGCGCGGTACCAGACAGTGCGCCATCGTACAACAAACTGCAGTATGACAGTTAAGTAATTCCTTTTTTAAACTATTACACAATACACCGCCTGCAGATGCAACTAGTGCAGGCGACATTAAATTATTTATATTGCTCTTTCGTGCGCGAGGTGAATGAAGCTAATAGTTTTATGCGTTTACATTTCAAGTCATAATAATAAAATATACAACTCTTCATTGCCCGTTTCAAGTAAAGAATAAGAGCACGCGTTTGACTACGCCTTTATCAATAACGCAAGAAATTAAAATAATCGGCTTGGAAAATCCCCAGATGCGATGTTATCACGTTAGAAACAAAACAATTAGAAGAATTATCTTATACTGAATTTCAAAGCTCTTGATAAGTATGGTAGAGTCCTTGAATGCCACAAACATTATTGAAGTTGGTTGCTCTATATTAGATAGTTCACTTGTTTGGGTAACACCCAATTAAAAATTATAAATTATGTTGTATCCCATGGTCACAATGTGAAGCAAAGTTGGAGGACCTATATTTTACAGACCATTCTATGTTCCAGTCGTACTCGATGTACCCAACTCCTAGACGGTGTCAGTAGGTACATAGTATTTGATATAAGTACTTACAAACATATGTGTATAGCGACGTGCCGTATGACCTCCGGAAGCTAGCGCCCAACTAGCGGGGTCACCGGTGACCTAAGGTCAGACTAGTTGTCACGATGTTTCACCGCAGTTTATTGACTTTCCTTACTGATGATGGCTACGAACTCGTTGGAACTCGCACTACATACATACATATATTATGTATTACTCAAGCAACACTGATTGCGTATCTCGGACCACTTCAGTGATCGTTTAACCTGTTTTAAACGCATTGCCACGTTCATTACAGGTAATATGTAATTACAATAATTTGAGAAAATTACCACCTAGTTATTAGAAACTAACTGAATGAGATTAGGCTTATGTACACACATGTTGCACAAACCTTTACTTGCTTGCTATAGTTATTTTCTGCGATCTTTTCTTTGATGATGATGACGATTACGGGTACATGGTAGAATTTTATTAAGTGTTAAATCAATGTGATTATCATGTCATTTTCAAAGTGCCGACCCACATACAACTAATACAGTTTTCATATGTTTTCCTTTACAATACTATGCTACTTTATCGTCTTTAAGTAGATCGACGTAAATACGGTACGTATGCAAAGGGACCGTGGGCAGGCCGGCAATAAACTGACTTTTTTTTATTATGTGCAGATGAAACATTGAAACCAGTGGACATTGTCTTACTGTACGCATATGCGATGCGCCTCCGCGACCCGATTTCGCTAATCCGTTGCAAGTGTCGGCCCTGTCGATATCCTGCGGTCGGAGCCGGCCCTCACGCCTGCTCCATTAAACAAATATCGTGACATTAAGGTGGGCCGCATGTCGCTTACATTCACTACTCATATCCGTTACGTGGTCAAATGTCAGCCTAGGCGCTATTTGGTAAAAATACACAGCAGTCTCAGTAACTAGGTGCAGCTTAAAACAAAAGAAAACTGGAACCTATTTTATAATAGGTACTGTAGGAAGAATATAATATGTATGTGTGAAATTGTAATAAAATCTCTTTGGCTTCAAGAATCACAAATGAGTACACGGTTCATTAGGTTTCTTTCAGTGAGCTCGTGAGGTACCCAAATACCGAGCTTCTTTGTGAAGAGACTATACTAAAATGCGAAAAGACTTCTTCCCCGACCTAATATAAAGTAAAATTTTATTACTTTAACGACAACAATGAATAGTTATAGGGGTTCATAGATTTATAATTATCAGGTTAAAGTAGTTTGATTAGGAGAATAAGTAATTGCTACAGTCGCTGATTTGCCCGTGGGACATTACTACAATAATTTATAGGAAGCTTATTTTATAGTACTACTTCGAGAACAGGCTGATTATTAATGATTATTGCTCGGGGAAAGTTGTCGGAGACTCTGGGGTAAGTAATAAAAGGGTGATCCGGTATTCTCATTTCGGTTGGTGACCGTACTATTCCTTTAACGGACTTTCATTTATATATAAGAACTGTAGGTAATAACTATACGTTGTATTAATTGGTACGTTAAAAAATTCATGCATAAATTGCATGCATTTATCTTATAAAATAGAGATAATACAACAAAATGAAATTGCACATAAGAACATGAACAATGTAAATATGTACAATAAAGTACAGTATGAGTTAAATAGAAAAAAAGAGATATAGATTTTAATCAAGTATTTATTTATACGTACGTGTCTTCTAATATACATACTTTCATTGATCTATTTTGATAGGTTTGTCACAATTTTTTCGTTAAGCAAGTTTGTACAAACTTACGCACTATTATGTGATAATTATTTAATTTGTATATTAAGTAATGCCTAATTACGTGACTCAGTGTCTGTACTGTAAATAAATAACTGCAGTACATTTGACATGTTAAATTATAAATAACTCGTGGATGTAATTGTCTGGTCGCGCTGTAATTCGATCATAGAGCAGTTATCTACAGGCCATAGATCAAATTAATCATCTGATAATATCGTGCACATGATTTATTTAGTTAAGACAATAGATTTGTTCCACTGAAGGTCGTCAGTTTGCTTGTTTACAAAGATTTTGATCATTGTCCTAGTCATTTGATGACTGTTCAAGGTCATTTATATATTAGCTAATTAGACGTTTTGTTATAGTTCGCTAAATCTATGCTAACTATTCTTTAATAAAGAATTTATGGATAGGAAAAGATGGCAAGGATTTTCTGAGTTGAAAATATAATAAATAACCCTGCTGTTCGATTGGACAAAGGGTGTTGTGAGTCACATAGCTGATAGTATCGATAACTGTGCTGTTAAACTTTACCCATCGACATGCTTCAATAACGTAAGAGCGTGCGCGTAGGTGGCGATCTCTAATCTTGTCTCGAGGGGAGCACGGGTCAGGGAGAGCTTCTGCTTTCATGTGAAATCGTAAACAAATCAAATACCGATAGATAGGTAATGTGATTAAAGCTATAATCTCTGCACGCAGTGTATCATTTTGACCTTAATTAAATCAGTAATTTTCCTGAAGAGGTGTCTGAGTATGTCCGTTATTAAGTATTCGGTCAGCATAACTTCATTTACTTAATGTTTCTCTTTCATATGAATGTCTTTGAAGTACAAATGGATCATATTAATAAAATTGAGTAAACAGAATAATAATATTCTATAAGGGAACTGATGGATCATATTTAGTGGGTCATTTATTTATCAATTTATTTGACCCAATTATAACCTCGAATCACTGGTCGCACGGTTCAACAAACAAAGGATATCAGAGGGTCATATTGTCACTGAAAGACACCATTTCTTAATTTAAGAGTTTGTTAAATGGACACGCGATGTCTTGTTTAGTTAAGCCTCTAATGAAAAAAAATCGGATGAGAACACGAGGATTTCTTTAACTAGAAAAGGAGCATATAAATAATATGATAATACCATTCGAGACATTCAGTACATACTCGTTTACACAGTAGGTACATAGTTTAAACGAAATCAAACACAAGGGGAGACAATTACGGCATATTTGGAATTCCCAGAGAAATAATTTGACAAGGAAGGGGAGTGCGCGCTCAAAGCTGGTATGAGTTCAGTGAAAATAAAAGAGTAGTGTGGAATATTTAGGATGGAAAGAAAATGTATAAATGCGTTCATATAATATTGTATTTGATATTGACATAATCAGGTACATAAACTTATTAATAGGAATCTTAAACATCAACATACATTTCATATCTCTATCTATAGTGAGTGTTGTGTACTTACATAAGTACGCACTATTAAAATTTTGCTATGGTCAATTAAGAATAGTTATCCACACGTCTAAATGGTTAATTTCCTACAGCTGTATGTGTTGATTGTACACCAATCTCGTGAAATTAATTAATGAAAGTCCTTAAACCCCTCAGTTTCTTTTTGACAAGTTGAATTTTTTCAAGCCTTTGAAGTTTCTGCTTCCTAAGACATGTAACGGTAGAAGTAGAGTGACTGTGGTAGACTAGACAAAGAGATGAATGACTCAAATAATACTGCCTTTCATAAATCTAGATACTGTTTCAGACGTCGATTTTTAGGTATTCAACGGTTGAAAACGTAAATTGTTTTGCCGCTGCAAGGAGCTCTTTGCCTTTTATTTGTGTTTTACATTTTTTTTTAAGTAACTAAATTGTAATGTTGGTAGAATTAACATCCAGACAAAAAGTTTCAAGCAATTTTACTTTCTAATATTTACATTCATTAAATTAATTGCTTAGGGTTAGACTTGACATTTTTCAATAGAGTTTTTTGGGGTATTTAATCAAAACTAGTCGTATTACTTGATAAATGTCCCGTAACATTTTTTGCAACAACCAATATTTCGCAGAGTTTACGGCTAAAATATGAAATACTGAAAAAAATATGTATTGTTAGTTTTTAGATTCAGATTTAGAGTTTTTTTATAAGAACAATATCATCAACGATACAAACGTATTATATTATTATGTACTTGCCAATTACGTATCTATATATTAACCCATACACATTTTATCTGTCTAAGGCTAATGCTTCCTTTTTTCCCATAGAACAAAAATATTTGAAGATTAAATTTTTTAGGCTTATGGTAATAACAATTCCTAATTTCAAATTTTCTTCTACTTTTTATAACATTTAATACAATCATTTTATTAAGCATGGCTTACAAGAGTTGCAAAATATTTGTTTCACAGCCGATTTGTTCTACTAAAGAGAATATTAGAAATCGCCAGGAGGTCGAGAAGGAGCCATATGAAGCAAATTGGAGTATGACTCTTAAGTACCTACATATATCTCGTTGAACACGACTTACATAGCTAGTCTCATTTTTTTTTAGTTTACAGGTTTGGTTTTATTTGTTTTCTAGCAATCGAGCAGTAAATATAATGAGAACCATTATATTGTTAATAAGTATTTAAATTCGCTATGTGTATCTCAAACCCATACATTTGAAAACCCGTACATTTTTCCTACAATTTCTACAAAAATAACTGTCTATTTCATTCACTGATAAGTATATAGTAGGATTAGGGAGGAATACAATATATATCCCAAACAGGCCAGCACTTATTATATTCTTACAATAACGAAGACGTTGGTTAAACATGAAGCCTGAGAAGAGGTAGCGAACTAAAATATTAATCAGGCTTTTCGTGAACTGAAACCAGACATCTAAGAACAATTGAAATCACCCGCGCTACTTTTATTATAATACAGTTCTTTTTCTATGAATATATTGACTATTTGATTTGAATAAAGCTTATTGTAATAAACATTTAAGAATATTTTATAATCAATATGTGCTCGCGTTGTTCCCTCTCATGGCGACGCTCATTCTTCTAACTGGTAGAGGGAACGGTCGTGTTGGTAGCGGGTGTCGAGGTCTTGCCGGCCGTGGTGGAAGCCTGGAGTCAGTACTGGCACGAGCTCGGAACTCGTCCCCACATTCTGACCGGCCTGACGAAGACGTGGAGTCGCTGCGACCAACGCACACCTCGTCTTCTTCATCCAGCTCCATCTCCGTCCACCGACGACCTGGAAACAATTAAACATAAAAAAATTATAAATTTAAATTAATGTCCCACTGCTGGGAAAAGGTCTCTTCCGTAATGAGGGAGGAGTTAGGCCTAGAGTCCACCACGCTGACCAAGTGCGGGTTGGGGACTTTGTATACCTTCAAGAACTGTTCTAAAGAACTCTCAGGCATGCAAGGTTGCATCAAGACGTCTTCCTTCAGCGTTAAAACAAGTGATTTATTTTTTCTAATCCACATAATTATATCTTCGACAAGTCAATAGTGTGTTGCCGCAAGTACGAAACCTCGACCACTTGCGTGGGAGACGCAACTTGAACCACTCGGCTATCACTGCTGAATTAATCAAATCATGCTTTTGTAAATATTATATAAATTTTACGTGTCTTTGTTCCTAAATATCACTCTTAGATATAATTCCGAATAAGCAAACAAATCAAATTTCAATCGCATTACAAAGCATGTCAGATGGAAAGGTACTTAAAATTCTTTATTGAAAATGTATTGGTACGTATAATTCTGGGAATATTCGCTGTCGTATAAAAGGTTCGTTAGCGTAGAGTTCGAGAAAGCTTGAAAAGAAATGACGTGTCCCATGACGATTGCGTATTTTTGACTGCTTGGCAACATCTGTTCCTGTGTGAGTGAATATAATTATGAGAAAGGAGAGGTAGAGCCGTAACATTTCGCGTCAAATTCAGCCGTATTGTTATAACGATACTGAGGTTTTAATTATGAATCTACAACAAATTAAATTTCTTTTGAAGTTAATATTAGGTAAATTGTGTGAGTTAAACGAATACGATTTAAAGACAAAAATGTTGAAAGGTTGGTTCGTTAAACGCAATCACGAATGAAATGTTTGGGAAAAAGTTTTGGTTGAGTATGAACCTTCACATTAAACTTTCAAACGTATGGTAAGGTCTATTCAGAGTAATACTTTTACTGAACTGGATATCCTCATTTTCAACTTTTAAAGAAGAATAGGCATATAACTTTGTATTTTCTTAGGTAGTAAAAGCACAATTTGCAAAGTCCCCTAATATTTCGTTTAGTTCACGACCGCGACGTCGTGTGTTAGGGTTGGACTGTGAGACCCAAATTATTCTCAGGTGTTTATTGTCCGGTCAGGGTCTACCTGGAATTCCCAGGGGCCCCATAGAACCCGCATAACGCTTCCACAAATCGTACGCATCATTATGACCGGAATAATGAATCCCTAGAAAGTTTTCGCAAGTCATACGTAAGTACGTATTTCCATAATATGAGAACGTAGCTTTTAAAAAATAATTATAGAACCTTATCTAAGGATAACATTTGTGTAGCTTTTGTAAAGAATTTTATTAAAACCAAATTCTTTTTTAAATATAAGAAGAAAATATTTTAGGATTAGATGGAAAAGTGTGGGTATATCGAGACGTGCGGTAAAAATTCCATTACCTAAATAAGTAAGTAACGTTAACCTACGCAACTGAAAATTGCCGCCGATTACTGTAAGCCAAAGCTTTCAAATCAACCCGGCTTTCAACAGTGACGATTAGGGTAAATGTCTTTTACTGAACATTTATTCCAAACAGTCGGGCTTTAAAGGCCCAAAAGCTATTTTTCGGAGCCTTATATTAAGGTTTGCAGAGATTTTCCGCGTTCCAGCAATGTCACTTGTGCCAGCAGGCAGAATGCAAATAAGTTTATTAAAGCTGGGGGAGTCCGTGATCGGTCGCGAATATTCCTAGCTAGAACCATAGAATCAGCTATACAGAATTAGGTAGGTATTAAGATTAATTGCAAATACATCAGTAAGTAGTACGACCCTTACTTATTAACTTATACCCTTCCCTAAACAGAGGTTGAAGAGCACCTAAATCCACATGTTACTTACTCAGCAAAAATGTGTTTCCATACTCAGCGTTAGTCTCTAAAACGTCATGCATATCGTCATGCTTACGGCTTATACAAATAATGGTAGGTGGTGTAAACTTACAAAACGGGGGAGCAGTAGTGGTGGTTTCTGGTGTGGAGTCGGACGCAGCGCGTGCCAGCGGCCGGCCCAGCGCCGCCGGGTGCCGGTCACCGTCGCGCCTCGACCATTTGTTGCTGACCCGCCAGAACCGACGAGCATCTCTGAACACACCCCATACCTAAAATACACAAACATTTCATTAACTTATATTTAAATGGCTAAAGTGGAATTGGGTCGGACATGTTCACCGGTTGCACCCTGAGAGATGGGCTAAGTAGCTACGAAGTGGGTGCCACAACATGGTCAGCCGCAACGGGGAAGGCCGAAACGGAGATGGCGGGACGACTTGGACGCGTTCCTGGACGGTTGGCCGGACGTAGCAAGCGACCGAGGGGACTGGAAGGGTAGGGGAGAGGCCTTTGCTCAGCAGTGGGACACAGAAAAAGGCTAGATAAAAATAATATATTTTAATACTTATCAATAAGAACCACTATATACCATCGTTGAAAAGAATCAATATTTCAGCCATTGCAATAGAACAGAGTCATTTAACAAGTACCAATCATTCCATTTTTAGAACTGCGAATACAAAGTTACGTTTTTAGTTTAATTGCTTCAATTCATAACTGTTTCGAGTTTCAACGGTACATTAAAAGAGGACTGTACTATTCAGAGACTCTCCTCTTAACTGGCTCTTGAGTACACAAAATAATATATCAAAGGCTGCGAATACGAAGTTAAAATTGTAGAGTGGGCGTTAGAGCATTTTATTGGCGTTTTGTACAACCTTCAAAGGAATGCGGCCAAAGTGCAAGAGGAAAATGGTATACTTAATGTATGAAACTTTGGGTCCGTTAAAATTGGTAAAACAATACAATGGAGGGTGTTTTAAGAAAATTAAAATATTTATTTAGTCATTACCATAAAGTACCTATAATATTTTGAAACACTTACTTGAGGACATAAGTTACACAACAAATTTAACCAAATGACGTCATAGTATGAGGTGAATCAGAACGAGATAAGCTTTTCTATTTCTTGCGAAAAGTAATCGGATAATTAGGATCTAGATTTTTTTGCTACCATAGTATAAATAAGCAGCTATACAAGAATCAATAGAGATATCAAGAGTCTACAGCTATATGAGCTGTCTAATTGATTATATTATTTTAAACAATATTTGATGTAAAAATTTCTCGTGAAATCCGATCTAGTGCGCGATAGATATTCCTGTGGGGCTGTCCCGCCCAGTTTGTGATATTTATAAATTAATTTAAAATAAAATTTTGAAATGACATAATATTAAACAGTGCCACGAAGTGATTTCGCATAACTATTCCAGTGTAAACTCAAAACTTTATAAATGTGATAAGAAACCCATTTTATTTCTACGGTCAGGAAGTGAACCTCTGTCACCCTATAGTGCTGAAATAGCGTGGTGTAGGTACAAGTGAACCTATTTCCGTGGCCACGGGTTTTCCGTTTTTACGGCTTATCTCTTTATGACACAACCAAGGTTGAAAATCTACCGAGCTTCGTGATGTCATTGTTAAAACGTACATTTCATACATACCACTACATTTATTATGTAACAAAATACAACAATACGAGATAAAAGAAAAGGGTAAGTGTATAAACCTACAAATACATACATTATGTAAAGAGAGAGCTACTTCAGTGTATTTTTAGATAATATAATTTACGATATACATACGTCTGAAGTAAGTAATGCGTTACACAACAAAAAATGTTTGTGTTTATTTGTTTGAAAATATATCGAAATATGATCCGGTATTATGGACAGATATGGACAGACGGGACAGATATAGGTATGCATATTAATTGTCACTTAGAGCAATAAACTTGTAACGAACGAAGAAAGGAATATCTAGAACCATTTAATAGATTTCAATTTAGTCTACGGGCCATTTACTTATATTAAATAAAAATAAATTTAACCCATTAAGTTCCACTTCTGGGCAAGGGTCTCCTTCCGTAATAAGGGAGGGGTTAGGCCTTAAGTCCACCACGATGGCTAACTGCGGTTTGAGGACTTTGTATTTAGTAAATATAAAGCTACATTACTATATCCATTTTAGGAGAAACATTTATAGTAAATATATAGTACATTCGTAGTACATTATGTGTGACAAGTAGTCCTGTTTATCTAATCCAATTCTAAACTACAATCGATCGATGTCGCTCTTACTTTGTAGTTCAAAGCCCAAGCTTACTACTTACTCACGTTCTTACGTAATACCTACGCCCTGTGTGTTGGGTGCAGTCTTTCTTTCAGAGGATGGGTAGATCCTTGACATAGTAGCTTACTTTTGAATCAAATAACATGAATAATGAATATGTCACATTTACTAATATCTACACAAACACAAAAATATCCAATTTATTTTTTAACAGATATTGATATTTTTTGGTATTATAGTTTTTTGAGAAATATTTCCATTTTGCTTACTTCACATTGTTATAAGGATGTAAGATTTTGGAGAAAATCTCAAAGGAAATAAATCATGTAGTTTAACGTGAATTTAAAATAAGGATATTTAAAACGGTGTCAATGGTGGTGGTATCTTTAGAAACACTATAGCTATACAGATCAATTGCTTGACTCGCTCACAATAAATCGAACATGTCACCAACAGAGGAACGTTTAAATTGGGTTAGGATTGCAAAGTTAAATTATTCTATAGATACGCTCGGTTGCCACGCAAATTACTTGATAATCTGCGTCGTCTCAATTCAGTTACAACCCTATGTTGTTCCGTGATAGAATATTGAACTTAAATACGTAGATACCGAACTACATTTTCCAGTAATAGGAAAAAACTATTAAAGAGATTGTGGAACTCCTTTCATTAATTGTCTCAATACGCTGTTACTTCGACTTCATTTGCATTTAAGTAGGACTTTAAATTCAACTTTTAATGTCTTTGGGGTGCCTTTTTAAAAGGCCACTTGTTTCCGGTAGTTAAGTTTGCTCCGCATTTTCCCCAGAATTCTCTATTTAGTCGCCAGTGATTCCGTGAACAGGTAGCAACTTTAATAAAGTTCAGAATACATTTTCGTTTAAATTTGCTACGGTTTAAAAAGATAGGGCACAAGGCATCTTGTTATTCTTAATTAATCCAAAAATGATATAGTTAACAGGTTAATCGAACATTGAATTCAATAAATCCTTTAATTTAATCTTAAGTTTTTCTTCTTCTTTATCTCATGTTATCGTTTTATCATCACATGTCGTAATTATTTTTTCATGTTTGTAGCCGTTAGAAATTTCATATCTGAGATTAAAAGATACCTACGTTTCTCAGAGATACTTTAAAGGCTTCTTATTACGGTGAAACGTTGGGGAAAAGAATGTGGGAGCGTTGAAAACCCTCGCAGCAAGTGAATACTTTGTTGTGAAAGATTTCCACTTGTTATTCAAAGCGAAATCTCGCATATTGCAGTGCAGTTGACTTTAAAAATGAGTTTGTTTATTTACTTTACATACATTGCATGAGCATCTATGAGAAAAGTTGTCGTATGAATGTTAACGAGTAATGTTTTACGTGACTTTAAGTGCTTTAGTATATTGCTTTTTTAACAATGGGGGAGATTGTAAGGACAGTTTAGTACTTATATTATGTATTCTTTAATTTCCTAATATGAAGGGAAAGAGTAAGTGGGTAGTGACTTCGCAGTAGTTAGTTTAGATACACACATATTTATTACATTTACTAATTTGATGCCCCGTGCAATCAACCAGATTCATAACTTTTCTCGCATAATTGCTTTTCGGGTTGTTTGTTGTGAAATATTACGTCATTATTGTTTAAGGGGTTCGAGTTCCGCGTTCTACCATTGACCAGTTTTTTTGGCATTATACTGTTTTGCACATTAGTGCCAAAAGTGAAATTTACGATTTAATTTCAGCGTAGCGAGCATAAGACTTTATTTTTTTGATTTACAATTTTGGATCGACTGGATGTACAAAGTAGATGAAAGAGCCCTTGCTATTTGAAAAAATATATAAATATATCTTTTTAAGCTCAAATTTATTTATAACTGTAGCAATTGCTACAGTTATAAATAAATTTATTTATAACTGTAGCAATTGCTACAGTTATAAATAAATTTGAGCTTTTACAGCTAGCTCTTATCCTGCATGATGAAGGCATAAAAAACATAACACATCAAGCAAAAGTATGCACGGCGGTGGGTCTATAATTTAAAATGTTCAATATGCACGCGCCTCGATTCCTCTTTGTAATTGTATGACGCTGAAATAGCCTTATTAAAAAGTTGAAGTATTTTTCCGCATTCCTCTGCACTAGTTATGAACGTTAATGAGCAAAGTTCCAATTTTACATGGATTCATTAATTGATGGATATATTGATTACATCCATAAACGTAGTATTTTTTAACATTATAACATACATATTATTTAAGCTTCTATCACATAGAAAGCCATGTAGGTATGGATGGATATAAGTACGTTATGTTACTTTACAAGCTCACTCTAATAATAGCAAGTGAGCTTTACACTTTACTTATCATTGAATGGAATTGTCTGGGGTTTGCTAATACAGCTTAATTAAACCTCTATAAATATTGAACAAAGTGAGAACCTAGTTAAATAAGAAGTTTAGCTGGCTCAATAATGTTGGCAAAACACTTTATTAATAGGTTGTACACATTAAAAGCAAATATATTTCGAGAACAGATTATTTTACAGGCACAGCTAATGGCAGACACTTAATACTAAGTACATTATTTGTACTTTTATCGGTGAGCCGGTACTTACCTGATCAATACTTTCTCTGACTGAGATCTCGTGAAAGCAGACGCAGCCTATTTCCTTGCTGCGTCGTTGGCCTTCTTCAGTGGTGACCATGCGATCTCCAGCTTGGTCCACCTTGTTGCCCACCATTACGACTGGTGTCTCTATTGCACTGTCCTGTAGAACAACACTTTTGTGTTATTTGAGCATAATAAGTATTATAGATGACGCCAAAATATTTGAACACAAGCAGGTGTTTTAAAAATTAGACGCAGCGCAGAAGACCCACGCTTGACCGTTATAACAATCGGGCGAAGCGTTACTACTCTAAGTCTTGCTAACGCACCCAGAAAGTCTTTCCAATCGGCCTAAAAATCGTTCATTTTGAGGATCCAATTTTGTGTGTGTTGTTCAAGTTGTTAGGCGGCACCTACTTTATCAGTTTTCGCACTCTATCTGTCACCCACGCTAACTTACCCCCGAGTTCCTTTCACGGATATTGTTCCATGTAACTCGTTATCTTATTTTTGATGTTTTTCTTTTGTGTACTTCTTCCCCTATGTGTATTGATTATTTTATAGGTTTCCTACTGATATTTTTTTATTAAATATTTTATGAAATAAGAGTGAGACTACTGAGATATTCTCGATACTGAAGAACAACAAGTGTAATATGATTGATGATGTCAATCCTAATGGTATGTTTATACCTCAGTAAAAACTCTTCCTTAAGTTTGATGAGGGTGTCATCAGTTCAAAAGTTTAAAGAGATTAAATTTTATTACCCGGCAGAGTTTTATACCCTTTCTTCGCCGTAAGTATTGTAAAATGATACTTAAAAGTTTAGCAAGTCGATCCGCTTGCTTAAACTTTATACAAGATTGCGCCGTGACTAGCGAAAACTTATAGAATTTCAAATATCTCGTGTAAAAGAAATCGTGAAGACCGATTTCTTCACCTTTACGTTTGTCGCACTGCTGGTATCTTAATATAAACAATAAGAAGCTTTAATGAAACTCTTTATTCCTGTTGCAATTATTAAAGCGCGCTTTCTTCTAAAGACTATTTTTTTATCTCCGCCTGATTGTCCCTTTTTTTCTTTGAGTAGATTTTTTTAAATAATGGGGCTGTATGGGTTACGAGTGTTCGTTAACCTTTTGGTCTAATCTGTGTTGTATTTGTTGGTAGTCGAGTTACAAGTGACAACAGTTCAACGAGGTCGTATCATAAGTCATAAGTCATGACCTCTGTGTGGTGTCACTGTTGTCAGGCAACCGGCTGTTGCGCTTCACTACTTGTGTCTGTGTGTCTCGCTTCAATCGATCCATCACATTTTAGCCTAATCTGAATTTACCACTAAAGCACTCAATGGCAGAGTACCTACTCTTCAACTCACATCCGGCTATTAAATAATAAATGTTACCTACTTGAAGGAAATTTGCATCAGATTAAACAAAATGTTTTTTCAACAAACAAGGAAAAATCTAAAACAAGATCACTCAACCTCTTTACGTAATTCAAAAGCCTTATTAACGACAATAGGATAAGTTTAAACGTGAAAGCGTATTTTTGTAATATTTATCCTCTTCGCTTTTCAGAACCATTTTTTCGAACCGTGTAAGTTAATGCAATTTTCAGTTATATACAAACCAATCTCCTAAAACAGAGATCCAACAAAAACTCTTATAAAAGGTAAGGCATATTACTCAGGCTCTACAGTCTCTACTATATCCGACAGCAGTTGATTTAGAGTACATTACCGATACCAACCTCTGTCACCTAAAGTACGATGCTAAAATTGATCGACTATTCAACGCGGTTCCTTAAAGACATAAAAAGTAACATTACAGCTGATTGGAAAACTCCGAACTTAATTGGAAAATTCTTAGGCATATAAATAGTACCCATTATATGATACAGAAGACACTAACAGGCGGCAGTTGAAAGTGTTCACCAGATGCGATCGTCACAATTTAATTCTGTAAAATCGTATAATGTACTTCTAAGAACAGATGACTAACCCTCATGGAGGAAGCCAGTCGACGTCTTCTCTTGTTGTAGTTGATGAGGAATTTAAGCCGGTGGCATTCGTCGAAGGAACACTTGTCCGTGACTGAATACATTAAAATAAACGCCTCTGCCCATCGTATGTTGCTCTCGAGATTCGCGTATTCACTTTCCTGAGTGCAATAAAAATAAATTTATGATTCACCGTCTATTTTCAATTGTAACAAAATGAATATCGCATTGTTGATTTTTGTCTTTTGATAAAAAATGTTTGCCGATATGAGCTTTACGAAAATGTTAAGACAGTACGTCTAAATATTATTATTTCATTACTTTTATGAACGCTTATGTTTACGGTAATATATGATATAAAATATTACAGGTAGGTATATACTTACATGAGAATCTCCAGCGGAATCCAATATTTCAAAATACACCATTTCGTTATCAATGACAGTTTGGAATGCATAGATCTTTTCTAGGTTGGGGTCGTATTCGCCGATGAATCTTCGGGTAATGAATCTTACAACGAGAGCTGAAATAATTAATGAGGGTAAACTTACAGAAAGGCGTTATTATTAAATTCAGGGAAAGCGAGCCGCTTTTACGTCTTAAAAAACTGTTTGAAAATCGTGGAAAGCTACACAGAAATAAAAAGCAATACACAGTTACATATTTTAGTTCTGTATTGTTGTTATAAAGCAAGCTTACTTCACGGTGCGTTCCTTGCTATTTCATACCTGATTTTCCTACTCCAGATTGTCCTAGAACCATAATTTTAAATGGTTTAGGTTTCGGATAGAGTACGAGCTTAGCCAGCGAGGTCTTAGGTGACGTGGTGGTGCTCATTGCCACGACACTGCTCATAATACTATTACGAACATCGAAGAGTGCAGTCCTCGGGTAGACCTGTAAAATATTAGTATTTCTCAGAAATTCGCACATTTTCTTGAATCTTGCTTCCGCCAAATTAGTTCGTATGCATTTATGCTAGGAAATTGGAACATTGCAGCATTGTATTGTATAATTGCTCTGCTCTACTAATCGAACTACAATTAGATTTAACTGGTTTTGGTTTAGACTTTTCTAATAGTAGCCCTCTCAATACCGTGCCTAAATACTGACGTCTGAAGTTTTCACTGCAATGTGTACTTATAGAAGCAGTTTCGTTCGTAGTATCGTTACCAATATTGGAAGGTAGGTATCATAAACGAGATCGATGCGATGCCTCCAGCCCTGATATAATTCCTTAACCGCAGCGCAGTTACTACACCCCGGGGCATTGTTTAGGTGCTCTATTTATAAGAAATAAGTGAGGGCTCGTTATCGTTACTATCTATTTTATCCCAGATACGACCAAAAATAGCTCTACAGCTATTAGTGTAGGATACTGTGAGTATATTCCGGATGGTTTTGTTTAAATACTTCATGAAAGCGAATAAAAATATGGCGTAGGTACTTATGTATTGAAGTATAGCTAGATTATATGTCTTTTAGATATTAGGTGTATTAATATATATGGTTGTTAGCTTTCTTAGGTAATAATATAACTGATACACCTAAATTTAAACAAAAGTCAAATATTTCATCACGATGAAGCCGAGTTTTGTTCTTCTAATCTTATTTCTTGTAACGGCAAAGGGTTAAACTGTGTCTAAAGTCGTGGAGCGAAATAGATTTCATATATCTTTCCGAGGCAGATATGCTTTGATATTATGACATTAAGATAACACATTCAGTGTCAATAACAAAAGCTTTACGTTTTATACTTCGTGGTAGCGTGTAACCGCAGTGCTATTGCGTAAAAGTTAACAGCCTCGTTCGCCACGGCTATATGTATACGAGTTCCTTCCCTGCTAATATTTTTTATACGTTTGTTGCGTCGTTATTCCTATTTTATGACCACTAATGTATCACCTCTGTGCATCGATCAGCTTTAGTATTCGGAAACGATGTATTTGATTTCAGATATAAACGCACCGTATATTTTCTTTGTGATCTGTTGTTGGTTTTACTTTAAACAGAGATGTTTTTAACGGAACGTCGTTTTAGGTTACTGTAATAATGTAAAGATAATAAGGACAATAATTACATTTGAATACATGTACCTATTTTGACGCGCAGTATGTAAAATAGAATGAAAATGTAACACGCGTTTTTTATTCTGATAAAATATTTTACAGGATTTTCTCACCCAAGGAGGCATTATAAATCTGTCATTCTACCTACCTTGTTATCACGTATTTTTACGGACATAGATATACCTAGTATAAAAAACATAGTTTATTTCTATGTTCTCTAGGCTGATGGTTTTCGTAGGGCCCTTGAGATAGTAGTAATAGTAACAAGTGAGTGTATTTTGTGGACTGACATGAGAACAAATTCTTGCGATTTACCCTGTTCCTGGTGCGTATGTAGATAAATGATCTCTTCGTATTTATATAGCTTTGCCAAGTGGATATAAATTACGTATGCTTAAGCTTATTACGATTCCTTAATCCAGTTGGCAAGGTACTTAAGTATTTATACGATTTTCATAGGTAAGTCTAACGGGGAATGTTGTAAATTGAGTAGGAGTAAATTACGAGCTTTATTATGCTTTGAGGCTCAAAGAAAATCCCGACCGATAAAACTCACATACATATTAATGCCTTTTGAATGTTGAATAGTTTGAACTCCTACAAGATAAACATGAACATGCAATATAGCGTCGCTGCGTTTGAAACTAATTTCATATACGAGTAGATATAAACAGAATAGTAGAGTTGTCAACAGTCGGTCGCTCGTCACGGAGTTCTAACTTTACATTGTATTCAATTACGAATATCACTAAAGTGAAAACGGCTGCTGACGACTTTGTCGCATCTCTTCAAGGTAATCATAATATTGTTTAACAAAAAGTGCTGCTAAAACTGTATTTAAAATTCAGGTGAAATATAAAAAAAAACATTGGCCAATGAGACCGAAGCCAGGTTAGAAAAAAAAAAACCCAGCGATGAAATGACAATAAAACAAAAGAATATGAAGTGTTTGGTAACAAAATATGACAATTGTCAACACATGGCGGTTTTATCAACATTATCTTAATTGAGTATTGAATTGACCATTCATCAAATGATACCTGTCAAGAGCCGATAAAGTATTGTGCTTTTAAATAACTTCTATATGTAAGAATAAACGTGCGTATTCTATGCCGGTTGACCTGCAGCTTTTCATCTGCCTCTCTTTCTGAAAAGTCTATAACAATAAGTAAGGTACGTGAAAAGCAAATGTGATTAGAATGGTTCTAATTAAACTAAATACTTTATTTTTTTAGACCTATATTTATAAGATAATTACTTAAACATATCCACATCAATGAAAACCTATCATTGTGAAGGCAACTGAAACAGAACTTTCAAATCAATTTTGATTATTGAAATTAAATGTCAATATTAGTCAATTAGTTAATCTGATAGTAACTTGGGAAACGTGTTTGCATACAAATATACCTTTAAGTATTCATTAGAGAACGGAAATAGGTCTATTGAACACTGCCTATTTCAATAATGAATGTAGATTAGAAATTGGAAACTATTTTGGACTAAGGTACCTACATAACTACATACCGGTAACTAGGTACGTCAGATTTAAATGAAATTCAAGGCTAAAACGTATCACTCGTTTTCTATATAAATTCTACAACGTTACAACACTATTGAAATCTTTTGATTGTATAAGCAAATACGCTTTACGTAAATAATCAAAATAAAGTACGCCCACGTAGCTACTACGCTTCGTTAAATTTAATAAGAGAGAACAATTTTAATTTGTTGTTAAAGAAAGTGGAATTGAGTAAATAATTAATCTAAGGTTTACCTAGCTAGCTCTGCATCATTCAAAGTAATACAAAAAGTGGTGATTGATTGAATTAAAGTATGCTTAATTATATTATTTTCCAACATATTAGCACCTACTTACATTTATACAAAAGTATAAAACGGAAATATTTAGATCAGGGGTTCCCAACCTTTTCTTAGTCCGGGACCACTTTTATATTATTCTTGCTAGCAGGGACCACTTCGCAAATATATTAAAAATAAAGTGTTATAATCATCATGAAAATGTTTAAATTTAAATCATTTGCGGACTATATTTCGACTTCCACGGGCCACTGGTGGTCCGCGGACCACAGGTTGTGAACCACTGATTTAGATAAAACGTCATTATATATGTATCTCCACAACGCTGTCTAAATTACATGTTGTATCAAATTAAAGAATTCCTAAGGTTGTATAACAAGTGACAAATACCTACCTACATTTGTCATAAGTCTCTTTATTTCTGAAGACTTCTGAAACGGTTCAAACTTTCGGAAAGATTGTGATTGATTCATTCAGTATTCCGGGAAAAAACACCGCCACCAGTAAACTGATTGTGGAACATTTTCTTTACACCTCTAACTAACCTTTCGCGAATATTATTCGGTCAATAACATTGTGACGGATATTTATAAATAACTTTATATTTGACCAGCCCTTCTCTGAATTTTGTAAGAAATGGAACAGTTTAGCCAACAAAAGAGTAAGTTTTTTCATTACTTACTGTCGACATATCTCAAAATAAATTATACAAGCACAATTTAAATGAAGTCTTTGCATCAATTGAATTGAATAAAATAATTAGGAAATCTAACCTGACCTTTCGTATCGTTACGGATATCTGTCCTTTCGTTTTATACAAAAGAGTAAAATTTATAGAACGTTATAAACACAAATAGGTACTATAACAATTAGTAACAAGTTTCAGACGAAATAAAAATTATAGAATATTTTTTTAAATAATGTTTTATCTTATTTTTTACTTTTATCTTATTTACGGCATTTTTCAATTAGATTTGATGTCATCAATCATTATAAGCTTGCTTAGTAATTCGTAGTACTAAACAAATATTTACTCATCACGACGTAATTTAAAATATTTACCACGACAACGAGCTTTTACTTAATTTTAATTTTTTATGAAGGAACCTCAACTGGGAATCCTGTATTTTTAATCATGACATATTTGCGTAAACAAAATTTAATAATGAATGAATTCTTAAAATACTCGTTGTAAGTACTTTACTTATCCTCATAGGAGATACAATGTTTTTTGCGAGATTAAACTTAGTTTTAGGTAGGATGACTGAAACCTGGAGGAGAAAAACCTTAATATAATATTCTATTCCTCGTCACGAGCGAAGTGAAGAATTCTGTTTATTTAACAAGTTTCTGAAATGAAAATCCTTGAAGTATATGGTATGTATGACAATACATTTTATGGTATATATAGGGTACACGGTAGGTATAACAGAAACAATGTATATAAACCCATTGAAAAAATACGAAATCTTCGAGTAACGCAGATGTAAGCGGACGGGAAGTTGTAAATCTAGAAAATAAAATTTCCATCCCATAAAATTCAGAGGAAGTAGCCGACCAAAATTGATTTACGAGATTTGAATTGACCCAAAACGATGTTTGCTAATCGCTTCAATTTCGTTTTACCAGTAAAAAAGTAGAAACCTATCACATAGATACGAGATTAACAAACTTTTTCGTTTTATTATGACTATTGTAGATTGACCGAAGAAGATCGTGAATTAATTTATTGGAAATAATTTAGCGAATGTAACGCTAGTAGTACAATACGTAATAAGTAGATACATTTTACATTACAATATTATATGCAATTTTTCTGTAAACTGGGGTTAAGGCTTATCTAACGGTCTTCCAAGCCATGAACCATGTGAAGGGTTTGAAACATCGGAAAACAATAAACGCCCTCGCGTCGAAACAAAAAAGCAAAATAGACGAGATAAGGTGCAATTAGGTCGCTGTATTTTACGTAGAAATAGAGACACAAATTGTCTGTTTTTAAAGGGTTGTCGTTTAATGTCTACAATGTTTATGTTGCCTAATTAATATTGTACAATTATAAACAAGAACAAAAGCGGTTAACCACTTTTCATCACAATTGTTTAGAAACAGCGTCTCTCTAAATTACACGACAATTAACACTAGGGCAATAAAATGTCTATATATAAGGTTTCACATGCAAAATACTTACTTTACCATCAATCAAAGTATTTCAGGCATTTCACTCAAACGTAGTAAGCACTTGAACCAAAAGTTAAAAATACATTTAATATGCGAGTATAAAATATGACAGGTACTTTTTATGTGGATATTATGAAAGAATTTATGTTCTGAATAACATCAGTGTTGAAGGATAAAGTATGCGTTTCCTAGTTATAAATTGGAAAATGATAGCGCGAGCGAAGTCGTCGAGACGCGGAAAACACGACCGCGGCCGCGCGTGGTCTCTGTACGAATGACTCTACTATTGTTGTCGTTGCCTCCCTCGCCTCGAGACTTGAGGGCTGCTGCGTAAACCGTACAACAGTACAGTATATAGAATGATATAAGTACTAAATTTTAACATAATTTATTCCTATTCCTGTTTCGATCTTATTAGTACACGGTCAAAAATTAGGTCAAAACGTTAATTGCCAAGTTGAGCGAGCTTAAACGATATTTAGGTTAAACCTGATTGCTTTTCCAGATTACGGAAAATGTGAAAGATTAACTAATGTACGTGAAGAGATTAAGTTCTCTCAACATCGACTAACTATAATTTTAATTTATTTAGGCTAGCTTCTATTTGCGAAGATGTTATTTTACCTTTTGTAATTAAAACTGTGACGTCATCAAGCATGAATGAGATGCTAGCAGAAAACCAACGTACTTAAAACAAATTAACGATGAAAGTGTAAAATTATGAAAAAATCCGTAGCAGTTTACAGGCAGGTAGATACCATGTAAACCAGTCACTGCTAAAGCCTAATCGTCAACCAACAATAGGAACAAGGGATTACTCTTTGAGGCCAGTAACAACGCATGTAGTATAATATTTTGTATTATATGTTATAAAAATAAATATTAACTAGTCTAGCATATTTGAGTTTCAGTTATGAACGTTATTTATAAAACTTAGGTAGCTGTAATAAAAATTATTGATGAATGAACCCACAGTCATAATCATAAAGTAACAGACTTTTTACAATAATAATCTGTTCATACTGCTATCGTTATTTAAATAAACCATAGACTTTAATCGTGAATGCTACGAGATTTATAGCATCTTTAAAGATCGAAAGCCACATAACGGTTATGCTCGGATACATAAAAATATTTTGACAAATGTTGAAATGTTAATAGTGTTAGAAATAAAACTGGCCTATAGATTTGCACTTGTGGATTTTATTTATGTTTATAACTAGATTTTAGTTCATTCGAGAAGGGGTTAAATTTGATAAGAAATCTAAGTATACTAATATTATAAAGCTGAAGAGTTTGTTTGTTTGTTTGAACGCGCTAATCTCAGACACTACTGATTCGATTTGAAAAATTCTTTCAGTGTTAGATAGCCCATTTATCGAGGAAGGTTATAGGCTATATATCATCACGCTACGACCAGTAGAAGCAGAGTACCAGTAAAAAATGTTCCGAAAACGGGGAAAAATTTGACCCATTCTCTCTTCAACCAGGGTCAGCTAGTCTTGTAAATATAGCAAAAGTAGTAAAACCCATGGATAGAAACGGGGGTCAAATTATGTTTCCAAACATTGTTTATGATTTTCCGACTCACTTGATCTTTGCTAAGCTCACAAACAAGCGTAAGAATTTATTATTACAATCAAATATTTGTTCGCTCAAAGTTATTAATTATTTAACTCGTGGACCAAATAACATTATATTACTTGAACCTGCCCATACAAAACGGAATTAGAGCAAAACTAAGTAAAAGTTAAGAAAATAATTGCTTCTGTCGGTTTGTAATTTGGGAATTTTTAAATTGTTTGTTCCATTTCCATCTCGAAACCTCGAACTCTACATAATTATTTTCAAACTTGGTATCAGAATTGTTTACTGATGAAATTTCAAAAGTGGGGTTTAACACTCGACCATATCTTAACTGTTTATTTTGTTATGTCCAGTTAAGGTAAACAACGTAATGCTCGTAAAAAGGACTCCAAAAATACCTGGCGAGTGAATGTTACCACTGGCATTGTTTGCGACACAACAAACACAATAATCCTAGCATCAGCTGTTTTGTCCCACGATTCTAACGTTATCAAAAGCAGAGAAACATGGTATGAAATAATGAACACTTTTATTAATTTCACATACTCTTTTAACGACAGTAGCCAATAGCAACAGTATCGATCTCGCACCTCATCAGTTATTATCTGCTCATGGGCTTATCACTCGCTCAATTCATATATTGTATAGAATATTCACATACTTAATACCTACCCATATTTTATTACAGGCATTCATCGGCTACGAAATATGTAATAAAAAACTCCAATTAAAAAAGTTTGTCCTTTTTACGTCATCACGATCGGAGCGATTAATAAACGTGAACCCTGTTTGTGTGGTTCAATTTCCGCGGAGGGATTAAGTTTCTATCTTCCTCGTAACTGTTGTTCCATTACTCGATCTCCTAGATCACAATGATGTAATCTAACTGGCTATCGATTACCTCAGAATGACCTTAAGTCTCATGCACAGATAACTCATGAGTTTTCTTATTTTTTTATAAGTACGATACAGCTACATTCTTATTAAATTGCCTGATTGCCTCCACCCTTCGTAGGCGTCACCTTGAAGTACGTAATTATTTATTTATTGTGGTCCCCATAAAACGGTGACTATTAACCACTCCTATGGACTGCTTCTTGGAATAGCGGATAATTGATTACCTGTGCTTTTATGGTCATCATTTTAATGTATAATCCATTAGTGTTCTCTTGCTTCAGCCACAATAAACGATTGGGTGGTCTTCTCGTAGTAAGTAAGTATAATATGTTATAAACTTTCTTCAAGTATTCAACATTTTTACTAGCTTAACTTACGTCGAGATCGTTAAAGTTGGGTAATATAAATAAAATGTTGAAGGCCGAAATCGTAGCTTTTTCGTAGACGTCCATAATTCGTAGCTCGCCAATTCCAATAGGGTAACCACACTAACCACTTCACCTAGCTCTTGGGCTCTACGAAACTTACACATGTTTGTTTTCTTAGGCAACGCCGCAAGTCGTTAAGTGAAATTGGTTAATTGTTACTAATTCAAATATTATATTGGTTAAAAAATCCCATCGTGCTTACTTATTATGAAAATTCGGTAAAAATTCTGAGAACAGTCAGTTCAGTAATCATTTACTTGGTCTTATTCACTGGTATGTAGATACTTGTGTATATTATAAAGACGCCCGTGTACACTTCTCGATATCAATATGATGAGACAAGTGTCGCACAATTATTTTCACGGATCAGTGAGCCATCATATTCGATTTGTTAAAGTTACGCAGTTTACATTATTCAATACTTATGTATATACCTATCCTATACCTACCTACTCAGTTGAGAGTTGTAGCTGAGGAATTCTTATAATTGTTGATCAGTAAATTATTTATCCTTATACATATTCCTACCCATAGGTGCAAACATAACATGACCCCTGTGAAACCCTAAGGTGAAGGCAGAAGTGTATGAAATACACCCACATTTCGTCAGTAACAAAGTCAGTCCCATGCAATAGGGGACGAGCCAATAGAACTTTAGCCGATCCTAGGAATGGAACCCAAGACATGACCAGCAGTACAATACCGATTGTGCCACAGAGACTTTCCAAAAAACATGTTTTCGGTTCAATTTATATTCCTTTATCTAGGAGGGTATAATTCTTCTTTATACCAATACCTACATGACATCTTCTAACGTCTATCTTCTCTCAGACGAAAGTTATGGGTGCAACTGGTTTGCCTCTTCTTCATGAAACTGTGTGTAAGAGTAGAATAGATTTTGCGTTTGAATGTCAGTATTGATGCACCAGGAACCAGGATTCTGCCATATGCCTCCGAGTAGTACAGGTGTATTAAGTAATTACATTATGTATATAGACTAGGTAATTACTTATTTGAAATTAGTTTTTGTATTAGTATTCATTTATTTTGGTTAATCCATTCACAAACAACAAGTTACGTACCTACGTACTTAGTAGACCATTAATTTGCAGATAAACTTCAGGAAAAAATACATTTCAATGTCATATCTACTTTGAAATACGGTTGAGGCGATTTAGCGTTGATTTGATGTATGCACATAATATGCGAAATCTCTCATACCTTGGTATGAATTCCATTGCCTCGGTAGCTTAAGGGTAGCGCCTCTAGCGGGAAAAAGTGGCAACAAGATTCTATATGATGTCATGTAATTTTCAATTTGGTGCGTTCCTGAACATTCTACACTTGTAGCAATTCTACGTACTTCTTCTAGTGTATAAAAAAATATTAAACCGAATAATATAGGTAATTATAAGGTTCAGTCTATCTTTTTAGATAAAGTACATCTTCGAGTTTGTTTAGTAATAACTAAACGTATGTCACAGCATGATGCTTTAATATTCACGGTTTTCTTGATTCTTCTCGTCCAATAGACCGGTTAAATTATGAATAGACGTCAAAAAAAATAATTTGAGGAATATAGACAGTTATTTGCAAATCACAATACTTTCAATACTCAGAGATTTGATCATCTGAAATAAATATTAGAAGCTTGTGAACACACTTTTCGTATCTGTATAATGTTTTTGACATTGACAGATGACAGATAATAATTTGCACTTCGTTTTGTTCGTGCGTTCGTGCCATTTTTTCGCAGACTGGTTTACTGTCACTGTGAACTGTCACTGTCATATGTATGTTGTTCGTGTGGCGATTCGCACTTTTACTTTGTGATAAAATACACATTTATTGAATAAAATGACGCCAGAAGAAACTATAGAGAGGTTTAAGCTTCTTGGCTTAAATGATCAAAAGGCAAAGGAAACCTTAAAAAATGCTAATGTTACCAAATTCTTACTTGCGGCACTTAATGAGGTTAGTACTTTCAAATTTTAAAAGTCTAAATTATTTCATAATTTTAAAATTAGCTTTGTGCGAGGCAATAGCTGTGCCAATCTTTTATATTTGGTTTTATGCTCCTATGCTACTATTTCAGGTCGACGTAGAGAAATTGCCAACGGGTGCCGGCATGTTGATCTACCATCTGGCAACGAAAATCAAGCCACAGATCTCTGCTAAACTGCCCTTCGTATGTGACTACATCGCTAAAGGGAGCATTGACTCTACATTAAGAGTAGATGCGGCTTTAGAATATCTCCTTAGCAATGTGAGTGAGGCGAAAATTGATTCTGGAGCGTTTGAGAAAGCTTGCGGTGTTGGTGTGGTGGTGACACCTGAACAAGTCGAGCAGGCGGTGGAGAAACACATGGCTAAGTACAAAGCCGAGTTGCTGGAGAAGAGGTACAGGTTTAACTCTGGTATTGTGATGCAAGCTGTCAGGGCCGACTTACCCTGGGCTGATGGCAAGGCTATTAAGAATGAAGTGGATGTTCAGGTAATTTTATATGGTAACTCTTGATTATTAAATTCTGAATAGTGTTTGAAAGATGCATTCTATGTTCTGTAACCTTGTATATTTCAGATTTTAGATTTATTGGGTCCTAAAACAGAAGCTGACTTAGCACCCCCACCTAAAGCTGAGAAGAAACCTAAAGGAGATGGTGGTAAAAAAGCAAAGAAGGTAGAAGACAAAGGTAAACATTTGTTCTAAACAATTTTTATACTTTTGACACAAACACTACAGAGTTAAATTCAGCCCTATCATCTTCATTTAACCTTAAATAGGAAGGGTTGAAGTTTGTAATTTTCCTTTTTATTATTTTCCAGCATCAAAACCTGCAGACAAGGCTGAATCATCTGACGATGTAGGTGGAGCTTCTTCAATATCGGAATTAATGAAGAAGTTGCCATTCCACGCCCCAGGAGAGAACTTTAAATCTGATGGTTACGTTGTCACATCGGACACAAAACGGTTACTTGCAGAACATCTTAAGATTACTGGTGGTAAAGTGCGGACAAGGTTTCCGCCAGAACCTAATGGTATCTTGCACATTGGTCATGCAAAAGCTATTAATATCAATTTTGGATACGCTGCAGCCCATGACGGTGTATGTTTCTTGAGATATGATGATACCAACCCTGAAAAAGAGGAAGAGAAGTTCTTTGTTGGTATTAAAGATATGGTAGAATGGTTAGGTGAGGACATTATAAGTATTTTATTCTAAAAAATTAGATAAACCAACACTACATACATACATGCTCATGCCTTTTCCCATAAAGTTAGGTAGAGATCAAAAAATGCCACTTGGTCCACTATGATCATTACAAACTTCGCTTGCCTATTTCCATCAATACCTCTTGTATTTATTAATATATTTGTTCCAAGCAAAGTCAGTACTGTGGCAATTTATGTCCTTATATGCAAATAGTGATAAGTGATTACTGTAAGTAGAGGAAACTTAGCAAAATAAAGTGTAAATTAAATAGTTTAAAATAATTCACATAATTTCAGGTTACAAGCCATACAAAATCACTCACTCATCTGACTACTTTGACCAGTTGTACAAGTGGGCAGTGCAGTTGATACAGAAAGACCTTGCATATGTCTGCCACCAGAAGTCTGAGGAGATCAAGGGTTTCAATCCACCACCTTCACCGTGGAGAAACAGGCCTGTGGAAGAAAGCTTACAGTTGTTTGAGGTATTTATGTAAAGACATTGTTGTTTACCTTCTTCTTATCATATGGTTAGTGGTCAACCTAGTGTCAAAGTTGTTCCTTTGACGTGGCTCAATGACTGCTATCATAGTACATAACAACCAGGACCGACTTTTTACGTGCCCTCCAAAGCACGGAGACGCCCAGTTCAAATACCACTATGCGGTCACCCATCTATAGAATGACCGCGCTAGCGGTTGCGGTGAGCGCAACTGGCTATGGGCACCATACATTATAACCATATATACAGATAATATCGCAATTGTTATATCTGAAAGTGTAGGAAAGATGTGAATGAAATACACCAGTGTTTTGTTAATTAGTCTTATGTTTACTTCTTTACTTCATTCCATATATAACTTACTCTGTTTTAACACAGTAAAATTTAACTGAAGTCTAACACAGTTAAAGCCAGTTAATGGTTTTACATAGTTGATAAAAATGTGTTAACAAACTTGCTCGTCTTGCTAGCAGTGTTTTGGACAACAACCGGTTATTTGGTCTGTAAATCTATTTACATGAAATCAAAAATTCTTATAGGATAATGTACTTCTACATAAACATACTAGGAAAACAATAATAAGAAGAGAGTTTAACAATACCACATTTTTTATGCTCTAGGACATGAAAAACGGTAAAATCGACGAAGGAGACGCAACGTTAAGAATGAAGATCACTTTAGAAGAAGGTAAACAGGACCCAGTGGCGTACAGGATTAGGTTCAAGGCTCATCACCGCACTGGCAACAAATGGTGCATCTACCCCACATACGACTATACTCACTGTCTATGTGACAGTATAGAACATATCACACACTCATTGTGTACCAAGGAGTTTCAATCTAGAAGGTATGTATTCTATTTCTATGGTCATTTTGGTAAAAGGTATAGGCAACTGGATTCTAATATGATTTTGTCATACTAAGATTATGAATCAGGTGTTTGGAAGTGTTGTGCTATACTAGTAACAGTTTTGCATTACATTTTCCTTGTATTGAGTACTGATACAATATTTTTAATTTTATTTTTTTCTATTAAATAGAAGTTATATTGTTTTTCGAATACTTAACGGAATGCTATATTTTTATACATTCTTTTACTTTTCTTACTTTCGGTTTTTTATAGGTCATCATATTACTGGTTGTGCAATGCGCTTGGAATATATTGTCCGGTACAATGGGAGTATGGACGACTGAACGTCAACTACACAGTGGTATCTAAGAGGAAAATAGGAAAACTTATTGAAGAAGGAATTGTCCGCGGTAAATATTACATCTTGAGTATTTAATAGTCAGAATATAGAAAAATTGTGCATCATCAAATTTGTTCATAGTGGCCATTGTCTGTCTTTGACAACGTATTATGATTTTTTACAGTAAACGCAATACATATACAGATATTTGATATTTTAAAGTATTTTTTCTCTACCTATATTCGTAAAATAATAGTGCCCTTTCATTATTCACCTACTATTACAATATTAAATCTGATTGGTTACAAGTTACATATATTATTTTGACTTTAGACTGGGACGACCCGCGCCTGTACACGCTGACGGCGCTGCGGCGGCGCGGGGTGCCGGCGGGCGCCATCAACTCGTTCTGCGCCGCGCTGGGCGTCACGGGCGCGCTGGGCGCCGTGGACCCCGCCATGCTGGACGCTGCCGTCCGCGACCTGCTCAACGTTAGCGCACCCAGGTATTTATAACTTTGAATTCTGGCCTTACAGTAACACACTAATATGTTAATTATGTCCTTGGCCACTTTCACCGTTGTCAGGAGAGAGTCATACGAGCTTCCAGCATAAAGATGTGCGAGAGGCGCTAAAACATAGTTTTACAGAATCCCGGTGCGTTGTGAAACGATATTTTAGCGCTTCAAGTTTATTTTTGCACCGAGGGCACTTGCGGGTCAGTTGTGAAATTAGACTGAGACGGTCTGTTTTCATAACGTCATTTGCCTGGCTTATTTGTGGTAGGCACGATCATCAGCCTATCTTCGGTGGGGAACTAAACTTGGGAAACAAAGGAAAATACACCATTAATTGATTAAATCTCCCCTAGTAAAATTTATTCTTAGAGCTGATGTTCTAAAAATCAACACAGCTGACATTGAAAATAATTGCGAAGAACGCGTCCCGTCATTATTGATAACGTTATCTCCATTACAAAGTAGCGACACTGAATTAACATAATGTTTTGTCAAGGTCAAAAACAGGATACAGATATACATCACTAGCTGACCCGCGCAACTTCGCTTGCGTCCAATAAGAGGGAATGAGTCGAAATTATTCCCCGTTTTTGTAACATTCATTACTGTTACTCTGCTCCTTTTGGTCGTAGCGTGATGATTTTATGCAAATTGTTTCAGTAGTTTAGGCGTGATTGAGAAGCAGACAGATAGACAGACAGAGTTACTTTCGCATTTATAATATTAGTATGGATTGTATATCAAAACTTAGATAGATTTCACTCTTTTGCATACATAATATCTGGTTTTGCCTCTTAATAAATTGCATATTTCATAATTACTAGCAATGCTATTGGTAGTCTGTGTATTGCCTGAAGTACGTTAGAAAACGAATCAAAATGTCCTTGTTAGACTGACAAGATTATTATTATTGACTATAAAAGCATAAATAAATGCTCAATAATAAATAAGTTAGAATGAAACTAGATGGTGTAAAAATAACCAGTTATATTTTCTTACAGAGTGATGGTAGTGTTAGAGCCATTGAAGATCACAATCACAAACTTCCCTAGTGAGAAACCTATACAAGTGACTGTCCCGGACTTCCCCAACGAGCCTGACAAGGGCTCTCACACAGTAGTGTTCAACAAAGTGCTTTATATCGAAGCGACTGACTTTAAAGAAGAGCCGGAGAAGGGATACCGTCGTCTCACGCCGAAACAGACCGTTGGGTTGAGACACGCTGGATATGTTATCAAGGTGGATTCATGATATTTTTTTATATAATAAATACCAACTCAGAGAAAGTAATTTAACATGTAATTTGACAGGATTGTTTAGGTTCGGCTTGATTTAGCTTCATGCATCATTTGTACGTAACTTACGTACACGCGCGTATACGTGAACGTAGTACGCTCGTAGTACATGTGAAATGCACACAAATTCTTGAGTCTTACTCAGAACAAAAGCCTAATAATATTAAATTGCTGTTATTAATACACTACTCTTAGAAGTATGACGTTTTCTTATATATTTTGTTTTTGCCTAGGTATCGAAAGTAATCAAGGACGCCAGTAACAAAGTAGTGGAAGTGGAATGTACAGCACAACCGGCTGACTCAGCGGAGAAACCAAAGGCTTTCATTCATTGGGTGTCGGAACCGGTCGCTATTGAAGTCCGATTATACGAGCCTTTGTAAGTAGTACTACACATTTTAAAGGACTTATTTAGAAGTCACTATTTGTACATCAAATACTGGCAAGTTTTAAGATTGTCCTTCATAGGTCACGTGCAATTCCCCTTAAACAAATTGTTGAAAACCAATTCGTGGCTAAGCAGATATATTATCATACGATAGCTGTCTGAACCCGCTCTTTCCAAAATAAATACTATGTGTACGGTTTCATCACCGTACATTTTTCTGCCTACGCCGCAATTCACTTAGAATCGGCGACGAGGCGCTTAAATATATAATTACACATTTACACATACCATTCAGTACACATTTTTACTTCTACCTAACAACTAATAGAAAGAATCGCTGAATCGTCTCTGTACTTTATTATACTACAAATAAAACGTTTCGGTTCAACGGTTCACTGTGTGTTTTAGTGCAAGTGTACTCAATAATCAACCCACTACTACGCACAACTATCAGTGTACGGACTCGTTTACTATAACACCGTACACTATGCCTCTAGTACCTCCAGATATTGGCCAAAATGAAATTGTAAAATTTTATGTGTTAAATAATTCCTAGGTTCAAGCATAAGAATCCAGAAGACCCCAACGAGGTGCCGGAAGGTTTCCTGTCCGACTGCCGTGAGGACACGCTGAAGGTAGTGACTGCTTACGCCGATGCCTCCATCAAGGGAGCCAAGGTGTACGACAAGTTCCAATTCGAGAGGATCGGATTCTTCTCCGTTGATCCCGATACGACTGCCAGTCATGTGAGTTTGATTATATTTTATTTTTGCATGCATTTTTTCGGTTTGATAATTGTTATTTTATTGACCGTGAATTAATAGAAAGTGCTAAACAAGAAACAGTTGGTAAATTTTATAAATGCTTTAAAAGTGAAGAGATTTAATTGGTTAAAATTAACTTAAGTCTGCATAAATAATATCTTTAAAGACTTTATTACCCAGTATATCAAACGATGTTGGCGTTAATTTTATAAACACAACCTAATTTCTCATGCAAGTTTATTAGTATTATATTGATTAAGCGACTGCAACCTACTATACAAGCAAATAAAAATTATGAACAATAATAGATACTGCATTAAAATGAAAAAAGTAAGTTACAAGTGGATACACCCAGGGAAATAAGAAGTACTATGCATTTTGGTATTTCTGTAATATAAGTTTTAGTGATCATCTAACATACTCGTAAGTCAGATGTTTTTTCTTTGTTTGTTCTTTAATTTTATTCTATGTTTTTTTTGTAACAAATTAAAGAATACATTTACTTATATAAAAATGTTTTCTTTTCAGGTAATTTTCAACAGAACCGTCTCTCTCAAAGAAGATACGGGAAAATAAATAATATGTGTGTAAAAATAGGTTTTTGTAATCGTTTTATACCTTTTAACTAATATAAATAAATTGATTATTTATTACTAAGTACATCACAAATTTTATTTCCATATAAACTATAAGCCCTTAGCAGATAACCGTTGGGATGATGTATATTTCAATAAACCTCGCTAGATGGTTATAAACTGTTTGAACCAATATCAACATTTCCTTTGAGCCTCTAATAAAATTCTTAAAAGCGGCATTCTGAACAGAATTCAATTACATTGAATATTATACCGAAATTCCCCGGAAAACATTTGATTATGTCGGAACACATAGCGCAATGGATTGTCAAGAATTCGGAAAGTTCAATAAGGTAGTTATCGTCGGTTTAGACAGTACTCCAACAAAATTTGGAAGTAGAAGGCCTACTCGTGCACGTCTTCGAATATTGTGGTATTTGGACCTCTATGGCTTTAGACCATGATTACGCTACTGAGTACTGTCACTGCACCCGATAGTGGTAATTTCGTCTCCCATACTGAACAAGTATACAGGGAAAAAAATAGAAACATTTTATCTAAAATATTGCGGCTAGCGAAATTCACAGAACGGAAAACATTTTTTTTTAAAGATTTACATGCATTTCAAGGTTTACAAAATATGCCAGATAAAATGCAGTAATAGTTCAGTAATTTAGTGCAGTGCCAGGTTCCTAAGTGTAATTATAACGATTTGATGTCTATTGATAAAAAGTTGAAAAAGCATCGGTGGATTCATATATAGTGCTTATTAGTGTTGGGAGGCAGACAATAACTCTAATCGCACACTGTTTACCTAGTCTATTGATTCCGCCAATATTTATTTTTGTTCCTAACTTCAATTAGTTTTGTAATACATAGATAGGACCTCTCGCTTCAAAAGCTGCTTGCTTTTGTAGTTTAAGAGCCGTCGACCTATGGTGAAAGCGTGCAGGCTGGAAAACTTAACAGAGAGAAACCCTCGCTACCGACTGATCCCAGTCTGCGCACTGGCACGATCAGACTATCGTCCGATAACACGTTGAATCAATGAACGTACATCATAGAAGTAGGTAGTACTAAACGATTATTATTCGTTTACTGGAAGTTTTATTAAACTGTTGTTTGCTTTAGCATCGATACTAATTCTTAGAACCACCAATTTCCAGGAACTTCAGTACCAGCCTAGTTTTTTTTTTATGAAACTCAAAAAGCCCCGTGTAGATATAGTCGTGCTAACTATGTTTGAATTACTAAGAACTTGCCACGTAATTACCGATATGCAGCAATTTTTAGCATAGCGTTTATTAGAAGTAATCGTAGCACGTCCTTCATAATGAAGTTCGCATGAAGTGGGTCTTCTGTACATAAGTAGTACGTGTGGTGCGGCGCGGGGCGGGTCGGCGCACGGCGGCGGCGGGCGGCGGCGCGGCGCGTATCGAGCGTGGGCGGCCGCGCATGCCACTACCACTCGCGCCGCCATACGCCGCCATACTCCGCCGTACCGCGATATGCACTACTACGCGGTTACATCTTGTACTAAAAACCAATACGCACGATATCACGTTATTACGCGCGACGTGCTTACAATGTAGAAGATATTCAGCCTTCGTGTAAACTTAAGGTGAGTCCACAACATTTTCCTACCTTACTTAACTCCAACTTTGATGTGGTTTTTTGATCACCCTACGATGTTCATTACCACGGACCGGTGGAAAGTGGTTCAAGTGCGTCATGTTGACGTGTTTGTGACGTAACCCAGTGAAACACAAAAAATAGGGCATTTGGTGAATAAATAATTTTGTGTATACGGGTAAAGGAGCCACTTTTCACCTTGACACCTAACAGTGGTACAACATTAACATATAAGTATTATGTTTTTCTCTATTTTAGCTACTGTTTCAGAGCTAATAGATGATTAATTTGTGCTACTCTAGCTCATAAGTATTTACATATACATACGTAGCTCTGAGAAGCCTCAGTAGGTAATAATTAACCTTCTATCGTTTCGATTTTAGTTGTTGTGAAACTGAAACAGTTTTCTACAATCATTCCATAGTTCAGATCAAACGTCAAACAATCTCATGTTAGACTTTACAACCACCGAAAAATCATTGATTGTGTATATAAGTGTTCTAGGTATGTTTGATATACAGTCCTGAAAAAGGCGTAGACTTCGTAGCGGTTGGACTGACATACCTATAGCATACTATGTTACTATCTACATGGCTTTCATTTGATTAAGGGCTCTTTGTAAATACATTGTATCTACATAATTAACTGTTTTCAAGGAAAAAGAGGCTATGTACTGGTGAGCCTTTGTGGTTCTTATGTACAAACGAAGTAAATATTTGTAGTTATCCGGTGAAGGTACCGCTGAAACAGATTACAGCCTCGGGAATCCCAACAGCTGACGTCTTCCCACGGTTACATCCCACGTAAGACCTTAACTCCCTTACAAACGTTCAAATCAACATCCTAAATTAACATTTTTTTCCGTCTATTATTTATAGATAAAAGCTTTCTGGTATTATACTTTCGTACAGATTTTTGGAAATAATATTTTACTGATTTACTCACTCTGAAACTCAGTAAATTGGTAGCGCTAATTGGTCGACAGTCTCATTAACAGTCCTTTTGAATGCTTCTAAATTAGACATTTCGTACATGTGGTTTTCGACTTTAACGCTTTATTTTCGTAGTTCAACGAATTATTTTTCGGCTGTACTGAAAAACACATAATCCCCATAATATTAGTATTGAATTAAGAATGTAAATATATTTGCAATTTATTATCCTTTGCTGTTCGTCCTAGAGCTTATCTTTTGTTATCTATTTTAACAGCATTCGACTGAAAACCGTAACCGGAGGTGCGATTAGTTAACTGGAACACGATTTGCATATCAGCATACATTTCGATCTCACTATTGTTTTGTACTTTTCACACCCGTATCATAATATCCTAACTGTATACAAGTATAAAGCACTAGCTGACTCGCGCAACTTCGCTTGCGTCACATAAGAGAGAGTGGGTTAAAATTTTCCCCGTTTTTGTAACATTTTTTATTGATACTCTGCTCCCATTGGTCGTAGCATGATGATATACAGCCTATAACCTTCCTCGATAAATGGGCTATCTAACACTGAATTTTTCAAATCGTACCAGTAGTAGTAGTAGTAGTAGTAGAGATTAGCGCGTTCAAATAAACAAACAAACTCTTCAGCTTTATAATATTAGTATAGAATTAGTATATGATACCTAGATCTTTGTAGAGACTAAAATTCATCCCATCTCCTTAGGTACCCTGAGTCAACAAGCCGTTCTATCTATTTATAACTGTTATCTGCATAGTCTTCAAGTATATTTAATTAAGTGTCAAAGTAAATTGGCTTCGTAACAGATCGTAGATATCAAATAATTGTATCTCTTTCGTGGGCGTCATTCATCTCAGACTTCAGAAGCACGTAGACATTCCATTGAGATTTACATAGCATGAACAAATTTGAATACAAATATAATGTACATTTACTATATTTTTGGCAGTAGGTACAGTATTTGAGGCATACATAACGATGTAGGTACTTATTACCAAAATGTGACTTGGTTACAAAACGCTAGGAATTCGCGTCAAAAATATTTCTTCTGAATACACGCTACCTAACTAATATAAAGTTATAACAAGTTAGAGGCGTCACCCACAACAAAAACATGTCTAACAAGTAACAAGGGAAAAAAATGTGTGTTGGTAATTTTTCCGAGAGCAATTTCCCAAGGTTTTCCTCGTTATTTGCACCGGGACACCCGACAGTTTCCGTTATCCAATATAAACAGACCTATAAAGCTTCGTGTCAATCACAAAAGGCTTTTTCAATCTGTTTGTCTTACGAAAAATATGATGTATAAAAGATATCAACAACAATTTGTTGCCTTAACGATACTCGATATTAAACTTTTGTTCTCTTAAAATAAGACTACATTTTATATCCCAATGTCGGTTTGAATTTAGTGGATAACAAGGTCAGTAAACCTAGCCGACAAGGGAGTTTTCATTAGTTCTTTGTCAATAGACGATGTCTCGAGTGTCATCTAAGATAGCAATTATGTACGCGGGCGGTCTGATGAAATATTACTTCAATAGCCGTCTTGATTAGTGGCTTTCAGGGCCATCAATGTCTGCGAAAAATATAAGGCTCGTGTATTCTGATTTATGACTAATATCTTTTGGAATGAAACCATATTAATGATGAATTATTGTTGAAGTATTATTGACCTCTGGATTATGGTTACGGTTATTTTGCGCAGTATTCTGACTTTTATATATTACTAGCTGACCCGCGCACATTTTTCTTATTTTTCATTATAACACAATATTTTTTTAATTCGAACCAGTAGTTTCTGAGATTAGCGCGTTCAAACAAACAATATTTTCAGCTTTATAATATATGTATAAATAAGCTTCGCTTTTTTGGGTTTATGATACAAGTTGGAAATAGATCAATATGTTACGCTTTCAGTTGTTTTATGAGCACATTACATCATACCCGCGAGAGGAACGTGCCAAAGATCGATCTTTTAATTTCCTTTCACTTGGCTGAAAGCTGCGAAGCCTATTCTTCTGTTCTACTTTTAGATATTTTTACATTTTAACTTCAGTTGTAGCTACTTAAAGTACTTAAACAAAAGGTTCTACGTAGTTTACCTGTACTCTTTAAATCGGTGAAGTTAGTAATTACGGCACTTTCATGTATGGTAAAGATCAAGCCTCTTTTTCCGTACCATAATTTACTGGTTTAGTCGAGTTCAGTACGATCCGCGCGTTCTGTAGGTACAGGACATATTATCTACTTCAGGTAGTAGCGCGGAAATACACAGTGAGATTATTTTTCTATTAAAATTATTCTAGGCAAGCTATTAGTATGATGTGTCTCACTGCTGAGAGGCAGTGTTCTTAGACTAGTTAATTATTAGTTAATAGTTAAGATTACACCAAAAATTGCGGATTTATTTTTATTCCTTTTCATGCTGATTACGGCGGTTACCTACCTATTCCCGTACCGCATACTGGCAATATTTTATCGTATACACTCTATACTCAAAGATGCCAATACCCGCTATGCTTCTTTAGATCAAAGGCATTCATTTCCGTGCGGCGATGAAGGCATACCTTCAAGGTACGAGTAGCGTACTGCTTTTCATCTTATGGTTTTAATTACACTTTACTCGGATTAAATGACATTAAAACGCTTTGCTTGAAAAGGACAGATTCGGGAATTAGTTTATGTTGTGGGTTTGTTTTTTCCAGTAAAGGTAGCCTTTTATCTTTGCTGGCTGCCACTGATATAATCTGACCCCAACTGCCATTTAGATAATTGTAATTCAGTTAAGTGTAGTGGCTATTGTATTAGATAGGGTGAAAAGTGGTATTTTCGTTTAAAGTTAATTTGTTTTTGTGAGAAACTACTACTCCTCTGAGTCCCAACTTATAGCATTGATGTGTAACAAATCACCCGGCACATTAGTTTAAGTGTCCATATAGTCTACCTACAGTCTACAGCGACCACTTAGTAATATAATGTCACTCAGTAGTAATGTTTTATTCGGCAGGCCCCTAGATATTTTAGGTTCATAAATTGAATTCCCGTTAGAAACAACTTGTTATAAATTTCTTGGAACGAACATTAATCTGTAGAGCATCCAATATTGATATTTTCTACTCTATTCATCAACTTCCAATGTACATAAATCGTCTTAAAAGTTTATCGTAGAATTAATTAAAATGGCCGTGTCTTTACGTTTGAGGCGGAGTGTCTGTAGATATAACTAGATACAGTTCTTATAGAGAAACAATTTATTGATTTTAATCTAGGGTTTGTCGGGCGGGTGGTACTTACATACTCGAATGTTCATTTATTGATCCGGCATGAGAAATATTCTATTCGTTTAGTATGGTATGTAATAAATAGTTGAACGAACGTCGATCGCTTTTGACTTGCCTACCTATTCATAGGTATTTCGGTCTGTGTTTTATTTTCGGCTAATTGGCATTCAATAGAAAGTGCGAAGCGTAGTGTGTTACTTAATTCACCCTCGAACTATTCTGGTATTTGAACAAAGGAACACTTCAAGGAAATCCCATAATCCAGCCTTTTCAACACTAGTTCTAAACACAGGCCTCACGGGTAAAGCTTACTAATGAAGAGATTACGGCCTGAAATCTCAAGGGGCGCTTCATTGATTACTAGAGTCCTTGATGTAGTGTGAACTTAGGAGGTCGCACGTTTTGAAAAAACAGCGCTCTATGCTATAAGTAGTTATTCATTCCAGAGTATTACTAGTTTAAGGAAAGAAACTAAATTAAATTGTAAAACCTTGTTTACTGAAAATGTATGAACTTTTTCTTGTTTTATTTCTGTTGTTTTATCAACTTTACAGTATTTATCCGAAGTTTGGTGCCCTTTACAGTATTAGTTGGGTACCTACGTTAGTTTATACAAAGTTCGGCTAGTTTACCCTTCAAGTTAGTTTAGTTCTAGCGATTGAGTTTTATTACATTGAAAAAGTAAAATTAAGTTTGTTTTTCTTGCTTAAAACGGAGACGTTTTCGTGACGCAAAACTTTAAATTGAGCTTGAGCTGGCTTCATTCGTGGCGACATTTTGTACAATTGGTAGTGTCATAAAATAGCACACTTACCCAGATTGCCGCCCACGCCAATGAAGCAATGACGCCATACGATAACAGAGCCTGCAATTATGTACGCTCGTTAAATCGATGCATTAGACATTTAGATGGAATCCTTTTAGCTCACGTCGTTCATGCCTTTCTTTATGAATAAGTACATTTTCCCTACATTATACACAGTTACCTTTTTCGTGTTGTGTTATGATGAAGGTTCCATGCGGAAGCGTAAAATATAATTTAACTTTATCCATTGTTGGGACTTCACTTTATAATGACAAGAGCAAATATTGTTAGAGTTTAAAAGATTTTAAAGGTAGTACTTTTACATAAGTATTGTATAATAACTCGGGTACTTTTATGTTTGCTGTAATGGCTCCAACATTTGGACAACGTTGGTTTCCTTTTATGCAAAATTAAGCCGTCAGAGGCTTACAATGTTTTTAATTGGGTTTCTGACGTGCGATCCTTCTAAAAATAAAAATGTCATGCTCGGCAACAGGGGTTAAATTCAGGTAAAGTTTTCTCAGTTATATAACTTTTGGTGGATCATTCTGTTACATAGGCTTGAATTAATATTTTGGCAATAAATAGGCTTTTAACTTCATTGGGATATTTCCACGGTAATCGTTAAGTAAAATACATTCGTATTAGTTCGTCAGTGAAAGAACGGTTAACGAATAAAAAGTGACTTAGTTAGGTGGTTGGGGCTAATAACGCTAATACTATAAAATGTGTAAGTACATAATATCAAAATACTGAACTAAACTAACCTTTCTCCTAACCTAGCCATTTACTACCATTGAAAGTGTATGTAAATAATTCAAATATGGTGCATGTGTAGAACCAGAGATATTCTGAAATGTTGTAAGTAAGTGGGTATACGTGATTGTCATTCAGTGAACATTTCATTGCATGACCTATAAATGTCGTGTAACCTTTGTCACCTTGTGTATAGTGGGACGGGACGCTTCTATAAATCTTCTGCAACGTGATTCTCTAAGCTTTATCTGTCCACCCACGCCTAGAGTACTCACGTCCTTGATACCGTTCGCATGCAACCTACCGACCTATTCACATGTTCACTACATCGCTACAAAACAAGTAAATATCCCATTGTAACCTCAATACACCTGGGTGATACATGAAGCTATAATGTATAACAACCGGTATTACTTTTAATGGCAAATCGGCACTCTACACGATAAACAATGTTATGACGCCTATAAAACGTGTGTAACACATGTTTGCGAACGTACCGCTATTCAAAATGTACTCAATTTCATTACACGATATACTTACCATAGAATTGAAAGGCTGTTTAACTGAAAATCAATAACTTGAATTTGTTCCAAACATATGTTTGTTTAACATGCTTTGCTGAAGGTTACAGTTATGATGATCATCGATTTTTACTCGTATTTACCTTTTATTTTATGAACTTCATTAAACATTGACTCATAATTTTCCAGTTTATTAAGATGTTCAATAATAGTATATCATTTTATAAGGCTCTAAAAGGTGGTTTTATGGGCAATAGGGATTGTAAAAGCTTGGCATCCGCGTGAACATAGCGGCGCTCTCTCGTCTCTCCCCAGTCCCCACACAAATGTGTCAAGGCAATAAATGGGTCAAGGGGGCCGAGTCACCTCTACGGGTCTGCATTCATGCCGGCTGCCGTAAATCAATAACGGACGGCTACACGTGACGATTCAACATTTAAATGTATTTGAATCAGATTTAAGATAATTTGTTCGGAAAACTCTAGGGATAACTTTGCAAGATAAGTTATAATTTGTTTGGTAGGTGTTTGTGTAAGCTTTCACGCGAAGTAGCTACTGTGAATGTTATCGGAATATGTTAATACCTTATTATAAATTTGTGGAAACTCACATTTTACAAGTAAAAGTACAAAATTCGTAATTTTTACATAGGACGCTTATTTCTTAGGCTTTTTTACATCATCGTCAGGCAAGCGACTTGTTGATATCGATTCAAGTTCTAGTCAATTGCAAGAGCACGAAATATAAATGAATTTAGACGAAGCCTTTTAAGGTTTATAGTATTTCGCGTCAGTTTATTTAATTTAGCTCGGAACACCTTCACTGCTCCAACAATATTAACAAGATGAAAGTCGTCGTTTTGGTTGAATCATGAAAGGTTTTACAGCGATAATTAAATCGGGCTCGAGCGCCCCTTCGCTTCCTTTATAAAACGGTAGAAGGTTAATTAAATCCGTGAGAAGCAGAGCTGTACTTGATTGTATGCTACGATTTTATTATATCTATGTTGTAGATTAATAATACAAATTAAATATATTTTTTTTATTTCAGAAATATTAAAACGTGATAATTATGACAAGCAATATATTAGTACACTATAATGGGTTCGAGAAATCTCGTACATAGGAATTCAAGGAATTTAAGTAACATAGTACAAATATGGACATTCAGAAACAGCAGCTATGTCCGCGACTGGTGGATTATCTAACTATAGTTGGAGCTAGACCGTATACTTCGGGCAAGGGGCTCGCCCCAGTACAGGTAACAAACTAATTTATGCTATATTACTAGTAGTTATTCCCCTAATGTTTTCACGTCTCTGGTATACATCAGCTATGGAGTTCTAAAATTTTAAAAAGAAGGCCTGATTATTTATTATTCATATCTCTGAAAAAGCAGCAAGCAGCAGCTGCCAACCAAGCAAAAGTTAATTAACTCTAAGTTAAAGTCAACATTTCAGGTCGCCTTTATTCAAATCAGATACGCCGATATTAATTTTTCACGTAGCAACTGAACTCTGACCTTTGTAACTTACCGGGGAGATCAGGATTTTGACAGTCAGGATTAATAATAAAATGAAAAGTGTTAATGGGTTTGTGCTGTGACTAAGATATTAAACGAATAAATTTGTTTTTTAGGCTCCAGAACTGCTTCGCCGTTATCCTCTCACCAACCACGATGACTTCCCCTTGCCACTTGACATGGTGTATTTCTGCCAGCCCGAGGGTTGCGTGTCCGTCGGTCCACGGCGAGCTCCCGGACACTTGGCCTCCAGAGACACCACGTCTTTCGTGTTTACACTCACTGACAAGGATTCCGGTAAGTGTAATGTAAATCTTACCTACTCACAGTTGGATATACGGTACTTTAAGCAGCTTTTTTCGCGTGTATTTCTCTACTTGTCTTTTAAAAATATACCATTGCTTGTTATTTTGCGGAATGGAACATGAGGGCTAATGAAATGTCTTTGTATCACAGGTAAGACTCGATATGGCATCTGTGTTAACTTCTACCGTGCGGTGGAGCGCGCGACGGCGCCAGGCCCGCGTGAACGTAGCATGCTGCGCCGCGAGTCCTGGCGCAAGTCCATGGAAAAGAGTTCCGACTCAGCATTCTCCAGGTGAACATTTATTGCTTCTGATTAATAACAATATTAATTACAAATGGAGCCCACATCTTCATATGATAAAAATAAGTGTCTTCTTCTTAGTCAATAGTTTTGTTTACTATGACTATATTACTTTAGGAAAAAAACTGCTTGCATCGTTCAAGGGAATATGCATTAGCAGAGCTGTATTCTGCTGTTTCAAAAAGGTGTTAGACTAAGACGTAGCGAATGTTCCAGTGACTATAGGAGCAGCAACGTGGCGCCGAGTGACTCGGAGCGTGACTGCAGCGCTACGCTGGCGCCGCGTCTCGCACCCGCGCCGGACTCCGAGAGCGGGGGCTCGCACTCGCACTCACCCAGCCCCAGGGCCACGAGGAAACGACAGGTATAATCTGGTCTGGAGTTATTATTGTGCATTTTTGAGAAAGCCTAAAAAAGATTAAGGATACTGTTACACGGCTTAGATAAAGGGTCTGATCGTTTATCAGTATCTGAAATTTATCTTATTTGAAAAATTACAACAATGTGCCTATAAAATTTTCAACTTGATACGCTAACCTGAAAAGATAATCTGAATTTGAGATTATTCAGTAGTTATGAAATTGGGGATGAGTCTATTAAAGGCTAATGGTATTCCTTGTAATCCTTGTTTGAAAATGAGCATTTGGTTTCGTAAGTTCTAATAAATAACACATACTTTAAGTAATAATATTGTTTAATTGTTACAGAGAGTGAGGAATCATTCCCTAACATCTCTATGCCTGCTATCACATCATCCATTTTTCTCTACATTCCGAGAGTGCCTATTTATCCTAAAGAAGTTAATAGATGCGTGCAACGAGTCTTCCAGTCCACGACGTGTTGGTGCGTCCAGACAAATACTTAGGTAAGTGCTTCAAACAAATGTTAATACAAGCACCTGGCATATTAGAAACAATCGTACTTTCAAACAGAAGGATTAATTAAACTAAATAGTGCTAATTATAGATGCTTTGTTTATTACATTCCTGGAGTTTTCGTCTGTTGAGAAGTTATACTTTTACATATAGCAAAAATTATACAAAAAAAAAAAAAACTTTGTTTTAGGGATACAGTATGGTCAGTGTTAACAGGCCAAGCGTACGACAACACCCCTACCATCGTGCTACATGATGTCAAAGAGATAGAAACATGGATACTACGACTGCTATCGGCTCCGGTACCCGTACCAGGGAAAACTCGACTGGAACTCGAAGTGTTATCACCTACTGCTCACTCGCCGCTACTGTTCGCGCTTCCGGATCATACGCGATTCACGCTTGTTGATTTTCCACTACATTTACCACTAGAACTTTTAGGTAAGGGTCTCTTAACATTAAAAAACAATTAATGTATTATAAACATTTCATATGATAGTTCTAAACTGATTTTTCAATCAGTTTCGTTCTTTTAATCTTTTGATCATATAATTCGAGAATAATATATAAAATTTTTCATAATGTTCTTGTTTTTCCCACTAGGTGTCGACACTTGTCTCAAAGTTTTAACGCTAATTCTACTCGAGAACAAAGTGGTGGTTCAGTCGCGCGACTACAACGCGCTGTCGATGTCCGTGATGGCGCTGGTGGCCATGTTGTATCCCCTCGAGTACATGTTCCCGGCCATACCGCTCCTGCCCAGTTGCATGAGCTGCGCTGAACAACTGTTGCTGGCTCCTACGCCCTTCCTCATCGGAATACCGGCTACGTTTCTTACTTATAAGAAGAATTTCAGGTGAGTGCAATTCTGTTTTATGATTTATTTCTCTCAAGAAAAAAAGCGAGTCCATCTTCTCCTTTTTTTGTATCCTGTCTCTCTTTCTTTCTCTCTTTCTGTCTCAACCTTTAAACAGAGTCATTGCTCGTGACAGGTTACCTGATGACATCTGGCTTGTGGATCTAGATGCCACGAAACTAATCTGTCCAACTGGAACAGACCAGGAACTGCCTCCTCTCCCCGAACCAGAGGGTGCTGTATTAAAGAATCACTTGAAGCAGGTACGTAATATATTATTTTTGTTTGAAATTTAGTATTTTTCTATGAATGTGTACTACTTTCATGTCTACATAATACATATTTTTCTTATTCACTAACTTTTTCTGATACTTTGCACTCGTGAGCGCAATTATATCGATGTCGCTAAGCTGTTGTGACGACTTCATGTGATTATTTTTATTATAATATTTATTTGGGTACCTCCTACACTTTACTCTTTTAATAAAATCTAAATTTTGTATTTCATAAAAACTTTTTTCTTAAATACTAAAATCGAAAACTATAAAAAACAGTCAGAAAAATATCTATTAAATTAAAGCATGTAACCCTCTCTAATTACCCTTTGATACTATTACAGATAATTCTTCCAACCAGCAACAATATTATCCTAACTTTATATTATAATCTGACAGATTCCTGTATTGTCTATTCTCATATATAATTTTCTCGACAGGTTTTTATGATTTGAACACATTTTCACTTTGTTTTGTTTACTCACTAACACGCCCTCACTTCTCTTCCGACGCTAGGCCGTGCTTCTCATGGGCAGTGCCGGGACTGGTGTAAATATCTATACTCTTTTTACATTGCACACTTTGACTATTATTTCACTACATAATATACTTACTAATATACTACTTATGTATGTGACTTGCCTACAGCGCATCGCAAGTTTGGGTGTATGTGTGCGTGTGTGTTTTTGCATATACTAACAAACAGCGTTCTTTATCTTGTGATACGTAAAATATCAAGTTTCAAACTTTATGAACAAATTTCTACTACATTAGACTTATAAAATTTGTTTGGCAATGGATAAGAAACGCTGTTTAAACTAAATAGAGGCACAAAAAATATATCCTGAAATACATGATACCGTCTGTTGTTTAGTATTATCAATTTGTAATAAACATATGTACACAAGCTTCAAATCACAATGAACTAGCAACACCTGTAAAGTGTTAAATAATTTTCAGACTGGTAACATTGTTTCAGATATTATTATACTGTGTTATTGTTGTGTGCGGCATGTGGCGTGACATGTTGTGTTTGTGCAACGCTATATATGATTAAATATGCTTTAATATATTATAATACCTTATCCTTAAAATATGTAGAGATTGAATTTTTCCAACATATTAAAAGTAAATTTCTAACGATATTTTATAAATAAGTAGATAAAGATTGAATAAAATATAATTTATTTTATGCTACAATTATGTAAATATCTAAAAGTATTATGCTTGATAATTGGAAAACAGTAAAAATTTTCTTAACCACAGCCGTTTCAGGCAATTAATTATATTTGCTTCTTAAATTAATCTGCAACTTGTTTAGTATTTTTTGAGTTTGTATGCCTGACATTTGTATTGTAACTCTAGGCACTGAACAGTTTGACGAGCAGCACGGCGGAACAAGCCGCTGCACCCCTCATGCCGTCGAGACGAGACAGCGTCGGTGGCGCCACACTTAAGTAAGTTTATTTTGAGTAGCTTTCTACCTAAAACACATACTAATGCATTCAATTAATTCAATTGGAAATATAAAGTAACCGTGTCGTTTTCACGACAAACTGATTAAGATTGAAGAAAAAAAAAATAGGGTCACGTTGGCAGTGCCATAAGCAACAACTAAATAAAACCTGAGATAGAATATAATCTGGGGTTTATTGTTTACGTAAAACTACTGAATACGTTAGTCCGTCGCTCACCAAATATGTAACATCGAACGGAGTATAGTGTCCCATAACTGAGTTAGAGCTCTATACTATTACGAATCATCTAGTATAATGTTCAATGACGTCAGCGAGTGTGTATAGTGATTCGTTCGTATGGTTTAGAGTGCATCAGGCGTCGTACCGCGGCGGAGACGGGGCGCAGTCAGCACCGCACAGCACCCCGGAGTCACGGCGAGTGTCGCTACAGAGCGGTGCCGCAAGCGCCGGCCACACGCCGCAGAGACACTCGCTCGCCTCGCCGCATCAGTCCCACGCCCAGCCACAGCCTTTCAACCCACTCATCTATGGCAATGATGTGGATTCTGTCGATGTTGCTACCAGAGTTGCGATGGTAAGAAACTAGTTAGATTTCTTTTCCTTCTATAAAGAGGTAGATTTTTTGGTCACCCCTCAATGGACACACCAAAGTCGCCAACTTGTTGTCTGATGTTGACGACTCGAAACTTCATTTCAAAAGAATTATGTTAGTGACTCAGAGAAACTAATTCAGCAGACTGCATTTTATTTAGTTATTCAAATTTTTGGGGCAGCATACCTACTCCAGTATTTTACAATTTCGCAACAACTACAAATATTCCATGTCAATAACATATTAATTATTTACAGGTCAGATTTTTCAATTCACAAAACATCTTGGCAAACTTTATGGAACACACGAGGACACTCCGGCTGTACCCTCGGCCGGTCGTTGCATTTCAAATCAACAGCTTCCTACGATCGCGACCACGAACTACGTCATTCTTGAACAAATTCGCGAGAACTCAGGTAAGTGTACTTTCTGTTACAGAGCATTTGAAATGATAGTCCGTTTGCCTAAAAAAACCTTGATTGTCTCGGTAGTAGACACCACAATTATTAAAGCTCACGCATCAACAATAGGTACCAATATAAAAAAATACTACGTTCATACTAACCCAACAATAATATTTTAGGCTGTAGAATTCCTTGCGGAATGGTCTCTAACTCCGTGCAACGTAGCTTTCCTACGAGTTCAAACGGGGGTGTTTGATCCACGGCAAGTTGGTGATAAACCTAAATGGTTTGCGGACCAGTTACAACCGATCCGTTTTGCCGTGTGGGATGATGGTAGCTCGCTCAACGGGGCACTTCGACAACTGCAGAGACAGGAGAATCAACCTACAGGTAAATATAGTTATTTCTTCATGTATTTTTACTGTAGGAAGTGATTTTTATTATAATTTTTCAGTCCAACAGTCTTCTGCTATTATGACTGAACAGAAGACCATACGATTTATTCGACTTAATGTACGACGTAGGCTACCACGAATTTAACTTGAGCTTAGTTAATTCCCAGCAGATTATATTTACCGTATACTCATAGCTCTAATGTGATGTGTGTAACTTATTTTTATACTTGTAGATGAAAGTGGTTCGGATTCAGAAGCAGCCGAGAGTACGAGTTCGTCTTATTCATCTCTCAGCGATTTTGTCTCTGAAATGGCTTCATCAGATTTATCACCAGGTGAGAAGCGTACATTTTATTTAACAAATCAATTACCTGTCTCTTTATTTCCTTAAATATTTTATTTAATTCGTTGTAATTTTTTAGGTGGCAACCAGCAACACGTCATTGGCGAGACTTATAGTGCGGTAGTCCAGGTGCCGATGACACTATCATCGTCTTTGGATCCCAAAACGGTAACGAACTTATTCATTGACATACATATTGATTTTTCTTCCGTAACCTCTAAATTATTGTCAACCAAAATGTTTGGTACTAAACGGTGATATATCGTTTCTTATTATCTTAATTCCGGTACTAACACGTTATGTATATGAGCAGGTGTACAGCCCTCCATCATCCCTGATGTTTGGAGACACAGAAGAAGTCCCGGAGAAGGAGCAAGGTCGTGAATCGACCTCACCCTCACCGTCTGCCTCGAGCTCTGATCACAGTGACCTCTCAGACGACGAGGCGCCCGGCGAAGTTGGCAGGATGGAGACTAACGATGCACACCCTGCACCCGTCAAGAAAAGCGTAAGAAAAATATACATTTTGTTAACACGTAGTTTATTCAGTGGAACCCAGCTCCCGACAATATTTTATTAAATTTCCCTTTCGACATGATATTTGATGACAGTTCAATATGTATACTTTCTTAGATTTGAAGGTCAGGTGCTGGGCACTGAATGAGTTTGGTAGTCATAGTCAGTACCAATAGCCAGGATTTTGCCTTAGCCGCCTATACATCACAATTAGTATCGATAGTAAGTAGTTTCAAATTGATGATTATAATAGCTGGAAGGTAAACTGGAAGCCTTTAGCATTTTACTGATTCAACTACATTGAGCATTTTTGCCACCCATGATCACATTAAATGCATCAAAGAAACTTCAGTGTTTCTGAATTCCGATCGAAATTAAGTATGTAACAAAAAAGTTATTTCACATTTGAACGTATCCCGTAATTGTACGTCCATATTCACTACACGTCGGTAAATGCTTGAGCAGTATCCATCGGCGTTTGTGTAGGACACGGACAGCGGTAGTTTCGGTCGCGAGTCGGACTCGAACTCGACGACGACGCCGAAGACCGTGGTGAGCCGGCAGCGCGCCGCCGCCGACAGCGCCAGCACCAGCGACTCGGACCGCGCGCTCACGCCCTCGCACCACTCCTCCCTGCCTCCGCACCACTCACATGCCAAAGTACGAGCTTGTACCGAGAGGAACCCATAGACCTGCGAGTATGTGCTAACTTATGGCTTAAAACTCGTATTGCCACAAGTACCTTGTACTTACACGCAGGTCTATCATCCTCTTTTTGGGCTCGCCTAGGGAGACACGACGTTTATTTTTGTTCGGGAAATCGAAACCAAATCTCTCATATTACAAGTAGTTATACGTTTGAATGTACCGCATGATTCTGACTGACAAAGACGTCGGGTCTCCATAAATGGGTTCTTACATGTATTCTAGTAAATACGACCTGAATGGTTGTTCAAACGACCTGACTGCTAGAAATTCGAACGAGTGGTGTTTGAATCTCATATCAACCCGTAACGTGTCCACAACTTGACGTCACATAGCTGCTTGTTATCAGATACACTTAAGCATTGACATCTCTAGCTACCGGGTAGCCCTCACTTAGATTATCGCTACCGTAAATTTAGTAAATACAGGCAATCTGGAGTCAGCAACCTGGTTAGTAGTTAAGATTAAGTATTCCTCTTTTATATTAGATAGAGGCTAACTTTAAGCTCTGTTTTGTATTATAGAGCACAGGAAGTGGCGTGTCAAGACAAGCTTCACAAACGTCACTACTGGAACAGTTTGCAGCCTCGGCCAAAGAACTGGTGCGGGAGACCACACGGCAGAGCAGCCAGGAGGGACTGCTCGCACACATGGACAAGGTAACTACAAACATGTTTATAACAAAATATCGATGTGTTTTGTTCTTTTTATTTGTATTGACTTATTTTTATTTATAAATGTGTTACTTATCCGTACCAATAAAGAAGAAAGGAAAAGTGGCAGAAGGAGAGGAAAAGAAAATATTTGCGCCATTCGGTCAGGTACAGTTCACCGTGTGAAGCTAGAGAACTACGCTTAGAATAGACTCATAGAACACAGACATACATACATTACGTACTTATACTAACACTGTAGAATTTTACGTAGATTCGCCAGAAACCATTCTGATATAGTGCTAGTTAATAGGCTTACTCACTAAACTCATTGCATTGTATAAAATAATTTCTTATAGCAGCTACTTTCAACACATATTCTGTCTTATATCGCTTTCACTTCGAACTGTGAACGTGTGCTTTCACGTTTCGTGATTCATATTGATCACGGCTATTTTTATAAAATAAATTATCAAGTTATTAACATGTTATTATTATTTCAGCTTACACTTCATGCGAAAAAAGCAGCCGAAGAGGCATCAAAGAGTGTTCAAGAAGCATCGAAATCTGCGTTAGAAGCTAGCAAGACAGCCACTGCAGTCAGTAAGAATACTTTAGAAGATCTACATTACGTCGGCAAATCCACGCTGGGAGACCTCACTAAGAGTGCTAAAGAAGTGGCTACCAAGAAAGGATTGCTGATGAGGGTAAATATAAGCTGCATATAAATTGCATTTATTTTACTGCATATACATTACTGGTTCTAAAAGGTAGTTAAGAATATTTTTTAGATCTGGTGCATACGTTCATTAAATGCCTTCAAACATTCAAAAGATAAAGAAGAATAAGGTCCGCTTTGACTACTTCTGGATGACTATCGGATAGCTTATAAGGTGGAATATAGAGAGTAGTCTTTTAATAATTATATGTTACTTTATTTTGCAGATTAGTTATCTGACACTTGTTCATACTGTGTAACTGATCCCACAGGTTCTAAAACCTTAATATGTTTGTCATCAGGGTGAAAGTCAAGAGTCAGCCGGCAGTCCAGCGGCGCGGCGAGACTCAACCGCTTTGCAGACCACTAACTTGCTAACGGCTACTCACCGAGACTTCTTCTCAAACATCAGCTCAGATCTCAACGGCCTGGCCGCCTCCACTTCTAGCATGTTCAGCGACTTCTTCGGGAGCAAGGGTAACTTTGAAATTATATTTGCTGTTGTTTTCAACAGGTTATTATTATTGTATTGAGGGATAGGCATAGTTTTTTTTTTGTGTTCTAGTGACCTGAAAGCTCCTTGTTATCGACGACGGGTAATCGAAAATGGGCTCAAGCCAATATTTGGTCTTTAACCTTTTTTGAATAAAGTGAAAGTACAAAAATTCACATTCTCTGCTCCATCTCGGCCTTGAGAAGTCTCGTAGTAATACAATCATATGTAGGTATTTTTGTTGTCTTTGGATTTAATCCCATTAAGATAATTTTGGAATAATAATGGCTGTGAATGATGAACTTGTAGGTAAGCAAGTGAAGCCAGCAGAGTCCCCGCGCGGCGGTCCGGGCGGGCCGGGCGGCGGGGGCGGTAGCGCGGCGGCGTCGTTCGGTCCGTTCTCTCAGGGCGCGCGCGGGCTGGTGGCGCGCTCGCCGCTCATCCGCCACGCGCCGCCGCAGCCGCCGCCGCACGCCGCGCACACACGACCCAACGCCAACACCGAGAACCAGGCTTTCCTCAACGATGTACGTGCACTACCCACACTTTATACGCACATCTCGAATTCGACGTCCCTTAACGTGCCAAAACGTGATGCTGACCCCATACTGTCCTTCAACAGTCCGACACCCAACATGGCTTCGATCTTGTCACTCTACACATCAATAGGCCGCGGTCTTAGGGCCTATGTTAGTATAAGTTGGCAACCTCCATTGATCTGGATTCTATTTACTATCATCGGACAAATCAGTGCAATCCAAAGGTTGAAAGTTGGGGAAGCGATTGTTTGAAGCTGGCCTAATATAGCCTGATCACTTTTTCGTATACCATCCAAAAAATAAAGAATAGGTACAAAACTCATATAGCAATGCCCTATCTTCAACATCAGTAATGCTGATATTCTCTTAACAGTTGGTGCAACATGTCTTGGAGGGAGAGGGTGTTGGCTGGCTCAAACTGAACCGCCTCAAGAAGCTGATGGAGGACGAGTCTTACAGAAACATGGTGCTTAGCAAACTGAACAGAAACTTCAATAGGAAGACCACACCGAACGACAAAGTGGATGATGTGGTAAGTGGAAAATTTGAAAGATATAGCTGGACTCTCTTACCTTTGACTGTCATGAGTAGCTTTTATATGTTAATTTTAATATCTATGTAACATGTTCTTTTGTGGACTCAAGGCTTAACCCCTCCCTCGTCGGGAGTCAACAGTGAGACAGTCATGGGTAAAAAACAAATTCTACTGAATCCTTTAACAATCACATCCTCTTTTTTTCAGTTCGTCAGCAAACCAATATGGAAAGGAATGCTGAAAGTACTACAGGCCGTAGTGCACGGCCTCGAACACACGTACTCTAACTTCGGTCTGGGTGGAATGGCGTCGGTGTTCCAGCTGGCGGAGATGGCCCACACTCACTATTGGAGCAAAGAGGTCGCGGGCTTAGAACACGGCGGTATGGCTGGCTCCGCTCTCATGGACCATTACGGCAGGCAGGACTTGGAGACGCCTTCGTCTTCACCATCATCTAGGAAGAGTTCACAAGCAGGTTGGCTATTTTGTTACCTTTTTTATTTATTTTTTTAAGTGCTAGTGCATAATAATTATGTTAATCAACATATAAGTACCAAACAATCAGATTTTATCGGATAACAATATGATTTAATATTCGTCGAGCTACCCAATCTAAGCGAAAATACACGAGGACATGTGAAACATATCTCATACTAAATCTCTATTGCAGATGTTCCAGTTGTAAATTATCCCGAACTGGACTCCGCCGAAGCGCAAAGCACTACAGAAATGTTCAAAGATATGTTAAATCAGAAAAGGAACTTACTTTTTAGCAAACTGACTTCTTTTGACTCAGACGTAAGTATAACATCCACAGTCGTGTGACAAGACAAGTGTTGCAAATTTGTTGCATGAATATAATATTGTGTTACTCAAATATATCGTACTTGAGATGATACTTGTTGGTATCGAACAAAAAAGCAAACTCTTGAGCATGGCAACATTATCAGAAAACTGCTTCGTCTATGGTAATTCTAAAGTTGTGTAACCCTATACCCATTTATAAACTAATATCTAAGCTTTCCTTAAAGTACTGTTGGCTATCAACTTCAATATTGTACCGATTAATGTAACTATGTGTCTACGCTTATCTACTCTTAATCTATTGTATGTTGCTAACTATCTGCTCTTTTCGTACAATGTTCTAATTTCCAAACTAACTGACATTCGGTGTTGTCGTAGTAAAAAACAGACATCTCGTAAAAATTACGACGTTGTCTGATTACAGCATGACGGTGTTATATCTATTTATAATAAAATATATATCATATTTGATAAAGGTACAAGTATGCAGTAGAAATATATAAGTTTAGAAGTTAAATATTGTGCTAGATTGAGTTGTAAGTACAAATGTAGACTGTTTCATGTAACAAAAATTGGCCGAGAAAACATCCTTGCTTACGATTAGAGACTTAAAAATGTCTTGAGCAAAATATTGACGTACGATTAGTATAGAAAAGTTAAAGTATATTGGTAATTGGCAAGTCCCGAGTGCAATGTTGGGTGCCACGTGACATGAGACAGGGTACAGGCGGTACAGACGGTACAGGCGGGTTGTTTGTGTCGCGGCAGGCGGCGCCCTCGTCGGACTGCTCGGCCGACGAGAGCGGCTCGATCACCACCAACCGAGCCAATATGTTCGACCACCGCGCCTCCTTTAAGTCCAACCTCTCTGACACTGACGTCATGTTTCTCAATGTAAGTCCTAGTGCGATTTGTAGTGTCCGCTTTACACGCTTCACTGCGATCAAATAAGCCATCCATTGGAATATTTTAATTGAAATTTAACTGAGGCTATTTATCGCTAATATATTTAGTTGCATGTTTATGTCTATAACTTTATCGAAGCAGAGCTTGTCGGTAACTCGTTCCTGTAAATATCTGTTTTCTGTACGAGATAATAATAATTATAAATGCTTACATAACTATCTATTTATAACTAACTATGAAATATAAGTATCTGTCTCGTATGCTCATTCTTGTGATTTAAAAAAGAAATATCATCAAACTAAAATGTTTAACAATTCTTAAACTAACTGTTGAGAACTTTTACATAGCACAACTTCTAACGTTTAACGCGAAAAAATAGATCGCACAGCAATATGCACTGAAACATAGTAAAGTCATGTTTTCCAATCTGTACGTAACTCTAAACTCTATCACACGGGTCTCACGAAAGCTATTTTTGCTGGTTCATAGTAACATACCTACCATCAAAAGTGACTTTCGGTACGGCTTATGTGAACTATTGAATAGAGTTTTGATAAGTAACCATGGTATGGCTCAGGTGGGTCGTGGAGGCCCCGCCCCCGGCAAGCCGCGGGCCGCGAGCGTGTTCTCCTCCAAGTCATCGCTGAGCGGATACCGGCCGCCTGTTGGAGTGCCCGTCACTTCACCCATCACGTCGCCGGATACAGCTCGCACTTATCTCTATCAAGGCCTTATTGGTAAATGTTGCATCATTTAGCACTAGTTTCTTACCCTAAAAATAAGTATCAGGTAACCTATCCGAGAGTTATGTCAGCAGATGTATTAAAGCAACTGCCAAAGTTTCATGTGATAAACTAACCGATACTTATTTAGAGGTGGTGAAACTTGGGCTTAATAATATATGTTAATTTATTTTGATTGCTTCTTGCTGATAGAGAAGATATATTATTATTGATACATTTATTATTAATACTACTTTTAAAGGTAAAGAAAGATCAAACTTATGGGACCAAATGCAGTTCTGGGAGGACGCGTTCTTAGACGCAGTGAGTCAAGAGAGAGACATGATCGGCATGGACCAAGGGGCCAATGAGATGATGGAACGGTACAAGTGCCTCAGCGAGACTGAACGGAAGCGTCTCGAGCACGAGGAAGACCGCCTGTTGTCCACTGCACTGTATAACTTAACTGCTGCCATGGTAGTGTTTGGTGTGGAAGCTGATATAGTTCGCAATAAAGTAAGGCGGTTGCTCGCTAAGAGTCATATTGGACTCGTGTACAGTCAAGAAGTCAATCATCTTCTCGATGTTGTTCATACTTTGGTGAGTGGTTTTTTATTTTTAGTTTCTAGAAATAACTGCTGCATTAGTATCATTGACGGAAGCTAGTGTCAATGATTTTTGATCTGATAACCGGCGATCCTGTATGATAAGATGTATGTATGTGAAAAAAGCGAGGGAAGTTTGCAAGGATCGATTGTCGAGTGGCGTTTTCTTGCTACCATAGGAAGAAAGCGTGATTCTATGTATGATTGTATATAAAATTGTTGTGTACAGCACGGCAACGACATAGAACTGAAGCCGTTGGGCTCGAGACTGTTACGTCGCGCCACGTTCACGGTGCACGAGGCAGACGCGGCCGGGGAACTGCGCTTCATGGAGGTGCGGGACGACGGCCTCATACTGCGCTCCACGCAAGGTTATTTAAACTAAAATCTAGTATAAATATGAAAGTATGTTTTTCTTAGTTATTTTTTATCATCAAAACGGCACGTCGACAAAAGACCACGTGGACGACCTACATCAACAACAATGAAATACATTTTATCGTGAAAGAAGCCATGGAATGAAATAATAGAATAGAAAAGGACAATGGTGTTTATTTTATTGTATAGTATCAAAGTATCAATGAATTAGACGAATTCTTGTAAATACGAATGTTTGTGCTGAGTCTCTTGACTTAAGGTGGCCTAGAACTCATAGCAAATCTAAGACGTAGCGCATAAAGTATACATACACAGCTCAAATTTCGTTTTATTAGGATAGACTTCCCGATGGATTCTTCGAATAATTTTTCGTACAATACCTACGTGTATTTGCTGAAAAATAGAAGACTCCATTGTCTTTCTATCAATTACCAGGAAATATTAGCAAAAAGCAAGCCGATATTATCTAATTCCAGGTACGATTGTGGAGAGATGGTGGTACGAGAGGTTGGTGAACATGACCTACAGCCCCAAGATACGAGTCTTGTGCCTTTGGAGGAAGAACGGCGGACAGACACAGTTGCATAAATATTACACCAAGAAGGTAATATATGTAATGTAATGTATGCAGTGCTATAACAAATTTTGATACCCCATTTACGAGGTCTACGTAACGTATTTCACTTACCCTTGAAAAAAATGATATCTTATTTTGATTCAAATCTGTAATAACCGAGTGCTTTTTATCTTCTTATATGGTAACGGGAACGAAAGAGAGGTTGGGCCTTAAAAATACTATAAAGCCTAACCCCTCCCTCTTTCCAGGAGAAGACCTTTGCCTAGTGGTGGGACAGTAATGGGTTAAGAAAAAAAGTCTACATGCCTTACAAAAACTATATTTTGTACGGTTTTCAGTGCAAAGCGCTCTACTACTGTATTAAAGAAGCGATGGAGAAAAGCGGGCGGCGGCAAGACGCGGCCGAGCTCGGGGGAGAGTTCCCCATACAGGATTGCGCCACTGGCGAGGGCGGACTGATTCAGGTAACGCACGGTACTGCTAGTAGTCTTCCAGTGATTCAAAGAAATATTTACTCTATTATAATTGTTTTACTCCGGATCAACATAATATCTTGTAGCCGACGAAAGAATACAAGAGTTATTAAAAAAATACGTCAAGTTGTCTCCAGAAGATCAGTCCATTAAACCGATTCGGCTTGTATCAAGATCTCGAGTCTCAAATAAACATGTTAGCAGTGATGATGATCAATATTATAATAGCTGTATACTCATTTTAAAGGTGTGCATGGAAGGCGTCGGACTTCTGTTTCACCATAGCAAGGTACGTCCCATCGCTTTTTATGTGTGTTCGTCTTTTTGTCAGCTTATTTCTGTTATTTATATAATAAGTTATTACAATGATGTACCAAAACCTCCAAATCAGCGTTGTTTCGCCATTTGATACGGTTTTTTATTTTAAGTTTTGGTATTGTCATACAAATAATAATAATCAGGTAAGATATGTCAGTGTACACGCTTGATTTGGAAAAGTCTCGACATGATTGAGTAATGTAATCATATAGAATGTCGTACAATCGTGTTGTATGATAGTCTATACAGAGAACGGCGTCCGCGTTGGCATTGCTTCACTGTCTCAATATTGTATCGGTGCCGTTAGCGCGTTGTTATATTATCGTACATTTTATGAAGCTTCTATATCCAACGAAGACATTAATTATTATAAAACCTTTTAATATTATATGAAAAACAAATATTTTTTCTATATTTTAGTCAAATCAACATTTTCCAGTCGATGGCCCACATTACAAAATCTTGTTTCAAAATCTCATTCTCATAAACTTATCCGGACGCAAGGACCACTCAAACTTTCCTATTTGGATTTCTCTTCGATTTTTTCTCTAAATATGGATTTTTAATATTATATCTAATATATTTATGTATATCTTTCTTATTTGTTTTATTTTCAAATTCAGGCGATTTTGCATTTACTAATTCCGTATTATTGTCGAAAACAGCTTAGGTCTTATTGAGACCCAGTATTTTTGCCCTTAAATATCCTTATCTACTATTCGATGTAATAGTTTAGATTATTTTTTACATTTTGAAAGTAACCGTTGTCCATCTGATATACGTTCTTATACTCCATACGACTTGTGCATGTGCTATTTGTCTGCAATACCCGTACAATGCCGTATCTCGCTGGAGTGCGCGTGCTCGCGCGCTCGCGCGTGCTCGCCGAGCGACGCATGCTCGAGCGAGCGGAGTCGCTCCGCTAGGAACTTTTGAGATGGTCCTTGACACGCGCTCGGCCGCCCTCAACTAATCTCATCTTTTTGTCTGTTCTACTCTTTCCGGACACGCCGAACACGCGCCGCTGCGCAAAAGGATTTCGAGGTACACAGTGGTTCATTCAATAGTAATGGCTGGCTCTTACGATGATCGACACGACCTGTACGACCTTTAATATTAGTCACGGTCACCGTGAGACTCGCAATTAGCGATGATCGTTCGAGGTCGTAGGGCTTTACTTGTAGTTTTGAGGCTTACAGATTGTTTTTAGCCGTTGTTAGCGTTGTATTAGTTCTCCCGAGTGCGGCGAGCGCCGAAGCGCGCAGTCGTGCATGCACATAGACGCCCTTTGTTTATTATCTGTTTATATTAACGCACCCGACAGCTTGCATTCGTATCGTGGATCGTCCGGCGAGCGGTCTCGATCTTTCGCTCTCGCACGTTGTGCCGAGATTTAGTTCGTTCGTCCCCTATCACCCGGAACCCGAGCGAGCGTCACGTCAGCGCTAAAGCTTTACGGACGCGAGTCACGAGGTCAGTCGTAGAGCATTCGCCATCTCACAAGTTCCGGTGCGGCCCGGGCCTGCCGCGCGGTCTCCCGCCCCCGCACCTCACCCGCCTCACCCCGCCTCGCCCCGCTCCCCGCACCGCATCTGACCTCGCACAGTGCACTCCCAGCCCGCCTAGCTCCCTACCGGCTCTTAGCTCGATGTTTCAAACTGCAGAAACGAACCGCCGCTTTGATTCTAAACCAACTAAATTGTCAAGATGTCGGTTGTTATAATGACTCCTGACAACTTAGTCTAAAAGAATCGAAG